>NC_134704.1:136771124-139373624 GCF_043290135.1 Rhipicephalus microplus | reverse complement strand
GAGTTTTTTTTTCGTGTCAGGGGATTGCTTTCGTGTTCTATTACGAATAATTCATGCCCGTAACACCGTAAAAAGACTTCCTAAACAGCCGATATTTCACTCGCCTGCTTTCTAAACAAAAAACGGCTAGAAATGGCTACATGAATACTTTGTAACTGGCTGTGGCGTTTCATGGAACAAACCTCTGAAACATTCCGCGTCACCTGAATATTCTCGCACAAAATATGCGCATCGAACAAAAACGTTTTTATAAATTTAGGCATAGGCACGCTAGTCCTTTTTAAAGGAAATTGAACTTTTTTTACACTACGAATGTTGAAGCTTAGCGTTAAATAAACAAGCTGTCTTAATTATTTTTTGCTTAGCACATGTCAGGAAATTTAGAGCTTCTCAGCCATTGCAGAAGTTTGTCTATTACCAATAGCACTTGGTTTAGAATTGATTAATTCAATTGTCAAGACTGTGCACTGGACTATTATATATGCGCAATTCGCATTATGTGATTCATATGTGTCCCATGGCTTCCTTATATTATGATATTCTAGCTACATATAAAATATACTCGAACAGTAGCCTCTAGAGAACATTAAATAACAAAAGTAAGCGGTTCCATGGCTATGTTACTTGAACAAAATCTTAGCTACTTTGGTTAAATTTTTTTTAAAAAAAGTTCAAAGGTCTTGCAGAGACCTCCCTCTGCAACCGAGACAGAAAAGCATTTCTTGTCAGTGAGGTTGGAACTTCAGTTTGCGCTTAATAACTGAGCGAAAGCTGTCGTTACCTTCTGGTTTTCATCGCGTGATTAGCAAACGTCTTCTAGTCTGGTCGTCCTGAACTCCAGGCGTCTTGGTCTTTTAAACACGTAAAGACTTATGTCATTGTCAGAAATCGCTGTTTCCCTGCATGCATCATGCTTCGATCGGTTTTCAATAGTTCTTTTGGCACACGAGTCGTATTTAGCAGTGCAGAAGTACAGCTGGGAACCGTTTTTAGAGGTGAAGCTCCTCATAGCTTCCCGTGGTCTGTCGTCCTTCCATCGTGCGTAGCCAGTATATCCACGGAGTGAATAGTGACGAGTGGAGCAAAGCGTCCGTCCGTTCGATGCATGCTCTGGTGTGGTTGGAGCAGACGGACGGACGAACGGACGGACGAATAGACGGACAGGCCGGCAGGCAGGCAGGGAGGCAGGCAGGCAGGCAGGCAGGGAGGCAGGCAGGCAGGCAGACGTGCGAATCTATCGGTTGGGCACGGACGGCCCGACCGATGGAGGGACGGACGGATGGATGAACGCAAAGAGAGATGAACGCTTCGCCCCACTCATCATCATTCATTCCGTGGATATGCTGCACTTTTTTTTCGGCTGCTGTAGCTTTTGCTACAGCTGTCGAGTGTGAACTAGGAGCACCACCGCATTTCGAGAATTAATCATCAAGCGTTACTTAACGGCCATCGGGTCTCATAAAAGGACGCTGATTGACGCAGAACACGAAGTACTAAGCAATACACGTAGGCAGCGCATTTTAAAGGGGTGAGTTCACATTGGTAGGAAGCAACGTTCTCAGCAAATTTCGGGCAGTGAAACTGAATGCGAGAAACGAGAACGTTAGCTACGATACATGAATGAACATCAATTCTGCGGCGTTCCCATATTCGTATTTCCGCACATTTTGATCATAGCTCATTTGGCTTCCTTCGATGCTTTGCCCATGGCAGTGGTATACGGAGTAGTTCAATTTCCTCCCGTGCCAGATTACGAAAGCGAAGCGTTCGATCCGTTGTAGAACCTGAAGCTAGACGTGCTAATTGTTGAAGGCACGGGTGCAATTCTTGCCTGGTTTCGCGCAGCCATCCTTCAATAAATCCTTACCCTAGTCACGAATGCATGGATAATCAACGAGCCGAGGTTGCTGGTAAGATGGAGGTCAGAACGAGACTCTCATCACGCCGTCAAATGTCATGAGGCAGCCCCTTCAAGCGAGGCAAATAGGATGTTGAGCAACTTATGAACCGGCCAAAGTATTGTAATTAGCCTACAGTATACAAGTATATTGGTGTTGTAAATAACAAACACAGGTATTGTGGCGTTCCTGTATTAAAGATGTGTGGTCTTAATTGGTGAAAGCGCCGTTTTGGCCAAAAAAAGTCTGATGACGGTGACTTAGATATATGAAATTGTGTGGCCTATCAAAATGGCTACGTACCTTGCGGCTATCATAAGGGCATTATTAAATGCGAAGCATTTTTAGCAAGCTTCAGCGACTTTGAGCGTATCTATCTATCTCTCTAGCCACCTACGACTTTTATCTCTACTGGACGTTTCGTTAATGGTATCAATACCAAATTAGGTATGGCATAACATGACTGTATGACGAGCATAATTTACTAGTCATAAGAATACTATCATGATATTTACGTCATTATTATTATGATTTATATTTCAAGGTCTTCCTGCTCTTGCGGTGGTTTCATTCACATGACATGTTGCGAAATTGGCATGGTATGACATGACTGCATGGCGAACACAAGTGCCAGACCCTAACGTGGAAATAGTGATATGCATGTCGTGTAAGTTTTGATTCATGACTACGCGCCACGCTCATGTTGCGGTCACAGTCGTTTCACTAGCTTCAAATATACCAAATTCGGTGTTACGGAACGTGAATGAATGAAGAAGGTACGTGACTGGTGCAAATATGATAATCATGATATGCGTGTCATGTAAAAACATGACTACATGCCACACTCATAATGCGCTCGCGCCCCTTTCGCTGGCTGCACATACACCACATTTTGTACTATGGGGCGTAAATGGATAACGAACATATATGGCTGGTTCTTTTTATTGATATAATATATAGGGAGATCTTGGTGCACCATTATGGCAACGGCTACTCCTTAGCCGTTGAGTGAAACTTGAAAACGTATCTTGAAGTAAAACATACAAAGCCTTTATGGAAAATAGAACACTTGGGCACAGATATGCAAGGACACACTTATGCGCACATATCACAACATAATGATAAGTATATGTTCGAAAGGTTCAAACATGATAATCATGAGCAGCGTGTCATGCAACAACATGACTGCATGCCACACTCATGATGCACACGTCAACTTTGCGCTAGCTTCACATGACCAAATTTGATATTGCGTGACGCGAATGGATGGCGAAGGTATGTGACTAGCGTAAACATGATAGTTATGAAACGCGTGTCATGTAACAACATGGCTACAGCCACACTCAAGATGAGCTCGTGGTTGTTTCGCTAGCTTCACAAGCACCAAATTTGGAATGACGGCACGGGTATAGATGACGAAGGTATATGACTGCTTCAAACATGATAATCATGAGATGCGTGTCATGTAACATCAAGACTACCTGCCACACTCATGATGCGCTCGCGGCCGTTTCGCTAGCTTCACATGCACCAAATTCTGTATTACGTGACGTGAACGGATGACATACGTAAATGGCACGTCTAAACATGATGATACGACATGCATGTTGTGTAACAACAAGGCTACACGACACACTCATGATGCGCTCGTCGCCGTTTCGCTAGCTTCACATATGCCAAATTTGCTATTACGGGACGTCTATGCATGACGAAGGTATGGGAATGGTGCAAACATGGTAATCATAAGATACGTGTCATGTAAGAACATGACTACGTGCCACACTCAAAAACCGAAAACACTTTGACGTGACCCGGCGCGCGTGCGTGCTGGCGTTCGTTTCGTCGCATCAGGCTGGCGATGCCACGCCAGGCGCCGATCTGCCTGGCATATACCCACAGGCGCACGCCGCGGTGCGTTGCTATGACGCATGTGCGTTTGAGCGCACCCGGCGTCCTTCTGTCACGAAGCTAAGCAGACGCTGTACTGTCTAGGTAACGTCCTCGGCGCGAAATGCAGCGTGTCGCATTTCGAGATGGTTGCCGCCGGGCCTCACCGACAGACGCTGGTCTTGCCTAGTGTCAGACAATAGAGTACTCGCGTTTTGCTAGCGTAGCGTCACTGCACCCAGCGTGGGCGCGCCTCAACTTTTCGTGAGCTCGCCGCCGTTATGCCAGCTTCACAGATACCAGGTTTGGTATTATGGGATCTGAATGGATGGCTAACGTATCGGAGATGTCCAAGCATGATAATCATGATATTCGTGTCGTGTAAAACATTACTACATGCTACACTCTTAGCGTTCTCGCGGCCATTTCGCTGTGTGCACATATACCAAGTTCGATATCAGGTGACGTGAATAGACGACGAAAGTAAATGACACGTCCAAACATGACAATCATGACATCACAGTCACGTTATGGCATCATTTACTTCCGCCTCGTATTGTTGTGCTGATTTTAAAGTTACATATCAAGCTTCCTCATTCGTGCTTTGCATATCAGGAATTGCCACTGTACGTGGGAACTGCAGATTTTTTCTCGTCGCTAAAGATGCCTAAGGTACCTATAAATATTAAAATTATGATGATGACAAGAAAGGTGTGCAATTAAGATAACCAACTCACTTTTCAGAAATTTGTATGCTCTCAATATTGATTATTCAAATCATTGCTTCTTTAAAAGCGGATTTCCTAAGCATTGGCCTCACATGAATTGACATCACTCAACTGGAAATAACTTTATAGACTGGTCAATGTTCGTCCATTTAGGAAGAAGTTCAATACAAAATTAGGTGCGCTAAAACTTCTGACTGTGATTGCGTATTTATAGATCAAGAGATATATTACTGCTTTTTGCAATGCCAAAACATGGAGCACAAAGATGTCGACTTAGTACATCCTTAATTACTTTAATTCCCAGATCATTCAGTTTAAGGAAGCTTTTGAGGACGTGGCCAACAAGAGGTTTCCAGAAGTGCGTTGTAAGATCACTGAAGGTTTTTCTTGAAAACAGAGGAATTCTTAGCGAATATCAGTGCACTTGGTTTTTTTTTAACGTGACAACGCATATGTATGTGACTGTTGACTATTATGCGGAAAAATACGTCCCTCTTAACTGTATGCGTTGGTTTTTTTATTTACACATCCCGGACAGCTCCGGACACCGGCGCCGTATTCGTTTTTCCTGTGGATCCCACCCACTGGTTCGGGACCGCTCGGGTGCATGTGTTTTTTGTGATCCTGGCGGCCTGCAGACGGCCCGGTACTCTCCGGACGATTTCTTTCTGGCAGGTGAGAGTAGATGGCGCGGAGCGTATTGGTGCGCGGCCATCCTAAGTCTTTTGAGTGCGCGTGCTCGAGTAGTTCATGCCTTCTTTGCGCAAACACGTACACGGACACAAGGAAAAGAGAGCAAACAACACGGGCGCAAACTCACAACTGGTTTCTTTTGAACAACGAACTGTACTTGTATCTTCCCGTAGCCCACACGCCCCCCCATCGGTGGATCCAGGTACACATTAGCAGTCTCTCATTTCCCATTAGCAGCCATTGGCATGTACATTGAGCGCTATCTGACAGGAGAAGGTTGCTACGTAATACTCGCAGGGCGTAACCTCCTTGGTTTTAGAAAGGTTCAGCGAGCGTTGGGCTGCAGTGCCGTGAATACAGGGAACTAATATTTACAATGAACTCGAGGTGGTTAAAGGTGGGAAGTAGACCCGAAGCGCAAGCCGTAAGAAAGTGTGCATGCGTGTGCCACCTCTCATTTAGTTCTTGGAATGTCCGCTGGATGGCGGTGCTTCTATATGGGGAATATGTGATGAAAAGATGCGAGATGGTGGTACTTGGAGTGTTGAATAGATAGGCGAATAGACACGCAGACAGATGCATAGTCCGCATGAACGGACGCTGCGGCGAATAAATGGACGAACACAGGGACGGACACACGAACAGACGCACGCACGGACGGGCGGTCGGACGCATGGACGGTCACACAGACGGAGGCATGGACGGACGGAAGCAAGAACGAATGGACGCACTAATGCTTCACCCCACTCTCCATCATTCACTCCGTCGATATGCTGCCAATTTTTTTCAGCGAAAAATTTTCATAGGCCTGTGCAATTCACTATGTCAGCTCTACACCATGTTTTGTAAAGGACGTTGATTGCGCTACTACAAAGTCAGAAAGATCTGACAAGAAATTATTGTGTTTGTGCATTTGTTTTGTAGAAAAGGTGTACTTTTGTGTAGTTCAGATATACAAGCAATTATTTATTTTAGGGATGTATTGTTGTGTATCTTAGTGGTAAAAACACTCGCTTTGAAAGCAGGGGGAAGGGGTTTGTATCCCAGCAGCAGAATGTAAAATTTTTCTTACTTTATTTAATTACGCTAAAGACGCTATTGGTATAAACAGCCACTCGTGCCAATGAAAGCAGCACAGTAGCTCGGCCGCAGGTCTCTACGGAAGCTTCCGCTCCTCACGTAGGTGTGTTTCTCCATGGGTGAACTGTGCATTGTCAACACTGCCACGAAAGAGGGCGCTTAAAAAGAACGTCTGGAAAATAGGGCGCCCATTGACTTCATAGGTGACCAACTTTTTGTAGAAAGAAATAGCTCCAACTCTATTTTTTTATTACGCGAAGAGTTATGCCTATAGAGCAATCTGATAGTTTGTACTTCTAACAGCAGAGAAGCGTGGTCAGCCAAACTTTTCATTTCGTCAATTCATAGCCAACAAGTTGCCGGTGTGTATACGCTTCACATATTAATGGTTCCTGATAGAGTGATCAATCAACTCCTTTCTTCGGAACGAAGGAACAAAAAAAGCTCCTTGCCTCAATCAAAAAATACAACTTGGTCACCCGAACATGCATACGAAAACTCCGCTACATAAGTCAGACAGATAGACAGATAAAGAACTTTATTGGGTCCTGAGAAACGCTGCTCCATTAGAGCAACATCGCGGGCCGCTCCCACGTAGTAATGGGAAGGCCTAGCCTCACCGCCGCGTCGTGGGCTCTCTGGACAGCCCGTAGTTGTGGTAGCAACTCTGAACTTCGTAAGGCAAAGTCCCAATCTTCTTCTGTGAGCCGAATTGGGCCCCGTAACGAGGGGCACGGCCAGAGCATATGTTCTAAGTCACTAACTTTACCACAATCAGGACAGGTAAAGTCAAAAGCCTCTGAGGAGACTATGCTGAGAAAAAATAGGCTTGGATAGGACCAGGTCTGGAGCATTCTAATCGTGATGGCTTGAGGTCTAGACAACTTGTTGTGCGGTGGAGAAAATTACCGCCTACTCAACTGGTAGTGTTTAGCTACTTCACTGAATGTAAGTGAAGCGTCCCTGAACATCTCACAGCCAACCTGCGGACCTACGTCCTCCCCAGCACGGAGGGTTAGTGCGCGCACCTGGGAGTGAGCAGTGTCATTCAGGTTTACATGAGAGTCCAGTAGGGGTTTGAGATGTGCAGGAAACCAGGTAATGATATGCAGAGAAAGTGCCCTATTTTCAAGTAGTTTAAATACTTCAGTACAGACGGAACCAGAGGCGAAAGCCTTGACCGCTGACCTTGAGTTGGTGAAAATTTGCGATCTACTGTCATCTAAAAGGGCAAGAGCTACAGCCAACTGTTCGGCTCTTGAGACAGTAGAGTCCCTAACTGACGCAGCATTGATAATAGAGCCCGTATGATTGACGGAAATAACAGAAAACCTAGCTGAGCGATCGTACTGAGTGGCATCGACAAAACAAACTGAATGAGGATCGTTGCTAGTGTTCTTCAGAAGTGTGATGGTCCTAGCCCGGCGCCTGTGCTGAGGACGGACGTTTCGCGGAAACGGAGAGACCTAGATGGCCGTACGCTGTTCATCTGGTAGTTGAAGACGGTGATCCTCTACAAGCGCCGGACTGAGGCCTAGGACGGACAGAATCTTCCTACCAGCCGGCGTAGACGACAGGCGCATTAGCTGTGCAGTCTCTTGGGCTTAAATGATCTCATCTAGGGTGTTATAAACTCCTAGCTGGATAAGCCGTTCAGTGCTTGTTCGCACAGAAATGCCCAACACCCTCTTTACGCTTTTTTCTGATCAGAGTTTCCAGTTTCTTCTTTTCGAATCCATAGCATGAGTGCATGGCAGCAACGTATGTTATCTGGCTCATGAGGAATGCATGAAAGAGCCTCAGTAGATTGTCTTCTCTGATTCCCCCCCTTCTGTTCGAAACACTATTAATCAACCTGATCATGTTCTCGGTCTTGATTGAAATCTTAGCGACGGTTTGTCGGTTGTACCCGTGCGACTCTATAATTATGCCCAGCACTTCCACTCTCGAAATGAGGGCGCCACTTCCGGTGTGAAATACAATGTCTACCTCTGGTAAAGGCTTCCAGTTTTTTGGCCTGGCTCCTTTTTTTTGGCCTGTATAGAAGCAGCTCCGATTTACTTGAGGAGCACCTCAGCCTTGTGCCAGCAAGAAAGAGCTCTGTCTGATCGATGGCTTCTTGGAGTGCAGGCTAGACTTCCCCTTCGCTACCTCCGGGACACCAGATGGTAATATCATCAGTGTAAAGCGTATGGTTGATGCCCTTCACGTTAGATAGCAGTGTAGACAACTTGCATATAGCGACGTTAAAGAGAAGCGGAGATATCACAGCTCCTTGCGGCGTGCCTTTAGGGCCCAGTGCTATGGGAGAAAATTTGAGGTCTCCGATATTGAGCGTGGCCTTCCTGGATTCGAGAAAGAAGCTGACGTATCTGTGGAAGGCTAGTCCAAGGTCTGAAATGGAGTTTAAGATATGCGCTTGAGAGATGTTGTCAAACGCTTTTTCCAAGTCAAGACCCAGGATGCCTCTTACGTTCCTTGTGTTCACGTCTACGATTTGATGTTTGAGCAGCTTCATTGTGTCCTGTGTGGACAAAGACGGACGAAACCCCACCATGTTGTAAGGAAAAATACCTTTCTTCTCGATGTACTTAGAGACACGGGTGTAAATGACGTGCTCCGCCACCTTGCCGAAACAAGACGTTAGCGATGCTACATGAGTGCGCAGTTTCCATTCTTCAGCCCGCTTTTAGGGGCGAAGCTCCTTATAACGGCACCCATTCGTCCTCGTAACGTTGCAGTATGTAACAAGTATAATATTTGGACCTCCAAGGTGGTGCCGCTGAAAAATTTCTTCTGTGCGTTGTTGAACAATAAAAACTAGTGCTCGATGTACATGCCAATGGCTGCTAATGAGGCTTGAGAGGTAGGAGAATTTCGCATTGGGTTAACGCGCACGCTGCGATCCACAATAGCAGCCATTGGCATGTACATTGAGCACTATCTGACAAGAAAGGGTTGCTACGTTATACTCGCTTGGTGTAAACTCCTTAGTTTTAGAAAGGTTTAGCGAGCGTTGAGCCCCAGTGCCATGAATACAATGAACTAGTATATACTGACACAATGTGACTTCAAATTACGCGCGCTAGCAAATACTTGTGCCTTCTAGATGATTTGCGATGCACGAGCCTGCGGGACCCAGCTGCGCGCGAACCGGGTTGAAAGAAAAGAAGAACGTAGAAGAAGAGGCAGAAGGCGATCCTCGAGACAATCTAGCTGTGCTATAATTCTCGGGCACAAGTTCGCCCAGCCTACGTTAGCTTATTAAAAGAGTTTATTGGAAAGTGCGTTACAAATCTGGTGGAGGTGCTGGGTATGATGCCAAGCCCCTCTCGAGTGACGGAGCACAGTCCAGAACCACAGCGATTTCGACCCAACGAGCTGACGCCTGTTCATCAGCACTGCAGTCGACGCCTACGTGGTGAGGGTCCTGAATTTTCACCTTTATCGACTTCGCTTGGAACATCAACGGCTGTGAACGGGTACGCAACCGACATGACAGCTCAGGTCACTTCAGCCAATATTGTCGTAAACCAGCCAATGCTACCAAAGCCTTTCCACAGTGAAAGCTACGAGGACTCAGGGGACTGGCTTGAGCACTTTGAACGCGTCGCAAAGGCTAACGGATATGGGGAAGAGCGCAAACTTGGAAGTGTTTACTTCACACTGGAAGATAGCGCACGAACGTGGTATGAAAACCACGAAGCCACCTTCCGGTCATGGAATGATTTTCGACGGGAGCTGCTCGCTGCTTTCCCGAACACAGACCATAAAGAGAGAGCTGAAGCTGCTCTCCAGACAAGAAATCAGCGCAATAACGAAACTGTCGCCATGTATCTGGAAGACATGTCTCGCTTATTCCACCGAGCGGACCCAAATATGAGCGAAGACAGGAAGCTGCGCCATCTGATGCGAGGCGTGAAGCAAGAACTCTTTGCCGGACTAATTCGAAGCCCACCGCGCACCGTCGCCGAGTTTCGTTCCGAGGCGACTACAATGGAAAGGACGCTACAACAGCGAGCAAGGTTATACAACCGGGATGCGATCGTCACTTCCTTGGACATGTTGCCACCAGCCTTCGGTAACGGCATGGAAGCACTACGCGAGCTGGTGCGGTCTGTTGTGCGAGAAGAGCTGCAGAGGCAGCGTCTTGACCAGAACGCTCCAATGCTTTCGTCTCTGGCCGATGTGATCCGTGAGGAGGTCAGGCAGGTGGTACGCGAACCTTCGAGCAACGCACAGCCAGGGCCGCCACTACAACAGAAGACGAGAATGACGTATGCTGATGTGCTACTACAAGGACCTCCAGGACGTGCGGACGTCGCGGCGGCTACACCTATGCAGTACCCGGTGCCGCCGAGCACCCTGCAGCCAACGCCAGAGAGGAGACTAAGGAAGAGCGATGTCTGGCGCACTCCCGACAGGATACCGCTGTGTTACCACTGTGGGGAGCCTGGTCATCTCTACCGAACGTGCCACTACCGCCAGGCAGGACTCCGTGGTTTTCCTGTTAATGCACCTCGACCACGAAATGGTGAACGTCCCTTCGAAATTGAAGAATACCTGTCAGGTCGTCAAACCTCAAGTGGCTTCCAACGACACCAACCTCGGGCAACGACAACGGGGAGGTATAGATCGCCTAGCCCCCGACCTTCAGCAAGCTCCCCAAGGTCTCGTTCCCCAAGCCCGCGTCGGGAAAACTAGAGTCAGCGACCTGTGGAGGCAAGGCCGCTGTCGACGCTAATGCAGAAAAACCTCCATTGCTGACTCTGAACGACGACCGATTCAGAAACCGGTGCTTCGATAGTGACGTTGCTTCCGATTTACGTGTGTTCGTTGACGGCTACGAAGTCATCGGACTGGTAGATACCGGCGCAGATTATTCAGTGATGAGTAGCGGACTTTCTAAAATACTAAAGAAAGTGATGACTCCTTGGAAGGGACCACAAGTTCGCACAGCAGGAGGGCACCTCATCGACCCTACTGGAATATGCACAGCAAGAATCGGAATACGGGGTTTCACGTACGTCGCCAGTTTTATTGTGCTGCCGGAATGCTCAAGAGACTTGATTATCGGCATGGATTTCTTACGAGCTAATGGCGCTGTAATTAACTTGCGAGAATCTTCCGTCTCATTCTCGACTAGGCACGCGATTGGTACCTTTGAAACGGAAGAAAACGTATATGACCTTTGTATTGCAGATGATGGCGTCATGGTTCCGCCAAGGTCGAGCATATCTGTCGCAGTAAACAACAAAGCATTCAGTGAATCCGAAGGATTTGCTGACAACAACACTGCCTTACTACTCCAAAAAGGGATCTGCATGGCACGAGGCCTTGTTAAGTTACGTGACGGATGTGCAAATGTTCTACTCACAAACTTTGGAAATGAGGTGCAGCACGTTGCAAAAGGAACCGTCGTCGCCAGTCTGAATGATTTCGTCCAGGTTACGGAGCTGCGAACTTTTGAAACCAATGATTCTGATTTCGAAGACGTGGAGTCTGTCCTCTCAGCCATCGACATCGAGCCAGGCCTACTACCAAGCGAAAAAGAGCAAATAGAGGGTCTTTTAAGGGAATTCGCCGAATGTTTCTCGTTGTCATCTAAGGTTCGACGCACTCCTGTCACTAAACATCGCATCATTGTCGACGAGTCAGTGAGGCCAATACACCAGCATCCCTACCGAGTGTCACCAAAAGAAAGAGCAGCTATTGGTAATCAGGTTAAAGAAATGCTCAAAGACGATGTTGTCCAGCCTTCATCAAGTCCATGGGCGTCACCTGTTGTTCTTGTGAAGAAAAAAGACCAAACCTTACGTTTCTGCGTTGATTATCGGAAGCTGAATGCCGTCACCAAACGGGATGTTTATCCTCTGCCAAGAATTGACGACACTCTGGATAGGCTGCGAAATGCCAGGTATTTTTCCTCATTGGATCTTAAAAGTGGGTATTGGCAGATAGAAGTGGACGAAAGAGATCGCGAAAAGACAGCGTTTGTGACACCGGACGGTTTACACGAGTTCAAGGTACTCCCTTTTGGCCTTTGTTCAGCACCCGCCACATTCCAACGGATGATGGACACAGTGCTTTGTGGTCCTAAATGGCAGTCATGTCTGGTTTATCTCGACGATGTTGTAGTTTTCTCTGCTACCTTTGAGCAACATTTGGAAAGGCTCCGGGCCGTGCTCACTGCGATCAAATCAGCGGACTTGACGATAAAACCGCAGAAATGTCATTTCGGCTTCCGTGAGCTCCTTTTTCTCGGCCATGTCATCAGTGCAGAAGGCGTCCACCTAGACCCTGCAAAAACTGAGGCCGTAGCGAGATTTCCGAAGCCAGCAGACAAAAAGGCTGTTGGACGATTTTTAGGTCTCTGCGCCTATTATCGACGGTTCGTTAAAAATTTTTCACGAATTGCTGAACCACTGACACGGCTGACAAAAGAGGAAATGCCTTTCGTATGGCTTGCCGAACAAGAGGATGCCTTCAATGAACTACGAAAGTGCCTTCAAAGCCATCCTGTTCTGGCGCATTTTGACGAGGAAGCGGAAACCGATATCCACACGGATGCAAGCAATTTAGCTCTTGGGGCCGTGCTCATCCAATGGCAAAACGGACAAGAACGAGTCATTGCGTATGCCAGTCGCACTCTTTCGAAAGCTGAGGTGAACTACTCAGCGACCGAGAAAGAATGCCTTGCCGTGGTATGGGCTATCAGCAAGTTTCGACCATATTTATATGGTAGGCCTTTTCGAGTTATAAGCGACCATCATTCGCTATGCTGGCTGGCTAATCTCAAGGACCCATGTGGACGGCTTGCACGATGGAGCTTGCGATTACAGGAGTATGATATCACGCTTGTGTACAAGTCAGGTCGCAAGCACAGTGATGCGGACTGCTTGTCACGTGCTCCGATTCAACCTGCTGCTTCTGCGTCCACCGAGGATGGTGAAGATTTTATTTTCTTGGGAGCTGTGACACCATCAGAGATGGCACATCAGCAGCGATCCGACCCTGAGACACTCCTCTTGATCAAGTACCTACAAGGACAGTCTGTCGATGTTCCACGACCTTTTGTACGCGCCTTGTCAGCGTTTGTCCTACGAAACAACATCCTGTATAAAAGGAACTTTGACAACAATACAGCGACATTCCTGCTTGTCGTCCCTTCACCTCTGCGACCAGAGATTTTGGAGGCTTGCCATGACGATCCATCAGCTGGACACTTAGGAGTAAGCAGAACGTTAGCACGCATCCGCACTAAATACTACTGGCCGAAGTTGCTTAGTTCTGTACGACACTATGTCAGAACCTGCCGGGACTGCCAAAGACGTAAAACGCCACCGCTAAAACCAGCAGGTCTCCTTCAACTAATAGAACCACCAGAAGCCCCATTCACACAAGTGGGAATGGACTTACTGGGCCCATTTCCTACGTCGTCATCGGGAAAACGGTGGATAATAGTTGCGACCGACTATTTAACCAGATATGCCGAGACAGCGACTCTAGTTAAAGGATCAGCCGTTGAAGTAGCCGAATTCTTTGTCTCCAACATAGTACTGCGGCACGGAGCTCCAAAAGCGTTGATCACGGACCGAGGGACTGCATTTACGGCCGACCTGATGAAATGTATCATGAAATTGACGCACACCAGTCATAGAAAAACGACGGCATATGATCCTCAAGCAAATGGTCTAACAGAACGACTGAACAGAACGCTGGCTGATATGTTGTCAATGTACGTTGATATAGAACACCGTACTTGGGATAAAATATTACCCTATGCAACATTCGCCTATAACACTGCGATGCAAGAGACAACACGGATGACGCCATTCCAACTTGTTTTTGGCCGGACGGTAACGACACCTTTAGATGCAATGTTACCTATTGACGAGACGCCCGAGAATTACTATGACGTTCACGTCTACATACAAAGAGCAGAAGAAGCTAGACAGCTGGCACGATATCGCATTCTCCAACAGCAGAAAACCGACACGCATCGATACAATCTGCGAAGAAGAGACGTCCAGTACGCACCAGGAGACAGAGTATGGGTGTGGATTCCTGTACGAATACGTGGGCTGTCAGAAAAACTGCTTCGCCGCTATTTCGGTCCGTACAGAGTGCTCCGCCGCGTCGGCTCGCTCAACTACGAAGTTACGCCAGAGGGACAGGATATTTCATCCCGACGGCGGCATCGCACGGAAACTGTGCATGTCGTCAGGATGAAACCATATCACGACAGGCAAGGAAACGCTGAAGATACAACGTTCTTTGACGTTAACGACATCCCCGACGAGGGTTTGTGAATGACTCCCATGCAACCAGTTTGACACAAGCATCGGGACGATGCACTCTGGAAAGGGGGGCAATGACACAATGCGACTTCAAATTACGCGCGCTAGCAAATACTTGTGCCTTCTAGATGATTTGCGATGCACGAGCCTGCGGGACCCAGCTGCGCGCGAACCGGGTTGAAAGAAAAGAAGAACGTAGAAGAAGAGGCAGAAGGCGATCCTCGAGACAATCTAGCTGTGCTATGATTCTCGGGCACAAGTTCGCCCAGCCTACGTTAGCTTATTAAAAGAGTTTATTGAAAAGTGCGTTACAATACCATGAACTGCTGGTGGTTAAAGGTGGGAAGTAGACAAGAAGCGCAAGCCGTAAGAAAGTGTGCGTGTGCCACCTCTCGTTTATTCTTTGGAATGTCCACTGGATGGCGGTGCTTCTGTATGCGGAATATATGACGAAAAGATGCGAGATGGTGGTACTTGGAGTGTTCACTAGATAGATGGACAAACAGACACACACAGACAGATGCATGGATGGACGAACGGATGGCTGCATAGACGGATGGACGCATCGACGGACGCAGGGGAGGATGCATGGACCAACGCAGGGATGAACGCACGGATGTACGTGCGGATGCACGAACAGGCGCACGCACGGACGGGAGGATGAACGCACGGACGGTCACACAGACGGACGCATGGACAGACGGAAGCAAGAACGAATGGACAGACGAATGCTTCGCCCCACTCTTCATCGTTCGCCCCGTCGATAAGCTGCCATTTTTTCTTCACTGCTACTCCTACAAATGATGCAAGTGTGTGGGCGTTTGTCTTCACAAAACAGGCTTGCATGAAGTGCTCGCTGCATTTGGGTCCACCCACGTTTATATCAGACACTACTTCGTATTACATTTTCATTGTTCTTCATTTATCTCTTTTTTTTCGATAAAGGAATTTGACGGCATCAAAGACGTGCTAGGGTTGACAGTAGACGCTCGCAGAAGCATATGTCTCTTCCGGTGAACGCTTGCAGCATTAGTTGTCTGTGCTTGTTCAACAGTGCAACCAGTGCCGCATTGAGGTGGCTGTCAACTGAGGCAATAAAAGTTACATAAGCAAGCTGGAGAATGCCTGCGCTCGCTGCATTTTGACAATTTGTGTAATATTAGGAAATAACAAAACTTCAAAATAAGTCATTAGCACCTCAAACCAGCAACAGTGGCATACTACAAAATTAGCATTTTAAACGATAAATTTGAATCAACATTGCAAGATGTCTAAACATCTTTGGCGTGGCTTTGAAAGAACCTGCAAATGACAGTGCTCTGACCTACCCCATTTGATGGAAGATTTGACATCGAGTTTGTCTTTGAAGGTGAGTACGAAATTACAAGGGCAGGCATTTTGTAAAAAAATTATCTGTTATCTTAAAACACTCTCTATACCATGTGGTACGGTTACGATAAACATCGCGCCAATGCTTTCTATTGCATTAGTTTACTCTCCGGTGCACATAAGAAACTGACGCCAGCGTCAGCACTGAACGTGCCCAAACGCTGGCAGCTTCGAGAGGCCCTTGTCACCCTTGTCTCGCTACCGTGCGTTACATTGTGGTCCCTACCACTCCTTGTTGTCAACTAGATCCGGAGTGCTTGGTGTCCTCTTTCTGTGGGCATCGGATATGAAAAATGAAACACTTTTAGTCACTAAAAGTACTTCAGTAGTTTCATTCCTGCGCACTCGTTTGCCGCTTGACACTTTATCTCTTCTTTTGCACAATAGAATAAGGTTGCATCATTCCAGATCCTCGTGCAGGTATAGTAGTGGTAGGATGCGATGTTCAATGTCTGGCGTGCGTATTTTCGTCAACTCAAAATGAAACAGAGGCCAGCTGGAGTAGTGTGGATGGGCAAAAGCGCGTGGGCTGAAATGCATCACCGGCACGCCGCATGCCTGTGGCCTCCATCATGTGTCCAAGCAAGTATTCGAGAGGTGGCCCAACGACTTTTCTCACCAGGCCGCCTTTCGACAAAAGAAACACACAGACGAGAAAAAAAATTATACACTGCAATTCATCATCGGCCCAGGATAAACTAACCGAGGCAAGTAAAACGAAATAAAGTGAGGCTGCTGGGAAACGTCTTTACAAACCTCTCCGCGTAAGGGTGATGCCAGCTGGCATTTTGGGATGGTGCAGAAATCATGCCACACAAGCTGTTCTTGGAACGGGCAGGCACAGGGATGCTGATGTAATGGCGATAACCTCGAGTTTCTCATCAAATTCCCACCTTCAGCGCTGTTCCGCATGTTTTATGCTGCAAACAGGGCCCTACTAAGCTTCTTTATCTCGCTTAGTTATGTCATTGTTGTTTATGTTACTTTCTCAATGCAGAATTTATGAGGAGTAGGAACAGATAAGCGAAATAAGAAAATGACAAGAAAAGTCGCATAATATGGCAGCAATTTTCCCAGTTATGAAAACAAAATATAACAAAAACAAACAAAATTCACGCTAGAGTACTATAGCGCGAGTTATAGTTAAGATAATATCTGCATACGGCATACCTACGAAGAAAACATGCAACGCTCCACACTCATAATAGTGCAGTTCTGCAATATTGGGCAGTGCCGAGATGAGAATCAATCACTTGAGGAACTCTCTACTCTCGAGCTACGAGGCACCACGCCTGCCAACGACACTCTCTTCTACCAAAACAAGGAGGTTGCATTATTTTGGTTCTTATCTTGAAGCAGTTTGTTTCCTTTAATGACCTACTACGCTCTGTCATTAAGCTCTCTGCTCTCACAAAAAAGAAAAGAACTGAAAAAAATCGCGCATTTATGTTTTGAGATCTGTCACTAAATGAACGTCGGTGTGATAGCCACTCTCATGTGATCTTGCCCTCATTTGTGTTGAGTTGTGTGAAGCTTCTCGATAACTTGAGAGTTTTAACGGTGTCAGCATTTGTATTAGTTTCTCGAGGTTTAGAATAGGCCGTTAGATATAATAAAATTGACGGTCGCGAAGTATTCCAGAGCCAAAAATACATGCTGAGGGTGTCAATATTCAACCACACTTAATATGTGTTCGTGCGTGCTTTGTATGGGTGCGTTTACTTATACCCCAGCAAAACTGAAAAAAAAATATGGGAGGAGGTTCATCCTCCCCGCATTTTCCCCTTGGCTACGAGATTACAATAGACTGTGATGGGCGGATCCAGAATGCTCCCAAACTTACCTCTCCTAATGTTTGAGATCTCTGTCCCTGAGCCACCGCGTATGAAGGTTTCTTGGTTGCTATGGTGACGGCTCAGTGGTGGCGGCTCCTCGGCGCAGTGGTGGCTCAGCTGTTTTTAGCACAGGTGGCACGCGGCTGTCGAAGTTGCTATGCAAATTGCGCAGCAGGGATCTTTCGTTAAAGGTCGTGCTACTACCAGCTCCCCCAAATTAGCGGTTAAAACGAGTACAGATACAACGAAGAAGAATGGCGATTTGGGCTAGTTGGTTTGAATTCATAGTAATAAGGGCTGCAGCGCGAGCACGAATGTGCTAGAAGAAACAGACAAAACCGAGGTACGGAAGGCAGCGCTGGTGTTGTCCTCTTTTGCCTTCCGTACCTCGACTTTGTCTGTTTCTTCTAGCACATTCGTGCTCGCGCTGCAGCCCTTATTACAGATACAACGTACGAATTTTCGAAATTATCTTTCAGGCATAGAATAAAAAGTGATATTGACATAGGTTCTGTGATTATAAAAAGAATTCGGCATTTTGTAATCATCCCCATGTCTTTTCCTGCTACGCAGTTATCACGGCGTTGTACTGCAAGTGCTGTGACTGCCCTTTTTCAAGCTCCCTTGTTGAATACTGTGTACAGTTTTATGTATAAAAACATAACATGACTGGGAGACACGCTGAAGGGAAGGGCACTGCCAATTTGAGTCAACTGTTTTTTTTTACTTTCTACACAGACATTTTGATTTTGACCTCCATTCGAAATGAGACCCCCATGGCCGGCATTCATGACCATCATGTCAGCGACCGAGTACCTTAACCACCGTAAAACCATGGTGGACAAGCTCTCTTGCGCGAACAATAACCACAATAACCGTAGACAAAGCTGCGAAAGTTGTGAATATATTTCTACAAACCTTCTGAACAATTTACCTGGCGCAAAGCATCAGAACAAGCATGTAAAAAGTTTTTGACCACCTTGTTCTGGAATGCATATTGTTAGCGGCTCAGAGAAGCACGATCAATTGCACTGAGAAGCTCTTCTATGAATGTACATCCCCCTTTAGAGGCATTGCAGCTATCGTGGTGAAAAGCAGTCCCGGTGTGGAAATGTCGTTGGTGAAAGAATCACGCAAAGAAGCCTTAGATGTGCCTTGAAAAAACTGCTCGTAGTTTCGAAAACATTTGTTGTGTGCGCCTGTTTAGAATGGTCACTTAAGGGCCAGTCGACGCCAATATCGCCTTAAAGTGAGCTCCGCTCCAAAGAATGCTTCGTTGCGTGCTATGGCTAACTTTCAGCTGCAGCCTCCCGCATGCATGCTCGGAAACTCTAAAAGGAGCGTCACATAACCAATACCGCAAACACTGCTGTTACTGTCGAATCGAAATCCAACTTATTGTTTCAATGAAAAGATGATAGAATTAAAACTACTTTTGATAACATATTCATAAGCCGGTGAGGCAGTGTATATATCTCTGCTATTTCTCACTGGGCTAAGTCATAATATCTGTTTACATCCGGACCTATCCACTTAGTTACGGCATTCATGTGATTTAGAAAATATGCCTGCTAAACTATCAGCTGAGTGAACATACGTGAAAAGAACTTAGAGCAAATTAAGAACTGTCAGATGTAAGGTTTTATTTTTGTGTTGAATAGGATCCTTTGGAAATCCGCAAAAGAAGAAACCAACCATGTCAAGGCTACAAACACACAAAGAAATTAAAAGAACATGGAAGTTGTTCGGCAGGTTTATGCTCGTAGAGTAATTATGTTCGAAATGTAAAATTGTTTTTCATGTGCTGCTTTAAGTATCGTACTAAGTATGTGAAGTAATTATAAACAGTGACAACGATGTGGCCCACTGGCTTATCATCTATAATTTTATTCTCTACGCCTCTCCGATAAGTAGCCAACCAAACCCCTGGTGTTCCAATTGTGCAAATACAACCTTGAATAGGGGGACACTGCCTAGCGCCTGTCAGTACTTATCGCTCGCACAACCATTGTTGCACCGTTGGCTGGAAACCAAATAACGTTTTGAAATGCAGGGTGCGAACTCGCACGTAGGAGGAGAAATTGCCGCCCCCTCCTCTCTCAACGTGGTGCTGTTTCCCTCTCATGCCTGGCATTGAGTACATACAGCGGCTGCACAATGTAAGTGACCAATCGCCTCACACGCTGCCTGTGACACCTTGAGGCGTTACGTTGGAGCTTCAAAATGAGGAAATTGCCTTTACTTAGTTTCATTTCGCGTTTCGATATGACCTGCACAGCTCGAGCACTTTGAAAGTATGAAAAGAGTCTTACAATATTTCTGACTACCTTGAAAAATCTCTCACCTTAATGCTGTTTATTCGAAGCCTAATAAAAAGCAGGAACGTTCCCCTAACCATACAAAATAATCGTTTGACACACACATACACAAGTAAGACGAATACATTCCCAGGCTCCCAGTTAGCGTATTACACAAGCCTGACAAAAATTCGAGGTATTTGAGCAAGATTTCCTGTTAGACACCATGTTCAAATGCTCCTGTTTGAGCATGGTTTCCTGCTGATTTGGTGACAAGTTCGCAGTAGGATGGCCTGGCTGCAATTCTTCTGCGAAATTGTAACCAAGTTATGTGGAACGTGGCCGGTTGCAGTACAATTACCACGCGTAATTTTTTTTATGGAAGCCTCGGCTCGGGCAATGGGTTCCGTGGTCTGCCCACAAACATCCGGCATGGACCTGCAAGGCAGAGTCCACCATCAACAACGTCGCTTTTCGCCCTGCATATGCCCATGCTACAATGCATTAGTGTGCAAAGACAGCTGATCGCATTTCTGCAAGGCACGGTGCTGAGTAAAACTCCTTAAAATATCCGGAATATCAACGTGCATATGCCCGAAAAACAACAATCACTCGATATGTATGCATATTTGCCAGACCAATCCTCCTATCTCTTGTGACCTCACCACCGCTTCTATTGCTACAGCCCGCCTTCAGGTAGTAGAGTGAACTGGTCAAACTTGGCACGGAAATCGGAGCCGGCATGCTGGCCGACACGAAGACAATCTCTATGTTGCTTTTACAGGTTCATGCACGGAGGAAGGAAAAGGTAAGGAGAGGCCCTGACGTCACTCGTTGTGAAGCCATGATGAAGCCGGAAGTCGGCCATATTGAGTAGGCAAATCCTCCTCTCTTGTTTACATATGAATGCGAAGCAGAAGGCGCGACTCCCTCTCCGGCTCGGAAAGCACGTGGGCTGCGCAGCGCGTGTGTCGTGACGATCCGAAACTAATGAAACTGGGCTCATCACGCAGAGCCAGCGGGACACCTTCAGCGAAATCACTTTGTCCGAGTAATAACAAAGAGTAACAGCTCGCTAACAACGAAGCAACTACGAAAGAACGTGCGCTAGATGCACTGACAACGGCGAGTGCTTTCACGTCATTAATTCAGCAACTGTACAGACAACACGATCGGTCATGCGCCTTCTACGGTTGCATTCCGCCACGCGACTGACGCAGCGTCCTGCCATTCCGCGTGAAACTTACCTGGGTCAGCATTCTGCGACCGTGGTGACTTTGAGCACGGTGCTAGTGACAGTTGAACGTGGTTGCTGTTACATTGAGATTACATGCAATGCTGGTGGAGAGTGTACCAAGCGGAACAGAAAAGGTGTTTTAATACGCACATGCAAGTTGATACTGTACACACACAACACGAAACTACGTATGCGCACATGGTCCTCACGGCGTCTTGCTGGGCTCAACAGCGTCGTCTGTTGTCACAAGCAGGAGCACTGCTCAACCGTCACTGACCTGCAAGGCGTTCGTCGTCATTCAGCTTCGTCATGTTTCCCAATGCAATTTTGCTGAACACTAACTGCTTCATCTGCGTCATCCGCCGCACGACACATGGATATGTACTTGTCCTACGCATTGTTGAAACCCCGTGATGGAGAAAGGGATTTGTAAACCTTGCTAAGAGTAATGTAACAGCCAGGAGAGCACTGCGTAACCAATAACGCGGCGCAGAGCACAGATATTAGCCGCCACGGCTCAGCACGAGACCTGGGGAGGCACACATTCCGCCGCCAGCCGCGGCCGCTTACTGCTAGACCAGCTTCACTGCGCAACACGTAACCACAACAACGCCGCCATTGTGCCTACTGAATATGGCCGCCATGATGTCATTTCCGCCACATTTTTTACGCCCTGCGCCGGCTGGGCATGCCCTCTCCTTACCTTTTTCCTTCCTCCGTGGGTTCATGCCACTCTCCAAGTACCGTTGGAATTAGACGCGATCGACGAAGGGGTGGTGATTCCTTCGTTTCCAAAGGCACTTCCTGAGACACCATCGCGTCACTTGGCTGCAGAATTTCGCCTCGACGGACTGCCAGCCATCTTCAATAGCAAGAACGCCAGTGATAGCCTCAATGTGAAAACCTATATAACAAAGTCTTTCGAGTATGACTGACCACGTGAACGTGACCATGTGCAACCTTATCTCAGCACACGTTTACATGTCTTCGTGGGATTTTCAGCTGGCATGCTGGCCGACATGCAGCCAATTCCTATGTTGGCAATAAAGGTTAGACAACACAAGTTTTTTCAAGTACGTAGAATATTGTCACGTGCTACAAAAGGTCTTCAACTAGGAAGAACTGAGCCGGTGGGGAGACTACCGAAAACTAGCAAGTTGGCTGCTTCAATAAAAAACAACTAACCAGAGCACGCGCTGCCCCAGAACATTGTCTTCCATTCTCGAGGGCAGCCATGGCTTGCGCTCGCCGTAACTAGCGGCCAAGTGGCATTATTCCCCCTCTGAGAAAAAAAGGCATCACTCTGATACTCAGAAAGTACAAAGGCAAAGTCGGGGCGAACCAACAGAAAATACGCGCATACACAAAAACAGCGATATGATTCATGTGCAGTCGCACTACCGCGGGAAGTACGGCTTCAGGCGCACCACGTGGACAATCTCCGAGGTGTGCCTTCGCCGCCGTGGTGAGAAGGCGTCGTCAGGGACTACCTCGTAGTTCACATCACTCACGCGTCGCAAGACATTGTATGGTCCGAAGTAGCGACTGAGCAGTTTTTTTTTACAATCCCTGGCATCGGACTGGAGTCCACACCCAAACTTGATCGCCTGGATGGTATTCAACTTGTCGATGGCGAGCGTTGTAGCGGCATGCGTCTGTACTCTGCTGGTGTGTAATGTGTAGGCGTGCTAACTGGTGTGCTTCTTCGGCGTACTGGGTAAGCTGCACAGCACCAGGAGTGATCACATCATCGCAATTGTGTGGAAGCATCGCATCCAGCATGGTCTGGACCTCACGTCCATAGACAAAACGGGCAGGTGTGAATTGCGTAGTTTCCTGGACGGCCGTATTGTACGCGCATGTGACGTACGCGAGCACCTGGTCCCAGGTCCTATACTGAACATCTACGTACATAGATAACATGTCAGCGATGGTCTTGTTGAGTCGCGCTGTCAAGCCGTTGATCTGCGGTTTATATGCCGTGGTCTTGCGATGGCTCGTGTAGCTGAGCTTGAATACGTCATGAATGAGCTGGGCCGTGAATGCTGTTCCTCTGTCTGTGATTACGCACGACGGGGCGCCATGTCGAAGAACGATCTGGTCCATAAAGAATCGGGCGACGTCGGAAGCCGTAGCGCGTTGTAGTGCCTTTGTTTCGGCGTACTTCGTCAAATAGTCGGTGGCTACTACGATCCACTTGTTGACGGCAGATGATAGCGGAAAGGGCCCCAGTAAATCCAATCCTATTTGATCAAATGGCGCTCTGGGTGGTTCTATTGGCTGAAGAAGCCCCGCGGGCTTTAGTGGCCGGGATTTTTGGCGTTGACATTCCCGGCAGCTTTTCACGTATTGGTTAACTGATGCAGAAAGCCTAGGCCAGTAGTATGCTTGTCGAACTCGAGCAAGAGTTCGAGAGGAACCTAAGTGACCAGATGTGGGCTCATCGTGGCAGGCAAGAAGAATGTCGTCACGCATGTCAGTTGGCACAACTAGAAGATAGGTTCTCTCATTGACATTGGAGTTTTTCTTATACAGGACCCCATCTCGCACACAGAACCATGATAGACTTCGAGAAATACATCGAGGCATGAACGAGTTGCGTCCTTCAAGGTTTTCGATAACTGCGCGAATTTCTTCGTCCGCACGCTGTCACGTAATCAGATCTGTTGTATTAAGGGCTCCAAGGAAACCATCGTCATCCTCGGTGTCGTGGCCACAAACTTCGACAGGTGCACGGGGTAATGAATCAGCATCTTCGTGCTTGCGGCCTGATTTGTAAGCGAACGTCAAATCCTATCCTGCAGACGAAGACACCATCATGCCAGTCGCCCACACGGGTCCCGTAGGTTGTCTAACCAGCACAACGAATGATGGTCGGTCACTACCTTGAAGTGGCGTCTGTAAAGGTAAGGCCTAAATTTCATCGTGCCCCATACAACAGCGAGGCACTCTTTCTCTGACGTGGAGTAGTTGACCTCAGCGCGGGAAAGAGTGCGGCTAGCGTACGTATCACTCGCTCGGTGCCCTCTTGTTATTGTACGAGGACAGCACCAAGACCCACGTTTCTGGCGTCAGTATGAATTTTGGTATCAGCGTCTTGGTCAAAGTGAGCGAGGGCTGGTGGTGTCTGCAAACGCTCCCGTAGTTCAGAGAAAGCTGCGTCCTGTTCTTCCTCCCAGACAAATACAACATCTTCACGAGTTAGTCGAGTGAGCGGTTCAGCAATCCTTGAAAAATTGGCTATCAAGCGGCGATAGTACGCGCAGAGCCCTAGAAAGCGACGCACTGCCCTCTTATCACGTTGAACAGGAAACGAGGACACGGCGGTACTTTTCTCATGGTCTGGTCGAATACCATCCGCACTGACAACATGGCCGAGAAACTTAAGTTCTTTGTAACCAAAGTGGCATTTTTCTGGCATCAGTGTCTGGTTAGCAGAGCGGAGCGCTTCCAGCACATTCTGCAAACGCTTCATGTGCTCCTCAAAGGTGGCAGAAAACACGACATCATCGAAGTAAACTAAGCACGTGGGCCACTTCTGACCAGTAAGAACAGTGTCCATCATTCTCTGGAATGGCACAGATGCAGAACAGAGGCCGAAGGGAAGCACTTTGATTCATATAGGTCATCCGGTGTAACGAAGACGGTTTTTTCACGATCTCGTTCATCAACTTCGATCTGCCAGTAGCCACTTTTCAAGTCTATCGATGAAAACTTCTTGACCCGCCGCAGTCTGTCGAGGGAATCGTCGATGCGAGGCAGCTGATAGACGTCTTTTTTAATCACACTGTTAAGTGTCCTGTGGTCCACGCAGAAGCGCAGTGATCCATCTTTCTTCTTCATGAGCACGACGGGGGATGACCAGGCACTTTTCGAAAGTTGGATAATGTCATCTTGCAAAATCTCTCTGATCGACTAGAGCATTTATCACGCCACGTTCCTTTGCCGAAACGCGGTAAGGGTGTTGTTTTATGGGCGAGGCATCGTTATACGTAATTATTCGGTGTTTGGTGATTGGTGTCTGACGAACCTTCGAGGTGGACGCGAAGCACTCTTTAAATTGATATAGCAGTTCACGTAGCTCGGTCTGTTGTTGTTCCGTGAAGGTCGAGTTGACATCAACTTTTTCAAGTAGTGAACTCACGTCGCCTGGTGTCAGTCGAAGCCCGTCATTGGCAGATGTAGATGCGAAGCATTCAGAAACGTCTTCAATAGGGTAGGCGAAAGCGATGGCGGTGTCACAAAACAGGTGCCGGTACTCGTTACTGAAATTAGTCACAAGTAGGGCAGAGTGTCCGTCATAAAGCGTGACGAGGCTGCATGCAGCGCAGACACTTAGCGCGAACAAAAGCGTCAAGTTGCCTTCGGCAACAACCTCACCATCCCGTAACTTATCAGACACCACATCAACTAGGACGCTTGAACGCGGAGGCAACGTGATGCTGTCAGCAGAAACGCGAAACTTGCTGTTACGGATGTCGTCAGATTTGTCGAAGGATCCAACTGTCGAAAACGTCACGGTACGCTCTCAAAGATCGATAAGAGCGCCGTGCTCCCGCAAAAAGTCGATTCCCAGGATTAGGTCTCGGGAACAGTCACGAAGACGAGGCACCTGGCGAGAAACGTACCTCTCCGAATGCTCACTCTGATAGTGCACATGCCGATTGGGGTGACTACGTCCCCGCCGGCAGTACGAATGTGAACTTCGTACGAAGGCGTAACAACTTTCTTCATGTGCGCTGCTAGTTTTCCGCTCGTGATCGAATAGTCGGCACCTGTGTCCAATAATGCACTAACGTAATGGTGACCATCGACTATTACATGTATATCCAAAAAAAAATCTGCTTTTGGCTTTCATCGCTGTCGTCCGGGGATCGCTCCGGGTCCGTGCTTGCGTCGGTGGTAGGCCTTGCTTGCGTCGAGTGTCAGCGGCCTCGCTCCCGAAGGTCGTTGTCGTTTGTTTTCCCGCTTAGGGCTTGGCGAGCGCGCTGGCGCCACCCTTGGGAGGCTACAAAAATTTGGAGAAGATCGCCTTGGAGATGGGGACCGCAACTGCCGCTGCAGTGGTATGCGCTGTTGTGAAAGGTATTTTTCAATTGCTTTTGGTCTTTCACCGAATCTCGGCCGTGGCGAGTCAATGGCAAAACCCTGTAGCCCGAGGCGACGATAGGAGCATTCCCGGTACACATATCCAGCTTCAGAATAGTGATAACACAGTGGTTGTCTGTCCAGTGTGCGCCATACGTCAGATTTTCTGGGCAGCGGCTGTCGATTTTCCAAGTGCCTAATTGGCTGCAGCAAAGGAAGCGCATCCTGGGGCATTGGTTTAACGAAGCACGGGGAAGCAGGAATATTTCGACTGGCAGCTTCTGCTTATGATGCACGATGTGGCCATGTCGGAACAGGTGGGACATAACTAGAAGGCGGCATTTGGAGAGCCTGCCGTACTTCATTTCTGAAGAGGCCGCCAATGGACCCTGCAGTAGGTTGGGACTGACACTGAGTCTTTCGTAGTTCGTCGCGCAACACCGTTCGAATGAGGTTGAAGAGAGACTCGATGTTGATGCTGCTTCCTGCTCCTCCGATCTGACCTACTGCCCAAGCGACACTTACTTGCCGGTCGTACACAGTAGAGCGGTGCTGCAGCACTTGTTGCATGGTCGTGGCTTCGGTCTAAAATTCCGCCATGGTCTTTGGGGGACAGCGAACGAGGCTAGCGAAAAGCTGCTCTTTCTCTCCTCGCACTAAATGACGGACCTTCTTTTCTTCCGCCACGTCGGAGTCGGCTCGACCAAAGAGGCTCGTCTTGTCCTCGACGTACATCATGACACATTCATTCGGCATTTCGAGGCGCAACTGAATCGCTGGCTCGGTTCGTTCGCGGCGATCGGGATAGGTCAACTTGCCAGCAAGTATCGGCGGAAGATGCTCCACGAGGGAAAAGGCTCTCGGTTTTTATACCACGTACGAGCGCCGTCCTCCGTGCTGAAATACAAGTTCCTCATCTTGTCGAAGTCAGTCTAACCATTGTGATCGGAGACCCGTTCGAACTGAGCTAGCCAGTCTTCGGCATGCTCCAAGTCGGAACCGTGAAACACCATCGGCACACGTGGCTTCCACAGCGTATCAGGCGTGGCTGCAGCGCTTTCCAGTGCGTTGGAGGCTGCAGTGGTTTCCCTAGCGATCGGGCGTGTGACAGACGTCATCTCGGGAAGAGGTCCAGGCTCAGAAGGTAGTCCTCAGTGTCTTATTTATTTTATTTATTTATTTATTTCACAATACTGCAGGCCAGCATGGCCCAGGCAGGAGTGGAATTACAGAAAGAAAAGAATACAGAAATCAGTGATAACAACACTGGCAGCGCAAGCAATATATCACAACACTCGTAGCATAACAGTTTAACAGTAATATGACAGCAATATAAAAGTTTATAACGCAGCATAACAGCAATATAACAGTTACAATGATTCAATGTTCAATACAACACAAATATTGCTCAAGGACTTCGTCAAAATCGTCTGCCTCGCAAACGAACTTAGGTAGACTGTTCCAATCTGAGACAGTGCGGGGGAAAAAACTCTGTTTGAATGCCTCTGTTTTGGCAAAAATGTGTTGTAGGGTGTGTTTGTGAGCGTTGCGCGTAGTTCTCGCTGTAGTGGTCTTTAAATATGAAGGTGCAGACATACCAAGTTTTCCGTTAAAAATATTGCGCAAGAATTTAAGTCGACTGATTTTTCTGCGGACAGCCAAGGTGGGGATGTTATTAGCATTCATGAGTTGAGTTGGTGAATCTAGTCTTTTGTACTTATTGAATATAAATCTGATGGCTTTCTTTTGTAGCGCTTCTAAGCTCTGTATGTCTTTTTTCGTGTACGGATCCCATACAACGGACGCATACTCCAATTTAGGTCTGATAATTGCATTATACGCTTGAAGTTTAACATTCACAGTTGCCTTTGCAAGCTTCCTTTTCAAAAAGCACAGCTTCCGAAAAGCTGAAGTGCATATTGACGAAATGTGTGCTCGCCACGTCATATCACTTGAAAGAGTGATCCCTAAATACTTATACTGCGTTACCGATTGAATGGGTGAGCCATGAATATTGTAGGTAAACACACTAGGATTTGTTTTTCGCGTTATATTTATTTTTCGCGTTATATTTTTCGCGTTATATTTGTCATATTTATACATGACACGCGTGTCAGGATTATCATATATGCGCAAGTCATATACTTTCGTCTTCGGCTTGAGTGGTGAACAGGTGTTGTCACAGCAGATACAGGGCTATCTGGAGGCATTTGCAACATCGGCTGGGGGTTACCCAGCAGCTCCACCAGTTGTCACATACTAGAAAAGTCTTCAACTCGGAAGAACTGAGCCGGCGGGGAGACGCACCGAAAACTGGCAAGATAGCTGCTTCAATAATTAACAACTAACCAATGCGCGTGCTGCTTCAGAACATCGTCTTCCATTTTAACGGGCAGCCATGGCTTACGCTCGCCGTACCTAGCAGCCAAGTGACAATATAGCAGCTGGTGGATGGATTTTGAGTTGAATAAACTATTTTAGTAGGAATAAAGAAAAATAAGGAACGCTGCACGTGTGTGCTTCTTTGCTCTGCGAGATGTATTTTGAGCTGTAAAGAACAATTCAATTTGAGTGAAAAGCAACTAGCCCGATTCCTGAGTAAGCCTCCATAGGGCTAAAAACCACGGTCTTTCACCTTCTCCGTGCTCCACTGGGTCAAGTGGTGGGGCAAGCTTCAAAGCTGAGCTTCCTAATAAGCTCGAGTACATAAACAAGTCACCATAACCAAGGCTAATCAGGTTTATCAGAGAATAAACTGGAAACAATTTTTGGCGTTATTTTACGAAAAAACTTACACATCCAAAAAATTGGCAGATACCACGTACAGTGGGAATCGATGATATGCGAAGCAGGAATGAGAAATATTGATATGTTACTTTAAAATCAGCACAACGTTACGAGAAAGAGGTAATAGTGCCGTACATGACTTCCGTGTCATGATTATCATGTTGGGATGTGTCGTTTATCTTCGTCATCTATTCCCGTGATGTGATACAAAATATAGTATATTTGGAGCTAGCGAAATGACCGCGAGCACGCTATGAGCGTGGTATGCTGTCATATTTATACATGACACGCGTGTCAGGATTATCATATATGCGCAAGTCATATACTTTCGTCAACCATTGACGTCCCCTATTACCAAATTTGATATATGAGGAGCTATAAAAACGGCCACGAGAGCATCATGAAGAGCCCAATATACTCCAACGTTGTGTTGACGCACCCGCATGCTGGACACAGTGACGCTACGTTAGCAAAACGCGAGCACGCTACAGTTGGACGCCAGGCGCGACTGGCACGAGCAGCGTCCGTCGGCACGGTCCGACGGCATCCGGCGCGAAATGCGGCACTGTATTACGCACCGATGCGTTACCCAGACAACACAGCGTCTCCCTTTTTTCGTGACGGAGGGACGCCGGACGTACTGAAACACGAATGCATCGAACCAACGCAGTGTGGCGCGTGCCTGCGAGTGTATGGCAGGACCGGTGCCTGGCGTGCGTCGGTACCCGACGAAATGAATGACAGTGAGCACTCGCAGCGCGTCACGTCGAAATGTATTGGCACCTTGACTGTGGCATATAGTCATGGTCTCACACGACACGTATCTCACGATTATCATGTTTGCACCAGTGACATACCTTCGTCATCTATGTCGCGATTATCCTGTTTGTATGCGTCATTTATATATGTCGTCCGTTTGCGTCGTGCATAACCGAGTTTGGTACATGTGAAGCTATCAAAACGACTGCGAGTGCATCATGACCGTAGTATGTAGTAATGTTGTTACATGACACGCATGCCATGTTTATCATGTTTGCACCTGTATCATATCTTCGTAATCTATTCACGTTCCGCATTACCAAATTTGGTATAAGTGATACTAGGAAAAAATCCGCCAGCGCATCATGAGTGTGATATGTAGTCATGTTGTTACATAACACGCGTCTCATGGTAATCATGTTGCACCAGTCACATGTGACGCTAGCGAAATGCCCGCGAGCGCGTCATAAGCTTGGCATGTAGTCATGTTGTTACATGACACGCATGTCAAGATTTTCATGTTAGGGTCTGTCACTTGTGTTCGCCATGGAGTCATGTCATACCAATCTTGTTCTGCAACATGCCATGTGAACGAAACTTCCGCAAGAACTGCACGACCATGAAATGTAAATCATGACATTCATGACATCCATGTCACGATTTTCATTAAATGACTAGTCGCTTATGCTCGCCATAAAGTCATATTCTGCCGTACCAAGCTTGGTATCGATACTATTATCGAAGCGGCCAGGAGAGCTGATTGGTTTGATTGATTTATTTGTGGGGTTTAGCGTCCCAAAACCACCATATGATTATGAGAGTCGCCGTAGTGGAGGGCTCCAGAAATTTTGACCACCTGGGGTTCTTTCACATGCACCCAAATTTGAATACATGGGCCTACAACATTTTCGCCTCTATCGGAAATGCCGCCGCCACAGCCGGGATTTGATCGCGTGACCTGCGGATCAGCAGCCGAGTACCTTAGCCACTAGACCACCGTAGCAGGGCGGCCAGGAGAGTTAAAAGTCGTAGGCTGGTAGATAGATAGATAGATAGATAGATAGATAGATAGATAGATAGATAGATAGATAGATACGCGCAAAGTCGCCGAAGTTCGCTAAGAAATGCTTCGCATTTAAAAGAATTCTTCACACTTATCGGCTTGCAACAGCTTCGACAGATCAGCGGGGATGATATATCTTTTTCGAAGAAAATTATCTTTCGGAAGCAGCGATTGGTTTGACTGGTTCATAGAAAGTTTTCTCGAACATATCAGTAACTGCATAGAGAAGTCGAAGATAAAAGCATGAACGAGTGATGTATAATAGTAGAAAGCCCCTGTTCAGCGGTTGCATGCTCTGCAATACTTCAACACAAGACAGGAAAGCATCACATAGGGGACCTGAACTGCGAAGAGCCTATAAGGAAAACAAGCACAGCGGAATGTTGGCGAAATGTCGTTATGTTGTAACACGGCCTCGTAACATTTTCATCGTTCCGTAAGAACATAATATAGTGATTACTGTTGTGAGCGGAAACTTCACCTTACTTTGTAGTTTCCCCAGCGTGCAGCCAATAGTGAGCACTGTCGAGAGTGGGAGAGGGGTGGATCAGCTTTCCCAGCTTTTCTCAGTGGGGGAGCTCGAGCCCCCCTGCCCCCCCCCCCTCAGCTGATACGCCTATTCTCTTGACATTATGAATATATGGGGGCAAAACCAATTCTGAAAATCGTGACATTCACCTACTTCATTCTCCCGTGAGTCCCAGTTACTTATGGTATTAACTAAACACAGTTCTTTTAGAAACAAGTCATCAAACAGTGCACTTGGTCCTTACAGTACCTGAAATTCTGTGTATGTACCCATAATACACGCGAAATATTAAAGTCTGAAGCAGTTAAAAAAAAGATATCCAGAAATCTCAACTAAGTGGCTTGCACCGCCACCTGTTGCGCTCTGTACGCACTTTGCATGATCAGACATAGGCTCCGAAGTTAGAGACATGCACTCGAGTCTCTAAGGCTGCTGTTTACAGTGCTGCTAGCTTGCGGAGAACGACGAAAACAGTAGGTCAAATTGAATATTGCATCGAACCAAGCCTTTCATGTTCAACGGCGCCGACGATTTAAACTAAGGTATTCCATGAAAACAGCGAATCAGAGAGACATGGCATCGTGTATAATCTGGTAGCGACCAAAACTCACGTGGTTGTTGTCAAATACTCATATTGACTCCCCTGACCCTCACCGCAGGCGTGGCTTAACGGAAACCCTCAGGCAAAAAACAAATGCCTGGGGTGGTCGGGATCTGTCTATATTCGCACGTGCAACTGTGTGCAACATGTTTTCGATATCAAAAACCTGGTATGTCATGCAAGTTATCTGTATGTCACGCGTCAATGTACAGAAGTTTCACAGGATTTTTGCTGTGTTTGTGTGGAAATCACCGTGGGAACGTACAAGCCGGTCTAATTTATTCCAGTCCGTTAGTAATGGCGGACTTGGTTTATGTCATTTATTTATTAGACAAGTTGTCTCTCGGTTTATTTTCCTTCGCGATCAAAGAAACGAATTTCTGCAAACAGTGATAAAAGTAAGGCTGTCATCACGCATCCCAGATTTTGTTGTGTCTACAAACAGTGATATGTGCCGATATGTGTCTGGTTTTTTGAGAGAAGTTATACAGTCTTTTGAGTTTTTGAAAGTGCGCTTTTCGCTGGAATATCTTGCCGCTGTTAAGCGAAAAAATTTGTACAGGGATCTCCGTGATGTCTTGTTCCCAACACCTTTGTACAGATCTATGTTCAATGGAGGACCCGGACAGGATGTTTTGAAAAGGGTCAAAAAGATGAAAGTAAAAGCAGGGGCAAAAACTTTCTTTTTTAAATTGCAGTCCGGGACTCTCCCCGTAAAGAAGTGGCTAGCAGACAAGGGAATCGATGTACCATGGACAACCAATTGTTTACTTTGTAAAACACCTGAGACAATAGACCATGTGTTTATTCATTGCTGGGACGCTGTCTTTCATTGGGACATCCTTCAAAGAACATTGAAAAAAGATCTCCCCATTACAAGCCATGGCATTCGTTTTCTCTGTGTGGATGAGGACGACGGCATACCATACGACATGGTTATGTTAATTAGCCTTCACAGCATCTGGCAGACCACTATGGCTTACAGACATCTTGACCAGAACATACGTCCTGTCCGGGAGAACTTCATTGCAAATATGCGGTATATCACTGAGGTGTATAAAGAAGAAGAAGAACCTCCCAGCTGGCTAACAATGTTAGAGGAATTGTGCAACCTGAAAAAATTTTAATGTGAGCACTTCGGATCAAATATTGGTCTAAGTGTATTTTATCATTCATGTTTCTGTGTGAACACCTGTAAAGAAAAACAAGTAATAAAGAAAAAAAAGCAGGTGTGGCTTAACGGGTAGGACGTCCGGCTCGCCTGCGGGAGGTGCGTGGTTAGAACTCCACCGCCGGACACCCACCGGTCTATAAGAAGGGTACAAGCAGCCCCCCGGCCAGGCGTTCGTCTTTTCTGGGTGCGGTGCTTGGGAAAGATTCGCGCAGACGGCTCTGCTTGCTGTGCAAGAACAAAGACCAATCAAGAAACTAACGCCATTCTCACCCACTCAACCTAACCCATGTCCGTATCAATTGCGGTGGTTACGGGCTCTGCACGCGAATTTTCTTTTTTTTCGTTCCTTGTTAGAAAGTGAGTATGCTGCTGCATATGCTTCTATTTCTGAACTGAGCTACCAGCCAGCCTGTTTGTTTTCTTGTTTGTTTGTTTGCTTGTTTCTTTCTTTTTTTGCTTTGCTTGCTTGCTTGTGTATCGTACAGCGAGATCGCGCAATGTAGCGCGATCGCGTTGTACGAGCTCACACAGAGCTCGTACAGCTTAACAGAGCTCACACAATTCAGTTGAGTGGAGCCATCAACAGCTCTAAGTCGGAACCGATGGGCGGAAAGTGAAATGCGTCATAGAGCTTTCAGTCTGTGTCGGTCGTCAGCTTACGACCTGAACGTATCTTCGCTGCATTGGAATAGTCGTGCAATTCGATGTGAACTTCGTCATTTGTGCACGGATGGACGGCCAGCGTCGGCACTTAGAACTAGATTCTCGGTCGCAGTTGACAAGTGCGGCTAAATAACGAAGCAAAGAAACAAAACATTGACTTGGGGAACTTGTTTCTTTCCGAATGCGCTACGATTGCCAGTGTAGAAGTTGATGTGACTACGCATGCATTATTCTGACTTAAACAGCGCCCCACGTCTCATGATTCTGCGAGCGCAATCTGATTCGTATTGCTAAGCATGATGTTACGAGATAGCTAAGATTTGTCTTCACTGATGCATTGCCATGCAAGAAACGTCTTTTTAAGACGCTAGTCTTTCTTGGGGCAGTTTGACGCAAAAACTTTGGTCTGCCTTATTATCTGCTTCTCTGTGGAAAGCTCATTTTAAACGACAAAATCCAACCACATGCGCAGCACCCACTAATATTGCTCCGGTGTCTGCGTTCATACTTTTGCAACTGTTGGATAAAAGAAAAATATTCCGCTTATTTGAAGCGCAGTATCAACATGCCTATATTATGCGGTTTGTTTCTTCATACTAGAGGAGGCAGACATAAGTATCTTGAAAAACCGTAGTGTTTATCACGCTGCGCTCACAATGCAATGCTATGAACGAAAAAGGAAGTGTTTCGTACGCTTCGTTAAGACGAAATGGTAGTGGCACCTACCCGTCGCCTTGCATGTTAGCCAAGTTAACCTCAGAGATAAGCGGGACGCCGCAGACATGCCTTTTCAGAGGAGAGTTTTTTTGTTGTAACTCTCAGATGGCGCTCGTGTTTCACATCGTAGAATCCCTCAAGGTCACGGAGGAAGGAAAGGTAAGGAGAGGCCCTGACGTCACTCGTTGTGAAGCTGCGATGAAGCCGGAAGTCGGCCATATTGACTGGGCGAATTCTCCTCTCTTGTTTACATATGAATGCGAAGCAGAAGGCACGACTCCCTCTCTGTCTCAAAAAGCACGTGGCCTGCGCGCTGCGTGCGCTGGTGCTATCTGAAACCAACGGAACGGATTTCAACACGCTGTCTTGCCGCGATGCGGTTGACGAAATCTCTGCGTATGGCTGTTGTACTCTTGCACTGCCCGCGTTTATAATAAATGCGGCAAGTTGCTCGTTAAGTTTTTTTTTATTTGATGTGTTCTTGGTGAAAATAAAGATGATATTTCGGACATTGCCGCGCGATGAACCAGGCACCGAAATTTGTACAGCTTTTTACAGATTGCTTTTTCTCCTTTTTGCGCTTCCCTTTAGGCTTTATGAAACTTTCGGTCAGGCTGTGTGCTAGACACAACGATAAAACAAAGGAAAAAATGTCTTCCCTGCAATAAACCCGGAGGTTCGTAATTATGCCAGTAAAGTCGGCGTCACGGTAGAGCTTGTGTGCGTGGCCGCCCATTGAGTTTGCGCCGGCCTCTTTCTTTTCGCCCCTCTTTTGTCCGACGCGCACTGGTTCCTACGGATATCCTAAAGGCCATGATTTGTTTAGGACAAAAGCAGCAAAGACCACTCGAAAGTGCGTGGGAACACGTCTCCAGCGTGATTCACGCGCACTAGTAGCTACGGAGAACGGAGACCAGGATCGCGTTAGGGCGAAAGGTGGGAAAGTTAGCCGAAGGAATGCCTGAGAAAAGGTCAACATCACTTGGTCAACATCGTTCGAACGGCTTTGTAAGCTTCTGAATGCACAAGCACGCGCATCTAGTGAGGTGTACCTAGTCACCTTGTGCAGGTGCGTGTAGACATTTTAACAAGTTTTGCTACAATACAGCCAATATTGCGGAGAGCGAGACAACATTGCGAAGAGGAAGCATCTTAAGCGAAGCAGAACAGGAACAATAATGCGCAGAAGCATGTTGTAACTGTACAGGAACATGAAAAGCAAGATTAGATTACAGTCTTAATAAGGGCCTGTGGGCCGCAAATGCATTGTCCATTGTGATAAGAAGCAACTCCGCGTAACCGTCACTAACCTGCAAGGCATTCATTGGACGAATTCTTGAGCACAGTCGTTACCTTCTATGATGGCTTTTCAGCATAATTTTGACGGACGCTGCAAATTCGGAGTACGTATTCGCGCGCTCATTCCGTTGTTTCTAGTTCAGACACCTGGTTACAACCACCACCGGAGGAAAATCGCGTAGCTAACAATGCGGCACAAAGAATGGATGCTGTCGAACACCTGCAGTACGCCATGGTTAGGTGCGAGGCCCATGAAAACGCGCACACCGCCGTTGGACCGCCTGAACGGTGCCGCACCGCACTACATCAATAATAACAAAACGCCGCCATTGTGCCTAGTGAATATGGCCGCGCGTGACGTAATTTACGCCACATTTTTTACGCCCTGCGCCGGCTGGGTATGCCCTCTCCTTACCTTTCCCTCCTCCGTGCCTCAAGGTGCTCGTTCGCCTCTGTTGCGCGTGTCGAGGTCCTGCCACCAGAATCCATTTCACCAATTATCTTGCGCAAAACACAAAATAAACGTTTTGTTCACTCTCCCCAGACGCAAGACAATCGTCTTTCGACGACATTTGAAGGGAGACATCAAGATACGGGGCCAATTTTATTGTTTTCCCAATATGTCTTATGACAGGGTAATTCCTGACTTTTCGAAGACGTGTAGTGGTAAAATTGAGTGTACATATTCTTGCCGACCTTCAGAGATGTTGCCTCCGAGTCAAATCGAAATAAAGTTGCGTTCTGTGTATTTGCGATAGGCCTTCTCGTAGAAAATGCCTGTCACTCCTTTCTTAGACAGATAGGTTAGATCTAGCAGCTTCTAGCAGCTATTACCGTCAAAAATTTTGTGTCCCATTATGCGTTGCACGTGTGATGTCTGCCAATTAAAGAAGATCTGACGCCTCTTCTAGTTGTTTCTGATGCCGGAGAAGTACCCGGGGTGGATTGTTGCAGCATTGTAATGCTTAAATATAAAACGTAGAATAAAACCTGTATCGTCGATGGCTAAAAAAATTGCTTTGCGGCGGCTGAATTACGAGCAATATTCATAAGATAAATGGCGCTGCAAGTTCCGTGGACTTCATTAGGCGAACCACATATCTTACGGTTCATATGAGTCGTGACACGCTCCCGTATTCACGTATAGCTTTATCGCACCTCGCATCTGCATTGTTAGTAGAAAGATCCGCAAGTTGGGCCACTATTGTGATCAAATAAGTTTTCAATGACAGGAAGAATAAAAACACCTCCGGTTTTTATTGTTTGTTGAGAGCCGGGACGTAAATCAAGGGGTGGTAAGGAAAGTCTGCCCCCCCCCCCTCCTTGTGCTCAGGCTTGGAGGGACGCCCCTTGAACGTGCCCCCCCCCCCCCCTGAAGTCTGCCTTTCGCAAAGCAAATATCTGAAAGGCTTGACAGTTACGTATGGCGCGTTGAAACCGTTAAGGCTCGTTTTGTTTTTTTGTTCTTTGTAAAGTGTACCACTCATCTATACCACTCAACTATGTGAGACTATTGAAATCGCAACTGCCGCGCGATCGGTTTCAGAAAAGACTCAACAGAACAATGGAATCACGCGAGCCGGAAACAAGTGAAATTTTTTTCATGGTATTATTCCAAGTTTTATAAGCTAAAATAAAATCTACAACATTTAAGTAAAGAAAATTGCCACCATGGCAAGATGTGCAGTCCCCCGTCTGATTTTCCTAGATTTATGCGCCTGGTATCAATTAACCTGTGTAAGCCGGTATCAATTACACTGTGTTAGCCAACAATTCGCACAAGTTCAAGCGAAACACATTATATGCGGCAAGAATACATTACAAACAGTTTAGCACCTCCCTTAAGGCTGGAAAACGTACGAAGAAACGAATACTGACAATATCGCACCAATGTCACGCACTGTCAATATTGCAGGGCGGCACTGCCTTCGACCATGTCGTTGTGGTCTCCAGCCGAGCGGAATGTGCTGAATCGAGCCGATCTTCGGAAGAGCGCACGGATCGAAGTTGGGAGGGTCCTAATTGCGTCCGGATGAACGGCGTGATAGAAATTAAGGAGTTAAGCTACTTTGTTGTCCATATTTTTACTACTACTAGTACTACTACTACTACTACTACTAATATTGGTTTGATCCTTTGTAGTGCTGCCCATTTATTTTAAATTTTCATCGTTGTTATATTGCAAAGAAATTAGGATCGCGTGCGAAGAGTAAAGGTACGCGTTTTAAATATCGGTGATGTGCCTGCGTCATAAATTAATAAAAACCATTGAAGTCTTACTTCATAACTCATTATAGTTCACTCGCACAATTTCTACACCTAAATTTGCTTGTAGCTTGTAGTAATTGTGCCGATGAGAATAGTTATATAGTGCAGATGAAACAACTGGCAACAACCATTCTACAAGATATAAAACAAACACGAATTCTAAACAACAAATTTAACCGGATTAGTGCTGCAGAGAGCGTTGGCGGGTAGGAAGTCTTCAAATTACGTTTATTCATGTATCAGACATTTTATTCGGCGCACGTATGACATAATCACCAAATCTAAAAAAAGCACTCACACTCACTTGGACTCCCTCTTGAAACTTATTTCGATCTTGGGGCTCACCCGAGGTCGAGGTAAGTTTTCACAGCTGCGATCCATTCGAAAGACTGCTTTGAACATGTGTTATTTTTTTGCCTTCTGATAGAGTCTTTTTCAAATATTTAGATGATACCCCAGTGCAGGGCGGCAAACACAACGCTTGTCCCTCCTGACCTACCTGTTTTTCTTTTATTTCGGATATCGTCTTCTATAACTTCAACGTTGGTTACTCGTAGAACAAAATAGGAATCAATTTGAAGAAGATGGTAGTATATACAAAAAGCGGAAGCGTAGGACTATTGAATGTGTGAGATGGTCCAAACAAAGGGCTTAGTATCATGAATGTGTCATTTCGGAAGTGCCTATAGTCACTTCCGAAATGACACATTCATGATATGACACATTAATTCCAAAATGAAGCGGTTCCTATAGGAACCGCTACATTTCCGTGTCCGTTTCGAGAAGCAAAGAATCATTCTTATCTCCTTATCTCCGCTGCCATAATAAGGAGATTTTTTGAAGGTGTTGTTTTGTTTATAAAGGCACACTATGAACGAAAGTTTGATAAAGGGCGTGCGTTGTTCTTCACCATTCGCATATACCGCGCTCAATCTATCAGGAGTCATTCTTCTTTCAAGCACACTGATATTCGACTACACGAGCCACTGCATGTCTGCAATTTCGTAATGATTTAGTATCACGCTTGTATAATCCGAAAATGCTTACTATCATTTGTTGGCCTGGTAGTTTATTAACATGAAAATGTTATGACTCATATCAACGAGTATTGCCTACTTATACTCCATACCATCACGGCTTCCGTAGTCGTTTTTCTTGTACGACTCAGTTAATTTAGCGGACACACAATTCTTTGTGTAATAGGGATAACGGGTTCATGGTTGACTGATGTCAATCGATTGTACGGAAGTCTTTCTTATAAAATTCGTAATTGAGAGAAAAACATAACTGTATATTTTGGTTTGTTGCAAGTCAAATTATTTGCTGAGGGTTGTGTTTTTTACACAAATATACAAATCTCTCATCATTAAAATGCCCTACAAAACAATCTAGACAGATACTCTGAATGGCACTCAAAGTCGCGTATGTGTATTAACGGGGAACTCCGGTGAATTTTCGTCCATACTGAGATATTGCTGCTTTATGATAATATTGACAGTCCCGAAAAAGCTAGCGCGGTTCATTTTGCCCAGGCACTCGTCAATAACTAACATTCAGCAAAAAACGACAAGCCAAAAAAGAAACCGAAACAGGGAGCGGCTCTGTCTTCCGTGGTGGGTATTCAATGATGTCACAATATACCGTCACCGATGATGTTACGAGATCCGCTACACCCCGCCACGGCTGGCCAGGGTGTAAATATAGCTCAGGTGACTCAATCTTCGGATGCGCGAGAAGCAAGTTGGCGATGAAGCTGACAAAATCGATCTGTGTTCACTCTGTCGTCACCTCGTAGAAGAAAGCATGTGCTGCATCCGTCTGCTGGAAAAGGCGGGGTTTTTTAAAGAAGAGTAGGCCCTGACGTCATATACACAGGGAGGCTTGCGTTTACAAGTCTGATACCAAAATAAGCTAACAATTTTCATAATTTTTTTCTAAAATGGTTGTATAATTTGGCCCATATAACCACGGTAGCAATGCGAACACATGTTCACAGTTTTATTGAAATCGGTGAATATGAAAAAAAGAAACGCCTGAGTTCCCATTTATGTAAAAAAGGAGCAGTGCTCGTGTGTTTCACTCTAAAAAAGAGACCTAGTGAGTCACTTAATAAATAAATAACTAATACATGTTGTGAATGAATCACCTTAACCAGACAACCTTCTTCGCGCTTTATTGTTTCAGTTCATGTTTTATTTATATTTCTATTTTTACATGTATTACCCGTCTTGCTTGCACCTTGAGTCGGCAGTATTGAATAATTAAATAACAGAATGTGTTTTATGCCTAAAACCACAATTTTAATATTTCAAACTAGTAGTGGAGGGCTGCAGATACTTGGAACATCTTGTGTTCTTTTATGTGCACTGATATTGCAGAGTACACTGGCATGTACCATTTAGGCTCAATTCAAATGAGCCTGCCACGGCCGGAGTCGAACACGCGATTTTCCGGTCAGCAGCCGAGCATCTTAACTACTGTTTCACCAAGGTGGACGAGAATCTTATTACGGTAGATTCAAGCAGTCTTTTTTTATTATAGAGATACAAAAAATATCCTATATTTCACACCTGTTATTTTCTAGAGCCGTTACATGAACAAAGTTAGAAATAAACCATGAATTGTGGGTTTCCTGCGCAAAAACGCAGAAATATTGTAAGTGCTGGATGCTGAGGCTCACGTATGCCCGCCGGAAGTCCAATATGTTCTTGGTTATCCTTGTGATCTGCGTGGGATCAAAAGATGGCATGAGAAGAGTTCAATGAAAAAAAGAGTTCAGAACATGGCTATAATAATTTCTTTACTTGGATTTTGTGAGGTATTCTAGCATACCAAAAACAACAGAAAGCATCGGTCAACTTCTGCACATGCGAAGGCAATATTTCAGGCTCAAACTCTTTCTCAACACATGTCACAACAGAACAACCGTGGATTCCCCGTGATGCCTTCACAAACCGGATTGTGTTTCACTACGACATGAACATACAAATAATAAAAGCAAATTAAACCACGCAACTTAAACATTACAGTTGTCAATTTTTGCCCGGAAGGCTGGCATCAGATCTAGTCTGCCATCAGGAAAGGCTGCCATCAGATGTAGCGGAAATACCCTCACTGGAGGCATTTTTATGTTCGCTGCATTCTGTGCAGTTATGTATTCGCAAAGTGTGCGTACAATATTTTAATTCAAGCTTAATTGATATATGTCTGATGCGTCAATTCTTCTGTGCATAGTGTACTGCTTTATTGCGTGCTATCAATTGTGTTATCTACTGAGAGGCAAAATTCTCTGACTTCACCTTTTTGTAAGGCAAAGTAACAACAATAACGTGCGCTACTTGCAAAAGTATCTTCACAGTTATGATCTGTTAACGTACAGCTCATAATAGAAGCGAACAAAATACTGCAAAAAACAAATTTTTGCTTAACGCTTCTCACTATATAATAAACAGCTCAGAGGAGAGTTTCGTACTTTTGCGCAACAGAGAAAAAGTTCGTTGAAATTCGTTATTCCACCTGATAATTTGTTCCTATTCTACAATTATAATATTTGTTTCATGATGTGGAAAGGTAAATTTTCTTTCGAATTTCATGGTATGTTAACCAGAATGCGTCAAGAAAAAAAGCTGATAAAAGTTATTTACGATGTGATAATAAAAAGGGTCTTACGTCCCAACTCTATGATATGACTATGATTGACGCTTAGTTACGAATTGATTACCTGATTATCAAAAGCTGATGCTGCGAGAAATATTGTTATATTTAAACGTCGGTCAGTTGCGTAACACTGATAAACTTACGCTTAATTAGACAAAGCACAGCGGCGACAACAACGTTCCACAGCAAATCGTTTCGTAGTGTTGCTTCCATGTTCAATGACGGAGTGCTGAATACTTGGTATCGTATTGTGGCGAGGGAGAGGCTCAATAGGAAGAGAGGGCTGTGCCGTGCAAAGTGTGCTGAGGGTGGATAAAGACAGGTGAATCAACTACAGGCTCACTAGGATGGTAATACCGAGCTTTTGCGAGAAGAGTGTACGAATGATAGGCGTGCGAAAAGTGGGGAGAGCGAAACTTCGCGGGGGAAGTAGGTCAGTGAGAGTATGGGTGGAACCTAGAGGTACGCCTTTCTCGTTTGGGGCAGGCGTTCTTTCATAAAGGCCAAGAATGCTGTCATGAAAGAAGCCGCCTACCACGAGCGTAAACGATAGGTGTTGTGGGCACGGGCATGTCGCTGAGGCAACAACGATGTTTGCGTGAGAGAGGTTGAATTTTAGGAAATACTTCAGAACATGGAAGTGCGTCAGCGTGATTAAGGAGAGGCTGTAAAATCCGAAGACTTCTTTTGTGGAAAGCCGGGTTCAAAGGACTAATACGCCTGGAGATGAAGAGCAGAGTGTCTCGATGCCTGTTTATTGCGGCGTAAATCCAAGAACCCGGTTTTCCATGAAAGAAGTCTTCAGATTGTACATTGGTGCTGAAACCCGGGAATGAACCAGGGACCTTTCGCACTCTACGTACCGTCACTACGTCAACCAATGCTAGTGCCCTGAGAAGTCGTTATGACTTTGTTCGAATCAACATAACAGGGCTCGAAGGCCTTGGCGTCTCAGAATACTGCTACTTTGCCATGTTGTGCGATGTACTAATGAAAGCGATTCCACAAGACATGATGGTGGAATATCACCGACGATGGCGACTCAGAGCGTCAAGTGCGAACGACCCGCCGAGCTCGGAAGAACATCTATAATTGCTCAAGTACCTCCGCATTCAGTTCGAGTGCAGGGAGCAGACCACCTACCGACGACGGATGTCGCACAGCAAAGAACTACAGACCTCCGGCAGCCGCAAGAATCAGCCTATGGCATCAGTGGTAGTTCTCAACGGTGCCGTCACAAAAGAGGCGTGCCTTTTTTGCCAGAAATCACACCCAACATTCGACTGCAATGCATCGCTTCCTGACTCAGAGAAAAAGCGTCTTCTGTCGATGACTGGCTGCTGCATCAGATGTACCACAAAAGGACATCGAGCAAGAAACTGTAGACGGAAGGTGAGCTGCTTACATTGTCATGGAAGATACACTTCTTCGATGAGCTCTAGACAGGCTAGTACAGCTGTTGAAATAATGACGCCACCACAACACGCTATGAGCAGTACCTACATGTACGCTGTGTCAGATCGCAAAAGGAGCCTTGATGCAATACCATTGCAAACCTTCAGAGGATGGATAAAAGGCGCAAAAGGCAGCTGCCATATAAGAGGCATCATGGATAATGGTAGCCAGCTCATTTTCATTAAAAAAGACGTTTCAAGGAAACTGAACCTGAAGGTGTTAGGAGAAATTTACATTACCGTCAACCTATTTGGAAACAAACACAGTCGCAGTGCACGATGGATAGTCAAAGTAAGTTTACAAAGCCAATGTGATAATATTCAGCCTGTCATGGAAGCAATAGAAATCGAGCAGATCTGTGAAGTGGTTGCTGAAGTACCTTAAGACCACGAATTGATCAAATAGTTGCGGAATCGTCGTCAACAATTAGCTGATGAACTTTGCTTTCTGCATATCACCCAGGAAGAAGGCATTAGCATATTAATTGGCTCAGGCCAATTTGGAAATATTCTTGGGAGCGAAGTCACTTGTCATAAAAATCGCAAAAGCCTTCTTTCCATTCAGACTTCACTGGGTTGGATAGTACAAGGACCCTTAAATGACGCAATCATTCTTCCACTTACAAACGCAAACGTTTGTGTACTACGGACAAGTTGTTGCATGAGGGGCACCCTGATGCAGGAACGCATAGGCTCACAACTACGAAAGTTCTGGCAGCTAGAAAGCTACGGTATCACAGATGCAGATAAGCCATCCTGCCACAATAAGCAGGTGCTAAAAGCTTTCAATGAAACAACTGAGCTTCGAGACGAAAGGCACAAAGTCTGTCTGTCTTGTAAAGACAGAGAATCAGACCTGCACGATATTCGTGTGGTAGCAATCAAGCGACTTCGCTGCTTCCGTCACCGGTTGTCTCAGAGCAAAGAAATAAGGCTCTACTACAGTGCAGCAGTCAGGCAGTAGGTTACTGATGGTCATGCTGAGCCAGTTCGCGTCATCGATGATGCGACCACCACTAAATATTACATGCCCCATCCCGAAGTAATTAGAGAATTATCCACCACGAAACTCCGAATTGTTTCCGATGCCTCGTCCCATTCCTCAGGAGTGACTTCATTCAATGACCACTTGGAAAAAGGCCTGAACCTGAGCAACGATACGTTGAAGATGTTGCTGCGTTTTCGTCAGCATCAGTTCAGCGTCGCGGCCGATGTCCAGAAAGCATTTCTACAGATTGGAATTAAGCCGAGTGACAAGAATGCTCTGAGATACCTGTGGTTTGAAAGAACGCCAACAGGAGTGCGGGACATGAATCGCGTTTGCCAATATCGCATGACTCGAGTGCCCTTTGGCACTATGGCAAGCCTTTTCTTACTGAGTGCGAATTGCAGTATCATCTGCAGTGCGTATCCGGAAAGTATCGCCAGACAGCTGAGAAGTTGGTGCGTTGCTTTTACGTGGATGATATAGTCACCAGTGTGCCTACCGCATCAGACGCCTGTGAGCTATGCGACCAAGCTACAGAAACCTTCGCGAAAGCTGGAATGAAGTTACAGAAGTAGGTAACTAACTACACTGGCCTAGAAAACTGCGTAGAACAACTGTACCACGCGAAGATACTGGGATTACTGTAGAACATCAGGTCAGACAGGCGAAGTTTGAACGTCAATACTGTTCTTGAATGTCTAGAAGGAAATTAGCCAACGAAACGGTGCATTTTACAGACTTCCGCTCGCATGTTCGACTCTCTCGGCCTTGCAGCATTATTTCTAATACGCGCCAAAAATACTTTTTTCAGCGCATTTGGCAAATACCAATTGATTTGGATTGTGAAACTCGTATTCGAATTGCCCTAGAATGGGATATATGGTGAAGAGAAGTTCGTGACGTCAAGGCTCTTTCAGTTCCCAGGTTTTGTCAATCAGTGATTTGGATTATGAGCTGCATGTATTCACTGACGCAAGCAAAGCCGCTTACGGGGCTGTCGCTTATCTGCGGCACAAATGCGATGTTGCACCAAGTCAGATACTCAAGCAAAGGGCCGAGTTGCTCCCATAAAGCAGCTTTCACTTCGACGGCTCGAGCTTTTTGGAGTTTTATTGGGTGCCCAACTACCAAAGATCATAACTGATGCAATGGAAATAACTTCTTCTAAATGCTATTTTTGGACCGATTCAACAGTGGCTTTGGGTTGGATCAGAGGCATCCTTTCAAGGTGGCAGCACTTTGTAAAAAAACAGAGTGACATCAGACCTCTACGACTCTTCGTAATGAAACTATTGTTATGGAAAAGAGAACCCAGTGGATATAGCTTCCCGGGGCACATCATTGAAAAATCTGATTGACAAGGTGATTTGGTGGAGAGGACCAGTTTGGTTGGTCAGAAGCGAAGAATGGCCTAAACACATGAATACTTACGTGAATGCTCTTTGAGATGATCTAAAGGAGAAGTCCGAAGTATACACCGTTACACATTATTCGTCTTTGACATCGGTGAACGCTGTTTTGAATTTATCAAAGTATAGTTCCTGGTGTGGGTGCTACGCGACATGGCTTGGATACTGAGGTTTGTCACAGCCTACTTTGACCGGCCAATTCCTCAAGGACACCTAACGACAGAGCAGCTTGTCACCTCTGAAAGGTATATTGGCTGTCAATTATTCAAAAGCAACGATTCGGCCCTGGATTAGCAGTCCTCCAGACTGGACGAGATCTACCCAAGGCGCTGCCCATTCGGGATTTGCATCCCTTTATTTCGGAAGAGGATGGATTGCTGAGAATTCAAGCAAGCCTTCGCAATGTCGTGTACCACGAGGGCATCAAACAACCGATTCTGCTTCCCGGTGACCACATCGCCACTGAACTTACTGCCACCGGCTTACACCTGAGGATTCCACACTCAGGAGCCGCAACAATTACCGAGGAACACCGAGAGCGCTTTTGGGTGACGAAGGCGAAGCAGTGTGTGAAAAGAAGGATCGGGCGGTGTACCTGGCCCGCGCGATTACTGGTGTAGATTTGATTGGACCAGTGTACTTGAAAAGTGAGCCAGCACAGAAATTATACATTGCGCTATTCACTTGAGCGGTAATAAGCGCTGTTCATCTAGAGCTTGTTTCACGCTCCACAGCAGATGGTTTCTTGGAAGCTTTTCGGCGTTTCACTGCACATCATGGATTTCCTTCAGTGATTTACTCTGACAATGCTTTGTGCTCTAAATGTGCTTCTCGCGAACTTCGTGCTGTGTATTACACTATTAGGGGAAGTGAAGTCGGCGAATATTTGTCTGCTCATAGCATTCGTGGATATTCTCTGCTGACCATGCTCCTTGGTGGGGCGGATTTTACCGACGCATCACCTTCTTCGACATGCGAAGTGGAGCTGAATGAAAAAACGAATAAACTTTAATAAAGGTTCGTCCTACAGTATTATTCGGGCTGGGCGGGGATGAGGTTATGTTACAAGATGCCACTCTAGCATCGCCAGCGCAAGGTCGGCGACGGGAATGACAGCAGGTTAGTTCGTTCCGTACGCAAGCAGAGACCGTGAAGAGATCAGAGACGTGAGAAAACAAAACAAACTTTAATCTAGTGATATTGCAGCACGCGGGATCTAGTACAACACTTCAATAAAACTAGCAAAATAAATCAACACTTAATACAACTAAAAAATACATATAAAAACAATAAATCAGCTTACGAGAGAGAATTATTACAAACTACACAAACTAACAACAATAGAGCTACGGAGGCGAAAGTTCGAAGATATAACAGGTGAAGGCATACGTGTGATCTCCTGCAGCGTTGCGTCCCCGGCGATCGGATACAAGAAGTCGAAGAGAGTTCTGGCGCGACTGTGAGGTCGGCGGTGTTGCCACGCTGGTGGCTCCGGGAGGCTAGTGCTTGCAGGTGACCTCGGGCAGGTTGAGCTAACTCGAGGCGAAGTCCCGATGTCTACGTTGCAGACGTTAAAATCGTGTCCCAACTAGACGAACGGCTAAGTTTAGGTGGCCAGTCGATACAGAGCTACACTAAAAACTTCTAGAAGAGATACTAGTTGATCTGTTTCTAAACCAGGTTGGTCAGCGACTAGCCTGCCTAGCAGGGCAAAATCCTGCGCTTAAATCCCCCTCGTGTCCCCTTGCTCTCTTCCTTCGGGACAAGAGACCTGTACATGGGTCCAATGATGCGCGTTTCATTGTTGGAAACCCCGCCCCAAAAATATACTGACCCCACCCCTTTTTATTTATGAGAGGGCCCTCAACTAGCGAGAGTGACAACCTATTGGGGTGCTGTCAAACGGCTTGGCCACCAGAAGATCGGTGTGCGCAGACGCACGCACACCTATCATGTCAGTGTATGCTGGCGCTACAGAGGCTAGAAGCTGTCTACACAGGTAGACAGGCGCCGCGAGCTGTGGACCCGTGTGAGGGGTCGAGCGAGTGACGAAGCGCGCTACGTGTGCTCGCTGCGCGCTTTTGCGTCTGCACTCGTAATGTTTGAGCCGCTTACCGCGGCTACCACCTTTGCCTCAACAAAGGCTGCGCCGTTCGAAACAGACACAGCGGAGTTAGTGAAGCTTCCCCCAAGTGATCCCCCTGAAGAAAGCCGGGCGTCTGGCCGGGGGATGCTTGTGCCCAGTTTTATTCCGGTGGGTGCCCGGTGGTGGGTTTCGAACCAGCCACCTCCCGCCGCCGAAGCGGACGCCCTAACCACTAGGCCACGGTCAGACTGTTTGGCTCTCAGCTGGTGCGTCCCGTAGTCTAAACCTTGTTCGGGGTTGTTGCGAAGTGCGCCTCCGACGACGTTAGGAAGGGCGCCACAAATCTCACCACTGCAACCACTGTTTCGAAAAACGGTGACGCCAACACGGTCCCGAAGGCGCCACTGCTTCGAATTCCGCCGGGAAGGTCACCAGCCGTTTGGTAGCGTAGGTTTCTCAGCTCGCGACTGCTTCTGTGCAGAGCTGATAGACGAGCGGACGAGACGTTGTGAGTTAAACAAGGTTTATGTTCAGAATATTTACAGAGGCGTTACAAATTCGGCACTGGGGCCGACAGCTTAGAGACCCGAAGAGCCGAGCTCTCCTCTCTAACACATAGCTCTACTGCTAACACATAGCTCAACTCTCTGACACACATGTGAGACATTCCCCGCTACGCCACCGATTACCAAAGACAGGGAAGACCACTCAACCCCTTGTCTATCCGGTTCGGTCTTGGCTACGTGTCTCAATCATTTCTCACATACAGGGATTCATGCTGGGGCCGGGAAGTAAGAGGCGCTACGTTCTGTTTCTGTTTACTGATTAATTTATTTAGTACTAACTGCAAACATCGTAGACCCGCGTACATCAACCACTACACAAAATTATAACACATGATTTAAACACTCGCGACATTCAATACAGGGCAGGCACATAAATAAAGTAACTGTAATGATACAAGGGTATGCATATAAAAAAACACACGACGACACAAATGATACAGTGATAAATTAATAAAACCGCACAATGTCTCAATATGCCGCATCCCTTCCCGCAAAGCTCGATTAAGTAAGGGAGGTGAAGTTCGTCTCAGAGAATGTCCATGTAGTTGGGGCCTCGGAGTTGGCTGCTCGAATCGGAGCCGAAGGTTGGTTCTTGGCGTCGAGGTCTGATCTGTCCAATTCGTCAGCGTCTTCATCGTCTTCGTCATCATCGCCTGCGTCGTGCCTCTCAGTGATTTCAATCTTTGCCCTCTTTCATAACGCTCCATTCACTCGCCTCCTATCCCTAACTTTCATTCCTCATCGTACCGTCCTTGCCCGCCTCTTACTCCTAATTTTCATTCCTCATCGTACCGTCCTTGCCCCAGTCATCATCTCATCGCCTCTCATCACTATATCTTCGCACCGTTATATTCCTTTTCCATTCTGTATGTCTACCATCTCGAGCTCATCACATCGTATCTCTCTGACTCTGACCCCCTCGTATCGTCTCGTAGTCGCTTTTTGTAGGACCCGACTCCGCCCTACTGGGGCACCAAACCAACCGCCACTATCGATGCGGCATATTTTCTTCTCAGTCGGAGTGAATCATCTTCGGCGGCCACCCCCGTGGCCTAAACCAGTAGAAAACCTTCTCCCAAACAAAGCTGAGCAAGTAACGATGTACAAACTCAAGCCTCAGGGAGATAGATGGGCGAGCCATCCGAAGACACTTTAATTACGGGCGAACAATGGTCCCGATGCTTCCGGTATTGGTGAGCCGATGTCCAGACCAAGTCTCAACGTTTCCATGCAGCTCGGTGTCTACCGCGAAATTCTCCGTAGGCGCCGCTTCTTCGTCATTCAATGCCGCAGGCGGCCCTCCGCGCAGAACGCAGTAATGAGCCCTGGAGCCACAGAGGCTGACGGAAAGTCATACTGGACCCGGCACAGGCGCTGGGGCAGCGTCGCATACCCCGAACCAACAAAAGGTGCTCTCTGCTCCCCCATGCCACAGATCTGAAGGGTGCGCGCCGATTATCTCCACGGTACACTGTCACATGGTCTGTAGACGACAAGGCGCCGCCCGGTCCTCGTGTTCGCGCGGGGGAGCCCATGAGAATAGTCGAAATAATGCTTCCGGTACTCCACTCCGGAATGCCCATTCGTTACACCGAAGGTTTTCTTTTCCTTTTTTTATGCGTGGGTTTGAGAAACGAGCGTACACATCTTGAAAGGAGCGGGGTTCAGTCGGTGTTTGCGGGGACGTCACACATGTCTACTGCTCGCGACGCGCCACAGGGCTTCTTTTATATGCACCGGGTGGATTTTTTGAGTAACCAAATGTCCAACCAGAAGCGCCGCTGGTCGTGAGGCCAGACTCCTCCAACGGGGTCACCGCTGAGCCGCATCATATTCATCAAAACTCGAGGCGCTGCGCTGTACGTGGCTGCACCCAAGGACGAGCGACGTCGCCACGCATTGCGTCAGACTCGCCAGACAGGAAGGCACCGGCTCGCTGGCTGAGGTGAATCACTGCACGTGCGCGGGAGAAAGGTGCTGTCGCGTGATTACGCCGTTGAGTTGTTCATCGCATCAGGCGGGCTCACGTGCTGGTCTTGACACAGATTGCCTTTTTCAGAGGCATGGACGTTCGCTGTGGACTCGCAGGCATAAAAGCACCCCCGCCGCCAGACAATGCGCCGGAAAGACGAGCTGCTTCCACGTGGCTCGGATGTCAGGCGCGCTCGTTCGCCAGGTCTCTCCAGGTTCGCCTCCAGGGCCATGGGGAGAATGCAGCTCCAGACTTCGTTCCGGGAACACATCCTATTCTTGAGGATGGATCCCAGCTCCACTGGCTTGTCGCCACAACTTGTCGACCAGCTTCGCTCGTCTCTTCTGACTATCTTTGGTTTCAGCACTTGTCGATGGTTCTGCAACTTGTCAAAAACGGTTCGACAACAGACAACACACGACACAAGCAAGTGCCCTCGGTCACCCGACAGAACACCAGACAAAGCATAGTACAACATATGCCTAGCTACGTGTCTATTGGAATTTCATTTCCTCTACATCAAGAGGCACATGTGGGACACAAGACTCTTAAAACGATAACTCAAATTTTTACACATACAATAACGTAACGAAATAGAATAGAACAAAGTTGGCTCCTTGAGCTCACTCTGGAGGAGAGCGCTCAGCTAAGGCCGTGGTGAGGACGAAATTTGGCCCCGAATCGCCAGCGAGAAACCGAAAGGTGGAGAAGGTACTAACTAAACGCACGGCTCAATGCGTCTGCATTAGCATTTACTTTGCCCCTTTTTTTAGCGAACATCGAAGTTGCGCCGTTGGAGTATCGTGCTCCACCTCAGTTACTGGTCACTTTTAGGCGACGATACGTATGCGGTACTAAGGGCTGCTCGTACTTACGACGTTGCAAATCTGTGTAACTACAATAAGGGAGTCCAGATTTCTTTTAAAAAGAAACATTCCTTCTGAGGTCCTCCTTCTGGACTTCACTTAAACTAGGCTCTAGGTTCAACTGCTCTATGATTACCACCAATCTCTTTTCGATTGCATCACTAGAACTCAAAATTTCTGCTTCCTTTTCCTCTGAAGCGTTCAACAGCACATTTACGACCGCTTGACGTTGCACGTATGGTTTCATCAAGTTACTGTGATAAATTTTTTTTCGGCCGCCTTCCTCATTTCACTTCATAGTGGGTATCACAAAGCTTCATGGGTGCCTTCCACTTGTCCGCGGATTTCCCCGCTCTCTGACAAGGGTTGCATGAGCGTACAAAGTCTTCGATATTCTTCCAGCATTTCGGCCAATAAAACTTTAGGGAAATTCTAGCCTTGCTCTTGCTTATGCTCAGATGCCCGGCCCACGCGTTTTCATGCGCCAGTTTCAATAGTTGGCGACGATACTTTTGTGGCACCAAGAGCTGCTCATATTTGCGACCTTGCGCATTTGTGTAGCTCCGATACAGGAGCCTTCCTTTCTCAAAAAAGGAAATATTCTTCTTTTTTCCCAAGTTTACGCTTTCCATTAGCGCTTTTATTGAGAGGTACTCACGCTGCTCTCGAATGAGCGTTTCTCGATCAACCCTCGACAGCTCACTCCAACGTTCCGCAACAGGCAAGAGCGTTGCACCCCTCTCGCTCTGACTCAATGGCGCCATGTCGTCTCCCCCTGCTACGGAAACCGCGCCAGTCGCTTCAGCGACGGGCCGCTCGAGTGACTGACTGCTCACATGACTCACACGGAAAATTTCCTCTCTGAGGTTCTGTCGACTCGCCGCCAAGGTCACTGGAAGGCTCACAGCATTGAACAAGATCAAGCGCCTGCGAAAGCTTCCGCGCTTGCGATCGCGTGAGGGCCATGTACGCTAAGTTTGGGAAGAATGATTTACCCTGCTCTTGGATAAGCTGCTCTGAATTGTTAGAGAAAAGATAAGGAAAACGATCTCAAAGCGCGGCAGACACAGTCACTTCGGTGCGAAGCTTACCGAACGGGCCTTCAATGACAACCGTAGCGATTGGTAAGCAAGCACTCTGCTCCTCGGCGACTTGCCTGATCCACGCACATTCACCAGTAAAGTCATCCGGAGACACCAATGAAGGATGGACAAACTTCCATGGTGGCCGCTGAGTCTCTAAGTGCTCGACACATTTTCCCATTCACCCTAATTTCTTGGAGATACGGCTCTAACAACTGCATGTTCTTTTCCGATTCTCGGATTGTTGCAAAAGCAAACTTTTGCTTAGAGTTTATCGCGATGTGCCCTTCCTTTTTGCAGTTGTAGCAGATTAGTGGCTTCCGTGATTCAAACGCCCGTGTGGTATCAGTGCGTTGTTTGGGAACCTCACTCGATTTCTCCGCTTCCGATTCCTCTTCCCCTACAGTGTCCTTCGTAATGGACGGGTCCTTCTTGAATAATATGGTGCGGAGTTGGTTTCCGTTGATGAGGTTTCTTTGAAAAGCCCTCTTTCCTTCCATTCTTTTCAACGTGCACTGCCCTGCTATGCAACTTTCGGCGAGTATAATACTCCTCAGCTAACTCTGCTGCCTTGTTTAGCTGTACTTCACCAAGTTTGTCCTGCAGCCAAAGTTTGACATCCTCCTCGATGCAGCGGTAGAATTGCTCCAATGCAACGCATTCCACCATTTTATCGCGGTCGTCATAAACACCTTCGCTTTTGAGCCATTCAATTAAATCGGCTTTAGAACGAAACGCGAAGTCAACGTGTGACTCATTCTCCTTTTTAGCATACCAGAACCTTTGCCGGAAAGCCTCGGGTGAAAACTTATAACGTCTCAATAGCACGTCCTTCACCTCGTCATAGCTCTCAAACGCTTCCCTCGACAAGCAAGTTATCGCTCGGACACTTCGCCGGGAAGAAGAGCTAACAGGTTTTGCGCCCAAAGAACCGCTCCAAAGCATTTCGCCCACAGACGTCTTCAAACTTGACGAGATACTTCGCCATGTCCTCGCCTACAACGAACTATGGCAGTTGGTCGCGAATTCTCTGACCGCTGACCTGAACTATTGAACTATCGCAGAGGCTACGCTAGGCGCCTGTGAACACTACAGGATTGCCAATTCTATTCGTTTCAACTTTAGGCGCTCCTGCCTCTCGGCCTCCTCACGGCGTTCTCGCCTTTCAGCTTCTTCACGTTCACGAACTTCTCGCCTTTCAGCCTCCTGACGGCGTGCTTTGATATCCGCCCAGGCCTCATCGACTTCCTCAGCCGTTACTCCTTCATCTTTCATGATCTCAAGGATCGCTTGCTTTGGTTTCGCGCGGCCCAAAGTAATGCCGAGTTCCTCACAATTTCGATGAGTTCCTTCACTTTAAGGTTCTCCATCGTTCACACTAGCCTCTTGCTGTTTGCCCCTGTTAAAAATCTACTTGCCGTACCCACTATAAGCCTACTAGCGAGACGCGCATGCAATTTTTAACACTCCCGTGTTTACCTTCTCCGCGTTAACTTTGGTTCCAAAGCGCTCCGACATTGCTTGAAGCGATCAAAGCTCACTCTAATGCTTCACACAGCCCTTCTATAAACTGCTATAACCTGAGCTAGAGTAGTCTGGTGAACTGAGGGGAAAACATCAGGCACTCACCGCATCAATGTCGCTGACGCCAGCCGATCCAGCAGCTGCCAACCACTGTTCCGAAGCGCGCCTCCGACGATGTTAAGAAGGGCGCCATGAATCTCACCGCTGCAACCACTGTTTCGAAAGACGGCGACGCCAACACGGTCCCGAAGGCGCCACTGCTTCGAATTCCGCCGGGAAGGTCACCAGCCGTTTGGTAGCGTAGGTTTCTCAGCTCGCGACTGCTTCTGTGCAGAGCTGATAGACGAGCGGACGAGACGTTGTGAGTTAAACAAGGTTTATGTTCAGCATATTTACAGAGGCGTTACAAATTCGGCACTGGGGCCGACAGCTTAGAGACCCGAAGAGCCGAGCTCTCCTCTCTAACACATAGCTCTACTGCCAACAAATAGCTCAACTCTCTGACACACATGTCTACTGCTCGCAACGCGCCGCAGGGCTTCTTTTATATGCACCGCGTTGATTCTTTGAGTAACCAAATGTCCAACCAGAAGCGCCGCTGGTCGTGAGGTCCGACTCCTCCATCGGGCTCGCCGCTGGGCCGCGTCATTTTGATCGAAACTGGAGCCGCTGCACTGCACGTGGCTGCACCCAAGGACGAGTGACGTCGCCACGCATTGCGTCAGACTCACCAGACAGGAAGGCACCGGCTCGCTGGCTGAGGTGACTCCCTGCACGCAGAAAGGCGTCGTCGCGTGATGACGCCATTGAGTTGTTCATCGCGTCAGGAGGGCTCGCGTGCTGGCCTTGACACAGATTGCCTTTTTCAGAGGCATGGACATTCACTGTGGACTCGCAGGCATAGCAGGGTACATCGTGGCCTTCCACGACCCTGCAGACGCCGCCGTAGGTGCAAAGGATCAAACGTCGGCGCCGACGTTCGAAGAACACCCTATTCTGCACTTCCCGGCTCTCTTTCATGCGCCTGCCGTTCCCGCCTGTCAGCGGGGTAGTACGGCGCCCGTTAATTGCCGTGACGCTGGTTCGCAAAAATGGCAGTCCGTGACAGGTTACCTCTGTCCCGTCCAACCCCCAGTGAATGATGGTGAGGGCGCTTGAGTTGCCAGCTCGAAGTCTTTCGACCCGGTTGTCCACCATCGGTTTGCAGGAAGGGCCATGGCTAGTCGACTAGATTGTCGCTGGTGAGTGCCGCTTGCCAGCGGCGTTGATGCCCACACTGTAAATACAAATTAGCCGAGTTGGCCGTTTTAAGGGCGTCATAATACCTTCACTAACACTTCTACACCCATAAAGTGTTACGAAATAGGAGTAATATAATTCTGCGACCTCAATTTCACCTCCTTAGGAAATAATGTGGATAATTGTAGAGAGAAAGGAGGTAAATTCATGACCTGACGTCATTGATCACGAACGAGACCGCCAGAAAACTCCCAATTTACCTCCTCTTGTATGTTTTCTTTTTATTGGTTTCCTGAGCTCTCTGCAATTTGCCTTCAGTGCTGGCCAGCATGCACTATGCTGCGCAGGGGGAAGATGTGCGTTGTCATACGAAAGCAAAAATTCATCAAAATGCTTGAAGTTAGTATGAGGCAATAATTACCGGCGCGTTGTGTGTAACGCAGTGAATCCGGCTGATGCAGAGTGCGGAGCTAGTTTCCAACTCGTGAACTAACGAAGCTGATCGGTTCCGCGAAGGCGAACGCGGGAGACCTGCGCACGGGAAATGAAGGAGACTCCTTTGTTCACACGGTTCACGAGCGGAGCCACGAAGGTTGCCCCCGTTCGGGAATAACTAGAAGGGGATGGCTTACTCGGAAGAGCGTTTGGCTAGAAGCCGGCCAGGCGCCGCCGTAAGTCATTGCTGGCATGCACGCGCGACATTGAGAATGACGCAGGTACGTGACTACTGGGCTGACCGAGACATAGTGGCGGCATGGGCATGAGCTTATCCTGCCCCGCTATACGTCATTACCGAGTGTTAGGATGGCGGGGGCCTCGCTGTCGCATGCACACCAGGTCAGCGCACAGGGCCTGACGGTATAATCTCCGCGCTTACGGAGGCTTCTACGAAGTGACGTTAATGAGAATGTTGATGGAGCCCGAGCGTGAGAACGGCAACCGACAGAGGTCGGCCGATACATGACCTGTCATGGGAGAGAGTGTGACACGCGGAGAACGTATCCCCTCTCGTGTTGTGTTTCGTAACGGCATTTTTACCAATGCAGTGCTTGTTGTGAAAGTGTTTTTTGGGATTGGGTGTGATGATGTGAGCCCCAATGTGTGATTGGCTTGTGTGAAGACCCTTTGTTCAACCGAGGGTTGAAAATAGGTTGCTTGAATCTGAAATGAAAGAGCGGAGGTTCGGGCTTGGACTAAGGCAGACGCTTGAGGCTGCAATAGAGCGTCTCTTCACCGGACTACGGATCTTCCTTAGCGCTGTCACCGTGCACTCGCGTCATGGAGGGGACCAATTCCAAACCTCAAACATCTTCCCTCCTTAGCTGGTGTAGAAGCTAGTCGAGGACGAGGAAATTAACTCTTGACAAATTCACAATGCGCTAATCAATTATCTATTTCTTCATATCGTCGAACAATATACTTTGTACGGAATGCTGCAGAGGGAACAATTCATATAGTTGGGTTCGGGTTCATCCAGAACTGTGACCACATAACTTCAGTTATGTTGTTTTGTTATCAAATCCATATAGTGCTATAGTAAAAGCGTGCAGACTTATGCGACCACCCGCCCACTAAGTTTACCCTTTTGGATAACGTATCGTGCAGGCGCGGCGTACATCAACGCACGGAATGAAACCAGGTGTTTAGGAGGCCCGGAGGAAAAAAGAAGAAACAAGTGAAGGGAACTATTTTCAAGCGGCCGCTACGAAGTGATAAAATATGCCCTTCGACCAATCTCTGCTTCGGCCCTTGAACAGCGACGGCACCTCGTAAGAGGGAAAGCGAGGCACGGCGAGAAATAAAAGAAAACACGCGAAAAAAGAGCAGTTCAAGTTCCAAAATGCCAGCAGAGATTAGGAGACGACCCCAGCGACGTGCGTGAGCAATAGCGAAGCGAAGCTTCGCCTTCTGAGCGACAGGGCGACACGCCGCCATGCGAGGGCGATGTTGTGGTAATGGCCCAGTGACTCAAGCGAGTGGTGAGCGTGTGGTGAGCATAGTAAGCGATAGCGAAGCGAAACCGTCACGGGATAACATTTGCCTTCTGAGCGACGCATTTGAGCGGCACGGCTGTGTCGCGGTGTTGTGCGCGTGTTTTGTGCGGTAGTGTTGCTGTGTTCTCGTCGCTAGCCGTAAAATGTGTAGTTTAACAACAGTGCAACACGTCGCAGTGCGAGTGCGATTGTCTGGCAATGGCCCTGAGACTCAAGCGAGCATGCGAGCATGCCGCTGTGTACAACCAGGCAGCTTATGGGCACACCACGTTCGCGGCACAATAAGGAACACAAATGGTAGGTAATACTTATGTTTCCTTTGTTCGCGCATCTTTATCGTCGCTTGAGCAGCAGAAGGAGGTGTTTTGCAATTTGCGTTGCATGAAAAGAGCAATGAAAAGCAACAATGTCAGTAAGCTCACATAACTATGGGTGGTGCGTGTTTTGAAACGCCTGTGAATACCTCACAAGCATTGAGCAGCCAGCTGATTCAAGCGAGTGCACCATAAGAAAGGCAAGTTAATGCTACTTAATTTCTTTGGTTGCGATAAAGCCTGAATGCAACACTGCTTTCAGGGAGTATACACTTCAGCAAAAACAAACAAACGAACAACCGCTTTTAGCTTGCTGCCATGTGATAAAGTGTGCATTAAAACCAAGTTTGTTTTCTATTTATTCTGTTCTTATGCCCAGAATATGAGCTAGTAAGAAGACTTCACGATAACAATTTTGCATCATTCACAATAACCGGGTCGTAGAGAAAAAATTACATTGCATATCAAGGTACAGTAGCCTCATAAGATTGTATTGATTTAGCTTGAAAGGTAAATTATGTTAAAGAGACATAATCATGACCATATGTTGTCACTGACATGTGGTTAGTGACTGTGTTTTTGAGGAAGCACGTGCATTTTATGGTATTGTCACTTCATTAATCACATATCTGCACTAGAACTTGCCACAAATACATGTGAATAATTCAAGCATTTAGCTGTGTCCCTTGTACATGGCTAATTTATTTGCACTTATATCAGTCGGTTGAATCTGTTGAACATTGTTATTTAGTCACCTTAATCCTTCCTTTTGGTTATTTTGTTTTACGTTTTGTTGTCGTAGTGCTTGTGATCAATGCAGATTATTCTCACAATTGACACAATTGCTGGCAAGGTAGAAACTGCTGCTATTGTGTCTGGCTCTTATTTTGCCATCATTACAAGTGTGATGTTTATTTTTGCGAGGAATCAATAACAAGTCACCCAATTAGAAACATAAACAGAACAGCTGGGGTTGTTCAATAGGCTAGTGTTCCACGTGTTTTATTATAAAGGGGTATAATTGCTGATGTTTAGCATCTAAAAACCATTATCATCATCAGTGACACCGTTAGGAGGTACAGAAATTTTGACCAAATGAAAGTCAATGATGTGCACATAAATCTAAGGACAAGGGTTTCAACATTTTTTCTTCATCGAGAATGGGTATAATAACAAAGTGAATCTTACTAACATTTGCATCCTTTTACACTTCAATACCAACTACACTGAGATCAAGAACTTTCGGAATAGTAGCGCATAGGACAGGGGTTCACTTCTGATGTTGTTTTGAATTTCATCACCATCATGTATTCTTCACCCTCTAAACTATAGGTGGAAAGTTTACAAAAAACTACTTAAGAACATCTAAATTTTACACTTGTATCATATTTAATTAGAAAGTCTGCAATGGTACTGTCAAGTGTGAGTCAGTGGTAAGATATTCATTTTTATACATACAAAAAGCTTCATTGACTTTTTGTATCCTTTTCAGGAAGACATTTATGGGAAAGCTGCAGGAGGTGCTCAACCAGCTGTTGTGTGTAATGTGGAAACACTCCCGTGCCTCAATGTACACTAACTCGAACATTTCGTACGGCCTAAAACATTTGGGATAATACCCTCACTGTGTTTTGTTATACAAACAGAGTGTTATGCATTGTACTGCATGGAACCCGCTCAATAGCTTGCCCATTTGAAGATTTCGCATTGTTAAAAATAAAACTAGGTAGAACTGGCTTTATACAGCAAACTTATTTCTTAGAGAGACAGTTTGGCAAGTTATCAGTAATAACAGGTAAAGAGCGAAAAGGAGGCCCATATCATAGTGGAATGAGAATGAAATGCACAGGACAATGGGTTACTAGAAAGGGAAGTGTGATGCCAATCACAAAAAGGATACACACATATAGTACGAAAAAATTACAAGATGAAAGTATCATGCAGTCGCAGAATGAGTACAAACGTGAGTAAAATAACCATACTTGCGGTGAACTTTAGTTTATAGTACTGCGTTGCCTTGTTCTCTTCACTTGTATTTTTATATTGGTTTGTTATTGCACTTTTTTCAACTATGGACCGAAGTGATAACTGCTTTACACTCTTTTGTGATCAAACTAGTTTCAACCTTATAGGATACCAAGCTCTAGGAGACAATATGCTAACCACCATCTGCTATATATAGAAAGATTTAAATATTAGGCCAGTGATTGCTTAATTTCTTGTTATATGCAGCCCTGGTACTTGGAATAATTTTAATGCGGTTAGTAAGCATTAGTCATGAAGTGAGAACTGAAAGATGAACTTCTTAGGTTTCAGATGACAATAGTTAGCATAGAAATATTGTAAATAATTCTGTAATAATTATGTACAAATAAAGCGTTGGTGTATTACAGCTGTGCGATAATGCCAACAATATCCCAAGACTAGGTAATTCTAAAAAATTTAGTTATTCTTCAGATATGTGTGAGTAATTACGTGAGGCCACATATATAAATGCAATGTTGTTAATTTGTTGGCATGAATAAACACGGTTGACAATCACGACATGCTAGAATTGAACACTAAAAGACACACCAAAGCACAGGTAGGACACACACGAATACGAACTAACAACTGTTCATTCGATGGAAACATAACAAGCATGTATAGGGTGAAAGGAAAAGAAAAAAAGAAACAGCATAAATCTGCCCACTGCACACCACAAGAAAGCAACCATCTGCGCAACATCAAATCTGGCCTTGTAAACTATCTAAAATATTCACATTAAGAGCATATTTATTGTTGGACGAATGAATAGATGGCACACTAACACAACTGTCTTCACCAAGCCTACACATCATGAAGGCTTCATTGATTTTTTTCGTTTGTGTCTTTGAATCTTGATAAAATAATGGCGTTTTCTGAATTTGGCCAGCGATGAGACTTCCTGCAATGGGTAAATATATTTCTGGGGTAACTAATGTGCTTGCAGTTGCAATCATGCTGATGTTTACATGAATTAAGACACCTGCCAGTTTGCCCAATGTACCTGTGTCCGCGTAGCCAAGGAGTACCATATACAACAATTTTTTCACGTGATACAAACTTGTTGACATGCTTAACAGAATATGTATGGTTGTTCTTCTAGTTGTTGCCGTTTACTTGGTGACAAAGTGAAATTATATTGTGAGGTGCCGTTAAGGTGATAAGTATGCCATGCCTACTTGCAATTTTTTCAGTCCATGCGAAATGCCTTGAACGTAGGGCATAACAATAGGCACCTCTTTTGACTTCTCTTTTAATTTTGTATTTATTTTATACCTGTTGACGACAGTTTTTAAGATCCTCTCAGCCAAGGCAGTGATCAAGGCATCAGGTTAATTGCTGTCCCTGAGTCTATCAACTTGCTTCATCAAACTTCGTGCTACCATGGGGTCATACGAATTTTGGCAGCTGTTTAACATGCTCGGACACGTGACCCTTCAGTGTGCCTTTAAGTTTTCAATTGTAGTGCGTCGTGAGTGTCAACCATGTACAACCAACTAGACCCTACTCTGGCCATTATGACTGAACACATTTACAAATTTTGGGAAGTTGATGTACAATGAACTCAACAAGTCTAATTTGGACTTTTATGCGAAAAACAGAACTTATATTCATATCACAGAAGTTTTTATGCCATAGGTCTATCTAATGCAATAAAAAAACAACATGCCTACCTGGGTGGTTGAATATTTCATAAAAGTGATGCTAGCCTTATTGTACTAATTTGCTAACCTTCATGTGTAGACTAACATCAAGATTCTTGTACATCCCATTTTTTTGGCGTGTGCTCATATTTTTTGAATTGTGCTCTGGGAAGTGCACATTTTAGTGTGTGTTATGGTGACGAGAAAATGACGAGAATATTTTCTCTAGTTTCATCTTACTCTACTGTGGTGAATTATATACGGTGATAGGCCAATGCTGTGTATGGTTCTAGTATTTGTTTTAGGTTTAGGTACTGTATGCAAATATGTAAATATACACATTCTTACACTGACACGACAACTGATGCTGTTATGAACACTCTACCTTCAATCATTTGAGGTATGCAATAGGAATGGCTGAGATGCTGCTGGCTTAATGTGCTTTAATTACCTAGCAAGTAGAGCAGGTGTTTTACTCTTCAGAATTATTGTGGAAAATAAATAGGTGACAGGCAAAGAGGCAGAAAGTTTTCACTGTGTTTATGCATACATTAGTGGGTGATTCATCAATCGTAGCATAATTGAAGTGCCGTGTCGCATAAATAAAGTATAACATAATCTGAAGGTGACAACACACTGCTACAATGAGTAAGATTTTCTAATCTTATGTCTGTTTGATAAACTCCTCGGGGTTTCTGTGTTATGTCTACGAAATTCTGAATGGCAAAGAAGCCAACCTGCCATCTTCTGTGCATATGGTATACTAGCAATTAAAAAGAATTTTTAATGAAGAACAGCTGCTTTGTATAGGAAGACTGTAACTCTGCATTTGCTTTTAATTCGTCCTACATCATCTGGGCAACAGGAGTGCAAAGTACACTTGGTCACTCATAAGGATGAAGTGCTAGTGAATTAACTTCAATATTTAGTGGGATACCTGTCAACTGTTAATTTGTGGTGGTTGTGTTTGATGCTGGAGCATGCCTTAGGCGATTTTTTAATTCTTTTGTGTAATATATACAATAAAGATTTATAAGTAAGATTATGGGGATTCAACGAGTGCTAAATCAATAAATATTGAGCTCGGGTTAGAGAAACACTGTTCCCCGCTAAAATACGAGTTGCGAATAAGTTCTAATTGCGGATACAGATTATAGTTCAGCTGCTCAGAAGGCAGGCTCTGCTGCCCCTGCGATTGGCTCACGACAGTATGCGTGCATTAAAGGGATTTAGTGTAGGTGCGTTAGTGTCCTTGTATCGCATAGGGGGAAGGGGTGCGAAGTCCGCTCGGTACATTGACTTAATAGGGAGGGTGGGCGCCGCAAAAAACTTCGCCCCTCCCCTCTCCCACTGAATAGGAACCATGTGCACGCTTATGGGCATCTCCGTGTGTAACACTTTTTTTATTTTTTATATGATATGGGAAACAGCGGCGGTGGTGAACGCGCCGGTGGCAGACGAGAACAATATAGGATAGCACGCTCGCGCTGGTCGCTCATTGTCTGTCACGGCAGAGTTTTGAAATGGTGAAGATGTGTTGCTCAGCGTTTCGTTCTCGTCTCTGAGGATTTTTTGTGGTGGCAGTCTCAGATATCTATCTACAATGGAAACACAGGCGGGCTAGAACCGCTCAGTACACGCCACTGCCATGGGACGCGTGCAGGTCGAGGCAGTTATAGAGAAAATAACTCCAAAGCATACGCCCGTGGAATGCACATATGTTCGGCCATTTGAAGATACCTTTTGTCATGCTGGTATTCACAAATTTTGGGCGAGTGAAGCACTGTCGATGTATGGAGAAGTGCTCCAGTTAGCACACGTTTACCATTTGTCTAGCGGCACGAAACAACGAGCCGAATAGTTCGAAGCCGAAGGTATTCACCATGGCCTGCATGACACCCTTCAGTTTATGCAGTGGCCTTGTACAAGCGCTGAAACATGCCGCTGCTACGAAAAACGAAAGTTTGAAGTGTCGCTGACGTGGTAGTAGCCGCTTTGTGCATGTAAAAACCCTGTGATAAACCAGGCAATCTAGTGGTGGCACAGTGTTGCAATGGTTATCGTGTGTGCTTTCAATGCGTGTGGTCCCGAGTTCGATTCCTCAGTCGTGCGTACTTGTATGCAAATGTCATGTTTGTGCATGTATACGTTGATGTACATTTTCTAATACGTCCCTGTGATGAATAATTGCAATAAAATTTTTGAAAGATTAATTTCGTGCCTGAAATCCTTTTTGCCCTCGGCCGCGTATAAAAGGGTGTTTAAAGGCTTTCAAGAAAAGCAGAAAAACTTCCACTGTGCTACATTTAAGCCCCCGAATCGAGTTATATAAAAACACCAACGTAACCTACTAAGTTCCCTCCTTTGACCCCATTTACTTCTTAAACAAATCTTGTTAAACCTTCTGCCAAAAATCGGTCATGAATCTAAAAAACGGAGCTATTTTGTCAGTGATACACAAGTATCGAAGCTTTATTACTGAATTATGAATAAACAACCAGCAATATCTCTCAATAATTGAGTTTATTAAAGCATTGATTGATGATTGATATGTGCGGTTTAACGTCCCAAAACCACCACGTGATTATGAGAGACACCTTAGTGGAGGGTTCCGGAAATTCGGACCACCTAGGGTTCTTTAACGTGCACCCAAATCAGTTTAATAAAGCAGGCTGACCACTAAAACTAAAAAGATTCGAAGTGGACGGCTCTCGCTTAAGCACGGCGTTCAAATGAAGAAAACGAAACTCCCCAGAAACTTTACAGAAACACCAAAAGGTACCTCGCAGGGCTGGTGTTCAAACGAGGAAAAGAAAACGCCCCAGAGACCCTACAAAAACACCGCAGACAAGGGTGTTAGCTAAAACCTCATTTTGAAGGCCGTTTCACTTATTACCTTTAGGATGCACGCTGCAACACCATCCAAAAACTCCCTAAAAGGCTAAAACGTGTTTACAGTGCAAGGATACGATCTGCAGCCCCAGCGGTGGGTACGGCTGGATTTTGTGTTAATTGAAAAAAATCAAACAAAATGACGCCATTTTCGCCATTTTAGAATGAATCACGGCTGTAAAGTGTGTTCACTGAAATGGCCGTCATAAGCTGCGAAGAGGTCGGGAGAAGGAGGCAGCGGGAAGCAGGGTTCTTGTTCTTGAATTATGCCAGAGGCATCCGACAGGCAGGCTTTCAGTACCTCATATATTGCGCAAGCGCAGTGTCAAAGTTATTTCGTAAAAGAAATACCCTGTAGAACTTGCACATCCGCCCAACATGCTGAGTGTTTACGCCAAGCTTTTTGTGTTCCATAGAGTTCAAATTATGGCGTTCACATGGGAGACAAAAATAGTCGCTAAAAGGAGGCGTCAGAAGGACGTTTTATCGAGCCGAGACTAACAATGTTAAGTTCGCGGCATTTAGCGACAAGTACAGGGTCTGCAAGCAAAAAAAAGGCCATATTTCAAAACGCAGAGAACAGGACGAAAATCATAACATGAAGCATAAATGCGAAGATTTTCTTAGCGAACATCGGCGACATTGACCGTATCTATCTATCTATCTATCTATCTATCTATCTATCTATCTATCTATCTATCTATCTATCTATCTATCTATCTATCTATCTATCTATCTATCTATCTATCTATCTATCTGATTGATTTGTGGGGTTTAACGTCCCAAAACCACCATATTATTATGAGAGACGCCGTAGTGGAGGAATCCGGAAATTTTGACCACCTGGGGTTCTTTAACGTGCACCCAAATCTGAGCACACGGGTCTACGACATTTCCGCCTCCATCGGAAATGCAGCCGCCGTAGCCCGGATATGAAGCCGCGGCCTGCGGGTCAGCAGCCGACTGCCTTAGCCACTAGACCACCACGGCGGGGCTATATCTATCTATCTATCTATCTATCTATCTATCTATCTATCTATCTATCTATCTATCTATCTATCTATCTATCTATCTATCTATCTATCTATCTATCTATCTATCTGTCTGTCTGTCTGTCTATCTATCTATCTATCTATCTATCTATCTATCTATCTATCTATCTATCTATCTATCTATCTATCTATCTATCTATCTATCTATCTATCTACTCGCTTACGACTTTTAGCTTTCCTCGTCGTTTCGATAATGACATCGCTACCACAATTGGTACACCAGAACATGTCTGTTGACGAGAATAAGTGACCTTCGTCGCTGATTCATGTCACACCATTCTAAATTTGGAATACGTGAAGGTAGCGAAACGGCCACGAGTGCATCATGAGCGTGGCATGTAGCCAGGATCTGGCATGCATTTGAATACATGCATCTGAATACATGCACACATGCAATCATGACAAACATCTCAATACTATCATGTTTGTTGCAGTCGCATACCTTCGTCATTCATTCACGCACATTACAAGCCTCCTTTTTTAGCGTACTACACGACAGCATCCACTGCTCTACAGTTTTCTGCAGTTGGTCCTGGGTGGCTCTATTAAAGCTCCATGTCGACCAGATGGTGATGTCCTCCACATAAATAGCATGGGCGACATCGGGGATCTAGACGAGCAAGCGGGGAAGCCCTGACAGTGTGATATTAAATAATGTAGGGTAAAGAACAAAACCCTGTGATGTCCCACGTCCTGTAAGGTGGATTGTACGAGGCTGATGCAGTCTCACTGCCATAGTGAGACTGCTGCGAATAAATGAGCGGATGTAGTTATACATTCGAGTTCCACAATGCGACTCAAATAGCTTGCGAATTATGAGGTCGTGTTCAACATTACCGAAGGCCCCCTTCAAATCTAAAGCAAAGAGTGCTCTCGTTTTGGCACGAGAAGGAGGCCCTGGAACTTCCTCCCGTAGCTGTAACAGTGCATCTTTGGTCGATAGATGAGCTCAGTATCTGAATTGAGAATGCGCGATGAAGGATTGATGTTCTAAGAAGGGCTGCAGATGTCGCAAGAGTACATGCTCTATCAGCTTCCCAATGCATGAGGTTAGGGATATGGGACGTAGGTTTTGAACCTAAACTGGTTTGCCCGGCATCGGAATCAGTGAAATATCGCCGTGTCGCCACACTTGGGGAAGTGTACCTTGGCGCCAGTATTCATTAAATATACCGGTGAGGTGGGTGATATCCGCATCACTTAGGTTGCGGAGTGTGGTGAACCGATTATGGTCTGCTCCCGGTGCCGTGTTATGGTGTAGATCTTGTAACACTACCTGCACTTCCTCAACCATTATATCTGCATCCAACAATTCATTTGTCTTGCCTACGTGCGGATAGTCAGGGTAAAGCAATGTTGGGCCTGTCGGAATGAAATTTTTTGGAGCTCCCTAAGAAATCTCGAGGAATCGTCCTGATAATCGAGCATTAGAATATGTAACTTTTGAAATGCTTTTGTTTTTGTGGTGGAGTGTTCTGTTTGGGATTAAAGAATCTACCATGTTTTTGCGGGGCCTAATTTTCCTGCAAGCCGGTTGGAGAATCCTTGCCAGTTATTTCTGGTGAGGGTTGCTGCGTATTCTTAGATTCCCGTGTATTTTGATCTATTATTTTTTTAGGTATACGATTGCGACGTTGGCGATTCCATCGCCTTGTCAGTCCCATTCGCGCGTCCCAAAGATGAAGCAAATATGGGTCAACGTCTGGTGTTTTGGTGATAGTACATAATTTGCGCGTGGGGGCCATTATATCTTAAGTAAGAGAGTAAAGCCATCACTCGTAAACTTGCCCCTCAGATGGATCCCGGCGACGTTCCCTAAATTTGACCAAGTCTGTAATGCGTAAACTCGCTCGGTCCTCCGGGCACCATGAAGTGATAGAATGGTCACCATAATATAGTGGTCGCTGCCAAGGTGCTCCTCTAGAGAACAATGCGCTACCACAAGGCCTGTATTGCGCATAAAGGTGGGGGTTAGGGCAGGTTTCACGTGATATACTGTTGCTAATACGAGCGGGATGCTCTGGGTCAGTGAGTAGAGTGTATTTCATGTTACAAATATTGTTCCACAAGCGTGTCCTTTTAGCCTGCAATTTGAGGTAACCTCAAACTGTATGTGAAGCGTTGAATTCTTCGCACAGCACAAGAACCCGTTCAAAACTCCCAAATTCTGCGAGAAGGTGGTAAAAGCAGTGCGTACACGAACGGGGGGAAGTGTACATATCTAGTAAAAACAACCTTTCACTGTTTGAGCCTTGCGTAATTATTTCGATTATTTGGTGAGGGATGTCCCTACTAGTGATATGCAGGCGACATGTGACAAGTTTCGAAACTAGGGCTCCCACAAGAGGAGACGCACCCAAGAGCGCGTTGTGGCCTGATAAAGAAGGCGGGCGATTTCATTCTTGTAAAAGGATAACATCGGGAGTGTTATGGAATGCCCCTACGTACTGTTGCAGGGAATTCCGCTTTTGGCGGAATCCCCTGCAGTTCCACTTCCACACCACTAGTCGTGGCCTGTCACGAGACGCCATCTTCATCGCGAGAGGAAACGGAAGGGCGTGTGTAATGGCGTGAGCGCCGTGCACTTGCATTGGATGTTGACGGCCGATAGATTTGATCAAGTGTAGTTTTGGTAGTGTGCACGGCAGTCGCAAGTGCGAGCATGCGTTCTATACTTAACTGGACGCGCTCCATCATCTCAATTTGAAGGATTTCCCTGCGGCGTTCTCTCCTGTCGAGTGCAGGCTGCATACTGGTGCCCATTTCTGCTACCAGCGCATTCATTTGCTTTCGCAGGTGTTCGCAACTCGCCTCCATGTCTCGACGTAGGCGTTCTAATTCTGCGAAAGGATCATGATTTAGTGATCTGAGGGAATGCGTTGGGGAGTGATTGACAAGGCGAAGGTGGCTGTGGGAGACCCTCTGCCTAACCTACCTCCCGAGGTGCCACCTTAGTTGCGTTTCGTTACGGGAACAGTTGCTGCTCGGAGAAAGCGTGTGCCTCCTTGCCAACAGATTTGTTCTGCAAAGCCTTCTTGTATGGTTGTTGTGTAGATAAGGAAAGAGTTCACTTCTCCTATGGACGCCGTGATTCATCGTAGGAGCAGGAGTTGGACTTGGAGCAGGAGCGGGACTTGAGGTGAGTCCGGGATTGGGAGCAGGTCCGGGATTAAGCGGGCCCGAAACTTAGAGCGATAGTTTGACTTGCAATGCGATTTGAATAGGCTCTTGCAGCGCGACTCTTTTGCCTTCGTCGGGATGCGTAAATGGCGGGTCTCGGCCGTCTTTCTTGACGCGGTATGGTGAGTGGAGGGTTGGAGTGGACGCAGTTCATTTTCGAGGGCTTTCCGCACGCACACCTTGTTGAGTGCCTGCCTCGCATGCCGACGGCTGTTTCGATCCGTCGTAGGATGAGGTCCGTCACAGAACTTTTAGTGCGAAGTGCACGGATGCAACTGGGTGGGGTTGTCGGTGCCGCACGGCGGGCATATGACAACGTCTGGTGTAGGGCAATGGCCATCGTGATGGCCCAGCTTGTGGCAAATCTTGCAGACAACTTGTCGGGGGCGATAAGGGTAACAACACAGTTCGGCCCCGTAGAAGCGCACGTAGCGAGGGACCTTCAATTCTTCGAAAGTGACCAACGCAATGTTGGTCTGAACCATCATGCGTGCTTGAAGTATTTGGGTCACAGGAGCCACAAGTTCATGTAGTATTGTGGGAAACGACGTACCGGGCACGATGCCAGGAGCAATACCTGTGCAAGAGTTGTGCGGAGCTTCAAAGTATGTTGTGATGGGATAAACACGCTCACTAAGTTTCCGCTCCCACATTTTGTATAACGCTTCGGCCACATAAGACTGGGGCGTGCTGACGATCGCCATGTTTTGCAGTAGTCGCATTTGAAATATGATGTCCTTGCGGTCTCTGGTAGTCAAACCAGCAGCGCTCCAGAGAGTGCCGGAAAGTCAGGGCGCGTCCACCTATCCAGGCAACGTCCTCCACGAAAGTGTAGAATGATCTTTTCATCGTCTATAGGAAGTCGAGGCAGACACCGGTTCCCACGCTGCTTGCGTACATTGCGCTGAGAGACGCCCGGGATGCTCTCGTTTGGCTTTCCTTATGGGCGTTCATTTTGTGGGCGCATCGCTTCTTTATTATGGTCGTCCAACAGCCGCCTGCATCGTCGTCATTGTTGTGGTCAGCAGGACAGTTCGAGGCAGCATCGTCCTCCATTATTTTTCCAGTCGAAATGTCATTTTGTTGTCCGGAAAGAGAACTGGTGAAAGCTGGATCAGATGTCAGCTCCAAGGTGTGCGCCTCGTGTGTCGTTACTGCCACGCAACGCCCGGCATCATTTTCCGTCACCGACGACGACCCTTGCTCAATGAAAGACGGTGTTACGGTGGTTGAATGCTCCATCGATGCAGAGTCATGAGTTGGCTGAGAGCTCTTCACACTGATGCCTGCTTCGCGCCCATAGTATGACACGCGAAAACCACGCCGAAGTAGCAGCAGCCTCAGAGCGTCGGAGTCCTACTGATGGATGGATGAAAGATCAACTCACTGCGACAAGATTTGCTTCGGTGAGGTCACTGCCACTTGCTGAGTTGAATGGTTCCTCTAGTTAGTTGAAAAGTCTCACAGTCGAAATATGGCACATCCCGCGTACAGGGGATATCGATGATATGTTAAGCACGAATGAGAATTGTTAATATGTCACTTCGAAATCAGCAAAACGTTATGAAGTGAAGTTTATTGATGCCGTACATGACTTCAGTGTCATTATCATCATGTTTGGATATGTTGTTTACCTTCGTCATCTATTCGCGTCACATGATGCCAAATTTCGTGTATGTGGAGCTAGGGAAACGACCGTGGGCACGCTATTAGCGTGGTATGTTGTCATGTTCCTACATGACACGCGTGTCAGGATTATCATGTTTGCACCAGTAATATATTTCGTCATCCACTGACGTCACGTAACACCAAACTTGGTAGATGTGGAACTAGCAAAACGGCCACGAAAGCATCATAAATGGCCCAATATACTCCAATGTAGCGTTGACGCGTGCGCACGCTGGGCACCGCGTCGCTTCGTTAGCAAAACGCCAGCATTTATAGTCTGACGCCAGGTGCGACCAGCGTCCGTCGGCAACCGGTGTGAATTACGTCATTCTGCATTTCGCGCCGATGCGTTACCCAGAAAACACTGCGTCGTCATCTTTTTGTGACGGAGGAACGCCGGACACACTGATACGAGCATGCGTCAAAGCAACGTAGCGCGGCGGCGCCTGAGAGAATATGGCAGGACCAGCGCCTGGCGTGGCAAGGCCGGCGTGAGGCGAAGAAATGAACGCCAGCGAGAACGCGCACTGCGTCACGCCGAAATGTATTGGCGTAGTCATGTTCTCACATGACATGTAACCATGTTTTCACATGACACGCATCTCATGATTATCATGTTTCACTAGTCACATACCTTCGTAATCAATTGGCGTCACATAATATCAAATTTGGTATAAGTGAAGCTATAGCGAAACAGCCGCCAGTGCATCATGAGCATGGCATGTAGTCATGTTGTACGTTGACACGCGTCTCGTGATAACCATGTTTGCACCAGCCACATACCTTCGTCATTCATTCACGTAACGCATTATGAGATTAGGTATATGTGATGCTATCAAAACGGCCGCGAGCGCATCATGAGCGTGAAACGTAGTCATGTTGTTACATGACACTCATGTCATGATTTTCATGTTAGGGTCTGTCGCTAGTGTTCGCCATGCAATCGTCTCATACCATACCAGTTTTGCAACGTGCTGTGCAAACGAAGCCACCACAAGAGCTGCAGAACGAAGAATTGTAAATCATGACAATCATAACATATATATCATGATTTTCATGTTATGACAAGTCAAACATGTTTTTCATACAGTCATGTAATGCCATACCAAGTTTGGTATCGATACCATTATCGAAACGGCCAGGAGAGCTAAAAGTCGTAGGCGGCGAGATAGATAGATAGATAGATAGATAGATAGATAGATAGATAGATGGATAGATAGATAGATAGATAGATAGATAGATAGATAGATAGATAGATAGATAGATAGATAGAGAGATAGATAGATAGATAGATGAATGATAGATACGCTCGAATTCGCCGAAGCTTGCTAAGAAATGCTTCGCATATAAAATTTTATTCCTTGAGAGGATTTGCTGTAGATGCACCTGCAATTCACTCAGTGAGCCCCCACGCAGTCTTCATGATACCACTCCTTGCACTCCACGCAATGTACCCAGACAGAATCTGGTGCTGCTTTGTTCCAAACCTCCTAGCAGATGAAGCATCCCCAGTCTTTCTTTGTGCTAATTGTGTCTTGTGCTGAATGCTTGCAGTTTATTACATTATGCAAGATGGACACAAGATAAGTTTTGGCGCACCTCGTTCACCTCTTTTTGCTGATTGATGCAGAATTGCTCGGGCATTGCGCGGCTTTCAACTTAGTCAGCCAAGCTTTGTGAGGCAATGAATTTTGTATTTTCTATTGCTTGTTTCTTTTCAAATTTTGGCATGAAAAAAAATTCTAATAAAACTCGTTTTTATACGTGGGACTTACTCCTGTATTCACAAACGCTCCTCGACTCGGCTTGCACCCTTCTCTTGACAGAGTTGAGCACTGCGCTGCTATTCGACTGAAAATAACACTGCGCTACTCAAGAATCACAGCAGTTTATCGCTGATATACATCGACTTGGCGTGTCCAGATACTGCCCTTCACTCGGATTTCTCAAGTGAAGGTGAAGCGTTCAGTGAAGGGACGCTCTAGAATACGGGGTTAGCCTGGTGTGTGGCGCAGAGCTATTTCGCAAGGCCAAAATGAATTTATTTTCCTTCCCTCGTTATTAAAATTTCATACCAAGACGTGTTTGGGAGCGACATGACTTGGAGATTTTTTCAATTTTTTTTTCATGCGCACCTTGAGAGCATTTCTGGCAACTTGGAACAGCCTCGACGTAGCATTTACGAGGTCAGCCCTGTGCTCAGCAGTAGTCAATGTTTTTTTAGATGGTTTCCTACCCAGGAAGCTCTACATGATACTTTCTTGTACGTTGGAACTCTTCTAAACCAAAAAAATATAATATATAACCAGTATAAAAAAGGGTTCACTGACTAGTTCACTTAAGAAACAGGCATTGAAATGCCTGTTTCTGAAGTATTGCCCCTTCCACATGCCCTAATTCAAAAATTTATTCTGCTTTGGCACCATACAACAAATGAACAAAACTTTTTGTGGTATGTATAGCTTTAGTAGTATACAGTAACAAAATAAATACGTGAGTTTCTGCACTGACGTCAGAGTAGCTTCATACACAGATCCATATAAATTTGAGCGAGCACAATTTTGTTAATTTTGGACGGGTCGGGAATACACCAACGCCAGCCGCGTAATTTTTCCTACGTGTACGCTTGTAACCAATGATAACTTTATACACATAAACAAGTACAATTACCAGCACCAACCTCTGATATAGAGAAAGAAGGAAAATAATTTTTTTTATTTAAGCCACAGAAGTCGGCAAAGTGTATATGCCGCGTATTGCCCCGTGTGTCATTTTAACCCTTTCTGCCTTATATACACTCCCGCCCTGTTAATGCAGGCCTCACGAGGGACTCCGCGTCTGGCTGGCTCGCGTGGCATGCAGATTAAAATTGCTTTCGACAATGTTCTGCGTCATATTCGTCCTTCATAATTCGTTGATGTCATGCATGTCTCTATGTATAAGTATATATCTAACTCATTATCTCGCCGTCAAAATATTGTGTCAGTGCTCTTTTAAATAGAATTTAACAGATTACAGGATTTATTCGCCTTATAACAGGTATGTGGGTGTTTTATCTTGTTTTTCGGTGCTGTGAGAATGCACTTATTATGCCAAGTAGTTGCGCTCAATTTATTAATTTTTCAGCCCCGCAAAAGTTGCACCGCAAACCTGGCTGTGGTACGTACTACAGGCATTGATTGCATCAGTTCATACCCCGCTCTTTTGAGGAGTTTCCACACAAGCTCATGGCATTGCAACAAGACCTTAAAAAATGTTTCAACGATAGTGCTTGTTTTCGAGCATACTAATCTCCTGCTTTCACCTAAATTATACGCTGTCTTTCTGCTACATGGTTGAGTTGCCTATAATACGTTTATTCGAATACTATAGCCTCTGCCCTGATGCTCATGCAGTATATGAAGGCGAGAAAACTGTTTAGCACCGTTCGCCGTTTCCGTCGTTTAACAAAACAGGGTAATGCAAAGTATATAAACAGTATTGGGGCTCTCTAAGGTCAGAAAATAGACAAAAAAGACGAATATACTGCATTATCTGCGAAGAAAAGCTTTACCTGGGGGTGATTCCACGAGAGATTGACACGGGTCCAAAAGTTGATATTTTAGATTTCATTGAGTATTTTATATTTCGTGCACCTCTCACCAGGTAGCCCGATAGTCAACTTCGTTTTATGATTAACGGCATAACTTACGAGAAAAAAAATATCAAACTTCACTAACACGGAGGCACCAATGTCGTCACCTGTCATTTTTGAAAATTTCAGATGCTACAAAAAGACAAATATTTTTGTTTCAAGGAAGATATTTTTTACCTGAATTGCATGTCTAGTGAAGAAAAAATTCATACGGTTTCAAGTTTGTAGACTTCAAGAAAATGGCTTTTAAAAATGTCCAATTTTGCGACAGTTTAAAATAAGTTACGTATTCCCCTTTTTTTTCTTCGAAAATAATGCAAGCAGCGTTTTCAAACTTGCCACGTTTTGAGGATATGGTGTGTTCATTAGGTACATAAATTATTCTGCCGTAGGGCAAATATAAACTTTTATATGTTGCCTCAATTTTCTCATAATGGCAAAAGTGTACTCCACTGAAATTTGAATAATAAAAAAACCCATCTTCGATTTTTCCTAAAATCTCGTAAATAGACAACAGAAGGCCTTCATACAGTAATATAGAAAAACATGTTGCAGTATTTTGTTTTAAGCGACATTATTTGTGGTACAAATCAGACTTTTTCGAGAATGCGCTGATAAGTTGAGAAATCTAAAAATCGGAACGGAAAAGCGCAAAAAGCCACTTATATTAATAATAATAATAATAATAATAATAATAATAATAATAATAATAATAATAATAATAATAATAATATAATAATAATAATATTAATAATAATAATACAATTAATAATAATAATATTATTAATAATAATAATATAATAATATAAATTCTAATTATTGATATTATTATTCATATAATTATTATTATATTACGGAAAAGCGGCAAGTATCCACAGTGTGAATGCAAAACTGAAGTATAGTACGTTAAAATGAATTTCACAATGTTTTTGTCAATAAAATTGTGGGAGGCGTAATCTTTCTCCCTACTTTGAACCATATGATCTAAAGCATTGCCTTCGAGAGGCGGCGCACAGCAATTCATCTTTAGAGCAGATGACGGATGACAACTTGCCCTAAAGCGTGTTCTAAGCGTCTAAGCGTGTTCTAAGCGTTTAAACGTGTTCTAAGCGTCTAAGCGTGTTCTAAGCGTCTAATGCGGCAGTCTTCGTGCCCCAAATGATAAAAAGTTGTTATGAATTGTTTATGAACTCATTCAACACTCAATTCTTTTGCCCAACGTGTTGCAAACACATGGCCGTCACATCAGCTCCATCCGTGTGTCAGTAATGGAGAGGCACCACATATTAGAAGTCTCAGTGCTATACGTATAAGAGTGAATTCAGATACTGTAGAATACCGGGTTCAAAATAGTTACTCTTATCTGCTAAAACAGCCTTTCTTCACCACATGCGGTCACGTTTATTCGCGTTTGAAGCTTATTGCCGCTTTTCCGTTCCGATTTTCTAGATTTCTCAACTTTTCAGCACATTCTCCAAAAGCTCTGATTTGTACCACGAATATTGTCGCTAAAAACAAAATAATGCAACACGTTTTTCTTTATTATTGTATTATGGCATTCGTTTGTCTATTTACGAGATTTTAAGAAAATTCGAAGATGGGTTTTTTTATTATTCAAATTTCAGTGGAGTACACTTTTGCCAGTAGGAGAATTTTGAGCCAATATATAAAAATTTACAATTGCCCTACGGCAGCAATAATTTATGTACCTCATGAACACATTATATCCTTAAAACGTAAAACGTGTCAAGTTTGAAAACACTGCTCCCAATAATTCGGAGAAAAAAAAATTGGGAATACGTAACATATTTTACACTGTCACAAAATTAGACATTTTTAAAAGCTATTTTCTTAAGGTGTACAAACTTAAAACCATATGAATTCATTCTTTATTAGACATGCACTTTAGGTTAAAAAAATATCGTCCTTGAAACAAAAATATTTGTCTTTTTGTAGCATCTGCACTTTTCGAAAATGACTTGTGACGAAATTGGTGCCTCCGTGTTGGTGAAGTTTGATTTTTTTTTCTCGTAAGTTATGCAGTTAATCATAAAACGAAGTTGCCTTTCGGGCTACCTGGTGAGATTGATTGATTTGTGGGGTTTAACGTCCCAAAACCACCATTTGATTATGAGAGACGCCGTAGTCGAGGACTCCGGAAATTTTGACCACCTGGGGTTCTTTAACGTGCACCCAAATCTGAGTACACGGGCCTACAACATTTCCGCCTCCATCGGAAATGCAGCCGCCGAAGCCGGGAATCGAACCCGCGACCTGCGGGTCAGAAGCCGAGTACCTTAGCCACTAGACCACCGCGGCGGGGCACCTGGTGAGAGGTGCACGAAATATAAAATAGTCAATGAAATCTAAAATATCGACTTTTGGACCCGTGTCGATCTCTAGTGGAATCACCCATGGGCAATCATGGGTATATATAATGCATCAAAGGTTACATAGAGCCTCTCTGCAAGTTTCACAGACTTTTTTGCTAGAAATAGAAACCAGGAAAGGAGCAAATGCAAAATTAGGGTGATGCTGTTATCGCGAAACAAACATCCGTGTCAAAGGGTGTGGCGAATCTCGACAGCACGGGTTGCTGAAGACGGCGCGGCAGCCGTTCTGTTAGGCCTAATGACCACGATGCCGTGACAGCTGTTTTTCAACTGGAAAGCCAGGCGTAAAAGCGCTGCTTTGAAAACAGCGAATAGAGGGGTTAACGACCTCGTCGTCTTCCTCCGATAGCTCCTTTAGAAAAAGAGCAACATACAAAGAAAATGAAACAATGTGACGCAAGGTCTTTGTCGCCAAGTGACGAGACCAAGCAACCTCAATTCAAGCCGCAGTATATAGAGGGTGGTTGGAAGGCAACTAAAGCAGAGGAGCACAAGTAAACAAATACCGTAAATAGTTTCAGAAGCCACGAGGGAAGCCTCCCGCTCTTTTTCACGCTATGCTGCGAGAACATACAGTGCAACGCGGTGCAAGGTGCAGGCATGCTCCATCGACCGGAGCTGTCGGGCCGCATTTCGGGTGACACTTCTCACAGGAAGGCCGCGTGTGATGCCGCTCTTGGCAGCGTAATTGCGCACTCTTCCTAGTTTGTCTGGTGGTGGCGGGAGAAGAAAATACAGCTGTGATCCAGCAAGTACTGTGCGAAAGGGCGTGGCACTCGTGGAAAGAAAGTTGCCTCGAAAGTAAACGCAACCTAATTAGACGCACACCGTTGACTTTTGGTGCCTGTCCTTCCGTGATAATTGTGGTTTATAATAAACGCTCGTGCACCCAGCTACGCGGCTTTTGCTGCCGCAAGATTCACACTTCCTCTTTGTTACGGGTCATCGCGGAGTGTGGGAAATGAGCACCTTCCTGTCTGAGTGCTTGACGAGACTCTGCAGTGTTTCATGCACTTTAGAAGAAAGCACACTCGTCTATGGCACCTAACTATTGCCTGTAAATCAGGTTGATCAGTATATCCCAACAAAGTTTGTTTAGTTCATTACAAAATCCTAAATTCAGATTAAAGTTGAGTAAAGTGCACACTTAAAGTGCCCTGCACTAAGTGTGCACACGTAAAGTGCCCTGCACTAAGGGAAAGAAGAATGGGGAATAAAGATAGAAAAGAAAGCGAAAAGCGAAATAGACGAACAAACATGAAAAGAAAAAAAGTGAGCTGGGAGCGAGCACGGAAATAATTTTGAGGGAGGGGACAGGCCCATCAGTCATCTCCTGTTTACTGACTGCTTCAGCCACTTCCTTGAGCGCGCCATACAAGTAGTTCATTTCGATTTTCTAACGTTTGTGTGGGAATCGTTGCTATTAGCGGTGCACCCTAGTAAAGCTCCCATTGTCATCTGTGACGCCGCGGTAGAACACTCTAGCATTTCAAGCAAATCATATGATTGCAGTGAACCTGTATATGTGATCCCAATGAACGGAATTAAGTCATTATTGCGGTGGAAATCATTGTGTGTGCGGCAGTACTATTTCGTTTGTTTGACGAATATGTTACGTGAGTGCTTATGACAATAATTATCATGTAATGTCTACTGCTGGAGGAAGCGCAGTTCTGTGCATCATTTGAATCATTTGCAGATGCAGGCGTAACTTGCACGGTAAAGCGCAATGTATTTAGTGAACTTAAAACGTCTCCATTTCATTTCTCATACTTTGGCACATACAGGCTATAATCGTGGAGTCTATGCTGTTTTTAATAACGTTTGTACCACTTAGCATATATTCTGAGCCCGCATTCTGTAGTTTACGCTTTAAAAACAATGAACGTCGTCTCCTGCATCACGACGTTCACAATAAATCTTCCATTCAGACGGGAGTGTCTCTACCCTAAGCTAAATTATGGAAACTTCTTACAGCCTTAAAGCTTTTCACTAGTTGTGCAACCTTGCACCTTGTATACTGAGAAACTTCCCTCACTAAATTGCGGAATAATCACCAACCTATCGCTAAAGAGCGTTTACACGGCGGGCGCAGCAAAAGGCGACAAGCGCCGGCGGAGCAGGCGAGTCCGTGCCGTGACGTCATATCGACATGACGTCAAATCGCCGTGACCATAGCGACGCCAGCGCTCGTTCTCGAGGCTAATAGGTGCTCAAGTGGACGAGTGAACAAAAAACGATGGCTCATTCGTTGTGGCCAGGGACCGGCCTTTGTCAGGCCATACACGCATGTGACTGTAATGCATGCACAGTAAAAAATTTTTACACCCAGAGGGATGTAAATGAGCTTGTCCCGTGGACGACACCCTAAGGGTGTTAATTCAGCACCTTCCAAAAAGGGTGCTTTTTCATGCACCCTTAGAATAGGGCGCACATGTAAAAGAACTGTAGGGTGTTACAAAAACACCCTTAAGGAAGGGTGCCTTCGATGTCTAGGGTGCGAGAAGGGTGCACAAGGGTGTTGAGTGCCCATGGCAGGGGTGCCAGTATTCTTTTAGACTGCACTAATAGATATCAGTATGCACTGATTACACACTACTTGAAGAAAGTGGTCCTGATTATCAATGGTGCGCCACCTGTCGAGCTCCATTCATTGCGTCTGAGCAAAAATATAAACGCGTACTATCGTGTATGAACTTGTGCTGGATCTATATATGCTGCACAGTATATGCATAATGCACGTTACAGAAAATGAAGCCTTGCTGCCCCTGCACATTGCGTTTATTTAATAGGCAAATAAAACATAAACTTTTCTTCTGCCACCTAACTTTTCCACCAGATATACGTTCACGTATACGTACACTACAAATGCAACACCTCAAATGTTTATTATATTTATTCTGTTTCACTTCATTGACAATTCTTTGCAACATACAATTACACTGGTTTCAGTTTAGTATACTGCTTCAAGTACATAGAGACTACAATTGAAATATACGCTAATATATCCCTATATTTCTTTCAAGTATCTACAATCCCAGTGGTTTCCAGTTTAATACTCCTTCATGTACACAATCGGTTAATAGGAATAAAATACAGGCAAATATATACTTATGATTCTTTCAAATGTATACAATCACCATGATTTCACTATATACGCCTTCATGTACACAATCGTTCCCAAGAAGTGATGCACACAAGAATATATATGGATAGTGCTTTCAAATGTATACAATCACAGTGGATTAAGCTTTGTATTCCTGGATGTATAACAATTGGTTACGAGAAATGATGTACATGCAAACATATGCGGGTTTTCGCACATATAACTTTAGCGAATACTTAAGAAACCAATACAATGATCAGAAACACAATAAGCTAAAAACGAACACAAAACTGAGTCAAAACACACAAAAACAAAAGAGGTAATGCATAATTATGGCTAATGACACACTGGGTCACTTTATGCCAAATGTCCCAGCCATTTTGGCAACCATCTCAAATGTATTCGAAAAACTCGTGCTGCATTGAAAACAGTGAACTTCCGGAATATTTAGGAGAGGAAAAATATTTGGTCACGTGGCTGCCCTCTGAACTTCCTGGAATGCCGTCTAGGTGTTGTATGTGAAAAATTTTATTTTATAAGCACCGCTCCTTCTTTCCATAGGAAACTCGGTCTACGTGTTACGTAACAAGAGCTTAATTTGGGAGAGTTGGTTCATCGTGGTTGTGTGCTAGTCACAGCACGACAACTTTAGAAAGTGACAGAAAGGACAGGAAAGAGCACCGACTGTCAACTGAATTTAATGAATGTGCCATGAGCGCTTTTATACGGAGTACAAGAACCGTGTTCATGCGCGACGACACGTGTGACCACTACAAAATAATCTTAACTGTGAAAAGAATACTCCCTCTCGGAAAAGATAAATGAACGTGTAGTGATGCACTGATCATTGGTTTACCTGATAAAAAATACTTCTACAAACGTTAAATTGGCATTAAGTAAACCAATTCTCGTGACGAATGAGGCAAGATTGACTATTCCTGTTGCTAATTAGTACACACACTTTTAAAAGCTTGCAAGGGGTGGAAAACAACACGGTAATATCAAATCTGCTGGCTATTTTTTAATTGTGAGACACATGATGTGGTATAACATGCAAAGGTTTTGGTCATTGTTTTTTGTTGGTCCTGTCTTCTTTAACTTTACTTTCTGCAGGAGGGTTTTGCAAACGGGTGTGATGATTCTGTTGGGATATCCAGCATCTTTTAGTCTTTTATTCTGGTTTTTAAACCTGACCTCACCCTTTAGCTAACACGACTTCTGAAGGGTGGCCTGAGTACACGTGGTATCAATTCCTCTTTCTACTAATTTTGAATGCCCACTATGAAAAGCCAGGACATTCTTAGCACTCCTGGGCTGATAGCACTAGCCAATACCCCAACAGCATCATCACACTTGTTTGCGAAACCCTCCTGCAGAAAGTAAAGTTAAAGGAAACAGGACCAAAAGAAAAAAAGAATGACCAATCACTTTTGCATGTCACACGGTACTACGTACATAAGGTGTCTCACAATTTTAGGAATAGAGCCAGCAGATATGACATTGTTGTTTTCCACCCCTTGCAAGCTTTCAAAAGTTCATGTACTTACAGCAACAGGAATAATCAATCTTGCACCATTTGTCACTAGAATAGGTTTACTGAATGCCAATATAATGTATATAAGGTGCCGCTAACATGTGGAAAAGTAAACATAGAACAAACTGGGCAATGCTTCAATGATCAAGCAAGACAGCATGCTTTAAATGTTAAGAAGGGCTATAGTATTCTCATGGCTGGGCACTGTAAAGAATGCAAGTGTAGTCCTAGGTTTCATAAAACACGGTTTTTGAAAAAAAAGAAAGCAGAAAATGAGAGATTTTAGAACTCCTTATCAGGAAGGCCAAGGATCAATGCATCAGTACACCTTCACTTATCTTTTCCGAAAAAGAGTATTCTTTTCTCGGTTAAAATTATTTCGTCAAGGTCACACATGTGTTGTTGCAGATGAGCCCTGGTCTTGTGCTCAGTATAAAAACGCTCGTAGCACCTTCAATAAAATTCTGTTGACAGCGCTCTTTCCTGTCCTATTTGCGATAAGATTTTTATTACAGATAAAATTTCATTTTCTTACAATTTAGGTATAATGTTGAGTTTTCATTGTATCACAACATGGAGCAAATTGCATCTCAATACGGACAAAAATCACAATTTTGTGAAATTCGTGATATTTTTTCGTATATTTCAGCCGCTTGAGAGGTCTAAAGATATTTTTTCCTCAAAATATACCTTCTGTGGAGTAGGTATTTACTGCTCAGATATTAATACAAAGTGCAATATTGCAATAAAAATGCAAACATAACACATTTTGGCTTCATTCTTGGAAGCGAATGTGGCAAAAAAATTGCACTATTATTATTGAGCTTCAAATACCTTACAGAAGCACATTTACTTAACAGGTAGACCGACTTTGCTTTAGAAAAAATAAGCGGTAGTTTTAAAACAAAATTTTCCACAAACAGCACACAGATGGCATTATGCCAGGAAGTTATAAGCCAGCCACATGAACAAAACTTTTTTTCTCCCTGAAATATTCTAGCAGTTCACTGTTTTCAACGCAGTAAGTCAGCACTTTTTTTTTCAAATACAATTCAGATGGTCGCCAAAGTGGCTGGGACGTTTGGCATGGAATGGTCCAGCTATATTTAAGCAAAATAACTTACACAAATAGGAATGTTTGTTCATCTACCATGACCACACTAGAAAAAGTTGTTTAGGCATTGTGACACTAAAATTTTCAGCGTCGTGCTGCCTGAACAACTTCTTTGATAAACTCCAAACTCACGCCGAGAAAAAGCCGCTCAATCACGGTGGTTGATAAAGGCCTTCCGGCCGTAGACAATGTTGAAAATAAAAAAAATCAACTCATGAGTGCTGTCACTCCTTCTTCGTCATTACTGACACGGAAGATTTTTCGATTATCCATGTGGAGGTTCAGGAAGTAGGCTTGCTCTAGGCTGGGGCCGGGGGTAGACTACGCAGGACGTCAGCGGCACCCTCTCATCCTGTATTAAGAGCAAATATGACTTCTCATAAAAGGATGTTCGTGCTGTTCTGGCAACACCACATATGAAGAATGTGTTGTGTGTATCCTTCGAAATGGCGTGTAATTGACATTACACTGAACTCGAAGCATACAACCCATAAATTCCAATAATTTCGTATGATAAAGATAAGAGTTTTCCAGCATACAGCGAATGCCCGGAATGAGGTGAAGTGTAAGACTACAGCTCAGAAATGGCACTTACGAAAGCCTGAACTCACCTAAAAATCAAATTCCTTCTGGGGTAGTGAGCCAGTGTGAAAAACAATTCCTAAAGTACAACGTTCAGAACATGTAACATTAATCAAAATGCACAAGAAACTTACCTCTTCATGTACAAACAGTGAAGACATCTCTGCTTTCTCTTTTACATGAGAACAAATGATCTTGGGCATGGCACTAGCGAAGAGGTCTGCAAAAAAAAGTAAAAGATTTTACTGACTTTAATCACGCCTTTAACAATCTGAGGAATTGTTACAAGTCACCAATCAGTGCGATTCTGACTGCCTCTATAAGGGCATCAAAAATGAACAATTTTCTCGTTCTTTCTACTCTCACAAGACGCTCCGTCAATGGAATCTAATCCAAATTTGACGCTGTGCTTCCTATTTGCCTGCTTTCTAGACGTAGGGTTGCGAACATGTGTTTTGTGTACCTAATCTAGCACAGAAATTCGTCATCTATAATTCAATCATCCTAATTCATTGTAATTTGATAAAAAATGTGATAGCTCGTCAAGTTTTTAAAGAGTTGCGGGCCTGCAATAGGCACTGCCTTGCACGTATGAAAGTACTTTTTAAAAAAAAATTCAAAGCTTGCTTTCAGAAAAAGCGTCTGGCATATTTGGATAACCAAGCACATTCTTTGATGGCAATCAGGGGCTCGCTATTAGCGATTATTGACTACGGGATTTACAAACGTAAGCCGTGCCTAAATACTCAGTTAAACACAATCGCGCAAGTAAGAGCGCTCGAACGACACCAACGCTCGCGGACGCCGACTACGTTGCAGCAGCCATGGCTTATGCTAGAGCTACCACACATAGCTCTAACAGTCACGTATACTCTCTCGATTCTGTTATAACGCCGAACACTATCGCAGATGAAAGCGAAGCACGAAAACAGCAAACAGAAACGAGGCAAAACAACGCACGGCGATGGCCACAACAACGCGCCTTTGGAAGTCTGCTAGATCTTTTCCTGTTGCTGGTGGCACTTGTCCTAAATAGCTTAAAAGACCGAGGCGCACGTGCTGGGAGCATTGCGGCATATCAGCTCTCCAACTATACTGTCTTTAAGCAAAAAAAAAGCCATTTCGTACAGTGCGCCTCCGTACATAATTTTTGCTTTTTCTTTCTTTTTTTACGCTTACACCTACAGAAGCACGTTGCACATTTGAGTATTGATAGAAATGTTATTACGATGTAGCCCAAAGCACATCTTAAAACAGTATCAATCACTTTGTGCAGTGTAGAGACAATGTGCGATCAGCAACTAATCCCGCCCTTGTTAAGTGATCACATCACTCACTGTATGAGTGATGCAGGCACTTACACAACATCGCGCATAGCAGTGTGAACTCGTTAAGTCACACGTTTAATCGGGCATCTGCAATAGGCCCGCGAACGCATGCTGTTAAAAATGGCTGGCAGCCTACTTCGGCAGAGCTGCTGCAGGCGCCCAGCTAGCGCTGTATGATTACTATTTACGAAAACAGTACACTCACCGTTAACAGGCCCACGTTGTCCTTGTCGCCACTCCATGAATATTCCTTAATCCGAGCGTCACTTCGAACACGGTGTCATGCGTGACCACCATTGAATATGTGCCTGTTCGCTAGAACACACACAGCGACCAAGACCCCAGACCAACGCAACGCATTTGAAAGACGATGAGACAGAGAGAGCGACGTTGAGAGAGAGAAGGAAGAGGCAATGGCGGCGGCGCAGCAGCTGTCGACGCAGGTGTTCGGTGACGCAACTATTCGCTTATCTACGCCGCCGTTGTGGGAGCAACGCTGGACGGGGTGAGCGGGGGGGGGAGGGAGGAGCGGGAAACTCGCCAGGACGGCACCGAAGAGCAAACGCTATGACGCATACGGCGGACGGCCGTTCGTCGCGGAATGACTCCTTGTAAATAGCAACTCTCCTTCCAGCCAGTCGCACAGCGACGCAGGTTATTTACCAGCCTCAGGTTCTTGGAGTATTTTGACGGAATGCGATTGCAGTGGGCGAAAAATAGTGAAGCAAAACTTGCGGAAAACAAAGTGCACCATGGAATGGCCAGAAACATTAATTATTTCGTCCTCGGTGGCATTAGCGGGAGAGCATCGCTACACCTTTTTCCAGAGGAATTTCTTTTTGCATTGTCTGTGTCTGGCACTTCCGCGTATGATGCCGCAAACACTGAATGCGTAGTCGAAGCTGGAACAAATTAATCCACAGTCGCGGATGTTTAGAAGGCTTGTCACGCACCACGAAACGTGCCGAGTTTGTTATAACAAACTTTTTGCTGACCACATGATCAGCACATAATTCCATACGGTTGCTTAATGAGCTAACTAAGCACCTGTAGCAAAGGCAGGGCACGTTCTTGTTAAACGTTGTTAATATAAACGATGGTTGTGCATAAGTGCAGTGACAGCTTTTTGCGGGAATCGGTCATAACCCACGTTTTCGAGCGTAGAAGCACCTCAGCAGACCTAATCAGCTACCACAGCAAGTTCGTAAGCAGCGATCAGGTACGAAAATGTGCAGCTGTTTTCCATGTACTGAATAGTCCATGTACAGTGCGTTGACAACCGCCATTCCTTAAGTCACCTCCCATATAGACTCCCAGTCTGAACAGGTGTGGGACCTTAAACAAAAAGAAGCAGTGCCCCCCCTCCCCGCACACACACACACACGAAATTCGAGGGCGCACGGGCTGATACACACGCATACTTATTCACAGGCGCACACACATACACGTATACACACATACGGCCACACACACACGCGACCGTAAACGCACGCATGCATGGGCGTACACATGTGCACAGGCACGCTTAACACAAGCACGGACTCGCACATACACGCGCACGCACACATGCACGGGTGTACACACAATCGCGCTTACACGCACACACACCCATACTCGGGCGAACGTTATTTGTGTGTATATAATCCATAGCAAACATGCAGCTCAAAACCAACGCTAAGGAAAGCTTTCGTAACATGCATTGCAGTTATTTGCCATTATAGATGAAACGCGATTTGCTTCTTCTGACATTCTAATGTATTCGGAGAGCACCTTCACACATTCTAAGTCAATTAGGCCGTCATTTAACGCAAGGTCCACATATTCGTGCAGTAGCTGCGCTGCTCGGCCGCCAATCCGAAGGTCGCGGGTTCGATGCCAGCAGTGGCAGTCGAATTAAGGCGGAGGCGAAAAGGTAGAAGCCTTTGCACTGTGCGATATGAGCGCTCATTAAAGAACACCACATGGTGAAAATCTCTGCAGCTTTCCACTACGACGACCCTCATAATCATATCGAGGTTTTTGAGACGTAAAATTCCAAATATTAAAATTATGTGTTCTTCTTATGCTGCATATTCCATCTGATGAATTGGCACCTACACCCTTCTCAGGCACAAAAGCACCCTTAGAGCCTATTTTAGGGTGCTATTGAGGCAAGCACCCAAACAAAGGGGTGCTTTTTTTTCAATCGACCATTTATGAATGTTAAAGGATGTTGCAAAGGGTGCTCTCTCGTAAAAGCACCCTTTTTACACCCTTTTGGGTGCAAAAATTTTTACTGTGTGCGTTTCAAATAAGTACACTTGAATAATGACATGTTTCGCTCATCCTATTGCCTTGAATACACACACACACACATATATCTATGTATCTATATATATATATATATATATATATATATATATATATATATATATATATATCTAGATACATAGATATATGTGTGTGTGAGTTCAAGTTAATTCAGTATATATATATATATATATATATATATATATATATAGGCATGGGATATAGTACAATGGGAGCGTTGTCAACCAGGATAAATATATTTATTTTCCAACAGTTTCGGGAGGGGTCCTCCCTTCATCAGAGGATGAGGGGATAACTCTTCCCCTGATGAAGAGAGGACCCCTCCCGAAACTGTTGGGAAATAAATATAATTATCCTTGTTGACAACGCTCCCGTTGTGCCATATCCCATACCTTCAAGAAGACAAACTGGCCCATTGAATTATTACTCCCACTATATATATATATATATATATATATATATATATATATATATATATATATATATATATATATATATATATATATATATATATATATATATATATATATATATATATATGTATATAACCCCCAAAACACACAAAGAACGCCCGATTATGGGTCAGTTTTAAGATTGTTAAAAGAAGCCAGAACAATTTCGGCTATTTACATCGAAGACTTGGCGCATATTCTGTCTTCAAGAGGTCAGCGTTGCTAGTGTGTTAGTCTATAACTATGCATCTGATACCCATTCTATAGCTTAGCGAACTAATCATAGTTATACGTACTTATACCCATTTTAGGCAGCCGCATTGTGTTGGCTCTTTTGCTATCAAACTATTCTCATAAATCACACACTTCTACTTACAAAACGCATTTTTTGGCATGATTAGGCTATCAACGGCAATTTCACCAGTAAGCACAACTCATCTCGATGATGAAGAACACATTAGATTAAACGTAGAGCATCAATAATTATCGCATAAAAGTTGGTTGTTCCTATTATGTTTGTCACATCAATATTATGGTCGATCTCTTCAATGCATGACTTCGTCATATCCTCTCTCGAACGCGTTGCATCAGAGATTCGATGTTCTGATGGGAACCTCGTCATCACCTCCTTCGGCGGCTTACCTTCAAACCCGGCACGTTGATTAGCCATGCATTAGCGACGAAGCCACAGATTCGGCGGAATATCCTTGCCGGAACGGTGTATGCTGGAGCTGTGTCTTCCACAAATGTGCATACTTGCGCCCAGGCGCTGCAGAGGATCGATCGCTTCACTTTCGCAATGCATCACGCGAGGAAACGATGGCGTTCCTTATTATTGCTTTGTACCTTTCTTCTCGAAGGAAGCCAAATGAGGGGCCATATAAAAAGGGGGTAATAGGAAACTGACAACGCTGCACTGTTAGCACAGATATATTAAGTTCAATTACTGTGAATATCACGCTAAAGAAAGCAGCGCGAAATCTTCTAACTACAGAGTTAACTAATCGCTTGACACGTTCACTTACTTTTACTGACGCTTCTTGTATTGTTACAATTTAAGGTGTCATGGTTAATAAAAAATTAACGCTTTTGTACGTGACGAGTTCTTAAAGATCAGTACTAAAGTCGGCTGCGATACGTTATGCTATGCTGTTTAGAGTACTGTACGAAATGTTATTTACACAAATATTTTTTCAATTCGGTTTATCAGGTTAGAAGGAATATTTTGTGCAGACAGGAATGAAGGCGCCGTTCAGAAAGTCTCATAACTAGAAAAAAGAATCATCAAAATACTCCTGTTTCTTCTATTTTAATTGTTGTATCATTGATCACTGTATCATAAGGGGCCTACACGAAAATGCAGCGCCTGAAGTTGATCAAGTAAAGATCCTCATAATAAATACAGGTAAAAATTTAGGACCATCATCGGTTGCTTTGAAGGTTCATGGAGTAGTATATGCTTTAATTAAGCGTACAGTGTGCGCCGAAACTTCGTAATCAAATTAGGGCAGTTCCAGAGACGCCCGATAAAGATAACTATAGAACACTGGCCTTGGCTATTAAGTGCCTTGGCACTTCGCAATAGGTTTATACCAGCAATTTAACACAACTCTAGGTACATCATTATTTATTTTATTATCAAAAAGTTTATTGAAATATTTAAAAGGCTTTTATCATTGCTATTAGTCCTCAGCAAACACGATTTGACTGTCTTTCGACTTTAAAGAGGGAGCTCCAGTATACGACATTTTGAATAAAAGCTAAGCTGTGATATATACAATATAATTTTTTTTATCTCTATACAGGCATTCTTGCATTCTTCTATTGTCATTAACCACACAATTTCTTGTTACCATGTACCATTCATTTGTGCTTTTAGCGAAAACCAGGCCCTTGTGGTCCAAGGCAACATACATTATCATTACAAACTATTCACTTGAAGCAGTCGCGTGGGTGGTGTGAGCTGTTCAGAAAGATATCTCTGTTCTTAGCTAAAATCTGCATCAGGTGATTAGTAGTAGGAAACAAGTTAGTCTACGTCAAATATATAAATCATCAATTGCGTAGGATGACAACAGCGTTCCTTTTGATGACTTCGGTAACCTGACTTTAAGGATAGTACAGCGTGCTCCGAATTCGAAAAGCTGAGAATGCCATTCGCAGACAGAGAGCGTACCCACCGGCACTTAATCCCAGGACGCTATCACGGCAACGAATTTAGCCGGACAAATACGGGCGCCTATATTTCATGGCGCTGGTGATTGTAAAAGCGTGCGCTTGGCGTGTGAACAATAGCCTTAAGGCTGATTTTCCAGACGGGAGAGCGCTATATATGCCACCTGCACGCGTTCAATTCAAGGTTTAGTCTTAAGCCAACGTGACCTTTAAATATCGTGCTCTCATGTGCCCGCAGCTATAGCTCTCTATCCAATCACCTGCTTAAACGAGAACTGACAAAGTGCCACCCTGGCTGGCCTGGTAACGAGTACCAAATAATTTTTTTCCAGAAAACTTCGCAATAAACTCCAGAACGTGCACGCATTCGCGTAGATGAGAGTTCATTAGAATGCACGGGGTACAATGCCCAATCAAAGCACTAACAGTATATCCGTTTTCACCGGGCCGGACACGTCTTTCAGCCTCAAGGATATTTGATCATTTGACTTGTCCAGGTTACACCTCGATCAGTCAACTTTTCTGTATATGCCAATGACATACGTATCTGGTGTTCGGAAGGGACGTGACTGCAGGTTCGTGCGAGGCTTCAAAAAGCAGCGAGAATATTGCCGAAGTACTTATGTCTTCGAGGCCACATAAATTTCCACAGAGAAGTGCGCCTTAGCCTCTGTTACCCGCAAGCAGATGTTCTGGTGTCTCGTTTTAATCGGCAACGCTAGAATTTTTCATACGGGGTGGCACCAAGTCTTGGGCGTCAATAAAGACACAAATATTTTGTGTAGCGCTCACATCTAGCACATTTGAAAAAGCGACACACGCCTGTCACTCATGCATTGTATTTCTCGTTGGTACAACGTCAGGCACACCCGTGTCCGCAATGCTTCAGCTGTTCAGAGTGGTCTTCGTGGGGTATTTGCGTTATAATATACCGGTGCTTTCAAATTCCGGAAAGGCTAACATGCGGATTCCACAAAGCGTTCAATTCCATGATTTCCGCTCAATATTTTGGGCACGTATTTGTTCTAATACGGTCGCAACAATTGTCATTGGCAAAGACCACCCGATTATGACATATATAACTATTGACACAGTCCTGGTGCTAATTAACCATTTATCCAGCGTGCCTGACGATCACTTCGCTAGCCTGCAACTATGAAGACTGAAGGCAGAGTTTTCCGAAGTGATTGCGGGTAACCAGCACTAAATTCCCTGTTTGTTCTAACCCGCTACCACAGCGCTACGCCCGGAGTGGTGCCCCCGAAGCCTTCAAGCAGATCTCATTGGACCTTGTGAGCATATCATATTCTAATCAAAGATCCCATTTCATGGATGGCTTAGGCTTGAGTAGTTTATTTGGGCGCATTAGTGCTTCCGTCTCAATCAATCACCGTCAAGTTCAAGACCTCATATGTTACGAGATCTACGGGCTCCGGTCTCGCCATCGTTCCAGCCGCAATTAAATTTGTTATGCTAGAATCTCCTGGTAAGTAGGCCATAATCGGTCACTTCGAGGCGGTCCTTCAACGTGTGGGATGTTGGTGACACGAAAAAATGACATCAGTTGGTGTCTCAAACGAACGAAATTAGTAATCGCGCCACTAACGAAGGACGAGACGCAGTATTTCAAAGGCTGCCCAGATACTGTGGTATTGGTGGTAACCACCTGCCAACAACACTGCTAGAGAAGTTCGCGACATCACGCATATTGCCACGCTTACACATTGTAATTCTCCCCTGATCTCCACACACAGCCCACAGAACCTCAATTTACTATTAAAACTGCACGTGCCATCAGAAACTTCATGACTTTAGGCTACAATGCTGGGACGTTTGAGGTTCGGCGCAGTCTTTACCGACTCATGCAGTTGTTGCATTTGTATGGTTGACACATCAAAGTGTGACAAGTGGAACTCTGTGGAAACTCTTGACCTCGTGTTGTGCCACTGTCCCGACATTAAGCAAGTTCGCCGCACTCTACCGTGTGCCCTGAGGAGTTCAGATTATTGCTACTTTAACCAGAAAAAATTCTTTGGTGCATATGCTTGAAGTACATCAGGCCAAAAAGCCACACGAGCCATTTTAAAAACTTGAAGGAAACAGCACTAAGTGATCACCAGTGAAACCCTGCACTGTGTGTGTGGTGGGTACTGTGCACCTCCTTCTCATTTTTTCTCTCTCACTTTTACTCCCTCATTCCCCTTTCCGAAGTGTACAGTAGCACACTTGACTTAATCTAGTTAACCTCTGTACCTTACTTATATTCTTTCTCTCTCTCCAGGTGCATGATCTATACACGGTGAGCAAAAACAGGCACTATTCGATCACATTCAGTTCTGAGAACCAAGTGGAATATTTGGTAGTTATTGCGAAAAACTTTGTGCAATAATTTTGTTTTTCATTTCTGTGTTCAATGCGAATATATATTCTAGTATGTGCAGGCTGCAGGGCTCTGTTGCATTAGAAGCTACGTAAGTACTTTGACGTTTTCAGACAATGAGACCATACAAGGCAAAAACAAGAGGAACAGTACTGTACTTACCGTAAAAAAGCCGGCTGATGAGAAGTCTATGTTATTTGGTTCATGTGAAATTAGGGCAATTATGAAGTCAAAGACGGAAATTCAAGCTGCATGAAGATATTGAAAAATAGAAAAAATATAAACGGTAACATACAGGCCAATACAAAACAATACTGCTATGGAAAAAGTACCTAAGTAGTACTACACTATCAATGCTAGCTTTATTAGGATAACAATAAAAAACTAGCAAATACCGCAGCAATAAACTCACGTTAGCGAAATAACAATCGTGAAAAAAAGAAATAGGTTAAACAGTATGAATTGTATAAGTGTACTGTACTTAAACTGTATAAGTAGAGTACACTTATACTGTATAAAATACAGTATAAGTGTATCAAAAGTAAAACAGTATAAACAGTATAAGTGTATCAAAATCGAAGGTAACAACATATTTGCACAATCTTTTTATTCCTAATATTGAAAATTCTAATATTTTATATATTTTAGGTATGATGAGCATAAATATGGTGAGCATAGCAGCTAAATCGGCACGCATTTTAATCAAAGCGTGGCGCACTATCTATCGTTTAAGGTTAAATTCATTAGAGGCACCATGGCCGGAGTATAAATGCGCGTTTTGAACGTTCGCGTGCCTTTTCAGTTTAGACGTCGAGGTACCTGCGTATGCAATTTGCCTATTTTATTGCCGGTATGTGACTGAATGTTGTGTGAAACACTATTTAGAACATAATTAGTTGTTCACTGCGTGTTATTATGTCAACTCAAGTGTCATATTGCTGTCCTGCATGTTGCATTGTTTTTCATGCCGCTATGTGAAAGTGCTTCGTCAATATGTAATGTCGATTTACTTAACTAATATAGATTAACTTGCTGTACGTAGGCGCTCCTTGTGTCGCGTTAAGTACGGGGTTCATTGTGGGCGACTTCGCTGAAGATGGCATGTCAACGGACTGCTGATTTGGCGATGGCTAACAGTACGGTGCTTGTCCCGGAGGATCTGTTTAGTGTGCATAAGAAAAAAATAGATAAAGCCCAAAAAACCAGGTAAAGCCTAAAAAAAAATCGACACCCGGGGTGATGTTTTCTTTCGACAAGTTTTTGGAAACGTACACGAAAGAGAAATATATAGTGTTGTGGAGGTACGTAGCGCGACGCTGGCAAAAACAAAATGTGGAGGGGGCTTTTTAACATATAATGTGAGCCGGTTGTTCTTGTTGTTATTTTATAATTCTTTATCTACCAATTGCACTGCTCAATACCCACAGCTTTGTCACACTAATCGCAACCGCCTCGGTTCACAGAAGTATGGTACATGCATTGAAAGCTATCAAAGTTTAGTATAATTAAGCAACATCACCCAGGCAAGGATGCATGCATCAGCCAATTACCAATTACATGCGTGTCTGATCTCGTGTAGAGTGATGTATAGGGGCAAATTAAAAAGCAAATTTTTCTTTCACTGGCTTGAGCAGTGCAGAAAGCTTCTTCGCAGGGTTTTCGATGACAAACAAGTTCATGTTATCTCCCACTCCAACAAAAACTACTCCAGTCTTTCGAGCACATAATACCGCAAAATCTGCCCACTTTGGAATTATTTTATTACATGGCATCCTTTGTACAGTGTTCAATTCCCACTAGATTGGAATAAAACCCGAAATGGTTTCTCTCGTGACGAGTCTGTCACACTGTTTCTTATATGCAGCACGAGAAAGCTTTTTATGTTTTGTGATATTGCTGGAATTCATCATAGAATTGAATTACTTTCATAATCTGTGTAACTTGTTTTAAAGAAACGTTGAGGAGTAGAGCGAATGAGAGAAATATTTGAAATACAAAAGTTATGTGCAACTGAGCTCATCTGGCTAACCTGCATTAGAAAAAAAATGGCAGTATATCCACGGAGTGAATGATGGAGAGTGGGGCGAAGAATTCGTCCGTCCATTCGTTCTTGCTTCCGTCCGTCCATGAGTCTGTCTGTGTGACCGCCAAAGCGTCCATCAGCCCGTCCGTGCGTGCGTCTGTTCGTGCGTCCGTCCCTGCGTTCGTCCATGCAGCCGCCCCTGCGTCCATTCATGCGTCCACCCATGCATCTGTCTATGTGTCCGTTCGTCCATCTATTCAACACTCCAAGTACCACCATCTCGCATCTTTTCATCATATATTCCCCATATAGAAGCATATAGATTAAGAAGTTTGCGGGTATAAATTGGCAGCAGCAAGCACAGGACCGGGTTAACTGGCGAAACATGGGAGAGGCCTTGTCCTGCAGTGGACGTAGTCAGGCTGATGATGATGATGATGATGATGATAGAAGCACCGCCATCCAGCGGACATTCCAAGGACTAAACGAGAGGTGGCACACGCACACTTTCTTACGGCTTGCGCTTCGGGTCCACTTCCCACCTTTAACCACCTCGAGTTCATGGTATATACTAGTTCACTGTATTCATGGCACTGCGGCCGAACGCTCGCTAAACCTTTCGAAAACCAAGGAGGTTACGCCCGGCGAGTATGACGTAGCAAGCTTTTTCAGTCATATAGTGCTCAATGTACATGCCAATGGCTGCTAATGCGAAATGAGAGGCGGAGAATTCGGCTTTTAATTTCTTACGGCTTGCGCTTCGTATATACTTCCCATTTTTAACCACCTCGAGTTCATTCATGGTATATACAAGTTCATTGTATTCATGGCACTGCGGCTCAACGCTCGCTATACCTTTCTAAAGCTAAGGAGGTTACAGCCAGCGAGTATAACGTAGCAACCCTTTCTTGTCAGATAGTGCTCAATGTACATGCCAATGGCTGCTAGTGGTAATCGCAGCCTGCGCGTTAACTAAAAGCCGAATGCTCCTGTCTCTCATTACCCATTAGCAGCCATTGACATGTACATTGAGCACTATTTTTATTGTTCAACAACGCACAGAAGAAGTTTCTCACCAGCACCACCTTTGAGGTCAAAATGTTATACTTGTTACATGCTAAGGGGGACGAACGGGTGCCGCTATAAGGAGCTTCGCCCCTAATAGGGAGAGCTTTGCTCTGGTGATGCCAAGACGCAGGGCTGCAATAGACGCAGGCCAACAAGACGCAGGAAACAATAAAAGGTGCTGAGCACCTTTTATTGTTTTCCTTCAGCCAGCCCCTCTTCTAGGAAAAATAGAGGAGGCGCTGCTTCAGTTTTCTCTCTTTGCTCCTCGACTTCTCTTGTTCTCTTCTTCAGACTCCCGTTTTTTTCTTTTTGCTATTTATGTCTATTTTTTGTTCTTTTTTCTCTATCTATTACTCGCTTGCTGTATTCTTGACCTTTTTAAGCCCTTCTGTTGAATATTTTTTGTCTCTCTGTCCCCTTTTCCTCCTCTTTTGCGTGCTTGTACAAGTTGAGCTTACTGTCTCGCTTCGAAGGACAGTTGCCTTGCTCACCAAACCGCTCTTCCTTTTTCTCAAAAGAATCGCCTATATATAATTTGATACAAGGTTGGTGTTTCCGTTTTTTCTACCCATTGTTGTAATGTCTGCACTTATTATGATCATTAGGGCACTCGAGCAACAAGAGAAGTGAAACCTTTCATGGGGACAAGTACAGTACAAGTTCAGGCTCAATATGCCACGGCTGGCTATGCTATTCGTCTCATGTCCACATCATCACCAAAGCGTTCGAAGAACAACAAGACCTCTAAGCCTCAGTGAGCGCTCAATATGCTACAGCCGGCTACACCATATGTGTTTTCCCCTGCTTTACGCGAAGCGATAAGTACAGAATATATATGACAGCACAGCACAGCCGGGCCCCTAAATTGCTAGAATTAGTGGGATCCTACTGGAATGCATATACTCCGATCATAGTGGAGTGAAACGAAAAGATGCTCAAGTTGAATGTTAAATAACAGTAAAAAGCAGCATAAGAACGATTAATACATGAAACCTTTTTTTAGCTGGCCCCGAACACCATAGCGACAACCAGCCAACTATAGCCTTTAACCGAGTGCACTTGTGAATTACATGCTTGCCGTCACAAAAATACTTTCGATAACACTAAGAGAAACCTCATCACACACTTAGGAAGAAAATATCGGTCTCTATGATCGAAAGAAGAAGCTTTTAGTTCACCGTGATATATTTCTGTTCTGCTTCTTTTTATTATAAAAGCCCTTTATTGTGACTTCTGAGATGTTTAGTTCCCACCAGTTGCTCGTATATACAGAATTAAATTAAACGTAATCGAGCTTTACAACAATAGGAAGTTGAAAAACGTCACACTACATTTCTGTGACAATCAACAAAATTTCAATTGCACTGCTTAAGAAACAGCAACACAGACCACTTTTTTTTTGTGCAGCTTGCATGCTTTTGCTATTGTACGCTTGTAAAAAACCAACAACTGACTAATTTTTTTTGCCTTGTCGGTAATAGCTTTTTCTGTATACTCTTTGTTCCTTCCACGACGTGAAAAACGTGTAACGTTGTTTTTCTTTGTGTTTTTTCTTTTTTTTGCAAACTACAAATACTGCTATCAAACCTGTCCTAAAGTATCCAACCTCTGCTTACATAGTCATTGCAGTGGATGTCTCCTACAGTTTGCAGCCTGTGCCTCGTAAAACAATTCGAGGTGGACAAGCAGAATGCACCAGAGAATGCGAGGCACGCTTATCCGCTGAGTAGGAGAACCGCCAGTGTAAAACAGTTAGGTTGACCCGTTTCAGCTGGTAATTGAGTCAGCGTCTCATTTTTATGTGCGAAAAAGCTGCATACTGTATATAGAAGTTTCCAGGTACGTTTGTATGTTGATGTCTAAAAGTGTGGGACGATGTGCATAGGCACATCGGTTGACGACTGCTTCCGCAATTCTCTCGGTCTTCCAACGACATGTTACTACAACTTTGACTTGAAGGTATCTTGAGAATTTCTTGACTAAAATACAGAATGGCATGAACCAGCTTGGCGGGTTGCTGCCATAAGTGAGGGTTCCAGTTGCGACAAAGTGTGGGACGCTCACACTGAGAAATCTTCACAGCCGCTGGCCTTTGTTTAGGAAATAAAATAAATAGGAATTCAGAGAGTAACTTCCTTGACCCTGTGTAGAATTCGAGAGACAACACTACGTCAACAGTTAACCTTCTCCGCTCTCATTTAGGTGGCGACAACTACAACTAACCCTGTAGTGAACTAAAACAAGCATAAAAACACTAAATACAAATGTCAAGACGATTTGAATAAACTAATAAGCTTATGAAACATTTAGAGCTAAGTGTACCTGATAAAAATATTTTGTAAATATACTTGTTGCAATGGCCCAGTTACAAACACAGTGCAAATGTTATTAGGTATTCGCATATACAAATGGCAAACCAAAAGGAAAAAAAAAAGTTCGCCAGGTACCCCGTACCTGGAAATCGACGTTATGCGAAGAATGCAGGGATAAGGTGAGTGTGCTACAATGTTTTTTATTGAGCGACATGTCAAAAAAATTACGCTAAAATATGTACAAATATTTCACGAGCAGACATATGTTGAAGAGTTGCAGATGTTTATATAACCAGCTGTTTGCACTTGCGCAACGAAGCCAGCTGGAACATGTGTACTAGTAAAACCAGAAGCTGATATGAAGCGCTGATGCTCGTGAGGATGCTGGCCCTGAACACTGCTACATAAATCAATTTCAGTGCATGGCAACTAACCACAGTTGATGTTATCCCGACGTGACGGCTGTATCAAAGCAGTACATAAGTAGTTTTATAAAATTGGGTAGGCAGCACTGCAGCCACTATTGACGTTTTACGAAGATTAGCGTCTATTCAAAAAGTAGTTCTGAGACTTGGCATAGCTCTGTGGTAAAATGCTTCATTGCTACGCAGAATGCGTGGGGGTCATCCCAGGTGGGACACTCACAATTGTGTATTGCATTTGTAGGGTTGACGCTGCCGATGTCGGGTATTTCTTAACACTCGCGCATTAAAATTAACCTTTTGTGTTCTTGTAGTTCCCGGGTAGATACTAAGCGTCAATCACCTGTAGCACATACCCACCTACCAGCGGCACATACCCACCCGTGGGTATGTGCCACTGTCTGACGGAAAGTGTTTGACGACGTATGCGATGGGATTGGGACAATAAATATGCCTTGACGAGCGCGTCATCATCATCAAAGCATCTTACCCTCCCATCCTAAATTTGGTTCACTCCAAGTGAAGGGGGATACCACGAGGCCACCCAAACGTAAGTGGCTAGATAGATAGATAGATAGATAGATAGATAGATAGATAGATAGATAGATAGATAGATAGATAGGTTCAGAGTTGCCGAAGTTGATTTGATTGATTTGATATGTGGGGTTTTAACGTCCCAAAACCACTGTATGATTATGAGAGACGCCGTAGTGGAGGGCTCCGGAAATTTAGACCACCTGGGGTTCTTTAACGTGCACCCAAATCTGAGCACACGGGCCTACAACATTTCCGCCTCCATCGGAAATGCAGCCGCCGCAGCCGGGATTCGAACCCGCGCCGTGCGGGTCAGCAGCCGAGTACCTTAGCCACTAGACCACCGCGGCGGGGCATCGCCGAAGTTCGCCTTCTGGTTCATTATTAGTGCCTTCTATGAAGTAGTCATTTTGGGCCCAATGTCTATTTAAGTGAGGCTGTTTTTGGCGTGTGTGATAAGCGTACAATAATGCACCTGCTGCCTTTGAAAAGTAGTCCTGCAACTGTTTCTCAGCATGGCCAGAGAACGGTACCAATCAGTATTTGAGGCTCAAGAGAGCGTGTGAGCCGAATGTTAAATACAGAACGTGGCATGAAAATGTGAACGAATTCTCAATATAAGCGAAAAATCTCTCCAAATTCTTTTCACAGATGATGCTGAAAATCTCAATGCTTGTGCCATACGCCCAAAGTTTATAATCATTAATTGAGTGATTTCAGCATTGTGAGCTTCTAAGTTCGTGCAACAACCGCAGGAAGGTGCCATGTGCCCATGCGCTCACTCGTGATCACAGTGAAGGATGCGCGCTTAAAGAGAGAGAGAGAGATAACGAGAAGATTATCTGTGTGAAGCGAGTGGTCTAGGCCAAATGGTTCCTAAAACAAGGAACCCTCCCACTTTCATATACAAGCTTCACGCTTGAAGAAAAAAAAAACACAAAACAATGACTGTGTGAATACTCTAATTTCGAATACGAATTTTATAAACCCTAAAAAACAATTCAATTTACCTTTTTGAACATTAGTAATACATTTTTTGCATAATTCGACCGGAGGAATATTTTAAACGCCAAATAGGCCATTTGTAGGACTTAGTAAAGGAAGTGTAGCCAAAACTATCGCACCCTTTCGTATATTGCCCCGTCGCGGTGGTCCAATGTGTAAGGTACTCAGCTGCTGACACGCAGGTCACGGGATCAAATCCCGACTACAGCTGCTGCAAACCATGGAGGCGAGAAGCTTGTAGGCCCTTGTACTCAAATTTAGGTACATGTTAAAGAACCCCAGGTCGTCGAAATTTCCGGAGACCTCTACTACAGCGTCTCTTGAAGAATATGATTTTGAGACGTTAAGACCCAGATATTATTATTCTCGCCGGTGAAACACCCGTTTAAGGAGGTGTCGTCAATTTAAACTTTGTACGGATAAGAAAGGTGATGGCAATACAAAAGGCAAAAACACGTTGAAGGTTTTCATTTAACTATCGCAATACGATTTGTTGCAGAGTAAGTCATTTTTCAAGACGATATACATCTTAAAAACTAAACGTGTCCTCCATACAAGTAGCATGTACGGAGTATTTTGTGAACTCGGTGTCGTGTTCCCCGAGACTCGTGCACAGTTTAGCTATGAAACGCCGTCCTGATGCAAATACGTGCCAAATTATTAGCTTAAGGCCGAGTGACACAATTCTACAACATTCTCAACAGGGCTGAATTCGACTTCCCTCATTCTATATCTTCGCGTATCCAGTGGTGATTCACGTGAGCAACACACATTCTTAACCATCTCTCGCTTACTTTATGTTGCGAATGTATGCGCTGAAATTTATATTTCAATGAACATAAAGTATTCGCCGACAAGGCGGGCTAAAATTGCGTCATCAAGAGAGCACACGATGTGGCAGCCTGGCTTAACCTGCTGGTCCTAACAAAAGAGGATCTCACTGTGCGGGAATAACATATCTCGAGACTATCTGTAGATTTTTACGGGCCAACCAATGTACGATTCAACGATAAAATAGTGCGAACGCATATAGACAATTCCCACAAGCTCACAAGACAAAAATAATACGCTTGCCTTCTTCACGATTGTCAATACCTAGACTAAGGTAGAGTTCTGACGGCTCCTTTTTATACTTTCAAGCAGCACATGTTCCTATTAGATATATAAAATTTAAGCATGTCTAGTTGAGGACACTTCAAACACTATGTGCCTTAAGTACACACAGCAGACGACTTCGCAAACACAGGCACTGCACGAGAGGTCACGCTTGCACAAGTATTTAGTGAACAAATTTCGGCTGATCTTCTTATGCGACCTAGACACTGATACCAGCGTTTCAATTGCCCTTGCATTATAAGACAAGGACCCAAGCCGAACGAGGAACTAGCTGAGTGCTTCCGCGCTTCCTTCTCAAACACGTGTTTTACCTTTGACCCGATGGAGGGGGGGGGGGATGGTCTTGCATTATGAATGCGCAGGAGAAATTGATCACGTCAAGACTATAGCGTAGGAACTGGCGTGCACTTTTGCGAGTTCTCTGCAAGAATGCTGGTCCATCTTTGTGTATACAAAACAACATAGCGAAATTTCGATGCAATTTCGCAAACAAATATAATATGAATAACTATTTTGATAAACATGTCAGCAGCCAGAGAGTCGGGCAACATTGCTGCCCTCGCGAGCCTTAACAGCAGATAGCTGTGCCAGCGTCCGTATTCCGGTGGCAAACTATGCTGTTCCCTGGTCAGCATTGCGTGGGATAGTTGAGTCTTTTTTTTTCGTTTGGCACTGAGATAGAACGATTTCCAGCTGCCCAAACTTGGGTTGACCACGGCTCCACCCCTTGCTTTCTATGACGTCACACGGGTGCCATGGCATAACGGCAGTCGCCTAAAAGACTAAAGACTACCATCGTTTCCAGGAGTCCATGTTGTCATAATCGATGCGATCGCTTACCGTTCAACAGCTTGGTGCGCATCCAGGCCACCCTTAAAGCTGCAGGTGACTCGAAGGACGGCTGCAAATAGCTGGGCGCTTCCAAGCAAACGAGGCCTTGGCAAGCTGTTTAACGCTGCCTGCTATCTGGTACGGTCGTTGCGCGCCATTTTTAATTTTGACGCGCAGCGTGTGTTCGTGAATGAACTTGAAAAAAGCAAAATTCAACAAAAAGAGAAAGTTTTCTTGCTCAGCTTTACGCTGACTTCACATTACTTTAATCTGTACTGACGCAGTGATAAGTTTATTGACGAATGCTGCAGGGTTAGTGACCTAATACAAAAGAAGTGGGAATAATTGGATTTTTTTCGGTCAGTCATACTGCTTATTTTAAATGTTTATTACTAACTTTTGGAGAATAGATACTCTGTTCATAATGTTTATTTGATAGCACAAAGGCGCAACTTATGATGGAGTGTTTAAGGACGTGTGAAATGGCTGATTCGCATATAGTAACTCCAAAGCACTCAAAATATAATGTCGTGTTTCGCCTGAGTTTCAGCCATTATCGCGAAGTAACACGTAATTCATTTCTTTTTATTTGTCCAGCAACTCATGTTACATTATCACGTAAAAAAATTAAATGATAGGCGCATATTTGTGCAGAATATATCTTCGGTTTCCTTCATTTGGCGAAAACAAATTATTACTTGGCTGACAGAAAGAATTAATTCTTCAACATGGCACGTTGAAGAAGCCATCACCAACAGCAGTGTCTTTAGCTCAGTGATTGGCTACAGTCATACACACCACTCTGAGGTTAACTCGAAACATATTGACTATATAGAAAATGCTCTCAATCTTTTTTAGCAACAAGTAGAAACAGCTAGCATAAGCACGCTGCGTACACAAGCGTAGTGACCACCACTGAAGTGAATCTGTACGCAGCCATTTGGCCTTTTTTATTTCAATCAATCGTTTAGTTTGCACAGAAATGGTAGTTACACTTGGGTATTATGCAGATACAGAGGTATGTACCAAAGACAACAGACGGTACAAGGGACCTCGCATAAGAAATGAGTAACAAAAGCATGTACAACGCAACTATGTATGAACACAAACTAAACGCACACTGTAACAAAATAAGCGTAATACTAACAAGATTTGATCATGAAAAAAGTCTAAAAAATTGTGATGATGAAATGAATATGCTGAATGCATGTAAGACCGAAGGTTGAACTTCAATGTGTGCAAATAAGAGAGTCTTACCCTGGCATGGTAATGAGTGCCCCAGTTGTGTGACTGAGAGTTAGTAGTTAACTTAGCATAATTAGTTCTGGTTCTCGATAATAAATAGCTATTGCAGAAAGCGAACAGGGTAGAGAATGAGTAAGGATACTGGCTTTGGGTGACTATGGAGAACGTAAGCTTTTCTATAATAGATCTGTGCATCAGGATGATGAGTGAGTATTTTTGAAGTTTTCTCCCCGAAAAAACACTATTAGAGATGAGCAATGGTGATGCTTCTGGTGTGTAGCTGCTATGTATCATGATACCAATAGCTTGATTGTGAGCGTGTTGCAAGGGTGGTAAATGAACCGGATACGTGTTTCCCTATGATGATATGCAATATTTTTATGCTTATCTATGCGAGCGTAGTATATAAAGATTAGTGCTTCTCTACTGAAAAAAATTGCGAATAATAAATAATGCTCTACTGCCGTAAGCTTTCTTTTTGTTAACAATTAAACATGATCCTCAAATTTCAGGTGTTTATTTATTATTACCCCAAAAACCTGACACTATCAATATGATAGACTGCGTTTGAAGCGAGGGTTAATATTGGAGATCTTGAAAAATGATTTTGCTTAGAGGATAAATTGAGAAACTTGGATTTAGTAGCATTATATTGTAGTTTATTTTGTTGAGGCTCAGTTTGTACACTTAGTAGTTAAGTTTACACAAAAATGAATTAAAGTCAATATCTGAGAAGACATTAGTAGTGTAAGTCAGCGTAAACATAGAGTAAGATGATTGGAAACATTGTGAAAGGTCTATATATTTATTAAGAATAAGAGAGGACTTATTATTGATCCCTGTGATACTCCAATGTTAATCTTTTAGGGGGCGAGTGAATGTTAGATATTGATTCAATATATTTTCTGTCTTTTAAACTGTTCCGTAGTAATTCAAGTGCCTGGCCTGTTATAGCAATAGAATCTAATTTAGCAAGAAGGATGTTGTGAACAGGTGAATCGAATGTTTGAGTTAATTGATTGATTTGTGGAGTTTAACGTCCCAAAACCACCATTTGATTATGAGAGACGCCGTAGTGGAGAGCTCTGGAAATTTTGACCACCTGGGGTTCTTTAACGTGCCCCCAAGTACACGGGCCTACAACATTTCTGCCTCCATCGGAAATGCAGCCGCCGCAGCCGGGAATCAAACCCGCGACCTGCGGGTCAGCAGCCGAGTACCTTAGCCACTAGACCACCGCGGCGGGGCGAATGTTTAAGTTAGAGCAATAAATAACGCCCCGACCTAGTTGTCTGGATCAATTGCCTGCTGGAGGCTATCTGTAAAATATATTTATGCTAAGTCAGTTGAGTAGCCCTCCCTAAATCCTAATTGATTTGTTGACAGGATACGAACTTTTGATAAATAAAAGGTCAAGTGTCTTACGAGAGAGAGAGGGAGAGAGAGAGAAATAACGTTTATTGCACCCGTCTAGAATGACGGGGGAGGAGGCTTCGGCCTCTGCCCCCAATCATCTCCCTAGCCATCCGCCGGAATCCCTTGGGACTCGGCGGCGGTCAGGGCGAGACCGATGACTTGACGCTGTTCTTCGGCGTCACGGCTGTGTAATAAGGCCTCCCAGAATTCTACGTATCTACTTGGATCATTGTAGGATGGGCAGGTCCATACCATGTGCACTAAACCCGCAGTGCTGTTGCAGTGCGCACATCTGGAGTTGAATACTTCCGGGTGCCATTTACTGTACAGGTGAGGGTTTGGAAACACCCCGGTTTGCAATTTTCGCCACAGAATTTCCTCCATTTTGCTCAGCTGTTTAGCTGCCTCTGGATATATCTTACGGTGGAGTTTATAGTGTACGGTGATTTCCTGAAACGTTCCTAGTTCGTCTCTTGCGGAGAGGGGCTGCTCGCGCGAAGGCGGTGGGTCAGCGTCGATCGACCGGAAAGTGAGCCCTCGGGCGATCGCGTGCGCCTTCTCATTCCCCTTCAGACCTTGATGGGCCGGGGACCTTACTCGTGAGATTAGCTCTGCGGGTATTGGCCCTTGTCTTGGAATTTCGGCGGCTGTAGCAAAGATCCTGCCCATATCGTAGTTTTTAATGGCTGACTTAGAGTCGCTAACAATCACTAGAGTGCCTTTTTGAGCTATTACCATGGCGATCGCAAGTTCTTTTACCTCGAAGTGCCTTACGTGTAGTTTTTTGGCAACAGTACTAAAGAATAAAATTAGAGCTACAAGACTATAGTTAGATATGGGACGCTTGTCCCTCTCCTTGAAAACAGGGACTATTTTCGCCTTCTTGAATAAACTCAGAACGATTCCCGTGGTTAAAGCGGGTCGGCTAAGTGAAAAAATGCTTATGTTGAATGAAGAATTGAATGACATGCATCGCTCGGTGTCACAACCTTTGCTTGAGTGAATTTTTTTCATATCAGCCGAATAAGAATTACTAACACTTTACACCCCTTTGCCGCTTGTTCTGCGATATGTTTATTAGATTGGTGCATTTAAAGTCGCCTGTTATATTTGCACCTTGTAGAAAGTGCTCATTGCCCCCTATCAGTTACTTAAGCGCAGCAGCTAATTGCTTCTGGCCATAAAAAATTGGCAGATCTCACGTACAGTGGGAATCGATGTGAAGCACGAATGAGAAATGTTGTTAAGTCAGTTTACCATCAGCACAACTTTACGAGGTGGAGGTAAATGATGACGTACATGACTTCCGTGTCATGACTATCATGTTTGGATGTGTCGCTTACTTTCGTCATCTATTCACGTCAAGTGATACCAAATTTAGTATATGTGGAGCTAGCGACACGGCCGCGAGCACGCGAGCGTTGTATGTTGTCATGTTGTGACATAACACGTGTGTCAGGATTATCATGTTTGCACCAGTCATATATTTTGTCATTCAGTGACGTCAAGTTACACCAAATTTGTTATATGTGGATCTGGCAAAACAGCCGCGAACGCATCATGAAGCGCCCATGATACTCCAATGTAGCGTTGGCGCGCGCGCATGCTGGGCACAGCGATGCTACGTTAGCAAAACGTGAGCACTGTTATGCATGGTCTTACGCCAAGCACGACCATCGTCCGTCGGCGCAGCGCGACGGCAACTGGCGCAACGCGTTACTCAGACAACGCTGCGTCTTCCTCTTTTCGTGACGGAGGGACGCCGGATGTTCTGAAAAGCGCATGCGTTAAAGCAACGCAGCGCGGCGCGCCCCAACCAGTATATGGCAGGACCGGTGCCTAGCGTGGCAACGCCGGCGTGACACGACGAAAGGAACGCCGGTGAGCACGCGCACCGCGTCACGTCGAAACGTATATCCGCCTTGACTGTGGCATGTTGTTATGTTCTTACATGACACGCATCACATGATTAACATGTTTGCGCCAGTCACACACCTTCGTCATTCATTGACGTCACGCAATACCAAATTTGGAATATCTGAAGCTAGCGAAACGGCTGCAAGCGCATCATGAGTGTGGCATGCAGTCTTGTTGATACATGACACGCATGTATCATATTTGGATGTGTTATTTACCTAAGTCTTCCGTTCGCGTCACGTAATACGGAACTTGGTAAATGGGAAGCTAGTGAAATGGCTACGAGCACATCATGAGCGTAGCATGTAGTCAAGTTGTTACATGACAAGCATTTCAAGTGTTTAATGTTTGCACCTGTATCATACGTTCATCATCCATTCACGTTCCGCAAAACCAAATTTGGTATAAGTGAAGCTAGCGACATGACCACCAGCGCATGATGAGTGTGACATGTAGTAGTGTTGTTACATGACACGCATCTCATGATTACCTTGTTTGCACCCGTCACATATCTTCGTTATCCATTCACGTACATTATTAACAAATTTAGTATATGTGACGCTAGAGAAACAGCTGCGAGACCATTTTGAGCCTGGCATGTAGTGATGTTGTTACATGAGAAGCATTTCATGGTTCATGTTAGGGTCTATCGCTTGTGTTTGCCAAGCAATCATTTCTTACCATGCCAGTTTTGCAACATGCCATGTGTACGAAACCACCACATTAACTGCTAGCCTATGATATGTATATCAGGACATTCATGACAAACATGTCATGGTTTTCATGTTATGACTAGCCAAACATCTTATTGATACAGTCATTTTATGCCATACGAAGCTTGGTATTGATACAATTATCGAAACGGCCAGGAGAGCTTAACAGACAGACAGACAGACAGACAGACAGACAGACAGACAGACAGACAGACAGACAGACAGACAGACAGACAGACAGACAGACAGACAGACATGCGGACAGACAGACAGACCGATACACAGATAGATAAATCGATAGATAGATCGATAGATAGATAGATAGACAGACAGACAGACGAACAGACAGACATACAGACAGCAGACAGACAGACAGACAGACAGACAGACAGATAGATAGATAGATAGATAGATAGATAGATAGATAGATAGATAGATAGATAGATAGATAGATAGATAGATAGATAGACTCAAGTCGCCGAACTTCACTAATAAATGTTTCGCATTTAATATAATATGAAGTGAACAAAACAAACGACGTTCACACCACGGCACTGGCTCTTAACAGCAACGTCTCCAGCACACATTTCCTGACTTTCATGAGGGGCACCCTGCGAGCGAACAGTCGAGATAGAGGCGCGAGTGGACGGGAAAGTGGGGTGCAGGGAGGAGAGAGAGCGAACGGCGTGAGAAGGAGTGACGAAGCAGTGCACCTAAAGCCCCTAAATGTTCAAGGGGCTTAAAGTGCACCTACTCTCTCCTACACTCTCTCGCACCACATGCTCCGGTTGGTCTGGGTAAGAATAAGTGCACGTGCCCGAAGCTGTTGCTATGGGAAGCCTAAGCAACACATGGTGGCGCTGCGACTCCAGGCAGGCCAAAGACAATTCTAAAGCAACACCAATATTCAAGCCACCTGTGGTCCGTGGAGGAAGAAATCGACGTAAGCACAAAGGCCGAGCTAAATCACACATAGGCGATAATAATATGCAGGGTGGCAGAAATTGGTTGAAGTGGGAAGACATAGAAGAACAGTTAAGGCAGGAGGAGCTGATGGTATATGGGATTGTGGAGACACATATTCGGGGCATTGAGCAACCACCTTGAATCCGGACTTCGTATGGGGATATTGCATTAGAGCAGAAGGCCACGAAAAGGACGTGGAATGTGGGCATTTATACATAAGCGTATGTGTTGGCAAAGAGTCAAGCATGAATGCGCAGAACATATACGTTTAAAAGGGAAAGTAGCTGGGCAGTTGGCACTCCTTGGTTCGGTGTACTTGTGGACGGGAGCAAAGGCCAGAGAGGGAAACCATGCATTGGTAGAATGTATAACAAATACATTGAGGGATTAGAAGACGAGTGCGAGATAAGTATACTAGGAGATATGAATGCGCACATAGAAGATATAGATAGTTACTGACCCAACAGGCAACATGATCAAGGATATACGTGAAAGGCATGATTTTGTCATTTGCAACACTACTGAGACGTGTGACGGGCAAATAACATGGGAGTTGGTTAGGCTGAAGTCCACGATAGATTATGCAGTGATTTCACATGAAATGTATGATAGGCTCAGGGGAATGCACATAGGTGAACGTGGCTCCAGAAGTCTGGGTATTGATCACAAACGTATCAAGCTAAGCTTTGGAACAGCAATTAAAGTGTGAAGGAGACAAGATGAGCAACTACAGGGAAATTTTTATTGAGAAATGCAAATGAAAATAGCTACTAAACAAATTGGGAAAGTAATCGCTGAGGATAATAAGACAATGTGGACCTACACGAATCTAATTTAACTGTTTGAGCTAGAGCTTGCTAAGGCACTCGACAAGTCACCCCGAGAAAGGAGACACAAACGCATGAGTTGGTGGGATAAGGAAGATAGGGAGAGCCATAGAAAAACTTGAGGAATCTTCTAGGAAACACAGACGTGCTAAGAAGCGGGGTGAACCAACAGATGATGTTGAAAGAAAAAAGCACTTCTTTCTTAGCTGTAGAAGGGAAACATTCCTACTGGTAAATGAAAAAAATGAGAAGAAAGGGAGCTCAGCGGCTCGTTGAAGTACATAAAAAAGATATAAAGGCAGCTGCACAGTTTTGGAACCATCTAAACTCCCTAAAATGAGAAAAGCCTAGAGGAGAGGTTTATACCCACAACTGAAGGTGCCAGGTTCGAAGGGGACAACGAAATTGAACATATAAGAACAAGGGTGACAGAAAAATTTCAACAAATAAGTGCCCTTTGCATCTTCATAGACAGGAATGATTCAAGAGGCGCAGTGGCTCCATTTTCACAACGAGAGTGGGAAAGGGCTGAGAAGAGGGTTCCTAGTACTAGATCAACAGGACCAGATGACCTCCCAATTACGCTGATAAAGGCACTGGGACCCCAGTCTTGGCAGACTTCGATAGAGGCAGCGAGCAAAACAATAATCGATAGTAAAGTCTACGAGAAGAGGAAATTTAGCAGGATGAGCATGATCTCTAAAGGAAAGGGGGACAAAGCGGACATGAACAACTACCGTTCTATAACAATGACATTAGTAGTCTACAGGCTGGCGATGCAGATTATAAAGGAAAAACTGCAGGCATGGATTGAGGATGATGGGGAGCAAAGGGAACTTCAGAATGGGTTTCTGAAACACAAGAGGTTGGAAGACAATCTGTTCTCACTGACGCAGTGCATCGAAATAGCAGAAAAGAAACACAGGCCCCTGTGGCTAGCATTTTTGGATATCAAGGGGGCGTAACACAGCGTGGTTCAAGAGGACTTGTGAGGAAGACTGGATACACTAGGTGTGGAAGATGGAGTCACTAATCTTTCAAAGAATATTTATGAAAGTAACAAGGTAGTTTAAAATAAGAAAAACAGGTATCCAAGCCCACAGAGATAAAACGGGGGTTTAGGCAGGGGTGTCCTCCGTCACCCTTGTTATTCAAAATGTACCTTGAAGGATAAGAGGCCAAATTAGAGGAGAGTGGACTTGGCTTCACCCTCTCTTTCGTCGAAGAAAACTTATTGAACAGGTACTACCAGCATTGATGTACACAGATGATATAGTGCCAATGACCGAGAGCAAGGAATAAATTCAGGGATTGATGTACAACAGCGGTATTGAGGGAGATAGGTTAGATTTCAGATTCAGTAAGAAAAAATCAACAGTCATGAATTTTAGTGATAATGAAATTAGTGAGCTTCGTATAGAGGTGGTCAAGCTGGAGATAACAGATAAATACCAATACCTAGGCGTATATATAAGCAATGCGACTAAGTATCTAAGCCCCGCCGCATTGGTGTAGTGGATAAGGTACTCGGCTACTGACCCGCAGGTTGCGGGTTCAAATCCCGGCTGCGACGGCTGCATTTCTGATGGAGGCGGAAATGTAGTAGGCCCGTGTGCTCAGATTTGGGAGCACGTTAAAGAACCCCAGGTGGTCGAAATTTCCGGAACCCTCCACTACGGCGTCTCTCATATTCATATGGTGGTTTTGGGACGTTACACCCCACAAATCAATCAATCAACTAAGTATCTAAGGGACTCACGAAATATACCTAACGACTAAAGGTAACAGGAATGCAGCGGCGATGAAAAATAGGACACTGTGGAATTACTATAGGTGTGATTATGTAAGAGGGATAGAGAAAGGGGTCATAGTTCCTGGTCTGACGTTCGGCAATAGGGTCTCGTGCATGACATCGGAAGTTCAAGCAAGATTAGAAATTAACCATCGCGGAATAGGTAGGTTTGCTTTAGGAGCTCGCGGGAATACACCAAATAAGGTAGTGCAAGATGATATGGAATGGACATCATTTAAGGGCAGGGAAGCTAGCAGCAAGATAAAATTTGAGAAGCGACTGAGAAAAATGGGGGAGGAGCGTTGGGCTAGCAAGGTTTTCAGCTACTTGTACATAAGGCATGTCGACACAAAATGGAGAAAGCGAACCAGAAAATTGACGGGTAAGTACTTAGGAAAGAGCAGGGGAGCAAACCAAAATGAACTATCGGTTAAGAAGAAGGTGAAGGAAACGAAGACCGATATGTGAAGAGTCGGCTTGATTAAGAAGTCTGCACTGAAAAGCTATCAAACTTTTAAGCCGGAAATTGGCAAGTAAAGGATATATAATAATACTCGGGTATTTATCCACTGTTTGAGGCTAGGACGGGAGTATCGCGACCAAGACTAATTGAGCCAAATACGAAGGGCTAGACACGGTATTTAGTGCATGTGGAGAGGAAGAGGAAACTGCCGAACGCCTGATAATGTTCTGTAGAGCGATTCACCCTATAGTTGAGGATAATTGTGCAGAGTTCTTCGAAGCACTGGGATTTCGGAACAGCGAGGGCAAAATAGACTTTAAGTCGGTAGAAATAACTAGAAAGACGTGATCAGATTGGTGGCTGATATCAAAGCACGAGTGAAAATTTAATTCTTTACTGCAAAGTACCAGTCCTCAACTTCACTATTTAAAGTAAAGAAAAGATACTTATAGTCGTTGGTTCACTGAGTATTACGGTTGGATGGCGTTAGCCATTGCCCGATCTCAAGGGTACAGCCATATCAAGATTTCCATCGAATGCGCCAGCTTTGGTAGAAAAGTATAAATCGGGGATGTAGATGGCGCGTTTTTCCATCGCTCCAATGCGCTGGCGCTCGCTTACGTGCTCGTGCAGAGAGCGCGCGCTGCGTTGGAGTCACCTTACAATGTACCACCTGCAGTGCGGCTTCACAAAGATCTCTGAGCTGCACAAGCACTTCCGAGAAGTGGATAGAACCAAAGGAGTAAAGCTCGTAAGTCACGTTTATGATGTGGAGCAGACGACTGAAGCCGAGGACGTTCGAGTCACAGAGAATTTCATTTCTCGGGTCCTCCGTGATAACAACGTGTACAACGTATGCCTGGAGCAAAGTCTCATTCTGCCGACTTGAAGCCGCGTACTCTATCGATGTACTGTGTCGACGTTTATGGAAACCATATAAATGTTGTTTTAATGTGGTATCTAGCAGGTGCAGCCGTGTACTGTCGTGTGCAAACGTTTGCGGCGTGCTAAAAAAATAAATAAAAACTAAAGTTATAGGATCATGGTATTGAAATGTCCGAAAAGTTTTACAATCATGTCCTCCGTGCCACGCATGGCCTGCTGACGTCACCGCGAAACAGCAAGCTAAGGTTAACCACAGCGAGTGAAGTTGAGGTGCTCGCTTTTTTTCTTCTGTTTTTTGGCTCTCGTGTCATACTTGCTGTATTTTTCGCGAACGTGGCTGTGGTCGCCGGCTGTGACTAGATGTGAAACTGATACAGCTTTACAGGTGGAGAGCCTTCCTTTGTGTTTACTGCATTGTAGTGGCAGCCCACAACACAATACTTCAGACCTCGGCGACGCTTCCGTGGGGCTGCTTCTTCCATCGCGGAAAGGCAGTTTTGCACAGCGAGTGTCTCGTTTTAGCGCGCCAAACTGATGACACGGCGCCCAAGTTCACCGCAGCGACTGCAGAACGCGTTGCACGCGTGTCGCACGCGCTCCCGTTTAGGCTAAACACACTCACTTGCCTGCGGCCTCTGCCGCGTCTCTTCGGAGCTCGCCGCCAGGGCCAGGCACGGCGTTGTCGTCGTTAGGCAAACTTGAGCTTCGGTTCCCTGTACACGTAGAGTTTCCTAATATACACTAGAGAGAACTCTGGCGCTGGTGTCTATGGGAGTTGCAGCGCACTGCGATTCTGCGAGCATGGGAATAATGGGTAGCACACACATTTGTCTAATCTTCGTACTCCTGGCCTGCTTTAGGCTCCGTGTGTGTTCGTGTGGCTTGGAGCTGTTTTCTCAAGAAACAAAAAAATCAGCAATTGTTCAGCAGTTGTGCTTCGCTACCTTACTTCTTTAAAGCTTGCATTTTCAAATCGGGACACGAAGTTCGAAAGGGTTCGATTTTTTTTCTTTAAAACGAAACCATAACCAGCAATAAACAAAGCCGCAAGTACAATTCGCCACCTGCAAGTACGAAGACTAGACAAAAGTGTGTACTACCCATCATTCCCATGGTGGCTGAACGATGACAACGACAGAATCCCCTCCAGTTTTTTAGGAAACTTTATGCCTATACATCATAACAAAGCGAGCTCACTGTTTGCTGCTATACTGAGAAGCGCGTGGTGCCGTCTCTTGCAAGCGTGGCGAAGCAACACTCTTAACTGCCAGGCTAGCAGACGCTCTGCAAATCGAACGCGAAACTTCACAAACTAAGTCCAGCTGTACGCATGTTTCGCGCTGTTCCTGTGCTGGAATTTTATGCCTATTTCGTGTGAAACGTTGAGAGACCTTTCTCGACAGTCCAAAATATCTGGAGCACGCGCATTGCAGACTACGGAAGCAGTTTCATCAGGTACGTACAAATTCGATTGAAAAAAATGCCAACAGCATAAGCTTTGCTTTCGACTAAGTCGAACTGCGGCAGAATTGGCGCTGTAAGTCAGCGTCAACGTAGCACCAGAATGTGGTTCTAACTTACACTCATGCACCGCATGTATTTCCATTGCCAGTCCTGCCGGGCACTCGGAACACGCACGTGCTGCAAACGTTTCAGCCAGAACAAGATTTTAAAATGCTACGATTACGTCGGCCGAAAGTACGTGCAGATTTGCCTAATGACAGTCAAGGCATGTCGCAGTTCGACCGAGTCGAAAGTCATGCTTTCCGCGCCATTCACGCATCGCGATAGTAGGCCGTTACAGTTGTACTTAACATGTGCGGTGCGTGCATTCACGCGTGAGTCGTAATACATATATCCTATTATTGACATGCGGCCTGCGGAAAAGTACGGCAATAGTTTAGTGCCTCATACTACAGGCACACTGCACGCAAATCGCTGCTGTAAAGCGAAACAGCTGGAGTCGCGCTTGAATACACGCAATAAGTATGCTTACTTGTTCCCTTCACTAGGCTCATAGTTTTTCCTGCTGGTTTCCATTATATCCTAAGGCAGCGGAGCTCTGCGTTTGTCGTTGTGGAAGCAAATCTGTGGATCGCAAAACACCGTACTGGCACTATTCCTGCGATGCGCTGTGAATTTCACAAGCAGTGCTCAGCAATATCTTCTTGTGCAAGTTGTTGTCGCATCACATGACAACGCAGTGGCACAAAGATGACATTTTATGAGCGGGCACAGCGAGAACAGATGATTTTTGAATTTTAAACTCCCAGAGCCAGTGCATTACAAGTTAGCGAGGTGCGCCTTCGCACTTGCAACAAACAAATTATGGCATTTCTGGGAGCGACGGTATGCCGCCGAAGGCGCCCGGTTGCGAGGTAGGCGTGCTCTCGTCTATAGATGGGGGAATGAAGGCGGCCGGTGCACGGAAAGTGCCGTGGCCGCCCAGGACAATGCTGGATGCCTGACATAGCCTGACTTATGAAATGCAATCGCAATAAAAAAATCACAGCATATCCACAGAGTGCATGATGATGAGTGGGGATCTGTCTGCGCTGCCATCCGTCCGTTCGTTCTTGCTTCTGCCTGTTCGTGCGTCGGTCCGTTGGTGCTCCCGTCCATCCGTCCGTCCTTCTAGTGACACTCCAAGTACCACCATCTCGCATCTTTGCATCATATATATATATATATATATATATATATATATATATATATATATATATATATATATATATATATATATATATATATATATATATATATATATATATATATATATATATATATATATATATATATATATATATATATAACGCTCCATCTGTCGCCGCCTCTAGTTCATGGAATTGCGGCCCAACACTCGCAAAACCTCGCTAAAACCTGGGAGGTTACGCCAAGCGAGTTCAACGGGGCAACCAGATAGGGCTCAAAGTGCGTCCTTCAGATAGTAGTTTTATATGCGAAGCATTTCTTAGCGAACTTCGGCGACTTTGAGCGTATCTACCTATCTATTGGAACCTGAACTTTGGGGGGGGGTGCTGACACCCCTTGTAAAGTTGTTTGCGCTGCGTTGCGCACGTGCCTCGCCCAAAAGCCGCATTTTGGGTTACAACCACCGGGTGGTAGGTAGCGTTGTTGGCGAGTGATGGTCGCCACCATCATCATCATGGTGTAGCGCCGGTGGTGACCCCTGGCGGAAGGCACGACATGGTGGCGGGCGAGAGTTGAGCGAGCGTCTTCTACGCATGGCGGTTGCCGCAAAGGGTTGTCTCTAGCGTTGGTCCTCGACGCGGGGCACCGCGGGCCTGCGCGTCGGGGGGCCCTCGTGGTAAGTCAAGCGTTGGCGACGCCGCCTTGGGTGTATTGTGTGTTTGGTGTGTTGCTGTGTTATGTTGTTTGTATGGTAGTGTGGTAATTACAATTGATGTATCATTCGGCGGGCGATATTGTTGTCTGAATTGGGTAAATAAATGTGTGTATGTGTTTTGGATTGTACCGACCATGTTTGCTGTGGCCGTTCACTCCAAGAGCGCGGCGTGGCGCTCGCTCGCCATGTCGAGACCCCACAACTTGGCAATGTTTAACGCTAGAACCTCATCTAGCGAAGCAAGTCTAGCTGTACTATTTCAGGAGCTAGAGGGTGTTAAATTGGATATGAGTGCTCAGTGAGGTTAGGAGAACAGATGAGGCCTATACGATGGTACGGAATGGACACGTCGTTTGCTATCGTGTCTTGGCTGACAAAAGAGAACTGGGAGTGGGGTTGCTAATTCACAAAAACATAGCTGGATATTGAGGAATACTGTGGCATTAATGAAAGAGTGTTAGCTTTTGTAAATAAACTCAATAATAGATACAAGATGAAGATGACAAGGGCTTACGCGTCTATATCCAGCCATGATGACGCTTCACTTGAAAGCTTCAATAAAGAAGTAGAATCGGCAAAGAGTAAGGTAAAAACACCGTATACTATACTGATGGGAGACGTTATAGCAAAGGTAAGGAAAAAGCAGGCTGGAGATCAGGCAGTAGGAGATTACGGCATCGGTACTAAAAATGCCAGAGGAGAGCTACTAGTAGAATTTGCAGAATGCAACAATTTACGGATTTTGAATACTTTCTAGAGAAAACGAGGAAACAGTAAGTGGACATGAAGAAGCCCTAATAGTGAAAATGAGAGCGAAATAGACTTTATAATGAGTGCACACCCAGGCATCGTGTAGGATGTGGAATGGACTGGCAAGGTACGATGCAGTGGCCATAGAATGACACGGTCTCGAATTCGCCTAGACTTGAAGAAGCAACGACAGAAACTGATACGCAAGAAGCCAATTAATGAGCTAGCACTGAGAGGGAAATTCGGAGTCTCGCTTCAGAACAGGTACTTGGCTGTTATCGAGAAACCCAGCCTTAGCGTTGACGCAATGAATAATAATCTCACGAGTATCATTACGCAGAGTGCAGTGGAAGTTGGAGGCAGGGTAGTTAGACAGGTTACTGGCAAGCTTTTCCAGGAAACGAAGAATCTCATCAAGAAGCGCCAAAGCATGAAACTCTCAAGTACAACAGAAAACATAGAACTGTCAGAGCTTTCGAAGTTGATTATTAGGCGTAAGGTATCCGATGTAAGAAAGTATAACATGGAGAGAATTGAACACCGCTCTGCGAAACGAAGGAAGCATGGAAGCAGTGAAAAAAAAAACTTGAGATAGGGGAAAATCAGATGTATGCACTAAGGAACAAAGAAGGCTAAATAACTACCAATATAGATAGGATAGTTAAAATAGCGGAGGAGTTTTACAGTGATTTGTACAGTAGCCAGGACTACCTCGACTTTATTACTCTAACCAGAAGCAGTAACTCAGATGACACCTCACCAGTAATGATAGAAGAAGTTAGAAAAGCCATTTATAAACATCCTGGAAGAAATCTACAGGGGATCAACAGCTACCATAGTGCTTCATAAAGAAAGCAACAGAATACCAATCAAGAACGTTGTAAAGCAGGGGCATACAATCTCCCCTATGCTATTTTTTACCGCGTGCTTACAGTAGGTTTTCAGAGGCCTAGAATGGGAACAGTTCGGGATAAGCGTTGAAGGAAACTACCTGAGTAACCTGCGCTTCGCCGACGACATTGCATTGCTGAGTAACTGAGGGGACAAATTGCGACTCATGATTACGGAGTTAGACAAGGAGAGCAGATATGTTGGTGTTAAAGTTATTCTGCAGAAAACGAAAGTAATGTACAACAACCTCGGAAGAGAGCAGCGCTTCGAGATAGGTAATAGTTCCCTTGAAGTCAAAAAACGATGTCTACTTAGGGCAGGTAATAACGGCGGAGCCGAACCACGAGGTTGAGCTAACTAGAAGAATTAGAATGGGTTGGAGCTCATTTGGCAAGCATTCTCAAACAAAGAAAGGTAGATTGCCACTATCCCACATGAGGAAGGTATATGGCAGCTGTATTTTGCCGGTACTTAGCTACGGAGCAGAAACCTCGATGCTTACAAAGAAGGTTCAGCCTAAGTTAAGGACAACGCAGCAAGCAATGGAAAGAAAAAAATTGGCAGATTCAACGTACAGTGGGAATCGATGATATGCGAAGCACGAATGAGAGAGGTTGATATGCAACTTTCAAATCACGACAACGTTAAGAGGTGGAAGTAAAATATGCCGTACCCGACTTCAGTGTCATGATTATCATGTTTAGATGTGTCGTTTACCTTTGTCATCTATTCACGTCACATTATGCCAAATTTAGTATATGTGGCACGAGCGAAATGGCCGTGAGAACGCTATGAGTATGGTATATTGTCATGTTCTTTAATGACGCGCGTCCCATGATTATCATGTTTGCACTAGTCATATATCTTCATCATCCATTTACGTCACGTAACACCAAATTTGGTATATCTGGACCTAGCGAAACGGCCTTGAGTGCATCATGAAGAGCCCCATATACTCCAACGTAACGTTTACACGCGCACACGCTGGAAACAGCGACTCTACGTTAACAAAACGTGAGCAGTCCATAGCCTGGCGCCAAGCGCGGCCGGCGCGACCAGCGTCCGCCATCGCGTCCCTACGGGTGCCCTACGGCAACTGGCGTGAAATGCGATGCTGCATTTGGCGCCAATGCGCGACCCTGACAGCACTGCGGCTGCCTCTTTTCGAGGCGGAGAGCCGCCGGACGCACTGAAACGCGCATGCGTCAAAGCAGCGCAACGTGCGCCTGCGAGTATAAGACAGGACAGGCGCCTGGCGTGGCGACGCCAGCATGACGCAACGAAAGAACACCAGCGCGCACGCACACCGGGTCACGTCGAAGTGTATTGGCGCCTTGACTGTGGCATCTAGTCATGTTCTCATATGACATGCATCTCAAGATTATCATGTTTCTAACAGTCACACACCTTCATCATCGATTGACGTCACATAATAGCAACTTTGGCATATGTGAAGCTAGAGAAACGGCTGCGAGCGCATCATGAGTGTAGCATGTATACATGTTATTACATGACACGCAAGTCGTGATTATCATGTTTGGATGTGTCATTTACCTATGCCGTTCGTTCTAAACACGTAATACTGAAGTTGGTAGACATGAAGCTATCGAAACAGCCGCAAGCGCATCATGAGCGTATCTTGTAGTCATGTTGTTTTATGACACGCATCTCATGTTTATCAAGTTTGCATCAGTATCATACCTTCGTCACCCACTCACGTTCTGTGATACCAAATTTGGTATAAGTGAAACTAGCGAAACGGCCGCCAGCGCATCATGAGCATGGCAAGTAGTCATGTTGTTACACGAGACGCATGTCATAATTTTCATTTTAGGGTCTGTCGTTTGTGTTTGTCATGCAATTATGCCATACCATACCAGTTTTGCAACATGCCATGTGAACGAAAACACCGCAAGAGCTACAGGACCATGAAATGTAAATCATGACATTCATGACAGCCATGTCATAATTTTCATGTAATGACTAGGCAAGTATGTTCTTCATACAGTCATGTTATGTCACACCAAGTTTGGTATCGATGCCATTATCCAAACGGCCAGGAGAGCTAAAAGTCGTAGGCGGCTAGATAGATAGATAGATAGATAGATAGATAGATAGATAGATAGATAGATAGATAGATAGATAGATAGATAGATAGATAGATAGATAGATAGAAAGATAGATATATAGATAGATAGATAGATAGATAGATAGATAGATACGCTCGTAGTCACCGAAGTTCGCTAAAAAACCGAAGTTCGCTTCGCATTTAAAATGGTAGGTGTAACCTTCAGAGACAAGAATAGAGCAGAGTGGATTAGGGAACAAACGTGGGTTAAGGATATAATAGTTGAAATCATGAAGAGGAATTGGACATAGACCGGGCATGTAGCACGTAGACAGGACAATCGCTGGTCGTTAAGGGTAACTAACTGGATTCCCAGAGAAGGCAAGAGGGTTAGGGGGAGACAGAAGGTTAGGTGGGCCAATGAGATTAAGAATCTCATTGGCCCACCTAACTCATTGAATCTCATTGGCCCACCTAAAGATTAAGAAGTTTGTGGGTATATAATGCAAAAGCAAGCACTGGACCGAGTTAACTGGCGGAACATGGGAGAGGCCTTTGTACTGGAGTGGACGTAGTCATGCTGCTGCTGCTGATGAAGATGATCTATCTATCTAGCCGCCTACGATTTGTACCTCTCCTGTCCGTTTCGACAATGGTATCGATATCAAACATGGTATGGCGTAAGATGACCGTACGAACAATATATTTGATTAGTAAGAACATGAAAATTATGACGTTTGTCATGAATGTAATGATTTACATTTCTTGGTGCTGCAGCTCTTGCGGTGGTTTCTGTTATCTGGCATAATGCAAAACTGGTATGTATGACATTATTGCATGGCGAACACAATCGACAGACCTTAACATGAAAATCATGACATGCGTGTCATGTAACAACATGATTACATGCCACGCTCATGATGCGATCGTGGTCGTTTCGCTAGAGTCACATATACCAAATTTGGTATTACAGTACGTGATTAGATGGTGGATATATGTGACTGGTGCAAACTTGAAAATAATGAGATGCATGTCATGTGATAACGTGACTACATGCTGCGCTCATGATGCGCTGGCAGCTGTTTTGATAACTTCACTTATGCCAAATTCAGCATTACGAACGTGAATGGATGACGAAAATATGATACTGGTGCAAACATGATAAACGAGAGATGCGTGTCATGTACCAACCTTACTACATGCCACACTCATGTTGCGCTCAGGGCCGTTTCGCTATCTTCACATATGCAAAATGTGGTATTACGTGACGCCAATGGATGACGAACGTATCTGACTGATGGCAGCGTGATAATGATGAGATATGTGTCATGTGAGAACGTGACTACATACCATAGTCAAGACACCAAAGCATTTCGACGTTTCGCGGTGCGCGTACTCACCGGCGTTCATTTCGTCGCGCCACGCCGGCGTTGCCACGTCGTGCGCCAGTCCTGACATATATTTGCAGGCGCGCGCCGCGCTGCGTCGCTTTGACGCATGCATGTTTCAGCGCGTCTGGCATCCCTCCATCACGAAAAGAGGGAGATTCAGTGTTGTCTGGGTAGCGCATCGGCATGGAGTAATGTTACTCTAAGGCATCGGCGCAAAATGCAGCATGTCGCGACGGATGCTGATCACGCCTGACGTCGGACTATAGAGTGCTCGCGTTTTGCTAACGTGGCGTCGCTGTCCCTAGCATGCGCGCGCCTCAACGCTACATTGGAGTATATTGGGCCCTTCATGATGCGCTCGCGGCCATTTTGCTTGCTCCACATATACCAAATTTGATGTTACGTGAAGTCAATGGATGACGAAATATATGAATGGTGCGAACATGATAATCCTGGCACGCGTGTTATGTAAGAGCATTGCAACATACCACGACAGCGTGCTCGCGGTCATTTCACTTGCTCCACATATGCTAAATTTTGTATCACGAGACGCGAATACATGATAAATGTAAACAAGACATCTGAAAATGACAATCATGACACGGAAGTTATGTATGGCATCATTTGCCTCCACGTAATAACGTTGTGCTGATTTTAAAGTGACATTGCAACATTTCTCATTCGTGCTTCGCATATAATCGATTCCAGCTGTACGTGGGATTTGCCTTTTATTTAATAAGCATCGAATTCAGGGCAAGGTTTATTGCAAATAAGGTCACCAATACTCTTTTCTGTATGTTACATTTATTCAGAAACAGCTACCATTAATGAATGATTAAGGTGCGTAGGTTTTCTCCTCAATTCAAATGAATGCACGCGTGCCGCTCCTCTAGCCCGGATGTTGAGGCGGCTACGTACTACAACGACGCACTACTAGTACTACGACGACGACGGCTGCTACTACTGCTACTACCTACATCGCGGACCCACGATCCACGGCTTAAGGATCTTCGCCCCTAAAAATGGCTGCGTATTTGAGTGGTTCACTGCAGCTGTCTGCTAAAGACGGTATGCTTCTGCCGGCCTTCTTTCGTGCAAAGCGTCGCATTTTAAGCTCAGCATAAGAAACACTAGAATCTTTAAAATTACGTATCTAAGCACTTTCTAGTAAACAAACACAGCCACCAGTATTTACGTATTCATTTTGCACCTCATATATGCGTAATGTATGTTTCATGGTCGAGAATGTTCTGAAGTATGAACTCTGCCATTTGTTTTAAAGATGGCTCGGCGTTCAGCAACTGCTTAATCTTTTGCGAGGTGGCTCAATCGTGTGACAGACAGAGTCTGACCGACAGACCGAAAATTCTATGTTGAAGTATCCGAAGAAAGGTTATCGTCTTTAGTAATCCTCGTGAGAACACGGCAATGTTCTTCCAAGGACGTGTCGCTGGCCTTCGGGCTCACGACATGACTGTCTATCATGAGCTTGAATTTGTGGTGTAGGCTTCTGTCTATTCCCCTCCGACGATGAAAGGCTGATGACTATGAATGTTGTGCGAGCTTGTAAAGCGTAGTGTGTCAACTGCTTTCAGGTATTCTGCTGAACTACATTGGATGATGAACATTATCTTACACTTTACCTCTTAACAGAGATTTGACATAACAATCATTAGCTGTGCATGTTTCGATTATTCGCAGGCAGGAAATTCAGTTCACTTCTTTTGATCAGTGGACAATGTTTACAAAGCTTTGCGTCTGGTAACGGCTGCCCCTATGGTGGCCTTGTTCCGGGTAGTACACCACCATTTAGCTTAGACCACTTGCTCAGTAGTCAACACCATTCCGTTGACTGGCCCACGGGACGGCTTTATCTCTACCATAGTAGAGTACTTAGTACTCTGAATCGTTACCCACTTTTTCTAAACACACACAGTAACGTTGTGATGTATTTTAGAGCAATGATGCCTTCATGGCAACGTCGTCATGTTGGTCGTGATACATCGATGCGAAGTGTATGTGCCAAATGACTGGAACGCTGTGAAACCTTTATGCTCTGTACATACTGAACATGAATATTTGTCTAAACACTCATTGAGCACTTTCTTTCAGTAATACACACACGCTTTCAGTAATAGTGTTTCGAATGCAGTTGAAAGTAACCACAAGGCCCACGCGTTGTTTGCAAGCTTTTCCACCATTTTAAGTGCGAAGCATTTCTTAGCAAACTTCGGCGACGTTGAGCATATCTATCTATCTATCTATCTATCTATCTATCTATCTATCTATCTATCTATCTATCTATCTATCTATCTATCTATCTATCTATCTATCTATCTATCTATCTATCTAATCTAGCCGCTACGCCTATTAGCTCTCTTGGTCGTTTGGATAGTGGTATCGATACCGAACTTGGTATCGCATAACATGACTAATAGACGAACATACTTGACTAGTCGTAACATGAAAATCATGACATGTATGTCATGAATGTCGCGATTTACATTTCATGGTCTCGCTGCTATTGCGGTGGTTTTGTTCACATGACATGTTGCAAAACTGGTGCGGTATGGCATGATTGCATGGCGAACACAAGCGACAGACCCTAACATGAAAATCATTACATGCATGTCATGTAACAACATTACTGCATGCCACTCTTAGGATGCGCTCTCGGCCATTTCGCTAGCGTCACATTTTTGTATTACGGTACTTGAATGGGTGAAGAAGGTATCTCACTGGTGCAAACATGATAGTCATGAGATGCGTGTCATGTAACAACATGACTACATGTCACGCTCATGATGCGCTGGCGGCTGTGTCGCTAGCTTCATTTATACGAAATTTGGTATTACAGAACATGAATGGATGGAGGAGGTATGAGACTGGTGCAAACATGATATATATGACGTGCGTGTCATGTAACAACATGACTACATGCTACGCTTATGATGCGCTCGCGGCCGTCTCGCTAGCTTCACATATACCAAATTTAGTAATTACGTAACGCGAACGGATGACATAGGTAAATGACACATCCCAACACGATAATCGTGAAATACGTGTGATGTACCAACATGACTACATGCCACACTCATGATACCCTCGCGGCCGTTTCGCTAGCTTCACATATGCCAATTTCGGTATTACGTGACATCAATGGATGACGAAGTTATGTGACTGGTGCAAACATGATAATCATGAGATGTGTGTCACGTAAGAACATGACTACATGCCACAGTAAAGGCGCCAATACACTTCGACGTGACGCAGTGTTTGTGCTCACCGGCGTTCATTTCGTCGCGTCACGCCGGCGTTGCCACGCCAGGCGGCGGTACTGTCATTTACTCGCAGGCTCGCGCGGCGTTGCTTTGACGCATGCGCGTTTCAGAGCGTCCAGCCTCCCTCCGTCTCGAAAAGAGCCAGAGTCAGTGCTGTCTTAGTAACCCATTGGCGTCAAATGCAGCATGCCGCATTTTGCGCCGGTTGCCGTCAGGCCGCGACGACGGACGCTGGTCGCGCCGGTCACGCTGGGCGTCCGGCCATAGAGTGCTCGTGTTTTGCTAACGTAGCGTCGCTGTTGCCAGCGTGCCTGTGCGTCAACGTTACTTAGAAGTATATTAAGCCCTTCATGATGCACTCGAGGCAGTTTCGCTAGCTCCAGATATACCAAATTTCGTGTTACCTGACGTCAATGGATGACGAAGGTATTTGATTAATGGAAACATAATAATCATAAGACGCTTGTCATGTAAGAACATGACAACATACCACGCTCATAGCGTGCTCATGACCGTTTCGCTAGCTCTACATATACTAAATTTAGCATAACATGACGTGACTAGATCACGAAGGTAAACGACACATCCAAACATGATAATGATGACACGGAAGTCGTGTTAGGCATAATTTATTTCCATCTCCTAACGTTGCGGTGATTTGAAAGTGGCATATCAACTTTCGTTATTCGTGCTTCGCATATCATCAATTCCCAATTTACGTGGGATCTGCCACTTTTTGCCGATGTACGCCCTCCTGCTATCCACGCCAATGATGTGGTGTGCATCAGGCCAACTATTTGGGTGGTGTGGCCGTGGAGAAATTGAAGTTGCTCAAACGTAGGCAGACGCCTGGCTAGCACGCACGCTACTGCCGCTATACCATATCTATCATGACACTATACACCAATTTCTGTTGCCTATGCAAAGCACGTTTTCTAGTCCGACTTTTACATAAAGGAAGACTCGCAACCACATGAATATGAACTCTTCTTTTTTGCAACCCTATATAAGTATTTGAGGCAGAAATTGTAATACGGCAACCAGTCATCGAACTTCGTCAAGGACTTCAAGGAAGAAACTGCTTCATTATTTATGGTTCACGTAGATTATTCTAGAATGTTTCAAGACAAAAATATTTTTTCGGACATGCAAATTTATCCGTAGGTGCCTTGTTGGAAATTTCTTATGCAGTTTAAGGTTATTTTATGTTTCATCTCAGGTAGACAAGATTTCGTCAGCATCGCCACTATCAGAAGACGTTTATCTGTTGTAATAAGCCATGTGAAAGTGCACTGACCATAACGCTCGTTTATTATTGCAGCCACTGCAGATTCGCTTTTTTGGCGCGACCATGTTCCTTGTGAAAAGTATGTTAAAAAGCCACAGCATATCCACGGAGTCAATGATAGTGAGTGGAGAGAAGTGAATATGATTGACTACTCTATTATGAAATTCAGGATTTTAGCATCTCAACCGCCGTTTGATAATGACAGACGCTGATTCATTATGTTTATTAAGTGTATGAAACACACTTTTTGCATTTTCTGAGCTTTCCTGGAAAGTAGCATTCGTGCTTACAAATTCTAATGCCGGATGACTCACCTGGAAAGCCCCAATCTCTAGAGACATTCCTTGTAGCGCACCTCTGTTGACAATGAAACGCTAATGATAACCTCATTCCCATTCGAAGGCTCTGTAGAAAGCACCAAGTTTACCGTCTGCATCCCAGGTCAGTGGGCTTGGGCTGGAGATTGCTCTTGCCGGTGCTCACGCCTGATAATTTACGTAGGCAAAAACCTGGGAAATTACATAATTTAAAAAAGTAATTCTCAACTTTAAAAATAGTATTTCTAGTAACTACGCCTATGCGTAGCTAATGCATGGAGCTTTTTATTGAGATATCGTGCGCATTTTTAATCAGAAGACCAAGGCGAGTTTTCTTTTTTGACGCTGAACAAAGACATCCCCCCCTCCGAAAATAAGAGAACTCTGATTTTTTAGTTAATATATTATACCTTCAGAGCCTGAAATATTTTTATTTTGTAGAATGTTAAGACAGACCACCAGCACATATTTTATTTGAAATCTTTTTGCTTGCGTTGTTAACAAAAAATATAAAATTGGGCAAAGTTTATTTCCTTTTGCTCGTGCTAAAAGTCCTCAAAGATTTATTATAGGTACTTATGTCATTATTTTTACAGTAAATTTCTTCGTTAACTTGCAGCAAATACCATTTCATCGAATGCATTTCAATACCCTAATTTGAAAAGAAATTGTTGTTACACGCCCTATACTCAGTCAGCGTAAAATACAGGCTCTCTTAAAAAAGCAAGAAAGATTTTGGAAACGGAAATAAACGAGCAGAAAGAGCTTTGAACTTCGCGAAACTTGCAAAAATTATTTCAGCCATATTAGTGATGGTTGGAAAAACGCTGGTTGCTTTCACATGGACTGAGCCAGCTACAACTGACACACAACGCATAATCTTAACATTGCAGTTTAGGTACAATAACATTCACGTTGTTAACCAGCAATGCCTCCATACCACACGGAAGGCTTCAAATATTACATAAAATACAATAAATTCACCGGCCACTCAGTCGCGCTGTTAATTGGGTCAAACAACTACGCTACGCTGTCTTATAAGTAAGCCTCTTTGAATCGGCACAATGACATGCCAGGACGGACACTTCTCGTTATGCGGCTATGGTGGTATGAAACCATTGCGTCGCGTACTTGGACCCGGTGGTGCCCCAAAAGAGGACTTCAAACACACTGGACTGAGCCACAAGCGTGTGGTAGAACGCGGCGAGGGCCACCCATAGATCCTCGTTTACATCTTTCTACGCTACAGCTTTGCGTCTTCTGTACCCGCCCGATGAACAAGCACATTGCCGTAATTAACTGGTATTGCGTTGAATGTCTTCAAACATGCCCGTACGCGCTGTGGAGTTTCCGAAATTTACAGGCATCGTCAAGTCATTTATTGGTTTTACACTATTTCTTACACTGCCTCACTATATCACGTGAAGGAGATGTCGCCCTGTCACTGCAAAGAACAGCCACATGGATTTTGTTCTACATGGTTTCTCTTCACGAGTCTATTTCAGGCGACTATCGGTGCTTTGAGTTGAAATTTCACACACTATGTACATCCGCAAAGTAGCGACGACATCGTCTTACCTCTGACATGGATTTCGGACCGACATATACGGCTGGTCAAAAAACATACGTAGAAAAAGTATATTCTAAGAATGGACCGTATGCTTCACACCGATGAATGGAAATGTCGGTGGAGCCGCTAGCCTGCCTTTACACGTAAGACGTAGAGTAAAACTTGTCGCTGTCAAGAACATCACCAGGTGGATGAAGTGAACGCTGTGTCGTAGTCTTTGTGTGTGTGTGTGTGTGTGTGTGTGTGTGTGTGTGTGTGTGTGTGTGTGTGTGTGTGTGTGTCTGTGTGTGTGTGTGTGTGTGTGTGTCCGCTTCGAAAGCTGCCACGATCGCAACGACTGAATCGGGACGTCGAAATCCTCCTCGTAGACGACGTTGACGTTTGGTACGCTGTCGGCCGATTGCTTTCTGACAAGTACCGTCTGCTTTGACGCTGAGAAAACGCGTTTTAGATTCTTTCACACGTCGAAGGAAACTGTTGGTTCAAGATATTGAAAAGAAATATAGAAATAAGGTGGGAGGGTTCGGTTGGATGGGTATTATCTTTTTTTCATATCACCTCTTTTGTTTCCACATCAAGCCAAAGTAAATTCAACAATATATCATGACGTGACAGTGCGAAATGTTGCCGCTGTGCGCCGAAAAAAAAAACCAATGCTCGGTAACTAAACTTTGCAGAATGCGATTCTCGCTGAAGGCCAGACACCCTAACAATGACGGCAAGATTAACCTCACTGCTGAGATCACGTGTCTTGGTCTCACGTGATGGGTTCGGGAATTTCATGTATCGCACTTTTTTATTTAGGAAAATGCGCATCAGTGCACTCACCTCAGTGATGCGACACTAATGATTGTACGATGCTGAAAACGTCACTGGTGGAACTAGCGATGCAGGTGCATGAGACCAGAAACGCACTTCACCACATTACCTCCCAACAATACGTGTATTCGGGTGTGGCTAAGGTGTACAATAGCCGGTGGATGAATAGATAATGTAATGTGTTGGTGGCGGATATGGTTGAAAGGCAAATACAAAGAATGCTTACAAGGGAGTGTACACATGCTGACCAACAAACTCAGTTTTGATTTTTGCCTGCTGATTTAAAACAATGTTGTTTTTAAGGCATACATTTAAACAGAAATATTACCATGAATACGTTAGCTATAAAGTGAATACTTAAACAGATTCTGTATCTATCTTTGAGTTTACTAAAGCTAGACATAAACTTTCATTTTTTGTTCACTCTTTCATGCACAGAACTCAATCTTTGGCGAGAAACAGAGCTTTTTGGAAAAACAATGGCGACATTTTTAGCAGAAAATGATTTTCTCACAACAAGCTGGAAATTGGCAGTTTTGGTTGAAAAGAAATGAGGAGGTCATCTCAGGTAACCCTAGTTCAGTAAGAATCTACTGGTCGCTTTTTGTGGAAGTACAGCTGTTCAGGATTTAGAGTCCTAGCGTTAGCTTCACATACAACATGCTCTCCTTCACTACCAATGTAATAAGAATAGTACGTAGTTTTTATCTAGCACGCCAAGTGGGCGATGTCAGACAGGAGAATACTAAAGTAACACGTCTCATTGTAGCCAAAATGACGTAGTGCCATCTTTGTCACAATACCAAATGCTTTAAATATGCGTCATTCGATATTCGACACGCGGGTTTCAAGTGTTTCAAGAAGAAATATGAAGAATAGGTGGGTAGCTGCGGTGACTGCAGTGCCGAAAAGAGTTAAAGCTTTGCGAATGGGGTCACGCAGGCGACTATCAGTACTCAGAGTTTCATATTAATTGCAGAATATTTTATTTAGCATAGGTTATTACAATATTTTTATTTTTTGATCAGCTGAGATAGCTTGAGTGAAAGCATAAATAAAAAAGAAGAGTGAGCATAAAGAGTTCGAATGTTTAGAGCTTGAAAAACAAGATATGGTCATGTCACAAAAAAGAGGTATGTAATAGTAAATAACAATGTTGTTCTTGTTAGTTGCTGAAAGTTTGTGTGAGTGGAGACGTATTTCACACGTGGAGACAAAACCTTAGCAAGCACAAACAGACAACCAAGCCAAGTTTAGGGAACCTTATTTGTAGTAATTATGACATAAATGGAAATAAATACACTGAACGAAATGATAGCTTGCTGCCACCAAAAAAACAAAGCCTGAAATCTTGAAATCTTTTTCAGGGCACAGGTCGTTCCTCCATCCACTTTATGGGGCATAATGACTGCATACGTCGGGCGGCTGACATTTGAGAGGTTATGTAATGATGTAATGCTCAAAATATATTGGAGGCACCTAACAATAATGATGCCTGAATCTCACTACAATTTATTGTGCTATTCTCCTTGTAGGTGCTGGCCTGCACGTCTAGCTATCTAAGTTTTATGACTATTATGATAATTAGGTCATTCTAATACGTAGGCCTATCAGCCTCAAATGATGATGATCACAATTTTGCTTTCCTTGAGAGAACGTACTCGGAATGATCGATAAACCCAGAATAATGTCGCTGAACGTACGCTAATTCGTTAATTGGAATCGAACGAAAACGACAGATTTTTTCCGCATATAGTTGTTTTTTCAGCCTCATTTTTTTCCATGTTTCCAGTGGATACAATTTAATATTGGAAAGACCATGAAATTGCAGAATTATAGCGACTCACTGTTCTCTCTTCTTCCAACATCGGCGCCTCCTATATATACTACGGACATGGGTTCTTCACAAATGTGCTCCACGAGCTTTTATTTAAAAAAATTCCCAAAACAATTGAAGAAGTGAGTGGGAAGAACTCGTAATGACGTACGCATGCGTTGGTATAGAGATATGCAGCACAATATACGCTGCAGATGCAACGCAAAAATTACGCAAAAGCGTACGAGCCAAAAATACCCGTGAGTAAAGACACTGCATAGGAAGTGCATGGATAATTTAACCTTGATACAGGACATCAACGCGTAAGGGCGCGAGTTTCTTCATGGAAAGAATAACAAGCGAATGAAAAAAAAAGGGGGACCCTTAAGCTTCACCTTCAAGAGCTGAACGCGATAGTGAAATCCGGCCTCTAGTGCACCCTTCAACCGTTAAGTGCATGCATACTTATTATTATGTTTGGTTGCATACACACGCACGCACACAAACACCCGCACAGTAGATTGGACCAGCGCCCGCTATTATCGCCGAATGGGCTCGTTTTCGTCGTGACGCCTGTCGAACAAAATGCGTTAAAGGGGCCCTGAAACGAATTTTCAAGTAACCATGAAATGAACTCACTAGAGAAGCTTACTGTCTCACGAATTCAACCCCGAAAAAAATTTAAGAATCCGTCGAGTGGGAGTGGAGTTACAAAGGTTTGTGGCATGCTACATTTGCAATATCTCTTGCCTCGTCCCGACGAAGGCGCTAGAAGCTAAGCAGGGAGAGGTGGCAGGGCAAAGAAACTACCGCGCCTCGTGACTTAGAGCACTTTTTGTTTCTTCAAACGCGTGGCTGTTTGAGTGTGATCGCGCGCGCACGTGTGGACAAGTATCGGCCTCCCGTGGCTATCTTTGTAACTTGATTTTTCGGTCACAGACGCACAGACTATTTTTCGCTCACAACCGACGGGGCCAACACCGACGGTGGTTTTTCCGCAATGCGAGCTCTCTAACGTTATCGCGTTAAAACATACTTTACAGGCTAGAGCTAAAGGCATAACAACTTTTCGTTATAAATAAGAAGATTCACTGGGACGAAGGAAAGTCGGCAGTTACGATGCTATCGAACACAATCGTTGTGCTGAAGAGTTTGTATTAGCATGCCAGATAATATGACGTTTCAAAGGAAAGCAGCGTCAAATAAAATGTGACCTCTCCAAAGACTGAATAAGTATGAAAGAAAGCCTGCTGACGCTATTCTGACGCGTGAGTGAACAGAGCTTGTCAATTAAACCTTAACAATATGGAGGAGGGTGGCCTGTATGGGCCCAAAAACTGCTGCCTTACTTGATATTCCTGCTATTTCTCGTCGCGCCATTAGTAAAGCATTGGGTGTTTTGTTTTTCTTCTAGCCATTCCATCAGCATTGGGTGTTTTGTTTTTCTTCGAGCCATTCCACTTCTTACTTTGGCGTAAATTATTATAATCTTAGATGGTTAGAGGGCTTCATAAATATGTCTGATTGCTCACGACGACAATACCGTGAAACTATTTCCTCCATACACGTGTGACACGTTCCCGTATATGGTCGGCTGTCAAACCTGGGTATGCGCCAAAAGTTATGGACCGACTCTTTCTTCGGACGAATGACGTGAACAATCGTAATCTAAATGCGGGAGAGTTAAAAAAAGCTGACAGAAGCTGCGTTGACCCGACGAACGCAAAAAATAAGTATCATATTCTCGGGCAAAATCAAACCCAGGTATGCTACGTGGCAATGACTTATTCTACAATAGAGCCATGCCAGCTCTCGAGAATACTCTTGAAAAAAGTTCATATGAAGGCATAATGTTTGTGAAACGCCTATTCAGGGGCCTGTGCTCGCTATCTTATTTTCTAAACATCACAGATGTACTCCCACGATCTGTTTTTACAAACTATAAACATATAAACACGCGACACGTCCGGCAATGATAGTTGGAACTTAGGTGTCACTGTATTTTGTCTAGGTAGTATTATCAGGGGCCATCATCTTCGCATGCGCAAGTGCTACGTATCAAATTATTGCTTCTGGTGCTGGTAGTACTTATGTCGCTGTTGGCATCGATATGCAGCTGTAAACTGCTGGTCATATAAAACATACGTGACTGTTCAATATACATCTGCCCGAACAACGCTTTTACGTATCCTAGACGTCCATGTTTTCGTTGGGTATCCTTAGCGTCAATATGTTCTACGCTTCCACCCAGCGAACATTCCTCAATAAAATAGTTTTTATATGTTTTACGTTCTGTCTCGCTGTTGCATTCTGCTAAAAGCATTCGCTCAATAATGCGTCATTTAAACTTTGTTACCCCACCCCCTCATATGCAATACGCTGTTGGACGGCCTTCGATTTTTATAAATGATGATGATTTGGTAACGTTTCACTCGATAAAACTAATTACGCCATAGTCCATCCCTCCGAATGCTTTTCATAACCCTATAGTATGAGCGATCTGCCGGAAATATTTTCTCTCACACCTAAAAGTTTCGCCATAACTCTGAAAACATTGATGACAAGATGAAGTTATATCACAATCGTTGTTCGTTTATACCAAACTGTAGGCGCACTAGAGATGCGAAAATTTCATTTTGCTAGAAGTAAGAAACTCATAACTAAAAAAAATAATTTATGTCGTCAGTCTTCGGGTCACTGGTAAATAAATGGAAATCGTATACTACACCTCCGACATTGCCTGGCCTGATCTTGTTTTATTCGTAGCGTTGAACCTAGGAGAACGTTTCTATGGCATCTATTGTAGTAACGCGAGGTCAGGTAGCTCGTGCTTGAAGGCGTACGTTCCATCTCTTCTCGCGCACCCACATTGCCTGCGCATTAAAAGAACGCTACTTGAATAGGAACCAGTAGAATAGACGCTTAATTAGGTCTTCTTTAGAAAACGCAAGAACTGTTCCTACAGTCGCTAACCGTGTGCATTGTGGGGTGATGGAGCGTGTGACGGCATGCCTGAGTCAATGCTGACCCGAGATAGAAATTAGTCAGGGGCACTGTCTGGTATGCATCGTGTACTCCTTAACCTGAACAATGAAGGTAGGCGTGCAAACACGGCCACGAGAGGCGAAATCAATGTAGTACAAGCGCCGCGTATATTATTTTCTTTTTGCATTTGCATTATCTGCAGGGATACAGGCAATTACGTGCTTATAAGTAACGGAGTTGGCTCCTGGATCTCGGTGATCAAATTATTTGATCTGTTGTGGAAACATTCCATCTGCTGATACTTTTTATTCACTGTGAACATCACGGCAGCGAGGCGACGACGGTGATTCAAAGTAGCTCTCACTGTTACAACTAATTTTGTCAAGAATGATTACTCTGTCTGCTAGAGTACCCGAATTCAAAATCGATAGCGTATGAGAAACTAAAGAGATTCATCAAATAATGGAATGCCTCGTTTGGTTATTTTTAACGGCAGTATTAGTTTGATGGCAATGTTGGAAAAACACATATCGTTTTTTACTTGCAAATACTGCAGGCCCTATGCGGCCTAAGCGGATTGGGTACATAAATGTCAGTGAGAATAGTAACAAAAAGTAACAAAAGGTACAAAAGCTACGAAAATCTGAAATATGAATGAAGAATGTAATAAATATATAGCAATACAAAAATACAATTTGCCGCACCAATCAGGAACATAAACAAGTTATAGTAGCATTTCAAAAATCAAACGATAAATTATTAACGAGACGGGTGAACGGCTGCGTTGTGTCAGCATTAACTACTTTTCCAGGTAACTTGTTTGATAATGAAAAATAATGAAGGAATAGTAAATACTGATGTACGTTGAGGTGACTGAATGGTTGCCGAACGGTCTTGTTATAATAAATACGATCAAAGCGCATGGGTGGGCAGGTTATGTAACGATCGGGTGGTATTTTGAAGTGGCCATGGTATAGCTGATAAATGTATTTAAAAATGAGAAAATGCTTTAGGATGAGCGAGTGTCTTTGGCTTTGCCCTCTCGCTAAGGGCAGATATGCTTCCGAAACGAAAATAGGTTGAATAAATGAACCTCAGAGCCAGGTTTTGCACCCTCTCTGTTTTTTAATTAAATATTTATAATACGGGGCTTAAACCAGGTCTTCATACTATAACTTAGGCCTGATAAGCGTTTTGTGAGCTGTTCGCTTTAGAGAGGGTAAAGTATGACGTAGCTGGCGTTTTAAAAACTCTAACTTTTGCAGCGCCTTGCCCGAGAATTTGTCTATACGGGGTTCCCAATTTAAATTACCTGTGAGCGTGACACCCAGATATTAGACTTCCCACTCTTTTCAACGCACATGGTATTATTGGTATAAAAATGTTATCAATGTTGTTTGTTCATAATTGTAATGAATGCCATTTTTTTATGCATTGAACTTCAAGCCCTATTTCTTACACCAAGTGTAGATGAAGTGCAGTGCATCGTTAAGACTGGCTTGGTAAGAAGCCTGATTATTGCTGGCATAAACAGCACAACGATCTGCAAAAAGACGGATTTTCACAAGTATCTGAACTAAAAAATAAAGATCAATTGTATACACCAAAAATAATAATGGTGCAAGTACTGACCCTAGCGGCACCCCTGAGTTTACATCTAATGTGTCACAAACGCACTCATCGACCATCACATATGGTCGATGAGTGCGTTGATGTTTGACAAGAATATCACCACTTAACGGGAATGGGTTCATGTTGGCGCTTCATTCATCTGCATTGCGAGGAGTAACGTACATCATAAATGTTTCAATAAAACCTTGTGGTAATAGATACTTGTGGTGGCTGAAGTAAATGGCAAGATAGAAAAAAGAGAAAGCTATATGACAGGCAAAAGAGCGTGACTGATTGGATTTGATTGGAATTTGAGCTAAGATCGCCTACTGGCGTCATGTCGGAGCTGTCGAACACCACTGCCCAACCAAAGAGAAACGCAGTGCCCGTCGTGAGTTCCCTCTGAATTACCGCGACTGTTCGCGGGGTGCGCATAAGTGGGAACGCGAAGTTAAAGCCATGTCAAGCCAGGGGGTGGCGTCACAATGATGTTTTTTGTGTCTGAATACATGCTATGAGTGACGCTGACGCTCAAAGGAAAGTCGCCACCTGTGGCTGTTGACAAAACTGCATTAATTTTATTGGGAATGCTCCAAACGGGACAGGAAGTTAGGAACATTGCATTGTAAAAACTAATCGTGAATGTCACTGTCATGATGCATTACTGCACATTGTCTAGAATGCCTTAAAAGGGCAGTGTTAGACATAAAATGCATAATTTTATAGCTTGCGAAGCGAGTGACTGTGGCGCAATGGGTAGTGCACCTGGTATCTGTTATCAAAGACCTAAACATCGTTGGTTCGACTCCCCTTGACGGTAGTTTTTTCTTCTGACCGTTCGTATTTTTTCGGCGTCATTTCCATGACAGAAATAAGTTGCTAAAGCCTTAGTGGACACCACCATAGAACACTTTTTAGTTAAAAGGAAGAAGAAATAACTTAGAATCTATATTTTTCTGAGATAAAAAGTTTTAACGGAAGCGGGATGCAGCCCGCATACTGTAAACCTGAAGGTACCCATCCTACTCTCTCGGCCATACCGACTCGGTAGTACGGCACAGCATAGCCTTATATTGTATCAGCAGTGCTTATTTACGAAATGACGCTTCAATCTAGTTTCCTAGAGCTGTTGATGGTCATTGTACAGCTGTTAAATATCGGCGAGTTTTGTATGTCGGAAAAAAAGAATCATCCTCAGCAATTAGCTTTCGCCCTCTACATCCTCTTCTTCATCTTCGTCCTGTTCTGCTTCGCTCACGGACTACGGGATCAATTTCTATGGTGAGGCCTAGAGTAACCGTGATGAGCACAAGTACGGAGAGAGAGAGAAACAAAGAAAAAGCTTGTTCCTTAAGCTGAATAGGGAGCACGGCGAAGGGTCGACGGGAGTGAGAGAGCAGGAGGGATGAGGTGGTCAGAAGGTGAGAAAAGAGAAGACGAGATAGAAGAAGACGAGACGCCATATAGAAGAAGACGAGATGCCATATAAAGAATGAGAAATAGACAATTGTAGTGGAAGATGTGTAGAGAGAAAACAAAACAAGTAGACACAAAGCATTGAATCGCGGGAGAGTGATTACTAAAGCCACACCGAGTACCTGCCAGAAAATTCTAAAATAAAAATCTAAAAAAGAAAGTACGATTCGAGACGCGAATGGGCCTCATTTAAGGTAGAAGAACGTGAACGAGGAGCTACTTCTTTTCTGAGGCCTAACAACTCGCAGCCTTAAATGAAACCCATTCGCATCTGGCATCGTATTTTCTGAGCTCTTTGAAATACCTTACTTTCATTCCTGGCACGGTCTCCTCCCGCGGAAACACACACGCGCGCCGGCTGAAGTCATTTTACGCTAATATATCTTCTTCTTTAATGTGCTCTCTTCGTTTTTCTCGACATTTTTGCGCTGCAACTACAGGATTGATGAAGCGTACGCATTCTCCTTCACTCTTATTTTAATCTCCGCAGTCCTCAGCCGATCCTTTCAGGCTTTTGGGCTCCTCAACTTACTGCTGGAGCCATGTCACGACGCAGTTTGTTTTTTTTCTTTATGATTAAAAAGACTCCAGCTACAAAGAAAACAAATGAGAAGATGAAAGGAAAGTTGGAGAACTAAAATAAATGAGTTGATGCCGAGTTTGCGTGCGTCCACACAAATGACGTGACTTCCTTATCGGTTCCTCGTTGACCTCGGAATCTCTCACCCGATTTGATGTAGTGTCGCCGGCGAAGTGGAGGACCTAAGTTACACGCCTCAGCCGAACTGCTCTCACGAAACAAGTACTCCGGACTGAAGTGCGGTTTGTCGACAAAGAGTCTCCGCTACACCTACCTACGACCGCCTTTGCACCATTTGCCACCGAGAATGATCCCCCAGAACTATCTTCCCGTTTCTTTTTTTCTACTGCTATCTTTTTCCTATTGCTTTTTTTTTCTATTGCACTCTCTTTCTCCTTTTTCGGCACAACCCCGACAGATGTCTCTTCTTTCAAGTTTAGAAAGAAAACTAAATAGATTGTAACAAATTTTGCCAAAAACTCGCACAGAAACGATGTAAAATCATGCTATTTTTCATGGCGAAATGTTGGTTCTCTATTACGATAATAAAGTGTATGTTTTTAGAGTAATTCGTTTTTTTATTGCATGTTTAGATATGTGAGCTAGCTTCGGTAATGGTCTTCGAAGCTTCGGTAAGGCTAAGATATTTGGCGAACAATTTCAGCCCAACACAATTAGTGACTAAGAGCTGATATCATTTAAACTAGCGTTAGAATAGGCAATTATTTTACCATCCTTTAACGAAAAAGTACTGTACAGTATTACGCATGGACAATCTGCGTAGGCAACTTGCAGGTGGTAACGAAGCACCTCATTAGGTTGAGTGCGTTATTAAATCCGCAAGTGCGCAGTGCTGATTGCGTTTTTTGTGAGGGTTAATAAGATTCTCACGGAACAACAAACACCGAGTTCAAATGTCAGTTAAGTATCTCGCGCATTAAAATGAGGCAGTACAACAACTACGAAGGTTTAGGATTGTTACACTTATGTAATTCCACTACGGATTACTAAAGAGAGAGTGGTGCAGAGTGTAGCGCGAAAACAAAGCGATGAATTAAGCCCCAATTTCAACGTTTTAGTGAAGCCACCACAAAATATAAGCTTTCACAGTTTCATATAAATGAAGCCTTTACATTCGATTAACGCTTCATTGTATGTCACTTTTCATAGAATGAATAGCGATAATAACTATATTGACCAGTAGTGTAGAGAAGTGGTCGAGTTGGTCAGATTGAATACCTAAGGAAGCGCTGGCGTTCACCCTTCCATCCCCCCCCCTTAGTGAAGCCCGTAGCTTCGCTTTGCTCTCCTAATTGAGTTATTATATTGAGTTGGGGATCTTTTTACGATGTTTGCGGCGGGTGGACTGTCTCCAGAGTGGCTGCTAAACATCGGTGAGTCGGAGTTTCCCTACGCATAGTGATCCGAATTGCCCCTTAGCGGGCCCGTGCCACATACCTGGCAAAGTCCGGGTATGAGGGACAACGAGATGCCGCTCGCGCCAAGCGGAGCACCACTTATCCATCCCACTCGAACTCAAGTTGCTGCTGGCTCAGCAACGATATCGACGTCCCATACAGAGAACAGCGAGGCCTCGCAGTGTAAGAAGAGGCGTACAGAGGAGGGAGAAGAGGCTGACAACGATGACGCCATATCGACGTACTTCCTTAATGACATGACACAGATAGATACAAAAGCACCCAAGAAAGACGAGGGAGCTTACACGGTGGTCAGCCTTTACAAAAACCGAGCTACGGGAATACCAGTGGTGTTCACACCAATCACTGCCGAGGACTCCTTCTGGAAGGTGAATCCATATCGCATGGCACCTCAGATAATCTAGGCTATCAATGAGAAAGGGACATCATCAAGAATCAACAGAGATAAAAGTTGTTGTGTTGGAGTACGGTTTTTATACTCGGAAAACAACTTGCTGCTGATCAAGAGTCTGGCTGGCTTGCCAGTAAATGTGATGATACCTCAATCTTACATGAAGACCCTAGCAAAGATAAGGGATGTTCCACTTCAATACAGAGATTACGACCTACTGGATTATCTTAAAGATGTAATCTCACTCACACGACAAACGAGATGAGCAAGAAATGAAGATGGAAGTGCCACAATGCAGCCCATACGTATTGTAATACTCCAGTTTAGACATGACATGCCATAGCCAAAAAGCGTTGCTCTTGGCTTTACGGTTCACACTGTCGCGGAATACATTGAGCCGGCTGTAAGGGGCTATAACTGCCAGAGATATGGGCATATGGCTAAGACTTGCAGGGGAACCAAGAGATGCAAGGTATGTGCGGGTGCACATAATTACAAAGAATGCACCTCTAAGCGTCAACCTAAGTGTGCCAACTGTGCCAGACCACACCCGGCGTCGTTTTCAGGCTGCTCTCGAAACCGTTTGGCATCGGCTGCACAAATAGAGGGAATCGTAAAAGGGTACCAAAAGAAACAAACAGGTCCAGTGCCCAATGCAGATATAGTCGAAGATGTTCCTGCGGCGCAAACATATGCAAAACAGTGGCGCCACGACTCTTACACGGAAGTATTCAAGCGCTCAGCACCAAAACATCGCTTTGGAAAAGAAGTCCGGGCCCAAGAACGTGCTGAAGTGGAACCTTCTGCCGGGCCAGACACAGCCAAGGAGCCACTGACTACCAAAGGGAAGGGTCACAGCAGCTTGCTGAGGAAAAATTCTTCAAGAAATGCGATCTTAGGGGAGACAGCCGGAAACAAGCAAGTCATTCTGCCAATAATCATTGTAGCTCTTGAAGCAATTCTACGATCCCTGTCATAAGCAGGTTCTTTACTAGAAGTGAAATTGCTGCTAGATGTTGAGCATCTTGTCTTGTCGTAATCATGGCTACCGGACTATCTAACTGGTACAAAAGAAGTGCAATACTCCAGTGGAACTGCAACGGTTTGCAGAATAAGAGTGGAGATTTTCGGAAATTCGTCGCTCAGCACGGGTTTCCGATTTTGTGTATTTCTGAAACAAGAGTATCCACTAACTTTCGCTTGTCCAATTATGTGGTGTACCAAGCAGAACGTCCTGCTGCCAAAAGCAGAGTGACGTTGTGTGTGAGACGCGATATTCCACTTGTCGCTACTTTAAAAACAGATGCGCCGGAATTTGCTAGATGCAAGGTAAAGTTTGGTAACGTTACTGTAACTGTAGTTAGTGTATACATGAACCCTCAAGCAAACGTTGCATAGGCAGAGTTGGCTGCAATGTTTAGAACTTATCATGATCCCATAATTATATGTGGTGATTTTAACACGCACCATGAATTGTGGGATAGTGAGCGTTGTAATGCAAGAGGATCTGCCATAGTAAAGATATGCGAAGGCCATGGTTACGCTATATACTAAATGATGGTTATCCGACGTTTCTACGGGAGCATAACTACCGCAGCGTACTGGACATCACTATGTGCTCCTCTGCATTAGCGTCTGGAGCAGACTGGACCTCAGACGCTGATACAAGAGGAAGTGACCACTTACCATTATTGATATATCACCTAAAGTTGAAGAAAACAAGAAGTAACCGCACAACAAGAATTACAAATCAGGCAATTTTTCGAGAACTATAAAGACAAAATCTCACACCTTCTTCTGACGCAGAAACGTATGCATCGAAGATAAAACATTTTCTAATAAAAGCAACTTGTGCAGTACCTATTCTAGATGGGTATTCTGGGTGTTGACGCTGAGTATGAGAGGCTTCGGGCAATACGACACCGATCTGAAAGAATATATCGCAGTTCGGGTAATTTAGAAGATTTCATGGTTACAAAGAAAGTACATTCTGCAATGCATAACCAACTGCAGAAGTTTTCAACGAAAATGTGGAAAGATTTATGTGCCTCACTTTCTCCATTTACCTCGGTGACGCAATTGTGGTTTATGGTACGCGCCCTTCAACAGCCAGTGGTCCACTCGAGACCACTACAGGCTCTAGCGCTGTCTCGAGGAGTTAGCGAACGTGTGATTGCCGAAGAATTTTGTGATCTTATGCTGAGAAATGAAGAGACCGTCCAAACTAGCGAATATAAATCCTCAGCAGAATCAGCATCGGCGGTTGTAACAAAGTTCTCTGGGGTCAGTTAATCAAATCTGGATGACAGCTTCACACCAGTGGAGCTCCAATATGTGCTGTTTTCAGTAAAACGAACAAGTTCACCAAGAACAAATGGAGTTACATACGCTGCCCTTGCTAATTTGTGCGAGAAAGGAAAATTACACCTGTTGGACATTTACAATAAAAATGGAGAGAAGAAAAAGTTCCGGGAAGTTGGAAGATATCAAAATAACATTAACACATGAAAAAACTACTACCAGAAAGCATAGCTGGCTTCCGAAGAGGAAGATGCACAGTGGACTGCTTTTTGGACTTGGTCACAGATGTTGAAAACCAACGTACGCAAGGAAACATAACTGCCGCTGTATTCCTTGATGTCCAACGAGCATACGACACAGTGAGTCACGTTCACGTTCTGGAAGACCTGGCATTGCAGGGATTTAAGGGAAATATACTGCGTCGGATAACTGAATTCCTGAAGTACCAGCAAATTTTTGTAGTTACGCAGGAGAGCCCAACGTCAGAACATGTCGTCAACCAAAGAACGCCACAGGCCAGGGTGCTGAGCCCTACTCTCTTTAATGCAGTCATGGCGCAGCTCCCGCATAATCATCCACCTAACATCAGATGTTCAGTATATGCTGATGATATAAGTATATGGACGTCTGGCCCATTGTTTTTGATGAACAACAATCTCTACAAGAAGGATTGGATTATGTAGACTGTTTTCTAAAAAAAAAGAGGTATGACACTGAGTCTGGCTAAAACAGCCATACTTCCGTTTACATTGAAAAGACCTGGAAATTTCCAGATTATTCCGCAAAATGAGCCTATTCAAATGGTTAAAACTCATAAATTCTTGGGAGTAATTTTAGACCACAGACTAACATGGTCGCCTCATGTCCAGTCCCTTAAAGAAAAAGTGAATCAGGCCATTCGAATCCTCCGACATCTCTGCGGGGCCAAATGGGGTGGTACTACAGAGTCATTATTAGCCCTACATGTTGCCTGCATACGCCCCATCGTAAGTCACTCACTGCCTCTGCTGCCCGTACTTCCAGCCTCCACCGAAAGGAGACTTCACTTGGCAAGAAGCTTGAGGGTATGTCTGCGGTTGCCATGGTCAGCTTTCAGTGCTTTAGTGTATGCAGAGACTCGACAGCCACCTTTGGAAGTACTCAAAACTAAAAAAAAATCTCGAAATATATTTAGAATTTTCACGCAACATGAAAGTCATTCTTTATCTGGTGCACTAACACAAAGGACGGCAATGAGACTACAGGATAGTGTATCATCATTTCAAGCAGTAATATCAGAATTTAAACGATGGAAACCTTCAAAACAACCTTGGGCGCTGCCGCTTCTCAACGTTATCCGTGAAATAGACGGCATAGAGAAGAAAGCAGACATGGCACTTTTAGTGGCGACACAGATGGTACATCATCACTTTTATCTAACGCATAATGAAGAAACGAAGATATATACAGACGGATCAGGCTCTGATGAAGCGTCAGCCTGTGCGGTCTTTATACTCGAAGTTCAGAAAAAGAGAATGTACAAATTATAGCACATATCTTCATCGATGACAGCAGAATTGGTGGATATCTTTGAAGCATTAGGCTTGCCTTCGAGACTCTTGAGCCACGAAAGTGAGTAGTATGCACGGATAGCAAACCTGTTCTTCAGCTAATCAGAAATGTAAGATCACTTTACAAAAATGGTGAAATAGCACAATGTATTGCAGAAACTGTGGAATTTGCCTCATCGCAGGGTCACAGCATCGTGTTCTAATGGATACCCAGCCACATTGAAATAAAGGGAAATGAAGAGGCTGACAGCCTCGCGAAGAAAGCATTGAAGGAAGGACGGGATCGCGCAATCCCTATGTCTGGGGCAGATATTCGACATTTTATAACGCAAGGAGCTAACCACTGCTCGATAGAGAAGTGGTTTGAGAGCCCTAAGTCAAAGCAAACAGTACTTTATGAAGTTGATCCACACAGAACATTTTCCATAGCGACAGACCTCCCACGACACCTAGAGACATTAATCCACTGACTTCAATTGGAAGTAGCATACACTAACAGCTTCCTGCACAAGATACATCGATCCAACTCACTGGAATGCCATTGTGGTCATGCAGAAGAAAATGTTCGCCGTATTCTATTAGTGTGCGTTAAATACGCGAATGGAAGAGAAAAATGAAAGAACAATTTAGCAAGTTTCGACAGACGGCCCCTCATCACAAAGAAACTACTTGGACCATGGCTTGAGATGCATCTCCAGAAAAAGGCAATAATCGTCCTGACAGACTTTTTAGTGGGCACCGGCCTGGACAAGTGACTATGATAGACAGCCAAAGATGGATATACATAAAATGTGTATAAGCATATACTGGCAATAGAAAAGGAAGGTGTGCGTGTAAACAGTTTATGACTGTGTGAACAATGCTCTAAGAAAACTGTGTATTGGCATCATATTTGAACTGGTTTCAGTGTGCTATTATGTTTTTTTTTCTTTTCCGTATTGTTAATTTTTGGGACCATTCTGTAGTATTCATTTTTTTTTCACTGCAGAACTCTGTGATATGGAGTAGCCGAGGCAATATGCACCTCAACCTCTTCACAGCAAAACAGTTAAAACACAACAGAACAAAACAGAACAGATGTCCTTGGTTTGTTTTTGTACGGTCCATAATAGACAGAAAAACACCTCACACAAGTGCTTGTTCGGACGAAAATTGTGTGCTCACTGTGCCGTCCATAATGCCATGAAATAGTTCATATAGCTTTAGCAAAATGATTTGATGCCTCCAGTACGCGACACACTTTCCCATTACCACTAACCTAATCCGTACAAAATTGTTTGCTTCTTTCCTCGTTTGTTGATCCGAAGTGTACCCGAAGCCTCTGCTCGGACGTTTCATCCTTCCTGCTGATCCTTTACATCTAGTTTTTACCTCAGATGCCAAATAGCAGCCCTTTTCGCCATGCACCGGTTCTTGTGGGAGCGGCACTTTCGATTTCGCAGCTGCGAGGTTTGGCCGGAACTGAGGCTAGCGTGCTTCGAGATGGCTCTGTCTTTTTTTGGAGGGCACTAGTGCGAAGACGTATATACCTCGCTATCCTATGTCATATTTGTGAACCGTCGGAGTGCAGCCTACCAATGATGCCTTGGCTCTATCTGTAGGTGTTTATGCACTTGCGCTAGATTCGGTTCCGGCTATATACTAGACCAGAGAGCAGTGCCTGCTGCTCGTGTGTAATCACGCCCAGCTCAAGGCGAGCTATGTCAGCTACGACGTACTTCCGCCTCTCTTTCATGTACCATACGCGCACAGCAGCAGTTTGGTTTTGAGCGTCCAAGAAGCAGACGTTGTGCGGTGTGTTGCGGTGCTTCCAAAGGCAATTGTTGATGAAAACCAGGAAACGTAGCCGAAGTAGAAAATGTCTTCGTTATTAGACGCTAGGTTAAAAACTGAAAAACAAACAAAAACAAAATGAAATGTGGGCGTGCACTCAGGGGCATGCTCTGGTCCTTTTCTTTGTCTTCGCCGCTCTTCCAAAACTATATTTAACAGCAATGAAGTATACCTGTTATAGATTCGCGCACAGTGCATTCAGCGGCACGGTGCTCATCATTACTCGTTGAGTGCGCAAGGGACGGTGCACCGCATTTTCGCAGGCTACGGCGCATGCAGCTTGTGACTCACTAAGCCTAAACCTATGGTTGCATCGACTTCACTGAGTTAAGATGGTAAAGCACAGTATATGAACGACAAGTAAAGGGTATACAACAAAATTAACGCAACATGGCATTATTATAGTGTTCAGTCTGGAGAAAATTCGCAGTTAGGCAGCCTTCTTTGTTCTTAAGTGGTTTTCTATTTTAGTTTTTCTTATCATGTTCGTTCAGTCTTTTTTGTCTGTTCATTTTCATTTACTTTATTTTCCCGTACATTTTAATCTCTACGTGTCGCAGAATCTGGGATGGCTATCAAGTATACACCCAAGAAACCGAAGAAATCACACTGCACATCAATGAGTCACTAAAAGGAAAAAAAACGACTGCAGTTACCAATATTACACTTGGGACCGAAAAGGCAACGGCGAAAGCGAGCAGGCCCAAAAACAATGAAAGCCGTACACCAATGTCATCTTGCCTCTAAATCTATGAGAGGTGGAAAGGCTTATGGCTTTTACGCCAGTTTTTGTCTTTTGATATAGCCATCTGTGCTACCTGTGTGACTGTTTGTGGTTAAACCGGAACCTTTCCCCACGAATGATCAATATAGACACAATATAGAGTCACCTAAGCAATATTGTAGCGATGCTGAGGCAGACAGGCTAAAAAACAAACTACCTTATTAGGGCGAACTTGTGCCCACCAGTCTAATGACTATGGTCGTCGAGTCCGAGTAGCCGAGAGGCACAGATTCAACTAACTTCCTCTTCCTCGTTGTTGGAGCGCACGAACGCGTGGCGCATGCCAGCCGGGTCTTGCTGGTGCTCTTGCCATGATGATTGCGGCGAGCTACTTGAACGTGGCCAACCTGTCGCGGCATTATCCTCCTCCTCAGATGCATCGTCCCCATGCTTGAGAGAGTGAAATGATACATGCGCCCTCTCACTCGTTTTCCGACGATCTGTCATGATAGGGCTTCATGCGGAGTACGTGTACCACTTCCGTGGTATTGCGGCGTCTTGAGCTCACGTGTGCCGCGGATCTGACTTCATAAGTGACGTCGCTGATACGGTTGAGTACTTCATAAGGGCCGAAGTATCGACAAAGAAGCTTTTCAGAGAGTCCGCGGTGGCGCACTGGGATCCATATCCACACTTTGTCACCGGGATGATAGAGTGAGTCACTGTGTCGCTTGTTGTACCGACTAGAGTCGATGCACTGTTGACGACGTATTCTGTATCTTGCCATTTGTCGTGCTTCTTCGGCTCTTCGCAAGAAGTCATCTAAGTCATGTGGATAGCTGTTTTCGTCCTGTAGTGGTAACATGGCATCCAGTGGGGTGGTCACTCTTCGGCCGAATACTAGTTCGAAAGGGGCAATGTGGGTTGTTTCTTGAACGGCCGTATTATATGTGAATGTTACGTAGGGTAATATTTCATCCCGCTGTTTATGTTCAACATTGACATACATTATTAGCATGTCGGTCAGAGTTCGGTTGAGGCGTTCGGTTAAGCCATTTGACTGCGGGTGATACGCCGTTGTTCTTCTGTGATCGGTATTTGTCATGCGCATCAGACATTGCATAAGGTCTACAGTAAATGCGGTGCCCCGATCCGTAATAACGACGATGAGCGCACCATGTCTGAGCACTATGTTGTTCACAAAGAACTTGGCGACTTCGGCAGCTGTCGCACTGTACAGAGAGTCAGTCTCAGCATAACGGGTCAGATAGTCTGTAGCTACGACTATCCATTTCTTGCCTGCACATGATGTCGGGAAAGGCCCTAGGAAGTCCATGCCGACTTGTTGGAATGGGGCATCCAGAGGGTCTGTTGGATGGAGAAGGCCGGCTGGTTTTACGGCTGGAGTTTTGCGCCGTTGACATTGATGACAAGTTTTCACGTAGCGCTGCACTGATGCGAGCAACTTAGGACAATAGTACTTCAGGCGAATCCTGGCGAATGTTCGGTTCACACCCATGTGGCAAGATGTTGGCTCGTCATGGCATGCATGCAGAATTTCCTGTCGTATGGCTGTGGGCACGACTAGTAAAAACGTTTCGCCATTAGGTTCAAAGTTCCTCCTGTAAAGGACACTTCCTCGAAGGCAGAGCGTGGAGCGCCCTCTGGAGAATATGCGAGGAACTTGAACGTCGAGACCCTGCAGGTGTTGTATAAGCGCCAGCAAACCTGGGTCATCTCGTTGTTGTTGAGCGATTTCGGATGCGTCGACAACGCCTAGAAACGGGAAGTCTTCCTCTTTAAGTACACTTGGATCGACGGGAGAGCGTGACAGGCAGTCGGCATCACGGTGTTTCCTTCCAAATTTGTATACGACCGTAATGTCATACTCCTGCAGCCTAAGGCTAGTCGACCTGACGGATCCTTGAGATTTTCTAGCCAGTATAGAGCATGGTGGTCACTGACAGCTCTGAACGGTCTACCATAAAGGTAGGGTCGAAACTTATTTATTGCCCAGATGTCTGCGAGGCACTCTTTTTCAGTAGCAGAGTAGTTTGCCTCAGCTTTTGAGAGTTTTCGGCTGGCATAGGCTAACACTTTCGCCACTGGACCAGGATGGCGCCGAGGCCGACATCGCTGGCATCGGTATGGACTTCAGTGTCGGCTGTATCATCAAAATGGGCAAGTATTGGTGAACCCTGTAGCCGTTTTCTTAATTCATCAAAAGCTTTCTGTTGTTCGCTTTCCCATGTGAAGGGCACGTCGTGTTTCGTTAGTTTTGTAAGAGGTTCCGCAATCTTTGAGAAGTTTTCCACAAATCGCCTATAGTAGGCACATAAACCCAAAAATTGGCGCACTGACTTTTTGTCTTTGGGTGTAGGGAACCTCTGAACAGCGGCTGTCTTTTCGGGATCAGGACGAACACCGTCAGATCTAATGACATGTCCAAGGAATCTCAGCTCTTCGAAGCAGAAGTGGCATTTTTCGGGTATGATTGTCAAGTTTGCTGACCGGATGGCTTGTAATACAATGCGCAGTCACTCTAGGTGTTTGTCGAACGTTGCGGAGAATACCACCACGTCATCCAAATACACTAGGCATGACTGCTATTTCAATCCCACGAGGACAGTGTCCATCATTCGCTGGAACGTCACTGGCGCAGAACAGAGGCCGAATGGAAGCGCTTTGAATTCGTAGAGGCCATCTGGTGTTACGAATGCCGTTTTTTCACGGTCCCGCTCGTCTACCTCTATTTGCAAATATCCGCTTTTCAGATCCAAGGAAGAGAAAAACTTTGCGAATCGCAGCCGATCTAGTGTATCGTCAATACGTGGCAAGGGGTAGACATCTCCTTTAGTTACACTGTTGAGTTTTCGGTAGTCAACACAGAATCTAAGCGTATTGTCTTTCTTCTTAACGAGCACTACGGGGGATGCCCATGGACTATTCGAAGGCTGGATGACATCATCAGAAAGCACTTCCTCCACTTACTTCTTAATGATTTCCCGTTCTTTCTGTGACACTCGATATGGATGCTAGCATATAGGCCTCGTGTCGTCTTGCGTTATAATTCTGTGTTTCGTAATTGACGTGTGCTGGACCATCGAGGCAATCGAAAAGCAATCAGAGGATTCTTTTACTAAGGCGTAAATATGTTTCTTTTGACTGTCCGAAAGGCTCTGGTTGACGGTCACGGATGTGTCGATGTTGTGTCGATGGTCGAGGGGTTGACGTGTTTAAGCTGCATAGTTCGGTCGCCATACAGAAGTCATGTAAATAGGCAATAGCCGTGCCTTGAGCGACGTGTTGACGTTCATTGGAGAAATTCGTAAGTAGGACATCTGCACGGCCATTCGTCAAGTGAACAAGACCCCGAGCTACGCAGACACCTTTTTTCAAAAACAGCCCTACATTTGTATCCGCTATGCCTTCGCGGTTGTAAAATGCGTCATTCTCTACGAGCACCATTATACTGCAGCGTGGCGGCACAGTTACGTCATCATGAACAACGCGTAGAGCAGTTAGGCGCCGCTCCTCAGATTCCTCTACAGGTATAGCTCGTTCAGTCCAAAACGACACGCTGGACCTACGCAGGTTAATTACGACGCCATTAGCTCGCGAAAAATTCATTCCTATAATGAGGTCTCTTGAACATTCTCGTAGCACAATGAAATCGGCAACGTAAATGAAGCCCCGTATTTCAAGTCTTGCGGTGCATCCGCCAAGGGGCGTAATAATGTGACCACCTGCCGTGCGTATCTGCGATCCACTCCACTGTGTCACAACTTTGTTTAACTTCTTCACCATCTTGTGACTTATCACTGATTAATCAGCACCGGTGTCGACTAAGGCATTCAGCTCCCATCCTTTCATTCTCCACCGCAAATTTGAAGTAACGCTTTCGTGGCTGCACCCATTTACCGGAAATACACCGTCGTCGCCCTCAAGTCATATTGGAGGATCTTCGTAATTGATGTTATCAGCGGCCTCACCTCCACAGGTCGCTTGCTTCAGTTTTCCGGGAGTAGACTTGGAGAGCGATGACCAGGCTGCCTTGAAGGTGCACGTGGGCTGGATAACCGGTAGCGCATAGGCGATGGTGACCGTGACCGACGTTGGCGTAGAGGTGGCGAGTTCTGTCGCATGGCAAGTACTGCTTGTCGCATGGCAAGATTGAGCAAGTACTGCTCAATCTCCGCTGGTCGTTCGCCATTTCGGGGGCACGGTGCATACGACGGAAAGCCTCTTAATCCGGCCTTTCGGTAAGGGCAGAATCTGTACAAATGACCCGCTTCGCCACAATGGAAACAAAGAGGCCTGCGCTCGTGATCAGGCCAGACGTCACTTTTCCTGGGCCTAGGCTCCACATAGCGATGCGTACTACGTGCTCCTGGGGGCAGATAGGTAGCCGTTGGTTCCCGTGGACGAGGTGCGCTGCGGGCTGTATATGGGAGAGGAGTCTCCGCCATCGCAACTGCTGCATTGTTGTGTACTGTGGGTTGTCGGAGAACTTCAGAGTATGTTCGGATAGGTCGAACCGGCTGCAGCTCACACTCTGGCTCTCGTATCACCTGCCTCAGTTCGTCACGAACAACGCCTGTAAAAGATAGTTCAGTTGGAGTCTGGGGCATTTGCAGTCTGCTCAGTTCTTCCCCAATAACTGATCTAATGAGCTCTCGCAAGGCTTCAACATCGTTTCGCACGCCTCCAGAGAATACCTGTGCAGATGCGCAGTTAAGATTCCGGTTGTACTGCCGAGCGCGTTGTTGTAGTGTTTTTTCGATGGCCGTCGCTTCCGAATAAAACTCAGCAACAGTGCTTGGAGGGTTGCGGACGAGAACGGCGAACAGCTCTTGCTTCACTCCGCGCATTAGATGGCGCACCTTCTTATCTTCAGCCATAATGTAATCCGCACGCTTGAACAGACGGACCATGTCCTCAATGTACGTGGCAGCACTCTCGTTTGTGAGCTGGTTCCTGGATTGAAGAGCAGCTTCCGCTTTTTCTTTTCGGTCCTAGTTCGCGAACATAGCCACCGCTTGTCATCGAAATACCTCCCAGGCAGACAACGCGAGGTTTCATGGTTCTCAAACCATGTCTTTGCGAGGTCTTCCAGGGCGAAGTATACGCGACGGAGCTTCTCTCTTTCGTCCCATCCATTCAAGCTCGCCACTCTCTCGAACAAGTCCAGCCAATCTTCAACATCCTCGTACGAGTCGCCGTGGATTACTGGCGGCTGGTGCGGTTGGCTAATGAACACTTGTGCCGGTGTTACCTGGGTAGTCATAGTGGTGGCATCCATAGTTTATATTCCCCTTGGTGTGAAGTGAAGAAGACCGAACTCAGGTGAGTCACCTCGAAGACGGCGACTTGCCCTCTGGTGTACAGGAGTCACTTCCACGGAGTTGATACGCTGTTCGTAGGGGCTACGCTGTCTTGAGCTCGCGGGGCTTCGATTCATAACCCAGCACCTCCACCAGAAATGTAGCGATGCTGAGGCAGACAGGCTAAAAAACAAGCAACTTTATTAGGGCGAACTTGGGCCCACCAGTCTAATGACTATGGTCGTCGAGTCCGTGTAGCCGAGAGGCACAGATTCAACTAACTTCCTCTTCCTCGTTGTTGGAGCGCACGAACGCGTGGCGCATGCCAGCCGGCTCTTGCTGGTGCTCTTGCCATGATGATTGCGGCGGGCTACTTGAACGTGGCCAACCTGTCGCGGCAATATGATTTGCAATCCCCTACAAGCAACTTAGGATCAACGCCACATCGTTTAGCTAAGGCCTCGAAACAGAGTGGAAACAACCACACCAACTTCCGAAATTGTCCATATGGGCTGTTTAAACTCGTGGGTGGCTGAGTGCAAGTCTTGCCATTTTTCTACTAGACTGTCAAGCTTCAAACGGAATAGTGGTTAGAGCACTCATTTTAACAAAATATAAGTCCATCTTGATTTGTTTCGATCACAATCGCTACAATGAGCAAGTCTTGCCATTATTTCCCTTGTCCTGCCAAACTTCAAGCGGAATAGAGATTAGAGTTGTAGCACTCTCTTTAACAAAATCTAAGTCCGCCTTAATTTGTATCTCACGCAATCATTGCGATAATTAAGGGAAACCGCTCCCTTCAATAATACATGTTTGCGGTTGCCTCGAGCCAGTATTATCAGATCAAGAAGGAGTTCTGGTGCCACTCATTAGTTCGTATATAACTTCGAGAAGAACAGTACAAAAAGGAAACAAATAAATAAGCATTGATTGCTGGCTGTACACGTAAAACGCTGCTTATTCTCATGAAGCATTACTTGTCATACTGTTTCCAAGTTGGTACATTCATTTAACCCGTTATTTGTCATTCATCATTCAAACAAGCAGACCGCGATTCCGAGTCACATCACATATACCTCAATAAATATAACTTAAACATTGTTTTCTTGAAGTTCAGGTACTATAAATGCAAAAATTGAGTACTCCTTACTTATTGCTTCTTCCAGCGTTGAAATATAAAAACAGTATGAGTACCTATTTTATCCTCGTCAAACTTTACGATGCCAACTAGACTAAAATCAGCAACAAAAATACAGTTAAAAAAAATAGGCAAGTTCTTCAACAATCACCGCGCATATTCTCTACAAAATACTATGAACCATCTCCGCGAAGGGAACCCTGATGACAAGGTGTTTGAGCGGGCTGGTTGGTGCTGCAATGTAGACAAAGAAAGTGCTTAACAGTGCAAACAATAATACGGGATAGAAGAGACGAGAGCAGCGCTCTGTTCAGCCTCTTCTATCCCCAACTATCGTTTGTGCTTTTAAGCACTTTATTCGGTAATTCTCATGGGATCCAAAGCAGCAGCGTTGCGCACGGCATTGATTCGGTTTACACTGGCGTCTACACGGGTGCGGGAAAAATTGTTTGAAGTGAAAATCGGCGTAGCGTTTACTTGATTAAATGTTCGTTCGAAATGCTAAGACACGGGAGGCGGGAAGCGCTCAAAACGCTTACACTCGGCTTCCTTGGCTCGCGTCTCGTCGGTGTTACTCGCGCGCCGGCTGTATTCTCGAATGCGATCGGTGTTCTTGGCTCGCACCTCGTAGGCGTCGCTGGTCTTTTCCTACCGACGCTTGAGGTGAGTTTCTCTGGCTCACGCCTCGTCGGTGTTCGCGTTCCTATGCGCGAACGCGATCCGCTTCGCTAACCCTTGCAACGCTGGGGACAACCGGGAAATAATCGCGCACCCTAGCGGGAAGCATGCCGTTACGGCATCGTGCCAGTTGGCGCGATCGCTGGTAAGCAGCGGCGTGCTGTTCATATTGTCAGCACCGCTAGATGCTCGAGGCGCCCGCACCCGCCGGCTCGCGGTTTCTTCCCGCCGATAGATGCTAGAGAAGTGGCGCAGGTGAGATGATGCCTACCTGAGGAGTGGGCTCTAGCGATGCGAGTGGAGGAGACGGTGAAGCGAGAGAGAGCTGACAAACGGTGAGCTCGTTACAGTTAAGGAAGGGAGGCGTCACCGCGCACTGCTAGGAGGGCTGCAGCTACTTGGCACCGCTCCAACACCTGCGGCGAGGGAGTGGTGCGGACGGAGGGACAGCGTTACACAGGCTAGTCAAGGAGAAACTTCACATTTAATAGGCGTAAATGCACTAGAAAGACAATATTTTTTTCTTTTACTACAATTCTTTTATGGATCATACACCACGGCTTCGTTTTAAGGGGTGGTGTTGCGTACTTACGCAGTCATTTTGTGACCTCGGTGAACATTAATCATCCAGACGAATACGCAGTGCCCAATCACGAGGCTTAATATAAGAAAGTTTACAGCGTTTCAGTCAGTAAAGAAAGTAATCATTTGGGCTTTAAAACCTAAATAGGCAACTTTTAGTTCGTATCTATTCGAGAAGACTTTGAGACAAATATTCAAAAGTAAAACGCGTGCCATTTAGAGACACATGGCCTACCTAAAACAGCATGTGACTGTAAATGGAAAGTGGTTGCTCAAGGCTTGCCCACTCGAACAACAAAGCGATGTATTTCAAACGAGCCAGTGGAGTGGCGAAAATTCTTAAAAAGATTCATGCTGTTGCGTCGTTGTCTATAAATTTAACGTGGCTTTATTTCTAGACAAATTGCTGCAAGAGTGCAAAAGCAGCAATCTATCTTGATTGCCTTGACGCTCATGTACTTGGAATTTTCGAGCATTGCCTAATATGTGTGTGTGTGTCACAAAGTTGCAAGTTCGCAATCGAGGTGTTTGAGAATTGCTTATATCATGATAAATGTTCCCTGTCACCCTTTGTGAACGAAGCTAGTTTCGGGTGCACTTTCCCAAATCGAAAAGCGTGCGTCGGAGTATCACTCGGTGGTATTCAGTTTTTTCATGGGAACAAACTTCTGTGTTGCGATGCTCCTGGCCGCGTCATCTGAATAATAGCTTGCTGTTTGTCAACGCCCAACTGGCCAAAACAACATTGTGAATACTTTTCAGGATGATAACAATGATTTCTTTATCAATTTTATTATTTGAGCATCTGAGCACAGCATAAGGAACGAAATAAAGTAATCACAAAAACTAAAATATCTTCATATCATGCTGAGAGCTACGTGCATACGAGTACACCAAATGTTCTAATTGCAATCAAAATATGTGCTGGGGGGTATTTTTGTCCTGGGCAACATGAAAAGAGCCTGGTAGTATGTTTAACAGCTGAAATATGTTATTATTGTACAAAAGCTGTGCGTTATGACCACTATTTTGCAAATAGCATGCAATTTAGCTGACCTGTTCATGTACCAGAATAAAGTATATAGAATTTGCGTGCTACTCGTCACTGTATACTCTGAATTTTTATGAAAGGGAATAACCCTAGAGCGTAGTCTGTTGCTCCATGGCGGCTGCTTGCAGCTAGTTCAGGCGGGAGCGATAGTAGCCATACGAATGGTGCGTAAATGTGTCACAGTTCTAAAAGCCGTGCTCTCCCTCAAGTGTCCTTCCTTTCGCATCCCTGTGCGGCGAACTTCATCATCAATAGCCGCTCGACTTTCACCCATCTGTACGCTGATTGAACTAAGTGTAACATGAATCTTATATTTGATGATTGATTTGTGAGGTTTAGCGTCCCAAAACCACGATATGATTATGAGAGAGGCCGTTGTGGAGGGCTACGGAAATTTTGACGAACCTGGTGTTCTTTAATGTGCGCCGAATCTGAGCACACGGGCCTACAAAATTTCCGCCTCCATTGGAAATGCAGCCACTGCAGCCGGGAATAGATCCTGCGACCTGCGGGTCAAAAGCCGAGTACCTTAGCCACTAGACCACTGTGGTGGGGCAACATGAATCTTATAACAAATAAGCGACGTTTGCAGTAGCTTCTCGTTTTTTCCTGGCTTTTCAACGTATGGTTTTTGTTGCGCGCTCATATAACTGACCACGGAAAAGCAAAAGAAATAGTTTGCTGGTATGTTTTTATTAGACAGCTGTTCCAGATAGGTGAATGCTTAACAACTGCGGGCATGTTTTGTGCAGCACTTCCAATGTTTCCCCGATTCATTGCTCTTGCTTTCAGCGATTTATCTTTGGGACGCCGAACAAGGTTTCTGTCAGCCCAATACCTGTTCGCTCGAGTCAAAATAAAAGTTTATATAAAAACTCTCAGGGGTAAGCTTCGGCCGTGTTTGTGCTCACCCTGTGGCATATGGGAACACACTCTTCATCGGGATTTTTCGATTAGTCTACATCTCTTTTGGTGCTCGAATTTGTATGCTTCCACCATAAATAGTAAGCCTCTAAGGTCTTTCATGATTCAGTAAAGCACCCCGAGAAGTGTTTCACCAACGGCAGGTACCATGGTATACGTGATACGCTCGTTATCCCGGTTCTTTGGCAGCTGCCGAAGTATCAAATCATTTCACACAACGCAGCTTTGCCGTCGGCACACAGTGACATTCAATTGGTAGCCTTCTGCCGTATAATTTTGGTGCATGCCCCTAGGCATGTGTTGCTGCACTGGTGCCTGAAATCAACAGCTGTTCTTCGTTATCTACGCAGTGTCTGTTGTTCTCGCGACCATACATCTATTTTCGCCCAGCCAGCCACGCATTCCGGCACTGAGTGTCACGGAGAGCAGCAGGCCAGTATGGTAGGACCTGTGGACAGCACCCGCCCTTCCTCTCTCATTCGTGTGAACCCTTTCATTTATGCACCGTGCCACCTAATTTAATAATTTGTTAAACCCGCAATATTTGCTTCGGCATAGTAGTACGGCGTGTCATGCGGTTCCTCTACGTGGGAGTAACATTCGAGGAAAATGCAAGAAAAGTAATAATAATAATAATAAACTAAAAAAGGTACCGCACATGATTGTCACTTCGGAGGAAGAATCGTCGAAAGTAACAAGACGAAAACAGCTGCACTTCGACTTCCCCATTGAACATGACCAGTTCAAGCGACGACGTTTACTTTACGGAACCATGCGACTTCGTAATGATCTCGGCCATTTCATCCCAAATAATGCTCTTCCTATGCTTCTTGCGCGAATCCTCCACCTTGACGTCCCAAAAAAGAGGTCGTTTCACAACTTCTGCAATGAGCAACTCGTTGAAAGCAGCGCATCACATTTGTGAGCCTGGGAGAGGAGGGATATCGTCTGCTACTCAGCCGAAGCGAGTTCTGTGAAGTGAGTTCCCCGCAGCGCGCAAGTCCACTCCTCGACTCCGACCCTGGCTACACGTGTCAAACGACGTCACTGGTCGCTCTGCCGCTTCTGCCGCGAGCGAATTTTTCCAACTCTGGCGATATCCTCAGGGGCGTCCAGGGCGGCTGCCGCTCCGCTTTTGGAGCAAAATCGCTCGCATGTGAAATAGGCTTAAGGGGAGGCGGCTGAGAAGAAAATTGTAGGTAGCTGATACATATAATGTTGCAGTACGATACAGTATAGTTGCGTAAGACCGAGGCGCCTAGTAAGGAACCATATGCGCTGAGCGTTGGTAGCTTTTGCCTTCCTGCCTGCCTGCCTGCCTGTGTGTGTGTGTGTGTGCGTGTGTGGAAAATTAAAGGCGCGCTCCACCTAGTGGAAAATCTGCATACATTAATTGTATTCTGAACAGTGTTGACGCAATTATTCTTTAGTAAATTGTTCAAAAAACATTAGTTGTTAACCACCTGGGTGTTTTATTGTGGACAGGATAGGAGCGCGTATTCTCTCAACGACATTCATTCTTTTCTGGGGTCTTGCCGGTGTTACGACCGGCCCTGGGGAACCGGGCAGGACGAGTTTGGGGGAGAAGACGATGGATCCTGCGACGGGGCCAGCTACCGAAAACGAGACCGGCAGGACCGAGAGTCCGAACAACTCAGCGAGAAAGAAGCACCCGAACGAACAACAGAGATTTATTTACATGTGGAGAAGTGATCAACTGATCCAAAGAGAGAAGAGTGATAGTGATACAAAACGTCTTCGGCATTTTATAGCGCCACGTTGTTGACACTGGGCGCCTTGTCCGCATCGTCAGCCAATACGGTGTCCCCGGCACCTCGGCCACGAGGGAGGGGGAAACACCTCTCACAACACATAGAGTGGCACAACCCAACACGATGTCCATATATGGTCCCGGCGCCCCAAAATGTTACCAAACATGGTCACGAACGCACAGCAGACCCCGGAGCTCTCCCAGCGAGAGGAGGAGCCCGAATGGGGAGGGGGGGTGGACGACACCGTCGGTCAAGAACCGGTTCTCCCCCAAACTCGTCCTGCCCGGTTCCCCAGGGCCGGTCGTAACAGCCTCTCGCGCGCGGGGGGTGAAGATCTCGATGGGCTGAGGTTTGCAGCCACTGTCCGGAAAGATCAGCGCCGGCAGTCGGTTTGGTGAGGACCGTCTTTGATGAAGTAGAGGGCAACACCTGCTTCATTGTGGGCTCAACAGACATCACATACGCACATGAAAACACAACTACTCAGCCGGTGAGCGCCGGACAATTCCACCAAACTCCACCTGGCAATTTTCCCCCTTAACTGATATTAGGGAAATACACATTTTATTCAAAATGTTACTCACACTTTAAGGTGACACAAAACAACAACAACTGGATGGCAGCGGCGGGATGCTGATAACCCCGAAAGCGACCACAGGACGGAGTGAGCCCGAAGTCCAACAACGGGACGACAGGAGAAGGATGACACGAGCTCATCGACTTCCAGAGGGAATCGAACGGCACTTCTGAGAGGCACGACGCCGGATACATGACTGCGAACTGGGTGAGTGCCGGCTTTCTCTGTTAAATTTTACCAGGCATTTACTCTATGTGTTAAGTAAAAGCTGGTAGAGAGGGGCTGTCTTGGTCATTGGGTTAACAGGTAACTTGCGTCAGGCAGAAATTGTGTGATAGCTTGGTTAAGCTCTTTCTGTCAGATGCGTCAAGGTTAACAGTGGCAAGGCAGGATTCCGTATAAGAGCTTTTTGAAGCTTTATTTGTAAACTAAGTTAACGGAAAACTTGAGGCAAGGCAGGAACCTAGAGCTGTCGTTGCCGTCAAGGCTAATTAGTTGCAGGACAGGAATCTTTGTGGAACAGAGACAGCGGTACTGGAGGCAGCCATGAACCGGAAATCCCTGCGAAAGTCCATGTTGTTGCTACTTGCAAGGGAGTTGAATCTGGAGGTGTCGGACTCTCAAAGAAAGCCAGAGCTGATAGAGGCGATTCTCGCATTGGGGGCGGAGGATGACGAGCTGTCAGAATGTGTCGAGGAGATTCAGGGGAGGCAAGCGGCAGAGGCCGAAAGGCGGTGGAGGCTGAAAGGAAAGCGGCAGAAGCCGAGGCAGATAAGATGCGAAAGCACGAGCTTGAAATGAAGCGCCTCGAGCTAGAGATTAGCCATAATAGTAGAGCAGGAGGCAGCGAGGCATCCGGTACAGCAGAGCGGGTCAGATTCAAAACGACGGACCTAATGAGATCGTACAAGCTAGGGGAGGACATTGGGCTGTTCCTCGTCAACTTTGAGAGAACTTGTGAAAGGCAAGGTTTCAGCCAGGATACATGGTCTCAACGGTTGTTGTCCCTACTTCCGGGGGAGGCCTCAGAAGTAATCGCGCGCCTCACGAAAGAGGAGGCTGACGAGTACAGTGAGGTAAAGTCGAGCCTTCTCAAGAAATACAGGTTGTCAGTGGAAAGTTTCAGACAAAAATTTCGCAACGCCGTAAAAGAGAGCAATGATTCATACCCGGAGTTTGCTTACAAGTTAATGGCCAACATGGGGGAGTGGCTGAAAGAGGCAAAGGCGTATGGTAATCATGACAAGGTGCTCGAGTGTATCGGTCTGGAACAATTCTATCAAAGGTTACCAGAAAAGGTGAGGTTCTGGGTGCAGGATAGACCAGACGTGAACACCGTAACAAAAGCCGCAGAGCTCGCTGAAGAATTCGTTACGTGCCGCGCCCTCGGGGCAAACAGCGAGCCAAAAAGGGAAAAATTCCTACTACCGAATAAGGCGCCGTTTAGAAAACAACCGACAAGTCTCGCACAAAGGGGCGAGGAAAACAATTCATCTAACCATGGGGCGTCGGCAGAGGCAAGCAAAAGGAAATTTGAGGCGAGAAAACCGGCTGCTTGTTTCAATTGCCACGAAACAGGGCACTTCGCCAAACATTGCCCGAAAGAAAAGGTGGCCTTTTTATCTATAAATGAAGCCGACGAGAACATGAAGTTGCTAGAGCCCTATATGTATGACATTACCGTGAACGGCAAGCAGTGTCGGGTTCTTAGAGACTCCGCAGCCACTATGGACGTAGTTCATCCGTCCTTTGTTCAGTCCGGACAGTATTCAGGAGACTGTGCCTGGATTAGACAAGCCGTAGAAGCAAACAGTCAGTGCCTTCCCGTAGCTAAAGTTTTCCTTAAAGGCGCATTTGGTACGTTGGAAACGGAAGCCGCGGTATCGCCATATCTACCCCCTCAGTATCCTTACTTATTTTCAAATAAGTCAGATCAAATGCTGAAGGAGAGAGGTCTAACGTTGGGAGAAGGCATAGTGCAGGCACTGCCTAGATCGAAGGCACGTGCGCTGGCTGCGAGAGCAACATTCACTGAGGCAAACAAGCCTCGAATCGACAACGGGCCTGGTTGCGAGTTGGACACCACGGTAACAAATCGACTTGTGCGAGAACAGGCTGCAGAAGCCGTAGTCGCAGAGGCAACCATTCCTAAAGGCGACGTTGAACCTCCTACCGAATTGGAAGGGGTCAATTACGCCTCATTGACCGAGCAAATAGAAAATGCCATTGCTCCCAAGCCGATTCCTGGTAGTACAGAGGATAGCACAGAGGGTGACACATTCCAGGTACTAGGAACTACAAAAGAGTTGTGTGTCATGCCAACTTCGGATAATTTCAGTCGGCTGCAGCAGGTTAGCCCCGCTTCATTAATACCCGAACAAAAGGGTGACCCAACGCTTAAGCAATTTCAGGACAGTTCGAAAGAGGGAATCGCCAAACGAAATATGAGATTCCAAGAGAGAAGCGGCATACTCTATCGAAAATATCTAGATAGGCGAGGAGTAGAGTTTGACCAGGTAGTCGTACCTCAGGCGTATCGTCAGGATTTGCTTAGTTTGGTGCATGGAGAATCATGGTCAGGCCACTTAGGCGTAAAGAAGACGAAAAATTGTGTTTTACAGGAATACTACTGGCCTGGATTCTTTAAAGATGTAGAGAGGTTTGTAAAATCTTGCGATGTGTGTCCGCGAGTGGGTAAGCCGGGAGATAAGGCGAAATTTCCAATGAAGCTGGTACCCGTAATCATGGAGCCCTTTCGTCGGTTGGTAATTGACACAGTAGGTCCTTTGCCCAAGACAACTTCAGGCTACCGTCACATCCTGACCTTAATCTGCCCAGCTACTAAATTTCCAGAGGCGGTCCCGCTAAAAGAGCTAAGTTCCGTGGAAGTAGTGAACGCACTTCTGTCCGTGTTTGCCCGGGTAGGCTTTCCTGCCGAGATACAATCAGACCAGGGCACCATTTTCACGAGTGCCTTAACGACAACCTTTCTAGAGCGGTGTGGCGTGAAATTATTGCATAGTTCAGTCTACCATCCGCAGTCGAACTCGATTGAAAAGCTTCACTCCGTGATGAAGCGAGTGTTAAGAGCCTTATGTTTTGAACGAAAAACTGACTGGGAAATGTGCTTACCTGCAATGATGTTTGCACTAAGAACTGCACCACATGAGACAACAGGGTTTACGCCAGCGGAACTTGTTTACGGCCACATACTGTGGTCTCCTCTTCGTATGCTGAGAGAGTCGTGGGAAGGTCAGGGTGATGATCCTGTCGTAGTAGAATATGTCCTCACCTTATTGGATCGTCTAACAAAAGCCCAAGAACTGACCGAGAGTGTGATGACCAAAGCACAGCAGAAGGCTAAGCTTTACTACGACCGGACAGCTAAAGCACGAAACTTTGCTGTAGGAGACAGGGTCATGTTGTTGAGGCCCTCCCAAAAGAATAAGCTTGAAGTGCAATGGGTCGGCCCGGCCGAAATTACTCGAAAATTGTCTGACACCAACTATGTGGTAAAATTACCAGGAAGTCGTAAGGTACACCAGGTGTATCATAGCAACTTACTCAAACCCTATAAAGAGAGGGAAGCCATCGTGAACATGACTTTAAATGTTCCGGAAGAGGTTCCGGCAGAAATTCCTGAATTAGCTCCCGAATCGGACGAAGTCCCGATCGAGAAAAGAGTCGAGGATTTAGTATCAAAGACACAGCTGACAATGAAGCAGAAGCAGGAATTGCGTGGTCTTTTGACCGAGTTTCAGGACAGATTTGTAAGCGAGCCAGGCCGGACATCCGCCCTCACTCATGACATAGAGCTTACCTCGTCGGAACCGGTAAGATCTAAGACGTATCGGGTGTCACCTCGTCGGCTTGAGCTAATAAAAGCAGAGGTTAACAGGATGCTGGAATTAGGCGTGATTGAGCCGTGTGAAAGTGATTACACTTCCCCGTTAATTCTTGTGGAGGTACCCGGCAAAGATCCGCGTCCTTGCGTAGACTATCGTAAGTTAAACCTCATCACCAAGGATCAGACATACCCAATTCCCCACATTGAGGAACGCGTCGAGAGGGTAAGCAGCGCGGAATTTATCTCAACGCTAGACCTAGTGAGAGGATACTGGCAGGTGCCGCTCACCGAGAGGGTGAGCCGGTATGCTGCATTTATTTCACCATTGGGGAAATTCCGCCCAAAAGTGTTGAGTTTCGGCCTAAAGAACGCGCCTTACTGTTTTTCAAACCTAATGGATAAGGTTTTGCAGGGTCAAGAGGACTTCGCATTGCCTTACTTGGACGACGTCGCCGTATTTTCCTCGTCCTGGCCAGAACACTTGGCGCATTTGAGAGCAGTACTGACACGCCTACGCGAAGCAGGTTTAACGGTAAAGGCGCCCAAGTGTCAGCAAGCACAAGCAGAGGTACTCTATCTCGGGCATGTTATCGGTCGAGGGCATCGCCGTCCCTCTGAAATGAAAGTGGCAGCTATCCGAGACTTTCCCCAGCCCCGAACGAAAACCGATATTCGGGCTTTTCTTGGAATAGCTGGTTACTATCGTAAGTACATCCCTAGATATTCCGACATTCCCAGCACTCTTACTGACGCGTTGCGCAAGACCGAGCCCCAAATGGTCGAGTGGGATGAGGAGAAAGAAAAGGCTTTCCGCGTTTTGAAAGGGGCCTTGTCGAGCCAACCTTTGCTTAGTTCACCGGACTACTCGAGGCCTTTCATAGTCCAATGCGACGCTAGTGATAGAGGCATGGGGGCAGTTCTTAGTCAAAGGGATGAGGGGGATCAAGAGCATCCCGTCCTCTATGTTAGCCGGAAACTCACCCTTCGCGAGCAGGTTTACAGCGCTAGCGAAAAGGAATGTGCGTGCTTGGTTTGCGCAGTCCAGAAACTGGCTTGTTATTTTGCCGGAAGCAAGTTCATTGTGGAAGTGGACCACTGTCCTCTCACCTGGCTACAGACCATGTCCTCTAAGAACGGCCGCCTGCTGCGTTGGAGCCTCGTTTCGCAACAATATACGTTTGAAATACGCTACAAAAAGGGTGTACTCCATGGCAACGCTGATCGCTTAAGTCGATGCCCCTGACGAGAGAGGATGTCTCGAGAACTCTGGCATTTTTTTTCCTGACCTAGACAAGAGCTAGTGATTGTTTTTTTACTCTTTTTGTGTATTTGTTTGAAAACGTTGAAGACACGGCAATCCAGGGTTTCGGGTTCGGTGTGCTTCCAGTGTTGTTGTTTTGTGTCACCTTAAAGTGTGAGTAACATTTTGAATAAAATGTGTATTTCCTTTTATATCAGTTAAAGGGGAAAATTGCCTGGTGGAGTTTGGCGGAATTGTCCGGCGCTCACCGGCTGAGTAGTTGTGTTTTCATGTGCGTATGTGATGTCTGTTGAGCCCACAATGAAGCAGGTGTTGCCCTCTACTTCATCAAAGACGGTCGTCACCAAACCGACTGCCGGCGCTGATCTCTCCGGACAGTGGCTGCAAACCTCAGCCCATCGAGATCTTCACCCCCCCGCGCGAGAGGCTGTTACGACCGGCCCTGGGGAACCGGTCAGGAAGAGTTTGGGGGAGAACCGGTTCTTGACCGACGGTGTCGTCCACCCCCACCTCCCCATTCGGGCTCCTCCTCTCGCTGGGAGAGCTCCGGGGTCTGCTGTGCGTTCGTGACCATGTTTGGTAACATTTTGGGGCGCCGGGACCATATATGGACATCGTGTTGGGTTGTGCCACTCCATGTGTTGTGAGAGGTGTTTCCCCCTCCCTCGTGGCCGAGGTGCCGGGGACACCGTATTGGCTGACGATGCGGACAAGGCGCCCAGTGTCAACAACGTGGCGCTATAAAATGCCGAAGACGTTTTGTATCACTCTCACTCTTCTCTCTTTGGATCAGTTGATCACTTCTTCACATGTAAATAAATCTCTGTTGTTCGTTCGGGCGCTTCTTTCTCGCTGAATTGTTGGACGATGGATCCTGCGACGGGGCCAGCTACCGAAAACGAGACCGGCAGGACCGAGAGTCCCAACACCGGCTAGCATAGACCAAGCGTGCTTTTCTCTGCCTCTTCTTGTGGCTGCTAAACCGACGTCGTTTTCTGAAATGCTGCCTTGCAGAGGATCGAATGAAGAATGATACGTGGCGTAAGGAATTGCCGTAACCTTCTTTTTCTTGTTTCCTTCATTATTTGTAGACAGTTATTACGGCGGGAAAGATGAAAGTGTTGAAGAAGACATAAATACATGTTCGCACCTGGAAGAAATGTCAGCCGATACTCGCGTCACTCTCCTGTAGTAACGTGATCATGCGGAACATCATGGGACGAGATCAGGAAGATGACAGCATGGCACCAATGTGGATGGGCAGGCTTGGCATTGCCAAGCCTGCTTGTGATCGTATTCAGTACTTGTTTCACAACTCAATACTTGCCGTCATACGTTAGCCGACAGTGGTAACATGAATATTTGTTCACTTTCGTTGTGTATATTAAGCCGTTCGAGTTCATTTTATGCAGCTATATTTACGAGGACTACCTCCGTTAAGTCATCATCATCATCATCAGCCTGACTACGTCCACTGCAGGACAAAGGCCTCTCCCATGTTCCGCCATTTAACCCGGTCCTGTGCTTGCTGCTGCCAATTTATACCCGCAAACTTCTTAATCTCTTCTGCCCACCTAACCTTCTGTCTCCCTCTAACCCGCTTCCCTTCTCTGGGAATCCAGTCAGTTACCCTTAATGACCAGCGGTTATCCTGTCTACGCGCTACATGCCCTGCCCATGTCCATTTCTTCTTCTTGATTTCAGCTATGATATCCTTAACCCCCGTTTGTTCCCTAATCCACTCTGCTCTCTTCTTGTCTCTTAAGGTTACACCTACCATTTTTCTTTCCATTGCTCGCTGCGTCGTCCTCAATTTAAGCTGAACCCTCTTTGTAAGTCTCCAGGTTTCTGCTCCGTAGCTAAGTACCGGCAAGATACAGCTGTTATATACCTTCCTCTTGAGGGATAGTGGCAATCTACCTGTCATAATTTGAGAGTGCTTGCCGAATGTGCTCCACCCCATTCTTATTCTTCTAGTTACTTCAATCTCGTGGTTCGGCTCTGCGGTTATTACCTGCCCTAAGTAGACATAGTCTTTTACAACTTCAAGTGCACTAGTACCTATCTCAAAGCGCTGCTCCTTGCCGAGGTTGTTGTACATTACGTTCGTTTTCTGCAGATTAATTTTAAGACCCACCTTTCTGCTCTCCTTGTCTAACTCCGTAATCATGAGTTGCAATTCGTCCCCCGAGTTACTCAGCAATGCAATGTCATCGGCGAATCGCAGGTTACTAAGGTATTCTCCATTGACTCTTATCCCTAACTGTTCCCATTATAGGCTTCTGAAAACCTCCTGTAAGCACGCGGTAAATAGCATTGGGGAAATCGTGTCTCCCTGCCTTACACCCTTCTTGATTGGTATTCTGTTGCTTTGTTTATGAAGCACTATGGTAGCGGTTGATCCCCTGTAGATTTCTTCCAGAATGTTTATATATACTTCATCGACGCCCTGATTCCGCAGTGTTTGCATGACGGCTGATATTTCTACTGAATCAAACGCCTTCTCGTAATCTATGAAGGCTATGTATAGTGGTTGGTTATACTCTGAGCATTTTCTATTACCTGATTGATAGTATGAATGTGGTCAATTGTTGAGTAGCCTGTTCGAAATCCTGCTTGTTCCTTTGGTTGATTGAATTCAAATGTTTTCTTTACTCTGTTAGCAATTACCTTTGTAAATAGCTTGTATACTACAGAGAGCAAGCTGATCGGCCTGTAATTCTTCAAGTCCTTGTCATCTCCTTTCTTATGTATTAAGATGATGTTAGCGTTCTTCCAAGACTCTGGTACTCTTCCCGTCAAGAGACACCACGTAAACAGGGTGGCTAGTTTTTCTAACACAATCTGTCCTCCATCTTTCAGCAGATCTGATGTTACCTGATCTTCACCAGCAGCTTTGCCCCTTTGCATGCTTTCCAAAGCTTTTCTGACTTCTTCTATCATTACTGGTGGGGTCTAATCTGGGTTACCGCTAGTTCTTATAGTATTAAGGTCGTGGTTGTCTCGGCTACTGTACAGATCTCTGTAAAACTCCTCCGCTATTTTAACTATCCTATCCATATTGGTAGTTATTTTGCCTTCTTTGTCCCTTAGTGCATACATCCGACTTTTTTCTATCCCAAGTTTCCTCTTCAATGATTTGACACTTCCTCCGTTTTTCAGAGCGTGTTCAATTCTCTCCATGTTATACCTTCTTACTTCGCATACCTTACGTCTATTAATCAACTTCGAAAGCTCTGCCAGTTCTATTTTGTCTGTTGTACTTGACACTCTCATGATTTGACGCTTCTTATATAGGTTCTTCGTTTCCTGGGAAAGCTTGCCAGTGTCCTGTCTAACTACCCTGCCCCCAACTTCCACTGCACACTCCGTAATGATACTGGTCAGATTATCATTCATTGTATCTACGCTAAGGTTGGTTTCCTCACTAAGAGCCGAGTACCTGTTCTGCAGCGACACTCTGAATTCCTGTACTTTCCCTCTCAGTGCTAGCTGATTGATTGGCTTCTTGCGTATCAGTTTCTGTCGTTCCTTCTTCAAGTCTAGGTGAATTCGAGACCGTACCATTCTATGGTCACTGCATCGTACCTTGCCAATCACTTCCACATCCTGCACGATTCCAGGTTGTGCACTCATTATAAAGTCTATTTCGTTCTTATTTTCACCATTAGGGCTCCTTTATGTCCACTTGCGGTTTTCTCGTTTTCGGTGGAAGGTATTCAAAATCCGTAAATTATTGCGTTCTGCGAATTCTACTAGTAGCTCTCCCCTGGCGTTTCTAGTACCAATGCCATAATCTCCTACTGCCCGGTCTCCAGCCTGCTTCTTCCCTACTTTTGCATTAAAATCTCCCATCACTATAGTATACTGTGTTTTTACCTTACTCATTGCCGATTCAACGTCTTCATAGAAGCTTTCAACTGAAGCGTCATCATGGCTGGATGTAGGCGCGTAAGCCTGTACTACCTTCATCTTGTATCTTTTATTCAGTTTAATTACGATACCAACCACCCTTTCATTAATGCTATAATATTCCTCTATGTTGCCAGCTATGTTGCTATGAATTAGGAACCCCACTCCCAGTTCTCTTCTGTCTGCCAAGCCCCTGTAGCAAAGTACGTGCCCATTCTGTAGCACCGTATAGGCCTCATCTGTCCTCCTAACCTCACTGAGCCCTATTATATCCCATTTAACACCCTCTAGCTCCTCGAATAGTACAGCTAGACTTCCCTCACTAGATAAGGTTCTAGCGTTAAACGTTGCCAAGTTCAGGTTCCAATGGCGGCCTGTCCGGATCCAGAGATTCTTAGCACCCTCTGCTGCGTTGCAGATCTGACCGCCGCCGTGGTCAGTTGCTTCGCAGCTACTGGGGACTGAGGGCCGTGAGTTATTTGACGTAAGCATGTGGGAGGTAGTGGCCAGATACTGCACCAGGGTGGCCAATCCTTCTCTGGTGAGAGAGTGCGTTCTCGGCGGTGTTTGCCGATGAGGCCGCACCCCAGGCCTCTTAATGCAGTTCCATCAACACGCGGATTTTTTTTCTTTTATTCCGGTTGGGAACTGCGCGGTACCGGGATTTGAACCACGGACCTCTTGCATGCGAGGCGGATGCTCTAACCACTACGCCTCCGTTAAGTAATTTACACCTATTTGGTTGAAGGATCTTCATGACGTAGCAATAACAAGCAGAAAATGTACCTAATGAAAAATTTTTAGAAATGCACTCATCCCAGCAGAAACCTGGAGACTTACAAAGAGGGTTCAGCTTAAATTGAGGACGACGCAGCGAGCAATGGAAAGAAAAATGGTAGGTGTAACCTTAAGAGACAAGAAGAGAGCAGAGTGGATTAGGGAACAAACGGGGGTTAAGGATATCATAGCTGAAATCAAGAAGAAGAAATGGGCATGGGCAGGGCATGTAGCGCGTAGACAGAATAACCGCTGGTCATTAAGGGTAACTGACTGGATTACCAGAGAAGGGAAGCGGGTTAGGGGGAGACAGAAGGTTAGGTGGGCAGATGAGATTAAGAAGTTTGCGGGTATAAATTGGAAGCAGCAAGCACAGGACCGGGTTAACTGGCGTAACATGGGAGAGGCCTTTGTCCTGCAGTGGACGTAGTCAGGCTGATGATGATGATGATGATGATCCCTATGAAGTGAATCATGGTGAGTGGGGGAAGCTACGTCGCAAAGCCCATAACTTTGAAGTCATTGACTAGTATAAAGGGTTTGTGCTTGTAGGCTTTAAACTTTTTTCTTTGTCACAAATTATTGTACGTCACGTGAGCGTTGCCGCATATAACGTTGCCTTGACATAGGAACTCCGGAAAAGCCTCGCCCCTTCCCCAAAAAAAACATAAATGAACAACCTACCTTGGCTAGTTTAGTTATCTCGAAGCTCTCAAGCACACCAAGCGAACTCATATGAGCGGACTCTTACTCCACGGTGCTAACGTCAAAAAGTCGGCCAAAAACTCATTTCGGAGTGCGCCTCATTACAGGTCAGGTTGCGGCGATCAGCGTCGCGCACCCCTGATATGCCCTGGCAGCACAGTAACCACCCCGGTGGATTCCCGAAGGCTGCAAATCCGACTGCAACGAATCGCGGCTTCAGAATATCCCTCCCACTATTTTCTTTCGGGACAAATTCTGGCCCACCGCAATGCAGATGACCACTCTCTGGCTTCACGTACTTATGAGACTTATAACTGGAAAGTCAGGTGAAAAGAAGGTTTCATAGCAGTGCAGTATTGACAAAAAGGCGCTATTATAAATGCGAAGCATTTCTTAGCAAACTTCGGCGAGTCTTACCGTATCTATCTATCTATCTATCTATCTATCTATCTATCTATCTATCTATCTATCTATCTATCTATCTATCTATCTATCTATCTATCTATCTATCTAGCCGCCTAAGACTTTTAGCTCTCGTGGCTGTTTCAATGATGGGATCTATACCATAATTTGCATGGTATAACATGACTGTATGAAGAGTATAAGTGACTAGTCATAAGATGAAAAAAAATTGGCAGATCCCACGTACAGTGGGAATCGATAATATGCGAAGCACGAATAATAAATGTTGATATGCCACTTTAAAATCAGCACAACCTAACGAAGTGGAGGTAAATGATGGCATACATGAGTTTCATATCATGATTATCATGTTTGGATGTGTCGTTTACGTTCGTAATCTATTCTCGTCATGCAATACCAAATTTAGTATATGAAATTATATATCAAATAATATATAAATAAACTATATATATATATATATATATAGCGGTCACGAGCACAGTATGAGCGTGGTATGTTGTCATGTTCTTACATTACACGCGTGTCAGGATTTTAATGCTTGCACCAGTCATATATCTCGTCTTCCAGCGACGTCACATAACTCCAACTTTGGTATATGTGGAGCAAGCAAAATGGCAGCGAGCGCATCATGAAGAACCCAATATACTCTAATGAAGCGTTGACGCACGCGCACGCTGGGCACAGCGACGCAACGTTAGCAAAACGCGAACACACTATAGTCTGGCGCCAGGCACTACCAGCGTCCATCGGCGCTGCCAGGCGGCAGCGCCGATGGACGCTGCCGTCTGCTGCCGACTGCTTCGCACTTAATACTGCCATGTATTTATTGACTGTCATGATTTAATGTCTAGGTCTTGCAGCTCCTGCAGTGGTTTTGCTAGCTTTACATATACCACATTTCGTATTACGAGACATTGATGGATGGTGAAGGTATAGGACTGGTGCAAGCATAATATTCATGACATGCCCCGCCGCGGTAGTCTAGTGGCTAAGGTACTCGGCTGCTGACCCGCAGGGCGCGTGTTCGAATCCCGGCTGCGGCGGCTGCATTTCCGATGGAGGCGGAAATGTTGTAGGCCCGTGTGCTCAGATTTGGGTGCACGTTAGAGAACCCCAGGTGGTCGAAATTTCCGGAGCCCTCCACTACAGCGTCTCTCATAATCATAGCGTGGTTTTGGGACGTTAAACCCGACAAGTCAATCAATTAATATTCATGACATGCATGTTATGTAAGAAAATGAATACATGCCACGCTCACGATGCCCTGACGTTTTTGTCGCTAGCTTTATATATACCATGTTTGGTATTACGTGGCGTGAGTGGATGACGAATGTATATATGAGTGGTGCAAACATAATATCACGACATGCGTGTCATGTAAGAACATGACTACATGCCACGCACATGATGCGCTCGGGCTCGTTTTGCGGCACTTTCACAAATATCAAACGTTGTATTAAGTGATGTGAATGAATGACAAAGGTATATCACTAGTAAAACGTGAGAATCATGAAAAGCGTGTCACGTAGAACATTACAACATGCTATGTTCATAGCGTGCTCGCGGCCGTTTTTCTAGCTTCACATATACCAAATTTGGTATTAAGTGACGTGATTATATGGCAACGGTAAATAACACGTCCCAACTTGATAATGATGACGTGGAAGTCATGCACGGCATAATATACATCCGCCTCTTAACGTTGTGCTGATTTTAATATGACAATTCAACCTTCCTGATTCGTGCCCCGCATATTATCGATTCGCACTGTACGTGGTACCTATCATTTTTTCCCTTCTTTTCTGCCCTGTACCCTCTTTACCATATTGCCACAGCTCGACCATCGCAGAAGACGCGTACCACAATTCGCGTTCGTAAAAGCCGTCAAGCAAGTAGCAAGAAAGCCGCGCCATGGAACGCCGTCCTGCACGCGCCACGATGCTACGCCATGGGACTGGCACGAGACTCGAGGGGCAGAAGAGGAGAGCGACGAAGTTAGAGTCAGGGGCGCAGACATTTTGGCTGACCATTTTTAGCTTCAAGTTTACGGGCACAAGTTCGCCCTGAATAAAGAGTTTATATAGTACCAGGTGCTATATTTATTCGTAACAATCTGGTGGAGGTGCTGGGTATGATTCCAAGCCCACCACAGGCAAGGAGAAGCCCAGATCCCAGAAGATTGGAGCCAGCAGAATTGACACCTGTGCACCAACGCACGAGTCGCCGACTACGTGGGGAGCAGCCCGAGTTTGGCCCCCTAATTGACTCATCAAGACCTGTCGAGACCTCAAGCACAAGCGTCACTACGATGGCCACCCAGTCGATGCCATCTCCATCTCACCTCATCGTGGATTTGCCACGTACACCAGAGGTCTTCCACGGTGAGACCTTTGAAGACGCCGAGGACTGGCTTGAAGGCTTCGAGCGCGTTGCACGTTTGAATGGTTGGGACGAAGCCCGAAAGCTTCGTTACGTTTACGTCGCCCTGCAAGATTCGGCACGTACGTGGTTTGAGAACCACGAAGCGTGCATGCTGTCATGGGACGACTTCCGACGAGAGCTAATCGCAACCTATCCGAACACGGACCGCAAAGAGAAGGCAGAGGCTGCTCTTCAGGCGAGGAACCAGCGGAATAACGAGAGCGTGGCCATGTACATAGAAGACATGTCACGGCTCTTCCGCCGAGCCGACCAAAACATGGCCGAGGAGAAGAAGTTGCGGCACCTAATGCGTGGAGTAAAGGAAAAAATTTTTGCAGGCCTGGTGCGTAATCCACCGCGAACTGTGGCGGAGTTCCGGTCCGAGGCAACGACCATGGAAAGGACGCTACAACAACGTGCGCGACTGTACAACAGAGACTTCAGCGTCTCTTCAGTCAGGGTGGAGTCAACAACCTTCCCCACCAACGTTGACGTCCTCCGGGAAATGGTGAGGGCTATTGTTAAGGAGGAGCTCCAGAAACTGCAACTTCCTCAAAGTCCTTCAGCGATGCCCTCAATCGCGGACGTTGTGCGTGAAGAAGTGCGGCAAGCAATTATTCAACCGCAGCCTCAGGTGCCACACTACACGCAACCGGAACCTCAGCCACAGCTGTCATACGCGCAAGTCGTACGGCAAGACATGAGACGCCCGAGCTTTGCACAAGCTCCCGTTATGCCACCGACCTTTCCTCGCAGTGCTCCAGCGCCGATGCCAGAAGCAAGACCCCGCAAAAGTGATGTATGGCGCACGGCAGACCGGCGGCCCCTCTGCTACCACTGTGGGGAGGCAGGTCATCTTTATCGGACATGCCACTACCGTCGGGTCGGGCTACGTGGCTTCCCAGTGAATGCGCCCTGCCCTCGTAACGGTGAGCGCCCTTACGAAATCGAAGAATATTTGTCTTCGCGCTATGCCTATCCAAACACTCAGCGACATGAATCGCGGTCGATTGCACCAATGCGCAATAGGTCGCCGAGTCCACACCCATCATCTACTTTCCCGAGGCGTCGTTCACCAAGCCCGCGACGGGAAAACTAGAACCGGCGACCTGTGGAGGCAGGGCCGCTGATTTTCGAAAAACTGAAAACCCTCCATCGCTAACCGGATCAGACGACGACACTGACACAACGACGGACAAGCGCAGTAATGGTGACGTGACATCCGAGCTACAAGTCAGAATAGACGACGTAGAAACCATAGCGTTAATAGACACAGGTTCAGATTACTCAGTAATAAGTAGCATGCTCGCAAAGAAGCTGAAGAAAGTGCTCACTCATTGGACCGGACCGCAGATACGCACCGCCGGCGGGCACTTAGCCAGCCCCGTAGGATTGTGCACAGCGAGAGTGGGAATAAGAGGCCATGTGTACGCCTGCAGTTTTATTGTTCTTCCTGAATGTTCCCGTGAGGCAATTCTGGGCATGGACTTTCTGCAAGCAAACAGTGCCATCATCGACTTGCAGAAATCCCAAGTTTCTTTCTCTACAGAGAACACTGTTGCCGTGTGTCATGCGGAGCAACCAATTGTTTCGTCTCTTCGTATTGTGGATGAAGGTGTGACAGTGCCGCCACGTAGCAGCGTGACAGTTTCTGTGAAAAGCGACATTTTTCGTGAATATGCCGGACTAGCTGATGGAAATGTCGAACTGCTGCTCACAAAGGGAATACGCGTGGCGAGAGGTCTAGTGAACCTGCGGAACGGATATACTGATGTGCTATTGACTAACTTTACCAACGAGGTACAGCATGTGGCGAAGGGAGCAGCCATAGCATCACTTCATGACTACTTACAAGTCTCAGATGTTTGCACCATAGAAAAAGTACCTACAACGCCCTCAACAGTGGAAAGTGTCCTCGAGAAAATAGATATTGACCGAGAGCTTTCATCTCTGCAGAAAGACCAGATTGTGGAGTTGATCAAGGAATTCGCAGAGTGTTTTTCTTCTTCTTTGAAAGTCGGACGTACGCCTGTAGCAAAGCACCGCATTGTAATCGAAGGGCATGTTAGACCAGTATGTCAGCATCCATACCGAGTAGCTCCAAAAGAAAGGGAGGCGATAAAGAAGCAAGTACAGGAGATGCTCGACGACGATGTCATACAGCCCTGCAAAAGCCCATGGGCATCGCCGGTAGTATTGGTGAAGAAGAAGGACAACACCATGCGGTTCTGTGTTGATTACAGAAAACTCAACCTCGTCACGAAGCGAGACGTGTACCTACTCCCACGAGTCGACGATACGTTGGATAAACTGCGCAATGCTCACTTTTTTTCATCGTTGGATCTAAAGAGCGGGTACTGGCAAATAGAAGTCGACGAACGAGATCGGGAAAAGACGGCGTTTGTGACACCCGACGGACTCTACGAGTTCAAAGTACTCCCATTTGGTTTGTGTTCTGCTCCCGCTACCTTCCAGAGGATGATGGACACTGTGCTCTCCGGCCTCAAATGGCAGTCATGTCTTGTCTATCTGGATGACGTAGTAATTTTTCCACTACGTTCGAGCAGCATGTACAGAGATTGAGAACGGTACTGGACGCTATTCGTATGGCTGCACTTACGATCAAACCCGAAAAGTGCCACTTCGGGTTCCGGGAGCTCCGGTTCCTCGGGCACATTGTCAGTTCTCACGGTGTCCGCCCAGATCCGGATAAGATCACTGCGGTTGAAAATTTCCCAAGGCCAAGAGACAAGAAAGCTATGCGACGTTTCCTGGGGCTTTGTGCCTACTATAGGCGCTTTGTTGAAAATTTCTCCAAGATTGCGGAACCACTGACACGGCTTACGAAGGAAGGTGTGCCATTCATCTGGCACCAAGAGCAAAAAGACGCCTTCTCTGAGTCACGACGGCGTTTGCAGTCACCTCCCATACTTGCTCATTTTGACGAAGATGCCAAAACAGACATTCATACGGACGCCAGCAACGTTGGCCTCGGTGCTATTCTTGTTCAATGGCAGAACGGGGAAGAAAAAGTTATTGCTTATGCAAGCCGCACTCTGTCGAAAGCTGAGTATAATTATTCAGCTACGGAAAAGGAATGTCTCGCAGTGATATGGGCTATCAGTATGTTCCGTCCATATTTATACGGTAGACCATTCCGAGCCATCAGTGACCATCATTCATTGTGCTGGCTTGCGAACCTCAAGGATCCTTCCGGAAGACTTGCTAGATGGAGCCTACGTCTACAAGAATATGACATCACCGTAGTCTACAAGTCTGGCCACAAGCACAATGACGCGGACTGCTTGTCACGAGCACCAATCCAGAACTCGTCTCCTGAGCATGAACAAGACTCCGCATTTCTTGGAGCTGTGAATGTGTCGGAGATGGCTCATGATCAACGAATGGACCCAGAATTACTTCTGCTCATTCAATACTTAGAGGGGCAGCAAGTCGAAGTACCGCGAGTTTTCATCCGTGGACTACGTTCCTACGTCCTCCGCAACAACGTTCTCTACAAGAGAAACTTTCAACACACCGGTGAAACGTTCCTACTGCTGATACCATCATCACTGCGAGCGGAAATTTTAGAAGCGTGTCATGATGACCCATCGGCAGGTCACTTGGGCATTAGTAGGACTTTGGCAAAAATCCGCCGCAGATATTACTGGCCAAAATTGATGGATTCAGTACAGCATTACGTAAGATCATGTCGAGAATGCCAAAGACGCAAAGTACCACCCCTAAAACCAGCAGGTCTTTTGAAACCGATAGAGCCACCGAAAGTCCCGTTTGAGCAGGTCGGAATGGATTTGCTAGGACCATTTCCTATGTCATCGTTTGGGAAGCGCTGGATAGTTGTAGCAACCGACTACATGACCCGGTATGCCGAGACGTCATCTCTCACAAAAGGAACGGCAAATGAAGTGGCTCAGTTTTTTGTGACCCAGATAGGGCTGCGACATGGCGCACCTAGAGTTCTTATAACTGACAAAAGAACTGCGTTCACTGCCAGGCTAGTACAGTCTGTCATGAAACTAACGCACACCGACCACAGAAGAACTACCTCATACCATCCGCAAACTAACGGGTTAACTGAAAGGCTGAACAGGACGCTTGCTGACATGATCGCGATGTATGTGGACGTCGAGCATCGGACTTGGGACACCATATTACCGTATGCTACATTTGCATACAATACCGCAGTACAAGAGACAACCCACTTCACGCCATTTCAACTTGTTTATGGTCGGACAGTAATAACGACATTAGACGCGATGCTGCCTGTCAACAGCACGAATGAAGAGGACCCTGACATAAGCGAATATGTAGAAAGGGCAGAAGAGGCGCGACAACTAGCACGGAACCGCATCATTCAACAGCAGAACGTCGACGCGCACCGTTACAATCTAGGACGAAGGGATGTTCAGTACTCCCCTGGAGACCAAGTGTGGGTCTGGACGCCTGTACGTGCACGTGGCCTATCAGAAAAGCTTATGCGGCGCTATTTTGGCCCTTACAGGGTTCTCCGTCAGCTAGGCCCATTAAACTACGAAGTGATCCCTGAAGGTCAAGTATGCACAACACGACGCAGGAATCTCCCGGAAGTTGTACATGTAGTACGTATGAAACCGTACTACGACAGGAACTGAACAACGTCGTCTAACACAAGGAGAAGTCCTATTGTTTAGAAACTGTCAGCCGGCTCTACGCATCGGGGCGATGCGTGCTAGGAGGGGGACTAATGCCACAGCTCGACCATCGCAGAAGACGCGTACCACAATTCGCGTTCGTAAAAGCCGTCAAGCAAGTAGCAAGAAAGCCGCGCCATGGAACGCCGTCCTGCACGCGCCACGATGCTACGCCATGGGATTGGCACGAGACTCGAGGGGCAGAAGAGGAGAGCGACGAAGTTAGAGTCAGGGGCGCAGACATTTTGGCTGACCATTTTTAGCTTCAAGTTTACGGGCACAAGTTCACCCTGAATAAAGAGTTTATATAGTACCAGGTGCTATATTTATTCGTAACAATATAATATGGCCCGGCCCAACAGCTGGTTTTATATGAAGTCACGAACCAGAGTGAAAATTACAGCCTATTTCTGCCATTATGGCGACAATAATTGGTAATCTTCATGTATTAAGCACTAGATAACAGAAATGATTTTAAGAGTATTCTTTTGCATTAATGCTGAGTTGACAGCACGTGTCCCATTATCTGACACTTTCGTCTTAAGCAAGACAAAAGTTCGCCACGGTAAAGCAGCTCGGCTGCTGACCGAAAGGTCGTGGGTTTGATCCCTGCTGCGGTGGTTGCATTTGGAAAGAGGCGATTTCGTAAAGGCACGGGCGCGGTGGGATGTCAGTGCACAATAAGTAACTTCAGATGTTAATTATTTTCTGAGCCCCCCACTATGGCGTCTCTCATAATCATATCATTGTTTTCGTGCGTAATACCCCAGGTACTAATATAGTTAATGCAAAACGTTTGGGCGAAGTCCACTTCTTGACTTCAACACCGTCATTTTTAAATTTTGTATTTAGATGACAGTTTTATGTCCTTACCGAAACAAGAAATACTTGCAATGTTGCACTATTACCACATGCACAATTAAGTCTTTGAATATGTTTTGATGAAGCTAGCTCACAAGGCCAGAATAGTTCTTCTGACCGAATTTTTCGGAGACCATTGACTTATGATGTAAGTGGCTTTTCTAAATATATCGGATGGGGTGACTTAGAGAACGCACCTATGAAGTCGCGCATTTCGAGAGAAAATGTGGTTGCGCAGATGAATGTTTGTATACGGCATTGCCAGCACCAGGTGCTGACACACTGTTTTTTTTTTTCAGTTGAATATGTCTGACGAGATATATTCCTTACATTTTCACCCGTGGTACCACAGTCTACTTTTGTAATTTTCTTTGTTCACTGATCAATTGATTGTTCACTCTGCTTTGCATACTACTCCTCATTTGCAATACACAATAGTTCACTCGTAAGCTAATATGCAAACTGTTCGATATCCTTCTTGTCTCTTTGTCGTCGTTCTGTTCTCACGCTATAACTATCATCATGTCATACCAACTAGCCCAAATTGCCACACTTCTCAATTAAACAAGCTCATCTGCTGTCTCGAGTACTTTTAGTATACAAAGCATCAATTTGCTTTACATCTTTTCTGGTGTGGTTACATAAAAAAGTCATTACTTGCGGCAGCCTATCAGAAGTTTAGAATGATGCGTTATTTATTTTACAAATGGGGTATTATCGAAAAAAAACACTACATCAGAACCTGGAGGAAACACATGCCGTGTCACATTAGTTAAATTATTTTGCAAATGTTAATTTTTATAACATCACCCAATGCAGGTAATCAAATGAAACTGAGCTGATTTTTTGTTTCTATTCAAGCATTGATTCCACATTCGTGTTCATGTGGACTAACTAATACTTTCAACGTTTTAATTAAAGTTTGCAGCAAATTGGTGCTTTTATCGGGATGGAAGTTCGAAGGTTGATAAGAATAATGATCCCAAATTTTATCACTGGTATACGTTGATGATGGTTATCATATATTGTAATGAGATTTCGAAAAAAGTTATCACGTATTTAGCTTCGTGTTCAACCTATTGTATTTCATTTCAGTTTCGTTTTGCCTCGAAGGCCAATTATTCATTAACGGTTTACGAACTAGCTTGTCAATTTTATCCAGCTGATGAACCACTGAATTACAATAAGTAATTGATTAAGTATCAACACTCAAGAAACAGAGAAAGCCACACGACGATATTATAGTGTGATGTCTAAGTGCATGAATTTTTACCCCTAGCTAGCATCAAAGTGTGAACCATTGACAAGATTTATTTCCGTGTGAACTGTCTCAGCCTGCTTACTCGCAAGTGCAATCAAGAGATCCTCATCACGTGTCCTTTTAAGGCTTCTATGCCTCAGTAACTACGCAAATGTGGCTTTGCTAAAGGGTATGACTTTGTTCGTTTTAGGTTAGGCCATAGCAAGACCTTGAATTGAAATGCTGTTTTTTTTGGTCGCAGTTTGATATTGTGACATTTTTATGCATCACGTCTTTGCCTCTTTCAGACAATTTCGCAATTCACTCAGCAAACTGGCCAGCAATTACCCTGCTGGTTCTTCCGACATAGTGGTTACAACTACCACGGTTCTGTATCGTTTGCGTAAATGCATTTGAGGCGCTCAGTCAATCCGACGAAACAATGGTCAACGTTCCATACCATTTGTCATAACTTAAGCAATCGCTTATGTCCAAATAAAGTTGCGACGAGCTTGCTCGCGTACAGGCCTCAGTTCTAAGGAAAACCTTGGCAAAGTTCTATCTTTACCGCAGAAACACTCTGATCGAGGCGAACACTTGATTGTCCATTGCAGAATATGCCCTGTGTATTGCGTCACCATCGTGAAACAGCGTGAAAAACGAGGATACAGAAAGTAACACACTGGGCTCCAACCCACACTTTTTAAAGTATTGCATCACATATACGCCGTCATGTTCTTTAACTCTTTATGACATAACTTCTGCCTTAATTTTAAGCAACAAGGCTTGATTTTCAGACTATGCTATAAGGACGGCAATGGATCATACACGGGATAATATTATGAACACAAAAAGCAATGCTCATATCGCAATACGAGGTACACAAGAACATTAGATTTAATGTTACGTACAGTAAAGTCATAAACTTTAAGCGCTATTTATCTTCTCAATACATTTATTGCCGTATGTAAAAGTTGTGCAAATGAGTTCAAACAATCTTCAGTTTTTGTGCCCACAAAGAGACAAGCATATATAAAGCAGGGCTGATGAGTACCGACAGAGCTTGTTACATGGGAAAAGTATGATATCTCGCAACGTCACTTCAGCCACCGCCACCTTTGCCTGTTCATATAATCCTGTGAGCCGAACGACATATCGTTATCTAGTAGATGTCTGTTTTCTTGCTTCTATCTTTCCCAAGTGATGATGTGCAATTGTATGGTCAAATGCCCACGTTTTAGTCTTGTTTACGTGGAAACGTTGAAGCTTTAAAGCACCATTTCTTCAAACAACTCCTTAGCTTTCACGGCGGCCACCATGACTTACAAGAACAGCGTAACTTGTCTTCTGCGCTGCCGGTAGACTGAAAATTTTGGTCATTTAGAATAATTTACTTGTGTCATGAGGTGCATGGACAGAGAAACCTCAATGGCACGAAATGCTTTGTCCATTTAGGCGTTGCAAAGGACAGCCGCTTAGCAGCTGTAGTGCGAGTATTTTTATTGAAATAGGAAAAAAAGAACGTATTTGCGGACCACATAAATAACGTAAACTATTGCGGAGTGCAATACGCTGATATTTCAACACTTGATTGCCCTTTATTAGAGTACGTCAACACATGCTAGACGCAAACTTCGAAGAAACAGAATGTGTGGGCAATGTGCAGAAGGTGAGAAGAAAATCAAGGTAAAAAAAGAGGAAGACCACACATGGCATGGCAGACGTAAAAAACTAACTGGAAGGTAAAGAAGAGAAGGTGACGTGGGCATAGGACTAGTGGGTGTTCGAACACAAGCACGTGAGTGGGCGATGAGCAACGTCGGCTTGTGTTCCGGGTGTTCCGGCTCTATCTATTCTACGGCATCTCACCGTGTACGGGCTCTGGCTTCTCAAAGAAATGTCTCAAAATGTAATGGCAGTCTACTACGACGCTATATAACATATCTTAACGGTACTGCTAGGCCGACAGGACATTTGTAAAAGACATAGACTTTATATACCGAGCCTAGAGGAAAACCTCCCGAGGGCCCATGCATTTAAACCTCCGACCACTCGGGTGCCGCCAATTCTCGATGGAGGGGGAAATGTTGTAAGCCCATGTGCTCAGATTAGGGTGCACGCAAAAGAACCCCAGGTGGTCGAAATTTCCGGGTCCCTCCACAACGGCGGCGTCTCTCATAATCATATGGTGGTTTCGGGACGTAAACCACACGTATAAATCTAATGGATGCCGCCATGATGGAACGATACTCAACTTTCGGGTTACGTATACGCTCGCATTCCCACTGCATGCTGCATCAACCCCTGGCTTTTTTTTTTGTGTCGTCAGATTGTTGCCTCGTGAGAACAAAAAAAAATTAAGTGACCCGAAAGCTTCACCTTTAGGGGTCGAACGCAAAAGCAACATTCTATTCCTAGTGCGTACTATAACACTTAGGGCCTTAAAATTTTTCGAGTTTGCTATGCACCCACTACGTGGCCTTAAGGAATTAGGCGCTATAGTGTGTGTGCCTTTTGTAGTGGTGTACAGGCTTTCAACCATGTTGCCATTATGATAAGCACATATTCTAACGCTCGTTGGCAATGGCTTGTACCACGCAATATTACTGCAATATGTCGCGTTGCTTTGTGAAACATGTATACACGACACGCGTGTTTGTGAAGCATGTAAGCTACTATCACTGCGTTTCCAAGCAGAGGAAGTTCTGTTCACTGTTTTCAGAAGCAGAGACGTAGCCGTGTGGTAGGACATGCGATCGCCCCGCAAACGACCCGGGTTCAATATTTACTTGGACCCAAACAACCCTGTTGCGGTCCCCCACTGCTCCAGGATTTCTAATCATTTATTTATATCGTTTGCATCGTTCTTGTTTTTTCGGTCACACGTAAGATGATTTTTCGCTTTTTGAACCAACGGCGCCGACGCCAACGCTGACACCGACGCCGACGCCGGAATTTCTGCGAAATGAGCCATTTACCGCTATCGCGTTAAAACACCGTGAGTGAAGCGTAAACAAGCCGTCGCAATTGAGCATGCACGCATCACAGTCCCCGCTTTCAAATGACCGGTACGAGGATGGCGGTGCCCTCCAGTAAACAAATCTGCAAGCGCTCCCTTCCGCCTGCAGGAAATTGCATAAATTGGCAATGTGTCCTTCCCAAAAGTAGTTGATAGAAACATCAATCAATTTCAGTTTATTTATAACACGTGTCGCACTTGTTTATGATTTATGCTGTGAGAAGATGAGTGTTTTAAATTGATATATTTATCGCTTCCTTGAAGTATCGTAATGGCAACAATGACAACGTTCGAAAATGTCAGCGCTTTAGTGCTTATATTTTTTCCTGCACAACTTTTCCTCTGGAGTCTGGATATTGATTCTGTGTTAAAGAGAAATTTTGAGATGTGGTATCCAGTGCTACCGAGGCACTCTGGTAGTATATTCGAGTACCACGCAGATGGCCTGAATTCTAATTCTGTCAAAACAGGAAATTTTTTTGACCATTTTTTCATTTCGCCTGAGATTGTTTGCGGACACAGACTGCCGGGTGATCCGGTAGCGAACTACTACGATGCGCGCTTTTTGAGATCGCATCACAGCTTTCACTACAATGTATCATCATAGTCATCATCATCAACTTGACTACGGTTCCTGCAAGACGAATGCCTCCCCCATGTTCCACTAGTCAACTCGGTCCTGTGCTTGCTGCCACCTCCTAGCCACAAACTTCTAATCTCATCTGCCTACTCAACTTCCTTTTCCGCTTCACCCGCATGCCTTCTCTCAGAATCCAGTGTGTGATTCTCATAGACTAGCGGTGAACTTGCCTTTGCGCCTGGAGGATTACAAAGACGAATCAATTTAAGTTGATGATGATGCAGCGAGCCCTGGAAAAGTAAATAATAGGTGTAACCTGAAGGACCAAGAAGATATCAGAGTAAAGCAGAGAACAAACGGGTGTTAAGAACATCGTAGCAGAAACTAAAAAGAAGAAATGGTCATGGACAGAACACGTAGCGCGAAGGAAAGATAAATGCAATGTATGTAAAGGCTCACACATGATTATTAGTTAGAAGGTAATAATAAATGACGGCGGCAGTGGTAGCAACGGCAACAAACCTGCCACGTCCACCGACGGTGTCTGTTGCCTAGGTTGACGCCATTGTTAGAGAGTGGAAAACAAGGTTAAGGGCCTAGAACTCTACCTGCTCGTAGAGGTGCTCTTGTCTCGCTGATGACAGTCGGTAAACGTAGCTGACTGACGTTCCTAGTATTGTTTCGCTCATTTTAATTATTTCTTGATTCCCGCGAGAGTGGTTACAAATAGCGGCGCTGATGGTAGACAACGACCCTACACAGCCACTGCTGTTGTGTTTTGATAGCATCTTTTGCTGTAAAAAAAGAAGAAAAAAAAATAACTGTGTGGAACGCCTCTTGTCAGTACTGGATGCTCAGCTCACTTTTTTTCGCTGTATTCTAAGCCACGTGCAGCGCTCTCTTATCTGTTTTTAGTTCTCTCCTTCACTCTTGCCACTTTGCGGTTACTGCGTGCGATGGCCCTGCTTTTCTGTCTCTTGTTGGCAGAGTAAATGAGACGTTGTTAACTGATAAGTATTATTCGCCACGTACAATCCGACTCTGTATCTTCCCAAAACCAATAGCAAGCATGCAATTTTAGAACTGGTCGTATTTTTGTACAATAAAAGAAACATCAAAATTTTTCTTGAACATACTTCATAGTAAAATATCAATCCAACTGATATTCACTCTTTGAAAATTTTGTTTAGGCGCACTGAAAAGACACGGACAGAAGAAGTTGACAAGCACAAAACATACTTAATGGTAAAATATCAAACTGATATGCACTGTTTGAAAATTTTGTTGAAGCGCGCAGAAAAGACATGGACTCCTGTCCGTGTCTTTTCAGTGCGCTCCAACTAAGTTTTCAAACGCGAACGTAATCCAACTGACCCAATTCGTAATTTCGCTGATATTCACTGACGAACTATGGCGACACATTCAAACCAAAAAGTTTTTAACACCGGAATTGCATTTGCCGGAGGTAATGTGGAATCCGTGGGTTGAAAAACAAGAAGCCGGTTAACAACATACAGGAGAATTACATCTAAAGCTGAGAAAGTGTTCCTTCCAGCGTAAGTTGTTGACACCTGTTGGAACTGATAGGTACATGGCATCTACGGTGTCAATATAGCCACCATAACTTCTGTAAGAAAGAAAGTATCCGCTATGCCAATAATCTTTTTCCTGCGATTAAATGACGTACCCGCTACCCTTGTTCGATGCCTCATATGTACTTTTTTTATGTTGCTTAGGACGACGAAGAACTCCGACTGAGCCTTTCTCTAACTGGGTTGGAAGCACTTAACGGCCCCCTCGTAGTGCGATCAGCATTGTGTGACGCCTAGTTGTGTCACACATTGTGATGCGCTACTCTTCAACGATGCCCTTTACAATCTATTAAAATACTATTTTGCATATGTAACAGGGCTCCTTCACCAACATGGCATCTGTATGAGATATTTCAAAGCGAAATCTGCTATCAGATCACAACGGCGGTGGCAGTGCGGTAATTGTCCGCCGCCACCGCGGCCACCGACGGACTCCACCAGGGCCACTTTCACTGGGACCTTGGCCGAGAACACAGAGTGGCTGCTTATAGTGGCTAGAAGGGATCTGGGTAGCAGCTGAAGATAACAGCCACCACCGGTAGTATCTTTCACGCAGGTGGAAGCCATCGCTTCAAATTGAATACCAGGCTGATAGCACGTAACCTTACCCGTTGTGAGAGAGGTGCTGATACGTGGTTGATGATGACAGTCAGTAGCGTAGCCACCATTTTTCAAACTTTTTCTCTCATTGTATTTTCTTTTAATTTCGCACAGTAGCGCGTGCCGACACCGGTGGTGGTGGACAACTTTCACACTGCCGCAGCCGTTGTAATCTGATGAGAGCTTTTGCTGTAAATTACCTCACCGGTGGTCCCCGGAGGTCCCTGTAATTTCCAGCCTCTTCCTTCTCTTCTTCTCTATTGTTGTCGTGTTCTCAATCTTTTGCCGACTCTCCAAGCTCTTCATGTGGAACAGTACAGCATACGTAATATACGCGAGTGCTCCATTCTATGATGTGAGTGCTTTGTTCTTCAAGTAGTGGTAGTGTTTCTGTGTATTTTAATTATTATAAAGCTCTTCGCGTTATATTATATACCATTAGAGGTTGACCTGCAATGTGAAATAGCTAAAATTTTTGTCAGTGTGTATTGTAGCACTCTTTAAGTGCCTTGTATTTGGGGGCTCAGGCGCTTCTCAAGTGAATTGATTTTCAGTTTTTTCCAGAGCATTCCCACAATATCATGATGCAAATAAATTTCAAAGTCAACTACAACTTAAACACTCCTAGGGCACGTGCATCAATTTGTCCGGCACCGGATGGCATAATTGTGTTGCGCAAGACAACGAGTACTGAGAGAAATTATGGAAGAAAAAGGTAGCTTCTCGAGGAGAGATCTCAACCTGCATACACTCGGCCCAAAGTCTAGGGCCTTAGTAACTCGCTATTCAAGCCCGCTAGCGCGCTTCTTCCGTATCTCACAGCTGTGGATTACTTCGCGTGAAGAACTCGCATTCCGCTACTTGGCATAGCCATATAAGTGCACCAACTGAAAGTTAATTTAACTTTGCATAATTACTGTCCAAAATGACATATTTAGGTCTCTTGAAAAGTATGTTGCTTCAGGAGACGTCATTGGAAAAATATTGACGTGAGTTCCCGTTTCCCTCATTTTTTGAGGATTTTGGACACGATTCCTAGCCGAATTGAACCGATCGAGTGAAAGATCAGATTATCTGCGACATCAAGCTGCGCTCACCACTATAATTCAATTGTTAGTGTTAATTTAGCTTTTCAGCTCAGGTTCCCTGAATAAAATTTTTTGATTAAACTGAAGCGTTCTGCCTTGTCAACTGCTGAATGCTTCGACGATAAATTACATAGCATTCTGCATATGAACGACAAACGGATCTTAGACTAAGAATCGCAAAATTATGTATTTCAAAAAGGAGAAAATAATTGATGAAAATACCAGTACCGGAATCATCAAATGATTTAACAAAAAATAAAGATGGTTGTTAAACCGCAGGTGGCACCACGATGTACGCACAATGTACTAAAGCTTAACATATTGATGCATTCCTACATTCAGACAACATAGGGCACGAATACAGAAACCATGTACCTTTTTTCAAAGATTGATCAGACAAAAAGATCGCATAAAAATAAAACAGGCAAGAGAAATGAGTGGAACACTCGCAAGCCATTGAACACTTTGGTTCAACATGTGGGCAGAAAATGCTCTTTCTGCCTCGGGATGTGAAATAGCTCTGTCTGAAAGGAGACACAAGATTTCTTGATGGTGTTAAATAGTACGAAAAAGCAATGAAAAGGACCGTGCATTGCCGAGTCGAACAATACCAGACTCTATACAGCAACAAAGATTTCATTCCTTTTCGGCTGGTTCAGTAATTTCCTGGTTCCGTGTCGCCTGCGGGCATCGCGGAAAGGAAATGGACATCCATGTGCGCTGGATGAATGAGATTGTGTAACTGGTGTCATTTTCTGGTATATTTCCACTTCTTGTTATCTTCCTAGTGTTTTCACAGGATGAGCCCAGTAATAAGAACTTTTTTTTTCCTCAGCGATGTAAGGTTTTCTCGTTATTACTCTTTGCATTTGGTGGCCACGCTATGCTTAGTGCTTCGGTACTTTTTGCACGCAGTGCTGGTAATGAACCGTGCAAGTTGGAGAAAAATTAGGCGTGGTAGCGGCAAGTAGTCTCTGTGACGTGTTGTTATTCCATTAAATTTATGCCTTTATGCCCAAAGGCAACCATAGAGTAAGTACAATGGCCCTTGATGAAAAGCTGTAATACTCAAAGTCGAGCGACATTGTAATGCGTTGTAACAAATAGTGTTCGTGTTGCGTTCCCGCTGTGCCCACATGTCTTTTCTACTATTTTGTACAATGAGAAGTTAGTTTATACTGTCCAAAATAGATTTCATGCTTTCAGTAAGTCACCTGCACGTAGTACAAATAATTTTATTGTGCTTAGATGATTCACGTGCGGCATGTCATCCATCTCAGAATCAGAAAGGCCGATCAGGCCAAACTCCAAATGATAAACGAAAAATAACTGCCTTCTCTTCCTTGTATTCTTTTGTTTTCTTGTACTTGGCAGACACTCGTCCAGTGAACTTTCCCACTAAATAGAGATACAGACTGAGATAGAAACAGAGAAAGTTCATGATTGTACAAACTCGCAATCGAGTGCACCGGGACGTCCAAGTATCCTGTACGGTCTGAAGTATACCTGATAAACCTATAGGCTTTCTTCTTTGCAAGGAGGTGTACTGTAACAGAACCATATCACTCTTGAAACTGCTCCAAAAAAAACGCAGAGCACAGTCACAGTGAAAGCTAGAAAAGCGGCCTTTCAGAACCTTTTCAAAACACTCATTGGGTAACTACTGCAAGCACAGTTACTTGGTACCCAGTAAGGCAATAATCGGATTCTTGGTACTGGGCCAGCATTCGCTATTTTATTTTTTTATTCTTCTGAGAAGAGTGGAATCCGCTAATCACTTGCAAGGAATTTAGGGCCAATCGTTCATGCAGTGGCTGACGACGTTGAGGAACTATGGCTGAAGCGGATATGCGCCACATTTAATAGGAGAACAAAAACAAGCTTTTGTGATGGTTTGAAGCATTAAACGGCCAACTGCTTACGCTACTCGCGTTGTGCGACGGCTTGTTGTTTTTCGCTGTTGTAAAATGCTTTATAAATCGTTATAACAACATTGCTTTTCCGACATCAAGTCTGCCTAACGCAAGTTTGACAACAAGTCGCAAGCACCGGTGTAGCTCCGTTGTCACACAAACAGATGCGACAGGCTTAGTCCACCCTGTTTTACTCGTCACAACAGATTTGTCCTGCTACATTTTTCCCAAGTACACCCCCATATAAACACAGCAAATATCCTATGCAGCTTTTGCACATGCAGCCATGAGCAACACAAAATTTACATCACATACCATAATTTGCTCATTAAAGTATGTTGCATACAGTGGCTCTGGCAAACATTGAGAGACAGTTGCCATTGCACTGCGCTGTCCTTTTGCGCGTTTCTTTTATTTGTTCAGTCCAGTCTTCATTAGTGTCTTTGTAGTGCTGCAAAGGCAGGCCTACATATTTTACTGAAGTATTAAACGAGTCAACTTTAGCATAGGTATTTGGGGTTGATGTCCAGTCTCCATGCCACAACCGCAGACACTTTCCCCAATTAACCCGACTTCCTGTATATGCTCAAAAATTTTTTAACAACGACAACGGTCTCTTGTACACTTTCTATGGTGGTGCAACACACTGCTACATCATCAGCGTATGCCAAAACCTTTACTTCGGCGTCAAGCAGTCTGAAACCTTGGATGGTCTCGTTTTCTATTATGGCCAAGCATAAGCTCTCTAAGTACAATGCAAACAAGAGTGGACTTGCCGTACATCCCTGGCGTACAGAACGTTCCAGCCTAATGGGAGACCCTGGGATCTTGTTAATAATTAGCCGTGTTGTAGAGTTCTTTAACGCCAAAACTATGCCCTCTGTAATCACCGATCTGACATTGACCGGTTCAAGTATGGAGAATAACACATCTTGCTGGACGCAGTCAAAAGCCTTTTCTAAATCAAGCTGGAGGATCGCAACATGAGAATTAAAAGCATCGCAACTCTCAAGGACACATCGCATTGTGTGTGTGTTCATCATTATTGAGCGCCCTTTAATGCTACACGTTTGGTGCTCCCCAACCATTCTGGTGATTACGGACTGCAATCTACCTGCCAATACTTTCATGAGTATTTTGTAGTCAGTGTTTGTTAGCGCAATGGGCCTATATAATGAAACTAGTTTTAATTTTGCTTTGTCATCCGTCTTAGGTATTAGAATAGTATGCGTCTCGGCAAATGAAGGTGGTAACGCTTTGATTGCGTAGGCTTCCTTGAACACAGCTTGTAACACTGGTGAAACTTCTGTTTTAAAAGATTTATACCACATCGCACCGAGACCGTAAGGCCCCGGTAACTTCCCAGCGATGAGACTATCTATTGCATATTCGATTTCAGAAACGGTTATAGGCCTCTCTAACACTTCTTTCGTATCGAGGAATAATTGCGGCATCCGGCTCAAGAAGGTGTCCTTGAACTTCGTAACATCTACTAATGCGGCTGCGAAAAGACCCTTGTAATACCGAAAGACAGCTTCAGCAATAGTGCTGTTAGTATTTAGCAGAATTCCATTTTTCTCTATTTCGTCGATGTGATTACGACGCGCTGGTGATTTCTCAATTCCAAGCGCGCGCTTAGTAGGAGTCTGCCCCATAGCCCACGCCTCTGCTCTCGCTCGACTAAGGGCTCCTCTGTAGCGTTCCTGCTCTACTAGCTCAATTTGTCGTTTCACCGTTCTAATATCTTCCTTATATGCACCGGGCTCCTTGCTTTCTAATGCCATCAATTTCTTAAGCGTTCTCCTGAGTTCATTTTCTATCATTTTTTCTTGATATTTTAAAGTACTAGATCTCGATATGGCTTTCAGTTTAGCGCTTTGCTTCAAAAGCTCCCATTCCTCGTCAACATTACAGGCTCCGATCACTTTAATGTTCTTAATTCCCTCCATCACAAAATTATTAGAAATGTCATCCCGAAGTAGTTTAGCGTTAAACTTCCATAAATCCCAGCTAAATTTGTTTTCTTTTTGTTTAAATCCCACGCTACATTGTACAAGACAATGGTCAGAGAGAGAGACAGGTAAGACTGTGTAACTATTGCTTTTAGCTAGCGTCTCTCCGACCATGTATATCCTATGAAGACGTGCGTGACTGGTTCCCTGAAAATGCGTGAATCGCACTTCACGACCTGCTTCGAGGCACTCCGCAACATCATCCAGGTCAGATTCATTCAGCAAGTCATAGAGCACTTCAACACTTTTGTCTCGCACATGGCGGTTATTAATTCTATCCTTCGCGCTCAATACACAATTGAAATCCCCCAATAAAACAAGCTGTTTTGGTGTCCGTAAATGTTGCTTAATTAACGAAAAGAAAGTTTCTGGGTCTGCCTCCACGTTCGGCGCATAGACACAAATGACGGGCCACTCCATTTCGCTAGTACTAAAATCACAAGTCACTGTTCTACCAGAGTCACAAGAAAAGCAACTTTATACAATCAATCCGGGAATCTTTTTAACAAAAAGCACACAGCCAGCCGAAGTTCCATTTGCGTGACTAACTATGGCATAATATTTAGACGTAAACCACAACATCACGCTCCGGGTCTCCTCCTCACCTTCCACTTTTGTCTCATGCACGGCTAACACGTCAATATCTTGGTCAACTAACAAGCGATACACTTGAGCCTGCTTTTTCCTGGAGGCCAAACCTCGAACATTTAAGGTTGCAAAGCTCAATGCCCAGTGACTAGCCATCGTTACTAGCCAAAAAAAAAAGAGGGGGTAGGCCCGGAGCATGGTGCTCACCGTGTACGTCTAGCTCCCTGCTAGACGTCTCCGGGGCCATCCGGTGTTCCGGCATCAGTTAGCTGCTGGTCCCTTGTAGTGCCAACCGGTCGGTCCAAAGGTAGATTGGACCTCGCTCTGAGGCCCGAGCGCCGCACCGGTGTCGCCTTCGCTGGTGGTCTCTCAACTTTGCTCTCGTGAGCAGTGTCCGCAAATTGCACCAGCGAACGCTTGACCGCCGAGCTCGTGTTGATCCCGCGGGTCATTCCGTGCGCTGGCATGTCGCGTCTTCTCGCCGCTTGCGTCGACATGTCCACCAGTTGGCTTTGTGCGTCTTCATTGGAATTCCCTTGGCTGGTGTCCGCGTTAGCCGTTTCTTTCTCCTCGGGTTCCGACGCTGTATCGTAATCTTCAGGCGAAACCGGCCCACGTTCAACCAGAGAACTATAGCCGCGTCTCCTGCCCCCTTAGCCACGTCTTCCGCCTCAGCGGCGTCCATTGTCTGCTCTTCGATCTCATCGCACGTTGCAGCGATCGTAACTGCTGCATATGACCGGACGCACTGAGCATCTCGATGTCTGAATCGCCAACAAATTGAACACCGTGGCACCCTGCAGTCTCGCCGTACATGACCAGTCCCTTTGCACCGCAAGCATTGCATAGGCCTGCCCGGCGCCACAACTAGGACCAATTCCCCTGCAACGCGCACTTGGTGTGGAAGGTCCTCCACCGTAACTCCACTCTTTAATACCTGTGTCACACGGGCGCGCAAAAAGTCTTTTAAGTAAGCGGTCTTTTACGAAGTTGAAAGGCTTTTAACAAAGAGCTGTTGCGGCGCAGACACACGGCAGCAACGATCTCCTTTTAGCGTTTTCGTTCGAAGACGCTAGCGAAAGCGTGGCGCTAGCAGTTAAAAGAGAAGCAATGGAAATTAAACGATGTATCTAGATGTACAAATTAAAGACTTGTTTCACTTCTCGTTTCTTCAAATAAATTTAAGAATAAGAGATGAAGAAACACCAATGTGAAAGTTTGTTGCATTAAGGAAACATTCCCATAACTAGCGACGTGCACAAGTCCGTCTGGCACGACTGGGCTTTTATTTACCGTATTTGTTTTTCGCTGCTCTCGACTGCTCTCGACACGTTATGGGCGACCATACGGAAAAAAAAAGCGAGGATCGCAAGCCTCACGGACTGGCTTCTCGCTCTGGAAAGCGAAACAGACGCTTCAAAAGCCGCCAAGGAGAGGATCAAGCAGCAACTGCTGTTCAGCAATTCCTTGCTGTGCGCACTGGAGCTGTCGGAGGAGGCCTGCGATCGATCAATCTGGGCCTTCAGACGAAACGAGAGGTGGTTCGAGGGTACTGTACCTCACCTCGGGTAGCAGAACTTCAAGCAATCTTTTCGAGTGTACCCGTCCACCTTTCGTTTCATTGTGGAGAGCTTGCGCAGTGAGCTCGAGAGACAGTGCACCAGCATGTGTGAAACAAACCATCACTCCTGAAAAGCGAGTCGGCATTTCCCTATACAAGCTTGACCACTTGAATGACGGGCAAACACACGACTGCCACGCTTTCCTCGCTTGTGCAAAATGGCGCGGCGCGAGACCGAGCATCACCACGTGATATTGCCCACGCGTTGTAGCTGCTTACGAGAGTAGAAAAGGAATTAACCATTAAAAGAGTTCATTACACCTTCTGCAGGATATGAAATTTGTTTTTACAAAGAGTTTTGGTGACAGAAAAAGAAGCATTCGCTCTTTTTTTTCCCACGACTTGAAAATTGCTGGCGTCACTGGTTTCGAGGCTGCTCATTCGCAGCCGTAAAAGATATCGACGAACTCTGTTTACGAAAAAGACCGCTTCTGAAAAGGAGTTCGCTCTGTGCCGTGTGTCTGCTGTCAGGAACTCTTTTTCGGAAAAAGACCGCTTACTTAAAAGGCTTTAAGTACCCATGTGACAGGGGTATAACTTGAGCAGCACGTTTCTCGTCGTCGACGCATTGTCGCTGACGCCGTCGACTCTCCAGCGCTCTCGATTCACTTCCACAACATTGCCGAAGGCTGCGAACGCCGTCCGCACATCCTCATCGGCGACTCCGTAAAGCAGCCAATGAAGCGGCAGTTTTATCTGCCGGTCCTGGGGATCAACGATGAGACACCAGTGTCCCTTCACCGGAAGTTCCTTGAAGGCCAGCAGTTTCTTCGTCGCGTCTTCTCCGTTCAGTGTAAAGCCTAGACTTGATTAATCTGGTACGCTCCGAGTGCTATGACGTACGATAGCACTCCAGTGGGGCCCAACGCGTCTATGAAGTCTTCAACCTAGTAGGGTTTCGCTCGAACGTTTCCGTGCAAATATACAGTATTTAAGGCAACGCGTTCTGTTGGCAGATAAGGCAGAATCCCTTGGTACTCTTCCGTTGACCTGTTACCACGGACCTCAAGGGCCGCTGAAGCAGCTCCGACGGAGCCCTGCATCCTGTTTCCGTGCACTACTATGGCCGAAAGCAGTTTTATTTTCTTTCGAGATGTTCAACACCCCTTCTTAAGAACGATATGCCAGTTACGCCTTTGTCGTGTTCTGCCTAACTTAGTGGTTAGCACCGTAAGCATGCCCGGAGCTACGCGAGGTTTCTTTAAGGAAGTTGCAGACAGTGTCCGCTTCTTGTCAGTTCGGTTTTCCAATGAATACCTTTTTAGGGGCGAAGCTTCTTATGACGTGGCTTGGGCGTCCCTACGTACGTAACCGCCAGTGGCACATATCCGGGCGTCCGTACGTAACCACCAGTGGCACATATCCGAAATAGGTATAACATTTGACATCCAAGGTGGTGCCGGTGAGAGACTTTTTCTTCGCGTTGTTTAACAATAAAAAATAGTGCTCACTGTACATGTCAACGGCTGCTAATAGGAAATGAGAGACAGGAGCATTCGGCTTTTAGTTAACACGCAGGCTGCGATCACCATTAGCAGCCATTGGCATGTACATTGAGCACTATCTGACAGGAAAAGGTTGCTACGTTATACTCGCTGGGCGTAACCTCCTTGGTTTTAGAAAGGTTTAGCGAGCATTGGGCCGCAGTGCCATGAATACAGTGAACTAGTATATACCATGAACTCAAGGTGGTTGAAGGTGGGAAGTAGACCCGAAGCGCAAGCCGTAAGACAGGGTGCGTGTGCCACCTCTCGTTTAGACCTTGGAAAGTCCACTGAATGGCGGTGCTTCTATATGGGGAATATATGATAAAAAGATGCGAGATGGTGGGACTTGGAGTGTTGAATAGATGGACGAACGGACACACAGATAGATGCATGGGTGGGCGCATGAACGAACGCAGGGGCGGATGCATGAACGAACGCCGGGACGGGCGCACGAACAAACGCATAGACGGTCACACAGACGGACGCATGGACGGACGAATGCTTCGCCCCACTCTCCATCATTCATTCGATGGATATGCTGCCACTTTTTCGTTCGGGCGAAATAAATTGCATAAAGACATATGCGACATGATTTTTCTAGTTCCTATGTATAGATTAATTAATGGCGGGGGAGAAGGCAATGATGTTCTTAAGCGTGTTAAGAAAATGCAAATTCAGCCTAGTGCAAATAGCTTTTACTTTAAATTATTCTCCGGAACACTACCGGTTAAGACTTTTTTAGAAGATAGAGGAGTTTATATGCCATGGGGTTCAAACTGTTTGATCTGCCGAAAGCCGGAGACAATAGATTACGTTTTTTTTTTCATTGTTGTGAAGGGGTTTACTTCTGAAATGTTTTACAGAGAACTCTAAAAAAGGAACTTCCCCTACATTCACTGGGTATCAGGTGTTTAACAGTAGAAAAAGAGGGGGGACTGCCTTTTGATCTTATAACGCTGCTTAGCCTCCATTGTCTATTGCGTACAAGAGTGGCCGGTTACTACTGTGACCCTGACAGGCATCCGGCCCGCATGCTTTTCTGCGAAAGCATTGCTCAGTAGATTGATATACTCAAACAACAAGATTTTGTTCCGGAATGGCTCTCCAGGGTTGAACCCCTGGTGAACCTGAAGGAATTTTAGCACTGTAACCACTAATAGATCCACGACTGTTTTGTCATCGCTTCTGTTGTGTATGTTACTGTTTACAGTGACTTATATTGATGTGTGTACCTAGTGCAAAACCAGTAACAAAGAAAAAAACCGGTGTAGCTCCGTGGTAGAATACTGGGCTGGCACCCAGTGGACCCGGATTCAAGCACCGCTGTGTCATTGTTGCAAGGTTTTTTTAATATTTTCACGCGCTGTGGTTACGGACACTGGCGGCGGCAGCGGCGGACAACAACAACTGCGCGTGACCCAAAAAGTGACCTTATGGCAGCTTTCGCTCTAAAAAAAAGAAACACAAAGAATGCCATGTAGTGGAAGGAGCGTCCTCAAGGCACGTAATGTGCCGTGGCAGATGCGTAGAATAGTGCCGAGCAGAAAAACAAAAACATGTGCGTTACATAGCGAGCGGTCGTTTTGATCGCCCAAACAATAAAAAGTTTTCAGAAGAACTATAGGCATCATCACAAGCTAAAGTATTAGAACAATGAGTCAATGCGTAGATTCGCGTGTTTCCTTACAGACGCGTAGTCGGCCCTTAGCTGACGCGATAAAGAAAGATTTAAAAGAAAGATTCGAAGAAGAACTCTCCCACTTCCGCACGATTCATGGCCGATCCCCCATGGTGGGTTGGGCCCCTCCTCTGGACGGAACCAACCAACCAATACAAGTATACTTGCAGTCAGAATTCTACGATAGTTTGAAGTGGCCAGTTGTATGGGCATACGTTCGTTTCTTTGGTGGCATACTTGAGTCATCGAAAAAGAACCGAAGCAAGGCTGGCAATTTAGATGGCAAGGCTCAAGCGTATGCAAAGTTTGTAGAAAAGAAAGGACAGCCTTTTTCTGTCTAAAGTACTTATCCTACGTCATGCGAAGGGGTGATGCCTAAAAGAAGGCCAATATAAAGTTTTGCGTACCATACCATACGTGGCAATACTTCACGATCGTTCATTCAACCTACTTATATCTATGATCTACTTATTGGATAAAATGATAAACTCACTAAACATTTTTTTGATGTTAAAATTGATATGTTTATTTCGCAACAAGAACAGTATAGTTCAGTGTTACGCCGAAGAATCCTCCAGAGAAATGAAAAGTTCCTATGTTGGGAATTATTCTCTGCAAACGTTGGCGTGATTCCTAGCTAATTTCCCTACCCAACAGTACTACTTTGCACCACAATCTATGCACACACATACTATAATTACCCAAGTATGACGTACTGGTGACTTTTGAAATTACGATTAGCCCCTCCTCTGCCGCATAACAAAACCTTGAATTTATTCATTCATATACCGTGATTACACTGCACATTTTGGGCTTCAATTCTAGCATAAATAGTGAACTAGAAATCGCTTCGTGTCAATATGAGAAACAAATATCATGTTTTATGCTGGCGAGGTGCATGTGCCAGAACCGATTACAATAGATGAGGGCGCACTATGACTGCTAACTTTTCGTCGTCATAGGAGAATTTAACCATTCCTAAAACTCCTTGCAATATTGTGAAAATTCCCTGTGTGCCTTTGGCTCGAAATGACTTGAGAAAATTCCCCGAAAAAAAGACCGATTCCCTGCACGGATCACTGAACAAGAACACGTTTCAAGGAGGGCAGGTAAAAGAGGTGAGAACAGCTTCAGTAGCAGTGAACCCCTAGTACATAGGTTAGCACAGTAGACGTACGGCTAAGGACAACCAAAATAAATGAAATTTCACAACATGCATTAAGATAAACAAAATGAAATATTACAATGCAGACATAAAAAAACGTAGTCGGCAGATCACATCATTATATAAACACTAATCGCCATTGCTTTGGTAAAATGATAGATTTGTCAATATCGTGTTGCCGATTGTTGGGGTTAAGAAGTGTAGGTAGCTTCGCAGGATAGATCGCACACACGAAGTGCTTGGGAAGGCCAGTGGGGCCTGCAAAGGAGAACGTTGGCTGCAATTCAATCCTAATCCCTTCTGGTCCTTTGCAAACGCCCTCACACTAAGCCTTTTCGGGGCCTTCTTGCACCACAAAGGTTGTGGAAATGTATGTCTTCAACATTTCATTTCCGTAATTCGTTCAACATTTTGATACGTGCCACCCTTCAGGTTGACGTACATCAAGCCGAGCTATTCTGGCAATGATATTCTTACTTTTCAGTAAACCGAACCTAGATAAACGACTTACTTTGTATTCATATATTATTTAAACCTGAATAACGCCGTGTTTTTGGAACAATTCTGCTGTGTGGCTGTGACATGGTAGTCTACAGGCAAGGTGCAAAGCATTAATTTGCAAGGTGGTATGTTTGCTAAAATTTACAGTTGTCGTTGTAGACCATACAAGAAAGGCGCTAATCAATAAAGAAGAAAACAATGAATTCTTTATGAGCCGCTTTAGAGAAAAAAGCAGTAGTAGCATTGCTGGCGCATATCTCCGATTAAACTTAATAATTTAGTGATATTATGGTTCACGTGATCAGCCCATGTCATGTTTTGTGAAAAATACACACCTAAGTATTAAAACTTTTCACACCTCAAATTTTTGTATTATTTATTGAAACGATGGGAAACTGGACTTGTGAGTGGCCGGATTGGAATAAAACAGCGTTTGTTTTATTTGGGCTCAGTTTAAGGCAGGACAGGTAATAACTGCGAGAACATCTTTAATAGCCCTGACCCTGATAACACTGATATGAGCTTACCTCATCTTCTAGACTTACTCTATAGCTTCTGCAACTACATCGGGAGTCTTGCTTCAAATGCATGAGCCTAAACACATAATAAAGATGAAGAGCTCAAGGCCATTCAGCTGACGTACCGTTGTCTGCCAGTAGTGGAAGCTTTTGGGGTTGCGCCAAGTTTAATGAAACGGCTGTTGGTAAATACAAAGCTCAGTTATTTGTTTTTTTGCTCAAATGCAAATGCACACTTTCACATTATTCCTTTCGCTTACAATTCCTGTGTTTTATTTATTTTCTTTTTCTATTTGAAACATTACCCGCAGTACCATCTTGGACATTATTGCGGGAGGCACAGTGCCTCATAGAATGAATCCGCAGCCTTGCGGCCAACTAAATCAGCTGGTAACAAATTGCATTCGCCAATAACTTGCGGACAAAAAGAATGCTTAAACAGATCAATTCTGGGGTCGTATGGCCGTACTTCAAATTTGTGGTCATGTTGCACCTGTTCACGTCCGGATTTATTTACTTTCTTAAAGAAAGGGTATCAGCAACAAAAAAAAAAATTAACACTCAATGCCCAGAACACGCACAGCACAATTGTTTCACACGGGTGGCTCGTCTGCGTGTGCTCCGAGTTCCACCTTGTTGCTTCCAATGCAAACTATACGCTCTCTTATTTACAACAGAGGTACGCGCTAAGAATACACGCAACACACCGCTGCTTATCACAGCAGCTGCTATCCCCAGAATTTCCACTTCAGCGATCGTCTACGTGGCATGCTCACAATTTTGTTTTTAGAAACAGCTACCACTGCCAAACACGTCCCCACGTTTGTGATAATGCTAGCTTAAAATGGACCACGTATTTGCGTGCTTCTCTGGTAATTGACGTCAAGAGACAATAGCCTCTTGCCTAGAGAGAGAAAATAAAAAGTTGATTGGACGTTTTGCGCGGGAAAATCGGTGGGTAGCTGCGTCAGATATGCACGCCATGTGATAGGAATTTCAGGAAAGGAAAGTTTTTCTAGAACACAGAGTTATCGGTAAGTGGCAGCACCATGTTTTTTCTTTGAAGCGTAGGAAACTCCCGCTTTTTCATTCTTGGCATCGCATTGTCAGCGCAGCGTAATAGGCACTTTGTCATTTAAAACTACTATGTATTTATTCTAGAAACAGACAAACACTATGCGTATAGCTTACGTAGTGATTTAATTATAAATTATGCTTGATATTTCTTTTGATCGGTAATGCCAACAACTATGAGCGCAGCGAGCACATCAGGATGGGTGGTCTTTGAGCACGGACATGGGCTTTCGCTGGGTGGCTGGATCGTTCAATAGCCACCAAGAGACAGACCCAAACCTTTGTGTTCAAGAATCCCAACTGACACTATCGGCTCTACTAAATACTGAGGTTTTGCTTGGCAATACAAGCGCAGGAAGGTAGCTACCACCAACTGTGCTTCTTTTACGTGCATGGACATCACGCAGTACTCCGGCCTCTGCTATTCTGCCTCAATCAAACAGCAACAGTAGAAGACGGGGACAAAACAGTGGCCTTGGCGTGAGCTGCCAAGCACCATGACAGTGACTAGACCACCACAGTGACTAGATAATAAGGCGAATGCCTTCGTGTCAGGGTCGCGTCCGTCCATGCCTTCATACCTGCTCTGAAATGGTGCAAGCTGTACCCTCTCCTTTTCACACAATCACGTGATGGCATAGTGGGGCATAACAGCAGTCGCACTGTCAGCACTGTGCCTTTTCTATTTTACACTCTCTCGTCAAGAACGTGATTGCCAAGAGAATGAAAAAAGTATAAAGAACAAACGGAAAGCAAACAAAAAAGAAACCAAAAAGACATGGCATAGTCATACCAATGGCCATAGGCTTATGTCGAATACACTTCGGAATACGCAAAGTGTCTAGTGCTGTTCTAGGCTGTTCTAGGCTACTTCAGCCGAATGTTGAAAACTTGTCGATGCCTGGACGGACACTTGAACACTTCAAGAGCGCTGTGGGAACCATATAGAAGTGGTACTATCGGACTAATCGCTCTTAGGGTACTGATAGTGTAGTCGTAGTATAAGCTTATTTGATAACGCTTTCAGCAATTCTATCTGAGTGCTTCACACGCATAGCGTTCGACAGTGATAACAATGCTACCAGGCACAATAAAAACAATGCATCTTTAAAGGCGATGTTTTTCTACGAACACAAATTTCTAAAGTTCGTTCTCTTTGTGACCTGCACAAGAAATAGGCATCTTGCCGAAAAGGTACTCAGAACTGTGTGTGCCAATACTCGCGGATTTTCACCATTACGTCGGGATCACCAGAAACAGAAGCTTCATTCAGAACGTCATGCCACTCAATGAAAACGTAGTTGTGCTCTCGTGAGTAATAAGCTGGCAACAGCTGCAAGGTAATTCAACCATGATCCAGTTTTCTGCCACTTCCTGATGACAATGAACAAAATGGTTCATCGAATGATTCGGCGATATTCGACAGTAAGGACTGTCATTACACATTGAATAAAGTAAGAAAACTATTATTCTCTCATTAGTATATACGAGCAGTATTCTAAAAAACAAATTAACACTGCACATCAAAAGGCTCACATTATTTAACACTGAAGCACACAAGCACCACCACTGTGGTCATGTGGTGATATAAGTGAGCGGGTTGCATTTAAAAAATAAAGGAATAATTATTTTTTTGTCAAGGAACAGGCATTATTCGTGATACTTCATTTTCGTGTTCAACTTATTGCGTAAGCGCACTCTTTCGATTACGCAAAAATTGATAGTTCGAGCGATCCAAAGCACGTTGCACAGATGTGGTTCAGTGGCCCTCCTTTGATATATGTGGCCATCGCGTTAACTTGAGTTTGAAGAAAGAAAGGTGAAATTTTCACAAAATATTGAATATCATAGCTGCGGTTGTCGCAGCGCTGTGCTTTTTTTATTTCTCTCTATGTTGTTTAGTTTTTCTTGTGTTTGAGCTTACTCGTACAAAGAGCACCAACCCTGCGGTGACATCTCTTGCAGAACATGTAAAGAAATATTATTATATATCGAACACTTCACCACCCGCATTTTAGATTTAGTCTTTTTATCAAAAAAGCGTTTTCTTGCGATGTCAACCAAGACTCAACAGACGTAATTCCGCCATGGAGTTGACGTCAAAAAGTACACACGTTCAGAATTTCGAAGTTCCGCCAATAGGAGTCGAACACATAACCGCTTGCTCAGCGACAACTGATGCCGGGCACGGTAATCACAGCGCGAGAGTCTTTTTCTTCTTCATTACCGGTCAACTAACATCATATCTGCATCAACAATAGCCAACATTTACAAGATACGCAAAAGTAAAAATGTCAAGATATCAAACGAATAATAAATCATGACTGACTTTTCCTAAATTTTCTAACGTTTGTCAGAGCTTTCACGTTGGCCAGTCGGTCGGGAACAAAGTCCTGTTGTTTCAGCACATCTATGTACTGTAGAGTGCTGTGCAGATGTTAAAAAGGCGCCTTTTATATCAATTATAGTCCTATCACAGTGATTTTAGCAAGGTGCGCGATTGTATCATCACCATGACAACCACGATTAGTTCCTTCAATACATCGTTTCTACGCGTTTGTCCTATTCGGCGCGTTTTCATTCAGAGAAGTGCAATTTATTCAACGCCTTAACACATCTTCAAGTGGCGGCGTTACCCAAAGCGTGCGCGTGGCTCATAGCATCCATTCATACGAAAACGACTATTCGATCCACCCCATTCGCGTGAATGTAACTCCACATTCCCCAATTACACGCTGTTCACCAGGGATGACAGAACGCGCACTTGTTGTAGCTACTACAACATCTAACCAGGTATTGCTGTTCATAACTCCAAGATGCGATGAATAGGCGACTTTAGCCCTAACTTGTCATAAAATCCGTCGCGCTCTTCTGTCTTTGACGCCGCTTTTCTTGGTTCCATTATCACGTTCAACTAGTACAGCTACTGCAGGCTTCAGCGACCACAGACATGTTTAATCATGAATCAATAATTTATCATGCAGGCTGGGTGTCGGAACGAAGTTGTGTCACTAAGTGTCACCGTGCATGCATTTACGTTAAACGATGTTTCAGCTGTCAAACACCAGCAGACCTTTCATAAGCTCTCTCATACCAGTGTACTGTAACCATTAAACAACTTCTGTAAGGAGACATTTTACTTTTGTGTAACACCGATTTTTATGAGGGAGGGAACATGGTTTTTCTTACCACTGTGTGCGTTCCCGATTTGATAACATGGGGACGTACGCATAGGAGAAACTGGGTAACATTTCTGAAGCGACTTTTTATGTTTAGGTAATTTTTTTAGAAGCGCAATAATATGGATGTATTAAAATAACAGTACGGTACTTGTAGACGAAACGCCATTTACGAAATATGACATCATTTTTCTTAACAGCACGGTGAATGTATGCAGCGAAATACTCATGAACGCTATATTTTTTCTGTATTTTGCATGAGCTAGACATAACTGATGACCTTTCGTGCATAGACAATCAATGCGGATATGTTTTTTTTTCTCCTTTTATGGGCTTGCAAAAGTTTAGAGCAAATTTTCTAACGTATCTACTACTATCACTTTTTTTTTCTCTGTAGTGGGTAAGGTAGCCAAGCCCGAACATATTCACTCTAACTAAGGCCATTCGATGTGTCTGACAAGATGCAATCCATCTTTGCAGTCACCGCACATTCTTAGTAAAGGCAGGCGTCTTAAAAAAAACTCCTCCAAGCGCCAGTTGAGAACTCGGACAGAAAACACTATTGATTTCGAGAAGAAGAGCGTCTTATTGGAGCACATAACGTCTCGCCAATCTCCGTCTCGATGAATTCCAGAGGCCCACTACGGACGGCTGGTTTTTCATTAAGGAGTTTCAAACGAAACTGGGTGCAATGACAGTTTATGTACTGTGCGTTGCACACGCTGATGAAAGCGGACACTGGAATCCAGTGCGCTTGAAAGGCTGTAAATGGGGCTCACACATCGTCTCGAAAGAACGGCTAACGATTGCCCCTGACAAGAAAATAAATACAAGGAAGGCACAAAGTTTAACCAGACCACATTCAGTTTGCTAGCTCGGCGCATGAGGAGTTCAACGTAGAGGTAAAAGTTTTGATTAAGTCTTTGATGTCACAGTTAACAAACTTCTCTTAAATGAGCCGTTAGACGACGTCCAAACTTCTTCATTCACCAAAGGTGAAGAAGTCAGAATGACGAGGCTCCTGAATAGCACACTGTGCAATTAATCAGAATTTCGATGTTTCTGAGAGCACGTCAGCCTACCAGTGCTTGGCTTTACTCGTAGCAGTTTATTGAGGGAAGTATGGGGATAATAAGAGGGCGCATGTCTCCCTGCAGGAGGGCCGAAGGTTCAGCGCGGTTCGTTCCTCCTCACTAAGGCGATGTATGGAGCAGACACTGCACTCCCACCCCCCGTATTAGCTGACACGAGGTGGTGGTCGACCAGCCCCTCCCCACGTGCGCGCACCTATGATGGCAATGGCCATCTCCTGTCACCTGCCTAAAGGCGGTGCCACATAGCCATGCACTTAGAGACGATGAGCAGTGGGAGACCATGCTGCTTAGCACAGATACAGAGATACCACTCTGGTCAATACAACCAACTGAGGATTCTTCCAGGGCTCAAGGGCTCCTGACTGACTCCAAAGCCTTTGATCCGCAGTAAAGAAGGCTGCTGAATTCTTACAATAACCTTTATCATCCTCCGCTTCCTATATTTGTGCCCTAGCTGTCATAGTTACATTTATGTTCATTTACTCGCACTCTAGTTGCGTTGAGGCCTCCCATGGCACTCCTCAATAACTACATGTATTTTTATAGTCTCTTATAAATGAAATCAATGCGATGTTAACGAAAATTCACATTTAATGCATTACTTGTATAACCGCATCTGCTCCGCGGTTCAGGACATAATCTCTTGACTCAGAAACATGACTCATGTGGTGTTTAGAACTCTTGTTTTAGATGCGAATGTCATAAAGCCAGTCAACTTACCAATGTGCCCTTCTGAAAATGAAGTAGAACTTTATTCACACTTTTTTGAAACCCGGGTGCCTCTAGGCACTATACTGTTCAGTGAAAATTTTACACTACAATTTCACTTCTAGTTTCACCTATGGGGGCAAGAATTATCTCATAACTTCTTTCACAAGCACTTCAACTCGGACGCTTAATACAACACAGTGTACTACGTTCTACAATCGAAGTGAAAAGCGCGATGTGAAATATTCCTAATCAAAACAACGCGTTAATAAAATACACAAACCTAAAATCTCAAAATTAAAAAATTCAAGAAACACGAAGCTAAAAATTTTTATTCAGTGTCGGCGTAGCGATGCATCCCGGGAAGCATGAACTTCCTACGAAACCAGAATATGCGGAACTTCAAGCATTTTTCCGTAATAATGGAGATGCTTTATGTTTAAGAAAAAGCCTCTAATGGACTTGCCTGTAACGGCAACATGTATGGGCTTGCTAGAATGACATCTACTTTGTCCACTACACTGCTAATCACTAATTTAGAAAGGTAAAGACATGGACATGGTGCGGCGGCAAGGCTAGATGAAGGTGCCGTGTGGGTCATCTACAGAAGAGCGGGATAAGCAATCGATATCCATATAGAGACGTTCACACTTGTAACCAGCAGACTAGTAATACTCCGCTAGACGTAACGCCTAACGGCCAAGTCATACAGTGGGGTCCTTCACTGAAGACAACCAACACAGCGCGTGATGATCTCTGACGCCACAGAAAGGGCATCCATACAAGTAAGGACCAAATAGCGAAATCGCCCAGATAAGAGCAAGATATTGCCACTCTGTTATAGAGTAATTGTGTTCAGACTTCGAAAGGAGACGACTTGCATACACAATTACACGATCATGGCCCGATTACACCAATGCTAAAACTGCACCAATGCTAGTTTTGTCGATATAAATGTGCAAGTAAAGTTGTTGTCGTCAGAGTGGTGACTAGCTGTGGGAAATAGCTTGACAAGGATCCCAACGAAATGGGACGTGTTGTTTCAGTAAGTGGCCAAAACAGTTAGTAAGTGGCCGTGCGAATGACGCAAAGTTTTTCATGAACCGCGGCGAGTAGAGGTACAGGCCCACAAAACTGTGAAAATTATGGACAGAGCACGAGACAGGGAAGTTCATTAGAGTGCGTACTTTCGCCGGGTCTAGTCGTACACCAGTAGCATAAACAAGGTGGCACAACACATTTATTTGACAAAGACCGAAGTGGCACTTCCAGCAAGTGAGCTGCAAGCCAGCCCATCGAAATATAGATAGAATGTTTGATAGGCGTTCAAGGTGTGTTGCGAAAGTAGGCTAGAATATGACCACGTCGTCCAAGTAGTATAAACATGCCTGCCGACCATCTAAACTCTTCAAGCAACGTGTCCATCATTTTCTCGAAGCTCGGCGGAGCATCACGTGTATTAAAGGGCGTGACCTTGAATTGGTAAACGCCGTCAGGGGTAGCCTAGGTGGTCCTTTCTCGATTCATGTCATCTACAGCAATTACCCAGCAGCCAGATCGGAGGTGGTGTTATGACCGTCGTCAGTAGGCGCCATGTTGTCGATGAGAAGCGTAGCCGGGCAGCGTTCCCACGCCTGGAACCCCAGTTCTCTCGGAACCAGCGTCCAGAGCGGACGGGGGAGCGGCGCTCTTTCAATCGTCAAACAAGTAGGCGACTGGCCGGCTGCCTATGCCCGCCAGGCATTGTCCCTGCTAGCCGGAGAATGAGACGTCGCGTCGCCACGACGCCGTAAGCCGTTCCAGAGAGGACAACAAAGACAGCATCTTCCTTGGAAGAAACCGCGGCCGCCGCCAGAGAGCCGCACCAACCGAGAGCCGCAACAACTGGTGGCAGCGGTGAGATTAGAAGCTACTAGTGACTACAACATTCGGCCCAAGGGAAGCAGCTGGCTCGAGACATGGATCACGTATGGGTGAGTGCTTGGCTTTTCCTTTGAGTGAACCAGGTTCTAAAAGAGAGTTAAATTTTAAAACTGGTAGTTAACTTTGCCGAAAGACTCAGTTTCGCCATTTCGGGAAGTTATTTGTGGAATTAGCGAGCACTCAGTACGATCATGGACTTACGGGAGCTGCAGAAGTCAGACTTGTTGCTGTTGTGGGAAGAATTGGGGATCAATACAAAGAGTTTTGCACGAAAAGCCATAATCATAAAAGCGATAAATGATTTGGGGGCTGATGATGAGGGACTAATTGAAGAATGGGACGTCATCATTGAAAGAAAGTTAAGAGCAGCTCAGATGGAAGGAAAGGGAGAAGACGAAAAACTAGAGCTCGAGTTCGAGTTTTTCAAACAAGATAACGAGTTGAGTAAGAGTTTGGGACCCCAGCGAGGAGCAGTTCTTCTCGACAACGATGCAGAGTTCGAGATGTCTAGGTACATGCAGCCATATGAGGCATCATGGGATATGGGCCTGTATCTTAGACTCTTTGAACGAAAGTGTAGTCAACTGGAGTGTGAGCGAGACACCTGGTCTCAGAAGCTATGCATGGTTCTGCCCTGCGAGGCAGCGCATGTTGTTGCGCGACACAGTGAGCAGCACGCGAACAACTACGGATTGTTGAAAGCAGAGCTAATCAGGAGATTTGGAAGTTCTGTTAGCTAAAAGAAAAAAAGACTCGCACCGGAGTCTGAAAAGAGGTGCTTCACAAAGCGCTGGAAGATGAGGCGCGTAATGAAGTGCTAGAAACAGAGATCGCGCCACAGAAGGGCCCGATTATTCTAGAATTCATCAAGGTAGAGTATGCTGAGAACGAGACCATGGCCGATCTGCAGGTAGGGACGATGTCGAAAGACGCTCCTTGTGTGAATGAGGAAGGTGCCAGCAGCCCTAATGGGCCCAGTAAGAAGCTGGAAACCCTTTTCGAGCCTCGAAAAAACGCTTCGATATCGTCAAATGTAGGCATGGTAAGTGGAGTGGCCGATGAGAGCAAGAATTCCGCGCTTAAACAGTGCAGCCATACCATCGAGGTGGTTTGCAAGCATTGCAAAAAAGGGAAGAAGCGGAAGCATTCGGTTCTGCGTAAGCCTTGGGCAGATCCCACTCCATCTCGAGAAAGACAAAAGGCTAAGCCGTTAATCCGTTTCAAGAAACGTCAATGGTGGCGTTCATGGAGGCACAAGCGGTGAGTCAGGTGTAGAGAGGGAAAACGAGGTACGCCACCCCAACGCAGCGCGCGGTTGAGTTCGACAACTTCGGGAAAGCGGCCTTTGCCGAAGGGTCAGAGTCGAAAGGGCAGAGTGGCTAAATACCGCGTAGGGGAGAACACAAAAGAAAAATGACGCAGGCTTCCCCCCTGCTTCTCGCACCCCTTTCACATTTCCGAAGAAAGCCGGCCAAAGTGCAGAATGAGGCGTGACTGCAGGACACAGCCTAACGTTCGTGTGTTTAGTAGCCTCAGGCGTGCTGGGAAACCGCCGGGACAGCGACCCTATCGTGTGCGATTCAAGCGAATCAAGTTGAGAAAAGGGGGCGGTCAGTTTGAGTATTTTTCGTACGTGCGTGTTAAATAGAGCTACTCAGCATTGCAATGGAGATGTAGATTGCAGCCAGTTTAATTTTGTAAATTTCGTGACGTGGTGATAATTTTTCAATAGGAAAACCGCCGAACTGAAGGCTGAAAATTGAAGTCCGTTAGTCATTTGTACGAACTTACCGAGAAGGTAACACAAAAATGTGTTACTTTTTTTTGGTTCAAAGGTTTAGTGTAGTTTCGTATGCCTTCACTGTCACGTGGATGTTGCGTGAATTGGCATTTAAGGAAGAAGATATTAACATAAACCGAATGATTTCGTAAAATAATTAGGTTTGGCGTGACACAGAGGAGTTGTCGTTGCGCACATTGAGAATATAGAGTCATTGGTGCACGGTTTCAGCATAAAACCTATACAATTGCTTTTTAGGTATTTTTACCTAGAATTATTTTTGTGTTGTACATGGTGTGTTGCAACGTAATGTAAAGATAAATAGTTATAGCAGCTGTGAAGGCTTACGCATTTGGTTATTAGTACCGTGCATTTTGCAGCACTGCAGGAATGAGAATAATTAAAAAACGCCCAGAAGAACTCAGTGTTTTTTTCAATCAAAGGAGTTAGCACAGGCAGGTAACTAACTGAATCTAACCTGCTAGAAGGCAGTGTTTGTTCCTTTTTTGCCATTGTCTTCTTTGAAGAATGATTGATGTAGTGATCATGAGCAGATCATCAAGCGTTACCTAAACGTTGAGGTAGACCGTTGGGTCACAGTGTAGGTTAAGGATTCGGGAAGCTGGTGAGCTTAATGTCGCATTAGTAGACGGTTATTGGTGCCCGTAAACAAAAACGGACGTTAGGACAATTGTAGCGCTCACTAAATCCGAGTTTGTTCCGCGTTCGCGTACTTAACCAATGCTCTCCGCGGGACAGAACCAATTAAAGTGGCCAGCAATGAAAAGAAGGAAGCAGCCGTTCTATGTCAGGACGACAGTGCTAAAAAGCAAAGCTGCGCTTTACTTGAGCCAGAAATCGGGCTATAGTGAGATAACGTACTGCGTTCCAGGAAAGGAGTGCCCTTGCCTTGTGTAGGGTATTCATCAGTGGCATTGTTATCTTAGAGGGGCTAAATTTAAAGTGAAGACAGACCATTGTCCTCTTACTTGGCTGCAAACCCTGACATCAAAGAACAGTCGTTTTGTGAGGCGGAGCATGATTCTTCAAAAATATTTTTGACATTAGATAAAAAAGGGCAAATTGAATGGAAACGCTGACGCGCACGGCCGCTCTTTCTAAGCCATTCTAGGGTGCTCTTGATGCATCAAAATTGATATTTTAGTTTTTTCGTGCATCTTATTATGTGAATTGTGTAAGGTAGCACGTCTGGTTTTTGAGCGCAAATGAGTCCTGAGAGTTCTCACTGTGAGCTTTTGTTAAAGCTAGTAATTAAAATTGGTTTGCTATCCCTCTTTTGGATTGGTTTGTTCGAAGGGGACTGAGTGCTTCATTGTGCATGTGGTCGAGTTTCAGACAGGGTGTCGAAGTTTTCGGCAATTACCCAGACCATGCGACAAGAAAAGGCGAGTTCCGGGCATTCAACTACGGACCCTTTCGTCGTCCCTGCGAGCAGCAGCGGTGACTGCTGCCCTCCGTGAGTCACCTGGCGAGGGAGAAGCTGTTATGACCATCATCAGTAGGCGTCATATTGCCGCTGAGGAGCGTAGCCGGGCAGCATTCCCACGCCTGGAACCCCAGTTCTCTCGGAACCAGCGTCCAGAGCTGACGGGGCGACGGCGCTCTTTCGATCCTCAAACAAGTAGGCGACTGGCCGGCTGCCTATGCCCGCCAGGCATCGTCCCTGCTAGCCGGAGGATGAGACGTCTTGTCGCCACGACGCCGTAAGCCGTTCCAGAGAGGACAACAAAGACAGCATCTTCCTTAGAAGAAACCGCGGCCGCCGCCACAAATTCCCTGCTAATTGAGCGAACCGGCGGGCCGATTGATGTATGCTGTCAGGAGCTTGGGACCCCTCGAACAGCGGCACACACACGACCAGGAAGAGCCCCGCTGGAGCTACCTTGCAGTGCAGTGATTACGACTCAATATTGTATGTTCACGTGGGCCGTGCATGCTCGTACCTCTTGCCTGTTGTGTGTGTGTGTGTGATTTGTGTTCCACTCAAGAAGGAGGAGCCCGACAGGGCTTATAACGACGCCGCTGAGTGTGGGACGTCGCTCTGAACCATGTAACGGTTCAACCACCACGCTCGTGGTTTGTGAAACTCCAAACCTCTCTATGCTGTAAATAAGTGTAAATAGTGCCATAAACCTGTTTCTTTTTCGTATCCCCATCTTGTGAGCGTTCGTTTCCTCAACCCGAAGCTACACAACGCTACCACAAGAGACCGGGCAGACCCCGGTCCGCAACAACTGGTGATCAGCGGTGGGATACGACTCAGCGCCGGGATCTTCAACAACCGGTGCTCAGCGCTGGGATACGAAGTGGCAACTGGTGAACAGCACTGAGAGCCGCAACAGTAGAGAGGTGAAAAGAAAATGGTGCCATGGAGAGAGTCGCGTGCCTCATCATTGCGTGCCAGAGGGTACACGTCTTTCTTGGTAATTTTGTTGATGTGCGGACAATCAATGCAGAAACACCACAAGCCGTGTTTCTTCTTCACTAGTGACACAAAGGATGTCCAGAGCCTAGGGGATGATTCGAGTATGTTATTTGAAAACCTTTTTATCTCGATAACTTTTTATATCACTTCTCGCTCGGATGCAGACCCGTGTTAAGGCTGACGATGAACGGGCGCAGAGTCACCAGTGTTCATTCGTTGATTGACAATATTCCAAGAGACGATCATGTAAGCTCAGAAGACAACTGTATGAGGTCAATACCTGGCAGAGAGTGTCGACCTGGTAAAGTGAAACTTCCTTTTCAATTATGCTTCAAAAATAGCGTTGTCAGAAGTGGGTAACTATGTGACCACATCTTGATCAGGAGCATATACTGTGACAACGCTGACGTCCTCATCTGTAATGGCAGTTAGTTGGACAGGAGACATTTAGTAGGGCAGCACTTAGGGGGTGAAGCGAAAATTAAGGAGCCGAATGAACACACAGAGTTATAAGCTATGAATGCGATAGTATGTGGCACAGTCACATCGCGCTATAGTCGAACGTCAGTTTTGACACAGTGATGTAACACCATTAGGTACAGGAGGGGCTGATGACAAACATGCGTACGTGACGACTCGAGGGGACAGGCGAACAAAAGTGAGCTGTTTCTTGGGCGCGTTGGAAATTCATAGCTTCATATATTATAAAAAAAGTAATCGGGCACAGTTGGCTGGCAGGCTTTTCAGAGTAGTCGGCGAGGAGTAGAAGAGCGAGGCTGACTGTACCGGAGGAACAGTACATTAAGGAAGTGTGTGTCGTTATGAAATCAAGGCCAAGTATGAGGTCATGAGAACAACAAGCTCGAATGCCAAAATGACCACGGTCTGACGACCGGTAAATTTGATATTATCAGTGCACATTCGGATGACTTCTACGGTATGGTCACCGGGAACACGTATTGAATGCGTCGTAGACGGCGTCATTATCTTCTGCAAGCGGTGGCGTGTAGGAGCACTCATAATTGAAATCTGTGTGCCTGCGCCATGAGAGCAGTCACAGGAACATGGTCGTGTTTTGCTTCAAGCAGGCTGAGGTATTTAGGAAGCATCTGTAGTGGATTTCTGGGTGTCATTGGTATTGCAGAATCATCTCCGTAAGCTGCAATATCTTGTTTTCCTGGTATGATCGTCCACAGAAGCTCGGCGAGGATTAGCGCCAAGGCCATTGGGGCGAGATAGGCGGAGTTGCGGTGACCGGGCGAAGGGGTATCAGTGGGGAGAGGCTGGTGAGATTATGACGAGTAGAAAGCGGATGGTTTAACGGCTGAACGACTAAGGGTCGCAGGGTGCATGTAAGTATGAGTTGAGAAGGTATGTGGGGGTGGGTTTGACCAACGGTTAGGTCAATACCGATGAACGTGCCCAGGCGCTTTTCGTCGGGTGTTTGCCATTCCGAAGGGTTGCGGGGGGGCATTGCAGGGGGAATCGGCGAGCGTGTCCGAGAAAGTAAGGCCGGTCTTCAGGACAATTCAAAGGACACGCTGGTGAAAGGACGAGGTTTACAAACTCCTGCATCACCACAGTTTGAATGAACGTCACCAACGACTGCTGTAGGTCAGAAGCACGTAGGTCAACAGTCCTAGGTAAACTAGCGGGGCCAAAACGGGTGGCTGATTATGACCTCGACAGGTGGCTTCGATTGCCTGACAAACAATGCCTATGACGTTGTTGCACGGGGCCGGATGGCGGGCGGCTTCACATGATAAGGCTGCGGCCGTGTTGGGCATCCGGGTGAATCACTCAGTAGTACAGCAGCTCTTGGCTTTTTCACACCGCCGGCACTCCTTCATGCTGGTGTCGACGGTAGCAACCTTGCTATAGACGAGAAGATTAAAGGCATCTTTTGCTATGCCCTTAAGCACCTGCGCTGCTTTATCAGAGTCGCGCACGTGCTCGTCAATCTGGCAGAATAGGGCTACGACGTCATGAATTAATGCAATGTACGATTCGGTAGACGTCTGTGCACGAGTCGCCAGTTGATTCCGCGCAACTCTTTTGCTGTCCAAAGATGTTGTCAAAAAGATCGCTAATATTCTCTTTAGAAGAGCCTGAGCTTGTAATTTCCACTTCGCCGTCTCGAACCACACGTGCTGTGGGCCATCGAGGTTGAAAAGCACGTTGGCAAGCATGTGTGTCGGGGCTCACTTATTTGTGGCGCCCATTCATTCGTTACGCATGATCCGTTTGTCGATGTCAACGACATCCTGAAAGGAAAATATGCCAGGATCATGGGCAGGAGGTAGAAGCCGTGGTAGGTACAGGCGGTCAAGGAGATGGTACTTTAACGTGTGACGTGGTCGGACAGGCGAGGATACAGCCGTCGACGAATACAGGAAAGCACCTAGCACCTCCACCCCAAAACTGTTACGTAGAATCGACAAAAGGAGTAGCTATTTAAAAGTTGTATTTTCATCTATGTGTGTAAAATTGACCAAGATGCAGGATAGCACGCACAGTGAACTAACCCGTGCCGCCTTCTGTGTGCAGAATCTCTTTCTGATCGCTAATGTGTCAGCTATGTAGCAATGTTACACTCTGTACAATGGTTTTAAACAAGACAGACAAACAGCCATTTTTGATCGTGGGCAGCACAAATGTTTTTCTTTAAAAAAGAGAACGAAAAACTACAAAAATACACCTATACGTTGTAAATGAATAGGGCTTTCTTCAATTTTTCCCTATTGTGGGAACAAGAGACAGCTAGTTTGTGTCAGAAGAAGTCTGACGTCCATTGTGAGTTCGCTGGTGCAGGAATAAAATTCGAAACGTCAATATTTATGGTTTGTGTGCGTTTCAATATTATCGCGATTATAACGATGATGATCATGAGAGAGGAAGAATTTTATTCGATATCTGCTATTGTCTGGCCAAACTTAGAATTACGCTTACCTCCTTCTGTCAACTTTGTTCTTTATCTTCATCATCATCATCATCATCATCATCATCATCATCATCATCAACATCATCATCAGCCTGTCTACGCCCACTGCAGCGCAAATGTCTTTCCCATAGGCCGCCAATCAACTCGGTGTTGTGCTTTCCATTGCCGCGTTATCCCGGCAAACTTTTTAATCTCATCGACACACGCACCTAACTTTCTGTCTGTCCTTCGTAGGGTGGCCTTCTCTGAGAATTCATTCAGTTACCCTAAGTACCAGTGGTAATTCTGCCTGCGTGCTACGTGCCCGGCCCATGTCCATTTCTCTCTCTTGGATTCTACTAAGATATCCTTAACCCAAGTTTGTTCCCTGACCCACTCTGCCCTCTTTTTGTCTCTTAAGGTTACACCTATCATTTTACTTTTCATTTCTCGCTGCTTCATTCTCAACTAAACCTGAACGCTCTTTGTAAGCCTCCAGGTTTATGCTCTGTGGGTAAGTACCGGAGATGCAGCTGTTATATACCTTCCTTTTGAGGGATAGTGGCAGATTACCATTCATATTTCGAGAACGATAGCCGAATGTGATCCACCCAATTCTTATTCTTATAATAGTTTCACTCTCATGGTTCGGCTCCGCGGTTACTACCTGTCCTAATTAGACATAGTCGTTTTAAACTTATAGGGTGTCTCTACCTATATCGCAAAGTGCTGTTTTCTGTCGCGACTGTCGCACATTGCTTTATTGTTTTGCATAATAATTTTCACACCTGATTTTCTGATTTTTGTGTCCAGTTCAGTAATCGTCAACTGTAATTTGTTCCCTGAGTTACTTACTCATCAAGGCAATGTCATCAGTGAATCGCAGGTTGCTAAGGTACTTTCCATTCACTCTTATCCCTAAGTCCTCCTACTAGGCCTCTGAAACCTTTTCAAAGCACGAAGTAAATAACATTTGGGAAATATTATCCTTTTGTTTTACACCTTTCTTTATTAGGACTTTGTCGCTTTTTTTATGGAGAACTATGGTGGCTCTAGATTCACTGTAGTTTTCCTCCAGTATGTTTATGTAAGGTTCTTCGATACCCTGATTTCGCAGTGCCTGCATTCCTGCTGATATCTCGACTGAGTCAAACGCCTTCTCGTGATCTGTGAAGGCTGTGTATAGGAAATGGTTGTATTCCGCCCATTTCTCTATTACTTGATTGATGGTATGAATATGGTCTATTGTGGTGTAGCTTGTACAAAATCCTGCTTGGTCCTTTGGTAGATTGAACTCTAATGTCGCCCTAATTCGATTAGCTATTATTTTTGTAAATAGTTTGTAGAGAACGTACAGTAAGCTTATTGGCCTTGAAATTTTTCAGTGAAGATGTGGCATTTCAAAGTATTTAAATAAAGGTATGGCAACGAAGTGTCCATACCTTCATATTATAGGGCAGGTTGCTATCGCTTCACCTATCAGAAGCACTTCCTCTTCCTGTGTTGCGGATTACTTCTCTGTTTTACTCCTGTCTGTTTTAATACATTTTCATTTTGTCCTATAGAGTGATGCTAAAAGTAAAGCCTGAACTTTTCTTCGAAGATGACAGTGTCATTTGTCTTTGTCGCGAAGAAAGGCGCCTGGTTCTTTAGCGTTGAATGCTCAATCCATCAGCTGTGCCTAATTATATCGCAGGAGTAATTCTGGCCAGAGAGCAGATCTGTGAAACCTCAGAGGATGCATGACAAAAGAAATGGGTGGACCGTAATTAAAACCTCACAATGAAAGAAGCACCAACGTTGGCAATAAAGTTTGTACTTTTACTCGAACAAAACAATAGGAACACAGCGAACTTTTTGGTCAAAACTTTATAACGTTAACAATCGCCAAACATTATCCAGTCAGAACTGATCTGTGATTGCATTATCCAGTCAGAAGTGATCTGTGATATCGACTCTGTGTGGATATGTTTTTAGCTGTGTCGTGCGCCTTTACTTCTTCAAAGGCGCAAACGTTGCGCATTGAGAACAGCACTGGGATCACGATTCAACTAATCATTCAGTAGAGTTCATTGCAAGAACATAACTGCAGATGATGTTGCAGTAATTACAGAGATAAAGCTGCAAGATATATGGCGGAAATATTGCACAATAAAGCACACGTAGTGAAAAAGTGTTGTAAATTAGCTAAAACATGAAAATGGTTCTACATGCGAAAAAAATCTCATCATGATATCTAAATCAAAATAAAACACCCAAACAGCAAGCTCAAGGCACGCATATTGGTAGTGAACAGTTGTCTGACACTGCTCTGACAAGAGTTCCTCATTTTACTAAGAACGGATACATCACAAGCACTTGAACATTGCAGGAGAGGTCTGTGAACTTCATGACGCAGTACTTTGTTATAAGCATTTTGATTTACTTGCCTACAAATAGGTACACTGGGAAAGCGAGATGAACGCATTTATAAGCCATAAAACCAGAAAATACAATAAGAATAGATATCTGTTCACAAAGAAGCTACTTGAGCAATGAAGGTGACTGGCTTTACGCAAGCTTCGTTCACATAAAATTTGTCTTTAAAAGTTTGAAATGATGTAGCAGGTTATATTATTACGATATTAAGAACACTTCATTGATATTTTTTCACAGAAGCGGGCACCGAGACTTTGGGAGTTGACAATGTGTGGACCAAAATGGTTGCGATGACTGTAAAATATGTGAAATGTTTAAATAGGAGACCGTGGGACGCAACGTAATATTAGGTATAGCACACAAATTAATGGTAAAAAGGCTGCACATTTTTCTCTAAATAGTACTTGCCTTCACGTATTATGCATCGTTCACGTGTCCGTAAAAATTGTTTTCCGTAAAAATAAAATTGCTGCTCGCTTTAATCTCCAGTAAAAACGCCAGACTCCTGCTCAAGCCAGCCCGGCTTGTAGTAATGTGAAAAGAAAATTAATATTACTTCAAATATTTTCTATAAGCAATGAGAGGTGATGTGGCAAATCTTATTGATTCCGCATGAAACAAAAATTTAGGATTTTGCCTTGGAACACCTTTACCGTTCCCCAAATTTCTAGCAATTTTTTGCGCAGAGAGCGAAATGGTAACACTCTGCCGCAACTTTAGTCAAAGTTGTACATTTGTCGAGCAATCTTCATAAAGTCAACTGATCAGAGGGTGTTGTATCACAGATTTTGCATAAATTTGTCGCTGCTACTACACGGGGCGAAAACTAGACCCTGCGTGCTCAGTCTAGAAGAGTTGCAATAAATAGCATGCGCTTGTGCAGTAGCTGATATTAGGACCCATTCGTCGGTTCGAGTACGAATTGCTCGGTTTCATATCGCAGTGCGAGCATGGCCGGACACCTTTCACGTCGGGACTTTGTGTCCCGCTACTCCACTCGCTTTTTCATCCCCCTTCCGCTTCCCATCTAGAGAGGCTTGGGAAGAGTACCTGCTCGACTGCTCTACCTTGGATGCGCGGCGCTCCTTGGTGGCGCACGCCCGGGCAGCGGCCATTTCTATTGGCGTCCCAGACTAAGGGCTGCCACTCAGGCGCAAAAGAACTGTCTAGTTCAATTAAAATAAAAAAGTTTGCCACCACCAGGGCGGGGTGGTAATAGTACTTGGCATGGAAGCTTGGATCCATGGCGGCGCATTTCAACGTCAGCCACGCATTCCATTTTCTTCCGAATTGCTACTACGATTTCAACTTGATAAAGTCAGTGGAAACGAGTGAGGAAAGCAATGAAACGCGTCCACGCTGAGCAATGCGGGCTTCTTCGTGTATTGGCATATCCGGCATAAAGCTTCCCTGTCTCAGACTGAAACTATGGTTCGATTCGACACCACTAATACAGTGTATGCAGATTCCTTCATGTAGGATTAGTAAGGCGTTACTTAAATATATTTAAATTGTGTAAAAATGCTGCAAAAAGAACATTGAATTTTTTATCCTTTCAAAGCCTGATCGGTTTTGTACCTCAGTGGTAAGAGGACATGAGATGGACAGCTTTTGCACGCATTGTCCTGACGTGCGCGAGAAGTTTCCGGAAGCTTGCCGTAAAGCTAGGCAGTAGACCGAGATCATTGCTAGTGAATTGCGTTTGATGTTTCCTGGCGTGTACCGTATACGAAGCTGTGGTTTCATGGGGAGCCACCGTCGCAGAGCCAAATGCAATGATACGTTCAAGGACAATTTTCATTCACGCACAACGCTGATGCTTCACTCACAACCAACGATGCCGATACCAATATTTCTGCAAAAGAAGCTCCTCAACGCTATCGTGTGATCACCGTTAATACTACGTCTTCCACTGATGGCGGAGACCTAAAACTCCTGACTGTGTTAAGGTAATTGTTATGCAAAATACGCACAGTCTTCAACTCCATGACAACATCGTAAGCACGAAGCCCGTAGTCAGTTCTCGATACCCTGAAGTCACCCCTTGCAAGCGTTCAATTATATCACTCATGCTTACCAACTTTATGAAGTGCGCAGTGGAGGTATCAAGCGGGAAAACAGTTCTCAGCTTGATACTTTTGTACGCGCAGTGAAATATTTTTTTCTTTTTCTTTCATTTGTCTACTCTGTTCCAACACTTTCCACCTATACTGCTCCTCCACGTGCAAGGACAAGGAACCAAGGGCCATCTGGTGAACCTCCGTCCTTTTCCTTGCATATCTTTTGTTTTTATATATAGTAATCAAAAGTAATATTAGAAAGAGTAACAATAAAAAACCGTAGAATTGTGGTTATTTATAAGGTAGATTTAACGATGACACTTGTATTATTATTGGTCCAGTGGAGACTGATGAACATGTTCGTATAGCGACGTGTTGAGAAAAAATATACTTCTATGGGCCTTCACTTAGTAGGTAGTAGTCCTCTGGTGAAATTAACATATGTTTCAGTCTTTCCGAACGCAGTTATACTTTTATGTCGCTAAGCACAATTTCAGTGTGGACTTGCTGAACAGGTTCGTTTTGCATCTGAATCAATATGTACCGTTCACTATTTCAGCACTCTAATCCACACTGCCGCCTTTATACTCAGAAATTGGCTCGTTGAGGGCCGAGGGGTTATTGTTGTCATAACCATTCATCTGCATTCATTTCTGTAATCTCCTCCCGATAACATAGTCGGGGTGGTATACTTCGATTGTACATGAGCCTGTATATAGCCTTCATTACGTATGGCACATGTTTGCAAGGTGTGTAAAGTGTAAAAAAAATTCTGTGATAAAGAAAAGACTTGGCATGAACCAATTCTTTGTACCGAACGAGGGAATCAAGACCGTACAGTGTTGTGAAGTGTGCTGCACGTGCTGAAAAAGAAACAGTGCTGTCGCGACCACCGCCTCGTATCAAACACGTTATTGAAGACGGATTATGCTGAGCGTCAACGTTCCATAGCCACCGAATTCTGGACTGCTGTCTAAATGTGCCTGCCCACGCGTTTTTCGTCGCAATTATTGGGCGGCGCACGAAATGACTAATGTGCTTACATTGAGCGCGAGGCGAACAACCATTAGCGGATTCCCCTTTTTGCGACAGAGCGAATTGCGCGCTAGAAGGCGCCGGCAATGACAGCCTTCACCACCGCCTGATGATGGCAAAACGTCTGCGGTCAATTTTGCAGCTTCAACTTTGTTTTGTAGCTCCTTTGAACAATGTCCGGAGTCATAGCCTGAGGGTTGCTCGCATTCGCCATTACGTGCCGGCGGAACCACTGTGAGAACAAGCTTTCTCTTAAGCCCAGATACGAGAAGTTCATGGCTCAGGGCTTGTCAGTGCTTATTAGTTCGATTATCTTTCACTGTTTCTGCATTAATAATGCTTTCCTACACGAAGGAGCGAATTCGTCGTTTTTCACGCTTTCGAAGAGATAACGCAAGCCCCCAGAAGGTCGAGTTCAATAATTCATTTTTAATGAAATATTGCATCAACCGGAAGGGATGGTACGTTACAAACATAAGTACGTGTATTAAGAGTACATTTTAAAGAACGAGGCATGAAATCATAAGCGATTGTGCCCCCCTACAGTGTTGTTGACCTTTTATTTATATAGCTACCAGGTAAATAGCATTCATTTCAACTCATTCAAAACAAATGAAATACATTTAAGAATTTTGCTGCATTACACCACACCACCATTTTCACGTCTTTGCTTATTCATCGAACCTGAACAGCCAATGACGCCTACAAAACACCTCGTAGCTGTTTCCGCATATTTGCTTTGATAGGGTAATGCTTAAGGTAATTCTACTGTAACAGTGCTTTAGATTTTGCAATGCCTTACACACACATCTGTGATCTGTGATCTGACTCCAAGCCAGCCCTACAGATAATTAGAAGTTACAGAAAATAAGACACTGCATACAGTCCTCTAGTTTGTGACATAATAAATATGTTGAATGAGGCATTTCAATCCGGACATACCGTTGCGTTGCAATGGATTCCCAGTCATTGTGGCATAGCTGGGAATAAACAAGCTGATGCAGAAGCGTAAATGGCACACACTAGTGGTGAAGTGATATCGATTCACTTTTCCTGATACGACATCAACGCTTTGCTGTCTAAAGGTATGAAGACATCTATGCAAGGACTATGGAATGATCCGGATTATTGCCACAAGCGCATTTACTGGCTTGACTCTTGTCATGTTCTTCGCCTTCTGTTTCGACAAAGGAGAGACCAAGAAACGCTACTACATAAACTGCGGCTGGGTGTTGCATACACGCGACGATACTTCTGCATGACAGGACAAGAGGAAACCTCTAACTGCAGCTTGTGTGACACGCCAGAACATATTAATCACATCTTGTGTGTCCTTTTATACGCAGTTGAAAGACAATGTCTTAAGTGCCTCACAGATGACCTAGACTGCCGACCCTTTTCGAAAGAGACAATTTTGGGTGCTTGGGAACGTGCGGATCACGCTCAACGCAGTTTAAAGGGCCTGCTTGCATTTCTAAGCAAGACAGGTTTAGATTCCCGTCTTTAGAGAATCTGATATTGTAGAGACATTTGTGCGTGTACTACTCCGAACGAGACTTTGTGTGCAGTGACTCATTATGCTATACCACAATCACCCCTCATCATACCCTCCTCTTTCTTTCCTTTTTTCCCTTACCCCCGTGTGGAGTAGCAGGCCAAAAACCCTCTTTCAAGGCCGACCTCTGCTCTTTCTCATTAAACAACTTCTTCTTCTTCGTGATGCCTTACGCACATACCCAGCTTTACCTATAAAAGTGATGCTTTGTGGGGACTGCTTCCTGCTCTATCTGCCGTACTATATATATTTGACGACAGCAGTGCTATCGCATTCTCACACAAACATTTCACTGACACCGGAAGTTCTTGCATCCACTAGCTTCAGAAAAACATACGTTGCTCGATGTTAACGAAAACCGGCTGTACTGAACAAAAATAGCGTAGACCATGTTTCTTTTTGTGCGTGTGTGCGTGTGCGTGCGTGTGTGCGTGTGTGTGTGCGTGCGTGTGTGCGTGTGTGTGCGTGTGTGCGTGTGTGCGTAAGTGTGTCTGTAGTGGCGTACTGCTGTTTCAATTGCCCTTGTTTTTTTTGTTTTTAGTGCACGTGCTTATTTACTGGTCCTAGTTCGGGGTCATCGCAACAAGGTAAATGCGTGGTATTTCTGTATTATGGATGCTTTAAATCATCGTCTCTCTTGCTCGACGCGGTTGTAGAGCCAAGAAGGAAGGAAAGAAGGAAAATAACTTTAGTTTAGTCCTGCGGATCGAAGGCGACTCAGTCACGCAGCTAGCTCAGTTCCACGTAGGGACCGGCAAGCCGAGCCTGCCGGCCACCTCGCGGCCCCGCTGAACAGCCCACGCTGAACTGAAAAAAAAAGAAGGCTGGGTTCACCTGCTAGAAGTTAGGTTACGTAAGAAAACCGCATTGATTACGAATTCGTTTAGAGTTCCAGACAATGACACCCTGGTTGGTGTACAGTATACATTCCAGATTAAACTTTTCCTTTTTTTTACAGGCCTCCTAAAAGTTTTATATACCATGAGTGTTCTTGGTTTGTATGAGAAAACTATATAAATTACTTACAAATACCACTCGCCAGTATTACCTGTTTCACAGCTAAAGCTAACAGGTAATCTAGCTTAGCAAGACAATTTATGATAGTTTTACTGGCAACATAGTTGAGCAACATAATGGAGCTAGTGGCGTGACTATATAGCCACTTTGACAACATACAGGAGATAGGTTAAATGGGAACCTGACTGTGACGCTTAGTCATTGCCGCAATATATTTTCGCGATACCATTAAAGAGCTCGTTTCGCGGAAATTTTGGCATTGGCGTCGGTGTCGTTGGTTGTGAGCGAAAAATTCTGTTTTTATTTATTTATTACATACTGCAGTCCTATAAGGACCAAGCAGGAGGGCAGATGGGAAAGTTACATGTATTGCATGGTAGCGGTGAATACATATCAATTAGCATGTTCTGGTCATACACATGAACAGTATAGATATATAAACAAATACACACATACATACATTTATACAAACATTTTCAGGTAAAAAAAAGAAACGTTGCACAGTGCAAAACTCATTGGAAACTAGAAAGTTGCAACGATCACACTGTCTCAAGGTCAAGCAAACAAAACCATTATACAGTAGAGCTCGTACATTCAAGGACCACCCTAAATTTTTCAACTTAAAAATCAATCAGACAAATACGCACTTTTCCTAACAAACAATGAAAACCCACGACTAAAACATCCTCAACCATTCGAGAGCTACACAAAAACTAGAAAAGAACCAGCAATCGGTCAGCAAACCTCTGAAACAAAGACAATAATTATTCTAGGGCAGCAAACACCTTCGCTGAAAAAGCGGCCGCAGTTCGCACAGAGAAAACCGAACTCGGTAATGCATTCCAATCCGCAATTGTCCGCGGGAAGAAAGAGTATTTGAATAGATTTGTGCGAGCTTTGTAAGGAAGAAGATTGTGAGAGTGGCGATGTCTCGATGCTCGAGGTAAGAACGGCTTGACATAACGGTTTGCGTTAAGCTTCAGGTGGCCATGAAAAAGCGAAAACAAAAATTTTAGGCGGGCTAGTTTACGTCGCTGCTCTAAAGTTGAAATTCCATTTTGCACCATCAACGAAGATGGGGAATCAGTGGATCTGTACTTGTTGAAAATAAAACGCACTGCCCGGCGCTGCACCATTTCTAGCTTTGGCTTGTCTTTCTTAGAAAAAGGGTCCCAGACAATGCTGGCGTATTCAAGCTTAGGTAACACTGAGGTCTTATAAGCCAACAGTTTTGCTTCTGTAGGGGCAGCTTTAAGTTTGTGCCTTATGAACCCAAGCCTGCGCATGGCAGCTGCGCAGGTATTTTTAATGTGCTTAGACCACGATAACGTATTGGTAATTGTCACCCCTAGATATTTGTATTCCGGGTTTTCTTTAACAGTCACTCCATCGATACAGTAAGAAAACTTAAGCGGCTCTCTTTTATTTGTGATTCGCAGTAGAACGGTCTTGTCCGAGTTCAACTTCATGGACCACGACGTGCACCATTGGCCAACACGTGTCAAGCTGTCATTTCAGAATATTTGATCCTCAGTACATGTAATTTTTCTAAAAATTATGCAATCATCTGCAAACAATCTTATTTGAACATTAGACGAGACAATTGAAGTTATATGATTTACATAAATTAAAAAGAGAATTGGGCCCAAGAAGCTTCCCTGTGGAACACCCGATAAGACAGGTAATGCGCCTGACGAGCTCCCAGAGATCTCCACTGATTGAGTCCTGTTGGAAAGGTAAGATTTAATCCAGTTAACAAAAAAATCGGGTATACCAATGTTTAGCAGTTTGCCTATAAGCTTACCATAAGGAACACGATCGAATGCTTTGCTGAAGTCGAGAATACTAAGTCAATCTGGCTGGCCGAATCAAGGGCAGAGGCAATCTCGTGCACCGTAGCTATCAGCTGTGTGTGCGTCGATAGCCCTTTACGGAAACCGTGCTGAAATTTGGAAAGTAAGCCGTTACGTTCAAGAAAGTCTGTTATGTAGTGAGCAACAATGTGCTCCATCAATTGACAGCATGTAGACGTTGAAGAGATCGGGCGGTAGTTTTCTATCCGTAATCGATCGCCCTTCTTGTGTGTGGCCAATATGCGAGCAACTAGCCAGTCATAAGGCAAAATGGCAGACGCTAAGGACAAACGAAAAATTTCAGTTAAAATGTGAGATATCGGTTTGGCGTATCTGCGCAAGAATGCGTTGGGTATGCCATCTGGTCCACTAGATGACTTGTCTCGCACACTGAGCAACAGTGATAACACGCCGTTTTGACATATAAAATCTTCAGGAGGGCAGGCTGTAGGAACCGATGATAACTGTCATCGTGTGGTGCGGAAAATACTGAATGGTAGTAGTCGTTTGCCTTGTCGGCCACTAAACGGGCATCGGCAATAAGAGAATCATTATGTTGGATTTGTTCTAGTTAACCACTTTTGGAGGCTAGATAACGCCAAAATTTTTCCGGGCTTTCTTTGATGAAGTTTGGCAGCGTTATTCCAAGATATTTGTCTCTAGAAGTCGCCAGAGCTGTGGAGAGCTCAATACAGCAGCGTCTGTATCTGCTGAACACTTACAACCTGTTTTTTTCTTGCGCGTTTTAGTCTTCTTTTTAGGTGTATAACGTTCCGATCAATCCAGGGACTTTTGCGCCGTGACTTGAAGTGGCGTAAGGGAACGTGCTTGTCAATATAGTCCTTCACAGTTATCTTGAATGTTTCCCAAAGCGTTCGTGGATCAGTATCAGAAATATTGTCAACAAGCTCCCACAGTCTGTCAAGTACGGATTGATCATCAGCACGCGTAAAATCTTTGATTGTTTTAAGTACAGGCCTATTAGGTACACACTTATCAAAATCGCATGTAAGAAGTACTATTTTATGGTCCGATACTCCCGGCTCCAAACTTAATTCATACTCGGTAAATGCGTTGCTTACGAAAACAAGGTCTATTATTGAGCCGCTGTCACCATGTTCATGCGTGATGGTGCGTACTACTTGTTGTAAATCGCATGCTAGCATTATATCCACCAATGGGCAATCGAGCAAATCAGTAACATTTTTCCGAGACCAGTCGATCAACGGTAAATTAAAGTCACCTGCCATTAAAATTTTTTTATGAACCAGGGAAGACATGTATCTGTACAGAGAAGATAAGTACTGAGATGGCGATGAGGGCGAACGATACGCAGCGCACACTGTAAGAATGTGGCCCCAGCAGTTGACTTTTAGAAATAAACTTTCATGTTCATCAATTTGGGGCAACAATGTAGCAGAAAACGTGCTCTTCAATATTATCGCTACCCCACCACCACGGGAAACGCGATCGCGGTGAAATATCTGGCGCGAGGGACCGATTAGCATATCATCCGTGGTCCCCTCGTGAAGCCAAGTTTCTGTTATGATTGCTACATGCGGGTCGTATTTCAGAAGCAGATCTTCCAGTTTACCAATTTTATTTACAACACTGCGGAAATTTGCATTTAGGACACGCAGCTGCCTCGAGTCACGCTGATGTACCTGTCAATTGGTTTTCCGTGACCTAGGAGCATTAATGATAACACGGCAGTTCGTGGAATCATCCCACGCATAAAGGGTTCCATCAAGTTTCAGCTTATCATGAATAAGAAGCGCTTCCTTGCCGTTAGCTTTATCATCCTTCGCTGTTTTCCACAAAAGCTTACGCTTGCGCAGCGTAGCTCTGCTAAAATCGTTTTGCACAAATATGTCTGTGCCTTTCAAGTTCTTCGCACGGCGCAAAATTGTCTCTTTCTCAAGAAAATCTTGGAAGTAAACAATAACTGGCCTTTTAGTGGCACCAGGCCTTCCGATGCGATGGATTCTAGCGACAGAGCTGCACTTCTGTTTAAGCTTCCGTTCGAAAATGCCGTCTATAACCTTTCTTCTTAAGCTTTCATCGTTTTCTTCGCTGTCCTCTTCAACGCCGAAGACGACAAGGTTGGAACGGCGGCTTCGGTCTTCCAAATCGACAAGTTTCTGAGACTGTTGCTCAATGACCCGTTCGAGATTTGATACCTTTGTCTGTAGTGTGTCAATTTGCAAAGTTTTCTCCCGAATTTCAAAAAGCAGTTTGTCGAGATCATTCCATCGAGTGTCGAAATTTGCAACAGTAATTTCAGTCATTGTTAGTCGTTCTCGAACATCAGTAAGTTCCTTTAAGATGGTTTTCTGGCCACTCTCAATTTTCGCGAACATTTCCTCAACGGTACGACCTGGGTTCTCTTTCACGTACCCACAAAGAAGAAGCACACATATACGCAAGCAGTTTTCAACATACAAGACACAGGACCGTGGGCACGGCAAAATAATCAGCATTGGATCATCGCAGCGAAGTGTCGACACAGTTTCACTAACCTGTGTGGTGAACAAAAATTTCTAGATGAGCGACATGGTTCTCGCTGCCTCGCCGCGCCCACTGGTGAACTGCGGCCACGGTTGATCCTTTATAGGTTGGACCGATGACGTCACAGTCGCTGGAAGACCCCAGTGCACAAGACTGAGGCTGCGCAGCTGTGGTTGTTGGGGCAGCAGCAATAGTTGATAGCCGATGTCTTCGATGTGGTAATCTTCTCGACACGTTGAACCCGTGCACGTGCCTACCTGAGTTTCGCAAGCGTATTCATCCGCTCCAAATACCGGTTTGGCGCTGATACTTGCGACGAAAAGGCAGACCTGTGTGGTGAACAAAAATTTCTGAATGAGCGACATGGTTCCCGCTGCCTCGCCGCGCCCACTCTTGTGCGTGACTGAAGAATTTAGAAAGATGCAATGAAATAAACAACCAATAAAAGTTCAGGGTGCAAGGGGGGATAGAACCCAGGTTGTTTAATCATGCACGAATGGAAGCGAGACTAGGATGCAGTGACAGGAAACACATACCACGAAGTTAGAATCAGTCTAGCGAGCAAAGCTCACTACTTCGCTGGTCACAATAAATAGTGTGATTGACACACGTTCATGAGATTAGGTCATTTAAATGTCATCAAATACGTTGACATGTATACTTAGATTATTTATTTCGATAAGACCGTAAATCTATCAACCTCATTTATATTAATTATGACTAATTCAGAATAGGGTCACAAGAAAATCTGTGTGAAGGCATTCTGACGGGGAGGGCCCATCCCTCTTTATTGAGCCGATAGTCTCCCTGAATATTGAGCAGATAGTCTATGTAGCGATAAGCCGACGCCTAAATGTTGAACTGCTAGCATAACTGCATTTATTTATGTGATGTACAACAGCATAAAGAAGAAAAAAAGTGTTTTTCAGGCATTAAAGCTCGAACAGTATTGTCGTTATGATGGCGATAGTGCAGAAGTAATACAGATACGCGCCTTGAGAGACATGGTGGATCAACATCATTGCAGTCTTTCGTTTTTTTTTCTTGTGTTTTGGAACAACGTGTTTTGTGCGGTTTGAGAGTTCACTTCATAAACCACGTTACGTGCACTGAGCTAAACGTGAAATCCCGAATACTACGGCAACCCGTGTGGTCGCGAAAATACATGGCGTGAAATAAAAGCTACGAACCAATCGTTGAAACATAGGCAAATTTCACTTTTTGGGCCAGCTAAGGGGGCCTTGCTCACAACCAGTTTTCACAAGGAACCTCATAGTGGGCTTGAAATGTCAATCTTGTTTTTATTTTAACGATTGGTCAGCGCTTGTCATTTACCTCCAAGCAAAAGCGCATGAAAATTGCATGCTCGTTGCTTACCGTTTTAAACGCAAAACATTTCTTAGCGAACTACGGTGACTTTGAGCGTGTCTATCTATCTATCTATCTATCTATCTATCTATCTATCTATCTATCTATCTATCTATCTATCTATCTGTCTATCTATCTATCTATCTATCTATCCATCTCCGCATACGTTTGGGTGCTCTCGTGGTCACCCCCTTAACTTGGCGTGAACCAAAATTAGCATGGGAGGGTAAGATTGTTTTACAAATAATACACGCTGGTCACGACATAAATAATGTCACAACCCCGTCACGTATGCCGTCAAACACTTCCCGCCAGACACATTTCCACGGGCGGGTATGTGCCGCTGGTATGCGGGTATGTGCCACAGATGACTGACACTTGGTATCTACCCGGCAACGACGAGAACACACATGGGCAATTTGAACGCGTGAGCGTTGAGTAATGCCCGACATCGGTGGCGTCGACCGAGCGAAGGCCTAGAATAAATGTCAGTGTTAAGAGAAACCGACAATGGCAGCGTTGACGCCGCGACGAATGCAAACAATAAACTTCAGGGTCCTAGCAGGAATCGAACTCAAGCATTCTACGTGGAAGTTAAGTATTCTACCACAGAGCTACGCAATTTCCCGGAACTACTTTTCAAATAGATGGTAATCTTCGTGAAACGTCAATAGTGATTGCAGTGCTGCCTACCGATTTTAAGAACATTACTAATGTACTCCTTTTATACAGCCGTCACGTCGGAATAAATTCAATTGTAGCTAGGTACCATGCGCTGAAGTTGATTTATGTAGCGGTGTCCAGGGCTACCACAATAGCGAGCACCAGCACTTCATATTAGCTTACTGCTCGTGGTGGTGCTAATATTCATGTTACTGTTGGCATCGTTGCGCAAGTTCAAATAACTGGTTATATAAGCATCTGTGATTCCTCAACATATGTCGGTGCGTGCAACCTTTCTAAATATATTTAACTTCATTTCATGACGTGTCGCTAAATACACAAAATTGCAATACGGTCACTTTCCCTCCGCATGCATCGCATTAAGTGGATTCCCAGGTATATGGGATCTGCCGATTTTTTTTTTTTTGAAATCTGCTGGAACCAACATTGTCGCCCATGCGACATCATAATACAGTTGTTGCTTCGTTCTTTCAGCAAGACCGACACACCTTACGTTTGAAGGGTAGCTGCTCTTTTTTCAGCTCTCTACTTCTCGTAGATGTTCTCTAGTTATTAACATAACTTCGTTACTCGTTCTTGTTACTACCCGCTGTAGTTACCTATACATCGCCACTACATGCGCCCTCTCTTCATGAAGTGGAGTACCTCTGTTTTATAACAATACAAACATAAGCGATCAAAAGAGGTAAGAATAGATTCTCTAGCACCTATTTGCTCACAAAATCCTTCTTAGAACCGGTTGTTGAAACTTGGGAACACCAAAAAATTGTACTGTTCCTACGCTAAATCATCTTGAAACTGGACAGGTTTCATTTCATTTTCATTTTTATTTCCTTAAGGACCCCACTCGGGGGTATTACATAAGGGGTGGATACACAGGAAAAGAGAACATTTGAACACGTTAGTTTTCGCAGCATAGGTGATTTGTAAGATTTGTCGCGAATGATGATGGGCAGGTGGTTGAAGCAATGGAGCAGGGAAGGTCGTTCTAATCCTTGACGGCGCGGGGAAAAAAAGAAGCGGAAAAAGCGGCAGTTCTGTTACGATAACGGGACACTTGAAGTGGATGGCTTGTGCGGTGTGAGATGTATGTCGGGGGGAGGATGTAAGAAGCTGCATTGAGAGAAGAATGAAAAAATTTATGAAAGAGAGAAAGGGTGGCGATACGGCGGCGAACAGAGAGGGGTGATAAACCGGATTGTGCTTTCAAGGATGAAATACTGATGTCGTATGAGTACTGGGAGTGAATGAATCTAGCGGCGCGATTTTGGACAGATTCGAGGTCGTTAATGAGGTATGTTTGGGGCGGGTTCTATATGGGGGAGGCATATTCGAGTTTCGATCTAATGAGGGACTGATATGCTAGCAACTTCACATGTTTTGGTGCATGACGTAGGTGACGCTTCAAGAAGCCCAGAGTTTTATTTGCCGATGAAATGACGTTAGTAATATGCGCATTCCAAATGAGATCGCAATACTATGTGACTTCTAGATACTTGTAGGATGGTTGTGATTGTACAGGGACGTTGGCGATATGATATGAAAAAATGAAAGGATTCTTACGGCGGGTAAACGTAACAAGTTTGCATTTGTTAGGGTTAAGAAACAAAAGCCAATTATCGCACCAATCTTGAATGTGGTTAAGATCGTTCTGGAGAAGATTTTGGTCGTGAGTGTTAGTTACTGTCCGATAGATTACACAGTCATCTGCAAACATGCGGATTTTGCAGGATATGCTGAGGGGTAAGTCGTTTATGTATATCAGAAACAGGAGGGGGCCAAGAACTGAACCTTGAGGTACGCCTGATGTTACTTTGAGGTAAGCAGAAGATTTATTATTGACATGCACAAACTGAGAACGGTTAGTTAGAAATGCTTTGATCCAATTTAGTACACTTGGGTCTAAGTTTAACTGGGATAGCTTTAGCATTAGTCTTTGGCGGGGTACTGTGTCGAATGCCTTTGCGTAATCTAGAAAGATTGCGTCAGTTTGTGAGTTGTTGTCAAGGTTAGCATGCAGATCGTGAAGAAATATTGCTAGTTTTGTTTCGCAGGAGTATCCTTTCCTAAAACCATGCTGGCTGGGTTGAAAAAAGTTGTTGGAATCTAAAAAGTTTACAATCTGAGAGTAGATGACATGTTCCATGATTTTGCATGGGACGCTTGTTAAAGAAATGGGACGGTAGTTCAATGGACAGTTCTTATCACCTGATTTGTAGATGGGAACGACCTTGCCCATGTTCCAGTCATCTGGAAGAAGGCCTGTGGAGAGCGACTGCGCATACATCAAGCACAGAAATGGGGCGATGGTGTTATGGATGTTTTTTAACACTTTTGAGTTAATATCGTCGACGCCCCTGGATGAGGACAGTTTCATGTTTTGAATAATACTTGAAATACCACCTGCGCAAAAAACAATTGAGCCCATAGAGGATGTTAACAGCACCGGGGCAGGAGAGGAAGGTACGCTAGATTCGTTAGTAAACACAGATGAAAATGCGCTGTTAAAAGCATCAGCACATTGATCATCTGAGAGTATGTGAACAGAATCATTAGTAAGGTGGATGGTGCTGGTAGGCCGAGGGTTCACTATCTGCCAGAATTTACGTGTGTTATCGGTTAGAATGCCTGGTAAATTCTGGTTCAAAAACGTATATTTTGCGTTACTAATAGCGGTAGTATATTCTTTTTCGGCTGCGTTGTATTTCGCCCAATCTACAGGCGTCTCGTTTGCTTTTGCTGCGCGAAAAAGGCGCTTTTTTCTATTCGCTAGTCTCTTTAGTTTGTTTGTAAACCAGGGTTTCTGCGGCGTGCTACGGAATGATGTTGTGGGGATAAATTTGCTAATTAATTTATTCATCTTATTTTTAAAAATATCCCAATTATTGCTCACAGATCGGGAGTGAAAGCTATGTTCGAAGTCTGGAAAGAAGTGTTCGAGTTCTTTGTTAATGGCCTCATAATTACCTTTATCGTATAAGGTAATTGTTTTCTTGAGTTTGTCGCGCCGCTTAAGAGGGAAGGAAAAAACTGCATGTATTACTTTGTGGTCACTAATTTCGGGTAGGTATGAAATGGACGATAAAGAATCTGGGCGGTCGGTTAGTATTAAATCTAGGATGTTAGCACAGCCGCCTGATATGCGCGTGGGCTCTGACACAAGTTGAGATAAGTTAAAATTCAAACAAACGTCTATGAAATCTTTCGTTTCGACATCGTATGCCGACGAGGGTGCAGGGTTATGCCAATCAATTTTCGGGAAATTAAAGTCCCCAAAAAGTAAAATGTGAGCGTTAGGGTAGGTGGTCGTGAGTGTGCTCATTATATTGTTTAAATCACGTGAAAAACCTGTATTGGTGCTCGGTGGCCTGTAGCACACCCCGAATAGGAATGTTTGAGGGGAAGCGTGGCAAATTAGCCACAGAATTTCAAAGGCAGATTTTATGTTAACAGCAGAACAGGGTAGTTCTGGGCCAACAGCGATTAGCACACCCCCGCCCCGGCCGCGTTTGCGGTCGGTGCGGAATAACTGATAATCGGGTAAATCCGAAAGCACTTCGGCGTCAGTAACTTCATCGGTTAGCCACGTTTCTGTTAGTACCAAAATATTACTGTTGGAAGACGCCACAACGTTTGATACGAGTTGGCACTTCGGCATGAGACTACGAACATTAGTAAAGATAACAGAAAAAGAAAGTTCACGACGTGTTTGGATTTGGCGGTGGTGTGGTTTATTCTGCGGGCGCGGTGATCGCTATGCGACTTCTATAACCGATTGTGATCCGTGGTCAAAAATGTACTGTTTGGAACCCATATACAAAGTTTTGAAACGGATCTGAAATTTACCTGATTTCTGCTTAGCGAAAGCAACGAGATGACGGCGGGCAGTACGAACTGAGAGGGAATAATCTTCGCCAATGCTGAAATTTGTTCCTTTCAATTTTTTGGCATTTGAGAGGGTGTTTTCTTTGGTTTTGTAGAATGCGAACCTGACAATTATCGGGCGGCAACGATCATTGGTGTGGCGGCCGAGGCGATGCACTCGGTCAATTTCTTTCGGGTCAATTTTTATTTTCAAGTGTTTGAGACAGTGGTTTATGATAAGTTCTTCTGTTTCAATATTTGTTTCTTTGGCGTTAGTATCTGGAAGGTTATAGAAGATTAAGTTGTTGCGGCGTGACCGGTTTTCTGCGTCATCCAGCCGTTTTTCAAGTTCGGAAACTAAGTGCGTGGTTGCGGTAGTTTCGGCTTGAATTGCGGCAATGTCAGCTCGTATGGGCAAAATATTTTGGTAATGGCGTTCTAGTTTGGTCATGCGCTTTCCTAGATCCGACAATGTTTTGTCGGTTGTGAGGAGTTGCTGCTTGACTTCTTCAAAATCGGATAATATTTTGTTTTGTCCAGCGCTAATATTTCCGAGTTCTGCGAGAATTTCGTTCATTTCCGGACCAGGGTTAGTTTCAACGTCACCAGAGAGGTGTTTGAATCTCGTGCACGAACTACGTCATGTGAGATTTTCAATCATTTGTCGTCACTGTACCCGATCAGAACACATACACAAACTGCATAAACACTCTCATTTTAAGCAAACAGCGTTAGACGGTATTGCTCCTGAGAGATTTACCAATAGAAGCTTTTCAGAAAACATAAAGTTCAGGACTCTTGCGCGCCGCTTTTACGAATACAGGGGGCAGCGTAGTCCACTCCCGTCCATAAAGTCTTCCTACTTTTCTACCAGGTTTAGCTTCTCTGTGGATGTCTCAACCCTGCCGCGAAAAAAGGAATGTATCTGCACTGTTCACCATTTGAAGATTTCTTAGAACTCATGGCCACTACAAGTGCAGTCGTGAAATGTACGCTACACCATAATTCATGATATTGAGTCATGCACTACGTGTTGTTAAAGCGATACGTGCAGCTACTCGCTTTCATGATGCTGCTACTGATCATGATGACCAATTATGCATGAACTTCTTGTAATCGGTCAGATATTAAGGTACTAACTTCATGCCCGATACACATAGCGGAGTGCATGGTAGGATTATGTACTTCAGCCACACAATGCTATGCGTGTTGACAAATTTTACCACAGAGCCAGGCAAAAGTTTCGAAATAGCCGAACTATAACCATATACATGCACTACTTATTTAAACAAGTGCACTTTGATTACCACACAAAATGCCTGATTTGAACACCTCTGAAAGCACAAGGTTTTTATCAATAATTTTCATCTAACTAGAATTTTCACTCGCAACTTAAGGCTTCAGCATCTGAAGACTGCGGAGCGAATGAAATACCTGTTCTTTTACTGCATGGATACAATCGATTCTGACCAGTTAATACATGTATTATTCATACTACAGAGCAATAAACTTCCACGTGAGGAGACGTATTTTTCTTACACACTATTTATTCTTCCCGAGACAAAGCTTTTGCCGTGGACTCTTCAGCTTTGCCAACATTTTAAAATGTAGAAAGCTTCTTTGTGACAACTGGCTCTCAAGAAACACAGTTATATTGAAAGAATATTGTGCCCGCTGCTACTGCAAAGGAGCTAAACTTTCTCTTGAGCATCTGCACCACACGTTTTACACTCAAAACATATAACGAAGCATGCGCTGTAAGCTTAAGTCCTTTTGAAGATACGTGACACCCCTGAATTTATGTAGCTTATACAAGCATTAGCAAACTAGAGAACGGCGAATGTTGTGCTACGCGCGCAGTTGAACAGGGATTACGGCGCACTAAACTATTCTTCACTGACGTGCACTTGCACTTGGACGTCGTTTATGACCCATTTTAAAGTCTTACTTTCCAGAACTGTGCATTCGTATATGGCTTGCTTTTACCATCGAGCTTCCGAAGAGAGTAAGCTTTCGAACATTTACAGCCACTTACACTGGAGAGCCAACGCCGATCTGTGTATTGAAATATATAACACTGGCTCCGGAACGAAACCTCGTTTTAACATTAGCTCGGCGCTTTAAAAGTTACTTATGCAAGCTTGTTATGGCGTAGAAAGAAGATAAACCTGTTTTTTATATTAATAATCTTTATATTTATAAACATACAACATAAATAAAACGAAGTTAAACCCGGAGGGACACCATGATTTTAATGTTCTACCTCCTAACTTGCATTCGAGGAGCTTGAAAAAGGAAGCAATGTACAAAATGTAGTAAACGAAGAATACATTAACTAGGTCAGGGGCAGGCACAAGAAGCACCCAGACAGATGCCGCAAAACAACGAATGAATGTTTCTTTGATGTAAGCCTGTGCAAGAACATTAGAATTTTGACCGCTCAAAATGATGTTGCACCCAGCGTGCTGATTTTGTATTGCCCCTGATCGTCTACACTGTACTTATAGTATTCAGCTTTGAGCAGATGTGGTGTGCTGATTCATTTGATGTACACACATACTGCCAGTTTATAACCGTTATGAGGTATCACTACAGGTATATTGTAATTGAAGTTAAAGCAGGACACGGCGTCTTGTCGACGTTATAATGTATCATCATCACACACCTATTGTCTCCAGATGGGTTGACTTTGTGCCATAGACAGAAATATGATCACTTTCACCACGCAATTATATTAAAAACATGACGGCCTTCCGTAAAATAGCGCTCGTCTTCTTGTGCCTTTGTTGTCGTTCAGAGTTTGCGCTATATCAATCGCCTTGTTTAAAAACTTTTGAATTCATGAGTTTCACCTTGAAGAGTAAAACGCCATTGTCTGATAGTGCCCTATTCATATGACCTTCTCAAGCGCCAACCAGTCTTGACTTCTCGGTGGGCACCTTAGCCGTGACGCAAAGAAGCAAACGGCTGTGAACGTAACACATCCTCTTCCCTCAAATGCTCATGCCTTCCGTCAAACAGCCCTCGAATGCTTGCTGCAAGTACAGCTGTTCATTGCTCCCAGCGCCGAGATTCTTTCATTCACGCCTTCCCGAAGTAGCCACTGCGCATCCGTAAGGCAATGTGCTCACCTGCGCATCTGGGCACTAGTTTATTCTATAACTAATTGATTGAAGAACTGATGTAATTTTAGTGTGTTGCGAAGGAACGCGATTGTGATGAAATTATTGACTTCGAGCGTGTGCGGTGGCGTTGATATGTGTTCGGTGTGAGGAACCGATTTGAAGAGCGCAGAAATATAGACGAAGCGCGACTACGCGAGCATGTTCGTGCCCGAGTCTCTAGAGAACGTCTCGGGTGATTGGGAGAGCTCAGCGAGTGGCAGCGACGCATCGGAGATCGAACATCGGAGATCGAACATTAGGCCCCACCCCGACGTCCTGATTCAACCCTGCTGGTGCGGCTCTCGTCCCGGCTTTTATGATCCCGGGTTCCTACTGGGCTGAACATCACCCCACCTGTCCCCGGACTCTGTCTTGAGCGAAGTACCTGGCGGCTATTCCCGTCGCTGTACCGTTTGCTGTTCCAAGCGCCCTCCGAGGAGCTGTCTTGGCACTGTTCATGACGGCCTTCTAAATGCTGTTCTCATCATCACTCCCAGCGTGACTCCAGGCGTCGACTGCCATGCCGGGATGCTGTTTTCTTTGCCGGGTCATTGGGAGAGTGACTCAGTTAAGTCATTGTGCCATGATAACGCGATGGAAAGAGGGAGTAGGGACGCTTGTCAATCTGAGCCAAAGCTGTCCGCACGGTTCCTGCGGCAAAAGCGGCAAGCCTCGTCGTTAGACCATCCTGTGGATGTCACTCGGCTTGCTAGTGAGTTAAAGCGCAAGTATGAGTACCAGCGTGTGAAATGACAGGCTTTCTGAAAAGAGTGATGAACGACAAATTCAGTGGAATAAATGTCAGAAGATCAAGGCAGAAAAAATGACGGTGACGAGCAATCAAAGAGGCATTGAACGCTTCGCGTTCTACTTCGGTGGCGGCTTCAGAAACGGACGAAACTCATTCACTTTAATTAGAGAAAAATAAGTTTGCCTCAGATGAAAGAACTGTAGGCAGATTATCTACGCCTGATAAAGGCCCCTCTATGAACCCGTACATTTGCTCCACCGCAGTGGAACAATAAGTATATATATATACATATATGTATATATATATATATATATATTATAAATATATATATATATATATATATATATATATATATATATATATATGTTATACACAAACAAATTTAACAAGCAGAAAGCGTAACTGAAATATCATGTTATGTTTCATGTTAAAGTCAGCACCCGTCACACCAAACGAAAAATGAAAAATATAGGAACTACATTTTAATTTTTTTTAGACTGCTTTTCTCATCACTCTGTTTTAAATGTTTATGGCACAGCTATTGTCGTCGAGTAGACAAGGTATTTGGTATGATAAGGTTTGCTTTCCGTAAATTGTCCTGAATAAACGTAAGCGGAACCGGTAAATGTGTAGATCATAGCGTGCATCGCCTGGTAGCACTGCTCTATTCACTTGATAAGATTGTTTTCTATTTTTCTTTCCGATATATGGGGCGCACAGTGCTTTGTCAACGCAGGCAAACAAGCATAACGATGTGTCATAAATTTTCGTTTGCATAACCGGGCCTATACAGGAATTAGGTCACAGCCAAATTCAGCTTTCCCTACAGTGAAATTTTAACCTTCCCCAAAGTTAGCCTAATATGCTTCAACATTGATATGGTGTACTCTCTAATTGGTTTTTGTAACTGGTTGTCATAGTTACTAAAAATCACATTGTCACCTGAAAACCCCAACTTGCAGTTTTTTGTAGTACCAACCAATTGTTGTGCCAACCAATTTGTAGTACCAACCAGGTACACGCCGATTTCTTCGAATGAGTACAGGAGTACGCCGACCTGGCGCTCGGTTGTTGCTGTTTACTCATCTCGAAAGGTAGCCCGATAATGTTCTGCGGGGGCTTTTGTGTGTATACCCTAATCCACCACAGCCTTGGTGAAATAGTTGAGCATCCGCCGCTGCTGTGGAAGGCAGAGAATTGCTGCCCGAGGCACCTAATGCCTAAATAGGTACAAGCGCACTTCTGGACGCATACTCGGTAGAACGAAGTTCATGGTCGCTTAGGAGGACACCCACCCTGTTCGAAATCGCCGGCATGGTACCCTCAGACCTAAAAAAGGTTATACTATTCTAATACGTTCATTTTACCATCTAACCAATATCTTCATCTATCCGTAGTTTCTACACTTCCAACCTACTGACTCGAATACTACAAATCATGTAGGTTAGCAACATTGGAGACATTGTGTCTTTTCGGCTGCGCACTGCTTTGAATGATAATGCTTCGTTTTTTTTCTTGTAGAAATACTCTATAGCTGCAAAATGTTTAAAGTTATCGGGCTAAGTGTATGCAAACGTTAGCAGTATCGGTCGGCGAAGCAAATTCTACTCAACTACTGGTATCCCTAACAAGTCAAATTCATTTAAATATCTATAAAGCCGCATAACAGAGTAGGTGGTTTGAAAACAGTTTTTCAGCTACTATACTGAACAAAGTATTAAATAATCATGGGTACCCTTTACTGAAGTGAGCTTGCTGTCTGGGCTTTGGATCGGGCGGCAATATCCTTATTGCTCCTTGAGAGTTCGTTAATTTTGTTAACTGTGTCGGTTTTTCTGAGTTAAAGCGAGTCATTCGATCTTGATGTCACTTTCATCTTCTGGTCAAGGGCACTCCGTTTGGTTAGCTTCCACGCCGGTCAAGGATTGGCCGATGGTCTATTTGTTGCGCAGTGGGGCGAGCAGTGTCTCTGGTACCTACCGATGGGGGAAGTATCGCGACGAAAAACCTAAAGACGATTCAAGTGGGGCTTCGAAAAGCTACTTCGCATTTCCAGCAGATCATCGAGCTCCACCAGTTAGGTCGTGGAGGCATCATGTGGTATTCCGCAGATGAAGAATGCAATCGTGTGCTTCTTCAATGTTCCGAGTTTGCAGCTTATCCGGTGAGCCTGTTCATTCCGGCACACCTCACATGCTCGAAAGGATTAGTCCGCGGAGAAGACACAAGCCTGATGCCTGTGGAAGTAGTCGATTTGTTTTTGGTGGTGGGTGTAATTTCAGTGTACAGGTAGGTGAACCTGTACAATCGAATACAGTAAATCTTCGACGGAATTGGTGATAGTGACCTTTTTAGGAACAGTTCGACTTTCAGAAATTGAGTCATGGTCACTGATTCATAAGGTAGAGCCACTTTGCCTAAATCCCGTGCAGTGTTTGAAATGTTGGTGATATGGACAAACCGTCAAAGGGTACCGGTCAATTATTAGTTGCCGCCGACGTGGAGAGGATAATGACAGCCGTGTGTGCAGCTCTGAGAAAGAGCGGTGCTGCTTATGTTAAGGGGCGCACCCTGTACACTCCGCAGAAAAGGGGCTTGCTATATTGGATATTGTAAACCGCAAGCGGTGCTCTCAGAGAGAAGCAGTTGCAGAAATGCAGGAGAGATCCAAAGGATACGTAGGCGTTGCAGTGTGTAATACCACCGCCATGGATGCATCTTTAGCAAAATATATCGTAGAGGCCTTAGAGAAAGCAACAAAAAAAGCAGTGCAACACCTCGCAATAAACCTCGGTTGATTGATATGTGAGGTTTAACGTCCCAAAACCACCATATGATTATTAGAGACGCCATAGTGAAGGGCTCCGGAAATTTCTACCACCTGGGGTCTTTAACGTGAACCCAAATCTGAGCACACGGGCCTACAACATTTCCGCCTCCATCCTAAATGCAGCCGCCGCAGCCGGGATTTGATCCCGCGACCTGTGGGTCAGCAGCCGGAAATCTTAGCCACTAGACCACCGTGATGGGGCTCGCAATGAACCTTTTGGAAAGCTTGGTACAATTGTTTTCAAATCAACCATCCCGAATTCTCGGGGTAGAATATATGCGAGATCGGGATTATCAGGCATCAGTGGTATCCAGCGTACGGAGATAGACAGTGACAGCACGTCAGCGATCAGTTTCTCCTAAGGCAGGGACTTCCAAAGCTAGAGAAGAAAGTGATCTAACCATCTCCAGCATCAAAACGTTCTTCGCATAATTCGAAATAAAAAAAAATCCAAGTTAGAATTCTTTGAGAATCAGTCGAAGAAAGACATTTTGCGAAACGACATTTTGGACCAAGCAGTTTCTGCTATTGTTCTGTCATCAAAATAGGTTCACTTACCATATAACAGTGAAATTCTAGATAGATTGTTTCAGCAGCCAAAAACCTATACTACTTTTCTTCACAACTTTCTCCGGATATTATATCACTGCAAGAAACCTGACTTTCAACCGGCCAGGAGTTCTACCAAACAAAGTATCGTATATTTTGATTGGACAGATGTAGTAGTGGTGATTGACTTGCTGTCTTGATATCAACTAAGTTCAGTCACAAAGCTCTATATCGGTGTAAGATTGTGAAATTTTGATAATAGACATATTACTACTCGACAGTTCTCTCTTTTTGTTTGTAAACGCATATTTCCCGGCCACAGTGCAAGTCACACAAAATCTAGATGACGTGTTATCTGCCTACAGAAAGGAAATATTAACTACTGGAGACTTCAATTGACATCATGTGGCTTGTGGTTTCAAATCAAATTTAAGCTGAAAACGCTTGTGGGAATGGGCTGTCAACAAGAATTTATCTTGTTCAAATTCGCACAATGCTACTTTTGTCTGAGGTCTCTTTAAATCTGTAATAGCCTTGGCATTTTCAAGCTCATCTCTAAATATATGTTCGTGGAGAACTTTAGACTGTGCTACTAACAGTGATCACTTGCCTATTAGTTTTGTCCTTCATTTTCCGAGAATACTTGCCGCCGAAAAGGTCAGCCTATTTGTAAACTCTAAAGAAATATGAAAAAGACTTGAAGGTCACTTTTATTCGTCGCAATGATATGCAAGGTGATATCAGGGCTATGAGTCTCTGTGCATGTGTTAAAAAGATTAGCAAAAAGCTCAACTTTTAAGTTAAACTCGGCCGCGGGTGGTTCTTTTAGTCCATGGTGAAATTAAGAGTGCATGAGGAGCTATAAGAACGTAAAGCTGCATGAAAACAACTGCTGGTCAACCAATGTCCAAAAATTGGTATGATTATAAATTTGCAGCAGCACACTTCAAGCGCACAATAAGTAAATAAAAGATGACTACGATATGAAACGATTTTGCTTGTCTTTCTAGGGTTAGAAGAAAAAAATCGGTTTTGAGATTTTTAAGATCTCGAAAGATGTTACCAGCTACTAAAATTATTGCCTCTTCCGTTCTTTCTGCCTATGAACTCTCTGAAAAAGATTACCGTGCGAGTGAAACCTGACCTTTTCATATCTTTAGTTTACAATTCGTAGCTACGTCTGTCAGGAACAAGAGATGGTTTGACCGCTTGCTCAGCAATCATTTTTGTTTATTCGCAATATGATCTCTAAACTAATTTTTCAGATTGGTTTTAGTTAAATTTAAGTATCCTGCCGCCCAGTTCTTGGCCCGTCCTCCTTTGTGGGTGAGCGCCATTCATCTGAGATCATCACCATCATCATCATCATAATAATCATCATCATCAAGCTAGTACAAGAGCAGGTGCTTGCCTATAGACTTATATACGCACGTGGACTTTGACAGAGAGGCTACTCCTACCTTCCTCTCGGGTATTGGTTTAGCACAAGCCATCCACATTGCTAGATCCTTCAATAAAGTGGTACGATACCATACTAGAACACGTATGACCGCACTGACATGAACCATATACGTAGAGATAAAACTTTCATTACAAAATAAACACGGAAACTTGGAGCAATTCATTAGGAAACTGCCCAAGTATAGTACAGAAGCCTGGGAAAAAAGTTAATTTTCGTTCACATTTTTACTACTGCGGCACTGATTTACAGCATGAGCGTTCGTATCATTCCACCGAAGCATAAACAAAAAAAAAAGATGTAAGAAATTTTATGTCCTGAAATTGGTACTAACCAGCTCGACCTTCAGCGACCCCGGACGTTTCATCCTTTTGGCTGACCAACTCTCTTATTTGTAAATTATTACCTGCTTCAATGGATGTGCGTATGCTGAGCACTGTCATTACAGAGCTCGACAAAGCTTGTCCTGTGTTCTCTTGTCCTAACAAATAGTGATACAAATGGCTCTCGAAGAAATCCGTACTACCAGCGCGATTTTTTCGCAGCGTTCTTGCCGTTACTTTCATCTCTTCCGATGTCAAAAGCTGGCGCGTGAAAATCTCCAGCTTCCTGTATAAAATAGCAGGGTACTAGTTGAAGAGTCGCTAGGCCGGGAGTTTTTCATTAAAGTTTTTCATTAAAGTTTTTCTTTAAATAATCATATTGTATCTCCTATATGCTGGCTTATAATTTGGTTCCTAGACAATGCATTTCATTGGTGGCAGACATTGCTCCCCTTCCAGAAATTACCAGACTTCTTTATTACACAACTTATACGAGACATTGGAAAAACAACATACCAAGTCTGCTTCATCACGGGTGGTCGAGCAGCATAATGTGGTTCATGAAAAGGAAAATGCCGAAGCTTTCACTTAGCTGCGTTAGCTCCGACCCAGCGAAACTGGATCGTTCGGAAGTTCAATAAGATTGACAGCTGGGCTAGTTGGTGACCAATCATTACACCATATGGGTATAAGTAGCACAATTTATTACAGGCACGACAGAGACAAAAAGGGTATGCACAGGCACCATTTTGATCGCATGAGTGTGCCCCAAAAAAGTTTCGTGGATAAGAATGCATCAACTGTTAGGCTCATGTCTACACGTGCGGCGATAATTTCATCATTAGGTGTGCCAAACTTGCTGTTGGATAACGGTTTGTTTACCGTTATTAAATTTCTGTTTTGCTCGGGAAGGGAAGGTGGGGCGTGGGTCGGTTTATACGAAGTATTTGTTTCTGAAACAATTTACTCGCGAGTGTAGCGAGTCTTTCTTGTACCTGTTGTCCCCGTAAAAAAGTGATTACTTAACTATATGGTATCATGATCATTCTGAAGACATATCTGATTTATTCTACGTGATTCAACGTGATTTTCTAAAAATTTTCTGATTTTAGGAGTTTGGTGATTGTTGTTTCTAGGTCACTTCTTTGTCATTCCTAGGCTTTAGCTAGGGGTATCAAGATTTTCGCTGTGTTTATTTCCAGCACAAAGAAGTTTAACTTAAACCACACTCAGTCACAGAATCTTGTGCAAAAACATAGTGTTTCCTCCGTCCACAAGAAATTAGACGAAAGTAACCATTTGCGATGCGGACAACCTCCAGATATTTATACTAATATGGCCGTCGCACACCATCATTGCATTCATCGGCGCGAAGTGTTCTGCACCGCTTTTATTCAACGAAACTGTATTTGTTCCCAAACGGCGGTTTAGGAGGCATCGCGGAAAGAGGAACCATTCGACCGAGGCAGGCCAACCGCCATCATCCCTCATCTGTCGGCAGTCACTGCTCTAGTCACTAGCCCGACTACCCTTCTCAAAAACCAGAACGCACATACGGAACGGGATTCGGCTGGCGATGCTTTTTCATCTGGTCTGCATCTTGAGGGTGAGTGCCTAATTTATCATTTACTCGCCGTTTGGGTAACAGCTCGTGCCACTAATGATCTGTGTCATGTAGCACCTACGCAATATCTCAGATTAGGCCGCTTCGAGTAAATTCGAGGCCATTTACGCAGTGCTCCTGCTTTTTCTGAGATGGAGTCAGTACTGAGTGCAGAAAATACAGAATTTAAGGAAATCGCGGATTGATTGTGTTGGTCTTGTTTGCATTTCAAACGTGCCATTTTAATGGCGCTCTGAATACTTGCTCACAGCAGTTGCATTACTCTATGCCGACAGTGTTCGGGCTTGTAGTACCGTAGTGCAGCCACCCTTTATGCTGGCGGTGTTAGCTGAGCCTCTGTTTACGGTGAAGGTACGCCGCTGTGCAGTAAGACGAGACGATCTATACCGTGAACTCTTGGCGCCCTGCAGCCTACCGGCGCGTTCTCCCCGTCGGACTGAAGTTCATCTCCTCCGCGTTGTTTAATAAAAGTTGGCTGGCGGCAGGTAGCACCGAGGTGCGAAAAGCCAGAGAGAACTTTTAACTCAAGAAATCTAAAAGAGCATGTGAATTTTTCCCGAAAGGTAGCAACCACGACTCGTAAAACGCGTTTTAAAAATATTAAAAAAGAATTTGTGCTTCGTCTACCGCGGTGGTATAGTGGCCATGGGGGTCGGCTGCTGACCCGAAGGCAACGTGTTCGATGCCAGCCGTGGTAGTCGCGTTGTGATGCACAGGTAATGATAGAGGCCCGTTTACTGTGCAATGTCAGTGCACTATAAAGATGACCACGTGGTAAACATTTCCGGGCCCCTCCACCACGGCATCCTTCATAATGACATCGTTATTTTTGGACGTAAAACCCCAGCAATTATTTTGAAAAATCGGTTAACCTCAAATTTGGTTAGTACAAAATTTTCTGTATAGACCAATCGTAAAAGTTTCAGTGCATGAACAATATGGTCCATATTAAGGACTTTTTTCATATAGAGATAACATATGCTAGTTTGTATTAGCTGATAAATAGAGTTTTCTTTTTGGCCAAAAAGTAAATCGATATGTGTACAGCGCAAAATAATTTTTATAGCTGGTGAAAAAGATAGAAAAATGTGGGTTTTCGTGCATGTTCGGTTGTAAATTCAGCATTAAGGTGGTCCTAGTAACAAACTATGGTAAATAACATATTTAGTATTATACTTCATTGGTTACTGTCAAAGAAAGTCGTCAAATCACTTTTTATCATAGGTGATAAAAACTTTTTTGATGTGGTTGCTGGACTCTGTGCTTGCCCGTGTTTATACCTTGAAGCAATGCGTCGTATTGGTGAGTACTAGCTGCACAGGCATGAGAAACATTTCGACAACATATCAATTTCGTCTGTGCTTACTTTAATACTTTGCTCTCTAGTACTAGCCTGCATGAGTAATTGAGAGATGCAAACAGCACTAGGTTGCATTTAACCACGTCCACCTGTCTTCTCACAGTTCGAATAGCGTGCTTATGCAACACTGGTAAGTAACACAGATACATGAATCAACTTATTACCTGTGCGATAAGATTTGGAAGTGGCAAGAACACCAAAATTAGGAAAACAATCTATTGAATTCAGAAAAAAAGGATATGTTTTTGTCATTAATCAATAGAGCTGCAATAAAGTGACAATGCGTGGTAATAAAGTGACAATGCGGTGCTACCTGCCGTTGAGTATTTGCAGCAAAGTTTAGACGCACAAATAAAAAACAAAGGAATACGAAGACAGTGCAAACTACTGGCATTTATAAAGCCTCTTCATATTATATGGCTGGTGTTACCTCCAGTTAAAGACTGCTGGTGAAAGATTGGAAAAGTGAAAAAAAATCAATTAGACCCTAGTAAAGCACTTATCATGAAGGTAGTTGATTCTTTTAAGATGAAGCTTCATTAAAAATTGTGTTCTTTCCCTTTAATTCTGTTTGAACTGTGCAGGGCGACAGCTACTTAACATCTTAGATGTCACTTTCACCTTAAAAGGAACAGAGTTGATACCTTAATGTTGTTAATGAAACAGAATCAATTCACTTTTTCACTCGGAAACAGAGTCGATACCTTAATATTGTGACTGAAATAGAATGAATTATATCTTTCAATTGGAAACAAACCTTACAATTTATTTCAGCAAAAGTTTTTACATTCACAAAAGGTATGCCTTTTTTGCACACTCTCAAGTCTATGTGCTTAAGTCATTACTAGCTTATAACTAGCAAAATGATTTTTATGATGGGTTGCGATAGTGCCAACTTTTTATATTTGAAATTTGCTTGAAGTTTGAAATTTGCTTTCGACATCGCACATTCAAAACATAGCCTTCGAAAGGTGACCTTCAAGACCTGCAGTGGTGATTTCTGCGTTGAATTTTTCACTGGCAACCTAGAGCTGTAGTGAGTGCGAACATTTAGTGACAAATACCTAATAAAAATATTTAGTTGTATTCAGTACATATGTATTATAGCATGCTAGTAGCATTGATGCAGTACACTGATAAACGTCATCGTAAAACAATCGTTTCTTATTTTTCTAGCTTTCAGGAGAGCACCCTGCTCCCTGAGACCCAAAGCCTGTCATATGAATACAGAACTGAAAAAAACTTCAAATTAATCACTAGTAGCCAAGGCGATAGTCTCGTTTATGTTGTGCGTAAAAGTTAATTGTGTACTGTGTACTTTTCAACGGCTTGATGGCTCATATATGAGTCATCACCAGTGGCGTAGCCAGAAAGGCAGGAGGAGCTGCTTAACTCTCCCCACCAACACAGTCCTAAAGCCATGGATTGTCCTTCTACTGTGACCGGTTCATGACTGCCCAGTTTATCGATGACTCAGCAGAAGCGACTAGTGTGAGTGACAGACAGAAAGATTCACGGTCACCGATAAAACCCTCTGAAGCTTCGCCCCACACATGGTCAATCACTTCGTTGATATGCTGTGTTTTTCTCAGTTCTTCATGTGCATATCTGCGTGCACCCCTACAATCACACAAGAATGTACATAAAGTATGACCAAAGTCGCCTTCCCATCACACAGCAACCCTACGCGAAAAATATTTTTTTGCTTCGCTTCTGGTTTCCGCACTCTAGCGACATTCATTGTAGAGCACCTCTGTTGGCAATAAAATGCAGATGATAGCCCTATTCTAATTTGAATTGCCCCGCATCAAGCTTGCTGTGTGTACCTCAGGTCTGTGGAAGTCTGTTGAAGATTGCCCTTGCGAGTGTTTCACACCGCTTGAGTTAGGTAGGGTTAAAGCTGTTGGAGATACTTAATTTAAAAAAAATACTTCTCGAGTTAAAAAATATTACCCTCTAGTAACTTCACCCATATTGAGGTAGGACATAGAGCTGCAAAATGAAAAGTTGTGTATATTTCTTGTCCGAACCCTAAGGCAAGCTCTTTGATGCTGAATACAGAGCTTTTCCCCCCAAAAAATGAAATTCGCAATTTTTTAGGACTATCTGCTAAACTTTAAGGCGTAAGTAATTTTTTGTTTGTAGCATGTCAAAAAGGTCACTAGCAAATATTTTATTAGTATCCTTATAATTTGCCATGTTACCAGAAAAAAATCCTAAACCTGGGCACATTATTCAATATTGCTCGTGGGAAAAGCTGTCGAAGAATTTATGCACATAGGTAAGTCATTATTACCAGTTAGATCACTTCAATACCTTGCTAGAAATGTCGTTTATTGAGTCCACTCCAAAACAACTTTTGAAAAAAAATTGTTGTTTGACGACTTTTAGCTCAGTCGGTGCCATACTACAGACTCTCATAACTAGGAAGCAAAGTTTTTGGCCGTGGAAATAAATGACCAGGACGTGTTTCAAACTTTGAGAAACGGGAAAACTTTTTCCGCCATGTTCGTGATGGTCAAAAATATTCTGGCAGATCTTGCATAGTATAACCCTAATCGTTGTATTGTTTAATACATTCAATTACTCCTTTGTTTCTTTTGCCTCAATGAATATTGTTAGCCAATATTTTGGTGTGCTTATGAAGTTGTTTGTGCTTTGAGCCATTTCATTTTGTATTATAGGTATTATTATATTATCATGTGTGATTTTTGTGCTGCAAGCCAGTGCCTCTAACAAAGCCTATTAAGAGTCTTGAATTGAATAAATTAAACTTGCTCGCACTGTTTTTCGCTCTGTACTCTCCTGGTGTGTTTGTGCTGACGAAATGTTTTTCCTCTTTTTCAGAAAGGAAGTCTGCACAATACTGTTACAATAGAAAAACAACACAGGTGGTTTGGGTATCTGGAAGTTATGATATTCCTTCTTCATATTTTAAATTCCAGATACAAAGCCGCGGAAATAAAGTAAAGTTTTTGACAATTTTTGTTCACACAATTTGCTGCATGCCTGTGCTGTATTTTGTTTTGTATACATGGGAAAATAAAATTCATTTTCGGTGATTACGAAATTTGTCCTTGTTGGTTTTTAAACATTTTTCACTTCGTAAATTTTTCAGCCTGTGCAGGTGCAGTCAAAGATTTCCAGGTGACTCTGCCAAAAGATTAGTTGAAATAGTGGCCAGGGAACTTTCGAATGACCTTGTATTTGCAGAAGAAAAATCTGCTGATTACGTATGCCTCATGTTGAATTTAATGAAAACACGCTTGCTATTTACGGACATGTAGCAATTTTATTGTGAATAATGTGTGAGAAATGGCCCTACGAAGCAGGTGTTGTACCCAAGCAGCCATTACTTTATTCTTTCATTGCGGAGATCTCCGTGAAAGTTGAACGGGCTGTATGCTCTATGTGTTCTACGTGATCACTGGTGTTCTACTTTCTTTTTACGGAAGTGGTTGGCAGCATGTTACCTACGCTTTTTTACGTAATCAAGAGAAAATATTTTTTTGTAGTGTAGTTGAGCGAATCAGGATTTGCTTAATTTTAGCGGCTGAAACGAATTTATGATGATGATAGCTTGTTAATAGACAAAAAAAATGCGGCTTATTCCACGTACCTGATATGTACAAATTTTGCATACACAGACATATGTAAGAGTTGCAGATTTTTATGTAAGCAGTTATATGCACTTGTGCAATGATGCCAACAGGAACATGCGTATTACCAACATCAGAAGCTGATATTAAACGATGATGCTCGCGAGAGTTTTGGCCCTGGACAGTGCTGCATAAGTGAGCTTCAGCGCATGGCAACTAACTACAATTGACGTTAATCCAACGTGATGGCTGCATCAAAGGAGCACATATGTAATTTTATCAAATTGGGTGAGGGGGTAGGCAGCACTGCAGCCACTATTGACGTTTCACGAAGGTTTGCGTCTATTTGAAATGTAGTTCCGAGATCTGGCGTTGCTCTGTGGTAAAACGTTTCATTGTCACGCAGAATGCTCTGATTGAATTCCAGCTGGGACCCTGACATGTATTCTTTGGATTCATCGGGTCGACGGTATACCGATGTCGGGCATTTCTTAACGCTCGCACGTTAAAAGTGCCCGTGTGTGTTCTCGTCGTTCCTGGGCAGATACTAAGTGTCAATCACATGTGGCACATACCCGCTTACCAGTGGCACATATGTGCCACTTTCTGGCGGGATGTGTTCGACGACGTACGCAATGGGATTGTGACATTATTCATTTGTTGACCAGCGCGTCATATTTGTCAAACTATCTTACCCTCCCATGCAAATTTTGGTTCATGCCAAATTAAGGGGGTGTCCAAGAGAGCACCCGTATATAACCGGATAGATAGATAGATAGATAGATAGATAGATAGATAGATAGATAGATATATAGATAGATAGATATATAGATAGATAGATAGATAGATAGATAGATAGATAGATAGATAGATAGATAGATAGATAGATAGATAGATAGATAGATAGATAGATAGATAGATAGATAGATAGATACGCTGAATGTCGCCGAAGTTCGCTGAGAAATGCTTCGGATTTAAAAATATCTGTGCCCCGTCTGTTGGGCTAACCTCTGCCTTTCTCATTTTCAGTGGACCATTGTGAGTTGTGGGATCTACAGATTCTCTCTGGCACATAGATGAAACACCACAAAAGACAGACCACACAGAATGTGTCACACAAATCACGACTGCCCTTAACTCATCATTTCATATACATCATCATTTCATGCCAAGTCTATTTCATGCCATTTTCATCATTTCATCATTTCATGCCAAGTCTTTGGAGGCTCAATCTAAAGCAAGTGAGAGTGTTAGATTAATATACAGTGTATATGACAGCATTCATTGGGACTTGCAACCTAAATATTGATTTTTTGATTGCACATTCAGCTACGATACCCTAATTACTGCAACAACACAAAAAATAAAGCGCCACGCGCGCAGTTTTCTGTCCGCCCTCGTCCCGACCTACTCAAACTGCATGTGATAGTTACCTGCAGGCATCGAGTAACCATCGAAAGAAATCGTATTTCGAAAATGCTGCCGAAAGAGCCTACTCACAGCGTGTAGTTAAATACGGTGCTTTAACCAAATCGATCGTGAGCAGTAATTTATTTTACTTGAAAGGGACATAAACATACTTGACACAACAAAAATCCTTGATATGCTATCATGCCAGTGTTCGTAGGTCATCACCAGCCAACACAGCACAGAAATCAAAAGACAACGTCATGTCTCCTAATGAGCTGAATTGTGCATTTGGAAAGAATGAACCCTTATTACGTGATCGCTTGTAAAATTACGCCACGTGGTAAAGGGAGATAAAGATCTTTTTTGGGGAGTGTTATTGGAGCAAACGTTTTGACTAGTGGGCGCATCTTCATGAAGGAGTGATACAGGCCTGGAAATCTGACTAGTGAGCTTTGCCTTGGCTTGCTGTTTCTACTCTGACAAATGCTTGGTTCATTTCTCATATCTTCGAAACCCAGTTTTCTTCTGAACTCTACTGTTGTTTTCATATCTATGCTGAAATAATGAACACATAGTTCTAGTCATACACGAAAATTGTATTCTACGACTGAGCCGTGCCTACACCACTGTTTTGCAAAAGGACGAGGAAGTTACATAATTGAAATCTGCAGCTGGTAAAAGGCGTTCATATTTTAGATCACAACTCTTAGGCACCCAATCTTGCATTGAGCTGTGTCTCTAATTGCAGTCGAAATGACCATGCACCTCACTATCAGTGACGCAAGCGATAGACATCAAGTAACTCACTGATATAAAAAATTATGAAAAAATCCTACTCGATTGAACATTAGTTTTGAATGTGGGCGCTGAGCCGAGTACTCTACCACAGAGACATGCCGGTGCTCGAAAGTAATTTTGAAAACTCCTTATACAGGCGTCATGATGGTCAAGAAATCGCGTGAGCCTATGTAATATATCATGGCAGAAGAATACAATTCCTATTCGTCCCACGGTGCTAGTTTGCTAGTTACGCTACTACTGCTTCGTTTAATGTTGTCCGCTCACCTCTCAGGAATAATTCAGCCTTATCATGTGTCAAATGCAACAATATGAAGGTGGCCCTGAATGATTATTAGTGTAGACATCACCTATATCGCAGAAAGATGAAAATAGGCGCAGTGGGTGGTTTCTTACTTTAATAAATTTCGATTTGTGGCGTAGTCCACAACTTGTGGAAATCCAAATCATCAAGCACAGTCATTTTTGCTCTAACACAAAGCTTAGCGCAGAATTCGCATTAGTCAGTATTCTAATTGTCGCTGAATTGGGTGAATAAGCTTTAAACGACAGCTACAGACTCAACGTGGCAAGGGTAACAGTTCTTTATTCAGCTGCGGCTTCCTATATAATATGAATGTTTATAAAAACGTGGCACTGCACGCGTATGATAGCATTCTTCAACAAAGCAGTGGCTAGAAGGTAATTTATAAGAAAGACAGTATTATAGAAACGTTCGAAGATGTGAACGGTGGCCACTCTATCATTCATACTGAGCAAGCCCATTCCTAGCACCTCACGTTCGAGCCATCTTACGGCCACTGCGAAGTGTTTTAGTTTTGTATTTTCACGATTTCACCTAGTGGTGTTCCGTCTTCGTTGACAGTATTGAAATTGCAGGGAAACATTGCGAGGACATCAGAAAAGCGTCTGCCAGATTGGCATGACAGAATAGTCGGTGCATATATTTGTTTTGTTCGTATGTTATAAGCCCAGGGATCCATGTGCTCTTCCATAATATATGTCATCAAGGCTAAAGAGAGTCATTCTGCCTCAAATTTTCCGTGCGCTATAAATATGTGAGGCCTTTTAGATTGCTGCTTCTCTTAGGTAGTGTTTATGATGGACGAGGATGCAAGGAAAAAAATGCAGATAGGTCAACGAGATACGCTTCTGGTTTGCTATTCTACAGGGGGGTACAAATAATAAAAAATCAGAATAGAAAAACGACAGTCAAGGCACGTGTGCGCCTATCCATTACACGCCTTCAAGCGATCACTTACAGCCCGGTGAATTTTGAAACAGTACTATTGCTAGCATCTCTCTGCTGGTTCGCGACACGTAGAACCCCATGCCAAAACGGTCTGTCACGTAGGTCCTTCAACGTACAGCATAGAAACGTTGCTTTTTCTCACAAAACCACCACACCACGCACAGTAAACGTTCCATAATTTCGCAACAGTTCCAGCAGTCACAACTGAGGGAATATTTCTGCGATCATTATGCGAAAAGAGTGACGCCTTTCGGAAAGTAGCTCCTAACCATATACGTGGTGCTGCGAAGTTGCCTCACGGTGGGAGAGCCGCGATGAACTTGGCAGCTTTCTCGATGCGTCTAGTTTACATCGGTGTTCTATACGCTATCAATGACGCAAGTTTTCGACATTGCTTCAGGAAATGAGGTAAGGCCCCTAGCAGCGTGTTTTCTGCACAATTTTTTGGGGTGTGAGGGGGTCTTCGTGAGTGGACTGCATGGCACAATCGGCAAGATCTACTGACTAGGCATGACTGTCCCGCCAGCGACTACAGGGCAACTACGTATATCCATCGACAAAACTTGGTGGAGAACGTTTCTTGGTGGAGAACTAGGGTACTCTTCTCGCCTGAAGGCTCAAACTTGTAGGTGTTGACCTGGTGGTCTTTGGCAAGTATCTGAAAGAGGGTGGTCTTGAAAACTGGAGTAGTAGGAGTAAGTCTAGTGTGGTTAACATAGCTTTTATATTTCAATGTTTTGGTGCGCCGAATTAATAACGCGTCGTGCTTGTGTAATGCTGAAGTTTAAGTCTTATCAAGTACGTGTCAGATTGTGGTTCTTGTCCGTATGTTGGTTGTTCTTCGTTATCTAAATTCATTCAGATCTTTTTAACATACTGACTTCTTTCGTTGCCATTTGCTACATGGAAGAAAACTGAGTGATCAAAACAAAAACAATGAGAAAGGACAACAATGACATTCCAATTGAATATCCCTCAACATTATCGAAATTGCATTACATCCTATGGCCGCTATAGGTTATTCTTCTAAAACAGACACCGAATAACTTAGAAAAACGCCGAGCAAAATAACAAAATGAGCAGCAGAATAATGAATTGAAAGGGCATAATGTTCCTTGGTTAAAATGAACAGTAATGGAAAGCAATGAACTGATTTTATTGATAAAGTGCCCTCTAAGAACTCTAATGTCACCAGTCCTACCATCACAAGTTCATTGTTATAAGAGAAAAGCAATGTCAAAGCACTGTTTTTCGACATATGTGCCGAAATCGGCATCACGAATTTCAGAGCGGACTTCTAGTTAGTCTACATTGGCTAGGCAAAGTTTTCAAAACTTGTGATGGTAATTTATGGGCCCATAAACAGGCAGTGGTATGCCTTTAGATCTCTTAAAAGCTACTAGACCTTAGTAAAAACCACGCAATTTTAAGACGTCATGGTGTTCGGTGCGAGACTTTCAAGGTGGCATTGTTATCCACATTCTCTCTTCGTGCTTTTTTACCAAGCGTAATCCGACAAACATGGTGATTTTGGAGTTGTGAAATGGTAAACTACAATAAGAAAAAATCATTTTTCTCACTAGTGTTTCTTTAAGGAGTGGATGCCATGAAAGCTTCTAGCATAGGTGCAAGGAACCTGGAATATTTATTCACTTTGCTCATAGATGTCAGCTCATCAGTCAAAAAAAAAACTTCATCGAGCACACGAAAATCGCAATGACTGAAAAACTGCAGGGACGTGGTCGTAACAAAAGGTGCCCCAAAAAGATAGTTTTATAGGTATGAGGACCTAGGATAAACCAGGACATATGCCTGGTAGAAAATCTGAATACAAGAAAAGTTTGGTAAGGGTAAACGAACCAACACGTGAAAAAAGCGAACTTACCATAAGGGGGCATTAGAAAAACAGCCAGAAGGAAAATGTGGCAATGAGGCATTAACTAAGGAGTAGTAGAAAAATAAGAAACCCGGAGGAATCGTTACGCGTCCACAGAACATGCCACCGTACAGCGTTTTCCACTTCCGCGTGGTTGGTCATGTCTCGCATCATCGATCTCTCGGGGAACGACTGAAGCAATGCCGCTGAAGGCATAGCAACAGCTCTATGGCCACTCGGAGATAGTAAATTCCGCCCTCAAGAAGAAGATATGTTCTGGCTTACTCTTTGTGCATTTCAAAGCGTTTCTTTTTTTTAGATACTATATGCATTTCTTCTTGGCTTGTTCAATTAACGTCCACATTACCCTCGGTTATCTTCCGCTCGCATCCGAACCTGACATGTGGGTCATAGGTCTGGAACCTTAGCAGGTTGCTGGCTTTCAGGCCGCACGAAGCCGAGAGAACGAGATCCTAGGTGGCAAATCATGGGCTGTTGGGGGGATTAGGCGGCAAAAGAAAACTACTCGGAGAATGAACAATGAGTTCAATTATTTACAAACCTGCATTTGAAGTCACGGTTAGTTTCAACAGGCGTGTCAAAAAGTTGCAATCTAACGTAGGTAAGAAGCGAAAATGTTGTTTTAGGTCAAAACTGCCACGTACACTTAAGAAAGCAAGTGATAATGAAAAGGGGAGTAATTTGCTGTCGGGCCGAGGGCGCAATAGTTTTGCCGGAGCACACCAAGACTTCAGTGACGTATTTCCGTCACTTAATTGACGTCTCAAAGTTATGTGTGATCAGTAGTAAAAAAAATTGGAAGATCCCACGTACAGTGGGAACCGATGATATGCGAAGCGCGAATGAGAAAGGTTGATACGTCACTTTAAGATCAGCACAATGTCACGAGGCGGAAGTAAACGATGCCTTGCATGATTTACGCGTCAGGATTATCATGTTCGGATGTGTCATTTGGCTTCGTCATCTATCCCCGCGAGAAATCGTGACCGGCCAACACACAAGATACAACGCGCATTAAGTTTCCCTATAGTCGGGCCTCTGGCTCGGTGGATTCCATGCCGACCGGTTGTGCCATCGCGATCTCCGACGACAGTCCAGCTCTGGCCAACTGGGTTGGTCTTACGCCACCTCCTAACGCCGACCGCTACGATGACGACAGCGTAGCTCTAGCCAACTGGATTAGCCCTATGCCATCTCCTGTTGCCGACAAGAGCTCTCGCCAGTGGTGCCCCACCGTGTTTCATCTTTCCTATCTCTCTTCTGTCGTCGCTCGCTATCCCTGTGCATCTCTCTTTCTATATATATATACCTTCAATCCTAACCTTTTTATCCCTCCCTACCCCCATTCCTTCTGAGCTACTGTTGAGGTGTCGCACCTGGTGCAGACAGTTACGGGGCTCACTTTTCTCTTCTTTTTCCTTTTATAATTACAATCTCTGGTCGGCCTGTGGCGTTCAATAGCTCCAACATGCCGTCAGTAGGCGACCTTAGCCCTACCTAGGAGTCCAATCAGTCGTGCTATCCTGGCTGTCACGTCACTTTCTCCGGCTTCACACTTACCTGTGACCCCAAGCGCTTGCTTAATCATTAACGATCGACGTTGGTTGTCAGGATGGAGATGGATGACTAAGCGTCAACGTGGATTCACCCACATTAGGTGGTGGTATAGCAGTCAAACACAAATAGACATTGCGCAAGCTCTCTTATATCAATGTACGGTAAACTATAAACCACTTCAGTAGGGACACGTTTTACGTTTGTGTTTCACCAATTTATACGACGGACGGATCAAACATGATTTTTCATATCACTTTTTGTAACCACGTTGACAGAGCGACACGCATACATATGCATATTTATGTTTTTGTATGTGGTTGGATATTGTGTATGGTTCTTCATTGTTCAATGCATTTTTGTTCCCGAGATGTTTCTAACCACTTCTGGTAAAGGCCTCATATCACAGGCTTGTGGCACCTTTGAAATAAATAATTATAAATGACTAGATCAATTCTTTGAAAGTTTTATAATTTTCCAAGTACGGAAATCTAAGTCGCTATCAACAAACAGATTATCCAAAAGTTGTGAAAATTTCTACGAAGTTGTTCATCAGGATTCACAGATTTTTTACACACAGTTGTTTCAAAACTGCAAGGATGAAGTTTATGTGATCACCACTATTATAACAACGAAGTACTTGTTATACCTGTAGTTCATTTAGACCACGTAGCATCACTTCTTCAAGATGATAATTTCTGGTGACCCTTAAACCACAATTCACGATATAATTGGATTCTATTTTTTAAAGTATCTGATGCACTAAATAATAACACCATTTTTTAATTGTTGACTTGTTACCAAGTAAGAGCAGAACTGACAATAGAGATGCGTACGCAAAGAAATAAGGCGGCATGAAAATATTTTTCGATTGCTTTTACTAAAGAATGTCAATCTGTTCAATGACTTACTCGAATTGTCTTATTACTCCCCTCCGCGGTGGTCTAGTGGCTAAGGTACTCGGCTGCTGACCCGCAGATCGCGGGATTGAATCCCGGCTGCGGCGCCTGCATTTACGATGGAGGTGGAAATGCTGTAGGACCGTGGGCTCAGATTTGGGTGCACGTGAAAGAACCCCAGGTGATCGAAATTTCCGGAGCCCTCCACTACGGCGTCTCTCATAATTATATCGTGGTTTCGGGACGTTAAACCCCACATATTAATCAATGAGTACAATCGTCTTATGACACTGCATTATTATTTGTATTCACACTAAACATATTGATGCAAGTGTTGGCATTTTAATTTATATCGAAGTTTTCAAAATGTTCCATCGGCTTGAAATCTCACTCAGCCATTTACTGAAGACATCTAATATGACGCTCATACAGCTTCAGAACCGCAGCCATAATTGCGAAGTCCGGTTTACTGCTTTGCTAATGAAGAAAAAGTGAAAAGATATCGTTTATAAAAGTACATGAAGGTGGCATACTTCCAACACATTCATAACTTTTAATAAAGGCAGTTGGGATAGCAGTTGTGGTATACGACCTATCACCATACAGATTGCACTAGCCAATTGCATGTTCTTGCCCTGCATTATATCCTGAGTCGTGGCCGTTATTTCTGATCGGCTGAAGCAAAGCTTCAATGCACATGTACTGATTTCACGAACATAATCACACAATGAAAAAACAAATAAAATAGTGCAGGCAGTCGTTCTATTGGTGAATAGAGAGCTTTTTAAGACGATGTAAGAAACATAAACACTCACGACACACGCAGCTAGGCCATTGCATATTTTGTGTAGCGGACTAAGTCGGTGCTCCACCAAAAACCCATTTTCAGTCGAGGTTGGGTTCACTGTGAAGAACTGTTCGGGAAAAAACTTGTTAGGGATTCGAATGATTGATTTTTGGCGTTTAACGTCCCAAAACCACCATATGATTATGAGAGACGCCGTAGTGGAGGGCTCCGGAAATTTCGACCACCTGGGGTTCTTTAACGTGCACCCAAATCTGAGCACACGGGCCTACGACATTTCCGCCTCCATCGGAAATGCAGCCGCCACAGCCGGGATTTGAACCCGCGACCAGCGGGCCCGTAGCCGAGTACCTTAGCCACTAGGCCACCACGGCGTGGCAAAAAAAAAAACTTCTTAGGGAAAATCAATACCAACCGCATTGGCATTCCAGATTCCGGGAATCCTCTCTTCCTTCTCTGTTTACCTCTTTCGATTTGGCTTCTGCATTGAGAAGCTTTAGGGCTTTTAGTTTTCTATTCACTTTCGCTGAATCGAAGAACCATTCTTTCGTTACGGTTGATGCAACCATTATCCACATATAAGCCATCACTGACCATAAAAAAATTTATTTGCGCTGCAACATGAGGTGGCAACATGCGTGACCCCATCAACTCGGCAGCATTGCCAGTTCCCTCTTTCCACTTATTTCTACGTTATATATTCTATTGGTTTCGCTATAAGGTTTGGAAGAACATAGCCCCGTACAGATTGCTTAGACATTTCGGTGCAGCACTCTTGTGCATCAATATTGAACAGAGATTTCAGTCGCGTCACCTTCCGCACCGCTAGCCGCACTTCGCATACCCGTAGACCCCTGGCTGAAAAGAGAAGAATGTCTGTGCACAGCATGAGATGTTAGAACTATCATAGAACAATCCTACCACACCTACAATGGCGAAAGGCAACCCAAGTGTTCGTTTTTCGTTTTGATATCTGGGTAAAAGCCTATTACACGTTCGTTATACGTTTTTGTAAGGTTACACGCGCACCCGCGCAGCTGCACATGGCGTGTACACTGTGGCTCATAATGAATGGTTATGCCCGTATGCTTTGTAAATAATAACTCTCTAAACCAACTAGACCTGACTAGGCTTGCATGTTTTAACGCTACGCGCCCTCTGTAGCTTTTACTACGCAATACTACATGCGTTAAGGAGACTCCTAGAATTGCATAGCATTTGTATGGGGTTTCTTTCCAAGACAATTTCACGACTGCTTTGGTTCCCGGGTAGAATACCCACTTCAGACAGTGAAGTCCTGAGCTCCGTTTCCACTTAACAGAATACGTTTATTCTTTTTTACCTTGCATCTATTTCAAAATTTTTCTCACAAACAACGGCAATTTTTCGAGGACCATCAACGACGCTGATGCCAACACTGCATGTTCTGTGATACAAGCCCTGAAATGCTCCTGTAATTGTTTCACAATGTCGTGGTAATAATGGTTCTAGGCTTTTGAGGTACTCTCGTCACGCACCCGATATCATGAATGCTCAGATAATTTGAAAATATTTGTTATTAAGCAAAAACACGCAATACTAATATCGATATCCAATTAATCGCAGTGTCTACGCACGGCATATTACTTGGTAAGAACCGAAGTCGTACAAGGCATGCTGGTCGCGCCAGCGCGGTGTATGAAAAACTATTAAACGCGGGACGAGGACGCACGCACAGAAGAGATGAACACGCCGAGCATCAGCTGACATGTTTGAGACTGACAGTATTTCGGAGATATCCGACAACGGTGTCTATGACGTGTACGTCTCCGACGAAAAATGATTGGAATTTGCACGCATGCTGTTTCGCTCGGTAACCAGCTGGTCCACCTGATCGCGTTTATTTACTTCTCACGAAGAGCACTCTCACTTTAAAAACCCAAACATCAAGCTCTCTGCGTCTTTAGTTGGTGGTTGGTGTAGCTCAAAACGCAACGCCAACTACAATCATTCACCCCCCCCCCTCCCCATGCACAGGAACCGGGAAATTGCTTGCGAAACCAGCGAAGCGCCGGCCAAGCCTCACGGAAGAAGGAAGCTTGTCCGTGCGAAACATTACCGGCTTCACATTACAGTTAGCCCAGTAAACGCTAAGGAGGCTAAAGCAAGCGATGTCATCGACTGCGTCAATTTTGTTGAATTGCCAAGCATGACATCAACTAGACAGTGTCACCAATAGTTCTGGCATACCAGATGAGCGTTTCGAGGCAATATTCGAAATTAATTAGCAAACAGTCAACGCATCTCTCATGTCTGTAATTTTGCGTAAGTAACAGAAATGTGCAAAGGAACGTACACAGTGAATTACACTGAAATCCGTTGAACTCGAAAAATTGCCGGGAGTTGGCCTTTAATGCAATGGTTTGAGAAGAGCAATTATGTTTTGACGAGAAATCTCGTTACGTCATAAATGCAATCAGCTACACTAGATTATCCAATGATATGACCCTTCCGGTTGGACTGCATACTTGACAGTTCAACAGAAACTACACTTTAACGTGTATTGTCGTGAATGCTCTGTTTCGTACGCGTGAATAAAATATTACGAAAAAAAAGGTCACGTCTTCAGTAAAACAAAAGAAACTACTAACACTCTGGCTGGCGTTTCAACTTTGTGATTTTTCAAACCACTTTAAATAAATATAGTTACTCTGACACTTTATTGAAAATTTTACACAATAGCCACTATACGCCAGCGGTACAATACACGTAGGGTAGACAGTGGCCTCGATGTCTGCGAGTGACTTGATGATTACGTAAATGTGTATTCACGCCACCTGCTTCCCTCGAGGCACATAGGAAATAAAAAACAAACATAAAGGTTTCGCACAGCTTAATAAAACACGAATCGCTAAGAACGTTTCTACCTATAAGCATTAGGAGATCAGGAAAATTCCCATTGGACCTTTTTGCCTTAAACTGGGTTCGAGACCATTCATTAGCTGAGAAGCTGGGTTCACAACGTGTCACAATTTGCCGTCTCATACATTCTCACTGCACGACTTTCTAAGTGAAGCGAAGCCGTCGGGGAAGAGGTCAGTGACGCATGGATACACGCAGAGTACCCATATTATATAGCCTTCCAATGAACTTTTATGTTATCTCAACATGAAGGTACGATGATTCCGCTACCATCACAGTTAATCTATGGTGCTTGAACGCCAAGTTTCACATTAAAAATATGTCTCGAATATTTTTCGTTTGCTCGTCTTGGCCCTGTTATAAGGCGGTATAGCTCAATTCATGTCGGTGGGCACTTACAAACTTTTCATTCATTTAGCGCTACACCAGCAGGCGCATTCTTTAAGCAGATTGTGCTTTTTAATGTTCTGTGTTTACCTCTCTTTTCTCTCTCCTCTTTATCTTTCATCTCCCCCATCCCCCTCCCATGCCCAGGGTAGCAAAGTGGCTGCCTATAGACTGGTTAACCTCTCTGCCGTCCATTTCCTCCTATTTTTATTCTTTTAAACAGTTATGCGCATTAACTTTAATAATCGTGGGCTGATTTTCTTTGCCGGTATCTATGCGGCATAGAAAACCACGCACACGAACACAACCACGTTTACACTAGCAGCGTACTTGCCCGTGTCTTTCCCCTTTTTTTGCCAGATATCTTACTACGTTGAGGAGTCCCGTCACTTTAACGTGAGCACTATAGAGACGGGGTAACAGCAGTCCTATACGTGCGGCAGCCAAACCTTAGCAGCTGAACCTCTCCGGCAGCTATACTTGGGTTGTAATGACATATGAACCGCGTGATTTTGAGCCCAAACTCTAAGCCAGAGGACAAGAAATTAAATCTTTATTTGTATAAACAGGAGCGGCAGTTTGTTAATTGGAACTTCTGTACAACTTCAATTCCGTAGAGCATAATCTTGTTTTCAACCAGATTAAATGTGCAACGCAGTTAGTGGGGTAGGCTTTAGTACCTACACAACTTCGACCTCATATGCTACAGATAATGATCAATCATGTACCTGGCCGTGGTCATGGATAGTCAGCTTACGCGTTACACTCTACTTTTGATTTTGGCACCTGGGCTCAGCACTCGTGTTTCGTGTGGCATTTCGTGTTGCCTTGAACAAGTTTATCGAAAAAAATGAGATTGTTTATCTACCTCGTTACCCAACGCAACGACATGCTGGTTATTTTGCTCGACTGATATTGTAAGGTAGAGGAATGGAATCTCGGTGGTGGCCCTCCACTACGACGTTTCACAAAATCGTGTCGTTTTCGGCCTTCAAAATCTTCCACTACTTGTCGTTTACGCTGCAGTGTTTGTTTAAGGTGGTGCTATACACATGAAGGTGGCAAAGGTGTTGAATGTGCTCACAAAATTTTTCACAAAACCACAAACAATACTCATTGACCTTGTTTTGCTTCAGGTGTAATGTAATGCAGACTTGGTGATAACTGGTCATATACAACACATCACACAACGGAGGAACACTTTCAAAAGGCAACAGACAGGTGAGACGCAGTTTTAAAAAGCTAAATTTTTGTTTTCGAATTTTTGGTTGGTGGTTGCTTTTAAAGGTGCCTGAACATTATTATTTCATAGTTCTTGGACTCTACTAGTTTATATATAGGATTGCAACGATTGAATGAGAAAGTGTAATACCTAATAAAACTGCAAATATTATTGGCAATATTTGAAAATGATATTTTCACATTTTTTTTTCTTCGCTTTCATTTGGCCTACATTTCGTTTGGCTTTTTTACGCCACATCAACGAACCTGGCAACACTGCTACGCATGGTAAAGTAAGTAGGGTCTATGCATGGTGCTTACAGTGTCATTTTTATACCATGCAATCATTTTAAAGTGATAACTTACAAAACCTGAATAGGAATGCATGAGTGGTTTTCTAGGTTAGTACAGCGCGAGCGACTGTGTGAAGAAAGGCTGCGAAGCTGGCCGACACAAACAAATGCAAACGTTTATATATAGACCCGCTGTTTCCTTAAGCGAAAGCGGATGTTGCGATCGCGCAGGTTGATCGCATTCATAAATCACGTGAAAACGTCAGCGAACTTCGAACGATATGGCGTGAGCGTGATTGTAGGCGATAAGCGTGACCCGTTCTTGCAGAGCGAACACCAAAAATTGAGTTGCTTCACAGTGTCATCACACGGGCCCGCTTTCGGCGATCATCCATATTCCTGTCTCTTGCCGCTCCAAAGAGAAGATGCTTCGTGAGATAAGTTAAATCTCGCAAACAGCAGGACAAATAGGGAACACCCCGCAGACTGGCATACCTAGCACCGAAAACTTGGAAAATTGGAAAGCAACTGCGAATACTTGAAATACGGACGCAGAATTTTACTCTCTCAAATGTGTCTCATGGTGGAACCATTGATCAGCTTCTGTATAATCATATCGAAGCATCTGAAATAACATGTATGGCGACTCCAGCAATATTTTTGCTTTGTAATGTGAAAAAACATGGGCTAGATTGTTATGTGATGCACCGATCACCGTTCTTTTTTTTAGTTGACATCCTCTGCATTCAGTGAGAGCTCCGTAAGTATGGGCAGGAAGATCCCCTGCACCTACAATCAAGAAGGTTCAGCTCCAACTTCGACTCGACTAGCGTTTCTACATCCCGTTCCCCACCTCATTCAGCCCTCAATATGACATGATATTCGATTTCTTCAGTGTATTCAATGAAATCGCCCGGTCAACTCCCTCAAATTTTTTTTTAAATTATAGATCTGACTCTTGCTGTACCGTTTGCCCCTTTGCATAGGTGACCTGGTACGTTGCCTTTCTACTGCCCAATGTCTCAGCCACTCTTCTGACTTTTACCCTTTCCTTTCGGTCACCACCTGGCTCGATTACGTCGGCGCCGAATGGCAACAGCGTCGACTGGTCAAGTTGATGGTCAAATTGATTGGCCTTATATTATGGCATATACTACTAGTACTACTTCTCCTACTGCTACTACTACTAGTTCTAATACTTATTACTATTTCTAATACTGCTGCTACGACCAGGGCTACTACTACGGCTACCGAAAAGCCCACAGGCCTGTTTTAAAGTAAAAAGTTAGACGGATACAGCTCAATAGTCATACAATGAATAATGTCACAACCCCGTCGCGTACTTCGTCCAACACTCTAAAAAAGTACGGGACCCTTAAGCTTCACCTTTAGGAGCTGAACATGTTAACGAAATCCGGCCCTTAGTGCGCCGTTCAACCGCTAAGTGCATACTTATTATTATGTTTTGTTACATACATACATACACTCACACACACACACACACATACATGCAGTAGATTGTACCAGCACGCGTGCGCTAATGGTAAATACAGGTTTTTGATCTAAAGAAAGAGTCGCATGGCATCAAAGGCACACGCCGGACGCTCGCCATCTCGGAGGCCATAAAATGTCTCACAATGCTTCACAGATAGCAGAACTTGATCTAGCGTTTGCTGCTTGCTTGAACACCGCCTCTGGAAAGGCATATGTTTTCTACTAGATGGACATGGTTGTCCATTTTTAGGGATGTTTGAAAGTTCCTGTGTGTCTTTAACGGCGATGGCTGCACTATCCCGGCCTTTTTCGACGTAGTTTGAGACCTCCGAAATGCGCCTACGAATCGCCGAATAGGCTCGTTTTCGTCATGACACCTGTCAAACAAAATGCTTTAAAGGGGCCCTCAAACATTTCTTTAAGTAACCATGAAATGAATTTCCTAGAAGAGCTTGTTGATTAACGAATTCGACGCCGCAAAAATTTTAAGAATCTGTCCAGTGCGGGTGGAATTACGAAGGTTTGTCGCGTGCCGCAATTGCATTATCTCTTCTCTCGTACCGACGAAAGCGCTGAAAGGTAAAGAGGGAGGGGGGCAGGGGCAAAAAAACTACGTTAACCACGCCTCGTGACCTTGGGCACTTAGTTTTGTTTTTCTAATGCGTGGTTTCTTTAGTGTGGTCGCGCGCGCACGCGTGAACAAGTTGCGGCCTGCCGCGGCGATTTCTGTAACTTGCTTTTTCGCTAACGCACGCTTTTTCACTCACAACCAACGGGAACGACGCCGATGGTGGGATTTCTGCGAGACAAGCTCTCTAACGCTGTCGCGTTAAAACAGTGTCACACACCTGGGGGAAGGCATGTGTCACCAAATCTCGGCTGTGGTTGCCGCGTTTTTGGTGGAAGCAAAAGTTTTCAAGGCCCTTGCATTTAGATTGAAATGCATAATAAAGAATTTCAGGAGACAAAAATTTCCTTATTCCTGCACTACGGTGTCTCTCAACGTGCATCGACGTTTTCAGACGTTAAACATGAACCCTCCCTCCCTCCCCCCTGTCACCGTTATTACCATTATGCGAATTGAATAGCTGCTCAAATAATGAACCTAAATACTTGAACTCACCCGTTGTCATTCTTATACCTGAAAAACATTCGCGGAACTGGAATTAGTTGAGCTTACACGCCATCCTGCTGCGAAAAACATGTGATGCCCTGATTAAGCAACCTTCACCGAGTACATGCTTCACCCTCTTGACGTGGGCCACTCCGGCTTCTACTCGCAGCAAGTCCAATGAGGTTTCTCATTATTTTTAGGTAAATGTATGTAAGAAGAGGTTGGTGCCAATGCGTGGTGCCGGCTACTTCTCTTCTCTTGCACAAAACTCAACATCGCACATTTTGTAGCAAGTACAAGGCTATACATATGTACATAGCACAACACTTACACAAAGAGTTCACGTTTTTCAACACTGAGTGTCTACTCCACACAGAAATGTGTCCACACTGCTTAGAAATGTCTCCGCACCACACTGAGTTTGAAAAACACCAGTAATCGCGCCAATTTAAGTGTTGACACAAAAACGTGAAAGTTAAATAAACTGTCTAAGGTGATCTTGTCACTTAAATACAGAACTGTTTTCAGAAAGGTTTTCCCAAAAATATTGTAGTGAAACACGAAAATACTGTTTTCAAAACATACCGTGGTTAACAGTGAAGTACCGTTGTTTTTGTTTAGTACTTTTGAGCTATTTTCGATTCCTCCAGAAAGTGAACCACTACACGCGCTGCAGTGGCTTGTAGCTTTCCTTTTAGCCATGGAGCCAAGATTTTCGCAATTGATGAAGGTCACTTATCCAAAGGATTGAGTTTTTGAAAAAGGTTCTTTCGAGGTACGTCATGATTTTTACAGTGGAGAAGAATGTGCTCGACGTCTTCTTGAGATTCTTTACATATTTGTTTTTGGCACTTTAAACGAGCAAGATAACAGAGCACAATAAAATTTTTGCTATCGCTGAGCTAGGGGTAAGGGTGAGTGCAGGCAAAGATTAAAAGGTAAAGTCAACAGTTGCCGCGCTTTGCTGAATACGAAATTCCCAATACGTGAAATAATAAAGATGAATAAACAAAAGGGTCGTTTACAGTCAATCGAATTTTTTTAATGCGAGCAACCACATCAACCTCACAATCACAAAACGGCTACGATCGCGGATGTTTCTTGACGCCCAAGCTGGCACTCAGTTATCGAGTCCTGGTATTTGTCTTCGCAGAAAAGCCATTTGCTCAGAACTTAACGCGCATGGTTCAAATCGATGATGAAAAATGTGTATTGGCTCAACTGATATGAATCCCCCAGGAAATTAGGGATTGAAGTTTAGTTACAGTTTTTGTTTCGGAAAAGAGTAACTATTGTGGGAGCTGCTGTGGTTCATATTTTATTACATGGTGGCGTATGAGCCAACCATATGTTCTTATCTGACAGGTCATGTTCATGACGAAGCTTAGCGTGAAAAACTCTCTCAGTGGACCTGGACTGGGGTTTGTTTATTTTTAACTAAGTTGCTCTCTCTCTCTCTCTCTGTGTGGCTGCAAATGACCATGGTTATGACTTTCATGTGCGAGCAATCACGCCACACAGCAAGGCCATCACATTCCAGTGCCAATTAAAACGCATGCAAGTCTAAGGCCAAGCAAAATGAGAAAAACAAACAAGGGTGCTCATTGTAGCCGCCGCGATTAGGAGACACAGCCACATTTTTGTGTGGCGCATATATCAGTCCACTTTCATTGTTTATGACGTTTTCCTTATAGGCAGATCCTAGGTTGAACACTGAGTACTAAATTGCGGAAATAACTTTGATTGTTGTCTATGGGGCATGAAGAACAATACCTGTAAAATGAAACTAAAAAAGAGAGAGTTCAGCCTGCAAAGTGATTTTTTGGTCTGCTACTTCTCACAGGGGAAAGAGGTGAAAGAGAGAACTGTAAAGAGGGAGGTGTTATGACAAGTCAGTATGGTATGACGAAACCGGGCCCTGTACACACAAGGTATAGTATGGTGCCGTGACTTGTGCTAGGCGCCAAAGTTTTTACAGGATAACACACGCCCTCAAGTAAGACCACGTTATATACCTATCTCACTCAGAATTCTCAACAGAAACATAAAACTATATCACACCAGGTCTACATGATTGCAAGCACCCAAAAAGCATGCTAACTGATAAGGGTCAAGAGTGCAATAAATCTACGAGCCATTCAATTGTTGCTCTTTCGAGATGCGTATTCGAGAGACGTGATGTGGTGAAGAGCTTGAAATGTGTGTTACACTTTAAAAAGTCAGGGCGCGCAAACGCGGACAGAAGTAGAAATTCACCATACCACAGACAACGACTTACAACTGAGAAATAGTAGCCAAGAAGGTGGAAAGAAGAGGTTATCAGCGCATACACAGGTATGATGGAAACCTCCTCCTGCCTAAGATGAGCAGGTGGCAGAGCCATGCATGCATTCCCTTCGTTTCTTCACTCCCGTTTATCTCTTCACCACAGCCATAGGGTTTCTCACAAAAAATACCTAGGGGGGAATCTACCGTCACCATGTATGCGAATTTCTTACTTTAATGGGTGCCGTCAGAGTGCTGCGACGGGTGGTATATGTGTCTGCGAGGCTTGCGTCGGTTGGTGCCAAGTGAGGCTTCAGCTCAAAAGCAGAGACGACTGCACAAATAAAGTTTTTCTAAAAGGAAACATTCAAACGGTTGTCTCGTTCAAGCGTAATATATTCTAAAGTAGAAGTCTACTCAGCTTGGTGCCATAACCAAACGGTTGAAAAAAGAAAGAAACGACAGTTTCGTGCGAAATTCACCACCTCAAAATCGAAGAAAACACGTAGACAGGACGGGAGCCCACTTGCCACTGTTTATTCCTTGAGGAAATGGGCTAGCATACACCCACTTCTCGTGAGAGCATGTGCAACATGCTCGGGTCGTCACTTACCTACTCACAATATAGGGCACATGCTCCCTAGATACCGTGCTTCCCACTCATACAGGATCCGTGAAGTTTCGCTGTCACGATTAGCACCCTCTTTCTTTGTGTGGAATGCCTCCAAAATTTCTTGTGATACCTTGCTCGTCCTTTTTCCCAGCATCTTAATCAGCGTGAAACGTGGTGTGCATCCACATGAAACGACATGCATGCTTAAAAGCGCACCATCTTCATTCCTTACCGTCATAGTGTCCTTCCTTGGTCTGGATGGATGGATGGATGGATGCTATGAGCGTCCCCTTTATAACGGGGTGGTGACAAGTATGCCACCAGGCTCGACAAAAAAAAAAAAAAACCTTTTTTCTTTTTTTTTATGTTGGCCTAATGCCTCTACTTCGATAAATTCTATCTTAATGGAAAAAAAGGTAAATTTTCAGCTTAAGTTCTCTGCCATTTACGGCACACTGTCCATATTTTATTTTTCCAATATTTATTTTTGTCCTTTGTCTCTAATTTTCTGCCACCAATACTCTAACCGTCTCTTACTTATTTCAATCGCGGGTGTGTTCAGCTTTCCATTGTTGTCCCTAAAACCCAAGGCTTCCTGTAGGCTCGTGCCCAAACGTACGCCTGGGTGGATATCTCCACATTCAAACTGAACATGCTCCACCGTTTCCTTATCTTTCCCGCAGCATGTGCATTGTTCTTCTTCTTTACTGAATCTTGCTTTATAACTACGCGTTCTAAGGCAGCCCGATCTCGCTTCAAACAGTAAAGCGCTTCCCCTTGAATTATCGTAAAATGCCTCCCTCCTTATTTCATTTTTGCCCTTTCGGTAGTTACTCAAAGCCGGTTTTTTCTCCATAGCTGCCATCCAGTAAATCCTCTCCGCCTCCCTGACTTTTCCCTTAACGCTCTTTGTTGACATATGGCTCACAATACCAGCCGTATATTTACTAGTGAGTCTTCTAGTTCTTTTTCTCCACTGTGTGTCCACGCTCTTCCTATACAAATAACGGAACATCTTCTCTGCCCATCTACTCTCCTTCATATTTCTTAGCCTTTCTTCGAACCTTATTTTGCTCTGCGCTTCCCTCGCCTCAAAACCTGCCCACCCCATATCGCCCTTTACAGCCTCGTTTGTCGTCTTCCCGTGAGCACCCAACGCGAGGCGTCCCACATCTATCATTGATGCAGTGCGCCATCTGGCCAACATAGCTTTTTCCACACGATGAGGGAATTTAGCGTTTCGGGGTATTTTATTGCGTTAGCAATTAAATGGAAACTCTCGGCTGGGTTTTGCCGCTGGCGTCGGTGTTGACGTCGGCGTGATTCACCGTATATTTACATGTATTTATATATGTGAAAACACAAGAAGTTGAAATTATTCAGAAAAAAAAACTCCGGTGTGCGGAACCGAACGTCGGTCCTCTTTCTTGAGAATGAGAGGCGTTAGCCACTGAGCCACGAATGAACACTTCCTTGGACGTCGAAACGGCAGGCTATCTATATCTACCACTTAATGCTGGCGATGACCATGTCGGGGGACCTATCGTATTTTCAGCATTACCAGCGAGATGGCACAAAGAGCACACTCCGCTTGATCTTCATGACACGGTGGCGCGTTCAATAATTTCCCACGCGTACTTTGCCCATAGGAGAGGAGAGGGGGTGGATGTTAATGCGCGTGCGCGCTTTTCTCGCTGTGGGGAAAATCGCATGCCTTGGGCTTTCACCGGAACAATTGCGTTGTAGTCAACGGGCGCTCAAAGGTCACTGCAGTCACTGCATAGTCTCCATTTGCAAAAAAGGCGCGTTTTTCCATGCATTAAATAATAACTGAGGAATTTTGTCACTTTGGCAACGTGGGGCACGTTTCGGTCTGCTTGTCATTTTTCGCGTGACATTCCAACTTGTTGCTATCGCATTCATTGCTTTGACTTTGTGGCAAAGCTGTGACTTTTTTTAAACAACAGTGTTGATTTGTATTGTTGAGCCCAGAATTGATGACTTTTAAGGCTCAGAGGCATGCTTGTAGATAGGTTTATATCATACTGGAAGCCTATCTTGTCTGCACCTTTGTGGCATATGAGGGGAAAATTTATCTGTTGCGCCAAGGCATTTGTATAGGACCAATAACGTCTAGCAAGGTGGTGTCGCTTAGCTGGACATTCCTCCTTTTGCTCTAAAGAAACAGCTTTTAAAACCTGAAACCACACTTGGAAAATTGAAGTATCAAACGAAACGAGCGACGACCAAAGAACACCGGACGGCCCTCATGCCTGAGTCTGCGCCATAAGCCAATAAGTGTTCTCACAACCTAAAGAAGGTGGCAGGAAGCGGAATACTATGTGTGTTTCCGCCCCCTATCAGCTGGGTAAGCTGGGCTTACATATTTGCAACGCTATTAAAAGTGGAGGTTCGAGGAAGCATAAAGTACCGTTCAATAGGTGTTCCACTGGAGTGGTGCATTCTATTTCTATATCATGTGGAATGTTCTATGTTATGTGGATGTTCTATGTTCTTAGTGCGTGTCAATCACCTTGTTTCCCGTGCTTCTCTCTTTTTCGTTCTTGCTTCTGGTATATATAATGTGTTTCATTGTGCCACTAAAGATTAGTTGTATGTCAGCGCCTTTGGCTCCATGTCTAATTCTCTCTTGTCGGTGTGTTTTGCGCTCTTCTTTCCTTGCTGTACGATGAACTAACTCGCCAAGTTTTGAGAGCAAAAAAAAAACAGAGGAAGGCGATTTCACGTTGTAGCCGTCATATGACAATGGTTAGTGACCCAGAGAGTTTTTTTATGTGTTTTGTAAACACAGAGTAAAAAATAACCGTAATTACTTAGAGTGATTAACGTAAGCTTATCTTCTCGTATTTTTGTAATCACACTAATTAAGCAGCTCTGTATCGGCGGAACGTGTTACTTAGGAACATATTAGTGTTTCCCGCTTAGCGTAAGTCCTCTAGTTACGTGATGCTTACAACAAAGATTTCGAGAGTGAGGAGCAGGAGGAGGAATATCGAAGCAAGGAAGCACAGGGAAGTTAGCCAGTTCTGAGACCAGCTGGATACCCTTGGCTAGGAAAACGGGTGTGGCGAATAAAAGTTGACAGAAAAGAGGCAATAAAAGCGTGAGTTTTATTAAGAAGGTACGAGGTTAGTTATGATTTTACGTTACATATTAAATCAATTAGAGAAAGCAATGAAAGCTTGCTTCGTCGTTTCGGCAAAACATCGGCTATGTTTCCATAGCTGCTTTCTTCTCGACCGGTAATGATTTGAATGTCTAGCCAACGATCGAATTTTGCAGTCAGTGCTTCTTGTAAAATCATGTATCAGCCAACAAACGAACGGTAACATCTACAGAAAGAGTTCACATATAAAAAAAAACGTCTGCACAACATTGCAGAAAATAAAGGTATGAGAGCAAGATAAGCAAAACGCGGTAACACATTTAAATGAAAGAAAGACATGATGGCATGGCGTTTGCCACAGATAATCTACCCCACTAAGTTTTTTTGCTCTGTGTTGTCTGTGGCAAGGGAATTTCTTTACAGCCGCCTTACAACTGCTCGGTATACTCAATTAGCAGCTCCTATGCCTTGAATACTTCACGACAATCGCTCGCTTTGGTTCGTCGTAACGGTATCTATTGAATCATCGATGTTCTGGGGATCCTGACTTCATCAGATCTCGAAGATATGTGAAGTAACATCAGCCTCAACATAGATTCTCTCGGCTTTATTCATGCCATCAAACTATCTCAAGCTTTATCTGCTGGAGCACGCTGGGATATGAGACTTGCTCAGTTGAGTGGTTCTTTGAGCGCACGTATTTTCATACCTTTTAACTATTATGTAGGAAGCAATAAAGAATTAATAATATAATATTTGAGCATAATTATACTACTAACCACTTTACTGTGCGCATTCCTGCCATTGTCACCGTTATAGTTCTAATACCATACTTACTGTAATACCATACATACCATACTTACACTCAAAAGTCACTGTCATAACATTGGCCACTTTTGAGTTTCACAGCTCGCAGTGCGTTGGTTTCTTACGTTCGTGTTGCAGCATGTATAGGGCTAAACTCCACATATGTGGTACGAGATATAATAAGAAAGCAAATTGTTTCCTCAAAGCGTTTTTTTACCTAAGCGTAGGTAACTCGTCTGACCTTCGGACTTCCGCAGCTATATTAGTCTTCAATTTAGGAGATAGTCTGTAAGTGGTGGCGCTTCCACATTCCATTCGCCGAATCTGCCACAGATTTTATCGTATTTTCATGCTATCTTATGGGTTTGCGGCCGTTCATGGTGCACAGATACAGTGTTGCAGTTCAATCAGCGTTTTTCCGTGAACCTGTGGTGTGGTGCAAGAAAACGGGAAAGCAAGCGAGAAACAACTACGAGATTGCAAAGGGGAAGGATGAAGGTTCTTGCCAGTTTCCTAGGATAATGAAGCGCTTGTATATAAGTTTCGTGAAAGGTGCTTCGAAGTAGGAGTCACCGTTGAAAAAAGCCAATTGAGCAACTATCTTCGACGGTCAAGAAGCGTTAGCTGCCAGCAACGCTCCGAAAACTACACGTCCGTGTCGCCTTTATCACTTCGTGCACAATATCTGCGACCCCGGAATATCTTTGAAAAAGTCGATAAGTTTCTTTTGTGACTGTATGCTCACTGTTTTCGCACTACCGTCTTTATTTGCTACTCCTGGACAGGTCCCTCTTTTTGTTGGCATGTCAACGACGACGGAGACAGAGTGGGTGCCCCTCGGAGATTACACGCAAAACACTGAAGGGGCCATGCACTAGAAGCGGATCCTGATGAACCGAGTAACGTTATTCTACAAGCTACAGGCAGTGCAACTGCATCTAGAGCACTACTTCTGTTAGTTTTTCCGACGCCTCAAGGCACTTTAAATGACTTAGATGCCACCTATTTTTTCCTTTTGATAGCTATTATTGAACCCCGTAGATCTCACTTTCTATATCAGTGCGCACTTGAACGATTAAAAACATAACCATGCACACCATCTGTTGAGATTCTGATGCCCAGAATTCTCGGACATTGTGTGCAATGTCTAGCGGCGCGCCTTCGACATACTTTTTTTATTTCTTTAAATTCATGTTCTCTCTAAGCTTCCAAAAGATGAATGTAGTGTTATTTTTAGACAGACAGTTCTTCAAAGCTTTCTCGTCTTTCGGGGCAAATGCGATCATGCCCCTGCATGGGCATGGACTAAAATAACTAAAAATTGTAATAATTTTAGCGGTATACCTAAAAATAACTTTGATGGTGAGAGAAACATGCCGACGCTTGTTGCTTTCTGACCAAGTCTACAAAAATGTAGGTACCACATTTACGGAATCGCCGAAGTAGCAGCTACCAGCGTACGCAGATTTCAAATCATACTGACATGCTAATAGAAACATTAAAGGCGCTACTTTCCAATTACACAACTTCGTATTCTATACTTCGCCTAGTCCTTATGGCAAGTTCACAAACAAACTAGGATTGTCGGTGAAAAAACCTTCACGTTGTGTCACAGTACCTTTATTTTCATGAATATAGTATATCAATGCTTTTTGCAATTAGGACTTATGCCACTGGAACAAGGAACCATAAATGAAAAGAGCCAAGAGCTTCTCAAGCTGCCCAGAGAAGCATTTCTCTTGGCCCCATTGTATAAGAATTTTTACAATGGAAATAAATGAATGAACGAACAAACGAACGATGAATGAATGATTGACTGAGTGAATGAATGAATATAGAACAAGACTACTATGCACAGAACGCTAAAGTGGAGCAATAACAAGGCCTTGAAGACTTGCTCAGAAACTTGAAACAAAGGTAGAACTTCTGCGCTAGAATACAACAAAGTATTGCAGAGTCCCGCAGCACGAAGGGGTAGTCCCTGTCGCTTCCCTTTGTTCTCGACAATAGAAATGTATGATTTCAAAGGGCGGCTGGTATTATCTACGGGCCATCTAATACGTACTCAGCCGGTATATCTCGGGAAGAAATTGTGCACAAAATTACATGAGTTGCTGAAATTACAAGAGTTGAGTCGAGAATACAACAGGAGGAAAGAGACAACATAAAGGGTGAAGGGCACGTCATATTCTAAGGAGCATTGTCAAGAGCTGCTTGAAAGGCCCTCCCTCCCCGGAATCGCTGGAGCGTATACTTACACCAATACCAGACAAATAGTGCATGTAAATTAAAAACAATTAGTTCAAAACACAATGTACCGCATGAATCTCTTGAGAACAAGAATCCGATCTGCGCCGAGTGCATGAGACCCATGCATGTAACGTTTTACAGACAGAGAAGGGGGTGGAGGCGCTATTCCTAATCCTCTGAATGTGCGCCTATTACGCCCAATGCGTTTATCAGCCGAAATCTCCTGTCATTTTTTTCCTTGCGTTGGCATGGGCATGCTGGTTATGGAGGATAATGGCACCCGAGGACCACTAAGGTTGCATACCAAATTACAACTGTACACACGACACTTTTAGCGCCAAATATGTGCAGACCGTAACAAGGTCCTCGTAAAAAGACACGTATGGTGGATTCATTTTCATTTCTTATATGCATAGCAAGGCCCGTTTTTATTTGAACTGAACCAACCGAGGGAGAGAAGGCATGTTGGGGAGGCTTCGTATGCCTTTTGACGGTAAAGTCGGCGCCCGCCTGTGGGCTCAGGTGTATACTTAGAAGATCTTGGCATTTCATGTTCTCGGCATTCACTGGATGCCTCAGCTTATGTAGTTGACGCAACCACTTTTTTAACACAGGTCATGATGAGCGTAAATCAACCGTGGTTTGGTGAGAACCCAGTAATCAAGAACGAACCTTCGATTCGAGAACATTGAGAGAATGATGACGCTCAAGGTACCTGTGACTTAAGCTCCACAAACACAAATTGGTGGCTCGAAATAAACTACGAAACTACGCAGCAGTGTGGATGGTGAGGTAAGAGACGCCGTCAGGGGCCGTGCGAGCGAATTATGTTGGAGTTGGACGTGCTTGCTTGACGGGCGTTGAAATTTATGGTGGCAGTGTACTCGCCGAGAAGTATTTCACTGACCTTTGGCGCCATTTACTGTAGCGAGAAGTTTAGGGGGCGCTTGAGTTCTTGAGAGCGGTAGTTTGCGGTTGATATTGCCCTACAGAAATACGGAAAGTTGGACTAGTTTGTTTTGTTGCATACTGAAGCTTTAGCGCACACACGCGAGGACAAATACTATAGAAACATGCTCCGCTAGTCTCTGTGTCTCTATTGTATTTGTCCTCGTGTGTATGTGCTAAAGGTTCAGTATGTGACATTGCCCTACATTGGCATACTCCATTTTACCGCACTAGATAGGAAAAAGAGTAAAGTCAGATAAAAAGTTAGGGGCTGATCCGGACACATTAGAGTAGTTATAAGTGCACGCAAGTAGTCGACTTTTGCCCACTGTCCCTTCAGGCTTTGGCCTAACTTCGCAAGTCGACCTTATCTAAAAATACATGCTTTGAAAAAATGTCCAAGAGCACGTCAACCAGGTTCTTCTGACAATGCCGAAGGGACTTTTTGTTCTACAAGCACACTTTTACTGCACGTTGCCGTAAGAACTCTAGTGATGATATAAATAGGGTATCCATCACGGGACTTCCTAACATTACTAGAATCAAGAGGACTGTCAATTATACTAAAATTACCTATCAATATCGCTTCTGGTATAAGTACACGCTTCTTTTCATACCTCACAATGAAGTATTTATATGTTTATACTATTTATGCTGAAAGCAACTGCGCTTCTTATATCCCGTTCAGCGAATTTCAGGTTCTAAACACTCAACGAATTCAGTAAAACCGAAAGTTGGGCGAGTTGGTGATAGTTCATGGTTACAAATAAGCAGCGCACGACGTTTTACAAAAGAGAGACGATGTCCCTATCGTCTCTCTTTTGTAAAACGTCGTGCGCTGCTTATTTGTAACAACGAATTCAGTTTTCCATATACAAGGACTCCAGGAAGTTAGCATAGATGACAAAAAAGAATGCAGTGCAGAGCAAGCTGTCTATATAAATGATCTTGTGAATTTGCTAGAGGCGGTGAGTAAGTGTTACAACAAAATATCCACTATAGGAAATCAAATTTCGGGGGTGTGTTATGATCGAATCATAGCGCATACGGCACAAAATTAGATTACTGAGGTGAAACTCAATAACGGCGATGTTTACGGAATCAGGCCAATGCGGCCTTCTGCGAATTATCCGATGTATCGTGGAGCATTTGTTTCGTTGCAAACAACGAAGCCAACTTTCTGTCGTTCGGACGTTTAGTGAAACAATGAAGCCGTTAACTGTTCACTCAATCCTGCTATCGATTTCTTCATATTTCGTCTTATGTCGCCTAATCAGCAATAAATTATATAGAATTATATAGATATTATGTGCAACGTGGGATGCAATATGGTGCTCTTCTCTATATATGAAAATGTTTTTATTCCACACTTATGCATGGAGTTCGTACTGCAATAGTTTTTTTTTCATTGAAACTCTAACAAACTTACAAATAAAGATTGGAGCACACATGCACATAGACATACACACACACACACACACACACACAGGCACACATACACACGCATGCACCCAAACACACACACACACACACACACACGCACGCACACGCACACACCATTCTTTTCCAACGTGAACTCGCAGTTGGTACTGCACCATACCCGCAACATTTATTGGTTAGAAAAACTTGTGGATGGAAGACTAAATCTCTTGACTCCCCTTCACACGTTCGTGGTTTACAGAGAACATTGTATGTACGTATTGAAACGGGTGTTCTACAAGCAGGGGTACACTTGATGAAAGTGAGATTTATTTAGCGCAAGGGCTAAGTCAAAGCAAGCAGGGGATGACAGTGTGCCTTCTTCTACTCAGCTCCATGTCCACCGTCGTCGCTACAATCACACCCGGGCAACGAGGGCGCCATTTTGGTGACCTAAGGGCAGATATACAGGGAAGAGTTGTGATACTTCTTGAGCCGAGATACCTCTAAAATTTCTTGTCCACGACGACGCTTGTCTGGAGATGCATCCAGCCGCTCTGTGACGAGATTTATGTATGTATGTATGTATGTATGTATGTATGTATGTATGTATGTATGTATGTATGTATGTATGTATGTATGTACACTATAAACATAGTAAGGGATAAGCGCGATTTTGTGCACCTATAAAGTGAGGGTTACATCAGTTAGAGAGCATAAATTCCAAACTTGGTAACGCGTACTGCTGGTGCACAAAATGACATTTTTCGATTACCACGTTTAGAGTGCATGTCTGTGCGTTCACTGAGAGCTAAATAACGCGGGCACTGCTCTCAAACTTGCGGGTGCAATCGTTAGTGCTTTACTGCGGGGAGAATTAGAATAGAAGAGGAATCACCTCTTCTATTCATGGCCAAATTAGTCTCTTCTGCCGTGGTTTTATGAAGCGTGCCAAACTTTTTGCCACGTTAGTGGTTAGGTTGATATTGTCACGGGGTCGTGACGTGGCCGAAGACAGGAGACTTCGTGTTGGGGTTTAACTGTTTATTTGGGCGAACCTGTGCCCGGTAAACCGAAAGTCCAATTACACCAGCAGTCTCGCACAGATAGCAGTCTCGGACTGATAGCGGCGAACGGAGCGTCGGCCTTCGATCAACAACTGACAAGCGGCCAAGCGCGTCGGCATTTATACTCTTGCCGTCGAATGTTCTAGCGTTATCGCTGGCGGTGGCGTAGGTTCCAGAAGAATCTGTACCGTTCGCAGAGTGGGCGTGATCTTATCGAAATGATCTACTACAGTCCGGAACCTTCTCGAAAACTGCAGGCGCGGTTTGCGCTGAGAATCGTGTGGTGTTTTGGGACGATAACAAAAACTTGGGAAATGGAACGTGGCATTGCCCCCCTCTGATAAAAGGCATCGTCCCGATGCTTTAACTAAAGATGAAAGTACAATACTAATTCAAGAAAGTACAATGAATAAATTACGATACAACAATAATACAAAAAAACACTGGTTCAGTTTGTTAACGAGCATGAAACGGCTTGAGGCGCACGACATGGAGGACTTCAGGTCGCGATCGGCGTCGTTGAGAGTTCGTGATGCCGTCGGGGACAACCTCGTAATCAAGTGGGCCGAGACGTCGAACCACCCTGTACGGTCCGAAGTACCGTCGCAGAAGCTTTTCACTTAGTCCACGTCGGCGTATCGGCGTCCACACCCAAACACGTTCACCGGGCTGGTATTCCACGGAGCGTCGTCGAAGGTTGTAACGGTGGCTCTCGGTCGTCTGTTGATTCTTGATACGGGGACGCGCAAGTTTTTGGGCTTCTTCGGCGCGTTGAAGGTACTCGCTCACATCGAGGTTTTCTTTGTCGGTGACGTTGGGTAACATGGCATCGAGCGTCGTTGCTGGGCTCCTTCCGTAGACCAATTTGTATGAAGATATCTGCGTCGTCTCCTAAACCGCCGTGTTGTATGCGAAGGTCACATACGGAAGAATGGCGTCCCACGTCGTGTGCTCGACGTACATTGACAGCATGCCGGCGATCGTCTTGTTAAGCCGCTCGGTGAGGCCGTTGGTCTGTGGGTGGTACGCTGTCGTCCGGTGGTGGTTTGTTTGGCTGTATGCCAAGATCACTTGAGTTAAGTCGGCAGTGAATGCCGTTGCTCTGTCGGTGATAAGGACCTCCGGGGCGCCGTGACGTAGGACGATATTTTCGACGAAGAACTTAGCTATTTCGGATGCACTGCCTTTTGGCAGGGCTTTTGTCTCGGCGTAGCGGGTGAGGTAGTCGTTAGCTACCACGATCCACTTGTTTCCGAAAGCCGACGTCGGGAACGGCCCCAGTAGGTCCATACAAATCTGCTGGAAAGGTCGGCAAGGTGGATCAATTGGCTGCAGAAGTCCCGCTGGCCTTGTCGGCGGTGTCTTGCGTCACTGACAGTCCCAGCATGTTCTCACATAACGAGTGACGTCGGTGGTAAGACGTGGCCAGTAGTACCTTTCTTGTATTCTCGCGAGCGTGCGAGACACACCAGGGTGCCCTGCCGTCGGATCGTCGTGCAAGGGCTGCAGGAGTTCTGGTCGCAGAGCTGAAGGCACCACAAGGAGGTACTTAGCTCGAAGCGGTGAAAAGTTTTTCTTTTGAAGAAGACCGTTTCGTAGAAAGAACGACGCAAGTGCGCGCTTGAATACCTTCGGGACTTCGGCGGTCCTGCCTTCGAGGTATTCTATTAGGGCCTTAAGTTCCGGGTCGGCCCGCTGTCGTTCAGCGAAGTCGTCGGTAGTTATCGCTCCTAAGAAAAAGTCGTCATCCGGGTCGTCCGGTAGCGGTTGTTCGATAGGCGCACGAGAGAGACAGTCGGCATCGCAGTGTTTTTTGCCGGACTTGTAAATGACAGTAATGTCATATTCTTGAAGTCTCAGGCTCCACCGTGCGAGGCGACCTGAAGGGTCCTTCAATGTGGCTAGCCAAAAAGTGCGTGGTGGTCGCTCACAACTTTGAAGGGCCTGCCGTAGAGGTAGGGGCGAAATTTCGACGTAGCCCAGATGATGGCGAGGCACTCCTTTTCTGTTGTGGAATAATTTGCTTCTGCTTTGGATAGCGATCGGCTGGCGTAACTAATAACCCTTTCAAGTCCGTCAGCCCTCTGCACAAGAATGGCGCCAAGAACTACGCTGCTTGCGTCAGTATGTATTTCTGTCTCGGCGAATTCGTCGAAATGGGCAAGTAACGGAGTCGTCTGGAGGCAATGTTTAAGCTCCTGGAAAGCGTGTTCCTGCGGCGCTTCCCACTTAAACTCCACGTCGGCCTTGGTAGGGTTAGTGAGAGGATCGGCGATGCGGGCGAAGTTTTTCACAAAGCGCCTATAATAGGCACACAGGCCCAGAAATCGGCGCATGGCTTTCTTGTCAGTGGGCGGCGGGAAGTCGGCGATAACGGCTGTTTTCCGTGGATCGGGACGAACTCCAGACTTGCTGATAACGTGCCCCAGAAACAAGAGCTCCTCATACGAAAATCTGCACTTTTCTGGCTTCAGTGTGAGTCCGCAAGTCTTGATGGCTTGAAGTACAGCTTCAAGGCGCCGAAGATGCTCGTCAAAACTTGAGGAAAACACGACGACGTCGTCCAAGTACACAAGGCAAGTCTGCCACTTCAATCCTGCCAGTACTGTATCCATAACGCAATGAAAAGTTGCAGGTGCTCAGCAAAGGCCGAAGGGCATCACCTTAAACTCGAAGAGGCTGTCCGGTGTTATAAACGCCTCTTCTCTCGGTCTCTTTCGTCGACTTCGATTTGCCAATAGCCAGTCTTGAGGTCCATTGACGAAAAGTACTTGGCGTTATGGAGCCGATCAAGTGCGTCGTCTATTCGTGGGAGAGGATACACGTCCTTTCTTGTGACTTTGTTCAGGCAGCGATAATCGACGCAGAAACGTAGGGTCCCATCCTTTTTCTTCATTAACACCACGGGGGATGCCCATGGACTCTTGGACGGCCGGATAAAGTCATCCCGCATCATTTCAACAACTTGTCTCTTCATGGCCTCACGTTTTCGCGTCGAAACCTTGTACGGACTCTGACGGAGTGGTCTGGCATTTTCTTTGGTTATGATGCGATGTTTCGTGATTGGGGTCTGCCGAATTTTCGATGACGACGAAAAGCAATCTTCGTATTGCAGGAGCAGGGCCTTGAGCTGTTCTTGCTTATCGTTCGGAAGTCTGGGATTGACGTCGAAAGCTATGGGAGGGGCTTGGTTCCTCTGAGCAGGTTCCGCAGAATCGGCGAGGGCAAAAGCACTGGTGGCTTCGACAATTTCTTCGATGTATGCGACCGTTGTTCCTTTGTTCACATGTTTGTACTCATTGCTGAAATTCGTGAGCATAACCATTGCTTTGCCTCCCCGCAGCTCTGCAATTCCTCTTGCGACGCGAATATTTCGGGTGACCAACAGATGCTGACTGCCTTCAATGACGCCTTCCAAGTCAGGTGATTTAGGAGCGCCGACTGAAATAATGACGCTTGAGCGAGGCGGAATGGTGACTTGTTCTTCCAGCACATTCAAGGCATGGTGTCCTGACGGCGTGTGCGGTGGTAGTGCTTCTTCTGTGGATAACATTATCGACTTTGTTTTTAGGTTGATGACAGCACCACGGAGGCATAAGAAGTCCATGCCAAGGATGACATCTCTCGAGCAACGCTGTAGGACTACGAAGTCTGTAGAATAAATACGGCCGTTAATGGTGACTCTCGCTGTGCAGATTCCTGCAGGCGTTACGAGATGACCTCCGGCTGTGCGGATTTCAGGACCTTTCCATGCTGTCCTAACTTTCTTTAGCTTCGCGGCGAACGACCCACTGATGACAGAATAGTCGGCTCCAGTATCGACGAGAGCGGTCACACTGTGGCCGTCGATAAGAACGTCGAGGTCGCTAGTTCCCTGTCTCGCATTACAGTTAGGGCGTGGCGTCGGGTCACGGCTGCGTCGGCTTGTTCCGCTGCTTCCTTGTTGCGTCGTCAGGCCACCTTCGGTAAGTGAGCTTTCGCCGTCAGGGCTTTGCCTGGTTGGCATTGTGTTCGGAAAGCTCCGTCGCGGCGTCGTTGTCGTCGGAGGATTTTCGGTAGTTCGTCGCACAGCAACCGTACCTCCACCGGTTGCTGCCCTTAGTTTCCCGGATACGGGCCAGGAGACCGGCCCCGCGTTGGGCCGAAGTACTGCTGGGGGTGCGGTGACATGCGGCGGCTGGGCGACGGCGAACGGGAAGGACTTCGGGGTGTCCATAGAGTTCCTGTCAGGTAGTCGGCGATGTCACGTGGCCGTTCCCCTGGCTGTGGACGTGGTGCATCGACGGCGAAGCCACGCAGTCCCATCTGTCGGTACTGGCAACGGCGGTAAGTGTGCCCGGCCTCGCCGCAGTGGTAGCACAGTGGGCGGTGGTCAGGGGTGCGCCAAACGTCGGTTTTCCTTGGCGCACGGCGCTGGCCCACTGGTGAACGGTAGGTCGTCGGTGGGGGTGGTGGCGGCGGTGGTGTTTGGCGACGGAAGAGCGACGGGGCGGCGTTTTGGCGTGGACGGGGAGGAGCGTTGTGGCGCACTGCAGCGGCGTAGCTCATAGTTTCTGGCTTGGGCAGCGGTGTTTGGGGAATTCGAAGTGATTGCCGAACTTCTTCTCGCAAAATGTCGGCGATCGAATCCACTTGAAGGTGCGCCGAAGGCAACAGTTTGCGCAGCTCTTCCCGCACGATCGCTCGGATCGTTCAACGCAGGTTTTCGGAGTTACTGGTTTGAGCAGCAGCGCACTGTGGAGTCAGGCGACGATTATACTGTCTGGTGCGCATGTAAAGGGTTTTCTCGATGGTGGTCACCTCGGATACAAATTCTTGGACGGTGTTCGGTGGATTCCTCATTAGTCCCGCGAAGAGTTCCTGTTTGACCCCTCGCATGAGGAAACGAACTTTCTTCTCCTCAGGCATGTCGGGGTCAGCGTGACGAAATAGGCAGGTCATCTCCTCTGTGAAAATTCCAACCTTCTCATTTGGTAGCTGAACCCGGGTCTCTAATAAAGCTGCGGCCCTTTCTTTGCGAGCGACGCTCGCGAACGTTTGCAGGAATGCGCCGCAGAAAACATCCCACGTTCGGAGCGTGGACTGTCGATTTTCGAGCCAGGTCCTTGCGGTGTCTTTCAAATAGAAGAACACACAACGCAGCTTTTCGTCATGGTCCCAGTGGTTGAGGGCGGCCACATGGTCGTATATTTCTAGCCAGGACTCCGGGTCTTCGAACGATGACCCATGGAAAATTGGTGGTTCCCTGGGTTAATGCATGACCTTCTTGGGCTGGGACGCTGCGGTTGTCATTGTCGCTGCAGTCGCGGTCATGGCCTTGGTCTTCCGCGCCTTGTCTTGTAGAAGCCCGTACTCCGGTGGTAGCCCTTGCTGTCGGCGGCTTGTTCGCTGCTCTTGGTTGGCGTCGGTGTCTTCTCCGCGCCGTGGGCTGGGTTCACGGCTTGACGGGGGCATCCGGTACATAAACGAAGCAGCACCTCCACCAGATGTCACGGGGTCGTGACCTGGCCGAAGACAGGAGACTTCGTGTTGGGATTTAACTGTTTATTTGGGCGAACCTGTGCCCGGTAAACCGAAAGTCCAATTACAGCAGCAGTCTCGCACAGATAGCAGTCTCGGACTGATAGCGGCGAACGGAGTGTCGGCCTTCGATCAACAACTGACAAGCGGCGAAGCGCGTCGGCATTTACTCTTGCCGTCGAATGTTCTAGCGTTATCGCTGGCGGTGGCGTAGGTTCCAGAACAATCTGTGCCGTTCGCACAGTGGGCGTGATCTAATCGAAATGATCTACTACAGTCCGGAACCTTCTCGAAAACTGCAGGCGCGGTTTGCGCTGAGAATCGTGTGGTGTTTTGGGACGATAACAAAAACTTGGGAAATGGAACGTGGCAATATCATATCTACAATGAGCAATTGGGCAAGTGATTGCAAGGTCCAGATTGCGCCCTAAGGGTAAATAAATGAACAAAAACATTTGTTTGAAAGACCCAGACAAATGATAGAAGGTGTGAAACTGCATTTTGATACAAAACTGGGGCATATATTTCGAGTGACAAAAGAAGACAGCTTGACATGTGCTTTTTGGGCAGTTAAAATTAGGCATCCGCTTTGGTTATTTACAACGTAATTTTCGAGTTCAGTAGCTAATGTGTGTGTGGTCGTATAAAAGCTTAATTAGCGTGTGTGAAGTTTTCAACGTTGCAGGCAGTAAGTGCACTGTACCCGGAAGTAGGCAGCTAGTATTGCGGAAAATCTGGGAATAAAAGTTGCCTCAAAGGACACGAAGGGAGATGAACGAAGCACGAGACATTTAACTAAGAACAAACCCTTGAGCTTTTGGTCTGGAATAATTTATGTGACTAATTAACACGAGGAGAGACAAACAGAGTACAGGTTCTTGTCTCCCATTTCGCTTAAATGTGGCTCTTATTTTGCGAAGTGCGACACTTAATGCTTTTAACAGCGCCAAAAGACACCGGTGTTGTGCACGTCTAAGTAATTATCAAGCAAATGTTTGCTGTACGGCTGTAGCACTTGTGTATATTCTTTCCTTTCTCTCGGGAACAAACAGGATTTGCTATCGTGTTTATACTAACGTTGCTGCCGTGCTACAGTTCATTTGGTCTTGACTCTGTTGTTCGTTCAATTTCCTGTTCTCTTTTCTGCTGTCTTCTGTTGTCTCTACGTTCTTATTCCAGGAAGATTAAGCAGGCATGGATCCCTACTAGGTGGCTGCTGTCAGCCTGCTGCCTCTTTTCCTCTGGCTAAAGCTCACTCACACATCTACAGCTGACAGCCGCGACACATCATCATCATCACCACCATCATCATCATCATCCATCGCCCTATCTCATCTTTGTCGTTGTGATCTTGTGCATCGAATAATAATAATAATAATAATAATAATAATAATAATAATAATAATAATAATAATAATAATAATAATAATAATATAGAGTGATGCGTCCTACGCCAAGAATATTACCGTACTGCAGCAGATTAAAGTGTTCCTGGCTGTGGACATGGTAAAACAGCAATATTACACCCCTAATGAGTAATAAGCTTTACCAACTAGCATTTTACATTATAAAAATTCAAATATATTTGATGTAATTATCCATACAAGGTGAGACAGTACTCTGTTGTCTGACAAGGAGTCCAGCCTTCATTTCCAGGTTTACTTGGCACTTTGTTCTCGACAGAGATATAACGCATTTGGACAAGCCTTTTGCCCAGTATGCGCATATATAAAAGTACCTAAAATTACAACCATTATGAATTCTAAGCATAATTACGCTAGTACAGCACTGCCCAAAAAGTCATTAGTAGGAGTGACAAACTTTACCTGTCTTTTTACCATTTTTATGGGAAGGTATTCAGATGATGTTATAGTTAAATGAGTAGTATGTATATAGGACTGACAAAGAAAAGAATAACTATGAAGACTGAGCCCAGCTGTTAGCAATTCATAATGAAAGGGCGTAGCAAATAAATGGAGTGAGATCAAAAGCCAGTGAATGCAAAAGGTCCAGGTGGGCATAATCTCAAGCGCTAATCATTAGCTTACTTATAATTATACAGTTTTTAGGAAGTCATGATACGGTGTAGGCTCTGTTGCTTTGCGCATGAGCGCACAAATGGTGACACGTAAAAATACCGCACAACGCAAGGTAATGTAGTAAGAAGGAAGTTCAACACCACCTGCATGACTGCCTCTAAGCCTTCATATCACAAGCAAGGTTACCGAAAAAGAAGAATGATTCCACAAACCGTGCATACACATAGCCGGGGTACTAGTGAAGCGTACAACATTACTAGGGTTTTCAAATCCAAAAACACAATATGATAATAAGGGATGCCGCAGTGGAGGGATTAATAAACTTTACCAACTGTGTTGTTAACGTGTCGCACTTTAGTAATTCGCCTCCATGAAAATGCGATCACCGCTGCCGAATCCATTGCCCGAACTTTGTATTCGCAGCCAAGCACAATAGAGACTATACCACCAAGGCGGACGGTTAAGAATATAAAGGTAGTTATGGTGCACGGACGGGTTAGACTGACAGACCTGGATGATAGCTGCTTAACCTGAGCGACTATTCTCATGCAGTATGCCTCACCATACCTTGCTTAAATCAGTTCCTCGCATAAAATGTAAAATAATAGGACCCTTTGTTTTGCGGATCAGCAGTGAAATGCGATGCTCGTGCATTCATTTTCCGCAGTCGTGCATTTCTTTATTAGCATATTCATAACTTCATCATAACTACCTCTCAGAATAATTCGCCGAGAGCTGCGCACAACGTTATTTATACTTTTACTGGCGTAAACACATGCGAATTGCCTGAATATATTTTTGTAGCATTTTAATCCTTCTTACTGTTGCTTTTCCTTTGGCAAAACTCTGATATTTATGTTTAATTCGATTATGGGCTAATTAATTTCAGAGTGAATAGAGTTTTTGCAATATCATCTTTTTTTTAAGTTCTTCGATCTAGGTACATGAGCATAGTGTTAAACAAGACTAAAGTTGTGAATAATCTTCCTTTACGCACTTACAACTTCCCTAAGAATAGTTAAATTGCTCTCCGGTTTATATTGACATAAGCATTGTCCTTACCGTTAAGCGCTTGGTTGGACATTGACTTGCAAAACGAAAGTGAATTAGACGTTTTTGTGTAAAGCACATGGAGCGTTTTATACTGTAATACAAATATTATTACAGTGTTCCTGATAGAAGACACCAACTACTAGCTGGAAAGAACGAAGTACTGGGCCATCCTGTGGTAGATTGAGATTTTTTCGTTACGCACATGTTAATTTTATGTACAGGCGGCGGGGGGTGGGGAGTGAAATGCTGCCAGGAAATGCTCTCTTAAGAATACATTCGCTAGTGGCCCCCCTGTACGTCGCTTTCTCACCGTGTTGATTTGGCTTTGAGGGCGTCGTGATACTCGTAAAAATTCATTGCATTAAATCAATTCGTCTTGCTTTGTGAAGTATTTTTTATGCACACGCTAACTCAGCTTGTGATCGTTAGCACGAAAGAAAAGAGATGTACACCTTAGTAATGAAAAAGAAACTGACAGACCAGTTTTGAACCAAGCGCAGTCACCACTTCATAAGGGAAGAAACTACATAAATGGCGTGTTTGTGGAGGAATAATCATTAGGTTAGAAGTAGCACTCTATGTGTCGTCTTCTTGTTCCCGTTTTCGTGCACTTACAGTTTTTGTATTGTCATGTGGAATATGAGGAGCGCTGCGCATTATCATTTTTCTAAGCAGAAAACGCAGTTCGTGTTTTCACGCAAATCTCTATCATCGTTAAGCAACTTCGAATGGCGGAAATAAGAGGAGCATCTGGTTCCATCAGCCAAGGAGAGAATCAGCAGGTGATCTCTCCGTAAATTTATTCATGTGTGGAATAATTATTTATTGGCACATTGGTCACAAATGGCATAACTGTGATACGGTTTAAAGTTTGCTATGCTTGGGACAACATAGTATGGGCTGGCACTTTTATGTAGCGTGAACGCATAATAAACGTCCTTAAGATAACCGTACACTGGATCATTCGCATAAAACACCGGCCTGTAAAAATTTGACCTGATTTGGAATAAACTTCACAAAATCAGTCAAGGCCCAGCAGAGCTGTCATCTCTAAATGGTGTCTAGAACTTTAGAAATTTTATCCCGCCTGCCGCGGCTGCATTTTCGATGGAGGCGGAAATGTTGTAGGCCCGTGTACTCAGATTTGGGTGCACGTTAAAGAACCCCAGGTGGCCGAAATTTCCGAAGCCCTCCACTACGGCGTCTCTCATAATCATATGGGGGTTTTTGGATGTTAAACCCCACAAATAAATCAATCAATCAACTTTAGAAATTTTGATGTCTGCAATTTCAAACGCAATTTCCAGATGAACATGCACCGTGTGCATGATAATTTTTACAATTCGAATTCCTTAATTTCTGCCGTGAGTGAGGTTCACGTGATATTGTTTTTCCGGCCGAGAACGCAACTCAAGCTCTCTTGAGAAAGGCTGTCTATGTTCAGAATTCACATGTTTCAATCTCGAATTCTTGAACTGAGAACTTCGAATAGTATTTATCCGTGTACAAAAAGACAGCCGTTCAGCTTTCAAATTAGGCTCACCCGTAACGATGTGTCCATTCCCTCGCGTGCATTCCGATTTCACAAGGCGTCTGAAATCTATTTTCACGTTTTTGTTCATTTTTGTTTGATGATATAGGCACACTTATTCAGCGAATTTATAAAAACAGCTGTATACTATACAACAAAAAACTAGACTTATGATGGCGTAGTACTGAAAAACAAATTAATCATCTGTTTTTTTTTTAAATATAACAGGCTGTCTTGGCAGGGGTGCAATGAACGCCCTTGTTATGATCAAGGAGGCCCCAAAGTTCTAACAAGATAGCGTCGGCAGCAAGGAAGACTGCTCGGACCTTTAGCTCTATCGATTTTGTGGCACAAGAAAGCGCCAATCTTCTTCTTAGCGGTGGCGAGGAATGGTTGGCTCATCGCCTAATCGAACGACAAGAGGCTTCGGTGAGTTTGATGTGTAGTGTATACGTAGCTTGCGTTTGTCAGGACAGTCTGGCCTCGTCTTTTCACCAGCGCCGGGCTTTTCCGATAACCAGACTAAAAATATACTTCCCTAAAATCAAGACGCCGCAGACCTATAGCTCAGTAAAGCTTCTCTGACTATGCCTGTTTTCTTCATTACGTCTATGCCCCTTTATCACTGCGAAGTAGGACCATATATCAGGCGGTCTGCCATTTCTCGCCCAAGAGAAAAATCAGGATCATAAAAAGATATACCAGAAATTTCTGTGAACTGTATGCAGAGATGCTTAGTTTTAATTACGTTGTGTATTAATAAACTTGTTTCATTTATTAGTGAGATCATTTTGTTTTTTCATACCTGGGTTCGCTGCTTGCAAAGTTCCAATTCACCATCTTAAGTATAGTCAAAGTAATGTATTAGCTCTAAACTTGAAACATTTCAGGTACAAGGGAAAATAAATGAGTAAAGTAATACAGACCACATAGATGCACACTTCTCATTTCTGAGTTCAGTGTTGCGGTTGGCGCAAGCTTTAGGTCACTTTGCTGTGTTTCACTTCAGGGCTCTTGAAAATATATTGAAGTCTTTCTATCTTGCTTGTACTGACAAAACATGTACCAGCCAGAGTTGACATATTTTCGTTCATTGTTTCCAATGCATAGCACGTATGGAAACCTCTCATTTTTTCTGATTGTGGCATATTGTTTTTATAATAATGACGGTGAGCATTTTTAATGGAACACCTTTTGTAAAATGTTTCGTTGCTCAACAGAACTCCGCAGCCCAAAATGTTTCGCATGCCCCGCGGTGACAAGGACGTTTGTTCAGTTACTATATTTTCTCGCTTTATCTACTGCATGACAACCAATTGTGCAAAAACATAACTGCTAAACAGCCCCTTACATCTCTAAGAGCGGTTAACTTTACCGTAGCAGTGGTTTTTTTATTTCAATTACAAAAAGGATATTAGCTGATAAAAAATTCTACTTGATTATATATAGCATCCACATCTCGAGTGACAGAGCGTCATAATACGCCCTAAACCCATTAATGCTTGTTTTTGAGTGCGCTTGATTATGACATCACGTCGCGCACCTCATGCTTGTCAGTCAGTATGCTTCCTAATTCTTTTTAGAGCTCGAAGCACCTTTCAGTATATCATTAAACCTTAAACTACCCGCTGCCAACCATTGCAACACGTGTTTCCAACAGAGGAACGGTTACGAAATAAATGAAGCTTGTAATAAAAAAAACATGAAAGAAGGTGACACACAGCTATAGTGGGCGTTTCTAGTTAACATTATAGTGAACATATTTTTTCTCCTGATTGTGAATACCACTGTTGATTTACACGACTAGGTAATCATAATGCGCACCTGCACTGCTCTCCACATTAAGCTCCCATTTCTGATTTGGAGCCAAATCTGATTTGCGGCCATCCTATTTTTTGGTTATACGTATATTTATTTTAATAAAATTTTTTCACATACCTTCAATTTTCATAGCATTGAGTCATCGCAACTTCTGGCCGCGGCACTACGCTTCTATTGTTATTTTCAGCTCTTGATTTTTGTTTTTATGGTCAAATTTAGGACCGCTCCTTCTAATATTATTCTTTATCTGATCTGCCCCGCAATTGTTCAGAACTCTGCCATGTCTCTCACGTTGCCATCCCTCATAACTAATTCCCCTGCTGATGTAGCTCCTTCCGTTCTCATCAAAGTGTATTTTCTCTTGTCCAATCAGGCACAAACAGTAAAAAATCTCCGACATCACTGTAGTCAGTGTACATTGGTACCGGTGCAATAAAGAAGGAAATTCGTCTCAGTGAGAATCCAAGCATGATATACAAGTCAATACATCGTCTTGAGTTCCTCTTGGGCAGCATGCATGAGACAGCGTCCAATTGATTTCCAAATGAGTTGTGGATAACCAAGCTTCGCTCATGGTAAACGAAACATTTGCGAGATAGCCTGAGGTTTACATGTACCACGCACTTCAGTGCTCGCCTTTAAACCTCAAGGAAGATAGGACCACCAGCCCGGTACTTGTCTCCACCCTTGACGTTTTCGTTCTTATCGTAGACCAATATCACATGCGCAAAGTGCATCGCAATTTTACTCCGACGGTGACTTCCGCAGTCTCGAGGCGATCAATGATGTGCCACGACCACACCAATGAGCTCAATAGAGGCACACGCGTCGTAAACTCTCAGTAGATCGCTGCTTTTCGTATGTGAAGGAGGTTGGCAACAAAGGCTCTTAAGAGAAGCACGTGAAGTGGTCGTCCGGAGCTTGGTGTCGGTAAATATGTGCATAATCCCGCGACTTCGTGGAAATTAGAGGCTTCGCCGATGCAGTATCCTGGGATGCATTCTTATAAACAACCAATAAAATGTAGTTAGTCATTTGTCCAAAGGAGATAATGTAGCCAAGAAAATTGGGAGCCCAAGCTGTGTATAGTGAATTAGAATCTATTCTATAGTTCACTATGGCGAGCCCTATTGGGAAATGGTGGTACTCGATGCTTGGCGTCTGCAGGCTTCACCCACTACTACTCCTAATTTTTTAAAGGCAATAGTCTTTCTTGGGGACCTTCGACGGAAAAGTTTTGGTCCGTCTGTCTGCCTGCCTGTCCGTCTGCCTGTCTCTACATTCGTCTTATTGTGAGCCATAATGATACCTCAAACGGCACCAAACGGCCAACCTCATCCTCAGTGCCCTCAAATATTGCTCAAAATTTAGCGTTCATAGTTGCGCGATTATCAACTAAAAAGCAAATAGTGTGCATATCTGAGTCGCCATAACAACACGTCTATGTTTTGTATGTCTGCATTTATAATAGAAGAGGCAAACACAGGTAACTCTATGGACTGTAGCGTTCATCGCGCTGCGCTGACAGTGCAACGCGATGCTCAAGAAGGTGTTTTCAACGCTTTGCTGCGACGACACGGTGGTGGCAACTGCTTGTCACTTTGCATTCTATACCTTATCACCTCCGATACTGGCGAGCATCTTTCTCCGCGGTCGCGCAACCTTCGTTCTCGAAGATAACTGCCAGATGACGCTCGTGTCTAACGTGCATAGATACACTTGTACGCCTCCGCTACACGCACGAGGATCTCTAACGCAGCGCCTTCAGGATACCATTCACCGATTTTCTTGCGCAGAACATAAATAAACGTTTTGTTCACTCTCTCCAGATGCAAGACTATCGTCTTTCGACGACATTTACAGTGTAACATGAAGATTCGGGCCAATTTTTTTCTTTCTCATTTTCTTTGTTGTTTCTTTATTCCATTCCTACTTTTCTTCTTTCTTTAAGTCTTTTGTTACTTTTTTGCTTTCTTTTGTCGCGATACGTTCCTTCATCTTAGAGATATTAGCACTGGCAATATCATTTCTCTCTGCCCTAACAAGTTTCAATCAAAATGACGAAGCTTCGCACAGAACAAATATAATCGGCAGATTATAATGTTAACGTAGACAAGCTAAGAAGTTTCGCAAGCCCCGCTGTGGCGAGGTCGTTTGTTCGTACTGCATTTATTTTCTTCTTTTACCCACTGCATGGCAATGAATTGTGTCAAACAAAAACTGATTGGCAGTGGTTTTATATCTTCAAGAGTTGCTGTAGGCCCATGTGCTCTGATTTGGGTGCACGTTGAAAAACCCCATTTGTTTTTCCTTTTTTTATTGTATTTCGTTTTCACCTTGACATTGCTGACGTAGGGTGGACTGTGCTTAGTCACGCAGCAATAACTGCAGCTTTTTTGCCGTCTCCCCATTTTTCGTCATTGTATTCGTTTTGGTGAAAATAAAAAAAAACAAAAAATAGTCGAAATTTCCGGAGCCCTCCACTACGGCGTCTTTTATAGTCATATGATGGTTTTGGGACGTTCAACTCCGCAGATAAATTATTTAAATAATCTTCAAGAGCGGTTAGTCTTACCACGACTGAGTGTTTCCATCTCATTTACAAAGAGGACATTTGCGTATAGAAATGGTTTTATCGAGCATCCACATCTCTAATCACGAACCGTGATAACACGCCCTAAACTCGTTATTGCTAGTTTTTATGCGTGTTTGATTCTGACATCACATCACTCACCTCATACATGTCAGTCTAATTGTTAACTCTTTTAAATATGATAGTATTTCTTGGGGAACCCCCTGGCTAGGACTAGGAAACCCTCCCACCTTAGGGTGAGACCGGGCGTCGCACGGAACACCGTTTCTAAATAAACGTCTATTTATCTCTCCATTTCTTGGGGTGCTTAAACGCAAACATTTTGGTCTTTCTGTCTGTCCGCCCTAACGATATTCCCAAATGCACCAAACGATACAACAGAACACCTACCAGTGTAGAGAACAGAAACTGTACCTTTTGGCTGTTGTACCAAAACAACATGCAAATAGGTAGCGGCGTCGTACTGAACTGCAATACCGCGAGGCAAGATGGCACTGGTAGTACTATTATCATCATTAAACCGGCGAATTTTTTCTCTTATTGCTGTAGGTGAAGGCTTGCTGCTAGTTTGCGCTGCTCGCTTCCTCTGGTATTAGATTTTTTTTCTCGTTGATAAATCGCGGTTCGAGTGTTTAATTATCGCCAGGTGACCTAGCTTGCCTCGACTGGCAAAACCAACGTCAATCAAGTCAGGTTTGCATCATTTATTGCGAGTGTACAATCCGGTATAACCAATTTATGCAGTCGGATCCAAACAAAACAAGTCACTCATACATATCAAAAAGCTTTCAACCCATGTGTAAAGACTCTCAAAAGCTAACAAGCAGATGCATATAACTGAACATCGAGATCGCTGAATGCACGTCACTATCATTGTGTTGCAGCCTTCGAGTTTATTAGTGTGGCTTAAGAACAAGGGTCTGATTCTGCCGTCCAATGCGGTGCTTGCCAAGCAGCGTTGATCTTGTAGTAAAGTGAATGCATGATGTGGAATCAGGAAGGAAACTTGTACATTGCCGATTGATTGCTCGGGCAGTGAGATCAATGTAGATTTGCTAAATTTGTTAAATAAACAATCGCGGCTCCGTGCAGTTCTGAATTTTTCTCGCTCTGGATTGCTACGTTGAGTACTTCACAATCATGCAATGTCGTTGTGGTGCCGACAGGGTAGGCACTAGTTTCAGTTCTCAACCATGAGCCCATATTATAGGTAATATGTGCTTATTTAGCTGATGGGCCTAAAATTATTTCAGGCTTATTACACTTATTGTTAGAGTTAAGTTACATAGTAAATTCAGCTAGAATTTCTCGTCGCAAGTAATTAGCAGTCTGCTTAGTATGCACTGTAAATGTATGCTAAAGGAACAGAAATATGAGGTGTGTTCTTGCAGATCGAAAAAGCCCAATTCAAATAAAATAGGCTTTATGCATGCATTGTACATTTTTGTTGTTTGTACACCTTTGTTGGTGCTCTTACAGTACACCAAACAACTGTTCAGCTCTGAGCACAATCTCTTTTTTGCATAGACATATCGATAGAACTTGAGCAATTTTTTACAAGCAAGCACTCTTGAAATCAATTGGTGGTACATGATGTGAATCTGTCCAAATACTGGATCAATAAAGGTCACATTTATTACACACTTGTTCTCGTGTTTACTTTGCAGCATACTTTTGCTTGAAAGCTGCAGTTGGTTTCTCTCTGCTACTTTTAGAGAGTTGGACTTGAAATACGTACTATCTTGCAGTGTGGCTGTGGGTAAGCCAAGATCATTGATGTTTCAATTACCTGTACGATTTCCTAGATTTTTTCGTGACAGTTGGGCACGGAATTTTACTTCATAGTGGGAGATACTATAGCTATGACAAATTGATTTAAACAAAAGCAGATGTGTTCAAGAAAATCTGGGACGTTTCTCTGAAAAAAAAAACAGTACCGCATTCAATGAACACAATCTTACTCATCACGACAGCATTCACGTGTTTGAGGAAGCTGTGCTGCAAGTGCTCATCACCTTAATGATTTATTATTTTAGGAGCAGATTGAGCATATGTGCAAAGATAAAGCAATTGTGTGCAGCCTAATGAGCTTTGGCGAATCTTTTTGTAAACTTGTGAGAGGAAAGCACAGTTAAGACAAAACAGTTTTCGTTGTTGTTTGCAAACTGTGTCACAAGGTACAACTAAATATCGGGAAGCCTGTTAATGCCCCTCACTGAGAGGGTGTTCATTTTGTAATGCATATAATTATTTCTATTGATTTGCAGGTCAACTATGAAGTGACCATGAGTCGTACAGGAGTGGGCCACATTAGACTGATTCTGGCTTGCAGAGATTAAAACAAATGACATTGTAGCCTCACAGGAGATAGCACTGCTTGTCGAAACAGCTGCTCTGACACCTCGTGTTCACAGACTTTTTTATATTTTAAAGCTTCCATTTTTAAGGGTCAGTTTGGTTCCCCTGCACCAATGGAAACTGGTTCACAGCTGTGCACGAGAAGTTCAAATCTTGTGCAGCACGAGTGCAGCAGTGCGACACCAGAAAGGAGTGACTAGGTGGAATCCTTATTTCTGTTCGCCCAATTTAACGAGGTGCAAACATCTTGGGGAAACATGTCGCGTTTGTAGAGGCGAGTATGGCACCTACGTCTAATACTACGTTGTTTGTTAAGCTCTGCGTGCGGCTGCGCCAATCCAGTGCCATCACAGTAAGAAGTGCAGAATAATTATGAACTAGTTTTAGTGCTTTACCTATCCTGCGCTTTTTGAAAAGAATGGCATGGTTTAGAAGATGCAATTCTGAAACGAATGGCGAGGCGCAGAACTTTGTAAGGAGGAGGAGGATTGATAGAGGAAGGACAGGGAGGTTAGCCATTTCCCAGACCAGCTGGCTACCGTGTACTGGGGAAGGGGGTAAGAGGGATAAAAGATGAGAGAAAAGAGACGTTGAAAAAAAAGGAGAGAAAAGGTTATCAACGATCCACGACGCTGCTTACAGTCTGTCTATAAGACCACTAGCACGCAGAGAGCGCAATAACGCTTTAAATGTCTTGCGTGCAGAGAACGGTCTCGGCCAGTGAACTAATACCCTTTCTTCCGACAATTGGCGATTGTCTAGTCTATCTAAAACTTTCGACAGTTGTTTTCTTGGCACACTGAAGCGAGGACACTCGCAAAGTAGATGGGAGAAAGTCTCTGCGAAGCCACAGTTGTCACATGTCGGGCTGCTGTCCTAAGGTTTCATGCGGGAAAATTATGGGGTGCATAGGTACGAGCCATGCTTCAACTGTATGCTGCCCATTTTTTTTACTTCATGCACTACAGCCTACCTATGCATGGCAAGGCCCGCATAACAAACGTACGCACCCTCTAGTCATTACAAGCTCAAGCACTGAGAATATGCGTCGGGCTTCCGAGATGCGCATTTTCAGCAGCGTTGGTCGCAATCGCTCATGAACACCCTACCATAACCAACATTAGTTTCGATGCTTTAAGAACGCACATAAGACATGCCACCCGGATTCAATCGCATCACCTCGCCTCCCTTCCAACTTGCAGGCCACGCTCTGCGTTCTGCTCTATTATTGCCGCACATCGCACGGTGATTCCCACGAACTTCACGCACGCAGCAAGACCGTCGTTACCATTGTGGTGTCTACATCCACTGGAAGCCCTGATGACCATCCCCGGAATGCCAAATAAGAAAAAATCGTCAAACATGGCCCTAAACTATCAACATTACTGCTTCTACATGAGAAACACTGTTGACGCATTCACATTTACATAGACGGCTCGGTCGATTCGACAAGTTCAACCAGCGCAGTGGTAATTCCGGGGAAATCCATCACGATAAAGTTCAGGACCTCGCATGTGACATCATCCACGGTGGTAGAACTCGCCGCCATTCATGCCGCTCTGGAGTTATTAGTTGAAGAACCGCAGCAGACATGGTGAATCTTCGACTCCAAAGCAGCCCTCCAGGGCATTGTCTCGCCATATCGTCATGGACCAAACGAACATCTGATTGCTGAAATACGACTGCTTCATCAACGGGCTATAGAGAAACAACATGACATAGCGTATCAGTGGATACCAGGCCACTGCAGCATTGATGAAAACGACCGTGCAGATGAAGCAGCCCGATCTCCTCGTGAGAATGTCCCTTGTGCAGCTATACCATTATCAAGAACGGACGCCGCTGCAAGGCTTCGATCACTTCCACGAGAACTGACACTCGCTCAGTGGAATTCACCAGCATTCACCAACGTACGCTTTCATAATTTGGGCACACACCTTTAGCTCCGTCTTCCATCAGGAATAACCAGAGCTGAGGAGACACTTTTGTACCGTCTGTGGATTGGGGTGGCCTTTACGAATGCTTATTCGTTTCGAATCGGAATGGCAGAACTTTGTAAAATGGATCATGTGGCACTGGGGAATCTAACAAACCCTTAAGCACACAAGTGTCTTGGCATTTTACCCCCCTCGAAATATGGCCACTATGTCTGGAATCAAACCTGTGTTGTTGAGCTCACCAGTGCCACACAATCCAACTAATATTGTTTCAGTTTCAGCATTATTGAAATGTAGATTCCATGCCACAGCTGACAGCCAAAGCTTGTCGCCAATCTAAAGCATCTCTTGACAATATGCGTGGTAAAACATTCACAAATACAGCAATGCAAGTGTGAGGTTTGAGATGACCTGCTGTAGTGGACGTTCAGATGTTTCAACGTGCTTGCAGAGTGGACATTCGGGGGTAGTCATCCTGTCGTTGCATGGCAGTCTGGAAAAACAAGCAACATCACCAGACATTGATAAGCAAAACCAATGCACAAAATTTTCCCAAGTAAACAGATAAACTCAGTTAACCAGTAAATAGGCAGTATTTTATACATAAATGTAATGGTTCCCATAACATATGCATCACTCAGGGCTGCTTCTTCACAAGTGATATCATGTAGCAGGTTTCTTGAGCATTGTGCAGAGCTGCTTCCATGCCAGGTAGGCCAGACGCGCTCGCTAGATTCTGTACCGACCGGTTGTGCCCTCGCGATCTCCGACGACAGCGTTGCTCTGGCCGACTGAATTAGCCCTACGCCATCTCTTGTCGCCGACAAGAGCTCTCGCCAGTGTTGCCCCGTCATCGGACTCCTGCAAATGTGTTCTTCTTTCCTGTATTTTCCTAACTTCCGTCGCTCCCTGTCCCCCCACCTTGCTCTCTCCTTCCTCTCTCTCTATCTCTCTACCTTTTAATCCTACCTTTTTATTATCTTCTCTACCCCAACCCCTCGTGAGCTACTGTTAAGGTGTCCTCCTCCTGAGAGACAGTTACGGGGATTACTTTTCTCTTTTTTTCTTTGTAAAATCACCCCCCCCCCCCGTTAGGCCAGGGCGCTGTGACAGAAAAAAACTATATCTGATTTAGGTGACGCCTTCTTTCTCACACTACAGAAAAACCACGCCCATAAATATCTCATGCTTTTCAAGTGCGACTGTGGTAAACTATTACCTCGTAAGGTATTTGCGTAAGGTATGGGCTAGCTTTGAAGACACATGTGAAGTGACAGTGATGTATTTGCATTCTTTCATCGCAACGGCGTGGTTTGTCTTACCTGGCGATACAAGTTCAGAATTAACTATTGAGTTAGCGACTCGTTCCAACGTGAAGCCACGCCGCAAATAACGCACGTTTTTGCGGTCACAGAACGAAAGTTGAATATTTTATAAGTTAATATTGCAATGCGCTGCCGCCACGTGACACTCACGAAACCATTGGAAAAAAGAAATCTACATGTGTTCAAATAAAACGACTAGCCCAGCAAGCAACCGTCCTAAAAAAAAAAAAAAAACTTCAGTGGTTTCTATTCACCAGCCCGTGATTCTCCGGCTTGCAACGGGTGTTCATCCGATAAAAGCTTCAATGGTCGCTTTGTTCCCGCAAGTCACTTAAATTCGCTTCGTGAAAGCATTTCAAAGAGTCAAAACAAACAGAACGAAAGAGAGTGCGTCGGCTGGTAGTGGCTCGAAATACTTACAGCAAAACAAAACAGTGCGAGACGCCTTCGAAAGTACCGCGAGCCATTACCTGCCATTGCTACCGTTGGCTGCCGTATATTTTGAAATGAGGATAATGATGTCGATGAGCTGCTGCTGACAACGAGTCAGCTGGAGCGAAAACTATTAAAAAAAGATTGATGACGCAGCACATGGTAAAAAAATTTTTGCTATAAGAACAAATTGTTTATTTTGTGTGTAGCAGTACGCAAATATGTAGTATTTGATGATTTTAGAATAGAAACATGGCCCCGATGAGGACGCACCTACAACAAAGTGCAATAGCGCGAATGGCGGCGCCCAGGCGCTGCATAACGGAAGGGTCAGTACATCCACTTCGCGTGTTTGAAGCCGAAACGTGCCGCGGTGTATTTTTCACCCCCTGCGAGTGCTGCTAACCTGCGAAGTCACTTCTTCTCTCTCCGGAGTGAGAAAATACTCTAGATTTCTCTAAAGTTTCATGGCGAGAGGTTTTTTGAAGACTAATGTGTTTGTGCTGTGGAAAAGATTTTCCAAGTTCACTTTTATGATATAATGGTGCATTTGTATGAAAATATTCACCAATATCACTGTGCTGAAGGCGACAAATGTTGCAGTACAAATCGATAAACTTTAAACGGCATTTTATTCAATGAAATCGCAAAGTAAAGCGGTAATCACATTGGGGTGGGGGGGTGAGGGGTGAGGACGCTTAGTATCGCAGTATTTAATTTAAATCCCCAAGAAAAAAGCATTCCATATTGGCCAATGAAGGGATAATATATCGAAATAAAGTTTACGAACACTGCGAGCCGAGCTGTTCAATGCGAAACTTGAAAATATTACACTACGGTACAGTGCCCTTGTAATCGCATGCAGGTTAAATAATAATAATAATAATAAAATGATTAATAATACTACTAATTATAATAATAACCAGAATGAGCTTGTTATTTTGCAACTCTCCTTCAGAAAATGCTTGGTAGTGTTCATATAAAACATGAAAACAAAAACGTACTCTCAAGCTTTGCCAGGATATCTGATGCAGGATATTGTGACGAAAAATAGTTTAACCACGAAAAAATATGCCGCGTGGCAGTTAATCCTTCATCAGCTGCTGAATAGTTACGAAAAGATATGTTTATTAGAAATGTTGACTGCCATGTTTTCGTTTGAAGTATATCCTTGCAGTCTTCCGCCAGCTACTTTTTCTTCCAACTTTTTTTTTTCATATCTGCAAATAAACGCATACATGCAGCCTACTGCTCTTGCCGTGCTTTTCACAGAAACCTTTGTGACCTTGGCGGAGCCATATGGCTCCATAGGGCAGCTCACTAGCACCGTGACAGCGTTCGCAAACAAGGGAAACCGATGAAGAAAGAACAACAAACCACAGAAATAATGCCACTGGGGAAAAGTGACAAAATGGGAGGTTAGTGTGAAGGAAAACATATACTTGGTGGACTCGAGAGAGAGCACTTTTTCTTTGGTTCTAACCGGGATTAAGGCAATCGACGTCGAACATGGACGGCAGGTTATGAAATGCAATGAATTGGGGGTGAGGAGAGCGCTGACACAGCGTTAAAGATGGAGATCGGCCCTACCGCCCCCTTGCCCTCCGCGAAACCGCTAGTATACGCATGGCATAGCGCTTTTGGGTGAGTGAAAAGTGGGTGTAAAAGAAAAAAAGTGTGGCAGAAGGAACTAAAATCAGGTTATGGGCGGGAGGTCCTTCCATTGATATGCTTGCTTCATATGGACGCCGAACTTTTCCTTGATGGTGACAAATTTTACTTTTCCTCCGGTATACAGCCAAAATCTCCCAGACCTAGAGAAAACTCCCTAGAGTTGGCAGCACTGCCCCGACAGGTTATGACTTGAACTTGCGCGTTTCCGGGGCCTGACGATATTTTAAACGGCCAAACCCATCCGCAGCGCCTACCAATATTGCTCGAGTTTCAGCGTTCATACTTGTGCGATTGTCAATTAAAAAACAATGATTGCGCATATCTGAGGCACCAACACAACATGTCAGTATTTTGTATGTAAGTCTTTATACTAGGGAAGGCATGCATAACTAAATCTAAGGATCTTAGCGTTTATCAAACTGCGCTGACAATTCAATGCGATGTTTAAAAAGGCAAGTGTTCCGAAAGCTTTGCTAAGACGACACAGTGGTGGCACCTGCCAGTCGCTTTGCGTTCGACACCTTATCGCCTCCAAGACGGGCGCGCAAGCCTCCCTTTGAGTTCGAAGATAACTGCCAGATAGCGCTCGTGTCTAACGTGCCTTAGCGTGCCTTGATGCGCTCCCTTGCCTTCGCTGCACGGATTGAGACTTTATAATGCAGCGCCTCCAGAATACAATTCACAAATTTTCTCGCGCAGAACACCAAAGAAACGGGTTGTTCCCTCTCTCGAGATGCAAGACTGTCGTGTTTCGAGGACATTTGCAGTGAAACATAGAGATACGGGGTCAATTTTTTACACCTCGATTCACCTAGTAGTATGTTATGGAATCTTAAGCCACCTACTACCAACAAATCCAACACCCGCTTCCAGCATCAATGAAATGGGATGAGAATTAACGAAGATTGTAAAAAATGACATGAAGTATGGAGACACATACGTGTAGTGGGTGCTTCTAGTTGTCATTATACTGAACACATTCTTTTTGTTAACTATAAATACCATTGTAGTTTAACACAACCTGAAAATAAAAATTAGCACCTTCGTTGCTCTCCCCCGTGAATTCCCCCCCTTTTGTTTTGCAAAATTCAATTTGTGTGCGTCATATTTTCGCATTATACATAATTTTATTTTAATAAACTTTGTTTTAGCATATATACCTTTTCTATAGTATTCAGTCATTGCAATCTCTCGCCGCTTCACTACCGTTCTACTGTTACTTTGCAGCTCTTATTTTTCAATTTCGGTGTGCAGTTCAGGAGTGCTAGTTCTATTATTCGTTATCTCATGATTTTTAACTTCATAGCAACCAGAATATTTGCTTATTGATAATGCATTAGGCAAGAAAAAGTAGTGAAAATACGATACACGTGTGCAACTCTCAGTGCAGCTGGTGACCCTTGCCAGGCAAAACCTTGTTGCATGAACTTCTGCCTAACTGTGTAGTGGTATTTACAAAAGACCACTTCCCTCACTTAGCCTGGAAGGACGTTTGCTACGTCAACGTCCCTGATATAAAGACTACCTTCTATACACTAAAGGACCTGCACTCTGCAAGGCGTTCACCGCATCTGAAGAGACATAAGTACACATGCACCATTATGACCCCACACTGAATATTAAAAACGTTTGAGGAAGTAAGCTCATAGCTTCTCTTAAAGAGGTAGTCTCGATTGCTAATTGCACTTTATTATTGTACAGGTACTCTGGTGGCCGGGACGGCTATCGTTAACTGAACTTGTGATTACCTGTACTGAACTTTATGTTAGGAATAATGAGAGATAAATTTTAGCTCAACGATAACTGTAAATATTTTCGTGAATGATGGGTTCTGCTAAAGATTGAGCGGAGAATGAACGTTGTAGACGGTGCGTGCGAAGATGCATCGCTTACCAGACTTATAAATTGCGTCATCAACTCTTCATCCCAATGTTTTAGTTAATCGTGTTTAGACGCTTCACATGGTTTTAGAAAGGATATGTAACCGTGAGATTATTACACATTTCAGTATTTCAACTTTTCAAGTGCGAGTGCGCCTCTAGGAAAGATGGCCCTCTGCAGAGCTTAAATTGTTTTTGGTATTCACATTCTTTGAAAGCACAGGTTTAGGACCTGAAAATAAGCGGAGCATAAATGAAGGGTCGATGTGTCCTCTGGTGCTAGAAACGCCATCAATATTCAGAAAAGCAATTTTCGAACTAAATTCCGTCTGCACTGCGCAGCCTGATTTCGGGAAGACTGAAGCGAGCAGGAGTGGGCTACGATTTTAAAAAATCAATACACGTGATTACTTGAACCAAGTAACATTTTTCGAACAAACCCCAAAAGTTCAGCTGAGATAAAGAAAACTACGCACCTGAATGTCCTTGATAAAATGTGCGCGGAAAGTTGAAGTGAAAAGCCTTTGATAGTTCACCACACCACACCTGTTAAAAAGGTAATGATAAATGGTGATTACTTATATAGCAGGAAGAATATGCCCCTTGAGAATTCAGTTATGTGTTTTGGTTATTTGTGGTGTCTAGTTTACTGTGATTAGGAGGTTGGTTTGAATTAAATAAGTGTGCCTTGCACGCTGCCATATCGTCCGTGTTCTCGAAAAAAAATCATGCAACTTATAACATGATTATGTCGACCTATAGTCGTTACACTCTTGTGTGGTCGGCGTCAAGGCATGGAACAACTTTAGGAAAATGAAATATGTAAGTATATCTTCTGCGAATCATTTCAGTCCCCTCGTATTTTTTGTGGACAGAAAAGGTTTTTCTGAGATAAAAAAAAACATTCCAGCACATTCACGGAGTGCAGGGTGATGAGTGGCGCGAAGCGTCCGTTCGTCCGCGCGTCCATCTAAACGACAGTTCATACGTCCATCCGTCCGCCTGTGCATCCGTCCATGCATCCGTCCATCCATGCGTCCGTCCATGCATCCGTCAATCCATGCGTCCGTCTTTCCGTCCACCCATCCGTCCATCCATGCGTCCGTGCATCTGTCTGCCTGCCTGCCTGCCTGCCTGCCTGCCTGCCTGCCTGCCTGTCTGCCTGTCCGTCCGTCCGTCCATCCGTTCGTCTAGTGTACACTCCAAGTACCGCTATTTCGCATCTTTTCATCATAAATTGAGCATATAAAAGTGCCTCCGTCCAGCGGACACTCCATAAACTAAACGAGAGGTCGCACTCGCTCATTTTCTTACGGCCCGCGCTTCGTGTCTACTTCCCACTTTTCATTGCCCCTTGTTCATGGCCATATACTAGTTCATTATATTCATGATACTGCGGCCCTATCCTCGCTAAACCTTGCTAAAACCAAGGAGGTTACGCCCAGTTAAACGTGGCAACACGTTCTGGTCAGGTAGGGCTCAAAGTGCGTCCTTGTAACACTTGCTTCTTTTTAGTACACATCAAACTCAAGGCAAACTTTATTGGAATTAAGTCACCAGTAGTAGTCTCTGTAAGTTATTTCATGAGACCAACAATCTTTTTATTTATGATTAACCTGCGCGCGTTTCCTCCTCATTTGAAAAGGGTGCGCCCGTGCCACTCCTCTAGTCTGGCCGTAGAGGTGACTACTACCACCACTATTACTACTACTACTACTACTACTACTACTACTACTACTACTACTACTACTACTACTACAACTACACCTACAATTACTACATACATCGCGGACGCACGACACACGGCATAGGGAGCTTCGCCCCCCAAAACGAACCTTTGAAAATTGCAGGAGCTGTACACAAGGACAGTCCTTATAAAGTAGGTCTTACAAAGTGCGTCTGTTTTTATGAATCATTATGCCTCCGTAAAATTGCACGGTTCACTGTTATCTTCACAACGAGTGTCAATTTGATATGATAACTATATCTATTGATTTTTGGAACCTAATATTGTCTTTACACAGAGTCATATCTTAGGATCTCTGATATCTTCAATAACGTCGAGCTCAGAGTACGGACAGTATTTTTGTCGGGAAGGCTGTGAAATTAATGCTAAGGCCTATCGACGAGGAACTAGAATGTATATGTAGGAGACAATGTACACGGCAACTAAGCGATTGAACAAAGAGACATATAAAATAAAAACGACATATTCTGTGGTAGCCCGTTCGCATTAGTGATGGATTTTTTCATGTTTCTTATTTACACAACATACCACCCAATAATGTTTAAAAGAAAATAGCAAAAGATATGACAGTTCAGGGTGAGTGGCGGCCAGATGACGAATGCAAACGCCAGCTGCAAGAAGGTGGCACACTTTTTTGTTTTCTGATATTTGGGTATCTATGATTGTGGGGATGCGGATAAAAAAATTCAAAGGTTACTATAATTCCGAGCAATATCAGAACTTAGCACCGATACTTTTGCAGTAGCAGACATCTGCGCTCGTTTTACCGCTTCTGTACTGTCACGTCAAGAGAGTCGAGATAATTGAATTCAGGTCGGTCTGGCCAACAAAATTGACGTGAACTTTTCTCTCATGCCTAAATCATAATTTTTATTGATGTACTTCATAATGATCCTAATTTATTAAAGTAATACAGTTACACAGCCTGTTTTACGACATCAGGATCAGTTTTCAAATAGGACTTGTGAAAAGTGTGTGCCTGCCACTCTATCAACCACAACTGGACTTCTATAGTTCAATATTCATTCAAATACTAAGTAATATACAAGTGCACATTGTACAATACACTAAACTTATCCACTTTCACTGCTTCTCTCACGGTAATGAGCACCTACGTAGACTGATCGACGATACAAGCGACTATACCCCTGCAACCAAATAACTTTTTGAAGCCTCAAATAGGAAGTTACGATGCCAATTATTCTTGTTACAATGCAGATCTCCACAAGATGCAGACGGATATTTTTTTTTAAGTTATCGTGGATTAAAAAGACATATCCTATGTTGTAGCGTGATGCTTGTCCATGTTGCGGCGTTTTGCCAACATTATATCGCGTCCCTTTGGAGTATGACCGAGGGCCAGATAATTGCAATATTGTTAGGCAACACTATTACAGCAAGTTTGATACAGTGGCAGACACAACTTGGCAGCTATGAACCACAGCAGCAATTTTTCGTCTGAATTAAGTTAGAAGAGCTGTGCAAGCCTGTGGAGCCCTCCCTGGATTTTAGGCCCCAACCAACGTGCTCCTAAACACCCCTTTTTTACCCCTTCCCTCAAAATAAAGTGTTCTTCTTCACTGTTTTTCCACACTGGAGCTATGATCTAATTACCCAGTTCTTGCGGCTCATTAGATCGAAAAAGGATCGTCAGAAGATTGATCTACCTTAGGATATCAGGCAAGCGTAACACTTTATTCGGCTCATGAGCATACTGATCTAATATGCTCACATTCGTTGCTCACTTCGTTATGAGTACAACACATAGAGCGGAAAAACAACAAAAATTGGTGAATTCCACGCCCTGTGGCAATCGATATTATTCAAAGAATGAATGAGGAAGGTTGATATGTCACTTTAAAATCAGCGCAACGTTTCTATGCCGAGGTAAATTATGCCGTACATGACTTGCCTTCATTGTTGCTTTCTCGGCTCAAACTCATAGACCATAGATGCTTCTACTCTCATTAACATATATTTTTATCGCGAATTAAGAGAAAAACACCCATCGTTAAAAAAATCACCGACATCACTGTTGTCAGTGTACATTGGTGCCGGTGTAATAAAAAAGGAAATACATCTCAGCGAGAATCCACGCATAATATAGAAGTCAATACATCGTCATGAGTTCCTCTCGGGAAGCATACATACACATATGAGCCAGCGTACAAGTTATTTCCAAATGAATTGAGTATTACCAGTCTTTGCTTCTGGTAAAGCACACATGTGAGAGAGAGCCTGAGGCTTACGTATAAGACGCACTTTAGTGCTCGCCTTCGTACCTCAAGGAGGATTTCACCAGCCCCCTGTTTGTCTCCACCCTTGACGTTTTCGTTCTTATAGTAGACCAATATCACATGTAGAACGGGCATCGCAATTTCGCTCCGACGGTGACCTCCGCAGTCACGAGACGATCAATAAAGTGCGACGGTCGCTTCAGCGTGCTCAATGTGCGCCATAAACGCTCAAAAGATTCTCGCTTTTCGTAGCTCAACGAGGCTGGCAGCAGAGGCTCTTTAGAAAAGCACACAAAGTTGTCGTCTCTAGCTTCGCGTCAATAAATATGTGCACAATCCTGCGACTTGGTCGGAACTAGACACTTCGCGATGCACTATCCTGAAATGCATACTTTTAAACATGTCATCAACTGCAGAGAGTCATTCGGCCCTAGGAAAGATTGTAGCCAAAAATACGATTTTAAGTGAACTAGAATATACACTAGTTCACTATACCAAGCCCTATTGGGAAAAGAGTGGAGCGCGATGCTTGGCGTCTTCACGCTTACTCACTACTGCACTTTCTTTTTCTTTTCTTTCTTCCTTTCTTTTTTTCTTTCTTTCTATCTTTCTTTATACCTTTCTTTCTTTTTTTCTTTCTTTTTCCAGTTCTTTCTTTATTTTCTTTCGTTCTTTTGTCGCGATACTTTCCTTCATATTGAAGACATTACTATAATTCCTTTCAGGCGAGTTGGATACATTGCCTCTCGAAATACCACTTGTCTCGGCCCCTATCAAATCGCTATGAAATCAGCAGAGAGGTGCACAAAACAAATCAAGTGACCAAATTTCAAATTTAACGAAGCTATGACAGTATGATGCAGGAGCGCGCCACAGATGCACAAGCCATGCATGAGTGGAGGGCAAAAGGTATAGAACAATGAATGAGAGACGCTGACGTGTACCTCCGACGTAAATGACTTGATTCGAACGTTGAGCCGAAAATGAGGTTAGGGAATGGACGTGGCCATTATGAATTTGAAATCTTAAGTAGCTTCACTGATTATGTCGTGAATACCAGTTATAGAGTGCGTGTGATAGCAAAGAAATGCAATGAAAAAGCAATATGACGCCACCGCCTTTGCTGTTTAACCAGTCTTAGCGATCTTAAACTACCAAACCTGCTTCAGGTTTCTTATTACTGGCATACTCTTTGATTATCAGCACTTACATTCCAACATTCTTCTTACGCATGTGAAAAATGTGCATATGCTGTGCCGTTTTGTTAAAATAAATTGTTCTTCGTTTCCTTATGAGACCAAAATGAGCTTTCTAGTAAAATCCGAATTTAAGCTTGATTTAGCAGCTTGGTTGAAGTTAGTAACGGCCTTATTCTCAGTATTCGAAGGTCCTTGCGGCCTCTCAGCTTTTTTTCAAATTCCTGGAAATCTTTTCCCTATAAGGTCCTGTTAGCAGTTGCGTGTAATCAGTGATCCCTTAAGGTATCAATTTCGCTTTAGAGATTTTCAAGCAATTTAGAAGTTTTATTGTCTGTACGTCTTTAGAGCTTGCCTTAATGTCAGTAATTGTTCTAAAAATTGAATAACAAGCTTAAAATTGCACAACCTTAGAAGGCTTTCCAGTGTAAGTATTTCTAAATGTGCCCTCAAAGTATCTGTCTCAAACCCCTTGAAGTTTTGTTTATTTTGATCCTGACAACCATAAATTGAGAAGATATAACCAGGATTATCTTTGTCACGTCACATATAATGCCTTCACATTGCCACGAATTTGTGAAAAGCAGTTAGGCCACATGAGGTCTGAATGACGCTACTGCTATTTCTTGTATCTGGTATATATAGTCGGTGACAAGCTAGCCATAAAAAGTAAAATTACCGCAGTTAATTTGTATAATGCGCGTCCAACTGCGGCCGCTCTTTGCTATTACGTAACAATCATGATGAATCAATGACGAATTCAGCATGGCACCGTTCGCGACGAGAGGCGATGTGCCACTGCACCGAGACCGGGAGGCGTCTATTTGGTTTTACTGTGGAGTTTTTTTCATTGAAAAGCTATTACATCAACTCACACTACGCATCGTCCTCGCTGGCCATCATTCAATGAGGACGTTTCTGATTTTGCAGTGTCTGAAGGGCACCGAAGCGGCAGAGCTTCATCACTTTTCGTCGTTTCGGCAGCGTGAAGCAGCAACCCGGCGTCTTCTTCATCAGTCGCTCGGATGCACCGAGCATATCGCCTGAAGGTGAAAACTCTCGACGGTTGTCGTCGTGGTCTTTCGTGTGCAGTAAAGTGAAAGTGAAATCTGAATAGGCGCGCCTGTATTTTGTGGAATATGAGCGTCTTCGATTTATCGCCCGCAAAAGCCGTGCCATCGGTGCTGCCACATGTGCGTGTGTGAGTGTGTTACTTGGTTGTCGCAACTTGGGAACCTCGGTGATCTTTTGCAATATGCGCTGTGCTGTGCGCCTATATGAGGGATATGAGAGCAGACAAGGCGTGAGAGAAAAGCATTCAACGGTACCTGCTACGCGACACAGTATGAATCAAAGTAAACAAACCTGATGGGGAGAATATCCAATGCTCTATGCATTATAAAGTGAATTGTGGTCATCCGGTGGGTGTGTGATTAATTATGCGCCACGTTTAAGAGCCCGTTACATATGCGCTTGTCTCAGGCTCAACGAACGAGTGCCTTGTATGAAAAACACCGTGCAAGGTGCTTCAACCGCAAAATGACGCACATTCTTTAATATCACTGAATCCATTGGGATCAGTGCAGCGATAGCGATCAATTAGGATCAGTTGCATCTATCGTGATTGTTACTAAAGCGACACCGCTAAAACTAATATTGTGCGAAGAAAAAAGAAAGAGCTTGATGTCGTTTTTCCAGGCGTTATATGATTTTTTGTGATATTTTATAGTTTGATTGATTAAAACATTATTTTGGTCCCTAGAAAACGCAGGGGAGACCCCGCAGGGGTCTCCTCAGCAAGGGGGACCATCAAGCCAAGCTTGACGGCCCGTTCACGGGTACTCAGGGTGGCCACGGTTTGATTGTAAAGTTCGGGGCTGCGTAACAGCGCAGCCCACCAGTACTCGCACAAGGTGGAGCCGATGATTTCACATTCCCACAACATATGGTTGAATGTTGCTAACAGTTCACAGGCGGGAAAATCCGCACTTGGATACCATTCAGGGTACATGGCAAGAAGACCCGCAGGGTTAGGATACGCATTGGTTGAAATAGCCGAAGGGTAACTGCATGCGCCCGGCACAAGGTAGGGTGTGGGAGGGAGAATACCCTTCTTGACAGATAGAATTGCTTTGTTATTTCGTCGAATGTCAGTAAGGGTTTCCAGCGAGGCAGAGGGACTGCGGTGGCGGTGCAGTGAGTGAGTCCTCGCGCGGCCTCGTGTGCGCCCTCGTTAGGGTTAAAGGTAGAGCCCTCAATCGACCCAAGGTGAGCGGGAAACCAAGTGAGAGAATGGGGCGTGATACTCTTGACGATTTGGAGAATGCGGAGGGCCTAAGGGGCTACCATCCTAATTACGTAGGCTTTGATAGCCACCTTGAAGCCGCTGTATATTGACTCTCTGCGACTACCTAACGTAGCCTGCGCGATTGCAACCTGTACAGCTGTCACGGGCTTTGATGTGCGTTCCATGGCGGAGCAAGAGAGCCTGGAATGATGTCTCAATAGAAATCTTAGCTTTGTCTAACATGTTATTTTTTGCATTTCGCCTGTATTGTGTGCATATAGTTCGTATTGATAACTTGTTCATAATAAACTAAAGTTCTTTGGAAAAAACATGAAAGATGCATTGCACTCCCATGTGAAAGCAAGGTCTGCCACACAATTCACTCCCATTCACTGGAAGGAGAAAAATTTCTTGCCACCACAGACACACCTTCGCACAAACACAATCATAGAAGGTAGGGGCCCCTGGCCCAGCAAAATTGGGTCGCGTTTTGAAAACGTTGAATATTCAAGGACTGACAGAGTCATGGCAAACAATCGAGTACAACTTGTCTAACCACGAATATTAAAATTCACTTACAGCGTTTAGTCACTGCCATTTAGGCACGCACATCGCCTTGGCATTGATTTAACCAGAATGCATACCACGACATCTGCTGTTGAACACATTATGCGCTACGCAATTTTGTTTCATTGAAAGAAGACATCAAATAAAATATTGGCGTTCACCTCAAACATGATGACAAGCACTGAAACGCTGAATGCACAATCGGTATTCACGGCAGCACAAGAAGCCAAATTCATGAAGTTATTCTCAGATCACTTCTCTGTTCTCGCTTTGAGTCATAGTTGCCATAGTTACATCAGATACTGAAGAAACCTAGTAGCGAAAGTTTTGTAAAGCAACATGGAAATTGCAAATGACCTTATACAACTTGACTTATGCCCCTGTGCTGTTCTTTTACAGCGTAAAACAAAATCTCTTTTCTTTTTCACTTTACTATGACTGTGGAATTGTTTGTTTTAGTACTACTATAGATACCGCGCAGAAACGTCGCCCTAAAGAGATGTATTTTACTCCTTCGTGGACTCCAAGATGAGCGCGGTAAAGGGTGCAATTTAAACAACAGATATATTGTTAAGCTGGCAATGAACTTCGTGCCCTTAAGTTTACTTATCGAGCTCTGGTTTTTTATTTTAATATCAAAGAAGTATTGTAAGATATTCATTGTATGCGGGAAAATTACTGCCCTTGTTTGGGGACTACTTCTTTTGAAGCGCGGAGACATGCAAAATAAGGGCAATGTGGCCTCGTGGGCGGAGCTTGTATTTATTCTTAGGCTGTCACCGACTACAGATTTTTCTGCTTAGGTTTCTGTGTTCAGGTGGGCCACACTGTCTCCTCAAGCTTGTACATATTTGTGGAACATCGACTATAGAAAACGGCATGCAATCGCAACCCATGCTTGCGTCTCCCGTCACTCCTTCTCTACAGTGACGACCAGTGTTTTGAACCGTTTCTAATATGATTCTCCGGAGAGAACTACACCCACCTGAAGGCTTTTGCCGGCATCACCTCACAGAATCCATTCCTTCCAACAGCGGGTCACCCCGTGCACCCATGGTCCCATGGCACGACATGTGAAAAATCTACCTGCTGGCTTCCGGTGCTTCTGAGCTCTCCCCAGAACGACGCCAGGCTCTTTTGCTGCATTCTTTGGGAACCGAAGGCCAACGTATCTTCAATACCCTGCCTGTTTCGCACACGCCCAAAAAGAATTGAGAGGAAGAAAAGACCAGACCTGCGTCCAATGTATATGGCTCTGCAGTAGCGGCACGGTCGAAGCACTTCAATACAACTCGCAACCTGGTCGTTAAGTGCCACCGATTTCACTGACGCACTCAGGTTTCAGTCGAGTCTATTTAAGAAGGTATGACGACGCTTGCTGTCATTGCCATGATGTGATATTTTTCTTCGTAAGAAAAGTCGTACGTGAATAGTTTGTTTCCGGTGTGCCCTCGCATCGTATTCGGCAACGTCTTGTGTTACAAGGGTATTCTTTTTTGTTCAACAAGGCAGTTGCACGCGCCCGTAAAGTCGAGCATGCAGAAGAGAAAGGCAGAAATTCTCTATTTCTGTACAGCCAGTATCTGCGCAGTCTCGCTCGATAAGACAGTTCATTGTGGCAACCGAACGCATTCACAGCCGCGTACTCACACTTTAGGTCAACGCGGAAGTCAGCCACGTGTGGAAACCGCCCCTTAATCCGAGATTGCTGTCCATCGAATTCGCATAAACCCGCAAATTCTTCGCACTGCTTTGGATGCGGTTCTAAGCAGCATCGCGCGTCATGAAAGCGCTGCCTAGATAAAGGAAAAAAATGCTTCTTTTTCTGACCGTATAGGAAATTTCGAAAATGTTTGCAACAAGAAGCGGTCACGAGTAGCTGTTCACTAGGTTTAAGAAAAAAGCCCCTCGCAGGAAGAAACCGTAGAGGCTGTCGTGGTTCTACAGCCTCTTCTAGCTACAATTCACACTAAAGTTTAATTTCGGCGGCTCTTTTTTAAGCTTCTAGTTGATTCTGGCTGGTCTATTTCTATTCTTTCGGAGAACCATTTAACCATTTCCCTGATTGATTGATATGTGGGGTTTAACGTCCCAAAACCACTATATGATTATGAGAGACGCCGTAGTGGAGGGCTCCGGAAATTTCGACCACCTGGGGTTCTTTAACGTGCACCCAAATCTGAGCACACGGGCCTGCAACATTTCCGCCTCCATCGGAAATGCAGCCGCCGCAGCCGGGATTTGAACCCGCGACCTGCGGGTCAGCAGCCGAGTGCCTTAGCCACTAGACCACCGCGGCGGGGCTAACCATTTCCCTTGGTGTGCTGCTTTTTGCCGTTCCTCGAGTCACGCTTCTAGATTATTCGAAAGACCATTCTCTGTTTGAGACTGTTCTTTTTCTGAGGTCTCTTTTGAAGATCACAGCGCACCGTTCATGTTTTATGACGTCTAACAGGGCACTTTCCTAATTGGCCTGGATGGCATGCAGGCTTTAGAGCTGCTCATTGAAGGGCCTGAGCTTCAGTGCTTTTCAATGAGCACAGTACCGAACGCCCAAATAGCTTACCATTTCGAGGGAGGCGTGCATGCAGCAGCCGCGTTCAGCCCTCCAGCAAAAGTTTAGCTCAGGCCTGGGGAAGAAATTGTTTCTATGGTTCAACCAAATTGTCTAACGAAATAGGAGTTCGGACAGGTGGTTCTTTTTGAATCCACTCTAGAGAACGTGAAGGCGTACGTGAATACCTCTTGGGCTTTACCCAGGTACTCGCCTGAAGGTCTACAAATTTGTTTCAGAGTTTGAAACAAACTGTTCAGGGCAGAATTGTTTTCTGCGGACTGCCTCGTATTTTCTGCATATCACGTTGATTGATTGATTTGTGTGGTTTAACGTCCCAAAACCACCATTTGATTATGAGAGACGCCGTAGTGGAGGGCTCCGGAAATTTCGACCACGTGGGGTTCTTTAACGTGCACCCAAATCTGAGTACACGGGCCTACAATATTTCCGCCTCCATCGGAAATGCAGCCGCCGCCGCCGGGAATGGAACCCGCGACCTGCGGGTCAGCAGCCGAGTACTGCATATCACGTTGCCCAAGTGACAGTCACAGAGCATAAAGCTCACCAAGATATCGGACGCATGAAAACCCGACTTTGGAACGGTTTTGTTGACCTCATAGAGACATTCATGTGGAAGAAGCCGTCCATCATTGTGTCATCTGTCAAGACGCAGATAAATGGGCAAAGATTTCACCTACACCACAGCAACCTGTCGAGCTACCAGAGAGATCATGACGAAAATCTGCGATGGATACGTTGGTCCCCTGGAGAGGAGGCCTCCAGAGAACAGATTTTTTCTTACACTCGTAGACAACTTCTCAAAGTAGCCAGAAGTAGAGTCTTACAGGAAAAGTTCTACAAGAACCGTCATCTGTTTCTTGCTCAACGTATTTGCGTGAGAAGGCGATATTTCCGAAAAATAGTCTGCGATAACAGACCCCAGTGCACCTCTAAAAATTGTTACCTTCCTACAAGAACGAGCCATTCAACTGTGGTATTCATCAGTTTATTACGCATAAGAAAACGGAGAGATCCAATGTTTCCATCGCACGTTCAAGACTTACCCCAAACTGGCCTGATTGGAACTGCGTTCGCTGGGATCTGCTGTACGAGATTATCTCACTGTATACAGCTGTACGCCATACGCCACATTAGGAGTGACTCCTGGTGCACTTCTGCATGAAAGGCTGCCCAGATGAAAAGTTGACATCCTCGGTTTCGCCAGAGTCGTTCGCGGGAACACTCCACAAGGAACTGGCAAGGATTCGGCAACGTGTGAAGCGCACAGAAAGCCCACACCAACAGGAGGCAATCGGCCAAAAGCAGAAAATGGTGATAGTAAGAGACATGATGCGGGAAAATTTAATTATTTATTTATTTGAATTGCATTCACGGATGCACAAGGACACGGAGGAAAGAGGAAAAAAGCAAGCTGGAAACTGCCACCTGGAGGGGCACAACGCCTGCTCGCTTTTTCAGAAAGAGAGAAGAAGCAGAGGAAAAGAAGAAAAGAGGGAAGAAGGATAAAAGGAAAGTGAAGAAAAAATGACGAAAACTTAGACAATATAAAGGAACAAAAATCCGACTATAAACGGGCGGCCAGGCTCGTTTGGTCCATAAAGGTAGGTAGAGCTCGATGGGCCTAATCACGTCGAAAAGCACAAGCTTTCGGAAAGAGGTAATTGTCTAGGGTCATGAACTTAAGCCCCAGGAGGATTCTTTAATCAGCCGTCCCGCTGCGTAGCAAATGCGAGACCGTGCACTATGAGATGCTCAAGTGTTTAGCAAAAGCCACAAGTAGCACGCAATTAACTGTCAACACGCCATTTACGGTGTTGCAACGGTACAGAGCCCACCCTTAGTTTGCATTTCAGCGCCTTGCACCGACGCGGCAAGCCATGCCCACGATCACGGGGAGGGAACGATGCGTTCGCCACACGCTGGTTTGGAGGCTGCTTTCGGAGGTGTCGGTGTATAGGCAGATGAGCATTGTTCATCGTGCATAGAGTTCCCGGACAGTCACTGTCATCATGGTTGCATGACGAAGCCAGGAGATCCGCTTCTTCATTTCCCGCAATGCCCACGTGTGAAAGTGCCCGCTGTGCAGCTGGGCATACCCCACGTGAGAGAATATTGGGTGCGGGAGAAGAAACAATCGGTTTCATTCAAGGGTGTTTTGCAACGTGGTCCAGCATCCTTCGTTCTTGACGACGGCAAAACGTACAACGCGGCGAAGATTTGCAAGGTGCGCGCTGGTCGTCTGTGTCACAACGGCCTTCAGTCGCATTGTGCTGGTCATGCATGTTGGTTTCATGATCCCGGCGACACACATGGCAGCCAGCGTCTGCCGGGCCAGTGTTCCCGCAGCATAACCGAGGCTTAGTGCAGACCACGATCCCTATTTGCCAACGAGGCCAGCCAGTGAACAGTTTGCTGCTTCAGAAATTGTCTCACGTGCAGCCGTGAACATTACAGAACCTGTGGTGTTGTTTCCACTTGGCCGTCGCATTCAGCCGCACTGAAAGAGATGGCCACGAGACAGTTATGCTTATTAGGTGCGAATGTATTATTATTCAATAGTTTTGGGTCCTACCTTAGGTATAACATTTTGGTGTGTACATAAATGAGTTGGTGTGTGTTTTTTTATGTATTTTTCTTACCGCGTATTTCACTTTCCATGAGTAAACAATACCCGATTAACTTCTAATAACGTACTTAAGCTTAACAGTATGAAAAAAATCAGGGAAGGAAAATGTTGTGTCCTTCACATAGTTATTGCAGTTGCGGCTTGAGTGTTTAGGCTGGACACGTTGTGCACTTGTGCTTGCATATATTTCTGGAACGTCGATTAAGAGGGGAGTGTGCAATCTATACCCATGTTTGCATGTAACGTCACTCCTTTACTACAATACTCAGTATATTAGTTGTTTGAGCCATAAGAACACGAAAAAACACCTCATTTAAAGTTACCGTTATGCAAAATTTTACCTTTACGTATACTCTACTACAACACTTGTGAACTGCTGCGGCTCCTACTTCATATCACCACTAAGCGAAATATTTTGGCGCTGTACGCAGCACACTTCAAGAAATTTAACTCCGATATAGAATCGTTCTGCCGTCATTGCCCCCCACCCCCACCCCTAACTAAACCCATGATAGCGCAAACTTCTTTTTCCGTATTTCTTCTTTTAACGCTCCACTTGCAATCCTTTGGTCATTCTTATGTCAAAAGCTTCTTCAAAAACAGGTTCGAAGCTCCCACAGCAACTTTGTTTTCTTCAGCTGCTGTACGGAGCCGGGCATTGCTCACTGAGTTTAGTTAGTCCGTAGCTTTACAGAAGCAATTGGTTGACAGTAATGACTAGGACTTCCACAAGTATGGGCTTCTAACGTTCTTTGAAACAGTGTATTGGGACTATTTTTTCCCTTTTACGTTCTTATTTTCTAGCAGATGAAAAGACGACAAAAGAGACACTGCAGCTCATCAAAACAAGAATGTACTATAAGCTACTAAATATTAAGGAAAAACAGTGCGCCCGGTCAGGCCTCATGACAAGTTGTACAGAGAACTTGTGGTTGGTTAGACAATCGTAGTGGTTACCAAGAATAAAAAATGCAGCTGATGAAGGCAACATATTATTTTCAAGGACGACAAGCACAACAAGATAGAAGGCAGGGATGTTAACCAGGTACATGCCTGGTTTGCTGTCCTACGTAGGTAGAATAGGAAGGGGGGCACAAAGATGAGAGAAAGGGAGGACAGAGAAGAAAAAGACAGAAAAAAAGGGTTGTCAGTCAATGGGCTGACGCGTATGCAGTGGTGGCACTACACGAAAATTCAAGGTGTTCACACCTTCAACTTAGTCCTGAAAAAGCACAAGACGGCTTTAACTGGTTTTTGAGCCGACGAAAAATGAGGACGGTGTTCCAAAAGAATTTGCATAGAGAGTGTCCGATCGTCCAACTATCGCAATACGTCCAAAAGCTTCTGTCTTTCAGAGGCAAATTGAGGGCGACGGCATATCAGATAGTCGATGTTTTTTTCGGTGCAGCAGACGTCGCATTCCGCATTGTCGGTCAATCGGATGAGGGTTGTATATGCTTTTGTGAAGGCAACCTCCAACCAAAGACGACAAAGAAGCGAAGCTTCTCGTCGACGAAGTCCGGATGGAGGTCAAAGTTCTAGTCAAGGGTATATTTGGTAGAGTCTCGTATGTCTTATGCTTGGGGTGTACCACTGCAGCAGACAGACTACTTGCCAGGTGACGAAGTTGCTTTGCAGCGTCTGTTCTTGACAAAGAAATCGGAAGTGTGTGCTCTTCTTGGTGCAATGTGCGAGCGGCGCTGTCTGCGGAATTATTGCCACTGATCCCACAATGGCCAGGTAGCCACTGAAAAATGACTTCGTGGTCTGTTTCTGTGACGTGGTGAAGAAGCTTGACAACCTCGTAAGTTAACTGTTCATGGCAACCTCGTCGAAAGACTGACTGCATGCTCTGTAGGACCGGTTTCGATTCGGAAAGCACAGCCCGTTTACTCGGTCTCTGGGATTCTAGGTACTCTAGGACTCCACGCAAAGCCGCAAGTTCTGCCGCTGTAGACGTTGTGACGTGTGACAGTTTGATTAGCAGAGTGATTCTTCTAGTTGGAATCACCACTGCATCGCCAGAACCAGACGCTGTGGTTGAACCATCTGTGTATATGTGCACGTGGCTATTGTACATTTCGTGCAGGAGGTGCAAGCCTAATTGTTTTAGGGCTTACGAAGGCAAATTTGATTTTTTCTGTATTCCTGGAATTGAAAGACGTACTTGCGAAAGTGTCAGGCACCACGGAGGATACAGCAGTTTCTCAGCAGGCGTAAAACCTGACGTAAACGACGCACAATACGCACAGTCAATTACACTAACTTTCGTGTGGGGCCTCTCAGTAGCGAGGGTTGCCAAGTGGTGGGGAAAACTCCTAACGTGTTGCCTGAGGTACGTACACATCGTTTCAATGGTGATGTGCGTCATGATTGAGTATTCTTGTGCAATTACAATTGTTTCAGCTGTCATGCGCAGTGGGGTACACCTAGGCATATCCTAAGCGCCTAGGCTTGAATATTTTGGATTGTGCGCAGGTTTGTTTTGCACGTATTAGATATAACAGCTAGGCTGTACCGCAGGAATCCAATAAATAATATCTCGTGCAGCTGTAACATAAACTCGATAGTCACTCCCCAACTTTTCTTGGCAAGAAACCTGAACAAGTGACAAACGGTGGTCAGCCGCTTTCTTCATGTAGTTTACGTATGGTGTACAAGACAGGTTTCGGTCGATTATGATTTCCAAGAACCTGTAACTCCGGCTGAAGGACACCAATTGCCCGGTAATTAATATGCGGTAAGCGGACATTGGCTTTCTGGTGACTTTCTTCTAGCGATTTGGAGCCTTTGTTTGCGTAGGTGGCGCGATGTCACTGATGCTGCCTTCTGAAGTCGAGCGCGAAGTTGAAGTCGAGTCACACCTGATGTCCACACACAGACGTCATCAGCATAAATGAAAAGTCGTACACTGCTTGGTTGCTTGCCAACTAGTCCAATGAGTGCTAGGTTGAACAGCGTCGGGCTTAGCACTCCGCCTTGCGGTACTCCTCGGCCACAGTAATACTCGGGTGTCGGGCCATTCTCTGACTGCACGTGAAATGATCTATTCTGTAGGTAGCTCTGAACCCACATATATATCTTGCCACCGAGTCCCTCTCCTAATGTGCTGAGCATAGCTTCGTGAGGGACATTGTCGTATGCCCCTTCAACGTCAAGCAACAGAGCAGCAGATAATTGTTTGCAGACGTTCTGGTGCTCTTCATATAACAGAAAATCAACTACATTGTCAATTCATGAGCGGCCTCGTCTGAACCAGGACATGACATCTGGATATGGCAATGACAATGACTTTATTTTCGCATCAATACAATGAATGATACGGCGGGGCGGGCGGAACCAGCTGTCGTTTGGACAGTGCTGTAACCCACTGGACGACGCGACCCAAGCTCTCAAGTGCGCATGTGCACAATCTTATCCCCCTTCCCTCTCCCCCTTACTTTCCTATATATATTCACGAGTGTGAATAAAACTGGCTGTTCTTTTCTGTTGGCATGGTCCGACTGTCACGTTTACTGCTGGAGCGGCGTGGCCGCCTCCCAACTAACAGTGGCGACGAGAATACCCACCGATACGTGTAAGCCGGGCGCCAGCGGCGAGACCAAGACGAAGACGCCCATCAGCCCGCCCGCAGCCATGGCCCTCAAGCTTCCGGATTTTGCAGAGAAGACAGATAAGTGGCAAGCGTATCTCGTTAAGATTGACGCCTACTTCGAAGCGAACGAAGTTACGGACGACGCGAAGAAAAGGGCCTTGTTGGTGGCTGCGTTAGGATCGAGGACCGTTGAAATCCTTTGCGGCAGAATCGCACCGCGAAAACCAAGCTCGCTGAGTTACGAAGAAGTTGTTTCAACCTTGAACGAGCACTATGATTCGTCCCCTAACGAGATATCAGAAAGCTTCAAGTTCTTTCACCGAAACCAACAAGAAGGGGAGTCCGTGCAGGCGTTTATCGTCGAGATTCGCAAGCTAGCGCATAACTGCAACTTCTCTTCAATGTTGGAGCGAATGCTGAGGGACCGCATCGTTTGTGGAGTGCGCTCGAAAAACCTGCAGAAACAACTATTAGCCAAAAAGGACTTGACGCTGGCAGAAGCGGAAGCACTAGCTCTAGCAGCCGAAAGCGCGGAGTTAGGGTCGCAACAGATGACCGGGCAAGGTGACGCCGTTGGGGTGTTCAACGTGCAGCGTAGCAGGCAACCCGAAATCAGCAGGAGCGAACGGAGCAGCTTATCGCAGCACTGCAGCTGCTGTGGCAAACAGGGACATCAAGCCAGGGAATGCTCATTACGACGGCGCAGGTGCTACAAATGTGGGCGACAAGGTCACTTGGCGCGAGTATGCTCCCGGACAGCCACCACCAACAGAACCTTCGCGATAACAGAGTGTTCAGCGGAAAGTGAAGATAACGATTGTAACGCACTACAAATATGGTCAGTGAAGGGTAATGGAAGCCTGGTTCCGCCCCTACACAAGCAGGTTACATGGAACGGAGTGCCACTGAATATGATAATCGACACAGGTTCACCTGTCTGCGTAGTGCCTAAAGCGATATACGAAGCCTATCGTCATAAGCGGCCACCGCTTTGTAAAGCTGCATTAACTCTGTCATGCTATCTTGGGAAGATACCAGTGCGGGGCATTGTCAAAATGCAAGCTTCCTACAAGTCTGCAACAGTTGACTGCGATCTCGTTGTGTTAGACTGCGAAGGTCCTAGCCTTTGCGGCCGTGACCTGTTACAGATGCTCGAGACACAAGGGGCACCGCTTCTTCACATCGCGTCACTCTCATCGGACGGGAAGCTGGAGAGTCGGACAGCGGCACCCGTGCTGGAACAGTACGCAGACCTTTTTGCGGAGGGCCTGGGAGCCATCAAGGAACCACCAGCACGGCTTCATATAAAGGACGGAGCAACCCCAAGGTTCTGTAAGGCAAGAAAAATTCCATTTTCTTTGCTAGACAAAGTGTCCGCCGAGCTAGATCGACTCGTGGCCGAAGGCATTATTACGCCAGTTTCCTATTCAGAATGGGCAACCCCGGTGGTGCCAGTGCTGAAACGTGACGGAACAGTCCGCATCTGTGGCGATTTCAAAGTTACTCTAAACCCAGTATGTGAAATGGAAAGTTATCCTCTACCCGTAGTGGACGACATTTTCGCTACGCTTCGTGGAGAGCAGCAGTTCAGTATCTTGGATCTACGTGATGCCTACAACCAAATTCTTCTAGACGAAGATTCGCGCAAGTTAGCGGTTATAAACACTCACAAGGGCCTCTTTTGTTATAACAGGCTACCGTTTGGGATAGCCTCGGCCCCTGCGATTTTTCAACGAACAATTGAGCAGGTGCTGCAAGGCCTCCCAGGGGTTCAAGCGTACTTACACGACGTCCTGATAGCAGATGCGAACGATAAGCCAACTGCGAACCTGCAAGCAGTCTTGCAGCGGTTCAGGGAGTACGGCGTGAAGCTCCGCGCGGACAAGTGCCGAATAGGTGAGGAGTCAGTTACGTATCTAGGACACAGAATTGACGCGGCAGGGTTGCACCCGTCAGACAAGAACATCGAAGCAATTAAGCTGGCACCGACTCCTCACAATGTCACGGAATTGCGGTCTTTTTTGGGCATGCTAACTTTCTACAATAAATTCTTGCCTAATCTGTCCACGCTCCTGAGTCCCCTATACCTTCTTCTGGAAAAGAAATCGAAATGGTCTTGGGATGAGCGCGAAAACGATGCCTTCCGAAAAGCAAAAGCCGTTTTGTGTTCCGCGCCTGTGTTAACTCACTTCGATCCCGCACGAGAGCTATTTCTGGAGTGCGACGCGTCACCCTACGGTGTGGGAGCGGCACTATTCCACCGAATTGAAGGACAGTATCAGCCCCTTGGATTTCGATCCAGGACGCTTACTGCCGCAGAAAAGAATTATGCACAGATTGAACGTGAGGCGTTGGCTCTGGTTTATGGCGTCACGCGATTCCGAGATTATCTGCTGGGCAGACAGTTCACGCTTCTAACCGACCATCAGCCACTGGTGGGTCTCCTAAGAGCGGATCGTCAGACGCCGGCTATGGCCGCTGCGCGCATTCAGCGTTGGGCCATCATACTTGGTGCCTACCGTTATCGGTTGCAACATCGACCGGGTAAACTCATGTGCAATGCTGATGCTCTTAGCCGTCTACCCCAACCGTTGCAGGAAGAAGTGGACCAGGAGGACGAAGCTCAAGTTCTGACCCTGGACCAGTGGGATCAGCCGGCCCTGCCATGGAAGGAACTCCAGGCACTCGCCGTCGCGGATGAGGTACTTTTCCAGGTACGCAAGTATACCCGGGAAGGTTGGCCGAAAAAACTCGACACGGAAACTACAGAAATCGCCGATTTTTACAAAAGGCGGCATGAGCTGTCTGTTAGTGAAGAACTTCTTTACTGGGGCCATCGCTTTGTAGTGCCGACAGCAGCACGCGGGAAGTTGCTAAGGCTACTGCATGAAGCCCACCAAGGAATTTCCACCATGAAGGCGAAGGCCAGATCGTTATTTTGGTGGCCCGGCGTAGAGCAAGACATCGAGCGCGTTGCGGCGACATGCCAAAACTGTGTGCAAGCGTTGCCGATGGCTCAGGCAAAAGAACCAGTAAATTGGCCCGAGACGCACGAAAGGTGGTCGCGGTTACATGTGGACTATGCGGGACCAGTAAAAGGGAAAATGTTACTCATCGTTCTCGACGCGCACACCAAGTGGATTGAGGCGCTTCCCGTGTCGCAGGCCAACTCGCATAGCACAGTCGAGGCCCTCAGAACGATATTTAGCCGTTTTGGTATACCGCGCACGGTGGTTTCTGACAACGGGACGCCATTCACGGCACGAGAGTTCGAGCAGTTCATGGAGCGCAATGGCATTGCGCATATTCGAACACCTCCCTATCACCCCCAGAGTAATGGACTAGCAGAGCGAGCCGTGCGCACTATCAAAGATGGCTTGAAGAAGATAGGCGGCACTTGCCTCCTCACCTCACTGGCACGTGTATTGTGCAATTATCGGAACGCACCACACCAGGAGGGTCCTTCTCCCTCAGAGAGGCTATTAGGATACCGTCTGCGCACAAGAATGGAGATGTCTTTTCCTTCCAGAGTCTATCCTGCCAAAGCTGCGAGTGACCCAGGCTGGAATTTCGCACCGGGAGACTACGTGTACGTGCGAAATTACGGCGCCGGAGACAAGTGGTTCCCAGGCACAGTGGAGGCTACGCGTGGCACTCGCCTCCTGGAGGTAAAGACTGTGGATGGCCTTGTCCGCCGCCACGTGGATCAAGTTCGCAAGCGGAGCCCAGATGAAACGCCAGCAGCCGACGACATGTCGAGGCCACATTCACCGGTTTCCCCAGGGCCGGTACGACTAGAAACAACGGCGCCGGCTACCTCTCAGAGTACCCCAGAATCGCAACCATACGTACTACGTCGCTCCACACGAGCCAAGAAACCGGTCGTGCGTTTTGGCTACTAAGGGGGAAGAAATGCTGTAACCCATTGAACGACGCGACCCAAGCTCTCAAGTGCGCATGTGCACAATCTTATCCCCCTTCCCTCTCCCCCTTACTTTCCTATATATATTCACGAGTGTGAATAAAACTGGCTGTTCTTTTCTGTTGGCATGGTCCGACTGTCACGTTTACTGCTGGAGCGGCGTGGCCGCCTCCCAACTAAGACAGCTTGACGAGGCCACTGGCCCCCTCATTGGCGCTGAACAGCAGGGATGCAACAACAAGAAACCAGCATAAATCAGCATTATATAATACAAGTCATATATGAAAAAAAAACAATAATGTCTAAGTATACAAAAATGCAGTCTTTTGCAGAGACAAAGAAAAAGAAGAAGAAAAATACCGCATTACAATAACGTTCTTCCTACGTGACCTTAATTATTCGTGAACGCGAGATTTAGAAATGAGAGGCATCAGAAGAATGCTTGTCAAAAATTATTTGTCTTGAGTTCAAAATAACTGTGTATGGCTTTAAAAGACATGTTCACTAATTGTAGCCTTTCGCAAATTAATCTGTTTAATAAACTTGGAAGTTGTTTCCGAGTGTTTGTTTTCCATATATATTGTTCGCACTGTTGGTATTTTCCAGTACTCTCTTTTAGGTGTTGCATATACAGGGGTGTTTTCTTTTGACCTAGAAAGGCGCTTAAGAAAATCTGATCTGGTTTTTAACTCTAGTTTATACGCTTTACACAAACGGTAATCATACAGTGTTGTGGCTGGAAGTATCTTATAAGAAATACTCACGTGTGTGAAATTGTCTTGGGACATTTTCAATTGTGCGTAAGAACTTTTTTGTAGGACGTGTATTCTGTGTAGATTTCCTTGTGTAGTGGTGCCCCAAACTAAATGACAATAGTTAGGTCTGTATTGAAACAAACTGTTGAAAATTAGAATCATAATGTTCTGTGGCAGTATATGACGATTGCGGTAAACAATACTGGTCACTTGAAAGAGCTTTGTTACTAGGCAATCGACATGTGCATCCCAGCATAATGTTTTCTGAAACACGATGCCTAATGTTTTAAATATGGATACGAGGGCGATAGGTGAGGAGTTTACAGTTAACGTTTTGTTAACAACATTTTTTTCATTTTTACTGCTGAATGACATAGCTTTTGTTTATTTGTATTTAATTTGAAACTGTTTTGAGATGCCCATTCGTCTAACATTTGTAAGGTTAAGTTGGCTTTATCTATGAATTCATCAGCCAAATTGCCTATTAAAAAAGATGCTAGTATCATCAGCGTAAATTATAAATTTTGCCTGAAGGTTTATGGCAATAATATCATAATATAGATATTAAAAATAAATGGGCCTAACATACTGCCTTGTGGCACACCTGAAGACACGGCAAGGGGATTAGAGAGATCCTGGTTTATGTAGACTCGCTGAATACGATGTTGTAGATAGGATTTTACGAGTTCTGCCGCCTTGCCGTGGTAGCCTTAGCGTAACGGTTTCTCTAATAGAAGGGTATGATTTGTAAGATCGCATGCTTTAGTGAAGTCAACAAAAATTCCTAGGACTAATTTACTTTCGTTAAGTGCTGTTAATATGAAGTGTTTTTTAGCCAATAACGCCAGTTCAGTGATAAGACCTTTGCGGAAACCAAATATATATTGTACAACTATAAGTGCCATTTCAGACGCGTTAAAATTATCTATTTCCATAACTTTTCCCACACAGCTCACGATTGAAATCGGGCGGTAAGAGGAAATGTCCAAAGGTGACTTGCCGGCTTTGAGAAGTGGAATCAGGCGACTTGACTTCCATTCCTGTGGAACCATGCCAGTTTGCCGGAAGTCGTTGTACAGCAGCAAGAGTGCCTTCCGAGCTTGATCTCCTAGGTGAGACAGAGCGCAGTAAATTATGCCGTCAGGTCCTGGCGCTGAAGAACGTCTACACAAAGCAAGCGCAGCCTTTGGTTCTTCCATTAAAAACAAAGACTCCATTCGGGGATAGCGTGAGGATACAGAAAAGTCGGGCGTCTTCGTTTCAGTAGAATTTTCCCCGCAGGCAATCCTTCGACAAAAAGAATCTGCGACATCAATCTCTTCGCAGCGTAAGTGAAGTGCCAGATATTTAAATAGGTAGCACTGAGTTATGGTTTTGCGAAGACCGCGGACAGTTCTCCAGATTAGTGACAAAAGCTTTCTGGGATCCAAAGACTCGCCAAAAGGTACCCATCGTCGCTTATCCAACTTGTCCATATGATGCTGTATTTTCTTTTGTGCGCGTCTGGCCACTCTCAGGTCATTAAATGACTTCGTGCGTTTATAACGTCGTTCTGTACGACGACGAATCACTCAAAGTTTCTCGAGAACAATGCCCATATCACTGCGAGAAGAGCTCCCCGGAAGCGAACGCGGGGTGGACTGTGGGGCACTCTTTACATTATTATAATATTATATTAAAATATATTATTATTATTATTATTATTATTATTATTATTATTATTATTATTATTATTATTATTATTAATATTATTATTATTATAAGTGAGAAAAATACAAAGGTGGTGATCATAAAATAGAATCATGGGACACAGTTCAGGCTACGTTGAAAATGAAGTATTGAGGCCTTGGGCGTTCGCAATGCCCACGGCCTATAGGTGGCGCGCCGTGAAATCCAATATGGCTGCGGAGGGAGCATCAACCCGGAAACTCGCATAAGAAAAGATAGGACGCAGGGACGTACTCCCCGTTCCACTGTTGATGGATAAACTCTTGATCGTCAAATGAATGTATATCATACGAAGTACTTTCCCAAACTGAAGGAAGAGCTGAATGTTCGCTACCTCATTTATGGCCACATACGAAGGGTGGCGGTGTCAGCTGATAGTCCGTGTATTATCAACCATGCTTTGCATAATTCTGTGCGTGCTACAGAAAACTCCGCGAACTAGAATTTACGTATGCACTGAACGGCACTCCGATATAATTTGCACCAAGCCTGCCTGTCGATTTTGCCGCAGTAGTAGTCCATTAGCGAGTAACGCGCCATCGTAGCTGCTACAGGACCGAACGTTTACCGTAGCGTTGGTTTGCAAACGTATTACGCCGTCGTCATTACTTGCGCTGTGAGAATCATGCAGCTAGTTCTTGAACGGAACACAAGCATTTACCTTCCGATTAAGCAGCGCTTGTGTCACAGCCATGATCAGATTCAAACAGTGCGCAATTTGCTCACTTGGATGTTACAAGTTTCATCAGCGCGAGTGGAACAAGGATATCGAAACGAATACACGCATACGCTTTTCGCAACGTCAGAATTGTGAAAATTTGTCGAACAACAACGTCGTTCTGATGGCACCGGTGAAGCGCAGAAGTTAGCGTGGACTGTAGTCGTAACTGCATATCTTGTTGCTCTAACCATTTCGCTTCGCTGGTCGAACTCGAGCGCACTGGCGGCATGCGGCGTTCTGTAATTTTCACTGTAGTTGGGCTACAAGCAATGTACATGAAAGACTGTGTTTTTTTATTTTGACTTCACTGAAGGATAATATACCATAAATACAACCAAAGTGGCTTAGGCGCGTAAAAACGTATTAACACACGACGGGACGGGAAGTGCAACTCGCTGCTCGTGAGCTAGCAGCTGATCGTTAATCGTTGCTGTTACTCTCAGCGCTTTGACAATCATCTACGTTCAGTGAAAAATCCTTGAAGTCAAGACGGTTTATTTGAACATGACTGCTGAAAGTAATATGGGGAACTCTCTCCACCGAACGACTTCGATAGCACCAGCAATGCGTCATTGCACATCCCCAACATGGCGTCACTCGTCACATTTGTTTGGGAGTGCAGATAACATTTCGCTCAGATACCAGGCAAGAAAGAGGTCGCTTGCAGTGTGCTGCCATCTATTAACGAACGTGAAAAACAAGCGGTGCAGCGTTGACCAAGGTTTGGAAGTGCAAATTGTGTGTCCGCGTTACTTTCCGCTTGCAATGAATGTTATGAGATTCATGCACTAAAAAACACTGATGAATGCTATATGCTCATAAAACAAGGTGGGTTTCAACTGCAAAGGTTAAACAATAACAATTAACTGCCCAACGTGACTGCAGAAAATTTCACGATGCTGATATGTGTACTCTGCGGACTATCTTCGAAAGTACGAGTTGCCACGTATTTTCACGAAAACTTCGTCTCTCACAAGAACGAATTAGATTTGTCGCGTCACGGACGATCCGGTATATTTACTGATGCACGCAACATACAAAGTGGTTTGTGTTTGTTTCTTGCTAACACGTTAACACTGAGGCTAGCAGAGCCGAACAATGGAGCGTTGGGAGCATCTGCCTACTGATTATCCTTGAGAGGACGCTCTTGCGTTCCGCTAGGTGGCGCGACAATCAATAAACATTGCGAATACAGACGACGTAAAATCTGGCAAATATGGCGATAAATAAACACTGTACAGCACAAGTGTCAAGATCCCGAACCACTTTTCGGCATTTACTTCGACATCACAGACCCCTTATGACTGAGCGAACAAGTAATAAACATGTGGCAGAAACAATGTGGCGAATTTCCCATTACCTTTATACGGAGCTTGCCCGTCCCGACCCCTTTCAATGACCAATGTACCATACGTCATGTGAATCAATGCAAAGTTTTTCTGCTTGCACCATCACAAAAATGAAGTCATGAAACCTTTTCTCAGGCTTTTACATTTTTATTTTTGCTTTTTGCTCTTTCTCTTAGCATATATTATTACTTTTTATAGTAGCCCTACTGAAACGTTCCGCATATACGGATCCGTACATACGCAATTATTGGACTACGGAAAGCCGCATCATGCGGAAAGATGCGAACATCGGCAGCTTACGGAAAGCGCCATATCATGCGAAAAGATGCGGACATCCGCAGCTTACGGAAAGCGCCATATCGCGCAGAAAGTTGCGGACATCCGCAGCTTACGGAAAGTGCCATATCATGCTAAATTACCCGATAAGCAGCTTACGGAAATTAGCATAATGCAGAAACTATGCAGCTATCTGCTGCATCTTGCAAAGATCAAATGGACATCCTAGATCTCGAGTAAAAGCAATTGGCCATTCACGTTGTTTGCAAAAGCAAGTACTGTGTAGAAATATATATGAATATTTCATTCTTAATATGTTGCATGAAGGTGAAATATGTTTGCTATCTGAAACAGTCTTGATGAGTAAACAAAGGCTTGAAAGAAACAAATGTGTTAAGAAGCTACTTTATGAGGGATTGAATCATCGGCATCTTTCTAATTGTCGTGATGCGGAAGCAAAATTACCTTTCAAATAGAATACATTACAAAACTACTAAATTAACATGCTAGCGATCATAAATGGTGGTTACATTGCAACACATTAATGCAGTGTTCTATGCAAGACCTAAAGAGCTTATAAAGTTATTATTATCAATAGAGAAGCATTATTATACACACCAGCCCTGCTACAATCAATATATTTTTTTATTTGTCTGTATGCTCCAGCTGAAAATGGTGACATTGCAGCGTTGATGGTACACAAATGAGGTGACTACACCGTAATTTCACGAGCTCCACCTAAGCCACAGGATGGTGGCACAAAACACAATGTAACAGCAATTTTAGAACGAAATGTTTAAACATAAATAATAATCATAGCACTGTGAAAGTGTGGCGCTGTGTTTGTATCATGAACGCCTTGTGGAGATCGGCGAAATGCTGCTTGAGGCTCCGGCACCACTGTAAATTTGAAAGGTCACTGCCATAGAACTTGTGTGTCCTTCATAAGCACCTGGAAATGAAAATAATTGGCACAAATAATGTCAGAGACACATGTTAGCACATTAGTTCACATACACAAGAAATATAACACACAGAATGAAACTGAAAATGTAAGGCGCACAATCCTTCATGTTATGCATATGTGAATAATAGAAGGAATGAGTGTATAAATTAGTTCTGCCACATCAAAAAAAAACAACATGCTTATCACAGTGAAAATAACTAGGTTGTCACGCTTTTCAATAGTAGAGATAATCGATTAATATGTCCTTATGAAATTATGATTTAAATGCTTCCTGCACAGTAAAACTTTAGAAACTGCAAGTGAAAGCTCTCAATGTACATTTAATAGTGTGTGCATGTATATCTGCTGCCTTTATACTATACAGTTTGTGCACGAAATTGGCATCTTGAACAATTTTGAGAGTTAAACCTATGTAACTTATGAAGGTTAAAATCACCATGAAAGCAAGCAGGACAAGGCAGGTGCCATTAAATATCTGTGCAAGCCAGATAACTATAACCGAACTGCACACATATAGGGGAGCAAGAGTACCAGAAATTCGGCTGCTGACCCACAGGTCGCGGTATCAAATCCCGGCTCCATTTCCGATGGAGGCAGAAATGCTGTAGGCACGTGTGCTGATTTGGGTGTACGTTAAAGAACCCCAAGTGGTCGAAGTTTCCAGTGCCCTCCACTACGGCCTCTCTCATAATCATATCGTGGTTTTCGGACGTGAAACCACACATATAAATCAAGAATAACAGAAATAAACTGCCAACAGAAAAGTTGGGTGCATGTGCTATCTGTAAGTGCTTACACCTTACTACATACAGCATGCTCATTCCATTTTAAATACCAATATTGAAAATAACTGCTCTATTAGGAATATAAAAGGTAAGGTAGAACTGAACGACCCTACAAAAAGTGACCCTATTATGACAACACGTTTTCTTATAACAAAATTGACTAAGACTCTGAAATATCATTATGCAAGAAAACATCTTCAAAAGAACAATCATGTTTGAAGTCATATATTTTTAATATGGCTACTATGACTATAACCAAGAAATCGACCTCAACATGGCTAATGTTAGTTTTTAAGGCCTCTGTTCACTAGACAACGAAATATACCACAAAAAGCACAGCGTTCAGGCAGAGCACCACACAAAAAAAGAAAGCAGTCCTTTTTGTTATTATCTACAATGCCTTTAAAATGGTATTTTTACCTCTACTTTTCACTTTTTATCGAAGTAACTGGTGTGAAACAAGTTAGCTCAAAATGCACTGTGCCTCCAAAACCTGTTGGTTGAATCTGAATTTTTTAAAAATGGTGAAGCTTGCACTAAATTAGGCTCCACAAGCCTTGGAACAGCGAGACTGCATGACTCTTAGGACTACTTTGGTTACTTGTGTTTTGTTTCTGGGCCTAAGCATAAAGACAAGGGCTTAACTGAATTGCTGCTAACAAACAAATGCTTTCGAAATTGCCGGAGCGTCAAAGGATGCTCAGACATTTGTTGTTTTTCGCACTGGGCTATTCTACACCAAACATACAAACCATACTGCCTGGCGACCATCACAGATGTATAGTTTAAAAAAATGATGGTAATTTACTCTTCTGAAAATAGCTATTTGCAGAAATGTTTTGAAGAGGAAAAAGTAGTGGTCACGTGGGTACCATCAGAATTTCGCAGAATGTCGTGCGGGTGTTATTTGTGAGAAAAATTTTGAAGTACCGCTTTTTCTTGCCATATCAAATTTGATCTACATATTAAGTAAAGGTGCTTCTTAAAGTATTTGAAGCCGAGTAACATTAGTGCAATTTTTCGGCTACATAGGCTTTGAAGAATTCAGCCAAACTGTTTATCGTTTGCATTTCTTGTATGGCAATACTGCACTTTGTATGAATATTTGAGCCACAAATACTCACTGCACAGAAGTTATATTTCACGAAAAAAAATAATGTTAGGTCCAGATTACAAATATCACTATATAATCGTTTTTGTCCACATTGAGATGCAACTTGAGCTGTGTGTTTGTCTAATTGAATATTACTTTTATGTGTAAGTTGAAAGCAAATAAACAGTTCTTGTTATATGGCAAGTGTTATCATTACAATTTTTGTTTAAATGAGGAAAATGATTTTTGAAGTCTCCTATTGAGGGCCATGGAGAACTTCGGAATGGAAGCTGTCGTATATCAAATGCAGAAAACAGCCATCATAAGAAAACTTCAAAAATTCATTTCTACTTTAAGACAAAGTGTAATCATATAACTTGCCATATAAAGAGAACTGCTTCCTTGCTTTTGATCTGGCAAAAAATTGCACTAATATTACTGAGCTTCATGCACTACACACAATCACCTTTACTTAATACCTACACCGAATTTGGTGTAAAAGAGGCAGTATTTTTGAAACACTTTTTACTTTTCACAAACAACACCCAGACGACATCCTGGGAAGTCCAGAAGGCACCAACGTGGCCTAATATTTTGTTCTCTGCGATATATTTTAGCATTTTGCTGTTTTCAATACAGTAACCGAGCACAATATTTTTTTTTAAAACACATTTAGTACGGTTGGCAAAATGGCTGGGATGTTTGATGTGTAATTGCTTCACTGCCAGCATTTATTCTTCCGAAGCTCAAGCTATCACCTCTCTGTTACTGCCTCCCTCACATACAATGCCTGCATAGAAAAGAAAAAGAAAGGCAGGTCCGACAAAGTTTGCAAGGCAAGATATTTTCAAGTTGGATAAATTCATTACCATAAACAGCAGCAAAACAACATTCATTTTGAGTAGTCCAAGACACAAGCTATATACCAGCATACTAAAAGCCAAGCACAAACTTTTCATTTGAACATGTGTGGTGATAGACAGGAAGCACTTATTGCAAGACTGATCAGTCTGTAATTAACTGAATGAAGTACAATGCACTGTTCAATCCAACACCACATAGGCATCTTTGCTATAGCAAAGCCATGTGTCATTGATTCATGCATTAGATGGGACAATGCCAATGTAACAAAAAGGGTGAAAAAAGAAAACAAGGGAAAAAAAAAGAAGAAAAGGGGGGATGCAAAGTAGGAGCAGTGTAGCACTACTTTTACTTCATCCCCCTTTTCTTTCTTCGTTTCTCTTCTTTTCTATCATTTATCTTTTTTTGCTTCCCTTACCCCCAACCTCCGACAGGAGAACACTTTGTATCAGCGCAACCTAACTTGAAAAGAAGCAAGGGCTGCACTCTTCTGCGTTATAGGTTTTTTTTTCTTTCAGACAAACATTTCCAACAGGCACACACGCCTACACCAAAAGATGATGTCATTACTGACCTTATTTAAACTAACACGCCAAGGATGACAAGGTGACTTCTAAAAATTAGGTCCTCCTTTCGCAACATCGGCCAGCCTGTCTGAGGCACTTCCACTGTTCACCCTGATTATTAGATGTTTCCATCTGTCGACTCACATCTTCACTTTGGATAACACTAAGACGAGCTTACATTGATGAATACCCACGAAAGTTTAGTGATGTATCATGTATGAGATTAAGCAACTCTGTTAAAAAATTATTGATAGCTTGCTTCCAGGCTTTTTATACTGTAGCCTAAAACTTCGTAATGTCTTCTATGAACATGAACCAGATTGACAACGTAATGCACAACATGCTTAAGAATACTGCGAGGAACATGATAACGACAAAACGACCGGCCACCCAAATTTTTCGCTGTACATGTTTATAAAATGTTCATGTACACCCAAACGAGGTGCTTATGATACAAGCCGAAAAAACCTACAAGTAGGGCCTTGGAGCCTTCTGGAAGTAGACGTGTTGCATTTTTTCTGTGGAGGACTTTACACCCATAAGTGAGGAACAAAACTCCTATATATGAAGAATGTTGGCAGCTATCAGTTATAGAACAACCTAATGTAGCTAATCTTCCCCGACACATCTGTACATTTAGAGAGGTGACGTAGCTTCTGTGATTGTGGCAGTAACTCTAACAGGACCAGTGCGAAAATTGGCACTACTTGGCTAGACAAATGTCCAAACATGCCTGCCCGACTCCCTCTAGCCATCCCGGCTGAATCTGACACATGATTTCTTAACTGCTGGCTGGACAAAAACAAAACCACTGAAGCACTCACAATACACAGCGTGAAGTTCCTCTGGAGTGGTCAACTTCGTCTTCTGCGATGAAAGAGCAGCACAGTGTACTGATAAGGCACTCCTTGCAATGGCTTTCAATGCCACACAGTGACCATGATGTTCCTGTCGAAGAGAGCTTCGGGAGCTTGGAGGGTGCTTGCTCTTTTCTGGGGGCTGCTGCTGTTCCTCGTTTTCTGCTCAAGGTCAACCTGCACAAAGTTGTAGACGAGGCTTTAAGAGTTGTATATAATGATATGCAAATTTTCGCTGAACACACATTTCCTCGTGGCACACTGAGCAATTTCTTATAAAACTTCAGGCCTCGCATATGCAAACATTTACAATCGATCGGAAGATGCACTCGACTCTAAAGGAGCAAGTTTGTTATGTAGTGTATATAAAGAAAGGTCATTCAGCACAACCACAACTACAGTTGCACACGAAAACGACATTTTACACGGTCCTGTTTATTTACATGGTCCATTTTATTTTATTTACACGGTCCATTTTACACGGTCCTGTTTTACACGATCTGGTCTGCATGAACTCTTGAACCGGGCACCATATAGATTGAAAGACACACACAGAGTTTGAGACAAACCTAGTTTCCCGTGGAGCATCTTCTTGCACTATAACAACACATCTCAATTTAGTTAGTTGGTCAGAACGAGGTGAAAACAGCTCGCACTTGAAAAGCACGGGCAGAAGGAATGACGCCTGCACCCTGTGCTCCCTGTACATTCTCGTTGAGGGTGCAGTTTTCACCTTATCCTTATGCAATTTCGCATTTATAACATTGTTCGCTGCATAATCTTTGTGGCATTAAAGTGTGTGATACCGTCATGTGTATCCCATGTAATTTATAAAAATAGAATACAAGATAGCTTGATTCAAAAATAACAAAGTGCATCCAGTGCCATGTCCTGTAGCCATTCTTTAGGCAAGTGGCAGAATGATTTATTCTTCAAAACATATCTTACTTGTAACCACTACAAGAGCTAACTCGTGCACTGGCAGATTCTGTTTGCCTCTTCAGATTATAAGGTACCTTTGTTACACCAGAAAGTCTTCAAGAAGAATAGAAGTGTTGTAATTGTGAAGAAAGAAAAGTAGAAGGAAAAAAAGATAACCTGCCCTGTACAGGGACCGAGCCTGCGAACTTCGAATAACATGTCCGATGCTCTATCAACTGAGCTACCATGGCGGCTATCCCTCTTCCATTTTGTACGGTATATATGTGCATTTATACATGGAAGAGTAAGTCAGCGCTGCTTGTTACCATTATGGCGAGTGTGGAACGCCTTTTTTTTGCCTACTGGCAATTACATTACGATTGCAATTACGTTACGATTACTTCCAATATCCCTATACTTCTTTGGCAGCATTATACATCTGTCAGTTCTCAGAAAATCTGCTAGTCACAGGAGGTGGCAATGGTTCACCCTCCCACCTAAATGCATGTACTTGAACACATGCACAACTGATCAAAAAAAAAAAAAAAACAACTCACACACCGCTAAGATTACCGAGATTCACTGTTTCAGATTCATGAGTAAAAGAAAGAACTATAAATTTAAGGGTTTGTTGTCTTTGTTGAACACATTATAATGAGAACTAGTTGAAAATGATGCCAAACAAACTCTAGGAGATGTTATCAAAAGTAACTTTAACAAAATTATGAAAAGAAAAGTGAACAAAAACGTAACTTGGCAACGTTTCTTGACAATTGAATTGACATTACTTTTTATAACATCCCTATATTTTACTGGGTAATGTTGTCGGGTAATTCTCATTATTAGAGTGGTGAGTAGGCTGACAAAGAAAGCATATGGCATTGATACTTCTTTTGAACACCTAATAGTTTGAGGACCTTAAAAGAGCGGAAGCTATTTTGAGTAGACCAGAATATTTAGTTGGAGCGAAAAAAAAAAAACGTACACACATTTTTACCAGGCTTTTTAACACATTTTGAGACATAAAAGTGTATGCTGCCAGTAATGTTAAGTACCATTACTTTTGTCACACTATGCACTGTAGCAGGTGTAGTTAGAGTGGTGATAGTGAAGGATTAATCAAGCACGCCACCAACTGTGTTCACATCAATGGTCGCGTATTTTAAAAATAAACCTGCTGTATAATAAAAAAAAGTTTAGAGCATTTATGTTTTTATCAAAATCAAGTTAAACCAACTGGGTAAGCAAACCATTTGCATAAAATCAAAAGGCATAAAGTGATTCATGTATTATAACTATGTGAACAATTTCAGCAATGCAGGGCAAAGTTACAACAGTTCTATTAAAAACCCCTCTCATTATAACATGCATGAAAAGCACCACACCAGAATATTTTATAGTGCATGTAATATCGAGACTACTAGACTGTCTATTGACCTTTCAGAAAAAGGGTATCTCCTTCACGTTCAAGGGGCAACCACTTAGCCTTTTCCTGAGCTTTTCTGTGAATATTTCCTGAATTTCAGATATCATTAGGATTGATTTAGAGTGAACAGATTTTGCTTACGCATTGAAACCTAGTTCTGTATGTAACTGCAATTATGGGTGCCAAACCACCTCCAATTAATTTTTAACATTTAACTCATTTTTTAACTGCAGCAGCACAACTAGCTGTGGGTGCCCAAAAAGTAGCTAGAAACAATACCTTTACCTCTTTGAGCCTTTCGGAAGTGTTCAGCTTCTCAGTGCTCACCTTACAACATTTTTTTTAAATACGTGTTTGTGTGCCCACTACTCTTGCTCCTTGTACAGTGAGGAGGAGCACATGGCAAGAAGAGACAAGAAAGAAGCATTGCGAAAAAAAGCGAAATAAGCGAGGACCTCTTTTGTATCGTACAATGTGTGTAACATTACTATTGCGACAACATATAGACAAATTATCACGGCTATGCATCCATTGTAGAATCATACACAGCTGCAACACCAGGACTAAATTTAAACCTTGTGTTGGTTTAGTATCCCTTTATAGTGGCAAGCTAATGATATCTGCATTTGTTTGGCACACATTGAGATGCAGCGAAATGTGATATGGTAATCTCATTTAGAATGCACGTCATGTGGCTTCATTGTATATGTGGCCACAAGTAACTCTGATTGCAAAGCAATATGGCAGAGCCTAAACAGACGTCACTGACCACTCCAATCTGAACTTGCCTTTGCTACTTGCCCATTATCATCCCAGCAAAAAATGAATAATTGAATCTGCTACAGGTATGTGCTAGCTTATGCTAAGGACCAAGTATGAAGGGTGTTTTGTCATTATTGAGATCAGTTATTTGTTCAAGAACACTTGCTGTCAAACACAAATACATTGCTGTCGAAGCATCAAGACTCAAATATAAAGCAAAAAGAAGTGTCTCTTTAAAAATTACAGGCCACAAGGTGCAAGATAAATATTTGATATACTTGGGATGTAAGGCACGCACAAGAGGTGCTGCCATATTATACTTTTTCTTGTGTTGAAACCTGCTTGCTTTACTCACCCAACACATCTGTAAAGATGCCGTGAAAACACCAAGGAGCTGATGCAGCAAGGTTGAACACATGTCCAGGAATTCCACCATTCCTAAGCAGCCCTACAGCCTCCACAGTCCTGCAACCATTTGTAAGAAAAATATAGTTCTACCCAAAGTTCTTGGTTTACAGACACACATGCAAGACGCATAACCACTCTATAGGAAGTTTGCATGATAATGTGCTGGGTAGCAAAACGGATGCCAATAGCAAGTATCCCGGCCTGCCGCTTCTTTCTTTCCGTTCTTAATTAATCAATCCATGGTTAATAAATGTTCCCCCAATGTGAAGTGTACTGGCAGTCCGGTGAAGAATTGCAATGTATTTCAAACACAGTCCAATTCATGGCAAGTAAGCATCCAATAGCGTTTTGTCAGCTGTTCAAGAAAAAAGCATGAAGTTTAGCTACAACCCATGTTTTTTATAAACACCATTCAATTTGATATAAAAGTTGTGAGCATTATGTGAAGGAACACGGATTAATGTTTAATCAATGATTTCTTATAATGTACTGATATGAATGCAACTAACTGAATATGAAACGATAATTTTTGCTTGAGAATTTAGAGTTATGAACACTATCGCACTTGCCAGCTGCATCTTGTCCAAAACAGCAGCAAGATAGGCTAGTTTCTGTAGGTGAGCAGTAATGAGCAGTGCAAAGTAACAACAAGAAACACCAGTAACAACAGTATGGAGCAAGCACAGACTGCCAACTGTATAATTTATTGCACAAAAGTTCGCCTGAATATCAGTCAGACAACTCGTGCAAATGAAGGTCCAGTTGGGAATGAACAAGTTACGAAATCAACAATGCCTGCTTTCACTAACAGGACCCTCATTCACATAAAGTATGCAGCGATAGGCCCCTACTGAGGTACGTCACAGCATGATGTCACTGGCACATGTAAAAGGTGTGGCTGGAAAAACACTCCCGCTGGTGGCTCAGCCCGGTACAGTCGTGCGGTGTTTGGGGCAAGTTTTAATTTTTCAAAGCTTACACTTCACGTTACAATGTCGACATTAGCTGTAGTATGTGTCAGCAAACATCTAGCTGTGTGGTAAAATATTTGCCACGCTGTCTGTTTATCTTGAAGAAGTGAACACACGTGGTGGCCTGTGCGAGGAACAGTGGCATAGTCTTCAAAAATGTGCACTGTTGATTGCGGCACGTAGTGTGCATTGAAAGGTATTGAGAATATTGGTTCAACTGAGAATATTGTGTGTGGTGTGTGCAGTGTCAATAACAATGTGTCTTGTTTGCGAAGACGTTAGCACTCATGGCAAGGACCGGTAGATGAAAAAACTTGATTCGACATTTTAGTCAAGGTAAATATGCACTTGATGCGACCATCTGCGAGTGGGTACATCTCGATGTTTGCGCTATGTGCAGAAAAAAATTGCATGGTCACCGGGCTAGAAGATACCATTTGCTGAAGCTGCATGTATGAATCGCCCCGACGAGTACGCAAGCCCAATAAAGGTATAACTCGTTTTATCGAAGGCCTCATATGTCTTCATGTAATAAGCAGAGATTCTTGTTTCACATATACTCAGTACCTTTACCGCTCGATATTCATGAAGTGACAATTCAAACAACAAGTTTGTGTGTTAGGTCCTAAGGGAGCAATGTAAATATGCAAATAAGTTGTAGGTGTTAGATGCAGCGATGTAACTGCGCAAAAGATTACGTATATATTAGGCTACAGGTTTAGAATCGCATACATCTCAGTGGTCTATCAGGAACGTCACAAACAACTTCCTTGCCAACCAGCCCTTGCACAGAGGGAGGGAATGGCTGGCACGGCGCTCGAAGTGACGTCACACTATTTGCAAACATAGAGAGGTTTCTTACTTAGGCAACATTTTGCACAATATATTTTCTAGATGCACGACTGTACTCGTCCACATTAATCATACTGATGTCTTTTGTTGTTACTTTGTGCTGTGAATTACTAGGCATTTAGTCACCATGATCTTTAAAAGCTAATTTCAGTGTTCTCTCTCATATTGCTGACAACTGTGTTGTTGCATAAATTGGGCAAAAAAGCAACACAGAAAGGCTGTCACAATAAATACACCAACATGGGTATTTTCCTGCAAACAAAAATCGACACTCGTCCTGTCATTACCCGTCTTCCTTCTCTCTTTGCCTTGTTTGTGCTGAAACAGCCAAACACCTGATGAGTTAGATGAGAAATATTAACGCATCAAAACTATAAGTGCTTGCATCAGCAACTACACAACAGCGTGATAACCGCACCCCTGCCACACAGCAGCGAAACATATTTTGAACATGCTGGCAGTGTATTATTTGATAAAAAGCAACTCTGGCAGATTACAAAATCTCACATTGTGCATGCAAGTTTTCTTCAAAGTCAGGCGTACAATGTAGGTGCTGGCCGGTACATTATTAGTTACAAGCTAAAGCGTCTTGCAGGTACATATGCAGATTGCACGAACACCTCTCTCTCTACACTAGGCACACACATTATATCTTTTAACAAGCACACGCCACTGTTTAGGGGCATAATAACGCTCTACCGTGAACGTATGCTAATCAACCCACTTAGGCGGTTGGCTAGGTGAATCGAGCCAAGTTACGAATTGTATCACCCGCGAACGTAAACAAAATGCTGCTTTCCATCAAATGGCACTGCAGGCTTCGTTTAATCAACAACGTAGCAAGCGCCGTGTGCGTCTTCCTCACTACACTGCACATATGAAAAAATCGATCACCATACACATGCATGTTGCCGCAGTTGTCTCGAATGAGCTCCAGTAAGGCCGCGCCGATGCGCCATGGCTGTGCTAGCGTTAGCGTTGTCAAAGCGAATCGGCAACCGCACTCGCAAAGGCGCGTAAGGTTGCCGTTTCACGACGCCTCGTTCGAGTGCAGCAACACACACTTGCACTGAGTGGCATATTTGGTCTACATAAAAAAGTGTCCCCCTTACCTTTAGTTTCTTTCACACTGTCCTGAGGGAAGCAACCACTGGCGTCAGCCGTCACCTCGGAGTCCTTCGAGCGCCCGCCCAACCCGCCGATTCCTTGGACGACTCGCACTTGATCCACACTCGAACAACCGCGAGAATAGGGCGCAATCTTAGCACATCACACGAACGAGGAACGGCGCTTCCTTGCGTAAATTTAACATTTCGTGCTCTCGTGTGTAGCAGCGCGAACACAGGAGAGAGCTACCCACGGTACCATACCCACGGAGACAAAGACAAACAACATGCGGCTTTAGCTGTGAATGGATTTGGCTTGGATATCTGTGTGAGAAAAAAAAAAACATCTGTCGCTGCTATAAACTGAAAAAAAATGTATGTTATCTGGCAAAATAACTTTAAAAGTGATAAACGGTTATTCAAAAAACAAGTTACAACTTATGAATATTTTCGCAGGTTTTTGTTTTGTTTTTGTTCTAGCAGACGACAGCCTCCTACTGCTTCTACGACAGACGTAGTGCGGTTTCACGTTCGGTGCGTGTCGCCGACGCAAAGCTCTACAGTAGTGATATCAGAGTTATCAATTCTCAATGAATAATAGCATGGCTACAAAGCAGTAACATTTTGACATAGTGCAGTGCGCAATCTTTCAAGGTACGACATTTCTTTGCTCTGAAGCAAATCGAAGCAAGCCGGCCGGCGCAATCAGCTGATGTCGCCGCTACGCGAGGCATGGTCGTGCGCAATAGCGTCGCGCCCCGCGCTCGATTTGTCATCAAGCGATAGAGCTACTAAGTGGAATACAGCTAGATGCAGGGATTAATGGCGTATCACTCTAATTCCCTGTGGTGGCCGACTCAATCGCAAGAGAGCCCCGGGGAACCACCTTCAGCTGCTCAAGCTTGTGTGTGGGTGTAAAAATACTTGTTTTCATCCGCGGCGGGGCCGCAATCTATAGTTGAAAGACATGCGAAAAGCACGTGACGTATATACAATCACAAAACATATGCCCACAACAATAGATACGATTGCATATCGTACATAATAATGGCAACACGTAGCGTGTAAAAAGCATATTTATATACATGACTTAAACTCATGTGCACTCTTCAGCGCGAATGGCTTAGCAAGTGAACGCACGCAACTCACGTGCGCGAGCACAACTGACTGGCGCAGGTTCGAGTCCCGCCAAGTCTAATTTTTTTTGTTTTTTTTCAACGTTCTTATTGTACTGCTATCTTTTCTAATGCCTTAGGTTCTAAAACAAAATAAAAGCAATATTGCGTTCAAGTACGTATGTGGGACTGCGTTTTTTGCGCAACAGTTATTAGTATTTTCATTTTCACCATAAATTTTTTTATTTATTTCATAATATAACAAAATCAAGGAATAAGGGGAACATTGGGTCTGCTTGATTGTGAATGGACTCGAGAAGTGAGAAAACTCAAACAAAAAATTTATTTGAGAAAAAAACTGAGCATTTCACAGCCGGACCAGTTTCTTCAAGGGTAGTCCCTAGGTATGCGCGAGACTTGCTATATGACTCCTCTCAAGCTGTGGCAGTTGAGGGAAGGCAATATCACCGAGAAGCAGTTCCAAAATATATTTTGGTTGATGTTTTTTGATTCCTCTAAAATAAGGGCTGCACAATTGTGATCGAGCCAAACCAAGAATTGCGGGCACGAAGTCATCAGACAGAAAATAAATAATGTTGATTGTTTGAAAAACAGGAAGAGTTATGGAGTGCTACGTAGCTTAACTCGCAGTAGGAATTTTATATATACATATAGATAGTTTAAAATGGACAATGTTGCACACACAGACATTGGTTAAATTTCTTTGCAGCACAGTTGAAGCATCTATGTAGAACTGAAGCATCAAGAGAAGCTCATGCGTCCTCACTTTATTGCGCTTTACATAGCTTGTATGCGTCCATGCAGCCATGATATGATATATTTTGAAGCATTTGTTTAACCTATAATCTTCTTATTCATTAAAGCTGGCCCATAAGTTGTGTCTTATGTAGCACTACAATTGAAGCGTAATCTGCATGGTGGTATGAAACGATGCTTTTGAAGATCTCAAAACGACCCAGCTCTATACACGACCATCCGTGCATCAATGATAAGCACCATTATGTGTTTGTACATATCAGTTGTGCTCTCATACTTAATTATTTTTCTGACCACTCCCTCTGCCCCTACCTCGTTTCTGTCGTGAAGCTGTGGCAAGTTGTGTATAGCTGTATCTATATTGTAGGAGCACATATACTATCAATAAAAAATAATTTTTAGGCTACATGCAATTAGTTTTCATAGATTTTCATTTCTTTTGTCGGTGCTCAGGAGATCTAAGCTCATGGTCGATATTGTAAAATGACATTTCTCTTTGCCAATGTTAATGAGAACAGTTTCATTAATATTGACAAGTTCATTCACATTGAATTTAGTTCTCATTATTATTGTTTCTACCAAAAACAAGCCCTTGAAGTTATGCTTTGCTTGCTTAATTTGTTTTCGTGTGACAGCATGCAAGTAAAATGACAGTTATTGTCATTCCTTGTGAATGACACATTTTCCGTGTGACAGACTTTAGCACCTGGTCATCTGCAGAAGTTGTATTCATTCTGGAAAAGGGCGAACAGTGGTGACTGACAACACAGACTAGCCTGCGTTATTCTTTTGTACTATATATGTCACTGTGCATTCATTTATAACTTTATAGAGCTTGGATTTCCTGCTGAAAATGTGACAACAACTAGTACAGTTTCCACATTTTTGCAACAATCCACATTCCTTTCATACACTATTGCACATTTTCGTAAGCACCTTACAAAATTTGTATATTTCCGTAAGACCTTACATTCTGTATTTTCCTTATGAAAGCTTCTGTACACTCAATACACTTTCCTTATCCTCCCATATCTTCCATAATGAACTCTCCGTATGCCCCATAAGTCTCCTTATCTTTCCATATTTTCCATAAAACTCACTCCATCCACGCCATAAAACTTCCTTATCCTTCCATATACTCCATAAAAAGCATTCCATATATGCCATACATTTTCCTTATCTTTCTGTATACTCCATAAAAAGCTTTCCGTATACGCCATACAATTTCCTTATCCTTCCATATACTCCATAAGAAGCTTTCCCTAAATGCCGTACAACTTCCGTATATTTCCATAAAACTCCATTAGTTTTCCGTATGTAGCATAAGGAAATGTTACGGAGTCCATATATTTTCCGCAAGATTTCATACGGAACTTTTCAGTAGGGAGCATTAAAACAAAGGGTTAAAAAAGCAAGCCACAACAAAGAAAAAGGAAATTATTGGATCCCATGCATAGGTTGAGAATAAATGTATAGCAAAGGTATAGGGTATTATTTGTGCTCAAGCAGTAGCCAAAGTTTTCCGAATAAATGGTCACTACACTTATCTTGATGCAAATGCACGTAAATAACGCCACTATACAATAGTTTGAAACATATTATGACGTGTTGTATTAAACGTGCTGTATTAAAAAAAACAGCACCCATACCTTGCCCATGTAGAGCATGCTAGTCTTACCACTCGCAAGATGGCGTTTTCAACGTTACTTGTCGTCGTTAAAGAGATACTGAAAAAATTTGAAATTGTTTCAAAAATGATTTTCGGAATTTACGATCCCACTGAAAAGAAGACATCAATTATGAGAATTTTCAGTGGTTGCATGGTCTTATTTTAGGTATTTTTTTAGAGTGCTGTAAGCCTCTCGGCCTTGGAACGCATGACGCAAAAAAAACCTCGTTTGACACCTGGCACAGTTCACCTGCGCAGTATACATTCATGTCATGGTTCATCTACAAGAGGTGAATTCACCTCTAATGATAGAGACCGGTTTACTTGCAAGGAGTGTTGCTGTACATGGCTACGATCTTCCTGCGCCAAGAGACGAAGAGCAGAAAAGGCCGCGGATGTGCTGGTCAGTTAGTGCTGGCCCGCAACATGTTGCTGGCCAGCAACAGTAGGAATAGATAAATCAATGTTGCACGCAATATAAAACGCGCGGTTTCATTAGCGTCATTAAAGCAGATACTTATTAGGGCTAAACCAAGGCTTTGCATTTTGTCGCAATGTGTTCCCTGTATAAGGTCTGCGTTCAAGCGCTGCGCAGTTGGTTCTTGCGCAAAGAGACAAAGCGTGTGAGGAATTTCTCAACTGTTTCATAGCTGCGTGCATATGGAAGCTACTGTATCATCCTGTATCATCCATGCTGATGCACGCAAGTTGCGGGTTCAAATAATTTAGATTCTTTGAGTCTTTCACGTTTCAGGGCACGTAATATTCAAATGAAGGCTCATTTGAACGTATAACGGCTAGTTGTTGCCCAGGTTCAATGCTCTGGCTGGTCCTTCCTTTTTTCCGATGCCTCTAATTGAAGCGACGAAGTGGTGAGAGCTAAGAAAAACGTGTCACGGAGAGCCATTATATCATTGAGAGTCACGTATCTAAAGTCTACGCAGACTGCCATCTCATAAAAGGTTCTCGACCGTTTGTAGCGACTGACAATGCCGTTATTATTTGGGGAATCATTACATAAGCATTCTCTACCGCCACGACGAGCGCTTGAAAACCGATGACCAGCCACCGGAAAGCTTGTATTATACGAATAATTAAATTTCATCGACTTTCAAGTGGACCACAAAGCAAGCAAGTAGCGCTGCAAGCAACCAACAGGCACTGCGGCCCCAGTGACTGCTGCAGCCAGGCGCGGGCGAGGTGCCACATATTGCACGCGTCGGTCAACTACGGCTGCTTGGGGGTTAGGCACAACCTAAAATCCCCGAAAGTAATTTAAACAAGAAAGTTTTTGTGCCAGATTCCATCGAGACTTGGCTGACGTATTTCCTTATTGAAAACTGCATTGGCAATTGCACACGAAAAACGGTTCCGTAAAGGGTAGTCGATTGCATGACCGCCACAACAGAGGCCGGGCATGCTCATTCTGCCACGATCAGACGCCCTCAATGCTTTACGAATTTTGAAACTTTATGTACCTCTTCTGAATGACTAATTGATCAATCACGCTAAAATATTTCAAAACTTTATACCTAAAGCTTTTTAACAAATCGTCTGAAATAAATAAGCTGTTCAAGTTACAATTAGAAAAAAGAATTACTGTAAAGCCGGCATCTTGGCCAATCACATGTGATAATAATATCAAAAACTTCACCAACATTGAGCGTATCGTCTATCTGTCTATCTATCTATCTATCTATCTATCTATCTATCTATCTATCTATCTATCTATCTATCTATCTATCTATCTATCTATCTATATATCTATCTATCCATCCATCCATCTACTTATCTATCTATCTATCTATCTATCTATCTATCTATCTATCTATCTATCTATCTATATATCTCTCTATCTATCTATCTATCTATCTATCTATCTATCTATCTAGCCACATGTGACTTTAGTTCTCCTGGGCGTTTTAAGGATGGCATCAATACGAAAATTAATATGGATGACATGATGGTATGACGAGCATAAGTGGCTAGTCATATAAAAATGATGACATGTATGTTATGAATGTCATAATTTAAGTTTCATGGTCTTGCTGCTCTTGCGGTGGTTTTGTTCACATGACATGTTGAAATACCGGTATGGTATGGTATGACTGCATGGCGAACATAGGTGACAGACTGTAGCGTAGAAATCATGACATGCTTGTCATGTAAGTCATGACTACACGCCACGCTCATGATAAGTTCGCGGTCAATTAGCGAGCTTCACATATACCAAATTTGCAGTTACGGGATGCGAACGGACAACGAAGGTTGACGACACGTCCAAACATGATAATCATGACATGCGTGTTATGTCAAACATGACTACGTGCTATGCTCATAGACCGCTCGCGGTCGTTTCGCTAACTTGTCATATACCAAACTTGGTGTTACGTTACGTCAATTGATGACGAAGGTTTATGCTGGTGCAAACATGAAAATAATGATGCTCATGTCATATAGGAACATTAGAACGTACCACGCTCATTCACGCGCTCGCGGTCGTTTCGCTAGCTTCAAATACACCAAATTTGGTATTTTGGGACGTGAAGGCCGACGTCCGAACATAGTAATCATATGTGTGTCATGTAAAATGTTACCACAAGCTACGCTTAGAGCTCGCTCGCGCCGATTCTCTACCTCCACATATACCAAATTTTGGTAACACTTGACGTGAATAAACCACGAAAATTGATGAATCAATAACACGTGGTGAGCCAACGAGTTGTTGGTTCATCACGCGTCTGCGTAATCTTGTTTCCTGACGCCATCACATGATTGTGGAGAAAGTGTAACGGGCCGAGGAAACAGCGTCTTCCCACCCCTTGCACACACCGGAACGTGCTAGTGTGTATGAACTCGTTCTGATAGTGCTTGGGCCAGCTGTTACGTACGCGCAGTAAGGGTGGTCACGCCGCACACTGGATTTACGTCCTCTATATGCTAATGCGTACCTAAAAATGTGGACTTTGATATCTCTGAAGTGAGAAGTAATAAGCGCGCAGTTTATTCAAATCGCTATCCAGCACTCTTATGTCGCTTTCTTTTGCATTTAGTCATCCTTATTCTGCACAGTTCGTAGTTTAAGAATAGCTGTTTCTAACGCTTTGGCGCAGCCGAAGTAACGGTTGCCTCTTTCGGCAGATACATGCTGGGCTTCGTATTTGTCATATCTAAAATTTTTCATTCGACATGCCTCTCGATTACGATTGCAGCTCCGATAACTGCAATTATAAATTTCACTCAACCACTACGGATACAGTTGTCAATCTTGACTACTATGTTTTTTCTTTGCACACGATGGCTTCGTGTTTTTAACTACTGCTTCTACCAAACAAAATGTATGATTATCACCTCACGTGAACTTTGCTTTCCAACACAACGGCACACAATTAATAACGATTATGCATGCCTGAAAATAATAAAAAATACGCTAAACTGTCAGACAAGCTTTAAAGAAACTTCTTCATAAAACATTCGTTTCAGTCTATCATTGAAAGAGGTTTCGTACCAACAAAAATACTTGCAATGGGCTACCACACCATAATGTACACAACTCTCATACTCTTATGACACGACGCGTCATTTAATTTTAAAGTGATTAGTTCTTTCTTTGTACATGGTTCAGTAGAAAATTCTGAAATTTGGGTTCAATGATACCATGAAAAATTCAAGAAAACACTGAACTAAGCTTTAGATCGGGTGAAATTTGTGGATGAAAGATTTCTCATCTCTTAAAACTCCGTAACCAGACATATTCTTTATAAAGTTTCTTCAGGCTGGGTATAATTGGCTTTATTTATTTACACCTCATAAATTGGCAGATGACGCACAAATAAAGATTTATTAAAAATCGTCCCAAAGATCCCGGCGTCGTGACTTTTCGCAAAAAAAATTGTGACTAAATTTTTCGTGTTCTTGTTGTTGTCGCGGTAAGATGACATTCACATATGCATTTATATGGCCATAAAAACAAAACGAATATGACGATTCAAATGAAAACTTAGCCCGCATAATGATACCGTTTTGTGATTATTGGGTTGGTTCTGTATAATTTTTCTATTTTCCCTTTTCATCTCGGAGTGCGCAGCATCCAATATTAAGCATCATTAATCAAGGAAACCGATGAACGTCATTGAAGCAGAATGTGCCGTGAGCTGGAAACCTCTATGACCAACATTTATGAATTCTTGCTGCATTGGAACGTTTGGTGTCCGGCAAGAAACGAAAAAGGTAAGCTTGGAAACTAATTCCAATTCTTGCTTTTCAGGCACTATCAAGGCCGAGCATTAGGTTAAGAATTATACGCTAAAAGAAACGGTAAGTATACAAAAATATAAGTTCTCATCTTTTTTCAGTTCTACGCTTCTGTGGGAAAACACCCGCCCTTAATCGGAACATGTCACACGCCTCGGTGCACAAATGTCCTGCGTGAACGTGTCTACGTTTATTGGTGTGCTATATAATCACCAGACATTTTGAATGCCGTGTTTTTTTCTAGGAGAAACTGTGCAGCCCAAACGAAATGTTTAGAAATTCTGCAGGTGTATATATATCCATATTGGTAGTTATTTTGGGACAAAGAAGGCAAAATAACTACCAATATAAATAGGAAAGTTAAAATAGCGGAGAAATTTTACAGAGATCTGTACAGTAGCCGGAATAACCACGACTTTAATACTATAAGAACTAGCAGTAACCAAGATGTCACCCCACCAGTAATGATAGAAAAAGTCAGAAAAGCTTTCGAGAGCATGCAAAGAGGCAAAGCTGCTGGTGAGGATCAGGTAACGTCAGGTCTGCTGAAAGATGGAGGACAGATTGTGTTAGAAAAACTAGCCACCCTGTTTACGATATGTCTCCTGACGGGAAGAGTACCAGAGTCTTGGAAGAGCGCTAGCATCATCTTAATACATAAGAAAGGAGATGACAAGGACTTCAAGAATTACAGGCCGATCACCTTGCTCTCTGTAGTATACAAGCTATTTACAAAGTTAATTGCTAACAGAGTAAAGAAAACAATAGAATTCAATCAACCAAAGGAACAAGCAGGATTTCGAACAGGCTACTCAACAATCGACCACATTCATACTATCAATCAGTTAATAGAGAAATGCTCAGAATATAACCAACCACTATACATAGCCTTCATAGATTACGAGAAGGCGTTTGATTCAGTAGAAATATCAGCAGTCATGCATACTGCGGAATCAGGGCGTCGATGAAGTATATATAAACATCCTGGAAGAAATCTACAGGGGATCAACTGCTACCATAGTGCTTCATAAAGAAAGCAACAGAATACTGATCAAGAAGGGTGTAAGGCAGGGGAACACAATCTCCCCAATGCTATTTACCGCGTGCTTACAGAAGGTTTTCAGAAGTCTAGAATAAGAACAGTTAGGGATAAAAGTTAATGGGCAGTACCTTAGTAACCTGCGCTTTGCCGATGACATTGCATTGCTGAGTAACTCAGGGGACGAATCGAAACTAAAGATTACGGACTTAGATAAGGGGCAGAAAGGAGCTTCTTAAAATTAATCTGCAGAAAACAAAAGCAATGTACAACAACCTCAGAAAAGAGCAGCGCTTCGAGATAGGTAATAGTGCACTTGAAGTTGTAAAAGACGATATCTATTCAGGGCACGTAATAACCGCGGAGCCAAACCACGAGATTGAAGTAACTAGAAGAATAAGAATTGTACAGAGCACATTTGGCAAGCACTCTCAAATTATGACAGGTAGATTGCCACTATTCCTCAAGAGGAAGGTATATAACAGCTGTATCTTGCCAGTACTTAGCTACGGAGCAGAAACCTGGAGACTTACAAAGAGGGTTCAGCTTAAGTCGAGGACGGCGCAGCGAGCAATGAAAAGAAAAAAGGTAGGTGTAACCTTAAGAGACAAGATGAGAGCAGAGTAGATTAGGGAACAAACGGGGGTTAAGGATATCATAGGTGAAATCAAGAAGGGGAAATGGACATGGGCCGGGCATGTAGCGCGTAGACAGGATAACCGCTGGTCATTAAGGGTAACTGACTGGATTACCAGAAAAACAAGCGGGTTAGGGGGAGACAGAAGGTTAGGTGGGCAGATGAGATTAAGAAGTTCGCGGGTGTAACTTGGCAGCAGCAAGCACAGGACCGGTTTAACTGGCGGAACATGGGAGAGGTCTTTGTCCTGGAGTGGTCGTAGTCAGGCTGATTATCATGATCATGATGATGATGATGATGATGATGATATATGCACACGTGTAGCTCTTGAGAACTGGAGAACTTTCCAGTTGAAATTATTAAACAGGCAATGAACAAGTCAGAATGGCAGAAAGCAAGTTGATAGATCCTAAGTTGTGATTTGGGTGGTTTGCGCTCGATGTCTGTAAGGTCGTCATGGCTTTTACAGCTTTGAAAACAACTGTATGAGAGAACGAATTGCCAAATGCTTCGTACAAAAAATTCCATAAATCAAATTTGATTACTCTGCTGTAATTGACTATATTCATGCATTAGCGAAAGAAGAAAATTCGGTGGCTCGTTTCTAAATGCAAAGAAATTCTAAGCAAACTTCAGTGATTTTGACCGTATCTATCCTTTTATCTAGCCGCCCACGGCTTTTAGCTCTCTTGGCTTTTTCGATAATGGGACCTACAATAAATTGGGCAGGGGATAACAAATCTGAATGACGGGCATATATGCTACAAGTCAAACGTTAAAACCATAATATGTATGTCATAAATGTCATGATTTACATGCCAATGTCTTGCTGCTCTTGTGGTGGTTTTGTTTACATGACGTACTAAAAAACTTGAAGAGTATGATATGACAGCATGGTGAACATAAGTCAGAGGCCCTAACGTGGAAATCTTGGCCTGCATGTCATGTAAGTCATGACCACAAACCACGCTCATGGTGCACTCGCGGTCGTTTTGGCTTGCTTCACATATGCGAAATTTGGTATTAGGTGACGTGAATGGATGACAAAGATATATAACTGGTGCCACCATAATAATCATGACATGCGAGTCATGTAAAGCATCACTTCTTGCTACGCTCATGGTGTGCTCGTGGCCGTTTCGCTGGCTTCACATATACCACATTTCATGTTACGTGACGGGAATTCATGATGACGGTATGGGACTTGCGCACGCATGATGATAGTGATACGCACGTCTCGTAAACCAAGACGTCACGCTACGCTCATAGCGCGCTCGTGGCTGTTTCGCTAGCTTGTGATATACCAAATTTTGCAATACTTGACGCGAATACACGAAGGTAAATGACATGTCCAAACATGATAATCATGACATGTGGGTCATGTAAAACATGACTAAATGCTACGCTAACAGTTCACTCATGGCCGTTTCATAAGCTTCAAATTATACCAATTCCGGAATTACGTGGCGTCTTTAGACCACGAACACAAATGCCAGGTGCTAACATAGAACAAGACATGGAATACATGTACGGCATAACATATCAACGTTTCTCATTCGTGCTTCGCATTTTATCGATTTCCACTGTACGTATTTCTCGCCAGTTTGTTGTTATGCATCATAGTAACAAAAGTTAGGAGTCAATACAATCAATTAAGGCAATAGCGATGTAAATTGTACTCTTTTAACTCTACTGTACAAAATATATATAACTGCTTATAAACAAAAGCGTATGAAAAGACATTGCACCAAAGGCCGGGACCGAACCTGAAACCTTCCGATGTGGCATTGTGTGACAGCGTAGAAGTAGCGGAAATAATTATAAAAATAATTTTTTTAATGAGTTATTGTGCAGTCTCGAAGTTGATTTTGCGCATATAGGACTCACCCCGCTGGATAGGAATGACTGAATGTTAAGGAACAATATATCGCACACTTTACTATAAAATCACTATCGATAAATCCTATGCATCTGCTGTAACTGATGGTACTAACACCAGATTTTCATATACAAGCAACACTTTGCTTTCCCGCACAAAGACTAATTATAGGAAATTCACAGCTTTTTTCACTGCCATTAAATACTGAAATGTATTTCCGCTATAGATATAAAGCATGCCGCAGAGCATTGTTATTCTAGAAATTTAAGATTTTATGACGTTAAAACCAGTTGCAAGCACGTTTCATTTATTTATATATACATTGTGTGCCACGTATTTTGATATTTTTAATGTTTAAATAGGTTAGGCTGACGGCAATTTTGTCGTTTAAGATAGGCTCGGTACTGTGTGTTCGTAAATTAGTTTCTTGTGAACATTTATCTTTTGCTGGCTCTTTTAATTATTGTTCTTTTTCTCTATCTGCCCTGTTTTATTATTTCTTACATCTTTTTTCTACTCATTTACTGATTTCTGCCATTTCTTGCAATTTATTGATATTGACGAATGACTAATAGGAGGCCGTCCTGACAGTTTTATAACTCAGGGACCTCCTTTTCTGCAAATGATGAATAAAGAATTGAATTTAATTTAATGAAAATTTATTTGTGCACTTTTCTCAAAGACTATGAATATCTTTGTATCACTAAATAAAGAAAAATGAGAATGGTCGCTGATTAGGCACTTTCAAACTTTCAGCAGTGGCAGGAGCTGTTGCCGCCACGCATCTTCAGCCTAATATTATTTTAGTTCTTATGTAAATAGCTTCTAGTTTCTGAGAAAAGCGTGGTTGGGTCAGTCGGCAGAAACTAGAGGGGTATGTCGCATACATGCACTACATAACATACAGCGCCTGTTTTGTATGTCTTTTCTGTGTTCTGTTATTGCGCTGTTGGGGTGTAACTCTGTATCTGTGCCGTGCAAAATTTGGGTGGTCTATCATTTCCCGTTGGTCTGTAGAATTTTCTATGTAGGGCAGACCAGCAGATGCACTAAAACCGTTTAAAAGAGCGCCCTATAGCACTAGCATATGGCAGGGGAAAAGTACATGCCATTTCCATCCAGGTTATTCAGAAGTGTGCGCTCATTTTTATTGTAGGACGAAGGTGTTAGGGTGAGTAAAAAGTGAAAGGGCACGTGCAATCCTGGAAGCCTCATATATAGCTAGACATGGTCCGTATATGGGCGTGAGCGGAGCATCCGAGTATATTATCAAGAGTTTTAAAGAGTTTTATAATATTAGGCATATATTCGATGAAAGACCACATAATAATCACGTGCTTATGAGCCGATGGTCATAGGTTTAATACCGGCCACAGTGGTCCCATTCCGATTTGGGTGGAATGGCAGAGGCCCGTGTAACGTGCCACGTCAGTGCACGATAAAGAAAACCAGATAGTCCAAAAGTTCGGTGCCCCACTTTATGACGTGTTTGAAAATCATATCGAGTTTGGGGACGCGAAATTGCAGAGAATATTTTTATTAGCTTGAATAATAATAATAATAATAATAATAATAATAATAATAATAATAATAATAATAATAATAATAATAATAATAATAATAATAATAATAATAATAATAATAATAATAATAATAATAATAATAATAATAATAATAATAATAATAATATTATTATTATTATTATCATTATTATTATTTTATTATTATTATTATTATTTCGCGCATTATTTAGGTGGCAAGCTTGTGCGATTTCAATGAGTGATTTGTTAGTTTAGTTTGTGTTCATCCTGTCTACTTCTAAACAGTCCCAAGTGCAGTACAAATTCTCATAATGAGGGTGTAAGCGCTGCCCCGTCTTTGTCTAAGTGTGCATTATTCAACTTGCGTCATGTAAGAACAAAGGTGAGATGCTTTTTCTGGTAAGCTTATTTTTTCTGCTTTCCCTTTTATACAGTGAAACGACCGTGGACTACACGAGACGCGGTTTCTTTATACCAACTCAACTTATCAGAATGTTCGCCCACCCAAAGACATCCTAACACACAGAAGAATGCCACCAGCTCACTTACCTAATGGCAACAACAACCCAGACGTGACGATGAGCGCCAGGACTCCCTCTTCTTCCCAGGACAGCCTAAACGACTTCGGGTTCCGGCCGCTCCGACCAGTCCATATTCTAGGCCTGCGTGCAAACACAAATGTCCCTGCCATGACATTACGTAGATTTCGCCTGTGAGCTACTATCGTCGAGCTAGTCGAACGCATGCGACCGACACTGCCGCAGTGACGAAACTTATACGTAAAGCTCCCAAAGTTCCATTACGACATGCCCAACCTGCCTTCTCCCTGAGATGCCAGAATCGTTCGCTTTCGTGAAGGAGGGAGCTTGCAGGGAAGCGAAAAACTGAGCGCTGCATGTTGCAACGTGCCTCCATTGAAAGTATCGCTCTTGCATGCTCCCGAAGCGTCTATCCTGAAAACACCACTTACAGCTTCAGCGCACATTCATTGTAATGTGTTACGAAATACGCACAAGATGGAGTCGTCTTACACCTAAGGTAAAAGACTCCCAAATTAAAAGGGTCTGTTTGTCGAACACTACAAAATAATGAAAGTGTGCTTTTCAAACGATAGAAAATGTTTCGAAAGCAAGTACAATGAATTTGTTCCTGTAAACATTTTTCCGATTCCCACAAATTAGGGTATGTAGCCAGACGCTTACATATAACCTCTCTGCCTTCTGGCTTTCTATTTCTTCTGGCTTTTTATTAGGACCGCGAGGAATGGTATCACAGCGTAATTAGTCAAAATAGAAAGATCCGTAACCTAATGTATCCTAAATAAACTTTCACGAATCACGCAATATTTTCGTTATTGAACAAATGTCACAAATGAGGAAGCTGTAAAAAAAGCCTGTGAACGATGTTTTTCTGTACGTTGGTATCAACGGGCATGCTAGTATGAAATTTGCCATGATAACCACCTTCTTCAATATTCACCTACTATTGTGGTCACAAAGAAAGAATTATCCAAGGAAAATGTGAAAAAAAGGTGTGCTAGCAATTACGTCTAATAGGATCAGACAGCGAAAGGGGCAGTATAGTCATCCATCATGTGGTTGCCCCGCTCTCGAAGAAAGATACGGCGAAAGTCCAGAATTCTTGTAAAAGGCTGACAACGTAGTAAGTATGACCTGGTTAGTTTTATTATCTGCATACTTTTTCGGGCAAAAAGAAGATATATGATGCAGGCTGCAATAAAACAGGCCTACTTCGCATGACTTGTTGGAAAAAATGTCGGATGTCGTCGTTGCTCGTATTTCAACCGGGCAGGTGTGCATATTGGTAGACCACAAAAAAGGGGGTTGCTGAGATATTATGCATGCATGCACATTGGTGATTCTTTTATTTTCTACAAATAATGAATGAATACAAATATTACGCTCTCACCCAAGAAGCAATGTTTCAAGTATTTCTGAAATTTTACAACAGCGTCTAAATCCGAGGACATTGCACTACCAATGCCCTAACAGGCAAGCTTCAGAGGTAGATATATCTAATGAAATATGAATTCAACAAAGAAGTTAGGAGTTCAGTGTGCCAGTTCACCATGACTGGCCCTCACCGACAAATAGTAAGTTTTGCTGGCAAGGGCATATTGAGGCCAAGGAGGTTTCAAATTAAAACCTTCTTGATTGCAACTTGGAAATATTTGGTTTATTCAAGGTAAAGACGTGTGCTGTCCTTATTACGTCCATGTGCGCGCATGCATTATGCGTACTGTGTCATTGTATGAGCTGATATAGTAGCACATTTAATACAACTGAAAGTTTGCGCTTGTGAATTTTCCTTGCAGTCCGCATTCACAGTAAAACGGCGCCAGGGAAAACGACAGACCAGACAACGTAAGAGAGAGAAAGGTTTACTGTGAGAGTAAAGCTGACAGGTGCACCAAATTCGTTTTTCTGACATGATACTCAGCGTTAGGTAAGTATAGAGGTTGGTAAAGAAAGTGGAGAGAAGGCATTGGTGATAAGGATCATATTGATGATGGACCAGACAAGGAGGAAGCGCCGTACCCAAGGTGCTTTCACAAGGAGCTCTGAAGGCTTCTTCTTCGGCTCGCCATCGAAATTCTACACACAGCTCACCAAACGCTTCACATGTAGTCTCTGGGACTGTCGCATTGCTGGTCACGTGAAGGGGGCTTCCACTTACAGCAACTTTTTTTGTAGCAGGTCACCTGACGTAAAGGCAGCAATTGCTGCCATGGTGCTTTAGTGACTGTGCTCAGCCGCACATTCATTTCGCTCACAGGCGCGCAGCATGACTCTTTGTTGAGGTCGACCGAAGGTAGTCGTTCGAGAGGTGAGCTTGCCGCGTTCATTCGAATCTCAGAATCTTGCAGACTCTGCTTCCGTGTGCGGCCGAAAGAAGGAGTGGCCAAAGGGAGCTGTGCTTTCCGGAGAAAGAACCTTGTGTCTCCTGAAAATGGTCATTTGTCGTCCATGGTAGTAGGCAACCGCCTCGATTGAGTGATAAGCCAGGTTGAGGAAAGTATTTGTTGAGAAGGGATGTAACGTGTCCAACTGTACATTTGGGTTAGTTGCTTCATATTCACGGTTAAACAGCGCCAGTGAAAACAACAGACCAGACGTAGAGGAAGACACGTACACAAGACGCTGTCTGTAATTTCCCCAAAATACTGCTCTCAATAAACTAAATGAATGCTCAATACAAACAAGCTGTCTCTTCAGATATAATTACACATGCAGACACCAGGTGAGGTCTTGATCTACGATGACACCTGGGAAGCAACGGCAATAATTTTACCAGCTACTGATAGGCCTTCGATTTCACTGAATAGAAAGCATAGGTTTGCGTGTAAATCCCACAGCTGCGGTTTTTTTCACTAGCGAGGGTCAAACCTTGCTGGCGAAGATATGTAGATCAAAAGGTTGCCGCCTTCCGTAAGTTTTCGCGGACTTCAGGCCAAGTCACGTTAAACTCCTAGATGGACATAAAAATAAGCACACAGGACGAAGCACTTCATCTCGTGTGCCTCTTCTTTTTTTGTCTTCGTACTGTCACTTCACCAACGGCCGACGCTCTACTCGCTGTTATCAGTGCTAGTGTCTTGCTGTAATTTGACTTTCGGTTTACGTGGCCATAAATGCTGCTCAAGTAAACATATTAGTATTCGACTTGCAGTCCGCGCTCTTCGTCCACGTCATGATCTCGTGACAATATTGACAGAGGATACCTCCAATAATCACGGTTCACATACTATGCCACACCCTTCAACAATATTAGTGATGAAATACGAAAGGTATATCACAGGGAAAAGCTGACAAAGCGTGAAATGATGTTTACACAAGGCTGGCAATGATACATTTATATAAAAACTAATGAATGGCGGAATGATGGCGTGGTTGGTATACATGCTTGAGTGAAATTTGAAGCCCCACCTGAGAGGACAAATACTTGAGTCGTTCTTAACTCCTCCTTGACCCAGGTCTTGCTTGAAATTAGAATGATGAAAGGACGAACCGGTATTTTAAAGTTACTATGCTTGACCTCGAGATTCAGTTTACTTCAGAAGCACGCTTTAGAAGTAGATGAATAACCCTAAGCTTACCTTTCTGGAAAACCAATATCAATGAATAACAAAAAATTAGAGTTTCACAGCAATGGTTAAACAATGAATGCAGTAGCAAGTTGTAATGTTGTACGACGTGAGGCTGGCTGCACACTTTTTCCCATGCGGTCTCATGCAACTTTACAAAATATTGTTGCAAGAGAGCACAGCCGCTCCAGCCACACTTTTCGCACCATCACTTCTCGTTTAGAGTCCAGCAACTGAAAGGGTATACGATACGCTCGCTCAGGGCTGTCGAGATAGCCAAGCAACGCCCGCGCCAGCGATGGCTCGTAAAGCGAAAGTTTGCAGCTCTGGTAGAGGTGTTGGCATAAATCCATTCACATTCACCATATATTTGCAATCGCAATAACAAAATAAAAAAATGAAAAATCAGGGCAACTAGGAGGTAGTGGCGCGACGACTGACAAAATAGCTTACATGATGGCTTTCACCTCTTCGTCATCGTCATTTTCCTTTCGCATCTCTTGCCAGGCTTTACTAAACTATACAAGCATGTTATATGGCTCAACCTCTCCTCTTCTTTCCATCCGCTTCAGAATGGCTAACCTGTTCCGCCCCACAGCTTTAGTATACCCCACAAACCTGTGTCCTGCTTCACCACATCTCCTCCTCTTTTGCGACCCCCTCACCCTCACGTCGCTCATCCTCAATCTGATTTCCCTTTGCCACCCATTGTTTTGCTACGCTAATGATGCCGCTTGGAAAATGCTCGCCATAATTCGCGCGGAGATAAAGGACCTTACTTCCTTTTTAAACCGCTGCACTGTTCATGTTGAAATTTTGACACTGGAAAGCACCTTTGCGCCAACGTCACATTGTTTCAGGTATGAGTGTGGTTAGTGGAAAAATGATACACTTCTTAGGCACAATGTTTTTTTTTGCTACAAAGAACAAGTGAAATGCAATCATGGGGTTATTTATTTTGATATAGTACATGAAAACTTGGAAACTTTGTGTATGTCTTAAAATACTTGTAAGTAAAGAATATCCTGGTGTAGTATAAGTAAGTTAATGATGAAAACTTTGGTTAATTATTGCGTGAGCATTAGATCTTTCTTTTGATGCGGATTTTATAAGTTCCTCCCGTATTTTTATAGATTAAAATCGCATCAGGTTAATGACGTGCTTTAGCCGCAAACAACACAAAAACAAAGTTAAGGAACACTTAATGACAAGCACAAGCGGTGCTTGCCGTTGAGTGTTTATTTACTTTGTGTTTGTGTTAAATACGGCCAAAGCATGTCATTAGGCAAGTAGCAACTAGGCCAACAATCAGTATTGTTAAAATTGCACCATGATGTATTTTAGCAGTTGGCCGAAATTTAGGAGAAGTTAAACAATACTGCGTTCCTAAGCTTTGTATTTCTCTGGTTAAAGTCAAGAATGTGGTCTACAAATTTGTGGGTAGATTTAGGTTCCTCCTAAACAAAAACAGGTGATACTAAACTCCGGAGTTCACAATTGCGTCGATTTCAATAGTTGTATCGTTTTCTACACACAGACGAAGAGCTCCTTTGATACATTTTTCATTCGTTGAGCTTCATTCATGCTGGTGTCGAAGTAACAGATGCGATTAAGTGACCAAGAAACATCCAGGAAACCGCATTTAGCGGACGTTACGTTTTCAGCTGGTAGTCCAGCCTACTTCAGAGTAATGGACAAACAAGGTCCTTCAATTCTCTGACGACGCCTGGCGTCCAATTATACGTTACATTGAACCGATTCCCATTGAACCACTTCAATCTAGCATCTCGTCTACATGCAAGTGTGACCGCCACGGCTTGGATTTAAACCAAGACTGTTGGAACCCGCAGTCGAATGCTTGTAATCGCTGTACTAGACATGCATCGATTCTTGGAGGCAAAAAATTGAAAAATTAGAGGCAACACGGGGACGAAACGTTACCTGCGCTACTCTGTGCAGGCAGGGCTGCTGCAAGGTTATGACGCGAAGGTGATCGTGCGCATGAGCAACTTCGCCGTAGACCTATTGCACGTATCTAAACGCGTGTAGGCACTGTCAATATACTGAAGAGCTTGGAGCGACGTCGCGGCGAATAATGGCCCCGTGAAAACTTGCACAGCAGCAACGAAGCTGCGTCTGAGGACAGCACGTCGGGGGAGCGTCCCGCACGTTGACCAGTTGGTGAGCTCTGAGCTGGGCGGAGCGTAGCCGTCGTGACGTTGCTACAAAGGCCTCAGTATGTCGATATCACCTACTTCTGTGCACAAACATGGAATACGTCTATAGGCGCTCAAAGAAGGGATAGGTGGTGCCTTTTTCTCTTGTGCATTTTAGCAGGAACTCCTTTTACGCGGAATATTTCGAAGCTTTTTTTACATTCTTTTTTTTGAAGCTTCCAAGGAAGATGACCCCACACAATTTGTTCGTTAAAAATGTTTCCAAAACGATGCTGCTATTTTAGACAACTAATTTATTGAAACGGCCATCGTGTGTTATCAAGATATAAATTGCACTTCCTAATGTAGGGGCCCATCGAACTTGGCGATCACGCTGGAAGATTCAACAATTTTGAACTCAAATCGCACGTGCAAACGGACTTGCATGCTTATCAGGGTCAATAAATTATACGTTAAGTACCACTCAATTTGAATGGCGAATATGTGAGCTGTCAAAGATCCCCCGAATAATTTTGAAATGAAGTTGTTTTATCGTACTTTTCCTATTTTTCAATGATTGTAGAATAGGGGGGCTGAGATTTCAATGAATAATACTCAAGAGAGCAATAAATTTCACCGTGAGGAAGGACAAACTGTAGCAAGGATGGCAGCTCAGCTACGTTATCTGCCTCAAACACTGCCTCAGTAATTTTGTTGTCCTGCAGTACCAAACAGGAAATGAGATTTTTTGTGCAGAGGTATATGTTGGAATTTGAGCATGTCTTTTAGTATTTGCATTCATAGACATTATTGTGCTTACACACAGTACACTTGAAGCTTGTCTATATCGATCATTTCTTGCAGAAAAAGAAGAAAAACAGATACTATTTTAGTTTTCTACATTACTCAGTACCGTAGAAACCATGTTTCCTGCCTCTTTTTGTGTCACCTCCTCCCTTTCTAAAAACGTGATGCATGCTACGACATAAACAGATTTTTTTTTGAAAATTCGCAGAGTTTTATGCAACGAAGTCAGTTGTTCAACGTTCGCTTTGGCAATGCGCTTACGGTAGGAACAGATTACACACAGTAGGTACGTTCCGGTAACACTGTGTCTGATGTTCGTTGTAATCTGTCCACCAAACCGTCAAAATCTTCACGTAAGGCAACTTGAAATTGATGCTGATGATTACTAATCTACTGTACAGGCAACGCTTCATTGGTGTATATAAAAAAGCTAATATTTTGTTCCTTTTTTTAAAGCTCAGCAGGTAACGTTTTTCAATGTGCATCATTTCGCAAGTATTTCAGTCTGAAATGGCAATCTCCTAGTTCGTCACGATAGAATATCTTCGCATATATATATATATATACATATATATATCTATATATATATATATAATGTATCAAGCACATTATATATATAATGTGCTTGATACGGGTTCCTGTATTGAAATTTTGTGGGTATTGGTCCAGCTTTCATGTGTAACTTGTGCCGTTGGGGTTTGTTACCGTCCGCCTGACTCAAAAGAAACCTTCGTTAATTGCCTAAACGAATCATTGAGCCTCGTATATGACAGATTTCCTGGCTCTCCTGTGATTCTCGCGGGCGACTTTAACTATCCTGGAATAAACTGGCGGACGGGCACAGCCGATAGCGGCGCAAGGATAGCTGAATGTAAGGACTTTCTTGACGTGATTTCGTCTCACGGTTTAAGCCAAATAGTTTCTATGCCAACACGGGGGGATGCTATCTTGGATCTTGTGCTTACCACCGAACCGTCAAACATGTCTGTTAATGTGTTAGACTGCATCAGTGACCATAATGTCATCCATTGTGAATTCAAGTTAACGCGTAAAGAAAGCGTGAATGAAAAGAAAACAATTTATGATTACGCACGTGCAGATGTTGAAATGATCTATAGCGAACTCTCGTCCTTTTGCGTAGAATTTTTCAACGGCATGCAGCATCGCGACAGCAATGAGAACTGGATGATCGTCTGTCACAAGCTAATCGAACTCAAAGAAAAATACATTCCAAAAATACACATATCTGTGTCTACAGGGAGCGCTTGGTTTACCTCCCACGTGAAGCGATGCATTAACAAGAAGAAGCGCTTTTATTCAAGAGCTAAAACCTTGCAATCTGACGATGCCTGGAAGGCTTATCGCGAACAGTCGCAGTTATGCAAAACCGAAATTGAGGCAGCAAAAGACAAATTTTTCAACCATGACATCTCCAACATGTTAACTGTCAACACAAAAAAATTCTGGAAAGTAATAAACCCCAAGCCGTCGTCTTCATGTTTCATATCGATAATGCAAGGCAACGAGTTCCTCCCGCCCTCTGAAGTCGCTACTGCGTTCAATTCCTTCTTTTGTTCTGTTTTTTCTCGTGAGCTTCCTATTACCGACAATATTCACCTCGGCTCCGTTACCTCCATCATGGAGGACATCGTGATCACTGAAAAGGGAATCGAAGCTGCTATTGATCGTCTTTCTAGCAGCTCTGCTCCTGGTCCAGATGGTATTTGTCCTAAACTGCTAAAGTTAACTAAACCTGTTATTTCTCCCATTTTTGCATGCCTTTTCCAGCAATCGATTCAGTCAGGATGCGTTCCTGACGGATGGAAAGTTTCTAAAATAGTGCCAATTTTTAAATCCGGAGACCCGTCATCTGTCACCAACTACAGACCAATCTCGCTGACCAGTATACCATGTAAATTATTAGAGCATATCATATCTTCGGCAATCATGAAGTACCTAACAAAGCACAACCATCTTTTCAGCAACCAGCACGGCTTTCAACAGGGTCGCTCCTGCGAGACGCAGTTATTCGAGCTGGTCTCTGACATTTACGAAGCTGTTAATGACTCATCGCAAATAGATGCCATATTTATCGACTTCGCCAAGGCGTTCGATAAGGTAGCTCATAACCGTTTATTACAAAAACTTCGCTATTTTAATATACATAGTCAGGTTGTGAATTGGATAAGGAATTTCTTAACCGACAGGTACCAATTTGTAACTGCCAATGAATTTTCTTCCTCACGATCACTGGTCAAGTCAGGGGTGCCTCAGGGCTCTGTATTGGGGCCTATTTTATTCCTATTGTATGTAAATGACATCAGCAATAGCATTTCATCTACAGTTCGATTATTCGCAGATGACTGCGTAATTTATAGACGAATAACTACCACCTCTGATAGTGACGCTTTGCAATCTGACCTTGCGAAAATTGCAGATTGGTGTGAACAGTGGCAAATGGAGATAAATACTTCGAAAACTAAGGCTGTAGCCTTCACTAGAGTGTCTAATCCTAAGCTTACTCATTATTTGATAAATGACTCAGTCATCGCGCGTGCGCATACAATAAAATACTTGGGAGTTCATTTATCTTCTAACATTTCATGGAGTGACCACATCGAAGCAATCTGTAGCAGTGCATGCAAAACTCTTGGTTTTATCAGGCGTAACCTTTATTTGGCAAACAAGTCTACTAAATTATTGGCCTATGCGACGTTGGTTCGCGCAAAACTAGAATATGCATCTTTTATTTGGAACCCGCACCAGTCTTATCTCATCAACAAACTCGAAGCAATTCAAAATAAAGCAACCCGCTTCATTACCAAAGATTATTCACGAACATCAAGCATAACTAACCTAAAAAAATCTCTGAATCTAAGCACCCTAGAGAATAGAAGAATCATAGCACTTCTATCTCATTTCCACAAACTTTATCACTCATCATCATCGTTCCGCGTACGCCACATCACGGCCGCCCATCGTATCTTTCCGCGCCTGGATCACCCCTTTAAAGTACAACCCGTTTTTGCTCGAACAAACTTCTTAAGTAAATCCCCCCTCTTTCTCGCAATATATCACTGGAACAAGCTACCTGCCGACGTCGTTTCTTCCCAAAATCATGAAGATTTCATGAATAAACTTAAAAGTTATTTTAATGAAAGTTAATATTGATCTTGTGCATATCTGCTTTGTTGTACTTATTGTCGTTGTTCTTGTACGCGGTATTTCAATGAACGTGAATTATCCTTTCTTTGCATCCTTTTGTTGTTTTGAACACTGCGAAAATTTTCCTTAGAGTTTTTTTTTTTTTTTTTTTTTGTAGTACTTTCTTTATTCCTCCACGTAGCATCTCTGTACTGTTAAGTAATAATATCTCTATATACGTATGTGCATATCAATCGTTTGTATTTGTTATTCAAATTATACACTGTAATTGTAACAGCTTTATTGTGCTACAACTCCCCTATGTAATGCCTACCCAGGCCTTTAGGGTACTTGAATAAAAAAAAAAAAAAAAAAAAAATAAGAGTAGATGCGCCTTCCTTTAACAACATGTTTAATCAGCCGACGTTTCGACGGGAGCCCATTCTTTTATGCCTTGAAAAAGACGGGGCTCCCGTCGAAACGTCGGATGAATAAACAAGTTGTTAAAGAAAAGCGCATCTACATATATATATATATATATATATATATATATATATATATATATATATATATATATATATATATATATATATATATATATATATATCTATATATATATATATATATATATATATATATATATGATTCAAAAAAGAAGTTTTGTGGGTCCGGTGCAAATACAGTTAAGAAATAAAAGAGCACACTTACGAATATTTGATAGTTGTTTACTCTACGTTTCAGCCGATATGTAGAGTAAACAACAAACTTTTGTAAGTGTGCTCCATTATTTCTTAACTATATATTTATATATATATATATATATATATATATATATGCGCAAATTACGTGGAGATCTCACAAGCGCATACGAAATATTGTGCAATAGTTCGAACGCACGCAGTATTTACATTTATAAAAAAGAAGAAATAAATTGGAGCACAAACAAAGTGTATTCGTTGTATCGAAAGAATGAGTGCGTACTTTACTTTGTCAGATCCTGTCACGCGCGGTCTAGCCGAAATCAATGACTGCGAAGTCCGATGGGGAACCATTGTATTTTCTCGAAGCACTTTCAACAATGTTGTGAAAAACTAGGCCTCACGACACGGAATCGCCGCAGAGACTAAGCATCCGCACATAATTGAAAGGGTCTGATTCAATTGCAGGAAACTTGTCTTAGAAGCGTGCACTCTTCTGCTTTCTAGCGTACCGATCGCGCCGGTCATCAAGTTGAAGTACGTTCCCTTGAATTACTTTGCGGTGGCACGCTACCAGTTTGCTTCGGCGAAATTCTCAACAGCGAGTTTCAATTTCGCCGTATATATAGTTACTGCAGCACATCGCAATGAAATTATCAAAACGCGTGTTGCAGATGGCGAAGCTTAAACTTCCGAAACCGACCAAGCGTGCGTTGTTGCAGCGCGGACGCAGAGACAGAGGGGAACAGCTGGCGCGACAGGTACTCGCACGCCTGTGCGGAAAGTCGTCAGTGCCGTGTCGTGATCGTGCATTCCGCCATTATCGCGGTGGTAGAGATTGGAAGAGAGGGAGAGGCAAACGCTCGAACGGTCGCGGCGACCCGTCAACGGGTTCGTTTTCGGGTGCGGTATCCTAGGAACCCTATTTCGGGGAAGTCTTCGGAAGCAGGGACTTCGCACTGGCAGCCTGTTAGACTGCGCTCGTCTGCTCGGTGAGGCGTGCACCCGGCCGAAGCATCGAATGGTTCAAAGGTGTGCGCAGCGGTGAGCTGGATCGGGCGGATCGGGGAGCGCGAAATATGCGAGTAAATATTTTTTTTATCCGAAAAGCTGGCAGAATATTAGTGGTGTGCAAATTATGCGAGGGCGAAAATGATACGCGTAAATATGGTATATATTTCACATCTTGTGTCATGGCCACAAAACATTCTTAGTACAAATTGTAGAACGCATATCATGTAACACTTCATAGGTTCATAAGTGATCGTACGTCGCATTGTAGAATGCCTTCACATCATAATGACACCTTCATTTGACGTAATTCCTCGCTCCGAGAAAGTTTTGAGGCTTTTTAGATGGGGCTCGGCCAACTTTGACCAAATAATGCGATACATTCAGACCTCAAAAAAAAAAAACACGCATCCCTGCGAAGTGAATCCGGTCGCCTGAGCGAAGATTTGGTCAACGTGTGGGTTAGTAACCATACATTAACCGGAATTGCCCCATATAATGTAAATTGAGTGACATAAAGTGACGTAAAGTTACATGAAGTGCGCATATAGTGCACATTCAAGTAGCCGAGCTGCATAAAGGTTTGTGATTGTAGGTGATCTACAGTCTTCTACCACAATTGTGAGAAATATAGGTCTATTGTTAAGCATTTTACAGCGAAAGCTCCATATGGCTTGGAGAAACAAAAATCCGTCCGACAGTGGTGTCACGAGCAATGTCCATTGGCTGTATCGAAATAGTACATATGAAAGATTTATAAAATCAGACAGCCAGCACTGCAACCACAACGGACGCTTGACGAACACTAGGGTCTATTTGAGAAGCAGTCCCAATGTGCGGCATGGCTCTGTGGTAGAGTGTTTGATTTGCACGGAGAATGTTTAGGTTCGATTCCTGCAGGAACCCTGACATTAATTCTTTGCATGTTTGTTCCCGTCGTTCCTGGGTAGCTACCAAGTTTCTATCACCTGTGGCACATACCCGTACACCAACGGCACGTACCCGCCCGCGGGTATGTGCCACGGTCCGGCGGGAAGTGTTTGACGACGTACGCGACGGGTTTGTGAAATTGTTCGTGTGCTGACCAGCACTTCATATTCGTCATACTATTTACGCTTTCATACTAATTTTGGTTCATGCATAGCTAAGGAGTGACTGTGAGAGCACCCAAGCGTAAGCGGCCAGATAGATATATACATAGATACGCAAATAGACGTCGAGATTGCTTATAGTACGCAAAGTTGCGAAACGTTTCTTAGCGAACTTCGGCGACTTTGAGCGTATCTATCTATCTATCTATCTATCTATCTATCTATCTATCTATCTATCTATCTATCTATCTATCTATCTATCTATCTATCTATCTATCTAGCCGCTTACGTTTGGGTGCTCTCGTGGTCACCCTCTTGACCTGGCGTGAAGCGAAACTAGCTTGGGAGGGCAAGATGGTTTTACGAATATGACGCGCTGCTCAAGACCTCAATATTGTCACAATCCCGTCACGTACGTCATCAAACAGGTCCCGGCAGTGAGTGGCACACATACCCATGGGCGGGTATGTGCCGCCAGTATGCGAGTATGTGCCACAGGTGATTGACACTTAGTATCTAACCAGGAACGACGAGAACGCACATGGACAATTTTAAAGCGCGAGAGTTGAGAATTACCCGACATAGGTAACGTCGACCCGAGGAATTCAAAGAATAAATGTCAGGGTTCTAGCTGTAATCACACTCGAGCATTCTGCGTGACAACGAAGCATTTTACCAGAGAGCTACGCCAGGTCTCGAAACTATACTTTTCAAATAGACGTTAATCTTCGTGAAACGTCAATAGTGATGAAACGTCAAAAGCACCCAACTTTTTTAATGAAACATACCTACTCCTTTGATACAGCCGTCACGTCGGGTTGACGGCAATTGTGGTTAGGTGTCACGCGCTGAAGTTGATTTATGTAGCAGTGTCCAGGGCCAGCACCTTAGCGAGCTTCAGCGCTTCGTATCGGCTTCTGTTGTTGCTACACTGTTCCAGTTGACATCGTTGCGCAAGTGCAAACAACTGGTTATATGAACATATGCAACTCTTGAACATATGTCTTTGCGTGCAAAATTCGTACATATATTTAGCTTCAGGTTATGACGTGTCACAAAATAAAAAATTGCAACACGGTCACCTTCCCTTTGCATGCTTCGCATTACGTCGATTCTCAAGTACGTGGTATCTGCAGAATTTTTTTTCGGTCGAACTCGCTTGTTTAAACTTTACTGATTTTTGCAGTCTATATAACAGTTCCTATCACAGGATTTTCTTCCCTGTTTTTCACACGCCACACGCCACAGATGGCAGTTGCATCTCAATGGGGGCATGAAGTGAAAGGACGCTTGTTTGTTTATAGTTAGCTAAAGCTTGTTAGAAAACGCAGATGAAGAAAATAATTCGGCAGACTTGCTGCAGCCTTTCTCACAATTACATTGTGGTTGTGAAATTGCAGAAAACAATAGAATTAGCGTGCATTTTCGGCTATGTGCGAGGTATACGAATTGAGCAGGAAGAATGCAGCTAGAGGAAATATCTCGTCGATGGGTTCTTTTTTTCTCCCTCTTTTTTGTGTATCTCTGTGAACACAGAGAGGTTGTAAAGACGCGAAACAAGGTCTCGTCAGGCCCATGTCCTTGAGGCGTTTGCACGTGATAAAAAGAATGATACTAACAGACAAGACATTGAGACGACAAACATGAATAATTACTTCACCTTTGCACGTTTGATGCTCAAGCGCCTTCAGGCGTCAGCGTTTAAATACCAAATAATGAAAAGAAACAAGGCACGCGAGTGAAGGTGCGTCTGTTTCGTTGTTTTTTTTTCTTTTCACCAATGCGCATCAAAAAAGTCTTTTTTTGACTTCCCTCGGTAGATCGTTTTGAAATGCATGTCAAAATCAATTAGGTCGACAACAGGCGCCATCGGCACGCTCTCAATTCTCAGGAAAACTTTAAGAAAAGTTCGCTCGTGACAGCTCATATGTGGGCTGAATTGGCTGTCTATCTTCAAAATAATGAAATTACGTGATCTAAAGCTACCCGTGTGGTTATTTCTGTGGTGGGCTTCGTATTATTTTATTTTTTCTGACTATGATTTACAAAATGAACGAAGCTCTTTGTTGTGAGCTATGTACATTGTAAGTACGTTTTACGCATCAACATCCTTTTTGCCGATAAAGGAAATAATGCACGGGCCCAAAGGAAAAAAATAGTAGAATGAGCTCCCCAGAGGTGGTGGACGCGGCGCGGAAGAATGGAGTGCAAGGTGAAAATATATCGCATTGCCCTGCGAATACAACTAATTCCACGTAGTTGTCATCCGTCTTTTCCTTCAGATGAAACGGCATTGAGCGTCTCCCAAAAATACAGGGTTATTTCTAGCACCAGTTCCAAAAGCAGTGAGTACAGTTACCGTAATTAAAAATGTGTTTTACTTAAGGAATGCAGATAGCTGGGCTGTTTCGTATATGATTACGACGGGAAGAAAGAGCGCTTGCCATGGGACATAGAAAAAATAAAAGACAAGGGTGCAGAGCTAACTACCACTGGTTTATTGCTAGGAAGTTTAATATTTGTAGGATCTTTGTGATGATGAGTAACTGAAACATAGTGTCTGAGCAGAGATATTTAAAAATTGGTTACGTCAGACTTGGTGCCGAAAACAAGCTCTCGCGTTTTCACCATGTAAATTATTTCATATTTATGCACGGAAACTGACGGCATGCTACCAGGCAGGGGATTCCAAAGCGATATCGCACGTAGAAAAAAAAAACGGTGTATATAAGCATTTGTGCGCGCCAAAGAAGTCGTTATGTTCAGAGCATGAAATTCAAGTTTTACAATAGCAATAAAAATTGGGGACATGGATGCAATATTCGGAGCAACACTGTTTGAGGGTGATCGCGGCTGCATGCGTGCTATTCTTTTTGCTTGTGCACCACAAGTTGGACACAGGAAACACCACCAAGTCTACACCATCGCGATGTGTACAATCTTGTGAAGTCTAATGTGCGTAAATCAAACAGTATCCGTCTAAATATTATTATTTTGACAATGCTTCACAAGCATGCTGGTTTGTTTTTAAAGGACTACTATCAATGGTCTCTTTAAAGCATGTTGTCTTGTTTTCACTTTGTCCAACTTTTTTCATAAATGCAGCTACTTCATACAAAATGCTCTTAAATTTGGTAGAATTCGTCATTCTACGAAACAATTTTAAATTACAAATTTATAGAATTTGTAATTCTATCAATTTGACTAAATTAGCAGCTGTGATTTTCTCTGTACTCCGAGTATTTTTATTTTGGACGTTTTATTCTTGAATATCAAGTCGCCCTGAAGGAACACATATTACGACTTTATTGTCAGCGTGAACTGGCTAGCGTTAGTTTGATGAATAAAATAGCATATATAGCAGGTATAAAAGAAGGACAAAGAAATTCACGAAACAGAAGTATTGCATGGTAAAGGTATTGGGGAATCGAACCATTATTCAAAATACAGATCGGGTACGCAGGCACACAGAGGTAACATAAATCTATCACAAACATAAATGAAGAGGCAAATTACTAATGGAGAGGAAAAGAAATACATAGAAGTACAGTCTGTCACAAGGCAAGCTGTTCGGCTGAATATTGCGCCCAATGCTGAGAACGTCACTCGCTTCCACATTGCTACGGTATTGCTGGAACATCAATATCCCGAGAGCAGGTCGCGTGCCTTGCTCCATATTGGAGAAAAACAGCGGGGCCCACAAAAAGGTAGAAACCCTCTTATAACGACACTTTAGGCTTCAATATCTTCAGGCTGCGGTGCCTCAGTTTGTCGCATTCTGTTCATCAATTTCGCTCCACATTGCTCGATTTGCTCCTCCGAGCACAAAAAAGCACACAAAGAAACGCGGACACACCCGTAAACAAATTTATCTCCGCTACTCTTTAAAAATTGCAAGAAGAAGCAGAAGGAAGCTAGCAATGAAAAAAAAATCGAATACAGTGGTTGTGCGTGTGACACTACGCTTCGACAAGTGGACTTCTCTTGCTTGTTCAGTTCTAACCATGAAGAAGACTAAGCCCACTTGCTGAAACGACGGCTTGAGCACACAATCACTGTTCACGGATTCTTTCATCCCTACAATTCAGGAAGACTTGTCAAAAAGTAAAACTGCAAGCTGACGCCGGAAGATGCTACGTGGAGAGATGTGGTGCCATCAGTCAAGTGACGAAAGACTTTCAATGGGACTACACGTTTGATGAGTACACTCAGCGAAGAAAGCGCGCTTTGTAGTCGGTTTTGTTTTAATAAGTGTATATAAGGAGAGGTTGATGCCGTTGCGTGGTGCCGAGTACTCCTCTTCTGTTGCGCAAAAGCTGGCATTCCATATTTCTTATCAAACACAAGGCTATACATAGGTACATAAAACAACGCTTATGCAGTGAGTCCACGTTTTTTAGTACTGAACTGTGTCCACACCACAAATAAATGTGTCTACAACACATATAATTCTGTCCACATCACGCAGAGTTTGTAAAAACAAAAGTAATTAAGCCAATTCAACTGTCCACACAAAACATAAAAGGTCATTGAAACGTCAAAGGTGATCATGTCTCTTAAGTACTGATCTGTTTTCAGAAAGATATTGTAGTGAAACACAAAAATATTGTTATGAAACATACCAGCAACCAAAATTTCATTTTCGTTTCATTTTTTTGGTTTAGAATTTTTGTGATATTTCTCATTCCTCCAGAAAGTGAACCACAGCCACGCTGCAGTGGCTTGTAGCTTTCTGTTTAGCAATGGACCCCAGATTTTTGCAATTCATGGAGGTCACTTATCCAAAGAATTTAGTTCATCAACAATGACTGGGTGCTGCCACAGCTAATGCTACACGTTCCGTCTCCAGTGCCCGACTTGCCGTCAGGAGTTGGGATACAACGTATAGGTAAATAAAAAAAAAGATATGTACAAGGTAAGCGCCCACTTGATACGAAAAAAAAACAAGGACGAAACAAACGTGGTGTATTCCTACGATCAAAACTAAATCTAATTTCGACTGCTTTTCGTTTGTTTTCGAGTACTTGCGAATACGTTGTTGGTTACGTATACATACAATCACCGTTATATTGTCGTGTGGAAGTGGCAGGGGCGTAGGGAGCAGTCGACGTCTTCAAAGTGAAACTTTATTGCGCCGAACTTGAGGCCGCCCACCCGGAGGATTCAATGACAATCAGGCACAGATAATCTAAACCACTTAATATGGGTACAGAGTGCTCCTAACTGTATTGGGAAAGTGAGATTACTGCAAAACACAATAGCACTGACAGCGGCGAACCGAGCATCAGCCATCGAAAAACTCACAAGTGGTGAAGTGCATCGGTAATAATACGTGTATCATCGAATATTTCAGTCTTATCACTGGTTGTCACGCAAGCTCTGGAATAAATTCGAGCGTTCTTGTCTTGCGCGTAATCGTGACAAAACGATGTACAATAATTGTGAAGCGCCTCGAAAAATGAGGAGTGGTTAGCGCTGGGTATTGCCGACAGTCTATGGGGCGAAAAAATTGAATACAGGAGACGTGAAAACTAAAAACATCGCGTCACAATGCCGCCCTTTAGCAAGCATTCTTCCGAGTCTTAAAACAGAACACAGAGAGAAAGTGCATGCATGAATATAAGTAAGAACAATGAAATAAGAAATAAAATAATAAAGCACACAACACACAATAATTCCCAACTACGCAAGAGGGTGTATCGCTAGTGAAACGGCCAGAATCCTAAATAGCAAGGCAGAGCACTTCAAGAACGGAAGCTATACACCTAGGTACTTGAAATGGATTCCGGCGCACATGGGCGAACATGAAGAAAAACTCAAGACCCGCTTAACATGAATGAGAAGGTCCACTTTGCCACGCGCGAACTCACCATCCGCGGCTGGGAACAACCATCTAAGAACCCCAGGGGGACTAATCCTGAGTTTCATAATAAGGAAGGGTAGCATCCCACGTCTACCACTCGAAGTCGATGTACTTGCCCTGCATGTCGACAATAGTTCATGTTTAGACACTGAGTGAGACAATTTTATGTCGGTGGTATAGACGCTGGTCCGGCTGTGGCTTGTCTGGCAGTATCTCCAAATCGCCTGAGTTAGCTCCACAGAAAAGCCCGTACCCCAGTAGGTGATAAAGACCACTGGGGCGCCAGGACGCAGGACACTGTCTTCAATGAAGAACTTCGCTACCCCGGTGGCACTGCCGATAGGTAAAGGCCTTGTTTCGACGCACGAGAAGTATAGTCGGTACTTGGTAGTTACGACGATTCATTTATTCCTTCAAGTCGACATGAGAAATGACCTCAGCAGGTTTATGGCGTCAAGCGTCATTGCCATAGGTACATGCCAATTCGTTGGAACAATTGGTGAGGTGGTTAGATTGGCTGAAGAAAGTCGGCTGGTCTTGTCGGTGGTGTCCTTCATCGTTGAGAGTCTCGGCATCTCTTGAAATAAGAAGCGGCATCGATGGTAAGCCATGCCCAGCAGTACCTTTCCTGTATTCTTGTGAGCCTATGGGGAACACCAAGGTGTCCAGCCGTCGGGTCGTCGTGTAGGGCCTGGAGGACTTCTGGTCTTTTTATTTTCGACCAAATTCAGCCCCATCGAATCATAACCCTGCGAACAGGTTCTCGGTTAAGCTGTAGGCCGGTGTGCACAGATTCGGGTGCACGTTAGTGAACCCCAGGCGGGCAAAATTTCTGGAGCCCTCCATAACGGCGTCTCTCATAATCATTTAATGATTTTGAGTCGTTAATCCCCACATACCAATCAATCACTCAATCAATCTGGTTCCCGGTGAAAAACAAAACAATTACTTTTATGTTGTTCATTTGGACATGAATGTCAAACGAACTTAACAAATTTAGGTACAACCGACAAACGACTCACCAAGTTGATATGGTTGATTCAGTGCAGGTCGCATTGTCCTATTTTTTATGCTGAGAGCAGGCTCTCTTGAAGTTTCTGGCTAGAGGCCATATCATAAGTTAATTGCGCAATCGGTATTATCTAGTTAGACTCGGAAAAATTGTACAAAAAGTGAACACATTTTGATTTACCGCGAATATTGCTACGAGCAGACCATATCGAATCTTGTCGAATGTAAATAAAGAAATAAGAAAATTGACATCGAGATGACATGATGAAAGCGAACGCGCTTAAAAAACTGACAAAAGCGTATATCATCTGAACACATGAGCATATGTGTAGGCTGTCGCAGCGAGAGCCGGTATGGTTTTTTTTAAACAGTGAGTAAATGAAGAACTAATCGAGAGAAAGATGTGCGAGAGAAGAAGGTTAACGAACCCTCAGAGCTCCTCTCACGTCGACTTTTGTTTTGAAGACTAAAGTTTCTTGGAAAATAAAAGCAAGATCAAGCGCCCATTTTACATTTTTTATACCTTCAGGCTAATAAGTTATAGTCCGATTTATTGTAGAGAATGAAAAAAAACGTCTTCAGACAGCAAAAAGACTAGGAAAGACTGGCAGTCGACGCTGCTTCAATTATCTTCCATAAAACGTACTGTATCTGATCCTGTCCTGGCCTTCTGAGTATCGGCTTTCTCAAATAAAAAAAAAGTTCCCCTGGCAAAAAGACCTACCCCTGAAGGTTTCTGGCACAGCATCATTACTGAAATGCCCGAACGCTGTAAAATCTTGAAAGCCAGTATACATTTGAGATTATAGTTCAGAGATTCGTTGGCAGTATACAATTTAGGATCAAAAATGCACGAAGACACATGAGTAGCAGGTACACTATAGGGGCCGGCCTCTCCTTCATCATATTGAATTAGTGCAAGCCAAACAATGTATAGTAGCAATACTTCTCCCACAGGTGTATGGCATTCTGCAAACAATTTTCCGATCAGCGCTGTTCATTGGTTCATTGATTTGTGGAGTTTAACGTCTCAAAAACCATATGATTATGAAAGACGCCGTAGTGGAGGGCTTCGGAAATTTCGACCACCTGGGGTTCCTTAACGTACACCCAAACCTCAGCACACGAGACCACAACATTTCCGCCTCCATCGCAAATGCAGCCACCACAGCCGGAATTCGATCCCTCGACCTGCGGGACAGCAGCCGAGTGCCTTGGCCACTAGACCACCGCCGCGGGGCGATCAGCGCTCTTCAAACACCTTCAAAATGTTTTTGTAGTTTTATGTTCTAATACTCCGATGTCATTGACTTCGCACACCTATTGCGTTTAGAGCAGTTATTCAGAAGGGGTGTCAAAGCTACTAACAAGAGCCAGAAAAAAATCTAAGCATCTGCACCAAGTGAATCATTAGGAGGGAGAAGGAGCACTACAGATCGTTCTTACCTTAATTCACCCGTGGCATTAATCACTCGCGCATGTAGAGGACTGACAACGCGTGTGTATATCACAATAATTAATATGTTTGTTTGCTTGTTATTGTCTAATTTACAGCCCGAGAAGACTCGCGTCTTCAATCAATTTGCTGTGAAAATTCGCCACGCAGCATCACTCGGATTCACAAGCGCATGGCATATCCGCGCTGCAATTTACGGGCACCGAGATAAATGACAGCATATCCACGGGGTGAATGATGGAGAGCGGCACGAACATGGGCCCGCACGCTGCTGTCGTGCCGCTTCGGCCTCCCATTCTCGGACGGACGCCGAGGTCTTGTCGGCGGCGCCGCGCAGCTTTACGGCACGCTTCTGCCTCGCGCACTCCCACATTTGGGTTCTGTCTTCGAGCGTGAGCCGCCGCCGCCTGCGCGCACGCCACTCTGCCGCCCTGTTCACTCACCAACCTTCTGAATGTGCACACGCCGAAATGGCTTTTATTAAAGACGATAATATTTCTCGGCGACCTTCGACGAAAAAATTTTGGTCCATCTGTCTGTTTGTCTGTCTGTCTGTCTGTACATCTGTCTGTTCGTCCGCCCATAACGATACCTCAAACGGCACCAATAGGCCAACCCCATCCGCAGCGCCCACCAATATTGCTCAAGCTTCAGCATTCAAAGTTGTGCAATTGTCAATTAAAAAGCAAATATTGCGCATATCTGAGACGCCATAACAACATGTCTATGTTTTGTATGCCTGCCTTTACACGAGAAGAGGACAGATACAAAACACTCTAGGGACTGCAGCGTTTAACGCGCTGCGCTGACAGTGCAACGCGATGCCCAAGAAGGTGTTTCCAACGCTTTGCTACGATGATACGGTGGTGGCACGTGCCCGTCGCGTTTAATTCTACACCTTATCACCTCCGTGACTGGTGCGCATCTTTCTCCGCGGTCGCGCATGCCTTCGTTTTCGAAGATAACTGCCAGATGGCACTTGTGTTTACTGTGTCTAGATGCGCTTGTTCGCTTCCGTTACACGCTCTAGGCGCTCTAACGCAGCGCCTTCAGAATACCATTCACCAATTTTATTGCCCCGAACATCAAATAAACGTTTTGTTCACTCTCTCCAGACGCAAGACTATCGTCTTTCGACAACATTTACAGTGTAACATGTAGATTCGGGCCAATGTTTTCACTACACAAAACCCTCTAGCGTACGGCGCTGCCGACGAACACGCAATCGCCAAGGTCTTCGTGTGACGTTGATCCTATTTTCTTGCGCGCTCGCACATCGTGGTTCTGTCTTCGAGCGCGAGCTGCCGCCACCTTGCCTGTATCATACTTTTTTTGGCGAATCGTGAATAACCCGCTGGCCTTAACCGTCCGTCATATGTCTGTGTGTTTGACGCATGGAAGGATGGACCTGTGCACGGACGAATGCATGGATGGACGCATGGACGGGTGTATGAACAGATGGGCCTATCTGTATCGTACAGGTGGCACAAGATTTGCGCATGAACTGTTAAGAGATGTATATGATACGCACGAATTAAGCGCATACATAACCGGCTCACGCTCAATAAAGAGAGCTTTTTCAGTTCCGGCCACCCGACGTTATGCGTCATTGATACATGGTGTCAGAAGTGCCGCGCACCCATCGCCACATACATCGGCGCCGACGGCGAGATGTGCAGTCGGAATGAACTTTGTTCGACCACCAGGTGCAGTACGCTTCACAGGAGACTTAGGCAAGAGCTGGCCATTGTTCAAGCAGAATTTTGAGCTCTTCTTTACAGCTATCGAACCATCCGAGCAATCACGACCACAGGAGACGAAGACTGTGTTGCTGCTTACAACTGCAGGCGAAGAAGCCATAAAGGGATTCAATGCCTTTGTTTTTTTCGGAAAGCAAACTCAGCACCAGTTACGTTACGGAAGTTAGGAAGTTTGACGAGCATTGTATGAGCCAGAGCACTGAGACATACGAACGCTACTTGTTCAGGAAGCAAATGCAAGAACCAGGCGAACCGTTTGAGCACTTCGTGCAAGACTTGAAGACACAAGCTCGTCTGTGTAACATTGGAAACCTGCGAGACTCCATGACACGGGATCAGATTCTTTTTTTAATACAAAACGAGAAAGTGCGATAGAAGCTGCTGCGGTGCACGAATCTAACGCTACATAAAGCGGAACACAATTGCAAGGCTGCAGAAGCGATAGCAGCGCAGCAAGAAGTATGGCTACAGGACCATCAAGTAGATCCGATTCGGAACTTTTCCGTGCCAGGAAGGCACCATCGCGAAAAGAGACAAAGAAGCAGTAACGCAATGAAGCCACTAGACTGGATATGTCCAAGATGCGCGCGAACACATGGGCCAAGAAAGTGCCATGCATTCGGGCATACAGCCACGGCCACGTCTATGTAGAGCGCGCGAGGAGCCAGTTTTTCCTCCACGGGGTGAAAGCTTAAGGCAGTTTCGAGCTCTAATGTGGTCAGCCTGACAGCTAGGCTGCACATGCTTCTGATACAGCACTTCAGAGCCCGAAACTGCCTCGAGGGTTTGCCCCGTGGACCGAAAACCGGCTTCTCGCACGCTCTACACAGACGTGGCCGCGGCTGTAATTGATACTGCCAGCGGAAGAACCAATTGGCAATTCGCTGCAAAGTAAAAAGTCCAGTTAACGAGCTCCCTGGCGATACAGAATGCTTTGACGTGTTGAATGCGTCCTTGAGAAGCAAGGTCAGTGGCCGGGACTGTCATGTTCTGCGAACGTTGGGATTAGGTCAGTAAGCTTTAAAGTCGACACCGGCTCCCAAGCAAACATTATCACCAAGATGCAGCCAAAACCATCACTATAGTCCAACGGGTCAATTCTACGTTTCTGCGGTGGCAAGAAAATCAAACACTGCGGCACCATCATCACGGATGCGACACTCAACGGGCACACCGCAGTCCTCCAATTCTTCGTCGCACGTAAAAGTCAAGCAATTTTAGGACTGCAAGCTTGTGAATACATTCAACTGCTTTCACGCTCAGTGCACAGGGTGAAAAAAGCCTACGAAAGAAGTAGCAGAGGAATTTCAGCACATTTTCAGTGGCAAGCGCCGCTACCACATGGTATTCCGTTACGACGCTGTTCCGGTGATCCAACCAGACCGGCGGGTTCCACTAGCCTTTCGAGAACCGCTGCGTGAAGAGCTGGAACTATAAAACGACGCGGCATCATTGCAAGCGTGGCCGAGCCGACAGATTGGGTGAGTCCTCTCGTTCTAGTACGTGAGAAGGATGGAAAGCCTCCGGTTTCCTTGGATCTAAGGAAGATTATCGAGTGCTTAAAAAGGGAACACTATCGAACGTGAACACTATCAAGGACATAGAAGAGAACACTATCGAGGACTTAGAAGCAAAACTAGCCGGTGCAAAAGTACTTACTGACCTCGATGCTAACGCTGTTTTCCACCAGATACCACTGGATGAAGAAACTTCAAAACTTTTCGCGTTTGCAACGCCTTTTGGGCGATACCGCTTTTTGAGGCTACAGCTTGGTATTTCTTCAGCATGGGAGGTTTCCCAAAAAGCTTCGAATTAATTGTTTGAGAATGTGCCAGGTGTAAAGGCATACGCTGATGACGTAATAATCTGGAGCTTGTCAATACAGGAGCACGATCAACTACCGAAGTCTGCCTTTCAAGCAGAACAACGAGCCGAGCTGACTTTTAACGCGACCAAGTGTGCACTTCGTGTCAAAGAAATAAAATTCCTAGGTGAAGTAATTAGTTTCAAGGGCATCAGACCAAATCCTAATCAGGTGCAGGGCAGGACGCAAATTCCAAAGAAAAAGGACAAACAAGCAATTCGAAAAACGCTGGGCGTCGGAAACTATTTCAGTAAGTTCATGCCGTCTCTGGCCGAGAAAACGGTACTTCGGAGCTTCTTAAGGCACGATACAGAATTTGAATGGACAATAGGCCACACTAGAGAATAGCCGATGCTTTGTGATAGTATGTGTCGCCAGCCTTTGCTATCACTGTTTCACCCAAAAAAAAGGACACGAAAATGTCATGTGATGCGTCGCAAAACGGAGTAGGTGCTGCCTTGCTACAGTGTGAAAACAACACGTGGAAGCCTGTTGCATACGCGTCAAAGTCGCTCGACAAATTCGAACAAAAGTATTCGCAAATTGAAAAGGAAGCCATGGTTATTGCGTATGGGTGCGCAAGATTTCACCATTTCACATACAGTACGAAGATTATCGTGGAAACAAACCACCACCCACTGATAACGATTTACCTCTCAAAAAGCAATCGGAGATATGCCACCAAGGCTTCAACTTTTTTTTGCGTCTACTTCGATACGACTTGGAAATTACGATTATTGCAGGGAAACACCTCCTGTTGGCCGACATGCTATCCCGGGCGACTGTCAACTGCAAGAACAATGCCACAGATGCAGAGGTACACGCCTTGAGCATGCTTTCATCCTGTGTCATCAAGAGGACCCAGCAGCAACTTGCCGAAGAGACAAGTAAGAATATATATCTGGTAAAATTAAACACACCAATCGATGGCCAGCTAACACCGTTTAACGGAGAGCTCTTCCAGGTGCAAGCTGTTTTATTAAAAGGATGTAATATTGTAATTTCCTCTAGCATTAGGCATAAAATTATTTAAGAAATTCACCATTAAGCATGAAATAATTTTAAAAAATCCCCAAGGGCTTCTTGGCATCACGAACTGCAAGTGTGGGGCTCGTGATAGCGTTTTCTGGCCTGGAATGAAGTCGGGACATTCAAGACTTAGTACAAAAGTGAACAATGTGCAGAAAAATCGACTACAGCCAGCCTCGTGAACCATTGTGGATGCGTCCGATACCTGAGCAAGGATGGTGCCGAGTAGGTATAGATATTTTCCGCTATGGCGGCAAGACTTACCTGTGTTTCTACGATGCATTTTCAAACTTTCCTGAGGTAGAAATGCTCAAAGATGCATTTGCTTTCACGGATATCCAAGCGACAAGTGCCTTTTTCCCCAGATGTGGTATACCGTTGGAGGTTTTCTGTGACAATATACCACCTTTCTCGAGCAAGTCTTTTGCCGCCTTCGCACGAGAGTGTGACTTTTTGCATATCACTTCTAGCCCTGGCTATCCGCAGTCTAACGGTTTAGTAGAAAAGGGGGTACAGTTAGTAAAACAGATTTTAATGAAAACTTTTGAGGCAAAGTACGACTTTTGGCTGGGTTTGCTTGCTTACAGGACAGCACACCTGGAAGGCAGAGCGGCACCGGCGGAGCTTCTCCAGGGAAGAAAACTGAGGACAAGCGTACCTGACTTCGGAAGCGTTCCATGTCTGCGCATTGTCAAGCATCGCCAGAGTGGCGACTAGAGGCGTCCTCTCTCAGCTCTGAAGCGCAGAGAAGTGGTCCGTGTGATGAAACATTCGTAGGATACAAAAGTGCGGGTAGTGGAACACTGACCACAACCTAGATCTTGTAATGTGGTGTATACCAAAGTGCTTGGTGGGGCTGGTTGGTGCTGCATGGTAAACGAAGAAAGTGCTTCGTCGTTTGCAGTGTTAAGAACTTTCTTGGTCTACAATGGGGTCACAAAAGAGGGGAAAATCCTCTGGCGTAACAGGAAAGATTTGTTTCTGATCAGAGAAAGTTTTGTGTGTAATTTTTCAGAAGACAGCGAAGACGACAGTGAGGATGAGCCACCCAGCAGCTGAGAAAGTACATCAGCACAACAATGGTTGCCCTCAACTTGGGCGATGATGAACGTCTCAAAACTACAAAGATCACATAGTCAACCTAGAGCACCCAATCGTTTAAGATATGAAAGTAACCTTGAACAAGTTCGTTAAGCGAGTTTTTGGGTACAAATCACTAGCATTGTACTAACACATTACTAACAGTGTACTAATATAGCCCAGGTGGTGCGAAGTTTTGTTGTTAATTATTTTTTGTTTGATTGTTTGCTGGTTTATTTGGCAATAAGAAAATTGGCAGATCCCACGTAAAGGGGGCATCGATGATATGCGCAACGCAAATGAGGAAGGTTGATATGTGTCACGGACGGCCATTTTTGGCGACACCGCGTCACAGCAATTAACGGGCGCCGTACTCCACCTCTGACCGTGATAACAGCGAGCACATGAAAGGGAGCCGAAAAGTGCAGAATGGGGTGCTCTTCTTAGAACGTCGCCGCCGACGGTTGATCCTTTTGTAACTGCGGTGGCGTCTGTCGTAGAAGGCCACGATGTACCCCGAACAAAGATTAGACTACGCGACGCACCGGCTGAGAGCCAAACGGTTTGACCATTCCCACGAGGAAAAGCGTGGGAAAACCTCTGGTGGCCAAGCCGTATGACAACAACCAAACAGGCTGTCACTCTCGCTAGTTGAGGGCCCTCTCTCAAATAAAAAGGGGTGGGGTCAAAATATTTTTGGGGCGGAGTTTCCATGCACTAAACGCACATGATTGGACCCATGTAGAGGTCTCTTGTCCCCAAGGAAGAGAGCGAGGAGACACGAGGGGGATTTAGATGCAGGATTTTGCCCTGCTAGGCAGACTAGTCGCTGACCAACATGGTGTAGAAACAGATCAACAAGCATCTCTTCTAAAAGTTTTTAGTGTGGCTCTGTATCGGCTGGCCACCTAAACTTAGCCGTTCGTATAGTTGTGACGCGATATTAACGTCTGCAACGTACACATCGGGACTTCGCCTCGAGTTAGCTCAACCTGCTCGAAGTCACCTGCAAGCACTAGCCTCCCGGAGCCACCAGCGTTGCAACACCGCCGACATCGCAGTCTTGCCAGAACTCTCTTCGACGTCTCGCATCCGATCGTCGGGGACGCAACGCGGCCGGTCATCACACGTATGCCTTCACCTGTTTATGTCTTCGAACTTTCTCCCCCGTAGTCTATTGGTGTTAGTTTGTGTAGTTTGTAATAGTTCTCTCGCGTAAGCTTATTTATTGTTTTATATGTATTTTTTAGTTGTATCAAGTGTTGATGTATTTTGTTAATTGTAGTGAAGTGTTGTATTAGATCCCGTGTGCTGCATTATCACTAGAGTAAAGTTTGTTTTGTTTTCTCACGTCTCTGATCTCTTCACTGTCTCTGCTTGCGTACGGAACAAACCAACCTGCTGTCATTCCCGTCGCCGACTTCGTGCTGGCGACGCTAGAGTGGCAGCTTGTAACAAAACTGGCGTCCGCGAGACAGGACGTTCCGTACAAGAGTAAGACAGTGAGGGGTGAGCGAGAACCGTGCGGACAGCGTGGTGATAGAGCCGCACAGTTGAAGCGGTTGCATCCTGCATATGATTGTGCTGTTTTTATAGTGGCGTTATAGTGACAGCTTGCAGTATGGAGTGTATGGATTTGGATAAGTGCATCGCAGACGGTAAACAGTTAGGCCTCGAGGGCGCCGAACTGAGACAATGGATTAAGAAGAAGCAGGAACAGGCGCAGGCGTTAGCCATAGAAAAGCGGGCACTGGCCTGGGAAGAAAGGGCGAAAGAACGAGAAGCGGCAAGGGAAGCGGCAAGAAAAGCCAGAGAACGGGAAGTGCAGTTACTGCAATTAAACATTCGCCTCAGTGAGGGTAGCAGGGTGAGCCGATCTAGCAGTGAGCACGGCGATTCCGGCGAGGAACTGTCATTTGAGCGAGACACATGGTGCCGAGGGCTACTCACGGTTCTGCCTTGCGAGGCAAATGAAGCTGTTGCGCGACTCAGTCAGCAGAACGCGAACAACTACAAGGTAGTTAAGGCAGAGATGTTCCGTATATTCGAAACTTCTGTCTCGACAAAAGAAGAGCAGCTCAGACAAGAGTCTGAAACAAAGCGCGAAACAGAAAGACAACAGTTTGAAAGCGAGGCACGTCGGAAAGCGATGGACGTTAAAGTGTGGCAGGAAGCGCTAGAACCAGAGATCGCGCCAGAAAAGGGCCCGCGTATTCTAGAATGCATCAAGGTAGAGTATGCCGAGAACGAGGCCTTGGCCGGTCTTGAGGTAGACACGATGTCGAAAGACGCTCCTTGCATGGATGAGGAGAGTGCCAGCAGCCCTAATGAGCCCAGTAAGATGCTGGAAACCTCCTTGGTGCCTCAAGAGTACATTTCGACATCGTCAAATGTAGGCATGATTAGACAGTGGCGAATCAGAGCCAGGACGCGACGCTTCAGAAATGCAGCGATGCTGTCGGAGAGGGCCCAGTTAATGGCTTCATCAGTGTTCACAAAGCTAATTTGGCCCGACAGTCCATCGTGACGCAGAGTTCAAAAAGCGTTATCGGGAGGGAAGACCTAGCACCAGCTCCAACGAGCTTCCCAGCTTTTGAGGTCCCGAAGCGACATGGTGATGACATCGAGGAAAAGGAGGTACGCAAACATCGCCGAAAAAGAAAGAAGCGGAAGCGTACCACACTGCGTGAGCCTAAGGCTGGTCCCACTCCGTCCCGACAGAGACGAAAGGCTAGGCCGTTATTCCGTTTAAAGAAACGTCAATGGTGGCGTTCATGGAGGCACAAGCGACGAGCCAGGTGTGGAGGGGGAAAGAGAGGTGTGTCACCCGAACGAAACGCGCGGTTCATTTCGACGACTTCGGGAAAGCGGCCTTGCCCGAAGGTTCAAAGCCGAAAAGGCACAAGGGCTAAGTACTGCATGGGAACGACCACAAAGACACAATTACCCAGGCTTCCCCCCTGGTTCTGGCGTCCCTTGCACATTCCTGAGGGGAGCCGACCGAAATGCAGAAAGAGGCATGACAGCAAGACACAGTCTGGCTTTCGTGGTTTTTGTAATTTCTGGCGTGCTCGAAAGCTGCCGGGAACGCGACCCCATCGTGTACGATTCAAGCGAATCTAATTGAGAAAGGGGGGCGGTCAGCTTGAAGAATTGTTGCACGTGCGTGCTAAGTATGGTTACTTAGTGTTGTTTTGCAGATGCAGACTTGAGTCATAATTTTTGCAAGTTACGTGATGCGGTGTAAATTGTTCAGGAGGAAAACCGCCGAGCCAAAGGCTGAAAGTTAGCATCGAAGTAGTTTAATCATGAGTGCGAAAATTTGCATAAGGTAAAAACCAAGAAAATGTGTCATTCTTCTAGTTTTTTCAAGGGTTTAGTGTGGCATCGTATGCCTCCACTGCCATGGGGATGTGGCATAAATGAGCATTTGAGGAAGATGTTAGCATAAACCGAATGATTTCGTAATTTGATTAAGATTGGCGTGACACGGTACACTTGTCGTTGCGCGCATTGAGAATTGAGAGTCATTGGGGCACGGTTTAGCATAAACCAGTGCAAGTGTTGTTGGTTTTCCTTTAAAACAATTGATCAAGTGATCATATAAGCAAAACAGTAAACTTTTTCTCAGGTTGAGCGAACGAAGAGTATTAAGCCACAGCGTAGGCCAAAGTTTCAGGAAAGCTGGATAGCTTAATGTTTCAGTAGTAGACAAATATTTGGCGGCCGTAAACAACGACAGACCACCAGCCTCTGAGTTATATCCAACGGGCAAAATAGCTGAACGCTCGAGTACTTCGATGGAGTTTACTACTCCAAGAGTACCAGTTCACCATTACGCATATTAAGGGTAGCGAAAACGTGGCAGCTGGTTACTTGAGCCGGATATGGTTCTTGAGGTCTATGAGCATGTTGTTTTTTTTCCTTTCGTCGGTTGTTTTCGAATTGTATGCGCGTATTTCATTGTATAAAAAGTGTATTTTGGGTTATTTTCTTTTTGCTTGGTGCATTGGTTGTTTTTACTTGTTGTAATGCACATTGAAGGATTGCACTACAGTATAGGAGCACATCGGTTTTGTTTTGTTTCGTAGTGTACATTCGTGCAGTGTATTCTGTATTGATGGCTGCCATACACGGCTATTTCCTCTTCTCGTTTGTATGGCGCATTGATATTGTTGCGTGTAACTGAAGCTGGTACTCTAACACTTGTTTGTTTTTCTTTTGTTGTTACTTTGATGCACTCTGCCTATTTATGTTTTCTATGAGAGGGACAGCCCTCATGTCTCCCTTGTTGGTGGTGTTTTGTTCCTTGTTGTCGAAACAATTCCCCTCCGTGTGAACAAATGTTATGAGTAACATTCTGAAAGTGGGGGGCAATGTCACGGACGGCCATTTTTGGTGACACCGCGTCACGGCAATTAACGGGCGCCGTACTCCCCCACTGACCGTGAAAACGGCGAGCGCATGAAAGGGGGCCGAGAAGTGCAGAATGGGATGCTCTTCTTAGAACGTCGCCGCCGACGGTTGATCCTTTTGTAACTTCGGCGGCGTCTGCAAGGTCGCAGAAGGCCACGATGTACCGCGAACAAGGATTAGACTACGAGACGCACCGGCTGAGAGCCAAACGGTTTAACCGTTCCCACGGGGAAAAGCGTGGGAAAACCTCTGGTGGCCAAGCCGTATGCCCACAACCCAACAGGTTGTCACTCTCGCTAGTTGAGGGCCCTCTCCCAATTAAAAAGGGGTGGGGTCAAAATATTTTTCGGGCGGAGTTTCCATGAACTAAACGCACATGATTGGACCCATGTAGAGGTCTCTTGTCCTCAAGGAAGAGAGCGAGGAGACACGACGGGGATTTAAGCGCAGGATTTCGCCCTGCTAGGCAGACTAGTCGCTGACCAACATGGTGTAGAAACAGATCAACAAGCATCTCTTCTAGAAGTTTTTAGTGTGCCTCTGTATCGACTGGCCACCTAAACTTAGCCGTTCGTCTAGTTGTGACGCGATATTAACGTCTGCAACGTAGACATCGGGACTTCGCTTCGAGTTAGCTCAACCTGCTCGAAGTCACCTGCAAGCACTAGCCTCCCGGAGCCACCAGCGTTGCAACACCGCCGACATCGCAGTCGTGCCAGAACTCTCTTAGACTTCTCGCATCCGATCGTCGGGAACGCAATGCGGCCGGTCATCACACGTAATCCTTCACCTGTTTATATCTTCGAACTTTCTCCCCCGTAGTCTATTGGTGTTAGTTTGTGTAGTTTGTAATAGTTCTCTCGCGTAAGCTGATTTATTGTTTGTATATGTATTTTTTAGTTGTATCCAGTGTTGATGTATTTTGTTAGTTTTAGCGAAGTGTTGAATTAGATCCTGTCTGCTGCAATATCACTAGAGTAAAGTTTGTTTTGTTTTCTCACGTCTCTGATCTCTTCACTGTCTCTGCTTGCGTACGGAACGAACCAACCTGCTGTCATTCCCGTCGCCGACTTCGCGCTGGCGACGCTAGAGTGGCAGCTTGTAACAATATGTCACTTTAAAATCAGCACAATGTTACGAGGCGGAGGTAAATTGTGCCGTATATGGCTTCCGTGTTATGGTTATCGTATTTGAACGTGTCATTTACCTTCGTTATCTATTAACGTGACGTAATACCAAATTTGGTATATGTTGAGCTAAAATATGACCGTGAGCACATGCGCTATGAGCGTAGCATGTAGGCATGCCTTACATGACATGCATATCATGAGTATTATGCTTGGCCGTGTCATTTACCTTTGTTGTCTATTACGTCACATGATACCAAACTTGGTACATGTGGAGCTAGCGAAACGGCCGCAAGCGCATTATGACCTTGGTATAATGTCATGTTGGTACATGACACTCGTGTCATGATTATTATGCTTGCACCAGTCATATACCTTCGTCATCCATTAACGTCACGTAACACCGAATTTGATATATGTGGAGCAAATTAAACGGCCGCGAGTGCATCATGAAGGGCCCGATATACTCCGACGTAAAGTTGACGAGCGCGCAGGCTTCGCGCAGTGAGGCTACGCTAGCAAAATGCGAGCACATTTTAGTCTGACGGCAGGCGCGACCGGCGCGACCAGCGTCTGTCGGCGTGGCCCGGCGGCAACCGGCGCGAAATGCAACATGCTGCATTTCGCGCCAATGACTTTAACCAGCTCTACCCAGACAGCACTGCGTCTGCCTTTCTTCGTGATGGAGAGACGCCGTGTGCACTCAAACACCTATGCGTCAAAGACACGCAGTGCGGATCGCGATCGGCGCCTGGCGTGGCATCGTCGGCGTGACGCCCCGAAACGAACGCCGGCACGCACGCGCGCCGGGTCACGTCAAAGTGTAATGGCGCCTCGAGTGTGGCATGTACTCATGTTCTTACATTTCACGCATATCATGAATGATTATCATGTCCACACAAGTCCCATGCCTTCGTCATCCATTCACGTGACGTAATACCAAATTTGGCATATGTGAAGCTAGCGAAACGGCGGTGTGCGCTTCATGAGTGTCGCATGTAGTCATGTTGTTACATGACACGCATGTCGTCATTGTCATGTTTGGACGTGCCATTTACCTTAGTTGCCCGTTCGCGTCACGTAATACCAAATTTGGAACATGTGAAGCTAGCGAAACGGCTCCGAGCGCATCATGGGCGTGGCCTGTAGTGATGTTGTGACATAAAACGCATCTGATGATTATCATGTTTGTACCAGTCACATGCCTTCATAATCTATTCACGTCCAGTAATGCTAAATTTGGTATATGTGAAGCTAGTGAAACGGCCGTGAGCACATCATGAGCCCGGCATGTAGTCAAGCTGCTACATGACACGCATGTCGCGATTCTCATGTTAGGTTCTGTCGCTTGAGTTTGCCATGCAGTCATGTCCTACCATACCAGTTTTGCAACCTAATTGTTGTGTGAACAAAACCACTGCAAGAGCAGCAAGATCATGAAATGTAAATCTTGACATTCAAGACACAAAAGCCATAGTTTTCATGTTATGACCAATCACTTATGTTCGACATACATTCAGGTTATTGTATAATAAGTTTGTTATCAATATCATTGTCGAAAAGGAGGGCTAAAAGTCGTAAGCGGTAAGATAGATAGATAGATAGATAGATAGATAGATAGATAGATAGATAGATAGATAGATAGATAGATAGATAGATAGATAGATAGATAGATAGATAGTACGCTCAATGTCGCCGTAGTTCACTTAGAAATGTTTCGCATTCAAAAGATGTATTGTACACGTGGCACGGGGCGCAAAATATGCGCAAGAACTGTTCAGAGTTGTACATGATACGCACGCATTCAGCACAAATATAACCAGCTCACGTTCAAAAAATTGAACTTTTCTACCACCAGCCACCCGGCGTAATGCGTCATTGATACAGCATGAACAAACGCAGGGACAGACGCACGAACGGACACACGGATGAACCCACGACAGGACGGACGGAAGAATGAACTAACAGACGCATAGACGGATGCACGAATGAACGGACAGACTGATGGACGACCAAACGGATGGAGGCATGGTCCATGGACGGACGAGCGAATGAACCGACGGGCTAACAGATGGACGCACGGACGGGTAATGAACGGAAGGACGCATGGACGGATGCCCTAATGGACGGACACATGAATGGATGGAAGCAAGAACGAACTGACGGCCGGAACGACGGACGCTTCGCCCCACTCATCATAATTCACTTCATACATATGGTGTAATTTTTAAATTTATCGTACTACAAGTAACGTCCTCTACTATCAAACCAAATGCATTTTGTTATATGTACAAGTACCGCCGTCTAAGACCAGTTCAAGAACAAACGAGGGTTGGCTACATACTATTACGACGGGACGCTCAGCCCGTGCCTTAAAAGGGCTCTGCAACACTTTTTGAGCCTGGTCAGAAAATGCTGCCGATCGGTAGTAAAGGCTCCTGACAACACGCGAGCCGAATATTACAGTGCTACATGGGGCCTGGAATTCTCAATAAATTATCAACGTGAGCTAAAATTTGCGTTTCCTTCTCCTGGCAAATGACGGAAGGTGCTCAAAAATTGTACGTTGCAAACCCATCTATCAGCCATTGGCTGATTTGAACATGGCGCGCTCGGTCGTTACAGAGATCGCTGCGAAAGGCCGTGACGTGGCCGCGAGTGCACGCGCGATCACACTAAAAAAGCCGTGCATTCAAGGAAAAAAAAAAGAAAAATGCTGAAGGTTGCGAGGCATGCGTGAAGTATTTCTTTACTCCTTTCATTCCTCTCTGCTTAGCTTCCAGCACTTTCGTCGGGACGAGAGAAGAGAGAATGCATTGGCAGCGTGCGACAAATATTTGTAAATCCACTCGTACAAGACAGATTCTTAAAATTTTTATGGCGTTGAATTCATGAGGAAATGAGCTCTTCCAGCGAATCCATTCCATTGTTCCTTGAAAAAGTGTTTTAAGGCACCTGCAAGGAGCTTCACTTTTAAAACATGGTCTTTTCGAGCCAACAAGAGCACCTGCACGCCAGGCAGACATTCGCCAGACTTGGCAATCTATATTTGTCGAGCGACGACAGCAAGCGTAGGCACGTCTGTGCAGCGAAACAAGACTGTCTAAGCGGAGTGATGTCGAAGCCCCCGACAGAAAGATTTAGCGGGCCTGAAATCACCCAAGTGGCATTGGTGTACCCACCGTGGGAGATGAACGAATGAGCGCGCGTCGCGATGAGCGTGGCGCCGAGCTGGGGAAACGGTCATGTAGACTCCCTATGCTATTCGCGTCTTTGCGCCATCTCGCCCGTAATACTGAAAACGTGGATATTTACCCCGATATCGGTTCCACTATCGGTGAGTGGTTTACATATTCACCTCGCCATTTTAACGTTGAAGGGCATGCGCTTGGTGGCTCAGTAGGTAACTCTACGCGCTGTGTAGTGAGAGATCACTGGCAGAGTAAACTGAAGGCAAAAAAATGTAAACTGATTAACTTATCAGAATATTTTTTACCATCTAATATGTTTTCTTTCTGCTGGAGCACATCATCTCTAGTGGGTACTGCTTATATGGCTCTAGAGCAGAAATCTTAACTCACTTGAACCAGAGGACTGCAATGACAAAGTTTGGTCCCGTACGGACCGTTCTAGTGAAAAAACCAAAAAAAACGAGGAAGGGTGCGAGAGTTCGTACAAATTGTGCGCAAAAGTTGCCATTTGAACGAAAACCTCATAATTGTTTTCTGTGTGTATTATTCCTCAAGGATGTATGGTGCCATAATTGCAACAGCACGTCAATACTAATCTCCGAAACGACTTTGTGTGGATGCTGATTAGGAAACAATCAAGCAGATTCTTCACGAAAAAATGGCCCCAGGAAACGGTATGGAAGTTTCCAGCCAGAGCAACTTTCCCCTCATAGAGGTGCAGTGTACCACGCCGAAACCTTTTGCAACCATTCGAAGACCGCAGGGTGGACGGCCGGCATCATGGGGATCCAACCAGGTACCTCTCTTTGAGGAAGCTGACGCACTAAGCCTCTCGCCACTTTTCACGAAAAAAAATGTTTTTCTTAACATGGCTGCTTAGTGCGTGAAGATGCTTATTAATAAAATAAAAATGGGTGATGGGTTAAGGCAGGCATGTGTGGGCCGAGGGCCACAAGTGAAGTGCTCGTACGCTTTTGAGATTTACACTCTACGGAGTTTACGTGATGGTTTCACATACATTCAATTATTATTTATCTCCAGTAAAAATGCAACCCAAGTTCAGTCAGTGTTTCGTTTTTATTTTATATTAGTGTGGTTCTTTTAGATCTTTTTTTGTTCTCTTTATACTTTTTTATTTCCTTATTGTCCATTAAAACAGTGGTAACGCCACTCGGCTGCCCACGTGAATGTCGCGGATCGGATCTCTCCTATGGCAATCACAATCGATTGAGGCGAAATGATAGAGACCTATGTAAATGTAACGTGAGTGCACGTTAAAGAACTCCAGATAGTCAAAATTTCCGAAGCTCACCTTTTTGGCATTTCTGAAAATCGTATTGTGATTTTAGAACCTGAAAGCTCAGGTATAATAATAAAAATAATAATAATATTAATAATAATAGTAATAATAATAATAATAATAATAATATATTAATAATGCGTTTGTTTGTTTGGTAATGTCCAATTTCCAGCCCGCTGTACATTCTTGTCAAGACAACAGGCACAAATCCTAAACAAGTTTTCTGACTCATGGATGAAGAGCCCGCATTTTTGGGCCATACCAATTATTTTTAGCGTTCGTCGGGTCAACAGTACCAATGTGGGCTTTTCTTAACGCTATAGCATTTAAATTACCTGTGTGTGTTCTCGCCATCACTCGGTCGATATATACTGTCAAATACCTGTGAGGCATACCGTGGCCCTTGGCAGACAAATGTGTTTGCCGTCGTCCACTACAGTATGTTGACATTAATCACGTCCTCATCAGACAGCCATAAATGTCAAACTTTCTTAGTCTTACATACTAATTTTGGTCTACGTCAATTTAGGTAGGTGATTACAAGAGCACGCGAAATTCGGCGAATAATTATATAGATAGATAGATAGATAGATAGACAGACATATAGATAGATAGATAGATAGATAGATAGATAGATAGATAGATAGATAGATAGATAGATAGATAGATAGATAGATAGATAGATAGATAGATAGATAGATAGATAGATAGATAGATAGATAGATAGAAACGCTCAAAGTGCATGCAGTACGGAGAAAAAAACGGGAGATGATTTAGACTCCAACCAAAAGTTTTGAAGAAACCCGACGCTACTCGCGTAAATTCTCAAGCATACCCGGACGTCAGAATACCTTACCTGAGACTAATCTGCCATAACGGATGCGCACCAAGCTCTTGTGGACTACCGAAAATTCACAAGCCTGACGTCCACCTCCAACCGATGGTAGACTTCACTTCCTCCCCATGCCGAGCCCTTTCAAATTTTCTACACGAAATCTTCGCCCCACTTACCCGGAAGACACCAACTCATGTCCGTGACGCCCGCCACTTCGTGCAGCTAGCGTCGAATGTGAGCATCGGCGATGATGAGGGCATGGTCTCATTTGACGTCCTTTCATTGTTCACCAACGTGCCAGTTCCCTTAGCTGTCTCCACTACCCGTGCTGCACTTAAGGAGAACACAAGCCTGAGTGAAAGGACTCCTTTGGCGGTTGACGAGCTCTGTCGTCTACTGGAGTTCATCCTGTCCAGTACGTACTTCTCCTACAAAAGAACTATTTTCAGGCAGAATAATGGAACCGCGATGGGAGCTTCCATCTCCGTCACGATTGCAAACCTGACTATGAAGTACATAGAAGAGAAAGCACTCAGCTCCTTCTCGCCGCGACCCAAGCTTTTTCTGCGTTATATGGACGATTGCTTTTGCGTCAATGAGACGGCTAAGTTTAAAACTTCAGACAACACCTAAATTCTGTGCACCCAGCCATACAAATCAAGAACGAGTGTGAAAGCGACCACTGCCTACCCTTCCTCGACGTCCAGGTGGCAAGAAAGCGCAACGGCCTGGAGTTCTCCGTTTATAGGAAGCCAACGCACACTGGCCGCTACCTTCAATTTGATTCTTCCCAACCCGCCTGCCACAAGACCTCGGTTGTCACCACGCTACTCGGAGAGCTAGGAACTTGTGCTCTAATGACACCGAGTGAAAGAAAGAGGGGGCCCGCGTAATTGCTGACTTCAGAAAAAACGGACAAACAAAAAACATCATTCGAGCCACCACCCGCTGAGCAAAGCAACAGAGGATACGAAAACACCAATCAACCTCAATTGGCAGCCCACCGAAATGCGTACCGGTTCCATACGTTCAGGGAACCAGCGAGATGTTAGCGCGGATCTTCAGGAAGGAAGGGGTTCGCATCGCGCATGTGCCTTTATGTACGCTGGGCCGCCTCCTCCCCCGCCCGAAAGACCGGCCAACAATGGACAGGCGCCCCGGTGTCGTTTACAAAATTCCGTGTGCCGTGCGCCCCTCGTCGTATATCGGCGAGACGAAAAACCTACCGGAATGACTGAAGCAGCACGCCAACCATGTGCGGAAGTTCTACAAAGAGCCCAGCGCAGTCGCTGAACATGCTGACACGTTGGATCACAAAATGAATTTTGAAGCGACAGTCATCCTTGAAAGCGAGCCGAACTGCAGAAGAAGGTTGTTATTCGAGTCGTGGCACATACAGAGGACAGCCCATAATATCAACCGCTCTCTCTGAACCCTTCCCCCAATGTGTTCTCACGGACTGCGCTTCACGGCAAAACAAGAGAGAAAAAGAGAGAGGTCATTAGTCATCCCGCAAGTGCTTTGAAGACGACGCTGCTGCGAAGCCTCCACAGTCACTCCCCCCCCTAGGCACTGCGGCGTGATCCCGACTGGTTGCAGAAATTAGGTGCCTTTCCTCATCTTCTAACCACTACCACTCACCCCTGAGGAAGGAACCGAGTCGGTTCCGAAACGTCGGGTTCCTTCAAATTTTTTGGTTGGGGTCTAAATCATCTCCCAATTTCATACCGAACCAGACAGACTTCTGTCGAATGTTTACTTTGGAGAAAAAAATGCCTCACATTTTGAATACCTCTCGAACAATTACAGAAGAAAAAACGTACAGGGTATCTCAAGCATTCGCGTAAGGTGCGGACCATACGTTGTCGCTATATTACCATTCCCTTTACATCGCGCTATTTCAAATGTATTTAATCGTTCCAATCAGGTGAGGGCGAATTGAACGTACAGCTCGCGTGGCTCCTGTCATAAGGCGCATAGGTGGTATATGACCTCATCCGCCACACGCCAGATTTTTGCTGATGAGTTCATGCTGAAGCCTTCGAAGGCCCTAGCCTTAAAAAAACGCGTAAATATATAGGTAAGTCTTCCTAGTCACCTTCGTTTCAGATAGGCCAGAGATCGCGGGAACCAAACAGTAACGCTTCCACGGTTTTCTTCCACGTTGTTAGGTCTAGCCAATGGCCTGGAGTTTTTTCTTCCAAGAGAGGTCACCCATAAAGCTGGTTAGTCTCGGGTGTATGTGGAATCGTGCGTCAACTTGGGTCGCATTGAATTTTTCGGGGACGTTGTGTATGCAGATGGTTTATGAACCTTCTTCAGTGGTCAGAGATAAGCATATGATTATTTGAAATAAAAGCAACAATACTCACATAAAATAATTGTGTGCTCCATATTCCGCACAAGGCATTGCTTTCTGGTTCATCGCCAAGATATTGTTGCTCAGCTGTGCCAAAATAAATTGGAAGACTTTCAAGTAAAATCCCCAGCATAAGCACGTAAACGCTTACAAAAAAATCAAGCAGTGGCTTAGCTTGGCTAACCAGGATATAAGGAGCGTGCGCTACGGAAGAATGGAAGACTTACATACATACATACATACATACATACATACATACATACATACATACATACATACATACATACATACATACATACATACATACATACAGACAGACAGACAAACAGACAGACAGACAGACTGGAGAGTGAGCTCACGCGAGTACAGCGCCAGGCCACCAGTGACACGCCACTCCAAGAGCTTCCAGTCCTTTTCCCGTGCGCCAGCTGTGCCCCTTGTGACGGCACTGCTCCTCGCGCATCCGCAGTGTGTCCCCAGTACGAGCACGAGAAAGGGCTTTGGCTCGACCAGTGCAGCTAACGCCACAAAAGTGGATATGTTGGCAAAGTCATAAGTACATAAAGTATAGTCACTTTCAAAAACGCACGACGGCATCTTCGAAAACTCATCTGAAATATTTTCTATGCCTAAAAGGTACAATGACAATGAGATGAATATATTGCAATAAGATTATCTGATTGCGATGAGAAAAAGTGAATGGTGGTGATTTATACGGTTCAGATGAGCCCCAGTGAGAAATTGTGCACATACGCACAACACGAACGAAATATTCGCTCCTTCATGGCAACGAAATATGAGCGCACAAAGCTTGGAGCCAGTGTTTTCCATGAAGAGATGATGAAAAAGTTTATCAGCCTGTGGCGAGGCAGAACAAAAGAATGATGAAAACGCTTATGAGCCTGTGGCGAGGAAGAACAAAAGAATGATGAAATTGGCTCATAAAAGATGGCGGGCTTAAGCGAATGGCCTATTATAGTGAAATGCTCTACTGACTTCATCCCCTACGGACGTTAATGATTTCCTCTGAAATTTCTGGCAATACATCAAGACAGCCGTATCAAGCAGATCAAGTGCTGTACACTCAGGGAGGAGTGTAAGTACGCGAAAGTGAGAAAAGAGGTCAGGCATTTATAACAATTAGGTTTTTCGATGAGCTGTTCGTTCATACCGATGAACGTCTTTTGTTTCATTACGCATGGGTCACTTTTTCAGTGCGTATATATACATCGCTATTCTTCAATTAAAAAAAATATGGTTTATTTTTTAACAATGTGAATAATCAAACATATAAGGGGGTTTCACATTGACCAATATTATTAAATTCATTCACAAAATAAATATTGAGGCAGTATTATATGGTTCACTGTGCATGTGTTATTTCTGTGTCGCGTTTTGTAAATTCTATGCATGTGTTCTACTGCAAAGTATATCAAAATGTTAACAAAAAATATGCAAGTATTGCTTGATGGAAAGTGGATGTGATGGAAGGGAGAAGTAAAGAGCAGCCCACTTGATCACGGCACATAATAGTCAGCCCTCTACTCGAGCCATTTTTAGACCAGCGGTCTTCAGCTGTGGGCGTTAATAATCTCTAGCTGCGAGAATCTCGCTACGAGTGTGAGTACTCATGCCGATCAGCAAAATTTCTCTTTGCCACTGCTGAGTGTAAGTTTTAGAGCGCTTTGCAGAACCTTGTTCTTGCCTCGAATGATCGACAAATAAATTATTGCGTATTTCTCAGCTGCATTGCATTCGACGAATGGGCTGCCTGATAGTCTACTGAATACTATAAGGTGTAAACTTAGAAGGCGACTTCAGTATAAATGAGGAACGTAATTTTGGCCCCACGAGATTATTTAACCCGCATTTGTGTTTAGGTACTCAGTCGTGCTTACTGTTGGCCCTCATCAAACTACGGTAACTGCCATCGGCAATCGAGTCTATGACTTTTGAATATATGTCATTGAGTCACCGCGGTAGACGGTAAGTGCTGCACATTTATTTTGTATACGTTTCCTGAATGCATTATTTGGCTTGTATAAGTTGTATACAAAACAGCTGTCCTTACACGCACAACGAAGAACGCAATGGCACTGACTGGAATAACTTACTTTGATGGCAACTCTGTGTGCGCTTAATAGCTTATCTTAGAATTGAGGACCATTTATTTAAACTTATCTGCAATATGAACGCCCACAGCCACCCAGAATCTGCTTTTTCAGCATCGTCCACCTCCGTTGTATTAGAACAGAGCGAGCTTAAGCCAACGCAAGTGCTCACATGTCTTACCCCAGTTTCATAACGCCGGCTGGCTGCTTATGTGCCCGTTCACGCAGGTGAAAGCGAGTGCTAAACAAGAAGAGTATACATGAAAAAGAAGGAGAAGGCTCTGTGTTAGAGCCATCACGAAAGAACACTCAATAGTCCACATTTCTCACCGGCGCAGCGATCTAGGGACGTCACCACTTCGTTCCCCGTAAACTGAGACGAAGTGAAGCACAGCAGTCGACTACAGTGTGCTACTCTACTCTGCGTTTGTACATTCACCTACACACCAGACATCGACTTTCTAGCTCTGTTTTTAGCAAAGCTATAGATATTTCACGTTGTGGGGAGACCCTCAATGGTCATTATGCATTACTACTTCCAAGCGTACTCCTGGTAATTGGGTAGCCCTGCACTTGAGTACTGCTAGGTGACCAGCAAGCGCCATTTTACTGTGCTCATTTACGGGTAGGGGGTAGCATTTGCGGGGCAGCGTGGTAGCAGCTATTTTGCTCCAATTTTAATGAAATGTCTGGGAGGCTAAATCTGTGGTTCTGTCACCCAAATCAATGCTTGTTCCCGTGTTTTGTTTCAAACATTTTTTGTCGTGACGCCTAGTCAAACACTTTGTGTAGAATTGTGTTGGTAGCTGCTAGCATAGTAATATAATAGCTTTTTTGTTTCCTCACTTGTGTATCACTTTTGTTTGGTGTAAAATATAATTTTTTTAATAAATGTTCATTTTCGAGCAAGAAAGTCAGTTTTGGAAAATATAAAGGAAAATAGTAAATATAGTATGAATGCCCGGGACAGAGAAACACATTCTTCCATTACGAAAAATTTAAATATCAGTAATCAAGCGCATCTTCAAACAAACTTTTCACAAAACAGGCAAAGCTGCGGAATGAAAAATGAACAATTATACTATAGGGCTTAATATCATCGCGTGTTATAAAAACCTAATTCTGGCTGTATATAGCTTATATTTAACCATTTGCTTTATAGTTGGAGTTGGTTTATTGTGATTATCGCAAAACACCACCGGTTGACTGTGCAGATACCTTTGGTGTATTCGTTTCTGTCCTCCTATACTTTTTCGCTCATAAATCAGCTCGGTGGCCCCCATTTTCAAACTCGATTAGGCATCTTAGACATATCGTTAAGCTATAGTTTCCAACCATCTCCCGCATATTGCGAAAGCCCTTCATTATAGCAATAAATATCATCGTTGGCAATATTGCTTTTGAAGTACAAAATTTGAGCTTTCTTTCAGATCTATCAATTTGATCGCGTTTTATCGCGTATATATATATAATCGCCTTTTGACAGCAAGGAATAAAGTAGTGATGAATGAGGCCTCTGGTGCTCTTATAACTGTATATAATTAGAGATAATGAGCGAAGTCGAGGCCATATGTGTCCTATGTTGAGACTTCTTCACTAATGTAAATTTTTCCTTGGAATCCAAGTAAGTCTTTTTATGACACATTCATTCTACGCGTTGTTTCAGCGGCAACTTTAGCTTATATTTGCAGGAAGCCCCAGCATGCCTAATATATTAATAAAATGACCGCATTTCACTGTTCACACCAAAACGAGCAAACACCATTTAACAGCCCCCTGCTTGCTGCTTTCATTCATTTCTGTAAAAAAAAGTGCAGTCATTAAAATTGGATGGCTGCTCGCCTCGTGGTACTACACGTCTATTTGGCTATGCCAGCATGATGTGGGAGTATGAAAGTATGTTTTACAGAGGGGGGGGGGGGGTGCGTTGCGCATCGCAGGCATAACGAAAGAAAAGGTCCACAGTGTTTGAGTGCGGCGTACCGGGCATGCGGTAAACAGCCACAACATTTGACGCTAATGCGTTCCAGTACGTCTTCATTTACACTACATGAAACATCAAGAAACTGCTGCGATATGTTGCTATTCACTTGAGCCTCATGCACCATTTGGTCAATTGTAAATGTCGAACCACACAACTGAGCTAATAAAATGGCTAATGAATTCTCAATTGTATTAAGAATCCTGGTTGACATTATGACCTCATTCAAAACATATGCTTAAACTGATGACCAATGAACATTCACACCTCGACCCCAGCTGCGCAAATTCCAATGATTGCATGTTGTCGCATAGCATTTCGTCGAAATGTTTCTTCATGGACCCGCGTTCTCGCACCAGTAATTTTTCGATGTAGGCAACCATCGTACCTTACTTCTTGGCTTGTACTCGTAGCTGAAGTTCGGGAGCATCAATCTTTCATTACCTTCCCGCAGCTAGGGTGATGCAAACTTCGTGATTGATCAGCAGTTGCTGGTTGCCTTCAATCACTTCTTGCATGCCGGTTCATTCTTTAGTGCAGACAGAAATCTTCACGCTGGAGCAAGAACGAACGGTGACTAGGTCTTCTTGCACACTCAAGACGTGCCTTACTGATAACGTGTGTGGTGGCAGTCATTTTTCTGGGGATATCGTTATTGCCTCCGACATTAGGTCGATGACGGTGCCGTGTTTACTTAAGAAGTGCATCCCCAGTATCACATCCCCTGAGCAGTGCTGTAGAATCAGAAAGCTGGCGAAATAAGTACGGTTAAGGATAGTAACTCTTGCTGTGAAAACACCAGCTGTTGTTGTTATATGACTACCAGCCGTCCGGATATCAGGGCCTTTTTAAGCAGCCTTCACTTCCTTCAACTTGATCGTGAAAGGCCCCCTAACGACAGAATAGTCGACCCCAGCCTCGACGAGAGTGGTGACGTTGTGGGCGTCGGGTCGCTAGTTCATCTTTGTGCGTTGCGGTTCGGTCGTGGCGTCGGGTCACGGCTAGGTCAGTTTGCTCGAATGCTTCGACGTGGAGTCGTCAGGTCGCCTTCTGGCCGGAAAGTTTCTACTCCAGAGCTCTGTCTGCCTATCGGCTTGTTACCTTGCTGTCGTGTCGTCTCCGGCAGCGGAGGATCTTCTTCGGTTGTTCGTCGCACAGCAAGTGCCCCTCCATCGGCTGCTACCCTTAATTTTCCGAATAGAGGCTCCTGGAACGGCCCCTGTTGGGGCTGCTGTACTGCTGTCGCCGATGACTGGACCTGTAAGGTCCAGGTGATGGTAAACAGAAGGAACTTCGAGGTGTCCTTTCTGAAGTGGCCAGCTGGTCAGTGATGTCTAATGGTCAGTCACCATGCTGTGGGGGCGGTGCGTTCACGGTGAAGCCGCTAGGCCCATATGGTGGTACTGGCAGCGGTGGTATGTGTGGCCAGCTTCTCCGCAGTGGTACCAAAATGGAAGGTTGTAAGGAGCATGCCAAACATCGCTATTTCTCGGTACGTAGCGCTAGGTGGCACGTGGGTGGTGTGTCGTCGGTGGTTGCGGCAGTGGAGTCTGGCAACCAAAGTGCGACGGCGTGGCCTTTTGACGTAGACGTGGGGGTGGAGCCCACTGCCAGCCAGCAGCAACGTACGTTCATTATGGCTTGGCGTTGCTGCTGCGTTGACTCAAAGATGACCAGCATTTGGTGAATTTCTTCTCTCACGATATCTGGATTGACAAAACTTGAGGCTCACACAACGGGAGCATTCAGCGAAGTGCTTCTCGCACTACGGCTCTCATGGTTTCACGCAGATTGTCGGAGCAAAATGGCTGGATCTCTACACAGCCTAGCGTGGACCAGTGGTGGAATTGTTGTGTTCGCAGTTCTAGGGCCCTTTTTATGGTCGTCACTTATGAGCAAATTCTTGAACATTCTTCGGAGGAATCTGCATCAGTACCGCTAAAAGCTCCTGCTAAACTCCTCGCATGAAAAGGTGGACTTCTTTGTTCTCAAGTATTTTGGCGTGAAGGAAGAGTTTGATCATCTCATCCGTGAAGAGCGCCACGTTTTCCTTTAGCTGCTGCATGCGAGTTTCAAGAAGAACTTCTGCCTTCTTGCGGACCACACTTGCAAAAGTGGCAAGTAACCTGGCTTGACAAACGTCCCACGTTGTGAAGTTTTGCTCTTGGTTTTCAAATCAACTCCAAGCAGTGCCTAATAAAGCGAAATAGACATCCCGAAGCTTGTCATCGTCAGTCCAGTCGTCGAAGACGGCATCTCGGTCGAACCTTTCAAGCCAGTTTTCAAGGCAGTTTTCAACCCAGTTTTCGGGGACCAGCGTACAAAGTTGGCGGCTCTTTGGAATGCCGGAGCAAGAATGGTGCAGGTGACACAGGCGATGGCATTGTCACCATGGTCAACGTCAACGTTTTGGTTTTCGAAGTATTGTGGGGTAAAAGCCCGTGCTATGGTGGCAGGCCTTGTCCCCTACGTCTAACTTGCTGCTCCCGGCTGGCGTCCGGGTACTCTCCACAACGTGGGCTGTTTTCACGGCTTGACGGGGGTGTCCGATACATAAAAGAGGCAGTGCCTACACCAGATGTCATGGGCTCGTGATGTAGACACAGAGAGCAGACCATATATCGAAGATAAAACTGTTTATTTTGGCTGAATTCATGGCCGACAAACAGAAAGTAAGATTGAAACAATTCACACTGGCATCGATAGCGGTGATCAAAGCGTTCGCCGGCGATCAACTGACAAGTTGTGAAGCACGTCCGCATTTATACAAGTGCCGTGAAATATCCTAGCGGTATCGCTAGTAGCCATGTTGGTTCCAAAATGATCTGTTATGTTAGCGATGTGAGCGTAATGTTAGCAAAATTATCTGCTCTAATCCCGAAGCTTCCAGACACTGCAGGCGTGGTTCGCGCTGAGGGTCACGTACAGTGTAATGCGATGATAATAATACTTGAGGAAAATTGTGGCAATATTATATCACAGCAGCCCACACTCAGGATGGCACGATGGATTCTGGAGGCCATACCACCTACTTATTAAAAATGTACAAGGCATAACCTCAAATCAGATGTTGGTCATTATGTGAAGACGAGTTATGAGTGTCTAGTAATGAAGTCGGATTGTCCACCTCCGATAAATAGAATGGCTTTACAAGAATATTCAACCATATCATTCGATCTAGTTCATCTTGACTTCGCTGAAGCTAAGAAGAAAAGTGAGGGCGTCAAAATAATTCAAGCTTTCATGCTATTGGTTGATGAGGGCACGTGCTTTGCAGCCCGAAAAAGCTGGACGAGAAAACGTGAATTAGGTAATAACACTGTTAGAGAAAAATTGTGAAGCCCACCAAGGTCATCGTTGAAGACATTGGGCCCGCGTTTAGCTATCTCTACCTACGCAACAGGGCCAGTGAAAGGAACATTGTGCTTCGATATCTAGCGCCTTAAAATCCTGAGGCCGATTCTCGCGCTGAACGCATGATTGAAGACTTAAAAATCTATATGAAATTGTACCAGGATTTCAAGAGGGGCTGGAAGAGTGCTTTGACGAGTGCTTTGAGCTACGCCAGCGCAGGTAAGGCTGTGATAGCACATACATACTCCTAACTTTACTCTAAACAGTAATAATAAACAATAATAACTTGTAATTTATTATTCCTAATTCATATGAACCTTTAGAGTATGTATGAGCTAAAATTGATATATATGTGAGGTTTGACGTCCCAAAACCATCATATGAATGTGAGAGACGCCGTTGTGGAGGGCTCCCAAAATTTCGACGACCTGAGTTCTTTAACGTGCATCCAAATCAGTGCACACGGGCCACAGCATTTTCGCCTGCATCAAAAATGCAGACGCCACATCCGGGATTCGATGACACGACCTGCTGGTCAGCGGCCGAGCCCCTTGGCCACTATACCACCATGGCGCGGTAAAATTACGAAGCAGCAAGGACTTCTAAAGACGTGTTATACCAAACAAAGAGAGAAAAAAATCAGAGGAGGCGTCTATTTGAAATGTGATGTCATAGTACCAACGTGAGGGAATCGGCAAGTGGTATCGGCAAGCAGCAGATGCAAGGAGAAGACGATGAAATAGAGAAGAAAATACAGCTGAATGATGTAGTCACAATCACTGCTTGAAAAACTTTTATGTTATAACAATTGAGCCGCGTTTTCTGTTTTGTTTTTTTAATGCACCCAATCTAGAACTGAAACTACTTCAAATAGTGCTACATTGTCTCTTCCCGCCATGCTGCCCTTGTCACGCTGCTGCTCCCCCACTGGTCACGAGATTAAACCCCGGCTAAGGCGGCTGCATTTTCGATGCAGGCGAAAATGCTGTAAGCCCTTGTGCTCATATTTGGGTGCACGTTAAAGAACCCCAAGTGGTCAAAATTTTCGGAGCCCTCCACTACGGTGTCACTCATATTGATATGATGGTTTTAGGACTTCACACCCCACATATCAATCAATATTATCTAATACATACTCTGAACGTTCAGCTGAAGCAGCAATAGTAACCTGCAAATTATTATTGTTTAGTTTTTACTGTTTTAGAAGAAAGTTAGCAGTATGTGAGTGCCATCAGAGCCTTACTTGAGCTAATTTAGTTTCTGAATTTGCCTCATTTTCAAGAAAGCTCCTGAATAAAGTTGCTTTGTCTCGGCAAAAAGAGAGTTTTGGATCGACGACACTTCTTTGACGTTTACAAGAAAATGAAAAGTGCACCATAGCGTTTCAATGCGACGTTCCTAAATCGCAGACGGAAGACTGACTCATTAAAGCGCGCACTGCTCCGAAAGTTATTCAAAGCTACAGCACTCGTTCCTTGTTGGAGGCCTGAAAAGAGCCGGTCAGAAGGAATATCTTCATTATAAATAATTCATAGGGAGCATAGAGAGATGCTCAATATGGACTGTAATGAGTAACAGTATCCAAAGACGCCTAAGCAGAGCAAAATGACTCAGCATATGATTGACATACGCACAATCAAGTGAAGACACTAAGTGCACTGTGTTGCACCCACTGAAAGTTGACAATTTAAGGATTAAGAAGAGTAATAAAGTGGCTCATGGACACAGCTAATAAATGAGTACAACATTTGAAGATCGTATACAAGAGCTTATGAAACTCAAGTTGACGCTTGTGCAGAACGACATTGGACTCCTCAATCATGCCTTCAACGAATGATTGAAAGCCCGCGCTATTAATGCGTCAAGTAGGTCAAAGGAGAGCAATATAGATTATGACGAGAACCGTAGTCACCGTTCTATTTCTTTTAAAGGCTGAGCAGAAACGCTGACATAGCATCTGGAATTGCGCCCCATTTTAAGTGACGTATTTGAAAGTTTTATTTATTTTATGGGTTGACTGCCCGGGCTGTTTCGCAGACCTGGGCATTAGGAGTATTCCCGAATTTACTAACGAATTTCCTAAAACGTCTTTTACCGACGGATCTGCTCGCAACATCGATGACTCGTATCTTGCATAAGTAATGGCGCTAAAGCCTACATATAAAAGCACTCAGTCACGTAGTTCTTTATGCAAACCTATGCTTCGGTTGTTTGTGCCCGCGGTAAATAGCAACCTACAGTAGTAATCATTCTGCAGAAGATGTCAAAGAGTTATTTCTAACATGTTTTAGGCACGGTTAAATTGTTGTAGATTGAGGATAATTTGATTTAAAACGATACGTGAAAATGTACCAGCCTATTTGCAACGCTTTTCCTGAACAAACGCTAAAATATCATAAACTCATGAAAAAAAAAAGCTTTGTTAAGGAAAGAACAAACTAAATCAGCTACACGAAATTTTTCACGATCCGAGACAGCTTCATTATTCTCAGGGTAGTTCACATCGAGACGTTATGCAGAAGCCCCTATTCCACTGGCTGTGCAGTTGTGCGTGAGCACACGCGAAAGCACTCAGAGATGGCGCTACGGGAATCTCTACAACGACCGCGCCGTCGCCTTTGCGCGTCGTATCGGCGCGTGTGCTCCCCTTCTCCTACCCACCCTCATCTCCCTCTCACCTCCAGCGAGTGCCTTCTCTAGAAGCCACGCCTACGAATCAGCGCTGTGGGTGGCTTGACTCGGTTCCTTTTCCTTCCCCTTCGCAACCGTGCTAGTGGGGAACAAGGGATGCGCGGCGCTGTATTGCCGCTGCGGCCCACGGCTCAGTAGCCGGCGGTCTGCGCTCCCGCTTGGTGGCTTCTGCTGTACACTGCTCGCGTTGGAGGAAAGATTTTGTTGAGCCAAGTGACAATCGCCTGTTTTTGTCCTCTGCAATGACGAAACGTCCCTGCGTCGACTCAACTCGTCCAGCCAGTGTCTACAGAGTAGTGATTTTGCATCGCAGGTGTCAAACCATCAGTGTCCGTAGCTCACCGTAATCTCTTCGGACAAACATCGAATGGTGATGTGTACAATATCCTTGATGAGATGTCCCGCGAGACAGAGCTTTCCACTACGTCAAACGCATCCTTGACGTGCCATTTGATCTTTACTTTCTCGAGGCCATCGATTTGTGAAAGTTTCAATTAGCGCACGCTCGTGAACACTTTAAGCTACATGGTTACTGCGACCGATCTCTAGTTATTGAACTTGGGAATGTGTGTATTGGCGTGTTTTTTACAAGTTTGATATAAGTGCTTCCCTGCTGCATCAACCGAGACGTGGTAAGAACACGGCACTTGAGAAAGTTATTTCGTAGTCACTGGCACCTTACTAATACAACATTTTAGTCGCTGCCAAAAATTTTCTGGGTTTACTCAATGTTCATACGTATTCAATCTAGTAAAATTTGAGGAGCTGATAACTTCATTTTTTTCATGAAGCACTTTGCTTTGTGTTGGGTTAAAAGACTCGTAAATTTTAAAAAAATCTAACATTTCAAAAACATTTTTTTGGCTGGTAGCTATCAGCTTGCTTTAAAAAATTGCGCCGTTTAGTAGCGACAGTTTCAAAATGATCAATTTAATACTATAGATATCACTATTTTCCTAACGAAGCATCAGTGATGTTTTGTGTATGCTTCTAATTTTTAATCGACAGGTTCAATAAATTTCTGCGACCATCTTGTGCTGTCTTTGAATGGCGCGAGAAAAGTAGGAAAACATTTAGGCGTCCCATATATTCAGATGACCCTTTAAGCTGACACGATTGACTTGGAAGGTAAAGAAAATAACCTTTTTAATCTCATGTGTAGCATTTGGAACCGTAAAATTTAGAAGAAATCTGTTTTTACCGAAGGGGATGTTCAAAATGCTGAAATTCGAATAGATGTGTTTCTATCCACATAATCATGAATGATTGCATACAGAGTAAAAAAGAGCAGTGTAGTACAAGCAGCTTGAAAGTTTTCTCATAAGTATAACTGAAAAAAAATAGACTCCAGCTCACTTGGAAAGAAAATTGATAATGCCTGCGCTGCCTGTGAACTCAATGAAGAGAAGCAGTCGCCCTCAACGTTTAAGTGCACAGTAATCTTCTGGCGGAGTCTTCATCCGAGAACATGGCCTGGGAACTGTGGTGCACCGTGTGTAGAGCAAGCTGGACATTCACTCGAGGGACCCTTTTGGTGCTGTGTATATCAATGGCTACAGCGCCACTACTTTGGCAGTGTGACACAGTAGCGGCATTACCGGACGTCATACGCATAGGTAAGTTCACACATAAAACAAATCCTCCCTGATTCTATTTTCACTTCACTTCTAAGACACATCTCAGGGATTAAGCCTCGTGAAGCCATCCTTGTTGACTATTTAAAAGAAAAAAAACATTGTGAATACCGACTTTAAGTGATTACTTCGCTCATGTGCGCTAAGCTGTTCTCCGTGTGAAACTGCTCAGGTATGGAATGTAGGCTGCAATATACTAGAACCCTGATCGTAGACTCTGCATGTGTTCTCATCACTATAACTTTCCTTCCCTCTTCCCTCTACACAGTTCACGGAAGCCTACCAGGCTCAGCCCTGGTTCATCTCCCCGCCCTTCTCCTTTTTCTTTCTCTCTAGCTGAGAACCAAGCTTGCCATCTGCTTGGAATTGCATATTACTTGAACTTATATTTTAAACTTTCGTCGTCTCTTGCGGCTCATTCGACATCCTGTATTATAAAAACGAGTCTCGGGCGTGAAGAATTTTTTGTCTGTCACAACCTCAATCAATGCTCGAGTTAAAACATGTGAATTAGCGTTTTGGAATTGTCCGACGTTCTCATCTACATGCTTGTATAGGAATGCAAGTTTCCGATCACATTACTATTGTGCTGCACATGAAGAGAATTTGAATTCTCCTCTCAATACTATGTGCATCAGTAATTCATCTCTAACACGTGTTTATTTTACTGAGTTCAGAAGCTGAAAAATAGAGGAAGACAATTCACATCCCAGGAGAATGTCCCTGTTCATTCCACGCAGTTCTTTTCAGTTGTAATATTTTCCCACGTACTTGCTGCTTGGAGGGCACCTTTGCACGAGTGCTATGGTTGAACAAGTTTTTCGCTGATACTGACTGGTACATGTTAAAGTATAGTTATGGGTAAAGAAACCTAAGTGCAACGGCAAATGACCGAAGCGAAATCTGTGTTTTTTGTTCATGCAATGAGGTGAAAAGTTACAAAAACACGTAAGGAACATACAAAGGTAGGTGAACATATTCCTATGATTACTGCTTAAAGCAGAATATCATCAGTATCTAAAGTTTTATAAGTAATTCTAACTGAAGCAATAGCAGACAAAAGCAGCGTACTAAAACGAGCTGATCATGAGAGAAATGCTGACAGGTACCTTCTAATTGCCAGTTTGAGTGCATCGCGACAAATTGAGTCATATTACGATGAATTAACTGCACTTCAGAAGCTATAAAATCAAAGGCTATAAAAAGCACATACTCTGCTGCATTTCATAGGTGAATACGCTAACGCAGTGGTTGTACCAAAGCAAAAAAAAAACATGAGGACAATACCAAATAAATAATTACATAAGCGAATCGCTTGATATTGCTACTTTACTGAAAAAAACTTTTAGTCGTCCAACCGTTTCAATACTCCCGCTCACATTTGCAACTTGGCTATATTACACATAAAGCACACTAAGTAATTATTTTTACCTTGCTTTTATTTGGCCAACAGTGCCTCCTTGAAGAGTCGAGGGTATGCACCCGTCATTAGGCTACGACGAGGTTCCATGGACTCTTACGTATAATGAGCGTGTGTATTTATGAACGGCAACAAGACCTATAAAAAAGAAGCTTTTAAGCTGCTCTAGGTGTGGCACTGGCACGTTTAGATTAACACTAACGGAACCACCTTGTACATGACCCTCTTCGTTTTGTTGTAACTTCTCCGTGGTTAACAGTAAGTCTAAGTTCACCCAATGAAATATATCGAATTATATGGTCAAAATGAGCAAAGTGAGGTACTGGCCTAGTTAATTTCCCGTGATTGAAATATGGCGCTTAAAACAACACGTATATTCAACCTAGCCTCTTTTTTATCAGTAACTTTGGCACCGTATTTTAATCAGTCTAAATCAGCAGGCCGAACTCGCGTGTTGAATTCGTATTTACTGGCCTTTGAACAACAAAATAAATTAAAGAAACTGCTGTACCAGTGATGACAAGTGATCAAGACTCATAGTCACCCGCAAGCCTTATTGTTCGAAGCGAGCGATATCTGCGTTAATACACGCATTCCATCTTCTTTTTGGAAGCGCTGCTATGCATGATGCTCACAGGAAAAAACGCCAGATTTTGACTAGGCTGACCTCGGCAGCTATTAACATAAGTACTTTTCTTTGTTTCTCTACTTCAGTGGTGGGCACTGGTATTTGTCTGCATTTGTATGTGTAAAAGTTTATCATCGCTCACAGTGTTCCCGTGGGAAAAATTACGTGGCTGGTGTCAGTGTCTTCGCGACCCATCAAAAAGGGGCCAAATTCAGCTCGTCTTAATTATTGGATCCGTTCTTTAAGCTATATACTCCGACGTCAGTACAAGAGCTTGCGCATTTACTTCGTGACATTATACTACTAGCTGCATACCACCATAAGTTTGCTTGATTTGGTGCCTGGTGGGAAAGCGGAAATGTTTTTGAATTCTGCCATGTTAGAGGGACAAAACGCCACAAAAAGAAACAAAATGTCATTGGGAATTTCCTATTTAGTTAACCAATAACGCATAATGAAGAAATATTATAATTTTGTTCAGGAGGAATGGGGCATACAAGAGAGAACGCTATATAGAGCTTCTTGGGTGGAAAAAGACACGAAAAAGTGCTGACTGCTGTGGAGGACAGGACTCACTCCATTCGCGCTACTTAATCGAGGCTGTTCCTTTCCAAGCATACTTTCAAGAGACGCGTGCGAAATTGAATTGATCTTCAGGTCAAGCCGTTTACACACACCTTTCTTAATCGAGTTTTAATGAATCATTTTTTTCATACCGGAAAAATAACAAGCTAGGGGAAATTTAAACTTCGTCACCTCACAATGCCTGGCAGACAATTTTGAAAGTTATAAAATGCCCATGCAGTTCTGCATCCAAAATGGCAAAAAGAGGCGAATAGACTGCACCAGAACATATCTAGGTTCATATTATTGAATAACCCAATGGATTGCAAGCGTCCAACAAAAGAAAGCATTAGCACAGAGAAGGGCTGGGAGTGCTTGATCTGCTAGAAATTTTGGAGCAACGTACCACCGGTTTCGGGCCGAATTCATTGCGTAGATGGCAAATAGTGGGCCCATGAAAACTGCTTGGGCGCCCTTGGAGCCAATTTAAGCTGCTTGTACTGCAATATACTGCAAAATCTGAAGGAATAACATTTTGTTTTCACATTCTCTCGTTCTCCACTCCCCAAAGCGTCTCGTTTTGCCCTGTAGGTTGGAGAAAAATGACCATATGATGCATTTTTTACGCGATAGCGTTAAAGAGCTCATTTTGCAGAAATTCTGGCATCGGCGTTGGTGTTGGCGTAACTGTTTGTGAGCGAAAAATTATTCTCTCATGCGTGGCCGGAAAATTGACAACGATGCAAAAAAAATGATTAAAAAATTTTGGAGCAGAGTTCGGTTTTAACCAGAATTGTTTGGCTCCAAGTGGGAATCAAACCCAGATACTTTGCGTGGCATGCGACCGTTCTACCTTGCAGCCACGCCTCTGCTTGCGAAAACAGTGAAAACAACTTTCTCTGTTTGGAAATGCAGTGAAAGTAGCTTTCTCGCTTCATAAACACATGCGTCCTGTATACATGCTTCAGAATGCAACACGAAATATTGCGATAGCAATGCGTGGTACAAGTGCACATTGTCTGAGGGCGCCATAATATGCGACGGTGATAATGGCTCCGTGGTTGAAAGCTGGTACATCACTACAAAGGCGCACACGCTACTGCGCCTATTCCCTTAAGACAACGTAGTGGGTGCATAAAAAAACCGTAAGGTTTTCATGCACTAAGTGTTTGAAATACACATTAGGAACAGGCAGTCGGTATTGCGTTCCACTCCTAAAAGGCAAGCTTTAGGGACCCCTAATTTTGTTTTTTATTTACAGTGAAAGCATTGATGAGATCACAACTCGGGTCACGCGCGGCGCCGTAGTTTACCGCTGCCTCCACCGGTGTCCGTAACCACTATCGCACGAAATAAGAAAAAAATCACAGCAAATGCATGGAGTCAATGATGATTGGGGCGAAGCGTTCGTCAGCCCGTCCATGCTTCCGTCCGTCCGTTCGTTATTGCTTCTGTTCATCCGCGTCACCATCCGTGCGTCCATACATGCGTCCGTCTATCCATCTGTCTGTCCGTTCGTGCGTCCACCCGTCCGTACGTTCGCGCGACTATCTACCCGTCTGTCCGTCCGTCCGCGCGGCCATCTAGTGAACACTCTAAGCACCGCCATCTCCCATCTTGCATCCCCTGTGGCACATACCCACTCTAGAGCAATTATGTGCCACCAGTGGCTACGCACTACTACATACGTACAAGGGATGAACATACCCACGCTTTATAAGCTTTGCCCCTAAAAAACCTTGTACCAAGGAAACAGCGGGGCTCGAACCCGGGTACACTGTATTACAACCCTGTATTATACCACAGAGCCACGACGGTGCTTGGTACTTGTTCGTAAACTTGCCTTAGGCAGGCTTGATGTAGGGAGAGGAATCGCGTTACTATCAATATTGTTAACCGTTTTAGAACATCAAAAGAACAACACAATGCGATTAGCGTAACAAGTGGGCACTCCAATGCTCCAACCCATCACAAAAGCTTGTTCTTGTTCCCCTATTAACTGTGGCGCGTACCCACTTCAGCCATAATTCCTCATCGTCGTCAGCCACTGCATGAACGATTGGCGCAAAATTCCTAGCAAGTGTTTAGTGGATACCACTCTCCTCAAAAGAATGACGAAGGACAGCATAGCGAATGCCAGCCTTCTACCCAGGCATTATTATCATAATGCCGCAGTGGTTACTCAGAAATTGTGCTTGCAGGAGTTACCCACTTACTTTTGAGAAAAGGCCGTGTAAGACCGCTCTTTTAGCCTTTGCTGTGATCGTGGTGCGCCATTCGTGCAGGCCTGGTGTTTTTTTTAAACATGCCTTTAAACAGTAGCGATAAGATCATAGTTATACAGTGCACAACTTGTAGCCAAAAAAACGTTTCTGCGTTGACATTTGACGTAAAGAGGGAAAGAAAAATATAATCACTATTCTGAAGTATTGGCCACATTTTACTTGTTTCGCGTGCTCGCGTAAAGTAGAATTTGCGGCGGAATTGTCTCACTGATTAGGTTTCTTTAGTCATATTGGCTCAAGGCAATAACGCCTTCATACAACCTTCATACAGTTTAAGAGTAAAGAGCTAAGGACCATCTCCTCAAAAGAAACCCTGATTGGATGCGAATCAGAAGCGGGGCGCACGGCGTTGACCCGGTTGTAACGGGCGTCGACGCTGGTGCTGGGAGAATGGTTTGAAGCGAAACTCGGTTCAGCGTATACTTCAGTAAATATTTCAAACGCAAAGACACGGAAGACGGGACGCGTTGAACATGCTTGGGCTCGGCTTTCTTGGCTAGCGTCTTACCGGTGTTACCCGTGCGCCGTCAATGTTTTCGAATGCGATCGGTGTTCTTAACTCGCACCTCGTTGGTGTCGCTGGTCTTCCACTGCTGACGCTATTGTTCAGCTTCTCTGGCTCGCGCCTCGTCAGGATTGGCGTCGCCATTCGCGAACGCGAACCCTCGCAACGCCGGCGACAGCCGGGAAAGATACGCGGCCACTAGCGGGAAGCATATCACGAAGGCGTCCCGCCCGTCAGCAGCTTGCGTGGCAAGCAGCGGCGTGCCGTCCACATTATCGGTGCAGTGAGATTCTCGAGGCGCGCACAGAGCACGGACTGCCGGCTCGTGGCCTCTTCTCGCCGACAGATGCAGAGAGGTGGCGTGGGTGAGATGATGCTCGCGAGAGGAGTGGGTCCGAGCATTGCGGGTGCTGGAGAGGGTGAAACGAGGGAAATGGCACACTGCGAGCGACGACAGGATAGGGAGGGAATTACGTCAATGTGCACACACTGCGAGGAAAAGCCCCAACACCTGCGGACAGGGGAGCGTGGTGCGAACGGAGGGACAGCGTTACACAGACTTGTCAAAGAACTGCTTCGCATCTAATAATAAGGTAAGTACATAAGCAGTAAACGTGTTATGGACACTTGATTGCAATATTTTGTGTGGGCGGACCAAAAGCGATCTTCTGGACAACATGTAAGGTCAATATCAGGAATCGCACAACACGAGAAAGTTTTGATTCCAAAAATATATACTGCCTGGTCCTGGGCGGCAGCCACCCAGCAATAATCTAAACACGAGACCAAGGAGCAAAGGGGCACGACTTCAGCCGTTCAGACCTCGACCGTGACAACCTGTCGCCGGCCGCTAAGCGCGAACTACGACTGTGTCGTCGTTCATCATTATCTTCTTCTATAGTCGGTGCGCCCATAGCCGCCGCTCCCACAAGATGTATTGCGAGCCTTCTAAGACACCCATTGCAGGGTGGTCATTATTAAAGATACAAAGAGACCGCAGTACTTTACGCGTACTGGAAAAGAGAAGTACAACACAAGCCTTTTCTCTCCTCCAGTCTGTGCTAAGTACTGCCCCCTATATTTATCTTCAATAATGAACCACTACCAACTAGCCCAAATGGCTATTTTGCTACAGGGTGGTCACCCTAGGGGCCCACCAACTTCAGCGACATTGCACTCTGTACTGACAGAGTGCAGCACTTTATTTATACACTCTTCTGTCTTAAATACTCATGCAACATGATGACCTGCACTATCAACATAGTAAAGACTGGACATAATTAAACACCTACAAATATCCCTTAGGTGCGCCGTCTGCCACACCTTGATGACAAGGGCAGTTGGAAGAATGCAAACGCGACATGTTGAATTGAAACCGAAACAAAGTAGTGTCTTAACTCAAACATTTTCAAGTGTCTTTTTTTAAATTCGTTATGAAAAAAATTGCCAGATCTCACGTACAGTGGGAATTGATGATATGTGAAGCATGAATGAGAAATGTTGATGTGTCACTTTAAAATCAGTGCAACCTTACGAGATGGATGGAAATGATGCCGCACGTGACTTCCGTGTCATGATTATCATGTTTGGATGGGTCGTTTACCTTCGTCATCTATTCACGTCACGTGATACCAAATTTAGTATATGTGTAGCTAGCGAAACAGACATGAGCATGCTATAAGCGTGGTATGTTGCCATGTTCTTATATGACACGCATGTCAGGATTATCATGTTTGCACCAGTCATATATTTCGCCATTCATTGACGTTACGTAACACCAAATTTGGTAAATGTGGAGCTACCAAAACGACCGCGAGCGCATAATAAAGGGCCCAATATACTCCAACTTAACGTTGACGCACGCGCACGCTGGGCACTGTGACGCTACGTCAGCAAAACGCGAGCACTCAATAGTCTGACGCCAGGCGCGACTAGTGTCCGTCGGCGTGGCCCGACGGCAACCGGCGCAAAATGCAACATGCTGCATATCGCGCCGATGTCATAGAGTAACATTACTCTATGCCGATGCGTTACCCAGACAACACTGCGTCTCCCTCTTTTCGTGGCCCCGCCGCGGTGGTCTAGTGGCTAAGGTACTAGGCTACTGACTCGCAGGTCGCGGGATCGAATCCCAGTTGCGGCGGCGACATTTCTGATGGATGCGAAAATGTTGTAGGCCTGTGTGCTCAGATTTGGGTGCACGTTAAAAAAGCCCAGGTGGTCGAAATTTCCCGAGCCTTCTACTATAGCACCTCTCATAATCATATGGTGGTTTCGGGACGTTAAACCCCACATATCAATCAATATTTTCTTTACGGAGGGACTCCGGACGTGCTGAAACGCGCATGCGTCAAAGCAACGCGGTGCGGCGCGCGCCTGTGAGTATATGGCAGGACCGGCTCCTGGCGTGGCAACGCCGGCGTGACGCGACGAAATGAACGCCGGCGAGCACATGCACCGCGTCATGTCGAAATGTATTGGCGCTTTGATTGTTGCATGTAGTCATGTTCTCACATGACACGCATCTCATGATTATTATCTTTGCACCAGTCACATACCTTGCTCATCCATTGGCGTCACGTAATACCAAATTTTATAGAAGTGAACCTGGCGAAACAGCCACCAGCGCATCATGAGCGTGGCATCTTGTCATGTTGTTACATGACACGCATCTGTTGGTTATCATGTTTGCACCAGCCACATACCTTCGTCATCTATTCACGTACCGTAATGTCAAATTTGGTATATGTGACTCTAGCGAAATGCCGCGAGCACACCGTGAGGGTGGCATGTAGTCATGTTGTTACAGGACACGTATGTCATGATTTTCATGTTAGATTTTCTCGATTGCCTTCGCCATGTAATCATGTCATACCATACTAGTTTTTCAACATGACATGTGAACGAAACCACCGCAAGAGCTGCATGACCATGATATGTAATTTATGACATTCAAGGCAAACATATCATCATTTTCATGTTATGACTAACCAAATTTGTTCTTCATAAAGTCATGTTATGCCATACCAAGTTTGGTATTGATACCATTAATGCAACGGCCAGGAGAACTAAAAGTCGTAGGCGGCTTGATAGATCGATACGCTTAAAGTCGCTGAAGTTCGCTAAGAAATGCTTCGCAATTGAAATTGGTGGTTACCTGGGGTGACCGCCAACGAACACCAGAAGATCACTCGATGAAGCGTGAATTAGTCACCACACACCTTTCACAGCAAACTCTTTGATACCGCGCAAGAAAACATGGGAGAAAATTTGGTGTTAACGACTACGAATATAAACTTGGTGGCATAAAAAGCAACAAAGGATAGTTCGTTTGATAATACAAAAAATAGTGAGCAAATTGACTAACTTTCTGCGTGACAGTGTATAAATTTAGACAGTTTAGAGAGTGTAGAAGCAGCAAGCATTTTTTTCCAGTTCGTGACGTCAAAAAGCTTGAATAGGTTGGTTACACCAGATTAAAAGTGCACAAAAAACGCGTCCGCGTGTGCTTTCGTCTTCAAAGTGGTTGACTAATTCACAACTTTTCTATTCGCCGAACGAAAGAAAATGGCCCCCATGCAAGGAACGGTGACAGGAAGAAAAAGAATTTTATCGAAGTTCTGAAGGAACGGAGATATCATATTTTTTCGCTGCAAAAATACTTGTAGTAACGCAAGCTTATGGAAACAAAGCATGCATTATAATTCACTAAAAGACAAAGTCAAACTGCAAGCCTTCCATGATCCTACAGTAAGGAAATACGTGAGGTGTATGAGTGATATTTCAAAAAACTCAACATACTTCATCCGGGCTCTTAACTGAGGAAAGAAGCCAGCAGTTGTAAAAAAAACAACTAAGAGGATAGGGTAAAAATATTGTCTCATCTTCCTCGAAAATGCGAATTAAAAAGTGCTTTTTGCATTTGCTCCAACTACCCCTACCGGTAAACACCGCGGCCTTTTCAATCTGCCGCGAAGTATTATGGGCACTAGTATCAGCAATAAAACCATATTTAAGCCATGGTTTTATCTCTTAGCACTGACACGCTGAATGCCATTTCGCATTTAGAGTTTTTTTTAGCCGCTTCTACGGCGCTGTCACGCGCTATATCGCCCTTCTGATGCCGTTTCCTCACTTCGGAAATGCGTCCTAGGAGATCTGAGCAGGCTTATGCAAACATTAGAAAGAATTATCGCTTTTTGAGACTTCAACATAGATGTAAGTTGAACTTTTCGTTGCTGCATGACTTTGTTTGCTGTTCCTCGCATAGTGCATTGTGGCATGTTTCGTATTCAATAAACACTAAAAAAGAAGGTGTCATGTTTTGCGCGTCTTATATTGCAGGCCTCGTTTTCGTTTATACCAGTGCCTCGAAAGGGCGCAGCAGTATCTTACTTGTGTTGTCTGTTTGCTTCCTTCGTTTGTCTTCGTCAATGACTTGTGTTGCGTTTATTTACTTCAGTACGTTTTACAAAAATTAATCAAAAATGAAAAATGTCAAGGAAACGTATTGAGAACGTGCGGTAGAAATTTTCGGGCATCATAGCGTAACGCGGCCGATATTGCTCGCTATAAAAGTGCCAAGAAATCATTTAGTATTATTCGAAAATATTATCAAAGGATGGAAAACGTTAACTGATTTACCTAAGTGTAATGATATCTCACTCAATCTACGATAATTTGTAATCAATATTACCCGGCACATGGCCACGAAGAGGGTGTGTAAGGGAGGTTTTTACTTCCTCAAAATTTAATTTTGCTTACGCACAAATACACCCACACCTACAAATTCATGCGTGAACACACGTAAAGTACCGATAAACAGCCATGCCCTCAACAAAGAAAATAATAATAGTAACTCTGCCTGCGGCTATGAATGATAGCGACAGTCAAATCAACTTTCAAGTTCTAAGTGGTGGCCGGTGAGCTAAACAGCAAAATAAAAAAACAGTTTTTGCTTTTTCACGAAGCACCTCGAAAAATTCCCAATTGGACTGAGCTACATATGCGTAAAATAGTGTTCACGCCAACCGAAAGCATTCTTTGGAAATTGAGTATATGCTCTTGATCCAAGATCTCAAATCTGACTATCTGACACCTCGTACTCAAAACTGCGTGCGCTGGAAAGCTCTTCCACCACAGCCTGCGAACAATGCGCTCCATGGAAAACTGTAAATGTTTACGACGCGTTTTGCGAGCTGCAAGCATTGCGGCGTAATGTAACTGCGAATGTCTGACTCCCCTATTCTTCTTAGTCACATTGTGTTTCGAAACAGGAAGGGCTTTTATTGCCCTGAAAAAAATTGGGAATGAGTTACAACAAAGCAGAGTTTTTCTTTCAATCAATTGTACAGAACCTGACATGGGAGTAGAAGGGTTACCTAAAGTTGGCTTGCGTGAATGTGTTTGTCAAAGCCAGTATACAATAACCTTGCTTTATATGACGTCTCAGTTTGTACCCACCATGTAGAAGAAGGCTTAGTTACTCCAAGTAAAGCTACGTGAGCAGATAGAGTGGACTTCGCGTGCTTTACGAAAAGTGCAATAAACATGGGAAGTGAATGAGCACGGATCTTGTCAGCAAGCGTACCGTAAAATGTAAGGCCGTTTCTCAACCAAAGACATCCACCTTAAGGGAAATTATACAGCTGGAACAATGTAGCTTGACGTTCCTAAGCTGTATTCAAATGTTGTCTTAATAATGACCAGTAACACTGCATAACAGATATTAAAAAGGAAGCCACATAGACTGCTGATAATATTTTATTGTCAAACAGCTTGGTCTAAAACAAACTACTTCCTGCACCAAACTTTTAGACAACGAATGAACCAGACAAGAGCGGGCGCTGTTTTTTTCTGTTATCTAACAAATTTTACGCAAGAGGTATTTTATCATGGAATACCTACTAGATCGAGCCCACACCTTGTTGATCTAAGGTGAATTAGACGATTGAGACAGGGATGCAGGACTACATGAACTACATGACAATCACTAATACTACCAAACTTACGGCGTTGCTGCGCAATTTCAAATCAACGAGGGTAATGTACTCAGAACAGGCGAATGCCCATCCAGCAGGCTTTTTTCGTGTATTGCGTTCTATTTACTGTTTACCGCACGCCTAGCAAACTAACAAAAGGATTGTCTGGCTGCCGCTTCTTACACGTGTCACGGCTCACATTTCTCGAACTTCTTTTGCTCATTGACTACCCTCAGAATAACACAGTGAAGCATGGTAAAACATTCATTCTCTGTTACACGGCCAGAGATAGCTTGGAGAAAGAAGGAACCATTACGTCTCTGAAGAGAGGTTTCCCATTAGGAGGAGCCGTCCAGCGCGAATCACGAGCGGACGACAGGAAGTAGACATAGACTGCGCATTGCCACCAGTTGCTCAATTGCATTCACCCAGCGCGCCACCATTCCATTCCCTTCTCGAGAGGCCCGAGGCCGAAATGAGACCACCAACTTGTGGAGCCAGCGGAAAAAAAAAACAATCTTTTCAAGAAAGGAATAAGACATAATACGCCACATACAGTTACGCATTGTTTTGGCCTCTGAGAAGCCACAGTATTGTTCTCATTTTATTCTGTTTTCGACGCTACCACTGCGTAAAGAATGTGTGCGGTTCTCTATAGGGCGAACCTATTTTGCGGGAAAAGCGGACACAGCACTTCCTCCAGGCACTCGAAAAGAAAACGTTCATTGGCTTGCCAACTTTTCAACCAATAATGTGGTGTTCTTGATCCCCAGGCAGTTCTTCTGACGTTGCCATCTAGGCAGAAATTATACTTTGCTGCAAGAAAAGCACTCTTTTTTATTGAGCGACAATCGCACTCGGCGAACTTTGCTGTGTCATTTTGTCAATTTTTGTTTTTTACATGAATGTTATCTCGTTCTTTACTATGGGAGGCTCAATTCTTCTATTAACATTTTGTGTCACTTTCTGAATGCACAGCGCTGCGGCCGTTCTCGTCACGCTTCGCATGTTCAATCCATTACAGTTTCTGTCAACACAATTTCAATTTTTCCTTCTTTTTTGATTAGTCCTATTAAACGCGATATATGTGCGAATAATAAAAAAAGAAAGAAAAAAAAATTGGCCTATTCAGCTTGACCTAATACCTTAAAAATGTCTTACGAGGGCTTTTTTACGCATTTGAAATGTGTAAAATATATGAGGCGAATCTTTTGAGGCACTAAATTTACTTTCCTTGAATCAGAAAGCACTCGAAGTGACATAAAAATAAAGGTACATGGGTGTTCTTAATTGCGAGATTTATCTCTGTTTTGCAGCTGGCCTATCGACAAAAGCCAAGTGAAAGCCAGAAATAAACTATCCATACAGTGTCTTTCTGCCGCATTACGTCAATCACAATTTTTCTTCTAATGTTTAGGTTATGTGAAAATAAAATAAAATATTGAGTTTATGAGGGCACTAATTGACTCAATTCACCCTTTCAAAGAAAGATATTGCAGAGAACAACATGGCAATAAAGAAATACATTCCTACAAATGTGCTCATTATTTACAGTCTTCGAATTGAGGAGTAAGTACTGCTGATATGACGTAAATACAAAGAAACAAAAGTAAGCTGGCCACTTGTATTCTTCCTACTGTAAATCAAGCCACAATTGTCGTGGTGCTGCAACCTTCAACTATCTTGACTACTGAACCATTTTTTATGTTTACGATAGCGTTTGCACAAGCAACAGTACGTATACGCACTATCTTGCAAAACAAGCATGAAGTGTGATAGACACGTTTTCTAGAAGCAGGAAGGGTTGCGAAACAATTATAGTGTCTCGCGAAAAAAACCTGTTAGTTAAAAAAGCCGTGAAATAAGTTAAAATAACATATTCTGCTAATTTTATTTCTCAAGTTTTCGAAACTTACTCCGAAACGTTAAAGTATGTTTACAGGAGACGCTCTAAGGAGGGAAAATCCCCTACCTCCCGAAGTAAGCTAATGAATGCCTATTATATGAAATGCAAGTATTACGGTATTACCTTTGAATAAAACCATTGTGTGTAATAATTTGTAGCCACAACGCTATCGGGGATTTCTCTTTCGCATTTAACTACCAAGGCAGCAATGCTGGTTTTATCATCCTCTGGATTTGTACTCGAAGATGGAACAAAAGCAGTGTTGCCTAAATGGCAAGACGATGAAATATTGAACGTACGTACGCCCTTCCAGTCAGAACTCATTACGCAAATTTTTCGAGACGTAGAAACAGTAGGGGACGTCTGAAACAAAACAAAATAGTATAGAAGCATTTCTGAGGCCTTTAATGTTGAGGCAGCCAGGCAGTTTCGAATATAAATTTGCATAGTATTTTTTTGAATAGATAGGCGATGCCTTCACCGCTTTTGATATGCGGAATCGGAAAGTGCTCAAACTCGCCTTGAAAAATGAGCACTTTGTGTTCCACAACCATGACTGTCTAGACGTTTGCGCAATCAATTTCGTTGCACGTCTGCCATTTTGTCTGATTCAATTGATTTCGGTGATAACAACAGAAACAGACGCGACAACATAATTAAAAATAGATCCAAAATATTTCATTTGGCTTTATATGAACTCGATGATGAAGTTTGCATTTTACGAGGTAGGCGGTAGCAATCGTTGCTTCATAATACACAAAAGGAAGAGTATTACTACCATGTAATATTCTTCTATCCTCCACATAAAGCATCGAGATCCCCGATTTCATTATCGCAACCACGTCAAAGGAGCAGCAAGAAAGGAACACCAGGGGCCAAGAATAATGCATGGAATACAAAGGTACTGCCTTAAGGTATAAAGCAGCCTATAAGTGAGCAGCCGCGAACATACAGATAGATGGGGTGTGAGCTCTTCTTGGATCTCGATGAGAGTCGGCATGCGAGCCAACTACTAATCAACACGAAGGATATCTCTCCAGATAGTCCTCCTAAACATATACATACAGACGGGTACGAAAAGGGTCTCCATCCTGTCGGTAGTGCTATACGGCCGGCCTACCAATTTATCTAGCACACCACCACCATTAAGCCCGCCGAATGGGAGGCTGACTGAGCGTTAATCGATGCCGAAGCAGGCGTACCGCTTCCTTCGAAAACAGAGTTCGACTGTACTTCACGCTTTAGAATAACAGCCTTCGATGACAAATATGCCGGCATTACGAGCATATAGCAGGCAAAAGACGGGCTGCGCCAGTCTTACGTAAGGGCGTGAGAACCCCCAGAGCAGGAGACGTTACCGAATGTGCATGATCAAGCCCTGAATATTTCTCTTTCCTGTGGCGAACAGGCGATTCCCCCTTCGTCCTTGTTAAGGCAATTTCGGTCATTTTACATTTATATGACTAATGTTTCCCGACCCGAATACATGATTCATACGTTTTGATGACTCCGGATGCAGTGTAGGTAACTACCTGATCATCTCTCTACGGATGTGCTCAAAGAAGAGTGTATAAGTTTCCACTTTTTCTTCTTATCAGACGGGACAAGTTATCGTTCATAGGTTCTGTTCTGATGTTCTCATTATGTTTTTCTTGATTATGATGTATTTGTTAGGATACTTCAACGCAGAAATTTCTCTGTCTGTCTGTGCGTACTTATGTATTTGATGGTTTGTTTCATTATAGAAAATCCATAAATACGTATTTCTAAAGGCGTTAGCATTTCTTGCGTGGCGCTGAGAATGCGAAGCTGTGCACAAAAAAAGTGGGTGTTTCGTACGCTTCGATAAAACGTAACGCTGCTGCCACCAACGAGTGGCTCTGTGTTCTTTACAAATTTTTTTATTTCCCTACATCACTGCCAAATGGCGACCATATCTCACACAGGGCCTACACAAAGTAGACTAGCATCTTTCGACGACATTTGCAGCGAAGCAGGCACCCACCTTACCAATTATGTTATTGCGTCTTTCTCTTGAATACCAACCGCTGTCAAGATGACACATGTAGCTTTTTCTATGGTTCGCAAAGCATTAGGACTTTTTATTGCTAACAGATAGATGCAATGAAGGAATGAAATAAAAGCAAGAAGCAATGCGGAATTGATCCCATTGAAGTGGAAGATATATTGTGATTTCTCATACAAACTTCTCCCTGTGTTCCCACTGTCCTGCACAGACGTCCTTAAAACTGAATGCTATATACATGCTTATGTTTTCTTCTTACTTTCAATGCTGCCCCTTTCAAGACGTATGTATTGCGGATTCCGCGCAGGGAACCCCGTTGCGATCTAGACAGCATATGAAGCTAGGTTTGTTAAAGCCTATTAATAAATCTGATGTAAACGTCTTTAGGCCGCAATATAATTATGAGAAATGCATTATAAGACAGCTCTGGAAGTTTCAACCACCTGCGGTTCTTTAGCGTGGACTTAAATAAATACACGGGGCCCAGTTGTTTTTGCCTCCATCGAAAATGCAGATCAAGATTGATTCCATGACATGGCGGTTAGTAATCGAGCGCAATAACTAGACCTCTGTGACTGGTTGTTTGTGAAAGTGTGTGAGATATTATAATTCTGGTTTTCGGAACCCAGCAAGTAACTCCCCCGAGGATTAGGATTAACTGGGCAAGTTGGCAATAGCTCATAGGCAATAGAAAGAAAACAGCACCAAATCAATAACAACTAAGAAGGTTCTGCTCCCTGTGTTTTTAGAGCTCTTTTTTTCGTGCTGTTTCGCTTGTATTCGCTATGGCCCTCGAGGAACAAACTGTGTTCATGACTTTGGGTCATCTTTTGTCTAGGAGCTCTGTCGTCTGTATAGAGTTACTTTGAATAATTAACCGTTATCTCCACTGATGTCTATTTATATCATTAGTTTTTCAGACCGGATTGGCATACTCATAATCACCGTTAAAGGGCCAGCACGTGGCGAGTTTCAATGCTGTAAATTATAGTGTAAATTGCACTCTCATTAGTATTTGTTTATTTGTTTTTTGCTAGAGGCTGCCATACGGTAATACCTCCAGAGATAACACGCTTTTTCAGACAGTGCTGCCAAAGAAGCCAAAATCTTGTAGCCTCGAAGGTTCCTTCTCCTAGCTCGTTATTTATTTATTGGATATCGAATATAATCACTCGCTAATGGAAGCCAAGTACAAGACAGATGTGCGCTATGAATGAAGTGGTCTTACGCGTGAGAGCGAAGTGACTTTGCCTATGGACTGCTCTTTTTGAGGCTGAAATGCAATAAGCTTAACAGCACTGCAAGTTGCGCAAGCTGAATGGGACAACGTTCTAATTGAGCAGATAAGAAGGAAGGAACAGGAGGGAAAAGAAAAGCAGGGGTGTTAACCAATCTAGGAGGACTGCTTAAGGACTGGACCCTGCACAAAGAAGATTGGAAAGCATTTGTGGTGTATTATCACAGGAATTAGCAGGGATAAAAGCGCGATGAGCAAAAAGGGAGTGCGACCGTATAATACAGTACTCTGTTACCGTACCGTATTTCCGTAAGTTACTCAAGTTTCCGTAGGTTCCGTAAGACCATTACTGGAACACACACAAAGTTTGAAAACGGCAAGTACAGCCGTGCCACACAATGATCGGCACAGGAGATTATTTATCGGAGGATTCGCTTGTGCATATACGTTTGTACACTGACTGCGCGTATCACGTTAGGAACACTCGATTTATATTTATGCCAGTATAACTTTGCAGACATTTTATGGGCAATATTTATGAATAATATATTTTGTGAATGAAAAGCCTAAGTATTTAGAGGTGTTACGCTGTATTTAATCAATGGAACAGCCGTTAACATATCACTGCTTGTATGTTGCTAATGAATGTGACCATGCGCGTTTGAACAGTGGAAGGCGAAGAAGCGGGCTCATTTGTCTAGTGTTATATAATGCTTTATTGAGCACAACTTCAACAGAAGAAGAATTTACTGTCTACATTTATGCTGATGACATCGCATTATTTGCTGCTGACTGTGATATTTACTCACTACAACCTAAATTACAAAGATATATTGATATGTTAGAAATTTTGTTACGGTCAATTTCATTATCGTTAAATGTCAACAAAAGTGCCCTTTTGGTGTTTCCGGTTGCAGGCTCAATTTCAATTTCAATTCTATATAAACAGGAACCCATCCAGCAAGTAGACTCTATATTATATTTGGGAACCATGTATAATGAAAAACTTAACAGGAGTCCACACATAGAGTCTATAACTATCAAGGCATAACGGGCCTTAGGCTTACTGCACAAGCTACATAACCGTAAATACGCGTTACGAAGGTACACCTTGATAATGTTGTACAAGATGTACATGCACCCCATCACGGAATTTGCTTGCATACTATTCTCGGGTGACCCTTTTCATAAAACAAAACCTCTAGTTGTCTTGGAGCAAGAAGAACTGCCAATGTGTCTGGCACTCCCTAGGTTTGTGGCTATCAATGTACCGTACCAGGTAGCGCACCTGCCTACACTATACTTTGTCGATTTTGCATTTGATTATGGATCCAAGTGTGCGCGCTCTCAAGGCGACATTCAAGTTAGCGAAAAATCATTATGTTGTGCGTTACCGAAAACTGAGTAAGATGCAAATAAAATAATAAAGTTCTGGGTCCAATTCAAGATACAATGCGGGTCGTTTGCGGGGCAAGTGGGTGTGCTATCACAGGGCCACGGGTCTGCTTGTGAATGCAGTGAAAGTAGCTTGCATGCTTTAAAAACGCGCGCGTCCTCACACACAGAGGTCTCACAATATAGCACGAAATATTTCCTTATCAATGCGTAGTACAAGCGTACATTGACATCGGGTGTCAAAACATCTGGTTATCATGAGGAGTTCATGGTTTAAACCACTCACTCATTGCAAAAGGCGCACACGTTATTGCACTTGTGCTGTTAAAGACACGTAGCAAGTTTGGGAAGACTTTCATGCACTGTTTGAAATATGCACTGAAGACAGGATATGGCTATCACGTTCGAATTTTAAAAGCAAAGCTTAACGGTCCACCAATTATTTGTTTGTACGTACTCACAGTCTACTTCAGCATCCACTTCCAACACTTTGAAGTAGGTCTCGTTAGTGGGCCACAGTGATGAAATTTAGTTCCACTATAAAGATGGCACACTGCGTAAAGTTTAAATAAGGGAAATGAAGAGGGCGACAGAATTGAACAGAATGTTCTTAAACACTGTCACTGGCAATAATTTGACACTGGCAATAATTAGACACGTGAACCACGACTTAACAACGAGAAAAAATTTGGCAGATCCTACGTATCTTGGTATCGACGTTATGCGCAGTATGCGGAGAGAAGGTAACCCTGTTGCAATTTTTTATATTGAGCAATACGTCATGAAATGACGCTAAATATATGTAAAACTTTCGCACGCACACTCATAAGTTGAAGAGTTGCGCATGTTTATATAACCAATAGTTTGCTCTTGCGCAACCATTTTAACTGGAACATGCGTACTAGCAACACCAGAAGCCTATATGAAGCGCTGATGCTCGCGAAGATGCTGGCCCTCGACACTGCTTCATAAATGATTTTCAGCGAAAGACACCGAACCACAATTCATGTTAGCCTGACGTGAAGGCTGTATCAAAGGAGTGCATATATAATGTTTATAAAATTGGGTAGGCAGCACTGCAACCACTGATGACGTTTTCCGAAGATTAGCGTCTATTTGAAAAGTAGTTCCTAGACCTTGCGTAGCTCTGTGGTATATTGCTTGACTGCAACGCAGAGTGCCCGCGTTAGATTTCTGCTGGGACCATGAAATTTATTATTTGCATTCATCGGAGGCTCAACGCTGCTTATGTCAGGTTCTTCTAAACACAGACTTCATTCTATGTCTTCGTTGGGTTGAGCTACCGATGTCGGGTATTGCTTAACGCTCGCGCGTTAAAATTTCCCATGTGCGTTATCGTCGTTCCTGGGTAGATACTAAGTGTTAATCACCTGGGGCACATACCCGCACACCAGCGGCACATACTGGCCCGTTGTTACGTGCCACTGTCTGGCGGAAAGTGTTTGACGACGTACCCTACGGGATTTTGACATGTCTTGACTAGCAAGTCATATTCATCCAACCACCTTACCCGCCCATGCTAATTTTGATTGACATCAAGTTAAGGGGGTGACCACAAGAGCACCCAAACGTAAGCGGCTAGACAAATATATATATATATATATATAGATAGATAGATAGATAGATAGATAGATAGATAAATAATGACTCCTATCCGGACCCAAATTGTGAAACAGAGAGCTTAACTTCCATGATTTTGTTATAACACCTGGCAGGGTGGCTCATGAAATAAATGGTAGAGCAATTCAGTGTCTGCAGCTTAGCAGAACAGAGCCTTATTATTCGCAATATGGGAGGCAATGATGCGAGCGAAAATCTCATTGGAATGTAACAGCATTTTTTTCCAAATGAATGTACTGCCCGCATGCGGTCTGTCATTCTCCTATTTGAGAAGACTGCCGCAAGACCAGACGCGTTTTAACAAAATTTGCAGTTATGGAAGTAAATAGTATCCAATGTCCACGTAAAAGTAAAAGTAAATGTTCGTGAAGCGTTGCTCCATTAGGAGGAAGTGAAGCTGTTTTACCGATATCACTGCCCCTATGAGGTTTGTGCCACACAGAATGAATATTTTCTTACTGCTCCAATCATGAGCCGGAAAGTTCCGAGACAGAAGTCTTGACTTCTAAAAAACAAACTAATAGTTCGACAATTCGATGAGTTAAATTTTGCAGCGCACTGCTGGAACCCGCTTATCCTAATGAAACAGAAGGCCCGTCGCGCTGAAGAAAGACGACTCTGCTGATGCAGCGAAGCGACGGAAGTGGATGTCTGCTACGAAGAATAGGAAATCCTTGCACAAGGATAGCTTAGGTCGATAGTTCCCAGAATATTTTCAGCCCATTTTGTCATAGACATGAAGACCACCGGCGAGCAAGTGTAATTTCGTCAATCGTGTCTGCATTTAATTTTATGTTCAATGACAGAATCAAAGCTAACCAGAAATGTTTTCTCTGCGAAAGGGCAGGAAGTGTTCAGTATACTTCATGTATGATTGTGCGTGTGTTTATATGTGTGCGTGAATACATATGCATGCAAAAGTTACAAATCAAAAAGGGAGCCTGCCCTCTACCGCGCGATTACGCCAGGGGTGGGAAATTGGCATCATAATTTGTTTTTGTCTTCTGCGTAATTGAGACTAATTCACCCATAGGAGATGTGAACGTAGCGATTCTAACACAATAATGCTGCATTTTTTCAGTACAATTCTGCCTAGCGTGTACGGTGAAACGGAGAGATTATGCTGGACAGCCACGCTTTCAGAACACAAGGAAGTGAGAATGACCACTTCACTTAGACCACACACACTACGAGACACATGAATTAACAGAAACCTCAAGTCTGACATCAAGCCAAGTGATAAGGAAAAAAAAACAGCAGATTTATTGTTTCCATGGGTCCTCAATTAGGAAGTGGAATTCACAGTGCAAATACACGGCCGTAATATACCTGCACGTGCCGCTAAAAAAAAGCACAAGACAAGGCAGCGTATTGAATAGAGAAAAAAAAAGTCCAGTCTTAATAGAAACCAGAAATGAAATAACGTGTTCCTGAAAAATGGAAACACAAGTATTTAAAGATTTTTTTTTCTATGTTAGCTCAAGAGGTATAATGAAACGAATATAGCTTCAGAGTTTATAGCTTGCAAAAGCTGGAAGTCAGATAGAACAGCTTTTGTGTGTTGTTTTGAAACCTCCTTCATATCCGCACTGGTGCATGCACGCTGAAAAAAGCAAATTGAATTTATTAAATAACAAAGAAAAAACAGCAGAGAACAAAGCGGGCCTTTCATGGCAACACTAGAAGGTCTGAATTAAAATAAAAAAGTTTGTTGTCTTAGTTCTATATGATATGCATCGAGTAAGAAGTTTTGAGTAGGCATAAAGAAAAAAAAACGAACCTTGCAGTTTTTTATACCCTTTTATTTTTATGTTAGCTTGTAGGGCACACGAGGGATGCCCCTAACGTTTTGGCCAGGATGTGTGAGAGGACAGTCAAGCACGTTAAAGTGGCGCTGGTCTGAGAAATATTATAGTCCAGCGGAATCCAATGCCGGAGCATAAATTGCTGTCAGTGACCACCACGGTGACCACAGTAATCACGAACTATGGAAAAGTAAAAAAAATCGGTCAATAACCAATATTTCTTGAAATGGGAGGCATGCAAAAGCCCAAAAATATACGTTGGCTCACCTGAAGGACACGGGTTGAATAGCGAGCATGGCAGTCGCATTTAGTTAAAGGCGGAATGCTAAGGCCCACGTACAGTGGGGTGTCAGTGCACATTAAAGAAGACCAGACGGTAGAAATTTCCGGAGCCTTCCACTCTGCGTGGTGTCGCATATATTGACAGCGTGTTTTTGAGAGACAAGCCAGATCAATTCTTTGCACGTAAACAACAATTGCAACAAATTGTGCTTTCGCTACAGAGCTTAAGATTTCCAGGTTAATTGGGCACCCCAGATATATTTCCTGATGTACCGATGTGGCTATGTAACACAGCAACCCCCTTCCCTCCTTTTTTTTGCGTTTTCGTTAGCATCGTCTCCTAAGACATTGTGTATTGACTGATCACAATGTCTTAAATTAAAACGTACTGCTCATTGGATGAGAAAAGACGAATACAGGCGCGATGTATTCATCGCTTGTTTCTCTCTCCTTGTTTTGTATTGTGCATTAGATGCGAAATCGGGACACCATCATCTCCAAGTCAGATGCCCGCAAGTGAAACTACCACGGCATGTTACATCGTGCTGTCAATCTATAGCAGCATATTATAAACTGCTATTTCCACATCCATCTCCTTCATTAACAACGGAATATGCTGAACGTCTTGATGGATTCCAAATTTTAGCAACTGGTCAACTCCAAAACGTGCAAATAAAACTTCATCCCCAACGCTTGTTTTTTCATGTTAGTCTTATAGACACCGACGTCTACGTGAGAGCGTGGTCGTGATCACAAGAATGCACAATATCTCGACTGGCATCAGCAAAGGGCTCGTATCCCTGCCTGGGTGCTTCGCTTCCTGGGTGAAGAGACTTCGCTAAAACAGCTTTTTTTGGCCCTATTGTCATGAACCAGCGTTTTGTGAAGACGCGAGGGATCATATTTGAAAGCGTTAGCTGCTAACGTTACATGGTATAAAAAGTTGAATTTTTTGTTAATTGTTCAGTTGATTCGTCCATTCTTGGAAACTGTACTCTTACTTCATTTTAACTGTACTGAAAAAGTGATCTTAACGAAAATAAAATGAAGATATAAGTGTAGTAAAAGAGAAACCTCCTGCTATTTATGTTTTGTTGAGTGCTACTCCATCAATATTTTAACAAATTATGCATATCAAATAAAAATTGAGAGTGTTTGACATAAAATAGTTTGTTTACCACCTGATGCGTTGCTTTGTTCTGACAATCAAATGAGGTTCTTTCTACTAATTCTGCTTCATAACAAAAACTAATTGAGTGCTTCATAGGTGTGGTGTGGAAAGATCTCACAATTAGTATGTCTTGATATCATGAGAAACAGAGGAAGTATCGTAGAAATTATGAAGTCCCCTTTGCACTGCTGGTGACAAGCCTGAAAAAATGTTGAGCCGGTCTACATTCATTTCTATATCTTTGATGTATGCGCGTATATTTCTTTTCCTTTCTCGCCCAGTGCAGCTGTTTTTTTGTCTTTGCTTTTTCATTTTACCCTTAAAGCTTAATTCTTCCCGTTTCTTTTTCTTTCTGTGAGTATTTTTATTTCTCTGTGAATTTCTGCCTGCCATTGTTTTTATTTTATTTCTCGTTTTCTTTCCTATTTTCTTCTCATATACCCTCTTTTCTTACATTTAATGTCATGCATTATTGTCGCCACTCCTCCTTTTCTTATCCCCAACCTCAATTTACTTTCCAACCTGTGTCTGTATAATATACATTACAAGGCTACGTTATGTGCTGCTATAGCGTACCTGAATCGTCGGGTGGTTAGGATGCCCCTCTTTGAACTGTGGGTGCACAGGCTTGAGTCCCACCTTGCCAAGAAATTGTATATGTATAGAATATCTATTTTTTTCCTCTCTTTCTATCTTTGCTCGTTTCTTTTTTCTCTCTTTTTTTTCTTTCTATCTTTCCTTACTAGTCCTTTTTCTCGCCAGGGTTATTCTACCCCACGCCAGACAAATTGGCGCACTAGTTATAGAAGCGAAGCAAGAGACAAAGAAGAAGATGAAAGTGGCGTGTGTCTGCTCATAATGATGATGGTTGCGCGCTCGTGGAGTACGATGGACGGAAGACCTAAATAGCTTCACTGCTAAATACTGTGCGATCTCGCAAGCCAAAAATATACAAACTAAGAATGTAAGTCACGCCGTAGCTGTGAGTTACTGTAAACCAAATGAGATTTCAACAGTGGGCCTATATAAAAATAGAAGGAAAGTGATATTTCGTTTGACATGGCACCACACCAATGCCGCAATATCTTCACGGCCAACGGCAAAAATAAAAGACGAACACCGCGCCATCACTACTGGCCTTATGCAAGGGTCGCAACAGTTTTGCGCATCATGTTACGAGGAACCACCATTAGCATTACGAAATCAAATTACCTGAAGTGCAGCCACAGAGTGGAAGAGTGCATACATGCTACAGTCTCGATACGCTATTCACTTAAGGGGTAGGAATAAGTGACTTGCGTGTCACAATTATCCCAACCACCCATGTGAATTGCGTGTCGCAAAGTCCATTAACGACAGCAAGTCGTGAGTGTCATCTAAGATAGCACTTTGCAAGACGTTACGCAAGTCAGCGACATAACATACCATCGCGAACATTCCGAGACTGATTGATCGCGAACTAACCCGCGTTGCCACCCAATCCGTCTGTAAAGCCAAGCCGCACCGTTGTAATGCTCGTCGTGTTTATTTTTTTGCACTCCTGTCTTCATTTTTTTTGGCTGTCTGGAAAGCTTAGGCTATTTTAACAGCAGTGAGATGCTCCTCTTTAGCGACACGTTTGCATAATAAAATGTTAAGATAAGATGTATGGTGGCTAATAGCAACCAACATGGAGTATAACAATATTTGTAGGATATTTTCAGTTTGCATTTGCACTTTTTTTTCTAGTGACACTGAGCGAAATTTCGACATTCCCTGTAGCCACTGCTGCTCTGTGTGTGTGATTGCGAAGAGCAGTTACGAGCATTAGTACCAAACGTGGAAGCAGAAATGCAGCTCTGTACGTGGTCAAGTTAAAAGGAAAACGTACGTGTTATATAATTTCCAGCCAGAGACGTTGAGGATGTTATGGAGAGCTTGTGAGGAATACAACAAGGACAAAACATACACTAACATACTACCATTGTGTTAAAACAAGCCAGCTTTTATCAGAATGCTTGTGCGTATAAATTGTAGTTGGCATTCTCCGCGTTACTACACAAGTGAGGGTGAAAGGCTCGCATGAAGGCTAAGACGAGCCAACCCCGAGAAATTTCGTTAGTGAGTCTAACGCACGCAAGTTTCATGTTTCCGCAAGCACACCAATTCAGCAATGCAGCGTTAGATCACGTGAGCAGGCTTCACTGAGAGGCACGCACGCAAGCAAACGTTTGAAATTGTAGTCAACCAGCAGATAACTATCGCTAGCGATAACCAAGTTGAGAAATATGTTTACAGAACGGATGAACGAGAACGCTCCTGTGATAACGAAGGAATTGAGCAACAAACTGACTTCGCAAAGAAGCGCCCGGACTGCTGCCAATTGCGCGGTATTAATCTCAAGTGCACGGTCGCAGTGGCGCTTCAAGATTTCCCATGCCGCTCATTGAGATCTGTTACAAACTAAAGCAATAATAAAACTTGTGGCTCGTTCATCATGGAACTCTACTTGCCTTGAGTTTTCGGGGTGCACAGTGAAAGGCGACAAGGGGCGCTAGTGCCTTGTGCACATGATTTCGTCTGCTACACCATCGTAGCTGCGTCGTCTACCTCGTTTTTATTAGGTAATCGATTGCGAAGACCTTTTCGAGAGGTGGTTCTCACGTCTTATGCATCAATTAGTGAGAAACATTGATTGCATCAGCCTGCTCAGAAAAAAATTTCGTTCTTTTTCTGATGAGGTTTCAAAAATCAGCCATATGCCTGCACTGTACGAAAGTTGGAGCAAGTAAAATAGGTCTACTAAATAATCACTTGCCTCACACACCTATATTAGGACAACTTTATTTTTCGCACTTTGAAGCTATGAAACAATAAAAAAACATCTGTAGTAACCATGCATTCGGAGCTCCTAATTTGTATAAACCGAGTTAAAGACATTCTCAAGTGGTGATAAGCCTCGCAACAAAAGACTCAGAAGCTCACTATGCGCCAAAACGCACTGATAATTTTTTTTGTAAAGTACAACTGAGCCGGAAAACAGCTGAAAAACAGTGCGCACAAAAGTTTAATGCAAGTACCAATAAGACTGCACAAAAAAGGGTGCAAGTGTCGCTACGGTCTTTGGTGATCTATAAAGGCCGATAGTTTGACAAAGCCATAATCCGTAAGAGAGCGGCGAATTGACCAGTAAGAGTAAGGGTGAAATGGCGGCTTTATTTCAAGACTATCATGCCATGAAGTGGTCTCTTCTTCTTCGTCCTCCTTTGCAAAGAATCCCGGAAGGATATAAGATCAAAGAATGACTGTGCCCATTGTAATAGCGCAGATTTTGACCCCCGAACCTTTCTGCAGAAACCCCGTAATGGGCGCCATTAGAGCTCGAATTCCCCAAGTGTCAACGCTGCTGCAGCCGAAGATATACCGGCTCCTCGAATGCGTTGCCAATCTATATTTGTGGCATTCCACACCGATAAGCCCAGCCAGTAATGAGAGGTGCGCCGAGAAATGAGCTTAGAGCGGGAATAGTGGGAGATATGTGTTTCATTGCCTATTAGCATGTCTGGTGTGAGTATACTCGCTGTGATTTAGTGTTTCGAAGTAGTCCAACGTACCAGTGAGCTGTTAAGTTCTTTATACTTTATCACACTTATTGTATATTCTTTTTTTTTGTCTGGGATTGACACCCGAAAGTTTCTTTGAGCTGAATTATTATTTCAGTGGTCGCATTGCAACTGGGTAATAATTCCGCTTCACGGACCAGGGAGTGTTGATAAAATGAAGAAAAAAATGCCTAAGATATTTTTTGTGTGCCTCTTTTTTTACACGTATGATGCATATTAAAATTTTTGTGCAGAACATTCTTGCGCGCATCGCTTCTTTTTCTTCTAAAAACATATCTCGTGGTTGCGATTATTATATGAAAAAATTGGTATTGCAATGATCGGTCTCCTTTGAATGCGTTCCTTTTTTTTCTGAAAACCTAATAAGGTGTCACAAATTGTAGATTACATTACGTTCATCGCCAACACGCTAAGAAAAAAAAAAGGTGTTTAACTCTTATTTCTTTCACATCGGCCTCACCCGTTCAATCTCTTTAGGAGAGTAAGTAATCCCTTTAGAACAGAATACCCGCGAGTCCTAGATGGCAGTGTGATGTGCTCCACAATTTTCTTGGGGAGATGTTGCAGAGTGGTTACTGCGCAAGGTTGGACCCGAGACAAGGAGACGAACGGTGGAGGGCTCATCCTCGTTCATATCGGTGTTGCCTTTCTAAACACACTAATCGGAGTCCTTAGCTTGATACTTTTGAAGATTTATAGACGGGAATGTCGCATTCGTAGGAATCAAGAGTGAAATGACACTTCTTTTTCTTATAATTTAGGGTGATGGACAAAAGGAGACATAACTTGATTACAGAGCCACGGTGCAAGTATACAGGTGAGCAACTAGAAAGCCAGACATTACACACACACACTGCGTCTGTCTTAAGTAACCACATCTGCAACAATTTAGATTGATATTAGGTAAATATTACCAATCTTTTCTTCTAAAGTATGGTTGAAGTCATCAGTTTGTAAGCGGATTTTAGATCTCAGAGTTTGCTAGTATCGAAGGAGAAATTAAGGAGGAGGCCATGAGCTCAGCCCGATATTTGCATTTTTGCTGCCCTGCACTGGGATGAAAAAACAGGGGTCGGAAAAAGGGTGTGTAGGGAGAGAGAGAGCAAGAGAAAAGAACACATACAAGATGGGTGCTTCTATTGCAGTCATTAAAAGGGCTGGTAGACCTCTAGATACGCCGTAGCGCTTACAGTGCCTTCTGACGACATTGTGTCATGTCTATTGCGCAGAATTAGTGACAACAACAACACAACTACTACTACTACTACTACTACTACTACTACTACTACTACTACTACTACTACTACTACTACTGCTACTACTAGTGATAATAACATTAGTAATAATGCAATGTCTTCATTACTGCAAAGGCACGTTTCTTTCGGTCACTTCAGTAACTATCATGAAATCTACAATGCAGAAACCATTCGCATGAATACTGCATTGTACTAGGTATCTTTCGTATAAGGTTTGAGGTAGCTTGACACCTGTTTTCTCCATGTTATTCAAGTTTTTGTTTACGCAGACACCTGAAATTACATACTGTGGTTTTCTAGTAATTATTGACAGGGACACAGTCGTGTTTTTAGATGTTCCAAAATGGGTATTTGTGGAATTATTCTCGCAGTTTGCGGAAAAATGAAAATTTTCACCTCATAGAGCCCTAATAGTCCACAGAGACACTAAGGCGAACAGTTATTTTAAAAAGCCAATTCCCCCACATCTTCACCTTAGTCATTGTCTAAATTGTAGTCTTGACACGGGATATAAAGTCTGTGTCAACTAAACCACCACTGACACGGTTTGTTGAGTCAAGCAGTGACTGCTTTTAATTTCTTCTAATCCCTAATAAGTTGGCTATGCTCGTCGCCACCAGCTGCACTACGATACTCGTGAAGTTGTGCAATGTCCGCATTTGTTTTCTTTCACATTCACGGTTATATGCTTTCTGTCACGTCGGCATCCTGCAACACGTACATTGCCGAGGATGCGTATAGTGGAGATGTTTTGTTTTACCATGGAAGAATTTGTTGCGATCATGCTAGCACGATCTCGCAACGAAGTTGCACAGAAACACTACACATGGTGAGGTGTTCGCAGGGTTCTGTGTTGAAAGGAGCCAAGCATCGACCCAGCACCTTCCCTGACCACGCCACCCAGCTGAAGTCGGAAATAAAAGCAAGAAAACAAGGTTCAAAAAGAGCACAAACTAGTGTCATCATCATCATCAACAACAACAACAACAACAACAACAACAACAATAATAATAATAATAATAATAATAATAATAATAATAATAATAATAATAATAATAATGAAAAGAAGAAATAATCACAGGTTCCTTTTACGCATTCAGTTGAGACATCACTTTTGCTCCGTCTCTATTTATCCTGCCTTGCCACTCATCGAAAGCCTTCTGCACATGGTGTGATTTTGCACTACAGGAAAAGCCCTGAGTGCACCTCGAGTCTTCAGCAGCTGTTTCGAGTTCATCCCGGCTGGGACATGAAGATGTCTCTCGAAGGGAAATCCCGTGTTTTGGCACCTACAACGTAGCGAGTGACTGGTTCTCCAGTCGTAACACTGAGACGTTCATTTATTGCTGATGCTGAATGGGAACTGCCCAGAGAACGTGTGCGTGCAACCCTCACCCTTCTCGTCTTCCCAATTGTTTCGTCCGCTACTCAGTGCTCTGTTGAACGGCTCCTCTTTCTTATCGATGCCAGCGAGGACCGCCCGATGCAGCCGTTCACCATTCTTTCCTCAATTCTTTTCCTGCTCTCGGCCATCGCCTCGCCTTCACGTGTGCTTTGCGCTCATGGTTGAGAAAACCGCTCATGCAACACATCACAACGGGAATCATATGAAGTAACTTTTGTTAAGCTTTGTGCATATCCGTGGGGTGGCGTGTTGTATTCCTTGTGTGCACAATATCGGCGGTCACACTGGCTCTGTAAAAGGTACGTGTTTTGAGGTAGCGTGTCACCGTTCGTGGCGCTGTGCAAGCAACCAATGATGAAGGGTCACTGCAACGCCACCAAATGCCCTGCGCTGTGATGAGGGAATGACGTCGATTCGAGCCACAAGCAAGGAGAAACTAGGAACAAATCTGAAGGACGTTGATAACGAAAGGGGAAATATGTCTGCCACATCTCCGGGAGAAACCTGCGTGCTCTTCGCATGATGTAGCGTCGCATCACGACCACTCTCCGAACTTGGGCGTACCAACGGCGGATAGAAGCGCTGCTCTGATCCTAAGCATTTCGCAATATGCGCTGCCTCCGAGACCGGAAGCACCTGGCCTAGCTTAGCGTTACCTCTGTGATTGCACTACCAGTGACGAAGCTAGGGTGCTAGGGAGTGACGCTATCACGTGATGTGAGGTCACAGTAACGTCAAAGTGACGTTTCTATGAGGTCATCGCTCTGGGTACTGGAGACCTCATGGTCACGACGTTAATGGTGCCATCGCATGATGATTTCATTCTGTATCACTCGTTCGTAATGCCACTGGATTCGCCGACGGTCATCTATTGCTTTTGTTGAAGTATGTAAGGCTTTTGACTTACAAATAAAATGAAGCCATGAAGCGGTTCCCACCATGGTCTGCCCTGTCGTCGGCTTTATGCAATAACGGCGAGAATAAAGAATTCTAGGACCACATCACAGTTGTTTTCTTTTGACAATCATAAAGTCTAATCTCATCAAAGAACGCCGCAAAGCCCAATTTCATCAGAAAAATAGTTCCTTGTCTTGTCGTAGTGTATAAAAAGGCAATAAAAAACGTTGGTATATGCATATGGCACCATAGTTCCCCTGCCATCAATGTTTCGCACGCACAAACGGTCGCAAGTAAGCCTGGAAGCGCACAGCGATTGACATGGTTTCTCACTTTTTCAAATTCATGATTTTTGACTATGCAATTGAAAAAAAAGAGAAATAAGTGTACGCGTGGCAAGAAAGAAATATCTTTTTTCGCAATCGATACGTACTTTCATCATTATAATTCATTGCGAAAACGGTGCTGCGGGGGGACGTCATACATCTGCTGTCCTTTTTACGTGGCAGTGGCCAGTTGCTTTTTATGGCGCGCGAAGGACCATCGGCTCGTTACTACGATGACCGGAAGTAATGTATGTGCGACACAGCAATGTCTGAAAAAAAGTAACAACTATCACGGCACTAGCGACGGGAAAAACTGCTCGAAAAAAGAAAGTCACACATCCCGAGGACATATGACGGTGCCACTGCCACCGTAAGGGTGCTGCCGCTTTTCGATGGCTGTGGCTTTCTCCGCCTAAGATGTAGGAACCATGGTGGGTTGTTGCGGCGAAATCCATGTCGCATTGGCTGGGCAATGGCGTTTGAAAGAAAAAGCGTGTACTCACACTGCTCTAGGCGGCACACTTGGCTGCCTGCGTTCTGATTCCGGTTTGCGTACTTTATTACGCTCAGTTTTTTTTTTCTTATTCGTCCATTGTAGGTATTTTTGCATTGTTACGTAATTTGCTTCTATTTGCGTATCTGCCGCTATCAGACTCTCTTTGTCGTTTGTCACGTCTTTTTTTGTTCGTATTTGCAGCCATTATTACATAACGCTACGCTTCGATGTTCCTTCCCTTGGGGCAAGGTTAAACAAAATCATTTCCAGAGTCTTTATTTTGTTTCTCGCTTGCTTCCTCTGTTCTTACCTGAACGTTTAATATTTTTTTCGATGGAATAATTTTTCAATTATCAGCGTTATTGCTTATAGTATGTAAGTGTAGGGGCACATGTGCGATCGTTTTACTGGGCTTTTTTTTTTTGCGGCACATTTCTGTATGAATATTGGGCACGTTGTAAGAATAATAATGATGTATATAGAATGCGTTTTCCGCCCTCTTCCGGGGAAACAGATTGAGGCTGGGCAGGCAAGCTTTGTAAGTGGGCGAATTTGTGGTTGGCTCTGTCCACTTTATCGCAAACTCTATTGATAACGGGAGTTAAAGGAACGTGCCATGAGCGCTTACTGTTCCCGTTGGCACTTATATCGGAATTACCATGGGTGGACTTGTACTATAACGTATAGCATCACGCAGTGGGAATCACAGGGCACATTGAGCTGCGCAGGGTGTTTGATTACAAAAGTGATAGAGCCAAATGGGCGCACCGTAAATGTGCATTCAACCGCAGTGGGAGCCAAGAAAGTGGTTGAGCTTTTGCTTCTGGCATGATTAGGGTGCGCAGATTCACTAGCGCTACTACTGAATTGCGATTAGCGAGCAACACTTTGATTACTTCACTGGTCTAGGAAGAATAAGCAATTCTTTGAAGATAACTTCTTTATTGTTGTTTCCGCAAAGACCACCGCTATCCGCTTATTTTATTCATGCCACTGTTGTACACAAAGCACACATTTTATTTCAGGGGCTTCAAACTCACCTCATCTAGTGGGCCATCACAAAAGTTATTCCCACAACCCCACAGGGGCCTGAAGTGTGAAGATGGCAGGCGCTAGTGGAGAGGGGAGGGTGAGGTGGAGAGCTTGAACGAAATCGCCCAAGACCTTGCCATACATACCATATAAGGGTGAATTTTCAAAGGGATATGACGACAGGCTTCTGAAATCATGTGGGTATTGCTTTTCACAACGATTAAAATGTATATAGACAGCAGCTCCGAAATATAGTTTTCCTGCTGCGATAATGTAACAACTTAAAGTAACTTCCGAAGTATAACAGTGCCTTCACAAAAAATGTTTCAGACCAGTCCCGTCTGTGAAGCTTACCCAAAGAAAGCGCAACAAATTTGCAATAGACCAGGAAACTAGTCAATTACTACTTTAAAAAATTCTCAAATATGTGTTGCATGTGAAGCGTCAGGCAACTAACGAGAGGATTTTGAAACCCCTCTTCTGTAGACTTATTCCATGTTTGTAAACAACGGTAGGTGCCATCGACAAACTAGTATTCTGTAGCGACATCTAGGCCAAAGCTCACCAATGCCATCTACGATCCAGTGACAACTACCACTGCACCTGGTAAGCTGACTCCTGTGTGCACGCGGCCGGCTCCCCGATGTCACCAAATGTGGCGTAGTATGTCAATGGCGCGTACTACGGTTTACAAAAGAGGAATAGCTATATAGCAACACTCATGGGGAGTCTTCACTGGTTACCTAGTGCTCTTTTGTAGTAGAATGAATTGTAAGGTTGTCGCCATTCCCATTGTGACAGCATTTTGCCACCACACCCCGGAGCGATGTGAGATGAGGCTGTGGAAGGCCTCACACAAGCTCGCCACCTACTCGTTGTTTCACCATCGTCGGTAACACCGTAGAAGGAGCTCTGGCTCTTATGCACAACCATTTGCCTTATTTCATCTTATTTTTTCATTATCCCCGCCCGGCGAGATCTTCGCAATATCATTGTCTGTTCGCTTCCTTAACCAAATTTTCTGATACATGTTTAACGCCAAACTGAATGTTGTTTGTCCTTTTTAGTGCTTTCACCCTACTGAAACGTTCCGTAAGATGCGGAGACCTCAAGTACGGAATTATTGGAATATGGAAGACGTATGATGCGGACTCCGCATAAGACGTATGATACAGACTCCGCATAAGACATATGATGCGGACTCCGCATCTTATGGAAAGACGTATCATGCGGAAATGACTGAAATGTGGGCGTGTTACGTCTGAATCTAGTGCAAAGCAATATAATGTGTAAATTGAATAGACGTCCACATCTTGAGTACATGCAATACTGTGTACAAATCACAATATTTCTTAAATGTGCATGATGAGGGATTGAATCATCGGCATCTTTCTAATTGTCGTGATGCAGAAGCAAAATTACCTTTTAAATAAAATACATTACAAAACTACTAAATTAACATGCTAGCAATCATAAATGGTGGTTACATTGCAACACATTAATGCAGTGTTCTATGCAAGACTTAAAGAACTTAGAAAGTTAATATTATCAATAGAGAAGCATTAGTATACACATCAGCCCTGCTACAATCAATATGTTTTTTTATTTGTCTGTATGCTCCAGCTGTGAATAGTGACATTGCAGTGTTGATCGTACACAAATGAGGTGACTACACCGCCATTTCACGAGCTCCACCTAAGCCACAGGATGGTGCCACAATGTAACAGCAATTTTAGAACGAAATGTTTAAACATAAATAATAATCATAGCACTGTGAAAGTGTGGCGCTGTGTTTATCTCATGAATGCCTTGTGGAGATTGGCGAAATGCTGCTTGAGGCTCCGGCACCACTGTAGATTTCGAAGGTCACTGCGATAGAACTTATGCGTCCTTTATAGGCACCTGAAAATGAAAATATTTGGCACAAATAATGTCAGAGAGACATGTTAGCACAAAAGTTTACATGCACAAGAAATATAACACACAGAATGAAACTGAAAATTTAAGGCACGCAATCCTTCCTGTTATGCATATGTGAATAATAGAAGGAATGAGTGTATAAATTAGTTCTGCCACATCAAAAAAACAGCATGCTTATCACAGTGAAAATAACTAGGTTGTCACGATTTTCAATGGTAGAGATAATCGATTAATATGTCCTTATGAAATTATGATTTGAACGCTTTCTGCACAGTAAAACTTTAGGAACTGCAAGTGAAAGCTCTCAATATACTATAATTAGTGTGTGCATGTACATCTGCTGCCTTTATACTATACAGTTTGTGCACAAAATTGGCATCTTGAACAATTTTGAGAGTTAAACCTATGCAACTTATGAAGGTTAAAATCACCATGAAAGTTAGCAGGACCAGGCAGGTGCCAATAAATATCTGTGCAAGCCAGATAACTATAACCGAACTGCACACATATAGGGGAGCAAGAGTAACAGAAATTCGGCTGCTGACCCGCGTGTCGCGGTATCAAACCCCGGCTCCATTTCCGATGGAGGCAGAAATGCTGTAGGCACGTGTGCTCAGATTTGGGTGTACGTTAAAGAACCCCAAGTGGTCGACGTTTCCAGTGCCCTCCACTACGGCGTCTCTCATAATCATATAGTGGTTTTCGGAGGTGAAACCCCACATATAAATCAAGAATAACAGAAATAAACTGCCAACAGAAAAGTTGGGTGCATGTGCTATCTGTAAGTGCTTACACCTTACTACATACAGCATGCTCATTCCATTTTAAATGCCGATATTGAAAATAACCGCTCTATTAAGAATGTAAAAGGTAAGGTAGAACTGAACGACTCTACAAAAAGTGACCCTATTATGACATCACGTTTTCTTATAACAAAATTGACTAAGACTCTCAAATATTATTATGCAAGGAAAAAATCTTCAAAAGAACAATCAAGTTTGAAGTCCTAATTTTTAATATGGTTACTATGACTATAACCAAGAAATCGACCTCAACATGGCTAATGTTAGTTTTTAAGGCCTATGTTCACTAGACAATGAACTATACCACAAAAAGCACAGCGTTCAGGCAAAGCACCACACAAAAAAAGAAAGCAGTCCTTTTTTTATTACCTACAATGCCTTTAAAATGGTATTTTTACCTCTACTTTCCGCTTTTTATCTAAGTAACTGGTGTGAAACAAGTTAGCTGAAAATGCACTGTGCCTCCAAAACCTGTTGGTTGAATCTGAATTTTTAAAAAATGGTGAAGCTTGCACTAAATTAGGCTCCACAAGCCTTGGAACAGCGAGACTACATGACTCTTAGGACTACTTTGGTTACTTGTGTTTTGTTTCTGGGCCTAAGCATAAGATAAGGGCTTAACTAAATTGCTGCTAACAAATGCTTTCGAAATTGCCCGAGCGTCAAAGGATGCTCAGCCATTTGTTGTTTTTCGCCCTGGGCTATTCTACACCAAACATACAAACCATACTGCCTGGCGAACATCACAGATGTATAGTTTAAAAAATGATGGTAGTTTACTCTTCTGAAAATAGTTATTTGCATAAATGTTTTGAAGAGAAAAAAGTAGTGGTCATGTGGGTACGTTCAGAATTTCGCAGAATGTCGTGCGGGTGTTATTTGTGAGAAAAATTTCAAAGTACCGCTTTTTCTTGCCATATCAAATTTGATCTACATAATAAATAGAGGTGCTTCTTAAAGTATTTGAAGCCGAGTAACATTAGTGCAACTTTTTAGCTACATAGGCTTTGAAGAATTCAGCCAAACTGTTTATCGTTTGCATTTCTTGTATGGCAATACTGCATTTTGTATGAAAATTTGAGCCACAAATACTCACTGCACAGAAGTTATATTTCACGAAAAAAAATAATGTTAGGTCCAGATTACAAAAATCACTATATAATTGTTTTTGTTCACATTGAGATGCAATTTGAGCTGTGTGTTTGTCTAATTGAAAATTACTTTTATGTGTAAGTTGAAAGCAAATAAACAGTTCTTGTTACATGGCAAGTGTTATCATTACAATTTTTGCTTAAATGAGGAAAATGATTTTTGAAGTCTCCTATTGAGGGCCACGGGGAACTTTGAAATGGAAGTTGTCATATATCAAATGCAGAAAACAGCCATCATAAGAAAACTTCAAAAATTCCTTTCTACTTTAAGACAAAGTGTAATCATATAACTTGCCATATAAAAAGAACTGCTTCCTTGCTTTTGATGTGGCGAAAAAATTGCACTAATATTACTGAGCTTCATGCACTACACACAATCACCTTTACTTAATACCTAGACCAAATTTGGTGTAGAAGAGGCAGTATTTTTGAAACACTTTTTACTTTTTACAAACAACACCCAAACGACATCCTGGGAAGTCCAGAAGGCACCAACATGGCCTAATATTTTGTTCTCTGCGATGTACTTTAGCATTTTGCTGTTTCAAGAAAAATACAGTAAACGAGCACAATATTTTTTTTAAACACATTTAGGATGGTTGGCAAAATGGCTGGGATGTTTGATGCATAATTGCCTCACTGCCAGCATTTATTCTTCCGAAGCTCAAGCTATCACCTCTCTGTTGCTGCCTCCCTCACATACAATGCCTGCATAGGAAAGAAAAAGAAAGGCAGGTCCGACAAAGTTCACAACGCAAGATATTTTCATGTTGGATAAATTCATTACCATAAACAGCAGCAAAATAACATTCATTTTGAGTAGTCCAAGACACAAGCTATATACCAGCATACTAAGAGCCAAGCACAAACTTTTCATTTGAACATGTGTGGTGATAGACAGGAAGCACTTTTTCAAGACTGATCAGTCTGTAATTAACTGAATGAAGTACAATGCACTGTTCAATCCAACACCACATAGGCATCTTTGCTATAGCAAAGCCATGTGTCATTGATTCATGCACTAGATAGGACAATGCAAATGTAACAAAAAAGGTGCAAAAAGAGAACAAGGGAAAAAAAAGAAGAAAAGGGGGAATGCAAAGTAGGAGCAGTGTAGCACTACTTGAACTTTGCATTCCCCTTTTCTTTCTTCTTTTTTCTTCTTTTCTATCATTTATCTTTTTTTTGCTTCCCTTACCCCCAACCTCTGACAGGAGAACACTTTGTATCAGCGCAACCTAACTTGAAAAGAAGCAAGGGCTGCACTCTTCTGCGTTATAGTTTTTTTTTCAGACAAACATTTCCAACAGGCACACACGCCTACACCAAAACATGATGTCATTACTGACCCCATTTAAACTAACACGCCAAGGATGACAAGGTGACTTCTAAAAAATAGGTCCTCCTATCGCAACATCGGGCAGCCTGTCTGAAGCACTTCTACTGTTCACCCTGATTACCTCACTAAATGTTTCCATCTGTCGACTCACATCTTCATTTTGGATAACACTAAGACGAGCTTACATTGATGAATACGCACGAAAGTTTAGTGATGTATCATGTATCAGATTAAGCAACTCTGTTAAAAAATAATTGATAGCTTGCTTCCAGGCTTTTTATACTGTAGCCTGAAACTTTGTAATGTCTTCTATGCACATGAACCAGATTGACATCGTAATGCACAACATGCTTAAGAATACTGCGAGGAACAAGATAACGACAAAACGACCAGCCACCCAAATTTTTCGCTGTACATGTTTATAAAATGTTCATGTACCCCAAATGAGGTGCTTATGATACAAGCCAAAAAACCTACAAGTAGGGCCTTGGAGTCTTCTGGAAGTATACGTGTTGCATTTTTTCTGTAGAGGGCTTTACACCCATAAGTGAGGAACAAAACTCTTGTATAATGAAGAATGTTGGCAGCTATCAGTTATAGAAAAACCTAATGCAGCTAATCTTCCCCGACACATCTGTACACTTAGAGAGATGACGTAGCTTCTGTGATTGTGGCAGTCACTCCAACAGGACCAGTGCGAAAATTGGCACTACTTGGCTAGACGAATGTCCAAACATGCCTGCCCGACTCCCTCTAGCCATCCTGGCTGAATCTGACACATGATTTCTTAACTGCTGGCTGGACAAAAACAAAACCACTGAAGCACTCACAATACACAGCGTGAAGTTCCTCTGGAGTGGTCAACTTCGTCTTCTGCGATGAAAGAGCAGCACAGTGTACTGATAAGACACTCCTTGCAATGGTTTTCAATGCCACAGTGACCTTGCTGTTCCTGTCGAAGAGAGCTTCGGGAGCTTGGAGGGTGCTTGCTCTTTTGTGGGGGCTGCTGCCGCTCCTCATTTTCTGCTCAAGGTCAACCTGCACAAAGTTGTAGACGAGGCTTTAAGAGTTGTATATAATGATATACAAATTTTCGCTGAACACACATTTCGTCGTGGCGCACTGAGGAATGTCTTATAAAACTTAAGGTCTCGCATATGCAAACATTTACAATCGATCCGAAGATGCACACGACTCTAAAGGAGCAAGTGTATATTGTCACGAGGTTGTGATACACGCAGCACTTGAGAGGAAGCACGCAGGAGTCAGGGCGGTGTCAGGCGAACTGTTTATTGGGCGAACTTGTCCCCAGCAAAACAGGGCCAAACACAACTCACAGCAACAGCGGCGTGAACAGTCGTCGGCCGACGGAAAAAAAAAGACCCCCCAGTGGCGCACTGCGCCGGCTTTTATACACGCGTCGTAACGCGTTCCAGAGTGGCATACAAGATAAACGCGGCCTGCGTTGCGCTTAACAGAAAGTGATAGCGGCTTCCTTCGTAAACCAAAAGAACCGCACGTGTCAGTCTTTTATACACGCGTCATAACGCGTTCCAGAGTGGCATACAAGATAAACGCGGCCTGCGTTGCGCTTAACAGAAAGTGATAGCGGCTTTCTTCGTAAACCAAAAGAACCGCACGTGTCACTACCCCCCTCTGAAAAAGCATCGTCCCGATGCTAAAGACAGAACATAAGAGAGAGTACATGCAATAAATTACATTAACAATGCGTCACAGCTAATCAGCGCGCGTAATAAGGTTTAGGTCGCACCACGTGTACGACTTGGGGTCGTGCACGGCGTCGTTGGGATGACGTTAAGCCATCGGGCACGACCTCATAGTCCAGTTCACCACGACGTCGGACTACCTTGTAGGGTCCAAAGTAGCGTCGCAGGAGCTTCTCAGACAATCCCCGTCGTCGTATCGGCGTCCAGACCCAGACAAGGTCGCCGGGTTGGTATTCGGTGTGGTGTCGTCGAAGGTTGTAGTGGCGCTTGTCGACCGTCTTTTGGCTCTTGATACGTAGGCGGGCTAGCTGTCGAGCTTCTTCAGCGCGATCCAGGTAGCTTGCGACGTCAAGGTCTTCTTCGTCGGTGCTGACCGGTAGCATGGCGTCAAGCGTCGTTGTTGGGCTCCGTCCGTAGACGAGCTTGTATGGAGCAAACTGCGTCGTTTCCTGCACGGCCGTGTTGTACGCGAAGGTTACATACGGGAGTATGCCGTCCCACGTCTTGTGCTCGACGTCCACGTACATGGCCAGCATGTCGGCGATGGTCTTATTTAAACGCTCGGTGAGGCCATTCGTCTGTGGGTGGTACGCGGTGGTTCGGCGGTGGCTTGTCTGACTGTACCTCAAGATCGCTTGCGTTAGGTCAGCCGTAAAGGCCGTACCTCTGTCGGTGATGAGGACCTCGGGGGCTCCGTGGCGGAGGACGATGTTCTCAATGAAGAACTTGGCGACCTCGGCGGCAGTGCCCTTGGGCAAGGCCCTTGTTTCGGCATAGCGGGTGAGGTAGTCAGTCGCTACGACAATCCATTTGTTGCCAGAAGTTGACGTCGGGAACGGCCCCAGTAAGTCCATGCCGATTTGTTGGAATGGCCGTTGAGGTAGTTCGACGGGTTGCAGAAGTCCGGCTGGCCTAGTTGTCGGCGTCTTGCGTCGCTGACAGTCTCTGCATGTTTTTACGTAGTGGGCGACGTCGGCAGTGAGGCGAGGCCAATAGTACTTCTCTTGTATTCGTGACAGTGTGCGGGACACACCAAGATGTCCGACTGTCGGGTCGTCGTGTAATGCTTCCAGAACCTCTGGACGTAACGCTGAAGGCACCACGAGGAGGTGGTCGGTGCGGAGCGGCGAGAAGTTCTTCTTCAGGAGGACGTTGTTTCGCAGGAAAAACGAAGCCAGTCCTCGGCGGAATACTTTCGGCACGTCGGCGGTCTTGCCTTGCAGGTAGTCCATGAGGATCTTGAGCTCTGGGTCAGCTCGTTGGCGTTCCGCGAAGTCGTCGGTACTTATGGGTCCCAGGAAAGAGTCGTCGTCCTGGTCATCCTGGGGCGGCGGATCGACAGGGGCGCGAGACAAGCAGTCGGCGTCAGAGTGCTTTCGTCCGCTCTTGTAGACGACGGTGATGTCAAATTCTTGTAGTCTGAGACTCCACCGTGCGAGGCGCCCTGATGGATTCTTCAAGTTAGCTAGCCAACACAAGGCGTGGTGGTCACTCACGACTTTGAAAGGCCTGCCGTACAGGTAGGGGCGGAACTTTGATGTAGCCCAGATGATGGCAAGGCATTCCTTTTCTGTCGTGGAATAATTGGCTTCTGCCTTCGAAAGTGACCGGCTAGCGTAACGGATGACCCTTTCAAGTCCGTCGGTCCTCTGCACGATCACGGCGCCGAGCCCTGTGCTGCTTGCGTCCGTGTGAATTTCGGTGTCAGCTTCTTCGTCGAAGTGCGCCAGTATTGGCGGCGTTTGCAGGCGTCGCTTTAATTCTTGAAATGCCTCGACTTGCGGCGTTTCCCATTTGAAGTCGACGTCGGCCTTCGTGAGGTACGTCAGTGGCTCGGCGATCCGCGAGAAGTTCTTCACGAAGCGCCTGTAATAAGCGCAGAGGCCAAGAAATCGGCGTACTGCTTTCTTGTCGGTGGGTGCAGGAAAGTCGGCGATCGCAGCTGTTTTCTGTGGATCAGGGAGCACTCCCGACTTGCTGATAACGTGGCCAAGGAACAATAGTTCCTCGTAGGCGAAGCGGCACTTTTCTGGCTTCAGGGTAAGTCCCGAGGCTTTGATTACCCAAAAAACAGCTTCAAGGCGCCGGAGGTGCTCGTCGAAGTTGGAAGGAAATACGACTACGTCGTCCAAGTAGACGAGGCAAGTCTGCCACTTCAAGCCTGCGAGTACTGTGTCCATAACCCGTTGGAACGTCGCAGGCGCCGAGAAAAAACCAAAGGGCATGACTTTAAACTCGAATAGGCCGTCTGGTGTTATGAAGGCAGTTTTCTCTCGGTCTCTCTCGTCTACTTCGATTTGCCAGTAGCTGGTTTTGAGATCCATCGACGAAAAATACTTGGCGTTGTAGAGTCTGTCCAGAGCATCGTCTATCCGTGGGAGGGGATACACGTCTTTCTTCGTGATCTTGTTCAGGCGACGATAATCGACGCAAAAACGTAGGGTTCCGTCCTTCTTCTTCACCAACACCACGGGTGATGCCCACGGACTCGTAGATGGCTGAATGATGTCGTCACGCAGCATTTCGTCGACTTGTTGCTTGATGGCCTCGCGTTCCCGTGCAGAACCTCGGTAGGGGCTTTGATGGAGCGGACGGGCATATTCGTCGGTTATGATGCGATGTTTCGCGAGAGGGGTCTGACGAAGCCTCGCTGACGACGAGAAGCAGTCCTTGTATTGGTGGAGTAAGGCTTTGAGCTCCTTTTGTTGCTGCCTGGAAAGGCTTTGATTGACGTCGAAGGCGGGCGCGGACACTGCTGTCGACGTTGCGGCTCCCTGAGAATCGGTGAGGGCGAAGGCATTGCTCGCTTCCACAAATTCGCTTAGATGTGCTACCGTCGTGCCCCTATTCAAGTGCCTATATTCGTTGCTGAAGTTAGTCACCATTACCTTGGCTTCGCCGTTATGAAGCTTGGCTATGCCTCTTGCGACGCACATCTGACGGTTTAGGAGCAGGTGCTGGTCGCCTTCGATGACACCTTGTAAGTTGGTAGACGCTTTGGTGCCGACGGAAATGATGACGCTCGACAGTGGCGGGATGGTTACCTGCTCTTCTGTCACATTCAAGGCATTGTGAGCGATGTTGCAGTCTGACGCCGTTGCATTATCCGTGGACAGCGTGATTTTCCTGGATCTTAGGTCGATGACTGCGCCTTGCTGGTCCAGGAAATCCATGCCTAAAATGACGTCTCGCGAGCATTGCTGCAGGACCACAAAATTCACAGAATACGTCTGGCTGGGAATCGTGACTCTTGCCGTGCAGGTTCCAGTCGGTGTTATAAGGTGGCCCCCTGCTGTTCGGATATCCGGTCCTTCCCATGCAGTCTTTAGCTTCTTGAGCTTAGCGGCGAAGAGACCACTGATGATAGAGTAGTCGGCGCCGGTATCGATTAGGGCGGTGACGCTGTGGCCGTCGATGATCACGTCGAGGTCGGTGGTTCGTCGTCTGGCGTTCCGGTTAGGTCGGGGCGTCGGATCACGGCTGCGTCAGCTTGGTCCGGTGCTGCTATGTCGCGTCGGCGGCGAGGCTTTGTCGTAAAGACTCTGCTCAGGCGGCGTACTGCGACTACGTCGGGAAAGTTCGTGCGTCGTGGTCGTCGTCATCGGCAGCGGCGGTGGCGGCGGAGAAGGATCTTCGGCATTGCGTCGTGCAGCAACCGCACCTCCATCGGTTGCTGCCTTTAGTTTCCCGGGTAGGGGCTTGGGGATCGGCCCCGGTTAGGACCGGTGTACTGGCGGCGATCCGGGGAGACGTAGCGGCCAGGCGAAGGTGAACGGGATGGTCGTCGTTGTTGCCACTGCGATCCGGCGATGTAGTCGGCGATGTCGCGAGGTCGCTCACCTGGGCGCGGACGCGGCGCGTTCACGTCGAAGCCACGCAGTCCCATCTCACGGTACTGGCAGTAGCGGTAGGTGTGCCCGGCTTCGCCGCAGTGGTAGCATAGTGGGCGGTGGTTCGGGGTGCGCCAAACGTCAGTTTTCCTCGGCGAGCGCTGGATTACTGGCGAGCGGGAAGGTGTCGGGGGTGGCGGCGGAGGCTGGCGACGAAACTGCGGAGACGTTGGGTCCTGGTGTTGGCGAGGAGCGGCGACAGGTCGTCGTGCAGTAGCGTCGTAGGTCATCGCCTCCGGTTGGGGCTGTGGCCGTTCAGGAACGCTCAGTGAGCGCTGTAGTTCCTCGCGGACTACGTCTTCGAGAGAGGCGACTTGGGGCTGAGACGATGGCAACATGCGGCGCAGTTCTTCACGAACAATAGCGCGTATGGTCTCGCGCAGGTCGTCGGGGCAGAGTCCTCGGACTTCTGCGACGTCTGGCGACATGCGCCAATCGTATTGGCTGGTCCGCATTTCAAGAGTCTTCTCGATGGTGGTAGCCTCGGAGAGAAACTCTTGTACCGTCTTTGGCGGGTTTCTGATCAGTCCGGCGAAGAGCTCCTGCTTCACTCCTCGCAAAAGCAGGCGAACCTTCTTGTCCTCAGACATGTCGGCGTCGGCGGGGCGGAAAAGTCGCGTCATCTCCTCCGTGAAGATCGTTACGTTTTCGTTGGGGAGCTGCACCAGAGTTTCAAGCAGTGATGCGGCTCTCTCCTTCCGCACGACGCTTGCAAAGGTGCGCAGGAAAGCAACGCGGAAGTCGTCCCAGGTTCGAAGCGTTGACTCGCGGTTCTCGAACCAAGTCCTTGCGGCGTCTTCCAGGTAAAAATACACATGACGCAGCTTGTCGTCCGGGTCCCACTTATTGAGGGCTGTGACGCGGTCGTAAATGTCAAGCCAGCTTTCCGGGTCTTCGTAGGTCGATCCGCGGAAGGTAGGCGGCTCTTTGGGCTGGTTGACGACCACGGTTGCCGAAGACTTTGCTTCCGTCATCGTGGAAGCCGGCTTCGTAGCAGCCTTTGTTTTCTTGTCCTTGTCGGGGAGCGGCAGGTATTCGGGCGGTAGTCCTTGTTGTCTTCGGCTCACTCGAACGACCGGGTCGGCGTCATCCTCTTGGCGGCTTGGGCTTGGCTCACGGCTGGACGGGGGCGTACGGTACATGGACCGAGAAGCACCTCCACCAGATGTCACGAGGTTGTGATACACGCAGCACTTGAGAGGAAGCACGCAGGAGTCAGGGCGGTGTCAGGCGAACTGTTTATTGGGCGAACTTGTGCCCAGCAAAACAGGGCCAAACACAACTCACAGCAACAGCAGCGTGAACAGTCGTCGGCCGACGGAAAAAAAAGACCCCCCAGTGGCGCACTGCGCCGGCTTTTATACACGCGTCGTAACGCGTTCCAGAGTGGCATACAAGATAAACGCGGCCTGCGTTGCGTTTAACAGAAAGTGATAGCGGCTTCCTTCGTAAACCAAAAGAACCGCACGTGTCAGTCTTTTATACACGCGTCATAACGTGTTCCAGAGTGGCAAACAAGATAAACGCGGCCTGCGTTGCGCTTAACAGAAAGTGATAGCGGCTTTCTTCGTAAACCAAAAGAACCGCACGTGTCAATATAAAGAAAGGTCATTCAGCACAACCACAACGACAGTTGCACACGAAAATGACATTTTGCACGATTCTGTTAATATACATGGTCCATTTTATTTTATTTACACAGTCCATTTTACACGGTCCTGTTTTACATGATCTGGTCTGCATGAACTCTTGAACCGGGCACCATATAGGCTGAAAGACACACACAGAGTTTGAGACAAACCTAGTTTCTCGTGGAGCATCCTCTTGCACTATAACAACACATCTCAATCTAGTTAGTTGGTCAGAATGAGGTGAAAACAGCTCGCACTTGAAAAGCACGGGCAGAAGGAATGACCCTGTGCTCCCTGTACATTCTCGTTGAGGGTGCAGTTTTCACCTTATCCTTATGCAATTTCGCATTTATAACATTGTTCGCTGCATAATCTTTGTGGCGTTAAAATGTGTGATACTGTCATGTGTATCCCATGTAATTTATAAAAATAGAATACAAGATAGCTTAATTCAAAAATAACAAAGTGCATCCAGCGCCATGTCCTGTAGCCATTCTTTAGGCAAGTGGCAGAATGATTTATTCTTCAAAACATATCTTACTTGTAACCACTACAAGAGCTAACTCGTACACTGGCACATTCTGTTTGCCTCTTCAGTATATAAGGTACCTTTTTTACACCAGAAAATCTTCAAGAAGAATAGAAGTGTTGTAATTGTGAAGAAAAAAAAGTAGAAGGAAAAAAAGATAACCTGCCCTGTACAGGGACCAAGCCTGCGAACTTCGAATAACATAACCGATGTTCCATCAACTGAGCTATTATGGCAGCTATCCCTCTTCCATTTTGTATGGTATATATGTGCATTTATACATGGAAGAGTCAGTCAGCGCTGCCTGTTACCATTATGGCAAGTGTGGGACACCTTTGTTTTGTCTACTGGCAATTACATTACGATTGCAGTTACGTTACGATTACTTCCAATATCCCTATACTTCTTTGGCAGCATTATGCATCTGTCAGTTCTCAGAAAATCTGCTACTCACAGGAGGTTGCAATGGTTCGCCCTCCCACCTAAATGCATGTACTTGAACACAAGCACAACTGATAAAAAAAAACAAGTCACACACCGCTAAGATTACTGAGAGTCACTGTTTCAGATTCACGAGTAAAAGAAAGAACTATAAATTGAAGGGTTTGTTGTCTTTGTTGAACACATTATAATGAGAACTAGCAGAAAATGATGCCAAACAAACTATAGGGGATGTTATCAAAAGTAACTTTAACAAAATTGTGAAAAGAAAAGTGAACAAAAACGTAACTTGGCAACGTTTTTTGACAATTCAATTGACATTACTTTTTATAACATCCCTATATTTTACTGGATAATGTTGTCGGGTAGTTCTCATTATTAGAGTGGTGAGTAGGCTGACAAAGAAAGTATATGGCATTGATACTTCTTTTGAACACGGACCTTAAAAGAGCGGAAGCTACTTTGAGTAGACCAGAATATTTAGTTGGAGCGAAAAAAAACGTACACACATTTTTACCAGGCTTTTTAACACATTTTGAGACATAAAAGTGTATGCTGCCAGTAATGTTAAGTACCATTACTTTTGTCACACTATGCACTGTAGCAGGTGTAGTTAGAGTGGTGATAGTGAAGGATTAATCAAGCACGCCACCAACTGCGTTCACATCAATGGTCGCGTATTTTAAAAATAAACCTGCTGTATAATAAATAATTTTAGAGCATTTATGATTTCATCCAAATCAAGTTAAACCGACTGGGTAAGCAAACCATTTGCATAAAATCAAAAGGCATAAAATGTTTCATGTATTATAACTTTCCATGCTTTTTGTAACTTTAATCCTAGAGTGTCCGGGGTGGTTGATGTCGATATTACCGATCATTATCCCATCTTCATCACATTTGATAGCCCTATAACTCAAATCAACACAATTTTTACTGCACTGCGATTTGACAAAGACAATTTCATCAGTGCAATTTCAAACTGTGACTGGTCCAAAGTTAGCTCGCAGGCTGATCCACAATCAGCGGTTGATACATTTTCTTCTTTATTCTCAGAAGCTGTTTCTTCTAGTACTCACACTATTGCTTATAACAAGAAATACCAAGAGCCTCAAAGCCCTTGGATGACATCTGCCTTATTAACCAGTCTCAGAAAGAAGGATAACCTCTATAGGAAAGTTAAGAGACAACCCTTTAATATCGCCTTGGCACTTCGCTATAAAAGTTACTGTAATACTCTTAACTCTTTGCTAAAACTTGCCAAGAAACGCTATTATAATGAGGAATTTATAAAGAACAAAAATAATCATAAAAAACAGTGGAAACTGCTCAATGAATTCTTGAATTCGCCTACAATTAACTCGCCCATAACGAAAATCACTCACCATAACGCTACTTATTGTCACTCTGACGACATTGCTAATGCGTTTTCTGAGTATTTTTGTTCGTCATCCAATTCCTCAAAAAATGTTCCTTCACCTAGTTTGCCGCGCTTACCTCACTCATTTTTTCTCTTTCCCTCTTCTTCTGACGAAATAGTATCAGCTATTCGTAATCTTAAAAATACTTCTCCCGGTCTGGATAACATTTGTGCACACCATTTAAAGATGGTGGCTCATATAATTTCTCAGCCCTTAACCCATATAATCAATCTCATTTTTTCTAAAGGTTCTTTTCCTGACTCATTAAAACGTGCAAAAATTATACCAATTTTCAAGAAAGGCGATAAAGATGATATTAAAAATTATAGGCCTATCTCTATTCTTCCATCATTAAGTAAACTAATTGAACAACTGTTTGTAAAGCGTCTTAGTTCTTACCTTTCGAAATTTAATGTTATAAAACCTTCCCAGTTTGGTTTTCGTCATGGAAGCTCCACTAACCTTGCTCTGCTTTCTTTGACAGACTTCATCAAACATTCCATTGATACTGGTAACTTCTCGGGTTCAGTCTTTTTGGATTTAACTAAAGCCTTTGACACGCTCAATCACTCCATTCTTTTCAATAAGTTAGATTCTTATGGTATTACTGGACCAGCTTTAAATTTTCTGAAAAGTTACCTGTTTAACCGAAAAAATGTGGTCTTTACAGGTGGCTCTTACTCTAACATTAAGATTACCAATCAAGGTGTTCCGCAGGGGTCCATTCTTGGCCCCCTCCTATTCATTATTTATATTAATGATCTCCCTGACGTCATTTGCTCTGCACATTGTGTTTTGTACGCTGACGACACCACAGTATCATGTAAGGCCAAAACAGTTCCATCTTTAATATCAAAACTAAACTCTGTACTCAGCGATGTAGTTTTATGGTGCAACAACAATGATCTAACGATAAACCCCTCTAAAACTCAGTTCATGGTTTTCAGGTCTGCTCATAAACATTTGTTAACTTCTGCTGCTATAACTATGGGTCCTAATACTATCCATGCTTGTGATACTGTTTCTTTTCTCGGTGTACGTTTAGACATAACCCTTAATTTTGGTCTACACTTATTAGACATAAAGAAAAAGACTGCTTTTGGTATTCGTGCATTGATTAAAGCTAGGCCATATTTTTCCACTAATGCATTACTATCGCTCTACTTCTCATTTATTCATAGTCATTTTAACTATGGCATAATTACCTGGGCCAACACCTATCACTCGTACATCTCATCTGTACAACATATACAGAACCAAGCAATCCGCATTATCACTTTCAGCCCTCGTCGTTCGAACGCTATTTCTTTGCTTAGACAATACAATATTCTGAGTATTAGTAGGTTATTTGAATTTCATTGTACTTGTTTGTTCTTTAATATAATTCACCGTCGGCTACCCTTCGACCTCATCAACTGTGACTTATTGATAAACACTAACCGCACTCGCTTCGCATTGGAGCGAAATTTATTACTACCCCGAGTTTGCACTAATTACGGCATAAAGTCTTTGTCATTCACAGCTATTTCATTATGGAACTCTATTCCACCAAATATAAAGTCTCTATCCAACTTGTATACATTCAAAAAAACTTTGAAATTATATCTTCTATCACTATAAATTATTCTATGTTGTCCTTTTTGCATTTTGACTTAGCGATTGTATTTGTTGAAGTTGTGATTATTACTATGTTTTATCGCTTCGTTATTTTTCTATAGTTGCTTTATAGCATTGTTTTGTTAATATTACATTGTCTTGCCATTTGCCCTTGCACTTGTTTACATGCTTTCTTCATCGTGGGTCCCCCTACAGTCTTCGGACTATGGGACCCTAGTCTGTAAAACGTCTTCTTCATTTTATGTATCGCCAGTCTGTTAATAATAATAAACTTCAAACTTCAAACTTCAAACTTCAAACTATGTGAAAGAGAGAGAGAGAAAATTTTAATGCGGAAAGGCAGGGAGGTTAACCAGAAAACATATCCGGTTTGCTACCCTGCACTGGGGAAAGGGTAAGGGGAAAGGGAGGAAGAGAAGCACAAACACACATACACACACTCGCACACAGTAGTGTCACAATCGTTCTACGAGGCGGGTCGCTCGCAGAAACTTCATCAGCGCCTTCGTTGCTTTCTGGCGTGAAGCTCGATCTTTCCGACATTCCAAGATTGACTGCTCAGAAAATGGCTGGTCGTCGAGGCGAGCAAACACTGCTGAGAGGGACTGTCGCTGAGAGCTGTACTGGGGGCACTGACATAAAATATGTTCAATTGTTTCGTCATTGTCGCAATGGTCGCATGTAGCGCTGTCTCTCATTCCGATGCGGCAGGCAAAAGCGTTCGTGAAAGACACCCCAAGCCACATACGGCAGAGAAGGGTCGTCTCGGATCGGGGTAGGCCAGATGGAATAGTAAGTCGTAGGCATGGGTCCAGGCGGTGAAGACGGGTGTGGAGAAAACCGGGCGTATTCCGCATAGACCTTGCGACATCCTGCGCAAGCGTATTAATCTTTGCTGCTGCGTCGCTTCTTGATAGTGGAATAGGTTCCATCACTCCATTTTCGTGAGCATTCTTAGCTGCATTGTCGGCATGCTCGTTACCGATGATGCCGCAATGGCCTGGTAACCACTGAAAAGATATGTCATGTCCTTCGTCTATTAGGTGATGGTACAGTTGTCGTATTTCGAGCGCCAATTGATCTTGAGGTCCACGACGTAGAGTATTGTGTAGACATTGGAGAGCTGGTTTCGAATCAGTAAAAATGCTCCATTTTTGTGGTGTCTCTTGGTCAATCCTGCGGAGTGCGCTGCGGAGTGCCGCGAGCTCCACGGCTGTCGATGTCGTCTTGTGTGACGTTCTGAACTGGATGGTTTCGGCTCTTGCTGGGAAGATCACAGCTCCTGCAGATCCTCCAACAGTTGTCGAGCCATCCGTGTAAAGTTTGACATGATCTTTGTATTCTTCGTGTAGCATGAGTAGAATCATCTGCTTTAAAGCTGGCGCCGAGAGCTCCGCCTTCTTGCGAATCCCCGGCACTGTCAAGCGCAGTTTTGGTCGGTCCAAGCACCAAGGAGGTGTTAGTATCCGTTCCGGAGGTGTGTAGACTGTTGGAAGGCACTCACGGAAAGTCAATACTCTCTTACAGAAGGAGGCACTCGGTCGATCTTCTGGAAGCGAAGCTAGGTGGTGGGCAGGGGCGCGAGCAAGGTGTCTAATATGAGCTCTAAGCACCTCCAAAGTAATGTGCACTGTGGCCGGATGATCTTTGGCGATTGCGATGGTTTCCGCTGTTGATGTACAGCGTGGTAATCCAAGACAAACTCTGAGTGCCTGGCCCTGGGCGTTTTCTATTGTGCGTATACTGCTTTTGCAAGCGTTCGTCAGAACCGGCAAGCTATACCGCAGGTACCCCAGAAACAGCGTTTTGTACAAATGCAACATCGCGTGCACTGATGTGCCCCACGTTTTGCCTCCGAGGAACTTGAAAAGTTGTGCGATGGCCGTTAGGCGCTTCTTTAGAGTGGCCACATGGGGACTCCAGCAGAGATTTCGATCGATCGTGACCCCCAAAAACCTGTGGGTCCTGGCGTAGCAGACACTGTGTCCATTGATGGCGATGGGATATGACGTCATTGCCTTCCGCGTGAACGCGACCAGCGCCGATTTCTCAGGAGAAATCTCGAGGCCTTGTTCTCTAAGGTACGCCGATATTGAATTCGCTGCTTTCTGGAGTCTCGCACGTACCTGAGGACGTGTTACACCTGATGTCCAGGCACAAATATCATCTGCATAGAGAGATATCTGCACGGAATCTGGTATGCGTTCAACGAGACCGATCAGAACCAGGTTGAACAGTGTGGGGCTCAATACACCACCTTGAGGAACACCACGGTGTGTATAATGTTCAGAAGTCGGCCCATCATCAGTTTGCATAAACAATGATCTCATATGTAGGTAGCATTGGATCCAGCAGTACACTCGCCCACCCAAACCAACTGACTCGAGGGCGTCAAGTATGGCTTCGTGAGAAACATTGTCATATGCTCCTTTGACATCTAAAAATAGTGCGACAGATAACCGTCTGCTCATTTTCTGGTGTTGTACGTAGGTCACCAGGTCAATGACATTGTCAATGGAGCTCCGAAGACGACGAAAACCGGCCATGGCGTCTGGATATATTCTATGGCGTTCTAGGAACCACTCGAGTCTGGCAAGGATCATTCGCTCCATCAGCTTCCCTACGCAACTAGCCAGCGCTATTGGGCGGTATGATGTCAGCTCTAGAGGCGATTTTCCAGGTTTGAGAAGTGCAACCAACCGGCTTGTTTTCCACTCTCTGGGGACCGTTCCATCTCTCCAAGACTCATTGAATACTTCCAGCAAAGCACTTCGTGCTCGATCACCGAGATTGCATAATAGGCGGTATGATATGCCATCCGGCCCAGGCGATGACAATCGATTGCATGAAGCAAGAGCCACATTCAGTTCTTCCATTGAAAAAGGCAGGTCCAGGTGCGGGTCAAGTGAATGTGGCGTGTAATGAGCAGTAAGGGCTTCTGTGCAATTTGGTGGGCCCGCAATCTTCCTACAAAAATCTTCCGCTACCTCGATATCCCTTCTATTTTGGAAAAGGGCCAAGGCTTTAAACGGAAAACGTTGTTGGGGAAATGTGCGTAGGCCTCGCACGGTTCGCCATATTTGAGAAAGCGGTTTGCGAGGGTCTAGACTCGCGCAAAATTTCGCCCACCGTTGAAACTCCAGTTTGTCTATACGACGCTGGATCTTCTTTTGCATGCGCCTGGCCATCCGTAGATCTTGAATGGATTTTGTGCGTCGATATCTACGCTCCGCACGCCGACGAGTCGCACGGAGTCGCTCTAACTCCATGTCCGTTTCTGAGGGCCTTGAAGAATATGCCAGCGTGCGCATCGCACTCTGCGCTGCTTGTTTGATCGCTTGCTCAATGTCAGAGGTTAAGCCTTTTTCACAAGCGTGTTCAATGTTGGTTTTGAATGCTGAAAGATCGATCTTCCGTACGGTTTTCGGCGGGTGGTCGCTAGCAAAGCCTTCGATGGTGAGATAACTGGGGATGTGATCGCTACCATGTGTCTCGATGTCTAAAAACCACTTAACGCTTGTGGCGAAGCGACGTGACACGAACGTCAAGTCCAAACAGCTGCTGTACGTTGATCCTCGCAGAAATGTAGGGCTCCCATCATTAAGTAGAGACAGTTCATGAGTCGATACAAATGAAGCCAGCCTCCGGCCCGTGGTATTGACTTTTGAACTTCCCCAGATTGGGTGGTGGGCGTTGAAGTCTCCTATAATTATCCACGGATCCGGGACGCTCGAAAGAATGTCATCCAGTCTTTGGCAATCAAAACGGGCTGAGGGAGATAAGTAGACACCTATTAATGTGAAGGTGAGGGTTTTCTGCTTCACAGTCAGGCAAACATATTGGTTCTCATCATGAGGCGACACAGGTTGAATGATGTAGGTAAGCTCCCGACGAATATACACAATGACCTTGCTGCTTTCGTTTCGGGTTTTGGACGGGATTGATTCGTAGCCAGATAGCCTGATCGGGTTTGATAATTTCGGTTCACATATTACGATGATTGGGAAAAGGTTAGAAAACACGTACTGACGAAAATCGGAAATCCGTGATCTAAGTCCTCTTGCGTTCCACTGGATGACTGATGCTTCTCTGACGTCTTTGCGGAACGATTGTTGATCTCCTGCCATGACTCTACGCGAGGGAGGCGAGGACTGGGCTCAGCGCGTCCAACACCTGTAACCCGCTTCGAGCGGTTGGAGTTCCCAGGCTTCTTAGTATGTCTGCCATGACAGCGACGAGGGATCGTAACATCGGGATGATCTGTCGATCGACCCTTGACACATCCTCAACGGAAGTAGACTCGGTGGAAGGTGTAGGGCGGCGAGGCCTCGCAGGAGGCTCCTTTGCAGGCTGTGTACGCGGAAGCGTAGGCCACTCATCCGCAGCTGTGAGCTTCTCCACTTCTTTTCGCTTCGTGCTTACTACTTCACTCGTGCTCGGAGGAAATGGGTTATGCGCAACACTCTGTCCTCCACGCCTCCGTCGGCGACTACGTCGCCGCCGTACCCTTTCAGCAGCCTCTCTGTGGGTTGAATTGTCCCTAACCATTTGTTTGATAATGGCGATTTCCTTCTTAATCCGAGGGCATTCCTTGGATGCAGCATCATGCGGACCATCACAGTTTCTGCACTTCAGACTTGTTGCCCGACATGCGTCTGCAGTGTGCGGCTCAGCGCATCGGGGGCATACTGTGGTGTTTGTACATACACTCTTGATGTGACCAATTTTCATGCAGTTATGGCACTGGAGTGGTTTAGGGACAAATGGTCGAACAGGATGTCGGAAGTGTCCCACTTTGACATGCGACGGAATGGAATCTCCTTTGAACATTATCTTTACACATCAGGTGTTTCCGAGGCGAAGTACATTCGCGATGAGAACTCCTTCGTTCGCTGGTTTTATGAGAGTTGGGAGGTCCGAGTTTGCTATGGCCAAATCAATGTCGTAGATTACTCCCGCCGTGCAGGCACCGTCCATTGGAATAACCGGTCGTACTTTGATGCCTCCCAAATCTGATACTCTGCGAAGCTTGTCTATGGCGCTGGCAGTCATTGTGTCCACAGCTAGAATATTCTTCCGCGTGTTCACCCGGATATCCTTAATGTCGTTTGGTGCTACCCCCTCAAAGTACATAGAGAGAGCTTGCCTGTTTACTGCTCGAAGGTTGATGGTGGAGTCCTCGGGCATGAAGAGGATGGTGTGCGGCCAGCATTCTCCTTTTGACTGAGACGTTAATGTCCCTGCTGGTGAAGACGACTTGATACTTCTTCTTTTGGCCTTCCTGCTTCTCACGGTCTCGAAGTCGTCATCCGACGAGTCGTCGCCAGTGGCCGAGTACAGTTCCGTGTCCTCGCTGGTGCTCGAACAGGTGCTTCGTTTCCGCGACGAGCTTGCCAAAGGTGGTCTATGGTCGGACATAGCCGCAGAAGGCTCCACGTCCACAGCCATGATGCAGTGACTATCACCGTTGGCCTCACTGGTTCTGGGCCAGGCGCGCTGATTTACCGAGGAGCTCGCCATAGCAGACCTCTGGCTGGGCGGACCAGTGGATGACTCCGCGTCCGTCGCCTTGGGGCAGGGAGCAGCGTCTCCCGTAGAAAGCGAAAAACTTGATAACAATGCTCGGAGCCGAAAGCAGAAGCGTTCTATGAAGAGACACCATATAACTATGTGAACAATTTCAGCAACGCAGGGCAAAGTGACAACAGTTCTATTAAAAACCCCTCTCATTATAACATGCATGAAAAGCACCACACCAGAATATTTTATAGTGCATGTAATATCGAGACTACTAGACGGTCTATTGACCTTTTAGAAGAAGGGTATGTCCTTCACGTTCAAGGGGCAACCACTTAGCCTTTTCCTGAGCTTTTCTGTGAACATTTCCTGAATTTCAGATATCATTAGGATTGATTTAGAGTGAACAGATTTTGCTTACGCATTGAAACCTAGTTCTGTATGTAACTGCAATTATGGGTGCCAAACCACCTCCAATTAATTTTTAACATTTAACTTATTTTTTAACTGCAGCAGCACAACTAGCTATGGGTGCCCAAAAAGTAGCTAGAAACAATACCTTTACCTCTTTGAGCTTTTTGGAAGTGTTCAGCTTCTCAGTGCTCACCTTAAAACATTTTTTTAAATACGTGTTTGTGTGCCCAGTGCTCTTGCTCCTTGTACAGTGAGGAGGAGCACATGGCAAGAAGAGACAAGAAAGAAGCATAGCGAAAAAAAGCGAAATAAGCGAGGACCTCTTTTGTATCGTACAATTTGTGTAACATTACTTTTGCGACAACATATAGACAAATTATCACGGCTATGCATCCATTGTAGAGTCATACACAGCTGCAACACCATGACTAAATTTCAACTATGTGTTGGTTTAGGATACCTTTATAGTGGCAAGCTAATGATATCTGCATTTGTATGGCACATATTGCCACATGGTTTGCTTGGGTGAGATCGAAGAGTGAAGGAAGACAAAGACGATCTCTCTGAGCCGCTGCTTGAGTAGTCGATTAAACGAGCCCATTTTTTACCAAGTTTGTCGAGAGTAACGTGACAAGTCTGGTGGAGTTGCTGGGTACAACGTCTCGCAATCCACCCGATGCCCAAGACCCCGTCCAGCAGCCGGAACACAAGCCCTGCACCCGTGGACACTCCTGTTCATAGAGTAAGCCATTGCCAATGAGGCCTACCGCCTGAGACACCAACCACTGACGCAGCGACTATGACTTCGACACAAGATCCCATGCAAGCTCCGACACCTTCCACGCCGATCTACTGCACCGTCCAGAACCCGCTCATGCCTAGCCCCTTTCACGGAGCGCAGCATGAAGATGTTGACGACTGGCTGAGTGAGTTCGAACGTGTCGCAGCGATCAATTACTGGGATGATGCCGCGAAGCTCCGGAGCGTGTACACGTGCCTAAAAGACGGTGCCAAGACGTGGTTTTTCAACAGGGATCATGTTCTGACATCTTGGCGCGAGTTTCAACGTCACCTCCTGGAGACCTACAGGAGTCCCGACCGCCGCGAACGGGCGGAGCGTGCACTTCAATCACGCATCCAGATGCCCAACGAGACCGTCTCGATGTACGTCGAGGACAAGACACGGCTTTTCAAGCGAGCGGATACTGCTATGGCAGAAGAAAAAAAGTTGCGCCACCTCATGCGTGGTGTGAAGGAACAACTTTTCGCTGGTTTGGTGCGTAGTCCCCCCAAAAGTGTTGCTGAGTTCCTTACTGAAGCGGCAACAATGGAGCGAGTACTGCACCAACGGTCTGCCCAGTTTGACCGTCAAGTGAATGCTGCCTCAACTCCCGAGATTTTCGCCACCCCTGGGAGCAAGAGCCCCGAATGGATTCGCGAGATCATTCGATCTGTCGTCCGGGAAGAAATGGAAAAGATGTACGGGACAAGGCAAATCGATGTTGGTTCTATCACCAGTGTCATCCGCGACGAGGTCCAGCAGGTGCTGCACGCCCATCGTTTTCCGCCCACGTCGGTTGATCTGGAAACGGCTCCTGTGTCTACTGACAGTCGCCGTCGTACGTACGCGGAAGCCTTGCGATCTGCCACTCCTCTTTCGGGTCAAGGAGTCCCGATTCAGCCAGTGCCGCACGTCCCGATCCAGACAGTGCCGCACGTCCCGATCCAGACAATGCCATACGTCCCGATCCAGACAATGATGCCGTCAGTCGCGATTCAGTCAGCGCACGCTGATTTGGACATCGATAGTCGCCGTACACCGACGCGCAAGTCTGATCTCTGGCGTACGCCAGACAGACGACCCCTCTGGTATCATTGCGGTGAGGCTGGTCACATTTACCGCGAATGCCCATACCGGCAACTTGGACTGCGCGGATTTTCCGTCAATTCCCCTCGTCCCCGAATTGGTCAAAGGCCAAGGGATATCGAAGAATTTCTCGCGCAACAGCGTGCACCCTTTACACGAAGGCAATCGCGGTCACCATCTCCGAGGAGACCCGCAGCCACTAGGCCACGTTTTGGGGTGACGGCACGGGAACGCTCCCCGAGCCATCGTCGGGAAAACTGAAGGCAGCGGCCTTCGGGGGCAAGGTCGCTGGGACTCAAAGTGCGGAAGACCTTCCATCGATGCTTGCACGCAACGCCAAAGGCATTTCGTCAGAGAATAATCGCAGTGCCGAAGAAACGCCGACATCCGCATCTGAACTTAGTGACCGCGTGTCGCTCGACATACCTATGCTGGTTGACGGTCTTCAGGTCAGTGCATTGGTAGACACTGGTGCAGACTATTCGATCATCAGCGGGAGGCTAGCGAAAGATCTCAGGAAAGGGATCACGCTGTGGAATGGAACGCGAATTCGAACAGCTGGAGGACACGTTGTAACACCGCTGGGTCGCTGTACCGCAAGAACGAAAATTCGTGCGTCAACGTTTGTGCTCAGCTGCCTCGTTCTCCCCGACTGTTCGCGTCAGCTGATTATCGGCATGGACTTCCTTCGGGAATACGGTGCCATCATAAATCTCCGTGAGCGCATCGTGACCTTCTCGACTCAAGGCGCATTAGATCGAGACGCCGATAATTGCCGTAGACTTGCGCTGCGTGTTGCTGACGACAGTGTGACGCTGCCACCTCGAGCAACTGTTCCCATCGAAGTCACTTGTGAAGGCTTCCAAGACGGCGACGTGGTGGCTGAAAGCAACTTATCACTTCTGCTGCTCCAAGGTGTATGCGCCGCCCGAAGTGTTGTGCGCGTCCGTGACGGACAGTCAACGATACTAGCTACGAACTTCAATTACGAGCACCGGCATCTTTTCCGTGGAACCACCCTAGCTTATGGAGAACCTGTTGCCGACGTCACGGAGTGCTTCGCGTCCGAGGAAACGCATGAGGATAAGGAATTTCTAGACCACATTGACATTAATTCGACGCTGTCAGACGAGAGAAAGGCTGCACTTCACGACCTTTTAAGGGAGTTTAGATCTTGCTTCGCCTCTTCTTCTAAAGTCCGTCAAACACACCTCACGAAGCATCGAATTATTACCGACGATGACGTCCGCCCCATCCGGCAGCAGCCTTATCGCGTTTCTTCCAAAGAACGCGAGGCTATTCAGACACAAGTAAAAGAGATGCTCGATGACGGGATTATTCAACCATCCAGCAGCGCTTGGTCCTCGCCAGTCGTTCTAGTAAAGAAAAAAGACGGAACGCTACGATTCTGTATTGACTACAGGAAGCTTAATAGCGTCACAAAAAAGGACGTCTACCCGCTTCCACGAGTAGACGACTCCCTCGACAGGTTACGACGTGCGAAGTATTTTTCGTCCATCGATCTAAAGAGTGGCTATTGGCAAATTGAAGTGGATGAACGAGACCAAGAAAAAACCGCGTTTGTGACTCCCGACGGACTTTACGAATTCCGAGTTCTTCCCTTCGGCCTCTGTTCTGCACCAGCCACTTTTCAGAGGATGATGGACACAGTTCTCGCTGGCTTGAAGTGGCAAAGCTGCCTTGTCTACCTCGATGATGTGGTCATCTTTTCCGAGAGTTTTGAAGAACATCTGAAGCGTCTGAGAAAGGTTCTGGAAGCCATTCCCACAGCTGAACTTACGCTGAAACCCCCAAAATGCCATTTCGGCTATGAAGAGCTGAAATTTCTGGGACATGTCATTAGTGCAGATGGAGTGCGACCCGATCCAGACAAAACTGCTGCTGTCGTCGCCTTCCCTGTCCCATCAGATAAAAGAGCAGTACGCCGTTTCCTCGGCTTGTGCGCGTATAATCGCCGATTTATCGCCAACTTCTCGAAGATAGCTGAACCTCTTACGTGACTCACCCGAGATGACGTACCCTTTACTTGGGGCGCAGAACAAGATACAGCGTTCACAGAGTTACGACAGAGAATGTAAACAGCCCCTGTTCTTGCCCATTTTGATGAGGACGCTGCTACAGAAATTCATACAGATGCCAGCAACGTCGGGCTTGGCGCTGTCCTTGTACAACGACACGGCAGCGTTGAGCATGTGATAGCTTACGCCAGTCGTACTTTTTCTCGAGCTGAGACCAACTATTCTACGTCAGAAAGAGAATGCCTCGCAGTCGTGTGGGCGACGACCAAATTTCGGCCTTACCTCTACGGTCGTCCCTTCAAAGTGGTGACTGACCACCACTCGCTCTGCTGGCTGGCAAATCTCAGAGATCCATCCGGCCGTCTCGCACGGTGGAGTTTGCGTTTGCAGGAGTTTGACATTACGATTATTTACAGGTCAGCGCGCAAACACGAAGACGCCGACGCGCTTTCTCGAGCACCTGTGGGGAACGCTGTCAGGGGCTCCGAAGATGAAGATGCCTTTCTCGGAGCAGTTAGTGACTCCGAATTTATGTCAAAGCAGCGGGCAGACGATGAATTACGCCCAGTCATTGATTCCCTGGAAGGCCGCAACTCTCAGGTCCCTCAACACATTGCTCGCGAACTGTCCTCTTTTTGTCTAAAAAGAGGCATTCTTTACAAGAAAAACGCCCGTGGTAGCGACAAGGCCTTCCTACTCGTTGTTCCTACCGACATGCGTGATGAAATCCTCCTGGCGTGCCACGACGAGCCCACGTCAGGACATTTGGGCTATTCGCGAACTCTCGCCCGAGTACGCCAACAGTATTACTGGCCGCGACTATCAACTAGTGTACATCGATATGTGAAAGGCTGCCGTGAGTGCCAGCGCCGCAAGACTCCGCCTGTGAAACCCGCGGGCATGCTCCAGCCGATCGCACCACCACGGACACCGTTTCACCTCGTGGGAATGGACCTTCTCGGGCCCTTCCCTTTGTCGTCCTCTGGGAACAAATGGATTATAGTTGCGACAGATTATCTTACGCGTTATGCTGAAACAAAAGCGTTACCCCGTGGCACGGCCTCTTAAGTCGCGCAGTTCTTCGTGCACCAAATCGTCCTACGGCATGGTGTACCCGTCATGCGTGATTACGGGCAGAGGGACGTCGTTTACAGCACGAATGATGGAGGACATTTTTAAACTGAGCTGCACAAGTCATCGAAAAACAACGGCTTATCATCCGCAATCCAATGGACTGACAAAGAGGCTTAACAAGACCATAGCGGACATGCTGTCAATGTACGTGGACGTACAACATAAAACCTGGGACGAGATTCTTCCATACATCACGTTTGCTTATAATACGGCAACGCAAGAAACAACGCGATTTCCGCCTTTCCGACTTGTTTACGGACGCAACGTGCGAACCATGCTCGATGCTATGCTTCCGTGCGACGAAAGCAATGAACTTGCTCAAAATGCTGAGCAATACACTCAATACGCCGAAGAAGCTCGTCAGCTAGCTCGCATAAACACCAGTCACCAACAAGATGCAGACGCACGACGTTACAACCTCCGCCATCGAAATGTCACCTACCACCCTGGGGACCGAGTGTGGGTGTGGATCCCTGTCCGGCGACCAGGCTTATCCGAAAAACTCCTAAGCCGTTATTTTGGACCGTACAAGGTTCTTAGACGAATCACAGATCTTACCTACGAGGTATTTCCGGACGGCGCAGCGTCTTCTCGTCGACAGCTTCGGCCCGAAACCGTGCATGTCCTTCGGTTGAAGCCCTACTTCACACAGTAGCCCTTGTGGTTTCACGTGCTACGACATGCCGTGACATTGCGTTGCTGCTGCTGTTTGTGTTCTCGTGTGTTTTTATGCCCTTTCTTTTTGCGCTTGGCGGAAGCGTTGGCGAAACTTCCTCATTTGCGCTGCGAGTAGTGGCGCTCTCCCTCTTTTGGTTCTCTATATCTGCATGTGTATACCTTCATTTTTTTTATTTATGAACATCGAGTCGATGCTTTCAAAGGGGGGGACTATTGCCGCATGGTTTGCTTGGGTGAGATCGAAGAGTGAAGGAAGACAAAGACGATCTCTCTGAGCCGCCGCTTCAGTAGTCGACTAAACGAGCCCATTTTTATTAAGTTTGTCGAGAGTAACGTGACAATATTAAGATGCAGTGAAATGTGATATGGTAATCTCATTTAGAATACACATCATGTGGCTTCATTGTATATGTGGCCACAAGTAACTCTGGTTGCAAAGCAATATGGCAGAGCCTAAACAGACGTCACCGACCACTCCAATCTGAACTTGCCTTTGCTACTTGCCCATTATCATCCCAGGAAAAAATGAATAATTGAATATGCTACAGATATGTGCTAGCTTATGCTAAGGACCAAGTATGAAGGGTGTTTTGTCATTATTGAGATCAGTTATTTGTTCAAGAACACTTGCTGTCAAACACAAATACATTGCTGTCGAAGCATCAAGACTCAAATATAAAGCAAAAAGAAGTGTCTCTTTAAAAATTACAGGTCACAAGGTGCAAGATAATTATTTGATATACTTGGGATGTAAGGCACGCACAAGAGGTGCTGCCGTATTATACTTTTCCTTGTGTTGATACCTGCTCGCTTTACTCACCCAACACACCTGTAAAGATGCCGTGAAAACACGAAGGAGCTGATGCAGCAAGGTTGAACACATGTCCAGAGATTCCACCATTGCTAAGCAGCCTTACTGCCTCCACAGTCCTGCAACCATTTGTAAGACAAATATAGTTCTACCCAAAGTTCTTGGTTTACAGACACACATGCAAGACGCATAACCACTCTATAGGAAGTTTGCATGATAATGCGCTGGGTAGCAAAACGGATGCCAATATCAAGTAGCCCGGCCTGCTGATTCTTTCTTTCCGTTCTTAATTAATCAATCCAGGATTACTAAATGTTCCCCGAATGTGAAGTGTACTGGCAGTCTGGTGAAGAATTGCAATGTATTTCAAACACAGTCCAATTCATGGCAAGTAAGCATGCAATAGCGTTTTGTCAGCTGTTCGAGAAAAGAGCATGAAGTTTAGCTAAAACCCATGTTTTTTATAAACACCATTCAATTTGATATAAAAGTTGTGAGCATTATGTGAAGGAACACGGATTCATATTTAATCAATGATTTCTTATATTGTACTGATATGAATGCAACTAACTGAATATGAAACGATAATTTTTGCTTGAGAATTTAGAGTTATGAACACTATCGCACTTGCCAGCTGCATCTTGTCCAAAACAGCGGCAAGATAGGCTAGTTTCTGTAGGTGAGCAGTAATGAGCAGTGCAAAGTAACAACAAGAAACACCAGTAACAACAGTATGGGGCAAGCACAGACTGCCAACTGTATAATTTATTGCACAAAAGTTCGCCTGAATATCAGTCAGACAACTCGTGCAAATGAAGGTCCAGTTGGGAATGAACAAGTTACGAAATCAACAATGCCTGCTTTCACTAACAGGACCCTCATTCACATAAAGTATGCAGAGATAGGCCCCTACCGAGGTACGTCAAAGCATGATGTCACAGGCACATGTAAAAGGTGTGGCTGGTAAAAACACTCCCGCTGGTGGCTCAGCCTGGTACAGTCGTGCGGAGTTTGGGGCAAGTTTTAATTTTCCAAAGCTTACACTTCACGTTACAATGTCGACATTAGCTGTAGTATGTGTCAGCAAACATCTAGCTGTGTGGTAAACTGTGTGGGAAAATATTTGCCACGCTGTCTGTTTATCTTGACGAAGTGAACACACGTGGTGGCCTGTGCGAGAAACAGCGGCATAGTTTTCAAAATTGTGCACTGTTGATTGCGGCATGTAGTGTGCATTGAAAGGTATTGAGAATATCGGTTCAACTGAGAATATTGTGTGTAGCGTGTGCAGTGTCAATAACAATGTGTCTTGTTTGCGAAGACGTTAGCACTCATGACATGGACCGGTCGATGCAAAAACTTGATTCGACAGTTTAGTCAAGGTAAATATGCACTTGACGCGACCATATGCGAGTGGGTACATCTCGGTGTTTGCACTGTGTGCAGAAAAAAATTGCATGGTCACCGGGCAAGAAGATACCATTTGCTGAAGCTGCATGTATGAATCACCCCGACGAGTACGCAAGCCCAATAAAGGTATAGCTCGCTTTATCGAAGGCCTCATATGTCTTCTTGTAATAAGCAGAGATTCTTGTTTCACATATACTCAGTACCTTTACCGCTCGATATTCATGAAGTGACAATGCAAACAACAAGTTTGTGTGTTAGGTCCTAAGGGAGCAATGTAAATATGCAATAAGTTGTAGGTGTCAGATGCAGCGATGTAACTGCACAAAAGATTACGTATATATTAGGCTACAGGTTTAGAATCGCATACATCTCAGTGGTCTATCAGGAACATCACAAACAACTTCCTTGCCAACCAGCCCTTGCACAGAGGGAGGGAATGGCTGGCACGGTGCTTGAAGTGACGTCACACTATTTGCAAACATAGAGAGGTTTCTTACTTAGGCAACATTTTGCACAATATATTTTTGAGATGCAAGACTGTACTCGTCCACATTGATCATACTGATGTCTTTTGTGGTTACTTTGTGCTGTGAATCACTAGGCATTTAGTCACCATGATCTTTAAAAGCTAATTTTAGTGTTCTCTCTCATATTGCTGACAACTGTGTTGTTGCATAAATTGGGCAATAAAGCAATACAGAAAGGCTGTCACAATAAATACACCAACATGGGTATTCTCCTGCAAACAAAAGTCGGCACTGGTCCTGTCATTACCCGTCTACCTTTTCTCTTTGCCTTGTTTGTGCTGAAACAGCCAAACACCTGATGAGTTAGATGAGAAATATTAACGCATCAAAACTATAAGTGCTTGCATCAGCAGCTACACAACAGCGTGATAACCGCACCCCTGCCACACAGCAGCGAAACATATTTTGAACATGCTGGCAGTGTATTATTTTATAAAAAGCAACTCTGGCAGATTACAAAATCTCACATTGTGCATGCAAGTTTTCTTCAAAGTCAGGCGTACAATGTAGGTGCTGGCCGGTACATTATTAGTTACAAGCAAAGGCGTCTTGCAGGTACACATGCAGATTGCACGAACACCTCTCTCTCTCTCCACTAGGCACACACATTATATCTTTTAACAAGCACACGCCACTGTTTAGGGGCATAATAACACTCTACCGTGAACGTATGCTAATCAACCCACTTAGGCGGTTGGCTAGGTGAATCGAGCCAAGTTACAAATTGTATCGCCCGAGAACGTAAACAAAATGCTGCTTTGCATCAAATGGCACTGCAGGCTTCGTTTAATCAACAACGTAGCAAGCGCCATGTACGTCTTCATCACTACATTGCACATATGAAAAAAATCGATCACCATACACATGCATGTTGCCGCAGTTGTCTCGAATTAGCTCCAGTAAGGCCGCGCCGATGCGCCATGGCTCTGCTGGCGTTAGCATTGTCAAAGCGAATCGGCAACCGCACTCGCAAAGGCGCATAAGGTTGCCGTTTCACGGCGCCTCGTTCGAGTGCAGCAACACACACTTGCACTGAGTGGCAGACTTGGTCTACATAAAAAAGTGTCCCCCTTACCTTTAGTTTGTTTCACACTGTCCTGAGGGAAGCGACCACAAGCGTCAGCCGTCACCTCGGAGTCCTTCGAGCGCCCGCCCAACCCGCCGATTCCTTGGACGACTCGCACTTGATCCGCACTCGAACAACCGCGGGAATAGGTAGCAATCTTAGCACATCACACGAACGAGGAACGGCGCTTCCTTGCGTAAATTTAACATTTCGTGCTCTCGTGTGTAGCAGCGCGAACACATGACAGACGCACCGACACGGCATGCCCACGAAAACAAGGAAGACAAAAAACATGTGGCTTAGTTGTGAATGAATTTGACTTGGATATCTGTGTGAGGAAAATAAAAAAAAACATCTGTCGCTGCTATAAACCGGAAAAAACTGTATGTTATCTGGCAAAATAACTTTAAAAGTGTTAAACGGTTATTCGAAAAACAAGTTACAACATATGAATATTTTCCAGGTCTTTGGTTTGTTTTTGTTCTAGCAGACGACAGCCTCCTACTGCTTCTACGACAGACGTAGTGCGGTTTCACGTTCGGTGCGTGTCGCCGACGCAAAGCTCTACAGTAGTGATATCAGAGTTATCAATTCTCAACGAATCATAGAATGGCTACAAAGCAGTAACGTTTTGACATAGTGCAGTACGCAACCTTTCAAGGTATGACATTTCTTTGCTCTGAAGCAAATCGAAGCAAGCCGGCCGGCGCAATCAGCTGATGTCGCCACTACGCGAGGCATGGTCGTGCGCAATAGCGTAGCGCCCCGCGCTCGATTTGTCATCAAGCGATAGAGCTACTAAGTGGAATACAGCTAGATAGAGGGATTAATGGCGTATCACTCTAATTCCCTGTGGTGGCCGACTCAGTCGCAAGAGAGCCCCGGGAAACAACTTTCAACTGCTCAAGCTTGTGTGTGGGTGTAAAAATACTTGTTTTCATTCGAGGCGGGGCAGCAATCTATAGTTGAAAGACATGCGAAAAGCATGCGACGTATATACAATCCCAAAACATATGCACACAACAATAGATACGATCGCATATCGTACATATGCCAACACATAGCGTGAGAAAAGCAAATTTATATACATAACTTAAACCCACGGCACCCTTCAGCGCGAATAGCTCAGCAAGGTAATGCACTCAGTTCACGTATGCGAGCACAACTGAGTGGCGCAGGTTCGAGTCCCGCCAAGTCTAATTTTTTTGTTTTTTTTCAACGTTTTTATTGTACTGCTATCTTTCTAATGCCTTAGGTTCTAAAACAAAATAAAAGCAATATTGCGTTCAAGTACGTATGTGGGACTGTGTTTTTTGCGCTACAGTTATTAGCAATTTTATTTTCATTAATAATTTTTTTATTTATTTCATAATATAACAAAATTAAGGACTAAGGGGAACGTTGGGTCTGCTTGATTGTGAAGGGACTCGAGAAGTGAGAAAACTCAAACCAAAAAAATGATTTGAGAAAAAAGTGAGCATTTCACAGCCGGACCAGTTTCTTCAAGGGTAGGCCCTAGGTATGCGCGAGACTTGCTATATGACTCATCTCAAGCTGTGGCAGTTGAGGGTAGGTAATATCACCGAGAAGCAGTTCCAAAATATATTTAGGTGGATGTTTTTTGATTCCTCCAAAATAAGGGCTGCACAATTGTGTTCGAGCCAAACCAAGAATTGCGGGCACGAAGTAAGACAGAAAATGAATAATGTTGATTGTTTGAAAAATTGCCCTTAATAAAAGGAAATGTTATGAGTGCTACGTAGCTTAACTCGCAGTAGGAATTTCATATATACATATAGATAGTTTAAAATGGACAATGTTGCACACACAGACATTGGTTAAATTTCTTTGCAGCACAGTTGAAGCATCTATGTAGAACTGAAGCATCAAGAGAAGCTCATGCGTCCTCACTTTATTGCGCTTTACATAGCTTGTATGCGTTCATGCAGCCATGATATAATATATTTTAAAGCATTTGTTTAACCTATAATCTTCTTATTCATTAAAGCTGGCCCATAAGTTGTGTCTTATGTAGCACTACAATTGAAGCGTAATCTGCATGGTGGTCTGAAACAATGCTTTTGAAAATCTCAAAACGACCCAGCTCTATACACGACCATCCGTGCATCAATGATAAGCACCATTATGTGTTTGTACATACCAGTTGTGCTCTCAAACTTAATTATTTTTCTGACCACTCCCTCTGCCCCTACCTCGTTTCTGTCGTGAAGCTGTGGCAAGTTGTGTGTAGGTGTATTAATATTGTAGGAGCACATACTATCAATAAAAAAATTATTTTTAGGCTACATCCAATCAGTTTTCATAGATTTTCATTTCTTTTGTCGGTGCTCAGGAGAGCTAAGCTCATGGTCAATATTTTAAAATGACATTTCTCTTTTTGCCAATGTTCATGAGAACAATTTCATGAATATTGACAAGTTCATTCACATTGAATTTAGTTCTCATTATTATTGTTTCTACCAAAAAACGAGCTTTTGAAGTTATGCATTTTTGCTTGATTTGTTTTCGTGTGACAGCATGCAAGTAAAATGACAGTTATTGTCATTCCTTGTGAATGACACATTTTCCGTGTGACAGACTTTAGCACCTGGTCATCTGCAGAAGTTGTATTCATTCTCAAAAAGGGTGAACAGCGGTGACTGACAACACAGACTAGCCTGCGTTATTTTTTTGTACTATATATGTCACTGTGCATTCATTTATAACTTTATAGAGCTCGGATTTCCTGCTGAAAATGTGACAACAGTAGAGTTTCCACATTTTTGCAACAACCCACATGCCTTTCATACACTATTGCACATTTTCGCAAGCACCTTACAAAATCTGTATATTTCCGTAAGACCTTACATTTTGCATTTTCCTTATGAAAGCTTCTGTACACTCCGTACACTTTCCTTATCCTTCCATATCTTCCATCATGAACTCTCCGTATGCTCCATAGGTTTTCTTATCTTTCCATATCCTTCCATTTACTCCATAAAAAGCTTTCCATATATGCCATACATTTTCCTTATCTTTCCGTATATTCCATAAAAAGCTTTCCGTATACGCCATAAAATTTCCTTATTCTTCCCTATACTCCATAGGAAGCTTTCCGTAAATGCCATACAACTTCCGTATATTTCCATAAAACTCCATATTTTTTCCGTATGTAGCATAAGAAAATGTTACGGAGTCCATATATTTTCCGTAAGATTTCATACGGAACGTTTCAGTAGGGCACTTTAAGTAAAACTGCAACTTTTCAATCATTAGCTTCTTTGATGACTAGCAGCACTTTTCTATGAAATTCGGACAATTTTTTATGCGCCAATGGTGGTGGTGGTGGTAGTTTTGTATAAACCTGATGTATCTGTATAAACCTGTAAAAAACAGAATAACTCTGAACAGGAAACCTTGGTACTGTATACTGCTGACACTGTAAAAAACCATGCAACGACACTTCACGCGGTGATATGAAGATTTTTCTCTTAAGGAGTGGATAGTAATAGCCCAAAAATACATATTCCTTGGCTTCTATGATAGAATGTACTTAAAGTGTTTCATTGATACTGTTGCACCGGAACTTAACGAAGAACAATACGCATGTGGGTGTTTAATTTTTCAGTTTGGTTCTGATATAACATTATCGCACCAAAATAATGACGTCATATACAATAGGGCTTGCCGAAACCTTATGATTCAGTATTTCAATCTAAAGGCCCACCTATTGCCAGCCTTGTCGTGACAAACAGAATATATAATCGTAATTATCCGGGTTCAATGTCCTCCGAAACCACGTCATCATTGTGTGGGACGCCGTAGATGATGGCCCCGGAAAGTTCGTTCTTCTGAGGTTCTCAATGTCCGCCTAAATCTAAGTACACGGGCTTCAAGCACGCCCTCATATTTGGAATGTAGGTCAGCGCACGGGGGTGTTCAAGTAATCGTATGTTTCAAAATACCAGATTAGGAATGCCTTTATGATTTTATTTGAGCGAATATAAAAGCTTGCTTGTAAGAAATGAGCGTCCAGACAGCGAAGTGCTTATCAGCTCAAGTTCGCTTAATTTTATATATAGGTATGCTGCCGAATAATTAACTGCATTTCGCATCAAGTATTTTAACAATGTAAGCATATTGTCTGACATTACGATTGTTAAAAGTTCTAATGATATCAAAAAACACCCTGTAATGGTCTTCAACGGAAACAGAGTTATATGAACGCAATGGCGCTTGTCTAACAATGAAACAAGCAATGAGTTGTTAATGTTGTCTTAATCTTAAACATTAGTATGGAACTTTGATTTATATAATTCCGTCCATCAGTTTTATTAGCCTTTCTACAATACACCGTATGTGCACAGCTGTGATAACCTAAAATGTACTGAGGTTATAAGCTTAGAGAAAGAGGATCTGAACAACTTGACTCGAGCACCAATCTGCAATAATGAGTCAACACTACCCAAGGCTAATCATGCAATCAAGGCTTTCATCTAAAGTATTTGTTGCACCTAGTCGCCTTCAAGCGATGGCCCTGCAGATAAGCAAATTGTGAAAGGCTTATGCTGGCTTGATTTCCGAGTGCAACAAACATCGCTTCGAAAGGTTAACAAACTGTGTCAACAACCACATCCATGTAGATTGAAAGACTATGGTTTGAGCTTTATTGATCTGGCAACAAACCTTGCTTTGCTGAAGAATTTCAAATTATGAAATGCAAAGGCTTCAAAATGTGGTGGCTGGTGGTTTTTACATCTAAAGCGCATATGTATATTTGTCATTTGTCTGGGGTAGTAGTATTTTTTCTACCTACAAGATGTGTGCATTCTCTCAGGTTTTACAAAGACTACGGGTGTACATAGTAGAGAAAGTTTAGGCGCAAGAAATTGACATCAGCATAACCCTGTCGTTTTGTGCCTAAATTGCTCTGTAAATGTCGAAGAAAAGTGTTATCTTGCACTTCTAAATTTATTACCTAGTCTTTTTGTGAAGAAATAAAAAAAGCGCTGTTTTCTTGTTAATTTTTTTATTCTGTCATTGTAGTTAGCTACTGTGGCGTTAGCACAGGATTATATGTTGTTATGCTAATCCATTTGAAAGAAACAAATTAGTTAAATTAGAAGGATGGAAGCCGCCCTAAGCACTTCTTTGGTCCATGTCGCTCTGGTCACGATGGAGTTTAGTTATAGATTACAAAATTAATTTATTATTTATTTTATTTACAATACTTTAGCCCTTGCCGGCTGTAGCAGGGGTGGGAGGTGAACAGGTGAACAATACACAAACAATGTTAGGCAAAAAACAAGTCCAGCCGTCGTTGAAAATCCTGTGAGGATCTACATCCTGCAAGTAGCTCGGGAGGAAGCGCATTCCAGTCAACAATAGATCGCACCAGAAACGAAAACTTAAATACATCCACCCGCGGTACATAAGCTTGGACAGAAAATGAGTGATTGGTACGAGCCGACACTCGTCCTTTGGGGCGCAGGTATACACTGGGATCCAGCTTGTAGTTCTTATGATACAGGTCATAAATAAATTTTAAGCGATCTATTTTTCTACATGTAGCTAACGATTGAAGGTCAGCCCTAGCAAGCAAAAGTGATACAGACTGTGTTCTCATGTAATTTGAATAAATGAACCTCGCGGTCAATTTTTGTACTCATTCAAGTTTGTTAATTTCAGTTTTAGTATGCGAATACCAGACGATAGCTGCGTACTCCAGCGTTGGTCTAACAAGAGTCTTATACACCAACAATTTAACAGAGGGCGTTGAATCACGGAGTTTCCTTCTCAGAAAACCCAGCTTTCGCTTCGCCAGTCCTGTAATGTTGTCAATATGCTTGTCCCACTTTAAACCGCTGGATATAGTAACACCTAAGTATTTAAACTCATTAGAACTCCTAATTTCTCTATTGTTTATTGTGTATTTATAGTTAAGGGTTTTTTTATTTGAAATTGTCATGCAAACAGTTTTATCAAAATTAATTTTCATGTCCCATTTTTCACACCAGTTGTCAATACATCGAAGAGCATCATTGAGAAGCATTTGATCAGAAACACTTTTCACATGACAAAACAAGAGACAATCATCTGCATATAACCTTACATCAACAAAAGGAGGCACAACCGTTGCAATATCATTCACATAAATTAAAAAGAGTAGAGGTCCCAACACGGAGCCTTGTGGCACACCTGAGGATACGCGTAAAAGAGAAGAACGTGCGCCACTTATTTCAACAAACTGCAACCTATTGCGCAAGTACGCTTCAACCCATCTTACAATTGGGGGATCAATACCAAGTATTAACATTTTTTGAATAAGTTTCTGGTGACATACTCTATCAAAGGCCTTAGAGAAATCAATTGCTATGACATTGACTTGTTCTTTTGAGTTTATCGCTGTAGCGAAAGCATGAACAGATTCAAAAAGCTGAGTGACGGTTGAAAGGCCTTTTCTAAAACCGTGTTGCTTATTATAAAAGAGATTATTGTTTTCAATATATTGAAATATATATTTTGAAATTATATGCTCTATTACTTTGCACGCCGTGCATGTGATAGAAGTTGTACGGTAATTACAAACATTAAGGCGGTCACCAGCTTTGAAAATGGGTGCAAGTTTTGCTAATAACCAATCAATCGGAACAGCGGCAGTACACAAAGATAAATTAAAAATTTTAACTAAGAAACTAGAAACCCAATCCGAGTAGCGCCTCAAAAATTCGTTGGGAATCATATCCGGACCAGGTGATTTTTTATGATCCAATTCAAGCAGTAATGCCATTAAGCCCTCTTTAAATACGGTAAGAAGATTGGAACTAGTATCATCGAACGTACAGCCTTTTTTGATTGATCAATAATTGGAGAAAAAACAGTACTGAAGTAATAATTGAGTGCTTCGGCAATCTGAATCGGTTCGCTATAGGAGGTCCCGTCTATAGAAAGCCCAGTTATTTCAGACTGCGAACTAGACAGGTACCGCCAAAATTTCTGGGGAGAGTTGGGTATGTATTCAGACAATATATTAGTTAGAAAATTACTTTTAGATTGCTTGACTTCTCTTCGTACCTGAGCACTAATGTGAGCAATAACAGACGAGTTTCTTGGTATTTTCGGACGGGCGCGACATAGTCGTCGTTTTAGGTGAATGATACTTCTGGTAATCCATGGGTTAGCTTTTGCAGTTCTCTTTTCTCTTTGGGGAACAAAACGTGACAAACAGTCATTTACTACCTTCTTAAAGTATTCCCAGAAGTCATATACATCATCTGTAGGCGGGATAGCGTCAAAATCCATTTCTAAATAATCAAGAATTGAGGTATCATCTGCGGCCTAAAAATTGTACACCTTTACTCTGGTTATTTTTTCTAATTTTTTATTTGCTTTAAGAGTTGCTGCAACCACCTTATGATCCGAGATTCCATCATCGATACTTATTTCATAATCAAACAGTTCCTGTGACAAAAATAGTAAATCCAACAATGTCTCGGTTTGTCCTTGAGCTCGAGTGGGCTTGTCAACTACCTGAACCAAATCGTACTTGATCATGATGTCAAGCAGCTTTTCTGCAAGAGGCCTGTTAAGCGGCCCAGCAACTTGCGCATTCCAGTCGACACGTGGTAAAATAAAATCGCCTGTGATTATTACTCTGCTTCGTTTGTTTGTCATTGTTAGCAAGTAGTCATCCAATTTCTCAAAAATATCAACTGAAGTTCCGGGGGGCCTATAGAGAACCCCTATAAGTAACGTTATATCTCCCATAAATAATTTGCACCACACGTTCTCACAGTCTTTAATGGGCGACAATAATTCGTACCGAAGAGTTTTCTTAATCAGTAAAGCAACGCCTCCACCTCGGGTTAGTCTGTCATTACGCAGTACATGAAATGAAATAAGAAAAAAATCCGTATCTGCAACATCCTCTGTTAGCCAAGTTTCTGTTACAGCCACAAAGTCAGGGTCATAAATTAGTGTCAACGATTCTAGTTATTCTGTTTTGTTCAAAACGCTTCGTGCGTTTACGTTTATCAGCTTTATGTCGCACTGCTTCTTTTGTCAGACCGGGCGGCGTGCTTCGCTTTGAGCGTTCTTAGCTTTCACGCGTGTATTGGAACGGGAATCCCACGTATAGGCAGCGTCGTCGATGTAAAGCTTATCTCGAACAAGCTTCACCTTCGCACCACTGCGCCTATCATCAAGAGCAGAGCGCCAAAGGGACTTCCTTTTTTCTAATGTTTCTTTTGAGTAGTCGTCAGAGACTCCAATATTAGTACCTCTCAATTTTTTGCAGCTCCTAAATATGGCCGTCTTTTCATTGTAGTCATAAAATCTTACAATTACTGGTCTGTCCTGTTTGCTTTTCTTCTGACCAATGCGGTGAAATCTTTCTACTGAGGACACTGTAACACCAAGGCGCGTTGAGAATATGTTTTTTAATACTTTCTCTTCAATGTCCTGTCGTGTTTCCTTATCAGTCTCAGTGACACCAAAAACAACAAGATTATTTCTTCTAGCCCTGTCTTCCAATTCATTTAACCTTTCTCGCCGTTGTTCAATCGTGCGCTTGAGGCTTTCAACAGAAATGTCAAGGTTATTTATCTTAGCAGCATATTCAGACAAAGGTTCCAATTTTTCTTCTATCTGAGTTAGCCTAGCTTGTATTTGAGTTTGTGTCTTTAAGATTGTCTCTAGCATTTCCTCAACAGTTGGTCCGGGATTGAGTTCAATGTCCCCGGAAAGCATTAGCACCAATTCCGACCACAACTTGAACAAAATGTCAAAACAATTCGCTGGGAGCGCCAGCACAATCAAAAAAAGATTGCAGGAACAATAGTAAGATTCAGGAGCATAATAACCAACCTGCAAGATAAGCCACGCATGTTTCAGCGACATTGCTGCTGTAGTGCCGCCGCTCCCACTGAGGTGCCGCTGAAGCGGACGAGGTTTTATGTCTTCTTCGCGTGGTGACGTCACCGAAGTCTTCCAGTTCCATAGGTTGGCCCCGATGACGCCACGGGATGCTGTCGGGGATAATCTGGGCAGGGCCGGGACTTCGTCGGTCGATGTTGGAGCACTGAGCACGAGCGGCACCATCTGCAAGATAAGCCACGCATGTTTCAGCGACATTGCTGCTGTAGTGCCGCCGCTCCCACTGAGGTGCCGCTGAAGCGGACGAGGTTTTATGTCTTCTTCGCGTGGTGACGTCACCGAAGTCTTCCAGTTCCATAGGTTGGCCCCGATGACGTCACGGGATGCTATCGAAGATAATCTGGGCAGGGCCGGGACTTTGTCGGTCGATGTTGGAGCACTGAGCACGAGTGCCACCATCTGCAAGATAAGCCACGCATGTTTCAGCGACATTGCTGCTGTAGTGCCGCCGCTCCCTCAATAGAAGACAACAAACATAGAAACAACAAAATAGAAGACAACAAACATCTGGCCACAGCGTTCATGTTTTGTTCTTTGTTAAAGCGCTATGACTGAAATCATGATAGTGTTATTTTTTGCTTTCCAGTGATTACCGTAAGCGAAATCGACTCTGAAGGATCATTGACAAGTGTTTCAACGGACTTTTATTGAGAGTGATTAGCAGGTGACTATTTGTTTATGTTTGTTGTTTATACTTAATTTTCTTAAAATTTGTTCCTTAGAACGTATTTCTGGATTCTCTCATGCGGTGCAATGTGAAGGCTTCATAAGAAAATTTTACCTATCAAGTCTAAACATTACGTTAGAGGCACCCGCCTGTGCGTGGGAAACAGACTAGTACAAAGACTAAATGTTTTGATAACGAACCATGCATAAGAGCACATTGAAGATATATAATTTCTCTCTTTCATACATACACACCAAAACATGCCCTATAGGAGTGCATACTTGAATTAAAACATTGTCGTGCCTCTTGCACTGCAATCCTAAACGGCCAGAAAATATTGCACTTCCGTGGGAGCTTAGTCATGCTTCTTTGCAAAGAGATGGCTGTAAAGTTTTTGTTGCAGTTTTTACCGACATGTGCATGCGATCATACTTTACAACGACGTGAATATTTGGAGAAGCAAATGTAGCTCGAAATGCGTTGTAATTTCAGACCGCATATCTCATTGGCAAGCTGTTGTGATCAATTGGGCGTGGGGTGTTTTCTTCACCATGCTTTTGCAGGGAGAAGTTAAAGGCACCGATATCACGCTGCATGCTGAAGACGTTTATGACACCCCTCCTCACTTTCACCGAAGTACTCCATCAGTAGCACTAGTATAAAATGAGTCCCTGAAAAAATAATGGTTGAGAACAACTGTCTTTGTGAGTAAGTTGTTACACTCACTGTTCATTTGTTCAGTTTGAAGATGTTCTTGACGACATTTATAAATATAGCTGTTCCAAAAATTGTTACGCTACAGGCCAAAAACAAAACAACATGCCCTGCGGTTGCCAGCGAAGCTGCAGCAGCTCTCGAAGTGAAGCGCTATAGCCAATTAATCAATCCCCCGGGTGAGTATACGTTGAACTGCAACATTTTTAGTTGTTATAGACCTAACGCTGGAGCCATAGTAAATAGCGAACTTCCGTTTCACCTGAGTGATTAGCGGATACTACGACAGAGTTCTAAGCTACAAAGTTTACAAGAAACTTCTGTGACTTTGTTTCCAGCATCATTCCATACAAGATGTCCTGTAACAAAACAACTGTACCATGGTCATTGCGTTTGCGTAGAATGGTATTTTTTCAGCCTTCCGCTCATAAACCCTTCAACGTCTTTATACGTTCCCGTCTTCAGCTAAGGGAAAGTTCAAAATGTTTATGGGTAGCTTGGAAATATGTGTATGCAAAATAAATGATAACGTGGCACTGCGGCTTGAATGGCGTCAATATAGGATAGAAATATGAATACTACCAGAAGTCACTTTTTTAAGACCACTCACTTTCTCTCAATTGAAGAAGGAATACTACCTGAAACATTTAGCACAATAAAATCGGTTTGCAAAAAATACACTGATTCATAGCGGAGGTAATGATCAATATTTCCCTCCTTTTTCAAAGCAACCGCGTTAAAAAAAAACTACTCTTTAGGCGCTGCGTTAGGTTGAATGCTTTCTTTATGCTTATGAAGTTTATAAGAGTAACACTCAACATTACTTCTTTTTTAAAAAATTATTTTTCTAAATTCCTTTCGGCAAGATGCATCCGTGTCTGAACTATTATGACACGTGATATGTATATATACATACACATATATCTTACTCATTGTTGCTGATTGTTGCAATATTTCGCACGGAAGTGAAAAGTTCCTACCGCTCAGAAATATTGTCAATGCTTCAGATGTCTCAGTCATTTAATGATTAATGTTACATGAGTTATTGATGGCATTTGCGATGACCTCATTTTTGCAATAGGCATTTCGGGAGTTCCTGTGCAGATAAACAATATACATTATTGCTAATATTTAGTATACCAGAGCCCTTTAGTATACCAGATGATATTAGGGGGCTTTCTGAAGTTATGGAGAACATACCAGTGGACTAAGGTGAACATACCAGTGAACTAAGGTGAGCCAATGAATCATGGTACGGCAAACGTACTAAAGCATGCTTGAACAGCTTTGCTATTGAATCGGCGAAAGCTAACCCTTGAACAAGCCCGGTTCACTTGATCAAGATATATAGCTATTTTTCCCAAAGCGTAACATAGTCCCAGACACCCAAAAATATTTTCATTCATCGTCGCAATGTGCAAGATTGCAGAGTGTTTCAGTAATGGACAAATGGTAGGGACAGGCCCAGTTGAAAGCTGGTCGTCTGTCTTCATTTCCTTCCCGCTCATGTGATTATTTGTCGTCCCTTGCTTTTTACACATTCTTCGCAAATTCCGGTGCCAATTGTTGTTTACGAATTGCCCATGGCCATGACAAATGTTCGTTTTTCCCCCTGAGGATTGGAACTTTTCTGAAATTCACTTCACAAATCCTAAATGCTTTATCATGCACTCTCTCTGGGGTGTTCACTTTCACATGTTTGATTTACAAAGAGAAATACAAATCTAGAGCATATGTGAACCATTGAGCAATTCACCCACATAATGACTTGATCACAGGCAGCACAACAGTTGTTTTATAGCCTTAGCAGAACGAACTGGGGGGTCCAATAACGAGCTGGGGGGTTTAACCACTTTTGTTCATTTTTTATTTCGCATCTCTATGTATGCGCGAACGTAGAAGTATGGCTAACTTCCCACCTACCACAAAAAATTTTCTTTTGTGCTACAGATTCGACATTCTAGACAGATGTTTTGTGACGCAAGCTTCTATACTAACATAGCAACAACAGTAGGGTAGGAATTAAAGGCATGAGCTTTGTATTGCAGTCACAAATATGATGACGCACTCTTTTCACCAGCTGTTGGCAATTCTAGAGAAATGATGCGACGTGTTTTACCCCCCTCCCACTCGTACACCATGAAGTCGCAGTTTGTCCGTGGCCATGCACATGCGCACACAAGAATAAACGAAAAAAAAAAATTGAAAAATTCCCCCTTTTTCATCAAAATTCAGGTTGTTTGAATGTCCCGTTGTGCCAGTGTATCAAATAATCATATGGTATTCACCGCATGAAAAGGCGAATAAGTTACCTCTCAATTTTTGTTTTAGAGGTTATTGGACACAGCAGCTAATTTTTCATACGATCTCACGTGCTCATATACACAGACACGTTGTACGCTGAATGCTCACGGTTTCGCCGCTACAAGGTGCAGCCTAGTACGAAGGAAGGTAATACAAAGCACACTTAAACAAGTTCATTAGATTAGAGGCATTGCTATAACGTAGGCACGCGAGCATTAGATGGCATGTATACTCGTACTTTCAAGGGAATATTTTCCCGGAAATCATATATTTTTGAACTCTGTTCGTGGCGCAGGATAACCTAACGTTGTCTTTAAAAGGCTGTTTTTTATTTGCTAACTAACCGTCTTAATCACTAACCACTATTAGCAGCAAACGTAGCCTAGATGCTGGCTCAATTTCTGTCTTTTCACGCATAATAGCAATAATTTATATTGTTTATCTGACAAGGAATTCCCGAAATGCCTATTGCAAAAATGAGGTCATCGCAAATGCCATGAATAACTCATGTAACATTAATCATTAAATGATCGGGAGCCATCTGAAGCATTGACAATATTTCTGAGCGGTGAAAAATTTTCACTTACGTGTTAAATATTGCAACAATCAACTACAATGAGTAAAATGATATGTGTATGTATATATACATATCTCGTGTCATAATAGTTCAGACACGGATGCATCTTGCTGAAACGAATTTAGCAAAATAAATTTTTAAAAAAGAAGTAATGTTGAGTGTTACTCTTACAAATTTCATAAGCATAGAAAAAATCATTCAACCTAACGCCGCGGCTAAAGAGTAGTTTTATTTAACGCGGTTGCTTTGAAAAAGGAGGGAAATATTGATCATTACCTCGGCTATGAATCAGTGTATTTTTTGCAAACCGATTCTATTGTGCTAAATGTTTCAGGTAGTATTCCTTCTTTAATTGAGAGAAAGTGAGTGGTCTTAAAAAAGTGACTTCTGGTAGTATTCGTATTTCTTTCCTATATTGACGCCATTGAAGCCGCAGTGCCACGTTATCAGTTATTTTGCATACATATATTTCCAGGCTACCCATAAACATTTTGAACTTTCCCTTAGCTGAAGACGGGATTGTATAAAGACGTTCATGGGTTTATGAGGGGAAGGCTGAAAAAATACCATTCTACGCAAAACGCAATGACCATGTAGCAGTTGTTTTGTTACAGGACATCTTGTCTGCAATGATGCAGGAAACAAAGTCACAGAAGTTTCTTGGGAACTTTGTAGCTTAGAACTCTGTCGTAGTATCCGCTAATCATTCAGTTCAAACGGAAGCTCGCTATTTACTGTGACTCCAGCGTTAGGTCTATAACAACTAAAAGTGTTGCAGTTCAACGTATACTCACCCGGGGAATTCAATAAATGGCCACAGCGCTTCACTTCGAGAGCTGCTGCAGCTTCGCTGGCAAACGCAGGGCATGTTCTTTTGTCTTCGACCTGTAGCTTAACAATTTTTGGAACAGCTATATTTGTAAATGTCGTCAAGAACATCTTCAAACTGAACAAATGAACAGTGAGCGTAACAACTTACCCACAAAGACAATTGTTCTCAGCCATTTTTGTTTCAGGGACTCATTTTATACTAGTGATACTGATGGAGTACTTCGGTGAAAGTGAGGAGGGGTGTCATAAACGTCTCCAACATGCAGCGTGATATGGGTGCCTTTAACTTCTCCCTGCAAAAGCACGGTGAAGAAAACACCCCACGCCCAATCGATCACAACAGCTTGCCAATAAGGTATGCGGTCTGAAAATACAACGCATTTCGAGCTATATTTGCTTCACCAAATATCCACGCCTGTATAAAGTATGATCGCATGCACATGTCGGTAAAAAGTGCCACAAAAACGTTTCGGCCATCTCTTTGCAAAGAAGCATGAGTAAGCTCCCATGCAAGTGTAATACTTTCTGGCCGTTTAGGATTGCAGTGCTAGAGGCACGACAATGTTTTAATTCAATTATGCACTCTTATAGGGCATGTTTTGGTGTGTATGCATGAAAGAGAGAAATGTTATATCTTCAATGTGCTCTTATGCATGGTTTGTTATTAAAACTTTAGTCTTTCTACTAGGCTAAAGTAGTCTGTTTCCCACGCACAGGCGGGTGCCTCTAACGTAATGTTTAGACCTATATAGGTAAAATTTTCTTATGAAGCCTTCACATCGCACTGCAAGAGACAATCCAGAAATACGTTCTAAGCAACAAATTTTAAGAAAAAATAAGTATAAACAACCAACATAAACAAATAGTCACCTGCTAACCACTCTCAATAAACGTCCGTTGAAACACTTGTCAATGATCCTTCAGAGTCGATTTCGCTTACGGTAATCATTGGAAAGCAAAAAAATAACACTATCATGATTTCAGTCATAGCACTTTAACAAAGAACAAAACATGAACGCTGTTGCCAGATTTTTGTTGTCTTCTATTTCGTAATCTATAACTAAACGCCATCGCGACCAGAGCGACATGGACCAAAGAAGTAGTTAGGGTGGCTTCCGTCCTTCTAAATTAACAAACTTGTTTGTTTCAAATGGATTATCATAACAACATATAATCCTGTGCTATCGCCACAGTTGCTAACTACTATGACACATTAAAAAAATTAACAAGAAAAGAGCGCTTTTCTTTTATTTCTTCACAAAAAGGCTAGGTAATAAATTTAGAAGTGCAAGATAACACTTTTCTTCGACATTTATAGAGAAATTTAGGCGCAAAACGGGAGGGCTATGCTGATGTCAATTTCTTGCCCTCAAACTTTTTCTACTATGTACACCCATAGTCTTTGTAAAGCCTGAGAGAATGCACACATCTTGTAGGTAGAAAATTATACTGCATCACCAGACAAATGACAAATATACATATGCGCTTTAGATGTAAAAACCACCAGCCACCACCTTTTGAAGCCTTTGCATTTCATAGTTTTGAATTATTCAGCAAAGCAAGGTTTGTTGCCAGATATAAAGCTCGAACCATGGTCTTTCATTCTAAATGGATGTGGTTGTCGACACAGTTTGTTGACCTTTCGAAGCGATGTTTGTTGCACTCGGAAATCAAGCCAGCATAAGCCTTTCACAATTCGCTTATCTGCAGGGCCATCGCTCGAAGGCAATTAGGTGCAACAAATACTTTAGATGAAAGCCAGTGAACGATTGTGCAGGGCGAGCTGTCGATTTTTTCAGTCAAAAAGCGCGCTAGCACAAGCTGCCTGCGTCGGCGTCGCCTGCGAGAGAAGGAGAGCATAGGAGAGGAGATGCGCATGCGCATTGGGGGTGTGGATGCCACGGAGAGAGATTTCTATTAGCCCGAGAACAAACACTGGCGGCATGGCCGTCGGGATGAAGTGACGTCACGACAAGGGCTCATTTTCTCGGCGACCGAGTATCGCCTTTTTCTGCGCCCACCACGCGCGAATATATACGCTATATATACAGCAGTCATCATTGCTCATTGTTGAGGTGCAAGTCTACCAAAGTAAAAGGCAACTGTTTAGGCCACTAGCAAAATTTAAGTGAGCTGTTGCGATAATCTGATGGGCAAACTTACCTCCAAACGGAAGATTCACTGTGAAAATGGTGGTGCATGACAGTGATGCATTTTTTGTTTTCACCGCTTACGCCTAGAAATCGGTTCTTAACGGGTTTGCGCTACTTACCCCAATTTTCTTTACATCTTGGAGTATAGTCCGGAGTTATAAGATGTGTCCCAAAGAATTACACATGGAATTATGGTCTTTTAAATTTACTAAATACATCGCAGTTTTATGCAGATTGTGTGGGCGATTTCACAAAGTAGTGCTTTCTGCTAGAAGATACGTTACAATATTTACAAAAGAAAATCTTTCAATATGTCCAAATTGTTAAACAATATAAAAATGTCCCATACAAAACGCCCAAAAAATGCTGATACGTTATCGGTATATAATTTACACGTAAATATTTCTTCTAAGTAGCTAGCCACCTGCAAATATGTAGGCGTATTACCGATTTGCAGGAACTGTTGCTCCGATCAAACGCCGCGTCACAAACGGTAGTGTTTAATTTGCGTGGGAGAAGTGTTCATAGTGATTCACCGACGTAGCCCGCGTATTATTTTAACGTTTTCGCCTGAATGTTTCAGTGCCTGGTCTACCACTTCATATTCACGTACAGTTTTATGAAACTTGGAGATACTCAACTGCAAGTAAAATCAATTTACGAGTGGGCTATTTAAACAAGTATACTTACCTGTGCAACATCTGCAGCGCCATTGCTACGATGCTGCATGAAGCTGGCACAATTAACCTCAACAAGTTTTTGTGAGATGAAGCCTCGAAATTACTTCAAAGAAAACGTGGAATCGAAATACGCGAGGAGTTAGAGAGTATTCTACGGTCGTGCAGAGAAGACCTTAAACTAAAGCAGTGCAGAATATGTTTCCATCACGATAGAATTAAGGTTGTATGGAATCCCTGCTGTTGTATGGAATCGCTGCTGTTTTTTTTCCTGACCAACTCTACTAACTTCTTGACTCTTAAAGTAGCAGCTATCATTGCGCTATCCATCGCTCGTTGCATCATCCTGAATTTAAGCTTAATCATTGTTGTAAGACTCCAGCTTTCTGTCTGTAGGTAAATACTGGCAAGATGCAGCTGTTATATGCATTCCTCTTAAGGTTTAGTGGCAGATTACCGTTCATGATTTAAGAATGCTTACAGAATAGATTCACCCCATCCTTATTCTTCTTGTTATTTCACCCTGATTCTTTGGCTCCATGGTTACTACCTGTCATAAGTAGACATATTCGTTTACAGCTTCCAGCATCTTTCCACTTATCGCAAAGCGGTGTTTTCTGCCGAAAGTTGTTGCTCATTATTTTAGTTTTTCGCATGCTACTTTTCAGACCTACCTTTCTCCTTTCTGTGTCCACTCAAGTGATCATACGATGTGATTCGTCCACCGAGTTACTCATCAAGGCAACGTCATCAGCGAATCGCAACTCACTAAAATATCTCCAATTAACATTTATCACTAACTCGTCCCAATCTATGGACCTGAACACCTCCTTTCCGTACGCGGTGGATAGCAATGCAAGGATCATGTCTTTCTGCTTTACACCCTTCTTTATTTGTGATTCGGTATGAAAAACTATGATGGTTGTAGAGCCACCATGTATTTCTTCCAGTATGGTTTCGTATGGTTCGTCTATGGCGTGATCCTGTAGTGTCTGCATAACTGCTGATGTCTCAACTGAGTCGAACGCCTTCTCGTGACGTATGAAGGCTATATGTATAGGGATTTGTTGTAATCCGTGCTTTTCTCAAATACCTGATCGATAGTATAAATATGGTCTATTTTGGAGTAGCCTGCACAAAACCATGCTTGGTCTTTGGGTTAACTAAAATCTAATGTAGCCTTCATTCTAATAGCTATTATTTTTGTAAATAATTTGTACATAATGGACAGTAAGCTTATCGGCCTGTATTTTTTAAAGTCCTTGACGTCTCCTTCCTTATTGAGTAACTTGATGTCTGGCTTCTTCCAAGATTCTGGTGACCCTTCACCTGTAGAGACACTTCGTATATAAGGTGGACAGTTCTTCTAACAGAATTTCTTTGCCGTCTTTTTGCAGGCCCGTTATTGCTTTATAATCACCAGCGCATTGCCTCTTTGAATTCTTCCTAGGCATTTCCTCAATTCCCCAGTAGTTACTGGTAGGATGTCGAATTCTTCGGCGCTATTATTGATTCTTACGATATCATCGTGGTTGTTCTGGCTTCTGTACAGCTCACTGTAAAATTTCTAGTGCACCTCACCTATCATATCTATGTTGGTGATGACGTTGCCTTCCTTGTCCCTTATGCATACATCTGATTTTTGCCCAAGCACAAGCTTGCCTTCGCAACGTTCAGGTTTCTGCTGCTTCTTACAGCCTGCTCAATTCCATATCTTGTCGGCTACCTGACGCCTAATAATTGACTTTGAAAGCTCCATAAATCTATTTTGTTGGTTGTATTTGTTTGCATGGTAACATACTGAGTAAAATCATTTTAACGTTGAGTGAAAGAATGTTAACTGGCTGCACAAAAATCTTGTTTTTTTCCGTGTTCATACTTGGCACGCTATCTGAGTGTGGTCCAACATGTGATATTGCTGAGCGTGTGGCTAGGGAGCGCTAAGCCAAACGCTCAACTCGCGTCTTCCCCCCACTTCACCCGATTCAGAGTTCACAAAATAAGGACACGAAAGACAATTAAACAAAAAAAGAGCCGGTGCCAACAGGTTTTCATTAACAGCAGGGAATAAATACAAGCTTAAGTCTATCGCGGAGGGAAGTAGTCTGAAGTGCTTTAGCTTAAGATGTTCTCTGCAAGACCATAGAATACTCTCTCACTCCTCGCATACTTCGATTCCACGTTTTCTTTGAAGTAATGTCGGCGCTCGATCTCACAAAAACTAATTGAGGTTAATTGCGCCAGCTTCATGCAGCACCATAGCAACGGCGCTGCAGCTGTTCACATGTAAGTATACTTGTTTTAGTAGCCCACTCGTAAATTAATTTTTCTTGCAGTTGATCCTCTTCAAGTTTCAGACCGGACACTGACTAATTTAGGCGAATAACGTTTATATTTATGCAGGCTACGTCGGTGAATTGCTATGAATAGTTCTTCAACGCAAATTTTCTCCATGCGAATAGTTTTTCCACGTGAATACCTCATGTGCGTTGTTTATACAATAAAATTTTCTACCATGGGCGTAAACTCAAAGCGGACTGTGGGTTTCTGAGTCGAATCGAATTCTTTTGTCTCTCATTGTCCATTACCATCGATTAGCACGCACTTGTAGAAAACACCAGTCCATAACTGCGTTCTTTGCGTCTTCTCAGGTTTTTTTTTCTGCACAACACCGCATGAGCTCCAGCGTGAACACCATCGCCAGTGTAACCATTAGCACCCGCTGCTTCGCATCTGCACATAGTTCCTTTTAGCGGGAGATGGTGTATATTTCTTTACTCTTGTTCTATTTTTGTACATTCACTCTAGTCTGCCATAGTAGACTACTGGTGTGGTGATTGAGTTCTGAGCGGAATCTTCTGGGTTTGATCCCTGCTTTGGCGGCTGAATTTAGGTGGAGGTGAAGTGCTACAATTCCGTGTGCTGTTCGCTGTCAATGCACGCAAAATAACATCACATGATTGAAATTTTTGGTGCCCTTCACTACGGCTTGCCTAATATTTTTGTCAGATGTTTGGTAAGGTAAGTTCTGGTAATATTGTTAATACCTACTTCCTCAGTAGGGAAGGCCTCAAGTGTGACACTAACCTCTCTGTTCTTCTTTTACATTTGGCTATTCCTCTCTGCTGTTTAGATGCGTTTGTTAATTTTTTATATACATTATATATGTGGCATATGTACGCCACCATGGAGAGGTATGAGCTTGTGGCCATTGTTTTACATTAGACACTGCGCTCGCTGTTTTTCAGGTGTCGTGTACGACCAGTCGTGGTCATCAGAAGAAGCAAAGCAGCTTTCACAAGCACTAGACCAGGCTAATATAAATGCAAGTGACGTCGGTGAAGATCTGCCCCAACATGGAGAAAGCGGTAGCACTCAAGCTCGGCCACGGACCCCGCACTTGAGTCTGGCGGGCGTGAGACTAGAGCCAGAGGACATCTTTCGCTGTTCCAAGAAAGGTGAGAAGTCTTATAAGCTTAGGCGTGCACCTACCTAACGGCCGGTTATGTATAAGAAGTCCGAATTGCGACTTTAAAGATGAAGTGAATCACGATTGCTAATATTGAGAATCAAAATTAATTGAGACTTACAAAGTTTTTAGCAACACGTTGAGGACGCGACAACATAAGTGAGCGAAAAGCGTTGAAGTAATATCTACGAGGGCATTAAGGTGATCTGAGTTTGGCGGGGAGTTTGGCTGATTGTTTCTATAACAGATTCACTGTGGAGTTGTCTAGCATTCATCTGCACGGTCATATTTGTTGAATGCAGACAATGTGTCGTCGCTGCTGACAGTATTCTACACCCGACAATATTTCACGGTCACCTAAGAATATTAGCTCAAATTGATCTCACATGACAAACAAGACCTAAGTGTACCTAAATACATTCACTTAACACGACTCTAACGTGAAACCTATCTTCCTTTTGCTCTCCGCTTGCGCATTTATGCTGCCCAGCCACCTTTAGAAACTCTTCTGCACCAAACATGACTTTACAGTGCCTTCGAGATTAAAGGCACCCCTCCTAGTTTGGCATTGCCTCCGTGATTGACCACCTAGAGCAAGCTATCAAGCGATATGATGACGTCTTAATTTCACGTTGCGTGGTCTGACGCCTTTGTGAGATCACGATGACGTCATAATGACACCACAAAATTCTGCAACCTGGGTCGCCTACTGTTGATGGTGATTTTTTGTTTTGTCACTCGTACTCGATAAACCGGGTTGCGAGATGCCGCCATCGCGGGACGGTGACGGTGAAAATTCGAACTCTATAAGGCAGGGTTTGGCACCCGCAGCGTATATTGTAGTGACCCGTGGCTTCACAAGAAACAAATTGTGTTATTGTTCAAGGGATGTCGGGATATTTACTGGCTCATTTCGGATAATAGCCCTTGGCCTGGGTAAGCTGCAGAGATGAGACTTATCCGAAGCATTTTTTTCTTATTTTTTTCGTGAAATAACTCATGCGTACATAGCCTTGTATTGAAAGATGACCATGAAAAAAATGTAATATAAAAATTGGCGTCGGTATTCGGGTCACTCTACAGATCATTGTCGATATGCCGCTCTAATGTTGAGGCCAAATAGCCACCAGAAACGCATCACATTAGGTTAATGAAATGCGCCTTTCAGAATTACCGTGTTGGGTGTTCACTGCCCCCTTCCTTCTGTAGCTTCAACCTTGTTCACAAAGCGGAGCATTGTATATAAAGGCCTAATTTTTTAAACTACGGCACGTTAGCTTAGGTGAGTTTAAAACCACTGCCATAAGCCATCAAGTGCTTTCGCCTTTTAAAAGATTAGGCGGCTTCACAACAGCGTTGCTAAGCGGGGGTGAAGTGCACAGATTGATGGCCTTGTGGGTTTCTTCTCACTCTTATTGTTTTATTGAACTCTGTACTTTCTCTGTTTCTCTATTTTTCTAGTGCTTTAAGTCTCTTCCTGTATATTTTTCTTTTGTTGTCTCTAAATATATTTTCTTTCTCTCTCTTCTTCTTCTTCTTCTTGCTTCCTCTTTATTTATCTTCCCATCTATCTTTCGCCATTTATTCTGGTCCCTCCCTTTCGTTTATTTATCTCTTTCCTTCAACGCTATGCTTTACTCTCGCTCGCCCTTTTATATTTCTCCCCGTCACTCTCAGTTTCCTTTCTCGACGGCTTGCGATACTACTTATACAAGGCCATGCTGCTCTCTGCTAGTGTGCCTGGATAACAGATGGCTAACGATACTCCTCTTGGGGTCATGGGTACGCATGTTCGGATCCCACTGCTTCAAGAAAACGTTTTTGCCAAGGGTTCCTCAATGTTCCTTTTATTTTCTTTTTTTGTGACTCGCATTTTCTATTGGTTCTCCTACTTATCAGAATTATTGTGTCTCATGCCAAAAAAAAAACAAATGCACGTGTTCCGGAAGCAATGTGGAACATTAAAAAAATAAGATAACTTGTGTAGGTTCGTTTTGTGTCCTTGCGAAACGACAAAACAAAAAGCTTACCAGCTACTCTTTAAAATACAATTTCACAATGAAAAGAGCAATCTTGGCTATATACACTTATACGTGGGCCTGTTCTGTTGTGGTGGCATCGAAACATTGTTTAGCGTGTGTTTATGAAATGTCCCCAAAAATGGGCAGGCAAAAGGGCGTTTTAATATAAAATATTGTTCAATATCTCCTGCACCAAAAACAAACTGCTGTGGGTAAAATTAGGTAACAAAAAATCTCCAAAGAGGCGCAAAATAGATAACCGATTTTTCGCGTACTAGTAAAGTACACATGGCTGAAACACCACTTATAATGTAAAGCGACTCTCATAAGCAAGAAAAAGCACGAAAAGGAATGCCGATGGAGGCGATACCTTGGGAATCCCCCACTATACACCAGGAGGTGATATATTTTCAAAATGTGTACTGGTTTCTTGCGTAGCTTCTAATCGATAAAAAACAAATACATCACCCCAAACCTAGCATACGAAGTTTCAGAATATCTCATGGAGCTTGTGTTGCGACAATACGAAAAATACATTTCTGAATTTGGGGCTTCACGCACGGATATTTCGGCACGAGATTTATAAACGAAACTTGAACGTTAATTTTTTCCGTTGCTGAAAAATTCAGAATAGTGAAACTTGTAACATTAGAGTTCTCAGGTTATAGTTTAATATTCTAAGCGAAGTCATTGTTCACTCTATTGTGCTTTTATAAAACATTAATTGCACTGCGAGTGGTACTGCCACATCGCTTTCAAAGAAATATACTACGTAAATGCCTTAGTTCTGATGCCTCCAGTAAAACTTAGAAAGCAACATATTTCAATGCTCTTAGCACCTATATGTAAAGTAAAATATTCTTTCCTTCATCTCAATAGAAGCTTTCGGTATATATTTACAACATTTCATTTCATTCATTTCATTTATTTATACTGTTAGCCCAGAAGTGGGCCGTTACAGGGTGGAAGTACAAACAATTATTTGCAAAAAAGAAGTACCGTACAGGTCTCGAGATAATTTCTCGGTATTATTGTGACCAGCAACTCGAAGTTATACATAACATACATAAATGGAACACACATGCGATGCAATACATACGCGCAGAACAGCACATGACGCATTTGAGGCGGAACTTTTGCACCGCGCTGAAGATTTAAAAAACAACTACTGCAGAATCATGCAACCAACAAAAAGTACACACACACGCCAAAAAAAAAAAAAACATATGCCACTGTTATTCGGAAAATAAACGTTTTAGATTCTGTTCAAATGATGTAAGCGAGGAACAACCAATTATAGAGTCTGGCAGCATATTCCAATCTTCAATAGCACGTGGAAAGTAACTGAACTTAAAGCAATCGTTACGTGGGACTAGGGGTGGTATATACATATTATGGCGATGTCTGGAGTGTTCTTGTGTGTTGACCTGGAAGTAATCTGAATAGTTTAGTTTAAAATGATTATGAATTAACTGGGAGAGGAATTTCAGACGCTCAATCCTCGTCCTAAGTTCAGGACTTTCCAGTCCAGCTTTTTTACAGAGTTCAGTAGGAGAATGATGTCGGCGATATTTATTAAAAATAAATCTCGCACCAAGTCGCTGTATTTTTGTTATTTTATTGCAGTTTGTCTTTGTGTAAGGGTCCCAGACAATTTTAGAATATTCGATAATAGGTCTGACAAGAGTTTTGTAAGCAAGACACTTTATATCAGATGGGGCGGTATAAAGGTTACGTCTAAGGCTATACAATGCCTTGGTAGCCCTGGAGCATACATTATCAATATGAGTGTTCCACCGGAGGTCGGGCGTGAACCATAACCCAAGATATTTATAGTTTTGTACACGCTTGAGGAAAGCATTGCCAATCTGGTAGTTGTAATCTTTTTTTTATATTTTAGAAACTTTAAGGTATACTCTCGTGTATATTGCAGTAGCGCTACATATCGTACTCATCACTATGTGCACTACTTGCTTTGCTGTGTTTGATTTCATGCAAGCAAAGCTTGTGAATAAAAATTGCTAGTAAATGAGCACAGTTGCAGAGACTGCGCTCATATATATATATATATTAATATTAGAAAATTTGAGTGTGATCTAGTGTCCGAGGTCGTACTGGCTACTATAGTAGATGCAGTCCTGAGTGCTCACTGTTTCCATGCGATAAACGAAAGTCTACGTTGAAATCAGCTTCACTGCCGTAACAGCAGTTCTTCCTTCCTTCCTGACGTACTCAAAAGTTGAAAACAAATTTTTCAGCGCTTTCACCTTAGTACAACAGAAATCGTATTTGTAGGTGGACAGGGAGAAATAAATTAGAAGCCCGGTACGGCCCCATTGTTGTCTGTGGCGACATTTTGTGAGGCCGGCTGTCGGTATGTGTAGCCAAATGTTTTTTGTCGACAGGCCGCACTTCAGCCCGAAGTTTTGTTTGTCTTGCTAGCCCTGTTTCTGGGGGGTCTGTAATTTAGGGTCTCCACTGTGCCTCTCCATCAAGCGAGGTGAAAGACACTCGGGTCAACGAGGAACCAGAAAAGAAGTCGGGTCATTCTCGCGGGCGGCGTGAAAACGGTGCATGGATCATCCACTCTGTTCTCGAGTATCTTGTTGTTTAGGTAACTCATTTTTTTATTATTTTCACCGCGGCCAACTTGCTAACGATGTAGGGAATCGCTGCACGGTGGAGTGGCGCCGAAGGTACTTCGAGCAACGCAAAGCTTCAAAGCTTCGGCTTAGCTCTGCCAAGATTGAAAAATAGACAAAAGAGTAGAACTATATTACTACCGGGAACGCTGCGTGGCACTATTACAAAGCAAGAGCGTTAATATTGAATCATAATGTAGGGCTGTAAAAGGATAGTTAACTCTTGAACCAGTGAGCACATGTTTTCCAACGCGTTAGGTGCACGGGACGAATTGAAAGAATGCTTTTTTTATTCAAGCGAACCGAAGAGAGTGTTAAAGGTGGGGCTCAAGTGGAAATGATTTATGGCGTAAAAAACAGTACGAGAAGTGGAAACGCAAAGAAAACCACACATGTCACTCTTTGCGTAGATGCCTTTCTAGGGAAAGGTTGTCACCCTAAATTTTTCGAGATAGTGTGACATAGCTACCCAGAAAAAGCTTGGGCGACTCACTTTATCTATCTATCTATCTATCTATCTATCTATCTATCTATCTATCTATCTATCTATCTATCTATCTATCTATCTATCTATCTATCTATCTATCTTTCTATCTATCTATCTATCTATCTATCTATCTATCTATCTGTATGTATGTTTGCATGTGCCTATCTTTAAATATTGAGCTAATAATTACTGCTCCTACTACAAGTGGTACTAGAACTATTTTAATTATTATTATTATTATTATTGTAAGCGCCATTTGTATTGAGACTGGCTACGGAAACGCAGCAGGCAAGCACTGAAAAGTTATGATTAAAAAGTGAATATAAAATTCCGAGGAATGAAGTGTCACTCTTTTAAGATCAACGAAAAAGCAGTATTTTTTGGAACGATTCAACCAAGAGTACGAAAGTCCGCCAAAAGCATGGGCTTTGATAATTATTCATCGAGGAGAAAAGATCATGCCCGGTGATTTATTGAAACCGTTCCCGGTTTAATCACTTTCTCGCAGGTTTTGCCAAAATGCACATGCCCATAAACGCCCGTGCACGCTTAAACAAACTGTTCCTGCATCTGTCTATTTGTCCACGATCTCGAGGGAAGACCTTTTAATTTTCAATTTTTGTCCAAATAAGCAACCAGGAATTGACGGGGTAGCTGTGGTCGCGCTTTGGCGGGATATTTAGGCATTGGCAGAAATGCTTCTCTTCATGTTGATTGTGTTTTTAACCAGTAAATCAATTTTCGAGAAACTGAAAACGGCAATGACTAACCAATTGTTTAGAGCAGGAAAAAAGAAGCTATAGAAATTTACAGGCACGTTTTTTTTTGTTTCCTATCCTCTCCCAGGTATACTAACATTTTTCTTTAATATTTGACGTTCTTCTCACCTAAACTTACGCTGCTAACACGCCGGATTTTCGGTTTCGTTGGTAATCGCAGTGCTATAACATTATTAGAAGTGTTTAGCGAAGAAATATATTCGGCTGTTGACAAGAGCCTGTTCAGTTGTGCTCTGTGTTTAGACTTGGCAAGAGCGTTCGAAACTGTGAACCATAGTGTTTTGTCAGAAAAACTATTTTGTTTGAGCTTCAGGTCTTTTTTATGATTTTATATATTTCCTACTAGACAGATTACAGGTGATTAAGGGCTATAGGGAAGTAATTAACAATAAATATAATTTGGAGATGGTGTGTCACAAGTATGGGTGTTGTCACCATCGTTATTCAATTTATTTATGAATTACTTTCCCTCAGAACTTCGCAAAGCCACTGTGTACCAGTATGCCGATGATACGGTGCTAATAACACAACCCATACGTTATGAAGAAGCGAGTAATGCTCATCAGAGTGCAATTCATAATATGATGCTATGCTTTCATGAAAACAGCCCAATTTTAAACGGAAAGAACACACCAAACTGATCTGCTTTAAAAGGCCTCTAAAAACACAAAAATTGTAGATACAAACTTTTCTTCACACCGATCTTTGCAAACTATGCAAATGTTCCGCAGCAGAAAATGTTGAAACATTCAAATACCTGAGCGTAGTTTACGTCACATATTCTCAAGAGACTTCCTTTTATGTCGCATATGCTCTGGATCCCACCTTTATTCTTTTTATTTACTCCCTGTAATAAAGCAATGGTGTCCATCATTACTAAGTTCGTTGGCCAAAACAAGCAAAAATAGCTTTTGTCTCCCTGAACCCACATCGCTGTAACCGGCTCGGCCAAGCCTAGTCGCAAAAGTCCTCGAGACAAAGACAGGCCCATTCCTATGTATTTATTATAAATCTGTACAATAGAGTATTATAATAATGTAAACTTAGCCTCTAGGAGCGACTACAAAAACGTCAATTTGGTATGCGCACGTTCTGCTCTTCGTTCACAGAATGTTACCTTTTTATGAAAATCTGAAGCATTGCAATTTCAAATAGATTATTTAAAGAATGCGTTAGCTATTTCGATCCCACTACACTGATATGTTTTGTGCACAAATGACGGCGTCGGGATACAAAGGGCTAAAGAAGAAATACTTGTTTAGAAATAGTCGTTTACGGTTTAGAGTACTAGGTAATCTCCTATGGGAGAGCCGAAAAACGTCACTTGGGCCTTGCACTTGGCCAGAGGCAATAACGAGAGTAGGATACATAGTATCAACTTCAAAGTAATGCAGCAAGTAAATCACACAATTCATCACATTATTGCCGACCATACTAGAGGATTTCGGATTTCGGTGAGCGACGGCTCCCATAGTAGAGTACGAAGTACTCAAGATCGTTAACCACTTTTTCTAAACACTTGCATGAGCCCCCACAGCCGAGCAACTTTGCGAAGATCTAAAGGCGTGTGCCTGTCCATACCTTGTATGTATGTATGTATGTATGTATGTATGTATGTATGTATGTATGTATGTATGTATGTATGTATGTATGTATGTATGTATGTATGTATGTATGTATTATGTATGAATGTATGTATGTATGTATGTACGTGACCGCATGTCTAAAGTTCCACCTTTGCCAACTATACCCACTGCTTCGTCCTTGCAAACATCCCACTACGCCCCATCACCGATCCACCACTTCATTTACCATAAAGAAAATGCTTTTGCGAAGTAGTCGATATGGAATGCAAGATAGTCGTGTACTTGTATCTAGGTGCACGTCGAACAACCAAAAATTGTTCCACTGTGTTCATTCCTTGTTTGTACGTGACCGCATATAGTTCCATCTTTGCAAACTTCCCACTACTTTGTTCTTGCAAACAATCCACTACGCCCCATTATCAATCCACCACTTCACCGGCCATAAAGCCGTTATAATGAAGAGGGAAGGGAGCGAGGTATAGCTACCAGTTACAAATAATAAAAGTTCTTGTAAAGTATATACAGTGTTTGTCACGTCTTTGATGATGTAGTGGGCGATGATATTCGTGGATGGTTCAGAAATTAGCGACGTAACGCTCCAGCGCTTTGCCCCATTCATCATCATTCACTTCGTGGGTATGCGGCGATTTTTTTTCTGTAATGTTCTGAGGCTGTGTACCTTGTGGACGGGATGTTGCTTTTCACAGGAATGTAGTGCGTTTTTCTTTCGCATTCAGGAAAAATCTTTATTTGAAAATCCTAAAAAACACTTTATTACACGCAAGTAAACTTTCATCATTTTCCCGCTTTATTAAAAAGACGACCATTCCTTCTTGCGTTAAAGGAACCCTGAAAATAAGTTGACCTATTTTGTAAACGTTCAATGTGCCTGTACCCAACATCCTAAGAATAAGTTGCCGACAAATACGACGATGAAGTGTCCTTTTCATAGAACGCTTGTACCCTTCTTTAAATTTTTCTATTTGTTTTTCTGCAAATTCTGGGAGCTACCACTCCCTCCTTGCGAAAAAGCCTCTGAAAATTTTCGAGGTGGACAACCGCTACTTCTGGCAGCGGCTAGAAAACGTGGGACCACCTCAAGTGGCACAGACAGCGAGGCAATGGAGCTCTACTCCGACGGCTTCGAGTCATCGAATGATGGCCACATAGTCGTCATGAGCCGCAATGAAAAAAGGAGACTGCTACAAACATCATAGGCGGCGAGTTTATCCACCGTGCAGGCAACCGCGCAGCGTTGGCCACACGCTATACTCTTCATGGCTGTCGAATCTTCAGCCAACCTACGGCGGCTTAACAGGAAAGTGCTCTCTGCATACCTCGAATGACTCACTCCAAATGAGATTAAAGACGTCAGGATCAACTCACGGAAGAATGTTCTGGCAATTGATGTTCTACACCATAGTGCGCTGCAAAGCCTACAGAACATCTCGGAAATCGACCAAGTCACAGTTAAATCAGTGATCCGCACTTACTGTAAGGGCAGCGCTGGCTTCATTCATGAAGTGGACATTTCCTTTCCCGCTGACGATTTTCCAATCTTGATACAGCCAACTACAGACGACATCCTCATCAAGAACTTCGCAAGGCTTGGTCAGTCACGTTGCCCGACTATTGTTTTGGCGGGAGACAGTCTTCCCCCGCACGTCAAAGTTGGCTACGTTCGCCACCTGGTCCGTCCATACATACCGAAGCCCCTACATTGCAACAGATGTTTCAAGATGGGACATGTAAAAGGAATATGTTCCAGCAATGTCGTGTGCCCGTGGTGTGCCGAACCTCATTCAGAAGACACCTGCCACGCAACCGCGTTCAAATGCTCCAACTGCCATGGCGCTCATATAGCGTCGTCTAAAGATTGCCCGCGAGTGCGAAGTGAACGCGCGGTGCTGAACCGCATGGTGTGCGACAATTCAACGCACAGAGAAGCCGCTGCTACTGTCAGGCGACGTCGGCGTCACCACTGAAGATCATCATTAAACGTGACATCTGCAGATAGACACATGTCATCTCAAGCAAGAACAACTGACCCCCCGTCATCAAGCTCTGCGATGACGGGTACACCGAAAACAGAATCAGGGTCAACACTCCCACCACGTGAAGAGTGGCTATCCCTTCCACGAACACAGCCTGTTTCAGAGGTACATCGAATCCCGCCAACCCCGATGCCGTCACGAATCACTGATGAAAAGACAACTGAGGGTCGCCAGGTCATTAACATGTTGAAGACCCCGTATGAGCACAATGCGCATGCTCCTAAGCAACATGAACACCCCGTCAGCGCAGAGCGCACTCCAGGTGCTGGACACTTTAAGTCCGGTGCTTGCAGCTCCAAAGAAAAACTATGGCCCGTGACATATTATCCTTTCGAGAGGAGGTCTAGAACGCATCTGTCCTTCAGTGCAATGCCAGAGGACTTGTGCTGAGTTCCGGTAATATGTATTCAAGAACCAGTTCTCCATAATTGTGATTTGTGAACCGAACCTGTAAGCTCACATGAGACTGTCAGGATATGAGTGCTTTATGTCTTCTACCCACGGAGAGCGCAGCAATGTCGTGTTCATACGGCGTGACTTAACTTATGTTCATGCCCCTGTACCCCCTGACGAAAAAAACCAGTACGTTTGCCTAACAGTAACAAACAAGGCGACTTCATTCACAATAATCGAAGCCTACCTACCTCCATCAAGTCTTCTAGAACGTGAGTGCTTGCGGGGAATTTCCAATTCAACTCTCCAGCCATGGGTGATAACTGGCGACTTCAATGCCCACCACTACTTTCGGGGAAGCTCCAGAGTCAACACTAGAGGTAGACAGTTAGTGTCCTTCGCTTCTGAATGTGAACTTATCCTCGTGAATGATGCAAGCCCTACTTATCTGCGCGGATTGGCCTAAAGCAGTTGCCTGGACCTCACTTTCGTTTCACACTCGTTCGCCAGCAGAGTACACTGGTTTTCGGATTTGAAAACAAGAGGTAGTCACCACATCCCAACATATCTGAAGATTGACGGCTTTCCAAGTCTCAAATCCTTCAGAGCGACCCAGTGCACCGATTGGCAAAAATACAAGTTAATAATAGAATACTAAGTTGTCGACCCATCCTTCAACCTAGAGGACGCAATAAAAAGTTGCCTCGAGTCCACCACGCGTTCGCTTCCGGTGAGCTCATCTTGCAGTGATATGGGCAATAATCTCGAGAAACTCCGAGCGATTCGTCGTCGTGAAGAACGACGTTATAGACGCACAAAGTCACTTGATGATCTGACAGTGTCCAGACCCACACAAAAGGAAATAAAGTGTCAGATGGACAAGTTGGATAAGCAGCGACGGGTATTTTTTGCGAGTCTTGGGATCCCAGAAAGCCTCTGTCACTTATCTAGAGAACTCTCCGGCTTCTTCGTACAACCAGTACTCAGCGCTACCCATGCAAATCTCTGGCACTTCACTTACGCTGCGAAGCGATTGATGTCGCAGATTCATTCTGTCGAAGGATTACCTGCGGGGCAAATTCAACTGGGATGAAGACGCCCGAATTTTCTGTATCCTCACGTGATCCCCGAATGAAGTGTTTGTTTTAAATGGACGAACTAAAGGCAGCGCTTGCTTTGTGTGGACATTCCTCAGCGCCAGGACCTGACGGCATCACTTACTGTGCTCTGTGTCACCTAGGATATCAAGCTCAGAAAGCACTCTTGCTGCCGTACAACGACTCCTGGCAGACTGGCATGGTTCCAGAGGAATGGAAGTGAAGTCATCTGATTCCACTTCTCAAAGCCGGCAAGTCCCCTTTGGACATTTTCTCTTACCGCCCAAGTGCCTTCGCGAGCTGTGTGGGAAAAATTATAAAAAGGATAATTTTAACGCGTCTCGAATGGTATTTAGAGTTCTACGAAATATATCCATATGCCATGTCCGGGTTCAGACAAGGCCGCTCATAAATTGACAATGTAGTTGAATTCGTGACATATGTAGAGCACCGGAAGGCCTGCAAACGGTAATCTGCTGCTCTGTTTCTTGACGTTAAAAGGGCATACGAGAATGTCACCCACGAAGCCATTCTTAGCGCGTGGCAAGATATATATGTGAGTTCAGAGCTACCTACAGAATATATCATTTCCCGTGCAGACACAGATTGGCCCGACACTCTAGTACTACTGTAGCCAAGGACTACCACAAGGCGGATGCTAAGCCCGACGCTGTTCAGCCTAACACTCATTGGACTAGTTGGCAAGCAACCAAGCAGTGTACGACGTTTCATTTATGCTGATGACATCTGTGTGTAGACATCTGGTGTGACTCGACTTCAACTTTGCGCTCGACTTCAGAAGGGAGCATCAGTCACATCGCACCACCTACGCAAACAAAGGCTTAAAATTGCAAGTTGAAAGTCACCAGAAAGTCAATGTCCGCTTACGGCATATCAATTATCGGGCAGTCGGTGTCATGCAGCTGGAGTCACAGGTTCTTGGGAGTCGTAATCGATCGAAACCTGTTTTGGACCCCACACGTAAAGTACGTGAAAAAGCAGCTGACCGCCATTTGTCACCTGTTCAGGTTTCTTGCCGGGAAAAGTTGGGGAATGTCTGTCGAGTTTATGTTACAGCTGTACAAAGTATTATTTACTCGGTTCCTGTGGTACAGACTACCTGTTATATCTAACACGTGAAAACGAACCTGCGCACAATCAAAAATATTCAAGCCCAGGTGCTCAGGATATGCCTCGGTTTACCTCGCTGCGCATGGACAGCCTAAACAATTGCCATTCCACAGGACTACTCGATCATGACGCACATCACCATCGAAACGATGCGTGCGTACCTCAGGCAACGTGCTAGGAATCATTCCCACCACTTGGCAACCCTCGCTACTGAGAAACCCCACACGAAATTTAGTGCAGTTGTATGTGCACATCTTGCATCATTTGCGTCAGGTTTTACGCCTGCTGAGAAACTCGTGAATCCTCCGTGGTCCCTGACACGTCTTTCAATTCCAGGAATACAAAAAGTGCCTTCGTCAGCCCTTAAACAACTGAGCTTGCACCTACTGCACGAGGTGTACAATAACCACACGCAGATAAACACCGATGGTTCAACCACAGCGTCTGGTTGTGGCGATGCGGTGGTGATGTCAGCTAGAGGAATCACTCTGCGAACTAAGCTGTCACACGTAAATACATCAACGGCGGCAGAACTTGCGGCTTTGCGCGGTGCCCTAGAGTACATCAAATCCCAGAGACCGAGTAAATGGGCTGGCTCCTACAGAAACAAGTTACAGAAACAGGCCACGAGGTCAAGTTTCAGTGGCCACCTCGCCATTGTGCGATTAGTGGCAATGATTCCGCTGACAACGTGGCTCACACATTGCACCAAGAAGAGCACACCCTTCCGATTCTTTTGTCAAGGACTGACGCTGCGAAGCAACTACGTCATCTGGCACGTAGTCTGTGTCTGCTGGAGTGGAACACCACAAACATAGGATATACGAAACTCTACCAAATAAACCCTCGACTGGAGCTTCAACTTCCATCCGGACTTCGTCGATGTGAAGTTTCACTTCTTTGTCGCCTTTGGTTGGGGGTTGCCTTCACAAAAGCATAAACAACCCTCACAGGATTGACCGACAATGCGGAATGCGACGTCTGCTGCACCAAAAAAGACATCGACCATCTTATAAGCCATTGCCCTCGATTTGCCTTTGAAAGACAGAAGCTTTCGGACGTATTGCGACAATCGAACGATCGGCCACTCTCTATGCAGATGCTACTGAAATACCGTCCTCGCCTTTCGGTCGGCTCAAAAAGCAGTCAAAGCTGTCTTGCGCTTTTTGAGGAATACAGGCCTACGAGACTACCTTCAACTTTTGTGTAGTGCCACCGCTGCATACGCGTCAGCCCATTGACTGACAGTCCTTTTTTTCTCTCTTTCTCTTCTTTTTCCTCTCCCCCTCATCTGTATGCCCCCTTCCCATTCCCCCAGCGTAGGGTAGCAAACCGGGCATGTACCTGATTAACCTCCCTGCCTTCTCTTATAAAAATATATATATATATATATATATATATATATATATATATATATATATATATATATATATATATATATATATATGACGCTATGATGAATGGGAGACGTGGCATGGCTCATACCCCATGTTTATTCCATACTGCACTTCTTCCTCATCTACTGCTACAAACCATCGCTACCTTCATACGTCACACGATTCCCCCTCCCCCCGAAAGAATGCGCGAGCTACAAACTATGAAGCATGAACAAGTGGTGTCTCATCATAAGAAAAAATATCATAAAATAGAGTAGTTCCATGTAACACGGCAGTTCCATGCACTTGCACAAAAACATTCACAGGGAAGGCAGTCCAGTGAGATCTAGGAGACCTCAGGTGGGCGAGGTTGGCTGTTGCGTTCTGGAGAACATGACCATGCATTCGACGTGGAAAATGATGATGACACAGCCTGGATAGTAGCGGAAAACGAACAATGTTGGGAGTCCTTGTAGCGTTGGAAGGTTGGATGTCTAATGCGTTGTATTCTGAGTCGTGGCCGCGACAGATGCATTGTATCTAGTATGCGTGCTTTTTGAGAGATGATGACGACTAAATGCCTGTGTGCTGGTGGCGTGCAAGAAGTTGCTCCGCGTATTAATGGGCGTTTTCCGTGGTGTTGTCGTCTGTGCAACCGCTGGCGCAGAGAGAGTCTGTGACGATGTTCCTTCATCCGGAAACGTCTTTTTTCTTGAAATGGCCCTTGGATCAAAGTTCTTAATTTTTTAAGTCGTTCAAGTTGGGAGCGTGCTTCCGTTGAAGTTTTCATTCGTCGTCGTCTTTTCTTGATTTGGTGATGGTGTTGAGAAAATTGCGGGTGGTAATCGTCGTTGAATAAGGAGACGCTGTCGGTAGTACCAGCATTATTTACGAGTGGGATGCAAGCATGATTTGTGTAAAGGAAAGCAGTAGATACATTTCCGTTTTTATCGGCGAGACTTGCATACAATAGTGACTCCGTACTGCTTCGACTTTCGGTTGTTCCGGTTCCTGAGTATGACATCACCGCAAACATGGCTTGACGTGGTTCCGATTCCGTATGTTTGTTTCTTTGCGGGAGAATTGAGCCAAGCGTTCCTGAAGTACAACCGCTTTCGGAATGGCAGTGGCTTGAAAAGTTATTTGGCCGATATTTCAGGTGGTCTGTTGCGTATGTGGCGATATCTTGAGGGGTGCGATGACAGTGACGAGCACCAGACGAGCTACTTGGCACAGAACCAAATGATGGCTTACGTAAACAAGATGAAAAGTGTAGTACATTGGGTGCTTGAATATTGTCTTGATTTGTGTTCTGCAGGGAAGAGGTTGGCGTTGGCAATATTTGTGCAGATGCGAAACCAGGTGGAAGGTTGGGCCTTGCAGAAAAACGGCTCGGATGTCTTTCTATGAGCAGATGACTGACTTCGCCTGACGGGAATTGTAAACTTCTGCTCTGTGCTCGAATGCGTGAAGGCTGCGTATGGATGTGATTACTGAATTTGAATGCATCGATATGGCTGGTTGTAACCGAAACTTGATTATAGTCTTGAAACCAGATGATCATTTCTTCTTTTATCTTTTGACAAGACTCATCGTTTTCGAAGATGTGGGTGAGGTAAAACTTGAATGCCTCACCTGAGATGTAGTCAGTGAAGTTAACGATCATCTCCCATTCCGACCAAGATGCAGCGGTTGCGTGGTGCTCGAACAGGTCGAACCAGTCCTGTACAGGTCCATCGTCCGCTGCTCCGGTGTACTTGGGGATGGGAAGGTTGTCTGATGGTGCTGCCATAATGCTGGTCTTGGTGTAGTGTTGGGATGTACTTTCGCGGTCCACGTTCGGTCACTGCGTCTTGCTGAGACGTTCGGAGATGGTGGCTGGTTGATGAAGTGGCCGCCAGGTCTTCATCCTGTCGACTCGTGTGACGCTATGATGAATGGGAGACGTGGCATGGCTCATACCCCATGTTTATTCCATACTGCACTTCTTCCTCATCTACTGCTACAAACCATCGCTACCTTCATACGTCACACACACACACATATATATATATATATATATATATATATATATATATATATATATATATATATATATATATATATATATATATATATATATATTATATATATATACGCTATGATGTCATACACGCCAGGTTTATTCCAAAAAGCTTTTCGGATTCTCCTACTATGGCTTAATACGTCACATGTTTCCCCCTCCGCCCAAAAAATGGCACTAATTTACAAACTACAACATATTCAAAAAATTATAAAAAATAATGCCCAAATTTACAGTTTGACGCACCGACGGAGTTCCACAATCTCACTAAATCTTTAAGGTCGACAAAGCAGTCCGGTGAAATATTTCAACACTGGTTGGCGCGGTTGAGTGTTGCGTTCCGGGCAGAGTGGGTCACGGAGTGGGCTACACATGGATACTGACAATATTGCTCAGAACTCTTGTGGGGACTGAGCAAGGTTGGAACGCCTTGTTGCATCGGCAGCTCAGATGTCATCATTTTTTTTGTCGTGGGTGGTGCAATCCGGGTGCTTCTTGCGCTCGAGTGAGTGAAAATACTTCTCATGATCAGTGAAAGCTATGTAAAAGAGTTTGTTGTATTCAGCGTGTTTCTCTATTACCCGGTTGATAGTACTAATATGGTCGATCGTTAAGTAGCCTATAATAAATGCTGCTTGGTCTTTTTCTTGATTCAGCTGTAATGCCGCTTGATTTATAATAGCTAATGTTTCGTGAATGGTTTGTAGAGAACGGGCAGTAAGCTTATCGGCCTGTAGAGTTTTAAGCCCTTGACGCCTCCTTTTTGATGAATCGAAATGGTGTTGGGGTTGTTCCCAGATTCTGGTACCCTTCCCGTCTAGAGACACTTCGTATACAAGGTGGCCTGTTTTTATAACATGTTTTCTCCGCCATCTTTCAGTGGGCCCGTTGTTACCTTACCCTCACCAGCGGTTTTGCATTTTTGCATTCTTTCCAGGGCTTTCCTTACTTCCCCTGTCGTTACTGGTAGCATGTCGAATAACACTGGACCAATGTTGCTCCTTACAATATCATCCTGGTTGTTTTGGCTTCTTTACTGTTGAACTCCTCCGCCACCTCAATTATCCTCTCCATATTGATTATGGCATTGCTTTCCTTGTCCTTTAATGCATACATCCGATTTTGTGTATGCATGAGATTGTTTTCGCAGTTTTAATGCTCCTGCTGATTGTTTTACTGGGGCCTACGTAGCCTCTAACTTATAAAATGAAAGCTGTTTGTTACCTGTGGGTGCCATGAATTTGGCATAGAAAGTTTTCAAAAAAATTCATGCATACAACGTAGAAAAAAACACGAAAAATTCATTTTTATATAATGCGCTGCAATTTCGGCCCGAGACTTAAATATGAAACTTCAGCATTGATTACCTCCTCTACTAATTAGCTTACGACAGTGAAACTGATGCCAATGGAGTTTTAACAGTACAGAATATCAATATAAAATAATTTATTGTTAGTTTTTAGGGTTCCTCTAAAGGCTTTGGCGATCAATAAGCTGGTGTATAAAAAAGAAAAAAGATATATTTCGCCTCTGTGTTGCATTATTCATAATGCATAGGATGCCAATTATATGTACTTGTCACTTACCATTTGTTGTAATCCTTAGAGGTTCTGGAAACAATTGCGATAACTGCGGGAACGTATTTTGTAAAATACCATCGACTGTCTGTATGACGAGATTGTGGGTTCTAAGAAAGCATTATGGCAGGGTGGCGAATATTTCGAGGCAGAGTAAGGACAACTAATTAAAAATAACGAAGATATACTTTCTGTGGCGAAAAATTTGTCATTATCAAGACACACTTAGATTGCTTAATATTGTTACAGGTAAAAGTGAATGCTAGTGAGCCATTAAGGGGAGGACGAAGTGAGTAGAAGGTATTCAAAATATAGACTACAATGGTCTCATTAGCAAAAACATTTATTGGACTCATTCTATGTTCAAGTATGTTCTTTTTCGTGTATGGTAGGAATATTTATCACTTAAAAGGCCTAACAATTCAATCAGCCAAAACTTGACCAATCCCCCTGATTGGGTATGACCAATGTTTGAGGCATCATTATCATCATCAAAGCTGCTGTTTTTGGCGGCCACATTAAAAAAGTGTCTCAAGTGTAAATTTATTGTGTGTGTTGACCAGCCGTTAAATTAACGGCAGTGGTGGGATTCGCGAGTATGGAACGCCCCAAAGGTGACCAGGGACACGATGCCCTAGAAGATATTTTGGCAAGTTACATTCAGAAGTAGAAATTGGTGGTAGAAAAAATATATCGCCACTGGAGAACCTCATATCTACGTCCCATTGTAACGTCTACATTTCGCGCCAGAGTGACACGTGTGCAAGGTGGCTTTTAGAGAGACGCTGTGCCATCTGAAGATGCTGGGCTTTCTTTAATGGAGAAGCCTGAGATGATAAAGAGTGCGAGTCTTCTGTCGAGAGCTTTGACTTGGGCAGATGTGCTACAGACATTAGAGTCTAACGTCAGAGGAAACAAAAAAACAACAATAACAAAGAAACGTAAAAACGAGAGTCAAGAAAGTATAAAGCGAAAAATTGGATATATTGAGTGTTTTTGATGCAGCTGAAGAAAACCTAATATAAAGAAAAATGCAAAAAAACCGCCTCGTCCACTCAAGTTTCGAGATTGGCATGAACTGAAACCAAAACCTTGAAGGAAACTGCAAAAGTGGGCCATTTTCTAGACGGGCTCGGTAAGTTCTTTCTCTTTGGAAAGCTTTCAAAAAAATCAGCCAACCCAATCAATCTTCAAAGACAGGATAAGTGCGCATGTACGATGATGGGTCTGTCTTACGCAATATCTTCAGTTGAATTGAACATCGCTACAGTGACCAACGACAGCAATCATCAACGGCTTCAGAAGACCCCTCAGTGTAGTTGCAGGTTCCAATCGGTACTGCGCAAACGGCGCGTCACTCCTGAAGTCTCCGTTATTTGTTTCACATTGCCTCGTCATTGAACGTAACTGATTATGCTCACTGATGAGACGTCAGTTTTTGCAGCTGTTGGAACGTTCACGCGTGTGATGAAGCACGAAGGAAACCAGAGTTTCGTAATATCTGAATATATTATTTATCTGAGTGTTGCCTCAGTACGTAGAGTGCCAACGGGTGCCTAATCGTTTTAATAAACAGACGTAGCTGGGCGTCCTGAGCACCCGTACGGTCGGAGCCTGCGAGCTTTCTGCAATGGCAGGCTGCGTCCGTACGGCTGGTGAACCTGTCTAAATCTGCTGCATCTGTCTAAATCTTGCACAACTAAATCTGTCTAGTAAGTTCGCGCTATCTTTCGACAAAAAAGCGAAAGTGATTGTGGCAGCTGGTGGAGTACTTGCGTTCTCGCATATTTTATTGAATTAAAACGAGCACTCACACAGTTACACTTGGTTTTGTGAGCTAACAGATATTATTGCCAAAGAAAGTATAGGGAAAGTCATTACACCGAATTGTAACGTAAACGTGAAGAAAGAAAAGTGGGTTAAAAGATAACTTGCCATAGGCAGAAACCGAACCTGGGACCTTTGATAACGCGTTCCATGCCCTACCACTGAGCTACCACGGTGGCTATCGTTCCAACCACTTCTTTGGGTATATATTTGAATTTAAACGTGATAGTGTAAGTCAGCGCCATCAGTAGCCATGACGGCGAGTGCGGCACACTCTTTATGAGCCTATGTGGTATCACGTAGCGCGTGAACTAATTACGAACTAGCACCAGACCAATAGTCCCTCGTATACAACCTAAGGCACCAAGTTTGCCAGTATGAGACCCTCGTTAATAGATAAGGGAAAGAAGTCTATGCGTAAGGCCTTGTTTTTCCGTGTTTTGACACAATGATTATGAGATCTAAGAGACAATAGGCATTTTCAAATAGTATTTTAAGCAATTTCAAAATGAATCTGAAGTGCGTGTCACTTGAGCGTAGCGGCCTGCCGTACCATGCCATCGCTTGGCGGCACGCTCAATGTACCGAAAGAGAAACCATGTGGCGTCCACCAAAGACCCATTGGTGAATTTCTCTCGAGGACTGAGATTTCAGCACGCGTCACCTCGTGACAGAAGCAACAATATTGAACAATAATTGACGCAGCCAATTTTGCCCATTGAAGTCAAGCGTGTGACTGCGCTCTACCGACCATCACCTAACCAACGACCCGAAAATTTAATTGAGAAGGGAGCGCTACAGGTCAAGTCAAAATAGCAAAATAGTCCGAGAGAGAGCACCACAGCACATAACTGAAGATATTATTTGCCACCATGGATTCGCAGGAAGGTGCCAGTGTACTGCCCGTGAACATCCACGTCGTCGAAGGGCTAATATACGTGATGCAGCACAAGACGACGAAACGGGCATACAGTACCACACAAAATTTGTATGTCTGATTTTTATTTCCGTGCTACATCATGATTTTTAGCAAGCACCAACAAGTCGCCTCAGAACAAAGCCATGTAAGAACAAATTCGTTTGTGCTGCCAGCGAAGGAATAGCGAAACGACAACGCCGGCCTTTAGGCACGTATTTATAAGAGATGAAGGGGGTGCTGAAATAAAGCGAATACGAGGTAAGGTTTTGGTTTTTAGAAAGAGACGCCAATGGAGCGCCAACAAAGACAGGTGATCCCACCACTTTTTCTCAGACAAGCACAATTTGAACGATAACAGAGACCTGTCAATGAACAGTTCTGATTAGCAGTCTGTCGATTTCAATGTGTCAAAGTTGCTCGATTTTACGGTCTACCGTAGATATTAAGGGCAGTGATGAGTGACGAATGCATGCTAAGTTTGTGCCCACAATCCAACGCGTACATGCAGTACTCTCAGAATACTTGCTGCTCGAAAAGCTATTTCTATGTCTTGCTGGATCGTTAGCGAGACGATCGGAAATTTTCGAATATTGTTTTTTGTGGACATCGAGTTTGCTTCGTGCCATACTGTGTGTAATCTATAATTATTACCTTTAATGGTTACCTGTCACACAGCGTGATGCCAGAGTGCACACAAATCATAAGTGGTGCAAAATAAGTTCGCAGAAAGAACTGAAGGAATTTCCAAACTCATCCTTTTGTCACTTAATGTCCCGGATAATTTTTTTAAAAGCCCAAGATCGTTCTTCCTTAAAGAAAGTCCATTCATACTTTTTCCCTAATTTTGTTTTCTTATATTTAGAGGAAGGCCGCATTTGTGCGCTTTCTCAGCTACAATAGTCGTTTATAGTATAAAGTGGATTATGTAAACGTTTATTTTTCGGAACAGTGTGCGGCCTTCTGGAGCAGGGCGTCTTGGCAGTGCTTGGTTCCCAGGAAGCGGAGACTGCGCTACTAGTGCGGCATGCGTGCGCGAGACATCAGGTGCCACACGTATACTTGCACAGACAAGAAGGACACGAGCGTGCCTTGCCAACAGATACGCTGTCGTTGACCCTGACACCGCCTGCTGAGGAGCTTGGTCGTGCTCTGTGTGACCTCGTTAAGGCTCAAGGCTGGAAACATTTTACTGTCATCTACGAGAAACCAGATGGTAAGCATAACGTTGCTGTTACCTCAAGTGGCATTGCCTGAAGTGCGGCTACTTCAAGTGTTACTTCAAGTATTGTCAAACATGCTCTTCTTCTTCCGTCAGGGCATTCCATTGAGAGCAGTGCGAAAACTCAAATATTTTTTATCTCACAGCACTCTATCCGATAGAAAGTGGTATCTATCTGCCACGCTCGTGAAGTGGTTAGGGTGCTCAGTTGTTGACCGTGGGATGAATCTTGGCTTTCAGTCAAAGTGAAATGCTAAATACCTGTGTGCTGTCTGATTTGATTGCACGCTAAAGGACACCTTCTGAACAAAACTTCCGGTGCCTCTCAATATATCGTGGCGCTTGCACAGTACACCGTAGGTAATAATATTAAAAAAATTGCGTGTTAATGCACTTTTGTACACGAATAAATCGTTATGCCTACATATCAGAGCACTAACCCAGTAATTACAAGACTTCTCTTCATACTGATTTACGCAGAGGCATTGCAGTTCTTACTGCCTTTACTCTTTATTCAATGAAAGAGGACACGTATGTACATTCAATATCTGTGCTTTCTTGTCATTATGTACTAAGCACATGACATGAAGAGACAGAGTGGCAACACTTGGTTCGGAAGGTCCACTTGGTGTTGGGTTGCTATTGTGACAAAAAATAAAAACAGCAATAATATTATCATCTCCTTGACGACCATCCTGCTCAGCATTACACCATAAAAGATAAAGACGCTAAATTTGGCATACTTAAATGAGTCTTTCTTGAAAGTCTCAAATGAACACCAATGGAATAGCTGACTTCCAACGAACATCGACTGAAAAGTCCTTCGTAAAACACCTACCTGGCTGTAGTACTCTTGCTCAAGTGAATAAACGGATCTAAGAAGTTCTGTAGTAGTGTAATGCTGTGTACATTTACGGTAAAATCGTCTATCTTGAAGATGATATTTTTCAAAATGTGCTGCTTGAAGATCCCAATGCAATGCCTAAACAACAGGTAGAAGTATTGTTATCGCGGTGAAATACCTTGTCGTAAAAGAAAGTTTCATTTGAAATCGAAAGCTACGTCAAGCTGATCAAGTTTTAGAAGGGGCCGTTTTTGCATCGTTTTGAGTGCATTGAAACGTACAAACTAAAGATTTTCTGAAAATATCGCAAGTGAATTGTGTGCGAAATTTTCTGCGGTCTAATTTCGACTGTAGAATTTGATCTTGGCCACGGGAACGAAAAACCTCCCTTATTATAGCTGGGGATATTCACTTCAATCGCACGCAAGCACAATCGATACCCCATTTTTGTTGCATAAGAAGGCGGAACACAATAGTAGGCCGAAGGTACCACTTCTCCTTTTCAATGCCAAATTATGTATTGAGAATCATCTCAGCGCGCATTATATTGCCATGCATCCACCTTCCTTTAATTGCAGCGCTGGTTCGGCTTCGTGGGCTACTGCAGCTGCACAGGCCTGGTGGCCAGCCTTCAATAGTTTCACTGCGGCCACTTGACGAAAAGGCGGACCCTCGGCGTGTTATGCGAGAGGTGGCTAAGGCAGGAGAAAATAATATTGTTTTCGATCTTACCTCCAACAGACTTGCGGATGTGCTAAGGCATGTGAGTATTGCAGTAATCTTCTGACAAATACAGCCTTTTCGCATTTCATTGTTGAGTAGCGTAAATGATATACAGATCATCACACCTATGCGAAGGCCCACGCTGGCTTAAGTTTCACGCAGTCAGCCAGCCGATTCCACAACGTCGGTCAATACACATTTCGCTCCATTTGCGAAACCAAAAGTCTAACATTACTGCTTTAATACAACTGAAAATAATTTAGGGAGGTTATTCAGGCCTATGTGGTCTGAAAGTTGAAGTTTAATCCAGTCATCTCTAAGGTACCTCTAGAAATGTACATACACCACCCATATATTTCTGTTTCATATGCAGTCATGAGTGCAATAAACGTTCGTGCGCTCAGGCATTATGATAAGGATGTAGATGCGGTGACGAACTCAATCAAGCTGAAGAAACACAGAGAAAGTTCGGGACCCATACGGTTTCTTTGTGTGAACTAGGAAGTGGTTGTAATGAGGTTTTTTTTTTAATAAATAGAACGTTGAGAGCACGCATCGTGGGGGATAGCACGCATCGTGGGGGTGACGAGGCTGTTTTCTGTTCGCCTGGCTGTATGAAAATAACGCACAAAAATGGACACACAACAAGGATGTTATACAGGAACACAATGAAATGCAACACGGCGAAAACATCGAAAAACAACGCACAAGCTGAGTCTTACCACAAGAGCATGTCGCCGGTGAATGCATGAAGTTTGTGTGGGGCTCGTCTACATAGAGAAAGTGTAACGTGGGAATGTCGGGACTACAGAGATTTGGCGAAGAGCAGGGCTACGCTCAAATGTAGGCATGGCGGATAAGGTATGTGCCAAAGACAGGGCCGACGAAGCCATGCAGCCTTCTACTCGGACGCGTGGACCAGCGTCCTCCTGCAGCTAAGCTCTCAAGCTTACGTTCAATGGTGGACCTGGTGGCTGCGGTAGCTTCCCGTTGGCTCCGCGAACCGTCGAAGCTTGAGGTCAAGCGAAGAATGCCACTCCAATTCTTTACCTTGACCAGGCTCTAGGGGCAGACCACTACGACCGTGATGCTGGCGAACCGCCTTCCTTTTGCTTCCGCCTGCACGACCACCACCTTGCCAACTGCATGGAACTCCACCCTCTTCACCTGGCCTCGTGTCTGCGCGCCACTCTTCTTGTTCTTCCACGCATGCCAAGCTAACCACGATGACACATTCTTTTTCATGCACCAGTGCCCTCATTGTTTGTCCATCCCCACAGCACACACAGTGGAGGACTGAGGAGCTTTCGCACGCACATCCCATCACACCTGTATGGGTCCCGAGTCATCTCTTTGTTTTAGGGACCCCGTATGAATTTCAAAACGTCCCTGTGTTTTTTCACCTTGACAAAGTCAGTGACCGCATCTAAGTTTTCATTTTATTGCTCCACAAGCATTTAGGACAAAGGGTGGGCTAGGGATACTAAACAGTTTCGGCATGATGACTGTGTGCCTATTACCTACTCTCTATATTGAAAAAATGCGACAGCTAAAAGAAAGCATTCGGAAATTAGTAGCCTCATTTTCTTCTCTGCGGCAAGGTTGTGTTTTTAAAAACGCTGCCACGAAAATCGACCTCGACAGTCAATGAGAAAGTTAGTGTCGTGTGGGACTCCAACACTGCGCAGCTTTTTTGTTTGTGGACACAAAAAGGTTGTCGACCCATAAGCAAGAGCATCACTAGAGAAGACATTCTGACTAGGGCGACCTCTTTCGCATCTCGCACGCTTATCCAAAGAGACGAAATGCGATAGCCAATAGCCAAATACTATAGTCATCTGGCAAAGATACGAAATGCAATGAAATTGGCAAGATGCGAAGACATCCCTATCGCAAAAGCTAGTGGTACTGGCCCAGGGCCATACCTTATTACTGGATCAGTGTAGCGCTTACACTGGGACAGTGTCACGCCACACGAGGCACGCTGGCACTGCACACTGGGACACCCACTATAGGCCGAAATCTGGCTTTTAAAGTGTTTTTTTTTTAATTTCGGTGATGTGCACATCGTAAGGCAGAAACACGCGCGCAGCGAAAAAAAGCAAAAACAAAAAAGTAAAAAAAGTGGAAAGCGAGAATTAAACTCACTACCTCAGCACATCACACGTACATCCTGAGCCTGACCGCTACCCACTACACCACACCTGAAAGACGAGAATGAAGCAATTATCCTTCATTCTAAAATTGTTTCAGGTCACCAATATTTTGATTTTGTCGCTTACATACGCGGTGTGTCCTCTCTTCATGCCAGCGCCAAACTAACATGTGATTGTTAGCTTATTTTTTGCTGGTTGCCTTGGATCACAATAATCAGGCATGTTTTGCCGCAAAGTTTGTGAGCGTATAGCTGCGAATGTGTTACGGCGATCTAGTGTTTCATTGATTGATATATGGGGTTTTACATCCCAAAACCACCAGACGATTATCAGAGACGCCGTAGTCGAGGGATCACGGAATTTCGACCAACTGGGGTTCTTTACCGTGCACCCAACACTGAGCCCACGGGCCTACAACGTTTCCGCTTCCATCAGAAATGCAGCCGCCGCAGCCGGGATTTGAGCCCGCGACCTGCGGGTCTGCAGCCGAGTACCGTAGCCACTAGACCACCGCGGCGGGGTGAAATCTAGTATCTCGCTATGTGGTTGCTCACACCTATGTAGAAAACAGCGTCCATCTGAACTGCTCACTGAACGCTGTAGATTTTTGTCCCTTGATAGTCTGGGAGTACTTTATCTCCTCCTTGTTCACTTTCCGCGTACGACAACCACAACAGCTCACTCTAGCCGAAACGACCATTATGCTTAGGGCCGTACTTCATGTGCCATGGTCGCTGTGAAGATCATAGGTGTTCAGTCACAGTTTAATAACCATTAAAATGTAGTTTACATCATAACTGGCCCATGAGTGGTTATATTTTAACCTTCGACTACGTGAATCAGAGGCTGAAAACACCGAGATCGGGCGTTGCAGCTGATAAATGCTTCCAGCGACGTGCGGCTTTCTGCGGTACGAGCCGGAACGACTGACTGCTAGAGTAGGTTAGTCTTAATCGCCAGACTGGTACTAGTGTCATGCTGTGTTGTGAATTATCAGTTCTATCGATGCCGTTTACGAAATGCATTGAAGAAACTCAATCAAACCGCAAGCAAAGCACACCCGTACCAGGAGATCATCCGTGCTGAAGCCTTTTTTTCCTAAATTCTAGCAAGCCCCTCCCCCCCCTACTCCTCCCTCTTTCCTTCCCAAGAACAAGCATAGTCAAAACACGACGCATAGATTCTGTGTCTCCCTGCCGCCCTGCAGAAACATCATTGTCGTTGGCATTGTCGTTGGTGCCCCTCCTCCCAGCTAAATTCTGCCGGTGACCCTGACGCGTGCCCTTGACATTTGATTGCTTCAGCGTACTCGCTCATACATCGATTGTCTAACTAAAACTAAAGCTATATATGTGTAGCACGTAGATGAGAATACCATCTTGGTCGGTAAATTTTACGCTTGACATCTCGCGGTAACATACGATGTCTTACAGAAAGTGCATTGTTTGCGCCTTGCTTCTTCCAATGTGCCTCTAATGTTCTCAGTGTGCGGTAGAGACTGCACAGCGTGAACAGTGCTTCCCAGTGCGCTTTAAGACACTGCCTAGGTTCAGTGCGCTTCAGCGCGCTGGGCAGCACTGGCCATGCTGTACAGTGTATCCCACTGCCTTGCAGTGCACTGTAGTACACTGGACACACCGTACAGCGTTTCCAGTGACACCCAGTGCGCTGAAACGCACTGGCAGATACTGTAAACGCTTTTTTATATAGGGATAGGCAATGAACAACGGTACAATACGAAGTAGGCTTAGACAATGCATGCAATGACTTTGTTGTGGAGCATTGTCTCCTTCATAAATATTTATTCAGCGGTATCGCAATGGAGGTGGTTTTTATAGCACCCACTTCCATTAGTCGCCGCAAGTATAGATTTATTTATAGGGGAGATAAACTTTTGTCACTCTGAACTGCAGATGTCAGAGATGCTGCAAAAGGACGACGAACTTTTTGGAAATACGTCTGTGGCTCCTTTAGTAGTTTAACATGTGGCATACTGATCACCCAACTTAAGCTCCGAGTGTTGTTTTCAGCACACGCGGAACACTTGAACACTTAGTCTTAATTTGCGCAGGGTCAACTCACTATAGCTTCCCCCATAAAGCAAACCGCGGTTTTACGCCTGAAGCCCAGCAAATCAATACATAGCGTCTTTTCAAAGATGAGTCTGAATATTAAAATATATTATTCACTGTATTAATTACTTTTATATTGTGGCAGACATCTGAGCTTGACTAGATACAAATATAACGGAAATAATTGGGCGGTAGTTTAGGAAAACAGCAAAGGAAGGTTAGGTAGTAGTTAAGCTTCATAATTAGTCTTCACTAGTAGTTGAGTTGAATGGGAGTATCAAAATCCTCCTTACAAATAGTCCATTGTCGCCGTGACATTTTCAAAAACCTGATGCTGGTGCTAACTTCGCCAGGGAAATCCAATCATCAAAATGAAACAGTGCCATAGCCACACTGTTCATGACGTCAGTAATGGGAAAGAGCCTTTATCTAATTGTGCATTCGCTTTATGGGCTTATGGGCTTTGCTTGCAACGCTTGGTTAACAAATGCAGAACTAACACTACTACCTTTATTGTCGGGAGAAGTGTCATCATTCTTTAGGTCTGGTAGTGGCACTCCTGTGCGTTGTGGTTTGAGTCTGGTCGCTGAATTAAACCAAATTTTGTTACTTCGCGAAAATACCTGTTTGAAGGGGGGTGGGGGGTACTTATAGGGGTTCCCTAGGACTATAGAACATTTGTTTCAACCCTCTAGAAGCCCCTTTTGTAAAAGCTCAAAGCAGCCAGTTGCTGTTTGGAGGAAGCATTGAGACAGCCCCACATGACTTCACCAGATGTCGGGAATGTGTGATAAATGTAATGATTGTCATATATCACGCCTCCAATTTTATTAAACTAAGTGCCGCAACAGAAAAAGCACTTATGAAGGCGCTAGATAAACATTCTGCTTATTTTTTATGATTTTTAGGTACGATTCTTGAAACACGTTCCATCTATATGTATATTTTCCAAAATGCTCACGGCACACAGAGCGTTCGGTGAAAAAGAAAATAACGAAAAATTGCTGGCTGACTTAGAGCAATCGTTAATATAACGAACATGTGCCGCCAAAGCAAGGTTACTGACTTAATAAGGCGAAAGCACCTAATATCTCACACTTGCGTCTTCCTACGATTCATCCGCCTTTTTGTGCCCTGGAATGGGGTCAGCTGTGGCCTCTCCTTTCACAATCTCTCATCAATCACGTTGTTACACAGCGGTGGCGAGTAATAAATTGTCTGTCTGTTTGTCCATAATCACAAGGCAGCTGTCGTAACGTCGACGCAGCCAAGCAGAAAGAATTCGTGGGACGTTAGAGCAAATACAAAAAATATTAACAAACAGTCCATCGTTTACTTGAAAATAATATTTGTAAATATTTACTAAAAGAAATTGAAGGACGCCTTGTAAATTCCGAAGTGCCTTTGGCGAAAGCATGTGCTCAGTACACGGGGGGGTGTCGTGCACAAAAAAAAAACAACAAAAACTACGAGATAGTCGAATAGCCACACGCTTTTTCTGAACACACTCGGGAATTATTAGTTGTCCATGAAAATTTTTATTTATTCGCGACATGCAGGTCTGTCTTCCTCGGATACATGTATATGAGCACATTTGGAAATATTTTCATTAAAATAACGACTCTGCGGTAGCGTATATCAAGAATCAATACGCTGATAAATAATGCACATGACAATTTAGAAGCCGTCAAATGACTTGAGAATGACAAATCTTGAAAATTGTAAAAAACTGGGATACAGCTATAGGTTCTTCTTAAGAATATTTCGTTTTTCAAAGACCCCTGAGAAATTCCGAGGACACATCAACAAGCCTCGCGAGTCCTCTCTCTCTCATGCGAAATTTCCTTTTATCACTTTTCAGGCCCAGAAAGTTGGAATAATGAATGAGTACCACAACTTCATCACGACTACACTGGTAAGCGTGATCTTTTCTGCTTAATAGTGATGCTGCTTAACGGAGCTGTACAAAAATTAGGCGCATGTGAAACGCTTAGTGCCAAAATCGCGAACATGACTACGTAATTCCAAGGTTTCTCAAAGTTTTCGTAGTACTAAAACTGTAGCAGCTGGCCGACATCCCTTAGGTAAAATATTTGTGCCGATAAGTATAAGAGACCTTAGGCCGCCTTAAGATTCTTAAGGAAAGATTTGTAATTTTTATACCGGTGTCAATCTCTTCTTTAGCTGCACATGTATTAGAGGCGTAAAACATATTTTAAGAGTGATTCAGAAAGGGAAGTCTATCGTACACTTAACTTGTACGTAAACAAACGAAACTTCCAAAACAAGTAAAGACAGTGTTTACATCTTACAATTGAGCACCAAAATCTAATTGATCACTGGTATCGAAGCTCCTTAAAGTGGCACCCGTTTGTCCCTCGAAGTAGTCGTAGTCGTAGTGTGTAACTAGCCTTACGTTTTGACCAGCAAGGTGGTGCCGGTGGGAGATTTCTACTGTGCATTGTTGAACAATAAAAAAATTCGCAGCGTGCGCGTTACCTAAAAGCTTCATTCTCCTGTTTCTCATTCTCCATTAGTAGTCACTGGCATGTACAGTGAGCCGTATCTGACAAGAAAGCGTTGCTGCGTTATACTCACTGGGCGTAACCTCCTTGGTTTTAGAAAGGTTTAACGAGCGTTGAGCCGCAAGGCCATGAATACATATACCATGAATACGTATACCATGAAAAAGGTAGTCAAAGGTGGAAAGTAGACACGAAGCGCAAGCCGTAAGAAAGTGTGCGTGTGGCACCTCTCGTTTAGTCCTTGGAATGTCCACTGAATGGTGGTGCTTCTATATGGGGAATATATGATGAAAAGATGCGAGATGGTGGTACTGAGATTGTTGAATAGATGGACGAACGGACACACATACTGATGCATGGACGGCCGCACGGATGGCTGCACGGATGGATGAACACATGGATGGACGCAGGGGCAGATGCATGAACGAACGCAGGGACGGACGCACGAATGGACGTGCAGACGCACAAACAGACGTATGCAGGGACGGGTGGATGGACGCACGGACGGTCATACAGACGGATGCATGGACGTATGGAAGCAAGAACGAATGATCGAATGGATGCTTCGCCCCACTCTCCATCATTCTTTGCGTGGATATACTGCCATTTTTTTTTCACGTGGCACTCGATGCGGCCACCCTATGTTGATATATTAGACAGTTTCAGTTTACCGCGGGAATTGCCTAAAGAACACAAGCGCGCGGCGCGTTGGGTACCTAACGGCTAAGGCTGTCGCACACAGCGTTACATTACCGTATTGAACAACCGAAACATGAAGTACGCTTCGGCGTAAACAGCCTTGAATATGAGTGCTGCTCTTCGTCATCTATAGGCGAATAAATGAACTGCAGTAGCTGATGAAACCGGCCCTTTTTTCGCAGAAGTCATGCCGTCGACGCTCGCAGCCACAGAGATCTCGCGACACAGCTTCCGTGAAGGTAGGCCGCGGCCGCAGCTGGCGCAACGACAGCGCCGACATTTGGCGTGCGCATCTCTTGTACGCTCAAACGCACGCATCTCTCCTAGGTTTAGCGCATGCGCAGTGTTGCTCTGTCTCACCCATTGCGTGCGCAAGGCTGTCTCGCCCACTAAAATTAAGCTCTCTAATATCATGCAACAATGAAATGGAATGTAAAAACTTTATTCAGTCGCAAAACAATAGTCTTTCAGATTCGGCCTCGTGGTTTTACTCGTATTGGAGATCGGTTTCGATATGTTGTCGACTTCTGGAACATATTTATTTTCCAAAATGACTCTCATACGAGGTACTTGACATGAATTCTTTAAATGGTAGTGTGCCGTATACTTGCAGCCAGAGGAGGCCAAGCATGCAGCTTTAGAATAGAAGAAATGGCTAGCTCTCAACCACCCAATGGTTTAGAAACTCGCATAGCGTGATGCCGGGTTCGATTCCACGCATCTGCCACGCACTATTACATTTATTGCCACCACTTTTATCTCCAAATGAGGACGCTATAGTCTCTTTGATGGCACTAGAAGCTGAGGAATAGTAAGGGTTTCAGGGACAGCAATCTGCCTCCGGGCAAGCTGAAGTTTATCGTCGGCTTGAATGTCATGAGCACGATGACACGCAGTTTTTTCCACATGACCTGTGCGATCCGCTTCAGGAGCACGCAATTGCACTGCCTCTATTAATTTAAAACAACATGGCTCAGCTCGTCACGTGTGCCTGAATAATTGAACGAGTTCGGTGAAAGAGCAGAATGTTTTCTTCAAGGCATGTGGCTTCAACATGGTATATAGACGCTGCATAACATTTTTATCTAATTACCAAGTTTAGCCGTGTGAACTGCAACATCACAAAAACGCCAGAGGTATGTCATTACACATACTTAATTTGAATAGAAGAGTCACCTATCAGTTTTCAAACTACTTGAAGCACTGGTCTGACATTCTGGCTCATGAGTAGTACGTCGCCGCCAAACAAAACAGCTTTGATTTCGGCTATCACCCTAATACTCATCACTCACGAGAGTGCCTCGAGGCTCGAAGGCCGGTGCCTTGTGTGCTTTAACGCTACGGCGCACACATTATTTGTGATTGTCACATTATACGAAGTTGCATGATTCAAAACGAACATGATTCTGACTTCGGATGAATAAAAAAACATGACAGTAGGGAATTTTCTTGCTTTAACAAGAAAGTGTTTATGCCATTGTCTACCACGGCTCCACTGACGTACTTCCCTGGTGGAAGTGACGTTGAAAAATATATAATAGGAGATTTCAATGTAAAAAAAAAACTAGGTGGAAAGCATTGGTCACACGGAATCTAGCCACCAACCCTTCAATTCTCAGTGCGTGGTGCCAACCAGTACGACACAGAGCACATGCTGTGTAAAATGTTAGCGCAAAGCCATTTACACAAACCAAACACCGTTTGGCAGTTCTCAGAGCTTCGAAGCTTTAGCGAGTTTCTGGTATAAGTAGTGAAATGGCGCGACGGGTTTGCGTTGGGTGTGCGTTGTCTTCACAAAGTGCCTCCTTCATAGAGCGTGATCTCTCCTGCGCACGTGCTTATCGGACTCGTAATTTGGGAGAAGGCAAAAGTCACTTCGAATGCTGCCACGGCCGCGTTTACAAAAGAAACATGCTGCTGACACACAACGCAAAAATAATAGGAACAATTATTCACGCCTGCCCTTTATACACTTGAGCGCTTGTTTTGTGCATCTTTCTTTCTGTTTAAACAGCGCGCATTAGATGTCGAACTGTGGCGCTTGCTAGCCCGCACTCGTACTGTGTATGTTATTTTCGTGCGTGCTTTCTGCTCGAAATGTGTGCTGCAGATTTCTAACTGCTTGGCGTTCTTAACGTTAGTTTGAAATTTGTTGCTGTTGCTAAAACATAGCACAATAAACAGTCAACGATCTCTGTAAACGCACGTTCTACTTTTCTGTTATACCGGTTCATATGTACGGGCATCACGCACGTTGGTTTATGTATTTCGAATATCTTACTGTCATTCATAAAACGCGTGGCCAATGGTGTATTTAATCTTCGGGAAGTATTCTGTTTCAGCTGTCTTCAGAACATAAATGTCAGCTTGTTAATTGTTCTATACTAGGCCAGAACTACAAGAAATATAAACGTACGACATGACGCAGCTATTATGCATGACCCACTAGCTCAAACGGCGAGCAAAACTAAGGCCTACACGCACGCATATTTCTCACTGCCAGAAAACAAAGAGGAGTGTATTGTTTCCTTTAACAATATGAAGAAAGCTGCCGCTAAAGGTTAGAGTGTCTGATCAAGGCCTCGGCTTTCTTGTACAGCCTTACGTAAATAAATGAAAACGTATATTTGTAGAGTTAACTGCATTTGTCAGTACAACACAATGGTGCTGTTAGGCATGTAGCGTAGAGAATATACAAAGCAGTGCAAACCCAAAATGATACAAAATGCGAAAGTATACAAAGCACAAATCATACTCGAGTAAATATTTATTTGTTTGCTTTTTAAATATTTAAATGCGCTATCAAAATCAACAGTAATCGACATTTTAATGATATCAACAGTTACATGACAATTTATATTTGTTTTACCATAGACTTTGCGTATTTGAGGCGACCAGTGGGTTTCTTTTTGAAATTGGTATGCATTGTTAGACAAAGTGACGTTTTGTTTGTGTAGTTTATCGCTCGTAATATACTGCTTCAGTTGAAAGAGGTAGACTTGGTTAGCTTTAAACATATCACCAGTACGGAAACAATGGCAACGTGGAAAAATCTTTAGGTCTGCCATGGTACCCATGAATTCACAGCAGAAACATAAGTGTTTTTTCTTTGAATGTCGTTTCTTTTCAGTGCTATAAAACAACAGAAACAACTTCTGGCCCAATTTCGCAATGTCTGTCAATATGAATGGGGATAGCTTGCAGGCCATATCAGAACCCACTTTGGGAATACGCCCTGCTTCCCGACATTGCACTAAATAGGCTGGTCACAGAAAACCATCAGCGAAGAAAGCAGTGCAACAGCAGTTCCTGTGACATGTGTAGAAGCTTGACAACTATTTTTGGGAGTACTCCGAACAAAAAAAAACTGTAAAGCTTCCACTAAGTCATGCTAGCCTTAAATACAGGAAACCTGATTGATTCTAATGTTTCATGAATGTATTTGTTGGTTTTGTGAGGCCTGAATAGTTTTCGCACGGGTGCGAGAGGCATGCTCCGAAAATCTCGTTAAATCCTGTTATCCACTGAACAGGATTCACTCTGCCCTTTATGTTCTAGACCACACACGGACAGGGCACGTATTTGGGGTTATTCTGCTTGTAGTGCTCCCTACGTCTAGAGGCACAATGCGGCTTTTTACTGACCAGTGACACTTTTTCTGCAGCCTAACAAGCCTGGCATGTCGCAACATAATTCAGCTTAGCTGCAAGGTGTACTTCTTGTGGGGCTTTTATTACGAACTTGGTTTAGATCTATTCATGAAGGCCGTACGTGCTCGCGATATCACAACGGCCTGTGCGGCTGGGGGGTGACTGCTCCGCGTCCGCGAACGTTCTCGAACAGTGTCAAAGCAGGTGGGCGGAGCTGCGCAGTTGGTCTGGTTGCAGTGGCGATTCCAGGTGACGTCATAGCTAGGCGAGGTTTTCGATCCAGAAGCGTGATTTTACAGATAGCGTAAACAGCATCGTTGTTCAAGAGAGACGTTTAAACATTTCTTGGAACGTTCACGTTGAATCGGGCACTCTTTGTTTGACGAACCAACGCATTGAACTTCCACTCGAAATCGGTATAACGTATCAGAGCGCCGAGCAACAACACTGGAAAAAAAATGATTGTGACCGTAAGAGCTGCCTTGGTAAATGGCGGCTCTGAATATCATATTTTAAACAGATGGCATACTCATGAAAGCTGAAACGGCACCTCTAGCCACTGCACACATGAACTTTCTTCATTTTTTTATTAAGTTTTATGGAAAACACAGTGGAAAGTTGAAGATTCATACTGATGAGTTCTGCCCTTAAAAGTGTCCATCTAGCGGGATTTATACCAGAACTTGGAGAAAAAAATTGTGAATTATCACGTAAATCACCCTCAACAATTGAATAAGCTCTTTTTCAAACAGTTAAATGTACCTGCAATGGTTGCGGAACATGGGATTGGATATTAAGTACACTTATCAAACATGTTCTTACCATAATTAGGATGCATAGCTAACTTTCATAAAGAGCAAAATAGCCCAGTTCATTGTACACACTGTGGAATAAACTCCAGCGCATGGCCACAACGCGACAGTTCACTGGATAACTAGTTCCAATGGATAACTAATTACTTAACTGACCGTCACCAATACGTACAGCATGGCGTCCACACTTCTGACCTAGCTCCGGTGTTGTAAGGCGTTCCGCAGGGGTCTGTACTAGCTCCAGTGTTGTTCCTAATATATATAAATGACATAACTAACTACGCTGACGTTAAACTCAGACTCTTTGCAGACGACTGTATGCTCTACAATGAAATACGTCATCAAGATGATCAGGTAAAGTTGAGTAATTCAATAAACAAAATAACTCAGTGGTGCGATGATTGGCAAATGACTCTGAACATTGATAAAAGTGTATCTATGTCCATTACCAACAAGGTGTCTAAGTTGGATTTTCAGTACCATTTATTATTGTGCCACTACGAAAGGTCAACTAGTACAAATACCTTGGTATCACAACTGCATCTGATCATAGTTGGACAGAGCACGTGCGTCAAGTGTCCAAAAAAGCGATGAGCAAATAATTTTTTATTAAAAGGGCCCTGTCATTCGCCACACATGAAACGAAGCTTCTTGCTTACGTCAAATTTGTCCGCCAGGTCCTAGAATATGCTAATATTGTGTGGTTCCTTCAAACTGTGATTATTATCGTTATACTGGAAAGGATTCAGCGGAAAGCAGTGCGCTTTATCTTCAACAGATACGGGCGCAACGACTCACCTACTGCTCTACTTCATCGTGCTGGTCTAGCCACCCTTGACAGTCGTGCAAAGGTTTTCCGGCTCAAATTTCTTTATCTACTTTTACGCAAATCATTCCGCATAAACCCAGATCTTTACTTGAGCGTTCGAGATACCAGACCGACGAGGCGAAGCCATGCATGGGAACTTGAAGAGTACTCATTTAGTAATAATACTTTTCCTATTCGTTCTTCCCGCGCGATATTCGAGAATAGAGCACACTAAATCCAGTCATTACACAGCAGCCAACATTAGAGAACTTTATGAAACTAATTGAAGGCAATGATCTATTCTAACCTAGTTACCATGTACAGTGATCAACTGTTTTTCTTCACGCAGTCCTTCCTGTTTCCAATTGTCATAGCAAAACACTTGTCTGCATATATTTATTGTTTAATATGGTTTCTTGATAACAATACTCAATCTGTGTTTTCTTCTTTTTGTGTTTCGTTTCTGCTCGACTTCTGTTTTTTGTTGGTGTACTATTGGTGTACTTCGTACTTGGTTATCGTTCAAATAACTATGTATGATCGTTCTATGCCGTAATTCTATGCTCAGTGATTATGTGTTCTTTATTATTCTGCTTTTTCTTGATTGAAACGTCGAAAGTTCTGACAGTGTTGCTCACCCCTGTAATAATCCCCATGGGGGGGATTGACAGTATTCAGTATTCTATAAATAAAAATATTTTTAAAAAAACTTCCGCAATAGAATAAAGGGCAATGAGTAGGCTGACAGACTCCCACAAGAAGTCTTGGTCAAACGATCGAATTACGCACCTCGTATGCATTGGCTGGATGTTCGGAATATTATATCACAAAGAGGTGAAAAATGTTCTATAGAGAGGTGGTTCGATATACTACATCAAAACAATGGTTACTACATGAAGTAGATTCACAAAGAAAGTTCCTAAAAGTGATACTTCCTACATGGCACATAGAGACGTTACCTCGCAGGGTTCCAATGGAAGTAGCGTCCGAAAACAATATCTTAAACGGGACGCACCCCTGCAGGACCATGATCTAAAAGGCATCTTCAGCAAAAGGCGAACACCTTCCCGAAAGATTTCGAGTGTACTGTCGAATAAATATGGTGATCTAATCAGCAGCTGTCCATCATCATCATCATCATCATCATCATCATCATCATCATCAGACTGACTACGCCCACTGCAGAACAAAAGCCTCTCCCATGCTCCGCCAGTCAACTCGGTCATGTGCTTGCTGCTGCCACTTTATACCCGCAAACTTCTCAATCTCCTCTGCCAACCGAACTATATCTGTCTCCCGCTCACCTGTTTACCTTCGCTGTTACCCAGTCCTAACCAGTCAGTTTACCCAGTCAGTGTTACCCAGTCAGTTTACTTTCACTGTTATCTAGTACATTGCCCTTAATGACCAGCGGTTATCTTTTCTTCTTGATTTTTTTCTTCTTGATTTCTTCTTGATTTTAACTACGATATTCTTAACCCCGGTTTGTTCAATGACCCACACTTCTTTCTTCTTATCTCTTACGGTTACACCTATCATTTTCCTCTCCATCGCTCGCTGCGTCGTCCTGAATTTGAGCTGATCCCCTTTTGTGAGCCTCGACGTTTGTCCTCTGTACGTATAACAGCAAGATGCAGCCATTATATGCCTTCCCATTAACGAGATTTGGCAGTCTACCCGTCACGATTAGAGAATGCTTACCGAATATGATACACCCCAGCCGTTGTTATTCTTCTAGTTACTTCAATCTCGTGGTTCGGCTCCGCGGTTACCACCTAGTCCTAGGTAGTAACCAGTCTTACGTAGTAAATGGTCACCGATAGCTAGGTAGCTGTAAAGTCGTATACTAAATGATGGTTTAGTCCATAGACTCTTGGCAAAGCATGAACAGAAATGTGTGCGTGCAAACGTCCTGTTGCCAAGTGAGCTCCTGCAAATTAACTCTTCATTTCGCTGCCAATTTTTAATATATTTTGCAGTTTACTTCTTTTTGTATTAGCATCTTCATTTTTTGGCTACAACTTTTTTTACCACAACCTAAAAAATAAAATATCTAATTTTCTGCAGAACTCTACCTCTCCACGGAATAAAATAATGCTCAGGGTTAGGTCTTAAAGACTACAGCGTGAGGAGCAGCAGGAGATCGAGAGGTTAAGTACCGCCCTTTGCGGGATGATAACCAATGCAACTATATCGAAAAATCGAAGCAGGTAATGGAAAAGTAATACTCGCATCTAAATGCGAATCAATAAATGTATATAATACAGTGAAGCTCGCATGCATGTTTGAGCAAGGTAACTCGTGAATAACACATTCCTCAAAATAATCGTTTAGGGGTCTTGTTTTAACAACTCGGGAGGTAACAGATCATTTTCTCTATATATATTGTTACGGGGAGGAAAGTCGTCATGGAGTATATTAACAAAGTGTGCCTAAACACGTAACGCCAGCCATATAAGGTAGAGACAAGTCCACGCGGATATCAGCGAGCGTTGTTCTTTTTTTTCTCTTCCTCTTCAACTCCGACAGCGCTTCGTAGCATCACCCCTGGTGAAAAAGGTACTGACCCGGTGCTCGACTGGTAGGAGTGGAACGGCTCATGTGACGTGAACGATGTCACATAATCACGCTGCGGTGGTCTTCAGAGGTTCGAATTTGTACGTGACGTCGGTTACTTGGCGCAAGACTCGGTATGAACCATAGTATGGTAAAGTCAACTTCTCGCAAAGACCAACGCACCGTGATGGTGTCCAAAGAAAGACCATGTAACCAGTATTGAAGTGGACATCCCGGTCGCGAACGTCGCCGTTTAGTCGTTGTTTTCTTGGAAAGTGTTAAGCCGAAAGCGGACAACTTCGCGTGCCTCCTCAGCTCTAGCGATTGCATCACGAGCGTATTTTGATGTCGTATCAAGAACGGGCGAAAGGTGCGTGTAGAAAGGCAGCTTGGGTTCTCGTCCGTACCAGAGAAAAAATGGAGAGAAACCTGTAGAGTCATACCGAGACGTATTGTACGCAAATGTTACGAACGCCAAAGCTTCGTACCAGTCACGATAATCCGGCAAAACATACATTGCGACATGTTCGTAAATGTTCTGTTGAACCTCTCCGTTAGGCTGTTGGTCTGTGAGTGATACGCAGTGGTGAACTTGTGTTTTGTAGCTAAGGCGTGCAGAATGTTTTGGACTACCTTTATTAGAAAGTATCAACCCCGATTCGTAATGAGCTGTTGAGGAGCACCATGGTGAAGTAGGATGTCCTCGAGGAGAAAGCCGGTGACGTCAGTTGCACAACTGGTAAGGATAGCCCGCGTGATCGCATACCCAGTTGTGTAGTCGTTGGCAAGAGCTATCCAATAGTTTCCTCTGATGAATACATCAAAAAGGCTGCGGAGGTCAAGAACAACTCTGTAAGTGGTTGGAATGGTATCTCTGTGGGTTGGAAGCCATCCTGCTGGAAGGGTGGCCGGTGTTTCGCATTGCTGACACAATTTGCACGATAACGGGTCAAAAGGAGCGCTTACGCTTGCACGATAACGGGTCAAAAGGAGGGCAATAACGGGACAAAAGGAGCGGCGTCGAACATGGACGTAAGTCCTTGAGACGCCCAGGTGACCAGCAGTAGGAATGTTATGCAACTGCACGAGAACAATCTGACGCATATGTGAAGGTATGACCAGCCGCGAGTCAGGACCGGATGCATGTTGTAACGGTATAGAACACCATTATGAAGCATAAACATACAAAGCGGTGAAGGCGTGGTGGGGCCCCTCAATTGCTTGATGATCTCTCAAGTGTTGATCACGTCGTTGCTCCTCTTTAGTGTTTGCCAATGCAGAAAACGCCAAGACGCACGTGGACTCGTCCCTCCCAGAAAGTTCTGGTGGATCTACCGGGTTGATATGTCGGGTTTAACGTCCCAAAACCACTATATGATTATGAGAGACGCCGTAGTGGAGGGCTCCGGAAATTTAGACCACCTGGGGTTCTTTAACGTGCACCCAAATCTGAGTACACGGGCCTACAACATTTCCGCCTCCATCGGAAATGCAGCCGCCGCAGCCGGGATTTGAACCCGCGCCCTGCGGGTCAGCAGCCGAGTACCTTAGCCACTAGACCACCGCGGCGGGGCAAAGGATCTACCGGGTGACTAGACACAAGATCACTGTCCTTGGGTTATCGGCCTATTTTATAGATGACGATAAATGAGTACCCTTGCAGCCGCAGTGACTACCATCGAACCCAGCCATTCGGTAGGGTTCTTCAACGATGAAAGCCAGCATAAGACGTGGTGGTTCATGACAACGGTGAATGACTGTCCATACAAATACGGCCGAAAGTTGCCCACGGCCCAATCAAGTGCTAGACGTTCACGTTCGGCGATGGAATAATTCTACTCCGCTGGCAATAAAAGACGGCTAGCGCATGCATCGACGCAGTAATTACCATGCTGTTGCTTTGCCAACACGGCGCCTATGCCATGGCCGCTGGCGTCGTTTCGCACTTCTGTTTGAGCGGATATATTGAAGTGACCAAGAATCGGTGGCGACGTGAGGCCCATGGTCAGTTAAGCAAGTGCAGTGGCTTGTTCAGGACCCCAGACAAAAACCACAGCCTTCTTCTGTACGTCTATTAGAAGGCGTGCAATGTCGGCGAAATTGCGCGCAAATCTTCGGAAGTAAGAGGAGAGGCCTACAAAGCTTCGAACGTCAATTGCACAGGTCGGCATAGAAAAATCCGTGACCGCGCGCACTTTGTCGGGATCAGGACGAACACCTGAAGATTGGACAAGATGTCCAAGGAAAGTAAGCTGCCGATAGCTGAAGTGACACTTCAACGAGTTGAGCTGAAAGCCTGCCTTTCGGAAAACGGAATGAATTGTTGAGAGGCGCTTGAGGTGTGTCACAAAAATAGGCGAAGAGACAATGACGTCATCAAGGTAGCATAAGCATACTGACCACTTGAAGCTGTGTAGTAAAGCGTCCATCATTCTTTAGAACGTAGCTGGGGCATCGCATAACCTTAATTGCGCCAATTTAAACTGATAAAGGCGGTCAGGTGTAATCGATGCGGTCTTTTCAAGGTCCATGTCGTGAACTGCAATCTGTCAGCACCCCAACGAAGGTCTATCGAAGAGAAATATTTCGCACCAGGGAGAAAATCAAGGGCGTCATCTATGCGTGATAGGGGGTACACGTATTCTTTGTTAGCTTGTTGAATTTTTGGTAATTGACACAAAAGCGCCAGCTGTTGTCCTTCTTTCTGTCGAGCACAACACAGGAAGCCCAAGGGTTTGAAAAAGGTTCTATGATGTCCGGGCAAGCCTTTTGTCGACTTATTTTTGTATGCTTTGGCGCTCAGTCAAAGAAACACGATAAGGTCGCTGGTGTATCACATTGACATCGCCCGTGTTGATCCAGTGCTTCACAATGGTTGTCTCGCCAAGTGGTCAGTCGTTAAGTTCAAATACGACTTGTTATGAGGCGAAAAGGACACGAAGAGCGCGCTCATGTTCAGCCGAAAGGTCTGATGCAATCATTTTTGAGATCCTTTCGAAAGCAGTTTGACACAAATCAGGACTCGCGGGCGATGGGTTATTCACTGTTAAGGTGGAAATGTGGTAGTCGCAGGCCAGTGCAAGGGACGCAAGGGAGATACCCTGGGGCAGAACTTGTGAGCATAGTACAAAATTGACGAGAAGAAGACATGTGGCATTGTCGTTTATACTGATGACCATGTGCGGGAATGTGACGTTTTGCGAGCAGAGGATAGGGGTTGGGTGACACGACGTAATCACCATCAGGCACGGGTGGAACAGGAGAGACCGCAATATACATAACGGATAAAGAGAGGACGCTAACGTAATCGGTGGAACGTAGCGTTCTGGGTTCCGTGTCACTAGGCTCACAGGCGTATGGTAGCGCAGGTTCGACAACACCCGTAGAAGAGTCAATGAGGGCTGAATAGGAAGATAGAAAATCAAGTCCTAAAATCCGTTTATGCGGGCATTGCTCGAACACATAAAACAAAACAGAGGTGTGGGGTCCGGCAACAGTGACCCGAGCAGTACACATCCCACTGGCAACTGGAGTCGTACCATCGGCTACGCGAAGTGCAGTGATTGAAGCTGGAGTGAGAACATTTCGTAGTCTTGCACGGAGGTTAGAGTTGATACCTGACACGTGAGCGCCGGTGTCGAGTAGTGTAATGACAGGTGCGCCATCGACATTTACTTCGATTAGGCGGTTCTGTCCAGGTAGTGTGAGCAGAGGAATTTCGGTCATCGCTGCAATCTCACCTCTAGGAGCTGCACCCGTTAGTTTTCCGAGAGGCGGCGGGAGGAGGAGGGGAAAGGAGAACGAAGGCGTTGAGAGCGATACAGGAGACTTGACGGCGAAAGAGAGTGGTGCAGTTGGGGAGGCGTCGATGGTACAGCAGCATCGTATTCGCGGGTGGGCAGTCGGGAACTAACAGGAGAACGCCGATTGTTGGAATAGTTGGACTAGATTGAAAGTTCAAGGGACTACGGCAGTGGTGGGAAATGTGGCCGACGCGTCCACAACAGAAGCAAATGGACCTGTTGTCAGGAGTTCGCCATTCTGCCGGGTTCCATTACCAAGGACGGGCATACGAGTTTCGGGGCAGATCAGGACAGGGTGGACGGTAGTCTGATCTGTTCACGGGCCAGAGCGAGCTCTTGGCGTACGACGGCCTGTATTAAAGAAATCGCGTGGTAATCATCGTGGCCATGACGTTGCATTGGTACTGGAGCTTCAGCTTCTATATCGCGGTGGGCAAGGCGTACAACTTTCTCACCTGCAGCAGGAGTGGAACGTGGATGGATATCCTCACAAAAAGAAGTCGCTGCTGTGTTAGGAAGGCGTGAAAAATCAGTAGCAATGTGACGACTTTTCGCTTCTTCACAGTGCTGACATAGGCCAATAACTTTTGCGACTGTCGACGAGTTGCAGAACACGAGGAAAATGAAAGCATCATCCGTGATTCCCTGAAGAATTTGCGCGACCTTTGCGCATTCCGGCATCTTTTCGTCAGCCGTGCGGCAGAGGGCGAGCACATCCAGACTGTAAGTCACGTATGACTCGTTGCAGGACAGCAGCCGGCACGTGAGTTTTTCTGCGTGAACGATGATGCCCAATGATCTTGCCGAAGATATCAATGAGCTTGCGTTTGGATATGTCCCAACTGGTTATGGTTGGTGTACGGGACACCAGAGCCATACTTTTTCTCCGGGGTGGTTGTACCTCGAGTTCGGAAAACCAAACTTTGGCCGTGCCCTCAAGGTAATGTAGAACATTGTCCAACACTAGCGTCGGGTCCCAGTTGTATACTGCTCTCATCCTGTTCGCATAGCTGAAGCCAAATCCTCGACATCTGTGTTGGTAGTGCCAGAAAAAATGCCCTGGTCGCGTGGTTGGGTCTGGACGACGGTGCGATCAGTGGTGATTTGTTGCGGCGTGGCAGGCCCGGCTGGCCGAGACACGGTTGAAGACGTTTGCTATGCATTCTCATGTTCCTTTTGAGCAGCCATAGCAGAGACAACTAAGGAGCGTTCGCTACAGAGAATCGTCATGATCGTGAAATGCAGGACGCGCACTCTTCCCCTAAGTGTTACGAGAAGAAAAGGCGTCGTAGAGTATATTCACAAGGTGTGTCTAAACACGTAACACCAGACCTACAAGGCAGAGCCAAGCTCACGTGGATATCCGCGAGCATTCTCCTTTTCTTTGATGTCTTCCTCTTCATCTCCGACAGCACCTCGTAGATATATATATATATATATATATATATATATATATATATATATATATATATATTGTCATGGTAATAAAATCAGTGCAAGTAACAGTGTAGCAAACAGCGGGGAACAGGTTCTATCGTGCAGCGCGAGTTCGTCGACGTCTTTATGGTGACAAATTCTTAGACACGAACGAGTAATGATGACACAAGCCACGCAACAGCCAGAAACCCACTACATGCTCGTGTCATTGCTCCCCCTCTCAAAAAGCATCGGCTCGATGCTTTCAAATGTATGAAGGCAAGAGAAAAATCTCAGTGTGAGTAATACGGCTTCATCATAGCTTCATGGACTTGTCCGGCTGGGCACCACGACGGGAGGACTGCACGCTGGGCTTTACGATAGTTTCGTATTTTATATCGCTGAGGCGCTGAAGAACCCTGTAAGGGCCGAAATAACGACGCAAAAGCTTCTCAGAGTGGCCGCGTTGACGTACGGGACTTCAGAGCCATACTTTTTCTCCAGGGTGGTAGTTGACTTCTCTGTGCCAAAGGTTGTACCTATGAGCATCGGTTGTTCCTGAGAGCGAATGCGCAAGCGAGCTAGTTGTCAAGCTTCTTCGGCGCTGCGCATACGGATCAGCATTTTCGGTGGTGATCGTGAATGCGTCATGTAAGAGCATGGCGTCTAACATCGTAGTAACTTCGCGGCCATGAAGCAGGCGGAAAAAATGCAAATGCTGTAGTTTCTTGCACGGCGGTGTTAGATGCGAAAGTTACGGAAGAAAAAAAACTGTCCCAGTTCCTATGGTCTACGTCCAAATACATAAAAATCATGTCTGTGATGGTCCTATTGAGCCATTCTGTTAATCCGTTAGCTTGTGGATGGTAAGTTGTCGTTTAGCGATGTACGGTGCTGGTGAGTGTCATAACGTCTTCCAGTAGTTGGGCAGTGAGGGCCGCGCCTCTGTCAGAACCACGGCCGGTGCACCATGGCGGAAGACGACATCATGAATGAAGAAATTCGCGACATCGCTTGCCGTACCGTGCTGGAGTGCTCGTGTTTCTTAGTAGCGGGTTAAATAGTCAGTTGCAACTATTATCCGGCGAATCCCCGCTGAAGATATCGGAAATGAACCTAGCAAGTCCGTGCCAACTTGTTGAAATGGTTCTCGGGCTGGCTCAACAAGGTGTAAAGACCAGCAGGTTTTATGGGCGGAGTTTCGCTACGCTGACAGTCTCAACAGGTTTTTACGTAGTGCTTCACTGTACGGGACAGTTTGAGCCAGTAGTACGTGTGGCGCATACGGGCCAGAGTACGCGTCAACCCTGAATGTCCGGAAAATGGTTCGTCATGGCACGCCTTAAAGATGTCTCGCATCACAGATGGTACGACCAGTAGGGTGGTTCAAACGTTGGCATTAAAGCTCCGCTTGTACAGAACATTGTCACGAAAAAAATGATTAAATCGTGAGCCTGAATGTTTGTGGTGATTGTTCAAGCTTGTCCTTTAGATAATCGATGATCAGGTGAAGCTCTGTGCATTCACGCTGTTTTTGAGCTAAGTCGGAGGCTGTGACGGCCATGAGGAAATTTTCGTCGTCAGTTTGGTCAGGAGGAATCGACTCGACTGGGGCACGTGATAGGCAGTCAGAATAGATGTGCTTGCGTCCTGACTTGTAAACCACCGTAACGTCAAAATCTCGAACGCGGAGACCCCATCGAGCTAGGTGGCCTGAGGGGTATTTGAGGCCGTAAAGCCAGCACAAGGAATGGTGGTCGGTGACTACTTTGAGCGGTCACCCGTACAAATACGATCGGAACTTGGCCATGGCCCACACGACAGCTAGGCATTGATTTTCTTTGTTGGAATAGTTCATTTCAGCCGATGATAACATGCGACTTGCATAGGCGATCACCCAGTCGATATCTTCCTGTCATTGCACAAGAACGGCTCCGAGGCCGACACTATTTGCATCTGTATGCACTTCAGTGTCGGCATTTTCGTCGAAATGGCCCAAGATTGGAGGAGTCTCGAGGCGTCGTTGTAACTCGCAGAAAGCTTCGTGTTGTTCTGGGGCCCACACAAAAGCAACGTTGTCCCTCGTATGTGGGTTTAAGGGTTCTGCTATTTTAAAAAAATTCAGTGATGATAGTACGCACAAAGACCCAGAAAACGGCGTACGTTGTGTTTGTTCGCTGGAGTTGGGAAAACAGCGACAGCCGGTATTTTCTCGGGATCTGGGCGAGAGAGAGAGAAAATTTAATGCGGAAAGGCAGGGAGGTTAACCAGAAAACATATCCGGTTTGCTACCCTGCACTGGGGAAGGGGTAAGGGGAGACAAGAAGAAAAAAAAAGGGGAAAGGGAGGAAGAGAAGCACAAACACACACACACACACTCGCACTCAGTAGTGTCACAATCGTTCAACGAGGCGGGTCGCTCGCAGAAACTTCATCAGCGCCTTCGTTGCTTTCTGGCGTGAAGCTCGATCTTTCCGACATTCCAAGATTGACTGTTCAGAAAATGGCTGGTCGTCGAGGCGAGCAAACACTGCTGAGAGGGACTGTCGCTGAGAGCTGTACTGGGGGCACTGGCATAAAATATGTTCAATTGTTTCGTCATTGTCGCAATGGTCGCATGTAGCGCTGTCTCTCATTCCGATGCGGCAGGTAAAAGCGTTCGTGAAAGACACCCCAAGCCACATACGGCAGAGAAGGGTCGTCTCGGATCGGGGTAGGCCAGATGGAATAGTAAGTCGTAGGTATGGGTCCAGGCGGTGAAGACGGGTGTGGAGAAAACCGGGCGTATTCCACATAGACCTTGCGACATCCTGCGCAAGCGTATTAATCTTTGCTGCTGCGTCGCTTCTTGATAGTGGAATAGGTTCCATCACTCCATTTTCGTGTGCATTCTTAGCTGCATTGTCGGCATGTTCGTTACCGATGATGCCGCAATGGCCTGGTAACCACTGAAAAGATATGTCATGTCCTTCGTCTTTTAGGTGATGGTACAGTTGTCGTATTTCGAGCGCCAATTGGTCTTGAGGTCCACGACGTAGAGCATTTTGTAGACATTGGAGAGCTGGTTTCGAATCAGTAAAAATGCTCCATTTTTGTGGTGTCTCTTGGTCAATCCTGCGGAGTGCGCTGCGGAGTGCCGCGAGCTCCACGGCTGTCGATGTCGTCTTGTGTGACGTTCTGAACTGGATGGTTTCGGCTCTTGCTGGGAAGATCACAGCTCCTGCAGATCCTCCAACAGTTGTCGAGCCATCCGTGTAAAGTTTGACATGATCTTTGTATTCTTCGTGTAGCATGAGTAGAATCATCTGCTTTAAAGCTGGCGCCGAGAGCTCCGCCTTCTTGCGAATCCCCGGCACTGTCAAGTGCAGTTTTGGTCGGTCCAAGCACCAAGGAGGTGTTAGTATCCGTTCCGGAGGCGTGTAGACTGTTGGAAGGCACTCACGGAAAGTCAATACTCTCTTACAGAAGGAGGCACTCGGTCGATCTTCTGGAAGCGAAGCTAGGTGGTGGGCAGGGGCGCGAGCAAGGTGTCTAATATGAGCTCTAAGCACCTCCAAAGTAATGTGCACTGTGGCCGGATGATCTTTGGCGATTGCGATGGTTTCCGCTGTTGATGTACAGCGTGGTAATCCAAGACAAACTCTGAGTGCCTGGCCCTGGGCGTTTTCTATTGTGCGTATATTGCTTTTGCAAGCGTTCGTCAGAACCGGCAAGCTATACCGCAGGTACCCCAGAAACAGCGTTTTGTACAAATGCAACATCGCGTGCACTGATGTGCCCCACGTTTTGCCTCCGAGGAACTTGAAAAGTTGTGCGATGGCCGTTAGGCGCTTCTTTAGAGTGGCCACATGGGGACTCCAGCAGAGATTTCGATCGATCGTGACCCCCAAAAACCTGTGGGTCCTGGCGTAGCAGACACTGTGTCCGTCGATGGCGATGGGATATGACGTCATTGCCTTCCGCGTGAACGCGACCAGCGCCGATTTCTCAGGAGAAATCTCGAGGCCTTGTTCTCTAAGGTACGCCGATATTGAATTCGCTGCTTTCTGGAGTCTCGCACGTACCTGAGGACGTGTTACACCTGATGTCCAGGCACAAATATCATCTGCATAGAGAGATATCTGCACGGAATCTGGTATGCGTTCAACGAGACCGATCAGAACCAGGTTGAACAGTGTGGGGCTCAATACACCACCTTGAGGAACACCACGGTGTGTATAATGTTCAGAAGTCGACCCATCATCAGTTTGCATAAACAATGATCTCATATGTAGGTAGCATTGGATCCAGCGGTACACTCGCCCACCCAAACCAACTGACTCGAGGGCGTCAAGTATGGCTTCGTGAGAAACATTGTCATATGCTCCTTTGACATCTAAAAATAGTGCGACAGATAACCGTCTGCTCATTTTTTGGTGTTGTACGTAGGTCACCAGGTCAATGACATTGTCAATGGAGCTCCGAAGACGACGAAAACCGGCCATGGCGTCTGGATATATTCTATGGCGTTCTAGGAACCACTCGAGTCTGGCAAGGATCATTCGCTCCATCAGCTTCCCTACGCAACTAGCCAGCGCTATTGGGCGGTATGATGTCAGCTCTAGAGGCGATTTTCCAGGTTTGAGAAGTGCAACCAACCGGCTTGTTTTCCACTCTCTGGGGACCGTTCCATCTCTCCAAGACTCATTGAATACTTCCAGCAAAGCACTTCGTGCTCGATCACCGAGATTGCGTAATAGGCGGTATGATATGCCATCCGGTCCAGGCGATGACGATCGATTGCATGAAGCAAGAGCCACATTCAGTTCTTCCATTGAAAAAGGCAGGTCCAGGTGCGGGTCCAGTGAATGTGGCGTGTAATCAGCAGTAAGGGCTTCTGTGCAATTTGGCGGGCCCGCAATCTTCCTACAAAAGTCTTCCGCTACCTCGATATCCCTTCTATTTTGGAAAAGGGCCAAGGCTTTAAACGGAAAACGTTGTTGGGGAAATATGCGTAGGCCTCGAACGGTTCGCCATATTTGAGAAAGCGGTTTGCGAGGGTCTAGACTCGCGCAAAATTTCGTCCACCGTTGAAACTCCAGTTTGTCTATACGACGCTGGATCTTCTTTTGCATGCGCCTGGCCATCCGTAGATCTTGAATGGATTTTCTGCGTCGATATCTACGCTCCGAACGCCGACGAATCGCACGGAGTCGCTCTAACTCCATGTCCGTTTCTGAGGGCCTTGAAGAATATGCCAGCGTGCGCATCGCACTCTGCGCTGCTTGTTTGATCGCTTGCTCAATGCCAGAGGTTAAGCCTTTTTCACAAGCGTGTTCAATGTTGGTTGTGAATGCTGAAAGATCGATCCTCCGTACGGTTTTCGGCGGGTGGTTGCTAGCAAAGCCTTCGATGGTGAGATAACTGGGGATGTGATCGCTACCATGGGTCTCGATGTCTAAAAACCACTTAACGCTTGTGGCGAAGCGACGTGACACGAACGTCAAGTCCAAACAGCTGCTGTACGTTAATCCTCGCAGAAATGTAGGGCTCCCATCATTAAGTAGAGACAGTTCATGAGTCGATACAAATGAAGCCAGCCTCCGGCCCGTGGTATTGACTTTTGAACTTCCCCAGATTGGGTGGTGGGCGTTGAAGTCCCCTATAATTATCCACGGATCCGGTACGCTCGAAAGAATTTCATCCAGTCTTTGGCAATCAAAACGGGCTGAGGGAGATAAGTAGACACCTATTAATGTGAAGGTGAGGGTTTTCTGCTTCACAGTCAGGCAAATATATTGGTTCTCATCATGAGGCGACACAGGTTGAATGATGTAGGTAAGCTCCCGGCGAATATACACAATGACCTTGCTGCTTTCGTTTCGGGTTCTGGACGGGATTGATTCGTAGCCGGATAGCCTGATCGGGTTTGATAATTTCGGTTCGCATATTACGATGATTGGGAAACGGTTAGAAAACACGTACTGACGAAAATCGGAAATCCGTGATCTTAGTCCTCTTGCGTTCCACTGGATGACTGATGCTTCTCTGACGTCTTTGCGGAACGATTGTTGATCTCCTGCCATGACTCTACGCGAGGGAGGCGAGGACTGGGCTCAGCGCGTCCAACACCTGTAACCCGCTTCGAGCGGTTGGAGTTCCCAGGCTTCTTAGTATGTCTGCCATGACAGCGACGAGGGATCGTAACATCGGGATGATCTGTCGATCGACCCTTGACACATCCTCAACGGAAGTAGACTCGGTGGAAGGTGCAGGGCGGCGAGGCCTCGCAGGAGGCTCCTTTGCCGGCTGCGTACGCGGAAGCGTAGGCCACTCATCCGCAGCTGTGAGCTTCTCCACTTCATTTCGCTTCGTGCTTACTACTTCACTCGTGCTCGGAGGAAATGGGTTATGCGCAACACTCTGTCCTACACGCCTCCGTCGGCGACTACGTCGCCGCCGTACCCTTTCAGCAGCCTCTCTGTGGGTTGAATTGTCTCTAACCATTTGTTTGATAATGGCGATTTCCTTCTTAATCCGAGGGCATTCCTTGGATGCAGCATCATGCGGACCATCACAGTTTCTGCACTTCAGACTTGTTGCCCGACATGCGTCTGCAGTGTGCGGCTCAGCGCATCGGGGGCATGCTGTGGTGTTTGTACATACACTCTTGATGTGACCAATTTTCATGCAGTTATGGCACTGGAGTGGTTTAGGGACAAATGGTCGAACAGGATGTCGGAAGTGTCCCACTTTGACATGCGACGGAATGGAATCTCCTTTGAACATTATCTTTACACATCGGGTGTTTCCGAGGCGAAGTACATTCGCGATGAGAACTCCTTCGTTCGCTGGTTTTATGAGAGTTGGGAGGTCCGAATTTGCTATGGCCAAATCAATGTCGTAGATTACTCCCGCCGTGCAGGCACCGTCCATTGGAATAACCGGTCGAACTTTGATGCCTCCCAAATCTGATACTCTGCGAAGCTTGTCTATGGCGCTGGCAGTCATTGTGTCCACAGCTAGAATATTCTTCCGCGTGTTCACCCGGATATCCTTAATGTCGTTTGGTGCTACCCCCTCAAAGTACATAGAGAGAGCTTGCCTGTTTACTGCTCGAAGGTTGATGGTGGAGTCCTCGGGCATGAAGAGGATGGTGTGCGGCCAGCATTCTCCTTTTGACTGAGACGTTAATGTCCCTGCTGGTGAAGACGACTTGATACTTCTTCTTTTGGCCTTCCTGCTTCTCACGGTCTCGAAGTCGTCATCCGACGAGTCGTCGCCAGTGGCCGAGTACAGTTCCGTGTCCTCGCTGGTGCTCGAACAGGTGCTTCGTTTCCGCGACGAGCTTGCCAAAGGTGGTCTATGGTCGGACAGAGCCGCAGAAGGCTCCACGTCCACAGCCATGATGCAGTGACTATCACCGTTGGCCTCACTGGTTCTGGGCCAGGCGCGCTGATTTACCGAGGAGCTCGCCATAGCAGACCTCTGGCTGGGCGGACCAGTGGATGACTCCGCGTCCGTCGCCTTGGGGCAGGGAGCAGCGTCTCCCGTAAAAAGCGAAAAACTTGATAACAATGCTCGGAGCCGAAAGCAGAAGCGTTCTATGAAGAGACACTTCGTCGTCGTCTCGGGATCTGGGCGAATTCCGTCACTGTTTACGACATGGCCAAGAAACTTGAGCACCTCGTAGCCGAAGTGGTATTTTCCTGGCTTGAGCGACACGCCAGCTGTTCGTAGCGCCTCACGCACTGCACGAAGACGGTGAAGGTGCTGCTCGAAGGTCGATGAAAAAACGACAATGTAAATTAAATAGACAAGACACGATTGCCACATGAGACCAGACAAAACTGTGTCCATCACCCGTTAAAAAGTCGTGGCAGCAGAACACAGTCCAAAAGAAAGCACCTAAAATTCGAAAAGCCCATCAGGAGTAATGAAGGCGGGCTTTTCCTGGTCACGCTCATCGACCTCAATTTGTCAATAACCATGTGCACTGCGTAGATCCATGGATGAAAAATATCGGGTGTTCCTAAGGCGGTTGAGTGAGTCGTCGATGCGAGGAAGCGGATAAACGTCTTTTTTTGTCACCGTGTTCAGTTAGCGATAATCAACACAGAAACACAATGTGCCCTCTTTCTTTTTCCCCAACACAACCGGTGATGCCCATGGGCTTGTAGATAGCTGAATGATGTCGTCAGCAAGCATTTTTGTTACTTGGTCGTGAATGGAGCCTAGTCTTGCTCTCTGCGAGAAACTCGAAAAGCATGTTGTCGAATAGGTCTTTCGCTGGGCTCTGTTATGTGTCTGTGCTTTGTGAGGGGTGTCTGTTTGGTTTTGGACGTCGTGGCAAAGCAATCACTGAAAGAAAGCAGGAGGGAGCAAAGACTTTCTCGCTGTGAAGTCGACACTACGCAGTTCACATCAAGCTTAACCAGAGACTGACTGTCGTCGCGAGGACCGGAAGAGAGTTGCAAGAGTGAGAAGCTGGCTTTCGAGTCTACGATTTCTTCGAAGTAAGCGGTGCCACACTGCCTCATGAAGTGCTGGTATTCATGACTGAAATTTGTTAGCAGAATTCTCACAGGCTCTTGTGTCAACTCTATGAAACCACGGGCGATGCATTCTTGACGAGACAAGAGCACGGAGACATTGCCTTCCACAACTCCGAGAGCCGTTCAGTTGATGTCACTCAGCACGTTAACCAGAACACTGGAATGGGGTGGTACTGTCAATGAATCGTCGGTTACACGCAACGCCATCATACGCGATTCACAATCCTGAGAATGCTCGTTACGTGGAAACGTCACCAGCAATTCTCGGAGAGTTTTAATAGCCCCATAATCTTGAAGGGAGAATAATTTTAAGATGACCTGCCTGGAGCATTCCCGCAGTACGACAAAGACCTGACATACGTCGAAGCGCCAATATGTACTCGGGCAGTGCACCTCTTAACCGGCGTCACTAGATGACTACCCGCGGTACGGAGCTGCGGACCATTCGATGGCGTCACCACTTTTTGGGGAGCAGCCGCGAAGTCACCACTCATAACGGAGTAATTGGCGCCAGTATCCACGATTGGGATGTCAAAGTGATTGTCGGTGGTTATAAAAATATCGGCGGGAATTGCTGCGTCATGTTCAGAAAACTTCGTGACAGAAATATCGGCGTGGGCAACGTGTCGTGGCGGATGATGTTTGTCAGTTTGGTGAACAGAGGCTTTACCCCAGAGGCTGCTGGCCTCAGTTTTCCTGGCGTGAGTGAGAACTTGGGGACCTGACTCGTACACCAGAGAACGTGGCGTAACGACTTGGCGAGTCGAGGCACCGAGGAGAAGGTGAGCAGGGCCGGTGGCTTTGTGCGCGAGGAAATGGCTTGCTGCGCTGTTAAGTATTGCTGAATCTCGCGAAGACGCTCCCCGATGCTGGGTCGACGCGCGTTAGAGTGAAACCCCTGAAAACCCATCATGCGATACGCACACTGGCGGTACAGATGGCCCGCTTCGCCGCAGTTGTAGCAAAGAGGCCTGTTTTAAGAGGTGTGCCATACGTAAGATTTACGGGTGACTTCACGCGGAATGTCATACTGGAAAGTGCTCTCGCAGTTATTTGCAGGTGCGAATTGACTGCGTGATGCTGAAAAAGTAGAAGGTGGTGGGCGTCCGGTAGAAGGTTGAGGACTCCTCAATGCATCGGCGCAAGACAGAGCTGAAGCTTCCGCACGTATTGGGAGCAATGGTTGGGTCACATTCCTGAGTTCATCGCGAATAATGTCTCCCAGAATCTTCACACTTTGGTGAGCAGAAGTGGGACGGACTTTTTCAAGCTCCTCGCGGACCACGCTCCGCACAAGCTCGTGGGGTGCTGATAAGTCCTGTCCACAGGTGAAAGGTGACACCGCGACAACAGAAGCTTTGCGGTCATACTGCAAAACTGTTGCTGAAGTGCCTGTTCCATGGTAGTAGCTTACACTATGAACTCATTGACAGTGGTTGGAGGCTTGCGTATGAGCCCAGCAAAAAGTTGCTCCTTGATACCCCGCAGGAGGAGTCGATCTTTCTTTTTGTTTCATCCATCCCTCGGTCAGCGCGCTTGAATAAGTGTGACATGTCTTCGACAAAGATAGCCACGTTTTCATTTGGCTTCTGAACTGCAGAGCCTGCTTGGCCTTTTCTTTCCTTTTGGGATTTCTCAATGCCTGGCATAGCTTTCGCTGAAATTCTTGCCCGTTGGTGATATGCGGCTCATGGTTCTCATACCAGATGCGAGCATAGTCTTCAAGTGCGAAATGGACGTAGCGAAGCTTCTTGATGTCGTTCCATTCGTTGGCGGATGCGACCCGATCGAAGTGGTCTAGCCAATGATCTACGTCCTGAAACACATCACCAAGAAACGGCTTCGGGCAGCGTGCTGTGTAGACGACGCTTGGGGTGGATGCGAGTTGGTCTACGTTGCTCTCGGGCGTCTTGATTGGTTGATTTTTGGAGTTTATTGTCCCAAAACCACGATATTGTCACGTGATCACAGAACGACCACAACGTCTGTTCACAGGAGCAGCACTGGACGTCAAGCCGAACCGAACGTTAGAGCACGAGCACCCTCACCTGTCCTCCTCTTCTTTCACACCATGGCACATGCAACAGGCTGTAATAAACCAGCAGGGCGCACAGGTGGGCTTTACGGCGCTGGCAATGATTTCACGTTTTAATGTAATGCTTGACATCCTGGGTGAGCTTTGGCCAGTAGTAGCGAGTCCGAATCCGGGCAAGGGTACGTGCGAATCCTAGGTGGCCGGAGGAAGGCTCGTCGTGGCAGGCAGATAAAATGTCAGCACGTAGCCCTGGTGGAACGACGAGGAGGTACTCAGTCGCATAAGGTTCGAAGTTCTTTTTGTAGATGATGCCGTTGCGGAGACAAAATGACCCTGACCGTGCAAATGCCGATGGTGGACTCGAGCTGCGACCTTGAAGGTATTTGATAAGTTGTTGGATCTCTGAATCATTCCACTGTTGTTGGGCCAAGTCAGATTCACTGACTGCACAAAGAAAATGGCCATCGGTATCATCGTCCCTCGATGTCGTCGCGAGGGGTGCGCGCGAAAGGCAATCAGCATCAGTGTGCCTGCGGCCTGACTTGTAGACGACTGTAACCTCAAACTCTTGAAGGCTAAGCTCCACCTCGCGAGGCGCCCTGAAGGGTCCTTTAGATTGGCCAGCCAACAGAGGGCATGATGGTCCGTAACTGCTCTGAATGGACGGCCATACAGATACGGTCGGAACTTTGTTATAGCCCAAATAACAGCAAGACATTCCTTCTCCGTGGTCGAGTAGATAGTTTTCGCAGATGACAAAATGCGGCTAGCATAAGCGATGGGACGTTCAGCGCCGTCTTGCCACTGGCAAGTACTGCACCAAGACCGATGTTGCTTGCGTCAGTGTGAAGTTCGGTGGTGGCATCTTCATCAAAGTGCCCTAGTAAGGGTTCACTCTGAAGGCACTGCTGAAGCTACGAAAAAGCGGCTCTCTGCTCTGAACCCCACACAAAAGGAGTATCCTTCTTCGTTAAACGGGTAAGGGGTTCAGCGATGTTGGCAAAGCTCTGGGCAAAGCGCCTGTAGTAGGCGCACAGACCCAAAAACCGGCGCAAATCCCGTTTGTTCGAAGGTGTAGGAAATGCAGCAACGCGATGGTCTTTTCTGGGTCTAATCTAATGCCATCGTGACTGATAAGGTGGCCGAAATGACACTTCTCCGGTTTTAAAGATAGGCCTGCGGATCGAATAGCGACGAAGACGGACTGAAGTCGTTGTAAATGTTGCTCAAATAATTTGGAAAAACAACGACGTCGTCTAAATACACGAGGCGGGATTCCCACTTCAGACCGGAAAGGACGGTGTCCATCATCCTTCGGAACGTTGCCGGTGCAGAGCACAATACAAATGGTAACACTTTGAATTCGTAGAGGCCATCGGGAGTTATGAATGCTGTTTTTCCCTGTCACGTTCATCGACCACGATCTGCCAGTAGCCGCTGCGTAAATCCATTGAGGAAAAATATCGGGCATGTCGAAGTCGATCCAGTGAATCATCTATGCGTGGGAGAGGGTAGACGTCTCTCTTTGTCACTTTGTTGAGCTTCCGGTAATCGACGCAAAACCGAAGAGTGCCGTCTTTCTTTTTAACAAGTACGACAGGCAACACCCATGGACTGTTCGGAGGTTGGATGACGTCGTCGTCGAGCATCTGTTTCACTTGAAAACGTATTGCCTCTTGTTCTTTTTGCGACGTGCGGTAGGCGTGCTGTCGTACAGGGCGTTTGGTAGGGTCTGTTATATTGGGGTGCTTCACGGTTTGGGTCTGCTTGATTTTGGAGGTGGACGCAAAGCAATCACTATACGTACGTAAAATCATGCTTATCTGCTGTTGCTGCCACAGGATAGCTGGCAATTCACGTCAACTGTACTGGCTAATGCAGTGTTACCTTCGGCAGCAGTGGCAATCGGAGCGATAGTGGAACATTCTTCGTCATCGATGGCTTCAAAGTTCGCGATTGCTGTTCGCTTTGCCAAGTGTTGGTACTGGCCGCCACAATTCGTGATCAGAAGCTGAGTCCTCCGATGTTTCAGTTTGACGATAGCACGCGCGACGCAAATCTGCCGAGCCAAGAGCACCGAGAGGTTAGTTTCTGCGAGGCCACTACTCTTGTTGTCACAGTCGCTCTCCACAGTTACCAACATACTGGCTCGCGGCGGCAGTGCAATGGTGTCGTCAGCAATTCGAAGTGTTGTGGTCGGCGCAACTGAATCCTTTCGTAGGGCCGTATGGTCGTTAGATAACGTTATGAGCAGGTCGCGAAGTTAATAATGGCTCCATGCTCGCGGAGAAAATCCATTCCAAGAATCAGGCTTTGGGAGCATTTGCGCAATACAACGAAGGAAACAATGTACGTCGACTTACGATTCGGAGGCGGGCAGTGCACATTCCTAGCGGTGTCAATAGGTGACCTCCCGCAGTCCGGAGGTTGGTTCCATGTCCCCATGGTGTCATTACCTTTCTTAGCTGTGCAGCGAGGTCAGCGCTTATAACAGAATAATCGGCACCCGTATCTACCAGAGCGGTCAGCAGGTGGTTGTCGACAAGGACAAAGATACGAGCAGAGACCCGTTTGTCGTCGATGGAACACGTCGGTGAAAGAATGTCGTCGCACGTCGGCAGACAAATCGGGGGAGAGTCTTGTAACGGTCAATCAACAGCGGCCTCACCCCCAGAGGTCGCTGTTCTCAGTTTCCCCGGCGCGGGCTTGTGGATCTAGGCGATCTTCCTGCAAGGACGTCCGCAAAGGTTGATTGTTGGCCAGGTGACGTGGAATGCCGTGGAAATGGTGAGCGGGATTGGCGAAGCGGAAGGGCTGAGGATCGTTGGCTTGCCAAGTATTCGGCGATAGCACGGGGCTGCTCACCATCTCTGGGTCGACGAGCATCCGGACGAAAGCCAGGAAGACCCATGTGCCTGTAGGCGCACTCACGGTAGATGTGACCTAGTTCACCAGAGTGATAACATAGAGGCTGGTTGTCGGGAGCACGCCATACACTGGATTTCCGTGTAAGGGGAGGGTTGCTGTACTGCGGTGGTCCCGAGTAGAACGACGGTGCCGCCTGCAGGGTGGACGGACGGGACGGATAGCCAACAGCCGGTGCAGGAGTACGTAGTGCTTCCGCGTACGTTAATAGCGGAGCTTCGGCTGGACCCGGGGCCGTCATGGGTTGGACTCCGGCTGCACGCAGAGCCGTCATGGGGTGCACCAGCTGCCGGACCTCTTCGCGAACGACATCCGTTAGAGCAGCAACATAAGGTGGAGAAGACACCACGTGCAGCTTTTGCAGCTCCTCGCGCACAATACTGTGCACGAGCTCCGTCAGGTCTTTTACAGTCGTGATGTCAGGTGTTGGTAGGGCCGACGACACTGACGAAAGACTGCCAGGACGCTCATACTGATACGAACGCTGCCTTAGTATTCTCTCCATTGTCGTGGCTTCGCGGAGGAAATCCTCCACAGTGCTGGGAGGGTTCCGCACTAGTCCCGCGATCAGCTGCTCTTCCACTCCCCGCATTAGGAGGCGCACCTTCTTCTCTTCCGTCATTGAGGAGTCGGCTCGCCTGAACAGCCGCGTCATGTCCTCAACGAACATGGCAACACTCTCGTTCGGACGCTGGTTTCGGGAATTGAGGAGCCGTTCCGCTTGCTCCTTTCGGTAAAAGCTTCGGAAGGTATTCCGCAACTGGTTGCAAAACTCTGGCCAGGTTGTCATAGTGGCTTCATGGTTTTTGAACCAAGTGCACACAGAGTCCTCGAGATAAAAGTACTTATACCGAAGCTTTCGCTGCTCGTTCCACTAGTTGACGCTGCCACAACGGTTGTAGTCGTCAAGCCAGTCGTCGACGTCCTCGTAAGGGTCACCGTGGAACGGCTTCGGAGTACGCGGGACGTTGAAGAACCATGGAGGAGGCAGCGTTGATGTTTCTTGGGTTTGCGTTCCCGCACTAGCCATAGTACTGCTGAGTTGTGGAAATGATCCGAATGCAGGAGGTAGGCCTAGTTGTCGCCCGCTACGCCGTAGGTCAGCTGGTTCTTCCAAGTCGCGACTAGTGTCGGGACCTTGCTGCTGATTGCAGTGCATACAACACTACCCAGCACCTCTACCAGAAAATGTCACGTGATCACAGAACGACCACAACGTCTGTTCACAGGAGCAGCACTGGACGTCGAGCCGAACCGAACGTTAGAGCACGAGCACCCCCAACTGTCCTCCTCTTCTTTCACACCATGGCACGTACTCGCATTGGCATGGCTAAACCTCGTTCCATGCCTGTGGCAATATGATTATGAGAGACGTCGTAGTGCAGGGCTTCGGAAATTTCAACCACCTGGGGTTCTTTAACGTGCACCCAAATTTAGCACGCGGGCCTACATTTCCGCCGCCATCTTTTGCGTCTGACTTGTCGTTGTGGTGGTCATTCTTGCTGAGCTCAAGGGACCAAATTCAGGAGGTAGTCCTAGCAAGCAGCGGCTGAGGCGAAGTGCCAGGTTTTCCTCCGGAATTGTTGAAATGGTGGCAGAAGCTTGAAGCGGCTTGAGTTAAACCTAGCGAGTTAGGATTGTACCCAGCCGCTCCACCTGTTTCTCACCGTAATAAAATCAGTGCAAGTAACAGTGTAGCAAACAGCCGAACAGCTTCGATCGATCAGTGCGAGTTCTCGTCGTCTTTCTGCTGACCACATCCTTCGACACGCACAAGTAATGATGACACTAGCTACGCAAAAGCCAGAAACCCACTACATGCTCGTGTCAATATATATATACGAGAGACTATTGGTCAGCTGCCAGATCGTGATCAGTTCACGTGCTACGTGAAGCCACACAGGCCCATAAAAGAGTGTGCCACACTCGCAGCCATGGTTACACATGGCGCTGACTGATATTCACAAGTTTGAACATACACATGTACCCATTAATGTTGCTGGGAGGATAGCCGCCGTGGTAGCTCAGTGATAGAGCATCGAACGCGTTATTCGAAGGTCGCAGGTTCGGTTACTACCCACAGAAAGTTATCTTTTCACCCACTTTTCTTTCTTCAGATTTACCTTACAATTTGGTTTAATAACCTCCCCTGTACTTTCCTGGCATTATTCACTGTTAGATTTCAATATATGGGGTCAAAACACAAAAAAGGAGCCCTTAAGTATGCACTTCTTTTTCTTATATATATTACTAAGGGTTGTCAGTATGTACTACTCAATTACATGCGCTCTATAACACAGCTGAATAGTTATTAGAAACAGACCTCAGACCTCTAAACTACCTTCTTGATATAGTGGGTGAATATTGCCTTATGAGGATGGTAGTGGTAAGCACTTCGACAGAGCTCGAAGATGCACACATGTTCATTCAGTACACGAAACTTTTAAAGACTACTTTGAGTCAGTGCCTATGACCTCGACAACACATTTACCACCAAACGAGGACGGAAGAGCGCGTACGCATCCCAGAAGTGTGGAGATACTTTTGCGCATGCACTCTCTTCCGACCAACTTGGCACGTGACGACCAAAGTTGCAAGCACCAAGCGCGGGCAGCCATTATGGGTTCAAACACAGCATCTTTTATGTGTACGCCTCGGGCCCTCAGGATGGTTCACAGCTGCAATCGGTCACCGAAATGTCGCGGCGAATTCCACCACATTCAAAGCCCAGATTAGAACATAACACATGCTGGGGAAGTCGCCATCATGCTAGATGCTGCAAACGAGGCCTCACTTGTTGTCATTATTACCGATTCGAGAAGGGCCGACAGAAATAACTGAACTTCAAGTAAATGGCGTATTGCATGTTATACTAAACTGCAAAATTTCGGAGCTTCCATGGAAGTTCTTTGAGTTCGAGTTCTAAATGAGATCTTTAAGGCCCATATAAGTTCGAGCCCATCTGATATCGTAGGAACAGATGGGCTCGAGCTTATGCATATGAACCGTGAAGGCAATGAAAGGGCAAATGCCATTAACTACGCTCTGAAAAACGAGTTGAGACCTTTCTTAAATGGATCCCGAACTTTTTCATCCTTAACATTTTGAAAAATACTCTATTTATGGTTCGGCTGCGTAATTTATTCTTAACCTTGTAATGGCCTTACAAAGGCAGAGGAACACCTACTGCTCTACTATTACACCAAATCACTGCTGTGCTTGGTAGTGTTGAAATACTATGGCCCTGCATATAGAAGAAATTTCCCGCACTGTGTGAAGAAGTCTTCGAAGATCCCCTACATAACGCGGGCGTGCCAGTCAACCCTTCGCCTCACGCCAAAACTGAACCACACCCGGGTAGATCAGGAAACAGCCCTGATCAAGTGCCCCGACCTCATGAGCCAAGAGGCCTAGGTCAACCAAGCCTGATTCGCGTTGATCTTAAGTGGACATCTGTAATGAGAAGCCCCCTTAGTGGTTGTGAGAGTTTGCCTGGACCGGACAATTTAACACATACTGGCTGTATGCGTATTCAAAGTGGAGTTGTCGTGTCGTAAGCCAACAGCACATGTAATAATTTCTTCCTATGTGAAATGAGATGTGTCAGCAAAATAATAATCGTCAAATATACAGGCTCATGCGTCGTTTTATAAAGCAAACGGTTGCGGAAAAACAGATAGTTTTTACTCAAGTTCGTGTTTGGATTGAGTGAATTTCTCACGCGAGGCATTTATGCGGTCTTACACAATGACACGACGTACACATGAAAGCCTTGTTTCAAAGAAATGCCTAGTTAGAAATGGAAAGTTGGCTTTTAGCGCCCGAGTTCCATGAGACTCTCAACAAATCGCACAATGAGTTGTGCATTACGGACTACTTTGAATAAGCTGAATCCACGCGCCTCTGTCTTGACATGGCGAATGGTAGAAGTCTAGACAGCTAACTCATTTGCACAGAATACAACACAAAGATAAACTAGTTTGCACAAAATAAAACACAAAAACACAAAGGAGATGCAGATACCGACGTCTTTATGTGCCACTCCCTGTATTCGAAGTGGAGTTGTCGTAAGCCAACAACAGCCGTCCCCTTAACCCTCAAAACAGCATAGTACGGACAACTTTTATCGGTGCATTAGGATCATTGCAATTAGCAGGGCACGGAACTGGGTGCTGCAAATATGCAACAAGGGCAATAATGCGCTATCCCATCATTCATTATGTCATCAGATGTAGAAAAAAAATAAAGGAATGGCGGGAATACTAAGGCTATTCCCCCCTCCCCTTTTTTTTCAAGGCACTACACATCTCGCGTATACGAAGCTCTGGCTGGTAGTCGGGAGGTGTCTCGTCATAGTATGTCGCCGATACTCCAAACACCTTTATGCTGTCACTGGCTCATATTTATTCTACCACGCACTTGCACCTGCAGTTTGTCACCAAATTCACACAATCTGGACGCACTTCACAGCTTTTTAAGCACGAAGCTCTTTCAGCTCAAGGTTTGTCTCTGACGCATGAACCAAAATATGTTCGTTATAAAACCTCTCTTTGTCCTTTCGTTTATCGTCTTTTTCTTCTGTTTCACTCCCTGAACACGTGCACGAATTTCCCCAGCGCCGGATACAAAAACCTGATAAGAATGAAAGAAAAATAACAAAAAAAATCGCCAAATCCTTAAGCTTCGGTTTTAAAAGTTAAATGCGATAGCGGCGTCGTATCCTTAGTTCGAACTTCACTTGGTGCATACTTTTTATTGTACGATGTTACTCTAGAAGTTGAAATTCTGGGTTATTACAATGCAAGCGATAAAGCTGAAATTGGCCTAATTCAGTCGAGCTTTTGCATATGGCCGCATTTTAAATATTTTGTAGGTTGCTTTAAACCACGAACGTTTATGAGGTTGGAATATTATAGAGTCTGCCCTGCACCCATTATACATATTATCAAAGAAGTATGCGCAAAAACGCGTGTGCCTTTTATAATGTACAGCCGCCTTTAACCAACAAAAACCTTTATTACATGCTCTGACACCCAATGGCAATGCACCCTTTTATCACGCAACATTACGACAATATTACATATTCTACTGTGAAGCCTCTATAGAGGACACGTGGTTCGTAAAGCAAAGTAATTTTCACTGTTTATAAAAGCAAGCACGTGACTGTTTGCTAGAACTTCTGCTTCCAACATAAATTGCCTGGGTTTGATCCCCTCTCAAACCCAACTGTCATCGTTTATTTGATTTGCATCTTTCTCAATTTTGCTGTCGTGGACAAGATAATGGTTTTTTCACTCACAGGCAATGACGTCGACGCCAACACCAATGCTGACACGAACACCGAAATTTCTGCAGAACGAGCTCTTTAACGCCATTGTGTTTAAGTTCTTTGAGGTGGGACATGAACTGATGTTTCCGTGATAAGAAGGCGATCATCGTAAGAGCTTTGCAATCCAAACGCGCTTGCAAAGCCTTGAATAGTATTATATAGTAAAAGAATGTGTAAGAGAAAACAGGGTGAGGAGAAAATGCGAGGATAAAAGTGATCGAGTAGAGGAAGGAAGGGAATAAAGCAGAGTATATAAGGAAAAAAAAGAGGGAACAATGACAAAGAAAGGCAGAAAGGCACTAAAGCGACAGACTCAAGTAATGGCAATGAAGAAATAAAAAGAGTAAAAAATGTTGGAAGGAAAAAAATCCAAGACCATAGCAGGTAGAAGAAGAAAAAAACAGAGAGAAATAAACAGGAAACAACATGTAAAAATCACAGCGAAGAGAACAAGAAACAAAAAAATGCAAGGAAGAATGGCAAAACTAAAGAGTAACAGTGCCGGCACTGACCTGCTTCGCTCTTACTTCTCCCTTGGCACTCCAAGTGCAAGCTGCGTTGGTGTTTTTGCTTCTACGGGAGGCATGGGGAGAGGTGGCATCTACAAAATGTTACAGTTACTCAAAAACAGAGGACTGAGAAGAGTTCGAACCTTTTTTCACTGGTACACTGGCTGCGCCGCTCACAACACGCGGCGGTTGCTTGCATGTAGAAGCGGTGAAATTATTGCGAGTCTCAATATTCCCGGCAGATACGGTGAAACTTCAGCCAAATATCTAGATATTAACATATTGTCACGTGTGTCCCGCGAAAAAAACGAAGGCGACAGCGCATACGCGCATCTGCATGCTTTTATGCAGAACGCAAACACCAGAAAGGCGAGGAACTCTCTGGCGCGCGCCGTTAATAAAAAGACCGACCCGCTGCTGTTTTCTCAGCGTCTTCAAATACGACCTCTGTCTTCATGTCGCGACACTGGTGGAGGTGCTGGGGCCTGCAACCTGACGCAAGAAAGCGTTGTTCGAGACCGTACACCCAGTCCGGAGCCTCAACATCTTGTTACGACTCCAGTACATCGATTCAGCCGGCGCCTACTAGGCCTAAGTCCACAACTCTTGATGGCATCTCCTGTTACCAACATGGCAGCCCCTTCAACGTCTGCGAATCTCCCTCCGGCCCAGACGGCTCATCCTTACCAGGTAACTTTCGAGACTCCTCGTGTTCTCGAAGTCTTCCGTGGAGAACCGTACGAAGATGTCGAGCACTGGCTCGACCAGTTCGATTGGACCGCTGTGGTGAATCGTTGGAGCGTGCAAGAAATACTTGGCCGTGCCTACTTCGCAATGTAAAACAGCGCTCGCACATGGTACGAGAGCAGGGAGCCTACTTTCCAAACCTGGGATAATTTCCGCCAAAAGCTTCTCGAGACGTTCCTGAGTGTGGACCGAGCGGATCTCGCACAACAGATGATTGAAGCCCGCATGCAAAAGCCGAACGAAAGCGTCGCCATGTTCGCTGAGGATATGGCCCATCTATTTCGCCGCGCTGACCATGACATGCCCGAGGCAAGGAAAGTTCGTCACCTGATGCGGGGAGTTAAGGAACCGCTTTTCGCCGGCCTTGTACGAAATCCGCCAACAACAGTGGATGAATTCATCAAAGAGGCGACTGTCATTGAGCGGGCGCTCCGGCAACGATGCCGCCACTTTGACCGCCTGCCCGACCAAACGCGTGTTAGTGCCGCCGCTCAGAACGCTGCCGTTTCCGAAAACTCTTTACGCCAACTGATTAGGCAAATCCTGCAGGAAGAGCTGCGGGCCCTCGGCCTTCAGTCTACCGAGCCCCCAGTTGCTTCTGTTGCGGAAATCGTGCGCCAGGAACTACGGCATGCCTTTTCATCACCGGCGCCACCACCCGAACCACGTTCACTGACCTATGCTGATGCCATCCGCCGTCATCCGCCTTCCCCAGAAGAAGCACCCTTTCAGCCACCGCCCGTTGCCTTGCCGTGGTGGCAGCGGGAACCTGTGGGGCGACCACCAGTACGTCGCACCGACTTGTGGTGCACTGCCGATCGTCGACACCATTGTTTCAACTGCGGCGAACCAGGCCACATCTCGCGCTACTGCCGTCATTGAGAAGCCTGGTTTGCAAACTTTTCTCGGTCCGCTTCATCTTATTTTGAAGACCCTCGTGACCATGGTGCTGATCACCTGCCGGCGAACCAAGCGTATTCACCAAGTTGTCGCTGGCGGTCTCCCTTACCTGCACGAGGTCACACTTCCTCGAATCGCCAAAGCTACGCTGACGCCGTCAGAAACCGCTTCGCAAGCCGTCCCAGGGAAACTAACGGCCGCGACCTCCGGGGGCAAAGTTGCCAATCGCCGAGACGCCAAAAAGGCCCCCTTGCCTCTACACAAAGACGACGTGACGACGGTGATGACGAAGACGACGACAACCACGAGTACTAATGCCAATGAATTTGTATGTGCCAACCTCAGCGTTATTATAAACGGACACCCCGTAACAGCATTGATTGACACTGGTGCTGACTTCTCTATTATGATACAAGAGCTCGCCGACCGCCTTAAGAAGGTCAGTGGGCCGAGCATAAGGAGTGCTGGTGGACAGCTAATGACGCCAACCGGTAAATGCACCGCTCAGCTCGTAATTGGTGATTCGAGCTTCGTCGCCACATTTGTCATTATTCCGGACTGTCGTAAAGAGTTGATTTTGGGTATGAATTTTCTGCGAGTGTATGGTGCCGTCATCAACATTCTAGAACGTATTGTCACCTTTTCCGCCCATCCTTATGTCGACGCCACCACTGAAGAACAACTGCAACGTGTTCGTGTAGCCGATGATGTGATGCTCCTGCCGAGATCTTGCTGCCTTGTGACGGTGTTATGTGAACGGCCACGCCGTAATGAGGTGATAGCGGAGCGAATAGACACGCTATTGCTTACGCAAGGTGTTTCAATAGCGAGAGGCGTTCTGGCACTAATTGATGGGCGGGCAGAAGTGCTCATCACAAACTTCAGCAACGAGCGTCGTCACATCCAGAAGGGCACCGCGATTGCCTACTACGACGACGTGGACCAAGCCAGTGATTGCTTCGCTTTGCAACCGGACGACCCGACCATCCCAGCCTCGACACCTTTGTCTGTCAACATTTGCTCAGCCCTGTCACCCTCGGATAAACAGCGCCTACCAGAGCTGATACACCAGTTTAAAGATTGTTATTCGGGCACGTCGAAAGTCAAGCAAACATCACTGACCCGGCACCGAATCATCGTTGAGGAAAATACGAGACCGATCCGTCGAAATCTATACCGTGTGGCTCCAAAAGAATGTGAGGAGATCCAAAACCAAGTTCAGAAGATGCTCCAAGATGACGTAATACAGCCTTCAAATGTCCCTGGGCATCTCTCGCGCGATTGATTAAAAAGAAAGACGGCAGCTTGCGTTTATGTATAGATTACTGCAAGTTAAACCAAGTAACGAAGAAAGACGTCTACCCACTGCCACGCATAGATGACTCTCTTGATCGGCTGCGGCATGCACGCTATTTCTCATCAATGGACCTGCGAAGTGGCTATTGGCAAATAGAGGTCGACGAGAGAGACCGTGAGAAAACTGCTTTCGTGACGCCAAACGGTCTTTATGAATTTAAAGTGCTTCCATTCCGGTTATGCTCAGCGCCAGCCACTTTTCAGCGTTTAATGGACACTGTGCTATCAGGAATGAAGTGGCAGACATGCTTAATCTATCTAAATGACGTTATCGTCTTCTCAGCTACATTCGAGGAACACCTAAGTCAATTATGCGCAGTTCTACAAGCTATACGTTCGGCTGGCCTGACTTTAAAACCAGAGAAGTGCCATTTCGGTTTCAGCGAACTTTGCTTCTTAGACCACGTGGTCAGCCACGAAGGTGTTCGACCTGACTCGGGCAAAATGGACGCTGTCGCAAAGTTTCCCGCAACACATGACAAAAGAGCCGTGAGACGCTTATTACCGATGATTCATCGCCAACTTTTCGTCTATTGCGGCGCCTTTGACACGGCTCACACGAGAGGATGTCCCCTTCCTTTGGAGCGAAAAGAACAAATAGCGTTCAACGAATTACGCCAACGCCTCCAAACACCTCCGGTTCTTGCGCACTTCGACCACGAAGCGTCAACAGCACTTCACACCGACGCAAGCAATGTAGGACTGGGCGCCGTACTGATACAATGGCAAGATAGCTGCGACAAAGTGATAGCCTATGCCAGCAGAGCTCTCTCTCGCACGGAAGAGAACTACTCGACTACCGAGAAAGAGTGCCTCGCCGTGATTTGGGCGGTTCTCAAATTTCGATCATATCTGCACGGCCGCTCATTCAAGGTTGCCAGTAATCACCATTCACTTTGCTGGCTCACTAACTTGAAAGACCCATCCGGCCGTTTAGCACGCTGGAGCCTTCGGGTTCAGGAGTTTGATATGACCATTATTTATAAATCAGGGAAGAAGCACACCGAGGCATACTGTCTTTCGCGGTCACCCGTCGAGCCTGCCGCTATTAATGACGAGTCTATGGACGCCGCCTTCGTGGGAGTCATCAACGCAGCCACTATTTCACAAGAGCAGCGCAGTTACCCTGACCTGCTTCCGCTTATCGACTTCTTAGAAGGACGACGTGAAGACGTGCCGCGAGTTTTTGCGAGAAGAGTGCCATTTTTTTTTTGTTTAAGGAACGACGTCCTATACAAGAAAAACTTTTTTTCCCATCGGCGGCAGCCCATACTTGCTCGTCGGCCCTGCATCACTGCGAAAAGAAATTCTAGAAGCCTGCCATGACGAAGTCACCTCCGGACATTTCGGTTACACTAGAACATTGTCCCGTCTGCAAAACAGTTACTACTGGCCGAACCTACCTGCTGCTGTGAAACATCACGTCCAAACATGTGTCGACTGTCAAAGACGCCAAGCACCACCCGGTAGGCTGGCAGGCTTATTACATTCCGTCCAAGTAACAGCAAAGCCACTCGCCCAAATTGGAATGAATTTCCTGGGCCCATTCCCAACTTCTACCACAGGGAACAGATGGATCATTGTCGCCACCGATTACTTTTCTCGCTACGCAGAAACTAAAGCCATGCCGAGGACCACAGCAACAGAAGTGGCTCATTTTTTCATAGAAAACGTCTTTCGGAACGGTGCTCCAACAGTTCTCAACACGGATAGAGGAACTGCGTTCGTGGCAGAACTTTTGGAGTCAGTTCTCAGGCTCAGCGGTACAGCTCACCGGAGAACAACGGCGTACCACCCACAAACGAATGAACTAACACAGCGGCCTAATAAGACCCTCGCAGACATGCTCTGCAAGTATGTTGACACAGAACACAAGAACTGGGACAAAAGCTTGCCTTATGTGAACTTCGCCTATAATACCACCTGGCAGGAAACTACCGGAATGACGCCGTTCAGTTTAACACACGGGCGCGAAGTCACTACAACGTTGGACGCTATGTTGCCCACGAGTATGACGACACTCAAGCTGACGCCGAAGAATTTGGTCAGCGCGCCGAAGAAGCCCGACAGCTAGCCCGCGTGCGTATTTGCCACCAGCAACACAAAAATTCGAAACGTTACGACCTACGACATAAATTGGTAACCTACAAACCAGGCGAAAAGGTATGGGTCTGGATCCCAATACGTCGACGCGAACTTTCAGAGAAGCTATTACGGCGATACTTCGGCCCATATCGAGTCACCCGACGATTGAATGACATCAACTACGAAGTTATTCCCGACGGCGATTGCAGTTCCAGGCGCCGACACCGCTCACCCGAAATCGTGCATGTCATCCGGACGAAACCCTACTTGTCCAGCTAACTCTCGTTTGTCCTGTGCGTGCCGGTGCATATGTACGTTTTTATAAGTAGAGCGCCTTGGCTGCGCATCAGTACGATGCCATTTTTGGAGGGAGGCAAATGTCACGTGTGTCCCGCAAAAAAGACGAAGGCGACAGCGCATACGCGCATCTGCACGTTTTTATGCAGAACGCAAACAGGAGAAAGACGAGAAACTCTCTGGCGCACGCGGTTAATAAAAAGACCGACCCGCTGCTGTTTTCTCAGCGTCTTCAAATACGACCTCTGTCTTCACGTCGCGAGAATATATAAGTTCACCAGTACTATGAGAAAGTGTTTTGCGTGGATTGTACACCTAGTTTGAGTGCTCAGAAGATTGTAAAATTTCTGACAAAATGCCACCAATTTCGATAAGAAGCTCCGCATTTCAACATTGCACATATACCGCTTTTTAACGTTGCATATATACATAAAAGTGTGCTTTCTGAAAATGTCATTTACAGCAACGCCATACCCAATAATAATGAGTAGGTATAATGCGCATCATGGCATTCATGTTTATGCACGTTAGGTAGTTCTTTGTATTTTTATATACTTGAACCCTATGAGGTCTATCGTACAAGTGAGCTACAAGATAGCTTCAAAGTAAGTGTATATGAGTACATGTGTTGAGCACAAGTTCTGGTCACAACTTCGAAATTTGTCTGTATATGTTCCGCAGGGCTAAATTACCATGCAGCAATAAACTTACCACACGTTGCTCGAAACCGTGCAAGAATGAATGACTGCAGAGCCAGTGGTACGCTTCCTCATGTTTATTTAAGCGTCGTAAATGAATGCCTGAGTGGTGCTTGAGTATGTGCTGGTTGAATAGAATTTTCTACCTACGACGCATGGTAAACCACCTTGGTTATAGCTATCCTACCAAAGGAGAACTTCTCCAGACTCTTCGATTCGAAATCTCATAGCACGCAGTATGTATGAGAGACACCTGGCGAATCCCGCATCATTTTAACCTTTCTTATTTACCAGCTGTACATTATGCTATGGCGGGCATTTAGCACATGATGGCTCATGGTAATAATGATTTAAAAGTGACAACGCACGATAAACCTACACCGTAACGTCTGTGATGGAAAATATGTAAAACTGGTCGAGAGGCTCTCATCGTCAAAGAATCTAATTTTTTTTATTTACTGCCCTCACAGGGCCTCTGAAAGCTGATTAGCCACCAACCTGTTGACCTGCTTACCCCCTCTGTTTGCATCTCTGACTGCTTCTCTCTTCCTCTCACTGAACTTTAATATTTCTCTCTGCAGGATTTGCACACAGTTGACCTGTCGGACTTCCAAAACTCGGGAACAAATCTGAGTGGTTTTGTGCTGGTAAAGAAAGAAATGTGGGAGCACGACATTGCGGCAGTGCGAGATGCTTACTCTCGCACTGGCTTCCATCCGATGTTCAACGGACAAAGGGCATCTAAAAAGCCTATAAGGGTGAGATGGGCAATGCGTATCTTTTAGCTTCCTCAAATATTAAGAGGAATTATCTACTTTGTTAGTCAAACTTATGTGCCACAACCTCGTTCTTATGACGATGGATACCATATAGCACGTAAGGTCTTACACGACCACTTTAGCGAACGTCAGCAGTACGCAGGCGCACTTTCAAAGTCTCCAGCACGTCCGTGTAAAAAATGCATTTTACATAATTAATATTAAAGTTTCGGAGGCAGATGAGAATAACTTGTTTTGGGGGATGTCGAGGCCGTGCAAAACACATAATCAGGTTCATAAAAGGAATGTAGAAGAGTCTGTTGGACTGCAATGAACGCAGTAAGGCTATTCACTATTTTTATATTACAAAAAAACTACGCACTACTCTTTTTTGCTCTTGCGTTGTGACAAGCCTTAAAAAAAAACCTAGAAGGGAGCGTCGTGTGAAGGTCTTGAAGTGCAGAGGAAAAAATGAAACAATGGCTTGCTGGGAAATCATTAAGTCATCTTTAAGGCACGAGGTGCGAGTGGCTACGGATAAAATTTCCTTCTTCATGCTAGGCGCGCCCTTTCTTAAGCCATCTTGTTCTTTGAAATTGAAAATATTTTGCAAAAGTTAAGGCAGTCTATCTACCGTCAATACCGTATTCTTGAGAATTGAAGCAGCACCAGCATTCATCACGATTTTTTACTCATCAATAGAGTTTCTAATTTGCAAGATTCTAATAAATCCTTCCCGCCGCACCTTTCTTGATTCTATATTCTTGGCACTCATTTTGTTTGCGTTAATTGTTTTACTCGTTCTCTTACCTTATAATATACAACTGGCCCTTTAACTACTGATCTATTTGTTTGATGAGAAAAAATGCATGTCATCACTGTTGATTCTGCGGATACGAATAAAAGGCTTTCACATAATGCACTTTGCCGGTCGTAGAACTTGGTTGTAGCTCGTTTTTAAACGGCTGTGTGATACGCCTGTTTTGCACCAAAAAAATATGACAATGTTTTTGGTAAGCGCAAAAAGGAGAATCGTTATTAGAAATATAAGATATTGCTACGGTATGAGCCGTGCTATAGTATGTGCCGGTTAGGTAGGAGAGGAAGACGACGTTGTCTGGTGCGGCCTGAGGACTCCATCTTTACGGCGACTGCCGAACTTCATCCTCACCCTGTAAATAAATCCACATATCCTTAAATTCAACCGTAACAGTTTTGTGGTGGAGGTGCTTGGTATTGATCCCAGCACCTCAGTTGCGGTGTTCGCATCAGAATCTCGTCCCTCGTTGTTTGGTATCTGTTGATGAAGGAGCAACCTTTCTGTGGGCACCGAACTGTTCGCCAATGCCGGTTGTGCTCCCTCGAGGAATGAAGCTTGGCGTCTTCGATGATTCCACTGAAGGTTCTGTAGCGGCCGTTAACATTGATGGAAGCGAGAAAGGTACAGTCTCTGGCAAGCGCAGTTGCTCTTACGAGTCGCAGCTCTTAGGTATGATGAGCACATCTTTGCGGTCACACGAGCAGCAGACGTTACGCCATCTGTTGAGGCGACATGCTTCTGTGTTTGACTTTTTCCAAGAGAAGAAGCCACTACCTTTACCATCTTCTCGCGCTCACCATAGGATTGACATCAGTACTGCCCATCCAATCCGACAAAAGCCTTACCGAGTGTCGTCTTCAGAACGAAAAGTTATTGCCGACAAGGTTCAGGAAATGCTGAAGAAGGGTGTCATTGAAGAGTCAGGTAGCCCGTGGGCAGCACCGGTCATCTTGGTTAAGAAGAAAGATGGTGCCTGGCGGTTCTGCGTTGACTGCAGAAGACTCAACGCCGTGACCAAAAAAAGATGTATATCCGCTGCCTAGGATTGACGATGTTAATGACTGCTTACACTCGGCTTCGTACTTTTCTTCAATAGACCTACAATCAGGATATTGGCAGATACCTATGCACCCTTCAGACAAGGAGAGGACCACATTCGTGACGCCTGATGGACTGTACCAATTCCATGTGATGCCGTTTGGGTTTAGCAACGCCCCCGCCACTTTTGAAAGGTTTATGGACTCTGTCTTCGTGGTCTTAAATGGGGGTGTGCTTATGCTACCTGGATGACGTCGTCATTTTTGGGCTACCTTTGAAGAGCACAACGCCCGTTTAAGCCTTGTTTTAGACTGTGTCGGAAAGGCTGGCTTGATTTTGAACTCTAGGAAGTGCCGGTTCGTTGAACGACAAGTTTAGTCCTCGATCACCTAGTTGACAAAGATGGTGTCAGGCCGGATTCCCGCAAAATCGAAGCAGTCGGCTCATTTAAACCACCCCAGACACTGAAGGAACTTCGCAGCTTCTTGGGCCTATGTTCCTACTTTCGCTGCTTTGTGTCCCGATTCGCGGTCGTAGTACACTCACTGACGAGCTTGTTGCGAAAAGACAGCCCATTCGAATGGACACCTGATTGTGATGCCGTATTTTCTGAACTGAAACTTCTACTGACATTTGAGCCTATTCTTCGTCATTTCGATCCTTCTGCTCCTACAGAAGTGCACAGTTACTCAAGTGAAATCTTCATCGGAGGTGTGCTTGTTCAGCGCCATGATAATGCAGAGCATGTTGTTGCTTGTACGAGTCGATCTCTAAGCAAGGCTGAAATGAATTATACGGTGACAGAGCAAGTATGTTTAGCGGCTGTATTCGCCATTGACAAGTTTCGATGGTACCTCTACGGTCGTTCATTCACGATTGTGACAGACCGTCATTCATTATGTTGGCTTAGACCCTTCTGGCCACCTTGCTCGATGGGCTTTACGCCTTCAAGAATTTGACTTGTGCATTTCGTACAGAAGTGGACGACGTTATTCGGATGCTGATTGCCTTTCTCGCCTGCCTATGACCACGACGGAGGGCAGAGCAGATACCCTCGAAATCTGTTTTGCTGCGGTCTCTCACGCGTTTCCTGACGCCAATATCTTCAAACAAGAACAATTGATTGATCTGTCTTTAGAGCCTTTGTTCGTTGACGCTCGGAATCTCAAAGGCAGTGGTCGCTTTCGCATTCGTGATGAACTGTTGTGCAAAACAAATTACTCAGCAACCGGCGCACGTTATTTACTGGTTGTACATCAAAGGCTTCGATGCGACGTTCTCCGTACTATGCACGATGATCCAACGTCAGGACACCTTGGGTTCATTCGCACCCCGCATCGAGTGCAGCAGCGTTTTTACTGGCCTCGAATTCGAGATTTTACGAAACAATACGTCTCGAGCTTCGAGAACTGCCAGCGTCACAAACGACCTACCAGTGCACCGCACGGTCTTCTTCACCCCGTAGAACCACCTACTACGCCTTTCGAGCAAGTAAGCATCGACCTATTGGGCCTGTTTCCGCGATATTCAAACAACAACCGCTGGATAGTAGTGTGCGTCGATCACCTTACCAGATACGCCGAAGCCGCTGCGATACCATCTTCTGCAGCTGATGGCGTCGCCCTTTTTGTTACGCTCCATTGTTCTTCGCCCTGGTCCACCTCAAGTAATCATCAGTAACCGTGGTCGCCAATTCATCGCGGACACTGTGGAAGAATTGCTTCACCTCTGCGCTTCACAGTTCAGACATTCGACGTCATACCATCCCCAGACGATTGGTTTTGTAGAACGCACCAATCGAACTCTTACTAACATGCTCGCTTTGTACGTCGCATCCAATCACAAAAACTGGGATGAGATATTACCATTTATTACTTACGCATACAATACAGCGAAGCACGAGACCATGGACTTCACGCCCTTCTGCCTGCTCTACGCTCGGTCACCACGCAGCTCCCTTGATACAATCCTCCCATTTAAGCTCCATTTCGATGAGTCCGTGGCCGAAACATTGTGCCGGGCTGAAGAAGCCCGCCAAATTGCTCGCTGCGCACACTGGCATCAGAAGATCGCTCCAAGCAACAGTACGATCAACGCCATGATGTGATTTCATTACGAAAAGGTGAATCCGTGTGGTGATGGACCCCCCAAAACCTGGTTTATGTCAAAAGTTTTTACCGCAGTTCACAGGCCCCTATGTCATTGTAGATCGCGTGACTGACTTGACGTACGTTGTGGAACGCTTGACGACACCTTCTCGTTGGTCAAAACGAACGCAGTTGGTGCACGTGGCTCGCCTCAAGAAATTTCATCCCTCCAGTGACATAAACTTGCCCAGCGGGCTTCGTCTGTGAACCGGGGATCGCTACGGTATGAGCCGGGCTGTAGTATGTGCCGTGTAGGTAGAAGAGGCAGATGACGTTGTCTGGTGTGGCCTGAGGACTCCATCTTTTCCGCGACTGCCGAACTTCATCCTCACCCTGTAAATAAATTCACATATCCTTTAACTCAACCGTAACAATATGTTTACCCATCGTAGTCCACAGCAAAATACATAGTCATAAATTGCATACTAATGGGGTGATAACGCCAGTGAAACGACTATAAAAAAAAGCATGACGCTTTTCAGTTCTACGTTCGGTGGGCCAAAGAATTGTGGTGGCACGTCAAGTAGGGTTAGGTAAAAAACAAGCCGGGTTCCATAGTTCTAAATGACAAAAATAGAAATGATACAACAAACTTGATACTACCGGCTTATTATGCTTCTATCCAGACAGATGCGGCTTTGACACAAGATGCGCTCGACCTTCTGGTACGTGCTGTTCAAAGGCTAGCGTCGGAACGGACACTTGCTCGACCACCTAGCGTGCAATGCCATGAGCCGCAAGCGTCACAAGATAGACCACAGTCGCAGGCCTTTGTCGACGCAGTTAAACAGGTGTGGGCTCCTACTTCAAACGTCCAAAAATATGCATGCGATGTCCCTGTGTACACTATGTATACAAGGCATTTTGCTACACGTGTTTCAATCTCTTTCTAATACAGTTTTAGGGGCCAAGCTCCTCTTCACTTGTCACTTGTCAAGCGTAACCGAGAGAAGAAGAGAAGAGAAAAAAAAAGCGAAAGAAATAAATGAGAATTTCTCGTCTCATTTCCTAGATGGCGTTACTCTGCCGCTACTCTCCGAAGTGCCGGTACTGTTCGATTGGCTGCTGCGCGTGTTTTGTCTGAGTGCGCGGAGAACGAGTGCCTCTTTTATATCCTATATAGTCACCGTAGGTGTCGGATCATTGGTGGGGCATGAATGGAGCAGAGCGGCGGGCACTTTGAAGACGATTGCGCACGGCTGCCTTGGTTTTCGTTTCGTTAGTGTTGCCGCGTGCCATCTGCATTCTTGAACGCGATGGGACGCACGGACGCATGAATGGGAGGACGAACACATGGACGGATGGATGAATTGATGGGCGCCTCGCCCCACTATTCATCATTCACTCCGTGGATACGCTGTGATATTTTTATATTGCTTGGCGCAGTGGAATTGTACACTAGGTAACTTTAGAAGAATTAGAACAGCAAGGTGGGAGTTGAAGTGTTAATATGTTCTGGAATACGTACAGAACAACACACATGAAGGACAAACAAGCAGGAGACAAGAGCGCGACGTGTCATGTGCTTTATTGTGTTTCATCTGTGCCCAACCGTACGTTTACCTGAAGATTTATTATTAAGTCCTATATAAAACGAGACATGTTCTGATGTTAAGAATAGTACCTTCTGTTTTATGCATTAGAGAAAGAATGGAACATAATACCGGAATCTCAGAGCGTGCTAATTTAGTTAGTAGGAGAATTTAAGGCGTGCGGCATTGAGGTATTTAGTACTGGCTCTGGTACTCATTATGGTCTTCCCCTGGCACTTCAGATTGGCGAAAATGGCTATCCGTTTATAAATAAAAAATGCTTATTGTGTCTACGATGAAATAAAGAAGCTTTCAGCTGCCACTTAAAATAATTTTTACAGAATTTCTTAACTGCTGGCCGTTACCATAACACACTCAAATATTTTGGATGTAGTACAAATTATGAATACATACACATGCCTTTATTCAGCGGTAGTGTACATATACTATGTAATTCAAAGAAGGCACTCGCTATTACCACGCATCTATGCGCGAATCAGGCACGGACTTGAAACACGTTTGACAAGACTTGTGCCTACTACCAGTAAATTTTATTCGGAAACGAACAAAAGCGTATATATGATTTCGTATGCATGCATGACCAGCTAGCGCCTACACAAGCTTTGCAGTTAACAGGTGTCTATCTGACATCAACCTTCAACACCAACGGGCTGGTTCCTGATGTAGTTCACCAAAGATCCTAAATATATTAACCTCAATGTGTGCCATGGCACTCCCGCACATCTGTAAAAGCCACAAACACTAGGTGTCAATGTGCAGCACACTGCAAAGACACATATTATTCTGTATTGCGATAAATATGTCCCGTCCAAAAGCACCAGTTCCGACAAGCGCCGCTACTGAAATCAAAAGTTGGTAGAAGAAATGACGCTTATCACGTTAAAAAAAGTCACACTGATACCCCGCTTTTGATCTGAGCTTCTATTTAAGTGTTCCCTAGTTCAATATATTCTTGGTTTGTAGGATATATCTGAATCTTTTTTTCTGTCGTATAACAGCAGGACTTCACTTTGTACAAGCAGCGCTTATGAGTTTGGGAATGTTGAAAATAAGCTCTGAATGGAACAGATAGATTCTTTTTTAACTGACAGGCGTTCTTACTGCTATGTTGTTTACCTTGTCTTAATATCGAAGAATGTTCGCTACTTTGCAGTACCAAGCTTCTCGTATTGTTGTTTTTTGCAGCTCTGAGTTCCTTTGTTGCATTCGAATATAACACATTATTTCAACGGCTGAGCATAAGAGCTCCAACATAGTTTCGGACTCAGCCAAGCGTGTCAGGCTGTGATACCAGAGAAGGATTATAGAATCGATGGGTAAGAGGATTATGGAAGGGCTCCTCAGCGAATTCTTGCAGGAAAGCCTTATCTTTGCTCACATATACGTATCTTTCAAAAAGATACTTACTTTTAAATGCGGAGAAAGTCGGTAACGACTCGTAGCTCGCTGAGGTAAACAGCGCAAAACACGAAAACAGAGGATAGGAAGGACACAAGACGAGCGCTGATGGAGAACTAGGGATTGAGATATAAAAAGAGAGCCCTGTTTACTGGAAATGGCGCTGCATCAAGTTTCTTTATGCTGAGCAGTATGTACTCTGATTTCATTATTTTCCTTTAAAGCGAAGCATTTCTTTGGCGAATTTCAGCATATAAATCAATCTATCTATCTATCTATCTATCTATCTATCTATCTATCTATCTATCTATCTATCTATCTATCTATCAATCTGTCTATCTATCTATCTATCTAGCCGCTTACAACTTTAGGCTCTCCTGGTCATTTTGGTATTGGTATCGATACCAAAATTGGTATGACATAACATGACTGTATAATGAGTATCACCGCCCACTAAAACATGAAATTCGTGACATCTATGTTTTGAATGTGATGATTTACTTTTCATGGTCTTGCTGCTGTTGCGGTGGTTTCGTTCACGTGACATGCTGCAAAACTGGCGTAGTATGACAAGACCGCATGGTGAAGCCAAGCGACAGACCCTTATCATTGAAATCATGACACGCATCTCATGTAACAACATGACTACACGCCACACTCATGATGCGCTCGCAGCCGTTTCATTTGCTTCACGTATACCAAAGTACATATACTACATATATACTACGAAGTACATATACTAGGCATATTTCAATGCATAAAGCAATGAACTATTCCTTATGCTGTTTTATACAGAGGTAACATCATGATGTCACGGGGTCGTGACGTGGCCGAAGACAGGAGGCTTCGTGTAGGGATTTAACTGTTTATTTAGGCGAACCTGTGCACGGTAAACGGAAAGTCCAATTACAGCAGCAGTCTCGCACAGATAGCAGTCTCGGACTGATAGCGGCGAACGGAGCGTCGGCGTTCGATCAACAACTGACAAGCGGCGAAGCGCGTCGGCATTTATACTCTTGCCGTCGAACGTTCTAGCGTTATCGCTGGCGGTGGCGTAGGTTCCAGAACAATCTGTACCGTTCGCACAGTGGGCGTGATCTTATCGAAATGATCTACTACAGTCCGGAACCTTCTCGAAAACTGCAGGCGCGGTTTGCGCTGAGATACGTGTGGTGTTTTGGGACGATAACAAAAACTTGGGAAATGGAACGTGGCATTGTCCCCCTCTGAAAAAAGGCATCGTCCCGATGCTTTAACTAAAGATGAAAGTACAAGAATAATGCAAGAAAGTACAATGACTAAATTACGATACAACAATAATACAAAAAAACACTGGTTCAGTTTGTTAACGCGCATGAAACGGCTTGAGGCGCGCGACATGGACGACTTCAGGTCGTGATCGGCGTCATTGAGAGTTCATGATGCCGTCGGGGACAACCTCGTAATCAAGTGGGCCGAGACGTCAAACCACCCTGTACGGTCCGAAGTATCGTCGCAGAAGCTTTTCACTTAGTCCACGTCGGCGTATCGGCGTCCACACCCAAACACGTTCACCGGTCTGGTATTCCACGAAGCGTCGTCGAAGGTTATAACGGTGGCTGTCGGTCGTCTGTTGATTCATGATACGGAGACGCGCAAGTTGTCGGGCTTCTTCGGCGCGTTGAAGGTACTCGCTCACATCGAGGTTTTCTTCGTCGGTGACGTTGGGTAACATGGCATCGAGCGTCGTTGCCGGGCTCCTTCCGCAGACCAATTTGTATGGAGATATCTGCGTCGTCTCCTGCACCGCCGTGTTGTATGCGAAGGTCACATACGGAAGAATGGAGTCCCACGTCTTGTGTTCGACCTCGACGTACATTGACAGCATGTCGGCGATCGTCTTGTTAAGCCGCACGGTGAGGCCGTCGGTATGTGGCTGGTACGCTGTCGTCCGGCGGTGGTTTGTTTGGCTGTATGCCAAGATCGCTTGAGTTAAGTCGGCAGTGAATGCCGTTCCTCTGTCGGTGATAAGGACCTCCAGGGCGCCGTGACGTAGGACGATATTTTCGACAAAGAACTTAGCTACCTCAGATGCACTGCCTTTTGGCAGGGCTTTTGTCTCGGCGTAGCGGGTGAGGTAGTCGGTAGCTACCACGATCCACTTGTTTCCGAAGGCCAACGTCGGGAACGGCCCCAGTAGGTCCATACCAACTGCTGGAAAGGTCGGCAAGGGGGATCAATTGGCTGCAGAAGTCCCGCTGGCCTTGTCGGCGGTATCTTGCGTCGCTGACAGTCCCGGCATTTTCTCACACAACGAGTGACGTCGGTGGTAGGACGTGGCCAGTAGTACCTTTCTTGTATCCTCGCGAGCGTACGAGACACACCGAGGTGCCCTGCCGTCGGATCGTCGTGCAGGGCCTGCAGGAGTTCTGGTCGCAGAGCTGAAGGCACCACAAGGAGGTACTTAGCTCGAAGCGGTGAAAAGTTTTTCTTTTGTAGAAGACCGTTTCGTAGAAAGAACGACGCAAGTGCGCGCTTGAATACCTTCGGGACTTCGGCGGTCCTGCCTTCGAGGTATTCTATTAGGGCCTTAAGTTCTGGGTCGGCCCTCTGTCGTTCAGCGAAGTCGTCGGTAGTTATCGTTCCTAAGAAAAAGTCGTCATCCGGGTCGTGGGGTAGCGGTTGGTCGACAGGTGCACGAGAGAGACAGTCGGCGTCGGAGTGCTTTTTGCCGGACTTGTAAACGACAGTAATGTCATATTCTTGAAGTCTCAGGCTCCACCGTGTGAGGCGACATGAAGGGTCCTTCAAAGTGGCTAGCCAACACAAGGCGTGGTGGTCGCTCACAACTTTGAAGGGCCTGCCGTAGAGGTAGGGGCGAAATTTCGACGTAGCCCAGATGATGGCGAGGCTCTCCTTTTCTGTTGTGGAATAATTTGCTTCTGCTTTCGATAGCGATCGGCTGGCGTAACTAATAACCCTTTCAAGTCCGTCAGCCCTCTGCACAAGAACGGCGCCAAGACCTACGCTGCTTGCGTCAGTATGTATTTCTGTCTTGGCGAATTCGTCGAAATGGGCAAGTAACGGAGGCGTCTGGAGGCGATGTTTAAGCTCCTGGAAAGCATGTTCCTGCGGCGTTTCCCACCTAAACTCCCCGTCGGCCTTGGTAAGGTTAGTGAGAGGATCGGCGATGCGGGCGAAGTTTTTCACGAACCGCCTATAATAGGCACACAGGCCCAGAAATCGGCGCACGGCTTTCTTGTCAGTGGTCGGCGGAAAGTCGGCGATGGCGGCTGTTTTCCGTGGATCGGGACGAACTCCAGCTTTGCTGATAACGTGCCCCAGAAACAAGAGCTCCTCACACGCAAATCTGCACTTTTCTGGCTTCTGTGTGAGTCCGGAAGTCTTGATGGCTTGAAGTACAGCTTCAAGGCGCCGAAGATGCTCGTCATAACTCGAGGAAAGCACGACGACGTCGTCCAAGTACACAAGGGAAGTCTGCCACTTCAATCCTGCCAGTACTCTATCCATAACGCGTTGAAAAGTTGCAGGCGCTGAGCAAAGGCCGAAGGGCATCACCTTAAACTCGAAGAGGCCGTCCGGTGTTATAAACGCCGTCTTCTCTCGGTCTCTTTCGTCGACTTCGAGTTGCCAATAGCCACTCTTGAGGTCCATTGACGAAAAGTTCTTGGCGTTATGGAGCCGATCAAGTGCGTCGTCTATTCGTGGGAGAGGATACACGTCCTTTCTTGTGATTTTGTTCAGGCGGTGGTAATCGACGCAGAAACGTAGGGTCCCATCCTTTTTCTTCACTAACACCACGGGGGATGCCCATGGACTCTTGAACGGCTGGATAATGTCTTCCCGCAGCATTTCATCAACTTGTCTCTTCATGGCCTCACGTTCTCGCGTCAAAACCCTGTACGGACTCTGACGGAGTGGTCTGGCATTTTCTTTGGTTATGATGCGATGTTTCGTGATTGGGGTCTGCCGTATTTTCGATGACGACGAAAAGCAATCTTCGTATTGCAGGAGCAGGGCCTTGAGCTGTTCTTGCTTATCGTTCGGAAGTCTGGGATTGACGTCGAAAGCTAAGGGAGGGGCTTGGTTCCTCTGAGCCGGTTCCGCAGAATCGGCGAGGGCGAAAGCACTGGTGGCTTCGACAATTTCTTCGATGTATGATATCGTTGTTCCTTTGTTCACATGTTTGTACTCATTGCTGAAATTCGTGAGCATAACCATTGCTTTGCCTCCCCGCAGCTCTGCAATTCCTCTTGCGACGCAAATATTTCGGGTGACCAACAGATGCTGACTGCCTTCAATGACGCCTTCCAAGTCAGGTGATTTAAGAGCGCCGACTGAAATAATGACGCTTGAGCGAGGCGGAATTGTGACTTGTTCTTCCAGCACATTCAAGGCATGGTGTCCTGACGGCGTGCGCGGCGGTAGTGCTTTTTCTGTGGATAACGTTATCGACTTTGTTTTTAGGTTGATGACAGCACCATGGATGCATAAGAAGTCCATGCCAAGGATGACATCTCTCGAGCAACGCTTTAGGACTACGAAGTCTGTAAGTTAAATACGGCCGTTAATGGTGACTCTCGCTGTGCAGATTCCTGCAGGCGTTACGGGATGACCTCCAGCTGTACGGATTTCAGGGCCTTTCCAAGCTGTCCTAACTTTCTTTAGCTTCTTGGCGAACGACCCACTGATGACAGATTAGTCGGCTCCAGTATCGACGAGAGCGGTCGCACTGTGGCCGTCGATAAGAAGTCGACGTCGCTAGTTTGCCGTCTCGCATTACAGTTAGGGCGTGGCGTCGGGTCACGGCTGCATCGGCTTGTTCCGCTGCTTCCATGTTGCGCCGTCAGGCCACCTTCGGTAAGTGAGCTTTCGCCGTCAGGGCTTTGCCAGGTTGGCATTGTGTTCGGAAAGCTCCGTCGCGGCGTCGTCGTCGGAGGAGGATCTTCCGTAGTTCGTCGCACAGCAACCGCACCTCCACCGGATGCTGCCCTTAGTTTCCCGGATACGGGCTAGGAGACCGGCCCCGCGTTAGGCCGGAGTACTGCCGGGGGTGCGGTGACATGCGGCGGCTGGGCGACGGCGAACGGGAAGGACTTTGGGTTGTCCATTGAGTTCCTGTCAGGTAGTCGGCGATGTCACGTGCCGTTCCACTGGCTGCGGACGTGGTGCATCGACGGCGAAGCCACGCAGTCCCATCTGTCGGTACTGGCAACGGCGGTAAGTGTGCCCGGCTTCGCCACAGTGGTAGCACAGAGGGCGGTGGTCAGGGGTGCGCCAAACGTCGGTTTTCCTCGGCGCACTGCGCTGGCCTGCTGGTGAACGGTAGGTCGTCGGTAGGTCGTCGACGTGGGCTGGGTTCACGGCTTGACGGGGGCGTCCGGTACATGAACGAAGCAGCACCTCCACCAGATGTCACGGGGTCGTGACGTGGCCGAAGACAGGAGACTTCATGTAGGGATTTAACTGTTTATTTAGGTGAACCTGTGCCCGGTAAACGGAAAGTCCAATTACAGCAGCAGTCTCGCACAGATAGCAGTCTCGGACTGATAGCGGCGAACTGAGCGTCGGCGTTCGATCAACAACTGACAAGCGGCGAAGCGCGTCGGCATTTATACTCTTGCCGTTGAATGTTCTAGCGTTATCGCTGGCGGTGGCGTAGGTTCCAGAACAATCTGTACCGTTCGCACAGTGGGCGTGATCTTATCGAAATGATCTACTACAGTCCGGAACCTTCTCGAAAACTGCAGGCGCGGTTTGCGCTGAGAATCGTGTGGTGTTTTGGGACGATAACAAAAGTTGGTAAATGGAACGTGGCAACATATAGAATTCAGGGAGCGCATAAATATGGTATATATCAACACTTTTTGAAAGGTCGTGAATTCATAATTGCTGCGCAGATTTAAAAAGGTGCTGCCCTTTTAACGCTCAGAAATTTTATTTCACTCTCCTTGTTATGTAATATGTTTGCGCTCAGTACGCCGATTGACAGTTTGAAGAATTCCTTTCTCTATTATTAAGAGCTAACAGACAATAATGCCATCGAAAGCATAGGGGATGTTAATATAGCTGATCGTAATGTAAACTGAAAAAGAAAAGCGGACAGAAACATAACTTGCCTAGCAAGTTATCTTTTGGTCCACGTTTCTTTCGGCAAACTTATATTACAATTACTTGTAATAGGTTCCCCTATCCTTTTAAGGCATTATTGTCTGTTAGTTCTCAATAATAGTGCATCTAACAAAACAAACGAACCCTTCAGTTTACGCTTTCCTCTGTTTTGTTAATGCATGTTTTGCCGTGAGAAAGTCGCGGGATTTTGGTCGAATATCTTCAAAAGTTTTGGAGTAGCCAGCACAGTAATTGCGTATCGAAATCCACACACATGTTAAATTTGCGTAAGAAACGTTCATAGTTTTTAACGAAATAGCCCATTTTCTAGCTTCTCCTGACATCAATAAAACAAAGACATTATGCCTGCATCAGAAGTTGAAAATTGCCACTAAATATTTGGATAACTCAAAAAACATTCCGGCATATATACGGAGTGAAATGACGTGTGGGGCGAAGCGTCCACTCGTTCGTTCGTCATTCTGCTTCTCCATCCGTCCATCCGTCCATTCATCTGCCCGTCCGTCCGTCTCTCTGTCTGTCTATGTGTCTGTCTGTCTGTCTGTCTGTCTGTCTGTCTGTCTGTCTGTCTGTCTGTCTGTCTGTCTGTCCGTCTGTCTGTCTGTCTATCTGTCTGTCTGTCTGTCTGCGAAAAATCTCGAACGATGCGAGTGATGGGAGCGCCATCTAGATAACAGGTCACGCACAAGAAGCGGCTACGACAGACAGCTGCGGCACTTAAGCCCTTAAAGAACTTCTACCTTAAAACAAGTGAAATGGTAAAAACGACTCTGTTCTAATTCGCTCACCGTATTCCCTTTGCTTGTTGCAGGCACAAATTTCAGGACTTACCGGGTCGATTCAATTGGATTCGATTGGACGCCGACATAATATTTCTCTGCAAGTTGTCCGGATGAAGCGATCGGGACTGGCGTCGGTTGGTGCATACTAACATCTGTTTAGTTATGCTACGTCAACAGTTTTAACGCCAATCATAGTAGACTACTCCCTAATACTTCTCATTTTACTACAGCTAAAAATAGGAATGTTCGTTTTCTAACAGCAGAGGCCCTTATTTAAGGGCATTTAAGATATTGTAAGGTGGATATTTGAACGATAGCTATGCATTCATTCATAATGGTACAAAACAAAAGATGATGTTAAACGCTAACAAGGTTTACCAGTTGCGCATACAATACGCGGATTTTAACTTAATTTTTTGTTGAGTCAATTGTACGGCTTTTGCTTGCTGCATTTTTAGAAGAGAAAGAATTTTTAGCATTTTTCCAGCAATCGTAGTTATTTTAGTGATCACCATGTTCACTAGGATGCATTCGTTCTTCACCGTCTGTTTCGATGCCTTAGTAATTGACTGCATGGATCTGCGCTTGATTCCCCATGAAGAGTGTAGAAGGTGCTTTAGGCGAAGGTTAATCTTCACACCCATACCTCTTCCTACTATGTTTCTGTATGGGGAACATCTTGCACACCGCCTTTTTAGGTGACCCCTGAACCACCCCGTGAGCCCACGCTCATTGTTGAGTGTTGAAAAGTAAGTTGGAGAAAAGTAAGTAAGGGTAAACGTGCTTTAAATCGAACTGAAATAATTCCCTGGATCTAATGTTAGGAAGTAGCCATGTGCATTTGTTCATAGCTGAAAATATTTTAGATGTGTTTAAAATAAGCTTTCCTGTATAAGGCATCTTTTTTGTTTAACCGCAATGAAAAATATTCTCGAGTTTGGGGAAGCTCATTATGTCTCCTCCTAATAAGGACTTTTGTTATGAGTATTTCCTTGTGACTTCGTGCTGCAAATGGGTTGTTGTCTTTTGTTCCCTTTCGTTATCATTCTGCCACCTAGTGGGTTTCCACAGAGCTCATTAGCAATTTTCTTGTTTTCTCGATAGCATCTGGCAACACTGGCGCTAACGTAAGTGTCAGGGAGAAGGGCAGAATTATTACGCTTAAAACTTCATTTGCAAAACAAAAAACGTTTGTTCAAGTAGTTGAGGAATGACTTCCAAGCTCTATAACACATCTGCTTCGGACACGACATATGATTTGCCACTTGCCGGGCCTGGCCCAGCCGTAATTTTTGTCGATGCGGCCTCATCAAGTGTAATGCCCATGGGCCGGCTTTCAGCTCTTTGATAGTAAACCATCAAGTACTCTAAATTGTTAGCAACTTTTTCTAAATACACATTTATAACTGTGAAGAACTGTCCTTGTTTTTTTCGAAGAACATTGGTATTTGCACCGTGATGCATTCTCATAATTCAGCATAGGAGTAGTGAAAACAAAAAGCTTTTTAGCAATCACACACAACTTGAGACTTGAAACTTGAAACTTCATGCTACAAACACGTGCGAAAAATTCAATACACGAGTTCGCAGTTTCAATTCTTCTTGTAATTTTTGCTTCGTTGATGCAACCGCAAACCATATTCGTCCAAGCCTGCCTGTCTCTATGAAGAAGACGTGCTAGAGTGTTCACTACATGATACTGCTCCCGCGCTCTTATCAGCCACTTGCATCGTATTTCCACTTCGCATCCCTTTCATTGTGCAGCTCCCCAACTCACAAAACAAAAACAGCAAGATGCTTTAAAGGCACAAAGAACGTGTCTAGCATCACGATAAATGTTTGAAGAAACATGCCTTGGTTCTGAAAGATGCTTGCAAGATTTTTCGCCTGTGCTTGCTCGACTGCGCAAGAAGTACCGATGGCGGCGAAACGTGGCGAAAATTGGTGGTCGTTGTAGGAGCAGGAAATCAATGAAACAGCATGCACTAACTCAATGTTGAAAATCGTGAGAAATTAAAGAGTATCTAGCACTTTTAGCACAATTAACTCATTACCTCTAGCAGCTCATGATTTCATAAAAGTGAGCTCCAAAAGGCGAAAAACTGCAGCAATATCACTATTGTTAGCGTGTCGCCGCAAGGCATGAAGTCATCATGTAACAGTGCGACCTAGTTTTTGAAAAACATGAAAAACAATCTATAGTCTGTTTACAATCAAATTCGAGCTTACCTCAACGCTCTCGCAGTCCTACTAAGATAACTTCTGACCCATGCAATAAAGCTTGATCATTCCTGTGACGTCAAACAAGTTTGGTATTATTCATGTAGATGGCTTTTTCACAGGGAGAAATGTTCGTGTTATGGTTCACGTTCTTCATAAGATTTGGCAGTGAAAGTTAAGAAAAGCTTTCGGAACCACTCCCGAGAAAACGAAAAATTTGAGTCGGTAAAACCAACATTTCAATACTTATCAGCGTAATAGTTGTTTACAACATAAACGAGAAAGTATTTACGGCCACAACGTAAACCCTCTGGCACGGCTCTCTTTCACATACAAATGACAGACGTGCCGAAGTACTGGGGATAGAGCATTCTTAGGTTAGAACTTGTTACTTTGTTAGAACACACCCTATAAAAATAGGTGAGGGCGCGAACAGTCTATATTCGGAGGTGGAATAAAATGCTCTGCAAAAGTTGCCAAGGTTTGACATTTAGGACATTTTAGAAATCGCTGAATATTTCAGAGGTTGTGCAAACATTTTCTATCACTGTCACTTGCATTCCAAAGAGTGATCAGGGTCGTTGCTCTATTGCAGTGTGGATTACGTGCGTTTGGCACATATCATCTTTAACATAAAAGTGAGAATAAAAAAGACAAAAGTCATCAGTGAGAACTTGCATTGAAATGCCTTTTCCCTCTAACACGCATAGTCTGCAGCCTAAACAGTCTGTGTCTAAGCTCAATGCAATGATTCACGTACGGGTGTTATTTTTGTGTATTATGGCTTGATATTTGCTTATTGAAGTTGCTAAAGCCTTTGTTATATGCCTGCTGGTACGAGAAAGATGATTCCGTGTTATGATCATCTGCATTGATCTGAGGGATATCTTGAAGAAAGAATTAGTGGTAACTGCAAGCCATCATGCACAATCTATTTAAAAAAAACACTCAAATAGGAGCCGTAAGCTCCAGTAGAGTGCGATAACGTCGGCTTGTTTGTTTCGGTACCCCGTAGTCTGTTTTGTTTGAATTAGATTCTTATTATATTTATTCATCATCGTAATATCAATTACGATTTGTCATTGTTGCCATCATGTAGCGATAATTTTCCAACCCTCGTGTTGCCGTCAACGTGGGGCGCAGGTCAGTTTTCACGCTTTTTGAGGCATTTAAAGTTTTATTGTTAATAAAATTTGAAGGAAAAGGTAAGAAAACTTGTGTGGCATTTCTGAGTGCCAAACAGCTCGCGACGCAGTCAGGGGGGGAGGGAAGTGTGACCAATCCTATTCAAAATGTCGAGCACCACTTGAGCCTCGACGCAGATAATAACAATGTCGTCGCATCATATCTACTTGTTTATGGCCATGTTACAAACCAAACAATTGAAGTAAAACGTAGTTCTTTATCTTGTTGCATTACGATTCCACGTAGACTCTTAATAGAGGTATCTTTATGCTCATACAAAACTAAATGTAAAATGACGCATCTTGAGCTTGCTTAGTAAATGGCAAGATTAATCTTCCTAATTCCTCATTAAGTATGCATACTTTGTGTTATAGCAGTATATCGCAAAACAGTCTCTAAATACTATACTGTCATGCGGGACACCAACACGGGCTTGTTCATTTGACAATTGAATGACATTTACCCTCTGTTTTAAACATTATCTTAATGAAATTGGTAAAATATAATTTGCATATTATCATTAACAGAGGGGGAATGGGACAGAGGAAATCCCTTTTTCTCCTTGCTCGTCCTAAGTAAACTATTGCACAATAAATAAAGTTCATCAGTAATGAATTGATAAGTAATTATTTAAATAATAAATAGTTCGTTCATTCACATAGCATTGTGTCCGGGGTCACACTTTTTTATCATTGCAACAAGCTACAATCTCTTGTATGTGCTAAACATTTTTTTATTGTGGGCAATGCCTATCGCACGACAAGTTTGTCATGACACTGCACCAGCATATAAATATTTGTGAAGGGTATAGTGTGGCCACATTACCTACCCAGTCGTTTTCTTTTTATTACTGAGGTCGGAACATGGAGTGCCTCCACCGGTCTCACCATGGCCCAGACGGAGCAGATGTTCCAGCAAGAAATCTTGAGTGCACTGAAAAACAAAACTTTCAGGATTACTACAATATTGGTATGCTCGCAGTTTTCCTAATACAGTGTATTTCATGTCTGGAAGCCCATTTCCTGTTGGAACAATGTATGCTTTCATCAAGCTTATTGCAGATTGTCTATTCACCTAAATGTTTTCATAGATGTGCTACTTGTTCACAAAACCAGATATCCTCTCATTTATACTGACAGCCGTAATGTTTAGAGAAATAATTGTGGGCTGTAATCATGAACAAGCTAATTAACCCCACAACTTAAGGGCAGAACTTAAAATAAGTGGTTGTACCTTGTACCTACTGCCGCGAAGCTGTATCTATACCATATATTGTTTACAAGATTTGGCCCAGGCATTCTATTACAGGTTGCAGTTATTGTAATTGCAATACGAGTTATGCTACCATCTTTTCTACCTTCTGTGCGTGCCTTGTCCTGTGCTTTACGAACGTCATGATTAATCTTAAACTGCCAAACTTGTAATCTTTATGCCTTATTTGCAAGTCGAGTTTGAAAGGGAAGCAAAATTGTTACAACTAAAGAATGTTGTGTGTTATAAGTCTAAAAACATCACGTGGTAACAATGGAGCTAATGTTATTTTTTGGTTATCTTAACGAACATAGTGTGAAAGTGATCGTCCACTCTTTTTTCGAGTATAATTGTGGACGCGGAAATGGTGAAGACTTCACGGATTGCCACGACAGCATTCTGAAAGCCAACTGAATTGTCTTATATAACGGCTTGTAGAAGCTTTAAGTGAAATTTTTCGCGTCCCAGAATGCGCCTTACGTTATGGAAAAAGGGCCATTAAAGAAGATGGTGGGTAATGATCGCTTCGAGGGATTCTGCGTGGATCTGCTCCGAGAAATGTCCCGGCTCTTGGGCTTTCACTACCAGTTGCGGCTTGTCAGAGATGGTGCCTACGGCAGCCGAACCTCCCACGGTCATTGGAATGGCATGGTCCGGGAACTACTCGACATGGTAAGACCACAAACGTTTCTTCGCCTACGTGACTTCACTTATAAGACTGCTGCGGGTACGAAGCACCTTTTTGTAAGCAATGCATAAAAAAATCGAATTGTTCGTGGACTTTACAATGCTTTGAAAGTAAAAAGAGAAGCCGGCACTGCGCGATACAGTGCCTCTTCGTGCACGAAAAAAAATGCTGTATAAAAAAGAAGGAAGCTTTAGATCATGCCATTTCTTGGCATTACCCCTTGTGTTCAGTACTTTTGTATGGCTTATGTTTCTCTTTGGCAGTCCTGATGGGGAGAAATATTTTAGAGGCTAGGGCTATCCGTATGCTGTGATCGCATGCTGTCGAAGCCTAAAATAATAATATCTGGAAATGAAGTCCCAAAACCACAATACAAAAATAAGGGACGCCGTATTAGAGGGCTGGAGTAACGGAGGTAAAGTCAAGAATGGAATAGTGATCTGTATCAAAGGGAGCGCACGCTCACGCCGACAAAGTGCCTTTTTCCCGTTTAAGTTCGATTGCCTTGACGATGATAAGTTCAGAGCTCTGAAGGGACTTCGGCTGGGTGTGAGGCCGTATGCTGTGGTCGCTTGCTATACGCAGGAGATACCGTGTTTAAAAATGAAAAAAGAAGAGGAAGCAAGTGAGAAATAGAAATCAAGAAGAAAAATTGTAAGAAAAAGAGAAGGAGCCAACAACAGAAAACTCAATGGAGTGAGAGGAAGACACAATAAACATAAATAAACAGAGGGAAGCTAATAAAACCAAAAAAAAAACGTGGCTGATTCGCCTATCTAAGAATCGCTGTAACACGAAACTAAAGCGTCTCCTCTTAGACGAAGTTTAGCGCTTATTTTGCATTGTTTCAGCAACAGGAAGATTTGGAAGTCGCGGCGAGAATGGCAAGCAGCTTTTTCTTCTTTTTTTCTGCATTACTTCGTACATGCTTTTCAACGTCGCTTCCATGACGGAAGTACGTCAGCACAGCCATGGTGCACCCCGGCATCAAGCATTTAAGTGTTATAATTCAAGGAAACAAAACCCCCAGCCCAGCACCGCATGCCATTGAGGCTTTGCACCACTCGTGTGAAATTTCCTGAACGTTACCACATACTTTTTTAGTGTGCATTGGTTTATAGTTTTAGAGAATAATGGTGTGTTTATTAACGCAGCGCTTATTGCAGGGTGATTCCACGAAAGGTCGACAGGGGTCCAAAAGTTGATATTTTAGATTTCATTGAAGATTTTATATTTCGTGCACCTGTCACTAGGTAGCCCGAAAGTGAACTTCGTTTTATGATTAACGGCATAACTTACTAGAAAACAAATATCAAACTTCAACATGGAGGCACCAACTTCTTCACCTGTCATTTTCGAAAATTGCAGATACTATAAAAAGACGAATATTTTTGTTTCAAGGAAGATATTTTTTACCTAAAATGCATGTCTAATGAAGAATGAATTCATACGATTTCGAGTTTGTAGACGTTAAGAAAATAGCTTTTAAAAATGGCTAATTTTGCGACAGTTTGAAATAAGTTACGTATTCCCTATTTTTTTTCTCCGGAAGTAATGCAAGCAGCATTTGCAAACTTGACACGTTTCAAGGATATAGTGTGTTCATTAGGTACATAAGTTATTGCTGCCGTAGGGCAAATGTAAATTTTTATGTATTGCATCAAAGTTCTCATACTGGCAAAAGTGTACTCCACTGAAATGTGAATAATAAAAAACCCCATCTTCGATTTTTCTTAAAATCTCGTTAATTGACAACCGAAGGTCATCATACAGTAATACAAAAAACATGTTGCATTATTTTGTTTTTAGCGACAATATTCGTGGTACAAATCAGAGCTTTTCGAGAATGCGCTGATAAGTTGAGAAATCTACAAATCGGAACGGAAAAGTGGCAATGAGCTTTAAAGGCGAGTAAACGTGACCGCATTTGGTGAAGAAAGGCTGTTTCAGCAGATGGGAGTATATATTTTTATTATTTATTTATTTATGGATACTGCAATCCTAACATAGGGTTTTGGCAGGGTGGATATACATTTGATAAATTTACAAATCGGCAAACAAATAAGTATAAAACAGGTAAGGCATTTACACACTTTAAGAACGAAAAAAAAAGAATAGTGGTTTGTAATAAACTGGCATAAGAGAATAGAGAAATGAGCACCACATTCAAGATGATCACAAGTGGAGAATGGTTACAGTGATTGAAATAAACAACAGGAGCACATGTCTTAGAAATTACACTCGCTGCTAAAGCTGCGCAGCAAAAAGGTTCAAGGATGACTGGGAAACAACTTCGTTACTAAGGTTATCCCATTCGGTAATTGTCCTAGGAAAGAACGAATGCTTGAATGTGTTATTACGGGGTAAATTGGGGTTATTGTAAAGGCATGCCTCTGCCTTGTGGTATATCCTGTAGACAAATGAAGTATATGCGATAAGTCCAACTTAAAATAACCTTCAACTAACTGAAAGAAAAATTTCAATCTCAATCATTTATTTCTTTGTGTAGGTGTTGGGAGGTTAGCTTTTGCTAATAAACATGTTATTAAAGTACGATCAAAACTGTTATAAATAAACCTAATAGCTCTCTTTTGAATTTTTTTCATTTCGCTGTTATTTTTTCTGGTGTAAGGGTACGAAATTATGGATGCATAATCTAAAGTAGGTTGAACAATTGCATTAAATGCAACAAGGCGAACGGCGGGAGTGGAGGGCTTAAAAGCCCGTCTAAGATGAAATAATTTGTAATCGCACGAGCTTATTAACTATTTTGAACACGGTATTCTACAGTATCTGAATTCACTCTTATACGTAGAGCACTGAGACTTCTAGTATGTGGTGCCTCTCCATTACTGACACACAGATGGAGCTGCTGTGACGGCAATGTGTTTGCAACACGTTGGGTAAGAGAATTGAATGTTGAATGAGTTCATAAACGATTTCTAACAAAGCTTTATTATTTGGGGCCCGAAGACTACCGCATTACAAAAACGAACACGCTTTAGGGCAAGTTGTCATCCGTCGTCTGCTCTGCAGATGAATTGCTGTGCGGCGCATCTCGGAGGCAATGCTTTAGATTATATGGTTCAAAGTAGGGAGAAAGATTACGCCTCCCGCATTTTTATCAACAAAAACATTGTGAAATTCATTTTAACGTTCTATACTTCAGTTTTGCATTCGCACTGTGGATACTTGCGTACAAGTATCCACAAACTTGGTCTACAAACATGAAACCGTATGAATTCATTCTTCATTAGTCATGCATTTCAGGTAAAAAATATCTTCCTTGAAAGAAAAATATTTGCGTTTTTATAGGATCTGCAATTTTCGAAAATGACAGGTGACGAAATTGGTGCCTCCGTGTTGGTGAAGTTTGATATTTTTTTCTCGTAATTTATGCCGTTAATCATAAAACGAAGTCGGCTTTCGGGCTACCTGGTGAGAGGTGCACGAAATATAAAATACTTAATGAAATCTAAAATATGAACTTTCAGACCCGTGTCGATCTCTCGTGGAATCACCCTGCAATAATAAAGTTTACAATATTGCATTACTGCTAAGCGTCTGGTGAATATTTCAACTTACCTGTTGTGCAAAAAGTTCGTTTCAAGGTGATATTGTGTAATTATGTGCACGCTGCTGACTTTGATCGGCAGTGTGCACTATTTTATATTGGTTGTACTATTATTATATTGGATAAAGAGTGAAATATCATTGTTTCTATGTTAATCAAGAAAAATGTCGTAGATGGAAAGCTGTACGTAAGCTTTTGGCCGCAGTCATGTAGTGGTTATAGGATATATATATATATATATATATATATATATATATATATATATATATATATATATATATATATATATATATATATATATATGAGATATAACAGACAGTAATGCCAAGGAATGTACAGGGGAAGTTATTAGAACCAATGGAATGTAAGTAAGAAGACAGAAAAGTGGATAAAAAATAACCAGCTCACGGCTGGTTATTTTTTCATCCACTTTTCTTTCTTCTTATTTACATTCCATTGGTTCTAATAACTTCTCCTGTACATTCCTTGGCATTACTGTCTGTTATATCTCTATAATATTGTGTTAAAACAAGGAAAAACGAGCCCTAAGGTATACACTTCTTTCCCTTATATATATATATATATATATATATATATATATATATATATATATATATATATATATATATATATATATATATATGGTGGCTGCTGAACCGACAGCTGCCGGTTGAATCCTGACCTCAGCGGTCGCATTTCCTTCAAGCTACACTAATGCCAGAGGCCTGCATGCTGTGCGACGCTAGTGTACATTAAATGCCTCCAGACGATGGGAATTTTCGGAGCTTTCCACTATGGCATCACACATAGTTGTATCGTGATTTTGGCGTGTTAAACCCTGAAACAGTATTTGTATTTTAATATATCCTACATTGATTGAGATATATTATTTTAATTTCTATTTAGGCTGCTCTGTGGTCTTTTCATTTATACAGCATTTGTGGCAATTCCATGAAATATCGCGCTCTTCTTGCAAAAATATAGATGTACCCCTTTCTGGTTCTATATGCCATATCGAAGTGTGGTCGAAATCCGAGAATGTTCGTATACCACACAATAACAGCACGTTTAAGACTATTGTAAAAATACTCCTACACTCGTTCGTTTTATATAATCCAGCATTAGCCACAGAGCAGTGTCTAATGCGTGTTCAATTAACGTACGATGTTAACGGGCTCATCACTTCTGCGTTCTTAGAAGACCAGAAAGAATATTCCTTGATTTGTGTCCATAGCGGATGTAGAGGTCATACATCACATCTGCACCAATGATGCAATCAGCTGATGCTTCAAGACGCTTAGTTTACTAACGCGAGATTGTTATTGAGCTCGTGTCGCAGAAGTTTTGGTTTCAGTGTCGGTGTCTTTGGCTGTGACCGAAAAATCAGCGTTGTACATCACCCATAATTCTGCATAGAGGCAATTGAGATAATGAAATTTTTGAGGTTTGAGTGAGGATACAACACAGGTCACCTTTGTGGCAAGCAGGTAGTCTGCTACCAAGCCACGTTATTTGTTCGAAAGCCGTTAAAAATGTTAAAAAGAAATTCACTACAGGAATGTCATGCAGTAGAAGATAGGAGTAGTCTTAACGCGTCATACATTGGGTTACAGGAGCGCATACTCGCACGAGGTGTCGATATATGCTATTTTTGAACGAGTGGGTATTTCAAACATCTGCCCATTACATAGTGCACTGCCATGTCTTAACGTCCGCATCAGCTATAAAAGTTTTAACAAAGTGTGCAGCTCTGTCAGTTAACGCGTAGCCTTAGTGCGTATCCGTATAGGGCCCTTTTCTAATTCACAAAATGAGTGAATATAGTTCAGTGGAAGCCGCACAGATATTTTGCAGCAGGCATTCTGAAATAGTATGAAACAGCCATTGTCAAGTGAGCCGTCAATCGATTGCTTACGGAACGCACCCAGAATCGAAGACAGGCTCTGTAGTATTTGAGAAGCAGAAGCGCATGGGGCTCGACCACACTATAGAGATCTACTCTTGAAGGCGTAGCTTTCTATTGCAAAACATGCGTTGTCGTCTGCCAACTTGAGTGCCTTACTCTAACTTGGTGACCCAAACTTTTCAAAATCCGACGATGAGTGCGACACACGCAATATGAATGAAATATCAATGGTAAAGCACTGCACTGGAGTGATGATAACGCTTTTCAATCTCACTTGCGAGAACCTTGCTGTACAGAACGGGAAAAGAAATTGAAAGCGACCGCCACAAGAATTTCATTGAATCTTGTTAGTTTCCAAATGGTGATCGGTGGACTGCATAGCAACAGCTGGTAAGACATGTAACAGCACTTCTGCACAGCTTTTAATGAAACATGAACCATCTACGAATTTTCGTCTGTGACTGGCGGAAGTGTTGTCAAATCTTGTGAACTTTCTATGCTTGCGAAAGTCTAGAAATTCGGCACCATTTCGCAACGAGGCTTCGTTGAAAGATGGCGCTCTGTCCCCTTGTGTTGGTCTGCTGGGCCGTTTTTGTTTCCCAAAATGGGCTGTACCAACGATAAACCAATATACGATAAAAATACTCAGTCAATCTTCAACACTTCCGGACTCCTTTGGCATTAGTTATTCTCTTATCGCGCTGCTTTCATGAATCTGGGCTACGTCGAATTGTTCTGCCGTATTATGCTAACTAGATACGCACGTCGTTCATCAAATATTTACTGAGCGTTGAATTTTGGTCCTATAGCTAAATCCGAGTTGAAAGACACAGTAACAAGATATTTCTTGCTATTTTTTCTGCTTGCCATACGGCACCTAAAGTATCCTTTTGCATTAACTATTCACTAAGAAAACGTAATCTCAACAGCTTCAGACTTCCGAATACTCAGCTTACAGGCTGCCGCGGGGTTCTTTGAAAAAATATTCTATGTTCCTCTCTTTGCAAAATAATGAGGTTCGAAACCACACAACGTTCAAATATGTTTTTTTATTTCAATGCTGTCTAAAGACATGAGAATACACTTTAATTGCCGTACAATATTCAGGAAGTTCAGTTTTTTTATCTTTCCATGCGCTGTTAGATTGTGTATTTCTAATACGCTTCAATACGATGCTTATACACGAAAAAAAACCCTTTCTGCATTTTGCATATTACGCAAAGACTATCTACCAATGCCGAATACACCACTGAGCAGAAAGCTTCTCAATCTTACATTGACGTGTTTTTGTACGATGTTTTCTGTGCTTGTGCCGGTAGATGAAAAGAGACTCGTAGCTCGTAGTCAGGGACACGTTTCCGTTGTTACTAACCGAAAATTCGAAACTTGAAACCGTTGACGGGTGTGCGAACCTATTTACTGACAACCTGATTTACACGAGAGTCGTTATGGGAATACCAATAGATATGAAAAGCCAGCACCGAAATCAAGTTATGGTATGGACCGTTTGCACTAGTTTTTGCTGACCGAGAAGTTAAGGCAGCTTTGCACTTGCGGTTCCAACTACGGCGAAAGTGGGTATGCATGCTCCATCATTATAATGTTTTAGTTTCCAGTTTTTATCCTTCATTATACTCGTAAATTGTACGTGAGGTAATCGCAAGAAACACAGGCTATAAATAAGCTGCTTTTTTTTTAATCACAGGAGGCTGACTTGGCAATTGGCGACCTGACCATCACCTACGCCCGCGAAGCAGTCATTGATTTCACCATGCCTTTCATGACTCTCGGAGTGGGTCTTCTGTACCGGAAACCCCAGCATGACCACTCGCTGCTCTTCTTCCTGTCCCCACTGTCCAAAGATGTGTGGTTGTGCGTCGCGGCAGCTTATGTAGTGGTCAGCTTGTTGCTCTGCTGCGTGGCTCGCGCGGGAGGGGCCCGCTGGAAAAGCAGCTACATCTCAACAGGACAGTGCTGCTGGTCGTGCCAGGGAAGTCCTATTTGTGGCGGGGGCGGTGGGTATGTCGTCCGCAGGGATTGCGGTAGTGCGGGCCTCGATGTCGTAATGGCCGGCCGATCTGGCGAGTTGCGGTCACGTCATTGCGAACGGATATTCAGTGATGAGAGAAAACACGATGAAGTGAGAACGGTCAAGAGCCAGTTCACTCTCCTAAACAGTCTATGGTTCACCATGAGTGCAATCATGAGACAAGGCTGCGACACTTCCCCGAGGTAAGTTCTTTTCTCAATATTATAGCGCCTGCGGTAAACTTGAGGCACAAAAAAAAAGTTTTCATATGAGCACACACTGAGCATATTCTGCAGTATAGTTCGTGGTATGCTTCCTGTAAATGATACCGTCTATGTCATCCTCGTATTGAACAGGCAGTAGTCTACTGTCAAATTTATTGCGCTGATTTAGTGCTTATTGTTCGGTGCAAAGCAATTGCAGTCGTCGGTGATCCATGTAAAATGCAAAGCGGAAAGGCAACGTTTCGAACAGTTCATTGCGGGTGCTCCGTTACGTATTCACAAACAGAACCAACGAAATGTGTACAAAGTTGTGTGGTTCTATTGCTGAAGCTCAACGGCAATGTATATATACATTTCAGCCGACTGGCATATCACTGAAATGATTTTTTGCATAAAAAGGGGAGCGGCATGTCTTATGGAAAAGTACGAGCCATGAAGTCTAAAGCTAGAGATGCTTGAGATTTGCCTAAGAGCAGAATACGAAGGCATAAACTGAACCATAATATTAAATTTAGAGCAGTAGAAATGACTTGAAATTGAGAATGTTGTCTGAAGAGATAAATTTTTTTACTGGGTGCTATTTTCACAAAAGTGCGTCAGAATGAGTTTCAGTGCCACTGGAGTGATACAGCGCAGCCTAGACTGAGCATGTATAATGATGTTGGCGGCACATGACAAACTCAAAAGAGAGTGATGACTCAATACACTGGGTATTGCAATGCCCCTTTCACTGCTTCGGACCTGCCATGGAGACGCGGATTGGAAAATGCCCCTCGATGCAATATCTTACACCACCATTTTTATACATAAAATTTGCACTTTCTAAGGAAAGAACATGCCGCAAACGTTCCATCATCGTTATGGCTACTACGCGCCGAGGTTGCCTTTTGGGAAAGATTTGGCCCGGTGCGTTTGCAGTGATTCGGGCAATGGCATAGAACGTGCCCGGATAACAGCAGCACCTACAAAGAACACATTTGTGTTGACATCGTGCATTGCTTCAGAGCATCCTTTCCTCCCCTGCCACTACACGCTACGCGGAGTGCCTATCATGTTACGTCCACCATGATTTTTGATGTCGGCGCAGCCAATATCAAGCACAAGCTTAAGTCGTAACGGTGCGATCGCATTAATTAAGCTAGGGTGGCAGCGATGACTTACAGCAATTGCACATCTGCATTTCACTGTTTCATCAAGAGCCCCACAGTATTTTTCAGCATTGACTGCCTCCGCATGTACCCTTATCCTTTGCTGCCTATTCGCGATTCTACGTTCATCATGACAACATGGTAGCGCAAACAAACCGAACAAGGGACACAAACTAGTGCAAACTAAAACTTGGGTTAAATTGTAGCAGAAATATATGCAAGTTAAAAAAAACCCCAGGGAAAATAAGTTACAAGGGGAAGGAACAGCATCACGTATGGTCACCAGGTGTAGTCGAGGAAAGCGATCTCACAATATAAAAGTGATGAAAAAGGTGAACTGGCACAAATGTTACTGTTCCTTTTCATGAAAGATGCTTCAGCTACCTCCTAGTCCTCGCGTCATAATGAGCGTAAGAAAGAGAAGTGCATGTAAATTTTGGTGTGGAACCATGCTTTGCGCAATGTTCAGACAAATGCAAACTGTAGGCGCTGGCGTTAGCGCGTTGTAATGTACTCAAAAGCGCACATTCACGCAGCATTCAGTCTGTCTGGTATATAGCCCGGTGCGGGACAATGAATTTCAATAAACCGCATCCATTGGGCAGTTATTAAAGTGTTGGCATAATTAGTTGCGTTTGTTTGTGTCTATTGTCCTGTTTGTTCGCGCTGCTAGGATGTCATAACGTGCTTCCAAGATTGTGCACAAAGAGCACACGCACGTCTTTTCTCCAGTGGTCGGTTCATGTTTGCTAAGAAACGACTCCCGTTTAGAACCAGTTGAACGCATTTGTTGTAAGAAAAGCCGTATTATTACCAAACTTATGCTTGCCGTAGGGAAAGCCGGATATGGCATATAACAGAACAATATTGCCCGTTTGTGAGCATTTTTAGGTTCCTGAAATATTTACATTACAATATCGCCCATGTCATTGCGTCTGCGGCATGTTTTCTGAAGAAGAGGTTTACACTCCTATTTCTTATTTATTGATTTGTTTCTTTTAGTTCAGATGACGCTGCAAGGGGCGAATGTCAGCAGTGTTGGTGAAACTCCCAATGGTATGCAGAAAAAAAAATTGGCCCCGTAACCACATGTTAATCTGCAAATGTCATCGAAAGACGACAGTCTTTCGGGCGGAGAGAGTGAACAAGACATTTATTTGATGTTCTGCGCAAGAATGTTGGTGAATGGTATTCTGGAGACGCTGCGTTAGAGTGCCTCGAGCGGGCAGCGGAGGCGAACGAATGCATCAAGTCACGTCACACGTGAGACATGAGTGCCATCTGGGGGTTTTCTTAGAAAACAAAGCGCGTGGCTTTGAGACGAGTGTGCGCGCCCATCTCAGAGGTTATAAGGTGTAGACCGCAAGGCGACGGGTAGGTGCCACTACCGTCTCGTCTTAGTAAAGCGTTGGAAACACTCGCTTTTCCGTGCAAGCGTTGCATGGTCAGCGCAGCGTGATAAGCGCTACGGTACTTAAAATTACTTATGTATGCCTTTTCTACTAAAAGACGCACAAGCAGAATATATAGGTGTTGTTATGGTGCCCCAGACATACACAATATTTGCTTTTTAATTGACGATTACACAAGCATGAACGCTCTACCTTGAGCAACATTGGTGGGCGCTGGGGATGAGGTCAGCCGTTTTAAGTACCTGATGCCGTTAGGAGTGGACAAACAGACAAGTGTACAGACAGACAGACAAAACTTTTTGCGTCGAAGGTACCTAAGAAAGACTATCGTCTTTAATAAAGTGCCCATTCAGCTACATGAGTTACCATTCCGGAAGAAATATCGCCTGATGAACCACCACATCTTGCAGGTCAGCCTCCACAAGAATTCTCGTTGCTGCTTGGTGGCTGTTTTCGTTCCTACTGGTATCGTCATACACCGCCAACCTGGCGTCCTTCTTGACTCGAGAAAGGCTGCGGTCACCAATAGAAAGCGTCGAAGACTTGGAAAAGCAGACCGAGGTTCTGTATGGCTGTGTCCGCTTTGGATCTACACAGGCTTTCTTCAAGGTATGAGCTCGTTTCTGAACTTTATGCTTAATGTTTTCAAATGAAAGTTCATATGCATGAACTTCGCGAAAGTTGTTTGTGCCTCGGGAATTTTTTGGTAAAATGAAAAACAATTATTGCAGAGTTCGTCCTACTTGTTCATGATGAACACAGACCACCAAAGCGAAGCACCAAAGAAAAACAGACACATGAACTTTTTACTTCACTCTTGTTTGCTTGGTTTTATAGAGCGGAACTCCGAAATTCTTTGCCAGCAAAATTATCAGTAGGCAGCTTTAATAAAATTTATTTGTACTAATAAGTTATTGATTAAATATTCCATAAGTGTCATGTGAACTGGGCTTGAAAGTGAAGGTGCAAAATCAACAGGCAACATCGAAGTAAAAATGCATGTACACTGTTATACTACGCACGGAGGACATATTTGTGTTTACAAATCAGAATTTGTGTATACCTACATTTTCATGCAGTATATGTTAATTTTACATATATGTAACATACATCTGTGATTGTGTTCTAGAAGCAATTTTCGTTGTCGTGAAACCACGACACGACCACACGCTTCTACAATCGGTGTACTAGCAATCGGATATTGAGCCTGATTGATATTAAGGAAAGAGCTTGGTCCTGATGACTTCATACGGAATGAGCTGCTCGAAGTTTCGACGTTTTCGCAAGCACGTCCTAAAAATTTGGTCATTGACTGTGCAGCACTTTCGAGCGTGGTACATTTTGAGTGTTTGTGACACACACATCAAATGGTACGCTTTATGCGCAGGATTCCAAACATGAGACATACGAGAGGATGTGGAATGTCATGAAAGACAACCTGGTATCGTCCAACGCCGAGGGCGTTGAGCAGGTAGAGCGTGGAGGCTACGCCTTTCTGATGGAATCAACCAGCATAGACTATGTGGCTCAGCGTCGGTGCGAACTCACACAGCTCAGAGGGCTTCTGGATTCAAAGGGATATGGTATTGCGATGCCACAAGGTATGTGATAACATTTATTTATCGTTTCTCCTGATGTAAAACGTACACGTACATATTACACAACATTGACTAGATTAATATGTGAAAATAATACGACGAGCTTGAGTTATGGTTGCACTGCTTATTTATGAAGTAACGTCACACAAAATGGTATATATAGGCCTTACTGTCAGGAGGTTAATGAACAGACAAGACTGCGGACAAAAAAATTGATCGGTTTCGTCACTAGGGCAAAGCTATGAGTGCAGTAGCAAAACATTTTAATATCACGTGAAGACCGACAAGCATCTCGATATATTGAGCACGCCGATACGGCACTAAGAATGATGGCTGATAACGCATAGGTCTGAGATGAACAAGTGTGATCTAGTTACGCGTTTGTATTTGAGGAATGCGCTGAAAAATGTCTGCAATGCAGAAGACGACGCTGTTGGATTTTTTTTAAACATGAAAGTGTTCTATGCCGGTTTCCACTAAGACTTCAGTGACTTATTTCTGTCGCGGATATGACGTTGTAAAAATAACGTCACCACGTGAGAAAGAAAGAAGCATTCAAGAAGTTTTCCCATTGATCATCAAACCTCTGACTCTTGGGGAAACGGGGAAAACCACCAAGTATTTTACCAACTAAGATATTGAGACAATTTTTGATTGACTGATTGATTGATTGATTTGTGGGGTTTAACGTCCGAAAACCACCATATGATTATGGGAGACGCCGTAGTGGAGGGCTCTAGAAATTTCGACCACCTAGGGTTCTTTAAGTTGTATCCAAATTTGAGCACACGGGCGTACAACATTTCTGCCTCCATCGGAAATGCAGCCGCCGCAGCCTGGATTCGAACGCGTGACCTGCGGGTCAGCAGTTAAGTAGCTGAGCCACTAGACCACCACGGTGGGGCAAGGTGTTGATACAAAAGCTGGGCTTGGTATGAACACGCCCTATGTCTTTCACACATTCTCGTTAACTCCGCGCTTTTTGTAGGCGAACCTCGGAGGTGCTGCCATGTGTAAGTGCTTAAATAAGTAATGGAGCACAACGCAGTTTAAGCATGGTATTCGAGATTGTGCACTGGCATGCAGTCTTGGAATCAATGATTAAATCTTCACGTTAGCAGTGAACAACCCTGACCGAAGGAGCATCGGAGAGTCACCGACGTAGTTATGTTTTTTTTTCTTTCGCTGGAAATCCCTTTATGTATACGTCCTGTACAGGGTGTGGCCACCTGCCTGGCTAATGCCACTTTGGGACTGGGAGGTCAAGCCTCGCTTCTTGTTAGCGCGTAACCTCTCAATGCTGACGTCGTGCAGCTTTTACACGCATGTTACATGCATGATACGTTCCCCACCACCGACTACTTCAATTGTGATAGCAGTGGTCACTTTAATAAAGCTGCTGCAATAAGCAATGCAGCAAGGGAACGATGTCGACGGGCGAACGTCGCGCCTAAGTGGAACGCTACTGAGACCAGCAGGACGTAGAACGCCGGCTCGCGTTCTTGGCTTAAGCTACGAACCTTTGTGTCCCGCGTTGCTCAAGCACAGTTTATACGCTTGACCGCTCCCGTAGGTTTCACGAGCGCACACCGTGCTGTTCCTCTTCATAACGGAAGATGTTTGAAGACGCGCTTAAAGAATAACAGTGCTTAGTGTGTGCCAGTTAATGTCATCTTTGTTCGCGAATAACGATACGATGTGTTCAGGTATATGACGAAAAATTCAGCAGAGTCCCCGCACCTGGGAATTAACGTTATGCGAAGCATGCGGAGGGAAGGTGACTGTGTTGCAACTTTTTTATTGAGCGACACGTCATGAAATGACGTCCCACTGCGGTGGTCTAGTGGCTAATGCATTCGGCTGCTGACCCGCAGGTCCCATGATCGAATTCCGGCTGCTACGGCTGCACTTCCAATGGAGGCGGAAATGTTGTAGGCCGAAGTGCTCAGATTTCGGTGCACGTTAAGGAACCGCAGGTGGTCGAAATTTCCGGAGCCTTCCACTACGGCGTCTCTCATAATCATATGGTGGTTTTGGGACGTTGAACAACACATACCATTCAATCATTCATGAAATAACGCTAAATATATGTACAAATGTTGCACACGCAGACATATGTTGAAGAGTTAGAGAGGTTCATATAGCCTGTTGTTTGCACTTGCGCAACGATGCCAACTGGAACATGCGTATTAGCAACACACACAACCTGATTTGAAGCGCCCATGCTCGCGAGAATGCTGTGCCTGGACACTGCAACATAAACCGACTTCAGCGCATGGCAACTTACCACAATTGACGTTAACCGAACGTGACGGCTGTATCGAAGAAATACATAAGTAATGTTTATAAAACTACGTAGGCAATACTGCAACCACTACAGGCGTTTCACAAAGATTAGCGTCTATTTGAAAAGTATTTTCGATACCTGACACTAATACACAAGAAGGCAATCTTTGAGATAGTGGTGAGAGAACAACAGGAATCGAGAGTATTGCTGCACAATAGATTCGAGGCTCTGAATGGTGTAACCGACGTTAGCGTTTATAATATGAAGGATAATCTTATTAGTAGTATTAAAAAGTGTGCAAGAGAATTCGGAGGTGCAGTCACTAGACTGAACGCTGGCAAACTATCTGAGGAGACAAAAAATGTCATTAAGAGATGACAAACCACGAATGCATAAAATATTACCATCAACTAAAGCTAGTGGAGATTTCGAAGTTATTAACTAGGCGTAAGGTAGCCGACACCAAAAGGTATAACATGGAGAGAATCGAGCAGGCTGTAAAAAGTGGCAGAAGCCGAAAAGCTGTGAAGGCTAACATGCGCATCGGCGAAAATTGAATGTATGCATAATAAACAAGTCAGAAAATGTCATACTTATTATATATAGAATAGTTGGAGTGGCGGAAACGTTCTACAGAAATTTCTGCGGAAGCCGAAATAACCAGAAAGATATCGTAAGAAGCAATATTAACTCAGAAAAATTCGACATCTTACCAGTAACAACAGGGAAAGTACGGAAAACCCTACAAGGAATCAAACTGCTGGTAAGGATGAGGTAACAACAGACCTACTGAAAGATAGCAGAGAAATTTTTCACTGGCCACCTTACAAACGCAGTCTCTATTGCACGGGAAGGGTACCAAATCTTAGAGAAACACCAACATCTTAATGCATAAGAAAGGAGATGTCATCGGAGTGAAAAATACAGGCTGATGAGCACATTGTGAACAATAATTTATTGATTACCAACTATTTACAACAATAATAGGTAACAGACTGAGGGCGACATTACACTTCAATCAACCAAATGACAGCTAGACTTCTCCGCAATAGACCACACTTATAGTGCCAACCAGCTGATAAATAAACGCACAGAATACAACCAACTCCTATGCATAGCCTTCACAGATTACGAGAAGGTGTTTTACTCAGTCGAAACATCAGCAGTAATGCAGAAACCATGCATTAGGCACATCTACGAACCTTGCATAAACACACTGAAAGAAATTTACAGAAGAGCTACAGCCATCATAGTTTTCCACAAAAAATGCGACAAAATCTCAATAAAGAAGGGTGTAAGACAGGGAGACGCGATCTCTCCAATGCTAATCACCGCATGTTTACAGGCGGTTTTTCAGGGTCCTACATATACACGAGTTAGAAATAAGACTTCATAGGAAGTATCCTAGTAACCTGTGACTAGCTAATGAAATGGCCTTGATCAGTTACTCAGGGGATTATTTCCAGCTCACGATTACGGGATTGGACACGGAAACCAGAAGAGTAGGTCTGAAAATTAATATGCACAAAACTGAAGCGTTGACAAGTTTCGGCAGAAAAGAGCACATTGCGAAAGGGGGAGAGACGCTGGAAGTTGTAAATGAATGTCTACTTGGGACAGGAAGTAACCGTGGAGTCAAACCTTGAAAATAAAATAACTAGAAGAATAAGGAAAGGGTGGATCCCATTCGGAAAGTATTTCCGAATCATGTATAATAATCTACCACTAACCATCAAGAGCAATATTTTTGCCGGTACTTGCCTACGGAGCAGAAACCGGGAGGCTTACAGAGATGGTTCTGCTTGAATTGAGGACGACGCATTGACTGATGGAAAGAAAAATGATGGGAGCAACCTTAAGAGACAAAAAGAGAGCAGAGTGGGTCAGGAACCAAACCGGGGTAAAGAATATATTGGTTGAAATTAAGAAGAAGAAATAGACATGGGCCGGGCACGTAGCACTAGGCAGGATAACCGCTGCTCATGAAGGATAACTGGCTGAATTCTGAGTGAAGGCAAGTGCTCGAAAGGGATGCAGAATTTAGGTGGGCCGATGACATTAAAAAGTTCGCAGCTATAACGTGACAGTAGAAGGCACAAGACCAAGTTTATTCGCAGGTCATGGGAGAGTTTTTGGCCCTGCAGTGGAGATGCGTACGTCCATCTGTCCGTCCGTGCTTCCATCCACCTGTCCATCCGTGTCTGTCCGTCTTTGCGTCCGAAGAGCCGGACGGCAGCACGGACAGATGGATGGAAGGGTGCGCGAATGGACGCGCGGATGAACGGACGCACGGACAGACGCTTCGTCCCACTCATCATAGTTTACTTCATGGGTATGCTGTGAAAACCACTAACGCCACTTAGATTTTCTCCCAACGCTCGGCTTACTATTACAGTGATCGCTCCATATACCATAATTTTGGTATACGGTTTCATTCGCAGATAGAATATGGAGCTATTTCTAGTTGACTTTGAGATTTATTTGAAAATTTTGGGGCACATATTGCGCTTTATTGTTTGCGTCGCTTATTTGCGGAAGCCTCAACTACCTATCGACAGTGTTTTCTGATCTTGGCTGAAAGTGTGGCAGGGTCCCTTAAAATAACCTGTATATAGAAGATTATCCTTCAGCCCTATTTACTGGCGCCGTGAAGACAATTTGCCGACTTTGATGGGACGACATTGACTAAAGATTGCCGTGCACTTGCACTGTTTGTATGCATGATTGATCGTTATATCACTATTCGGAGACCAGTAGGCTAGAAACGCAATCTGCAATCGCGTCAAAAGTCACGTGTGCTTGTGACTATTCAATCGTAAAAACACGTGTCAAAAACTTCAAGAAGCAACATTTTCGCAACTTCCAGCCGGCAAGAAGATGTAACTGTGCATGCGCAGACTAGCATCTCGTATAGCGGAAATTGCTGGTTTGGTAAAAAACAGAAATAAACGAATATTTGAAACTGAACACTTGCTAGGCGGCTACCTAATTTGAAGGTCTGCTGGAATGATCCCCTGGTGGTGAATAACAATTTTAGGGTGGCACTCTGAATGTACACAGCATGAGTTGAACTTCTAGCCATGCCAGTTTCATTACCACGAGGGTGAATGACAAGAATACTCATGTGTTAAGATTTGTGTGCATGATAAGGAACTCTAGACTCTAAGAACTACTTACCAGAGTGCTGCACTATTTTTAGGAGAGTATTTTCTTGTCCCATCTTTCACTCTCACTCCCAGAGTAAATCACCTTTTTTTGAGGCAAAGTTTAGTTATTCCCCCATAAAGGTTTAAGGTACCTCACCTGAAAAGAGTAACCTCACCCGAAGTGCTCTTATGTCTCTGTTTCTTCATATCACAAGTAATGCCCATGATCTGTCTTGACATTTTCTAATTTAGATATGCAGATTCGAGTGTTTCAGCACGCGCGACAACTAAACAGATTGTAATTCATGTGTTTGCTTTGTGTCTCGAAGGGTGGCAACGTCGATCTGACTTGTTTCGCTGTAAACAAAGATTAGCGTAGCCAAAGTTTTGTGTGGCGCTCGAACTGACTCGTTAAGGGGTTATCTATTTATGTGTGTAGGAAACATCGCACTTCTGGACTACACACTGAAACAATGTCGTTTTCGTCATTCTTGATATATTTTTGGTCATTCTTGTTCAACTCGTGTGACTAAAGCCATAATACTTCGCTGTAGCTGTGCCATACATTAGGCTTATTAGGAAGCATCCTCCCTGTTTAACGTTCATAGTGAGAAATATGAATTACAAAATAACAATAAAGCATTATCTGTTTCAATTTAGTTTCGAGAAAGACCAATTCAATGAGCTGATATTATCTTATATAACTACATAAATACGCAGCCAGAAACACCGATTTTTTCTTCAAGTGCCTCCGAGTGCACAAAAATTTACTGAGAAGCGCTGAAAGCGCTGTTCTTTGTAGTATTTGTCTTTAATGTCACAACAAAAAATAAAATACTTTTTACTGCATATATGGTCGGGTATTAAGTAGTGATAGTCCACTCGTGGTGTGCAGGCGCATCCATATATTGATTAGGAGCGTCAGTATAACCAGGTTTCACTCTGCCATGCTTTAGGAAAATGCGTGAATTCCACTCGCTCCAAGAGAAGTAGTGTATAAAGCAGTTTCACTCTCTCTTTTCATACACAGTGAAAACGCATTTGACTTTATTCGATGCTTTGCAAAAGTAGAACACCACTTCGCGTTTCTAGCACATTTGCAATAACTTCCACAGTCTTTAGAGTGTACTTGATACGTTGTCCACAATTACGGCGTGGGTCATTAACAAGGTTGTTGTGAGCTAGGAAACACCTGCAGGTTATGTTATTGTTAGGGGTCCTTTCCTATGCGTACCTCCATGAATACGCTTCCAGCATAACCGTTAGGCAGCATAGTCTTAATTCAGGCTCTCTTGTAATGAAGGTTCGAAAGTACTCTTTTTGTATGGAAGGCATTCCCGAGATTACAAATGTACTAATTCTACAAAGCGTTTGTAATTACTAACAGAAACAAATATATTTATGTGTACGTGGAAGGTGTGATGAGAACGGAGTCGCAAATGGCTACTCGCACTAATTCGATTTCAGCATCGCGTTGATGACACGCCATCACAAGCTGGGCCCTTTCTTCCAACGCAGGTTCACCGTACCGCAGCGCACTCTCATCAACTATTCTACGTCTTCAAGAAAGCGGGACATTACAAACGCTCAAGGACCGCTGGTGGAAGGTCAAGGAGCCAGCGAGGCGATGTCCTGACGACCAGGCGGCGTCCAAGAAAGACGCGGTGAGCGAGCTAGGCCTGCCCAAGGTTGGCGGCGTTTTCGTCGTACTGCTTGCCGGACTTGGTCTGGCTTGTCTCATCGCCTTCGCCGAGTTCTTCTTCAAGGTGCGTTCATCGCGCGAAAAGCGTCGCAATGCTTCGACAGGTGCTTCGACATCGGGACGACCGGTAGATGTGAGTGTCCTCAACGCTCTCTTTTGCTTTTCACGCAGGCGCGAAGGCTTAAGCTGCTCTGCTACCCTCATGTCATGAAGTTGTTTTGGTCTGGCTAGAATTTGTCTTTGTTTCTGTTCCCATTGTTGCATTTCACACCTGAAGGAGTACGTACAATATTGTTTATTTAGGTTATTTGGTTCGTTCATGCTTTCATTCATTAGTTATTACTTGGTTAGTGATTCATTAGCCAGTCAGTCAGTCAGTCAGTCAGTCAGTCAGTCAGTCAGTCAGTCAGTCAGTCAGTCAGTCCGTCAGTTCCAATACCTTGAAAACTCCAGTTTAGGATTTTCATATTACGGTTGGGAAAAGGTTTAAAATAGCATTTGTTTTTCAGCATCTCAAAACACGGGCATGCAAGCCAGAGATAGAGAGAGAGAGAGAGAATACGGATGAAAGAAAGGTATGGAGTTTAACCATTGCTAAGTCTGGTATGCTACCTTGCACTGGTGAAGGGGTAAGGAGAATAAAAGTTTGAAAAAGGGAGAAGGATAGAAAAGTCACTCATGCTGTCGACGAAACTTTATATATCTTTATTTATATCTTAAGGTCTATGCTGCGCGTCACTCGCTAAACACAACATTTCATTGCGACTAGTAGAGTTTTTTAACCTTGCTGGGATAGTTTGATTTAACTTATTATTATAGCAATAAATCAGTGATCTTGAAATAATGAATACATTGTGTGTATGAGTGATTTTTTGAGAGCTGTCACATTACGCATTGCTACCGTTTGTAGCTCCACAGATAAAGCACCGAAATGTAGGAGTGGCGTAATTTTCAGTGTTAAAACTACGATAAAAATATAAGACTTGAAATAGTGGTAGTCTCTTAATTAATTTTGAGCACCTGGTGTGTCTAGAGCGCACTTTCATTGGAACAGTGGTGTTATTTGAATTTCGCTCTCATTTAGACGTGGTGGTCATGACCTTAAGTATAATCTGGGCCATTGATCTAATTCAAAGGTGCTTGCAGGTATGTTGTCTTATTATCTTCCCTTGAAGAAACAGCGTATATATTTTTCAGTTTAGTAATTTTGCAAATTTATGCCAATGGCAACAAGAAAAAAACGGTAGTACCGGGGGACTGTCATAAGGAAACACCAATTTATTTTCCTTCTTCCAATTTCTTTGCAGATCAGTGGCAAGTACCTCCTGTAGGTGGCCTCATAAAGTGGATAAATGAATTGTTCAAAAGTTTCTAGCACGGACAATGCTGCCAACGTCGACAAATAGAGCTGAAGTGTCTCCTTTAAAAACTGTCGACTGTATGCAACTGCCACATCATTTTTTTCCAGGAAACTACGCGAGGCTCTAAGTACAAACAACGTTTAATAAATTTGTAAACATTCCGTATCTTTTTGTCTTTATGGATTTCCTAGAATTGAAGTTATACGGATCGGAAGATTTATGTGGCCTCTGTCAGGAAGTTGTCGCCTAACCATACCAGAAAATACGTTGTTATCATGAGAAGAACTTACGTATATAAGAAAAATAAGTGACAGGTAAGGATGTTCGAAAGTGGAGATTCAAAGTTTTCTCACAAAATATAATATTACAAATTATAACTACCGAAGCGTCTAAAGAAGTCTAGGACTGGGCGTTGTGCTTTGTTTTGTAGTCTCTTAATCTGCCTGTGTCGGTGATATCCAGTTGTTAGCGTGCTTTATCGATGAAAACTGCGTTTCCGTAACAACACTTCCTGCTTCGATTTATTACTAGATCCACAAGCAGCTAGTAGTAGTAGCCTTGCTGGTGTCAAGATGGTTAAAGTATACTAACGGTATAAGCAAAACTGCCCGAAAATGTCGTGCATTTGTAGCTTTGTAGGCACGCGTGCTCCGATTTGGGTGCACGCTAAAGAACCCCAGGTAATCTAAATTTCCGGAGCCCTCCACTAGAGCGTCTCTCATAATCATATGGTGATTTTGGGACGTTAGACCCCACATATCAATCAATCATTTCTAGCCTTGTTCATAACACCCCAAAGTAAGAGTGTAAATAGGATGTTGTGAGGGTGTTTTATTCATGAACACCTCAAAATTAAAAATTGGAGCGTAAAAAGGGTGTTTATATAGGTGATTTTCATGCGTACACTCCTTTTACACCTTTTAGGGTGTAAATTTGTTTATAGTGCGTAAGTACATCTTCACAGCCCGTTTACAACGATGCACTGACTATGAGACCACCTTACTGGACGATTCACGTACTTCAATATATTTTTATGTATTCTCTGCTGCCCGCAAGCTCTTGCATACGCGTATATATTCAAACATTTGTTTCGGGGCAAAAAGAGAAAAAATAAAGATACCTTAGCCCGTACCACAAGTATAACGACAGGAAGAACGCGATAAGTGGCACTGAGACACACGGGGCCGGCTCGCGCACACCGGTAGACAATCCGGTGTTACGGTCTTTACGGCTCAATATTTTGTTTCCGTATGCACGTGCTCCACTATGTGTACAGATTACATTGTTGTAAAAGCTTGAAAACTACAACCTCTCCTCTCTTCAAGGTGATTATGCAAGATTAGGCGTAATCTCCATGAAGAGGGTTGAAACCTTGCTGCTGGTTCCATATGAATAGTGACTTGTTGTTTTGCTCACCACTAGATGACGCGAAAAGAGGCAGTGATTGCTCTTGCTGACGCTGGAGCGAGGTGCAAGCAGCCGCTGGAGCGCGCAGGCCACGCACTCAAGCGTTTCCTTTAATAAAAATGACGGCTCTACACGTTATCGCGCACAGAGAATAAAGCCCAAACTCCATAAGCGCGAAAATTCACGCGACAGCGACGAGCGACGCGACGTGGATCGGCGTCGCGCGATCAGTCGCTAGCGCAGGCAAACCTCATTCACGCGACGGCTTCGGCGAGCGAGTTACACTGTTGCTGGCATGAGGCCGTCAACTCGCACCAAGAAAACCGCGTAGCGAGCGGTTTCCAATTTAAAAATAAGATATATTGTTGTGTAATGGAACGGAAAGTGTTTATTATTGCCTTGCAGCATTTTTTATATGCGCATGCGTAATAAACATTGCGTTATTTCTTGTTGCGCATACGTGACTCGGGCAGGGTCACGTGCACCTATGTAGTCTTCGTCTTTTCCGGTTTTTCGCTATTGGCTGCTTGAGCCCAGCACTTCCGGGCGATGAGCGACGGTTTCCAAATCTGGAGAACCGAGCGATCACGCGAAAATGAGCACGCGACACGTCGCGCGAACGCCCTGTTTCGTCGCTCATAGCGTCGCTCGTCGCTGTCGCGTGCATTTTTGCGCTTATGGAGTTTGGGCTTAAATGCATTTTTACAAACGACATACTAAAGCTGCAGAATTATATAAAAGTGTGACATTGGTCCCACGAGATCGAGCTATGATTTTGAGGTCAGGTTCAACCAACAGAACAATGAATTTATTTTATCTGGTGCAGGTGAGCTTGTATAATTGCCGTAAGAACATAAATGGAATTATCAGAGATAATAAAATTTTCTGAACTTACGTCGCGATGGCTGTTCCAGTTATGTGAAAGGCGGTGTTATTTATTGCGATAACAAATATATGAACACTCTCGGCTGTATTTCGCCGCCGGCGTCGGAATGGGCGTCAATGTCTTTCACCGTACATGTATACGTATCTATATATATGAAAGCACAAAAACGAACAAAAAAATCTCAGGAAAAAGACCGTGGCGCGCGGAATCGAACGTGGGACCTGCGCGTCGTCAATGCGAGGCGTTAACCAGTACTACTTTGGGCGAACAAACGGCAAGCTATTCATATCTACCACTTACCGATGTTAGCGAGCATCTCGGGGAGGAAGGGGGGGACTATTGTGTTTTCAGCATTATCAGCAAGATGGCGCAGGGGGAAGTGGTTCTTAAAATTGGAAAAGAAAAGAAAAGTGAACCCCGCAACTGTCTGCAGCTAAGTGCGACACCTCAGCAGTGGTTCACATGGGAAGGGGAATGGGGGATAATAGACTTGAGCGAAGAGAGGAAAGAGAAAGGAGAGAGCGAGCAAAGGAAGGGGGAGACGCACAGATCGTCTACCAAAATCACGGGGCGCGAATTCTCTAAATTCGCTCACGCAGTCCGCTTCCGTCTACAAAGTCGAGCAGCGCTGAAAGGGCACGCTTGATATGCGCGCGGCCACTGTTCGGGAACAAGAGGTGCTCAGTTGTTGTCCGAGGCAGGCCGAGAGCTCCGTACGTTGCGAGCATCACCTGTCTGCTCGCGTCACCAGCCGGGCAATGAAGCAAAAGGTGGTCCAGAGTCTCCAGGTCGCCGCAGTCCATGCAGTATGGACTGCCACGCCCGGAGTGCCGATGTTTTCGCTCGGCGGTGTAGTTGTCTCCGGTGCGGAGACGGAGAAGGAAACCGCGGTCTCGTCTTGGGAGTCCCTTGAGAGGGAGCCGCCGCGGCGGCTTTCCAGCTGCTACGCGAGGGTCGGGATGACGCTCGCGCACGTAGCGGGCGGTGAGGAGACGGCCGGCATCCGCGGAGCACACGAAGTTGGTGACGCCGGTGTCGGGGTCGTGCGCATCCCTCGCGGCACAGTCGGCCGCCTCGTTGCCGGGTGTTCCGATGTGCGAAGGCACCCAGTGCAGCGAAAGGTCGCACCCCGTTTGCTGCACGGCGTGCAGCTTCCGGGCAACTCTCTGCGCAAGGAGGCTGCCGTCTTCCTCGCGCGAGATCGCGGCCAAGGCCGCCCGGGAGTCGCAGATGATGGCTGCAGCGCTCATGGGTGCCCGCTCACTGAGGAAATCGGCTGCCAAATTTATAGCGGCGAGTTCCGCCACAGTGGAGGAGGCGAGGGAGGGGAGGCGGCACTTGAGAACCGCGCCGACTGATGGCACAACGCAGGCGGCGGCCGCGGAGCCGTCGCGAAGCACTGACCCGTCGACGTAAACAAGCAGCCGGCCGTTCAGCTGTTCGTGAAGGAGGGCGGAGCACTCCTGCTGCATCGCTGCCAGCGGGGTGCGCGCCTTCGCTTTGATGCCGCCAATGGTCTTGGTGATCACCAGAGGGGTGTGGCGGTAGGGTGGGATAGCCAGCCAGCTGGGGTACTGCATGTCTGGCACAACCGTCAAGAGCTCACTCGCCCGCTGCCCCATGGATGAGTGAGGTAGAGGCAAGATGGCGCAGTGAGCGCGCGGTGGCGCACATCTCTCACGCGTTTGGCCGCGTAGAGAATAAGAGGGTGTATGCTCGATCACACACCTTTATATTGCAGTGGGAGAATCCTACGTCTTGGCTATCCTATGGGTTCCAACAGAACGATTTTGTTGTAGTTACCGGGCGCACAAAGGTCACTGCAGTCGTTGCACAGCTTCCATTAGCGAAAAGAGCGCGCTTTTTTGACACAGTGAAGTGTTAACTGAGACGTGTATTCGCGTCACTCTGTAACTGTGAGTACGTTTCGTGCGTCATTTGTGTGTGAGAAACGCGGGGCACGTTTCATTGTGCTTGCCATTCTGCGCGTGTCCTTCCAATTTGTTGCTGTCGAGTTCATTGCTTCGACTTTGCGGTAAAGCTGTGACTTTTTTCCATGGGCGTCCCAGTTTTTACAGCATATTGAGAGTTGCGGGGCTGCAGTACACCGTCATGCACTTCTTCGCTTTGACCTTCCCTGAGAAAAGCGCTTTTATACTTCCATTTTGAAATTTCCACTACGAATTGTTTGCGGTAGTTTTATATTGTTTCATGTAATGGATATGGCTTTATGATAAGCGGTCTAATTCCCCCCCCCCCCCCGCGGGTGGGAGATGGCGTGTATAGCCAGCAGTATTATACACGTGCTCATCGCTAAACGGGCCGTGGTTCACATACAGAAAAGGATTCGCGTTTCACCCTCACATCGTGCCTCTCTACTCCAATGGGCTTACACGCCCAAACAATGTATTGTTCAATTCGATTCAATTCACTTTATTTCTTTTCAGACTTGAAAGAGAGTGGACAGGGATAAAAGCTACCACACCTTGGTAGAGGTCCTGCCCCATTTACAAATGACAGCAACACATTGCAGAGAAAGTATAAGCGACACATTAAAAACGAAGTAATACGCGATAACAATACAGTTTAAATAAAAAACAAAACGTTTGTATGCGTCATTATATATTTATATATGTACAGACAATAAAATATTTGCCTATGAACGAAATTGCGGATTTTATAGATTTACATTTTTATACCCGATACACAAGTATAAATAAGCAGGTCGATATACTCAGGTGCATACGCCTTCTGGTAACAAGTTCTACACAACTTAAACACGAAGGTAAGGTACGAAAGAAAAAAAATATACATTATTTACAGTAATAGGAATCTGTGTGACCTGACTGACGAAATTGTCTTATTTCTTGATTGTAGTTGCACAAAGGGTCAAAATCGGCCTTTGTAAACTTATTAAGTATGACTGGCACAGTATGTTTCAACAATTGTTGATGATATTTGACTCGAGGTGTAGGGACATGCCATTTTTTCTTATGCCTAGTATGTCGAATACTGTGGTTTACATTGAAATCAGCCAGCGAAAGTTTAATAAAATTATTGGACTTTAGGTATGACTTGTAAGTTAAAATAGGCGATAATTGTATAAAATGAACACAGGTAGAATATGAAACTTTACGAACAGATCTGTCTGGCTCCTCCGCATTTCTGTTCGATGCTGCTTACCTAGCAGTGGATACGCGGCTCTAAGGAACTCGGCAGGTTTGGATATCTGTCGTGTATCAGTTGACAAATGCAACGCTATTAGTGAATGCTATACAGTAAGGCTCTATATATAGTCTGGCAGTTTTATGGAAACATTGTAAGTATGGTTTTTCTAGATAAATATGTTTTTGCAAGGAGCACTCCAATCTGAGCAAGTAAACATCGAAGCGTGGCCTCTTGGTGGACTTCTGAAATATAATGAAGTTTAGAGTTATAATTTCCAAAATACAGGAGGAAAACAAATTTCGACAAGAAAAATTCAGCGAGCTTACTCTTATTTGCTTCCGAAAAAAACTTTTTCTCACTCTTCTAGCTTTCGCCGCGACTCTGCTGCGTCTTCCGCGCAGGCCTGGCGCTTTTTTTACTGGTACAGTCACGCTGAAACGTCACGCTTTCTAATTTCTTAAAATACATTTTGACACAACAGCTATTTATCCTGGCCATCATATATTCGATGCAGAAAAAGCGAAACCTCCATCAGTATGACGACACCAATTGTTTCTTAGCAACCAGTTTCAGAGACTTCAGCCAGCTTCGATTGCACGAACAGGTCTAGTGGCTAAGGTACTCGGCTGCTGACCCGCATGGCGCGGGTTCGAATCCCGGCTGCGGCGGCTGCATTTCCGATGGAGGCGGAAATGTTGTAGGCCCGTGTGCTCAGATTTGGGTGCACGTTAAAGAACCCCAGGTGGTCGAAATTTCCGGAGCCCTCCACTACGGCGTCTCTCATAATCATGAAGTGGTTTTGGGACGTTAAACCTCACATATCAATCAATCGATTGCACGAACACTGCTACGCCACCTGCCGCTTGCCTGGACACATGCTCGCGCCACACATGACTTCAGACCAGGTGCGCATGCACTCCTTCTTTCTGTATAAAGGCGGCACGCTGTAGCGGCGGCCAATTATGGGGAGACCAAAACCAAAAAAGCCGCTACACTGCGAATCACTGTGCGCTTCCAAGCGAGACTACTGGGCTCGACTGCTTTAGCGTGGTATTTGCGTTTCCAAGCAAGACTACTGGGCTAGACTCGTTTAGCGTGGTAGCGCGTTTCGAAGCGAGACTACTGGGCTAGACTCGTTTAGCGTGGTAGCGAGTTTGGAAGCGAGACTACTGGGCTAGACTCATTTAGCGTGGTAGCGCGTTTTGAAGCGAGACTACTGGGCTCGACTCGTTTAGTGTGGTCATCGACGTAAAACAGCCGAAACAGCGATATTCAACTGTGACCAACTGTGCTTTAACTTGGCATCACAAGGCATATATTCCTGTACCTTAAAGCTACTTGGGCTTACTTCACTTCATTTGGCATCACCTCGTACGCCGAGACCAGACAGGAACCGATTAGAACCACTACGCCTTGGTCCTTTAGGGCAAGGTACGCACACTTTTCACTTTTTTCCTTGAATTTTAAATTGGACATGAAGACTCTGTCAACTCATCAGAAATTGTTTACTTGGCTTGGATGAACAGAAAATGCAAAAACGAGAGAGAAATAGGAAGCAAAGAGGTTGACGATTGCACCTAACAGGGCACAATTATGTAACAGCAGCGAGGTTTAGAAAACTTTCCCTTCTTGAAGACTCATCAAAAACCATGATACCGAATCCAGATTTCTCGCACCTGCACTTCACATGGAATAATAAATGGTGTCCCACGCGTAAATTGGAAATCTTGGTAACAAAATTACGTTGCCATGTACCACCTCTTAATTTCTACTTAAACAGGTCTGGTCTGGTGCCATCCCCTTTGTGCTCAAGCTGTAACGAACCTGACCATATCGACCATTTTCTTATCACATGTCACCGATTCAAAAATCAAAGAAAAAACTGCTTCGAAATTTTATTCAGAAAATTAGGAATATCACTTAATACTCCCAATATTTTGTCTTTTGGGGCCATTTCATTGGGACGTAGCGACAGGAACATCTGCGAGGCTCTCTGCGAATTCGTATATAACACAAGAAGATTACCTTGCTGAGTCAGCCATCAGCTCTCAAATTTTACTAGTCACACTACCACTTATTATTTAGCTGATACACAGTAATGATTCAACTTTCAGGAGAATTTCATATAACGATTCCACCACAGATATTCAACAAATTCTATTATTTCTCCCCCCCCCCCCTTCTTTTCTTTTTTTTAAGATTGCGCCAAATTAATTTCACAGTCAAATCACAGTAATCATATTCCCCTAATCTAGAAAATCTCAAGGTATTTACTTGCATTAACCACCGGCTTCTTGGCCAATCCCCCTTAGTGGGTGAGAGCCACAAAAGAAAGGAACAAGCAAGCAAGCAATGCCTTCCGTTAATGCCGAGAAAGCAGGAGTGGGCATCTACTCAACAGAATTAGATTGGTCTTATTCACTGCAAATGCCAGATTTGACGCCAATATTCCAGGCAGTATTATTGGCAGTGATTCTGGCCATACCAAAGCTCGCAACATATATCTCTTGGGTTGTTATACTGACCGATTCTTGGTCAGTTTGAACTGCCCTGACAGCACCAAAGACATCACTTTGTCAGAATTTCATACGTATATACCCAATCCCGCTCATGTTATCCTATCTGTTTGGAAGCCAGGTTACACTGAACTGAAACTAAATGAAGCGGCTGACACACTAGCGGGAGAATCAATCTAGGACCCCGTCTTGAATATTCTAAGACCCTGCTGCCCATATATAATCATGCGATTCTGAAATTTCTGTATACGGCAGGAACACACCAGCTTCTCAGTTCTAAATGGCGTAGATTTTCAGCTCCTTAAGTTTCGCTGGTACAGCGCTTGGTGTGAAACAATACAATTCGAAGTGACATTCACTAAATTGCGATGCATGATTCTACCTTTAAACTTTTGAATATACAGACTTCGTTTTGTTTTTGCCCCTCACTGTCACAACTGCACACAAACAGAAACCATAAAGCACGTTTTAAGAATGTCGCAGGTATCGAAATTTACTGCAACGGTTTCTAATACCAGCTTTCCAAAAACACGGGCTTAAGGTGTCTACAACAGTACTGCTCTTTCTAGGGGCTTCGGCACTAAGTCATTGCAACAGAGACACAAGTGGGGCGATATACAACTATATAAAAGAACCAAAACGGCTACCATGCTAATCTCACAAGTGCCTATATACTCCTTACTTATTTTGTAATTAGCCTAATTCATATAGTCTTTACTGTATTTATTTTTTATAATTTTAGATTTTTATTTTTTTCAGTTTTTTCGAAAAGCTTAGCACAACTAAGCTTTTCGGTCATATAAAAATTGGGCATCACACTTCTTATTTTCTTTCTTTTCCCCGACATCCCACTGCCGCGCAATTCGCGGCCGATACTTTGTGGTGGTTTGAGCCATTCCTCTTGGGTCCAACCGACCAACCGACCGACCGACCGACCGACCAACCGACCGACCGACCGACCGACCGACCGACCAACAATGCCTGCGTGCTCTTTCAGGAAGAAAAGCATGGAGGAAAGAAAGATGAAAGAAGCAACAGAAAAGAAGAAAAAAGCTAATAATAGAGGTGTTAACACCAATAAGCAATCAAAAGTTTCCGAACAACGCAATGTCATCTTCAAGCCCACAATTTTGTAATACGTGCATGCGAAAATGATCCGATTGCTCTTTCAGACATCTTCCACAAATAAATAACATAGCGTCACTTGCAGCAATGTTTCCACTGGATCATACAATTACACGTTGTAGTTGCCTGTTAACTTATACGCGAAGACTCACCTTATTTCTGCATTTATCTAGCCTAGCACTGCCGCGCAGGTGAGTGTTACAAAGAAGGGTTGAGTTGCTGTCACCTGCGAAACCACAAGATGAAAAAAGAGAACAGGATTGACGTCAACTAAACCCGGCAAGAAGAAGAAATGAAGCGTGCTAGCTTTTTAAGCAGCGGCCTCGTTCTAGCGACTCCCATTTTACTCTATCACGAAAGTGTGAAAATCTCGATACTGCGAGTCAGCGATACATGAGGTGCGAAACGAAGCTTGAAGCGCACTCCGCGCTTCTGGCTATTTTTGCCTACGTCTCCACAGTTTTGATTTGATTGTTCATTCTTTCCCTTCTTATTTTGACACTTTAGTCTTTTTTTTCGTGCTTCCTGTTCCAGAGCTGCTTACATAGCTTTTGTTTGTAGGGAAACTTCTTACGCGTATAATTTTGCCGCCCTTGTTTCCTTCTTTCATCACTCGCACACCTCGCTGGTCTCGCATTAACTGATATTTTCCTATTCTCATTGCTTCAGTTTACTGCCTCTTTTGATTAATTTGTTCTGCTTCCCTCGTTCGGTGTATGAAATCGCCTTCCTAATAAAAAAGCAACAAATAGATGAAGCTTCTGACTTCTACAAACTGCAACAAATATAGGTTGCTTTTTTACAGCTTTTAGTAACTTCGCGTTCATATTATGCACTTCCTGGCTTGCTTACTACCTCGCTTGCTGGAGTGTTCAAAAAGCGTTCTTGCAGCCAAGAAGCATAACAAATTCTTCCGTATACTTTATTGTATTACGATAACGTGTTTCATAGAAGTTGTCGAGTTACACAACATTAAAAACTTTCTTCCTTCTACATACGCATCTTAAAAGAGAAACGGAAATGGTGTCTCCTTTCTATTATTTTTGCAACCAGAGCGCTTCGTAAGTCGACAGCTGACTTCCTTGACTCTGTACCATTGTCCGATTTGAGTTTTTCTATCATTTTATGTCGAATTTCTTGTCTGTTCCGCATGAACATGAACCTTTTTTTTATCCCCAAGTTGCCTGCAGCATTTTGTAGCTCGACGAAGCTAATGCAAACGCCAAAGAATGATACTTAAGCATTAATCTATACAGCAGTGAGAAGTAGTTGCGCTGAGCGAAGGTCACCAAAGAGGATCACGGATGATGAAATGACACGGAAGTCTACAGAGGGTCACATTGTGTGCTTTTACCGAGGGCTGTCACCTGTAAGCATTCATTAGGGTGTCTGAAAGAGGTTTTTCGAAAACGAGAAAATGGGGTGTTGGCGTACGGACATGTGTATATTGGAGGCTCGAGTATGGATGATAATCAGTAGATATAATGTTCCCTTTTATGTGCAAATATGCATGTCAGTGACTGCCTTCCCGTTGGCTTCATAACTCAATGTTCAGAGTTTCTGCATGGATAAAGCGTAGTTGAATGCTCTTTAGCTTGTAATATACACAGCTTTATCGTTGGTGAGGCGTGAGGAGGAAAATGATTAAGCGCAAGTGGAGAAAAGCATTGTATGTGGTTTTTTAATCCTGCATTCCTTATTACCCTAATATGTTTTGCATGAGTCTTGATGCAGAAAAATTACAAGGCATCTTCCTGTCAACTGTCGCCACGATATCATATTCAGAAGAATCTCTCCGGGTCTGATACAGTTTAGGAAGACGGTTTCATGCATTCAGTAATAATTTTCTCAGGTTAGCAACCTTTACTACAAGATATGGTGGTCTGATACGGCCAAATTGTCATAAGACTGTTGTCCTCTCAATCGATGAGATAGTTTGACTCAGTGGCATGTTTGGCTGTTTTATCTGTAAATACTTGGGGAGGGGGCAGTGTTCTCGGCTTCCTATAGTAGCGGTGAATGCTTCATTGTGCTAATAAACACGTTCGGGACCACGAAAAATATAAAAGTTTTCGCAGGTCTGTATAAGCTCACCAATCACGATGAGTACTCATGCGACATGTGCACCTGACACACCAACCGGGTGCTTGTGTGACCGCTAAAAAATCGATGGTAAAACAAATCAATCCTGGTATTTTGAAAATAACAGTTGAACCCAACGCTAATGAAGCACCATCGCGTCTCGTGCTTTTTTTTTTGTGCGTATATACCAGTATTTATCACCGTTAACTTAACGAGGAGGTATTTTATAAAACAAAACTCGCCAAATTGTTTCAGTTTTTAAACAGTAGTAGATTGGCCATCCACATACTTTTTTACCAATTTCACTGCCCACTGCTGAATTTCACTGCTGAAGGTATGTCATCTACAACATTCAATATGGGCAAAATAATCTGTATCCATGTGTTTGCTCGAAAATAAAGCGACTTCAAGACTTGTTTGGAAAACAGAAGGTGTCCTAGCGAATATAAATACTCTGTCGTTTTAACAAACGCCAAATATGGCTGGAGAGCTGCATTCAGCGGAATACAAGAAAAAATTCCAAAAAGATGTTTACAGTACTTTCGGTTCTACCAATGACATTTCTAGTGTTCAGGTCGTGAATAAATGGTACTTGTACATAACGCTCTTTACCATTTCACTCGAGAACTAATCCCTTGATTTGAATAATTGAGAACAATAAACAACCTCGTCAGTACAATTGTAGGCTCCTCCACTTAATTTCCAGTTCTTTTCAGCGATAGAACCATCAATTCAGCCAAGTACGATTCGCGAAGTACGATCAAACCATTTTGTCGTCATATATCACACTTCCCGTATAGCTGTCTTGTTCAGGCACCTTAACGAGTGATAATGGGGCCAGAAGACCGAGCAATCGAATGTGCTTTGTCAATGCAGCATGGGTCACAAGCACTTTGACATGATTGGAGAGACGAAGCAGCCAATACACATCTTAAGAGGAAGATAGGCACTCGGCGTGCACCTGTTTGCATTCTTTGCGGCACTCGTTCACACTCGCTTCAAAACTGCGTTTATTTCAGTGCTCTGTATGAGCTCAAACGTGTAAGTCTTGAGAGAAAGGAAGAAAAAAGGGGTAAAAAAACGGGACAATTTTCCTGTATAGGAATTGGTACAACACAAAACTGAACTGTGTATTTACATAAATAGTTGAGCGTTTATTGTTCATTGTTCAGCAACGGAAACAAATTAAAAAGTCGCGTTAAGAACAGGGAGCAGCTCCGCAATGGCAAGCAGGAAGAAGAGTAGTATGGAAGTGAACCAGATGCAAGTTTGGTTGGTTACGCTGCACTGGGGGAAATGACGAAATTATGGAACAAAATAAAGCTACAAAAAAGAATTGTCATAGTACATGTGCGCCTGTTCAATGAAAGCGTACAGGTGGTAACCCTATTCGTTGGATTTCGGAAACGCTGCATTGATTGCGTCACTTTGATGGCGTGCGACACGTAGAGCCACGAGAAGAAGGTCTACGGCCCAGCTTGTTCAGTGTATTGCGTAGAACGTTGCGTTCACTCACAAAATAATCACAGCAATACAGTAGACGTTCTTTTTTGTCATCAGTCTCATCTTAGGGTGCCATCCATTCCTACGCGACACAAGTTCGTCTTCTAGAGCCTTACTTATAACCACAGGTGGCAGAGAAATGTTGCGTCACGACAGGGCGGGTTCAATGGCTCTTAAGCGTCTGTGATGGGTGCTATTTTTGTAGGTGGTGGTTTGTGACTTTGGATTTGCTCTTCTAAGTTTTTGACATCGCGTAAGCAAGCGACGGAACACCCTTGTCACGTTTGTTCTTGACAAGAGTATTTGGGGCTGTTTGGGTGTTGTTATGGGTGAATGAGAACCATCATTATTGGAATCACTCCCTACAATGCCACAATGAGGCGGGAATCAGTGAAACATAACGTGTGTTCCTTTTTAAAAGTTGATGAATGACTTCTCTCATTTCGCTTGCTATCTAATGTGTGCCCTTCATCGCAACGATGATTGCAAACTCTGAAGGGATGCCTTAGACTTACAGAATACAGCCAATTTTTATGCGTGGCTTACGCGATACATAGCAGTATCACGGCTGCTGGATAGAAAACAAGGTGCAGCCTTCTGAGTCGTGTCTATGCTCGTGTCTGTATGAAGTGCCTTTCGCACAGAAACGCTCCACCCGTTTTTTTTTTTTTCGCCTCTGTCCCGTCTTTTTAGCTGTCCTAATGAGTCTGTCTATATCAACATTCTTGTGTCATGGAATTTAGGAAAAGGTTAAAGCTGCAGTATTATTTCTGAGTTTTGACTGAAACGTTAAACCCCACATATCAATCAATCAGTTTTGAATGAAATAGTTTTTATTGACCTTCGCGTTATTGTAGGCTCCCCCGCAAAGAAACACATAGAAGAAAATTGCGTGAAATTGAGTTGCGCCAATCGTAAACCATGAAAATAGGTACACATTTTTTTAATACAGCGATGTGTTCGGTATTGTTAATATTCATGTTGCGTGTTTAGTGTACTGAATTTTTCGCAGTGACGGCAAGATCGTATGCTTTTTTTGTCGAATACACGTACAGAAAAACTAGTAGACATCCACCTGTGACCCTAAAAAGCTAGCTTTTATTTTCGTCCGACCTAAAAAAATTTTTGTGACTTTCGCTGTTTATTATTCAATTTTTGCGGTTCATAAATCAACACAATTTTTGCTAAAAAACTATAAAACCCGCATTATCAGACAAAAAAACACTGTATGCACGTAAAGGCGTATCCGTAATATAAAATCACATATAAACCTAGAGCACGGTGGAGGAATAGCTCCACCGTGACCTAGAGATATTTATGGCTGGGGCTTGCCGCCGTGCCTTTAAATGAAAGAGGAGCTTCGCGTAAGGAGTGCTCTATTTAACAACTCGGATTTGATAGAAAGTCCATTGCCACTGAAGAATATTCGTGCCCATATTATAAGAAAAAGTTGAAATCGTTATTGGCTCTGGCAATGCTATTTCTATTGCGCATGTCACCAATGCATTCGCACTTGTACACATTATTTAATGAAAACTTGCAGCTGGGCGAGTTATTGAGTACACAACGTCCTGTCTTCACTCATGTGGCTGTCAGCGCAAACATAATGATGTTTTGAACATAACTCTTCTTGCCGTTTTACTCCAGAAATGGTCCACGGGCTTGAATGCTGGAAACGAAAACAACTTATACAGTACAATCATATGATGTTGGATGTTTTTTCCAGTTCTTTTCAGTGAAAGCGACATTGCTACAATCCATGCTGCAGGATCCAAAAGGACATTATTGCCTGGTCGCAGACATCTGTGAGGTATAATGGCACCGTTTTGTCGCCCTATGTGCCCCTCTCCTATAGCTGTCAAGTTCAGGCGCCCTAACGAGCGATAACGGCTCCATAAGGCCGTGCGATCAAGTGTACTCTGTCGATGTGGCATGGGTCATAAGCGCTTCAAGACAAGTGGATAGACGAGGCAGCCGAGAGACATCTAAAGACGAAGATGGGTACTCGGCGTGCACGTGTAGCCGATCTATGCTACGCTCTATCACGCTTGCTTGAAAACTGCGTGTACTGCGGTGCTCTGGTGAGCCCTAACTCACGGGTATTGGGAGAAAGGAAAACAGGTAGACTAAAATAATGGGCAATAAGAACACAAAAGTGGCGCTACAATCACGTGCAACCAACGGAGAACAGCATGGCACCACTGCGAAGGGAACAGGGCTATACGAGATTAGGTGAGATGAAAATTTAAAGAACATTTTAGCAATGCTCGCAAGTTGTGAACACACAGCCATTACCAAGAACAAATGAAAACGAGGTCTGCTGTATACAAACGCTGTTATAATACTTGCTTTGGATTATTTCGGCTTCGTTGCTCCATCGACGGGAGTACAGACGAAGCAACACGCGCTGCTCAGGTTAATGAAAATGGACTTACGTTCCCGCCATTTTTCATTCAGTTTATCTATGGTCTCTCTTTTATGGCAGGCATCTACTAAAGGATGGTAAACCTTACGTGATACAGAGAACGCATAGGCACGACTTCTTGGTGGGGTGACCATCTATCAAAAAACTCACACGCGGTACTTTGTTTAAGAGGGTGTGAAAATTTAGGTCTTGCTTTAAGTTAGCACTGCTGTGTGGGGACAGGAAGAATGGAACCACTCATGGAAACTTGAAAAAAAACCAAATCAACAATCGAGATATTGAGCGAAATAATTCTAATTTTGTCTCCACGAGAAAAGACGAGACCCTGTAATAAAAAAGGTTCATTTACTCACCCAGAAGAATCCACGTGACGCAGGCTAAACTCAAACGCTATACAGAGAAAACACACTTAGGTTTCTTCTTCCACGTCGTCGCCTTTTTTTTTTCTACAACAGACACGTGCATGTCGTGGACGCGCTAGCAGTTTACCAACAGTCATCCATACTGAAACGCTTCATGTTTCCGTTAAGGCTTTCTTGACAATGTCATTGACCATCTTGACATGCAACTTTTTTGCTTTCCAACTATATCAACTACCCAAAATCAAGGACACATGATAGAAACAAGATAAACAAGAAGGAAAGAAAAAAAGCAATCAGAACACTATTCCATAACATGAATGAGCTATAGGTTCAGCTCAACAAAGAAAACGTAACCAGTGGCAAAGAATAAACTCTGAATAAAATGAATATTGACCGGCCATCTTGACTGGCTTGACACTGCGGAAAGCCACAAAAAACAAGAAACGCATTTTGTGGCGCAGAGAAACCGTTTGTCACTAAAGCTATCCACACCCGCGGAAAAGCGAAGCCATGCCACAACATCGTAGTCTGGTCGGTAATGTGTGTTTGTGTTGCGGCAGTTGACGTACTGGGTTTCTTCTTGGGACTCTTATGATGCGACATTGTCATATTGTGATGCTCTTGACGTATGACACCAATTCTTTCGCAGAGAGGCGTAGGAAGCAGCTATAAACTGACCTTCCCCGTCAGAGCTGAGTCAAAGACGCCGTGAGAGTAATCGCAGGACTTTTTAGTACAATTGTGGTCGTTCAGTAAATGTTGTCGTACATTGTCGTTTATTTCTCGAGGTAGTTGGCAAGTGATTTCAGTATCGGTCATCTGCTGAAGTTGCACTTCATGAAACTCAGCTTGTAATTGTGAAGCACCTCTGGTACATTCTAACCAGTACTCATTCTTAGAGCACTGTTTAAGCTTACATTTTGGTTATGCTGTTCAAGATAATTGTTAACAGGTGTGATTTCCCTTTACATCTCGTGCATCACGCTGCCTCCACAGTGCTTATAAACGAGTAGCTTGGCCGAGAGTGATCGGTGGACCTGGTGACTAAACTCACCATATCTGTTTGGAGCACACATTATTCTCTTGGTATCAGTTTCAGCTTCGAATGCTGTTCGAACTGCACTAGACCAAAGAAAGTGTGCCCTACTACAGTACACGTGCATATCGTAAGCGCGCTAGCAATTTCTAACTTGAAGGAAACAAGTTCCTAAATATTCCCTAAAACGATTGCATGATCGGGTTTGTGCGATGTTTATATTGCCAGCTCACTCAGGTAAGCATGTGTGTGCTTTTTCTGTCAATATACAACAAATAGGCAGAAATAACCAAGTGCAGATTTACTTACAAGCTGACCTATACTGCATTGTGTCGGCGTGAACGAAAGTGTTGGGATACCCCCACCGAGGTGGCTCAAGTGAAATATAGGAAGGTTGTTAGGAGGCGTCGTTAGGAACCGCTTGGTGCATAGATTATAAGAGCGTGCAGGCCTAGATTGTGCATAAACCATGCTGCTTCAGCGGAAGTACTGGCAGTAGCTAGGGTGCTGAAGCGATAGCTATAAGCCGCTGTCACTCCTCTAGAAGAGCCAGATCTAAACGCAGGCTCATCTCGGGAAGCTTAGTCGATTAGCTTCATTTTCTTCCCACTCACTGTTTTGCTTTTCTAAGTGTGCAAAAAAATGCTTTTTTTGTGTGGCATTGTTTACGAGAGCCCTAAAAAAAGTACAAATGTGCTTCTCTGCACCAGTTGGTGAAAAAAGAACGGGATATATACAAAATATATCGCTGATCCCTCTTTCTAGGAATCGGTACCACACGTAAGTGAAACGGAAAACGTGTCTTCGCACAGGTACTTGAGCGTTTATTGTGCATTGTTTCTTCACAAGAGCGAAGGCATGAATGCTACAGCCACAAATTTTAAAGTCACACGAAAACTGTAAGCGGCTCAAAACATACAGAGTGCAAGCACGAACTGAGTATACAAAGAATGAGCGCGGACTAACAACTGCCACAACTCGACACATGAAGCGCACTGTTGGAACAGAAAAGAAGACGCACGAAATGAATGCACAAGTAAACACAGAACGACCGCGAACTACTCCTACTTCTTACTTCGTCACAATTCTCACGTCTTCGTGTGTGAGCAGCGTGCTCTTTTCGTAAACGCGGTCGCAGCATCGAGTGGTGTCACAGCAGCGAGTGAATCTCTAGTCTAACATCCGTGCGCACAGGAGAGACCATGCTCCGTGGAGGCCCATGTTTATCAAAGCGCGAGAGGTGCCGACCGTTAGAGCGCGCCCTACGTGAGGTCTTTAGGCCTTCTCGCTACTGATGACGAAATTGACCTGCAGTCACGAAGCTCCGAGGACTACCAACTATTATAGGATGTATCTAAATAGCTTGCCAATTGCCTTCTTCTCAACGCACGACCCGAGGTCTAGTAAATAAACCTTATGCAAAATTGCTGCCATCTGTCGGCCGTCATGTGCATGCCACCGTATTAGAGGCTCGAGCGCGGCGCTGTACGCACACTCCGCGTGTGTTTACGTATACGTATACGTAAGGCATATCAACGTGAGGCGTGTATTGCCTGATAATCGCAGTGTCGACGTATTACTGCGTCGCTTGCTGCACACAGAGAAGAACTCGGAATGCTGAAGGACGAAAAATAAGCCATGAACTTTGCCCCTTGTCATTTTTTCAAGCTGATGACGTTTTCAGCGTGTGCTCTGACTACTGCACCTGAAACACGTGTTTGCGTTCTCCTTTCCAAGCAAGTAAGACGTGAATTAGCATTTGTACTCGTGTGCCCTCGAATTGCTGCATGCCAAAGCAAGACAGTTTTTAAAACGTTTTCGCTATCAGCTGTTTACCTAGAGAAGGCAACTCGTACGTTTCACGTGAAAGCCACGTTGACGCAACGTGCTTTATGACAGGGTACATTCCACGCCAACTCTTCTAGCCTTAGCGCTTGACCATCTCCTGTTTACTTAAAATTCACAACTATCTACCCCAAGTCAAAAGTGTTTCCCCAAAACATTTTTGTCAAAAAAGTTTCCAGTTCCGCAAGCCTCATTTGAACTCCTTGGGAAAGCTTGAAATAATAGCTCGTAAAACGTTGGCGAAAAGTTTGTTCTTCCTGAATTAAATTCAGACAAATTTGTACCTTTAGAAAAATGGTAGGAGTTTTATTTAAAATGGGTTCTAAGAGCTTTTACGCTTTCGTAGATTTTTCCTGAGGCCTCAAATACGGACAATCTGGTCCATATAGAGGAGATTTTCATAGAAAGGCAACATTAGAAGAAATTTCAGAGTTGACATTACCATAGTGCCAGAGTGTTTTACTGCAAACCAAAACAATTTTAAGCGTATACAGTGCAACATAAAGTTTCAGCTGGTGACAGAGAAGCACAAATGTTCAATTTTGCATGTGCACGGGGTCTACCTTTTTTCCTATTGCTGCATCCCTTGCTTCTCAGCTAGGGATGTAACAATACGCCGGCATGGCGATTATCAGCCAATACACGCCTGATGTGGACACGTCTTACGTATACGTATACGTAATCACACACGGACTGTGCAAACTGCCCCGCGCTCGAGCCTTAAACGTGGCTGCATGGGCGCGACGGCCGACAGATGGCAGCAATTTTGCATAAGGTCTATACCGTCACATGCTGCGAAGCGAGAGGTCACTCATTCGACGCCACGCGTAGGAACCCTTTCGTTTCGTTGTTTTATTTGCGTTATTTCAGTATATAATTTGCAACGTCATAATCATGACAGAAATACGTCAGCAGAGACGTAGTGGATCCTGGCGTAAAACACTTGCGTGTTCAAAATTGGGGGAGGTACGAACTAGCGGTGCACAAACTCATGAAATACAGCAGCTGGTGCCGTTACTCCTCACTTTTGCACTCTGTTCGCATGAACATCGCTTTCCTTTCTCAATTTCTTTTCCCATAGAAATGATAGAACGTGATACATGAGTTACTCAAAAATGCAATGTCGTCGGTGAAGGTCAGGTTACCGAGGTATTGTCTATTACCTTTTGTCCCTAAATATTTCAATTCTAGGCCTTTGAAAACCACCTGTAAGCACGCGGGGAATAGCCTTGGGGTCAACGTATTTATTTGTCTTACACCTGTAGTCGTCGATATTCTGCCACTTTCCTTATGGAACTCTATGGTGGCAATGAAATATTATTGTGATTGACAGACCACGGGTAGGGGCTGCATACTTACTGTCGTTTTATTAGCCGTTCCACAAGTATACACCAGCACAAGGACACAGTTTTGCCAACCTAAACACTGAAGCCGAAATTGCAGAATACAACACTTTCACTCCCTCATTATTTTAGGTTTTGTGTAGGTGTTAGTACGTTAGTATATATTAGTATAGGTTCATCTCGCCCACACGCACACCAATAAATACACCTCAATATATACACAACAAATACACTCAATATATATACACGCAAAATTATCTATACACATGCAGAAAAATTAAATACATTAGGTATTTTTTATTTTTTATTTTTTTATTTATTATACCTCAAAAACGCCAGGGAGGTGTGTTACATGAGGGGTGGGCAATACAGGGTTTCTTCCATGTGCGCTTTGAAAAGAATGGGGCTGGAGTGGCGCACGACGTGGGACGGAAGGTCATTCCAATTCTTCGCTGTCTGAACGAAGAATGACCGAAGGTGAGGAGTTGTACGGGCATGCGCAGGGTAAACTGGGTTGTTGTGGTTAGTGCGGGAAGATATGCGATGCGCGGGCATGATAACAGATGCATCGGTCAGTGAGTGAAAAAATTTATGAAAAAGAGCTAATCTAGCGACTTTGCGTCGCAGTTCAAGGCTGGGAAGATGTGCTTTAATCTTTAAGTTAGTAACGCTTGTGTGGCGCGAGTAATCGGAATATATAAACCTAGATGCTCTATTTTGGACAGATTCTAATGTTTTGGATAGATTAGGTTGGTGGAGATCCCAGACGGCGCAAGCGTATTCAAGCTTCGGACGGGCTAGTGTTTGATATGCTAAAAGTTTAACAGAAGGGGGAGAAAGTCGTAAATTTCTTCTTAGGTAACCAAGGACTTTGTTTGCTTCGTTAGAAATGTTTGTTATGTGGGAGGGCCAAGTAAGATCTGGCGTAATGTTTATACCTAAATACTTGTAGGAATTCACCAGGGATATTTCGCAACCAGAAAAAAAGTATGAAGTAGCTGGGTGAGATTTCCTGCGATGAAAAGAGATGACGGAGGTTTTCCTAATGTTCAAAGTCATGAGCCATTTTTTGCACCAGGTTTCTATAGTTATTAGATCATTTTGAAGGTTCTGGGAGTCATTAGGGCAGTTAATAGGACGATAAATCACGCAATCGTCAGCGAATAGACGAATTTGGGACGATATATTGCTAGGTAGGTCGTTAACATAAATTAAAAATAGAAGGTGACCGAGCACCGTACCCTGAGGTACACCTGAAAGGACAGGACGCGTGGTAGATGATGTCTGGTTGGAGTAAACGAACTGTTCCCGGTTTGACAAAAAATTTCGTATCCATTCTAGAACTGCTGAGTCAATGTTTAAGCGGGAAAGTTTTAAAAAAAGGCGTTTATGGGGTACTTTATCGGAAGCTTTTTCAAAATCTAGGAAAAGGGCATCTACAGGAACATTCTGATCTATACTTGAGCTGATTTCGTTAATAAAGAGCGCTAGTTGTGTGTCACAGGAGAGGCCTTTCTGAAATCCGTGCTGACTGGGATGGAAAAAGTTTACAGAGATAAGGAATTTGACTGTTTGAGAATAAATTATATGTTCCGTTATTTTACAGCCCACGCATGTTAGTGATATGGGCCGGTAGTTTGAAGGTGAGGATGACGGACTTTTTTTGGGTATCGGAATGACCTTGCCAACCTTCCAGTCCCGTGGCACCACTCCAGATGACAGTGATTGCTGGAAGATATGCGACAATACGACAGCACAGATATGTTTGGTATTTTTTATAACTTTAGAATTTATACAATCAATACCAGCTGATGACGTCACTTTTAAGGAATCAATGACTTGTATGATGCCATTTGGTTCGAAAATGACACTGGGCATAGCAGGGCAATCACGGGACGGCACACATGGAGATACATCAGGAACACATGAAAATGCATCGTCAGGTTCATCAGTAAACACTGAGCAAAACGTGGAGTTTAGTGTTTCGGCGACCTTGAACTCCGGGATGGGAATATTATCTTCATATAGTAAAGAAATGGGTTTAGCATGGGTTGGGTTGATAGTGTTCCAGAACTTTTTGGGGTTTGTGCGTAGCATGTCTGGTAGGGTTGACGAGAAGAACGTCCGCTTAGCGTCCGAGATTATGGATGCGTAAAGTTTTTCAGTCTCACAATATTTTTCCCAAGCGTTACTGGATTTTGGCTGACCGAAATTGTCTTTTCTTTTTGTTGCTAAGTTGTTTCAAAGTATTATTGTACCATGGCGAAGTAGGCCGTTCTGTGATGGTAACTGTGGGGATGTACATGTTTATTAATTGCTGCATTTTGTTTTGGAAGAGCTCCCAGTTCTCGTCAACAGAACGTTTGGAAAAATCCACGAGGAACCAATCGGAAAAGGAAGCTAGTTCATCATTCATTCCTTGATAATCTGCTTTGTTTTATAGGGTTATCGTCTTTTTTACTTTTTTTGGATTGGGCAAGTTGCATTGAAAAGTGGCATGAATGACGGCAAGATCACTGAAGCTGCTCGGACTAGAAACGGACGAAACTTTATCTGGTTGGGTCGTGAGAAATAAATCTGGTACAAACACTTCGAACTATTTATCAATTCACAGTTAGTAACCATATCGGTCCGGCGGCTATCTCTCGTGGTCTGGCTGAATGTGGTGAATAGAAGGGCACGACACCAGAGGTTCTTCTGCAGGCTTGACGGGCGGACGTGAGACAGTTTCTGAAGCAGGAAACTGTCCGGTGGGTGATCTCGTTGGTTACCCGGAATCGTTGTCTGCACTAGGCACAGGTTGCGCTGCGGGAACACTTGCCTTCGCAGACACTGGCTGTCATGCTACAGCAAGAAGTGTCGCATCTAAGGTATCGTGATGGAACGATGATTCACACCCAGCAGACTGTTGCTAACGGCCATTGTCGCAAGGGCGCCGAGAAGGCAGCTCTTTGCACAACTTTGCCGCGTTTCATGTTTTGCAGTCGCCAAGAATGAAGGATGCTGGACCGCACTGCTGAATGACTTTCCTTAGTTTCGAGAGGGAGATGTCACCCTTGAATGAAAGCGATGGTTTTTTCACCCACACCGGGTCTCCCCTCACCCTGTGGTCGGTTTTGTCGCATGCCTCTTGTCGGTTTAGGCTTTGCTGTACTCTTGGCTTCACGGTTGCCGGAGCCTGGTCAGTTCCTGATATGGTGCCTTTGCGAAGGACTCAGCCGATAAGGCCAAGATGTCAAGCTTCGTTCTTCACAGCCTTCCATGTAACAGTACCGCAGCGGCCACTCCTGTTGTGGTGTGTGGCGTACACCTGTATGAAGCGATATAATCCCGTAAAACAGTTAGGAGCGGACGTTGTTCCGTACGGATCAATTGGAGGTAAGTCTTGAACGTGCGGTTGAACCGCTCGACCTGTACGTTTCCTTGCGGGTAATAACAGATGAATGTGACACACGGATCACTCGTTCTTGTAAGAAGTTGACAAATTCCTCTAACGTCCACTGGGGCTCATTAACACAAACTATCTCTTCAGGATATCCACTACGGGGCAATACATTGAGCAGGAATTCAGTCACGGTGCTTGTAGAAACTTCCCTTGAAAACTGTACTTCTGGTCATTTTGAGAAGTAGTCCACTAGTGTCAGGACAAATCTGCAATCTGGAGGCGCCCTCTCCAGGGGACAAACAATGTCAATAGCAAGTCTCTGCCATGGTCTCTCTGGTAACGCAACAGGATGCAGCGGAGCAGGCGACGTGTTTGCCGATTTATCTGCTGCTTGACAAATGCTGCAATTGTGGACTGCTTCTTCCCCGTGAATGTCCATGGGGGGCCACCAAAATTGCTCCCTAAGTCTGGCCTTGGTGCGGGCAATGCCCTGGTGCGTTTCATGCTCTGTTGCCACAAATTGACCCTCGAGAGTTGAAGGAAGTACAAGCCTCTCTGCACACATCAGTAATTCGCCCACTACTGACAATTCCTCTCAAACTCAGAAGTATGTTTGCAGATCTTGCGGCAAGTTTTGGTGTGATAGCCAACACCCATTTAAAATTTGAAAACGTCTTCTCCTTTGAAGAGTGGCATAAGCCAGACCTGCTTGTTCAAACTGCTCTTTCGTCACGCCAGCTGGTTGAACCATGGAAACAATTTCTTCCTCAGGATTCAGCTATATATCTGCAATACGAACAAATAACCATGACACAGCATCAGTAAATATGTTGGAAGAGCCTCTCTGGTACTCCACCGTGAAATTGTACCATAGTAGCCATGCGCACTATGGTGCAATTCTAAGTGGGCGTCAGCCTGAGCCTTGAGAAGACAAAAGAGGAACACGCGTTTGATGGTCTGTTTTGAGAGTGAAGATCCGTCCCCCGAGGTATGTATGTCAATACTCACATGCTCAAATGCATGCAAGTGCTTACTTCTTGTCAACTTCATACATTCTTCCAGCCGGATATAGCGTACGTGATGCAAAAGCAACAGTACGAAGATTATCACCGGCGTGCTTCTGGAGGACTGCTCTTACGCCACATTCAGATGCATCAGTCGAGATGATAACTGGAAGCGCAGGATCAATCATGTGCAAGAAAAGGTCTGACGATATTACCGCATTTACCGTGCGGAAACTGTTATCCACATCTACAGACCAGGGGAAGGTTTTACCTTTTCTAAGAATTGCCCTCATTGGTTCTTTCATCTCAGCGAAGTGTGGCACAAACTTGACTTCCACCAACCCAAAAAAAGGAACGGACTTCAGCGATATTTCTTGGAATTAGGGTTTCCACAATCGCGTCCATTTTCCCCGACAGTGGCGAAATACCGCAAGGTGTCACTTTTTGACCCGAGAATTCGAGCTCCCGAACTCTAAACACACATTTACTGTTGAGTTTCAGGCATGTGTATTTGATACACTGCTTCGAAATTTTGTAGGTGCTCCTCAGCCAATTTGCCAAAAATAATGACATTGTCAGTGTAAAAGAGGATACCCGCACAATTTTGAAGGATTATAGACATCATACTCTGGAAAGCAGCAGGTGCTGAGGCTAGCCCAAAACAAACGTGCTTGCAGCGTTAGAGCCCTTCATGTGTAATAAAAGCTGTCAAGTCTCTACTCTCCGGAGCCAGGGGAAGTTGGTGGTAGGCAGACGCTAAGCCAAGTTTCAAAAAGTGTGTGGCACCCGCCAAGGCATGAAGCAACTTATCCATGCGAGGCTGTGGAAAGCTGTCCGGAACAATGTCCTTGTTAGGCTCACGTAAATCTACACAGAGTCTAATTCTTCCATCTTTCTTCCGAATGACTAAAATAGGGGACACCCATTCTGACGCTTCGATACGTTCAATGATGTCGAAGGTTTTCAAGCACTTCAGTTGGGCAGACATGCGTGATCATAACGTTAAAGGAAGCCGGCGAAGTCTTGATGCTACTGGTTGAATACCCGCACGCGTCTTAATCTTGTGAACGAAAACTTTTGCCAGACCAAGCTCATTTGTGAACAGAGAGCAAAACCTTTGCTGAAGTGCTGATGGCAGCTGTAAAGATTAATCTATCGGACATGTCCGAGATTTTTCGGCGTTAGATACCATGTTGGTTTGAAAACACTGCAGCTTAGACCCTTGAATGCGCAGCTTCAATGCCCTAATATCATCCAGGCCAACAAGAGAAGTACCCTGTTATACGACATAAAACAGAAGAAGTGCACTGTGGTTCTAGAAAAAAGCTCAGAAATGGGGCAACCTGAAACTCATATTGGTCTTTTGAAATAATCTAGAAGCGTCACACGCGCAACGGGAACGAGCTGCACGCCAGACAAATGTCGGTGAAACACCTTGCCTGAAAGAATGAAAACGGAAGAGCTAGAATGTACTAATAGCTTCATAGCGACCTGCCCGACTTGAATGTTACTGTAAATTCGAGATGTATAATGCTGTTGAGCAGCAAGAGCCTCTATGGTTTCATCCTGAAATGGGCTATCTACTGAAACCTCATGGACAGGTGCCTGCGACCGCTTCTGGTTACAAACATTTTTGAAATGTCCGATATGGTCACAAAAGAAGCAGGTTTTTCCTTTAGCCGATTGATCCGAATGATCCTATCTCTATAACGATCCTCTCTATATAATCTTCTCTTGAGTCGAATGATCCTTTCTATTATTTCTCCACGATGTTTATATATGCTTCATCGACGCCCTGATTCCGCAGTGTCTGCATGACTGCTGGTATCTCTAATGAATCAAATGCCTTTTCGTAAACTATGAATGCTATGTGTAGTAGTTGTTGAATTCTGAGCATTTCATATCACCCGATTGATACATCTGTCACCTGAGGGGACGAATCGCAAAAAAGATAACTGAATTGGGCATGGAGAGCAGGAAGTCATAAATAATTCTGCAGAGTAGGAAAGTACTGTACAACCACCTCGGAAGAGAACAGGGTTTCGAAATAGGTAGCATTATCCTAGAAGGGGTAAAATGGTACGTCTATTAAAAACAGGTATTAACCACGGAGCAGAACCACAAAATTGAAATACCTAGGAAAATGGGAATGAAATAGAGCCCATTCGCCAAGCATTCTCAAATCATGAGTGGTAGATTACCACTATCCCTCAAACGGAAGTTATATAACAGCTGACTCTTGCCGGTACTTATTTACAGAGCATAAACCTGGAGGCTTGCAAATTGCATTCATGTTTAATTGAGGACGAACAGCGAGCGATGGAAAGTAAAATGATCGTTGTAACCTTAAGAGACAAAAAGACAGCAGAGTGGGGCAGGAAATAAACCGGGTTTAACCATATCATAGTTAAAATTAAGAAGAAGAAATGGACATGGGCCCGGCACGTAGCACGTGTAGGCAGGATAATCGCTGGTCAGTGAGAGTAACAGGCTGGATTCCCAAGCAGCCAAGCGGTTTAGGGGAATACAAAAATTTAGGTGCGCAAGCGCAGCACCGATTGGACTGGCAGAATATTGGAGAGGCGTTTGTCCGACAGGTGGCGTAGTCAGACTGATGATGATGATTATACGTGAGGTAAAGTTATGCTATACCAGCCTATATTCTTCTCTCTCTCCACCTTGCTCTTATGTCAGCCCCTCGCCACCTATTTATGCTTTACTAGCCGCTGCTTCACACAAGTTTCTCTTTCCTGCCCCTCGGTATGCTATACTGTACATGGCTATGCCATGAAGTCTATGGTTTACCCTCTCACCTTCTTTTTTCTCCCCTTCTCTTGTAGCACGAGTGCACCTTGCCCCCACTCTCTCTCATCCCCTTGTTAATATACTATGCTTGGTTATGAACTGTTTATCTCAGTAGTTGCAGGCAGTACCTTTTTTAATATCTGATTGCACCTTTTGGCTTAGGCGAGGGTAAATAACCACAAAAGCCACCGAGGAATTTTCTTGAGTCAATGGGTTGTCCACGTGCGCATGACTCAGTTGCAGTTGTCGCTTGGCGAAATGATCCTTAGGGCAATGACACCGGGTGCTGAACATCTGCACTTCAAGCAGGACGCGCTTGAGAAGCATTTAAGCAGCTGTCAAAAAATCCGTTAAGGTATTCAGCTGACATTCAGGAAGTGGATGCGAATGGATAATTTAAGCCGAGTTGAAGGAACTTTCTGAAAGAACTCTAATCAATGCGCTTGCTACAAAGAGCCGCTTCAGCGACAGTCGACGCCAAATCCACCTAAATGTGACTGCCGTTCGCGAGGTTGAATCCCCGTTCACTATAGCTCGCTTCTATAGCAGCATCCCTCGTTTTTAAAACCTTCGAACAAGAATCTCGGTCATAATTGAGACCGCTGGCAGCGTGAATATCTTTGAGACCTAATGGGCCTAATTTCTAGAGTGGAATGATTGGTAAAATAAAGATCTTTTGAAGAAAACTGTAATAAGGCTATAATACGAATATTTTCAGACTATTCATCTCAAAGCGCAGTTTGCATGTTACGATAAGCATTCGTACCTACAAGTCGATTTGGGGTGGAATGTGACCGACCTATTGTACAATCTTTACTGGGACAATCTTTACTGGGAACTAATGCGTACGAATATGATGCAGGAACGAAAGGTTACTTTTAATTGGAAAGCGGTAGGATCATGAATATTATGACCTTTTTTGCGGCTATTTTACATGTGATGGGATCCCTTTGGAGCATAATAAAACCCCAAGACCACTGGATAGCGTCATTGTTTTGTTAGGAATCAGTACATGCATGTTCAGTGGATCATGTGCAGTGTTCAGTGAATCAGTGACCGCTTCAAAGCAAAATACATCGTTTGTTATTTTTCTAGGGCGATGTGTTCAGGGCTTTATGCTTTGTGCAGATGTTTTAAAATGATAAAACGTTTTCTTGGCTAAACAATGCAAATACATATGCTTCCATTCAATATTGCGAGTATTTGGACTAATTGAGTGCCTCGTAGGGAGTTATATCCACAACAAGTTAGAGAATTTATTTATTTATTATTTATTAGAATACCCTCAGGGCCCGTAGGGCATTACAGAGGGGGTGGGTACAACATATATAACACACAAGAAAAAAAGACAAAATAAAGAAACAAGTATCAGATGCGCAAATCAGGAAGGCAACATAAGTCAACTAAAAATGTATAAGAATTCAAGCACATACAAGACAAAGATAGATAATGGAAACTGCTTATAGTTACATGCATTGCTGAGAAATTGCAGTCTTGAATAACAAAGGGTCTGTTATTGATACAACGGAAGAGGGAAGGTAGTTCCAATCGGCGGCTGTTTTCGGTAAGAAGGCTGCTGAAAAGAATTTGGTGCGGCAAAACGGAATGGCAACCTTATGCTGATGATCAATGCGCGATGAGTGGTATGACGGTTGTGAAATGGAATAATGAAAGGTGTTCTCTAAAGAACTTAGAAAAAAGCATTTTTTTCTCCGCAAGCAACAAAACAATTGGATTAAGCAATTCCGAAAAAATGCATAACTCAAAGGTTAATATTAAGATGGTGAGTCATTGATATGTCGGGTTGAACGTACCAAAATCACGATATGCATAATATTCTGCGGTATCTAGACGTATGTGGGCACCTGTAAGGTGCTGATGTATTGCTGAGTAAAGCTTGTGAACAAATGTAGCACGGGTATGTGCAACGGGCGAACTCAGAAATCAGGGATGTCTGCTTATTTATTTTGAAAATGACAACAGAACAATACCATACTAGACGCGCTTGAAATTGTGTGTATTTTTTACGACTTCTTTGAAAGCTTGTAGCACGCTGGCTCACAACTACTCGTACATTTCGTAAATAATCCGGAATTTTATCTTTCAATCCAGGCGTACAACAAAGTGAAAAAAATCTCCAACAGTTAAGGTACTGGCTAATACAAATCCTTAGCACAGCTTCATGTTGCATCAATGCCAATTGGGCTTTACGTTTTGGTTATACGCAGCTGTAACAATTCAACATTCGTTACACATCACCGTCACTGTTCGAGCTTGAATGCTGCGCACATCACTCTGTGCATTCTCCGCTCATGATGGCGTGGTAGATGAGTGCGAGTAGGTAGACATATTGGTCTAATACAGTGACATTACAGATGATTGTAGAATACAAAAGTGCATATTCCTGCCACCTCATGAGAGAAAAAAAAATGGCGACATATCCACGGGGTGAATGATGAAGAGTGGGGCGAAGCTCTTGCTAATTAAGATACCTCGCTGCACACTTCAAACTACACTCGTGAGTAAAATGTCAATAAACAGTGTTTATTAAATCATACCGTTTATTACTTCCGGTTTTCGTTTTCCCTTCATTATGACCGCCTTATGGTCGGTGAAATGCACCGAAAGTGACTCTTGCACTGGTTGTACGTGAAAGTTTGCAAACATGACGTTCATGCACGTTCCCCTGATGGTCGTCTTGTGATCGGGGTAATCGAATGAGATGCACCTGAGTCCGTACCTGCTCGTCATGTATTGCTTCAAACATTGTTTGTTCAGGTTTGATACATAGACGTTGAATTGGCTGACGAGCAGGATCGGTCTTGACCTGTCGTATATGCGCATGTCTTGGTCGATGAACATTTTCAAGTCTTCAATTGGAAGATTGGGGGCCAGGTACAGCTTCTCGTGTGGCCTGGCGCCACCGCCGCCACGCTTCAGCCTCCCGCGCTCGTGCAACATCGGAAATTTTGCCGCCACGCGGCTTCACGGCAAGCTTCAGCGTCGCGCGCCCGCATATCCGAATTCAGTCTTCGGGTGCGAGCCATCACCGCCGAAGACAAGTACCACCCTCTAACGACCGCTTCAAGAACTAACGAGAAGTGACTATGCACATTTACGACGGGACGCACGGCCCACGCCTAAAGGAGCTGTCGAATGGCGGCAGTTGCAGACTAGGACGAATCCGAACCTTGCGTTCTTGAACTATATATATCCCGATATCTACGAAGCGGATAAGTGCAAGCGTTACGACTCCAGAGCCACTTCAGAGCATATGTTATGGGAATACCGAGTGATTAGTGTAGTTAGGGTGTGGCCGAGTAAGCCGTTTTACGGGGCATAACGAACATGACCTTACCGGTTGCACCAGATACGGTAAAAAGATTTTATTTATAGAGACACGGGATACCAGCACATAGCGATTTGCCAGGACTTGCTTTTAGACTACTAGCCTCGCCTTACAGTTCCGAATAACAAGATTTATAAGTTTTCTTCTCCTCTATTTTACACAAGGCACTAATAGTGCCTAATCATAACCATTACTAATAATAAGCTTTGCCTGACTCAAACAGAACGCAATAGTGTCACGTTATCTCGGTCCTCAAGCCAAAACCGCGCTGGAATCCTAGTTAGCGCAAGTATTAAAATTGTTTCAGTTCAAGTCCCCTCCCCAATTTTCAAATGTTTATCATTTGCTATAAGGGAAGCCATCCAGTTTCTCTGGCAGTGCAAGCTATCTGAAGTCGACGGTAGATGCATAATAAGCAATCGTCCATGAAATTATTCATTGTATCACGCGCGAATGCTTTTTCTCCGACTTGTCGCTTTTCTCCTACGAAACACCTGAACATATAAACGAAAGAGTAATTGTTGACACGAAAGGAAGTTTCACATCCTTGTGAAGTTTTCAGTCCTTGAAAGCCGAAAACACTCCTTGACAGGTTTGAGTAAAAAAGAGAACAAAAAGAAGGAATAAACTTTGCCGCAAAAGATACTTTAGGTTCAAGTAGAGGAAGCCACTTGTCAGTGCACGATCCGCAGTCGAGCAATGCAGGAGAGATATTTCGAGACGCATGAATCAAGCCAGCTTTTTGACACTGGAACCAGGAAGTAAAGGCGAAGCCTAAGAAAGGTAGGCGCTAGCTGTTATTGAGACCTAGGCAAGTTTGAAGATTGCGTTCTTTGAACCAGCGAGGAAACATTTTCGCCTCATTTATATCCTCGGTGATTTCCCAAAGGCAATATCCCAAGAGGGTTTGCTGGCGAGTTCGTCGTAATATAAATCGAAAGAAGTACAGGTCAAAAAGCCACTCTTTTTTGTTTTTTGAAGAGATGGTTTGTTGGTGAAGGTTACACAATAAAAAGCGTCAAACCAGTAAAGGTATTTCAGTTGTGATACCACTGTGACACATCATTTACCTGTATATTAGTTAGCTTTTTTTCGCATAGGTACTAGAGGTCAGCTACATTTGTCAGGAGCGTGCGTTACTTTCGTAAGCTCCACATGTGATTCCATACAATTCTCATCGCTACTCAAGCGTTGAACGTTTTAATCCAATTATTACAACTTCGAGATAAAAACATTGAGAATAGGCATCGCATCACTCTAATACAAGCTTTTGGGAGCATCATTTTATCTCATTAGTTATACTTGTCGTGCTATAGTAACTCTGCTCCGGTTGCCTTCGGCCTGCGTATTGTTATAAGATTATAATTTCTGTATTATTCCGTTTTTCCATCGTCTATATAATATTGGCTATAGTACAGTTATCGAGTACGAAGCGCAGCAGCTGCAAATAATGAAAGATGCGGGTATATCCCAAGCAAACGTTGTGACCGACTCCACCTTCTTAATCCTGAGCATTGCGAGGAAAGTAGTATTTGTTTATTTCGCTTACCCTTCGATAGCATCGACGTGACAGGGGATGGTTTCTATTCAGGAGACGCCGTTACAGCACCGGGACAAGACAAAATTGCAATGTCATGGGATTTCGTTTCGGTTTTACACCGCCCGACTTTTTTACCGAAGCGAAACGGGGACTGGGTGCTTCCTTTCTAGATTCATGGCGGCTCCTTTAATAGCTGCCTACTATCTTTCTACCACCCGTCTAGCTCATGAAAAAAAATTTAGAGCTGAGACTAAGTGTGAGATATATGAAAAGGTGGCCGTATAGGTTTTTACGAGGACCAGCAAGCTCCACGAACTCTCACTTGCAGTGAGAGGAACGACACTTCCAGCAACCGCGAAGAGTATGAAGGAACGACAACGATCTCGAGATTGAATTTTACATTTTTTCCCAAGACAAATTATTACAATCAGGTGTTTGACAAGCCCGGGTGGTGCAAAAAAACGGATGCTATGCGAGCTTTACTTTTTACGGAAGCGTAAAGAGCGCGACCGAACGTGGTCAGAGAAAACGCACACGCACTCAAAGCGCTGTTTGTTTTTACCTTCTCAAGAATGTACATGTATGCGTCACGTGCACATGAAGACAAGCATTTCCCATTGAAAGTCATCGTTGCTTGTCTGTGTGCATGTTCATCTCTGTCGGCGTCCAGTCACGCTGTCCAATCTCACCTCGATAAACCAACTATCACACCAACGCACTTTGACTAACTTCAATTATTAGATGCCTCTATTCACTGAGAAGATTTGGAAAATGGGCGATGATTTCACTGACTATTTTACCGCTGCTGTCTTGAGTTACAAATGGTATATATTGATAACTGTGCACTTTGATAAAACGCCATAGGTGTGCTGAAGAAGTGGGCAAGTGATCACTGCGTGCCGTTGCATGTTTTGTCGTGGATCACTTACATCCCTGCTGAGGAAGTAACAGCTGTCGGTCCGGTGAACGATGTTTAATCACGCTTCATGCAAGCATGGCACCAAGCATAATTGCGTATACAAATTAAAAATTGGGAAACGTTTAAGCTTCGCCATAAATGGTTGAACACGATGGCGAGTGCTGTCACTGTAGTGCGCACTTGAACCAGTGAATATTTACTTTATACTGCATATGATAGCTCTACAAGTCTAAATAGTGAATTACAACAATGTAACCGAAAAATTTACAGTGACTCGTGTCAGTGAAGCTTTCGCAGAGCTGCAATCTGTGCAATGGGTAGCATGGTTTCAACCACGAGCAATTATGTGTGTTCACAGCTTTCTAACTTGTTATGCACCCAATACGTGGTCCTAAAACACTATGCGCAGTAACGTGTTTGCCTTCTGTATTGAGTGGCTGGCTTGAAACTACAAACTGTTATGATAATGACATGTTCAGGCGCATGACAGCAGTGTAAGCCTGTACAATGTAATATTACTGTTATATTAGATGTTGTATTATAGAAGCTGTGCACATGACACGTGTGTTTCTAAAGCATGAAAGGTATTTTCACTGAATTTTCAAACAGAGGGAGTTATCATGACTGTAATTCTAAGCAGACCTGTGGCTGTCCATAAAATACCTGCTTACCACGCAAACGGCCTGCGTTTGATCCTGACTCAGATCTCTAAACTTTTGTTATGTACTATTTCATCTTTCTAGATTTTTCAAGCATGGACGAGATTATGAATCTTCGCTCGCAAGCAACAGTATTCACGCCGACACCAAGGGCAATGCCGGAATTTTCGTACAAGAAGCGCCTAATGCTGTAGTGTTTCTATTAAAAAAATTCGGCAGATCCCACGTACCTGAGAATCGACGTTATGCGAAGCTTGCGGAAGGAAGGTGACCGTATTGCAATTTTTTTGTTGCATGACACATCAAGAAATGACGCCAAATATATGTACAAACTTTGCACGTGCAGGCATATGTTGTAGAGTTGCAAATGTTTATATAACCAGTTATTTGCACTTGCGCAACGGTGCCAACGGACGTACGTATTAGCAACCCTAGAAACCGATATGAAGCGCTCATCCTCGCGAGCATGCTGGCCCTGAACACTGTCACATAAATCAACTTCAGCGCATGGCAACGTACCACAATCGACGTCAAACCGACGTGACAGATGTATGAAGGAGCACATGCGTAATGCTTATAAAATTGGGTAGGCGGCATTACTACCACTATCGACGTTTCACGAAGATTAACGTCTATTTGAAAAGTAGTTCCGAGACCTGGCGTAGCTTTGTGGTAAAATGCTTCATTGCGACGCAAAATGCTTGGGTTCAATTCCTGCTAGGACCCTGACATTTATTCTTTGCATTCTTTGAATTAACGCTACCGATTTTGGTCATTTCTTAACGCTCGCACGTTAAAGTTACCCATGTGTGTTCTCGACGTTCCTGGGTGGATACTAAGTGCCGATCACCTGTGGCACATGGCCGCATACCAGCGGCACATATTGGCCCGTGAGTATATGCCACTGTCTGGCGCGACGAGTTTGATGACGTACGCTATGGGATTGTGACATTATTGGAAGTCTTGAGCAGCGCGTCATATTCGCCAAACTATCTTACCCTCCCATGCTAATTTTGTTTCACGCCAACTTAAGGGGGTGACCGCGAGAGTACCCAAACGTAAGCGGCTGGATGGATAGATAGATAGATAGATAACGCTCAAAGCCACCGAAGTTCGCAAAGAAGTGCTTCGCATTTAAAAGTACCTTATATGCTAATCACAAGGCGGGCACACATAATGGCAGTTTTTATGTGCGTATGTGCCGCTACGACAGAACCACTTTTTCAATTGCTCCAAACCACCACCGTTATTTTTTTTTACATTTCATGTGTGCGCCCATATTTAGGTCAAAATGTTCTCACGGTCAACAATGCGAAGCGCGGCATCGCTACGTGTTGCTGACACGACACGTAATCTCTCGTCCACTCCAAGCTTTTTGCTAAACCGAGCACTGGCCATCGCGCCATTCTTAGCATCTTGTCATGTCTTCTACAGAAAAGGACGTGTTTATGTGATCGCAGAAACGCGCATATTCCGCTCTTGCTGATCAGATGATTGAGGCGGAGCCCGGGGCCAGAACGAAAAACGTGTCTATGAACAGAGTGCAGTGAAGAAAAAAAGTGATATGAGCAAGGCCCCTTTTCGATCACCAATCGCGTGTAACTCCGCTATTTAGAAAGTGCTTTAAAGATCTAGCTTGGCCGTGAATTTGTAGAAGTCTCGCGCACAGCTGTAGCTTCACAAATAAAGAAGAACCTCGGGATGGCGGCAGACCCTGTAAGGTTAAGCGCGGCACTTCGGGGGATGTTGTTAAGCAAGCGAAGGCTTGAACAAGGCTAACAAAGATCGTATGGGCTTATCAAGTGCTGATAACTTTTTTTTTTATTTTTGGCACGCTTGTTACGACTTTATTTTGAGTGGCTTGTCACAAAACACAGTTAGATATCTGAATTTTTTCTGATTGATGCCAAATTGCGAATGATCTTACAAAACTGCAATTCGAAGCTGTCACACGACTGTGCAACACTTTAAAAACAACTATGCATCAATCAACCGACATCTATTACCATAGTATATGGGACCAACAGAAAGCCTTGTTGTAATTAGTTTTATCAGGGAAGAAAGGCTAGACGTCTGGCACTTTCGTCACTTTTCAAAGAGAGTATTGTCACATGAACTACTTCTACGTTCGCTGACCTCAGCACAAGATGTCTGCTTCTCCTGTTTTGTCAGATATGTCAAGTGCGCTACAAGGAGCTTAAGATGAATGCTTGCATGTAGACATCTTTAGCACTTTGATAAAGATGCCGGTTCCCAACTTCGTTTTTCTTAAAAATCTCCAGCGGTGAAATAGGTCTCTGATATTCGAATTGCTAAGCGAAAGGACCGGACCAGAGCCAGCCAGGTAAGGCATACAATAGACAACCTTGTGTCACTGTGAGGAAGTGGCGTGGATGCCATGAAACAGAGAATAAAATGGAAAAGAGCACAGCGGCAACAGAGAGAGGTGAAATTTTGAAGTTTGCATGTACAAAACGTAATCAGCTGGCGCAAGATGGGGAAAATAGGAGATTAATAGGACAATTTTGCACTGCAGTTGTCTTACTTAACAGCAGGTTTGCAGTGTTGATAATTATTAAGGTGTCCAAATATCCTAAACAGAAATGTGGTTCCGTTTAGGTTTGGGATGATGAATGTTGCGCAGTTAATTTATTGCATATGATTTATTGCTAAGTGAAATTTGTATCTTCAAACATAAAATGAGCTTATGTTTGGACATAAGCTCCAATGACTACAGCATCAGGCTATAGGGACCACAAGAAGGCTAAGATCTCATTATGCAACATGCGTGAAATTTGAAGGAGAAACCTTTCGAACACTTTCAATGAAAAAGAATCAGTTGTTATGCGCACAACGCAAAAACGTTCTCTTTTTACGCTTGTCAAGGACGCTAAGAGAGAAGAAATTTCATGGCAATGTGAGTTTGGCTCTTCGTAAAAGGCACAAAAGTTGATGGCCAGTTTTTCAAGCGAAGTGAATTGCGCTCTAAACGTCAGCGCGGCTTCCTCGACAGCGTTTACAGGCAGATTAACTTCCAGGGGAGCTTGCCTTACCCCTATATAACGAAAGACTAATCGATCAAGCTTGCTTCTTATCCAGACGAGGAGGAGGTAAAGAAAGGGAAGGCAGGTTAACCAGGCGAGCGTCCGGTTTTCTACCCTAAATTATGAAAAAAGGATTGAGGGGTGAAAAGAGAGTGATAGAAAGAAGAGAAGAAGAAAAAAAACACAGGTGAGTTGAAACTAGACTGTACGTAGTTCGATAGTAGTGAATGCAGGTCTTCAGTTGTATCACGTTTTACCGTAGGTCGCTGGTTCTTGGTGCCTAGTGAAGGCTTGCAAGCAATGAACGTAGAACATCTTGTGCCTGTTGTACGGCCTCAGTGTGTGGTGATTATAGTCTTCCGATGAACACTTGAAGTGTGTCGAGCAGTGATTGTAGAACTATAATATGAGGTTTTCTTCTGGCGAGACCGAGGTGAACTGTGAATCAGCATATCGCCGCCTTGACTTCGGTAATGGAGACCAAACTGCGTCAGTTGTGTCCTTGTTGGTGTCGACCATCGCTGATTCATGTGACTGTCTGTGGTTTTGTCATTGTAGGCCAAGTGAAATGCGCGGAAACTATGCTTTTTACTACAATACTACAATTTGCTTCATACCAGTTAAGTACAATCTGGTTAGAGAAGGAGATGGTGAAGAAGGGCGTCGAACGGGTGCTGCGGATGCACCGGCATTGGATTTGTAGGGGAGTTATCAAGTACCTCTCGATTGTCGACGTTACTCATGTCAGTTATTTTCGACCAATGTAAAATAAGTTTTTGCTAAGCATGCACAAAGGCCGACCATTTGTCTTTCTCGCTCTCTACTACGTATTTATTGCTCATGCTTCGATGCAAACTTGCAATGATGGGAATGGTTTGCAAGTGGCAGAGGTAATCACACGAAGCTCGCAAAACCTGTAATGAGCTTCATGTTTCAGCATCAAACAGCATCACTATATAGAGTAATCCTGTTTAATCATGAAACAGGAGGCTCAACATTGGTTTAGACTTTTTTGAGTGAATATCTCAGCCACTCATATCAATATAATGAGCCTCGTGTTTAAGTATTGAAACATGATCACTATAACAAGTGATCCTGTTTTGATGCTGAGCCTTTCTGAATGACGTGCCGTCTGTATCCTGAACTTCGCTAGGATGGTTTGCCTAATTTTTCTCAAAGCTACATATCATGCGTAAATAATTTTGAGCAAGATGCGAAAAAGCATTCCCAAGAGTTTTTTAATAGCCTTGTTTCCTAAAAACACCATACCTTCGTAGACCACGAGACAATGAATCAAGTGATGGTCAAGGCCTCATAAAATGGCTGAGCCAGAACACAGACTTATTTTAAAGAGAACTTTTCTGAAAGTCTTATCTCGGCTAACAATCACGCACACTGCGCCAGAGGGTCCCTGCGTAGACACGCTTCATGGCGCCATCTATCAAAGACAGCGGCACCGAATGAGCGCCACAAAATTTATGCACCATTGACACCGTAAAGGTTCAAACATCCTTGTTTAAGCTCCCAAAATGACAATCAAGTGTATGGTGCCCTTTCTCGGCCTTCGTGATGTCGTAGAAGGAAATGATAAATATAACTTCGGCGCCCGATAAGGTACAGATACCGCTATTGCGAAGAAACGATTATGAACTGGGAAGCATATTGGATAGTAATTAGCGCACGTGATATTGTTCTACGACGGGTTGAGGGCCAAACATCACTTTTCCCGATCTTATGACTAGTTGGCCGGAAGATGCTATTTTTTTTTCTCCGCGTCACGATGCCTGGAATATATCGTTGAGTGTCCGGACACTGGCTTTAGCCTTAGGCTCAAAGTTACATGAAGGTCGCGGACAAGGCTTAATTCGAACTTTTGTGAAGCTCAGTAGTGAGTGTACTGGTACTGACCATAACTGCCTTTAGCCTTATCACATGAAGGTGTTCAAGAACAAAGCGTGGTAACATAAATAAAATAGCCAACCAAAACATACCAGTGACGTTGGTAGGATAATGAAGTGGAAACCTGAAATACTTCTCAGACATACTTAAACAGTTGGAACTGTTAATCTCCCTCTATGTTTTTTCATGCATTACGATATGAAAATGAACTGTTTTCGCACAAAATACCCAGATCCTATTAACACGGCCTGCTCATACCGTGAAGTCATTATATGAGTTGTTAGAATAACGAGAGTACGCCAGCAGGACATTCATATTTTTTGTTATGTTCCGGAATACAGATTTTAGTGGTTGTTAGATATGCGACATAATATGAGTGCAGCACTTCGGATAGGTTTCTGGGCACTCAGCCAGCAGCTCTGCTTTACGATGTTTCAAGTGCACTACGCATACACCTTCCGGTTCCGACTTTCAAGTGCGAATGGTCCGAGCCATAAAGCCCATGTTGCCAGCAGCAGAATCGTGGTTTAGGCCCTTACTACAGTAATTCAAGAGTGGTTACATCATTTTCTTAGTTTCTCTAAAGGCATAAAAACGACATTACTTGAACTTCTCTTTGCTTTCCAGGACATGAAGTTCAAGACTATATTTTTCAAGATGATACTCTACCAGCTCGCATTATAAGCCAGCAGTTTAGGAAAGAAATTAGAGGCAAGAGAAACGACACAATGTGCAATAAGATTGGACAAAATAAACTCTTTTAGCCAAGCAATGTTGTTTTTCTTTCTATCTTTCTTCCAACCACAGAAATTGTGATGGCGCTAGATTTCCAAGTCCATTCGTTTTACTCATCTCCTGGGATGAGTGGTTCTATGAGGCTAGGTACTTCGATGCATGAGTCAAACCGAAATCGAAATCTGTATGCGCACTGCGGACTCTTGGGAGGCCGTAGGCAGAGTAAGTCTACGCACTCGAACTCAGTATAAAAGCTGTGGGGAATGCGGGAAGGCGCTTCGCCAACCTCTCGTCGACGCCGGCGTTCGCGGGCAAGGGTGCACTGGCATCGCCAATGTGCGGCGTGCTTGACATGTGTGGCAGGAAAGTAAATCTTCAATTGGCAGACTCCGTTGCCATCTCCCCTACTCTCTTTCTTACTTTTCCCTTCCTTCTTCACCAAAATCCCTTCTTCTTTCTACCGCATTGCTATGCTACGCTATACGCAGTTATACTGTCAGTCATTATCGTCTCTGCCTTTCTTAGCTTCTCGCCCTCTCTTCTTTTTGTTATCTCGCTACACAGAACCACATACGGCTACGCTTTGGTTTGCACTCCGCATTCGCTGTTTTCGCCTCCTCATGCTCGCATCACCTCTCTTTCCTTTCACTTGCTCTACTCTATTACACGCGGCCATGCGATAATGTATCATACTCCTCGCCATTACAGAACTGATTCTCACTCCAACTTTACTTTCCTATCCTATGCTATACCATCCTACAAAAAGCTATTTCGAGCTTCAACTCCACCTTCTGCTCTCCCTGCTCCTCATCCGCCACTCATTCTAGGTTTATTTTTAAAAGCAAAGCCATTCTCAGCGAAGAACAGTGACTTTGAACGCATCTATCTATCTATCTATCTATCTATCTATCTATCTATCTATCTATCTATCTATCTATCTATCTATCTATCTATCTATCTATCTATCTATCTATCTATCTACCTATCTGTCTATCTATCTATCTATCTATCTATCTATCTATCTATCGATCTATCTATCTATCTATTGAGTCGCTTACGGTTGGTGTGCTCTCGTGGTGGCCCCCTTAACTTGGCGTGAACCAGAATTAGCACAGGCGGGTAAGATGGTTTGACGGATATGACGCGCTGGTCAAGACATGAATAATGTCACAATGCCGTCGCGTACGTCGTCAAACACTCCTTGCCCGACAGTGGCACAAGCCCACGGGCGGGTATGTGCCGTTGATATGCGGGTAAGTGCCACGTATGGGTGACAGTGCAGGAACGACGAGAACACACATGAGCAATTTTAACACATGAGCGTTAAAAAATACGCGACATCAGTAGTGTCGACCGGACAAATGCAAATATTAAATGTCACGGTTCCAGCTGGAATCTAGTCCAAGCATTCGGCGTGGCAACGGAGCATTTTACCCCAGAGCAACGCCAAGTCTCGGAACTACTTTTCAAATTGGCGCTAATCTTCGTGAAACGTCAATAGTGGTTGCAGTGCGACCTACCCAATATTATAAACATTACACATGTACTCCTTTGATACAGCCGTCACATGTTGTTAACGTTAATCGTGGTTAGCTACCATGTGCTGAAGTTTATTCAAGTAGCAGTGTCAAGGGCCAGCATCCTCGCCAGCCTCCGCGCTTCATATCAGCTTCTGGTGTATCTAAAACGCCTGTTCCAGTTGGCATCGTTGCACAATTGCAAACAACTGGTTCTATAGACATCTGCAACTCTTCAACATATGTTTGTGCGTGCAACATTTCTGCATATATTTAGCGTCATTTCACGACTTCTCACTCAAAATAAAAATTGGGAGCATATCCACGGAGTGAATGATGGAGAGTGGGGCGAAGCATTCGTCCGTCAATTCGTTCTTGCTTCCATCCGTCCATGCGTCCGTTTGTGTGAGCGTCCATGCGTCCATGCGCCCGTCCGTGCGTGCGTCTGTTCGTGTGTCCGCCCCAGCGTTCGTACATGCATCCGCCCCTGCGTCTGCTCATGCGTCCATCCATGCATCTGTCTGTGTGTCCGTTCGTCCATCTATTCAATACTCCAAGTACTACCATCTCGCATCTTTTCATCATATATTCTCCATATAGAAGCACCGCCATCCAGCGGACATTCCAAGGACTAAACGAGAGGTGGCACACGCACACTTTCTTATGGCTTGCGCTTCGGGTCTACTTCCCACTATTAACCACCTCGAGTTCATGGTATATTCTAGTTCGCTGTATTCATGGCACTGCGGCCCAATGATCGCTAAACCTTTCTAAAACCGAGGAGGTTACGCCCAGCGAGTATAACGTAGCAACCTTCTCTTGTCAGATAGTGCTCCATGTACATGTCAATGGCTGCTAATGGGAGATGAGAGAGAGGAAAATTCGGCTTTTACTTTCTTACGGCTTTGGCTTTGTATATACTTCCCACCTTTAAATACCTCGAGTACATTCATGGTATATACTAGTTCATTGTATTCATGGCACTGCGGCTGAACGCTCGCTAAACCTGTCTAAAACTAAGGAGGTTACACCCAGCGAGTACAACGTAGCAACTCTTTCTTGTCAGATAGTGCTGAATGTACATGCCAATGGCTACTAATGTGGATCGCAGCGTGCGCGTTAACTAAAAGCCGAATGCTCCTGTCTCTCATTCCACATTAGCAGCCATTGGCATTTTTATTGTTCAACAACGCACAGAAGAAATCTCTCACCGGCACCACCTTGGAGGTCAAAATATTATACTTGTTACATACTACAACGGCTACGAGGGATGAACGGGTGCCGCTACAAAGAGCTTCGCCCCTAAAAATTGCAACACGGTCACTTTCCCTCCGCATGCTTCGTATGACGTCGATTCCCATTTACGTGGGATCTGCCGACCTTTCCCACCCTTTACTATGATATACTACACAAGGCTCTGCTACGCTTTAGCTCTTGTCATCTTTTTTTTCTTGCTATTCATCCCCACACCAGTTCTTCTCACTCTCACTTTTTTCTCTCCGAAAAAAATATTATATTGGACATGGCTTTGTTACGCGTGGTTTGTTAACGTGGTGCCATACATGGTTGCGCTATGTTCAAACCTTTCTCCTCATTATATTCCTCTTCCTCACCCTCTTATCTCTCCTCTTCAGAAACAGTTCACTCACCAACTTCTTTGCTGCACTCTACTATGCAAGGCGCCCAAGCTATTTCTGGACAAAGTAAACAAAATATAGTGACGCACTCAATCACTATGTTCTCAAATTCATGATGACACGTGCGTGGTGTATGACACTTTGTTTTTTTAACAGGAGCGTGTTCTATGCCGAGGCCTACCACGGCTCTGCTAAATTAATTCCGTCACAGATATGCCATTGTAAACTATATAATTAGAGATTGCAAACAAAAAAATTGGCCCGTATATGCATGTTACACTGCAAATGTCGTCAAAAGATGATAGTCTTGGGTTTGAAGACAGTGTACAAAACGTTTATATGGTGTTATGCGCAAGCAAATCGGTGAATGGTATTCTGGAGGCGCTGCGTTAGAGTGCTTAGAGCAAGCAGCGGAGGCGAACGAGCGCATCAAGTTACGTGACACGTGAGTCTAGAGCGCTATCTGGCAGTTATTTTGGAAAACGAAGTGCGCGACGTGCGCGCCTGTCTCGGAGGTGATAAGGTGTAGAATGCAAGGAAACGGGTAGGTGCCACCGCCATGTCGTCTTAGCAAAGCGTTGGAAACACTTGCCTTTTCGTGCAAGCATTGCATCGTCAGCGCAGCGTGATAAGCGCTTCGATCCTTAGAATTATCTTTGTATGCCTTTTCTAGTAAAAAGACAGATACAAAATATCGACGTGTTCGTATGGTGCCTCATATATGCGCAATAATTGCTTTTTAAGGACATTCGCCCAAGTATGAATGGTAAAGCTTGTGCGATATTGGTGGGTGCTGCAGATGGGGTCAGCTAGTATCCTATGGTGCCATTTAGGGTATCGTTAAGGGCGGACAAACAGACAAAAGTACAGGCAGACAAACATAACAAACTGTATGCGTCGGAGGTCCCCAAAAAGACTATCACCTTTAAAATGAATGCAATGGCTCTGCCATCAGGCGTCGAACCAGCGACCTTTTGAACCGCAGAGTGTGACACTAACCACCACGCCAAGATGCGCACGCAGTAGGTTGAATATACACCATGTACCATTTGGAGGTCCTCAGTTCTCCGTAGCTTCATCTCATTTTCATCACCACTAGTGAAATGACGCAACGAGCATGGTATGCATAGAGTGCCTTGATGCGCTAGTTGACCTCCACTGCCATCGGGGCTGTCTGGGGTTGGAACCTCTTTGAAGGTCATCGACTCTCGTGTTTCGGACAGTGCAGATTCAACGGAGCGTGGTCTCTCCTTCGCGCGCGCTTATCAGACTCGGGATTTGGGAGAGTACGAAGAGGTTACTTTGCTCACGGCCGCGGCCGCCCTTACGAAATGAGCAAGCTGATCACTCACGAAGAAGTGAGAGTTGTGACAGTTGCTCATGCTTGTCCGGTGTATACCTGTGCGTTAGTTTTCTGCTCATTTCTGTCGGTTTATACAGCGTGCTTAAAATGTCGAGCTGTGAGCGTTGTCAGTCCACGCTTGTCCTGTAGAGGCTCATTTGATGCGTGTTTTCTGCTTGAGGTGCACGCCGCAAGTTTCGGGCCTTGCTGTTCTTCGCGTGGTTAGGCAACTTTATGCTGCAGCATTCATTCCTTCGGCCATATGGCGAAACAATGCACAATAAACGCTCAACTACCTCCGTGACGACACGTTTCACTTTCATATTTGCCGATTTCTAAAAAATAGGATCAGACGCATTGATTTTCTTGTTTTTGCTAAATAGATAATTTTATTTACCTAATTTATGAAGTAACGAATCTGGGTAAAGAATTCTAATGACAAAGCTATAAATACATTCGGAAAATGTCAGATAAAAGAGTTTCTAAGTAATCTTTCTTATTATTCTGTAGTGTTTTTCTTTTCACTACCGATTCACGTTAAATACAAAAAATATGACCTGAGAAGCCCGCTAGCGCCCTGTGCATGCCAGTACTACAATGCGTCTTAACGTTTTTTTTTAATTAAATGTATATAAGGAGAGGTTTGTGCCAATGTGTGGCACTGGCTACTCCTCTTCCTTTGCCCAAAAGTCGACATCGCACATTTTGCAGCAAACACAAGGCTATACATATGTACATAGCACAACATTTACAAAATGAGTGCACGTTTTTTAACACCGAGTGTCCACACCACACAGAAATGTGTCCACACTACAAAGAAATGTGTCCCGCACTTTAGTGTCCCGCACCACACTGAGTTCTCCGTGCAAATGGCCGTTGCACTTGGCCAAGTCTCCTGAGTCGAGGGAACAGCGACGATGGTAGTGAGGCACGTTTTGTAGCGGCCATACAAGCTCGTGCTCTTCCGGCAATTTTTTCGTTCAAACTCATTTTTCATTGTGGGTTATATGTTTATAATACCGTGTGTTCAAGAAAAGTACCCACAACTTTCTAGTATCAGGGCGATGCAAGGCTGTTTGATGGCTTTATTGTTACTTGTCCTGTAGCCGCATAAGTCTTAAGATGGCTAAAGACCACAATTAGTGCAGTAGTAAAGAAAGTTAAATAAATTACGTTTTCAATACTGCAGCTCGGCGATTGTTTTATAGTGCAGGCTTAAATTTTTCCGTGGAAAAATCTCATTTAAGATGCTAGATTTTGAAATACTGGCTTCCATTTATAATTTTGGGGTAATATAATCAACCAACTTCAACAGTGGAACCGAGACCAAAACGTAGGATAACGTAAAAGCTAACGGTCTTGATAAAATCATAGCGATAGAGAGCCCGTTCAGCTGAAATTGTAGTTGCAGCGTCGGCGTCGTTGGTTGTTAAAAAAATTATCTGGTGCTTGACCGTAAAATTGAGAAAGATGCAAAATTGACGACAAACGCAGACGGCCTCTGGGGAAAGGATGCGTCGTACCAGACACAATCCCACTGCTTGAAGCTGTAAATTTACAAAATAACACTACTAGAAGTTGCCTCCAAAAGCATGTAAATACTGCGTCGCAGAAGCGTAGAATCGCACCAGGTGTCATAATATGTGAGTTATGCAAATAGTGGGTGTTTTAAGGGCTCATTATTTACAAAGTGGTTCAATGTGTGTTCGCGTGACGTCATACGGACGCCTAGTTGGCTTTTCGTTGATTCACAAAAGGAACAGTTGTACCACAGAGGGCATTTAACTATACTTGCACTAGACATTCTAAAGTAGTTAGGAACGGTCAATGTCACGTGCACAATCGTTGTTTTCCAAAGATGCAAATTTGAGGGAGGCACAGAGAACCAAATGTAGGATAAGAATTGGGCAGGTGATGGGCACAGGCCGTGGTTACGCTATATGGTTCTGCTCTTGAAGCCGATGTTCAAGCGTTGTCTATGTTTTAGGGGCGAAGCTCCTCGTGGCACCTTGTCCTGCGTGTGGCGTAACTGAGAGAAGAAAATACCAGAAAACAAGGAGGGCAGTATTTCTCGAACAGTATAATAGGCGACGATGTCTCATAGGATACCTACAAACTGCAGTTGAGTAAGGATATTGTCACGCCGATGTCGTGTAACAATATTCTATATGGCGCTGTGCCACTACTCTTCGATTGACTGCTGCGCGGGTTGTGCATGGATGCGAAACGAAGGAGTGTCTCCCTCATGTTCCTGGATAGTCGCCGTACGTGGCGGTTCGTTGGTGGCCCATGGACGAAGCAGGTCGGCGGGTGCGTTGTAGACTCTTGCGCTCGGCTGCCTTGGCTCCTATCTCGTCGGTGTTACCCGCGCGCCGACTACATTGCCCAACGCGATTGGACGCTTGGACGCATGGATGCCTGCACGGACTGACGAACATGCAGATGGATGGAAGAGCAGACGCCGCATGCACACACAGACAGACAGACAGACAGACAGACAGACAGACAGACAGACAGACAGACAGATGGATGGATAGCCGGACGGATGCATGCATGGACAGATTGACGCAGAAGTGGACGCACGGACGAACACATGGAAGGACGGATGGACTGAAGCACGAATGCATTTTTTGTGACCAAGGCCAGAGCTGACGAGGGAGCGGTGCTCTTTTAATCCTCAAACAAGTAGCTAACCGGCCAGCTGCCTATGCCCGCCAGGTGTTGTCCCTCTTAACCGGAGGTTGAGACATCGTGTCGCCACGACGCGGTAAGTCGTTCGAGAGAGCACAACAAATACAGCATCTTCCTTGGAAGAGACCGCGGTGGCCGCCACAAATCACCCCGCTAATTAGGCGAACATATCGGCGGACCCTTCGATGTATGCAGTCATGAGCTTGGGACCCCTCGATCAGTGGCACACACACGACGAGGAAGAGCCCCGCTGGTGCCACCTTGAAGTGCAGTGATCACGCCTCAATATTGGACGTTCACGTGGGCCGTGCATGCTTGTCCCCCTCGCCAGTTGTGTGTGATCTGTGATTGGACAGTACCATCTGCACGTGTTCGCTGATCTAGGGATCTGGGGAGAACATACTCTTTATAATGAGCCACCTGGCTCATTCGAGGGAGCGCCATGTAGAAGAACACGAGTTTTGAAAGCTCGCGATGTAAGAAAGAGCTCGTTAAGTACGAGAGCTCACCATGTACAAAATGTAAATAAACCTTCTTCAAGTCTCTCTTCCTCGTGCCTCAACAACTTCATCCCGGACCTCCGGTGCCCGCAAACCCCTGTCACAACAGGATGTACGGACGCTTCGCCCCACTCACCATCATTCACCCTGTGGATATGCTTTGGTTTCTTTTATTTCTGAAACACCATAATGAATTAGTGTCGTTGTATATACCATCAACCAACTTTCTTGTGTGGGTGTGCGGGCCGCATTTGCAATACTAGCACAAAAGGTGCACTTACGACAACAAACGCGGTCGAATTACACCTCTCTGTTGTCTTCAAAAGTGACGTCCTTGTGGTCGCATGCTTTTTGCGCTCATGGGGGCTTCGGTTTCGGTAACACTGTTCAGTCTGGTTCAATTTGATTATGTCCCACTAGCAATAAAAGATGGCTTTTTACATATCTAAAAGCTATGACAATTTACTCACATTAAGACCTTTGATTGTGCCACATAACATCACAGTCTAAAATTTAATTATATAACTTTTCTTAAGCAGTGTTCTGAATGATGCCCTTAGTCGTCGTGAAATGCCGTGCAGCCGCAAAAGTGGTACCTATAAAGGTGTACAACAAATATCTTATTTTGCTTATTTTACAAGATTTCGGACACATTTCTTGAAACACCCGTAGTATACACGCGCACACATATATACATACAAAAAATACGACAGTTAAGCCAAAACTGGCGGCAAACTATTGCTGATGGTGCTCATTCTGTCATCATAAAAAGAAGAAGAAAAACGTGTGTGTTTGCAGGCAAGCGTAGTTAAACGGAAATCTTGCGTGGGCAAATATGTTCAGTGAGGTAACGTACCCGTCCGAAAACCATTGTATGAATGTATGTTTATATATATTTCAGAAGAGAAAACAAGAAGAAATAAAGCACTCTGTAAGACCGCATGCAGTGTCTAAAGTTCTTCTGAACTACTTTGGGGGCTTAGCGTTGTTGAAGACATGCCGGCCGTTGCTGTCACTCTCTTGGTTGCCCCCAAGTGCAGGTCTCAGCGTACGTGGTGTATGTAAATGACCGCTGTCAGGCCGACGGTGTGATCCTTCAATGAAGCAAGCACCTTAATTAGGCCTGGATGTGCTGCTCTGTTGCAATATAGCGCGGCTTTCATCTCTCGGGCAACGCGAGACAAGATTGGGCCTAAAGCTTCAAGCGCGCCAGGCTGATGTTTAAGTTCTTGGTGCTACAAAAAACGCTCGAAAAAGTACGTTTCTTACCTTGGTTGCTTCGTATTGTAAATAAACAGGCTCACGTTCGCTTGGACTGTAAAAAAGTATTTTCATCTATTCTCTTTTTATGAACACTTTGCAAGAAACTTGCACAAAAAGTTGTAAAATAAAAAAAAATGACAGCATATTCACGGAGTGAAGAGAGAGAGAGAAATAAATAAAAGGAAGAGACAGGGAGGTTAACCTAGACGAACAGGTTTGCTACCCTGTATGTGGGTGGGAAAAAGGGTCGGAATGAAGACAGATGTAGAGAGATATAAAGTAAATTAGAAAAAAACACATGCGCACACATTCAGGGAGTTTCGATCACAGTAGTTTGTACAAGCCGGTTGAACGTAAAAAGCGCAGGCGCGCTTCACAGACTTCTTCTGCAACATAAAGTCCTGTCGGCAGTGCAGGATTCTTTCTTCCGAAAGAGGCTGACTGTCCAGTTCTTCTAGTGCATTGCAGAGTGACTGTCTCTGCCAGCAGTACTGTGGGTATTCACACAGAATGTGCCAAGTTGTTTCATCACTGCCACAAAGGTCGCATGCAGCAGTGTCAGCCGTTCCTATGCGGAACGCGTACGCATTGGTAAATGCGACGCCCAACCATAATCCGCACAGCATTGTAGCGTCTCGTCGGCGTAATTCCGGAGGAATTCGAAGACTGAGAGTTAGATCTCAAGTACCTAACCGTGCATAGATGAAATGTGACTCGTCCAATTGTGACGTGGTGCGCTTGCGAGCAAGCATGCGGAGTTTCCGTGTAGCGTCAGTTCTGGAAAGCGGAATTGATATTTTATCGCTTTCAGTATAGGGAGAACGGGCAGCTCGATCGGCAAGTTCATTGCCAATTATTCCACAATGACTTGAAAGCTTTTGAAAGGCTATTTCATGTTATTTCTCATTGAATTGGTGAGTCTTTTCTGCAATCTCAAATACCATCTGTTCGTACGGGCCGTGGCGTAAAGGGGATAGAAGGGATTGCAGTGCCGCCTTTGAAACACTAAAAACGTGTCCATTTTTGTGGCTGTTGATCGCTGATGAATTGCAATGCGGCACGAAGAGCTGTGAGCTCTGCTCCCGTTGATGTCGTAAGGTGGGAGGTCTTGAATTTTCTTGTTGTGTCTTTTATCGGTATAACAAACGATGTCGTTGAACTCTCCTGTAAAACAGAGCCGTCGGTGTATACGTGTGTACAGGCTTGATACGTCTCGTATGGCAAGAGCAAAGAAGGCTGTCTAAGAGCAGGTGTCGACATATCTACTTTTTTTCTGAATGCCAGGTATAGTTAGCCTGATGTTAGCCTGAGTCAGGCACCAGAGAGGAGTCGAAGGCCTGGCGGCGGGTGTGAAGCATGTTGGCAAAGAATCGCGATTTGTGGTGACCGTTTGGCAAAATGACGAACGTGGTCACTCTGCTGGTAAAGAGGCTGGGTGGTGGCAGGGTGTCGGAGCAATGAGCCCTATATATGTCCTGAGTGCCTAAAAGTTGGTATGTATCGTGATGAGGTGGTTACTGGCGATAGCTATAGTAGCCATTGTCAACGCACTACGAGGCAAGCCGAGGCAAACCGGAGTGCCTGGGACTGAACACACTGTAGCGTTCGAAGGCTTGTTTTGCTTGCATTCGTCAATGCCGGTAAACTGTACCGCAGTAAACCGAGAAAAAGTACTCTGTACAGCCATAGCATTGCACTGGGAGACATTCCCCAAGTCTTCCCTGCAAAGTACTTAAGTATATTACAGATGTCCAATAACCGTTTCTTCAAGTACGAAACGGGATCGCGCCATGATAGATTCCTGTCAATTATGACGCCCAAAATCTTGTGCAATCGAACGTATGGTACAGTTGACCATTGATGCCTATAGTGTACTTATCCATAGGCTTTCGTGTAAAATATACGAGGGCGCATTCCTCGGAAGAAATTTCAAAGCCTCGATTTCGGAGGTAGCGTAATGTTTCAGTGTCAGCTTTCTGAATTCTCCCTCGTAACGTCAGGCATGTTACAGCCGACGCAAAAACGCAGATATTATCTGCGTACATTGATAGCCTGACTGTTCCTGGCAGATGCTCAGTGAGAGCAATAACGTTAGACTGAACAGCACAGGGCTGAGTATGCCACCCTGGGGGCCGCCACGGTGGCTGTAATGTGGAGAGGTTGGACCGTCTTCAGTGCTCACAAAGAAGGATCGCATTGACAAATAACTACGTATCCAGCGATACATCCGATGAGAACAGCTTCATGCGTAACGTTGTCATACGCCCCTTTGACGTCTAGGAACAAATATGCGCAGAGACGCTTACGGCCTTTCTCGTGTTGGACGTAAGTGACCAGGTCGACTACGTTGTCAATCGATGGTCGACCACGACGATATCCTGCTATGGCATCTGTGTAGATGTTGTTACACTCCAAGAACCACTCCAGGCGTCCCAGGATCATCCTCTCCATAACCTTGCCTACACAGCTGGCCAATGCGATCGGACGATAAGATGAGAGCTCCAACGGTGACTTGCCTGGCCTCAGAAGTGGAACTAGGCGACTTGTCTTCCAGCTTGTTGGGAGCGTTCCATCTTGCCAGGATTTGTTGTACAACTTCAAAAGGAGGATTCTCGCGCGTTCACCCAGATGACACAAGACCCTATAAGAAATTCTATCGGGCCCTGGTGCCGACGTGCGTCCACACAAAGCGAGTACCGGACTCAAAGCGTCCAGTAATTGTAATGCACTTCTTGCTGACGTTGTGTGCATGTTGCTTAGCAACAAGCGAATGGCGTTAACTAAAGGTCGCGAAAGAGCTATCACTTGCTGAAGTCTTCCGTTGCCGCAGCTTGCTCTGAAAAAGACGGCTTCTGCTGTGGCTCTACTGGGCGTTGTGTACGCGTAATTGGAGGCCACTTTTCTGTAGAGACTGGTCTGCCCCTTTGCTTTTTTTCAACGTCTGTGTTTGCCGTGCTGGAAACTGCAGCTTGCGATCTTTTCTGATGCGTCGACTTATTGCCTGAAGCTGGCGCTGTCCGACGTGAAGACCTTCGACGACGATGTCGTCTTCACCGGATTTTCTCAGCAGCTTCTTTGTGGGTTGAGCTGTCTCGTACCATTTGCTTCAGAATAGAAAATTCTTTCTTTATCTCCGGACATTCTTTCGAAGAAGTCTTGTGAGCACCCTGATCGTTAGGGCGGGGTGAATGTTGATCAGTAGGTGAAGCTCTGGAGGTACATCGGAAATCGGTAAACTCAGCGTGAATTTCGCCCGGTCGATACATCATTTCCACGGAGTGAATGAAGATAAAGGAGCTTGCTCTGTGCATCCGTCCATCCATTCGTCCATCCGTCCGTCCGTCCATCCGTCCGTCCGTCCGTCCGTCCGTCCGTCCGTCCGTCTGCCTGCCTGTCTGTCTGTCTGTCTGTCTGTCTGTCTGTCTGTCTGTCTGTCTGTCTGTCTGTCTGTCTGTCTGTCTGTCTTGTACTAGGTGTGGCTACGATGGACAAAGGGGCTCTGCAACACTTTGTGGGCATGGTCAAAAAACGCTGCCGATCTGAGGGGCTCTCGAAGATACGCAAGCCGAATGTATAGGAAGCCAAAGCAACGCATGGTAGAGCTGCGATTGTGGACAGGCAGCGTCATCTTTGGCAGAAAAGTAGAAATCGGGGATGTATATCGTGCATTTCCTTTCCCGCCAATGCGTTGCTGCTCGCTTACGTGCTCGTGCAAAGAGCGAGCGCTGCGTTTGAGTCACCTCACAATGTACCGCCGGCAATGCGGCTTCACAAAGATCTCTGAGCTGGACAAGCACTTCCGAGAAGTGAATCTGACAAAAGGAGTAACGCTCGTAAATAATTTTATGATGTGGAGCAGCCGACAGAAGACGAGGACGCCCGAGTCACTGCGAAATGCATTTCTCGGGTCCTCCGTGATAATACCATGTACAACGTATGCCTCAAAGTAAGTCTCATTTTGCCGGCACATAGAGTTTTGTACAATAATACCTAGAGTGGAATCTGGTCCTAGTGTCTACGCGGGCACCTTCAGTGGCGCTTGTACCCGCATGGGAATCATGGGAAGCACAGGCTTCAGACCTGCTACGGATGGATCACGTTTTTGATATTCGCGACGCTTCTATTACGAGTGTAAAACAAAGAAATATGAAGTTGAAATAAAATGAAACTTGCTTCATTTTTGTACGCAAATTTTATTGCAAACGGTTCTTGTGACTAAGCGGTAGAAATGAAACCTAAACAAACTTAACCACCAGGGTATGCATTGCTCTGTCCTTGCGTTCCAGATTTAGCATCAAGATGTATTGAAGTATTCCTTACAACATTTCAAAACAAACATTCTTGGTTTGCCCTCGAAAGTACGCAATATCTGTTCATGAAAGTTACAACACAGTATTAAGTGAGAAACACTTAACTTTCTGTCTGCTGTGATGCCAAGTGCGTCTGTTTCAAGGAGGTTTAAAGAAAAATTGCTGGAGTGGAAGCTCCCGCAATGCCTTGCCAGCAGAAGTGAAGCCACCCTTTGCCACTGCCAAGATGTCGGAAACGTGCTCTTTTCTAATAGTGCCCACTTAAAGATCAAGTGGGTTTGATACGTTATGTAAATGCTACGTTAGTTCTATACTAAAGGATAGTTGTTCCAGACAAAATAACACACGGAAACAAGTATGAACGACTGAATATTCAAAGATCTTTGCCTACAATAGGCGACTCACTAAGGAAAACTAGTAACTTTAAGACGCACTTGAAGCACTATGTGACCCAAAAAAGTTCCCACATTGAACTCGTTGAGCGTGCGAGGGAAATGCTTCGTTTTTAATTGCTGAACGTTGATACTTTATCATGCCCCTAGTAAGATGGCCGCCACAACCGCCATCTTGCCAGAGGAACGGCTTCACTTCTAAGCAATCATTTCCACTCCAGCAATTTGTTTTAATCCTCCTTCGTCTGTTCAAGTTGTCTGCCACCAACGCACCTCTCATTTTGTTGTGAAGTCGAGAGGAGAGCATGGCAGTGCGTCTATTTCGCGGCGCCGTGGTATTGCTGTTGATTTCAACGTGATTTGGCAAGACCCCTAACAACAAACGTAAACTCGATGTAATATCCTGCACTGGTATGTAACGCTACATCTATGCGCAGCGATGAGTGGATGACAATTTGCTTTAACTGTCAAACACAATTTATACAGCTCCAGCGTTGCAGTACTGATGCTGTTGCTGATGGCCTCAGATGAATGGCGCTCACCCACACAATGGGTATGGGCCAAGAAACTAGTGGCTGGATACCTAAATGAAAATGAACTGAAGTCAAAGCCAGTCCGAAAAATTTGTTTAGAGATAATACTGCCAATAAACAGAAATGGTTGCTATGCAAGCGGTCAAACCGTCTCTTGTTCCTGGCAGATATCACAATGAGTTTTAAACGAAAGATATTAAAGGTTAGGGTTCACTGTCACGGTAATATTTTAGTTGCATTGGTGTAATCAAACACAGTGGAGCATATATCCCTGCGGCAGTAACCAATTGAAGTGCCGCCAAGTGATAAAAGTACTGGTACATTTACTTGTAATAAATTAAGAGGCCTAGCAGTTTTCAACTTCTTTGAACAACAAAGGTGCAGCTTCAGTCCTTTGCACGCACCCCACTACCCACTCTACGCGAAGAACAAAACTGAAACTTCAAAAAATGGCAGATCCCACGTACAGTGGAAATTGATGACGTTTGAAATCCGAATGAGGAAGATTGACATGTCACTTTGAAATCAGCACAACGTTACGAGGTGGAGGTGAATTATGCCGTACACGACTTTCATATCTATATTATCATGTTTGGACGTTTCCTTTACTTTCGTCGTCTATTCACGTCATGTGATACTAAATTTGGTGTATGTGAGGGCAGTGAAACGGCCGCAAGCGCATCATGAGCGTGGCATGTAGTCATGTTGTTACATCAGACGCTTCTCATGATCATCATGTTTGCACCAGTCATATACCTTCGTCAGCCACTGACGTCCCGTAACACCGAAATCGGTATATGCGAAGCTGGCGAAATGGGAGCGAGCGCATCTTGAAGGGCCCAATATACAACGTAACAGTGACGCGGGCGCATACTGGGCGCTGCGACGCCATGCTAGCAAAATCATGGCGCGGCCACGCGACCAGCGTCTGTTGGCGTCTGTCATATCCCAGGAGATGTAAAGGGAACATTCGGCGCCGCTATTGGCTTAAAGTAGCCACATGATGTAAACGCACTTCCGGTATTTTTGTTCGTATTGTTTTTAATGCAAGATGGTGGCGCACACAGACGTTAGCATGACGCTAGTTTTTCAATAAGCCGGTGAAGCTTGTTGAAGCCGTACGCCGTGAAAATTCCCCGAAGCATGTGGGCTTTTCGCTGACAGTGTCGCTGAAACGAGTTGTGTACTTACGCAACTGGTGTGCTTCAAATTTTTATTTAATACGCCTTCATGTGGACTGCCGGCCGGCGAAGAAGACGCATCACTTGGACTACTCCGGATGTCAGCTGTTTCAAGGTAAGTGGCTTGTATCACATGTGGAACTGACGCTGTGGTCTTCTGTGCTCCGCGCGTAAACTAAGACAAGACGAACTTGTTTCAATGTTAGTTGCTTTGTGACGGCGTGCTTTTTTCCACTACGCTGCGCGTTCGCTCAAGGTTCCTTTGCCACCTTATTTCTCTTTATATCACGCGACTGACTGCAAGCTTGCGCGCTGTCAACATGCACAGTGCTCATGAAACTCATGTAGTACAGTAGAGCGGTTGGAGCCTAGGCGTTCCCCAGATGCAACTCCGTATTTGAGAAAGACACTGAAACGCGCATAGCGTTGGCCTTGCTACATTAAAAAGTAGGTAGCGCAGTTGTCCTTCCCAGACTGAAGGGTAATCTAACGTTCAAAATTGTTTTGGGCTGTTTTGAAAAAAATTGAAATATGAAGCAGGGATACGGTACATTTAACTTAATGCACATCTTTGTCATGTTGAATAAAACATGCATTGGAAGTGTCATTGTCTACTGTTGTCCATGCATCCGGAATATTAAAAAATTTTTTATTGTGAAACAAAAAAAACATGGCTACTGAATTTAAAAACTTAGTTGTACAATACAGACACAAGTGGTATTTGCAGACACAGTTCCTGGAAATATTGTAGGTATTTTACTTTACTGTCACTGAACAAATATTGCACAAAGGGGCTGTTAATACAAATACTGACAAATGAGCTGCAAAAAGTTTGCTTTCCATGAAGAACTAGCAAGAAATTAGTGCAACAACACACAATATTAAAATAGACAGGAGGCAAACGTGTTAACTCGTTAAAAAATAAACTGCTTTATATTTCATGATCTTCTGAAAGTGAAATAATTTGTGAGTCACTGCGCATGTATTTCTTTTTCTGTCTGTGTGTTTTCGTGCCATTTGTCACTTCACTGTGCTTCAAAACGAATTAGTCCACAAACCCATTAGCTGCAAGCAAATTTTCTAGACTGTGACATGCTTTGAAAGAAATGATCATGTCAAATACAGTACTACAAGTTGCATCTTATCTACGTGAGACATAATGTTATGATCTCATTAAATGACACTTTTATTCTCAATTTACCGTACCATGCAGCACGCAGCAGCGACACTTGGATGATGTTTTACTGGAAGCAGGATTAAAACACCACGATATGTGAAGCGGTGTTAAATTTTGGAGCAAATTGTGTGTCCTAATACCTTGCACAGATGACATGAAATTGCACCAGAACGCCATTCACAGAAAGATATGTCCTCCTACCCTTTGTTCAAGGCTCACCGTGGTGGTTCTAGTGGCTCATATATTCAGCTGCTGACTCGCAGGTAGTGGGATTGAATTCCGGCTGTAGTGGCTGCATTGTCGATGGAGGCAAAAATATTGTAGGCACAAGGGCCCAGATTTGGGTGCACGTTCATAAACCCCAGCTCTTCAATATTTCCAGAGGTCCCCACTACAGCATCTCTCATTATCATATGGTGGTTTTGGGAGGTTAATCCCGACATATCAATCAATCAATACCTTGTGCTGAAATAGTCTTTTTTCTTGTCCAGTTCATGCAAAATCACAGTTCGACCAATGTAGCTTTGTTTGCACTTCGTTCACAGCTTAGTTAGTTTTAATCTTTCTCCTAAAGATTTTTTGAATGATATTATGTTATTCATAAAGCATGAACTCCCCCTAGAAATTGTTTATGAACATTAGTGTTGCCTTAAAAGTAGCACTAGACCTATGATACCACTTGGTAAGCACAGACGTGATCCTGAACATCTGATTCACTTGTTTTTTTTTAGTTATCTCGTTCATACTCCCGGTCTTGAGCAGTATTGAACTTCAAACGAAAAAATAAATGAAGCAACATGCGAATACATCAGAGATATGACTGTATACGGAACCTTAGTGCTGCATGTAACAGCACTCGGCACTGCACGTTGGAAATTAATTGTTGAAATACATAGCTGCTTAATAAAAAGCAAGCAAAGAATACAATCACGTAGCTGGTTAATCACAAACAAAGTAAAAAATAAAAGCAGAGAAATCACAGCAAGCAGTGCGAGATCGCACGTCAAAAATTCACATATACAGCATCTTAATATCCTCGCATATGAGAAGTAAGGATTAAAAATTAAGGCTTGTTAAAGCAAACAGAAGAGAATTACTGTATGTTTTAGATGCATGAAAAGTGTACGAAAGGCCCAAAACCCACTAATATGAACAATCAAGTGCACTGAATAAAACCGAACTAGGCTGGCATTGAACCAGCTCAACAGGCGGACCCTTTCAAATAAGGGCACTGCTGCAGATGAACATCTTTCGTTCTCATATTCGCTAACATACATCGGGCAAAACCCCCAGATTTGCTACTTCCGTACTGGTGGAAAGCATTGTTTTTGTTCTGCTGCTAGCTATGTTTCTTATCTACTCCGACTATATTCGTCAACCATCGTAACTCTGAATTTCGGTGTGTTAGTGTGTAAAATTTCAAAAAAGGTTAGGCAGGATCTGCAGTACCATATGATTAACTTTTGTTGCGTGTCTTTCAAAAATGAAATTAAGAACTAGCACATGCCCGGCAGGGAGTCATTTTAAAAGGGGGGGTTACTTAGTGATGCAATCAATCCTAAGCAATTAGGTGCACAATTTGGAGCAGCTAAAACGTCAGTTTTGAGCAGCAAATCAGCTTTTTTTAGCACTTGACACTCATACATTTCCAAACATACATTTTGGATCTCTAAGCACAAGTAGTTTATAATGTTCACCAATATATATAAATAAGTAAACGATATATATATATATATATATATATATATATATATATATATATGCATGCACGCTTGTATGTGATGCCACAAAAAGTAAAGTTGAACCACAGCTTCTCAGTTTCCTGCTAACAGCCCTAGACTTCTGTATAGTCTTGGCATCAGGCTTCTTGGCATTTTCTTGTGATACACATTCCATTTGCTAACCAGTATCACTTTCCCTGGTGCTTCCAGATGCATAAATGTTCCACGCATATTACGTTTGCCATCAGAAAGAATGAGCCATGCGATGACGTTTTTGCTTTCAATGCAACCTAGGATTAACAGTTGCATGGAGAAGTACGTGCTGTTGCTCTTTATGAACATACTCATTAAGCTTTTGGTTCTTTTGTCCTAAAGAAGAAATTGTATATTGTAAATTTCAACAATACGCAACATAAAATTCACTCTAATAAAGGCTAGGCTATGAATTTTATTTAAACTTATGCCAAAGAAGCGGCACTGATGTACAAGGGTAGTATTTCACTGCGCTAGAGCAGCAAAATTGGATCAGTTTAGTGGGTGTGTTTTTAAATATGTGGTCCATTTAGTATGATAAATAAAACTTTAGTGACCTGCACTAATGCGATATAAGTCAAAAGAAAAAGAAATTTGAAATTTTCTAAAATAATGAACTCATGCGACATGTTATAATTACATATGCGTACTTCTTTCTGTAGTTAATGCAATCACTCCTCGTGTAACAGATTGGCGTCTCATCAAAACTTGTAACTCTGCACTTGTTTTTCTCAGTTCTTTTTAGTCACCTGCCCCAACATGCAGCTTGACCAAGATGAACCCATACCAACTGGCCAAAATATTTCATACTGCTCCAGCACCTTCAGTGGCACTGTCATTCACACTATACTAAATTTTGTGCACTTTTGCGCACAGGTTGGTGCAAAATATTATTATGCAAAGTATTTTAGGACAAGCTATGCATGCCTTGGGATTTTGCCGAGCCTTGCCTTGTGCATTGCGTTATTATCTTATTGTTATTTATGAAAGGTGATGAAGAAAACCGAGGGCCTAATGGCATTTTTTTTTGTGGAAGATCTTAAGTACTGCCTTAGAAAAGAGGGCTTTGCATAAAATCTGAATTTCAAATTCGAATGCAGAGTGTCCAAAGAAACCTGTCTCTCATCCAGAACACGCTTGTGTCACTTGAAAACTGTAAAAAAAAAAGGTGAGAAGTGTGCCGCAGTAGTGAATACGGTTCAAGAACGAGTTGCAAAATTAATCAGTAAGGTGTTGGGAGACTCAAAGAAACATCCTAGTGATTTGTCAATATGGTTGATTTGGCAAGCTGCTGGTACATGATTGTTCTGATGTCTTTCTGTCTGCGTCTAAGTAGTTTGCTCTCATTTCAAAATACAAGTGATGCTCCACACTCAAGGTTTTAAAAGAGCTAGGACTTCATACTTTATATTCTAATTTATGATGTAAGGACTTTATAAAAAAAGACGTTATATTTCAAGAGTGCATCCCAATTTAAGAGGGTATCTAGCGCATTAGGAAGCGTCAAATTATGAAAGTCTCAAGTACAACCGACAAAATGGAACTGGCAGAGCTTTCGAAGTTGATTAGTAGGTGTAAGGTATGCGATTTAAGAAGGTTTAACATGGAGAGAGTCGAACAGGCTCTGAAAAATGAGGAAGCGTCAAAGCTGTGAAGAGAAAACTTGGGATAGACTGAAATCAGATGTATGCACTCAGTAACAAAGAAGGCAAAATAACAATCAATATGGGAAAGATTGTTAAAATAGCGGAGGAGTTTTACAGAGATCTGTACAGTAGCCGGAAAAGCCACGACCTTTATATTATAGGAACTAGCAGTAACCCAGATAACACCCAACCAGTAATGATAAAAGAAACCAGAAAAGCTTTGGAGAGCATGCAAAGAGGCAAAGCTGCTGGTGAGGATCAGGTAACATCAGATCTGCTGAAAGATGGAGGACAGATTGTGTTAGAAAAACTAGCCACACTGTTAACGAGGTGTCTCTTCACGGGAAGAGTACCAGAGTCTTGAAAGAATGCTAACATCATCTTAATACTTAAGAAAGGAGATGACAAGGACTTGAAGAATTACAGGTATTATCTTGCTCTCTCATCTTGCTCTCTGTAGTATAAAAGCTATTTACAAAGGTAATTGCTAACAGAGTAAAGAAAACATTAGATTTCAATCAACCAAAGCAGCAAGCAGGATTTCCAACAGGCTATTCAACAATCGACCACATTCATACTATCCATCAGGTAATAGAGAAATGCTCAGAATATAACCAACCACTATACATAGCCTTCATAGATTACGAGAAGGCGTCTGATTCAGTAGAAATATCAGCCGTCATGCAGACACTGCGGAATCAGGGCGTCGATGAAGTATATATAAACATCCTGCAAGAAATCTACAGATCAACTGCTACCATAGTGTTTCATGAAGAAAGCAACAGAATACCAATCAAGAAAGGTGTAAGGCAGGGGGGCACAATCTCCCCAACGCTGTTTACTGCGTGCTTACAGGAGGTTTTTCAGAAGCCTAGAATGGGAACAGTTAGTGATAAGAGTTATTAAAGAGCACCTTAGTAACCTGCGCTTCGCCGATGACATTGCATTGATGAGTAACTCAGGGGACGTATTGCTGCTCATGATTACGGAGTTTGACAAGGAGAGCAGAAAAGTGGGTCTTAAAATATTCTGCAGAAAACTAAAGTAATGGAAAACAACCTAGAAAGAGAGCAGCGCTTCGAGATAGCTAATAGTGCACTTCAATTTGTAAAAGACTGTCTACTTAGGGCAGGTATCAACCACGGAACCGAACCACGAGATTGACGTAACTAGAAGAATAAGAATGCGGTGGAGCACATTTGGTAAGCACTCTCAAATTGTGACAGGTAGCTTGCCCCTATCCCTCAAGAGGAAGGTATATAGCAGCTGTATCTTGCCGGTACTTAGCTATGGAGCAGAAACCTGGAGACTTACAAAGCGGGTTCAGCTTAAATTAAGGACGACGCAGCGAGAAATGAAAAAAAAATGGTAGACAAGAAGAGTTTAGAGACAAGAAGAGAGCAGAGTGGATCAGGGAACAAACGAGGGTTAAGGATATCATAGTTGAAATCAAGAAGAGTAAATGGACATGGGCCGGGCATGTAGCGCGTGGACAGGAAAACCACTGGTCATTAAGGGTAACTAACTGGATTCCCAGAAAAGGCAAGTGGGTTAGGGGGAGACAGAAGGTTAAGTGGGCAGATGAGATTAAGAAGTTTGCGGGTGTAAATTGGCAGCAGCAAGCACAGGACCGGGTTAACTGGTGGAACATGGAAGAGGCCTTTGTCCTGCAGTGGACGCCGTCAGGCTTATGATGATGATGGTGGTGATGACCCAGCTCAGATGAACTGAAATCAACGTGCCCTCATCGTGTGCCATGAAAAAAGTGTTGAATGCATGTATTGTGCATGATTGCAGAGACAGCAGCCAGCTCTAATTCTGTCAAGACTTATCAGATTCTCCTTGTCATCCAACAAGCCTATTTAAACCTACTGCTTTCTCTTGGTCGTGAGAAAGTTGTCATTTTAAACTCGTGCATGAAGGTCGTTGCGTACAATGTGAGGCTCAGTGTTGCTCGAAAGTACAGAAGTTAGGAATTGCCCTTACGCCTAACTCGGTTCCAGCAAATAATTATATTTGGCCTAAAGTGATGCGCAATTGCTAGAAACTATGCTATAATTACTGTCCAAGTATGCAATTTCTTTCATGATAATCGTAAAATTGTGTCACACAGCTGTTATTCATTGGTAGGGCCATCTGATTTTTGTACACAACAGGAAAACGTTTTGCAGTGTAATTCATGAGCTCACAATAGCCAGTTTTAGTGGCTATATTGTCTGCGGCTGTCATCCTTACAGAAAAAGGGAGCTTAGCATGTGAGCAATCTTAGCCGGAATTCTTATGGTGATCATTCATCCTGCCATAATATCGTGTAAGTGCTTGAATATTCTTCGGAAAAACACGCTTTGCAGGCATCAAGTTAAGGGATGAATCACATTATTGCTTGAAGAAGAGTAGATTTGCACAATACTTCACTTCATGTGAACTGCTTTATTAGTGGATGGTCGAAAGCTTCCTACTCGATACGAAGGGCCGAACCATAATTCACCATCCTCTTCATCATCAGCCACATCATCAACGAAGCATGCAAGCTACCTAAACGCCTTACTGGGTGCTTTTTCATTATGCAAAACGCACACTGGGTGCTTTGTTATATGCAAAATGATGGCGTTTGGTGTAGTGAATACCTAGCTAGTGTACCTGCAGTAGGCACCCCACGAGAGTTTTCTGAAGGCTCTATGGAATGCCTCTCCTCCAGCTTATGATATGATTGTGTTACGTCATCTACACTGGCTTGACATGTTTAGCCGACTTGTTCTTGTGTGAGGGTCTTTTTTTCATGGTGGTTTTTTCAACCACATTTCAAGATTTTGTCAGTACAACAAAAAGTATCGACAGAAAGAGACCTCTCAAGGGCTTATATATTGTCACGGAAAAGAAGAGACGCCGTATCGACGAGGATGGGGATGAGATGTATTCAAAACCAGCGGCAATGGCGTGACAGGTTCACCAGTGATCGAGTGGAGACAGCCCTTCGTCTTCCTCGTCAGGCGCACACGCGCGTCGTCCCCTACAAAATAAATATGCATGTAGCATTACCCCCGGCGGCACAAGCGCCGTCTCGGTGCATCTAAATGCCAACTTCACTAGGAGAGCTGCAGGGCTTCAAGCGCACAACATGTACAATATCGGTAGCCTGTTGGGCACATGAAGGCGACGGGGTGACAGGACCAATTTCATATGTTACTGAAGTAACCACACGAAGGACTCGGTATGGACCTGTATAGCGAGTAAGCACTTTTGTTTGACAAGACAACTTGACGGGTCGGAGAACAGAGCAGGACCAAAGAACCGGGCGGAAAGTGTACGTCGCAGTGTCATTGGTCATACCAGCGCCATTGCTTCTCTTGAGAGGTAAGAAGGCGAGTACGGGTGATTTCACGTGCTTGACTGGCCCGAGTGATAGCGCCCATGGCATATTCACTGGTCAGTACTCCAAAAGACGGATGAAGGTGTCTAGAGGGAAAGTTGGTTCTCGGCCAAACAGCAGAAAAAATGGAGAGTAACCGGCAGTGTCATGGCGCGAAGAATTGTAGGCAAATGTGACGTAGGGCAACGCGAGATCCCAGTCGGTGTGGTTGGTAGAAACATACTTGGCGAGCATGTCTGTAAGAGTTCGATTTAGACGCTCCATGAGTCCATTGGTTTGCGCGTGGTATGACGTAGTCAGCTTGTGTTTCGTTTTACAGGACTGCTAGATGTCAGCCATGACCTTCGACAAAAAGGTGCGGCCGCGGTCTGTAAGCAGCTGCCGTGGCGATCCGTGTTGTAAAATCACGTCCTTGAGGAGGAAGTCGGCGACATCTGTGGCGCAGCTTGTTGGAAGAACTCGTGTGATGGCATAACGCGTGGCGTAGTCGGTGGCCACGGCTATCCACTTGTTACCCGAGGAAGACAAGGGGAAAGGGCCAAGTAGGTCCAAGCAAATCAGAAAGAACGGTTCTGACGGAATATCAAGTAGTTGAAGGCGTACGGCGGGGTGTGTCGATGGTGTTTTGCGGCTCTGACATTTCTCACAAGCCGCAACGTATCTTCCGACTGAGCGTGCAAGCCCTGGCCAAAAGACGCGTCGGCGTATTCGGTAATGACGTCGGCATATTCGGTCATCAGCGTATTCGGTCAAGTGCGTGACACACCAAGGTGACCAGCAGTTGGAAGGTCATGAAGTTCATGTAGAACTTCCGAGCGAAGGTGTTTCGGGATGACAAGCAGCAGAGCCGGTCCATCTGGCTCAAAACTTTGGCGGTATAATACACCATCGTGTAGCACGAATGAGCGATCGGACTGATTGGAAGATGGTGATTTGAGGTGCTCAATGATAGTACGCAAGGACGTATCATGGCGCTACTCGTCACCGATGCATGCCATTTGCGAAAGGAAAAGACGCAAAGCTCGGTGTCGGCGTCAGGCATAGCGCTCCACTGAGCAACTGGGTAGCTGGACAGGCAGTCTGCGTCCTGATGTTGGCTACACAAAAATTTACAACTACACAAAAAGAATATATCACTCTCTTGTCTTGGCCCTGCTGCTTTTATTTTATATATAACATGTTTCAGGGGAACAACAGCTGCTGTCGACGTGCCAAAATATTGAGGAGGAATTCCTTCACACTGAACGCAAGTGAGCTTTGCTGTCCAAAAGTGGGTCATTGAAAGCGCTGCGAGTTACTCACGCAGTCTTCGGCCAGGGCACGGAAATTGAAATTTGGTTTCACCCCGGGAGGCCATGTTAACCGTAGACTAAAAAAAACTTACAATTTACCGAGATCGAAGGCTCCCGAAATCAATACTATCATTCCTTTGACAGTTGTGCAGTGTGTTCTCTGGTTCCCAGTTCTGACGTGGGTGGAGCCACCAAGGCTTGAATGGGGAGGCCACTTGTCATCTCCCTCGCAATTCTGGTGAAGCTCTTAGTTTGTGTGTTGTATTCTAAAAGCAACGGTGATATTTGAAGTGAAGTTTTTCAGTACAAGTGGCATATTGGTCATTCGACCACCAACGACGATTTGGCAAACAGTCGTAAAAACAAACGTATTACACGTCTCAATTTCTTTATTTTTCTCGTAATTAGAAACAGTCTCGAAGAAGAGAGTTACAAAGCCTTGCAGAAATACAAAATTAGAAACCTTCTGATCCCCGAACCCTCTATACAGTACTTGGCAGAGATGAGGATTTACCAACATCTGTTGACAATTGGCTTGTGTTTCCTTGAGTCGAATTTGTGGGTTGGCCTTTTTCGTGGTAGCTAGACTAGCGCTAGAGTCTTGCTAAGTTGGTGGCTACATAGCATTTATTGATGTTTTGTCACCGCTTCTCTGTTCCGCATAATTGGGATAAACTGCCGGCACTAGCATTTTACTATCACATCGCTTGCTCAGACAGACGATTTAGCTTTCTATTAGAATTAGAAAAAGCAAGCAGCCGCAGCAGGAGCTTGAAGCAGCCGGATAGATAGATAGATAGGTAGATAGATAGATAAATAGATAGATAGATAGATAGATAGATAGATAGATAGATAGATACATAGATAGATAGATAGATAGATAGATAGATAGATAGATAGAAAGAAAAGAAGCAGAGAATTGCTAGCTGAGAAATTGATGTGAAAGTGGATCTAAGTGACGAAAACAAAAAGACCATCAAGGTGCACAGAGGTGGCTGAAATAAATCAAAAGCTAACAAAGTTGTGTGTAGAACTAGTGTAAATATGAACCTATTAGCCGTATCTGAACTGACCAGTGACTTTTGGCTATTGCGTACTTTCACATCGTAAGTTGTACTGCCTTGCTTGCTGTGCCTTTATTGTTCGTCTTAAGGGGTATGTTCTCTACTAAAAGAAAAGGAGTGGCCAGTGCCACCAAAATTATTCCAAGCTCTCCTATTTCATGATTTTAATGAAAAACTTACAAAACAGCTTTTCGTTTTAAAATTATCAGCCAGGGAAAATAGGAGCCCGTCATCATGCTTGATATGTGATTACGAATCACAACTGGTCAAGCAATGAAGTGCTGGACATGCGCCGAAATTGCTGTTTTAATTCAGCACAGCCGCTATATTACCGCATCGATTCTAACAACCCGTGTGCTAAAAGGAGCCAATAAACAATAAAATGCCTGTTGTATTACACTCATATCTACTGAGCAACCATCTTGAAAACCCTGCACCAAACTCATGAGATGGTTCTTCAATTTTCTGGGGACAGGGAACAAGACAACTGGTTACTAAAGCAGGCCGCCACGGCCTCCGTCATGGACGCCATTTATTTTCTTCTTCTCTGGTCACCACATCTTTACACTTTCTCCCCATTTCCCTACAATCACTGAGCCGTCCTTCTAACTAGAGCCGCATCTTATCGCCTTCTCTTCTTTTTCCTCTTCTTTTTTTAAAATCATTTGGACACTTTATTTTTCATGCTCACACTGAAGCTCGTCGGAAAAAACAGACGTGCCGCGGATGTGAATTTGTGTCTGATTGTAATTTTGATATATGTAGGGATGTTTTTAAAATAATCAACTGATTTACTCTAGATTCGCTCTGAGGTAAAATAAAGCTACCCTGTATAACTGTAACTATAAAATGGGAGGTGTCGAAATTTTCTTTTCGTGCCATTGTTTTTGGGAACAAGTTGTACATATAGTGCTGCGTTTTTGAAGGAGTCACCATGAAAATGTGCCAAAAACATTTAGCTGCGAGGGATGACAACTAATAAAGGTGCTGACTAAACCGTATTTGTTACAATACACGCAGGAGACTTTACATACTCATCCAAGAAACAAAGGAGAGTGTCCTCAGTTCTCTCTAATAATAAAACGTGCATAACTTTTCCATTCACGAAGAAATAGTTAAGAGTGAAAGGCAGCGTAACATCGACGTAACGTGCCTGCCAAGAGACTTCAAAAGAAAAAAAAATGGCAGATCCAACGTACCTGGGAATCGACGTTATGCGAAGCATACAGAGGGATGGTGACCTTGTTGCAATTGTGTTATTGAGCAACACGTCATGAACTGACGCTAAATATATGTACAAATGTTGCACGCACACACATTAGTTGAAGAGTTGCAGAGAGTTATACAACCAGCTGTTTGCACTTGCGCAACGATGCCAACTGGAACATGCATATTAGCAACACACGGAAGCTGATATGAAGCGCCGATGCTCGCGAGGATGGTGGCACTAGACACTGCTACGTAAATCAACTTCAGCGCATGCTAACTAACCACAACTGGCGTTAACCCTACGTGATGGCTGTGTCCAGTAAGTAAATATGTGATGTTTTTGAAATTGGGTAGGCAGCCCTGCAAACACTATTGACGTTTCACAACGATTAGCTTCTATTGGAAAAGTAGTTCCGAGACCTGGCGTAGCTGTCTGGTAAAAAGCTCCATTGTCATGCAGAATTCTGTGACGAGATTCCAGCTGAAACGCTGACTTTATTCCTTGCAATATTCGGGTCGATGCTATTGATGTCGGGTATTTCTTAACTTTCGCGCGTTAAAATTGCCCATGCGTGTCTTAGTCGTTCCGGGGTAGATACTAAGTGTCGATCACCTGTGGCACATACTCGCATACCAGCGGTACATAGCCGCCTGTGGGTACTTGTGCCATGAACTGGCGGCAAGTTCTTGAAGACTTACGTGACGGGATCGTGACATTATCGATGGCTTGACCAGCGCATCATATTCGTTAAACCATTTTACCTCCTTTGCTAATATTTCACACCAAGTTAGGGGCTCACCACGAGAATACCCAAACGTAAGTGGATAGATAGATAGATAGATAGATAGATAGATAGATAGATAGATAGATACGCTCAAAGTAGCCAAAGTTCGCTAAGAAATGCTTCGCATTTAATAACAGCCACAAATTTACACTCCTGCCATTACGTATATGAACTGCTTTGAATTATGAACGAAACAATAGCTTACTAGTGGTGATTAATGACCGGCGACCATAAAATTCAGTTGTGTGCCACTGAATAGTATACTGTTATCTTGATTTTTAACAATAAAACTTGCCTTCTTTGCGTGGTCGTTGTTGAAACTTGCTAGCGCCAAGATTAGCAAATGAAGTCCGGATATGCGTGTACACGTACCGCATCCGTTATGGCTAGTAAACTACAGTAAACGCATTCATAGTCAGCTCAATCCTGACGTTGACTACGCAGAAAGACGGTCAAATGAAATAAGACGATGATGTAAAAATTATCCAAAGATTACCAAAGTGCATCACAAAATTCTGCCGTAAAGGGTGAAAAATTAGCTCAGCTTTCGTTAAGTCGTGCAGGGCTTGTTCGCTTCAGAAAGAGTGGGCACTTAGCTGCTCCTAGGACTGGCATGGCAACGCTTTTACCCTCTCAACTTTCTCTTTTCCTCCTCTATCTATTTATATATTTACTCGCTACGATCTCTTTCTTTCTCTCATCAACACACTCACATACCGCCGCGAATAGTCGCCCTTACTTACATTTTGCAAAACTATATTATACTCAGGCATCCTATGATAAAGTTGTCACTCTAAACAGCCGACTGCTTAAGACACTCGTCTTCGGATTGGCGAGACGATGGTTTGAATTTTGCACCTCCAAGAGATTCTTCTTCACAAAAATATGTCTTGTGTCTTCATTTCCTACTGTTTTGGTTTTGTTCACTCTCTCTATCTAAGCTTTATCTCAGCCACTGGTGTTTTGCACCTGGCGCTGGACAAGTCGATATGCGCGACGTGACGGTGCAGCAAATGGGGGCGAACTAGAGAACAGAGAATACGGGGACTGTTTCATGATGATGACAATTTTCCATTAACTACTGATGGCACAGTTTGAGCTTAATAGCTCTGCTGTAAAACATCGGAAGGTAGTATGCAAATTATTATGTGTGCACAATCCTGAAGACATTTCTTTATGTAAGCCACCGTAAAGAAATGTGTGGCACGTGCCTTTTAGCTGACCTGACGCTACAGAGCATCTAAGATTGGTTTTGCGGAAGTTCAGTAAGAATCTGCTGGACTGCTGCAGACTTTACCTGGGTGTGTGGTGTTAACACTCTAGGTGTAAGCCACCATAAAGAAATGTGTGGCACGTGCATTTAGCTGACCTGAAGCTACAGAGCATCTAAGATTGGTTTACCGGAAGTTCAATAAGAATCTGCTGGATTGCTGCAGACTTTAACTGGGCGTGTGGTGTTAACACTCTAGTTACTATTTAAAACAGTAGCATTCTCTTAGTTAGACTACGCAAGGGACACCCAATTTCACGAGAGATGCAGCGAACAGCACCTGCCTTAACTGCAATCTTGCTTCAAGCACGGAGCCCTGCCGAATGATTTCTGTGCCACTAAAAGCATACATAGGCAAAATAGGTGCACATGTTTGATACATCTATTTGTTCTTACTTTTAACTGATAGTTTACCACTCGTGCTGCAGCTTGCTGGAAGACATGCTTTTGAAGTTCTGTCAAACACTGCAGCGCAAAAAAGATGAAAATAAAACAAGAACATAGCAAAGAGCGCTGAACTTCGAAAGACTTTGAAGACGCTCAGAGTCAGCTATAGTATCTGGTATGTATTGTGGTAAGGTGCGGCCTGGTAAGGAGCGTCGCCCTGTGCCGATTCATTGATCAATGTAATTTGTCTTTGAGGAAGTGTATTCTCGTCGAATAAAAAGCATAAAAAGGAAGAGTATTCATGATGCCCTCAATTTTTTATTCGTTCGTTCTGGGACACGGATGCTTGTTTATTGACACCACCAGTGCACTCCTTGAAGAATAACAAAAAGAACGAAGAAACTACTTCCACTGCACGTGATAGTTGGCAACATTTGACGCGGTCCTTCGGTGTTAAATTTCAAGTACACTATCCGCGATGCCTGGGAATAGCGAGCTTAGATACTTTTCCTTTATATTGAAATTACCCTTGTCAGGAACAAGAAGCAGACCAGGTGATGGCATGTCCAATTTTTCCAAGCCAACGCTTCCTTCCTGTCTCGCCTTCTGTCCTAACACACAAACATGCACATACGTCCCCCCCCCCCAAACACACTGATGAACTACGTTCAGGCCTTCGTCACCCACCGGACGTTCACAGTGCCCGTTGGCGGGACAAGTACGCCGCGTTCCGTTAACCTTGGCGTCTCACAAGGCATCGTCCTCAGACCATACTTTTTAACTTCGGTACTCCAGTGTTTCCAGAAACGACTGCATTTCCTGTGTGTGCGGTTGGGTGCGCTGACGACGTCACACTTAATGTGCGTGCACCAGCCTGAAAGTGCTCAGCGACGCATGCCTGTATGCAGGAGGCACTCCAGTGCGTGGCCGCCTTCGTTAGAAATATTGTTCAGACGCTCTCGGTGACAAAAACTGAGGTCATTGCCGTTCGCCCTCGTGCTCAAGCCCAACGACGTCTCGCGTGCCTTCAGGTGGCTAGTGCACAGACGGTTTGGCGCAACAATGTCCGTTACCTCAGCCAGATGATAGACAATCACCTCCGATAGTTTCTGGTGGTGCGGCCCGTAAGTCATACAGTGTGTCACCTAGAATCGGCCATGCCCTGGCTACTCATCTGTGGCGACGGTCGTCCCGCTACTTTCGCCCGCAATATATACGAGATTATGAATTTATCTACCAAAAACTGCACCCTGCTGACCAGCAAGCTCCAAGAGCCTCAGTGGCGACTCATCGACTAAGACGACCACTGCACGATTCGCATGGATCACGGAATGCCTCATGGCTCTCCTGTGGCCGATACTTTCGCGGAAGTTCGTGCGTGGTCTGCGTCGCTCATGGTGAATCGGAGCGCACTGTGCTACTTGGAGCGTCTCTAACGAGCATCCGATGCAGGTTTCTTGCTTGAACGGTTATCTGCTGCTTCAAATACCCTTGTGGACCAACTCCTGGACGTCTACGATGGCTTTGTGGCTGACAATTTCGCGCAGTCTTCGCTATCACCACCCCTGACTGTTGAGCACCCTTTCAAGTCAGGCTGAGCTTGCCAGAGCATGATTGAAGTTCTACCCCCCCCTCTCAGTGTCATGGCGCAGCAGGTTGTGGCGTGTCCAATCATAAGGCAGAAGGCAATTATTTCATCATCAATTGTTCTATTTGTCATATAAGTTTTTTTTTCTCGGAGTGCGTGTCATTTAAGGGCGACCAACACAGCTAAATGCAAATGTGCCTTACACACTTGTAAGCCGAAGAACTAAAAGGGTGAACAAGAAGTTAAAGCACCAAGAAAGCCTTTCGGAAGCCACAAACGACCGAGAAAAGGAGAGAAGACCAAACAAGAAAGCTCAGGCCAAATCAGGAGCAGAGGAGATTATGCAGAAACAAAAATACAGCATGCCATTCTACAATGCGTAATATCTCTTCAAGATAAAAAAAGTGAGCGAAGAGAAAGAAACAGAAATAGCACTTCATCACTGACATTAAGTACATGATACACTTTTCTTAACATAAAAGTCCTAAGATAAATAAAAACATGTGAGTTCAGTGGAGAATCATCAAGCTATAAGTATCAAATTATCGCAATTATCACGCTGAAACATAACAGGGGTAAGTGGTGTACAAATGGGCTTCCCCAACAGAGAGGACATAAATCAGCACATTGAAAATTTAGTGATGTGTTGTTAAAGATTGCCAAGTTGTGTTGACTCTCATTTTGACACTTACTCAAATCACCGCTCTGCAAAAATATGAAGACGTGAGAGTGCATATCTCCTTATCCGTGGACAACTATACACTTTTATGGGTCCCGCAAACTAACCAACACCTCGCTGTCCGCAGGTAAAAACAATGTTAATTTGCTGAAATTTACGAGCGAAAATAACAAGAATAAAATGTGGTATGTCATAGAAGGTAGCTCCGAAAATTTAGACAACATAATAATAACATCTGAGGTTTTACATCCCAGAATCGCAATATCATTATAAGGAACGCCATGGCGGAGGGCTCCTACAACATTTCGACCACCCGGCGGTTTTAACAGTGTGATGTCAACTACAATACCTGCTGTATAGTTTTAGGCCACATAGCTTTACTTATTATTTTTTTCTTTGATCACGCAAGTACTCGTTCTTCGAATCCATCCTATTTCTCGTGTTTCGCGCTCGTTTGACTGCGAACACACACGGACAAAGAAATCTTAATTGAAACTTGAGAGCGCTGACTTTTGAGTGAATGGTCATCACCAGAAAGTGAAACATCCATATCGTCGTTAAGCAACACGAAACATGCATCAAGAAATGGATTTTTTTTATAAATGCGACGCATTTTTTGCGTACTGCAAGCACTTCTGGCGTTTCTCGCCAGAAATTCTTTCACTATCTATCTATCTATCTATCTATCTATCTATCTATCTATCTATCTATCTATCTATCTATCTATCTATTCAGACGCTTATGTACGGGGGTGCTCATGATCAAGTCCTACACTTGGTGTGAACGAAAATTAGCACGGGGGGGTAGGATGATTAGACGATTATGACGTGCTTGTTAAGGCATGAACAATGTTACAATCCCGTCCCGTACGTCGTCAAACATTTGTTGCCAGAGTGGCAAATACCCGCGGGCGGGTATTTGCCACAGGTGATTGACATTCCGCATCTTGCAAGAATGGTGACAACATACACGTGTAATATAGATGCATGAGCGTTAAGAAAAAGCTAACATCGGCAGATACAAACAAGAAATGTCAGGCTTCTGGTAGAAATTGAACCGGAGCATTCTGCGCAGGAATCAGGTATTTTACCACAAAGCCACGCCAGGTCCTGGAGCAACTGTTCAATAGGCTCTAACGTTCGTGCAACGTAAATGGTGGCTTCAGTGGTGGATATCCACTTTTTATAAACATTACATATGTACTCCTATGATTCAGCTGTCTTGTCGATTTAGAGATAATTGTAGGTAGGTGCCATCCGCTTAAGGTGATTATTGCAGCAGTGTCTAGGAATACCATTCTCACGAGCACCAGCCCTTCATATCAGCTTATCGCTCAAGGTGTTGCTATATCTATGTTGCTGCCATCATCGTTGCGCAATTTCTGACTAATAGTTATACAAGCATCTGCGACTATTCAAGATATATCTGTGCGTGCAACATTTGTACATACAGTTTCGCGCAATTTCATATCGTGTCGCTCACTAAGAAATTACAACAGGGTCCCTTTCCCACCACCTGCTTCTCATAACGTTGATTCTCAAGGTATGTGAGATCCGCCTATTTTTAAAATAGTGATAGCAATGGCCTACACTGCAAATACTCTCTTCATGTTTAACAACAAATTAAAATGAAACAAGGTTCTTAACTTTGTGTTGATGTTTACTAAAAGCCAGTTTGGAAAACGTGGTGGAAAACATGGTTTGGAAACGTGGCAAAAGTTGCATTATTAGTTGGGGTCTTCCAGCCCAAAACAACAATATGACAGTGACAGGTGCCACAGTAGAGCACGCGAAAATTTGGACAACGTAGGATTTTTTAAAGCGCGTACAAAGCTAAGCACTTAGGGCAGGTAATAACCGCCGAGCCGAACCACGAGATTGAAGTAACTAGAAGAATAAGAATGGGGTGGAGCACATTCGGCAAGCACTCTCAAATTATGACAGGTAGTTTGCCACTATCCCTCAAGAGGAAGCTATATAACAGCTGTACCTTGCCGGCACTTAGCTACGGAGCAGAAACCTGGAGACTTACAAAGAGGGTTCAGCTTAAATTGAGGACGACGCAGCGAGCAATGGAAAGAAAAATGGTAGGTGTAACCTTAAGAGACAAGAAGAGAGCAGAGTGGATTAGGGAACAAACGGGGGTTAAGGATATCATAGCTGAAATCAAGAAGAAGAAATGGACATGGGCAGGGCATGTAGCGCGTAGACAGGATAACCGCTGGTCATTAAGGGTAACTGACTGGATTCCCAGAGAAGGGAAGCGGGTTAGGGGGAGACAGAAGGTTAGGTGGGCAGATGAGATTAAGAAGTTTGCGGGTATAAATTGGCAGCAGCAAGCACAGGACCGGGTTAACTGGCGGAACATAGGAGAGGCCTTTGTCCTGCAGTGGACGTAGTCAGGCTGATGATGATGATGATATTTTGTCTACACGGCCCGGATTCACCTTCCAGACCTTCGTCAGCAGTATAGAACTATAACCGTTAGACCACCGTGGTGAAGCTGTCACAGGAGTTAGGTTGGTATATATATATATGAATATCTATATCCGTGACTGCTAAAACTTTTATGTAAGTACGTATACATCTTAAGAAAGCTCATAACAAAGCTTTTAAAACAAAGAGGTACATTGACTACTTGAGGAATATTCCGAAGCGTGAGCTACTTGAGACTCAGGTAGAATAATTAAAATATTCTTTTACTATGTACCTCTCGTCAGAAATAACATAGTTTCTTGTGGGAATCTTTTCTGCAGCAGCATAAGATTTTTTCCGTACTTTATAAAGTAAAAACCCGCCTTTGATGAGTGCAGGAGCTTTCTGTATTTAAGAAATTGACTAAGTGAAAACGTGTTCACTTAGATTCGCATTGAAGAGCACCCAGCTGCCTTCCGCTGCTGTTTTTTGCTGAAATATGCTAAGAACAACACCATGTTCATACATACGAGATCAATACTGCATTCTAGACTATTGTGCTATATTTCAAGCATGAACACAAGTCTGTAGCTCAAGGGAGGCAGCACCTGCGCTCAATAACACCATATACAGCCACGCAGTGCGCTGCTTCAGACAAGTGTGATTGTGAGTTTACATGTGTTGCTCTTTTACGTTGCATAAACCAACCCATAAGTATATGAATGAATTCACGATGTAGCATAAGTGTTATTGTGGAAGGTGATCAGTCTGCACAGGGGCCGTTCGAATATGTGAAAGTGATCACGCTTGATGCAACAAACTTAGCTTATGCGTGCAGCCACCAAGTGTGAATATAATCGGTATGTTTCCCGTTATGTTATGTTATGGTATGTTATGCCTGCGAGTCGACAACGAACGTCCGTGCCTCTAGAAAAGGCAATCTGTGTCAAGGCCAGCCCGCAGTCCGCCTGACGCGAACAACTCAACGGCGTAAACACGCGCGGCGCCTTTCTGGCGCCCACGTGCAGTGAGTCAGCGCACGTGGAAGCGAGCTCGTCGAGTAAACAACGGGCATCTTCATGTCTGGGGGTCTGACGCATTGCGCGGCGACCCCATTGGAGGAGTCTGCCCTGACGACCAGCGGCGCTTCTGGTTGGACATTTGAGTTGGACCCGGTGCATATAAAAGAAGCCCTGCGGCGCGTCGCGATCGGCGGCCCTAGGTGAAAGCTGACATGTGTGTCAGAGCGGACCCGTTTGAGAGCAGACCTATGAGTTAGAGAGGAGAGCTCGGCTCTTCGAGTCTCTGTCGGCCCCAGTGCCGAATTTATAACGCCTCTGTATATATGCTGTACATAAACCTTGTTTAACTCACCGTCGTCTCGTCCGCTCGTCTATCAGCTCTGCGCAGAAGCAGTCGCGAGCTGATAAACCTACGCTACCAAACGGCTGGTGACCTTCCCGGCGGAGTTCGAAGCAGTGGCGCCTTCGGGACCGTGTTGGCGTCGCCGTCTTTCGCAACAGTGGTTGCAGCGGTGAGATTCGTAGCGCCCTTCGTAAGGTCGTCGGAGGCGTGTTTCGCAACAGTGGTTGGAAGCTGCGGGATCGGCCGGCGTCAGCGACATCGATGCGGTGAGTGTTTGATGTTTTCCCCTCAGTTCACCAGACTACTCTAGCTCAGGTTATAGTAGTTTAGAGAAGGGCTGTGTGAAGCATTAGAGTGAGCTTTGATCGTTTCAAGCAAAGTCGAAGTGCTTTGAAACCAAAGTTAATGCGGAGGGGGTAAACACGGGAGTGTGAAAAATTGCTTGCGCGTCTTGCTAGTAGGCTTATAGTGGGTACGGCAAGTAGATTCTTAACAGGGGCAAACAGCAAGAGGCTAGTGTGAACGATGGAGAACCTTAAAGTGAAGGAACTCATTGAAATTTGTGAGGAACTCGGCATTACTTTGGGCCGTGCGAAACGGAAGCAAGCGATCCTTGAGATCATGAAGCATGAGGGAGTGTCGGCTGAGGAAGTCGATGAGGCCTGGTTGAATATCAAAGCACGCCGCGAGGAGGCTGAAAGGCGAGAAGCTCGCGAACGTGAGGAGGCTGAAAGGCGAGAAGCTCGTGAAGAGGCTGAAAGGCCAGAAGCTCGTGAAGAGGCTTAAAGGCGCGAAGCTCGCGAAGAAGCTGAAAGGCGCGAAGCTCGCGAAGAAGCTGAAAGGCGCGAACGTCGCGAACGTGAAGAAACTGAAAGGCGCGAACGTCGCGAGCGCGAGGAGGCCGAGAGACAGGAGCGCCTCGAGTTGAAACGAATAGAATCGGCAATCCTACAGTGTTCGCAGGTGCCTAGCGTAGCTTCTCCGACGATTCAGGTCAGCGGTTTTAAAATTCGGGACCAACTGCCACCGTTCGTAGTAGGCGAGGACATGGCGAAGTATCTCATCAATTTTGAACACGTCTGTGAGCGAAACACTTTAGAGCGGTCTCTTTGGGCGCGGAACCTGTTAGCTCTTCTTCCCGGCGAAGTGTCCGACGCGATAACTTGCTTGTCGAGGGAAGCGTTTGAGAGCTATGACGAGGTTAAGGAAGTGCTCTTGAGACGTTATAAGTTGTCACCCGAGGCTTTCAGGCAAAGGTTCCAGTATGCTAAAAAGGGGAACGAGTCACACGTTGACTTCGCGTTTCGTCTTAAAGCCAATTTAATTGAATGGCTCAAGAGCGAAGGTGTTTATGACGACCGCGATAAAGTGGTGGAATGCGTTGCATTGGAGCAATTCTACCGCTGCATCGAGGAGGATGTCAAACTTTGGCTGCAGGACAGACTTGGTAAAGTACAGCTAAACAAGGCAGCAGAGTTAGCTGAGGAGTATTATACTCGCCTAAAGCGGCATAGCAGCGCAGTGCGCGTTGAAAAGGATGAAAGAAAAGAGGGCTTTTCAAAAAAACCTGATCAACGGAAACCCGCTCCGCACCGTAGTTTGAAAAAGGACCCGTCTCTTACGAAGGACAGTGTAGGGGAAGGGCAAACAGAAGCGGAGAAATCGAGTGAGGTTCCTAAACAACGCACTGATACAACACGGGCATTTGAATCACGGAAGCCACTAATCTGCTACAACTGCAAAAAGGAAGGGGACATCGCGTTAAACTGATTGATTGATTGATTTGTGGAGTTTAACGTCCCAAAACCACCATATGATTATGAGAGACGCCGTAGTGGAGGGCTCCGGAAATTTCGACCACCTGGGGTTCTTTAACGTGCACCCAAATCATCGCGTTAAACTGTAAGCAAAAGTTTGCTTTCGCAACAATTCGAGAATCGGAAAAGAATATGCGGTTGTTAGAGCCGTACATCCAGGAAATTAGTTTGAATGGGAAAACGTGCCGAGCACTTCGTGACTCAGCAGCAACCATGGATGTTGTCCATCCTTCATTGGTGTCTCCGGATGACTTTACAGGAGAATGCGCGTGGATCAGGCAAGTCGCCGAGGAGCAGAGTGTTCGCTTACCAATCGCCACGGTTGTCATTGAAGGCCCGTTCGGTAAGCGTCGCACCGAAGCGGCTGTGTCTGCCGCGCTAAATGATCGTTTTCCTTATACTTTCTCCAACATCTCAGAGCAGCTTCTCAAAGAGCAGGGCAAATAGTTCTTCCACAACTTAGCGTGCATGGCCCTCACGCGATCGCAAGCGCGGAAGCTTGACCCTGTTCAATGCTGTGAACTCTCAAGTGACCTTGTCGGCGGGTCGACGGAACCCGAGAAAGGAAATTTTCCGCGTGAGTCATGTGAGCAGTCACGCGAGCGGCCCGTCGCCGAAGCGACCGGCGCGGTATGCGTAGGGGGAGACGACATGGCGCCATTGAGTCAGAGCGAGAGGGTTGTAACGCTCTCGCCTGTAGCGGAAAGTTGGAGCGAGCTGTCGAGGGATGATCGAGAGACGCCCATTCAAGAGCAGCGCGAGGACCTCTCGATTAAAGCGCCAGAGGAAAGCCACATGAAAGCTTCACAAGTGCTGTCGAAGGAGCACTACGAGAAATCGGTGAAGAAGCGCGCTTTTGAAGTAGGAAGTCAGGTATTGCTGCTGCGGCCGTCCAAAAAGAACAAGCTTGAGGTTCATCGGGAAGGGCCCGCAAAAGTAGTATCGACGCTTTCTGATACCAATTGTGAAGTTAAATTAGGAAGGCGGCCAAACAAAATTTACAACTTGATAAAACCATACGTGCAACGTCAAGCGGTCGTCAATCAGCTGTCGAATGCTTCAGAGGAAGAGGGAGCAGAAATTTGGAGTTTTAGTGATATATTCGAAGGGGGATCGAAAGTAATCTGGGAGCAGATAAACCTAGAGCTTAGGTTAAGTGAAGTCCGGAAGGAGTACCTGAGAAGGATTGTTTCCGAGTTTAGAGACGTGTTTTCGGACCGCCCCGGAAACACGAGGATGATCGAACACGCTATCGAGCTAAGCGGTGAGGAGTCAATCCGTAGCAAGCCGTATCGTTGTTCCCCTGTGCAACGTCGCAAGTGTGAGCCGCTCTTGGTACCGCATAGGTATCGTCGCATAGGTAACTGGCCGGTTACTGAGATGGAGCATGCTGCTCCGACAGCAAAACTTCGACGTGTGCTAAAAAAAGAGGGAAATCCAAACGCTAATGCAGGTGCATTGAGCAGTGCGTTCTAGCTAGTACCCTCTCAACCTTTCAGTTTCTCACTGGCGATTCGGGGCAAAATTTTGACCTCATCACGACCTGGGCTGAGCGCTCTCGTTCAGAGTGATCTCAAGGGGCCAACTTTATGTGGTATTCTAATTCGTTGCGTTGTTGTAAGTGTGAAAAATTCAAGTTCTTATTTTAAGAGTCTTGTGTCCCACATGTGCCTCTGGATGTAGAGGGAACGAAATTCCGATAGACATGTAGATAGGTATATGTTGTACTATACTTTGTCTGGTGTTCTGTCGGGTGACCGAGGGCACTTGCTTGTGTCGTGTGTTGTCTGTTGTCGAACCGTCTTGGCAAGTTGCAGAACCATCGACAAGTGCTGAAACCAAAGATTGTCAGAAGAGACCAGCGAAGCTGGTCAACAAGTTGTGGCGACAAGCCAGTGGAGCTGGGATCCGTCGTCAAGAATGGGATGTGTTCCCGGAACAGAGTCTGGAGCTGAATTCTCCCCATGGCCCTGGAGGCGAACCTGGAGGGACCTGGCGAACGAGCGCGCCTGTCATCCGAGCCCCGTGGAAGGAGCTCGTCTTTTCGGCGCATTGTCTGGCGGCGGGGGTGCTGTTATGCCTGCGAGTCGACAAGGAACGTCCATGCCTCTAGAAAAGGCAATCTGTGTCAAGGCCAGCCCGCAGTCCGCCTGACGCGAACAACTCCACGGCGTAAACACGCGCGGCGCCTTTCTGGCGCCCACGTGCAGTGAGTCAGCGCACGTGGAAGCGAGCCCGTCGAGTAAACAACGGGCGTCTTTATGTGTGGGGGTCTGACGCATTGCGCGGCGACCCCATTGGATGAGTCTGGTGAGTCTGCCCTGACGACCAGCGGCGCTTCTCGTTGGACATTTGAGTGGGACCCGGTGCATATAAAGGAAGCCCTGCGGCGCGTCGCCATCGGCGGTCCTAGGTGAAAGCTGACATGTGTGTCAGAGCGGACCCGTTTGAGAGCAGACCTATGGGTTAGAGAGGAGAGCTCGGCTCTTCGAGTCTCTGTCGGCCCCAGTGCCGAATTTGTAACGCCTCTGTATATATGCTGTACATAAACCTTGTTTAACTCACCATCGTCTCGTCCGCTCGTCTATCAGCTCTGCGCAGAAGCAGTCGTGAGCTGAAAAACCTACGCTACCAAACGGCTGGTGACCTTCCCGGCGGAGTTCGAAGCAGTGGCGCCTTCGGGACCGTGTTGGCGTCGCCGTCTTTCACAACAGCGGACGAGGGTAATGATAATTGCTCGAGTGAGAAGTTCAGCAATTCTCGCAATGGCGAAAAAGATTTCTAAAACAAGCAAATTATTCTCACTCAAAAACGTTAATTGTTGTGTATTAAAAAAAAAGCCTCAAAGCGCTAATAGCGAGTGAAAGGGAGGGTCAATGGCGATGTCCCCGGAAGAAAACTACTCGAGAGATGGTGTGAAATAAACAGAAAAATAAAAGTTACGCTGGTTCTCTCATGAAAAAAAAAACTTTCAGGCTAAGCGTTGCACTTAAATTTAAGACCTCGCTGCCCCAGCCTGAAAACGCATCTCTTAGAGCAGCGTACGCGGCAAGCAAGCTTTCGTCAAAAAGGCCCGTTTACAGCCACGCTTACGAGCCTCCTACAATACGTGCTGGCATCTGTCATGTAAAACAAACGTGTTTCTTTTCTAATTAGGAATTTTTTTTGCCGCCGTGAGTAATTTGCTAGGAAAATGAAAGGCGTGACTTTGCCACGTCTCTTTATGCAGGAATGCCATGCGGGAAGACGACGCGAAAAAGGAGATATAAGGAGCAGAAACGCCACCTGTTGTTGCACTGGGAACCACTACTTTTCTTTTCTTGAATGCTGTCATAAAACTTAGATGTATTTTTTCATTCTGTGTCTTTTCTTAATGCTTGTTCTTCATTCTGTGTCTTTTCTCATTGCTTGTTATACAAGAAATATACCTGGTGTGGTTTCATTCCATCAGTTCATCGCGAACAAAATATCTAGGTACGTACTTTTAAAGCTATGTGTATGGTGTTGGAGTTTGTTTGTCTGAGTTGTGGGTATACAGAAAAAAAAACATACAGAACGAACACCGACAAAACATGCAATTGTTGAAAACCTGAAGAGGCACCCACACGCTCTTTACATGACAGTTACCTGACGTACGACAGCTGAGTCACAGTTACTTGAACTAAATCTTGTTTTAAACCCCTAATGAAAGAAAATGAACAAACTATGCCACAATCTCTTTCAAGTGATATATTTATCTGCATATATAAATGTGCAAGTGAGTTCGATCGCAATTACAGCCAAATATTTGCGCACTGGCACTGTGGACGTGGTTTTATTGCTTCCTCAAAGAAATGCTTTAACGTACCTCAAATGCAACCTCAAACATTTCATCATAAAGAAGAGGGACAAACCAACGAAGTGATGATCATTATTAATATTTCAGCAGATGTTCGCTATAGTCACAACTCTGTCATCAATTATGCATTTCTCCAATTTGTAGATTTCTCCTTGAAGGGCACCCAAGCAACCACACCAGCAGTCTGGAACTGCAAAGAATAAAAAACTGCAACGTAGAAATTTGAAAAGTTGAGAGAAACGTCTGGATGGCCAGAATGTAATAGATGTAAAAAATGAAAAGTACCATAGAGTTCAAAAACAGTACAAATGACTGATTAGTGCATTCCGGTTTGAGCAAGTTGCATTCATTGCTCCGCTGTTACTCCTAAACTATGTCTTTCTTTCTTCGCGAAAAACTGGAACATCGTATAGATGCTGCTTGAAAGAATTGTTAAAAACCAATCACTGAAAACCGGCCTCCACAGTTTCAAGCTCGTCTGTATATCAGTGCGTGTAACGCAAGTGCAAGCGAAAGGCTGGGATTACAGCGTCAGAGCCGAGTCAGAGGATTACCAAGCTTTACCCTCTCAATCGTTGCGCCTGTATTCGTGAAGACATGTTCGTATACACCCAACGCAAACATTGTTATACACAGCTTTTCCTCTTGTACTGTCCTGTTATATGTTCATCAGGATTATCTGCGCAGCTCAAAGTGAGACACCACCCGCATATGGTTACCTTATTCTGCCTAATGATATGAGGGCATCCCTACGACTGTGCAAACTGTGCGAATGCATTTGCTCCTAAAATTCACATTCCTTAAATTGGGTGCACTAACAAATGGCAGCTACTGTTTTGGAGGACTCGATTATAATCCTTGCCTAAAATGTACAGACAGTACATTCAAAACTAGCAAAAAAAACTTTTTTTATAGCGAAGCATTTCTTAGCGAACTTCGGCGACTTCCAGCGTATCGATCTATCTAGCCGCCTACAACTTTTGGCCATCCTAGCCATTTCAATAATGGTACCGTTACCAAACTTAGTATGGCGTAACATGGTTGTATGAAGAGCACATTTGACTAGCCATAACAAGAAAATCATGACATGTATGTCATGAATATCATAATTACATTTCATGGTGCTGCAGCTCTTATGATGGATTTGTTCACATGGCATGTTGCAAAACTGGTATGGTATGGCGTGATTGCTTGGCGGACACAAGCGACAGACCCTAACATGAAAACCATGACATGCGTCTGATGTAACAACATGACTACATGCCACGCTCATGATGCGCTGGCGGCCGTGTCGCTAGCTTCACTTATACCAACTTTGGTATTACTAAATGTGAAATAATGACGAATGTATTATACTGGTGCAGACATGATAAGCATGATATGCTTGTCATGTAACAACATGACTACATGCTACGCTCATGATGCGCTCGCGGCCGTATTGTAATAGCTTCACATGTAACAAACTCGTTATTACGCGACGCGAACGCACGACACTGGTAAATGACACAAAGATGATAAATACGACATGCGTGTCATGTGAGGACAAGAATACATGCCACAGTAAAGGCGCCAATACATTTTGACGTGACGCGGTGCGCGGGCTCACTGGCGTTCATTTCGTCGTGTCACGCCGGCGTTGCCACGGGAGGCGCCGGTCGTGCCATATACTAGAGGGCGTGCACAGCGCTGCGTAGCTTTGACGCATGCGCATTTCAGTGCGTCCAGCGCCCTCCATCTCGAAAAAAGGAAGACGCAGTGTTGTCTGGGTAACGCATCGGCGTGAAATGCAGCATGTCGCTTTTCGCACCGATTGCCATCGCCCCGCGCCAACGGACGCTGGTCGCGCCTGGCGTAAGACTGTAGAGTGATTATGAGCTGAGTACGCTACCCACTACGCCACGCCAGAACCTACTATAGGGTGCTCTCGTTTTGCTAACGCAGCGTCGCTTTGCCTAGCGTGCGCGCGCGTCAACGCTATATGGCAGTATATTGGGCCCTTCATGTGCTCGCGGCCGTTTTGCTAGCTCCACATACACTAAATTTGGTGCTACGTGACTTCAATGGATGACGAAATGTATGACTGGAGCAATGAATGATAATCCTGACACGCGTGTCATGTAAGAACATGAGAAATTACCACATCATGGCGTGCTCTCGGCCGTTTCGCTAGCTCTACATGTAATAAATTTGGTATTACGTGACGTGACTAGATGACGAAGGTAAACGACACATTCAAACATGATAATCATGACACGGTGTGGTTACAGGATAATCATAACATATCAACATTTCTCATTCGTGCTTCAAATATCATGGATCCCATTGTACGTGTCATCTTCCAATTTTTTGTGTTAATGCAGAAAAATCACATTGGGTCAGGAACTACGAAAAAATGGCAGCATATCTACGGAGTGAATGATGAAGAGTTGGGCGAAGAATTTATCCATCCATTCGTTCTTGCTTCCGTCCGTCCATGCGTCCGTCAGTGTGACCGTCAATGCGTTCATCAGCCCGTCCATGCGTGCGTCTGTTCGTGCGTCCGTCCCTGCGTTCGTCCATGCAGCCGCCCCTGCGTCCGTTCATGCGTCAATCCATGCATCTGTCTATTTGTCCGTTCGTCCATCTATTCAACACTCCAAGTACCACCATCTCGCATTTTTTCATCATATATTCCCCATATAGAAGAACCGCCATCCAGCGGACATTCCAAGGACTAAACGAGAGGTGGCGCACGCACACTTTCTTACGGCTTGCGCTTCGGGCCCAATTCCCGCATTTAACCACCTCGAGTTCATGGTATAAACTAGTTCACTGTATTCATGTCACTGGGGCCGAACGCTCGCTAAACCTTTCGAAAACCAAGGAGGTTTCGCCCAGCGAGTATGACGTAGCAAACTTTTTCAGTCAGATAGTGCTCAATGTACATGTCAATTGCTGTTAATGGGAAATGAGAGGCAGAAAATTCGGCTTTTACTTTATTACGGCTTGCGCTTCGTATCTACTCCCAATTTTTAACCACCTCGAGTTCATTCATGGTATATACAAGTTCATTGTATTCATGGCACTGCGGCTCAACGCTCGCTAAACCTTTCTAAAGCTAAGGATGTTACAACCAGTGAGTATAACGTAGCAACCCTTTCTTGTCAGATAATGCTCAATGTACATGCTAATGGCTGCTAATGGTGATCGCAGCCTGCGCGTTAACTAAAAGCCGAATGCTCCTGTCTCTCATTCCCCATTAGCAGCCATTGACATGTACATTGAGCACTATTTTTTATTGTTCAACAACGCACAGAAGTATCTCACCGGCACCACTTTGGAGGTCAAAATGTTATACTTGTTACATACTACGGGAGACGAACGGGTGCCGCTATTAGAAGCTTCGCCCCTAAAAAGAAATCGGCAGCATATCCAGGGACTGAATGATGGAGACTGGGGCGAAACATTCGTCCGTCCATTCGTTCTTGCTTCCGTCCGTCCATGCGTCCATCTGTGTGACCGTCCATGCGTCCATCTGCCCGTCCGTGCGTGCGTCTGTTCGTGCATTCATCCATGCATGCGCCGCTGCGTCCATTCATGCGTCCATCCATGCGTCTGTCTGTGTGTCCGTTCGTCCATCTCTTAAACACTCCAAGTACCACCATCTCGCATCTTTTCATCATATATTCGTCATATAGAAGCACCGCTATCCTGTGGACATTCCAAGGACTAAACGAGAGGTGGCACACGCACCGTTTCTTACGGCTTGCGCTTCTGGTCTACTTCCCACATTCAACCACCTCGAGTTCATGGTATATACTAGTTCACCCTATTCGTGGCACTGCGGCCCAACGCTCGCTAAACCTTTCTAAAAGCAAGGCCTAGGTTACGCCCAGCGAGTATAACGTAGCAACCCTTCCTTGACAGATAGTGCTCAATGTACACGCCAATGGCTGCAAATGGGGATTGCAGCGAGCGCTTTCACTAAGAGCCGAATTCTGCGGTCTCTCATTTTCCATTAGCAACCATTGGCATGTACATTGAGCACGGTTCTTTATTTTTCAACAAAGCACAGAAGAAATCTCTCACCGGCACCATCTTGGAGGTCAAAATTTTATAGTTGTTACATACTGAAACGGCTAAGAGGGATGAACGGGTGCCGCTATAAAAAGCTTCGCCCCTAAAATGGCACGACTGCCTAAATTTACGAAGCCATAAAGTCTACAACCTGTGGATCAAGTGTAAAAAGCAGCCTACAGTACAGTACCAGATGGGTTATAGTAATGAAACAATAATAATATTTGTAGGTATTCTTATTTAGAAGTTTCCCTATGTTGCAATGATAAAAAGCTGTTAAAGTTTCATGCAACCATTTATTACTTTCAAATGGTTGGTAAATCCCACGCCTACTCTTAGTCTGTTTTGCTGGCTGGATGTTCTTTTACAAATCCTTGGATGCATTTTTTTCTCCTTTTCACATCCACTGGTTGACACGTTTTACATGAACAAACACGCGGCCAAATTAACTCAATTGAAGTGACGCGTTACGTGATATTGTTCCCGTGAATCATTGCTGCGGGATGATACGTCCTTTTCACTCACGCAACAGACTAGCGCTTTGTATATTCTGCTCTCCGTGCCAAAACAAACTAGCTCGTGCTATGTGAGAGTGAAGATGTAGTCGAAGAGGACGAAGCGGGCGTATACTGTTTCATCATGACGATAATTACTGTTCCTAATACCAGGTAGAACGAAATTCTCAGAGATTCACTCTTAAGAAGGACAACACCATATATACTTCTAGATTGCTAACTACGTCTTAAGATGGTCGCTGCAATTTATCCAGTGGCCGCGCTAATAATATCGCGGGTTTTACGTCCCAAAACCAAAATTGGAATATGAGAGACGCCGTAGTGGAGGACTCCGGTCGTTTCGACCATCTGATGTTCCTAAACGTGCGTTGACACCCCAGTGTGCATGGGCCCCTACAATTTTACCTACATCGGAATTTGACTGTTATGATCGGTATTGAACCCACAACCTTCGTTTCAGCGATCGAGCGCTTAGCCGCTGTTCCACCGAGGCCTACCATTACCTAAGTGTTCTCTATTATAAGTGGATGTTTCGAAGTTGTGGCTTCAAAAAAGAGAATGAAAAAATTGTGACGCCAGAACCATACAGCTAGAAATATGACCGCTCATCAACAAAAGCAACATCTGTAATAATAAGCCTGATCTTTTTATTATGATATGAGTAATGGAGACAACGAGGGAGCTCTTTCTCTTTTTGCTGTGCAAGTCATTATGAAGGCCATTTGGAATACCCTTGGAAAGAAAAGAATTCATTACACGACCCTCGTTCCTCGCGGCTCTTCTGCCATCACATTAATAATGTAGAGAAAATTCAGGAAGACACAAAATATGTTCTCGTGAGAAAGCTCCCTTGTGTCTTGTGGTAGCAAACATCAATGCTATTCGCGAGTGAGGATAGCTATATTGTATTAGACCGCAAGAACTTTTGAGTTTAGTTTAATTCTTTTTTTAAATAATAAAATCTGCCATTGTGAACACCCAAGTCATGTTTTGATTCACTAAGGTGTACAATACTCCGAAGCACAAAAATTTTGAGAAAAACATGGAATTCGGTAAACTTTCATGTAGGCAGTTTCTGAAAAATCTTTTTTGTAGTAAGTGTACGTGGAAGAGCTTTAATTGATGCTGCCAGTATTATGCCGATTATATGAGCTATCGGGGACTTTAGACGATAAGCGTGGACCTCTAAATCAGAACTCATATAATTTTCCATTTGTCGCTAGCTGTACCGAGAAAGTAACTACATGGGAGGAAGCAATCATGTTAATTCAGAGCTGCTTCCTCTACCTCAGAGGGTTGCTTCAAGTTTTCAGAAAATAATAGTGTTGTTCAAGCGTTTTAAGATGCGTCTGTAACACATATGTTTAATTCTCTTTTGATTTGTGTTGAGATCCAGCTCAATTAAAAAAATTATCTGTTAAAATAGCTTTGAAATTCCATCTTTATTTCACCATTGCGCTTCACTTGTAATACTGCTAAAAATTACCACAATGAAACCTTTGCGCACCGAAGCACCAACAACCCGGGACGTTTTTTTTTGTTTTAGATAAACTATATTTTCATCTATTATGACGTAATGGTGCCGCGAAAAACCTCTTCAGAGTTAGAGTGTACTTCAACGAAGCTGCGAGAATTGTTCACCTGAGGGCATCATACAGAAAAATACAGAAGTGCTAACACTTCTGCTTTCATGTATGCAGCACCTATTTCATTTCATTCTGGCTCAAATGTTGTATGCTTTTGAAACTTGTTGTTTTATTTGATAGTCATATTACGAATACCAGCAGTGACTATAGATTAAGTGATGTCACCAACTCCCCCTCGAATGTAGCCCTATAGGTGCTCGATATACTATTATATTCCCATTGTCGAATAGGATCTCTGGAGACTCTAGTGGTTATGACAGACGCTGCGTCCTTTTAGAACGTGAATCTTGAACAAAAGAACGTGATTTTGTTGTCATTTGTTTTTAAATACAGGTGTACCTGCTCCTTAAGTAGGCCTAAGTCGTTTCGTAAATGTTTTGGACGTTAGTGTATGTGGCCGACAAAGCTCTCTACTCCGGTGAACGTACGTTCACGTACGTTCTTTTGCATCTTGCCATGCTTAGCTTGTAGTATTACTTGAATAAATTATTGCTACATTGATTGCTTATGTTTCGCGTTCTATTTATTCACGCAGTATTTTTACTATTGAACACACAATATATATTGGATTAATGCCACGCCCCTCCACAATTGCAAGCGCGGACGGCACACAATATTCTTTCTCATTTTAAGGATTAACTTCCTTCTTAATGTTCTTATTTTTGCGTACTTGGCTTCCTAACTTTCCTGATTCAGTAGCGATTTATGATTCGTTGCTTCTACTCCAGGCGCTCAGGGTTGCATGCCCTCTTGACGCTCCTCCACTTTTGTGGGTCCACACCAAGTTACAAGAAGCGTGACAAATTCACGTCTTCCCTCCGAATTTTTCTTAAAGTGCTTTTTTGTCTTTTGCTATTGTTCTCACCCTAACTCTGCATTTATACAGAGAGCAGCCACTAAACGAAAAGCAAGTAAAACGTAGCATTCAAAGTGATGTCACGCCACCGTACGTGTGCGGTGAACGCCGCGCACAAAGATAAAAGTGTGGGGAACAGTGAAAAAACACGACGGAGGAAGAATAATCATTACAACACGAATGCTTACGAACAAATGTGTGTAAATTGATTACAACGGGAAATATAGAGCTGAAAACAAAAATAAAAATGAACCTGCACCTGAACATAAAAGTGAAAAGCAAGACGAAATGTCTTTGAGTCAAAATATCCAAGTTTACCGCTCAAAAACATCTCTTTATCCAGGAGGGCGAGTGAATGCTCATGGATGCATATGTTTTGATTCACTTTGATATGAAAATATCTGTTCATTTTGCGCTCTGTGCTACTACGATATGTTGAGAGTATCTTGCAATTTCGAAAAAGCGGGGTGCAGTCGCACGAAAAAAAATGGGCTGCTAAGGTGCTGCTCGTTGAAGTCCATAGAGTATTCGCGTGCTTTATGAGGCAGAAGTTCATACAGTGACCGGTCTGTCCAGTGTAGGTGTGGCCACCGGACAACGGGCTGCCGTACTACATGGCTCACACACTCCACCTACTGAGCCTTGTGTTTCTTGACGCACGCGTGTTCCTTGGGGCCGTCATCGTCTACTTTCTTGCGAAGGTGGGTGAGCTTACGGCGAGCTGAGGAAACGAGCCCTGAGCCTTATTTGCTAACAATTTTCTCGAACGCGTGGCTCACACCATGTACGTGAAGGATGACAGAAATTTTATGTTTTTCCTGGGTTGGGTGTGTCTTGGTGCCATGCCTCTGAAGCTCGCTTAATATATTTGTTGTCATCGATTTGAAATTATTAGTGTTTGGGTTTAAAAGTCTGAATTTCATCATATGATTATGAGAGACGCTGTAGTGGAACACTTCAGAAATTTTGATCAACTGGGTTCTTTATTGTGCACCCAAATCTGAATACATCAGCCTAGATTTGTTGCCAAGGCACTGAGTAAATAAATCACATATAGCTGGCGCATTGTAGTCGTTCAATGTGGGCACGAAAACTTCTTGGAACTTACTGAGGGCCGGACAGATTCAGAGCACTCTTTAGAACACGTAAGGCAACTTATAATTTCATGAGCTTTGTGTGCACCGAATTGCGCATATACCCAGCAAGTGCTCAGTCCACCAAAATAAAGCACCAAGCTTAAACGTCTCAAGCAACCGTCACTGGTGAGTTCCTTGGTTAGCGTTAATGCGTTAAGTACAGCCGCGAACACGCCAAATATTGCCTGATATTTTTCATCGATTGAACTGTCAAGCCTGAAGAGCACCAGGAAATCATCCATGAGTCTGAAGGCATTCAGTACACTGTGGCCTGAAAGGGCATGCGGCTGCTGCCTGTGGGGGTGAGCCAGAAGCAAATCGCTGAAACGAGGGTAAGGCAACAGTCAGTTCATATACCGCGATTCTGAATTTACAGACTACTTTCATGTTCGACGAACGTAGAACGTAGGTGGAACCACAGGAACTTCTAGTAGGATGACATGTTAGTGTCACACCAATTCTGAAACCGAACTGTGCCGTGTTCATTGATGGCCATGCCGACAGCTTGACACACGGTATCCTGAGACTGGGATTAATATAGAATTTGGCATACACCTAGAAAGCTCCAACCCGTGAGTTCCCAAGGTTGCCTAGAAACAAGTCTACTTCATTTGGTCTTCTAACAATTGAGGAACGGGTCTTTTATGGTTAATACCGACAGATACCACTAGAGGTACATGCCTAGTAAGTGCTGCCAAGTGTCCTTTTCACCCACAATCACTCTGAAAGAGCATGCTGTGCCGAATCGCAAACATCATTTTTATTTAGTGTAGCATGGAACAAGAAAGTTTGGCGCATCAAACATGCACAACTCCACTACTTACATCACGCATGCCGCTTGGTAATAACCGACACTATGTTTCTTCTTCTATAAACAAATAAACCGGAAGCTAAACTCGCTTGAGCATAAATATTTTAATCATTCGGAACCACTTTCCATGTGCATGCTGTCTGTGTAAGTACTAGAGCAGCAGATATCGTAATGAAAGCGAAAGATCGAAAGTGAGGGCTTCCAAGGAAAGTGGCCGTAGACGTTCGCATAAATGCGAGCACAATGCCTGCCTCGAGGGCAACAGCTTCGTTCTGGAGAAACACAGACTGTTCATGAGGATGGTAGAGCGGAGCACAGTGACTCAAAGGACACAGCACTCGGTAGAAATTGCGATTTCGTGATACCGTGAAGAACGTATATTGGCGTGAAGAAGGTAAAACGGATGTGTGGTCCCATAATTAGTAATGCAAATTGTTCATATATCAAAAAATAAGCAGACAATAAAATCTGTTTACCAATCACTCGTAGAATCATGTTTGTCTTGATAGCACGCCAGCGGGTCGCAGCGTTCCGATAATGGCAACGTATTTGTAGTGAATGAGTGCGGGCCAGGATCACCACCTGGCAAACTCACTGATGAGTCGACTCAGTCACATTCAGTAAGACTGAGATGAAGCCGCGAGTTGAAGTGCGAGTGAGTGCGGTTAAGAAACATTTGGGTGAGCATGAATGCGAGTGCGTCCAGTTGAGTAAAATATTGCTGAATATTAGTCCGAATGAGCTTCAAGCCCTAGATATATTCCTTATTAGGTCACTCGGAGTTACCTCTTTCTTTTGTCATAGACCTATAGCAACGGCACACGTGCATACAATGTGAGACAAATATTTAGGCCATCATTCTGTTTTAACCCCTTGCGCAAAACAATGATGAACATCACTCGCTATGTTTGATCTGCCCTACTTTGTTCAATGGAATACACTAAGTTGCCTAGAAAACTAAGCTTCTCCCTTAAGACTAGTTGATTGAAGTTTTGAACTACGCCGCCGTATTGATTAGATTTTTCGATTCACTGTGTTTGAATCTGTCATTTTGAATCACTATTGTATAATTAGACACCGTACAAAGTTCCAATTTTGTAACTTGAGGATTTGTGTAGATATTTATTTCTGAATACACACCTCTAACGTGACGTACCCAAAGAGTAATTATTTGATATTGAATTGTGTTAAATCTTATTACAATAGCCTAACAAGTCGCGCGTAGGATTCTTGCATTCCGACCTTGTAGAGTCGCTATCATTAATGGCTGCCTACAATGACCCCAAGTCAAATCAAATATGCCTGCAATCATCCCTGGAGGTTGATTTACTCAAAATGCATTTTTATATGCTTTGAGCAAAACCGAACTGCTAGCTCTTTTTGTGAGTGTTGAAAGCGCCTAAAAACTTAGTTTTTCGAAGAGCACACTGATATTCGCCTCCAGCCAACCAGAAGTTGAGGTTTGGCTCAATGGTTACGAAACAGCAAAGAAAAAACTCAAAAAGCGTACAAAAATGAGACATTGGTTCAAGCCAACAGTTGAATAGGATACATAGGACATTCGCGGAATGAGAGTAGAAATGAAGTTAAGATAAGAGCCAGTAAAATCTCAGGAATGTTAGTGAAAATAATTTTTTTCCTACATTGAAAGAATGTATAGCTGCCTCGTGAACAGCTGGAAATGTCGTGGAACCTGGCCAAGCAGATCTCTACAGCGCACTTAGTTCTGAGTGGCCTCTAAGACTCCGTCCCGGCCCACGACAAATTACCTTTTTGTCTACTTTTATTTCTAACCTTATTAAAAATTACTTCTAACCCTATTGCAAAAGCTAGCGCCATTGGTTACCAACTCCCAGCGCCATGCGTGAATACGGGCCCAGTATCAGGCTGGTATACTGGGATGCTGTAGCGGCATGTTAATGGGAGGCGCTGAGTACTCTGTGCAAAATGGCTTCACATGGTTAAAGCGGGGTGCCCGATCCCTATAAATAATATCTAAGTAAAATAAGCGTTATAGGGCTCATTCATGTTATAATTATAAACAAAAATAAAAAACTAAATGTCTATACACAGGAATTGAAGTCGACACCTTCTGATTACCTACCGAATATAAACTCTACCCAACGCTACGCCACGCCAGAACATGTCGGCTGAGTTTTAAAATGACTATTTATCCAGACAGAACGCCATTCAGCTTCATGTTTACAGGTCGCACAGCCATCACAAACTCGATATTTTTTTCGAATAACAATTTCTTTTTTATTCGACACTGACGAACGGCTTCCGGGCATCGAATGACGTGCGGATATTTGCAAGAGCCCAAAGCTTTTTGATGAATCCACATCTTAACTATGAAAAATCTCAAATTGACTGGAGAACCAGCAACATATATTATTGGCTGTTGCTGCCGCTGTTTTTTTAGCTTTGATAGTTGCTTTTCGCACTTGCTACTAGTCAACTTGTCCATATGATTTATAATTACTTGTTCGGTACATATGCGCACACACGATTGATTATGAAGTATTTTTCTCACGCAAACGATAATATAGTGGTATACAGCGACCGTGCCAGTGTACAGATTTGTAGTTATATATACCTTACTAAAACTACACAAGAAAATACTAATGCAATCCACTGAAAAATTATGCCAGTGTGTTGGTTCACTAAAGCGTTCCAAATGACCATCTCAAAATTGCGTGTGTTACAAAGAAGTCGGAGAAGTACCGGCTACTGCGCTCGGAAGGAAGCTTTTGGTGACAGCCTCCATTGCTGAAACCACGACACATTGATCTTCGTTGCTCCTAGTATGGGCTACGCACACGAGAAGAAATGGTTGATTAGGCTCAGGGATATGTAAACTGTACTTAGTCATTCCTACATTCAAAGTTGTGCGTACCTAAAGCAAAAAGCGCCGGTAGCATGTAAACCGACGCGGACGTCACGATAGGCCTATAGTGTTTGTTGCATGGGTCGGGGCACTGTGTAAGGCCGCTTTCTACGCAGCTGAGTTGCGATGCTTGATGTTTCTGCATTTGAGCTTCACAACATTTCTAAATTTTACCTAAACTGTACCTAAAGTAAGTAGAAAGTCAATCATTGTCAGCCATGCGTTTTCGGGGTGGCGACGTTGAGTGACAGCTGCATTTTTGACCTTCATTGGCAGTATACAGCGGGCGTGCCAGTGCGAGAATTTGCAGTTATATTATTACCAACACCTAGAAAACCACCCGAAGAAGTACTAATGCTATCCACTGAAAACGTATGGCAGTGGGTTAATTTACAAAAGCGTACCAAATTATCAACTGCAAACTGCATGTTCTCACTTACATGTTAGCCAGAGAAGTATACCGGCTAGTACAGCCTGCAGCTTTCGGTGACAGCCTGCGTAGCTGAAAGCGCGACGCATCGATCGTCAGCGCTCCTTGTGCGGACATACACACAAGACAAAATAGTTGAATTAGGTTCATGGGTCTCTAAACTATAGTTTACTGTGTTTCCCACACTTTAAAACTGTGATTATTAAGGCAACAAGTGCCGGTAGCATGTACAGAGATGCGGCTGGCACAATAGGCCTAGTGCTCGCTGTGCCGGGCACTGGGTAAGACCACTCTCCACGCGGTGAGTTGGGATGGTTGAAGTTTCTGCGTTTGAGCTTTGGAATATTTCTAACTGTTACCGGAAGTAAGAAAGATAAGCATGGCCAGACATCTATATACGGTGTTGCGGAATCGAACAACAGCTGTTTCTCTCCAATCTGCTGGGAATTGTTGCCAAGCGATCGAGAGAGCTCCTTTAAGTTTTGTCAACTTGGTGGCGTAAACGACTTCGGGTTTCTGCTAGGAGGGGCGCCCAGCTGCAGGCTTATAAACACATCAACATGGAATCATTACAGCAATACAAGAGTGATGCGAGCCCCGCCGCGGTGGTCTAGTGGCTAAGGTACTCGGCTGCTGCCCCGCAGGTCGCGGGTTCAAATCCCGGCTGCGGCGGCTGCATTTCCGATGGAGGTGGAAATGTTGTAGGCCCGTGTGCTCAGAATTGGGTGCACGTTAAAAGAACCCCAGGTGGTCTAAATTTCCGGAGCCCTTCACTACGGCGTCTCTCATAATAATTTGGTGGTTTTGGGACGTTAAACCCCACAAATCAATCAAGAGTGATGCGAATATGGTATACGCAGGGGCGTGCAAATAACGTGCATCAATTCCTGAATTACGTACGTGCGCAACAAAAATTACCTATGGTCGGGATCTGTTAGGGTAGCACCTATCGGTACCGTTAAATCAAACGTTTTATATTGAAGGACACCCAAGCAAATCTCGGCACACGCTACATAAATGTGCACGCTGTGCTGGTAAAAACACTGCGTGCTCCGGTATGCACCAGCGCTTTCCAGTGAAAATTCCAGCGTGTCCAGTGCTTCCCATTGTGCACCAGCATAACAGCGGTTAATCCAGCGCACCTACCAATGCTACACAGCTATTTACCAATGCGTCTAGTGAAGTGCCCGTAAAACTCAGCTGTACCAGGGTCTCTAGGGTGTACCACTGCCAAAAAACGTACTGGAATCACGCTGGGGATGCTGTTTCTTGCAAAAGGAAATAAGGTCTTTTATACTTTTGTTGGCATCAGTGTCAGTTCGATATTATTATTATTGTGTCTAACGAAGAAATTGAGCCCTTACTATTTCCACTTCTTTCCTACACTCATTCTTACTCTTCTTTTTTTTCTGTCGTCTTCATTTCTCTTATTCCCTCTTCCTCCGCCCTCAAGTGTAGGGTTACCAACCGAGCCAAAGCTCCATAAACCTCCCTGTTTTTCCTCTCCACTTCTCTCTTTCTGCTTCAAATATAACGACGGTCTGATTCTCACAGACTGGATGCTATCAGGTAGCGTGCAAAGATTTGTTCGCTATATGCGTGCTCGTAATACGATCACGTGCTAAGTGACGCCAACACGTAAAAAAGGAGTTGTCCACCACACTCACTGTCATAGCTACGGGTGACGATGACTAACTCTCCCATGTTTAACGCATATGTTGAGGTGTCAGATAGGTAGTCGCCGTGATGGCTCACTAAGTAAACCATCGAACGCGTTAATAGAAGGTCGCTGTTTTTGTCACTACCCACGGCATGTTATATTTTTGTCCGCCCTTCTTTCTGTAAATTTAAGTTACCTTAACTACGAATAACCTCCCCTGTACTTTCCTTGGTATCATTTTCTTGCAGTTCTCATATAGCACAGACATCTGAATTCAATGTCTATTTTTCGCAAACAAAGCTATCTCTAAGCTTGATACGGTGAACCTGAGCCTGCATGCGCTTGAGAGGGTAGCGTACTTCACAAGTAAAAATGACTAAGAGCTTAGTCTTCACCATCACAGCAAGTTCACGCCAACCAACAACGTGCTTTCTTTTGCATCTGCTATACCTCAAGCGATAACAACCTACTACTCCGAATCCTGGCGTCTCCCTATCTCCGTATGGCCGTTGCGTGCGAGCTGGCTCAAAATCTCCCATTACACCATGTGTTATAAGATAGGGTTTACAATAAGGAAATGCCAGGAAAAGCTGTACCACTTGTATTCGCAGTGACCATAATTGATTTCCGTCTGCTGTGAATTAGTTAGCTTGGTCATTTCATGGGCTGGCTTACCTTCCAAAGCTACTCAGTTCATGAAAGATGCCCTAGTTTAGGCTTCCCTTTGTAAACTGGACCCTGTTCAGTATTTTAACGTGCTCACGACTATATTCATGGCATGTGCCTCTATGAATTCAACTTCATTGGTATATAAGCGCCGAGGTCGGGACATCTGTTAACTAGTAAAACGGTGATTCCTTGAAGCTGTGCTGCCATATATTGCGCGTCGGTTTTAGTCTTTCGGGATCGTGAAATGTAACAATTGCAGAATCATGTGCTTTGTGTGCAGGTTCTGGTGAATAAACACCCCCATCACTCCTTGGCTCATTTGGCAGTTGAAGCCCTTCAGCTCTTTTGTAGACTACAGGACCGTGTCAAAACCTTTGGCGATTGCCGTGGCTCTCAAGCATGTAAGTCACAAGGAAACCTGCCAAGCTTCATTTAGTGTCAAAGAACCTCCCTACACCACCCCTTCCTGCTGCCTGCCATCGCTTTCATGCAAGCATATTTATTTAGCTCACGCTATAATCATGCGCAATAATTTCAAAAGCAAGTGTACATGAAAAATGTATTCGCTGACATGCAAGTAAAGTTATTTTTCTTGCACCAGAAAGTTGGTGTGAGGCTCAGTAGCACTCAGGGTCAGCCACATGCCGATACTGTATTTTGCTGATTCCTCTGCTTATTGTTCAGATACGCTTGTGTCGATTATGCATCCTCAAAAAAACATAGTATGTTGAAAAAGGCTGCAGCATGTCCACTGCTTTATCTTCTGCGTCCATCTTCAAACACGGAAACTGAGCTTGAGAATAATGCAGGAACTGTGACATTCAAGTGCAATAACTCAACTACACGACTTGTTTTACGAGTCCCCCTGGTCACAAGCTGCTAGCGGAGTTTATTGCGTAGCTCGAGTGTTTCTGTTGTGCACTGACTTGTGGTTATTTACATTCGGGTGTGAGAGGTAGAGGCTCCTCACATCGATTACACATTGAAATCGCCATTTCAGTGACTTGCCGACTGCAAAGTGAATGGTTTTCGGAAGCCCGAAATAAGGCCTGCGGAACCAAAGGTCCCGCAAGCCGGCTTTCAGAATGATCGACTATTGTATAGTGCCACCGTAACATACGCTTCAGAGCAGTCATTGATTCCATAACTTTCCTTTCGCTCCTCTATTTCATCTTCGCACCCCCTATGTTCATTGCCCCAGGGTAAGGCAGCTAACCATATGAGTGTCGCCTTGATCTCGCCGTCTTCGGTCTTGTTTTCTTTCTTCCTTCCTTTTGAATGACAGCCCAACTAGTTTTTCACTATGGGAAGTCTTTCACCTGTTTCTCTTAACCGGAAGTAATGTCGGCGCGAAGCCAATGCAACACAATTAAATGTACGAAGCAGCCCAAACCAATATAAGTGCAGTACGAACTCACTACAACGAAAAAAGTACATCCACCTCTTTGCCAAAACTGTCATAGAGCAGATGCTTTTGTAAAAGAATCGTAATTTCACAAGGATCGAGGAATTCCCTTCTAAGAAACGACATCAAATCAGTTTTGCGTTTACAAAGCCGATTGGGGTCGAATCGTAGTATTTAACAGTATACACTATGTTACGTGAATAACGATTCCTTAGCATCGTGCACAATTAACAATGTATATTTACAGCTGCAGTCCTGTGCGACAGCTTCATCCCAAAGAGCGCGCAGCGAGAGATCTATGTTCTCGTCGTCGGGTGCACACGCACATGGTAAGCGGACATTATAAACCCCGGATGTATATGACCCGTCCCGGCGTGTCTAAACCTCAACATTCCTGAAGTATTTATCACGCGAATAACCATTGCCAGCGGCCACGTTCCTGTCCTCTTTACGGGCTCAGCATTAGCCCTTGCGCTCTCATCTTCGGGAGAGACTTCCTAATGACGCATTCTACCCTAATCAACCGTTCCGCTAGTAGCTTTTGCTTCGATATTTCTCTTCAGCCTAATGCTCGCTGCAAACTCCAGAACAATCAGCTTTGATTCCTGCGCAAGATCTCAAGAAACAGGGGCAGCATGCAATGCCACTGAGCTTCTATATCCACTGTGACTACTACTGAGCTGTGCTAAAGCCTAAACATGTACATAAAATCACTCTGGTTCTGGTTTCTTAGTTCCGTCAAACTATTGTGCAAATAACGACTACGACATATGTTGTAGCATTTTACAGCGTGTTCCAGAATGAAAAGTTGATATTTAAATCGACCATATCACTTTTTCTAACTGAGACTTTGCAAGGCAGATTATAACGTGCACTACATCGGGTTCATCGAATGGCTGAAGCCACTGTCTTTGCTGGCAGTTCCTAAAGCTTTTGGTGCTTGTAAGTGCGGGCTCTAAATGCGCTCTTCTTTTCCAAGTCATTACCTTTAGCTAATGACTGAACGTGAATTGCTGTGAGAATTTATCCTCATGGTTTCGAGCACGAAGAACATTAGGCAGAGTGAACAGAGTCTCCGAAAGCTGCATTGTGCAAGTGTGTCGCCTATAGAAATGGCATCCAATAAACGTCAAGTGTAGCTTTGGTTTCACTGCTACGCTAGACAACACGGTGACTTCAAAGAAGTTCGGTTAAGTAAAAGTAGGGAAGGCAGCCGTTTCCATGCAAATGGCAGTAAATTAAGTCAGTCTAAGGCCGACTTGTATAAAACGCGCTGGAAGCAATGTATCTCTAGTAAAGCAATGTAGTTTATAATGTATCATTAGCTTGATATAAGCAGTAACATTTTTTACCACAATCACTTTTTCTCTAATTAACCAACAAATTATAAATTGAATATTTTCTCATGAATACTTCCGCCGAAAACTTTTTCAAGCTTTCGGTTGACCAAGACGAGGGCTACAACAATCCAATTATTGTCCTTGTCTTGGGTTCTCACTATAACAGTCATTGTGACCTACGAAGTAGCGTAAGCCGCTACCCTTCTTACGAATAAAGCACGTCGCCTTTATAGTATGCTAGGACTAATGAATAGAAGTGCAGTGCAATCGTGAATGTAGAGTGTTCGTACGGTACAACTCACGCTTCCTTCTAATGCGCACTTGTAGAGAAGAAAAACGGCTATTTGGGCTAGTTGGTTAGAATTCATGGTAATAAGGACTGCAGCGCGAGCACGAAGGTGCTAGGAGAAACGCGAAATGAAAGGCGAGGCAAGGAAATTAAAGAGGACAACACGAGTGCTTGTAGACAGTCTCTAGCAATGAGGAAACCCTGAAAGAGAGCAGACGATAATTTTGATAACTGCTGCTGATACTCAAGAGGTTGCTGAGTGTAAAAAAACATTATCGAGGATGCTTGAGCGCACAATAAGGCCGATTTGTGCAATCATAATACTGTCTAGGTATTACGTTCCAAAACCATGCCATGATTATGAGACATGCTATAATTTAGGCTTTCGAAATTGTTTATGATTGCCTGGTCTTAGCGTGCGCTGGCGTGGCATAGCACGCAGGTCTTCTAGGATTTCGCCCCTCGAAAAGAAGGCGGCCTTCGCGTACTCTAAAAGCTACATCACCACAGGCAGGATATATCTGCGAAAGTTCGTTAGAGTGCATATTGAGAAGGTAGGGCAAAAAACAAAAACAAGCAGCAAACGTGCTTGTATAACGTCTGTTTCTTGCTTTCATCGTATTTTGCTTGTATCGTATTTGCTCAAGTACGCTTGATTAGGTACGACACAATAGAGAGCATTATTGGGCTCACTCAAGTATTATCATTCGATAGCCTGGCCTCACTTCTCGACAGTCATTTCAACCAACCTGCAAAGAAACAAATGTCTATGAAAGTCGAATTAACCATTTAGCGCTAGCCATAAATGCACACTGCAAATTCAGTTTCGAAGCGGTCACTGAACCAAATTTTACTCTTTGGAGAGTTTTTAATGTACCCCTTACGCGCCCGTAATTCAATGGGCGAACCTACGCAGTTGCTCATTTTGTTCATGCGTTTGCTCGTGATGGGTGTGCCTTTATTTCACTGACTGGTCATGCAATTGACACCGTGTTGACGTCTTGCACGATGCTACAATTTCGCCAACATTATTGAATGCGCTAATGACACTCATCACACAGCATATCATTCATACAGCTTTTCTAGGTTTTAAATATTCCGAACAGAGGCATGACCCTGTGGTCAGGCACCACCTTGCCACGCAGACTTCAGGGGTTTGATTTACACTGGAGCTAAAAGAAAATTATAGTATCTTCATTTGCTTCTAGTATTTTCGCTTACAGGCAACCCTGATTTTTCGCTCACAACACCTGCACCAACGCCACCATATCTGCTCAACGAGCTCTGTAACGCCATTGCGTTGAAGTATGTATAATTGCAGAAATCTTCGTCAAAGTTTAGCATGGCATAAATAGCGAGTTGATCCTTGAATCCTTGAATCAAATTCGAATATTCGCTGCATGCACGTGTATACCCCCTAAATTGCTTTTGTAAAATTTAGGTTAAACTTAGACATTTTACGTGGTAGCGTGCAACACTTTTGTCGAAATTTGGGGTACTTGCTGTTGGGCGTGTACAAGAATGGGGACTCGGTGAAGTTATGAAGGATCTGAATGTATCTAAGCGGGGAAACTCGAGCGAAAAAACACTGTCAATAGCGCATCTTTTACCTGAACTGAAGTTGCCTTCTTCAGTGTTATGGCGTCAGGAAATTTCAATGCTGGACACAACATAGTCAAAATATATTTGTACCCAGACATCTGCATGGTAGGGGTCCAACAATATCGACAACAACCCTTGCGAATTGTTGCAAAACTATAGGAACCCTTGCCATCGGGGCCCTCGTCTTGTCGTTGGATTTACCTACCTTCTGGCACGTCTGAAAAGTTTGTATGAACTCCTGTATATCCCTGAAACAAGCTGGCCAGCAAAATTCCTCAAGTAGCCTCTTCTAAGTTTTGTTTACTTGGAGGTGCCCTGCTCACGGGTGATCGTGGCAAATATTCAGTAGGTCCTTCCAATATTTGACTTGAATTACTATCTGATCGAAGTGTCTGCGATGTTTATCTTCATAATGGCGATAGAGGATACCACCTCTCTCCCTGATTGTGATGAGCCCTCGATGCGTCTTGACCAACATTCAGTAGTGTATGAAAAGAAGATGCCCTCACGCTCAGTTTCCGTGTGCCCTTTGCGCCCGGCGCCTTTAGGCAGACGCACTGCTTCATCGTTAGTGCTATTTTTCTCCGCACTCACAGGTTTTTTACTCTCTTTGTTCCTCTACATTTCCCCCATTAACTGATTTCTCCACATAAGGTTCATCTTTGCCCTCTGCATAATGCAACTGTGTTGAAAGCTGCCTGGCTTTTGTTCGCGCCAGTGCGAGCACCTCTGCATCAACGTCAGTATGTGCCTTTATGACTGCTCATTCAACAGCGATTCAGATTTATTGGAAAAAAAAAGTAAGGGTACCTCTCACGCAACCCTTTTGATGCAGCTGCCACAGTTACCAAAACGCCAAATGGCCGTTCGATTTCAACTTTTGCCATTTGTAGACACACGAAATCTTCGCTGACTACTTGGCGAATCCGTTTGCATTCAGAAATGTAATCATTCCTTCATACATACTTTGGGCGGACCTTATCCATGGTGGCCACCGAATCCCCGAGTACTTTGCATGTGTGACCATTTGCAATTAAATCTTTGGTGTATGGATTTAGTAGCTTGGTGTTATTGGGATCACTACTTATTATACTCGTGAATACGCGCTTTTCCTTCGGAAGTTTCTGCCAAAGTGAGCTTCTTCTTTGCAAATATAGCGAATTATCGGCCGTCTCTTTCTCGATTCCTGCGAGTGGCTCTCTGGCCCTTTTCCACGAAGTCCCTGTTTTTCGCTCATGCTCGAACTAGGTTGCGCTGAATCGAACTATCCTTTGCATCTCCCTCTCGCATGTCTCGCGGCCCTTTATGATAAGCCTGCTACCCAGGGTGAGACTTTCGATAGCCCTGATTGCGGAGGTCAGTCTCTTTTAAGACATGACTCACCACATACTCATCCTCAAGCTGCACTTCTTTCTTCACCCAGACGCCAATTTGTCTATCTCTCACCCGCAGTCGTATGTAATGCAGCAAGAACTCATAGAACTGCTCAAGGGAGGTCGAACTCTGAAGCTCACTGAAGCTGCCCTCTGGACCAGAACCTTTTATCCATTCGTTATCAGTTATCACGTTGTCAGTTAGGCAGCAAGCAAACTCAACAAAGCTTTAATTCGCTTTTTCCTTACTGTTCTAAACCTTCTCCTAAACTATTTGACAGAGAACTTATATTTATCGAACAGTCTTGACTTCACCAGAACATAATCACTTGCTTCCCCAGCGCTAATACGAGCAACAACCTTTGATGCCTCCCCCGCAAGCAACGCAAGCAACCTTTGTGGCCAAGTGTCGTGGGTGATTGGATGTCTCTCACACATGCATTCAAAATTCACGAGGTAGAGACCGATGTCCTTCCCCCACTCAACGGCTGAAGCAAACTAGTCATCTTCAAATGGTCAGACAAGGCGGGTATCAGCGACACAGGCTGCTCGAAGACACCATTTGTATTTTCCAATGGGCCTTAGGCCCTTTGATTGGGGTTGCGTAGTGCAATAAAGACCCTTCATAACCTTCACCGAGTCCGCAGTAACATACATCCCCAACATTGCGTAAACGCAGAAACTTTACATACTAAATTCGCCAGTTGTCTCTTATTTATATAAGGCTATGTTGTTATAGCTGTTGTCGAAATGAAATAAGTGTTGTAACGTGGGCTGTAATCATTAACTCCAGAGTGGTTTTGGATCAATTTCCTGTACGGTAACGGTAATCGGTTACTTTCTTCACTAATTTCTATAAGTATCTTAAAGAAGCGCATCATGTACGAGAACTAAACAACACTAACGAGCGTTTCCTTAAGGCAGAATTCAAGAGCCGTTAAAATGGCTAACTTTCGAAGAAAAAGATGTCGTGAATTGCTGTTATTTCGCGTCATTGCCTCGGACCAAAGTTAAGAAGATCTGTCCGAGCGTTGCGGAATGTTATTGCATATTGCGTTGGTTTTTCTCTCGGTTATAGCATATTCGGCCTGAAAAAAAGTATTTCTTCAAAGAATAATTGGAAATAAGCACATTATTTACTTTAACATTATAAAAGTTTTCCAAAGCGAATATCGGAAATGAAATATATGATAATATTTTGTTCTCTTGTCTCACATTTCAATGATCTATTCTGCATTGTCCGGCATTTATTAAAGATGCTGTTCGCATATTATATCATATACAGTCTTGAAATTATATTCTAAATTATGCAACTGCACACGAGAGTGTTAAAACTTTGCCTATTAATAGGAGTGAGGCACACTTTCGGGTATTTGTCAATAAATGGAACCATATAACTTTCGTTATCTCTGATATGAACTTGTTTAGAGAAGTCTTAACTTATGATGAGCCTCTGTTCTAATTCCGTATACTATTTTAAATACAGGTTATGAAATGCATTGCCATTGTTCAGAAGTAATTATCGTTGTATTGTGAAACCACGCTCTTCTTAAGAAACTGCGAAAAAAAGGAATAATGCAGAAGTAATGCAAGTAGGCGCACTTTTATTCTCATGCAGCGAGCGCGTATTCGCTTTCAACGTTTGCATGTTCCGCATGTAAACAGACTGGGGCACACAGCTAGCATTCCAAAACGCTTTTGGGCACAACAACAACAAAATGAGGGCCAGCTATTCGCCAGCCATTGCTGCGTTTGCGATCGGGCAACGCGCAATCTGAGCCACGTCTAGCTGAAAGAGGACGATGCACTTTGTTCGTACGTATGCAGCAGCTGTTACACACCACGCGCGTGGCATCCGTGTCCAGTCTGACAAACAAGGACGCTATTGGCCTCGCTTCCATCTAAGTGCTTTATCTCATAAAATTTTCTACGCTCCATAAGCGGCGTTGGTGTGGAATGCCGGAAAGCCAGCGCAGCTTCGGAGAAAACATTATAAGTGTTCGTCAAAACGTGGAAAAAACAACAGGCCTAAGGAAACATGTTTAAGAGAAAGCAAGGACAGAATTTTCATGACAATGGTGAAACCTAATATTGGAGATGATATGCACTTGCGCAAATTTGCTGAAAAGCAATATGTCGATTCTACAATTCTATCGATTTCTCGATAGTTAGGCAAGGACTTCAGTGTGTTAAATTGAACATTTCATCGGTTCAATCAGTGTATTTGCTGGAAACGTTCACGACGTGTATAATTTTTGTGACCTTTGGTCCAAATAAAATTGCAAAAACATGGCAGTTAGCATTCTAAACAATGCCGTGATCTAGGTACGTCCGGGGTTTCAAGTTTACACTAAAATTTTAAGAGTGAACCATTTTGCTTACACGTTTTAAACAATTCCAGTAGCCTGTATTTTCATTTTCTCGTCCAGAAAAAACAGGCTTTAGACCCCTTAAGCTCATGGAAACCTCACAGAAGCTATTTTATCTCTGCTGCCCGAAATCAGGACATCTATAAGACACGCTTTCAGCAGAACAGTTTGGTATAACGGCAAATGTGCTATAATGCCAGGCACTTTGGCAAGAGAGAAACCATAGCCCCCTTCCCTGCACGAAAAATTGAATGCAAAGGAATCTTTAAAAAAATGGCAGTTCCCACGTACAGTGGGAATCGATGATATACGAAGCACGAATGAGAAAGGTTGACATGTCATTTTAAAATCAGCACAACATTATCAGGTGGAGGTAAACGATGTCGTACATAACTCCAATCTCATTATTATCTTGTTTGCATGTGTCGTTTACCTACGTCAGCTATTCACGTCACGTGACACCAAATTTAGTATATGTGAAGCTAATGAAACAACCACGAGCACGCTAGGAGCGTAGTATGTCATCATGTTCATAAATATTGTGTTTACACAAGTCATATACTTTTGTCATCCATTTTGTCACTTAACACCAAATTTGGTATCTGTGGAGCTAGCAAAATGGTCGCGAGCGCATCAAAAAGGGTCCAGTATACTGCAATGTAGCGTTGACGCGCGCGCACGCTAGGCCCAGTGATCGTATACGTTAGCGAAACAGGAGCACTCTATAGTCTGACGCCAGTCATCGGCGCGAAATGCGACATGCTGCCTTTCGCGCCGATGTGTTACGCAAACAACAATGCGCCTTCTCTTTGTCACGGAGGCACGCCGGGCGCTTTAAAATGCACACGTGTCAAAGCAAAGCAGCGCGGCGCGAGCCTGAGAGTATATGGCAGGACTGGCGCCTGGCATCGCAATTTCGGCGTGTTGCGTCGAAATGAACGCCGGTGAGCACGTGCACCACGTCACGTCGAAATGTATTGGCACCTTGACTGTGGATTGAAGTCATGTTCTCACGTGACACACATCTCATGATTATCATGTTTGCACCAGCCACACACGTTCGTCTACCATTGACGTCACGTTAAACCAAATTTGGCATGTGTGAAGCTAGCGCAACGGCCCCGAGCGCAATATAAGTGTGGCATGTAGTCATGTTGTTACATGACATGCATGTCGTGATTATAACGTTTGTGTCATTTACCTGTGTCGTCCGTTGGCGTCGCGTAATACCGAGTTTGGTACATGTGAAGCTAGCGAAACGACCACGAGTGCATAATAAGCGTAGCATAATTATTATGTTTGCACCAGTCACATACGTTCGTCACTCATTCAGGTACCGTTATAAAAAATTGGTTTATGTGACGCTAGCGAAACGGCCGCGAGTGCATCATGAGCTCCGCATGTATTCATCTAGTTACATGACACTCATATCATGATTTTCTTGTTAGTATCTGTCGCTTGTGTTCACCATGCAATCATTTCATACCATAGCAGTTTTGCAACGTGTGAACGAAACCACCGCAAGAGCTGCAGGACCATGAAAAGTAAATCATGAAATTCAAGACATCCATGGCATGATTTTCATGTTATTAATAGTCAAATATGTTCTCCATACAGTCATGTTATGTCATACCAAGTTGGGTATCGATACCATTATCAAAATGGCCAGGAGAGTTAAAAGTCCTAAGCGGCTGGATACATAGATAGATAGATAGATAGATAGATAGATAGATAGATAGATAGATAGATAGATAGATAGATAGATAGATACGCTCAAAGGTGCCGGCGTTTGCTAAAAAATGCTTGAGTGTGAAACAAACCTGTACCATGTAGATGATGTTTACTTTGTTGTCATTATCCAGCTTGAAATTTTCTTGCGACATCGCACATTCAAAACCTAACTTTTGGAATGTGACCTTCAGGGCCCGTAGTTGTATATTCTGCGTTGAATTTTCCACTGGGCACCTCGAGCCGTAGTAAGTGCAAACATTTATTGCTGGCAACCTAGCAAGAGTATTGTAAACATTGCTGGCACATTGTTACTGTGTTTGACAGCATACCAAATTATTCAGCTAGACCATAAAAAGTCAAAACAGCACACACTAGGGCATCAAAATTTCCGTTCGTAATTTTACATTATACTTCAGTGGGATGAGTGGCGGTGCGATGAAGGAGTTTGTATAAAAAGTCAGCAACTGTACTTTGATTTTGAGAGTGCATGCTTATGCCACTTTTCAACTCGTAATATCAGACCCATCATATCCAACTTGCATAAAACTTAAGAAGTTTAATCAGGGATGAGTATCAGCGTTCCTATTTCAAGGCAAGCTGATTGCCCGAAAAATGTTCCTGGCTACGGGGCTGTCTTTTTATGAGCTCGTTATTTCTTCTTTCTTGTTCTTCATCGTTAGTTTTCACATCGCATTGTATTGCATGTGTAAGAAATACAAGGTGTTTCAAGAAATGTGTCCAATATTCATTCAAAAATAGAGAAAGGAGGTACTTGCGTGCTAGTTGTGGCATCGCCTTTCCTGTGACAAAAAAAATCTTCAGATAGGCACAAACAAATATTGCGGCAGTAATTATGGCAAATAATACAATTACCTTTCTTATCAGTGGTAGTAGCTGGTCGAGTCAAACGGGCACATTCAAGTCCTTTCTACGAAAAGTCTATAGCCACTTCAAAATTTTGGAAAAGTGCCCACTGATAATCATTGTGGAGTGATGCAATCTGCTTAATTTTGCTGTCGAAATGAGAGCAGATGCACCAGACAGCACACCTACCATTCGATTCGACAACGCCCTCAATGACGACAGTGTTTCGCTAGCCGTTATGAATCGTCCATGTAGACACTTTGCTTTGTGGCCGCTTATCGACGCTCATCTAATCTTCACCGCCAATGCAAGAAAAACAGTGTCGCCATGAAGGGATTTGTTGAAGTGAATGGTAGATGCACTGTTTGGTGCGTCGGTTTCGGATCGTCAGCTAAATTGAGCAGAATACATAGCTCTGTGGTGAATACCAGTGGCCACTTTTCCTAAATTTTAAACTGGCTATGGAATATCTGTAGGAAGGGGTTCGATTCGCCCATTCAAGCCAACCGGCTATTACCATTGGTTATATAGATAATTGTGTAAGTTTCTATAAATACTGCCATAAATAATGTTTGTACCTTTCAGAAGATGCCTTCTGCCACAGGAAGGCAACGCCGCATGTAGCACGCAAATGCCTCTTTTCTCTAACTTTTCAAAGCATTTGACACATTTCTTGAATGATCGGCTGATGTTATCTCTAATGAGCCATTCCATGCCAAATCATCCAACGTTTTTGCGACCAGCACATATATGGCTGATAAAACTCCACATACTTCTCGAAGTGCGGAACTCGTCCTCGTCATTTATTTTTGTTGCCAAAAACTTTCCGCCCCATTTACGAGTGCCTATTGTTTGGCACCAAGTAAGGTAAATGGTGTAAATTAACAATTTTTTCAAAAGAAGTTTTTAGAATCCACTCGATAAGAGACATTTTTGGTAAGGTAATGAAGTTAACTATCTTAATATAATACCTTAATTAGGTATATGAATTCTTTAGGGCTTTTCACACGAGCAATATTGAATAAAGTTGCCACATATGGGAGTTTTTCCGGGAACAATGTAAGTTCCAAGGACACAAATAAAATATTGTCTGGTGGCCTGTCAACATGCTACAATTGAACAATAATTTAGGCACTGATGTTATAGCAGTTACTCTGAAAAAAGTTATGAGTGTCACTTTGTTTGGGAAAACCTCGGTATGAAGCATCAAAAACTTGCCTGGGTGGTCGGACTAGAAATATGCGCAAAATTTCATTTTGAAGCTCCGTGGAGAAGCTAAATATAGGTGGAATTACTACAGGGTGTTATTTTTAAAATCAAAAAATATTTTTAATATATGTATCTTCACCAGCTTTTCACCTACTTAACTCAAGCGACATGACACACTCGCAAGGGCAATCTTAAGCAGAATCCCACTGACCTGGAATACAGAAAGCGAATTTAGTGCTTTCTACAGAGCATTTGAAATGGAAATAGGGTTATCATCCGCATTCCGTTGCCAACGGAGGGGCGCTATAAGGACTGGGTTCAGTGTGGTGACTTCGAGGTGAGCCATGCAGCCTTATAGATATAAACTCAGACATTCTGCTTTCCTGAGGAGTTTCGCAAACGCCGTAGGTGTGTTTTATACACCTAATAAGAATATTTACTCATATTCAGTACATATGTCTCACAGCATGCTAGTAGCATTGATGCAGTACACTAATGAATGCTATCGTAAAACAACCGTTTCTTATTTTTCTGGGTTTCAGGAGAGCACCCTGCTCCCTGAGACTCAAAGCCTGTCATATGAATACATAAGCGAAAAAACTTTAAGTTAAGAGCTAGTAGCCATGGTGATAGTCTCGTTTATGTTGTGCGTAAGGAATAATTGTGTACTGTATACTTTTTAACGGCGTGATGGCTCAGTTAGAGTCATCACCAGTGGCGTAGCAAGTAAGGCAAGAGGAGCTGATTAATTCCCCCCCCCCACTAGAACAGTCCAGGTATTTGTTATTCTAAAGCCGTGGATTGTCCTTCTACTGTGACCGGTTCATGACTGCCTAGTTTATCGATGACTTGGTAGAAGACGCTAGTGTGAGTGACAGACAGACGGATTGACAATAACCGATTAAACCCTCTGAAGCTTCGTCCACACATCATCATTCACTTCGTAGATATGCTGTGATTTTCTTAGTTCTGCATGTGCATACCTACATGCGCCGCTTGCTTGCCCCGTCCGCTGTCGTGGCTTAAGAAGCGCTGCCGGGAACATCCAGCATCCCGGTCCAACAAACCATTCCTGCGTGGATTGTCAACGCCCGGCTGCGTGACCCATCCATCTTTTGTGGTCTTCCACGCGACGACGTCGAGGTATGGCTAAAAGAATACGACATGACCTTTGTTTATAACCAATGGGATGAGCCTCAAAAACTTCGTCACGTCACCTTCTATCTGTCCGATGTCGCGAAAACAAGGTTTTTTAACCACGAGAGCAGCTTCCCGAATTGGCCTACTTTTGCTCAACGAGTCTGTAGGATTTTTGGAAAACCGACCATCCATTCCGAAGTTTCGAAACGAAAGCTCCATGAGCGTGCCCAACATCCGGGGGAGACGTACACTTCGTACCTTGAAGACGTACTTTCCCTTTGCCGCAGCGTGAACTCGGCGATGACAGAAGCTGATCGTGTTCGCCACATCATCAAAGGGATAGGCCATGTCGCGTTTAACGCTCTGGCTGTTAAAAACCCCACCACTATTGAGGACGTCATCACGACATGTCAGCATCTTGATGAACTCTAAGCCAGTCGATTGCACCCAGACTACCCAGACGCCAGTGACAGCCGGCCTTCCTTGGATGCGGATTTGCGCGCGCTGATTCGCACTCTGATTCGCGAGGAACTTCCAGCGCAAGGGTTGTCATGTGCATCCGCCCCTCAGCCTCACTCTCAATCTGCAGGTCCGCGTGACATCATCAAAGAAGAGCTCTCATCTATGGCTGGCGCCCTCCCATCGAACACTACGGCGCCACCAACACCACCCATGACGTATGCGCAAGTCGCTGCCATGTCACCTGCCTTGGTTCAGCACGCGCATCCTGTTCCTGCACAGTCCAACGTAGCAGCATTTGCACCACACTCGCCTGTCCCAGCACCAGTACCGGTGCCTGTAACAGTCCAGCACACTACGCCCCCTGGCGCTCGCCTCACCCAATATGTTACTATTGTGGCATTCAGGGCCATATTTCACGATTTGGCGCAAGCGCCTACTGGACGAACGCCTTGGCTACGATGTTTACGAAAGGGATTCGGAGCCATCCCCGAACCAGTACCAGCGACGCCCTACGACATGTTCCTTCTCTCCGACTTCTCTCCACTCGCCGCACCTCGCCCCATGCTATCCCGGACGCCGCCGGTCCCCTTCACCTCTACGACGCTCAACATCTCCTCTGAGACCGGCTGTACCTACTTCTGACTACCACTCGGAAAACTACCTGGTGCATTTTTAGGAGGGAAAGCTGCATCAGTCGAACAAACACTAAGACCTCCAGAGGGCCCAGCCAACTTGTTATTAGTGTATGTGGAAGGGGTACCAGTTCAGGCATTGGTGGACACGGGGGCTGCTATTTCTGTTATTCATGCGGATTTGTGTACTCGTTTACGTAAGGTTACCACACCTTATACTGGCACTTTCTTACGTAGCGCAAATGACTCGCAGATACGGCCATCAGCACAGTGCACCGTTAGAGTTTTCATTGATGAGATATTCATCACCATATTCACCATATTCAGTTTCACCATATTCAGAATTCACCATATTCAGTTTGCCGTGCTGGGTTCTTGTATTTTTATGCTTATTTTAGGATGGGACTTTCTTTCTGGTGCTGCTGCTTCCATCTATTGTCGACAACGACTCATACATATGCGAAAAACGGATGATTTTTTCCTGAAATTATCACGTGGCCGGCTACGAACAGCCAATGACTTCCTTGTGCCACCTAACCAGGAGCATGTTATCACGGTTATGTCTGACTATATTGACAACGGTGACGTCCTAGTCAGTCCATCAGCCCGTTGTCTATCCAGAGGGATTGCACTTTCATCGAGTATTGTCCGCTTCTCCAACGGCACTACATTTCTCGCAGTACTAAATATCACTAATGAGCCGGTACTGCTGACCAAGGGCACTGTTGTAGTTTCCAGCGTGGACAAACAACCTATCTCTGTAGAGGCTTCTGATACCAGTCTGGTGGAATCACGTTCAATACCAACAGATGCTCCACCTACTACGGCTCTCGTCAATGCCATCAGCACGGATCTCACTCCCCCTCAAGCAGGCGAACTGCTGGCGTTGTTGTTTAAGCATAAATTTTCTTTCGACGCACATTCCACTGCTATAAGCCAGACTACTGCGGTGGCTCATCGCATACACACCAACGGAACTTCTATTGTGCGTCGTCGACCATACCATGTTTCTTCCAGCGAACGCGAGATCACCGACAAGCACGTTGCTGATATGCTCAAGCAAAACATCATCCGCCCCTCCTCAAGCCCTTGGTCGTCACCTGTCGTTCTCGTAAGGAAAAAAAGACGGTTCGGTGCGATTCCGCGTTGACTGCCACTCATTAAACAAAGTAACCAGAAAAGACGTATATCACTTGCCTCGCATTGATGATGCCTCAGATTCCTTACAAGGAGCGGAATATTTTTCGAGCCTTGACCTGCGCTCTGGTTATTGGCAAATTCCAATGCGCGAGGATAACAAGGAAAAAACTGCCTTTGCCACACCCGACGGACTTTACGAATTTAACGTCATGCCTTTCGGCCTCTACAATGCGCCAGCAACGTTTGAACGACTGATAAACACTGTATTGCGGGGCCTTAGGTGAAAAACATGATTAAGTTACCTTGACTACATCGTCATATTTTCTTCAACATTCGAACAGCACTTGCAGCGCCTAGATGAAGTTTCGACGTGTCTCGCAGCTGCTCGCCTCCAGCACACCACCAAGAAGTGAGGGCCACTTTGCTAGCAAAAGTATTAAAGTACTCGGACACCTCGTCAGCAAAAATGGAATCCGGCCTGATGCCGACAAGATCACCGCAGTTCTTCACTTCCCGGTGCCTCAACGCGTCAAAGAGCTCGGAAGCTTTCTTTGCCTTGCGTCGTACTTCCGGCGCTTTATACGAGACTTCGCCACCATTGCTGCGCCACTTCACCAACTATTTCTGCGGGAGAGTCATACGTATGGTCGGACGAATGCCAAATGGCTTTTCACACTTTGAAACGTGCCCTCACGTCTGAGCCAGTGCTTTGTCATTTCGAAAACGCCACACCCGTTCTCCTCCATACTGATGCCAGCGGAGACGGACTCGGCGCTGTACTTCTGCAACGAACAGAGCGTTATGACAAACGTGTGATCGCATACGCAAGTCACACCCTCACAGCAGCAGAGAAAAACTACACCATCACCGAGCAGGAGTGTCTCGCCGTTGTCTAGGCCATCCAGAAGTTTCGACGATATCTTCACGGCTGCCACTTTACTGTCGTCACGGACCACCACACTTTGTGCTGGCTATCGACGTTGACGAATTTGTCTGGACGTCTCGGTCGCTGGATACTTCGTCTCCATAATACGAGTTTGACATTATCTAGAAATGCTGCAAGAAACACAACGATGCCGATGGCCTTAGCTGCTGTCCTTTACAATCCTCAACAGGCACTCCTGGCCTGTCGCCAACTGTGAGTGAACCCATCAAAGTGTCTCCGTCAGTTCATTCAGTCGCTGCTGTCTATTTTCTTTCTACCTTCGGCAACGAGACGTTTGCATCCCACCAACGCAGCGACACTTACTGTCGCTCTATAATGCAGCGCCTTCAAGGCTCCTCTCGTCCTCCCAACGCCCGCACCCATCGACAGCTGCGGAACTTCAAGACTGAAAACTCAATCCTTTACCGCTTTGTCTTCCACCCCGAAGGACAGCACTGGGTTCCTGTTGCTCCTTGTTCCCTAAGGGCGCAGATTTTGGAGGCATTTCAAGATGACCCCAAGGCTGGTCATCTCGGTTTTCAAAAAACCTATGAACGCATCCACAGTCGTTTTGCCTGGCCTGGCCTTTCCAACTGCGTAGCGCGATATGTTGCGTCATGCTCGCTATGCCAATGCCACAAGCGACCCACTTCCTCCCCGGCCGGTCTTCTACAACCTCTTCCGTGTCCTGACGCACCCTTCGATGTCATCGGCATTGACCTCTACGGACCGCTACCACTATCATCTAGCGGCAAGCGCTGGATTGTCACAGCAGTTGACCACTTAACAAGGTACGCCGAAACAGCTGCACTTCCTTCAGGATCAGCAGACGACATTGCCACATTTTTTCTGGAGCCAATCTTTCTAAGACATGGTGCACCTCGCATCTTATTGAGCGATCGCGGCAAGGCGTTTCTCTCGAAACTACTCTAACAAGTCCTCCACGCATGTAATACGATTCATAAGACGACATCCAGCTACCAACCCCAAACTAACGGCCTCACAGAGCGCTTCCGTCGAACTTTGAGCGACATGATATCTATGTATATCAACGCCGAACACACCAACTGGGATACCATCCTGCCATTCGTGACTTTTGCGTACAATACCGCTACGCAGCGCACCACGAGCTATTCCCCATTCATTCTTGGATATGGCCATCAACCAACATCTCCGCTCAACATCTCCTTTTTTGACGTCCCTGTGAACTCGTCATCGTCATCGAGGGAGCACTTAATCTCTCGCCTGACCAATTGTCACCGACGCGCCCGCCTCAATACACAGGCAAGCCAACAAGAGTGGAAGACTCGCTACGTTGGCGTCCACCGCGTAGTTCACTTCAATACTGGAGACGAAGTACTGTTGTGGACCCCAACGCGGGTTCCCGGCCTGTGTGATAAGTTTCACTCACGTTTCATCGACCTCTACGCTATAGTCGAGCAGGCGTCTCCTGTTAACTATCGAGTGAACCATTTTGTCTTGCCTTCAGACGGCCGTTTTTGTGGTACGGAGGTTTTTCACGTGTCGCGCTTAAAACCATTCGTGCACCGCACACCACCGTGATAAACAGCGGCCTAATTGGCCGCTCCCGTGCGAGGGGGAAATTAGTGTAAGCACAATATTGACAACGTTTGACCTTCATCTTCTTCATCTGTATATAATCATCATCACGAAGAACGTCGTCTTCGTTCGAAGGGTTGATCAGGCGATTCGGCCTAATAAACGCCGTCGAGACTCCAACGCTGCTACTGTCTTACAATATATATAAATATTAGGATGTGTTTTAATCTTAATGAACAAAGATTTAACTGTCATTTCACTTTTTCAAGGCGACACCAACGTCACGAAAAAATTCCAACCTAAGCGGATCACACAGTCTCCCAACGAATCCTAAACGCAAGCTACTAACTGCTGTTTGAGCTTACCGCATTATTAAGGCAAGTTAGCTTACACTGTGCATACAGGCATTCATGACGTTGCCTCGTTCTTTTATAAAAGGGCTTACACCATAGCACAAAGCCTTCTCTAACTCCATTGTATACGTAGGGCTATAAAGTATGCTGTCTCATTACACTACTGTGTTAATTTCCCGCTCTGCCGTACTACTCTCCTATTGTGCTATTAGAAAGTAGTTCTCATCAATACTGCGTCTAGAAAAAGATCGAGCACACAGGTTCACACTTCCTTCATCACCCTCCAGTGCGTGATTTTTCCTTTACAACTCACCCCTGTAATGCTGTCAGCGAAGGAGAGTACAAAAAATAAATCAATAAATAAACTGACTGACAATTTTTTCCAAGGAGCTACGGTTAAACAATAACGCATAATACTGCCAGTCAAAAAACAAAAGCTGCTGACGCACACCGTCAAGCGTTTTTTTTTGTATGTTTCAATATTCTAAGACGCACTTTATCCAAGAAGTTTGGGCTCCGCAATTTTCTATTTTTCTTTTTTGCCTTATCTTCCGTATCCGCACTTCCTGTGATTACGTTTTCCGAAAGAGGTGATGACACACATCCGGTTTTGCATAACAGCAGTTTCTCGGCTGGGTTCTCTGTTTCGCCACCGTACTTCCTGGTTTCATTTCCCCGTGAGGATCAACTTCGCGCTTTCTATTTTCTGGCTCCGATGATTTCACCTGCAACGCAAGTGGCTCCGCTCTGCATTTTGAATTCCCAGCACGCTTGTGAAGTTAGAACCAGCGTCCATGGCACTGGTTTCAACTCCTGCCCATATAAAAACTTCTTCCCATTGGAAGCTCGGAAAGTTGCTTCAAGAAGGGGAGCTGTGTGTAAAAACGACTTATAGGTACTCTCATTGAAGCCTTCTACGTTTACTATTCAATAATAGAACGTCGTAAAGAGGAGGAGGAAGTCAAAGAGAAAAAAAAAAGTAGCTCATTTTAGTGCATTGGGCTATTCACGATTCCGAGAAAGAAGAGCGTGGAATTACGAGCTGCAACAACGGCGCACCAATGAAAGGCCTTCCACACGCTGAAAGACTCGAATTTTTATACACTAAGAGTTATTGTAGTACTGTTATGCGACGCTAAGTGAAGCACATGAGCGAAAAAAACATGACAACATACCAAAGGTTTTTTCACTCTACTCAGTGATCGCATAACTTCGCGAATGGCAAATGAATAGAAGTTCGCCACTTCTCACTAATCAGCTTATAAATTCATACGTCTTTGTGAAAATACGTGCAACATATGTAGATGCATTGCCACAAGAAGGCGATACGCAAACGTTTCCATTAAATAGCAAAAACACATCTGCAGACGTATACCATGTAATCGAACAATGGTATCCATGAAAAATGCGACTTTTTTTAGTGGATGCTTGATATACAGGTTAGTTTGGAAAAAACTAGCCAGCAATATATTTATCAAGACTGTCTTTGAGCGCACGCCACTTTTGGTATTACGTACACATAAAAAGGCGAAACGTTCAAGAACAAACAGCGCATGGCGATAGCGTAACAATGTTACTAGGCATGCCCTTTTAAAGACTACAGTTTTTCTCGGGACCTTCGACAAAAAAATTTTGGTCTGTCTTTCTGGCTGTTTGTCCGTCTGTCTGTCTGTACATTTGTATGTTTGTCTATTCTCAACGGCGTCGGATACTTAAAACGGCCGACCCCATCCGCAGCGCCCACCTATGTTGCTCAAGGTTGAGCGTTCATGCTTCTGCAATTGTCAATTGAAAAAATTGGCAGCATATCCAAGGAGTGAATGATGGAGAGTGGGGCGAAGCATTCTTCCGTCACGTCGTTCTTGCTTCCTTCCGTCTGTGCGACCGTCCATGCGTCCATCCGCCCGTCCGTGCGTGCGTCCGTTCCTGCGTTCGTCCATGCATCCGCCCCTGCATCCGTTCATGCGTCCATTCATGCATCTGTCTGTGTGTCCGTTCGTCCATCTATTCAACACTCCAAGTACCACCATCTCGCATCTTTTCATCATATATTCCCTATATAGAAACACCGCCATCCAGCGGACATTCCAAGGACTAAACGAGAGGTGGCACACGCACACTTTCTAACAGCTTGCGCTTCGGGTCTACTTCCCACCTTTAACCACCTCGAGTTCATGGTATATGCTAGTTCACTGTATTTTGGCACTGCGGCCCAACACTCGCTAAATCTTTTTAAAACAGAGGAGCTCACGCCCAGCGAGTATGACGTAGCAAACTTTTTCACTCAGATAGTGCTCAAAGTACATGCCAATGGCTGCTAATTGGAAATGAGAGGCGGAGAATTCGGCTTTTACTTTCTTACGGCTCGCGCTTCGTATCTATTTCTCGTTTTTAACCACCTCGAGTTCATTCATGGTATATACTAGTTCACTGTATTCATGGCACTAAACCTTTCTAAAACTAAGGTGGTAACACCCAGCGGGTATAACGTAGCAACCCTTTCCCTTCAGATAGTGCTCAATGTACATGCAATGGCTGCTAATGAGGATCGCAGCGTGCATGTTAACTAAAAGCCGAATGCTCCTGTCTCTCATACCCCATTATCAGCATTTGGCATGTACATTAAGCACTATTTTTTGTTCTTCAACAACGCACAGAAGGAATCTCTCGCCGGCACCACCTTGGAGGTCAAAATGTTTGCAGGTCAAAGCGTAAGACTGGTTACTTCCTACGCGGGACGAATGGGTGCCGCTAAAAGGAGCTTCGCCCCTAAAAGTAATTATTGCGCATGTCTGCGGCACCATAACAACACGTATATATTCTGCATGCGCGTCTCCTACTTGAAAAGGCATACATAAGTAATTTTAAGAACCGTAGCGCTTATCACTCTGCTATGAACATGCAAAGCTTCCACGGAAAGGCGAGTGTTTCCAACGCTTTGCTAAAACAAAACGGTGGTGGCACCCAGACGTCGCCTTGCGTTCTACACCTTATCACCTCTGAGATGGGCGCGCACACCCGTCTCGAAGCCACGCGCTTTGTTTTCTAAGACAACTGCCAGATGGCGGTTATGTCTCATGTGTGACCTGACTTGATGCGCTCGTTCGCCTCCGCTGCACGCTTGAGGCACTCTAACGCAGCGCTTCCAGAATACCATTAACCGATTTTATTCCGCAGAACATCAATTAAATGTCTTGTTTACTCTCTCCACATGCAAGACTATCGTCTTTCGACGATATTTTCAGGTTACATGCAGATACGGGGCCATTTTTTTGTACACAATCACTTAATCACTTGCGCCTTTTCTTAATTCTCTAGGGACCACAACATCAGTCATGGGTCGTACTCTGAGGTCATTGACAGGACAATCGACGAGCTTTGAATGAGATTACAATGGATTCTTTTGGGGACGCTGACAGTGCGGTGAACAAAAGGTCTACATGATTTCTCTACAGATTTCTCTACAGATGTCTCCATGGAATGGCGATATTGTCCACTATGTCAGAAATGCCATCTAACTGAGGTGTTTTGGTGTACTATAATTTATGTAGTTGCTTCATTCAGCGACACACGCCACCAGCTTCAGGCAGCTTATATCCGATGGAGGTGATTCGGAAAGCTCACTCGCCTATATCAATCTGTTACTGCCAGCTTCAGATGAAAAACACGTGGATTGTGCTAGTCAAAACACGCACGCGGTTTTTAAGAAACAACGCCGACGATAACAGAAAGACGCTCGACGTTACTTTTGTCCTGATAAGACAGCATGGCCGGGCCTCCCAATGCGGCCGTCACAATTGACTGGTATAGTAATTACCATAATAAATCTGTGGTAATAACCTATATACATTTCCTGCTCGCAAGCAAACATGCAAAGTTCCACTGGAGCAAATAATTTCTGTGAATACAAAAACAACTTTTTGTTTATTATATGAATTCGCAGTTGGTTAGTTTCCGCGTATCGCCACCACGACTAGCTGTATAGTGTTAGGTTGAATGCACTTGCTCATGAGCGTTGAGAACTTCGATACTATAGTGAAAACTTGCTGTGACAAGGCATGCTAAACAAATTTTTGCTGTTGCACCAGTCAGGTACTTACAGACACCTGAAAAGAATATTTGTACAAGAATTTCTGCTGAAGAGTTGCGAATGTACAAAATTGTCGATGGCAATATTTTATTGGTGACAGGTAAAAACGAATAGAAGGGGGGTTAAAACAACATGCAGGTAATTGAAATAATGTCATTCAGACTAAATAGAAAACACCCATTCGCAATAGGCGGGCAGGCACAGGAAGTGGTAATAGAGCTCGTGCATCAGAGACAGGTAGTGGCTGTAGACCAGAACTATGAAACTGAAGTTAGGAGGAGAATTAGAAGGGTGTGGAGCACACTTGGCATACATTGTCATGTAGTGAATAGCCGGTAATCAATAGGCCTGAAGAAAAATGGTTATAACAGCAGAATCTCCCTATTGCCTATGAGACTCTGAATCTGAAGGCTTAGGCAAATGTTTCAGTATGAATTGAAGACGACGAAGACAGTCATTCGAAAAAAGTGACAGCATATCCATGGAGCGAATGATGGAGAGTGGGGCAAAGCATCCATCCGTCCATTCGTTCTTGCTTTCGTCCGTCCATGCGTCCGTCCGTGCGACTGTCCTTGCGTCCATCAGCCTGTCCATGCGTCCGCACGTTCATCTGTGCATCCATCCCAGCGTTCTTCCATGCATCCGCCCCTGCGTCCATCCATGTGTCCAACCGTCCGTGCAGCTATCCGTGCGTCCGTCCATGCCTCTGTCTGTGTGTCCATTCATCCATCTATTCAACACTACAAGTACCACCATCTCGCATACTTTCATTATATATTATTCATATAGAAGCACCACCATCCAGTGGAAATTCCAAGGACTAAAGTGGAGGTGGCACACGCACACTTTCTTATGGCTTGTGCTTCGTGTCTACTTCCACCTTCCACCACCTCGAGTTCATGGTATATACTAGTTCACTGTATTCATGGCACTGCGGCTCAACGCTCACTAAACCTTTCTAAAACCAAGGAGATTACGCCCAGCGAGTATAACGTAGCAACCCTTTCTTGTCAGATAGTGCCCAATGTACATGCCAATGGCTCCTCATAGGGAATGAGAGACAGGAGAATTCGGCTTTTGGGTAACGCGCACGCTGCGATTTTTTTATTGTTCAACAACACACAGGAGAAATCTCCCACCGCACCACCTTGCAGGTTAACACGTAGAACTGGTTACACACTATGATTACGACTACTACGAGGGACGAACGGGTGCCGCTTTAAGGAGCTTCGCCCCTAAAAAAATTTCATGGGGAATGGTAACGGACAAGAGAGGAGCAGAGCATGTCAAGAATAAAACACGTTTTAATGACGTTTAGAGTCGAAATTGAGGAGAAATTGCGATGGACGTGATATGTAGCGAGATCGAAGATAGGTACGTGCTATTAGAAGAGACATACTAGAATGCAAAAGAAGGGAGGCACCTACGTAGAAGTTTGGCTGAGAAAGTGAGATTAAGAAGTTTGCAAAAATACTGTTGCAGTAGGACGTATTGAAATTACTGGAGTGCACCAATACGTCATAGGCACGAGCCCTACATTGAGCGCAGTCACTTGATCAAGATTACAATGGGAGACTTGTGGAGAGCGTCATTACTTTACGATGACTGCCAAAAGAGGCAGCATATGTTACGAATGATGTGCAAAAAAAGAACATAATGAGCAGATGTAAGAGGCAAAGCTATTGAAGTTTGTGAGTTTATCAATCTTCTGAGCAGTGCTAATGCTGTGGTCTCTTTCTATTGACCTATAGGCACCGTTTAACGTACTGAAATTGTCTTTTTTTTTACACTGCGCCGCCATAAACATGTTATGTACTGCTGCAGGTGGGTATTGTTCTGTTACCATTACCTCGCATTGTTTCTGTGCAAGGGTAACAAGTAAATGTTGAACGTGGGTGTCTAGGGTGATGCACATGGCTTCAAACAAGTACTCTCTTCTTGAAGCGCAGTACACGTACGAAGATTATCACATGTAGGCACCTGGTATATTTTCCACACTGGTCACGTCAAACGGTGCTTTGCCATGTTTTCTTTCTTTATGCCTGCTGTAAGCGCTCATAATTGTTCTTTTTCGATTAAAGAAGTCAGGAAGCCTTGAAATCAAAGTCACTTTGTTTTCTTTCTTAGTTTATGGGGTTGCTGCTGTTTTTCAGACAAACCAGTGTGCGTCGCCTCCTAATATGAATGAATTCTTTCAGATATTTTCTAAAAATGATTTTTTTTCGTAGATGGAACTAGAAATGGACTTACTTCTACTGCCCATGATCAGTGCCACGACAAATGACCTAAAGAACGTTCACGAAATTAGGAATACTTACATAAAAAATACTGAAGTGAAAAATACATCCATGTTGGTGCATCTTGAAAAACACTTTTTCAAACACATTGCTAATCCAATACAAATTTTTTTGCCACATAGATACAAAGCATACATAAAAACAAGGATGGGGGGATAAAAGCTGCGTATAGAGCGTTTTCACGGAAAGCAGGAGTATAGCCCTAAAAACAGTATATTTTCGTCACTCCCTCTCTACACTGGCTGCTGTAGCTACCGCCGCTGGTGTGTGGGCACTACCATGTATGGAATGCGCGGATTGTGAGGTCAGCGTGTTACCTTTTGTTTGCTTTTTTATAGCGCTAAGGCAGTTGTGCTACCTAAAAGAGAAATATCAGAGAAGAACAAACTGACCAGCCACCACGGCGCTGTGTTTGGCTGTGACGAAAGCTCAAAAAGCTGGCAGCCGATACATGCAAAGTGCACGTTCCTTCGAATTAACTTTATTTATGCGACAAGCCTTCTTCTCCGACGAGTGTTTTATTATATGTTTGTGGCGTCTGTCCTCGTGGTTCTTTCTTCAATCCACAAGTTCGTGGTTCTGGTGACACGATGGTACGCATCTTCACTTGCAGCAAAGAGAAGCAATGTCGCAGCTGACGGTTAATACAGAATATGTCTCGCTCAAAACTCTTCGGTTGTAACGTTAATATCCCCCATTTCTATGCAACTGCACATGAGTTACACTGTCTGCGGCTACTGAATTGTAAGCGCGTAAGATTTTTAAATTATGGATTGAGCACTATTCTATTGATATTGCAGACAGGCCCGCATAAAATCAATCTTGAACAGTCGTGAACGTGCCTCAAGCGATTTCTCGACGGCGCGTCATTTCTCTACTTATCGATTTTGTGACTAAAGTTAAGACAGTTTTATGACGACCACGAGTTTTTTTTTCTTTTTTGGAAGCCTGAGTGTTATGAATAATCAACCCAAAATTGTTAAATCGACGTTTTTACGTCAATGCGGGCGCTTGTCGTGATGAAAAAAAAGGCAGCTCCCACGAACAATGGGAATCAATGATATGCGAAGCACGAATGAGAAATGTTGATGTGTCACTTTAAAATCAGCACAACGTTACGCGGCGGAAGTAAGTTATGTTATATATGACTTCCATGTCTTAATTATTATGTTCGTACCTGTCATTTACCTTCATCATTCATTCACGCCACCTGATACCAAATTTGGTATATGTGAGCTAGTAAAATGGCCATGAGCGTGCTATGAGCGTAGCATGTAGGCCATCTTTAAATGACGCGCATGTCATGATTATCATGCTTGGATGTGTCCTTTACATTCGTCATTCATTCACGTTACGTAATACCAAAGTTGGTATATGGGGAACTAGTGAAACGCGTAGCATGTAGTCATGTTTTACATGACACAAACATCATGATTATCATGTTTGGACGTGTCACTTAACTTTGTCGTCTATTGACGTCATGCTATGCCTCATTTGGTATACGTGAAGCTAGAGAAACGACCACGAGCTCATCATGAGCTTGGCATGAGGTGGTGTCGTTACAGGACACGCATCTCATAATTATCATGTTTGCACCAGTAACATACCTTGGTCGTCCATTCCCGTCTCATAATACCAAACTCGGTATATGTGAGCTAGCGAATCGAAGGGGAGAGCATCATGAAGAGCCCAATATACCGCGACGTATAACGTTGACGCTCGCACGCTGGGCGCAGCGACGCTAAGCTAGCAAAACACGAACAATCTACATTCTGCCGCCAGACGCGACCATCGTCTGTCGGCACGGCCATGTGGCAGAATACCAGAACTCCAGAAGGCCAAGTATAACAAAGCATTTTCACCAATAACCTACTTACAGGTGCTGCTTAAGGAATGCATTGAAATATTACTAACCTAGATAGACAGGAGGCTCCTGTCTATCGTTGACACCACTGCAGTAACGTCTCGTAGGTAGCCCCTGCTTTCAGTTTCGGCTATTTTAAAGCTGACGGTTTAGCGATTACTTACTGTCGTTACACTCGCGTAGCGTGGCTTTGTTTTAAATGGTGTACTGCGAATAAAAGCGATAACCAGCGCACTGAGTGCACAGGCTGTGTTAAAAAAGTTGTTTCTTTTCCTTTTCAACGTGCTGCGTACACCGGCAGAGATCCCAACACACCGTCTCGGCAGCGAAGCATCGCAGGTGCTAGAGAGCACTGCGGCGGCAAAAATTGTAGCCTCCTTGTGAATGGTCTATACGCAACTTGACTGATACAATGAGAGCATGCATGACAAGAACTGCTTCTTTCAATATTAGGATAGATACATGCAAAACAATTTAACGAATAAGCAAAAAAACACACAATAAAAGCATAGCAGCAAGGTTATAGTATAACAAAATTTGAAGCATTGTGTTTTCAGAAATACAACGAAGGCATTCCTTGCATAATTTCTATTTGTTTGGTGTTGAGGGAAGAGAGTAGGGAAACTTTTGAGTAATCGGTGTGTCGATTCAGTCGAGATTATTGGTTGTTTGACAAGCTCACGATGTTGCTTAAATTATTAGTACCCTTAGTCGTTTCACATTTAAAAAAAACATAAGCTGATACTGATATAGGTGGTCACTTCGCATAATTTTGAACACAAGAAACAGATAACGTGCGCGTTATTTGTAGGTACATTATCAATAACCCGGAATGCTCATTTCTGCGGTGTGCCTAGATGATCTAACGATATTTTATTACTGTTTGACTAAACCAGGTGACAGTAGCTCAGATGCGAAGCTAATATTGCAATATATGATGCTACGAAGCACTCTCTTAGATGAAGAAGACAGCAAATATAAGGACAACGCTCGCTTATATACGCGTGGACTTGGCTCTGCCCCGTATGTCTGGCGTTCCGCGTTTAGACACGCCTTTTAAATATACTCTACGACGCCTTTTCTCACCGTAACATTTTGGTGAAGAGTGTGGGTCCTCCCTTTCACCATCATGACGATTCCTTGTAGCGGACACTCATTGGCGGCCTCTGCTATGTCTGCTCACGAGGAAAACGAGGGTGCATCGGAAACGTCTCCGATCAAATAAGGACACCAGCTGGCGTTTTGTGTCGATTACCGAAAACTCAAGTAGGTAATAAAAAAAAAGACATGTACCCTTTACCACGCATAAATGACGCCCTTGACTGTCTCAGCGGTGCGAAATGTTTTTCTTCGATAGATCTTCGTTTGGGGTACTGGCATATTGCAGTTGATAAAATGGACCATGAAAAGACCACATTTAGTACATGTGCTGACCTTTATCAGTTTGATGTGATGCCATTCGGGTTATGAAACGCCAAAGCTACGTTCGAATGAATGATGGACGCTCTACCACACGGTTGATTGATTGACATTCAGGGTTTAACGTCCCACAAACACCAAACGATTATGAAAGACGCCGTAGTGGAGGGCTCCAGATATTTAGACCACCTGGGATTCTTTAACGTGCACCGAAATCTGAGCACACGGGCCTACAACATTTCCGCCTCCATCGGAAATGAAGCCGCTGCAGCCGGGATTTGATCCCGCGACCTGTGGGTGAGCAGCCGAGTACCTGAGCCACTAGACCACCGCGGTGGGGCCTACCACACGGTTTCAGGTGGTCAATATGCTATGCTACCTTGATGACGTCATTGTCTTTTCACCGACTTTTGCGACACATCTCGGGCGCCTCTCGACAATTTTTTCCGTTTTCAGAAAGGCAAGCCTTCAGCTCAGTTCGTCTAAGTGTCACTTCGGCCGTCACCAGATTACTGTCCCCGGACATCTCTTAGATTTTTCAGGTGTTCGTCCGGATCCCGACTAGGTGCGCGCATTCAAAGGTTTTCCTGTGCTGACGTGTGCGAATGACGTTCGAACATTTGTAGGCCTCTGCTCTTAATTTCGAAGATTTGTGCGCGATTTCGCTGACATTGCACGCCCTCTACCAGACCTAGTGATGAAGGTTGTGGTTTGCAGTGACTGAACAAGTCACTGCATTTGCTGAACTGACCATAAACCTCATGCCGCCACCAATTCTTGGCCACTACGAAATATCCGCTCCAACAGAAGTGCGAACCGATGCTTGCGTCTATTGCATTGGCGCTGTGCTGGCACAGCAATAGCATGGTAGGGACCACGTCATAGCATACGCTAGCCGCCTTTTATCACTAGCGAAGCGCAATTATTCTATCACCGAACGCGAACGCCGTGTGCTCATTAAGGCCGTAGGCAAATTTCACCCATATTTGTATGGCCGGTCGTTCACCGTTGTCACGGACCACCACGCCTTATGCTGGCTGTCATCAATGAAAGACCCTACCGGACGGATGGGACGGTGGGCGTTGCGGCTACAAGAGTACTCATTTACCGCCGTCTATAAAATGGGCAGACAATACGAGGACGCTGATTGTTTGTCTCGTCAAACAGTAGATCCACGAGACTTTCCTGAAAGTGACGAGTCCACGTGCGTCTTGGCGCGTTCCGCATTAGCAAGCACCAGAGAGGAGCACTGACGTGACCCTCACTTAAGAGAGATAATAAACCAACTGAGCGACACCACTACGCCTTCATCGCTTCATATTAATACGTGTATGGAACTGTCGCCCCGACACAGCTGAATTGGCACCCAAATGAAGAAGACGACAACGTGGTTGTAGTGGGTTGGACTCTCGAGCTTCTCCCGTTAGCCTGCATGACTGTGCGCTCTTTAAGCCGTTAGCAAGACCAGCTCTCGGTGAATAAATCTTTCCCGTAACATCTTTTGGTTGAAGGTGCTGGGTCTTCATACAACCCGGCTCTGGAACTCCGCAGTGGACGCCAGCTTTGTCCAGCCCCGATGCCTGAAACTGGCACTCAGGCCTCGCCATCCGCGCCGGCTCCATCACCTGTGATTTCCCCCCCCTCCCCATCTTCTCGACCCTGGCACGTTTTCCGGGACGGACAGCACGGACGTCGAAGAATGGCTCGCATTATTCGAGCGCATCAGCAAGCACTACAGGTGGAACAAAACGCTTATGCTGGCAAATATTCTATTCTACCTACGGGGTAGGGCGCGCGCCTGGTATGAGACGCATGAAGAAGAATTAACCAGCTAAGACACATGCAAGCAAAAGCTTCGCGATTTGTTCGGTCGGTCCGTTGCTCGTCAGATGGCAGCCAGGCAGGAACTCGCGTCGCGTGTTCAATCATCGACGGAGTCGTACGTCAAGTACATCCAAGATGTACTGGCACTGTGCCGGAAGACTGACAAAAACATGTATGAGGCGGACAAGATCAGCAACGTGTTGAAAGGCATTGCTGATGATGCTTTCAACATACTAATGTGCAAGAACTGCACCACTGTCGACTCCATCATATCTGAATGCCGACGATTCGAACAAGCTAAAAGCAGGCGAATCACCCACCACATCGCGAGACTACCAAACACTGCTGCGACTTCGTCTTGCTAGGATTCTGCAGCGTCCCGTTCACTTGCGCCTCCTGCCAATATCGCAAGGATTGTTCGCTAGGAGCTGGAAGCCATGGCACCTGCTTCCTATCAGCCCCCTGCGCAAGACAACTGGGCAACAGTCTCGCTTATTCAAGCCGTCGTACGCCAGGAGTTTGCTAACCTGGGCGTCCAGGTTCCCCAGCCCGCCAGACTTATGCCGCAGCCTATGAGCACTCCTGTCCACAACGCTGACCACCACTCTGCTCCACTTGTCGCTGCGGCAGCTTCGACTCCTCGGTTTCCACCGCGCTACCGAAATCCATCTGAGTGGCGCACGCACGATGATCGACCCATCTGCTTTTCTTGCTCTCGAGTTGGGCACATCTCCCGCCATTGCCGCAACAGGTGGTATTTCCGGCCAAGCTTTCGTAATGTCGACCGCCGTCAGGACCGTGGACACTATTCGCAACCCGGTTTTCCGGATGACCTTATTCAGGACCCTTCAGCTCGCCATTCATCTCCACGCTCCGAACCGTCCTACGCTGACGTCGTCGCCCAAAGAAACTGGTCTAGCCGCTCGCTGTCACCTCAGGATTGGCCGTAACGCTCCCCTCAACGCTGCCGCTCTCCGTCACCGGCTTATTCTAGCCATTCCCCGGGAAACTGACGAGTGCAGCTGCTGGAGGTGGTGCTGCGTTGACGACTCGGAACGAAAACTCTCAACCGGCTACAAATTCAAGACGCAATTACCTTCGGGTGTTCGTTGAACGCCACGCCGTTACTGCTCTAATTGACACTGGTGCCCAAGTATCTGTTATGAGTTCTACACTTCGATCTCACCTGAAAAAAGTTCTCACATCAGCTATGTTCTCTACTGTTCAAGTTGCCAACGGAAGTCGAACATCAGTGCTTGGTATGTGCACTGCCCGCGTTACTGTTGCTGGCCACCACACTTCCGTTCTCTTCGCAGTCCTCGATGCTTGCCCACACGACGTCATCCTTGGAATTGACTTCTTAACCGCCCACTCCGCCCTCATCGATTGTTCTACCGGTATCTTACAGCTCGAATTGCCTTTGTGCTCCGATTTCACTCCTCCAAGTCGCGCTCGGCTACGATCCGTGGAGTCTCTACGGCTACCGCCCCAGGCTACTATGTACGTTCCTCTGTCGCCCTTCCCGTCCGTTCCTGATGGAGACTATCTGGTAGCTCCCCTCATTGATTTGACCCTTACGCACCACATCGCACTACCGCATACTATAGTGGTTGTTGCTAACAACACGGTGTTACTTCCAGTTCTGAACTTCTCTACGTCGACCCAAGTTCTTCCCCAAGGCATCACTTCAGCCGATCTTTCCACCCTTGATGACTGTTCGATTTGCTCTTTTACAACTGACGCTAAGACCATGGCGAAACCTGTCATTACGTCGCAAAATAATGCGTTCCTCGAAAAAATGATATCCAGCAACTTCTTACCTTCCCAAGTTGCGGCGCTCCGGGGTGTTCTGTTTTCTTACCTAGATATCTTTGACGTCGACGACCGCCCCCTGGGCCGCACAAGTGCCGTAACCCACCGCATCGACACCGGCAACGCCAGTCCCCTCTACAAACGCCCTTATCGCGCGTCACATGCTGAGCGCCAAGTTATACAGACGGAGGTCGAGAAAATGCTGAGTAAAGACGTCATTGAGCCTTCATCGAGTCCTTGGGCCTCCCCTGTGGTCTTAGTTAAAAAGAAGGGACAACACCTGGCGCTTTTGCGTCGACTATCGCCACCTGAATCGGATCACCAAGAAGGACGTTTATCCTTTACCCCGAATTGATGATGCGCTTGACTGCCTCCACGGCGCCAACTATTTCTCGACCCTTGACCTTCGATCCGGATACTGGAAAATTTCGGTCGACGACCGCGACCGCGAGAAGACAGCATTCATCACACCCGATGGCCTTTACCAATTCAAGGTCATGCCTTTTGGGTTGTGCAATGCCCCGGCTACTTTTGAACGTATGATGGACTCTCTTCGCGGTTTCAAATGGTCGACCTGCCTTTGCTATCTGGATGATGTAATAGTTTTCTCGCCCTCCTTCGAAAGCCACCTGTCTCGTCTCTCGGCAATTCTTGACGTTTTTCGTTGCGCTGGTCTCCAACTGAATTCGTCGAAATGCTCATTTGGAAAGTCGGCAGATTAAACTACTCGGCCACCTTGTTGACGCCACTGGTGTTCAACCCGACCCTGAAAAAGTCCGTGCAGTGCGAGAATTCCCGGTTCCGCGCTCCACACAAGAAGTTCGCAGTTTTATTGGGCTCTGCTTATACTTCCGTCGCTTTGTCTTTAACTTCGCGGATATTGCTAAGCCACTCACGGATCTCCTCAAAAAGAATGTGGCCTTTTCTTGGGGAAGGGACCAAGAACATTCCTTCGCGTCGCTAATTACCGCCCTCACATCTCCACCTGTGTTGGCTCATTTTGATCCAACGGCTCGAACAGAGCTTCGCACCGATGCAAGCGGCCATGGCATTGGTGCTATACTCGCTCAGATACAGAATGGCACCAACCGTGTGATATCCTACTCTAGCCGCCTTTTGTCGCAAGCGGAACAAAATTATTCTATCACTGAGCGGGAATGCTTTGCCCTCGTTTGGGCTATTGCGAAATTCCGTCCGTACTTATACGGACGTCCGTTCGCAGTCATCACGGACCTTCATGCGCTTTGCTGGCAGTCGACGCTTGAGGACCCTACAGGAAGACTCGGCCGATGGGCACTTCGATTACAGGAGTACACGTTCTCGGTTGTTTAGAAATCTGGAAAGCTGCACAGCGATGCTGACTGCTTATCCCGGCACCGCGTTGATCCACCTAGTTCCAAAGATTTGGAATCCGATGCCTGCGTTTTAGCCATCACTGACTTTTAGATGCGGAAGCATCTTATACTCGCGCCTTGTAGTGCGCCGTCCGCGCCGTCCGCAACGCTTCTCGAACATTCGACAGCTGACGCGCGCGCATGCGCCGTCGCGCCGTCGCCCACACTTCCACCATCTGTGCATCCCTTCCTCCTCTACACACCGCGCGCGCTTCACTCCTCCACCATCTGTGCACCCTTCCTCCTCTACACACCGCGTTCGACCTCTACAATTCTCCTGATTCTCCAGTGGACGCGCATGTGGCGTCGCGCTTCGAGAACATTCAACAGCTGACAGTGCATGCGCCGTCGCGCTGTATATATACTCAAGGTCGGCGCTCGCTCGCTCAGTTGCCGCTCGTCGGTTGGTTTGTACGGCGCGTCGACGTCCAAGGTCGCGGTGAAATGAATTCCAACGAGTCCACAAACACAATGATCGACGTCCCTTCGACCAGCGCCGCCCTTTCGCATACGTGTGTACGTGTTCACTCATTTAACACCCCCTCCTACAACCACGTTAACCAATTTAGCCATCGACCCAAGTAAGTCGCAATTCAACACTCCATTTCACAACCACGTTAACCAATTTAGCCATCGACCCAAGTAAGTCGCACTTTAACACCCCGTTAACCAATAATATGCTCCGCATCCTCCTCAGTGTTCCCCCGAGGGAAGCTGCGGGCAATTTTTTTGAATGTGGCTGACGAACAGCGCCGAGATCCATCGCTGCTAACGATCATTGACTGCCATCAATCGCTTTATGCTGACCCTTCTCTTAGCAGATACCTGCTTCGAGACAACGTTTTCTACCACCGCAACTTACACCCCGATGGCGCGGAACTTTTACTCGTCGTACCGCATCACCTGCGAAAGGATGTTCTGCGACAATTTCACGACACTCCAACTTCTGGACATCTAGGAGTCTCCAGAACTTACGACCGCATTCGACGACGAGTATTCTGGAAGGGTCTGTACCACTCTGTTCGCCATTACGTCACATCTTGCGACCTCTGCCAGCGCCGAAAAAAGCCTACGACTCCCCCTGCCGGTCTTCTTCAACCTATTGAAGTTCCAGCCGAGCCATTTTATCGAGTGGGGTTGGACTTGCTAGGCCCCTTTCCTACTTCTACAACTAGAAATAAATGGATTGCAATGGCCACAGACTATGCCACTCGGTATGCAATCACTCGAGCGCTACCAACCAGCTGCGCAACCGACGTTGCCGACTTCCTGCTGTACGAAATTATTCTCCAGCATGGTGCTCCGACTCACCTGCTCACAGACCGTGGTCGCTACTTTTTATCTTGATCTCGTGTGGTTGATGATCTACTCCCGTCTTGTGCTACCCGTCACAACTTCACCACGTCTTACCACCCTCAGACTAACGGCCTTACGGAGCGCCTGAACCGCACATTGACGGACATGCTTTCCATGTACGTATCTACCGACCACACTGATTGGGACATAGCTCTTCCGTTCGTAACCTTCGCCTATAACTCGTCGCGTCATGAAACAGCGGGCTACTCCCCTTTTTATCTACTCTTCGGACGTCATCTCTTACTGCCCTTCGACACACTGCTTTTATCAGACCATCCATTCTCCACTTCGTACGCTCAGGATGCGATCACCCGTGCCCCCACAGCACGCGCGAGAGCGCGTGCTCGGTTATCGTCGTCGCAGACAACACAGAAGTCTCTTTATGATCATCGACATAGAGATGCCGTTTTTTCTGCGGGATCTCTTGTTCTCTTGTGGCTCCCATCTCGACGTGTTGGCCTCTGCGAGAAACTACTATCGCGATATGCTGGGCCCTACCGAGTCATTCGTCAGGTCACACCTGTGACCTACGAGATTGCCGCTACCACAAACTCATCAGCTGCTGCACCCAGAACGGAAGTAGTCCACGTTTCTCGTCTCAAGCCCTACAACGCCGACTCACTCATTTAACAGGCACTGAGACGGTGCCTTACGGGCCGGGGTGATGATACGTGTATGAAACTGTCGCCCCGACACAGCTGAATTGGCACCCAAATGAAGAAGACGACAACGTGGTTGTAGTGGGTTGGACTCTCGAGCTTCTCCCGTTGGCCTGCATGACTGTGCGCTCTTTAAGCCGTTAGCAAGACCAGCTCTCGGTGAATAAATCTTCCCCGTAACAATATGTTTGTGCTCCATGATGGTGTTATATACCGTTACAACATGCATGCTGATGTCCTGACTTGCTGCTGGTCATACCTACACATATGCGTCAGACTTCTCTTGCACAGTTGCATGACATTCCTACTGCTGGTCACTTTGGCGTCTCAAGGACTTACGGCCGTGTTCGACGCCACTTCTTTTGGCCCGATATTTACCGCTCTGTTCGTCGTTACGTTGCTTTGTGCAAATAGTGTCAGCAACGAAAAACACCGGCCACCCTTCTAGCAGGACGCCTTCAACCCATAGAAATACCATCTCTACCAATTTGCTTAGTTGGTCCTGTCCTCCTCGGCCCTTTTCCTCTATCCATGGGAGGAAACAAGTAGATAGCTGTCGCCACCGACTACACGACACGGTATGCGATCACACAGGCTGTCCTTACCAGTTGTGCAACCGACGTCGCCGACTTTATCCCCGAGGACGTCATACTTCGCCATGGCACTCCTCGAAAGTTCATTACAGATCGAGGTCGATATTTTCTATGAAAGGTAGACCAAGACACTCTGCACACTTGCCCTACAAACCATAGGTTCACCACTGCGTATCACCCGCAGACCAACGGCCTAACGGAGCGGTTCAACAGAACCCTTACGAACAAGCTCACCATGTATGTTTAGCCGGATCATCGTGGCGGGGACGAAGCTTTGGCGTTCGTAGCATTTGCGTACAATACATCTCGGCATGAGTCCACAGGTTTCTCTCCATTCTTTCTATTGTTCGGACGAGAACCCACGCCGCCTTTAGACGCGCTCCTTCCCCCCGTTCATGATATGACATCAGAATACGCTCGTGATGCAATCGCTATGCAGCTGAGGAGGAACGTGAAGTCTTTACACTGAGCACTGTGTTATTTTGGTGGGTTTTGGGTTTACAGGGGGCAGGCGCTTTGTCAGGCTTTTATGCCTTTTCGCCGGTCCCCTCGGCAAATTGTGTTTTTTTTTCTTTTTTTTGCTTTTGCCGGAAATAAACTTCAACTTCAAAGATGCCCGCTTTCGGCTTAACACTTCGCAAGAAAAACAACGTCTAATCTACGACGTTCGCCACGGGGATGTTCACTTCAATCCTGGTGACATGGTCCTTCTTTGGACACCGTCATAAGGACTTGGTCTTTGCGAGAAGTTGACTTACCTTATACTGGTCCGTACCGAGTCTTGCGAGAAGCCACCGGCGTCACGTACGAAATCGATCCTATGGAGACCACCACAGCGCGATCATCTGACATCGTTCACGTCACGCGACCAAAGCCCTTCCACTCCGACCAGCCGAACACCGGGTCGATGCCTTCGCCGCTGGGGTGATGCTACGAAGCGCTGTCAGAGATTAAGAGGAAGAAAGCAAAGGTGACAACGCTCGTTGATATCCTCGTGGACATGGTTCTGCCTTGTATGTCTGCTAAGGTGAAAGCTTGGGCGAGCCGGCGAGTGAGTAGGGTGTCTGTAACTCTTTATCAAAAAGAGATTGATTGTTCATCTTGAGATGAACACGTTTGCAGTGAGACAGAGTGGCGACACGGTGATGGGGAAGTTCGTGCGACATTTGTCATATTGTGGTGGACACGTGTTGTTTGCCTGCCATGATATATATGTGTTCGCATTTCTAAATGAAGATTAGTTGTAAGTCGGCGCTCAGTCCTGCCTTTTCCTTTCTTTCCTGCTGTTTATGCGCTGTTTTTTTTATCTTCAATGCCTAGCGTTACGTGTTTAGACACACCTTGTAAATATACCCTGGGACGTCTTTCCTCCCCGTAACAGCATTATGAGTTTTTATTTAAGCGAAAAGTATTGCAGAGAATTAGGAGTTGCTTCTTGTACGAATATTACCGATAAGCAAAGCTGCTTCGAAATGGGACGCAAACGACTATGCACCTGGTCTCGCTGCTTGCTTTCCTTAAGGCGGTAGCGTGGGAAGCAGGTAGCGAGAGTGTATGTTCGTTGCGCTCGGTGGCGGGATCAACTTAGCAATTATAGGATTCCTTGATGCACGCGCCCCCCTTGGCCTCTAAGGGGGCGCGCTTATCGAGGAACCGTTATCGAGAATGTAAGCGGCGCCGCACGCGCCAGCCTACGATACCACCTAGGGTGACGCAAGGGTGGAGCGATGGTATCGCGATTTCGCTGGTTGGAAGAGAGAGGGATACAGAAGGAAGAGGGTTGCGCGTAGTGATGTGGCGGGGAGCTGCGACGGTGGCGGGTGTAAAGTCTCTTGGTGGGTGACGCTCACGGTGGGGATTGGCGTGAGGAACTTCGCTTCTAATTCGCACAATATGCCAAATGAAAAAAATCATAGCATATTCCCGCTATGTATGGTGAAGCGTTATCAGTCCGTCCAGGCTTCCGTCCGTCAGTTCGTTCTTGCTTCCGCCCGTGCAACCATCCATGCGTCCGTCCGTCCGTTATTTTATGCATCCGTTCGTGCGTCTGTCTGTCCGTTCATCCGTGCGTGCGTCCGTCCCGGCGTCCGTGTATCCGTTCGTGCATCTGTCCTTGTGTCCATCCGCGCGTCCGTCCCTCCGTGCATCTGTCTTTTGTCCGCGCATCCGCCCATCCGTTCGTCTTCTTGTCTGTCTGTCAGTCTGTGCGTCCGTTCATTCGTCCATCTAGCGAACACTGAAGCACCGTCACATCAAAACTTTTTGTCATATCTTCATCATATAGAAGTACCGCCATCCACCGGGCAGTCCATCCCTTCATTCTTGTTTCCGTCCATCCATTCTTGCAACCGTCTCAGCGCCCGTCCATCCGTCCGTCCATACGTCCGTCTGTGCGTCTGTCCATCCGTGCATCTGTGTGTGTCCATCCGTACATCCACGTGTCTGTCAATCCATCCTTCTGCTTGTCTGTCGCTCCATCCGCGCGTGCGTCCACCCATCCGTCCATCTAGTGAACACTCCAAGTACCGTCATCTCGCATTTTCTCATCATATATTCATCAAATAGAAGTACCGCCATACAGCGGACATTCAAAAAACCAAACTAATACTACTACTACCACTACTACTACTACTACTACTACTACTACTACTACTACTACTACTACATACACCATGGGCGCGCGAACGATGGCTCAAAGAGCTTCGCCCCTAAAAAATAGTGCAATAGAGGCGATAACAAGCTGACCGGTGCTTAGAGTCACAGGGTCCATAGCCTGTATCCCAGTTGTTTCTTTCACCCATCTTTGTATCCTTTCTGAGCTTTTACATTCCTCCCGAGTTCAATAGAACAATCTTTATGCTTACCTACATGCGTGTTGGCTTTATTTAGTTGTGATTGAAAATAATCACCCATCTCGGTTGCCTTATTGTCTTTCTATCTGTATCTTTATTTTGTCGGTAACCTTTTCGCTGTTTATCTTTAAAATACAGCACGCCACACGTATTTGAAGAATCAGCGTCGTGCAAAGCATGAGGAGGGAAGGTGATGGTGTTGCAATGTCTTTATTGAGACACCATATGACATCACGCTAAATTTGTGTACGAATGTTGCACTAACAGATACACGTTGAGTAGTTTTACACGTTTATTTATTTAGTTGTTTGCTCTTGTGGAATGATGCCATCAGAAACATAAGCACTAGCAACGCCAGAAGCAATACGGCAGCTGATATGAATCGCTGGGGCTCGCAAAGATAGTTGCCGCGGACACTGCTACAAACATCAAGCTTAGTGCATGACACCTAACTACAAGTGACGTTAACCCGAGCTGACTACTGCATCGTAGGAGTACATATTTATCAAATTGGATAGCCAGCAGATATGCTTATGTTGTGTAGTAGATAAGGCACCCGGATGTGCACCCGCAGGTAGCGGGATCGAATCCTGGCTGCAGTGACCGTACTTTCAATCGGAAATTGTGGAAGCCTGTTTGCTTAGACTTAGGGGCACGGTAGAGAGGCTCAGGTGGTCAGAATTCTCTTAACCCTCAACTACGGCGTCTGTCATAATCATATGGTAGTTTCGGAACGTTCCACCTTAACAAATACTATTAAATTTGAATAGCCACCACTGCAACAACAATCGACGTTTCGCGAACATTAGAGTATATTCTAAAGGTAGTTGCGAGACCAGGCGTTTCTCTGCAGTAGAATCCTTGATTGCCACGCAGAATGCTGGGGTTTGATTCCTGCTGGGACCTTGACAGTAATTTTTTTTAATTCGTCTTGCCAACGCTGCCGATGTCCAGGTTTCGTTGATACTCACGTGGTACAACTACCCATTTGCGTTCTCGTCATTCCTGGGTAGATAGAAACCACCAATCACCTGTGGCACGTACCTACATACCAATGGCACATTACCGCCTCCGGGTATATTCCGCTGTTTGGCCTAAATCGTTAGGTGCCGTATGTGACATGTTTGTGATAATATTCATGTCCTGAGCAGCACGTCACCTTCATCAAACCATTTTATCCTCCCGTACTAATTTTGGTTTACCCCAAGTTAAGGGGTTAATCACGAGAGATACCAGATGTAAGCGGCTAGATAGATGGATACGCATAAAGTGGTTGCAGTACGCAAAGAAATGTCTCGTATTTAACAAACATGTCAGTATGGAATTCGAACTATGCTTACACAGAGGTTTTTTATTCTCAATATCTCGCGCAAAAGAATGGTACTTTCCAAGCACAGCCGGTTACCACTGCGATAGCTTCGACTTACCGGAAGTACATGAAACAATGTGATGCGAGCATTCTCTGACGTGACAATGAGACGCATAGATCCGAACGCTTGAAGGAAAAGTTGACACTGAGGAGTCGTTCGAGATACAAGCTTCTGACGCCTCAAGTTGAAACGTACGAAATGAAAAGTATTGACGTACTTATCGTTCTCCCGGCTGGTGAAGCGACGCAGCTTAGTGTATGAATCTGTACAGCTAATAAATATCATGAAATGGGATATATACCAACGTTTAACACACTGTGTAGATTGCCTTAACTTTCGAGGCAGCTTTCTTTTCCTAAGTGTCGCGCCGTTTTGCAGGGCACTTGTTGGATGGTGGCGGCGCTTTCTCTTTCCGGAACAAACAAACAAACGAGGAAGAAAGTTAAATGACGGGGCCGAGAGTGGCAGCACACGCAGCCGTCCTCTGAGAAGTGAACACCGAAACATGACCAGACAGCTGCCGTTAACGAAACGAGCTGGCACTTGGCACCGTGAAGCCTTGCACTGTATTTTGTCGCAGCCACAGCGGGGAGAAGACAAGCAGCTTCCCTATGTGCCTTGTGAAACGATTCACTATAATTTCTTTGCTTGTTCACCTCTGTTATTGTTTCTTTCTAAGCGATCTCTAGTGTGGCGTGAATTGAGCTTGCTTAGTACCGTCTCTAGGCCTGAATAGTCTCTCATCACATTCTTTCGTTTTGTATGAATGTAGCTTCTTTCTGAACGAAACGTTCGGGAGAAGACAAGGTGGTCGTTAGCCACTGGATGTATTCCCTCCAAGGCTGCGCGTTTACGCTTGTCATTCCAGTTGAAGAGCAGCTGTCGTGGCTTTGTGGTCATTGGGCCTAACAGAACTGGTGCTGTGCACTCTTCAATTACCCGTGCTGTCTACCATACCCATTGAGGCTGAGTCCTCTTTGGCGAGAACGGCGTTGCGCTCGTTTTGCATTTCCTGCCATTGTTGTTTCAAGTTTTATGTTACTGGTACATCCACCCGAATCTTAAAAGTCAGGCAATATGCAACCACTAATGCCATATTGATGCTCTTTTATTGCATAAGAAAAGATTCGCAAAGCCACTATTGCAATCAATCCTTTTATTGCGGTGCAGTTTGGGGCTCGGTTCGCCCTACATTCACCTACCGTGGCGTGATCACGCTTAACTAATAGCGCTCAATATAGAGCATAACAAGCCGAACATTGCTAAAATTCAGGTTAAGGTAAAGGAACAAGGTCTAAAATATTCTACCCAAGAAACAGTGAAGAAGCAATCGAAAGAACATACTACATAAAAAAAAATTACGCATTTTCTTTCTAAAGATCAAGATTTTTTTCAAAATTTATACATAGAATCAACTGCTTCCACGACGCACATTCTCATAAAATTAGCAAAAAGCGGTTTATTGTGCCTTGAATTTTTAGTGCTTTTAACATATTGTGATAATGTGCTTGAAGAGGAACTTGCTGACATAAGGCGTCAAGTTGTCGATGTGAACTTCGGTTGGTTAATTGCCTCCTGAAGAGCTGTACGTTGACGAGAGGCTTCTTTTATGCAATGATACATGAGCAACGTACGCGTATAGCCTTTGCTGTACAACCTTTTATTCATTCAAGCCGCAAAAGAAACGGAAAATGCTCTAAAAATACCAAGCAAACGGTACTCTTTGTAAAACTACACGCAAACTAGCTTGGAAACAAGTCAGTTTTCTTTGAAACGCCCCCGGGGAGGTGATAATTCAAGCGCACGAGTCAAAGTCGTCCAAAACAGTAATTGTGTCAACCTAAAATAGTTCAAATATTTCTGAGGTCTGTTTTGACAAACCGACATTATCATATCTCAGGCTTTCCTTATCGATGTTTGCGTGTTTTTTTTTCCTTGCTTTGGTTTGGTGAACGAATAGGCTGGTATTCCCACACCAACTTTGTATTTATATTTTAGCCTGTTACCGTTTTTGCGTCCCTATACCATATGTAGAGTGTGGACAAATATAAAGAAATTAGTTATTGATTGATTGATATATGGGTTTAGCGTCCCAAAACCACCATATGATTGTGAGAGACGCCGTATTGGAGGGCTCCGGAATTTTTGACCACCTGGGGTTTTTTTAACGTGCACCCAAATCTGAGCACACGGGCTTACAACATTTCCGCCTGCATTGGAAATGCAGCCGCCGCAGCCGGGATTTGATCCCGCGACCTGCGGGTCAGCAGCGGAGAACCTTAGCCACTAGACCACCACGGCGGGGCGAAAATTACTTGTGTATGCCTTTTCTAGTAAACGATACACATACATAACAATGACGTGTTTTTATGGTGCCTCAGATATGCGCCATAATTGTTTTTTTATTGACAATCGCACAAGTATGAACACTGAACTTTGAGCAATATTGGTGGGCGCGGCGGATGAAATCGGCCGTTTGGAGTATCGCTTTGTCAATTTGATGTCGTTAAGGGTACGTTCAAGGGTGGACAAACAGACAAAACTACAGACAGGCAGACAGACAGACAGACAGACAGACAGACAGACAGACAGACAGACAGACAGACCAAAATTTTTCCGTCGAAGCTCCCCAAGAGAGATTATTGTATTTATTATAAGAGTAGGATAAGGTTGGTTTGTCAATACGAGCTGACTCCGGCGGCGAGCAATAGACGGTAGTGCAACCTCGCTAGGCGAGTGAATGATGCTCCCCCAGCACCACCTCTTCTTCGCAACCTGATTACATTTGGTAGTGAAACAACCTCACGGGCATCGCTAATAATAGTAGCGTTTGTAACATATAGCCTTGAAAATTGCAGTACGAGGAGATCGAGTCTTTTTTAAACAACAGACGAAATTGGTATGTCTGTTTGAGCGGCCGCTGCTTGTCTCTTTTCCTGCTTCATCTTTCTCAACCAAAGGAGATGTACGACAGAATCGGTCGTTGACAGAGGAAACGCGCAGATGACATTCATGACATATTGTTTGGCACAGGACCACAGCGGCACCTTCGGTTCTCCGAGTGTGACTGACAACTGGTAGGAAAGCGGCAAGAAAAATCATTCCAAATTCTGGAAATAGCCATCACGCACAGTCTGATTCTTTGTATTTAAAACCACTCCTCTGCATGGCACCGTTATTGTACAGACAGGTGACATAATTATTTCGTAGAAACTACTTTTGCAACAAAAATAAGCTTTATTTATTTATTTATTTGATGCTGTAAACCCCGTGCTTTGGGTCTTTACAGAGAAAGTGTCCCAAGATACATATCATTCAAACAAGAAAGAAGAGAAAAAAAAGCGTTCTATAGCACATAGCAATAACAGGAATTACCAGCATCAGAAAATACGAAACAAACTACAGTCATTGGGCAGGCAAAAATTAACTAATGAATGCTCGTGCGGGGAATTAGATAGCATCACTACAGAGAGAACAGTCTAATGCATCTTCGAAATCGGCTGATGTTGCATCTTGTACAGGAACACTTGGTAAACTATTCCACATTTATATTGTGTGAAAACAAGGCTTATTGTAAAGAAAGAAGGGAACCTCACTTCACAGTAGGCGCGACTCTATAGGAATGAAAGCACTTCTTTTCTAAAAAATCGCCTAAAAACTTGCTTTCAGAATGAGCCGGGCTTTGTGATCACACTTTCTGACACCTAAACGCATCCTCCGGCGTCAAGGGGCACGCTTTGACCTGCTGCTGACCACTTATTGAACAAACATAACCCATTTTCGAATACCCAGATAAAACATGAGTGTGCGAGCGCCCAAAAGACCAGCGCGCTTCGAGGTAGTCTACGATAATATCAGAAATGTAATATGCTAGAACTACCCGCACAGCTTCCACAGTAACCTATTTGACCCCCTTATAGCGCCGAGCATCTGAGCATACGTAGGCAAAACACGAAAACATGAAATAGGCACGAGGGAAGAATACCAGCTTGAACAACATGCGCTTTCGAAGTTGGTTTGATTTGGGAATACTTCATTGTGATAGTAATAAAGCGTGCGCCGTAACACATAGCGGGCCGCTCCCACGAAAGGACCATAAGGCCGAGACCTACCGCCGCATTGCGGGCTCTGTGAACAGCGCAACGTTGTGATGTTATGTCGGACTCGACATAGCGGAGTCCACTTGCTGGACGATGCTGTATTGGTGCCGCGTACAGAAGTGCACTCCTAGAACATGTGGTGTAAGGTGGCTAAACCACCACACTTTGTACACGAGTTAGTTAAATAAACCTCAGGATAAAGCTTCTGGAGAAAGGCAAGGTTTGGGTACGTTTCTGTTTGAAGTAATCCCAATGTAAGCGCCTGCACTCTATTTAGCTTCCTATCTAGAGGTCGAAAGCTTTTTTTTATCCATAGCGAAATATTGAGTAATTTTATTGTATGTAGTTGGGAGATCCCAGTTTACGAAATCTCCATGTCAACCCAAAGGTCCTTCATGGCCACGGAGAGCTAACCCTCGCACACTGGACTGGGCCAACTTATTGAGATTGATAATTCCTCAGTCTATGTTTCTCATATCACTGGGAACCATGTAACAGTATGGGTTGTAAGTGACTTTTCACTAAGTATGTTTTTGGTCTCTTTGCACACAGCTCCAACACTGAGGGTACGAATGGCAGCTCTAGAATTGCTAAATATATGATCATCATGGTGATCAAAAAGATCCATGGCAATGGCAGCCTGCTCGGCTGCATTGTCAGTTTTGGCGCATACCGGCGCCGCATTAATTGTAACCCTTTTGTGGTGGATGGCTGGCCTCTATTGTAAGTGTGTCTTTGTGGTCATCATATTACGCCGCGTCTACGAAACAGGCACCCACATCCAGATCCGCAACTTGGTGAAGAAGGGTGTGGGCGCGCTTTCTCCTCCTTCCAATAATTGTTCGGGAGGCTAATAATAATATGGAGGCTATGCAATCAGGGAGGTCATTCCAAAGACGAGCGGCTCGAGGCAGTGGTGAAGAATTTAATGCATTAGTTGACCCGTATATGCGCATGAAGCTGAACTGATTATGCAATCTGCGTGAAAAAGAGTGAGGTGTTTGAAGCTGAAGCCGCGTTCGTTTATTAGAGGTAATATATTTCTGGAACAGACAGAGAAGAGCAATACTGCGGCGGCTATCCAGTGACGGCAGCTGAAGGCCTGATTTAATTTGCGTTATGTTTGACGTGATGTCGTAGTTTCGTGATATGAAGCGGGCACCTCTATTTTGAATCCTTTCTACCATAATAATCAAGTAGTTTTGATGAGGAGACCAAATTGCTGAGGCGAATTCTAATATTGGCAGAATAAAGGTAAGAAAGGCTAGTTTTCGAATATTAGTAGGGGAATTTCTCAAATTGCGGCGTAGGTAGCCCAGTAAACGTGATGGGGATGGGAGCCTGATAACACTATCTGCCTTTTTTGCTTACCTTTGAATCGTGATGTTATTGGGGCCCGCTGCTTCTTGCTTCATACCTAAGATCCGAATGGAAGCGACTTTGGAGATTGATTGTCCGCTTTTGGTACGTAGGTAGATGTCTGCCTACAGTTGTGGCACCCGTCCTCGCGATCAACAACCCTTCCTGACAGGGTCAGGGATAAGAAACTCAGACTTTTCCGGAGAGCATAAAAGGTCTATGTCCTCGATAAAACTCTCGGTAGTGTCGATCGCCTCTTGCAGTGCAGCCTATGCAGTGCCATTACTTCCTCCTCTACGCCAAATGAAGATATCATCAGCATATATTGTGTTACGATCAACTTGGATTCTAGAAAGCTGCCTCGAGGGACCAGCTATGACGACGTTAAAAAGTGAAGGTGATAGAACAGATCCTTGCAAGATGCCCCCCTTTCCCAGCACTTGCACATCCCATTCTAGATCTCCAACTTTAAGTACGGCTTTTCGACCACTCAGGAAGAATGTCACAAACGCATAAAATGAAGAACCTAGGTCGAGAATAGAGATCGCCTCTAAAACAAAATCATGACGGACATTATCAAACGCTTTTTTATATCAAAGCCTAGAATTGCCCTGGTGGCTCTGGTATAATTACCTAACTTTGAGCCTTCATGTTTTCCATACCATTCTGGGTAGAAAGATCTGGCCTAAAGCCAATTATGCAATGAAGAAAAAGATTATTGTGACCCATGTAATCCACCATTCGGTTCCGGATAACGTGTTCCGCCACCTTTCCCACGCATGACGTGAGAGATGGAGCGCAGATTATCCAAACTTGGTGCTTTACTGGACTTGGGAATGAGGATTACCTTGGCCTACTTCTATTGCTCCGGGATCTCACCTCCCTTTCAAATCCCATTATTCTCATCAGTAAGAAATGCAACACTTTATGTATACGCACACTTTATGCGTACGCACTGGAAAACTCAAACTACTGCCCTTGAGCCAACAATAAAGTAATTGTATGTCTAGTGCATGTAGTAAATGTTCTTTTCAGATTTGTTTTTTGCGCTTCCTCGAGCGGAAGCATGCCACATACTTAATGTCGATAGCATTGACATTGTGACGTAGACTGTTGCGCATGTTGAAGCCACATATGCACCGTCAACAGTGCAGACACCATGTGCGAGCGGCAAACAATAGACCATCAAAAATGATTGAATCGACAATATCACGGGAACCTCTACAGCTGTCACTTTTATGGAAGGGAACACGCGAGCGCGTGGCCTTGGCACTCCGTGCGGTGCGTTCAAGCCAGAGTTATTCAATCACATGAGTTGCGAAACTGCGTTCCGAAACCCGGATACGCCATTGGCCGACCTAGTGGGGTGAGCCGATCGTCGCGCCATCTGGGCGCGACAATACAAAACACTGCATTGCCACTTGTGCGCCGGATTTTTTTTTTTTTTTTGCAGCTCAACGCCGCACGCAACACTGGCGCTGTCGCCTCAATAAATGGCCTTAGCTTGCACGGCGCCCGCTGCCACTGTCAGCTAAGGAGTAATCAAAGCCGGGTTAAAGCGCCAAAGTTTATTTCATCGAAGGTGGTGCTTACAATTTCGTGCCATCATGGTTTTAACGCTACGCCCCAATTATTTCTGCCACTCCTCACTTGCTCGTTTGAAAATGTGCGCTTGAGATCGATCGCTCACGAGAAATTTGAAGAATCCTTTTAACTATTCCGCTCTGCGGTTCACGATGTGTCTCACTAACACGACGGGAGTGATGGCCGCACAAACAAGACACAGATACGGTAGAGTGCAAACCAAAGCAAAACAGTACCGATCAGTACTTCCCGCGAATCGGCCGCTTTGCCTTGCACGCAGTAGTAAAATTCCACTAATCGCTAAATCAATGAGACAGCGGCTGGGATACCCTATAATTGGGAAAGCCCGATCACAAGAAAGTGGGAACTTGAACATTACTATTTACTTGCAACTAGCACTGCAAGCGTTTTTTCTCTTCAGGTGCTATGTTCGTGGAGTTTTTCCAACGGCACCAGCGTTTGCTGTTCGGACAACGTCGTCTGCTGCCGTCGACAGACTCACAGGTTGGATCCACCCGGATCAACGCTGCATCCCGCTTGCATCACGCCTTGCCGCTCGCTGTTTTGTCGAAATGTAAACATCGTGGGCTCACCGCATTATTGTGATCCACTGCCGACTTCGCTGCAGCGTCCTTTACGCTGTGCTAGCTGTGTACCGCATGAGAACATGCCGCTTACAACCACGTTACTTCTATCGCAATGCGGAAAACGTGAAAATGGCACAACATCAAGAGAACAAGCAGCTCCTCTGTCCTTTATCACGTCTCCACCACTGCGAAAAAGTAACATGTTCAGCACATGTAGGCACCAACTTCCCTAAGAACAAATTCTAGGCGCTGCCATGGTGTTTGGCAGACTTCGGCGGCGCTCACAATCTTGCTAAACGCAAAACACAAAATATTCCGTTTTCTAGTCAGTTCTGTTGTCAAGAATTGGCGCTGCAATCTACTGACTTCCACAATTTCCGCTGATGCCGTATTAGGATTTTGATACATGGAGCCTATGGGGAGTTTCGCAACTCGCATGATTGAATAACTCTGCGTTCAAGCGAAAGTGAGAGCAGCGACAGCCTCTTTTCGCGTCATCTCGTGGCGAGAGAAACAAACAGCCAGTGTTAATATAAAACCTGGTATCTCCAGTAATCACCTTGAAGGGAGACGGGGGCAGACATCTTGCTCCAAGAAAATAGTGATGCGAAAATTAAAAGGGACACTATGAAGAAGACACACAAACATATGCACGCCCTAAGTGTTCGTATGTGTTTATTCATGTCCCTTTAGAGTTTCGCACAATTATATTGAAGCATGAAACCAGTGCTTCAAGCATTGTTCAGTCCCGCATTATAATGCAGCATGAAACAAATACGACGGACGAAAACGCAAAATTTACGAACGAGCGCTTGTTCAAATTTTTTTTCCCTTCATGCTTGGAAAGAAATAGCGGTGTACAAGAAATTGCCATGAACTGCCAGATCAAAGAACATCAGTAAGCATATTTAGCTAGATAGAAATATAGCGCAAAATTGAAGTAAAATATATGTCTACATGCATTCGAAGATACGCATTCTAAGTGAATCTTGGTCCCTGGAATAGGCATAATTCACAGAAGAACAATCCGCGATAAATGTAGCGTGGTACAAAGCAGTGAAAAATCATGAGTCCCACAATCTACCGAACTTACGTACATAATGTTGAACAGGATGCCTTTGTTGCCGAAATGACGCACACGGACAATCTCGTATAGGCCGCTCTTTTACGAGTGCTTCATTGCTTTCGCAAATACAGAGGGAAATGAAGCATTCCTTAGCCACTTTACCAATGACACATTCATGATACTATCGCCCTTCGATAAAATCGATCTGCGTGCTCTCTAAGCATGCGCTGAAACTGTCTGTATGCAATTTCGTCTACCAGCATTGATACCTCTTTTCTTCATTCTCACAATCTCTGGGGGCAGTTATGCATTGCGTGTGTGGAAACCACAAGTAATGCACGAAAAGAACAATCGCGACAGAACGAACAGCAGTGTATTTACGAGACAAGAACTACCGAGGCGCTGTGCGATGCACAACCAGAGGACGCCTAAAACGCATTGGTGCGTAGTTTTACGATCTCTGTCGAGTAGCGGCGGACCATTCTTTCTTATTTGGTGAGGCAGTCCAGGGTCTTTCAGGAGGAGTTGATGAGGTTTCAGCTGAGCAACGATGGACGCCGTCAACAACACGATGCATTAGGATGCCTTTACGTCGTATGACTTCAGCCTTTGTTGCTCACTGCAAGTCTACTATGTTGCTTCCTTAACCTAGTTCACTTTTTTCTACTTTATGTTTCGCTTTATTCGGAGCTCTTTTGTCTATTCTTCGTGTTGCTTCACTCTTTATATCTGAAACTCAGAAACGACATTTACCACAAATTTGCTTCTAAACACATGCATAAGCAAATGATAAAGCAAGATGAACAATCAACAAAAAAAAGATGAACATCGAAACAAACCAGTGCGAACTTCGATAATATGTAAAAAGTAGACACGGATAAAACTTTAAAGGGAAAGCAGTCTACAGATGTTGACACGAAAGTGCAATATTAAGGATGCTTCAGTGAGTCTATGCAGATTGGTTAAAATAACACTGGGGTTCAACCCTGAATTACGGTTAAAAAAAGGCAAAGTGTTTCATTTCTGCAAGTCTTGCCCGAGATCAATAGTCCTCGCAAGAAAAAAAAATTATGGCAGCTTGGCTTTAATGGCACCTAAGTCTGAAAGAAGTGCACTGCTGGACAGCCTTATTTTTCTTATTGGTTTTCGTTTTCTTTCAATAGTTTCTTTTTTGTTTTTTTCTTGTTTAATCTGTATGTTTATTGCACCCTGCTCTTACTTTAATTAATTTATTTTTTGTCTTCGTCAACTCTTTTTCTTTCTCGCTTGCTTTTTCTATTCAATTTTAAGGCTACGCAGAGTGTGTGTGGCTATCTTTCCCCAGCCATAGTAGTAATTTCCCTCCTTAATGTCATCAGTGCTCATCATCAAGGCGCTCGAAGCACAAAACGCCTACTTTTCGTCGGTACGAGTGTCTGCTCAGAACGCTACATTTGGCTACGAAGTCCCTGGTTGATTTTTAGTTAATATTATCAAGTTAATATTATCAAGGTGCTCGAAGAGCGAAAAAGAGGGCAGGTTTATTAGGTGCACACTTACAATGCTACATCTGTCTATGCTATACGCGGCATTATCTGCGTTATGCGCCAAGCAACGCATAACGCATATGACAGACCAACTCTATAACATGTTACGCACTTAATGGAAGCTTTCGAAGATGTATAGGAGCGGTACCCCAGAAGCAGAAAATGATCACTTGTTTTTTAGGTTTCACTTTCTGTCAGGTCGCAGATATTGTAATACTACAAGACGACTTCACACTACTCTGCTTTCAAAAATAGGCTTACCCTCCAATGAAGAAGCTGTTTTAGGCGTCAGTGCGTCAGGTTCGGCATATTATAACAAGGATGTCTTTGATGCAGCGTGTGATTCCATTAGAGCTAGTAATCGAGTAGCATTTTATTCTTGTATATAAAGATATTCATTATTGAAGTAAAGTAAAATTCATCTAATCTCTTAAAATTGTTCACACCAGGTTAATGCGCCAGTCTGGACTACAACCTCGATAGCATAATACTTGTAGTCTTCACCTGATGCGTTACACATTATTGCCATTTCATTATTTATTATTAAACTACCTAAAAGTTTTCAAATAACATTCCAAATTTTCAACGTCGCACTTTCGGCCCATCCCCCAGAGTGGGTTCGTGCCACACATTGAAGGAAAATCTAAGCGAAACACAACAAAATTCAAGTTTCCTAGAGGTACACAGTTCACCAAGCGGAAACAATAATTGTAAGCACAAACTTTCAACGTCAACATTGTGGTGCGAAGTACCAGGTGTTATGTCGACAAGTCAAGAAAGACGTTTGCTCGTGTTCCATGGTAATTCAAGGTGTCGGAAGCCTTTGGGATTAATTCAAATTTTTTTAGTATGAAGTCTTCAGAAATCAAATGTACCCCAATCTCGATCAGCACTAAGAAAGTAGTTTTGGAAGGCTAGTTGACAATGAAGTGAATATGAGCGAATGAACACACTCATAACAATTTCAGTGGACGTGCTAACTTTTGGTAAATTTCCCCGCTTCAGGCGCACTGGTCGGCCAATATATATATTCCAATGAAATGTCAGCGTTGAAAGTGTACCAGCATTATTTTTAAAGGATTGAGCATACACCTAGATGGGAGATTGTTCGAGATTGTGTCGGGTGTGATGTTGTTATTCTGTCACCTACTGTTATTAGCAGTTCATCTAATGCAATGACTGTATTTTGTGTTTAAAGGCGTATTGCTTCCTGTTGTTGTCATTGCCACTAACCCTGGCTATACAAGAGTGTCCGTTACATGGCACATGTTGTCCATTTTTTCAACGCCGTGCTTTATAGACCTGCTCTAGCACCGCTTGTTCACCTAAAGACATGGTGACCACACAGCATAAGTTAATCAGATCAGCTGGCCAATAAATAACAATCCACTGTGAAAGAAGTACAGATCCGATTTCTTGCAACAATGCTGCGTAATGTAGGCCTGTGCCGTGACACAGTGTTTGCGTAGAACAAAATAACCTACCCGTGTTAAAGATTCATGTTTCCATTAGAGAATCCCACAAGAACCGGCTCAAAATCACCGGGAAATGAGCCGCACTGAGAAATTTTCATCACCATAAAGCAGGAAGGAGAAGAGCTTTAGTCGAACTGCGTTGAATATTTTAGTCCTGTGCCAGTTGTCGAAACAGCTTTCTGAAAATAAGTGTGAGTACCATGTATACTTGACAAGACACTGCACTACTTGATGCTGATTTAGAGTTGGTGGGTGCAGTAATCACAGCTTGCTGAAAGAAAGCAGGAGCTCCATACAGACAATTTAGAAAAAACAACAGCTCAGGCAAAGAAGAGTAATAATGGTCAAAATATTCACCGATGACATGAGTATTAAATCGAATATTAAAGCAGCATAGATAAAGGATTCAATAAGGAGTCAACAACTGCATCACATCGAGCATTAATTACGGTCACGTTGTAGAGAAGGTTTCCTCAAGATTTTGTCGTCATGAAAACTTTGTTGGCCCCAAAAAAACCCGTCAAGTTATCTGTGTGCATACGGAAATTATTGCATTTCAGTTATTACAGACGTCCAATGTACTATCAATAAAATAATTGTCCCCAAGATCTTGCAGTTCATTTACGATGCGTCTGCTTCAATAAAAATGATCAGTCTCTTCCGTGAAGTCCATCGTCGAGTTTTTTAAAACCAACATTAGGACCCAGGGTGCTCGATCATTGTGTCTGTTGAAATCTACTGAATCTAACTGCCAAAACATGTGGTATTGTAGATGCAGATGTAAATCCCAAAGTTGTGGCTCACACCTACCCTGGCTGGGGAATCTGTCAAGAATCGAGTAGCTTAACAAAAAAGAGATGTATATATTTAAATACTGGCGAAAAATTTAGCTGAAATATTTATTTTCTTGTAAATTATCCTTGAGAAAAAGTTTGATGAATTAGTTCCTACTGAATGAGCAATAAATGATTGATATAAAAGAAAACTTTTATAGCCTACGTTCGTTACCGCAAACCTCTTGGTATTGAGTTTTTATTTATTTGGAACATTACCCACAGCGCCATCTTAGGCATTATTTCGAGAAGCCCAGTGCCTCATAGAATGAGTCCGCAGTCTTGCGGCCAACTAAATCAGCTGGTAACATATTCCATTCGACAATGGCTTGCAGGAAAAAGAATGCTTAAAGAGATTCGTTCTGGGGTTGTATGACCATACTTTAAATTTGTGGTCATGACGAGAGGATTGAAAATGCGCTGGTTTTACATATTTTGAAAGATGAATGCCTATTTTTTGTTATAGACTGAGTAAAATAGTTTCGGTCTAAGATTATGTCCTATTAAGCAAATCTCTTAGACTGTGCAATGAAATCTTGCACGGCCACGTACAGTTTCACGTTGCTGTGCTCTAGGTTATGTGCACCTAGGGATAGCAAAGTTGACATTGTCAAAGCTAAGCCAAGGATTCGTAACAGCATTGCTAGCGATACAATTCTTGATGTTGAAAACTTCCCACAAAAGATGAAAAAGTGCTCCACAGTTTCTTCTTCTCGACAAAAAGAACAACGTGGAGAGGGAGTCAAGCCTGCATGCTCTAAACAAATAAAACTTTAATGGAGGAATACGACAGCGTAATCGAGTGACTAAAACTTACAGGTGTCAATTATTACACGAGAAAGTTTGCCAGGGTGTCATTAGATATTTAAAATCCAGAAAAGTTTTTTAAGGTGATGAAGAGAATTTTCGCATCAACGTTTGCCTCCGAAGTGTTGAAGCTAGTATATAGGATGTTGTATGGGTAATATTGATAGCTAGTCCGTCTGGAGCTGTTTTCGATAGTGCAACAGCTGTTCCAATTAGAGTTACGCCTCTATGCCCCGGCACCCGTACTAATAGCACCTAGGTTAAGTACTAGGGAGTTGAATTCGCTAAATGCTTTTGAATCACCGGATGCCGTGAGCGCACTGCAGACCGACCAGGAGTCCGGTACTATTTAAATGGAATTAACTGCTTTTGTCAGTTTTTGAAGTTGTAATACTATAGCTAAAAATTCTGCAATAAAGATAGGTGTGTAATCTTGAATTCAGAAGAAAAAGAACCAGTCTAAAACACCGCATAATATACTGAAGCCACTCTTTCCTCTCTCTGTTAAGCTCCATCACAATGATGACAAAATATCGCATTGAAAAATGAAGTACATTTTTTTTCTTTGGCACCTCCTATTTTACAAGCAATAAAAGATCACATGATATGCAATCTTGCAATCTGCTGGTAAATATTCATCAAAATATTGTTGATGAAGTAGCTATAAAGTGTTGTAGGTCCACAGTTACTGCAATACAAAAAACAAAAAAATAACGTAATTTGCAAAGTTGCAAAACGATCAAAAGACGATAAGTATAGGTGACTGGTGGGCAGCTTCATTTTTCGGGGGGGAGGGCGAAGTCACAGGAGGTTCACTCATACATACTCCTGGATGCAGTCTTCTTTAAAGAAGCATTGCGAAAAAAAAACATACCAGTTTTGCAAAATGCCATGTGAACAAAACCACTGCAAGAGCTACAGGACCATTAAATGTAAGTCATGACAATCATTACAAACATGTCATGATTTTCATGTTATAACTAGTCAACTACGTTCTTTCTACAGTCATGTTATGCCTTAACAAGTTTGGTATTGATACCATAATTGAAACGGCTAGGAGAGCTAAAAGTCATAGACCACTAGATAAATAGATAGATACGCTCAAAGTCGCCAAAGTTCGCTAAGAAATGCTTCACGTTCAAAAGAGAAGGAACAGAATCGTGATTGTTTTTGCAGCCTTCTCTGCGTTGGTGATGCCAGGAGAAGTAATAAAAATAGTATGCATAAATCACACAAATTACTAGCTACGCGGTAGTAAGAAAAACTTCTATGTCTTCGCAACGACGAGCTGTACCTTTTCTAGGAAACCATTCAAAGTGGCAACTTTATATTGCTCAGAGAGAACTGTTGCCTCGCTAATGGCATTTCTTTAATATTGTTCATAATCACAGAGCTGGGAAGTCAAGGGCGTTGACACATAAAGCAAGAAGAAGCTACAACACGATTATTGTCCCTGAAAAGAACGCCAATATTGAGCTACAGCAGCGTTATCTCTGGGAAAGAAAGCTTCGTGCAGTGAAGTTCAAACAACAAAGAAGAAGCAAAGCGGTGATACTAGGATTCAAAAGTATATGCGAAATTTGATTTATCGTCATCTGTAAATTCCCGGAGCAGCAACTCAAGTTAATCATTCAAGTCTCCTACGTGAGCTGGTGCTAAAGTGTCACAGTGTGATGTATCGTTGCGCCCACCATAACGTGGCCGCATTGTATTCTTTCGCAGCCACCTTTATTCTGTTTACTTGTCTGGACCTTTTCTTTCTTAATGTTTTTGGGTTTTACTTTTTTTTCCGTTGTCGTCCTACCTTCGTGCTTCACCTTAAGAAAGAAACCCATCTCTACCGCTTCAATCTTCCACATATTCACAAGCAGGGAATGAAAATTACAATTACACTCTAAGATTGTGCTCTGATTTCATGACGTCAGGGTTAGTAATGATGCTGCGTGCATACTATCCTGCCAATTTGATAATCTTTGAGGGCTTTGAATTTTAGGTCAATCAATTTGATATTGGCTGGCCACAAGCGGTGTTAATGTTAACGCCTTTTTAATCGCCCAATTCAAGAAACGAAGCTTTGTATATTATCTGGATGCTGGCTATGACTTGATGGATATCGCAAAGAGCAGGCAAGGTTGAAGGGTGACAAAAACAGTTTACGTTAAGCTGTTTAGCATACGATAATCATGTGGAAGCTGCCGCTTCATCGTGTGGAACCGTGTGGAAACCTCCGAATCATGTTCTAATTTGTTGACGATAGACCAGCCAATTCATACGATTCGCCAGCCATATCGTTCAGAGGCGTTTGAGTAAAATTGTTGGGATAAGTGAGCTTAACTTCAAGACAGCAGATGAACATGTGAAGCTCCATTCTGTTTAGTAGAATTTACATATTACATGTTACATTCGAACAGTTTCAACTGTCATTATGTGGCAGCTTGTCTAGATTTCTTACTGAGTAACTACGGCTAGCACACTTGCTTAGTACGCACTAGGGCATTAATAATAAACTTTTGGGTAGTAGGCTGGCATTCGCTGTTCTATTTCTTGTTATTCGTCTGAGAAGCGTGGTATCCGCTAAACACTTGCAAGGAATTTTCTGCCAATTGTTCATGCAGTGGCTGACGACAATGAGGAATGATGGCTGAAGTGGGTATGCGCCACCGTTAATCGGGAAACAAGAACAACCTTTTTTGATGGTTTGGATCATTGGACGGCCCACTCGTTACGCTATTCGCATTGTGCGATGACTGGTTGTTCTTTCACTGTTGTAAGACGGTTTATAAGTCGTAATAACGTGATCGCTTTCCAGAGATCAAGCCTGCCTAAGGCAAGTTTGACAACAAGTCACAAGCACTGGTGTAGAAAACAGGAACATGAGCTCCGGGCGGAGGTAAATAATTTGGTGAAAATTGAAGCAGAAAACCTGGGCTTATTTACACATCAACTGCAGGTTGTCAAAAGCAAAAGCATGTTTTGTAGAAGATAAGTATAAAGGCGCAGTTAGACACGCAAGAGCTGAGAGATTCCTCGTGGGTGAAGCCCCGACAAAGCGAACCTGATCAGATGAAAAGGCATACGCTCGAGCTCACGACATACTTCAGATAAAATTGAATGGTAAAATATTGAGAGAACAAAAGATTGGGCTGGCACTTAGCAGACCTGGGTTCAAGCGCCACTGTGTTATTGGTGGAAGTTCTTTTTTTCGCGCCATGTAGTTATGTACAACGGCGGCGGCAGCGGACGACAACTGTGCGTGACGCGAAAAGTGATCGCAAAACAGCTTTCGCTGTAATAAAACATAGCCTGAAAGTACTGTAACATGAATAAAAGTCACAATTATTATACAACTGAGCAACTTGAGAGGTGCTTTCTTTAGTGATCTAATATATAGTTGAGTATGGGCAAAATTTCAAAGTTAATTTGAATTGTACGTTACCTTTTGATACAGGCTTTAGGAGTCATCTACATTTCGTTCAAAATAGCTGTGACGTTTTCGAGAGAATGTCGTCTCATTCTTTTCGCATGTCACCATTGAAGAATTCAATAGATTTACGCTTGCCTGCCGGTGATTGACAACGCCCAGCACTGGAAACTGAAATTTTACCAATTTCACAATCTCTGGTATTGACGCACCCTACCTGCGGTGGGAAATGATTGGGGGCCGAACATATGAGAGAACTTCTATCGTTCAAGTGTTTTTAGTAGTAACAACAGCAAAAATGAGCGATATATACTAACAAAGCTACAATGAACACAATGTTCATAATCTGTGTGCTAAAAGATGCCAGCAACATGTGACATAGGAAGAATTGAAATTGTGTTGCAGTAATGTGTTCACACTTTGTTTTCAGTGAACTGCTTGAGGTTCTTATGCTCAGATTCCGGTGCAAGTTGAAGAATCCCAAGTGGTCGAAATTTCCCAAGCCCTCCACAACGTCACCTGTCATATTCACATGGTCGTTTTAGAAGGTTAAATTTCTAAATGTGTTAACTATGTTGTGTTCTTGTACTCGAAGGTGTATATGTATTTTTTGTTCAAAGGTATATATGTGCTAATTTATGAATAAATTGTAAAAAAACAAGGTAATTTGTGAGGATTATGTTTCAACAATGTGTTTTGACTTGAACTTCCCTCAATCAAAGCAAATCTCTTTCCTTGCAGACAAGAACAGAACAGTGACTAGAAACCTGAGTGCTCTTCATAAACGTAGAAGAGGCATGTAGACGCCATTGGTGCGCTCATAAATTTAATCTTCACAGTAAAAAGGACACAAATAATTATACAAGTTCAGCCATTGAAGTTTCATTTGTGAACTGACTTGGAAAAGCATTGCCTGGTTTAAAAAAGAACGAATGTTCCATGGTGCGCTTTCAATATAGTTTTATACATTTTGTCTGAGGCCCCTTTCTGACAGGTCTCCTACGGCACCGAAGCGTCATGTGGTATAATACACTTTTCCCACATAGAAAACCACCACAAGACAGATATTTTTAGAACGAATACGTAAAACCAGCTTCTGGCCCAGCCAGAGCTAGTAAAAAAGCATTATTTTGTGAGATGAAAGTGTTAGAATACAATAAAAATTACAAATAAAATATTGTACTCAGAAATGAGAGCTTGAGGACGCACCACTATCAATGGTGTGTTATGCGCAAAGTTTTATAAGGAAAGTGGAGATTATTGCGTAGAAAAGAACGGAACAGAACAGAATTGGAGCTACATCTCGTCGAGGAGGTCACCTCAACAGTCCTCTGTAGTTGAAGAGAGGGCAATTAAAGCAGATAAACAAAGTAAACACGCGAATAGAGTTAACGTGGAAGTAAGAAAGAAAGAAAGAAAGAAAGAAAGAGAGAAAGAAAGAAAGAAAGAAACAAACAAACAAACAAACAAATCCGAGCACTGAGATGCAACGCCAGCCGTTTCAGGAACGGTTGAGAACAAAACTAAATAACTCCACGCATTTTCATGGAGTGAATAACTATGAGTGGGTCAAAACTTCGAAGGGTTCTATCAGCAAACCGTGAATCCTCCGCTGACCGCGTCTGTCTGTCCGTGTGTCCACATGTTCGCCTGTCACTATGTTTCTCTGCTCGTCTGTCTGTCCGTTCGTCCATCCATCTATATCGTGAACACTCGAAGTACCGCCATTTTTTATCATATATTCATCACATACAAGTACCACCATCTAGTCAACAATCCGAGGACTAAAACGAGTGGTGGCTGCTAATTACAAGAGACGGACTACCCACACCCTAAAAACCTTCGCCTTTAAAATAGCCGAATCTTCCCAGGGTAACAAACTGACGCATTGTATAGTCTCGTGTGGTAAGTGTGAAAGCTTGTGCTTTTTTTTTTCTTGCTCCTTTGAAGCCGCTGCGATGCAGTCATATACAGCGAACCTCCTTCCCTATTGCAGCAGTAGTTTGTCACTCCAGGATAAAAAAAAAGAGAACAAACATGCAGGCTCCGCTTGCACCGGATACGAAATGGAGAGAAAGGAAGGGCGACTTCCAACATCTGACAAGGGAACAGTATCTTCAGTGGCTTTCCGGCGGCCGTTACTGGACAAATGCTCCTAATCAGGATTATCAAAACCGGAAATGAATCCACGAGAGACAAATTACTTTGACCACAATGTACAGTATTTATTGAGCCTGTACAAGTTTGCTATTTATCTTCGCTTCAACTCCGAATCCAATTACCATTCACTCATCTTTAAGAGTTATCCGATTCAATTGACTTCCGTGTCTTTTTCGTGGTTATGGTGGGATTGTTCTTGACTTAGCAGGGCGTTCAAGTTACGAAGAGCTGAAGTTAAAAGTGCAGATGAAGAAAAGTAGGGATGTTCTCTTTATTTTTTTTACCCAAGCTAAAACTTGCAAAGAGAAGAGAGGGCTAGGCAAAGACTTGACGTAGCTCGATGTAGAATTTTGGCAAGCTGTATTCAGCTGAGCCGGTAAATGAACGCAAGTTACTCTGCTGAGTTCCAAGCTGTGCTACTGCTGTATCTCCTAATGCTCTAATATTAATAATATCTGTGCTAATATATTCAATAAATAACCTCATGACAGCTGAACTGCGTAAAAGCTTTAAACATTTCACTTAATATTAGGAATACATTATTGTTGACCAAAAGTGTGTCAGTGAAGACATCTTTTCGAGAAATTATTTGAAGAAATATACAATTAAGGATGGAGTCGGAATCAGAATCGAAGTGCATCATATTTTACAGCGAAAGCTCTTATGAGAAGCCAACTCGGGTCACGCGTCACCGTTGTTGTCCGCCGCCAGCACCGCTGCCACCGCTGTCCGTAACCACATCGCACGAAATTAAAAGAAAACACCTAGCGTTAATAACACATTGGGGCTCGAACCGAGGTCCACTGGGTGTTAGCCCAGTATTTTACCACGGAGCCATTTTTTTTCTTTCATGCGTGAAATCATCACCCATAAAGTACACACACCATACTTCATCAGAAGTCGGGCAAACACGCAGAAGCGTCAAGAACGGGAAGCCACTCCGGAACGAGGTAAAAAGTCTCAACAGCACTGCACACTTGCGCAGCCTATTCTCGGAAGACAGATCTCGTCTACCATGGTGGCTAGGCGTGTCTATTAATCATGTGACTTTTCTATAGTGAAGAAAGTCCCAACAGCATAAACAGGTCATAAGGGGTATTATCAGTCAGACTCTTTTTGAATCGGAGGAACCTAATACCATGAGTTGTGATTAGAAGTTCTTTTCCTAATGTTTTTTTTAGGATGTCCCAAAAATAAAAAGCGTCACGACAATAAATTAAACAGTGCTCGCGTCGATTGCAGAGTCTACAACTCACTGTCTAGGGTACGTATACTGATTTTTCTTTCAGCCATGTTTTCACTGGCAGCGTGCAAATGTGCAGTTTAAAGAAAAATGTTCTCGCTGAAGGAGATATCCACATTCTACGTACACGAAATAATACATCGTGACGAGGCAAAAGTGAATATGGCTTATGATAAACAGGTTCGTGGAAAAGGTTACTCACAAGTGCAGCGAATAAATTTGTTCCGTCAATAGTATACAAATACTCTAAGCTAAACCTGGCTTTCATAAAATTGACAGTATCAACGATTTCTTCTAGGAATCCCCGCAACGCCAATTCCTTAGCAACGCTTGTTTTCACTTGAATAAAACGAAGGTGGTAACATAGACGGTTACGAAGAACCGCTAAAAGAAAAGGGTGGCACACATCCTTGAGGCAAACAAACCGACTGTCGCACGAAAAAAAAAACACAAGGCCGAGGCCACCCTTTCCAAGCGGAAGAAAAAGATTGATTTTTCTCATGGGCTCCCAGGAAAAGCTCCAAATAAAGCAGGCAAATATCCTATGAAAGGCTTGAATCGGCACACGACAGCAGTGGAACACCTGCATATTATACATAAGCTTTGATGCAAGGAATATATTGCACGGTTTCGCTCTGGCAAAAAATGGAAAGCTCCCATCCGCGCCATATAGCCACCTTTCGGCGGATTGTTGTTATCGCAGCGGTCCAGTGTGGGCCACTGTTGCGATAGTTATCAAGAGGCGCACCAAGGTACTTCATAGGAGTCGCATTTCAATAGATATTTGCGAAGATTGAAAGGAGTTTGGGCCCACATGCCTAGTCAAAATCCACTACGTTTATCAAAATTTGTGCTGGCGCCAGCGACTTCACAGAAACGTAAAGTTGTGTTGACTGCTTCTTGAACGCTGGGTTTATCAGCGCAAAAGAAGGCAATGTCATCTGCATAAGCTAGAACTTTAACTTCCTCAGTATCATATCGGTAGCCTCTTATGCTAGACTTTAGAAGCACACCTAAACCAAATGGCTCCAGATAAATTCCGAAAAGCAAAAACGAGAGCAAACATCCCTGACGTACAGATGTATTTAACTCTATTATATTGGAAAGTGTGCGATTTACAATGAGTCTAGTTGTGCACTTTTTATAACAGAGTGAAATACTAATGTACAGTACAGCACTTTACTGCAGGTGTCTTAGGAGCTGAAACAAAAAAAGCATGCTGTACCTTATCAAATGCTTTTGCAAGGTCTATTTGATTGATTTGTGGGGTTTAACGTCCCAAAACCAACATATGATTATGAAAGACGCCGTAGTGGAGGGCTCCGGAAATTTCGACCACCTGGGGTTCTTTAACGTGCACCCAAATTTTAGTACACGGGCCTACAACATTTCCGCCTCCATCGGAAATGCAGCCGCCACAGCCGGGATTTGATCCCGCTACCTGCGGATCAGCAGCCGAGTACCTTAGCCACTAGACCCCCGTGGCGGGGCTTGCAAGGTCTATTTGAAGGAGGGATACTTGATTCATGCTGCCATCAATACACTCAAAAACTGAACGTGCATGTTTGTCTGTGTAGAACGACGGCGAATTCCACATGTTTGGTGGTCACCTAAACATTTAGTAATTACTGTCTGTAGCTGACTTCTCAACAATTTATCAAATATTTTGCAGTCAGTTTTACATAACGATATAGGCCTATATTCGTTAACTCTCTTTGATGCGTCAGGATCAGCACATTTTGGAATTAATGTTGTATGGCCCTGATGAAAAGGAGGAGAAAGTTCACCACGTTCATAAGCCTCCTTAAAGAGTTGCTCAAGGTAAGTTATCAGAAGTTCCTGAAAAGCTATGTAAAATTGGTCACTAAGTTCATCTGGGCCAGGAGTTTTGATCTTCTTCAACGTTGTCATTGCAAATCTAATTTCCTCTCTGGTTATGGGCCCATATACGGTGAGTCTATCATCATTTTGTAACTGAGGCACAAGGGCACTGAAGCGGTCAGCTTGTTCCTTAAAATTCTCCTGAAGCTCAGTGGCGGTGAACAAAATTTTGCAATGATCTTCACATGCGGCTCTTATTTCACATTTTTATGTGCAAAGAAAACTCCGCGAATAAATTTACAGTATCTGTTTAAAAAGTGCATGTCTCTTTTCATCACCGAGAGAATTTCAGTGGGTTTCTCTTCAGTGAAATCGCTAGCACGGGAAGAAATCTCTTTGCTTCTCTGTATAAATCTGTATCATGTTTTTGTATCTGTGCTCGAATCACATTTATATCGTCCACGTACAATCCCGGCTTTTGACTTTCAAAAGTGTGGAATTTATGAAGTAAATCCTAAAGACAGCGTATTTTAGCTTTTTCTCTTTCCACTATTTCACACGAACTACTAATTGCCTGATAATTAACTCTTTCAATGAACCTTTCCCATTGAGCGAAAATTGACAGCTGTTGACACTGTGTCACCTCTTGTGCTGATTCTCTCACTGTTTCAACAAAACAATCTTCGCACAACAACTGTAAGTTGAGCTTCCATAGGTCCCAGTTTAGAGGTATTTTACGAAAATTTCCAGGGCCCCAAGAAACAGTGTGCGAACAATGGTCTGTAAAAATTATGGACTTAACAGCATAATTGTGAATGTGAGACCATAGGCTTAGAGATACATATACACGGTCAAGCCGAGCATGAGAGATGCTTTGAAAGTACGTGAAACTCAGCGAGAAAGGTCATGTGCTCCCACATCTAATAAATTGTGGTCATTCAATAATTTCTGCAGTAAAGTTGCACTTGCATCTTAGCGATTTGTTATAAATGAATGATCTCTTGCATTACAAACACAATCAAAGGGTGTGTTTCTATACTCATCGTAGACGGCTAGATAGACAGCTAAATGTACGGCGGTCATCTTAAGTCCTATTCCAATTCTCACGTAGCCGGCAAAACAGACAGCTTCGAGAAGACCGCATCATAGACAAATACGAGGCAGGCTAACTTGCTGTCTCAACAAGATGGCGGTTCAGCGAATCGCTCAGATCGGATCTCGCCGGAACGGTCGACTGCACACAAGCAGACGCTTCCCTAGACGCTCAATGTGAGAAACGTTTAAATCTTTTTGATTTCAACACGAAATAAGCCAGAAATTACTACTGTTACGTTTGAATATTTTAGCTTATAGGGGCTACCTCGTAACCATCTCGTAGCCTGATGTAACAAGTATAACATCCTGACCTCCAAGGTGGTGGCGACGAGAGATTTTTTCTGTGCGTTGTTCTACAATAAAAAATAGTGCTCAATGTACGTGCCAATGGCTGATGGGGAATGAGAGACAGGAGCATTTGGCTTTCAGTCAAAGCGCACGCTGCGATATCTATTAGCAGCCATTGGCGTGTACATTGAGCACTATCTGACAAGAAAAGGTTGCTACGTTATACTCGCCGGAAGTAACCTCCTTAGTTTTAGAAAGGTTTAGCGAGCGTTGAGCCACAATGCCATGAATACAGTGAACCATGAATACAGTATGAATGAACTCGAAGTTGTTAAAGGTGGGAAGTAGATACGAAGTGCAAGCCATAAGAAAGTAAAAGCCGAATTCTCCTATCTCTCATTTCCAATTAGCAGCCATTGGCAGCTACATTGAGCACAATCTGACAGGAAAAGGTTGCTACGTTATAATCGCTGGGCGTAACCTCCTTGCTTTTCAAAAGGTTTAGCGAGCGTTCGGCCGCAGTGCCATGAATACAGTGAACTAGTATATACCATGAACTCGAGGTGGTTAAAGGTGGGAAGTGGACCCGAAGCGCAAGGCGTAAGAAAGTGTGCGTGTGCCACCTCTCGTTTAATCCTTGAAATGTCCGCTGGATGGTGGTGGTTCTATATGGGGAATATAAGATGAAAAGGTGCGAGATGGTGGTACTTGGAGTGTTGAATAGAGGGACGAACGGACACACAGACAGATGCATGGATGAACACATGAACGGATGCAGGGGCGGATGCATGGACGAACGCAGCTATGAAAGAACGAACAGACGCACGCACGGACGGGCGAATAGACGCATGGATGGTCACACAGACGGACGCATAGACAGGCGGAAGCAAGAACAAAAGGATGGACGAATGCTTCGCCCCACTCTCCATCATTCACTCCATGGATATGCTGCCAATATTTTTCTCGACGCGAGGTGGCGCATCGTCACGTGAAAGCCGTCTAATGTGTTCAAGTTCTCGGACAGAATGGACTCGATGCTGTCTTCTAAGCAGTCTTTGTAGACTGTTTACGTGCTGTCTAAGAATCGGAACACAGCCCAAATCTCCAAAAACTATCAAAGTTCTGCCAGTGTTTAGCAGTGAAGTTAAAGAGGGGAAAAAGCATTGCTGTAATTCACTTTGGAGGGAGCATAGACACAGAAAAACCTCCAAATGTAGGAATGAGAAGTTAAGGCGCAAAAAATGAGGCTTCCTCCACCATCAACATGTAGCGACGTCAAAGCATGATTAGAGTGCTTTCTAACACAAATCATCCAGCGGATGCATCACATGCTGGGCTGATGTATTATTGTAATCTCTGAAAACTTCCAGTGCAAGATCGGCTTTACGAACAGCTGAAATCTTAGTATCTTGCACTGCAACTACATCAATGTCGTACTGCTCAAGCACGTGGTGCAACTGCCTTTGACGCCTCACATTCCTCAGGCCACGTACGTTAAATGTCGCTACACACTTGGGAAACGTTAGAACGGTAGCCGTTTTGCTATCTTAAATTTTTTGTAGGTCACCTTTACCCACAGGGTAACCTGTGGACTTACCTCCTTTGGACATTTTAGGAGCGCTTTTTTAAGGACGCTGGCATACGCGGCGCGTCCCTCGGTCCCCAAAGAAGGTGACACGTGGACCACATCAAGACACTTGCTTTGTCGTGTCTGGTACACTCGTTGTTGCTTCATTAGTTACTGGTGTCTGACGCTTCTTTGTCTGACTGATATTCATTGCTTCTTGATCCTCATTGTCCGAAGCCTTGTCTTTAAGGCCTTCCAGGTGGTGTTCTCCTGCAACATTGCTTTCACTTATGTTTTCACTGAAGACTTTAGCGATGCTATTTTGAGTGATAATGGTGATCTCCATGGACATGTGCTCAGCTTCCTTTGAGCCACCATCTACTCCTGCCGCTGCTCCTTCCCGTCGCATCAACTACCTCAGAGGCATCCTTTAGATGACCCAGATGCGCTGTTCAGTGCCTTGGCCAGAACGAAATTCGTTGGCATAAGTTGACACGCAGGCATCCGACGGGTGACCAAATCAATGGCACTGCAAGCACCTCGGTGTTTTGAACTGTCGACGGACATGTCCAACTCGATTGCACCAAAGACACAGTGGAGGCCTACCGGGAATAAGTACGAGGCAATGGTGGCCATAGATAGACATAAGGTGTGGTAATGAGCTCGCAGTGATGGTGTCCTTGAGCTCCAAGGCAACGTCTCTGTTTGTTGTCATTCATTGTTCCATTCGTGCACCCCTCCATGCCTCCCTCTAAACAGACTTCACCACACTGTATGCTTGGAACGCCTTTTCAACACGTCGCGATCCAAGATGAGGTGGAAACAAAAGAAGTGTGAGCCTAATATTTCTAGTTTCTGGATCTAGCACCATGTACTTCAACCCTTTTACACGGAGCTCACCACAAGGGACGAGTTTCTTTTTCGCCATGCTGCTTGCACACGTAACCATTCACACATGACTCATTTGATACTGGCCAACTCCTATGATGTACGCTGAGCTCACCAGTTTAGGCAGCGCGTCATGGAAGTCTGGGGCACGGTACGGCCTGCCACTGAATTCCGCATGAAGGAAAACGGATTTCAAAACGTCGTTACCGGTTGGAAGACGTCGCAGGACGACTTTAGAGCTTGAGTATTCATCATGAAACGGAGTCGATGATCTTCGGCTATTGGCCGATACGCTATTCCCGGCAGAGAGCATTTTCGAACACAGCCGATCAGTGCGGCTTCTTTTTTTCTTGAGCAATACCGGTGTTTTACTTGTTGGTAAATTTGCCTTAGGCAGGCATGATGTTGGGACTAATATGATTGAATTGTGAGGTTTAACGTCCCAAAACCACCATATGATTAGGAAAGACGCCGTAGTAGAGGGCACCAGAAATGGTGACCACCTGCGGTTCTTTAACGTGCACCCAAATCTGAGCACACGGGCCTACAACAATTCCGCCTCCATCGGAAACGCAGCCGCCGCTGCCGGGATTCCATACCGCGACCTGTGGGTCAGCAGCCTAGTACCTTAGCCCACCATGGCGGGGCTCAATGTTGGGAAAGTAATCACGGTAATATGACTTATAAAGCCTTTTAAAGCAGTGAAAGAACAACTAGTCGCTGCACAATCTGAACAGCGGAGTGAGTGGTTCGCCAAATGCTCCAACACATTACGAAAGCTTGTTCTTGTTCAACTAATAACTGTGGAGCATACCCACTTCAAGCATATTTCCTCATCGTCGTCAGCCAATGCATGAACAATTAGTACAAAATTTCTTGCAAGTGTTTAGCGAATACCCCACTTCTCAGAAGAACGACAAAAAATAAGATAGCGAATGCGGGCCTACTACCGAAAAGTTTTATTATTAATGCCGTAGTGAGTATCAAGTAAGGGTGCTTGCAGTTGTTACCCAATGATTTTTTAGAAAAGTCTCTGGAAGGCCGGTCTTTTAGCTTTAGCTGTGACTGTGCTGCGCCTTACCCGAAGGCCTCGTGCTTTTTGAAGACGCCAGCTTTTTCTTTGAGGATGAAGGGAACTAAATCGAATGTGTGCACTGCGTTCTTAAAAAGGTTGTTTCTTTTGAAGTTAGAGCACTGTCGGGCACGCCAAGTTATTTTATTTTTCCAACTTTGTGAGACGCCTTAAGCCATCGCCATGAAGTGGCGCGACTTCTTCATTATCTTGTATTTGTTGAAGTGAAACAAACTGAGCGTTTCAATTGATTATCTTCATTATCTTGTATTTGTTGAAGGGAAAGAAACTGAGCGTTTCAATTGATTGTTCGATATGTAAGGTTCAACGTTCCAAAACCACATTATGATTATGAGAGGCACCGTAGTGGAGGGCTCCGGAAATTCCGACTACATATGGTTCTTTACCATGCACCCAAATCTGAGCCCATGGGCCTACATCAGTTTAAACTCCATCGAAAACGCAGCCCCCGCATCCAGGATTTGTTGCAGCGACCTGCGGGTCAGCAGTCGAGTACCTCAGTCACTAGAACAACACCGCGGGGCGTGTTTCAACGTTTAGGTGATCACGACGTGCCCTATTGTGGAGCTAGACATCTGGAATTATGCAACGGCATTGTCCACGACAGCATAGAAAGGGGCAGCGAGGATGCATTGGATGGTATGTATGATTTTTAGAACCGTAAGAAAGATTGCTATAAAAGCAGCATTTCCGCTGACAGGAATTTTGCATGAGCTGACTACGAGTGAAGTTCTGTATTTGAGCTCCTTTAGTTTATGCCCGCCAACAACGGCGCGACAAGCTGGAGCATACAGATTTTTTTTATTTAGGGTACAAGGTTTTTTTTTACTGAATGATATTGGTCCACGCATACTTCTGTTGTAAGCATAATTTGTCATTGCCTCCCGTTCACCCACTTGGTAATGGGGCATCAAAGCTAAAGCAGAGACTGGTCCAGCGGTTCCAAGGTCTCAGAGGTTCGAGCTCTAGCTTGTCGACCTCAAATTTGATCACCCGGTAGCCTCGTAATGACCGTGCCAGACTCTGCGTCATCAGTTGCACTATAATCCTTAGCTCTTCCGCAAGATTTTCCTTAGGATTGATAGAATATATTTTCTGGCAGCAGGCGTCGCATATACTCTGGTCTAATAACATCAAAAGCATGCTTTGCTCACTACAAAAAGAGTAATGCACTCAAAAATTTCGATTTTCATTGCAGCTGTTCTTTCCCAGTTGTCGCTGATATGTTGTAAGAATCGCCGACTGGGCTTGTTGGTTTAGCATATTTGAAGTTTAAGGCGCGAAAACGACACGTACGAAGTTAAGGTACACACGCACGGAGTGCCTCCATGTGTGTATGCCTTACCTTGTCCATGTCGTCTTCGCGCCTTAAACTTTAAACTTGCTGATATGACTTCTAAAGGAGGTAGAATGGAACCTTACAGCCCCTTTTGAAAAACTTGAGACGTATACAAAACTAGAAAAGAAAGTTAACATTATAATGGTTTACTCGCATTTGTGGCTTACTCGCAATGTCCATATATTGTCAGACCACTAGGCGGGTGTTAAGGGAAACTTTTGTAGGAGGGTTAGCAGGCGACAACACTGGCGACTCTGTCATCCACTGCTTCCTTTGTCTTGGTGGCCTGATTTTTGACGAGTTAAGACAAGACAGAGGGGTTACATATTTCTCGTATCAGTACATTCAGCATCATTACAACTAGAGAATTCGTAGATATTTGTGCCCACCTGAAAATTACCCCAAAGCGCACGAACATGCGCATAAACATTCATAGGAACAGTACATATTTCTCTCTGTTGCCACAATCAATATGATTAAAGCAATTGCTCGTAAAGGCCGTAATTACATTTCCTTGAGTGATTCCTTGTTTGTAAATATTCGCAACGCCCACGAGCCATAGCTGGTGTGGTGAAGGCGATCGCCCATGCCCAGGTTTTATAAAAAGTTGCGGCAGCACAAACTAGTGGTGCGAGAAATGAGAAACCCGGTGACTTACTTTTCTCATTTTCCTCGTCATCCTCACATCTGTAACCTTGCTATACAAGCCGGCACGTTCGCCGACATGAGACTGGCGCTTTTGCTGCTTGTGCAGGTGTCTGCGCTGTTTTGGTGTTCGTTCTGGGAATCTACCTTCGAAGAAGTTGTAGGGGTGACGCTGTGTTCCGGGACCAGCCTGCACGCAGCATGGGTTATCACCTGGCTCCCACCTGTAGTCGGCGACGTCGACGGACAGCCACTGTCCACGCACAACAGACGAAAGGATATCGGAAGCATCGTATCGCCACGTTTTGCTGGCTGGGAACCGCGTGATGAACCACGTGATGACCACGAAGGCTACTTAAAGCAACATTTTGCCACCGTGGGATTAAGAGCCGCCACCTTCGCCAACATGCGACTGACGCTTTTGCTGCTTGTGCAGGTATCTGCACTCTATTGGTGTTCGTTCTTGGAATCTACCTTCGATGAAGTTGCAGGGGTGACGTTGTGTTCCGGGACCAGCCTGTGCACAGCATCGGATATCACCTAGCTCTCGCCGGTAGTCGGAGACATCGACAGACGAAAGGACATCGGAAGCATCGTACCGCCGCGTATTGCTGGCTGAGAACCGCGTGTTGAACCACGTAATGACCAAGAAGGCTACTTAAGCGAGCAACGCTTTGCCACCATAGGATTTGGAGCCGGCGCCTTCAACGAGATGCAATTGACGCTTTTTGCTGCTTGTGCAAGTTAGCCAAAACTGTCCGTTTACGACTAGTATAATTCTACTTGTTGTGCCGGCTCTACCCACTCTGGCGAGTGTGACGTTGCCTTGTTACAGGCGGGTCTATGGGAGGGGTAGGAAAAGTTGTTGTTTTTTCTTAAGCAGAATACTGTATCTTGCGTTGTTGTTGCTATCAGGTAACGTTGAGCGAAATCCTAGCCCTCATGACAGAGATAACTTGCTGACGAACATTCAGGATGGCGAAACTGCCAGTTTAAGTAAACTGGCTGATATGTGGGGTTTAACGTCCCAAAACCACCATATGATGATGAGAGACGCCGTAGTGGATGACTCCGGAAATTTTGACCACCTGGGGTTCTTTAACGTGAACCCAAATCTGAGCGAACGGGCCTACAACATTTCCGCCTTCATCGAAAATGCAGCCACCGCAGCCGGGATTCGATCCCGCGACCTGCGGGTTAGCAGCCGAGTACCTTAGCCACGAGATCACCGCGGCAGGGCCATATTGAGTAAACTAGACTCCATCGATGCCAGACTTATGAAACATGAAACTTTAATGACAGAAATGAGCAAAAACTTAAATGACATTTATCGACAATTGTAAGAGTTCAATAAATTGGTCTCCGATCAAGCCGATGTAAATAATTATCGCTTAGATGAAGTAAAGAAATTAGAACTGAAGGTTGTGGATTTCGAAAATTGAAGCTGTAGAAGAAACATTGTATTCTGCGGTGTAGAGGATAATGATCACTTTTAAACTTGGGACAAAATGGAGCACCTGATTAATGATGTTTGTGATTCTTATCTGGCCATTGAGCTTAAACTCGCTGAAAGAGAACATCGCTTGGGACGTTGTGCCAGCAAAGCAAAACGGTCACTTATTGTACGTCTTTCATATTTTAAGGAACAACAATTAATTCTCTCAAACACCAGAAAACCTAAAGGGACCGCGTACAGTATCACTGAAGAATACTCACTTGAAACGTGTGCTATCAGGAAAAAAAAGCTATAGCAATATGCTAAAGTTAAGAAGGCCGATAAAAGTTTATATATATATATATATATATATATATATATATATATATATATATATATATATATATATATATATATATATATATATATATATATATATATATATAAATAACGGCCTTCTTAACTTTAGCATATTGCCATAGCTTTATATGTATATATATATATATAAAGGTAAACTGAGTTTTGATAAGTTCATCGTGAATGGTAGGGCGTTTCACTGGAATAAAGAAAATGATGAGGTTGTCCCGTTTTCGAGAACATGACCAATATATAAAAAAACACAAAAATATTGTTGTCCTGGTAGTTATTTGCAGAAGTGTAACAAATAATGTAGACCAGCTTACTGAATTGATAGAATCAGTGGAAGCAGATATTGTAATGGGCACTGAATCTTGGCTCAAACCAACTGTTAGAGATAGTGAGGTGTTTCCACAAGACTACGTGGTATAACGTAAAGATCGACCGAGAATCGGAGGGGGCGTTTTTCTACTTGTTCATATGACACTGCAGTCTAGCGCTCTCGAAGCTATCGAAACATTCTGGTGCAAAATCGCGTTGCCTAATAACTCTAGTTTGATTTTTCGCTCGGCGTACCGTGCGCCAAACTCTGATCCGACCGCAGTTTGTGCCTTGTCTGAGATTATCTCGGAAGTTTCTTGTGAAGTGATATTGTTCGGTAGTCATTTATTCTGCCGAAATTGTGTTGAAAGGATGATTATTTTGACATTGTTGCTCGTTGGGCTGCAAACTCGTAGATGAAAAAATATTTTAGACACATATAGTCTAGTACATTACGTAAAAGAACCAACACGTGGAGGTAATGATGTATATTTGTTGTTTTCAAGCGCACCTAATGTAGTAAGCTCTATAACTGTCGTGCCAGGAATTAGCGACCATTCGGCTGTTGTTGCGACCGTCAAAACCGAAATTCACCGTTTCAGCTTATGTGAAAATAGAAACATGTTTTTTATGATAAAGAAAATTATCAAGGTATCAACCAAAAACTCCTTCACTACCTACCCACGTTTGAATGCTTAGCGGGCAACTGTAACATTTATGAACTGTGGAATACGATTAAGGTGAATGTGGGTTAGCTTGTGAAGGTACATATACCACAGGTACATTTCTCAAAGCTTAAAAAAACGAAAAAAGTTTTAGATAACATCATCTATTATACGAGTTATAAAGAAATGAAAATAGATTTTTGCGAAGTATCTGAAAAGGAAGAGCAAGGCTCATTGTGAGAGATTGGCACAAATAACGTTCGATTGCAAGCTCACTACTAAGATCGCAAAATAAAATTATTTCAAGGAACTTAATCAAAGGTTGGAAACCAATCCTAAGGCTTTTTGGAAGTATTTAAATATTTGCGGATCAAGTGGTCTTCGCATTCCAGAAATCATTTGGAATAACAAATCGTAACAAATGACGAAGCAAAGGAAACATATCTAAATGACTTCATTCATTCAGTATTTTTTCCAGTGAAACCCGACACCATAACGACAGCTGCTAGAATTGTGCCACCTATGACACAGGTGGAACTTCGTGTGTCTGGTAACAAAATGTTATTGGAGCAATCGGACCAACCAAGGCAGCTGGCCCTGATGGTATTTCCCCTCACGTGTTAAGGCACTGCGCTGCGACCATCTCCCTTTATCTTTTCGTTATCTTTACGCAGTCGCTGCGTGCTAGTCAATCACCTTACGACTGAAAAATATAGCTCACGTTGTGCCATATCATAAAAGGGGTTCGAAGAAAGATGTCCAAATAATAGGCCCGTCTCCCTGACTTGTATCTTATGCAAGTTAATGGAGCATATAATTTGCTCAGCCATCATGAGTCACTTCATCGAGAACAATAAACAATTTAAAGGACTGCATGGTTTCCGCCAGAGCTTGTCCTGCACTACACAACTTGCAGAATTTCATCTTGATTTAGGGAGTGAAGTTGATGCTGAGGGCTATATAGATTGTATGTTTTCAGATTTTCGAAAAATTTTCCACACGGTTACGCATTCGTTTTTTATTTTAAACTTCGGTAAATAGGTATACAAGGATATGTTGTCAAATGGATTGAAAATTTCTTATCGGAGCGCAGGCAGTGTGTTGTTACTAATGACAAAAAATCGAGTTACGCAAACGTCACATCAATAGTCCATTCTCTGCATTTGAACCAATGTTATTTCTGATATACATAAAGGATATAAATTTAGGTATTACGGCCTTCTTGCGACTGTTCACAGATGACTGCGTGTCGTACCAAAGTATATCTTACGACGAAGATGCGACAGCATTACAGGGAGACTTGAACAAAATATATGATTGGTGTAAACAGTGAGACATGTGTTTAAACGCGAAAAAGTGCGTCCATATGTGTTTTACTAGAAAGAAAAATCCACTAATAAATAACTATTCTACAAATAGGGAGTTTCTTACCACAGTTAATGTCTCTATGTACCTAGGCGTCGTGTTTTCTGCTGACTGCTGATGGATTGCGCACATCAGTGAGACATTTGGTAAGGCTGGATGGGCGCGGAACTTTGTTCAACGAAAGGTAAAATGTTACGAAGTTGAATTGAAACGGAATGCATTTACTGCATGTGTTCTACCTATATTAGAGTACGCCTGCCAACTATGCAAACATCGGACGGCAGTCTCATTTCTCAAATAGAAGGTATCCAAAACAGAGCAGCCAGGTACGTACTGGGCAGGTAGCGTAGATCGAACAGTGTCACAATGATGAAGAAAGGATTGAATTGGGAGTTCTCGTCTTCACGAAAAGGGAAGTTAAGGTTAAAACTATTATTAATATATAACAACAACGTAGGCATAAACAAAGATAAATATTTAAACACCCCGTTTTGTGTTTGTATGCATAACAATCACAAACACAAAATCGTTGAATACCAGCCCAGGACGTTATTGTTTGCGAATTCTTTTTTTTTGCGAAGTGTGTAGCCGAATGAAACAAGCTCTCTGAAGAACAAGTATGTTCTCTAAATAAAGACCCATTTTTATTGCTGTTGTAAACCCCCCTGCTGTAACGCCCAAGAGCGATGTGGGGTAACTCTTGAATAAAGAAAAAATATGTTGCTGTCCTAATGTTCCCTCCCGTTATTCATCTTCCTCATCTTCAGATCACTCACCTCTCTTTCCCTGTTGCTATGCTATACGATGCGTGGATGTGCAACACTTTGCACATCCACGCATCGTTTCTCTTCCCCATTCTCCTTACTCTACATTCACCCACGCTTATCTCTCTCACATCCTTGCTATACCGTGATGTCCTCCTTCCTTGGCGTTCTGTTCTCTGGCATGATTAGAATGAGAGAACCCAGCCTAGCTTCTTAGCTCATTGTGCGTAGGATGGCATCAGAAACGACAATTTACAGGTGTCCACGCTCGTGTGAGAAGCACCGTTTCGCCAATACTAAATTATTCGTAGATCAGAGTATTCACACCCCTGTTCAATTCGTTGCCAGCACCGTTGTATAACACATGTATTTCTCTTAGCCTTCACGCTGTAGCTCGAGATGTGATCAAATGAATAAACATTCGTAAATAGCTCGTATTGTCTATAATCCCCTTACGACTAGTCGTGCAAGAACCTGTCCTTTCCACGTCCTAAAGGAAGTGAGAGGGAAAGGTTCCCCTCAAGGAAGTTCCTTGAGAGGAACGTCCTGTTCTTCTCAAGTCTATATCCTACATTACGCACCATTCATATCAGTATACGCCTTAAAGTACTCGCACTCGACGGCAATGAAAGGGTACTTTACAGCCTGTCTGTAAATGTGGCGGGACACAACATGTCTTTATTTGTTGCCCAAGCATTACCTTGATGACACCATAAGCCTTTGTTGAGACGAAGCGGCGCGTCTTCTCTATTCAGAGGCCATCACTTCTACCATCACGTCGTTTTTTTTCTCGTATTTCTATTGGGTGCACCACCTCATGAAGATTCCGATCCTTGATTTATATGTGGGGTATAACGTCCCAAAACCACCATATGATTATGAGAGACGCTTTAGTGGAGGGCTCCGGAAATTTAGACCACTTGGGGTTCTTTAACGGGCCCCCAAATCTGAGCACACGGGCCTACAACATTTCCTCCTCCACAGGAAATGCAGGCGCCGCAGCCGGGACTCGAACCCGCGACCTGCGGGTCAGCAGTCGAGTACCTTAGCCACTAGACCACCGCGGCGGGGCAAGATTCCGATCCTTGCAGAAGCCAAGCGAAAGTAATGTGAACGCGACTTAAAGAAGGCGTGAAGAGACGAGCACAATTTGTGTCTCTTAGAGAGAAAAAGGGAGCAAAAAAAAAAGATACAACCAGAAGAAGTTTGGCACTAGAGGGCCTGGCATAGCGTTGTTGAGGCCATCGAATACCCGTATCAATGTTGTTCTGCATTGTACTGGATGGCGTGAGATGCTCCTCAAGAAAGCGATAAAACGTCATTTGCGGAATGCGGGGAAGTAGAAAGAGCTGAACACTGACACGTTCTGTGGTTACGTATCACTCCTTGCTTACTATTTGCTCCACCTTTCCTTCTACGACAGCTTTATGCTTGTTGATTGCTTACTGCGGAAGTATGTCTTTTAGATGCGGAGCATCTTATACTCGCGCCTTGTAGTGCGCCGTCCGCACCGCTTCTCGAACATTCGACAGCTGACGCGCGCGCATGCCCCGTCGCGCCGTCGCCCACTCTTCCACCATCTGTGCATCCCTTCCTCCTCTACACACCGCGCGCGCTTCACTCCTCCACCATCTGTGCACCCTTTCTCCTCTACACACCGCGTTCGACATCTACAATTCTCCTGATTCTCCAGTGGACGCGCATGTGGCGTCGCGCTTCGAGAACATTCAACAGCTGACAGTGCATGCGCCGTCGTGCTGTATATATACTCAAGGTCGGCGCTCGCTCGCTCAGTTGCCGCTCGTCGGTTGGTTTGTACGGCGCGTCGACGTCCAAGGTCGCGGTGAAATGAATTCCAACGAATCCACAAACAGAATGATCGACGTCCCTTCGACCAGCGCCGCCCTTTCGCATACGTGTGTACGTGTTCACTCATTTAACACCCCCTCCTACAACCACGTTAACCAATTTAGCCATCGACCCAAGTAAGTCGCAATTTAACACCCCATTTCACAACCACGTTAACCAATTTAGCCATGGACCCAAGTAAGTCGCACTTTAACACCCCGTTAACCAATTATATGGTCCGCATCCTCCTGAGTGTTCCCCCGAGGGAAGCTGCGGGCAATTTTTTTTGTGATTCGTCCTTTGTCCGTTCCTTGCTTTTTTATTTTATATGCCTGTGAACTTTTTTTACTGTTTCGGAACCAGAGCCCCCATTTCTTGTTTTGTTGCATATGTAGATATTTTTTGAAAAAGCCACTTTGGTGGGTTACCGTTTTAGTGGATGTCTGCTACTGCCCATCTTATGCTGTTGAACAAAAGTTTATATTTCATACCAATTACGAAGTATCCATACATCTTTTGAGTAGGTAAGAGCCCAGAAGAAAGCCAACCTAATTTTTCATTGAGCGTTAACAGCACCACTTTGACATCTTGAACCATGCCTGTGGTCACCTCACTCACTGACACCAATGCCCTGTACCACTTGGTTGTAAAGATCTCACATTAGGCCGTTAAAGTCACGAGATGATGCTAAAGGCATGAATGTGTGTACTTCAAAAGATGAGAAGTTCGCTGTACCAGACACATGGATTGCAGTTGTGGTTTCCCAGAGTTCTAACACACGTGGTCATCTTGATTTCTGACGAGCCTTCAACAAATGTTCTCAAACAGTGCACATGGAAAAACATAAAAAAACATCCGATTCGTTATCACGTCCTGAAGCTTGCTTAAAGTGAAGAATGTCAAATGCCAGCGCGAAACCGACGAAGGCACTTTAACAAATCACCTGGAGCTTCGAAGTCATGCACGTAGACTTTACAATATTGCAATAGGAGAGTCCTGGAGTTCACATGATTCCATGTTTTCTGGTTGCCATAAATTAGTTTAGATAGATAGATAGATAGATAGATAGATAGATAGATAGATAGATAGATAGATAGATAGATAGATACGCTCAGATTCGCTGAAGTTTACAAATAAATTCTTCACATATAAAAGACTGTCTTGCGGTTTTAATGAATGATACCATTCACCAAGCACAAATATTTACCTCTTGAATATATTCGCACTGTTGATATTCCTACAAGACGTCCTGGTTTTTGCAATATCAATAATTAAAAATTAAGAACTTAAGCAACAATTCTGCCCTTTACCCCTTAGGTCGCAATACCCCTTAGGTCTGCGCTGGTTTTCATCTTTTTTGCGTGCGTTGCTTAATGTTTTACGCACAGTAGTTTATTAATAGAAGACCAAGTACCCCAATCCCACGCATGACTTCACAGTTAAGCTAAAAAATTTTATAAGAATTATATATTACGTGCAAAGGAAAGTGTTGCTTGCTTTTGAACACAAATATGTCTGCTATAACGTGTCAGCACTGCGCCTAACAACTGTTTCTGACGCTGAAAAATTCTTATCCAGCTTACGCAGGCACCTTTATTCAAATTATTGCAAGAGCGCAAAGAAAGTATGAGCGTATAGTCAGCGCGCTGGCGTTGTTGGTAAAGGATAAGATAGTGCACGCACGTTATTATGACATACAAACCGAACACGTTTCTCTACTGAGTGAACAAAAACTTCCTCTTAAGGCATTGTTCAATCTGTAAAGAGTACAAATTAGTTTTCTATTACGAAACAACCTTTCACCATAAAACTTTCCGTAGCGATATATAATGCTCTGAAAAAACATAAAACTATTGTTGTTTCTCAGTTGTCATCAGGTGGTGAAGAATTGCTACTACACACCCCGTCCGACTTCTTATTTCATACTATATAGCCGGTTCTGCCTCCAAGGCACGCTTCGACGGTCTCTCACCTCTACTCTGCTTCATTTTGAGTGCGACGTGCAGGAAATAGAAATAATGTGTCTATAGAAGCTAAAAATACTCATCCACTAAAGTAGCGCGATCACGTGCTCGATTTAAAGTTGTAGACGTTTTCCATTTTCTTTTTTCGTTTTCCTGCTAAGAGATATACGCAAGAAAAAAGGCTTATAGAATGCCACGTGAATAAAACAAGAGCACGTTATGCAATCGCTTGTACGCGCTGGAAAGGAGCAGAGAGGGCGAAAAGTAACTACGACGAGGTTGTGTTTCTGGTGGTCGGTTTGTTTCGACGTAGTGTGTACACGTGAACATCGCTTCTGTGTTATCTTTATTAGTGTGACAATTATCTGGTGGAGGATCTAGGCATGAAAGTCTGGCCAAGAATTCGGAGAAAGCTGGAAAGAAAACACGTAATATAATAAAGACACTAAAATGTGAGAATTCTGACGGAATCCTTAATGCATGCATAAGCATCTTCCTACATAATATTACGGCGAGGGCTTAGGTCGCTATACGCTTCTGTTGTTGTAGGTCCGATAGAGTACAGGTTTCTGACGTCTGGAAGGTTCATTCCGATTATTCGAACTCGCTTACAGCTGAAAGTTGAAGGTTTCAATACTGCGTATGCTCGGAAGGACTTTAAGTATGTTGCCCATTGAAGTCACGATTGAATACGCATCCCCTAAATGGCGATGTCCGCCTAATTCTTTATTTTGTGCGATCTTAGTGCAGTCAGCATGGCGTCCTATTGGTTATGACGCTGGACGTCAGACCAAAAAGCTATGGGATCGAATCTACGACACGTTAGCAGTATTTAGAGAAAACAATTGAGGCGAGTACACTATTGTCTAGGTGGACGTTAAAAAATACCACTACTGATTGATGTCTTCGGAGTCCTCGAGTGTGGCGCCGTTCATATTCTTGTCATGGTTTTGAGACGTTAAAGATCAGTAAGTGTTACTATGAAACTGTGTATAAAAAAACGTGTTGGGTGTGCGCGGAACACGCACAACTAAGCTTTTTGTTGGTATAAAAATTATTTAGACATCGCCCTTCTTTTTCTTTCCCGAAATCCCACTGCCACGCGATTCACGGCTGATCCCTCGTAGTGGGTTGAGCTATTCTTTGGTCCCCAACCAACCAACCAACTTAGCACAGTGACAGCGAAGGCTCAAAGAGAGACAATATACTTATTTGCTAAGATTGTGAACGGGCTTCTTTTGAAGAATCTGTCGAGCATGGGTGGGAAATGTTTCGCGCGTGCGCCAAGCCCTTTGAGTTAAATAGCGGATATCCTAGCGATATTGTCAATGAGGCTTCTTGACATATGTATGCATTAAAATATTACTGACCTGTGCTGGCAGTATGAACCGTGCAGTCGAAAACTTATCTAATCTCATGACGGTGTTCATTAGAAGTTCGTGAAGAGAAAAGTAACGAAATAGTGTCTATGCGATGCGCACCAAAAGTATCGCAATCATTACATTAGGAATAGCTGCGAGTGCAGATGCTACGATTCATTAAGGTAGGTTATCCCCAAAATGTATTTATGTGCATTGCTCAGAATATATTGCAATATATTTAGTCCAGCTAGGCCATATCGCAAGACAGAACCCAGAATAAAGATCCAAAGCGCCGACAGGACGTGCTGGGCCCAAGCACCTCCTGTGAGCACTTGTACCCGTATATACACACACCTCCTCGGCGTATAGAAGGCCATGTCGTATACAAAGTACTTCATAATTTGAAGCGAATAAGTCAACGTGTGAAGTAATATTGATTTTAACTGCACCTAACAAGATTTACAGCTTATGTAATCAGCTAAACATCCACAGGAATGACGATGATAAATGCAATAAAAACGTAAGTCACAGTTTGTTAAATGTGCTGCAAATTTTGTATGCAAAACCCCGTAGATATGTGGAGAAGCGTCTGTGGGCCAGACTGTCCGCTGTTTGAATGAGATGCTTTGGTAACACTAGTATAGCCTGACAAGGGCTATCAGTGGCCATCTTGAAATTCACTAGGAACAGTGCTACTGAGATAGATATGGGGGGTTTAACATCTCAAAACCACCATATGATTATGGGAGACGCCGTAGTGGAGGGCTCCAGAAATATCAACCATCTGGGGTTCTTTAACATGCACCCAAAGCTGAGCACACGGGCATACAGCGTTTCCGCCTGCATTGGAAATGTAGCTGCCGCAGCCGGGATTCAATCCCGCAACCTGTGGGTCAGCAGCCGAGTACCTTAGCCACTAGACTACCACGGCGTGGTGAACAGTGCTGCTGCGAACCCGAATTCAACTATTGTGAAGGGTTAGCTAAAATTGTCATGAACTGGCACGTGAAATATTCAAGGCCGTGTTAAAATTACAATGCCGCGTTGAAAGGTAGATGTGGAAGCAGTTCCTCTGCTTTATTAACTGCCAGAAAATTGTGTACCATTCTGCTAGCATATTGTCGCGAGAGGAAACGATAGGCAGGAACTCGAAGTGGAGGACTGTTTACTCAGCCACAGCTGCCATTGTGTTGGCATTACCATGGGTAATGCCAACACAGCGTGGCATTACCCTCTCCCCAAAGAGAAAAAAAAGAAGAAGAAGCATCGCATGAATGCCACGGCTGCGAAAAACAACGAAAGGTAGACAGAAATGTCGGTGTCCTTTGAAAAGAAAAAAAGACGGGATGAAAAATAAAGAAGCAAGAAAGTAATGCACAACTGTCTTGAAGGCTATTGCCACATCACAAATTTCTTGATTTGCAGTCAACGCGAATAGTACGGCTTTATCCTGGAAACGTGAACCACATCCGAAGAGCGTGGTCTGCGAGAACGGTGTGACGTGTCGACGAGGATAACTTCGTAGTTCACTTCGCCGAGGCGATGAAGAACTCGGTAGGGTCCGAAGTACCGACATAACAATTTTTCTGAGCGTCGCCGTTGACGTATAGGAGTCCAAACCCAGACTAGGTCACCGGGTTCGTAAATTACTGCTCTGTGGTGGGTGTTGTACCGGCGAGCATCTTGATCTTGCCGCGATAAAATGCGAAAGCGCGCCAGCTGTCGGGCGTCTTCGGCACGCTGAACAAATACATCTGCGTCCGGGGTAATCGTGTCCGGCAGAGTTGGTTGCAGCATGGTGTCAAGCATTGTGGTTACGTCGCGGCCGTAAACCAGACGAAAAGGAGCAAAGCCGGTGGTTTCCTGCAAAGCCGTATTGTAGGCAAATGTTATATACGGGAGGATTTCATCCCTATTCTTCTGATCCTTGGCGACATACATCGAAAGCATATCTGCAATCGTTTTGTTAAGGCGTTCGGTTAACCCGTTAGTCTGCGGGTGGTACGCAGTTGCTCTTCGGTGCGTCGTGCCACTCAGCAACAAGATCTTTCGCAGCAACTGTGCCGTAAAAGCAGTACCACGATCTGTGATGACGACAGCGGGAGCACCGTGGCGGAGAACGATGTTCTTGATGAAAAAGTCAGCCACCTCGGAAGCTGTTGCTCGCTGGGCGGCTTGTGTTTCGCAGTATCTGGTCAAGTAGTCGGTGGCAACCACAATCCAGCGGTTACCAGCCGTAGACTTCGGAAATGGGCCGAGTAGATCCATCCCGACCTTTTCAAAAGGTGCATGAGGGGGTCGCAAATGCCGAAGAAGACCGGCTGGTTTCGTCATTGGAGTTTTGCGGCGCTGACAGGCTGTGCATGTCTTGACGTACTGCCGGACGGTTTTCATAAGTTTCCGCCAGTGGTATTTGTCTTTGATCTGCGCCAGAGTACGCGCGAAGCCAAGTTGCCCAGACGATGGCTCGTCGTGACAAGCACGCAAAATATCGTCGCGGAGAGCAGAAGGAACGACAAAGAGGTAAACTGTTTTCGTTGAATGAAAGTTACGCTTGTAGAGGATGCCTTGGCGTAGACAGAAAGATGACAAATCACGCACGAACTGACGTGGGGGTTGCGGGAGACGTCCTTCAAGGTATTCGATCAGTGGTTGTAATTCTAAGTCTTCGCGTTGCTGCTCAGCCACGTTTAATGTTGCGAGAACAGCAAGGCTGCTGAAGTCTTCATCATTGTCTTCTTCAGTGACCTCGACGGGTGCACGGGAAAAACAGTCAGCGTCGGTGTGTTTCTGACCAGACTTATAAACCATCATTATATCGAATTCTTGTAACCGAAGGCTCTATCTTGCGAGACGGCCCGAAGGATCTTCCAGATTCGCTAGCCAGCAGAGAGAGTGGTGGTCACTGACGATTCGGAAGGGGCGTCCGTACAAGTAGGGCCTGAATTTTGTTATGGCCCATACAACCGCCAGACATTCTTTTTCAGTCGTCGAGTAGTTCTTTTCCGCAGATGACAACGTGCAGCTAGTGTAGGCGATGACGCGTTCCACGCCATCTTGATATTGCACGAGAATAGCTCCGAGGCCGAGATTGCTCGCGTCAGTGCGGACTTCTGTGTCTGCTTCGGTGTCGAAGTGACCTAGGTTCGGTGGCGTTTGTAGGCGTTGTTGAAGGTCGCGGAAAGCGCCGGATTGTTTGAGGCCCCAGACGAAGGCGACGTCGTCATTGACGAGTTGTTGTAGAGGGTCGGCGATTTTCGAAAAGTTCGGCACGAAGCGGCGGTAATAAGCACAAAGTCCCAGAAAGCGGCGTACATCATGCTTTGTTTTCGGTATCGGGAACAAAGCAACTGCCATAGCCTTGTCAAGATCGGGGCGAACACCACTGCTGCTGACAATGTGGCCAAGGAATTTCAGTTCCTCATATCCAAAACAACATTTTTCCGGTTTCAGAGAGAGGCCGGCAGTGCGAATAGCCAGAAGAACCGCCTCAAGCCGCTCAATGTGCTGTTCAAAAGTTGTAGAAAAAACGACTACGTCGTCTAAATACACTAAACAAGATTACCACTTCAAGCCACATAAAACTGTGTCCATCATTCGTTGGAACGTAGCTGGAGCGGAGCACAGGCCAAAAGAGAGTACTTTAAATTCATAGAGACCGTCCGGTGTAATAAACGCTGTTTTTTCTCGGTCCCGTTCATCTACTTCAGTCTGCCAATATCCGCTACAGAGATCCATGGAAGAGAAGTAACGGGCGTGTCGCAGGCGATCCAAGGAGTCATCAATACGAGGAAGAAGATATACGTCTTTTTTCGTTATCTTGTTCAGTTTGCGGTAGTCGACGCAGAATCGTAATGAACCATCTTTCTTTTTAACCAGAACAACTGGTGACGCCCAAGGACTAGTCGATGGTTGAATTACGTCATCGTCGAGCATTTGTTTTACTTGATGACGTATAGCATCTTGCTCCTTCTGCGACACGCGCTAAGCATGTTGGCGCACGGGTTGCACGTTGGGCTCAGTGATAATTCTGTGCTTGATTAAAGGAGTCTGCCAGACTTTCGAAGTAGTGGCAAAACAGTCACTAAAGGATGAGAGGAGACTGAGGAGCCTTGCCCTCTTAGGTTCTTCCAACTGGCGATTGACGTTGAGGCGACTAGTCACGTCAGTATCGCAGCTGTTCTCAGTCGAGATCGTCGTAATCAAAGGGAAGGCGTCCAAATCATTTAATGCCTCCAAGTAAGCTCTGGTTGTGCGTTTCGCAAAATGCCCGTGTTCTCCACTGAAGTTCGTAACTAAAACCATAGTCTGGCCATTTTGCAGTTGAATGAGGCTTCGAGCAATTGCCACTTCCCTATCAAGCAATAACGTCAGGTTACTTTTGGCAATGCCCGTAATTGACTGCTTCCGTGGACACTCCACAAGCACGAAGATACTACTTTGAGGTGGCAACGTGACGCAATCATCGACTACGCGTAAGGCCACGCCACGATGTTCATTCTCGATGTCGGAATCTGGAGAAACACAGTTAACAAAACTGACGAACAAATCACGCAGAATAATTATCGCTGCATACTCTTGTAGAAAATCCATTCCCAAAATGACCGGCCGAGAACAATTGGGCAGTACAAGGAATGATGCTACAAAAGCCGACGCACAAATCTCAAGCCTGGCGGTGCACCTTCCTATTGGGGATACGAGGTGTCCTCCAGCGGTGATTAGTTGAGGGCCGTCCCACGTTGTCAGCACCTTGTGTAGACGGGTGGCCAATGAAGCACTCATCACCGAGTAATCAGCTCCCGTGTCGACAAGCGCAGTCACCGGATAACAGTCGACGGAAACAGTAATGGCAGCGGACGTTCTGTTGGCGGTTTCACAAACAGGCTTTAACGGCACGTCGAAGGCAGCGGCGGAGGGTATTTGTCGGTTCGCGTGACAGCGGCCTCACCTCCGGAGGTCGCCGTTTTCAGTTTCGCCGGCGTGGGCTTGCGCCACTGACACCAGGGGACCCAAAGGCGGGTCGGGCGCGGTGCGTTGATGTGGACGGACGGGGTGATGGTGACCGTGACTGTCGTCGCGGCGGGACAGGGGTGTGATGATTACCCTCCAAGTAATCCGCGATTTCCTGTGGGCGCTCACCATAACGTGGACAACGAGCATCTGGGTCGAATCGTCGTAGGCCTATTCGTCGGTAGTAACAGTCGCGGTACATGTGTCCAACTTCGCCACAATGGTAGCACAAAGGACGATTGTCGGGTGCACGCCAGACGGTGGACTTCCGCGGGCCAGGACGAAAATCGGTCTGAGAAGGCAGGCGACGGGCTTGACTTTGAAAGCGTCTGGGGGTCCCGGTAGGTGCATGAACCAAATGTGCCGTCGGTGGCGTAGAGACGCGTAGGGCATCCGCGTAGGAAAGCGTGGGAGGTTCGACTTGGGATGGTGGTGCGGAGTGAACGAACTGCCTGATTTCGTTCCGAACGACGTCCGTAAGAGCAGCGCTACTGGGAGGGGACGCTGCATAAAATTTCCGAAGTTCTTCTCGTACAACTTGCCGTACGAGTTCTGTGAGGACCTCCCTGTTATCACCTCCTGGTATAAGCGAGCACGCAGCGGACATGGCCGTCTGACGCTCATACTGCGACACCCGCTGCCGAAGCATGCGCTCCATAATTGTGGCCTCACGTATGGCCTCGGACACGGTCGTAGGAGGGTTGCGCACAAGGCCCGCAAAAAGTTGCTCCTTTATGCCTCGCATTAGCAGGCGCACTTTCTTGTCTTCTGACATGTGGGGGTGAGCCCGTCGAAACAATCGCGACATTTCTTCGACAAACATGGCGACGCTCTCGTTCGGCTTTTGAAATCGCGAAGAGAGTGCCTGCTCCGCTCTCTCTTTCCGTTCGGGGTTACTGAACGCCTCGCGAAGCTGCCGATGGAACTCCTGCCAACTTGTGAATGAGGTTTCGTGGTTCTCATACCACACTCTTGCTGCGTCTAAGAGGGAGATATACACGTTCTTCAACTTACGGCGATTGTCCCAGTCGTTGATGGCAGCGACCCGGTCGAAATGGTCAAGCCAGTCTTCGACATCCTCACCGGCATCCCCGTGGAATGGGTTGGGTGTGCGAGGCGTGTTAATGACACAGGATACGCTAGCGAGTGGGTCATGCTCGGTTTGGGTTGCGGATGTGGCAAACATTGTCCTCACGGAACTTGCCAAGGGGCCGTACTGCGGTGGTAGTCCTTGAAGGCGGCGGCTGCTTCGATAGATATCAGCAGATCCTGGTGCACTGGCGGTGGTTGCTTCTGGTTCAGGACCAGCAGGCATAAGACGTTGCAGTACAGTACCCCGCACGTCCACCAGTCTGTCGCGAGAGGAAACGATAGGCAGGAACTCGAAGTGGAGGACTGTTTACTCAGCCACAGCTGCCATTCACTTCTTCGCTCTCGTCTTCTGCCCCCAACACAGCGTGGCAATATATTATTAGCCATTGCTGAGAAGCTCTCTAAGACTTTTGCATTATTGAACATTTGATGTCTTTTTTTAAAAGTCTTCCTCTATCTGTTCTCGATTACTTTGAGGATGTCTCATACATTTTTGTAGTAGTTAACGTTCTTCGCCACAATTAACTGCAGTTGCTCGTAAGTTTCACGTTTGGATGAATGCGTGCATTTGATTTCTTGGCCTTTAGCGCTGTTTCCCCTGTGAATAATTATTTCATGACTTTGTAATCTTTTTATTGCAAACAATTACTGAACAAACGTCGGATCTTTCTATGCACCTCCTGTAGTCTGATGATGCGTGAGCACATAAACGTTTTCGCCCCAAACAATGCACTCGAAGAGGAACGCTAACATTCACAGCCCTAAAGAAAGGAAAAAAAGTGGTTGCCTTTCGAAGCAAGTAGCTAGGTGCGGTGCATAGTGCCATTTTGTACGCATTGATGATTGTTGACTTGCGCGACCAACGTTGCTGCAAGTGGTATTTATGAACCCATATATTTGTAATCACCGCTGTCTTTTGGGATAACGGCAATCTCGCTTTGAAAGCACTAAACACATTTTAACGTGACACTTTGAGTGACCTAGTTGCGCAGAAACATGCGTCGGCGGGAATGGCCTACAGTTACGGCTAGCTTGATGTTATCATGTAGTGTGCAACGACTTATCGATGATCTTTCCACATAGGAAAGTAACCACGTCTAATGGGAAACCGGATGTCAAATGAAATAGCTTTCCAAACACACCACAGGGCTACGAGAAACACTTACACTCCCAGGTTTTTTTACTGATACATCTTTAGTGAAGCCAAGAAAGGGACGACCACGACAACTAAGTTGGTAGAGCATCGGGCGTGATATAAGAAGATTACCCGTTAGATAACAGCCGGCGTCAAGTAACCTTATCATCAGTTATCTGTTTTTTTACACCTATATCATAATCAATGTATTGAACTCAAGCCGACTCAACTAACGTGTTCAACGTTCTGTTGCTTCATTATCTGTTTATGTTCGGTACGTTCTACATAGATGTATACGCGCAATATGCGAGAACTTGCTGTCTATAGAACCTGCACATTTTCATTTCCTTAATGTCTGCATACAATAGTAGTGGGATATCTACAGGCATATATCTGTTTTTACTTAAATTAGCATTATTTTTGGAGTAGGAAGCAGGCCCAAGTTTGACGCCCAGCTGAATGATTCACTAAAATATTGCGCCATCTACAGTTTAATAAGATTCGCGCTCAATTCTCATTATTCGTTCGTTAGAAAAAGAATGTTATCGTACGCCATGCAGATCGTTTTTGTACATTTAGTGGTCATCAGTTCATTTTTATTGCGACATAGAAACGGACAGAGATCGTTCTTTTGGAGGGTCCCGGTGTCTTTGCAAACGAATGAAGCCTTGCGTTTTTTTTTGTGGTTTACTGCCAACTATTGCTAGAATTTATTTGAGACAAGCTACTGAAAACATATTATTGATCGAAACCTACCATTCCTAATGCAGCCGTGTTGAAGGAGGCGGAGAAGGAAAGGGAGGGTAGAAGAGAAAGTCAAGCAGAAGCATGTCCCCTTAGGTAGCCCGTGAGTGCACCCATGAGGAAAAGTATTCACCATTAGACACTTTTCGAAGGTAAAATTGCCTTGCCGATTACTCTGAAAGACAGTCCAGGTCAACTTCTTGACAATGGTGAAAGCAATAGACTGAAAGACCATTATGAAAGTGTTCTAAGACCAAAGGCGTGAAGTACATCATGTGGGTAACTCTTAAAATTCTCAAACATTTGGGTTGCGATGCTTAAAACACCGAGAAAAGCATCAGCGCATTAGTGGTTCAGCCGTTGAAGAAAGCACAGCTTGAAAAAACTGTATCCAAAAATCATATAAGAAGATTTTAAAAAAACAATGACACAAAATGTATCGTGCACTGCAGCAGACGCGCACTGATTTGAACCACCCCTTCGATTGCAATATTTCAACGAAAAGTTGTCAGAATACATTCCTTTTTCACTTCGGCGATTCCTTGTGTTCATAAATCACTCGTGATGCTTTATTTTTTATATCTTGTGTTTTCGTGTGTGTGTTTATAAGTATGTCTTTGTGTATACTTTGTCATTACTAAGAAGGCCCGCTCTTGTCGTGTCGCCAAGTCGTTCGTCACACAAAATGACCCACGAACACCATTGGCAACGCGACAAAAATTTTGTCCCTAGCCGGTGTCGATAAGACGGAAGCATTTGGCGATCGATGGAAGTGGGGCCGTAGTCACGTCTGTTCACTTTAACGGCACTTTTGACTCACCTAGTTCAACTTCGTGGTCTTTTTCTTCGTGCCAAGTAGACGTTATGCGACAAACAGCTCTCGGGAAAAAAAATCTAAGTCATCGATGACGAGGCGACTATTAGAAGGAAGCGCAATCCAAGCGTCATCAGCGATCTACAGCACGTGCCTAGGCAAGCAGGAACGTTCGCATGCTCCAACAGCACAAGCTGAAGAAAACGTTCGCAAAAAAAGCGCCGGTGGTTAGATCGATCCGAGCTGCCACAAGAGGCTACAGCTCCCCTCTTCTAAAGCTTGAAATCAATTTTCGTGCTGCACAGTGTTAGAAGGCTTAGCAAAGCGCTCGAGCGCGATTCATTATTCTACGGGGACACTGCAGGCGTGCTGTGTAAAAAAAGCACGACAATGTGCAAGCGCCTGCGTAAAACTGTTGATTTAAATTTTTCGTTTGTTCGTTTTTTGGTTTTATTTCTGCACGACCTACCTTTTCTAGAGCACTCGCAAAGGCCGAAAAATACCCTGTTAGTGTTACCCTGCTCACTTCCGCCCTTGAGGGATGATCATTACGGCGGACAAAAGCGCGCTATTCTTGAACCAGGAAAAGGGTGGGTGAAAACAGTTCCTCATAGAGCACCACGCTAAAGATCCGGATGCTTTTTCTTGGTTTGGCTGTGTCACCATCCAGGCTGAACACACCGAATGAAGTATTTAATTTAATTTGAGAGATAAAATCACTGTTACTAGAATTGGCAGTTGATTTGTGGCCTCTGGACCTTGCTCATATTTTGGGATTTATTGTGGTTTCACACGCACCCAAATATGGGTGCACTCTAGGGAGTAATAAATCGAAAACACTATGCGGCTGACAAAAGAAACCATTGCGAACCAGCTACAATAAACTAAAGTCGTTCACAATGAGCCTTCGGAGTGTGGGCACTCGCGATGCAGTCATTATTGAAGATTACGTGAACTCTGATAATTGTCACTATGTGTAGTCATCTTTTAAGTGTATGAACTTCATTTAAATACAATATAACTGTGATAAATTGAAGCCCGCTTAGGTGACAGAGGGGGCTTCGAAATGAATACAGTTCGGGTATTCAGAGAATCCAGCAAAGCAGGCTTTTGATAGGTTTACTGTCTGAATGAAAACTTCTGTAAAGGCAATTCTTTTCTGCCTGGGCTACTCCTCACGACGAGAAATATCTGGACTTTTCAAATTCTGCAATAGGACACATCTCACTGCAAGAATTGCTCAGCAACATTGAATACCAGTTCGATTACGGGACACCATGCGGAGCCCTTCAGCTCTGACGTGCGTAGTCATTCTGTTTTTTCGTTGTTTCACAGATCCAAGTTCTGAATGCACGTAAGCCATATATTCAGAACCCAAGTCAAATGAACAGCGTCATCGCCAGCATACCTAACAAGAGCGAGCTCTTAAGGTCAAGTGGTGAAATTCGTCCATCATTATGAAACACTGTTAAACCAAAGGCCAGCTTTAGTTCTTTTGTTCCAGGTCGTCGTATGTAATGAACCAGTGACTATTTAGAACAACCGTCAAATAGCATGTTTTCTAACTTTCTGCGTCATTCTTAAAAAATATCTCAGCGACCAACGAAGACTGCTGCTTATCATTTCCATAAGTCCGGTTTGAGGGTAAGGCACGGACAGAAAAAAAAAACAAGCCGCATAAAAGACAAGTTAATATAGCACGAAAAATACGGCACAGGCCGGATTCGAGGAACATGTTCGCATTGTGTTTGTGTCTACAAGCGTGTTATTTCCGTGCGGTAGACCCACAAGTAGTGTTTAGTGCACATTAACACGTTTATTTTAATCCTACCTTGTAACTCTATGGTAACGCGAATATCTTTTTTTGCAATATTTTCGTTAATTATGAATTTAATAAATGTTGCAGACCAATACAGCTACAAGACAAAAAATATAAACATAAGCACTTGAAATAAAATGCAAATCTATTAGGAAACCAGAAACAAAACACACTATAACACAACAAATCAAATAGAAATGGAAGGATGAAAATGATAATAAAGAAATGGAAACAAAAAAATGGAAAGATAAACGACGCTACCGCAACACATTGACGCTCTAATTTACAGAAAGAAGGCTAAATTTAGTTAGAAAATTCTACTTCAACATTGCCTCATGGAAAAAAGTACATCTGAAAGGCGTTAGTTTCACCAAAGCCTTCGAGTAAAACAAAGTAGAGTCGCTCTATATGCTCGCTACGGGAACAGAGTAGCGCATAGTTCCACCATCTTGCCTAGTTAGACAACCTAGCTACGCGGCGAAGCTGCGCTCTCATTTTGCTTTAGGCATGTGGACTTGATTTAAGCCTACCCGCAATCGATGAAGCGGTGATGCCTCTGCAAGAGGTCTGTCTGTGCTAGAAACTTACTATATTTCGAACTGTATAGTATAATGGCACTGGCGAACAAGAAATAAAAGGACAGCTTGATCCGCAAGCTAAGTCAGAAGAATGCCGCACTGTACTCTCACGGTGAAACTTGATCGATCAAATCGGTTCTTTTTTTATTTTCATAAAACTAGCGCATAAATGCATTTATGTCAAAAAAATTTCCATTGTTGACCCGAAATCACAATTGTTCTTTTACATCTCCTTGACTAAAGTGATGCGGTATTGATCTAAATCATATATGCCTTAAAATATTAAGCCATTCGAAACCAATGTGTAAGGACGGTTAGGAACAGAATTCAACCTCAGCTTGCCAACATTGATGAACGGCACGAAGACGCTGTTTGATGACCAGATTCTATATTAGTATGTGCTGTAGTGGACCTCGCGAAAAGTTGAAATCTACATAGGAATGTGGTCTTGAATAAGCTTGTAGTTAATAAGGTGCGGTTGTTTTAAGCAACAAAACTAGACCAACGTGAAATTCGGCTATGAAGTCATGCACATGTGTCTCGTGAAGAATACTGGGATCTAAAATTGCTGTACATAGAGCTAGGGTTGTTTTGCGGAATACTTTACACTGCCATTCTTACATATGATGATTTTGCAGCTTAAAAAATTGGCTCCTTGAACATTATTTTATCGTTCTTGCTGCTTTGTAGCTGCACTTTCACCTTGTTGTTATTCAAGCATACCAGCATCCTCTTACGAATAGAAAACTTGTGTTTTACGAAAGTGACGAGAAAGAATGAAGCTGAAGTAAATCACGAATAGCACCAGAGTATAGTTTCAGTGTTGTTAGGCGAAATACAGCAAAATTTCGGCTACTTAAGATCGAGATATATGAGTTTATTCATGGCAATTACATTGTGGCTTTTGAAAGACCTTTGTGATTTCAAAAGTGCTCGGATACATTCAGGAAATTTCTTTACGTTGTCTATAGGAATCGGCTTACAGTGGAATCAGTAACGGCGCATCTGCGTCGAGTAAACGAAAGATTTTGCAGCTCGTTTCAGAGTGTTTTATTTCTTCTATTGTGAAAAAGGTACACGAGTGGCCTTCATTCGAAAACCAATGATGCTTTATGACATCTCGATCAAAGAATGGCCCATTTGTTACGCGATAATTGACAAGTTTCTTGGCGTAATCATTGACAGGGACCTCTGCTGGAGCCTGTGCGTGGTCTCTATGAAGGAGTGCTTTACGGCAATTTTCAAGCTGTTGAAGTTTGTGGCAGGAAAACTGGAAAATGACAGTAGAGGCGGTACTGGAGAACTACAGAATGCTGTTTCTCGGTTTTCTGAGATAAAGCCCGCGTGTGGTGAACAATACTAACAAAACAAATATAAGGGTTTTGCAGGCAGTCCAAGTGCAAGCACTCCGAGTGTGCCTTGGTTTTCCCAAATGTACGCCGACAGAGGCAACCATTGCGATTGCTCATGACCATCCAATGCAGACTCACATTTCAGTGGAGGTCCTGACGTACTTACTACTGTCCTCAGTTGAGGTGAGGACAGTAGTAAGTACGTCATATTTTGCACGTGGTTACTACTGTCCTCACCTTGCCATACTGCCTTCAGACAGACGCCAAGCTTCGTTCGATAAGTTGTCAAATACAACGCCGAATTTCTCTCCGGCTTAACCATGGCGTCTAAACTATCGATTCCCCCATGATTTCATACTCGACGCACAGTGCCTCTGAATGTGCCAGGAAACCAATAAAAATTTAAAATGTCGTCGCCTGTGCTAAAGCAACTTTCTGCTTTTTTTGCACGAGAGGTATGGGGACAGTGTACACATATATATAGTGATGGTTGCACAAACCTCCTGTCTTCGTCCGGTGCAGTGGTTGTCCCAACAAGAGTTATGACCATCGGCTTTAAAACTGAGTACCCCATGACGTCGAAAGATAAGGATCTAATGGTGGGGTGGGCTGCCATTTTTTTATCAATCGTGAACTTCCTATACAGAAGTCGATTTTCACCGACGCCAAGGCACCCCTACAATCTGTACTATCTGCACTGCGTCCCGGGCCATACAAGCAGCTCGTATTTGAAGTTCGGCCTCTCATTTAAGCATCACATGAGAAAGGTCACTACGTGACGTTTCAGTAGCTTCCAAGTCACAGCAGCATCAGAGAAAACGAACACGCCGATAATGCAGCTCGGGCTGCTCTTGATGGCACACGTGAGGATGCCATACTAATTTAAAGGTCTGACATGGCCAGGAGCTTTTGAGGTCTTGCACAGAAGATATCGCTCTATTTGTGGTACCCACCAAGCAGCCAGATCAACCGGATCAATCATCAACATGACCTGCACTGTTTGCTATATCTCTATGTGCCGAGTTGCCTGCACCAAAGAGAGGCCAGACTTGTTATCGTTCATGGTTAAGTGCGTCATTTACGAAATCATCTTTGTTCCTCATTGCAATGACCGACAGTGATTTCTGCGACACATGTCACTGTGAGTAGATGCTACTCCGCAAACTGTGTGACTGTCGAGTCTACAATGTGCAGAGAGAATCACTGGCGTCCATTATAGCGCACTTTCACAATAGACAAATGCGCAGTGAATCTGTTCTAGCATGTCGTCGGCAAATGACATTTCAGTTAAAGTCGACAAAGAAACCGCTGAGATTTATGAGGAAGACGGGCCTGGTCAAGCGGCTGTGAGAGTTATTTCGCGTCCCACGCCAAATTATCGGACTCTTATTGACTAGATGCTTGTGTAGGTGTGGTGGGAAATGCCATCAATCTGTTCCTTTCCTCTCTTTCCTCTCCTATTAAAGACGATAGTCTTTCTTGGGGACCTTCAACGCAAAAATTTTGGTCTGTTTGTCTGTCTGTCTGTCACTTTGTCTGTTGTCCGTCCTTAACGGTACTTCAAACGATACCCTAAAAGGCAGACCCCATCCGCAGCGTCCACCAATATCGCTCAAGTTCTAGCGTTCATACTTGTGCGATTGTCAATTCAAAAGCGATTCTTGCACGTATCTGAGGCACCTTAACAATACGTCGAAATTCTGTATCTGTGCCTTTATACTGGAAAAGACATAGATAAATAATTCTAAGTACCGTAGAATTCATCACGCTGCCGTGCGCTGAAATGCTTGCATGAAAGTGCAAGTGTTTCCAAAGCTTTGCTAAGACGACACGGTGGCGGCACCTAACCGTCACCTTGCGTTTTTCACCTTATCGCCTACAAGACGGCCGCACACGCCACGCGCTTCATTTTCCAAGATAACTGCCAGATAGCGCTCATTTCTCACATGTGACGTGACTCGATGCACTCGTGGGCCTCCGCTGTACACTCGAGGCACTCTGACGCAGCGCCTCCAGAATACCATTCACCGATTTTCTTGCGCAGAACATCAGACAAACGTTTTGTTCACCCTCTTCAGACGCAGGACTATCGTCTTTCGACGACATTTGCAGTGTACCATGCAGATACGGGGCTTTTTTTTTCAAACTCCCTTTGCCAAGTGTAGGGCAGCAAACCAGTTATTCTAGACAGGTTTACCTCACTACCTTTCCTTCTCTACGATTCTCTTTTGTAGTAAAGCACATTTTCTTACTCCACATTTTCCCGCATATTAAACGCGGTGCAGAGTGGCGCAGCGGAAGCATGCTGACCCCATAACCCAGAGGTGAACTCCTTCTTTGATTCTCCCCCATCTCTTTTATACGTGTAGGGTCTGTAATCCTGGAGTGTTTGTCCTCCCTACCTTTACATTGGTACCATTTACTTCTCTCCTGTCTTGTGAATTACTCGGATGTCACTTATAAAGAATTTTACCAGGTGCCAAGTGTCATGGAATACTAAGTACCATGTTTTGCAAAGAATGCGATGGTAACGTGACTACGTTGTAATTTTTTATTCAACGAAACGTTATAAGGAGGAGGAGGAAGAAGGAAGGAGAAAAATTAGGGAGACAGGGAAAAACGTGGCACTTGAGATGTGTATAAATGTACTCGAAGATACATGTTGAACAGTCGCATACAACCAGTTTACCGTTGCCTATAACCATGTTCATATATAAATATATATATATACATACATATATATATATATATATATATATATATATAAACATTCTGGAAGGAATCTACAGGGGATAAACTGCTACCATAGTGCTTCATAAAGAAAGCAACAGAATACCAATCATGAAGGGTGTAAGGCAGGGGGGCACAATCTCCCCAATGCTATTTACAGCGTCCTTACAGGAGGTTTTCAGAAGCCTAGAATGGGAACAGTTAGGGATAAGAGTTAATTGAGAGTACCTCAGTAATCTGCGCTTCGCCAATGACATTGCACTTCTGAGTAACTCAGGGGACGAATTGCAACTCATGATTACGGAGTTAGACAAGGAGAGCAGAAAGGTGGGTCTTAAAATTAATCTGCAGAAAACGAAAGTAATGTACAACAACCTCGGAAAAGAGCAGTGCTTCGAGATAGGTAATAGTGCACTTGAAGTTTTAAAAGACTATGTCTTCTTAGGGCAGGTAATAACCGTGGAGCCAAACCACGAGATTGAAGTAACTAGAAGAATAAGAATAGGGTGGAGCACATTTGGCAAGCACTCTCAAATTATGACAGGCAGACTGCCACTATCCCTCAAGAGAAAGGTACATAAAAGCTGTATCTTGGCGGTACTTAGCTACGGAGCAGAAACCTGGAGACTTACAAAGAGGGTTCAGCTTAAATTGAGGACGACGCAGTGAGCAATGTAAAGAAAAATGACAGGTGTAACCTTAAGAGACAAGAAGAGAGCAGAGTGGATTAGGGAACAAACAGGGGTTAAGGATATCATAGCTGAAATCAAGAAGACGAAATTGACATTGGCCTGGCATGTAGCGCGTAGACAGGATAACCGCTGGTCATTAAGGGTGACTAACTGGATTTTCAAAGAAGTCAAGCGGGTTAGGGGGAGACAGAAGGTTAGGTGGGCAGATGAGATTAAGAAGTTTGTGGGTAAAAAATGGCAGCAGCAAGCAAAGAACCGGGTTAACTAGCGGAACATGGGAGAGGTCTTTGTCCTGCAGTGGACATAGTCAGGCTGATAATGATGATGATGGTGATGATGATAACAATGCCAATCGAAGCACGGGCAATAAAAACAACAGATGCGGTAAGCTGATATACAGAGCTTTCGCTTGTGAAACTGTTAGCCCTGTAAAGTGCTACGTAAACCAACTACAGTACATAGTGCTTGAGTATAAAATACACGTTAACCTGTTAGGACTCCTTCATCTTAGGAACGAATAGTGCCACACATGTCCCCTTCTGTTTATGTTTTATGTCACCGGGTCATTTCAGGTGTAGATAATACGTTGTGCAAACCACGCCACAATTTCTGAAATAATTTCATGCTATTTTTACAAGATAATGTAGGACTGTGAACGAAAGCACGAAAACCTGAGTTTATTCTCGAACGAACGAGGCCCCCAGCGGCAATGCTTGAATGTTCGCTGCCGCATGTGTGAATACCAACGCACCACAGATCAGATCATCGACGGCCGATAGTCTGTTCACCGTTATCAGTGACAGATCATATTCGTGCAGTGTAACTTTCAGTATCGCGGCCAAACCTTCGGCAAAATAAAGAGTTTCTTCTTTGACACGCCGACTGTCGCCTTGTTTACCATAACAGAGTTGTAACTGTCTTGAGTCAACTGTAAACACAATTGACGTAAGGTCAACTGTAAACAGAGTTCAAGGTTTACCACATTTCACCTACATATATCGGGCCTTGTACAAAGCAGTTTCAAGACCTGAAGTGGCTCTGTGATGCAATACTTGATTGCCATAGACTGCTGGGGTTCGATTTCTTCTGGACCTCTCACCTCTGTGCTTTGCCTTCGTCGCGTCAACGTTGGCCTTGTTAGTTCCTAACACCCTCGCATTTAAATTACCAATGTCTGTCCTCGCAGTTCCTCGGTAGAAATAAATTGTAAAACACCTCAGGGGCATAACCGCATACTAAGGCCGGTGGTACATGATTATAACCTACAAATGTCTGAAGGAATAAGTTGAACGACAACGTGGCGGGATTCTACGTTAAATACGTTATGACCAGACAGTCATATTTGTCAAATTCTCTTCCCTGCCATAAACTTTGGTCGTCCTCAAGTTAAGAAGGCTCTAACTAGAGCAAACGTAGGTGGCTAGATAGATAGATAGATAGATAGATAGATAGATAGATAGATAGATAGATAGATAGATAGATAGATAGATAGATAGATAGATAGATAGATAGATAGATAGATAGATAGATAGACCAAAGTACTTGCAGTACGCCGAAAACTTTTAAGCATTTCACAGTAATTGGCCGTTACAGTACCTCATGATTTGAGTTCTGAGCCCATCTTCGTGTTGGGGCAACACCTACTGCGTTTGAAGTTATCGCTATTCGCAATGGCCGCTATTTACCATTTGGTACATAGTGTTAAGTGAACTACCAGCGCTGGAATTCTACGCGCAACGCTGTGCATTGCCGACGTCGTGAATTGAGCTTAATTCCGACTGCGCTCGAGGGCATATACAGACACCATCCTTTGCATTGGAGCATTGCACGCGTCGTGAATCAAGTGACACTCCGACAGCCCCGTTGCTACAAGCAAAGCCAGCAGCAGTGCACGTGCCAGTGTTGCGTGCTCATGAGCTTCGATTGAGGTGGTAGCGTGCGTTAGAGGCCACTGAGTTGTGGTAACGAGATGATCATGGCTTTTGTCATCGAACCTATTCCTTCTAGTGAGGAGACGCACTCTTGCAGCACAGACGGAGGCTGATTTACATCTCCTGTAAATCGCGAAAAAGAAGCGGAAGGAAAAAATGTACACCAGTCTTAGGCTTATATAGCCAGCCTTCAGACAACCCTGAGGCACCTGGTGTTTGCAGCTCTCGTCAATCGAATGGCTCGATGACCCGACGGCGAGGATGAGAGTCTGGCAGGATGAAAGGGAAGGGAAGAGTGTCATTGTGTCCCGGGGAGATGGGTGCGCTTCCTGTTCTCCACTTCAAGGGCCATCAAAGTATAATATCAGACTAACAGCACTACGCCAGGTAAGTTGGTTGAGACGCCTGCTCGATTGTTCTCTTTCAAAAACAGTCCGTTGCTGCTGCACGACCGCGCAGGCATGAATATTGCCCCTTGAGGGCAAACACTGGACAGGCCGGCGCTGCTGTTGCTTGGACGTAGTAAACGACGTCACTTCACTCGCCCATGCTTTCGTCAGTGCAGCGAGTTTCTTTCGACCCCGAGGCAGTTCATTTTCCAGCCTACCAGTTTCTTGTCGCTCGATACCGGAGTGCCGGGCTCACTCTGCGGGCCTGTAATCTGAGAGAGTCATTGCAAAACGTCGCCGAAGTGAGATACGTTTAAATTGGGGAACAACTCAGCGTTATTCCTTAGATTTGCAGCTCAGTAAGCGCCTACAGTTTTTTATAGTGGCTGTGTATCCGCAAATGTATAGCGTCCGGAAACGGAGTTTAGGAGAATGTTCAGTATTAGGTACCACGTCGTAATTCGCAGATATGTAGGCATAGGAATATGTAACCATTATTTGCCCCATGCTGGAAAGAACGATGTATTGTTCCCAAAGCATGGAATTTTGCCAACCATTTTGTTCGTCTATTGGATGGTTTACGAATGGCACGATGCGGTCTTTACTTCTTGCCCTGGTGTGAGTTTGCATGCATCACGCAAGACGAAGAACCTTGTGCTCATTTTTTTTCTAATAACAAAGCACCTTCTACATTGCCGGCAACTTTATTCTTGTTGCCGTGAGAAGACCTTCTTTCAAACAGTTTGGCCTTGCCACCCCCCCCCCCCACTTTAAAAAAAAGAACGTCTGGCTACGTGACTGTGTGCAGGCGTTCTAAGGTTCATGATTTAAGCCAGTCTTTCTTGTAGCTTTGGTTATTGGACGTATGAGACATGAAAGGGAAGTTATCGATGCTGTTCACTGTTGCTCATGTTACCGTTATGGCAGCGTCTGGTCGCACGGTCCCCAGACCAGAACCAGCAGCCACACCAGATCTTGCCACAAAGGGGAAACCCAACGCAATTACTAAAGGTTATGGAAATTGTTGAAAATGACAAAGAAATGTGTTTGTGTTCCAATTGGTAACAGTAAATATTCTTTTTAACAAAAAGTGTTTATTAAATTTGATTGCCCGCATAGTTCGGGCTCACAAGTTCATATTCTTTATACGAATAGTAGCGTCAAAACGTCTAGGTGGAGCAAAAAAGACCCAGTCGAGATGTGAAATAAAACACTTGAAATGCCGCAATGCAGTAATTTTGAAAACAACTGTAACAAATTTTCTACCATTTTACTGGTTTTTGTTGAGGTAGCTAGTGCCCCTTCTGTGGAGGGTGCTGGTTAAAGTTCGTTTTATTCAACATGACTTGTATTCTAAAAAAATAGCTATTTCTTTCGAGGGTGTAGCCAGCATAGCCTTTCCTGCAGCTCAGCCACCTAGACACATGCTCCATGATGAACCAACTGTTCTTTTTCTTTGGTTCTTCATGGACTCGCGATGCCACAGCTTGTTTTTCGGTGCAAATGAGTGGTGTATCGCTAGTCCGGTACTTATTTTATTCCCTGCTTGCCAAGAATATCTCGCTGGTGTTAGGGGAAGCACTAGAGTACCAAATGTAAAACAAATAACGAAGGCTTTGCATTCACTGTATATGGGCACATGCAATATCGCGTGACGCGGAAAAGATCTAAAGTATTACAACAACTTATCTTTGTCTGCAAAAATATAATGCGTTCTAGTTTCTTTAACCACGAGAATTATTGAACACAGAATATTTCTTTGATGGCGATAATTTGGCGTTTTTAATCTGGAAATTGAACCAGTGGAGACAGTCAACGCAACTGTTTAGAGTCAGGGCTTTATGCCTGCAAATCCGCGCACGTGCATGGTGTTTTTGTTTCGCAAAAGTTATCTCTCTGTATTTTCTAAAGCGCAAATCGAATGATAGAAGCAACAAGTGAACACAGGTGATATGTATGCTAAAAGAAAAACAGTTGACGTTGCTGTCAAGTTTCAGTGTCAGGTGATTTCATGCTGATGATATGTGAGATACGTGGTATAACATGCGTATGCTATCACTTCGAAATATTGCTTGAAAACTGATGTTAATGGAGTGTCTGGTGGCAAAGCTTGCACGTCAAACAAAGTAACATACAGTCCTTTCTCGAAGAACCCGTCATCCGTGCATGTCTTCTTCAGGGCTGTGAAAATGTAAAATACACTTCTCTACTGTGTGGTGCGTAATATAACATGACGTACTTTCTGGTTTCGTGGGTCACGCCTTAGTTTGTACTGGATTGAGATCGCCGTTTGAATAAGGGAGAAGGCAAAGTCGCCTAATGTGTAGCCGTACGTGAGTGCGTACGTGCGTGTGAGTTCGTGTGAAGCAGAAAAAAAGAAACGAAAAACAAGGCAGCGCGCGAAATGGGAGAAATGAAAGCGAAGCGCACGAGGAAGGAATGCAGGGGTTATACGTTTAAAGCAAACGACACCATATGAAGTGCCATCTGCTTCACATGCCAAATGGTGTTTTCGTTTACGTGGAAAACCCCGCTTTCTTGTGGAGACGGAACTTCTTATCGACTGTGATAGATGAGTGCTTGATAAAACACTATTTTGAAATATTGAAGGTATACCAATACGGCCGCAATACCGAAGTGAGAAATGGTCTCCGCATTTTGAACTCCACGTTTGTGATCACGCCCCACTTTTTCGTTTCTTTCTTTGTGCTTTGGAAAACTTGATCGCCATTTGCGTCTTTATTTGTTTTTCCGTATAACAGGATATGTCATCACTGAATTTATATCACTATTTATTTTCTTGAATATGCTTATACCATCCATCTCCTTTATTTGTCAATTCCGTCTTAGTATGTTTAGCCTAACCACCTAAAAGCATACTTTTCCCCTTTTGTGACTGAAAACTGTGGCATTTTCTTTGCACTAGAGAAGCTATATTCCCTATACTATCTGGAACATTACAAGTTGAACATTACACGTATTTGTTGAACGGGCACAACCATTCAGCAAATAAAGTTCATTTGACTGAACCTGAGTTTAGAAAGGCCCTGTCTGAAGCCCAGTAATTGACATTGATGTGCTAGCTTGTCTTAATAATTCATATGACCCCGCTGTGGTGGTCTAGTGACTAAGGTACACGGCTGCTGACCTGCAGGTCGCGGGCTTGAATCTCGGCTGCGGTGGCTGCATTTCTCATGGAGGCTGAAATGTTGTAGGCCCGTGTGCTCAGATTTGGGTGCAGGTTAAAGAACCCTAGGTGGTCGAAATTTCCGGAGCCCTCCACTACGGCGACTCTCATATTCATATGGTGATTTTGGGACATTAAACCCCACATATAAAAAATCATCATCATTAATATTTCATTTCCAATTCTTAGCTTTGTATGAAAGGGTGATGGTTTTTCTGGTATTCGTCAAAGGGTAAAATAATTAGTCATACTGAGGTTTGAAATCGGTATCTATTCCATACGCAAATACGTGAGTACGATTGATGGTAGTACCTACAACTTCTGAAACACAAGAAGAGAGCAGCACGCATCTTTTTTCTCGGCTTATGACTTCAAGTTCTCACTGGCAAACGTCAGAGGTATTACCCAATTATATTCTCATTTTGTAGCACTTGAAAGACACGGTGTACTAACGATTATGAAAGCGGTAAGGATGAAATTTACTGGAAGAGCTTATATAAGTTTAGTTTCTTCTTTATGCAATATCACAAGTCTTGTGATCAAAAGTTCCAAAACGATGACTGCACTTCTATGTGCTCCAAAAACAAACAAAAAAATGAACTCACTCTTGTTCCATGATTTCGGCACACGTTAAGGAAGTGTAGATTAATGAAACGCACCCTGAATCGCGATACACATAACATCGTGGAGAGCGTCACTGCCATGTCGCGTTTTGAACGGCAGTCCTCTATAATTGGAAGACGAAGAAGACGAGCCTCTGCTGTGCTGCCGTTACTGTTCGTCTGTGGTTTCATTAAAATTCCTCGTAGTGTCGCTTCCGTAGCGGGTGCGATGGCGACAGCAAGGACGTATGCTCCGCGCCCTCTTCCGCCAAGACCGGGATGTGACCTGCAAGTGTCAAATAGGACTGGTGCGCTTGAGCAACTGAACATGGCGCTAGCAAGATCATTGAGCTGCTCTGGCGGGGATGACATGGAATCTGACAGTGGATATGCTAAGACCACGAACAGCCGCTTGAAGAGGAAGCTTTGCAGGACTTCAAGCGTGAGTGACCTCAATTACAATGCATCGTCATCTCCGCAGACGTGCAGGATCGCTTGCGCCCCTATCACTGCTACAGGCAACCTGATTTCCCTGAATAGACAAGCTCCCACGGCGTATCTTGGAAGGATAGCTCCAGGACAAATGAAAGAGGTCCACATTAATCCCACAAAGAACATACTCGCTGTTGTCGTTTCTACACGAGCGAACCTCAATGCATTGAAAGCTGTGACTCAGATGGGGAACATACCTGTGCGCTCCTTCATTATAAATGAAGACTGCACCATTGCTGGTGTGATTTTTTATGTGGATAAGGATATCTATAGCAGTGATTTCTTAACGCTGATATCCTTGGCTGTCAATATCGCAGACGTACACCGTTTTGAACAGTCGAAATGTGTGAAGATACTTTTCGAGGAGGACACATTGCCATTGCTTGTGAAAGTGGGCTATGTGAGGCATCCCGTCCGCCCGTACGTACCTACGCCTTTACAGTGCCGCAACTGTCAAAAATTTGGGCACGTTAGCGCTGTGTGCGTGAACGGGTTGACTAGTCCCCGCAGCAGCGGAGATCATGAAGAGTTGTCATGCAAAATATGTAACCTGAAGTGCTCTAACTGCGATGGCCCGCATGAGTCGAGGTCGAAAGATTGCCCTAAAATAAAGACTGATATAACCGTGCTTAGAAAGATGATACGAGACCACTTTACGCATAGAGAAGCGGCTTGTAAGGTGCACCATCCCCAGAGGTGCTTTTGTAATTGCAGGAGGAGGTCAGCATGGACAAGTGTATCAAAGCCTGTACTGCCTGATGATTCGGCGAGAGATCCTCTTATATCTGAAGCAGTATCTGAACCTCGAGTCACACCTTCTTTGAAGAACGTGATGGATAGTACCTTATGATCTTCTCTGCGGCCTCAGGGTGCTGAAGTGCAAGGACCAGAAAACCAGCATGAACATGAGACTTCGTCATCGGATGTGCAAATCAAAGCAATGCTTACGCAGTTGATTTGTGCTTTGTGAATGCTGCTTGTTGGTGTCAAGACGTCTGTTGCCAAGGCTGCAGTGCGAATTATAGACAGACTACAACCGGTGCTTGGTGCTATCTAAAACCAACATGGCATTAGCACTCATGGCGTTAGCAGCCTCATCGTCATCACTGAATGAAAGAATTAGTCGTTCTGTTTTATTTCAATGGAACGCTTGAGGGTTACAGGGTCACCTTGGATATTTTAAACAGGGAATGCTGAAATGCTGAGACAAGTGGAATCCCTAGCAAAGCTTTACTATTCGTGCGTTGTGACCTCACGTATTTCTATAACCGAATATCTATGCATAGCAGCTGTGAGTGCGTTTCCATCACGTTGAATCTAAAAATACGCATGGTCTTGATCATTGGTGGTTACGAATCACCAAGCGGGAGATTTGACGCTGAACACCTGAAACTTGTCATCGACTTGAGTCAAGGTCCACGCGTCATCGTGCGTGACTTTAATGCACATTATATTTGGGGCAGCAGCGTCTTATGTACTCGGGGAAGACAACTCCTAGACTTCACAAGCAACAATGGCCTTCATATTCTAAACGACGGATCACTGACATATCTCCATGGCTCAACGTACACCAGCTGTCTCGACTTAGCTATCGCTTCTTGGTACCTTTCAACATTCGCCTTCTGGTGCGGAGAGGTCGAAACATATGGTAGTGATGGCATTCCTACACACATACAACTACGATGCTATACCGTCGTTGCAAGCATTCGAAGTTAATGCACAGATTTGGAGACTTTTCAAGAAGAGCTAGAAAACTCTTGTAGCTCTATAATTTCTCCTACAGAAATTCAAGAAAAAATTGCCACAGCAGTACAGACCACTACAGGAGTTGTCACATCATCTAATTTCAGGAAGCTGGTTGAAGTTGTATACGAAGAGCTGCGGGCAGTTCGTCGTCGAGCTGAACGCAAATACATGCGAAAAACATTGATTACAGACTTGAGGACCTCTCGTAACGTGCAAGAGAAAAATCAGAGATACTTATAAAAGCTTGGCCGCGAAAACTAGAAGTCATTTTGAACCACCCTGGACCCTCGAAAACCACTGTCTAAGATGTGGCACGTCGTACGAGCTCCATCATCTTCTCCTCAGCAACTGCGTGCTTTCCGTGCATTGGCCATCATAAGAACATGCAGCGAGAAACATATCGCAGAAGAATTTGACATGCACCTCTTCGGCTCTGCAACAATGGATGGCTCACTGCTTCGGAGTGCACCCCCTACGGCATATGTCAGTCTCCATCATGCTTTCACGCTGAAAGAACTTCGTGCGACTATGTTCACTTCGCAACGTTCAGGTGCACCTGGGCCTCAAGGAATCACCTATGCTACCCTGCGCCACGTTGGTACTCGGGCAACCGAAGAACTGCTGTCTTTGTGCAACCTATCTTGGGCATCTGGAACTGTACTGGCACACTGGAAACTAGCAATATCGTGGCATTGCTAAATCCTGTCAAGTCTCCTCGTGATATGCTATCCTACAGACTTGTGGCGCTAGCAAATTCTGTAGGAAAACTAGTGGAAGGAATGATTTTGCTGCGCTTGGAATGGTTCCTAGAGACGCAAACAGTATATCTAGACGCCATGACTGGCTTTCCGGAAGAAAAGGTCATCAATTGAGAGTGTGATTGATTTGGTAACAACAGTTCAACATCAAAAACAGCGCCGCCGATTAACGGCTGCAGTATTTCTTGATATCAAAGGTGCATTCGAAATTGTTCTGCATGACGCCATTCTGAATGCTCTTGAAGACTATTAAATCGGTGACCGCATGCATCGATGAATGACCAGCTATCTTCAAGAACGAACTATATTCATGTCTACTGCTGATGGTGACACAAATAAGCATCCCGTCTACCGTGGCATGCCTCAAGGTGGAGTCCTGAGCCCAACATTATTTAATATCCTACTAGTTGGCGTCGTTAAAAAGCTCGTTAAACTAGGAGGCAAAATCTCGGTTTTGGTTTACGCAGTTGAGTTTTGCATTTGGACCACGAGTTTAACACGTTTACGAGTACAAAAGAAACTACAACGTGCGGTGTCGACGTCCGCTCATCTCAATACCTGCGACTGCAACTGTCACCGACGAAAAATGCAACTTTGCCATTTACGAGAAAATCTAAGACTTGCTACCCCATAGTGATTGATGGGAACATAATACCTTCGGTAACTCGTCACAAGTTCTTTGGAGTTATCCATCGTGATTTGTCTTGGTCGAAGCACATCTCATCGCAAAGAAAAAAACTAGGCAGCTTCGTCCAGCTCATTTGGCATATGTCTGGAAATTCATGGGCACCATTGAAATCGCCTCTTCTGCAGTTATATCGGGCACTTGTTATTGAATACCTTCGCCACAGTGCTCCTGTTCTCTCCCGTGCTCGCACATCAGCTGTAAGTGCGCCCTAAGGCTTTGCCTAGAAGTACTACATCGATGCACTTTACATGGGGCTATACTGCAGAAGCACGTGCTTGTCCAGCTCGTGTTTATCTCCAACACGAACTACTACGAGTACATCTGAGGCTACTGACAAGGTATCGAGACCATTCACTGGCAGACACTTTATCACACGACCCTATGCTCATGTTTATCTCCAACACGAACTACTACGAGTACATCTGAGGCTACTGACAAGGTATCGAGACCATTCACTGGCAGACACTTTTAACACACGACGCAATGCTGCATACTCGGAAGCCGTTATGTCACACCGAGATCTGCTGCCTTAAATTATGCACCACATGTTATCTCTGACATACCACTTTGGACTATTCCTAAGCCGATCGTGCGACTTTCGATTTCAGAAATAACAAAGAAGTCAAAAATACTAACTGCTGGTCTTAAGCATTTTGCTTTGTCGTATATTGACTACAGGTGCGGTATACGGTACTCATTTTTGCAGATGGCTCTGTCACACAGACCTGCTCAGCAGCAGCTTTCACTGTGCCTCAGATGGGAATCACTCAATGCTTCAAAACAGCACACCAAACACCATCTACTGCCACTGAGCTAACGGGCATGCGACGAGCTGTGTGTTACATTTTACAACAGATTTCAGCAAAATGGACATTATTTTGCCACTCCAAGCCGGCACTTCAGCTAATTAGAAACTACATGAAACAAGACACTGCATACAGTCCTCTGGTAAGTGACATAATGAATATGTTGAATGAGGCATTTCAATCTGGACATACGCTTGCGTGGCAATGGATTCCCAGTCATTGTCGCATAGCTAGGAATGAACAAGATGATGCAGAAGCGAGAATGGTGCACAGTAGTGGTGAAGTGATATAAATTCACCTTTTTCGATATGACATCAATGCCTTGCTCTCTTAAGGTATGAAGACATCTATACAAGAGCTATGGAATGATCATGATTATCACCACAAGCAAATTTATAGGCTTGGCTCTTGTGTTTTTCGCCTTCCGCTCCGACTAAGGAGAGACCAAGAAACGCTGCTACATAGATTGCGGCTGGGTGTTGCATACACGCGACGATGCTTATGCATGATTGGACAAGAGCAAAATCCTAACTGCAACTTGTTTCTCTCGCCAGAAACTAATAATGACATCCTGTGTGTGTGTGTGCCCTTTATACGCAGTTGAAAGACAGTCTCTTAAGTGCCTCACAGATGACCTAGACTGCCGAACCTTTGCGGAAGAAAAACTTTAGGCTGCTTGGGAACATGTGGATCACGCCCAATGCAATTTAAAGGGCCTGCTCGCATTACTAACCAAGACAGGTTTAGATTCCCGTCTTTAGAGATTCTTATATTGTAGAGACTGTTCTGCGTTTACTACACCCAACAAAACATTGTGTGCAGCGACTCATCGTTGTTACGAAGGCAAGACGCCAACACAGTCCCGAAGGTGCCACTGCTCCGAACTCCGCCGCCAAAATCACCAGCCGTTTGGTAAGGTAGGTTTCTGAGCTCACGACTCCTTGTGCGCAGAGCTGATAGACGAGCGCACGAGACGACAGTGAGTTGAGGCAAGGTTTATGTACAGCATATAAATAGAGGCATTACAAATTCGGCACTGGGGTAACAGCTTAGGGACTCGAAGAGCCGAGATGTCTTCTCTCGCACGCATCCGTTCGCCTCTCTCTCTGTTACGAAGCGCACAACTGACGAGGTTACGAAGGGCGCCACGAAACTCGCTGCTGCCAAGGACACCGGGAGCGCCGACTGCGAAAGGGGCTCGAAGGAACGAGAGGCTTCTCTGACACATAAATCTGCTGTTGGCGACGCGCCGCAAGGCTTTTGTAATAGGCACTGGGTAAATCCTTTGAGGCACCAAACGTTCAACCAGAAGCGCTGCTGGCCGTGATGTCAGAATCCTCCAATGGAAACCCGCCACTGCGTGTGGTTGCACCCAAGGACGAGGGATGTTGCCACGCATTGCGTAAGACTCACCAGACTGGAAGGCGCCGATTGCTTCATCGGGTTCGCGGGCTGAGGGTGCACGCTGTGCGCTGCGTGATAGACCGGCGCCGCCGTTTGTTGACATCATTGAGTTGATCACGTAAGGCGAGCTCGAGCACTGGCCTTGACACAGATGGCCTTTGCAGAGGCATTGACATTCAGTGTGGACTCCCAGGCATAACAGCACCCCCGCCGCCAGACAATACGCCGGAAAGAGCTGCTTCCACGTGGCTCGTATGTCGGGCGCGCTCGTTCGTCAGGTCCCTCCAGGTTTGCCTCCAGGGTCATGGGGAGAATGTAGCTCTAGGCTCAGTTCTGTGAACACATACACTTCATGAGGATAGATCCCAGCTCCACTGGCTTGCCGCCACAACTTGTCGGCCAGCTTCCCTCGTCTCTTCTGACAATTTTTGGTCTCAACACTTGTCGATGGTTCTGCAACTTGTCAAGAACGGTTCGAACACAGACAACACAAAACACAAGCAAGTGCCCTCGGTCACCCGACAGAACACCAGCGAAAGTATAGTACAACATATGCCTAGCTACGTGTCTATCGGAATTTCGTTCCCTCTACATCTAGAGGCACAAGTTGGACACAAGACTCTTAAATTGAGAGCTCAAGCTTATTACACGTACAACGACGTAATTAAATAGAATACAACATACAGTTGGCCCCTTGAGATCACTCTGGACGAGAGCGCTCAGCTAAGACCATGATGAGGCCAATATTTTGCCTCGAATCGCCAGCGAGAAGGTGAAAGGTGGAGAAGGTACTAACAAAAACGCACGGCTCAATGCGTCTGCATTAGCGTTTAGCTTTCCTTTCTTGTAGAGAACGTCAAAGTTGTGCTGTTGGAGTATCATGCTCCACCTCAGCGACCGGCCACATTTAGGCGACATGTTTTTTAACACCTCCACCGGCCCAAACCACCGCACATCTTCGCTTCTTTTTTGTGACAACCGCACGGGACTGGAATCGTTTGCCTACAACTACCGTACACCACTCCGACTCGCACAAATTCAAGATTGCCCTCGAAACACTTTCTTATTCTGTAATTAATACCCATCCCTTATGTAATACCCCAGCTGGAGCCTTTGAGGTATTCAAAATAAATAAAAAAATAAATAAACCAGGTTAGAGGACAGTGGTCTGTCTCGACCAGGAACCTCGAACCGGTTACATAAAAGGCTAGCTTTTGAACGGCCCACACGAGGGAAGCGCATTACTTTTCAGAGGTACTGTATGTCTCTTCCCTGCAGCTGAGTTTTCGACTTAAATATAAAACTGGCTTTCCGTTACCAGCACTGTCTTCCTGGCACAATGTAGCTCCCATGCCGCGATCACCCGCGTCGCATTGAATGGCCGCCGTGCTTCCGGGATGGTCCGAAAACACGTCTCAAAACTCGGAAACAATTTTTCTCAGGTCCTCCTTTTTGACTTCACTTAACCTAGGTTCAAGATTACCTCCGATTCCTCTTCGATTCCATCACTAAAGGTCGAAATTTCTGCTCCCTTTTCGTCTAAAGCATTCAAAAGCGGATTTGTGACCGCTTGACGTTGACCGTATGGTTTCATCAAACTACTGTGGTAAATTTCGTTCAGCCGCCTTCCTAATATCACTTCATAATTGGTTTAAGAAAGCTTCAATATTACTTCGGCGGACCCTGGCCAACAAATGTCAAGCTCGTTCTTTTTGGACGGCCGCAGCAGCATTACCTGACTACCTACTTCAAAGGTGTACTTCTTTACCGATTTGTCGTAGTACTTCTTCGACAACACTTGTACAGCCTTCATGTGACCTTCCACAGGATCTTTCGTTTTTGCAAGCCTGTGAAGGAGGTCTAGAACATACGCTACTACATTAGGGTCCTTATCAAATCCCTCCCAGGACTCGCGTAGCATTCGCAATGGTGTTCTGAAACTCCTGCCATACAGAAGCTCTGCAGGGCTAAAACCACTGCTCTCAAGAGGAGCTGATCTCAACGGGAACATATAGGGAACATTACATGCTTCCCAGTCGCATTTGTGTTCGTAGAAAAGAGCTCTCAGTATCTGGTTCAGAACGGAGTGCATACGCTCTACCGGATTAGATTGCTGGTGATGGATCGAGCTGTGCACTACTTTTATTCCACATTTATTCATAAAAGTAGAGGTAAAGCAGCTGGTGAAGACACTACCATTGTCACACTAGATTTCAAAAGGAAATCGGACGCGTGCAATTATGGATAGCAGTGCATTCACGACATGAGGGGAATTGAGCTCCTTAAGGGGTATCGCTTCCGGAAATTTTTTGGCTACACAGAGAGCCGTCAGGATGTACCGACAGCCTTGCCTTGACTCTGGCAATAGCCCGACGATATCAATTACTAGGCACCGAAAAGGGTCTGTTATTATAGGCAGTTTTTCTCCACTCTCTGACAAGTGTCGCATAAGCGTACAAAGTCTTCGTTATCCTTCCAGCATTTCGGCCAATAAAACTCAAGGGAGACTCTAGCCTTCATCTTTTTTATGCCGAGATGTTTTACACACGAGGTTTCATGCGCCAGTTCCAATAGTTGGCAACAATAGTTTTATGGCACCAAGAGCTGCTCATACTTGCGACCTCGCGATTTTGTGTAGCTTCAATACAGGATTCTGCTTTCTAGAGAAAGGAAACATTCTTTTATCTTTTTTTTCGTCGTTTACGCTTGCCAATAACGTTTTAATCGAGAGTTTCTCACGCTGCTCTCGAATGAGTGTTTCTCGGCCAACGCTCGACAGCTCACTCCAACTTTCCGCTAAAGGCGAATGGGTTGCACCGCTCTCGCTCTGACTCAATGGCACCATGCCGTCTCCTCCACAGACAGAGACCACGCTGGTCGCTTCGGCGACAGGCCGCTCCAGTAACTGCTCAAATGACTCACACGGAAAATTTCCTGCGTGAGGTTCCGCCGACTCGCCGCCAAGGTCACGCAGATCAGCAGCCCTTGCAGGTGGTGTTTGACCACACTGAACAAGATCCAGTTCCTGCGAAAGCTTCCGCACTTGCGATCACGTAAGGGCCATGTACGCTGAGTGGGAGAAGAACGATTTACTCTGCTCGTTGAGAGGCTGCTCTGAATTATAAGAGAAATGATCAGGAAAACAATCAAAAAGTGCGGCAGACACAACCGCTTCGGTGCCAAGCTTACCGAACGGGCCTTCAATGACAACCGTAGCGATTGGTAAGCAAGCACTCTGCTCCTCGGCGACTTGTCTGATCCTCGCGCATTCTCCTGTAAAGTCATCCGGGGACACCAACGAATGATAGACAACGTTCATCGTTGCCGCTGAGTCTCGAAGTGCTCGACACGTTTTCCCATTCACACTAATTTCTTAGGATACGGCTCGAACAACCGCATCTTTTTTTCCGATTCTCGGATTGTCGCAAAAGCAAACTTTTGCTTACAGTTCTTCGCGATGTGCCCTTCCTTTTTGAAGTTGTAGCAGATTAGCGGCTTCCGTGATTCAAACGCCCGTGTGGTATCAGTGCGTTGTTTAGGAACATCACTGGATTTCTCCGCTTCCGTTTGCCCTTCCCCCACAGTGTCCTTCGTAAGAGACGGTTCCTTCCTGAAATTGTGGTGCGGAGCGGGTGTCCGTTGATCAGGTTTCTTTTAAAAGCCCTCTTTTCTTTCATCCTTTTCAACGCGCACTGCCCTGCTATGCAACTTTTGGCGAGTATAATACTCCTCAGCTAACTCTGCTGCCTTGTTTAGCTGTACTTCATCAAGTTTGTCCTGCAGCCAAAGTTTGACATCCTCCTCAATGCAGCGGTAGAATTGCTCCAATGCAACGCATTCCACCACTTTATGGCGGTCGTCATAAACACCTTCGCCCTTGAGCCATTCAATTAAATTGGCTTTAAGACGAAACGTGAAGTCAACGTGTGACTCATTCCCCTTTTTAGCATACCGGAACCTTTGCCTGAAAGCCTCGGGTGACAACTTATAAAGTCTCAAGAGCGCATCCTTAACCTCGTCATATCTCTCAAACGCTTCCCTCGACAAGCAGGTTATCACGTCGGACCGTTCGCCGGGAAGAAGAGCTAACAGGTTCTGCGCCGAAAGAGACCGCTCCAAAGCATTTCGCTCACAGACGTGTTAAAACTTTACGAGATACTTCGCCATGACCTCGCCTACTACGAACGGTGGCAGTTGGTCGCGAATTCTCAGACCACTGTCCTGAACTGTCTCAGAAGCTACGCTAGGTACCTGCGAACGCTGTAATATAGTCAATTCTATTCGTTTCAACTCAAGGCGCTCCGGTCTCTCGGCCTCCTCACAGCGTTCTCCCCTTTCAGCCTCGGGTGACAACTTACAACGTCTCAAGAGCACTTCCTTAACCTCGTCATAGCTCTCAAAAGCTTCCCTCAACAAGCACGTTATCATGTTGGACAGTTCGCCGGGAAGAAGAACTATCAGGTTCTGCGCCCAAAGAGACCGCTCCAAAGCATTTCGCTCACAGAAGTGTTCAAACTTGACGAGATACTTCGCCATGTCCTCGCCTACTACGAATGGTGGCAGTTGGTCGCGAATTCTCAGATCGCTGTCCTGAACTGTCGTAGAAGCTACGCTAGGCACCTACGAACACTGTAGGATTGTCAATTTTATTCGTCTCAACTCAAGGCGGTCCCGTCTCTCGGCCTCCTCACGGCATTCTCCCCTTTCAGCCTCGAGTGACAACTTATAACGTCTCAAGAGCACTTTCTTAACCTCGTCATAGCTCTCAAACACATCCCTCGACAAGCACGTTATTACGTCAGACAGTTCGCCGGGAAGAAGAGCTAACAGGTTTTGCGCCCAAAGAGACGACTCCAAAGCATTTTGCTCACAGAAGTGTTCAAACTTGACGAGACACTTCGCCATGTCCTCGCCTACTACGAACGGTGGCATTTGGTCCAGATTTCTCAGACCGCTGTCCTGAACTGTCGCAGAAGCTACGCTAGGCACCTGCGAACTTTGTAGGATTGTCAATTGTATTCATTTCAACTCAAGGTGCTCCCGTCTCTCTGCCTCCACACGGCGTTCTCGCGTTTCAGCTTCTTCACGTTCGTGAACTTCTCACCTTTCAGCTTCGCGTTCGTGAACTTGTCGCCTTTGAGCCCACTCGTGGCGTGCTTTGATATCCGCCCAGGTCTCATCGACTTCCTCAGTCATCACTTCTGCATCCCTCATGATCTGAATTATCACTTACTTTTGTTTCGCACGGCCCGAAATAAGGCCAAGTTTCTCACAAATTTTGAAGAGTTCCTTCACTTTAAGGTTCTTCATCGTTAACACTAGCCTTTTGTTATTGCTCTTGTTAAGAATCTACTTTTCATACACACTATAAGTTTACTAGCAAGACGCGCAAGCAATTAACACTGCCGTGTTTACAACCTACGCAATACCTTTGGTTTCAAAGCGCTCTGACTTGGCTTAAAACGATCAAAGCTCACTCATCAATGCTTTACACAGCCCTTCTCTAAATTGTTATAACCTGTGCTAGAATAGTCCAAGGAACAGAGGGATAAACATCAGCCATTCACCGCATCGATGTCACTGACACCGGCCGATCCCACAGCTACCATCCACTGTAACGAAGGCGAGTCGCCAACACGGTCCCGAAGGCATGACTGCTCCGAACTCCGCTGACAGGGTCACCAGCCGTTTGGTAGCGTGTGTTACTCAGTTCGCGACTGCTTCTGCGCAGAGCTGATAGACGAGCGGACGAGACGACGGTGAGTTAAGGCAATGTCTATGTACATCGTAGAAATAGAGGCGTTACAAATTCGGCACTGGGGCCAACAGCTTAGGTACTAGAAGAGCCGAGATGGCTTCTCTCGCATGCATTCGCCGGCTTCTCTCTCGAAGTGCACCGCCGACGAGGTTGCGAAGGGCGCCCTGAAACTCGCTGCTGCCAAGGACACCGGGTGCACCGACTTCGAAAGGGGCCAGACGCAACGAGAGGCTTCTCTGACACATAGGTCTACTGCTCGCTATGCACCGCAGGGCTTTTTTATAGGCACCGGGTGGATCCTTTGAGTCACCAAACGTCAAACCAGAAGCGCCGTTGGCCGTGATATCAGAATCCTCTAATAGGGACCCACCGCTGCGCGTGGTTGCACCCAAGGACGAGGGATGTTGATACGCATTGCGTAAGACTCGCCATACTTGAAGGCGCCGATTGCTTCATCGGGCTCGTAGGCTGTGGGAGCTCACTGCGCGTTGCGTGTCGGACTGGCGCCGCCTCGTTATGACGTCGTTGAGTCGATCGCGTAAGGTGGGATCAAGCACTGGCCTTCGCAGAGGCATTGGCGTTCAGTGTGGACTCCCAGGTGTAACATTGTGCCAATCAGTCATCACAATCATTCCTCATCATAACCTCCTTATGCTTTCCCTTTACCCCTCACCCATGTGTGAGTAGCAGGCCGGAAACCCGCTTTCAAGGCCGACCTCTGCTCCTTCTCATTAAACACCTTCTGCTTCTTCTCTTCTTGTTCTTCGTTTATAACTCTGTTTGTTTATTTTTACACAGAAAAATTGGCCGAACAAATAGCGATACGGAAAGGATATTTCAAATGGCATGGTAGATTCAGTTCAAACCAAGGTTCGTGGGTCGGGCAAGTATAAAGCAGCCAAATAGTTGCCAATGCCTAGCGGGAATATAGCCAACATGAGGCAAGAGCAGTTAATGTAATCAAATTAGACACAAAAACTTCGTCAATATAACTGATATATATTACAATCAAGGTGAAAATTGCAAGACTAATTTAGCCAAAGTGTTAATGAGTGCAACATAAAAAATCTAAATTATAATCGCTTTGGTTCATTGTGAAAATATTCATTTTGGTGTTCATTTTGTTCATTTTGACAAATTTTCTTGGCATGCGTGTTTTCCGTTCACGTACATTGCAGAATTTTTCTTGAAAGGAAAGCTCTAGAACTAAGATCCTTTAGCGACAATTAAAATCAGTATGTCTGGAGTATGAAAAAAAGCCCAGTCACTCCATTAGAAGCGTACACCGCAATACCTTTCCAATTTATCGCGTGAAGACAACGTCTGAGTCGGTAAAATGGGAGTGATAGCAGCTTAGGGAACAGCAAAAAGATTGCGTGAAGCTTGCGTGATACCAGCTTCTTCTCGAAAGAGCATACTGAGACGGGGCCCTGTTGTGATTCTAGGTCAGCGCACGTGCGGCAACCTTCATATTGTGAGCGACTATACACAGTGTGAGAATTATTGACGCTCACACACGCTGGAGAGCAGAGACGTTTCAGCATGTTTTTTTTAAAGCGTGTGAACATTTTGGTTGGGCTTCTCTGTTAGTCACATTCGTTCTTTTCTAAGATAGCATGTTTGGCGCACGCACGCTATGGCTTTTTTTTCCGAATACATGTTTTTTTTTCACCAGATTGTTGCTTGTTTTCAGCGTATGTGGTCGTCAATACTTTTCGTCTTGAGTACGGGCCTTTGAAGATTGTGTTCGTCGTTTTTCTATGCTATACGTACGAATAAGTTCAACACCGGACTCTTTTAGAATCTGGCTCCGCCATCAGGCAAAAATGTTAACACATTGGTGGAGCATATCTATAGTCGAACCCGTGTGGCTTTGTTAAAACAGCACAGCACTCCGATCAAACACCAAATAACAAGTTTTTTTTCGAACAGCAGGATAAATATTTATTTGTTGTTTATTCCCCTGAAACAATGTTCATCCTCGTTATGTCCAAAGCCTTAAGACCGATATGTAATTCTGTCATTACTTCCCTCTGTTTCTGCCGTCTCTGCACCGTTGCCTGCCCAATCTTTATTCTTGGGATGTGTTCCAATACTCACTTCAAACGAATGAATGGACAGCTAAATGAACAGTGGCCATCTTAAGTTCCATTCCAATCCTCCCGTAGCTGGCAAAATAGAAAGATTCGAGCAGACGGCATCATAGACAAATCGATGCAATCTCTTTGCTGTCCAAACAAGAGTGCTCCAATATCATCTGAATTGTCGTCTGCACTCAAACAGATGCTTCTCCAGATGCTCAATGTGAGCAACTTTAAATTCTTCGGAGATTTTATCAATACATAGGATACAAAAATAACAGATAAGTTTGTTTATTTTAGCTTCATTTTCTTGACGAGTGACGGCGCCTGGCTGCGTAAAAGCCGTTCAGGGGAGCTCCGTTTTTTCAGACGACATGGGCTTGATTCTGTCTTCTAAGCTGTCCGCGTAGACTCTCTACGATGCTGTGTTGGAATGAGAACACAGTCTTTCTTGGCATTCTTCTTCACGGTGAATTACTCCTGTGCTTATTGCGAGGTAGAGTGGCACCTCAAGTGAGACATTGACCAAAACTTCAATACAAAGCAGGCTGTACAGTGGCCTGTTGAGTCAACATTGGTCCTGTTGGTTAAGCGTTCAGTACTAGACACGTGGAGGAATATCATGTTTTTTTCTCTGGTCGGCAGAAGTTTGACGTTATTTCTAAAGCGCGGACCTAAGACACTGTTCTCTTTGTGTACAATGCCTTTCACTTTTACCTGAGATCGGGTGCGGCTTGAGAGCTAGCTGCAGCCTCACTTCACAATTAATAAACTTGAATTTTACAATGATTCTTCGATCTCTGCCGCAAGTAGGCTTTTTACCAGAAGAGAACTTTTCGTTATATCATAATAATTTTATGTTGTAGTATTCATGGCTGTCAGACTATTCAACTGAAATAATATACATGCAACATTGCAGTAAACTTAGATGGTTTGCAGAATCAGAGTCAATATTGCCGCATGCGTAGCTGCAATTAGTGGCAAGATAGCGACGACAACGAAGAACGTGGATTTGCTCGAGAGGCGCCTCGCGGGCGAGTGAAGAAGACGACAATCTTAGCGGCCTACCCTGAGAGTGTCTGTACACGTTCCACTGTCCATGTTTTTAAATAAACCCCCTGTAATTTATAACCCGCGACACTGGTGGAGGTGCTGGGTACTACCACCTCATGATCAGCATCCCTGTGAGAAGCTCTGAGTCCAGCCCTATAAGACAGCCACGCGTGGAGACGCCTGTGCACCGCTCAAGCCGTCGCCTTCAAGGTCTTGAACCAGACTTTGGCCTTTTAGAGGGAGCAACATTTCCGACAGCCACCCCTACTCAAGAAATGGCAAGGAGTCCTGCACAGGTGACGGTCCAGAATATGCGCATTCCTGAACCATTTCATGGCTGGCCGAACGAAGATGCGCAAGACTGGCTTGAGCAGTTTGAACGGGTAGCTAAATCGAACTACTGGTGTCTCGATGGAAAGCTGTTCCACGTATACTTCGCCCTTGAAGGCGGCGCGAAGACGTGGTTTATAAACCGGGAGGCAACATTGGTGACATGGGAGGAGTTTTGTCGTCGGTTTCATGACACCTTCGGTAACGCGGACCGACGCGAAAACGCACAACGCCTTCTTGAAGGACGCACCCAACAGCTGCATGAAAGCGTCGTTATGTTTCCAGAGGACATGGTGCGTCTGTGCCTCCGCGCGGACCCCAACATGCCCGAGGCTCAAAAGCTAAGCCATCTCATGAGGGGCCTCAAAGAGCAGCTATTTGTTGGTATTGTGTGCAATCCGCCAACAACAGTGGACGAATTCACCAGAGAGGCCACCGCAATAGAGCGTGCGCTGCAGCAACAATACCGACAGTCTGATCGCCCGGCCACCGGAGCAGGTGCAGACGCCGCCGCACTTACAGCGAATGGCGAGTTTTCTCTACGCCACCTGATTAGACAGATTGTGCGTGAGGAGATCGCGAAGGAGAACGCAAAATACACATTTCAGTCACAGGCGCCCCCACAGCAGGAGTCCAGGTTAGCCTCCGTCGCTGAAGTCGTTCACCATGAACTTCGACAAGCGTTTGCCTCTCCTCAGCAATATTCCGCTCCACCGCACCGTCCAAACTCGTGTACCTATGCAGACGCTTTGCGTCGTCTATTGGCTTCAGAAGTATCTTACCAGCCGAACGGATACAGCTATGCAGACGCTGTTCGTCGACCCACGCCCATGCTAGCGCCGCAGTACCTCGAACCGTATCCTGTGGCAGCCTGGGCTCAGCAGGATTCTGTCGGGCGACCCTATACGCGGAAGACCGACATATGGCGCACTGCGGATCGCCGACCACTCTGCTACAACTGTGGAGAGCCAGGGCACATATACCGTTTTTGCCCACATCGTCGAGCCTAATACCGCGGTAGTGCACCTACAGCTACGCGCCTACAGTTCGACGAAAGCCGTGCCCCCATCAACGACCACCAGGCCGGCAGGCTGGAAGGCTCGTCTACCTTCCGGACGTGGTCACCATCCCCGGCTCGCTTTGGTTCACCAAGCCACCGTAGTTTTGCTGACGCCATCAGAGGTCGGTCTCCAGCCCACGGCGGGGAAACTGAAAGCAGCGACCTCTGGGGGGAAGGTTGCAAGCCGTCGAATTGCCGAAAATCCCCCACTGCTGCCGAAACACGTGAGAGACGACGATGAAGACTCCGCCGAGAAAAGTGTGACTGCTGACCTCGCTGTGACGATTGACGGCGTTGAAGTGACGGCCTTAGTCGATACGGGTGCAGACTTCTCCATACTGAGTGAACGATTGGCAGACGAACTCAAGAAAGTCAGGATGGAATGGACGGGCTCTTATATCCGAAACGCTGGAGGCCAGATAATGACTCTCACTGGAAAGTGTACCGCAAGACTCACGATTGAGAATGTGGCTTTTGTAGCCACATTTTTGATCCTTCCGGAGTGCTGCAAACCTATGATACTGGGAATGGACTTCTTGAAAGAGTAGGGTGTTGTGGTCAACATACGCGATGGTGTGATCACATTCGCCGCTGACAAGTCTGTGACCCATGATCCAGACCAAGAACCCAGGATGTTACGTGTGGTCGACGACGACGTCTGCGTGCCACCACTGTCATGTAGTCTTGTTTGCGTGTGTTGCGCAATGCACTGTAATGAAGACGCCATAGCCGAACGCATCACTGCCCTTCTTTTTCGCCAAGGCATCGCGATCGTTTGCGGCATCGTCAGCTTAGTGGATGGATGGGCGTGCAGAGGTGCTTCTGACCAACTTCACGAATGAGCGCCGGCACATCGGTAAAGGCACGGCTGTGGCGTACCTCGAAGAGCTCGACTACTCTCACGACTGTCTTCTAATGCAAGGGGAAGCCACAGCTCAATCACCTCCACGTACACCACCAGTCAATATTGGTCCGAGTGTAACACCGCCTGAAAGATGCCGTCTTGTAGAGCTGCTCGACCAGTTCAAGGAGTGCTTCTCATCGACATCACGAGTGGGTCGAACGCCTCTGACTAAGCATCGCATCATTACGGAAGACACAGCAAGACCGATCCGACAGAACCCTTATCGCGTCGCTCAGAAAGAACGTGAGGTAATCCAGCAGAAACTCAAGAAGATGCTAGAGGATGATTTAATCCAACCATTGCCGCGTGCATAGCTGCATTTACCAGCGAGATATCGACGACAACGAAGAACGCAGATGTGCTTGAGAGGCGCAGCGCAGGTGAGTGAAGAAGACGACAATCTTAGCGGCCTTCTCTGAGAGCGTCTCTACAAGTTCCACTGTCCGTGTTTTTAAATAAACCCCCTGTAAATTATAATCCGCGACAATATTTTCGGAAGTTCGTCGTTCAACGTGGATTTTTGATTTTTAGTATTTCTGAACCGAGACTTCCCACTAACTTTCACCTGTGCAATTTTGCGGTGTACCAAGCAAAAAGGCCCGGCTACAAAAGCAGAGTGATTTGTTCAAGGCAGGACGTTCCATCTACAGTGGGGGCTACTTGAAAAACAGGTGCGCCAGAATTTGTTAGATGCAAGGTGAAGTTTGGCCAAGTTACCGTAACTAGAGTCGGTGTATAAGTGCACCCCCTTGCACAAGAGTTTCAACCACTAAGTTGACTGCATTGTGTGCGTGATCCCCTAATATTATGTGGTGAATATAAGACGCATAATTATTTATGGGGTAGGAAGTGTAGTGATGTAAGCAGATATGCAATATTATAGATATGCGAAGGCCACGGTTACGCTATACCGAATGACGGTTCTCTGACGTTTTTACGGAAGAATGACTACTGCAGCTTATTAGGCATCACTATGGCTCCTCTGAACTAGCGGCTGGAGTGAACCGTAGTAAAGATGCTTATGCAAGAGGAAGTGGCCACTTACCAGTATTTTTATATCAATCAAAATCGAAGAAGACAAGAAATAACTGAGAAACAAAAATAAAAATCAGGGCAGTCTTTGGCGATTTATAAAGGCAATATGTTAAGTTTTCTTATGACGCAAATACGGATACATTGAAGTAAAAAGAGTTTCTAACAAAAGTTGCTCGTTCGAGAAGGTTATGCTGGTGTTCATTCCAGAAGGTTCTGCTGGTGTTCAGCCTGCATGCTAGTGCCTTCGGGTTATGCGATGACGAAATGAAAGAACATAACATAATCCAAAGTGGCCCAGAAAGTATACCGTGCAGTGCAGGACCAACTGCACAAGCTTTCAGTGCAAAGGTGACAAGGTCTCCACGCTTCACTTTCTCCATTTACCTTGGCATCTCAACTGTCGAACATGGTACGCGCCCTCTAACACTCAGTAGTTCACTTCAAACCACTCCGGAATCTAGCGTTGTCTCTAGGAGTTAGTGAACGTATGACTGCCAAATAATTTAGTGATCTAATACTGAGAAATATAGAGGCCGTCCAAAGGCGCAAATATCAATCGTCAGCAGAATCAGCTTCATTGGTTGTAGCGAAGTGTTCTGTGGTCAGTTCGTTTGATCTGAACCATAGCTTCACAACAGATAGGATTCAATATGTGCTGTCTTCAAAAAAATGAACAAGTTCACCAGGATCCAAGGGAGTCGCACTTGTTAATTTGTGTGATGAAGGAAATTTACTCCTCTTGAATACCCACCGATGGACTACTTCACATGGTAGTTCACAATACGCGGGAAGAACTCACCGAAGCACACCTCATCAACCTGGTCGACAGATTCAAGCTGTCACTCACAGGGCAAGCCGTCTTCGACGCAAAGGATACCAGACCACCCGAGAACCAAACGAAGAACGCAAGGGCAATACACCGTCACGGCTGCGAGTAAGCCTTGAAATTCAGCAGATCCCTCGAAACATGCATCCTCAACATCACCGAGAAAGGCGGTTCCTCAGGGTTAACATGATCCGAAAAAAGCATGGCAATGACCCGCAGGCGCGATACGTGGACACAGCCAAATATTCAGGACGTAATGCCTTTGCGATTACCGTCGCAGATTACAAAGGCGCGGTACTGGAATCGGCGACTATCCTCGCCAAACGTGTGGAAACAGCTAAAGAGGCTGCTATAGCGCTCGCCACCTAAACGAGTGAGGATCCCATCGTGGTCTTTACCGACTCACAAACAGCGGCTCGGAACTACCTGAAAGACAGGGTCTCCACGGTGGCGATTAGGCTACTAAAGCGCATGGACAATCCTCCTCCCTACACATGCATTGTGTGGATTCCGGGTCATGATGGTCTCGAGGTAAATGGAGCGGCACACCGCAGCCCGCGAATGCGTCAACCGGGCATTTCCATACGAGATCCGAGGCACCTCCCACTCAACAACAGAATCAGAGGCAAGAGAAGCTGTACCAGTAACGTATGATGCATTACTGCAACATTGTCGGCTCGAACGCAGCTTATACCCTACGCCTTATCCAAAACTCACAAGAGACCAAGGGGCTGACTATAGGCGTCTTCAAAGCAAGACGTTCACCCACGGCGTACTATTGCACCATATGAGGCCAACGTCCCTAATGAAACGTTCCGTAAGATGCGGAGACCTCACATACGGAATTATTGGAATATGGAAGACGTATGATGCGGACTCCGCATAAGACGTATGATGCGGGCTCCGCATAAGACGTATGATGCGGGCTTCGCATCTTATGGAAAGACGTATCATGCGGAAATTACTGAAATGTGTGCATGTTACGTCTGAATCTAGTGCAAAGCAATATAATGTGTAAATTGAATAGATGTCCACATCTTGAGTACATGCAATACTGTGAACAAATCACAATATTTCTTAAATGGGCATGATGAGGGATTGAATCATGGGCATCTTACTAATTGTTGTGATGCAGAAGCAAAATTACCTTTTAAATAAAATACATTACAAAACTACTAAATTAACATGCTAGCGATCATAAATGGTGGTTACATTGCAACACATTAATGCAGTGTTCTATGCAAGACTTAAAGAACTTATAAAGTTATTATTATCAATAGAGAAGCATTAATATACACATCAGCCCTGCTACAATCAATATGTTTTTTTATTTGTCTGTATGCTCCAGCTGTGAATAGTGACATTGCAGTTTGATCGTACACAAATGAGGTGACTGCACCGCAATTTCACGAGCTCCACCTAAGCCACACGATGGTGGCACAATGTAACAGCAATTTTAGAACGAAATGTTTAAACATAAATAATAATCATAGCACTGTGAAAGTGTGGCGCTGTGTTTATCTCATGAATGCCTTGTGGAGATCGGCGAAATGTTGCTTGAGGCTCCGGCACCACTGTACATTTCGAAGGTCACTGCGATAGAACTTATGTGTCCTTCATAGGCACCTGGAAATGAAAATAATTGGCACAAATAATGTCAGAGACACATGTTAGCACAATAGTTTACATGCACAAGAAATATAACACACAGAATGAAACTGAAATATTAAGGCACACAATCCTTCATGTCATGCATATGTGAATAATAGAAGGAATGAGTGTATAAATTAGTTCTGCCACATCAAAAAAAAAACAGCATGCTTATCACAGTGAAAATAACTAGGTTGTCACGATTTTCAATGGTAGAGATAATCGATTATTATGTCCTCATGAAATTATGATTAAACGCTTCCTGCACAGTAAAACTTTAGGAACTGCTAGTAAAAGCTCTCAGTGTTCATTTAATAGTGTGTGCATGTACATCTGCTGCCTTTATACTATACAGTTTGTGCACAAAATTGGCATCTTAAACAATTTTGAGAGTTAAACCTAAGCAACTTATGAAGGTTCAAATCACCATGAAAGCAAGCAGGACCAGGCAGGTGCCATTAAAAATCTGTGCAAGCCAGATAACTATAACCGAACTGCACACATATAGGGGAGCAAGAGTAACAGTAATTCGGCTGCTGACCCGCATGTCGCGGTATCAAACCCCGGCTCCATTTCCGATGGAGGGAGAAATGCTGTAGGCACGTGTGCTCAGATTTGGGTGTACGTTAAAGAACCCCAAGTGGTCGAAGTTTCCAGTGCCCTCTACTACGGCGTCTCTCATAATCATATAGTGGTGTTCGGACGTGAAACCCCACATATAAATCAAGAATAACAGAAATAAACTGCCAACAGAAAAGTTGGTTGCATATGCTATCTGTAAGTGCTTACACCTTACTACATACAGCATGCTCATTCCATTTTAAATACCGATAATGAAAATAACTGCTCTATTAGGAATGTAAAAGGTAAGGTAGAACTGAACGACTCTACAAAAAGTGACCCTATTATGACATCACGTTTTCTTATAACAAAATTGACTAAGGCTCTCAAATATCATTATGCAAGGAAAAAATCTTCAAAAGAACAATCAAGTTTGAAGTCATAATTATTTATATGTCTCCTATGACTATAACCAAGAAATCGACCTCAACATGGCTAATGTTAGTTTTTAAGGCCTATGTTCACTAGACAATGAACTATACCACAAAAAGCACAGCGTTCAGGCAAAGCACCACACAAAAAAAGAAAGCAGTCCTTTTTGTTATTACCTACAATGCCTTTAAAATGGTATTTTTACCTCTACTTTCCGCTTTTTATCTAAGTAACTGGTGTGAAACAAGTTAGCTGAAAATGCACTGTGCCTCCAAAACCTGTTGGTTGAATCTGAATTTAAAAAAAAATGCTGAAGCTTGCACTAAATTAGGCTCCACAAGCCTTGGAACAGTGAGACTACATGACTCTTAGAACTACTTTAGTTACTTGTGTTTTGTTTCTGGGCCTAAGCATAAAGACAAGGGCTTAACTGAATTGCTGCTAACAAACAAATGCTTTCGAAATTGCCCGAGCGTCAAAGGATGCTCAGCCATTTGTTGTTTTTTGCACTGGGCTATTCTACACCAAACATACAAACCATACTGCCTGGCGACCATCACAGATGTATAATTTAAAAAATGATGGTAATTTAGTCTTCTGAAAATAGTTATTTGCAGAAATGTTTTGAAGAGAAAAGAGTAGTAGTCACGTGGATACCTTCAGAATTTCGCAGAATGTCGTGCGGGTGTTATTTGTGAGAAAAATTTCAAAGTACCGCTTTTTCTTGCCACATTAAATTTGATAAACATATTAAGTAAAGATGCTTCTTAAAGTATTTGAAGTCAAGTAACATTAGTGCAATTTTTCTGCTACATAGGCTTTGAAGAATTCCGCCAAACTGTTTATCGTTTGCATTTCTTGTATGGCAATACTGCAGTTTGTATGAATATTTGAGCCACAAATTCTCACTGCACAGAAGTTATATTTTACAAAAAAAATAATGTTAGGTCCAGATTACAAATATCACTATATAATCGTTTTTGTCCACATTGAGATGCAATTTGAGCTGTGTGTTTGCCTAATTGAAAATTACTTTTATATGTAAGTTGAAAGCAAATAAACAGTTCTTGTTACATGGCAACTGTTATCATTACAAATTTTGTTTAAATGAGGAAAATGATTTTTGAAGTCTCCTATTGAGGGCTATGGAGAACTTCTTAATGGAAGCTGTCGTACATCAAATGCAGAAAACAGCCATCATAAGAAACCTTCAAAAATTCATTTCTACTTTAAGACGAAGTGTGTACATATAACTTGCCATATAAAGAGAACTGCTTCCTTGCTTTTGATGTGGCGAAAAAATTGCACTAATATGACTGAGCTTCATGCACTACACACAAGCACCTTTACTTAATACCAAGACCACATTTGGTGTAGAAGAGGCAGCATTTTTGAAACACTTTACTTTTTACGAACAACACCCAGACAACATCCTGGGAAGTCCAGAAGGCACCAACGTGGCCTAATATTTTGTTCTCTGCGATATACTTTAGCATTTTGCTGTTTTCAGAAAAATACAGTAAACGAGCACAATATTTTTTTTTCAAAACACATTTAGGACGGTTGGCAAAATGGCTGGGATGTGTGATGCGTAATTGCCTCACTGCCAGCATTTATTCTTCCGAAGCTCAAGCTATCACCTCTCTGTTACTGCCTCCCTCACATACAATGCCTGCTTAGGAAAGAAAAAGAAAGGCAGGTCCGACAAAGTTCACAAGGAAAGATATTTTCATGTTGGATAAATTCATTACCATAAACAGCAGCAAAATAACATTCATTTTGAGTAGTCCAAGACACAAGCTATATACCAGCATACTAAGAGCCAAGCACAAACTTTTCAATTGAACATGTGTGGTTATAGACAGGAAGCACTTATTGCAAGACTGATCAGTCTGTAATTAACTAAATGAAGTACAATGCACTGTTCAATCTAACACCACATAGGCATCTTTGCTATAGCAAAGCCATGTGTCATTGATTCATGCACTAGATGGGACAATGCAAATGTAACAAAAAAGGTGAAAAAATAAAACAAGGGAAAAAAGAAGAAAAGGGGGGATGCAAAGTAGGAGCAGTGTAGCACTACTTCTACTTTGCATTCCCCTTTTCTTTCTTCTTTTTTCTTCTTTTCTATCATTTATCTTTTTTTTGCTTCCCTTACCCCCAACCTCCAACAGGAGAACACTTAGTATCAGCGCAACCTAACTTGAAAAGAAGCAAGGGCTGCACTCTTCTGCGTTATAGGTTTTTTTTCAGACAAACATTTCCAACAGGCACACACGCCTATACGAATAGATGATGTCATTACTGACCCCATTTAAACTAACACGCCAAGGATGACAAGGTGACTTCTAAAAACAGGTCCTCCTATCGCAACATCGGCCAGCCTGTCTGAAGCACTTCTACTGTTCACCCTGATTACCCCACTAGATGTTTCCATCTGTCGACTCACATCTTCATTTTGGATAACACTAAGACGAGCTTACATTGATGAATACGCACGAAAGTTTAGTGATGTATCATGTATCAGATTAAGCAACTCGGTTAAAAAATTATTGATAGCTTGCTTCCAGGCTTTTTATACTGTAGCCTGAAACTTCGTAATGTCTTCTATGCACATGAACCAGATTGACAACGTAATGCACAACATGCTTAAGAATACTGCGAGGAACAAGATAACGACAAAACGACCAGCCACCCAAAATTTTCGCTGTACATGTTTATAAAATGTTCATGTAAGCAAACGAGGTGCTTATGATACAAGCCGAAAAAACCTACAAGTAGAGCCTTGGAGTCTTCTGGAAGTAGACGTGTTGCATTTTTTCTGTAGAGGGCTTTACACCCATAAGTGAGGAACAAAACTCCTGTATAATGAAGAATGTTGGCAGCTATCAGTTATAGAAAAACCTAATGCAGCTAATCTTCCCCGACACATCTGTACATTTAGAGAGGTGACGTAGCTTCTGTGATTCTGGCAGTAACTCCAACAGGACCAGTGCAAAAATTGGCACTACTTGGCTAGACAAATGTCCAAACATGCCTGCCCGACTCCCTCTAGCCATCCTGGCTGAATCTGACACATGATTTTTTAACTGCTGGCTGGACAAAAACAAAACCACTGAAGCACTCACAATACACAGCGTGAAGTTCCTCTGGAGTGGTCAACTTCGTCTTCTGCGATGAAAAAGCAGCACAGTGTACTGGTAAGGCACTCCTTGCAATGGTTTTCAATGCCACACAGTGACCTTGCTGTTCCTGTCGAAGAGAGCTTCGGGAGCTTGGAGGGTGCTTGCTCTTTTCTGGGGGCTGATGCCGCTCGTCGTTTTCTGCTCAAGGTCAACCTGCATAAAGTTGTAGACGAGGCTTTAAGAGTTGTATATAATGATATACAAATTTTCGCTGAACACACATTTCCTCGTGGCACACTGAGGAATTTCTTATAAAACTTAAGGCCTCGCATAAGCAAACATTTACAATCGATCCGAAGATGCACTCGACTCTAAAGAAGCAAGTTTGTTATGTATTGTATACAAAGAAAGGTCATTCAGCACAACCACAACTACAGTTGCACACGAAAACGACATTTTACACGATCCCGTTTATTTACATGGTCCATTTTATTTTATTTACACGGTCCATTTTACACGGTCCTGTTTTACACGATCTGGTCTGCATGAACTCTTGAACCGGGCACCATATAGGTTGAAAGACACACACAGACTTTGAGACAAACCTAGTCTCCCGTGGAGCATCCTGTTGCAATATAACAACCCATCTCAATCTAGTTAGTTGGTCAGAACGAGGTGAAAACAGCTCGCACTTGAAAAGCACGTGCAGAAGGAATGACACCTGCACCCTGTGCTTTCTCTAGATTCTCGTTGAGGGTGCAGTTTTCACCTTATCCTTATGCAATTTCGCATTTATAACATTGTTCACTGTATAATCTTTGTGGCGTTAAAGTGTGTGATACCGTCATGTGTATCCCATGTAATTTATAAAAATAGAATACAAGATAGCTTGATTCAAAAATAACAAAGTGCATCCAGCGCCATGTCCTGTAGCCATTCTTTAGGCAAGTGGCAGAATGATTTATTCTTCAAAACATATCTTACTTGTAACCACTACAAGAGCTAACTCGTACACTGGCACATTCTGTTTGCCTCTTCAGAATATAAGGTACCTTTTTTACACCAGGAAATCTTCAAGAAGAATAGAAGTGTTGTAATTGTGAAGAAAGAAAAGTAGAAGGAAAAAAAGATATTGATTGATTTGTGGGGTTTAACGTCCCAAAACCACCATATGATTATGAGAGGCGCCATAGGGGAAGGGCTCCGGAAATTTTGACCACCTGGGGTTCTTTAACGTGCACCCAAATCTGAGTACACGGGCCTACAACATTTCCGCCTCCATCGGAAATGCAGCCGCCACAGCCGGGATTCGAACCCACGACCTGCGGGTCAGCAGCCGAGTACCTTAACCACTAGACCACCGTGGCGGGGCAGGAAAAAAAAGATAACCTGCCCTGTACAGGGACCGAGCCTGCGAAATTTGAATAACATGTCCGATGCTCTATCAACTGAGCTACCATGGCGGCTATCCCTCTTCCATTTTGTACGGTATATATGTGCATTTATACACGGAAGAGTCAGTCGGCGCTGCCTGTTACCATTATGGCGAGTGTGGGACACCTTTTTTTTGCCTACTGGCAATTACATTACGATTGCAATAACGTTACGATTACTTCCGATATCCCTATACTTCTTTGGCAGCATTATGCATCTGTTAGTTCACAGAAAATCTGCTAGTCACAGGAGGTGGCAATGGTTCGCCCTCCCACCTAAATACATGTACTTGAACACATGCACAACTGATAAAAAAAAACAAGTCACACACCGCTAATATTACTGAGATTCACTGTTTCAGATTCAAGAGTAAAGGAAAGAACTATATACCTAAGGGTTTGTTGTCTTTGTTGAACACATTATAATGAAAACTAGCAGAAAATGATGCCAAACAAAATATAGGGGATGTTATCAAAAGTAACTTTAACAAAATTATGAAAAGAAAAGTGAACAAAAACATAACTTGGCAACGTTTTTTGACAATTGAATAGACATTACTTTTTATACCATCCCTATATTTTACTGGGTAATGTTGTCGGGTAATTCTCATTATTAGAGTGGTGAGTAGGCTGACAAAGAAAGCATATGGCATTGATACTTCTTTCGAACACCTAATAGTTTGAGGACCTTAAAAGAGCGGAAGCTACATTGAGTAGACCAGAATATTTAGTTGGAGCGAAAAAAAAAACATTCACACGTTTTTACCAGGCTTTTTAACACACTTTGAGAGATAAAATTATATGCTGCCAGTAATACTAAGTACCATTACTTTTGTCACACTATGCACTGTAGCAGGTGTAGTTAGAGTGGTGATAGTGAAGGATTAATCAAGCACGCCACCAAGTGCGTTCACATCAATGGTCGCGTATTTTAAAAATAAACCTGCTGCATAGTAAAAAAAATTTTAGAGCATTTATGATTTTATCCAGATCAAGTTAAACCGACTGGGTAAGCAAACCATTTGCATAAAATCAAAAGGCATAAAGTGTTTCATGTATTGTAACTATGTGAACAATTTCAGCAATGCAGGGCAAAGTGACAACAGTTCTATTAAAAACCCCTCTCATTATAACATGCATGAAAAGCACCACACCAGAATATTTTATAGTGCATGTAATATCGAGACTACTAGACTGTCTATTGACCTTTTAGAAGAAGGGTATCTCCTTCACATTCAAGGGGCAACCACTTAGCCTTTTCCTGAGCTTTTCTGTGAATATTTCCTGAATTTCAGATATCATTAGGATTGATTTAGAGTAAACAGATTTTGCTCACGCATTGAAACCTAGTTCTGTATGTAACTGCAATTATGGGTGCCAAACCATCTCCAATTAATTTTTAACATTTCATTTATTTTTTAACTGCAGCAGCACAACTAGCTATGGGTGCCCAAAAAGTAGCAAGAAACAATACCTTTACCTCTTTGAGCCTTTTGGAAGTGTTCAGCTTCTCAGTGCTCACCTTACAACATTTTTTTTAAATATGTGTTTGGATGCCCACTGCTCTTGCTCCTTGTACAGTGAGGAGGAGCACATGGCAAGAAGAGACAAAAAAGAAGCATAGCGAAAAAAAGCGAAATAAGCGAGGACCTCTTTTGTATCGTACAATGTGTGTAACATTACTATTGCGACCACATATAGACAAATTATCACGGCTATGTATCCATTGTAGAGTCATACACAGCTGCATTACCAGGACTAAATTTCAACCTTGTGTTGGTTTAGGATCCCTTTATAGTGGCAAGCTAATGATACTAAGATGCACATACCAAGATGCAGTGAAATGTGATATGTTAATCTCATTTAGAATGCACGTCATGTGGCTTCATTGTATATGTGGCCACAAGTAACTCTGGTTGCAAAGCAACATGGCAGAGCCTAAACAGACGTCACCGACCACTCCAATCTGAACTTGCCTTTGCTACTTGCCCATTATCATCCCAGCAAAAAATGAATAATTGAATCTGCTACAGATAAGTGCTAGCTTATAATAAGGACCAAGTATGAAGGGTGTTTTGTCATTATTGACATCAGTTATTTGTTCAAGAACACTTGCTGTCAAACACAAATACATTGCTGTTCAAGCATCAAGACTCAAATATAAAGCAAAAAGAAGTGTCACTTTAAAAATTACAGGCCACAAGGCAAGATAAATATTTGATATACTTGGGATGTAAGGCACGCACAAGAGGTGCTGCCATATTATACTTTTCCTTGTGTTGAAACCTGCTTGCTTTACTCACCCAACACATCTGTAAAGATGCCGTGAAAAGACCAAGGAGCTGATGCAGCAAGGTTGAACACATGTCCAGGGATTCCAGCATTCCTAAGCAGCCCTACAGCCTCTACAGTCCTGCAACCATTTGTAAGATAAATATAGTCCTACCCAAAGTTCTTGGTTTACAGACACACATGCAAGACGCATAACCACTCTATAGGAAGTTTGCATGATAATGCGCTGGGTAGCAAAACGGATGCCAATATCAAGTATCCCGGCCTGCCGCTTCTTTCTTTCCGTTCTTAATTAATCAATCCATGGTTATTAAATGTTCCCCCAATGTGAAGTGTGCTGGCAGTCCGGTGAAGAATTGCAATGTATTTAGAACACAGTCCAATTCATGGCAAGTAAGCATGCAATAGCGTTTTGTCAGCTCTTCGAGAAAAGAGCATGAAGTTTAGCTAAAACCCATGTTTTTTTATAAACACCATTCAATTTGATATAAAAGTTGTGAGCATTATGTAAAGGAACACGGATTCATGTTTAATCAATGATTTCTTATAATGTACTGCTATGAATGCAACTAACTGAATATGAAACGATCAATTTTGCTCGAGAATTTAGAGTTATGAACACTATCGCACTTGCCTGCTGCATCTTGTCCAAAACAGCGGCAAGATAGGCTAGTTTGTGTAGGTGAGTAGTTATGAGCAGTGGAAAGTAACAACAAGAAACACCAGTAACAACAGTATGGGGCAAGCACAGACTGCCAACTGTATAATTTATTACAGAAAAGTTCGCCTGAATATCAGTCAGACAACTTGTGCAAATGAAGGTCCAGTTGGGCATGAACAAGTTACGAAATCAACAATGCCTGCTTTCACTAACAGGACCCTCATTCACATAAAGTATGCAGCGATAGGCCCCTACCGAGGTACGTCACAGCATGATGTCATTGGCACATGTAAAAGGTGTGGCTGGAAAAACACTCCCGCTGGTGGCTCAGCCCGGTACAGTCGTGCGGCGTTTGGGGCAAGTTTTAATTTTTCAAAGCTTACACTTCACGTTACAATGTCGACATTAGCTGTAGTATGTGTCAGCAAACATCCAGCTGTGTGGTAAACTGTGTGGTAAAATATTTGCCACGCTGTCTGTTTATCTTGAAGAAGTGAACACACGTGGTGGCCTGTGCGAGCAACAGCGGCATAGTCTTCAAAAATGTGCACTGTTGATTGCGGCATGTAGTGTGCATTGAAAGGTATTGAGAATATTGGTTCAACTGAGAATACTGAGTGTGGTGTGTGCAGTGTCAATAACAATGTGTCTTGTTTACGAAGACTAGCACTCATGGCAGGGACCGGTCGATGAAAAAACTTGATTCGACATTTTAGTCAAGGTAAATATGCACTTGACGTGACCATCTGCGAGTGGGTACATCTCGGTGTTTGCGCTGTGTGCAGAATAAAATTGCAAGGTCACCGGGCTGGAAGATACCATTTGCTGAAGCTGCATGTATGAATCGCCCCGACGAGTACGCAAGCTCAATAAAGGTATAACTCGTTTTATCGAAGGCCTCATATTTCTTCATGTAATAAGCAGAGATTCTTGTTTCACATATACTCAGTACCTTTACCGCTCGATATTCATGAAGTGACAATGCAAACAACAAGTTTGTGTGTTAGGTCCTAAGGGAGCAATGTAAATATGCAAATAAGTTGTAGGTGTCAGATGCAGCGATGTAACTGCACAAAAGATTACGTATATATTAGGCTACAGGTTTAGAATCGCATACATCTCGGTGGTCTATCAGGAACGTCACAAACAACTTCCTTGCCAACCAGCCCTTGCACAGAGGGAGGGAATGACTGGCACGGTGCTCGAAGTGACGTCACACTACCCTATCGGAAAAATTGCCATGGTGGATACTGGAAAACATAGTGGGCGTAGTGGAAATAATAGTGGGCATGGTGGAACTTATGATGGCTATGGTGGGACGTAGTGGAAAATATGGTGGTTATGCCGGGACATACTGGGTGGTATGGTGTACAGATGATGGGTAAAGTGGAAATGATGGGGGAAAGCAGAGGCTAGATAGTGGGCAATAATGGGACACTCTGCCCACCATTGCGATAATGCTGGGAAGCCCTAAGCATATGGTGGGTGGTGCTTATTATGGTGGGCTACATGGTGTACCAAGCTGAGAAACTCTTCCCACCATTGCGATAATGCTGAGAAGCACTAAGCAGATGATGGGTGCTGCTTGTTATGGTGGGCCACATGGTGTACCAAGCTGAGAAGCTCTGCCCACCATCGCGATAATGCTGGGAAGCAGTAAGCAGATGATGGGTGGGCTTATAATGGCAGGCAGTTTATATAGTGTACCAAGCTGGGATCTGTACACTACATGTTCTACCACCATGATTTCCACCAAAGGTTAGGCCTACTGACCGAGCCCGTACAATTGTGTTATCCAAGCTTCCGGGTTTCAGAATACACGATTACGACGATTAAGTATGACAATACAGCGCAGCCATATGGCATCAATTAACCTAAATGAAGCATTTTTTATTGTGTATGGTGTCCGCTCAAGAAGCAACAAACATCAATGCGACGCAATTAAAGCACTCCCAGAGAACGTAATTAAGTGTCTTCTCACCGACAGTCGCCGGTCGCACTCGCCGGCACTTCTCTTGTACGAGAACTCTTGTTTGAGAACTCAGACGTGGCAATTCGTGTGCTTGGTGAACCAATATGATATCGTAATGTTTCCGGCACACTGCATTCGTTTTGGCCAAGCCGTCATGTAGTTGTTGCTTTAGCGAAAGAGCTGCAGCATTGCGCTGGCGCGACCGCCATCTACATTGCGCGAAAAGCATCCCAATACTCAATCAAATAAATTAGGCGGGCGCATCTATGGAATCTATGGAAACGGAAATTAAACTTGGCAGACCCCGCCGGTAAACTGTTGTTGCTTCCCAGTCCACTCGGGTTTTTTTCTTGAATTTGTGAATTGTAAAAAAAATAGCACTAGCGCCATTAACATAGTGGTAATCGTTACAGGCCGCAGTTGCTTGTGTTTAATAAATGTGCAATTTTTAGTAGCAGGTGTAGATCTTGTCTATGTTGTGTACACGACAAACATAACTTAAGTTGAGTCTTAAGTTTGTATGCCAACTAAGTATTTAACACACAATCAACTTCATGTTGGTGTGGCGCAGTGGTTAGCGTCTTCGAATGGAATTCCGCAGGTTGCACGTTCGATCCTCCGTGGCGCCTTGTTTTTTTTTACGGGACGGGTGTTTTTTATACCGTTTTTATAGAATTCTTTTCATTTTTTGTGGCAGCTCGTCACGGTGATTCTCACGTCATTTCGCGCTCAAGTGTTGCCGGCACTGCAGCACCCACCATACCCACCATGCGCCATGGTGGGCGTTTCCCACCATTCACCCACTACATTAATCCACTATAATGGTGGGTGGTGGTTTCCACCATGCCCACCATTCGTTTTTTTTTCCAATAGGGTATTTGCAAACATAAAGAGGTTTCTTACTTAGGCAACATTTTGCACAATATATTTTTTAGATGCAAGACTGTACTCATCCACATGGATCATACTGATGTCTTTTGTTGTTACTTTGTGCTGTGAGTTACTAGGCATTTAGTCACCATGATCTTTAAAAGCTAATTTCAGTGTTCTCTCTCATATTGCTGACAACTTTGTTGTTGCATAAATTGGGCAAAAAAGCAACACAGAAAGGCTGTCACAATAAATACACCAACATGGGTATTCTCCTGCAAACAAAAGTCGGCACTGGTCCTGTCATTACCCGTCTTCCTTCTCTTTTTGCCTTGTTTGTGCTGAAACAGCCAAACACCTGATGAGTTAGATGAGAAATATTAACGCATCAAAACTATAAGTGCTTGCATCAGCAACTACACAACAGCGTGATAACCGCACCCCTGCCACACAGCAGCGAAACATATTTTGAACATGCTGGCAGTGTATTATTTTATAAAAAGCAACTCTGGCAGATTACAAAATCTCACATTGTGCATGCAAGTTTTCTTCAAAGTCAGGCGTACAATGTAGGTGCTGGCCGGTACATTATTAGTTACAAGCAAAGGCGTCTTGCAGGTACACATGCAGATTGCACGAACACCTCTCTCTCTACACTAGGCACAGACATTATATCTTTCAACAAGCACACGCCACTGTTTAGGGGCATAATAACGCTCTACCGTGAACGTATGCTAATCAACCCACTTAGGCGGTTGGCTAGGTGAATCGAGCCAAGTTACAAATTGTATCGCCCGCGAACGTAAACAAAATGCTGCTTTGCATGAAATGGCACTGCAGGCTTCGTTTAATCAACAACGTAGCAAGCGCCGTGTGCGTCTTCCTCACTACATTGCACATATGAAAAAATCGATCACCATACACATGCACGTTGCCGCAGTTGTCTCGAATTAGCTCCAGTAAGGCCGCGCCGATGCGCCATGGCTCTGCTGGCTCGGCGTTGTCAAAGCGAATCGGCAACCCCACTCGCAAAGGCGCGTAAGGTTGCCGTTTCGCGACGCCTGGTTCGAGTGCAGCAACACACACTTGCACTGAGTGGCATACTTGGTCTGCATAAAAAAGTGTCCCCCTTACCTTTAGTTTCTTTCACACTGTCCTGAGGGAAGCGACCACAGGCGTCAGCCGTCACCTCGGAGTCCTTCGAGCGCCCGCCCAACCCGCCGGTTCCTTGGACGACTCGCACTTGATCCGCACTCGGACAACCGCGGGAATAGGGCGCATTCTTAGCACTTCACACGAACGAGGGACGGCGCTTCCTTGCGTAAATTTAACATTTCGTGCTCTCGTGTATAGCAGCGCGAACACATGAGACACGCACAGAAACGGCATGCTCACAGAAACAAAGAAGACAAACAACATGTGGCTTTAGCTGTGAATGGATTTGACTTGGATAGCTGTGTGAGAAAAATAAAAAAAACATCTGTCGCTGCTATAAACTGAAAAAAATGTATGTTATCTGGCAAAATAACTTTAAAAGTGATAAACGGTTATTCAAAAAACAAGTTACAACTTATGAATATTTTCGCAGGTCATTGTTTTGTTTTTGTTCTAGCAGACGACAGCCTCCTACTGCTTCTACGACAGACGTAGTGCGGTTTCACGTTCGGTGCGTGTCGCCGACGCAAAGCTCTACAGTAGTGATATCAGAGTTATCAATTCTCAATGAATCATAGGATGGCTACAAAGCAGTAACATTTTGACATAGTGCAGTACGCAATCTTTCAAGGTATGACATTTCTTTGCTCTGAAGCAAATTGAAGCAAGCCGGCCGGCGCAATCAGCTGATGTCGCCGCTACGCGAGGCATGGTCGTGCGCAATAGCGTCGCGCCCCGCGCTCGATTTGTCATCAAGCGATAGCGCTACTAAGTGGAATACAGCTAGATGCAGGGATTAATGGCGTATCACTCTAATTCCCTGTGGTGGCCGACTCAATCGCAAGAGAGCCCCGGGAAACAACCTTCAACTGCTCAAGCTTGTGTGTGGGTGTAAAAATACTTGTTTTCACCCGCGGCGGTGCAGCAATCTATAGTTGAAAGACATGCGAAAAGCATGTGACGTATATACAATCCCAAAACATATGCACACAACAATAGATACGATCGCATATCGTACATAAATATACCAACACATAGCGTGTAAAAAGCAAATTTATATACATAACTTAAACATCAAGCTACATTCAGCGCGAATAGCTTAGCAAGCTAACGCACTCAGTTCACGTACGCGAGCACAACTAAGTGGCGCAGGTTCGAGTCCCGCCAAGTTTAATTTTTTATGTTTTTTTTTCAACGTTTTTATTGTACTGCTATCTTTTCTAATGCCTTAGGTTCTAAAACAAAATAAAAGCAATATTGCGTTCAAGTACGTATGTGGGACTGTGTTTTTTGCGCAACAGTTATTATGATTTTTATTTTCATTATTAATTTTTTTATTTATTTCATAATATAACAAAATTAAGGACTAAGGGGAAAAATGGGTCTGATTGATTGCGAAGGGACTCGAGAAGTGAGAAAACTCAAACCAAAAAATTTATTTGAGAAAAAACTGAGCATTTCACAGCCGGACCAGTTTCTTCAAGGGTAGGCCCTAGGTATGCGCGAGACTTGCTATATGACTCATCTCAAGCTGTGGCAGTTGAGGGAAGGCAATATCACCGAGAAGTAGTTCCAAAATATATTTTGGTTGATGTTTTTCGATTCCTCCAAAATAAGGGCTGCACAATTGTGATTGAGCCAAACCAAGAATTGCGGGCACGAAGTCATCAGACAGAAAATGAATAATGTTGATTGTTTGAAAAATTGCCCTTAATAAAAGGAAGAGTTATGAAGTGCTACGTAGCTGAACTCGCAGTAGAAATTTTATGTATACATATAGATAGTTTAAAATGGACAATGTTGCACACACAGACATTGGTTAAATTTCTTTGCAGCACAGTTGAAGCATCTATGTAGAACTGAAGCATCAAGAGAAGCTCATGCGTCCTCACTTTATTGCGCTTTACATAGCTTGTATGCGTCCATGCAGCCATGATATGATATATATTAAAGCATTTGTTTAACCTATAATCTTCTTATTCATTAAAGCTGGCCCATAAGTTGTGTCTTATGTAGCACTACATTTGAAGCGTAATCTGCATGGTGGTCTGAAACAATGCTTTTGACAATCTCAAAACGACCCAGCTCTATACACGACCATCCGTGCATCAGTAATAAGCACCATTATGTGTTTGTACATATCAGTTGTGCTCTCATACTTAATTATTTTTCTGACCACTTCCTCTGCCGCTACCTCGTTTCTGTCGTGAAGATGTGGCAAGTTGTGTATAGCTGTATTTATATTGTAGGAGCATATACTATCAATAAAAAATTATTTTTAGGCTACATGCAATTAGTTTTCATAGATTTTCATTTCTTTTGTCGGTGCTCAGGAGAGCTAAGCTCATGGCCGATATTTTAAAATGACATGCCAATGTTAATGAGAACAGTTTCATTAATATTGACAAGTTCATTCACATTGAATTCAGTTCTCATTATTATTGTTTCTACCAAAAAACGAGCCCTTGAAGTTATGCTTTTTTTGCTTGATTTGTTTTCGTGTGACAGCATGCAAGTAAAATGACAGTTATTGTCATTCCTTGCGAATCACACATTTTCCGTGTGACAGACTTTAGCACCTGGTCATCTGCAGAAGTGTTATTTATTCTGGAAAAGGGCGAACAGCGGTGACTGACAACACAGACTAGGCTGCGTTATTCTTTTGTACTATATATGTCACTGTGCATTCATTTATAACTTTATAGAGCTCGGATTTCCTGCTTAAAATGTGACAACAACTGTAGAGTTTCCACATTTTTGCAACAATCCACATGCCTTTCATACACTATTGCACATTTTCGTAAGCACCTTACAAAATCTGTATATTTCCGTAAGACCTTACATTCTGCATTTTCCTTATGAAAGCTTCTGTACACTCCATACACTTTCCTTATCCTTCCATCATGAACTCTCTGTATGCTCCATAAGTTTCCTTATCCTTCCATATACTCCATAAAAAGCTTTCCATATATGCCATACATTTTCCTCATCTTTCCGTATACTCCATAAAAAGCTTTCCGTATACGCCATACAATTTCCTTATCCTTCCTTATACTCCATAAGAAGCTTTCCGTAAACGCCATACAACTTCCGTATATTTACATAAAACTCCATATTTTTTCCGTATGTAGCATAAGGAAATGTTACGGAGTCCATATATTTTCCGTAAGATTTCATACGGAACGTTTCAGTAGGGGTTGCACAGCTACATCTGCCCTCACTGCAGTGTGGCAGAAACTCTGGGGCACCTCCTACTGCAGTGCAAAAAAAGCGTCCCAAGACTACGAGCAGCAGCACGAGATGCGGGCCAAGACCTCCTCAGTGAAGCGTGGGAGGCTGCGGTCTCCCAGCCGGACCTGGTCAAGCAGCGTCAACTCGTCGCTCGAGCTCGGCGGGCTGTCCAAGCCAGAGGGTTCCTGTAAAAAGAGACCCTCCCAATTTCACACACTAGCTTCATTCAATAAATGTTTTTCTCTCTCTCCTGAATATATACAACGAAAATTGACAAGAAGAAAAAGGTCGCAAAACGTTGTATGGTATCAAATGTAGTATAGTTGCTAAATTAGGAAAGAGCCCTATGATGCTGCGTTTGTTAAGGCTAGTGAGTTTGACAAGCTGTATTTTGAAAGTGATGCAAAATGACAAATGATGAAATCTTATAGTGAAAAGACAAAAATATACTACCAAGAAGCATAGCCGGTTTCTTAAAACATAGATGCACAATGGGCTACATTCTGTACATGGTCACAGATGTCGAAAACCAACGTACGCGAGGAAACATCCCTGTCGCTATATTCCTTGATGTACAACAATCATATCACACAGTAATCGAGGTTCATATTATGAAAGACCTAGCGTTGCAGGGATTTTAGAGAACTATTCTGCATTGGATGACTGACTTCCTGAAGCACCGGCAAATTTTCGTGTTTATGCAGGAAAGCCCAATGTCAGAACATATCGTCACGCAAGAACTGCCAAAGGGCACTGTGCTAAACCCAATGCTCCTTAAGGCAGTTATGGCGCAGCTCCCGTATAATCTTACGCCTAACATCAGATGTTCAGTATATGCTGAAGATATAAGTGTATGGATGTTCGGCCCGTAGTTTTTGCATGTCCAAAAATTTTACAAGCAGAATCCTATTACGCACACCGTTGTATTACAAGAAAAGTCATGAGTCTGACAAGAACAGCCATACTACTGTGGGATAACATAACTTTAATGTTTCCGCACTGAAGGTTCTATAACGACTGCCCCTGAATCAGGGCACACACACAGTTTTCTTGATTATTCCGGGCGAGAGTGCTCCTATCGCTGGCGCCCGTGTTTGGAGGCATCGCCGCGACGCGCAGGCGCAGAAGCGGCGCCGACCCGTTTCGCCACACCACCACCCTACGCAGATAGGAGCCGTCAGGGTTGAAGAGGTTTGGGGACCCGAACCTGGTGTCCAAGGTGGGCGATGTAGGGTGCGAGCCTAGGTGTTGCAGGCTGTTGTCGGCGAATGACGGGAGGCGTGCGGGGGTTGGTAGGCTCCTGAGAAAGGATGTATGATGGCTTTAGGCGGTCGATGGAAACGCGTACATCCTTTCCACTGATTTGTGAATGTTTTGTCGTCGCGACAGATGACTTTGTAAGCTCCGCAGTAAGGCGGCTGGAAAGGTGCGCGTACGGTATCGTCGCCGAGGAAGGCATGCGAGCATGTTGTCAGATCCTTAAACACGAAATGGGTCGCCTTGGTGCGGCTATCCGCTGGTGAGGGGCGCAGCGCGCCCATTGTGCAACGGAGTAGAGCGACGAAGTCTGCATGGTCCGAGCTGGTTACATCAGAGGTCGGAGTGGCGAGGAGGTTTCCAGGTAGGTGAAGCGGCTCCCCATAGACGAATTCCGCGGGCGTGGCTTGAATGTCTGGCTTGAAAGTTGCGCGCAGACCGAGAGCGATGGCGGGGAGAGCTTCGAGCCAGGTTTAGTGAGAGAAGCACATGATGGCTGCCTTGAGCTGCCGGTGAAACCGTTCAATCATCCTGTTGGCGCAAGGATGGTAGCTAGTTGTCCGTGAACGCTCGAACCAGGTGGAGAGCCCGAGGAGCCTGAAGAGTTGAGATTCGAATTGCCTTCCTTGATCGTTGGTGACTCGACGAGGAGTGTCGAAGTGTGAAACCCAGCCGGAGAAGAAGGCTGATGCGACGTCTTCTGCGGTGATCCTTTCGAGCAGCCACACCTCGGGCCAACGAGTGTAACGATCGATGGCGGTGAGGCAATAGCGGTAAGGTTCGGCTGGTGGGAGGGGGCCAATGATGTCGATGTGGACGTGCTGGAACCGTTTTGTTGGAAGGGGGAATTGTCCGAGTGGCGACGTGACGTGCCGGGTAATTTTGGTGTGCTGGCAGTGAGTACATGTGCGTGCCCAGGTGCGGCAGTCCCGTTGCATTGAGGGCCACGCGAACCGGTCAGTCACGAGGCGTGTAGAAGCTCGGATGCCGGAATGACTGAGGTTGTGTAACTGGTTGAAGAGGCTTTGGCGGTGCAAAGAAGGGACGTATGGTCTCACTCGTCCTGTTGATATGTCAAAGTAGAGAGCATCCGTTGACCCAGGGATGGTAACTTTTTGAAATTGAAGGGAAGAGTCATTCTCGGGGTGCTGCTGGAGTTCTGTGTCCGTTTTCTCAGCTTCGGCGAGGGCGTCAGTTGTAACGGTTGGCAGCTCGACAGCCTAGACGCGAGAGAGTGCGTCGGCGACCACGTTTTCCTTTCCGCTGATGTGATGGATATCTGTGGTGAATTGAGCGATGAAGGACAGCTGTTACTGCTGGACCGGTGGAAGTTTTTCGCGGCGTTGGGAGAAGGCGTAAGTGATAGATTTATGGTAGGTGTATATGGTGCAGTGCTGTGCCTCGAGGAAGTGGCGAAAGTGTTGGACTGCTTCGTAGATGGCAAGGAGCTCTCTGTAGTAGGCTGGCCAGGTCGTCTCCGCAGGGGGTGAGGTTGCATCGCCGATGCTGCCGGGAGGTGGGGGCGGCTTCGGAGAAGAGAGTTTCTTCGAGAAGAACTCCAAGGGGCGCCAGTTGTTTCCCACATCCTGCATGAGAGAGGCTCCGACGGCGGTGCTAGAGGTGTCTGTGAAAAGACCCAGGGGCGCTTCTGGCTTGGAATGGGAGAGCAGCGTAGCGTTGCAGAGGCCAGTTTTGCAGTCTTCGAACGCTTGCGTTAAGGCTGGGGTCCAAGTGACAGGATGGTTGCCGCGTTGGCCGGCCAACGCATGATGGAGAGGAGCCTGATATGTGGCCGCTTCAGGCCCGAAGCGCCCGTAAAAGTTGAACATGCCCAGGAAACGGTGGAAGTCCTTCGCTGTGGCAGGCAGCACGTAATTTTGCAGGGCCAGGATGCGGTCAGGCAAGGGTCTAGTTCTTTTTGAAGAAATTTCATGGCCAGCAAACGTGACGACGGGGGCGCCGAGCGTGCTCTTTTGAACGTTCATGCGTAAGACGTGTTCGTCAAGACGCTGGAACAGTTGACAAAGGTGTTGGCGATGTTCCGTTTCGTTGCGCGAAAAGATCAAGATGTCGTCTAGGTAGACGAAACAGAAGTGCAGGCCGTGGACGACGTCGTCGATGAAGCGTTGAAAGGTTTGCCCCGCGTTGCGGAGACCAAAACTCATGAAAGACTCAAATAGACCGAAAGGCGTGATAATTGCGGTCTTTGGGACGTCATCCGGGTTTACAGGAATTTGTGTGTAGGCCTTTATGAGATCCACCACCGACAAGATAGTGCTGCCATCTAAGCGGTGTCCAAAGTCCTGTATATGACGGACGGGGACGGTGAGGGCTGTCGGGGACGGTGAGGGCGTTGAGGGCGCGATAATCTCCGCAGGGACGCCAGCCATTGGTCTTCTTTGGTACCAGATGAAGCGGTGAGGCGTAAGATTCCTCCGAGCGGCGGGCAGTACCTTCACGGAGCATGGGTTCGAATTCGGCCTGTGCGATTAGTAGGCGCTCCGGGACTAGCCGACGGGCGCGGCATGAGACCGGGGGGCCGGGAGTAGTACGAATGTAGTGCACGGTTGAGTGGCGCACCTCTCGCAGACGCCCGCTAGGTCGAGTCAGGTCGGGCAATTCTGCGAGGATGTCATGGTATGACGACTGGTTCCCAATGGTGAGTGCCTGGACGTTAGGCTGTTGGGTGGTCGCACGTTGGTCCGGTGTGAAGAGGCCTGTTGTAGCGTCGATAAGTCGGTCATATCGGCAGTCAGGTAGAAGATTGTAGTACGCCAAGAAGTCGGACCCGATGATCGGCTCTGCATCGTCGGCGATGACAAAATTCCATGGAAAATCTCGACACAGGTTTTTGAAGTTGATGTTAAGGCGGAGTGAGCCGTAAGTCTTGATGGTCGAATGGTTCGCCGCGCTGAGCTCAAAGGATGTGCAAGGGCGCTTGTCACGCAGGCTGGTTCGGGGAAAGCAACAGATGTCGGAGCCACAGTCGACGAGGGACCGCCGCTTTGTGACTTGGTCGGTGACGAATATGCGACGACCTCTAAGTTGGCAGCTCGCGGCCATCTCTACGGGCTGCCGTTGAAGTTTCCCTGACGTCCAGCTGAGCAAGGTGGTTGACATTTCCGGGCTTTGTCCCCGAAGCGGCGATGGTAGTTGCAGGGCCCGTTATCATTTCCGTGCGATGAAGCGGCGTAGTTGTCTTGGCTTTGGGAGCGTTTTTGTGGACGCAGTTTCGGGCTTTGATCCAGGCGCCTTTGAATTGAGTCCAGCTGACGGGTGATTTCATCGACACGGCACGCGAGCTCACTGCTGGACTGTCGGGTGTCAACGGCGTTGACGGTGAGAGGTGATGCTGGCAACGAAATCTCGACGACTTGATCAGCGATGTGAGAGAGCTGGTCCAGTGGCAGATTCGGCTGCAACTGGAGGATGGCCTGCGCATGTGAGGGTAGACGCTGAAGCCAGATGATACGGAGGAGGGAGTCGTCGACCGAGGTGCTGCCCAAGAGGTAACGCATGTAACGCAGGAGCTGCGATGGCTTGCGGTCACCGAGTTCTTCGTGCTGGAGTAGGTGACGCACCTTCTCGTCTTGTGAAGGTGAAAGCCAGCGGATCAGTTACCTCTTCAGGTGTAGGTAACGGTCATCAGCCGGGGGCTTCGCAAGTATATCGCGAACCTCAGTTGCATAGCGAGAGTCTAGATAGGCGACGACGTAGTCATAGCGCGTCCGGTCCTTGGTGATGCGTGCCATGGAAAACTGCGCCTCGAGTTGAGCGAACCACACGTCAGGCGCCTCTGCCCAAAACGGCGGAAGTTTGATGGTGACGCGACAAACGTCTGTGTTGGTGGCGGCCGCAGCAATGGAGGCTCCCGAAGTGGCAGGGACCACTGGAGCGAAGTTTTGGGGGGCGTGACCAAAGTGTGGTGGTGCAAAGTCGTCGGACGAGAGTGCTTCATTTTCATTGCGCTGCTGCTGTTCGCGGAGCTGCTGCTCTTGGTTCTGGATCACTTGCTGCTGTGCCTGCAGTTGTTGTTGCAGTTGTTGTACTTGTTGTTGAAGGGCAGCAAGGGTTTTTTCGTCGGCTATGGCGGTGCGGTACGTTCGTTTTCCTTGTCACTAGATGTGGGATAACATAACTTTAATGTTTCCGCAATGAAGGTTTTACAACTACTGCTCCTGAGCCCCACCGCGGTGGTCTAGTGGCTAAGGTACTCGGCTGCAGACCCGCACGTCGCGGGTTCAAATCCTGGCTGCGGCGGCTGCATTTCCGATGGAGGCGGAAATGTTGTAGGCCCGTGTGCTCAGATTTGGGTGCACGTTAAAGAACCCGAGGTGGTCTAAATTTCCGGAGCCCTCCATTACGGCGTCTCTCATAATCATATAGTGGTTTTGGGACGTCAAACCCCACATATCAATCAACGACTGCCCCTGAAGCACCAGTATTGTTTTCTTTGCATTCGTTGCCTCGCCTTTCGTTTCACGTTTCTTTTAGCACCTTCGTGCTCGCGCTGCAGCCCCTATTACTATGCCCCGGAATCGGGGTACACACACAGTTTTTTTGCTTATTCTGGGCGAGAGCGTTCTTATTGTGGCGCCCGTGTTTAGAGGCGTAGCCGCGACGCGCAGGCGCAGAAGCGGTGCTGACCCTTTTCGCCACACTACCATTTATATTAAAGGACCAGGTTTTCATACTCTTCGGCAGAACTCCACTATTCAATTAGTAAAAACTCATAGATTTTAGGTGTCATTTTAAACAGCAGACTAACATGGTCGTCTCGCACTTAGTTCCTTGAACAAAAAGTGAATCAAGCTATTGAAATTCTCCGCCATCTCTGTGGGGCTAAGTGGGGTGGTACTACATAGTAGCTGTTGACCCTACATGTCGCGTGGATACGCCACATGGTACTTTACTCTGTGTCTCTGCTGTAGGGACTTGCAGCCTCTACCAAAATAACATTGCACTTGTTATTTGCTAAGGAGTTTGTGCGTATGTGTGAGGTTGCCAAGGTCAGCTTTCACTGATTTCTTGTATTCAGTAGCTCGACAACCACCTTTGGCAGTACTTCGAGCAAAAGCAGTGTCAAGAAATTTATTTAAAGTTTTGCCGAAACATTACAGCCCTTCTTTATCTAGCGAACTATCAAACAGAACGGGAATCCTGCTACAGGATAATGTGTCCTAACTCCAAGCAGTATTACCCGGATATAAACTAAACCACCCAAACCACATTGAACGCGGCCGGCACTGAACGTTATCGGTGAACTAGACAGCATACGCAAGAAATCAAACAAGGCATCCCTAGTGGCGGCACAGATGGTGCTTCATTTGCATGCAATGCGCAGTAGAGAGGTGAAAATATATGCAAGTGGATGTAACATAAGAGGCGTCCCTCTGCGCGATATTTATACCCAAACTTAAAAAAACTGTAAAATTTATCGCACACTTCTTCATAAACGACATCAAAATTGGTGGCTATCTTCAAGAAGTTCAGTTGATCTCCGACAATTTAGGGACAGGAAAGGGTGTAGTATGCACGGATAGCGAACTCACCCTTCAGATAATCAAACATGTGATATCACCTCAGAACAATGGCTAAATAGCACAATATGATGCAGAGGCTGTGCAATTTGTCTTAGCACAGGGTCTCACATCGTATTCGAATGAATAGCCAGCCAAATTTAAATGCATAACAATGAAGAGGCGGACTAGCTTTCCAGGAAAGCCTTAAACGAAGGACGGGATGGTGGATTGCCTAAGACCGGGAAGAAAATTCGCAAGTTAATGCAAGCAATTAACCACTGTTCAACCGAAAGGTGGTTCGATAGCCTGAAGTCAAATGAACCATTGCTTTATGAACTTGATCCGGACAGAAAACTTACAATGATGACAGATCTTCCATGACACTTAGAGAAGTAAATCTACAAATTTCGTTTGGAAGTAGCACATACAAACAACTTGCTGCACAAGATACATCGATCCTACTGAATGGTATGCCAATTTAGTGGTAGTAGTAGTAATATTTTTATTTACAGTAAGCCAGATACAGAGCTCACTGCAGGAACAAAGGGCTAATGGCGAACAGCCTGACAAAGGCCCTTATCCCTCTGCAGTCCGTGACAGTGCAAAGCTTAAACAATATATATATTCAATACATTGGTTTCAAGCAACCTGAAATTGTAAGCACGACATTCAAACATAAATAGCATAAGAAGTTTACATAACACATTTTAAGAATTGGAGGTCACTCTCGTTATATTCACAACTAAACAATATTGATGAAACAACTCAAAAACAGACACAAAATGCATGCGGATACAATGAATTCCGCTGTATACACTCGTATAATTGACATAAAAGTTTATGAACAATTTAAGCATTTGCAGAGGCATGAGACTCCATTACGTAGTTTCGGTAGCGTAGACCGGTGGTTATGAATAAGTTCTTTCTTTGTTTCTTAAAAGTCGCACTACTAGCCCTAAAGTTCTATTGATCTGCAAGGGTATTTAAAACCTGAGGTACCTGGTAAGCAATACTTTGTTTTCCATACTTGGTTCTTGTTCTAGGAGCTCGTTTCTTTTGTTCTCGCATATTGTAGTGTGGTCTTTCGGTGCAACTTTCTTCATATAGCTTAGTCTTTTGTATTAACTGAAGTAATTTAAATTGATATAATTGATCAATTCTGAGTATGGAATGTTTAATGAATAGTGGAGCAGTGCGCAAGTCTTGCAGATTCCCCCTGTAATTTTCAAAGCAGCGCAATATTTTTTTTGTATAGTTATTAACTTATGGTAATTCCCTTGTGATGTCGTTCCCCAGACTAACATCCCATAACTTACTTTAGAATGGAAGAGTGCATAGTACATACTTATTTTTAACCTCAATGGGATTATGTGCATTGTTCTAAAAAAACAACCAACTATTCGCGCTAATGCGGTGATCAGATGATTTACATGTGTATTCCAGTTTAATTCCTCCTGAAACCATACACCAAGAAACTTTTGTTCCCTAACATGTGCGATGCAATTTCCTTCGAATTTTACAGCTATGTTACTAATAGGTTTGTTTATAGGTCGGAATATCATATAGGTTGTTTTTTTTGCATTCAAGCGCAGTCCATTTTGCCTTAACCAATTTGAAAGATTGCTTAGATAATTATTTACACTGACCTCAAGTGATATTAGATTGTCTGATGAAAAGAAAACATTCGTATCGTCAGCGTACATTATAAGTTCAGGAGAATGAGGTATATCGACAATATCATTTATATAGACAAGGAACAATAATGGCCCCAGTATAGACCTTTGGGGGACTCCTTGGTTCAACTTTATCTTTGTATAAATAGTGTTATTCAGTTTTACATATTGATAACGATCTTCTGGGTAACTTTTAAACAGTTGTAGTGCAACTCCACGCACCCCATAACTTGATAATTTATGAATCAATGATTTGAAGTGTATGGAGTCAAATGCCTTTTGAAGATCGAGGAAGAGCCCAAGAGTAATTTTTTGTTTTCCATATTTTCGATTATCTTATCTTTGATATACACTAGAGCTTGTTCTGTTGATTTATTTTTTTGAAAACCATACTGACTTTTTGTTATTATTTGGTGCTTATCAAAAAAGGATGCAAGTCTATCATAAATAACCCCTTCAAATACTTTTGATATTGTTGGAAGCACGGATATAGGTCGATAGTTCGCTAAAGTATTGATATCACCACCTTTTTGTACTGCAGTGACTTTTGCTACTTTTAGCTGCTCTGGAATTAAACCGTTAGTGAGGGTGAGGTTGATAATATAGGCCAAGACATTAGATATCAATGGTGACACCATTTTTAACTCAACAGAACCTATCTCATCAATCCCTGATGCAACATTGTTTTTAAGTTTTCTAATTAATCTTTCTACTTCAACCGGATCTGTGGGTGCGAGAAAAATAGAATACGGCAAAGGAGATTTATCAGGAGTTGGAGCATTATCTCGCTTTTCATCCGTTAAAATAAAGGAACCCGCATTTATGAAATGTTCATTCATGACATTGGCCAACCTTTCACCACTGAAAATCTGACCATTAATTGTTAGGTACTGTGTCCTATTACAACCCTTTTTTCTGTTCGTAAGCCCATTGATGACCTCCCATAGCTTCCTCTGGTCATTGTAAATGCTTTCAAATAATTTTTCATAGTAGTTCTGTTTAGCCTTCCGTATTTCTGAATTTAAAACGTTTCTGTATTTCTTGTACTCAGCTAAGGCGTCTGTGTTCTGCGAACGGATGAAATCATGATACAATTTATTCTTTATTTTTATGCGCCGGTAAAGATCATGATTTATCCAAGCCTTTCTGCATTTCTTATTTCTGCCACGTGAGCGCTTCTGAATTGGAGATGCCGCATCATAGCTAGTACTCAATAACGACATGAATGTGTTATAAGCGTCATGAGGATTTTCTTGTCTATAAACAGTGGTCCAATCTATGTTCTGAATTAGCTGAAAAAAATGTTCCCGAGTTTTGCTGTTTTTAATTCGGTGGAAAAATGTCTCTGTTTTCTGACCAATTTGAGGAGTAACTCGTGCAAGAAAGAAGATGGGCATATGATCACTTATGTCATACGCAAATACCCCGGATTTTATATTCTGTGAACCTAAATTTGAGGCGCATATATCAAGGAGCGTAGCACTTCTTGATGTAATCCTAGTAGGTGAACGTATAAAATTTGTACTTCCATATGTAAGTAAGAGCATTTCAAAATCTTTGGCATAAGGATCATTGGAACAGAGGTCAATGTTTATGTCACCCATGACTATGCAAGGAGTATTCCCGCGAACAGTGGATAACACAACATTAAGAAACTCAATAAATTTCTTTTTGTGGCCATGTGGTGGCCTATATACGCCAATTACTATGAATGGGACAACACACATTGTAATGCATTCAACATCATCGTTCATAACAGTATACTTATCAAGCAGTTCACTCGAAAGCGTATCCTTAAAATAAATAGCAAGACCTCCACCTTTTTGCTGGTTACGACAGAGGAGTTCATCACTATAGCCTGGAAAGAACGGCGCATCTTCTTTATAAGTAATCCATGTCTCGGAGAAAACTAGCACATTAAATCCGATAGCTATAGACCATATAAAATTAGCAATGTCGTCGACCTTTCTTTTTATGCTTCTACAATTTATATGCAATGCTTTAAACAAGCCTTTTTCGGATTGAAATGCCCTATTAAAGTCTTCAACACTGTAATACTTTTGGTTATTTACAAGATCAGTCATAGTGGAATGTTTTTCAATTTGTTATGACATATGTCACATCTAATTTTTAATTTTAGCCAGGCTTGTCTCATCCGCAATGTGTATCGCTCGCGATCCTTCATCTTTGCGTGCAAGGATTTTGCCACCGGATGTCCAGACAAATTTCCATGCGGCTTCTTTTTTTTTGTATTGCCGCTGCAAGCAATGCCTTGCCCTTCTGCGTCAAATGCTCATTTACAAAAATGGGCGTTTTTTGTCATCCCCAAGCAAAGAACTATCGAGCCTCTTCTTTCTACATTTCGCCAGTATGTCGTCACGTTTTGTTCTTTTTACAAAACGAACGATTATTTTCTTCACACCAGGCTTAGGAGTGGGAATCCAGTGGCATGCGTCAATATCAGACAGATCAACTGCCGTGCCGACAGCTTCGCTTATCTTTCTTACAACATCCACTGGATCATTTCCGACCGGTGCACCTTTTATCTCAAGATTGTTTAGGTGCTGATATTGTTCGAGCTCATCGCATTTTTGTGACAGTCTCTTATTTTCCGCTTTCAATGCCCTGTTTTGTCTTATGAGCTCTTGCATTTCAGCTCTCATATTCTTAATATCAGTGGCTACATCTTTCACCTCACTGCAGGTGTCAGAGCAAAAGGCTATGCAGTCTTTAATTTCCTGAATCTCACTTCTGAAATCGCGTTTGAAATTTTCAAATGCCTTCGACAGCTCTTTTAAATCCTTTACATCTGCTGCGTTCTTTTCCGCAAATTTGGCAATGAAGAACGAATTGTTCGCCATAATTTTCGAAATAGCTTAAAAAACGCAAATAAAACGAGATTATTAAAAAGAAACTAGCAAGTTTGGACAGATGGCTTCCCCCCTCCCCCCAAAAAAACTACTTTAACCATGACCGGAGATGCATTGTCAGAAAAAAGTAAACATATTCCTGACAGATTTCTTTGTGCAGACCGGATTGGAAAAGCACTTGTTATATACAGCTAGAGGCTGTGATATGTGGAAGGGTGTGTTGGTAAGTACACTGTGAATGTAGAAAGAAATGTGTGCGTGTGAACGTTTTATGACAGACTGAACTGCTAGTCAGCAAATTGTATATTGCCATGTTATTATGACTTGTTTCAGTGTACTAATATGCTTTTTTTTTCTTCAATGTTTAATATCAGTACCATACAGTAATTTCTTTTCGCTTCAGAACTTATCTATATAGAGTAGCCGAAGCAATATGGCCTTTCACCTTTCCACAGCGAAAACGTTATAATAGTACAAAAAAAACAGCCAGCAAACAGCACTACCTTCCTTTCCTCGTACCCAAACTTCAACACTTACGGACACAAAAGTATATTATGTGTACATTTCATATACAATATTTTCAGACAATATGCATTGTTAGTTATAAATCAATGCTTGCCCTGTTCTTGTCGTTTTCGAACAAAAAAACCATGTCGAGAAGCCAATACTCTTCTGCAGTAGAAGTAACATGAACGCTACTAATCACAAAAACTCGTTAACTGCCTCCTTTATATGATGACATGATGGTACTAGTTCGTATTAAAAAGTTGCCATGAGAACCAATTTATGATACACTAATTCTTTAAGAATTCTAGAAAGCTGCGCGTTGTTCGAGATATTCATCTTAGGATTTTGCACGCAAAATAAGAATAACTACAGTGCCGTGCGCGCGCGAATGTTCCCTCTGGGTCACGATAAACTGAAACCGCCAGTGAAAAGGGAAAGACAATATTTCAATATTTAAATGCGCCTTTCTATATTGGCACACTCGCTTGTCATTGTGATCGCCCTTCCTATTGTCTCCGTCAACGCTCTCGTTATCCACTGGCTTAAGAACCTTGTATTCGCAAGGAAGCGCTGGAGAGTCGTTTACCCGATGTTTGGTGCTGCCACTACTCCAAGCCACGTTTTTTTCATCGACACGCTCCTTGAATTCTTCCTCAACTGTGTCCTCATGTTCGGTCTCCTGAAAAAGAATCATAGAGTGAGACCTTTGTATGGCTAAAATGCCCCGGGAGGAGTGCGTTTCTTTTAGAACACTTTCTAGCGTATACTCCCGCTTCTGTCGCTTTCTGTGAGGCATCCTAAGTTCTCGTTTGTGCATTTCGGCAACGCTTGTGATCTCGCTCTCCTCCTTGAGAATAAACAATTGGGCTTTCTTTTTTTTAGCAAGTGACTATTGTGGTCATGCTCACAGCACCACCTAAGATCAAACGTGGTTGTGTTGATGTGCCACCACTCAACAACTTGCTCTCGCAATCCTCTGCCTGGTTCGCGAGAAGGCCACCAGCACCTTTCGGCACAGTGTATTTATTGCAACCACATAGTCATACATCGCACAGTATACCGCTAATACTGCGCATATACGCAGAGAGAACCATTTCAAATAAATGTACAATATTCGCCAATACCGACATGTGCACATGGTAATAATGATGCAGTACCGAATTTTACTAGTTTTAGATGAAAATCCCCCTGAAACATATGAGTTGACAACTTGTGTTCTTCACGGATGTGGCGTCTTTCACTTAATTAGCTACACTGAAGGGCAATGTTCTCGGGGACGTTGCTTGACGTAAAAGCCACTAATCTCGGAAAAATTGAGTAATACGCAACTGAAAAAGAAAAGAAACATGAAAAGGGAACGCCGAAAATAGGAGAACAAAAGATACCAACAGGATAAGCCACTAAAGAATATGCAACGCCAAGGCCTTCTGACGCGAGAGCGGCGTAACCAAGTTAGGCAGGGCCTACCACGGCTTGCAGCGGCTAGCTTGAGCTTCGTAAATGATGCGTGGCGCCCAATCAGTCTACAGCTGCTTCTGCAGGCGAGGATTAGGGCGATGGCCTCGAGTGCAGCGGCAGAGTTAGAGTGGTGGCAGTGGAACATTGTTCCTTGCATTATGCAACGAGGCATCTGTCTTGTCTAGGCTTTGAGAGGCTCTGTCGAGGTAACGTTTTCAGCGCCTGATGCAACCAATTGCAGCTTTCCCACGGGTGAAGACTTCCGCCGTAACACTTTGTGACTCCATGTTAAATTCGACAAAGTTGCATACACCTAGTTTGTAGTTAGGAACTTTCGGAATAAGCCATGTTGTGGTTAATTTTTTTTGTTTTCAGAAAGAAGGCACTTTGTTGAATTTTCGCTCCTGCTTGCATCAAAGAAAGGCTGCCTGTAGCCCATACTCCTATTTTCAAAACTGCAGGTTCTACTTAGAAAAATTATTCTTTCATGCTTAATTTAGTACGTGTGTCGGTTGTTTTATGCAAAAACTTGAGCCGCACTTCAAGTGACGCTCCCTAATTAGGTGTTTTCTACGTCAACAGTGATGTTGGATAAAAGAGCGTGAATTTATCGATAGTTAGAAATGAGCGCATTAGAACGAATGAGTGCAGTTACATAGATAGTTTATTCAGTTCATTAGCACACGGTCAGCTACATGCGTATATAAATTTGTCAATGGAACCCTGATACCTGGATAAACTGACATTTTGTCTACTACGCATTTTCCCAATATTTCAGCACTGACCTCATATAGGAATGCGGAAACTTTGCACAAAGCCAGGCAAAGCTTGAAACAGGGAGGCACGCATCCATCACCTCTCGTACTTCCTGTCAGCCAACTCGTCTATCTTCGAGGTGCGCGGCTCCTTCCTCGGCAATCTCCCTTGTGAGTAAAAAAAAAATAATCCTCAGCAGCGCCCTAAACACTTAGAAAGCAATGTCAGTTAGAAAAGAAAAATTGACATAGCAGAACCAAGCGAAATTTTGAGGGTGAAGAATGTGCAGGAGAAGCGGACTGCACCCCCAGTTGAACCATACAAAAAAAAAACTTGTTCTGTTCTACAATGTTGTTCTTGCTGCGAATGTGTTTGGCAAAGTTTATTCTTCAGTGATGAATTCTTGCGATGCATAGCTTAATGAGGTTGCCTTTGAGTTCCTTGCTTTTCTTGTTTGTTGTAAGAGTAGAAGTTGCCTGTTGGTTTACACTTCTCTTCCGAATGGAGTGCTCTGCAACAATCCTCGACAATGAGTGCTGAAAGTGCGTGCTGGCTTCCTCGGCAGTACACAGTTTTTTAAGACTACTTGTGACTTTCTGGAAACAATCGGGGCACAGCTAGAATGAGCTGAAGAGCGGAGGTGTCACGTGCTGCATCCATAGCTATAGGCGTGGCTCAGCAACCGTGCATGTGTGGCTTGGTCTTGGCGTGTTATGTGACCACTAGTCGACGCGTTGCTTCCTTCCTCTTTCTGGGGGCGAAGCTGCCTAAGCCATGGGTCGTGCATCCGCAATGTATGTAGTAGTAGTAATAGTAGTATTAGTAATAGTAGTTGCAGTAGTAGTAGTAGAATCAGATGCTTAGTTAAAAATTGGCCCCGTATCTGCATGTAATCTGCAGATGTCGTCAAAAGACAATAGTTTTGCGTATGAAAGAGTGAACAAGACATTTATTTGGTGTTCTACGCAAGAAAATTGGTTAATCATAATCTGAAGACGCTTCTTTGCAGTGCCTCGAGCATGCAGCGGAGGCGAACGAGCGCATCAAGTCACGTCACACGTGAGACAAGAGCGCCATCTGGCAGTTTTCTTGGAAAGCGAAGCACGTGACTGTGAGATGGGTGTGCGCGCCTGTCTCGGAGAAGATAAGGTGTAGAATGCAAGGCGACGGGTAGGTGCCACCACAGTCTCGTTTTAGCAAAGCGTTGGAAACGCTCGCCCGTTCGTGCAAGCGTTGCATGGTCAGCGCAGCGTGATAACCGCTACGGTCGTTAGATATACTCGTTAAATATACTCGTACGGTCGTTAAGTATGCCTTTTCTAGTAAAAGACGCACATGCAGAATATATAAGAGTTGTTGTGGTGCCCTAGACAAGCACAATAATTGCTTTTTAATTGACACTTCCACAAGTATGAACGCTGAACCTTGAGCAACATTGGGGGGTGCAGTGGATGGGGTCAGCCACTTCAAATACCCGGTGCTGTTAAGAGCGGACAAAAAGACAAATTACAGACAGAGAGACAGACCAAAATTTTTGCGTCGAAAGTCCCCAAGAAAGAGTATCATCTTTAAAAGTAGTATTAGATGGACGCACTTTGAGCACTATCTGACCAGAAAGCATTGCCACGTTAAACCCGCTGGACGTAACCTTCTTGGTTTTATCGAAGTTTATCGAGAATTGAGCCGCAGTGCCATGAATATAGTGAACTGGTATATAACCATGAACTAGAGGCAGTAAAAGGTGGGAAGTAGACACGAAGTGCACGCTATAAGAAAGTGCGTGAGTGCCACCTCACGTTTAGTCCTTGGAATGTCCGCTGGATAGCGGCACTTTTATACGCTGAATATATGATGAAAAGATGCGAGATGCCACTGATTACAGTGTTTACTAGAATAATGGACAAATGAACGGACGGACGGATGGGTGGACAATTGATGGACGGACATATGAATAGATGCAATGGCGGACGCGTGGACAAAAACAGCGACGGACTCACGGATGGACGCACAAACAGACGAACGCACGGACGAATGCATAAATGGACGGATGGCTGGAAGAACGCACGGATGGTCACACAGATGTATGCAGGGCCGGATGGAATCAAGACCGAACGGACGCTTCACCCCACTTATCATCATGCACTCAGTTGATATGTTGTGGTTTTAAAGACGATAGTCTTTCTTGGGGATCATCGACGCGAAAATTTAGGTCTGTCTGTCTGTCTGTCTGTCTGTTTATCCACTCTGAACAGCAGTGGGTACTTGAAAAGGTTGACCCCATCCACAGCGCCCACCAATTTTGCTCAAGATTGAGCGTTCATGCCTGTGGAATCGTAAATTGAAAATCAATTATTGCGCATGTCTGGGGCACCATAACAGCACGTATATATCTAGATGTGCGTGTTTTACTAGAGAAGGCATACATAAGTAATTTTAAGGACCGTAGCGCTTATCACGCTGCGCTGACCATGCAACGCTTGCACGGAACGGGGAGTGATTCCAACGCTTTGCTAAGACGAGACGGTGGGGGCACCTACCGTCGCCCTGCGTTCTACACCTTATCACCTCTGAGATGGGCGCACACACCTGCCTCAGAGCCCCGTGCTTTGTTTACAAAGAAAACTGCCAGAAAATGCTCGAGTCTCACGTGTGACGTAATTTGATGCGCTTGTTCGCCTCCGCTGCACGCTCGAGGCACTATATATCGCGGCGCTCCTAGAATACAACTCACTCAATTTCTTGCGCAGAACATCAAATAAATGTCTTGTTCACTCTCTTGACACGCCAGACTATCCTCTTTCAACGACATTTGCAGAATACAAGCAGATACGGGGCCTACTTTTTCATATGCAACGCATTTCTTAGCGAACTTTGGTGAGTTTGAGCGTATCTATCTATGTAGCTGTCAAGGACTTTTAGCTCTCCTGGCTGTTTCGATATTGGTATCAACACCAAACTTGGTATGGCATAACATGACTGTATTATGAACATATTGGACTACTCATAGCATGAAAGCATGGTATTTAGGTTATGAATGTCATGATTTACAATTAATAGTTGTACAGCGTTTGCAGTGGTATCATTCACATGGTATGTTGTAAAACTGGTATGGCCTGGCATGATTGCACGGCGAACGCAAGCGACAGACCATAACACGAAAATCGGCACATGCGTGGCATGTAACACGACTACATGTCACGCTCTTAATACGCTCGTGGCCGTTTCGCTAGCATCACATATACTAAAATTGGTGTTACAGTACGTTATTAAAAGACGAATGTATGCGACTGGTGCAAACAATAAATTCATGAGATTCGTGTCCTAACAACATGACTACATGTCATGTTCATGATGCGTTGGCAGCCGTTTTGCTAGCTTCACTTACACCAAAGTTGGTATTATGGGACGTGAATGGATAATGAAAATATAATACTGGTTCAAACATGATAAGCATGAGATGCGTGTCTTGTAACAACATGACTACATGCTACGCTCATGATGCACTCGCGGCCGTTTCGCTAGCTTCACATGTACCAAACTCGGTATTACGTGACGCGAACGGACGACAAAGGTAAATGACACATAGAAACATGATGATCATGACATGCGTTTTATGTAACAACATGACTACATGCCACACTGATGATGCGTTCGCGGCCGTTTCTCTAGCTTCACATATGCCAAATTTGGTATTAAGTTACGCCTATGAATGACGAAGGTATGTGACTGGTGCAAACTAGATAATCAAGAGAAGCGTGTCATGTGGGAACATCACTACGTGGCACAGTCAAGGTGCCGATACATTTCGACTTCACACGGTGCGCGTTCTCGCCGGCGTCCATTTCGTCGCGTAACGCCGGCGTTGCCACAGAAGGCGCTGGTCCTGCCATATACTCGCAGGCGCGCGCAGTGCTGCTTTGCTTTGACATATGCGCGCTTCAGCGTATCCAGCATCCCTCCGTCACGAAAAGAGGGACACGCAGTGATATCTGGGTAACGCATTGGCGGGAAATGCAGCATGTCGCATTTCGCGCTGGTTGCCATTAGGCCGCACCGACGGACGCTAGTTCAGCCTAGCGTCAAACTATAGAATGCTCGCATCTGCTGACGTAGCGCCGCTGTGCGCTGCGTGCGTGCGCGTCAACTCTACATCGCAGTATATTGGACCCTTTATGATGCGCTCGCTGCCGTTTTGCTAGCTTCACATATGCCAAATTTAGTGCTACGTGACGTCAGTGGATGAGGAAATATATGACTGATGTAAACATGATAATTCTGACATACGTGTCATGTAAGAACATAAAATATACCACGTTCGTAGCGTGCTCGCAGCTGTTTCGCTAGCACCACATATACGGAATTTGGTATCACGTGACCTGAATAGGTGGCGATGGTAAACGACACATCCAAAGATGATAATCATGACACGGAAGTCATGTAGGACATCATATAACTCCACCTCGAAACATTGTGCTGATTTTAAATTGACATATCAGCATTTCTTATTCGTGCTTTGTATATCATCGGTTCCCACTGTACATGGAATCTGCCATTTTTTTCTTGTAACCTTTTCACTGTTTGCTTAGCAACTATGGGAACCTAATGTGCGTGCTGCACTTCTTTCGAACTCCAACATCATGGCAAAAAAAGATTGCATTCTAATTATTTGATGCAAGGTACTGATTGTGAAAATGAAATTAAAATATATCGCTACAATTACTTCGGCTTCGCCTATATGCCTCGCCTATATGCAGTTTGACGAAAATGCTTCCACGCATCATAAAGCGCAACGCGCAACTGTTCTACTTTTAGGAAGTCATCGCACTACAGTCAGGAAAGGTGTATATACAGAACTATATGGTGAGAGAATATTACTATTGCAGTGCTTATAAATCCCCACTGAATACGTTTTAGCTGTTGGTGTTCCCGTTTACCACGTGCTGACTTTGACAGTCAACTTGTTTGACAAAGCATGTTTGAGGTAGTGTGTCAAGACAAATAGAAATATATGGCTACATGGTTAATACCCCCGTGATGCTGCAAAGAGGCATCCATTTTTTTATGAAAGAATACGTTACCCTTGTGACCAAGCCTGCTCGCACCTCTATGCCCGGTGAAATTTTCACTGGACTTAAGGAAGCGATCAACTTCTATGGCAGTAACTGCCGCCAACGGCTGATGATAACACAAAGTATTACAAAGGCGCGCGTTTGCTTGTTTATCTCAGTATTGGCCACGCTCCTTCCGAAGGGCGCTGGTATTCTACAATTGTTCGTGCGATTGCCTTCACGAATATTCCCCATCCATATACAAAAGCGCGTCACATCTTTCCTCAAAAAGTACGTAAATGGTTTTACTCCCTACTAAAAGCTATTGTATTTTGAAGGTTATTTTTGTGCACCTCACAATACCAGTACTGCTAAATTAGTGATGAACTCGAAATAAGCTTGTATGTTTCTTTCATTTTGCAGCAATGCTGTCAGGACTTTCGCTTGCAGAGATTAATTGACATGATAGCGACTGAAGCACTCTTACTACTTGTGTGGTCAGAGCCATAAACTAAAACAATGTCTATTTGCCTCAACTCGCATGAATTTTCGTAAACTGGTGATAGAAATATGTACTTTACTTAAGTTTATGTCACCTAAAATAGGACCTAATATTAACAAAACTGCTCTTTATAGTTTATTTTTCTCGTGCGGTATTTTACGATGTAATAAACAGTTTTAAATGCAGCAATTGGAACAGAAAATTTGTCCACAGAAATGGTTGTGCGTGTACGTAGCATGCGTATGCATGGCAATTTACATATTTATAAGACAATACATACAGCCACATCAGGACAAGTGAGTTACACTGGGGCTAAACAAAATAAAAATAGCTTTTTCCCTTCTGGCTGAGAATTCATTCCCGAAAGAATGCCAGTTGCACGCGCACTTACGTTCACGCTGATTAGGTAATAGTTAAGATGCATTCCACTCGAGTTATTATTGTTCCCAATACATTGCCATCCTGATTTTAGCGCTGACTTTAATTTCGTAAAGAAAACTTAATATGTGTAATCTGGTTACTTGTATATTGTGTTTTTGTATTTCTGGTCGTGAAACACAGCGTAGTTGAAAGTGGGTAACTGATTAAGCTTATCATCAAACGGCTCTAGCTTTTTATAATCACCATTTTAAATCTACCTCCATTGAAGCACTATTTCCTGGTTGTCATAATAGCTTGCCTGTCTGTGATCCGATAAGCAAACCACCGTGAAAGACATCACGTTCTGCGTTAGCCAGAATTAGTGGCCCTTAATACATGTACTGTCGTTGGAGCAGTAAACGTTTCTGTCTCGATGTTCAATTATTTATATTCCATAATCCTAAACGACTTACGGGCGATTACGGCACTAAAAGGAAGGCCAGAACCCTCTTCAAAGATAACAGCTCCTCTTGAGGGGCTGCCGAAAAAATAGGCGTTTGGCATATTTGTTTCTATAGCCAGCGCCTATACCACTTTCACTCGGGCCTGAAAGAGTCTGTGGGCTTCCCGAACGGGAAAAAATGATGTCTTCGAATAACCATGAATAATGAGTCACTGTGTTACAACTCAGCGCTTCGCCAGTAGTTGTATAAGAAGTAGCGCAGCATCATTTACGTTCCATGCAAATCACGGCACTTCTATAACGAGAGACTGCAGTGAGTTAGGCATACCGCTTGATTGGTAAACCACTAGTTGAGAAACTATTTCAGAGCGCTTTGCTTCTGTTTTTTTCGTCGAATCTCTGCTTAGAGTAAATGCTGGAGGGACAGTAGCAGTGCACAGTTTTGTTAGATGTGCAACTCCCACCGATGCTTGCTGCATGAATGTCAGCAGTAACACTGAATGAATAAAGAGCTCACAGCAACAATTTAACGGTAATGGTCACAGTCGATGCACATGGCATTTTTGGCAACGGAGTGCCTAAACACACCCACTTTAGATGAAGAAAAAAGCAAAGTGACACGCGAATAGCTTCCTAGTGTGTTAACTTGCAAAGAGGAAATTCAAAAACATTTGGAGCATTTCTAAGTGTGCGAACGTTCAGCCGCGCTGCTTCGTTTCACTGACGCTTCACTGACGATAAAGGAATTTATGCCTCAGTAAGAGGTGAATGTGGCTATGCTGTGATTGTTGTCTTAAAATAAACACAAAATTGTTCGGGAATATTGTACATCCTTGCTCAGCATTTATTTCGAATAGACGAATGGTTTGCCTTGACAAAGAAATGCCACATGTCAATACTCATATAAAGAAGTGTCTCATTTATTTTACTGGTTTACCTGGGTAATGATGACTTCATAAACTTGCATTTGGAAGCGTTAGGTAAGACGAGTGATGTTGATAACAATGACTGACCTTAAATAGTTGTTCATAAAAACTTCAGTTACCCAAAGAATATTGCAAAGCACATTCAGCTACTGCAAAACGATTGTGAGAGTGATACGCCATATACTTTTAAAATCATGTGTTTTCTGCCATCGCTTGCGCAAACAGATTCCCTTACACTAGCATGGTAAAGTAACTTCCTAACAAGCCAACTGCTATTAGTCCCTCTTAATCCCTTTGTTACGAGTCCTCGGGTGTTCCTCCAGGCAGTCCCTGCCTGCCCGACGACGGCGGCTTTCAGAGTCGCTCAATGATACTCTAATGATGGCCATTGTCTGAGGCGTGTGATTGCAAAAGAAAAACTAACAAAGACGCAAAGGAAGACTCGATCGGGTCGGAAGTGGCTCTGATCTTCGGTAACGCGTTCATTGGCAGCATAGACAAAAGCAAGAAGAGACTCCGACACCGACTGCCAGTCTGGCGCCCGACCGAGTCGTTGCACCACCGCAGGACGACCAGTGGGATGAGTGCTTCTTAGGACCCATAAATGCCGACGACATTGCCGAGCGACAGCGAGCTGACCCAGATCTTAGGGGCCTAGCTGGATACCTCGAGGGCCAGAGCGCTATTGTTCCACAAGTATTCAGGTGATGACTGGCGTCATTTTTCTTGAAGAACGACGCCCTCGTAAAGAATAACTTCTTTGTGGCCAATGCCAGATATGTCATCATCGTACCTCCAACAATGTGACCAGAAACTCTTCAGGCTCTCGTCCCTTCGTCTAGACGATGACCTGCGGCTAGACACCTCGAACTTCTCGCATGATGGCAAAAGTACAAGAAAAGTACTACAGACCGCGCCTTGCCCCTGACGTGTCCAGCTACGTAAGGGCGTTCCCGACTATCAGCGACAAATGACACCAACCAAGAGACCCGCAGGCTTCCTCCAGTCCATCGACACTCCCCGACGACCAATTGAGCAGATCGGGATAGACCCCTCTTGGGGCAGTTGCTAAAGTCGTATTGCGAAAATAAATGAATAATCATAGCCCCTGACTACTTCACACGCTATGCCAAAAGAGGAGCCCTGCCAACAATAGTAAAGTATTTTGTTGAGAAAATCGCCTTTCAACACGGTGCCTATGAGGTTCCAATCACCAAAAGAGGTAGGGCGTTTACTGCTCACCTGAATCGGGCAATCCTAAGATAGAGCCAGAGAAACCACCGTCGAACAACCGTGTACCATCCCCAAACCAACGGCCTGATCGAGCACCTAATTAAGACCATCGCCGACATGCTGACCATGTACTCGACGTCGAACACAAGATGTGGGACGCCATACTTTCATACGTGGCCTTCGCATACAAAATGGCCAGACAGGAGACGAAGCGGATAGTGCCATACAAGTTGGTCTACAGAAGAAGCCCGGCAACGACGCTCCACACCATGCTGCCCAACATTGCTGACAAAGAGCCCCGCCACGGTGGTGTTGTGTTTACAGTACTCAGCTGCTGACACGCAGGTCATGGGATTGAATTCCAGCTGTGGCGGATGCGTTTTTAATGGAGTTGAAAATGCTGTAGGCCCATGTGCTCAAATTCGGGCGCACGCTGAAGAACCACAGGTTGTCGAAATTTTCCGAGCCATGCACTACAGCGTCTCTTGTAATCATATGGTGGTTTAGGGACGTTAAACCTCACATATCAACCAATCACTGACAAAGAATACTTCGACGTTACCGTCTACCTGCAGCGCGCCGAAGAAACTCGACAACTCACCCGCCTCCATATCAAGAACCAAGAGACGACCGACAGCCGCCATTCAATCTTCGACAAAGCTTTACGAGCTCGGTGACCCCGTTTAGGTGTGGGCGCCGATACGCCAACATGGACTACGCCAAAAACTTCTGCGACGATACTTCGGACCTTGCAGGGTTGTTGAACGTCTCGGACCACTCGACCACGAGGTTGTCTCCAAAGACATTACTGTTAACGGCTCCGTGCACGACCTAAAGTGGTCCATGGCATTCTCTTCAAGCCTTTTCATGCTTGATGCTGAGGACTTTAATTTTTGTCGTTGCTGTGCTTTATTGCTTTCACTTATTGTTTATTTTTTACTTTATTATTTCATACTCAATTTTCGTTATAGAATCTGGGTGATGCCTATTTCAGAGGGGTGCAACGCTACATTCTTTGCAAAAGTTTCGTTATCGCCTTGTTACACGGGCGAAAAAACAGACGGGTGGACGGATGGATGGATGCACGGATGAACGCACTGAAGGATAGACCTCGTTGCCACTTACTGCATTGTGCAGCACATGCTCTCCAAATACGCACTCAGACGTGTCCATATTCAACCTTTCACGATGCGAGGGAAGTGCATAGACTGTGTTTGGAAACTTCCCATTGCAGCTATGTGGTAAAAAGACCTGTCTCGCTTCATTTCTTGGACCATAAAACGAAAGGAAAACGCAATATCTGAATCGTCACTTACTTTAAGATGCTTTACACATCTGTTTTTGTTAGTATGACCGGTTTTCAGTAGATATGGTTTTGTTTTTTGCCAGGTGTCCTGAAAAAGTGTTGTCAGTAGAACGATTCTGCTGCACATGCGCATTTGCTCTGCCAAAGCTGGTTCACCCGTGTGTATATTCGTGTCTTTAATTTTAATATTAAAACTTTAGTTGAGAGTCAGCGCTCATGTTGTAGTGTCCTTCATCTGCGTCTTCGTCCTTCTGCGCTGTGATTTATTGAAAGAATAAAGCCATTACAAAGAAAGAACATCGCAATGCAGCCGCCATGACAACAAAGAAAAGGAAGAAAGAAATGAGACCATAAACTAACCAAAACAAAAGAAAAGCTGATTTGTATATTACACGCGCAGTCATACGTCTTTCTAATGAAGAATTGGCAAACTTTTCACGAAAGAATTAGGGCTTACCGTAGATTTCTCTCTCTCAAGCTTCGCCCACTTATCATAATTCAAGGCGTGGTTTTTTAGGGGCGACGCTACTTAAGCCATCGCTCGGGCATTGCCGACGTATGTATTTGTAGTAGTAGTAGTATTAGTAGTAGTAGTAGTAGTAGTAGTAGTAGTAGTAGTAGTAGTAGTAGTAGTAGTAGTAGTAGTAGTAGTAGTAGTAGTAGTAGTAGTAGTAGTAAATAGCCACCTCTTTAGTCCTTGGCATTTTCACTGGATGGCGGTACTTGTATGTTTTGAATATATGATGAAAAGATGCGAGATGGCGGTACTTGAACTGTTCACTGGATGGATGAACGAACGGACAGATGGACGCATGGACAGATGGATGGATGCATGGAGTGACGAACAACAGGCGCGTGGACGGAGGGATGGAAGCACGAACGGGTGTGCAGATGAATGGACGCACTGAAAAACCCACGGATGGGTAGACGCACAGACGGATGGATGGAACCACGGGCGGACTGACGAATGCTTCGCCCTACTCATCGTAATTCACTCCTTTGTTATGCTGTGATTTTTTTAAACAATTCTTGCAACACGCGCTATCATTTTTTATTGGTTGCACGTTCTTTCATATAGGCGAAGTTTTGTATACTTTTGAATTCAATCAATACAAAAAGGTATAGGGTGCATTAACATGTTCACCCAGGGCTTCATGCCAGGTGTGGGTTTTTTGTAACTTCGCATCACTTTTATGGTTCATCGTCAAGGTGACATATACACGGATTAATCAAATAAAAGTGCATGAAAACACTCCCATCGCGAACGGTCATGAGTTGGGGATCTGTACAAGTCACGCAGTGGACAAAATTGAATGAAATAGCACCGAAAGCGGCATCATCAAGGCCCTTTTTGTGGTACTACCAACAAGTCTTGAATATTACTACGAATTATACTCGCGTTAATCTTTGGAAGTGGCCAGTAGTGTGCCATCGTTATATGTAACTATATTTGCATAACAGCTTTTGATGTTCTCTGTAAACGCGACTGCCCACTGATTAACAAATGACCATGTAACCAATAAACAAATTAAAAAAAGAAATATCCCTACTGAAACGTTCCGTATGCGATGCCCAATAATTCCGTATGTTTCTGTAAGAATCTTACGGAAATATAGGGAAATTATATATATTTTTATTTATTTATTTTCAGATTTACTGCCAGCCTTTAAAAAAGGCCTTTGGCAGGAGCGGGCAGAACAAATAAAAGAATACGAGAACATACGCAAATACGTCCACAAAATATAGGAAACATATGTAGGAAACATATGTAAACATTAGTATAGGAAACACAAAATATATGGAAACATATATAGGAAACATATGTATTTTTTACGGAAACATATGGAATTATTGGACTCGCATACGGAACGTTTCAGTAGGGATAATGCAGGCGTTTTGTTATAGCTACATCTGCAGAACATTGAAATACGAAGGGACGCTTCGCGGTCTGCGGAGTTTCTTAGTTCGACAGTGCAAATACCACTGTCGAAATCAAAGAGACACACGGCCGTGTGCCCTATCTTTATTGATTCGCGCAGCATTGCAATCTAATCTCCCTGATTTTCTAGTCCACCGAATAATATTGTAACGTGCAGAGTTGTAGTAGTCACAGTATATTTACAACAAGCATGAAGTGAAGCATTGACGCTCTATGATAATTGCGACACCATCAGTTTATTGTTTGTTTGTTGTCTGTGAGCACTGGAATTAGCTTTAACCTGAGACACGTCAACGTCTTCTACGGGTAGTAGCACCCTCTAGCCCACAGTGGCACAGACAAAATTTGATAGGTCATACCCAGATAGAACTTGATGGTTTCTGCATTAAAGAATAGCACTTCGGTATCGTCGATTCATCGAACTCGGAAACGAAGACATGAGTTATTTTAGTTTCTGGCCATAAGGCAAAAAAACTAATGCTTTGAAGATAGGGCTTAACTTAACGAGCACGGTTCCGTGTCCATTCTATATGTTGTTTCACGACAGATGGCTATGCCGTACGTGGTTTCCTTGCTGCTTCAGCACGTGACAACAGCTTTCCCAGACGCCAAGCAGCATGAGGCGAAGACAGCATACGACAATCCAAGGCCCTATAGTGATTCACATTTTTGAATGGGAGGGGGGAGACTAAAAGAAAATGGCGGGAAAATCAGCTACGAAGAGCTGAAACCCTGCCTCCAACTGATACTTTAGGGTTTGAAACCCTGCCTCCAACTGATACAGGCTCTGAACGACGGGCACAATTTCGTGAGCTGCTGAACAGTGCAACTTCACTTGTGTCGTCCTACAGTGTACCTAAGGCATCTGTTTGCAACGCATCGCGTGCCCAATTAACTCTTTTTGGAAGATTGAGCGCCGCGACAACTATTTCGGAGCATCACTTCTGAAACGCTCCTGGTTTCACGACTTATGTGAACAGTGAAGTGTGCAGCCAAATATTTTCTTTTTTTTGCTCTTCGAATATGTGAACTATGTACTGTGTTTAAAAGTGTCTTGGTTTTGGACTGTGTATAATGCGAGGTATTTGTGCATTTATGACATTAGGCTAGTTGTGTTAAAGCACAGGTAAGGTTCCATTCTGTTCTACGCAATTTCTCACGCGTAATTTGTGTCGGGTAACCGACACTCTTGCAGCTAAAACGAAATCATGGCTCAAGAGTTATAGAAAATAAAAAGCACTTTAGCAGATTTTGTCGTCAATATGAACGTTCCAGCCAGCATACACTTTAGAGGCAGCAAATAGAAACTGTATGATATTGACCATGTCCCATCACCTTTAATGATGCAAATCCAAAGACAGCTCTGTCTTCTAATAAATTGGATCCATCAACGCCCGCCGTTAATAACAATTTCAATTTTTAAGCCTCCAACTCATCTTCAACGTCTTACTCCCTTGTTGGTTATGGACCCATATAGCGTACTACAACACATTGCAACAAACTGGTTGTTATTGTTGAGAGCTGGGCAATATTATGCTCATAATCAGCGACGCCAGAACGTAACTCACAGCATGATGCATGGGCACATTTCCGTGCCTTCGCCACTGTACTTGTTGGCGACGCAATGTTTCCGAAAAAGAAAAACACCACAACAGATATGATGAGCCTTTATTTTCTTCTTCACCGCTCCTAGAGCGACGCTGTCATCAGCGCAACGCCCTGTACTCTATACTGACGCTCAGCTTTTTATACGGCGCAAACGGTCATTCATTGAATTATTGAGCACGCCTTGCAATGAATGCTAGATACAAGCCTTCGAGTCTGTCTATCAACTACTGTGGGCACATTATGAAAGAGAAATCGCTGGAAAGAATTTTCCTAAAACTTTCACTGTGTATTTTGTGTAGGCATGCCGTTCTGATTATACCCAAATAAATGTTCATTTTTCATTAATCCTTTATTTATTAAACCCACTTGGTTGAGGGCCTTGAGAAGCGAAGTGGTTACACTGAAACTAGAAAAAAATACAGAAAACTGAATAGGTCGTTTCCGTACATAGGCAGGGAATTTCACAGTTTTATCTACACTAACAAAGGCAGATAACAAGCTCACAAATGAATAAAAAATAAAAAGTGCACTAAGGTTACAGAAGATGTACGTAGGAACAGATAAAGTCCTCAGTAACTCTTTGCACTCGTGTTGTACAAGCATAGTAAACAAAAAAAGAGGAGCCATTTATACAACATTATTTACAATCATTATAAACAAATGCTCATCATGAATGGCTATGATGTCATAAGGAACGTGGTTTTATTTAGAGGAAGATCACATAATAAAGGAGTAATAGGTTTTTCTGCGACATGTTTTAAGGTCAAAGCTGTAGCGCTGGTATATGTCTTGTGGCAGAGAAATTAGTTCGTTTCGGAGAGTTGCATATAATGGAGTATATTGCGAAAAAAACCAGACGCACGCACTTACGACAAGATAGAGACTTAAGTGAAAGACAACTTCTCCAAAAAGTGTACGCACGCGACTGCTTAGTCAAGCTACCACATTAGGCTCGTCCCTCACGAATTTTCAGAACAGTAAGGGTGAAGCACGGGGGATATATCAGAAGTTTTTTTGAACAGAACAAAGAAGCGTGGCATCATCTTTGTGGTGGTTCTATTTATTATAAGCTGAACAATTTTATAGAAAAGAGCGCCCAAATACCAACTAACTTCACAAACACACAAAACCATTTCGAGTAAATTGCGTGTAGATGTCGCCACTTTCAATTTAACGAACAGACCTCTTTTAATATCGCCTTTTCCGTTACCATATAATTAGTTCTCGCTACATTCTTTTGCTGAAAATATTGTCATTAGCCAAAGATTGAATGTGCGTTGATACAGCTAAAGAAAGAGTCAACCTCCTTGTTCGAGCACCAGAATTTCACTTCCGGGAGTGAACAAACTTCAAGAAAGAACTCCTTGTGTCACACGTTAATTAAAAGTTTATATGAGCAAAGGAACTGTGGCTGTTGTGATTCTCATGGAAATCTCAAGTGCGTTTAATTGTCGTCTTTATAAAAATGCTTGTAGTGAACTTTTTCCACACTCTTACTGCAACATTTTAATGAAGTCCGGCTCCATTATAAATAAGCTTTAATGTCGAAGTCGGCCCACTGCTGCTCCTGCTGGAACCACTTCCGGGGTAAAATTCAAAACTGTGGCTTTCCCTTATTTTGAGTAGGTGAACTGCCTAGCTCTATCTGAAAAGAAACTCATGGCACCATTGAAGCTACGAAGTGTACAAAGTTCAGTTGTCTGGCAGCATATTTTAATGTCTAGCTCTTTTGCTTATTCGCTGGATTGTGGTTGTAAATACTTTTCATAGTGCATGTTTCAATCGTGAGTTCTATAATTTTCACGCAGTATATTTTGTTACTGGGCTTGCTTTCATTCTCACACAATTGAAATTTGTTCTTACGACACCTCTTTTTTTAATATTTTGTTTTGGAATGAGTGGTTTCTAGGGCCATTTTTCGAGACGTGACACATCTGCTCACAATACCGCCATGAAGGCACTCGTACGCCACAAGTTTTTCAACCATGGCCACTCGTCTGTTTTCTGTGCACGCCTAAAGTCTCTACATTTTCGGTGAAGTGCAGACAGGTGGTCTGCCGTTCGCACTACCAAAGGTTTCTGACTAGAAGGAGGTTATCACTCGAATAATCTGAATCAACAGTATGTACATTTTTTAATTTGCTTTATTAGGCGTTTTACACAAAATACGCACGAATGGGGCAAAAAGAGAGTGTGTCCCCCAACTGTTTTGTGAGGCGCTTCGGGCAGGTACAGCAAAAAATTTTCATTGAATTTGTAATTTAAATATTATCCTCTGTTTGTGAGCAGTATTCGGCATGTTCTATTTTTTCACTTCCATTGAAATTGTCTATTTTATATAGATATACGCTGAAAAAGTGTATATATGCTCGTGTTTATGTTACTGCTTTCAAGTGAGGGACCTCAGGAGCATTAGGGCTTCATGATGCAGCTTTTTGCGTGAAAGACTCCAAAGAAATTCGTTGAAGAATAACAACATGACCACAGTCACTGGCCGTGACAATCAACTTGATCTCCTTACTCTCACTTGCCTAAGTACCTCTTGCAGTTCCAATGTTGCAAAACTATTTAAACGTGAAGACTTCTCGAATAATAAGCTCTGCTACCTTCAAGACAAAACAGACAAATAGCAGTAGCCATGAATTCTGGCATATAGGGCCCATGTTTGTATATGACCCTCATGATGGCTAAGAATTCCTTTTCTGCCATGAAGTAGTTGATTTCGGCTATGGTGAGCGCATGGCTGGCGTACGAAACGACATACTCTTGAAATACAGGTTTACGTTGTGCAAGCACAGCGCCGAGACCAACACCGCTAGCGTCTATGTGCAGTTCAGTTGGGGTGAGTGGGTCAAATTGTCGCAGTGTTGGAGGTGAAGTTAGATGGCTTGAAGTTCGGTTAGGGTTGCTATGATGGGTGCGAAATTGTGGATAAAATGGCGAAAGTACGCACAAAGTCTAATAAAACTCCGTATTTTTTCAATAGCATCTGTTTAGGGAACTCAGCAACCACACGAAGTTTTGTCGGATTAGGAAGGACACCTTCTCTGGAGACGACGTGGCCTAAATTAGAAAGCTTTTGAGTGCCAAGGCAAGCTGCAGACCAGCAGATTTGAAGTAAGCGAAGACTGATTGCAAGCGTTGAGGGTGCGTCAGAAAGTCACGCAAAAATAAATTTCATTCATATAGCACAGACATGCCTGCCATTTGAGGCCACGTAGGATGTTATCAATCATGAGCTCGAATTTGGCAGGTGCATTGCAGAGCCCGCAAGGCATGACATTGAATTCATACAAGCCATCGGGAATAACAGAAGCTGTTTTTTGGGGTGATCAGCCTCCACCATCAGTACCTGCCAGTAACCGGAGCGCAGGTCTAATGACGAGAAGAACTCGGCTCCTTAGAGGCAGTCGAAGGCATCGTCTATGCGTGGTAACGGATATACATCCTTGCGTGTTATATTGTTTAGCCTTTGGTAGTCAACGCTAAAGCATATTGAGCCGTCTTTCTTCTTGACGAAAACTACCCGCGACGCCAACAGGCTGTTAGAGGGCTCATTACGCCACGCCTATGCATATAGTCTACTTGTGCGGCGACGATCTGACGCTCAGCTGCCGACACACGATATGGGCGCTGGCGTAAAGGGGCGTGGGAGCCGGTGTTGACGTGATGAGCTACGGATAACGTATGTCCCCAGGATGGTTGTTGGTGATCGAAGCTGGCACGAAATTGTTCAAGCAAGGTGGTGATATCAGAGCGCTGCTAGGACGTCGGGTGACTGTCACTGTATCGCGAAAGCGCATCGGTGAATGATAGTAATGAAGTTGAACTGAGACAATCGAGGCCGTTATTCTAGAGAGAAGTCTGCCACTCATTGACGACACTTGCGGGAAAGAAATCGAGGCCATCAACGCTGCCAAGGCACTTTCTCTTCAGTAAGATTGAAGGGCAGGGAAACTGGTTTGAAATGTAAATTGCACTAGAAGAGTCTTGAATTGAAAGAACGCTGAAGGGTAGCAAGCATCACTTGCAGCGAAGAGCAGTTTCAGCTCATGCAAAAATAACACGCGAGTCAACAAAGGCGTCACAGGAAAGCGGGACTAAAGCAGACGAGAAAGGGGGTAATGTTGTGTCGGCGTCGACGAACACTTTTGCAAGTAGATACGGCGAGTCGACTAACATAGAATCACACAGCGGTGAGAACTCGGCCTCGGAGCGAGCACAGTCTCTATCAGCATCGTGAGTGCATAGGAAGTCCCATCCTATAATTACATCAGGGGAACATTGCGGAAGCACGATAAATTCGACCGTATAAAAACACTTTGGATAACAAAGCATGAAGTGCGCGCAGCGAAAGGCCGAATGTGTTGCACTTGGGCAGTGCTTAAAACGAAGTCCCGAAGAGGTTTTGTTACTCTCGTAGTTTTCGGCAAAGCTTCTAAGACATGACAGAAACTGCGGCTCCTGTGTACGCAAGCGCTGAAACAGGTACACCGTCAACAGAAATAGCAATAACATTACACGGTGAAAAACAAGGCCTTGAAAAGATCGAAAGCTGTACACTTCTCGCCTTCGGAACTGAGGTTCCTACACTCTTAAAAAAAAGTTAGTAAAAAGGTAGCAGCTGCAAGCGAATAGGTAGTAACTGCAGTGGTTACTACCTTTTTTGAACCGTTACTACCATTTTGCTACCTGTTTAATACTTACGTGAGTAAACAGTTACTAGCTGCAATGCTAACTTTTTGCGTCCTATTTACTACCTATGTTAGTGAACAGATAGTAACAGGAATGAAAGAGGTAGTGACTGCTGCTGTTACTACCTTTCTTTCCCCTTTACTACCCGGCTGTTGACTATGTAATGCAAAATAGTGAGTGACTCCGATTTTGATCATTTATTAGAGGAATCGTCTCGACGCATTATCATTAAACGTAAAAAATAACGCATAAGATATTTATTGATCAAGAAAATACATTTTTCAAAACTATGCAACTCAGATACATAAACGTCATTCTGATATTGTCGAAACGGAGAAGTACAAGTTAACGAACCATATTCAAGTGGTATGGGCGTTGTAACAGACGACCACACAATTAATAAGCTACAGCACATATTAACAAGACCAGTGAATCAAAATAACCAGACGGTCACAATTAGCCGCGAGAACGGCCACAATTAATTCACTGCCACGTGTCTCTAAACATTCACATTGTTTTGGCGCGTCGAACCCCGAAAATTAATATTACCTTTTAAATGACGGTAAAGCATTCGAATGCACTGAGAGTGAGCTCATCACCTTGTTTCGGCCACTGTGAATAAGGCCTTTTTTGTGACATTTTCATAAGAAATAAGTATGACATATAATTTTTATAAGTTATGCTAAATAAATATCCTGTGCTGCGCTCCCCCACACCCGTAATCAAGTAGTATGTTATATTGCTATAGGTTCAAATTTCTTATGACTCATCCTGAAACACAAGTGCTCCATTGTGCCAGATTTGCCCTGCAAAGTACGGACTATATACACCCCACACTTGCTTCATACTACATGTATGTATAAAAAATAGTGAACTTGTTAGGTCTATGTATTGTTCGCGCTCATGGCACACCACGCTTCATTACCCGAAGTTGTCTAGTAATGAGACATTGCTTGGGTAACATTAGCAGTGGAGAAACGATGTGCCGAAATGAATGAACAAGGTAATATCAATTTACTTTTTTCATGAAACCTTTAAAAGTTACTACCCATAGGTGGTAACGGCTAGGGTAGTATCAGCAAAGGAAGTAACTGTTACCACCCTCACCGTTACTAACTGCGTTTACTACAAGGGTTGTACCATATGTGACAAATCATTACTATATGAAAGTTAACAATTACTTCAACCTTTTTTAAGAGTGTAGTTTTCCTCTGTGTCAGGGAGGGGGACCTCGCCTAATGGGAGAAAGAGAAGGGCGTCGTGGTGATGACGCGGCGTGCGTTGAAGTGCCATGGAGTAGAAGAATCCGGAGCGTCGTACGGTCCAGATTAAGCAGGCTGACGTCCCGGCACGAAATCAAAGCTATAAGACTTCATGCCATCATGCTGCATAAGCCCACGTCACCGGCGAAACCGTGCTGCGTGGCCCGGAAGACAACACGCGTAGCGTATGGGGTGGTTGTCTTGAATGCGCCATGGGTTCTTTAAATGAGGTGTCGGTCTGGAGGGCGGTCGGGTACCCTGATGCACAGGCTGAGATTATGCGACGAATGGGCGCGTATGGGAGTAAGAGCTGGCAGTGGGAAATCGTCGAGGGGTGACCAATGCTTCAGCATACGTGAGCGGAGCAGTAACTGGTGGTGCAGTGGACGCGAGAAGCCCCACAGCGACTTGCTGCTGAACAACACGTTGTATTGACGTTGGTAGTCAATGTGAGGTGGGATCAGTGACGCAAGGAAAAAGGGACAGTTGGCGAGCGACCTCTTCACACACAAACTGCTTGATCTCTCGAAGTAAAGCGTCATGGTTCTGCGCGAGGCCAACAGCAATGCTTACACCTAGTGCCGTGGCGCGATGAGCATACTCCCCTTCCTACTGGAGTTCCTCATAGCTTTGGCACAGCTGTATGACGTTGGCTACAGTTCCCGGGTTTAAAGCGATGATGCCTATGAAAGGCATCGTCCGAGATACCTTTTGGGATATGCTTGATCGTCTCCGCATCCGTCACTGAGCAATGCACCTGCAAAGGGTGACCACATCTTCAATGTAACTGGTGATACTTTCACCGGCTTGTTGAGCTCGTTCTTGCAGGTGCTGTTTAGCACGCAATTTCTGAAGTTCTAGACGACCGAAAATTTGAACAAAGGCCGCTTTAAAGGCCAACCAGGTAGAAAGGCCAGTGCTGTGGTGACAAAACCACAGTTTGGCGACGTCAGTTAGGTAGAAGATGACGTTGTTAAGCTTGTGCCTAACGTACCACTTGTTGTGTTTGCTTACCAGGTCGTACTGGTCAAGCCAGTATTCCCCGTCTTTGTCCTCAGTGCCACTGAAGAGAGGAGGGTCTCGCTGCCGAGGATAGCCGGCGCAAACGACAGTTGGAGGGGTTGTTGCCTGGGGCTCAGGCTGCTCGTGATTGTCCGGTGCCATGAAATCAACTGGGGGCGAGGTACGGTTGCGAAATTCCAACACGACGGTAGCATACCTAGCACCTCCACAAATTAAAATTAGGCGTTTTGGTGCAGCACGTCTTTATTAGACCGTATGGTGCGTTGCAGAAAGTTGGGGAGAAACAGTCGCGTAGGTGCAAGCACCGCGATACACCAACCACAAAAGTCGTCATCTTTCTGCCTGAGAGTGGTCCTCTCTACCTTCAAAACAGCAGTTGCCTCCCCTACAATATATATATATATATATATATATATATATATATATATATATATATATATATATATATATATATATATATATATATATATATATATATATATATATATATATATATATATATATATATATATATATATATATATATATATATATATATATATAATGGAAAGAAGTGTATACCTAAGGGCTCGTTTTTCCGTGTTTTGACACAAAATTAATGAGAGATAACCGACAGTAATGCCAAGGAATGTACAGGGGAAGTTATTAGAACCAATGGAATGCAAATAAGAAGAAAGAAAAGTGGATGAAAAATAAGCAGCCGTGAGCAGCATATATATTTATATATATATATATTGTTCAGTAGATCCTCCTGAGCGGTCACAACGTGGTTTATTTCGACGTTTCCGCCTAGAGTCTGGCATTCATCAGGATTAAAGGTACAGTTTGTTGGTGCTCAGCTTTATACAATCTCAAATCAGAGGGAAAGGAAAGAGGAAAAAGACAGAAAAAAGAAAAAAAGAGAAAAAAAGAGAAAAAAAGAATATAAGGTGGACTACCCTCGGGCGCCCCCCTTCCACTCTTCCTTTCACTTCCCCCTTCATCTCTCTCCCCTTTCTCCCCTTCACCTTTCTGATGTCAGTGGTCTGTGTATGCTTCCTTTCACTAACGCATTCTTCCCGACCAGACGGCGCCTCTTGGCACTGGCGGTTCGGTGTGGGGCAAAAAAAAAAGCTTTTTTAGGAAGGATTACGCGTGCACTGCACGCGTAATCCAGAAGCGGGCAAGGAATTCGCATTACGCCCGCTTACCAGCCTCTGCCGCAATACGCGGAACCCCTCTTTCTACGAAAAAATGTTGACAGGGCTCCGAGTAGTTAAAGGCTTAGAACTTCCTAAAAAAGCTCTTTTTTGCCCCACACCGAACCACCAGTGCCAGGAGGCGCCGTCTGGTTGGGAAGAATGCGTTAGTGAAAGGAAACATACACAGACAACGGACATCAGAAAGGTGAAGGGGAGAAAGGGGAGAGATATGAAGGGGGAAGTGGAACGAAGAGTGGAAGGGGGCGCCCGAGGGGAGTCCACCTTATATTCTTTTTTTTCTCTTTTTTCTATTCTCTTCTTTTGCTTTCTTTTTTTTCTTTTTTTCTGTCTTTTTCCTCTTTTCTTTCCCTCTGAATTGATATTGTATAAAGCTGAGCACCAACAGACTGTACCTTTAATCCTGATGAAGGCCAGACTCTAGGCCGAAACGTCGAAATAAACCACGTTGTGACCGCTCACGGAGGATTTACTGGACTATATGCAACGCTACAGCCACTCAACCACCATGCCTTCATATATATATATATATATATATATATATATATATATATATATATATATATATATAATATATATATATATATATATATATATATATATATATATATATATATATATATATATATATAGTGCAAAACACCCTGAAAAGAGAACCTGAACCACAATAATTATTCTCTAGTGTTCAAAGCTAAAATATAAAGGGCTAAGTGAAAAATAAAATACAATTGAAAACCAAGTTCTATTAGTCCTGCAAGAAAAAATCATCGCTAGTCCTTTTTGTGCAGGAGTTATACGAGTATGCCGATTGCATAGGACCACGATTCTTCCACATTGTCTAATACGCATCAGCATTGCCATCAGCGCGTGCATACCCTACAGAAAATTCGTATACAGATAGAGCCCGTATCATACGATGTTATTGGATACAGGTGATACAGGGATTACGGCTCATATGGGTGATGCAGGGCTTATGGGCCTTACGGGGCATATGGGGGATACAGGGCTTATGGGCCATATGGGGTGTACGGGCCATACAGGAGTTATAGGGTTTGAAGGTAATATCGGTAGTAGGTGTGCGATGAATTCTCTGGTCCCTGCTGAAAATCATGATGTAGTGCAAAAAATAGAGAATGGTCACACAAAACCACACACCATATAATTTTAAGCAAGCATAAACTAGCCCAAAAACAAGTCCTTCTGCAGAACATCCCCGGTTCCTTTGGGCCAGTAGTAAAGGTCATAAGTAATGTTTTCCTAAGCATGGTAATAAGGCAATGCTAGTTTATAAAGTGTAAAAAATACGAATATGCCACAATGGGCAATTTAATGGTGCTTCGAAAGTAGAGTAGTGTAAATGAATGAAACAAATTGTTGTATGCAATGTAGTGCCGGGACATTTGAGAAAAACAAAAAGACAAATATTTTTGCATTCTCGAATTTATTTATATGATTAAACATTTTGCAAGGAAGTGTTTCTATCTTTCTCAGCCTGCTAGGTGCATGCATATTTGCTGGCTGATTCACAAATTTTGCGAAACTATCTGCAGAGTAATGGGCAAATACAAGCAGCACTTACTAATTACCTTACTTATTTGTTTACCTGTAAGTTAAAACATAAAGCAAAATACCATAAAGAGTACTGACACAGAATTTTGTGGCTCATATAGCCTTCGACATCAATTCCCTAGAACATGCGTATACCTACAAATTGGATGAACAATTATAGCTTAGACGCCAAATTATATGAATATTGAAGTTTGCGCGCCTGATCCAGTGCTATATGCCGCATCTCGCATCACTGAATGACTGACAGTGACCTGAAGCTGAGTTCCAACTTCCAGGTGCCACCATTGTTGCCGAGCTCAGAGTTGCCACAGCTACATTATTGACATTATAGTCGTTGTTGCCTTTTGGCCACACGTGCTAGCAGGCTACTATTCAGTGACTGCTGTGTCCATGCCTGATGTAAACATGTGGAACGTGAGGATGCCTCGAGAAAATCTTTGCACCCAAACGACAACAATCAAGTTGACGACAACGATATTGCGCTGCGTATGCAGCAGCAAAAGAATGTGAGCACACGATGCAGGGAGCACGGAAGTGCGTCAGTGTTCTGTGTGTAAGGAGGAAGAAGAACAATACGCCATGTTGGGCCATCTTTTAAGAAAGAAGCACCGAGTGCAGTGCAAGTTCTTTGCCTCAGTGCCTTAATTACTGTGTCAGTTGTCACCGCCCGCTTTAACTATTGATAGACCTGCTGTGCAAGTGCTACTTACGCCAGGAAGCGCCGTTTTATGTGTACCATTTTGCACGCCAGCTGGCATTTGTTGCATTCGGTGGCTCGTGTTCTCAGAGCTGTGCCAAGATAAAACTGTCTGTAATAAACAAACAGCAATTGTCCATCTGTCCCATGCTGCAGCAAGCAATCTGCCACATTGTGACTAATGGGCTGTCAACAATGGTAATATTGCAAGACAAAAGTTTGCGTCAGTACCTCTTTAAGCAATAATCACTAGCCACAACCTTCAAATTTCTCACTGTCAGGGCCCTGTTGAGGGGCACCTGTTTGTCCTCTTGATGCGCAAATACTCCCACACGGGGCTACTATGAGGCTCTTGTTCTGAAGCTGAAGGACACTCCACAGGAGCTTTGTGGCCTTCTTGCATCACGACCACAGCCAAGCCCACTGATCCTTCTTCTGCCTCTCAGATGAACCTGCATTGGAAAAATGTCTCTGTGATTCTTTTTTCTTGTGTGTGCGAGTTAACATCGTTACACTCACTCTCAAATTATTGCTATAACACTTAAAACTTACTAGCATAACTACTTCAAAGAATAAAGTTTTAATAGTGAAAATTGATCCAATAGACTTCACAATTTTGAATTCAAACAGGTAAATAGAAGGCCTCACAGAGGAATATTCGTTGAGCTCAAGGCACGTGCATGAGTTCTGAGCTGTGGCCTTAGCACAGCATTTAGAACGTAACCGCACATGTATTTTCAACTGAAAATGCTGCCGAGGGTAGTCGAGGCACCTGAGAGCATATGAGACAGCCATTATAGGGCAGCACGCAGCCTGTTATTCCTAATTTATTATCAGTCACCTGAAAAACACTGTTTCCCCTCAACAAATAAGGTTCCGAATCCAACTGACTGCGCTTCAAGTGCAATACGTACAACCGCAGCCGGAGGCTGCCACATGCCCGGGCATCTGTTCGTGATTGCCCTGAGAAGAAGCCCCATGTTTGAAGAAAAAAAAAGGGAGGGGAATAAAAGAGCTCAAGGTCCACACGCGCGTTGATAACTAGGATAGCTTCTCGCCCCCTAGTGCTCCCCTCCTGCGTGGCTTTGCTTTAGCTCACTCGAAAGGTGAGAGAAAGCACGTAAAGCATGCAACAAATTTCTGTACCTCCGCTAGTACTTCGCAGATTGCAAAATGTTTTCGAACAGTCAATTTGGGATGAATTAGGTTCATTTAATAAAGAAATTTAATGATTACTTGGAAAGGCTGTTCAGGGCTTCTTCATTACAAGGCAATGCAAACATGTGCCTGTACCATGAATGTAGGAACTCTTCAACCTGATATGGCTTTGTTATAGCACAACGTAGTCTTCACAATACCAGCTTCCAGTTTTAGATTTAGTCGACCTGTTCCGAAACTTAACCCACTGTACAAACCACTCCTTTAAATCACTAAATTATCCAAAAATAAAGAATATACGATTATTATGTGAGCAAATACAGTAAATGGATACAAAAAAGTCAAGTTCAAGCAGCAGGAGTGTAAATGGCATATTCAGGCTGTATGAGGAATGTCGTGAAACTGGTAGAGATGAGTACTGATGCATCAACGGCAAACAAAAATTTTCAAAAAAAGCACAGCTGCCTACTTTGTTATTTACGAGGGCCAAAACTGTGAGCAGCCGTCCCCCCACTGGGTGCTGCCCCCCGAAAAGCGAAAATGTTGGATAGTTAAGTCAGCCATAAAATAAAGTGATTCCACACACGCATGCAGCAATAGCTGACACAAATGAACACTTAAACAACATTGAAAAAGAAGCCCCAAAGCACAGCCCCTAATGAGCTCTTTGCAGCAACACGAGCTACCAACAGCTTCTTCTCTGAAGCATGCATGCTCTTGCACCCTTCTCTGAAAGAAGGCACCGCGCCAAGAGCCAGCATGCTTCAAACTAAATGCTGGTGCAAAAGCCCCTCCCCCCTCCCAAAAAAAGAGAACTCAGGACACAATATCATGTGGAAGCCACTACAGTGCTATAAGAAAGGCATGTAAGAAACTTGTTCATTTCAAGGCTTTGCCTTTCTTTTCCTATGCATAGATGAGTCATGTCAATATTCCTCGAACCAGGGTGCAAATGTCAACTATTGGCACCTTTGTTCAAGAATTATAGCAATTGAGAATCGAGATCAGCAGTTACTTCTTTTGGATTCAATCTCACTTAACTCTACAAAACAAAACACTCTTTAAAGCAAATGGGAGGGCTCCCAAGAGTGAAGGGTTTTTTGTGCTGTTAGTAGGCTCAACAAAAACTAAGCACTAAAAGCACACCATGTAAACAAGCCTTCTAGTGATAGTTATCAAAATAGCACGTGCCAGCACTCGCAACTGCGGCTTTATGTCCATATAATTGATAATACATTAATGTATTCTAAATGAAGAAAGTATTAACAGCTCACAGTGTGTTGGCTGCGTCTCTCAGGACTCTAAAGTTCTACCATCTATTCATCCACCCATCCGTCTTACATACATGCACACACCTAGTTATTTACTATACAAATCAGATGGGTTTATCAATATTGAGGGAAAAATCAAATTGTGTTCAGATAGACTCAGGCATTCCAGAATAAGAAACAACACTTCAAGCAATAATTTCATATTCGCCAGCACGACCACTCATATTGCAGTGTAGAGCAGTGGTTCCATTTTAGAAGTTGGTGAATACTTGTTTGTCCTCAATGTCCCTGCCTGAGACTCTTTTTCAAAACACTTTCTCCGTGACTGCGCAGCGTGATGTCTACTCACTTATTCATAGACTGAGTGCCTCAAGCCTAAATAAAGCAGTAATAGGGGCTAGCTTGTACTCGAAACATCACCCTGTGTTTTTTTTTCTGGTGTGCGTAATAGTCTCCAGCGCATCACAAGCACGACGACCAATGGAACTACTTGAAACGCAACACTTCTCTGGCCGACCGAACCACTTCTGCGTTTTTTTCTGTCTCTGTTCAATCATGTGGAGCAGTGCCCTGCATAGGTTTGCAAAAAAAATCTGGAAATAATTCACACTCACTCAAGAGATATATTTTGTCTTTTGGCCTCCATCAGACTTGCGGCTCAATGCAATGACCAAGTCTGGTGAGTCGACTTCCGAGTCCGTTAAAATATGATTATCTTTTTCACCTATAGTTTCAATGCTACATAAAAGCAACTTATTGCATCATAGGTGCTCCAGTTGGCACCTTGCAATGTCTCGTGGCAGTGTAGCGGCCACCCTCCACATGGCATTGCGCCTAGAGCTCTCAATTTTCCCAGCTCCCACATATCTCAATGCACAAGCATTTGTGCACCTACTCAATATTTAGAGCTGAGAGGCCAGAACTACAAGGAGGGGAGGGGAGAGTCAAAGTTCCTTAGCATGCCCTCCTGTGAATTTTTTCCCGAGACGTTTTCATAAAATATCCGAGGCGCCATCTCTTTGGATAGAGATGACCTTACTGGGTTTCAGTCACTATACAAAGGTCTAAGATTAAAAGGTTGTAACTGGAGCAACAAATATGCAACACATTGCTGTTAAGGAGCATTGAAACCATGCGTAGATAAGATCATCAGCTGGAACACCAATTATGTAACATATTACCTACTGAAACGTTCCGTATGAAATCTTACGGAAAGTATATGGACTCCATAACATTTCCTTACGCTACATATGGAAAAAATATGGAGTTTATGGAAATATACGGAAGTTGTATGGCATTTACGGAACGCTTGTTATGGAGTATATGGAAGGATAACGAAATTGTATGACGTATACGGAATGCTTTTATGGAGTATACGGAAAGATAAGGAAAATGTATGGCATATGTGGAAAGCTTTTTATGGAGTATATGGAAGGATAAGGAAGTTTTATGGCCTGGATGGAGTGAGTTTTATGGAAAATATGGAACGATAAGGAAACTTATGGAGCATAAGGAGAGTTCATTATAGAAGATAAGGAAGGATAAGGAAAGTGTATGGAGTGTACAGAAGCTTTCATGAGGAAAATGCAGAATGTAACGTCTTACGGAAATATACAGATTTTGTAAGGTGCTTACGAAAATGTGCAATAGTGTATGAAAGGCATGTGGATTGTTGCAAAAATGTGGAAACTCTACTGTTGTTGTCACAATTTCAGCAGGAAATCCGAGCTCTATAAAGTTATGAATGAATGCACAGTGACATATATAGTACAAAAGAATAACGCAAGCTAGTCTGTGTTGTCAGTCACCGCTGTTCGCCCTTTTCCAGAATGAATACAACTTCTGCAGATGACCAGGTGCTAAAGTCTGTCACATGGAAAATGTGTCGTTCACAAGGAATGACAATAACTGTCATTTTACTTGCATGTTGTCACACAAAAACAAATCAAGCAAAAAAGCGTAACTTCAAGGGCTCGTTTTTTAGTAGAAACAATAAGAAGCAGAACTAAATTCAATGTGAATGAACTTGTCAATAATAATGAAACTGTTCTCATTATATTGGCAAAGAGAAATGTCATTTTAATATATTGACCATGAGCTTAGCTTTCTTGAGCACTGACAAAAGAAATGAAAATCTATGAAAACTAATTGCATGTAGCCTAAAAATTATTTTTTATTAATAGTATGTGCTCCTACAATATAAATACAGCTATACACAACTTGCCACAGCTTCATGACAGAAACGAGGTAGGGGCAGAGGGAGTGGTCAGAAAAATAATTAAGTATGAGAGCACAAATGATATGTACGGACACATAATGGTGCTTATCATTGATGCACGGGTGGTCGTGTATAAAGCTGGGTCGTTTTGAGATTTTCAAAAGACCTTTTTCAGACCACCATGCAGATTATGCTTCAGATGTAGTGCTACATAAGACACAACTTATGGGCCAGCTTTAATGAATAAGAAGATTATAGGTAAAAAATGCTTTAAAATATATCATATCATGGCTGCATGGACGCATACAAGCTATGTAAAGCACAATAAAGTGAGGACGCATGAGCTTCTCTTGATGCTTCAGTTCTACATAGATGCTTCAACTGTGCTGCAAAGAAATTTAACCGATGTCTGTGTGTGCAACATTGTCCATTTTAAACTATCTATATGTATATATAAAATTCCTACTGCCAGTTAAGCTACGTAGCACTCCATAACTCTTCCTTTTAGTGAGGGCAATTTTTCAAACAATCAACATTACTCATTTTCTGTCTCATGACTTCGTGCCCACAATTCTTGGTTTGGCTCGATCACAATTGTGCAGCCCTTATTTTGAAGGAATCAAAAAACATCAACCAAAATATATTTTGGAACTGCTTCTCGGTGATATTGCCTTCCCTCAGCTGCCACAGCTTGAGGTGAGTAATATAGCAAGTCTCACGCATACATAGGGCCTACCCTTGAAGTAACTGGTCCAGCTGTGAAATGCTCAGTTTTTCTCAAATAAATTTTTTGGTTTGAGTTTTCTCAGTTCTCGAGTCCCTTCACAATCAAGCAGACCCAATGTTCCCCTTAGTCCTTAATTTTGTTATATTATGAAATAGATAAAAAATTAATAATGAAAATAAAAATACTAATAACTGTTGGGCAAAAAACACAGTCCCACATACGTACTTGAACGCAATATTGCTTTTATTTTGTTTTAGAACCTAAGGCATTAGAAAAAATAGCAGTACAATAAAAACGTTGAAGAAAAAAAGTTTAGACTTGGCGAGACTCGAACCTGCGGCACTTAGTTGTGCTCGCGTACGTGAACTGTGTGCGTTAACGTGCTGAGCTATTCGCGCTGAGCAGTGCACAAGAGTTTAATGTATGTATATAAATTTGCTCTTTACATGCTATGTGTTGGCATATTTATGTACGATATGCAATCGTATCTATTGTTGTGTGCATATGTTTTGTGATTGTATATACGTCACATGCTTTTCGCATGTCTTTCAACTATAGATTGCTGCCCCGCCGCGGATGAAAACAAGTCTTTTTACACCGACACACAAGCTTGAGCAGTCGAAGGTGGTTTCCCAGGGCTCCCTTGTGATTGAGTCGGCCACCACAGGGAATTAGAGTGATACGCCATTAATCCCTGCATCTAGCTGTATTCCACTTAGTAGCTCTATCACTTGATGACAAATCGAGCGCGGGGCGCGACGCTATTGCGCACGACCATGCCTCGCGTATTGGCGACATCAGCTGATTGTGCCGGCCCGCTTGCTTCGATTTGCTTCAGAGCAAAGAAATGTCATACCTTGAAAGATTGCGTACTGCACTATGTCAAAATGTTCCTGCTTTGTAGCCATCCTATGATTCATTGAGAATTGATAACTCTGATATCACTACTGTAGAGCTTTTGCGTCGGCGACAAGCACCGAACGTGAAACTGCGCTACGTCTGTCGTAGAAGCAGTAGGAGGCTGTCGTCTGCTAGAACAAAAACAAAACAAAGACCTGCGAAAATATTCATAAGTTGTAACTTGTTTTTGAATAACCGTTTATCACTTTTAAAGTTATTTTGCTAGATAACATACATTTTTTTCAGTTTCTAGCAGCGCCAGATGTTTTTTTTTATTTTCTTCACACAGATATCCAAGCCAAATTCATTCACAGCTAAAGCCACATGTTGTTTGTCTTTGTTTCCGGGGGCATGCCGTTTGCGTGCGTCTCTCATGTGTTCGCGCTGCTACACACAAGAGCACGAAATGTTAAATTTACGCAAGGAAGCGCCGTTCCTCGTTCATGTGATGTGCTAAGATTGCGCCCTATTTTCGCGGTTGTTCGACTGCCGATCAAGTGCGAGTCGTCCAAGGAATCGGCGGGTTGGGCGGGCGCTCGAAGGACTCCGAGGTGACGGCTGACGCCTGTGGTTGCTTCCCTCAGGACAGTGTGAAAGAAACTGAAGGTAAGGGGGACACTTTTTTATGTAGACCAAGTACGCCACTCAGTGCAAGTGTGTGTTGCTGCACTCGAGCGAGGCGTCGTAAAACGGCAACCTTATGCGCCTTTGCGAGTGCGGTTGCCGATTCGCTTTGACCACGCTAACGCCAGAAGAGCCATGGCGCATCGGCGCGGCCTTACTGGAGCTAATTTGAGACAACTGCGGCAACATGCATGTGTATGGTGATCGATTTTTTCATATGTGCAATGTAGTGAGGAAGACGCACACGGCGCTTGCTACGTTGTTAATTAAACGAAGCCTGCAGTGCCATTTGATGCAAAGCAGCATTTTGTTTATGTTCGCGGGCGATACAATTTGTAACTTGCTCGATTCACCTAGCCAACCGCCTAAGTGGGTTGATTAGCATATGTTCACGGTAGAGCGTTATTATGCCCCTAAACAGTGGCGTGTGCTTGTTAAAAGATATAATGTGTGTGCTTAGTGTAGAGAGAGAGAGGTGTTCGTGCAATCTGCATGTGTACCTGCAAGACGCTTTTGCTTGTAAATAATATTGTACCGGCCAGCACCTACATTGTATGCCTGACTTTGAAGAAAACTTGCATGCACAATGTGAGATTTTGTAATCTGCCAGAGTTGCTTTTTATAAAATAATACACTGCCAGCATGTTCAAAATATGTTTCGCTGCTGTGTGGCAGGGGTGTGGTAATCACGTTGTTGTGTAGTTGCTGATGCAAGCACTTATAGTTTTGATGCTATAATATTTCTCATCTAACTCATCAGGTGTTTGGCTGTTTCAGCACAAACAAGGCAAAGAGAGAAGGAAGACGGGTAATGACAGGACCAGTGCCGACGTTTGTTTGCAGGAGAATACCCATGTTGGTGTATTTATTGTGACAGCCTTTCTGTGTTGCTTTTTTGCCCAATTTATGCAAAAACACAGTTGTCAGCATTATGAGAGAGAACACTGAAATTAGCTTTTAAAGATCATGGTGACTAAATGCTTAGTAATTCACAGCACAAAGTAACAACAAAAGACATCAGTATAATCAATGTGGACGAGTACAGTCTTGCATCGAAAAATTATATTGTGCAAAATGTTGCCTAAGTAAGAAACCTCTCTATGTTTGCAAATAGTGTGACGTCACTTTGAGCACCGTGCCAGCCATTCCCTCCCTCTGTGCAAGGGCTGGTTGGCAAGGAAGTTGTTTGTGACGTTCCTGATAGACCACTGAGATGTATGCGATTCTAAACCTGTAGCATAATATATACGTAATCTTTTGCGCAGTTACATCGCTGCATCTGACACCTACAACTTATTTGTATATTTACATTGCTCCCTTAGGACCTAACACACAATCTTGTTGTTTGCATTGTCACTTCATGAATACCGAGCGGTAAAGGTACTGAGTATAAGTGAAACAAGAATCTCTGCTTATTACATGAAGCCATATGAGGCCTTCGATAAAACGAGTTATACCTTTATTGGGCTTGTGTACTCGTCGGGGCGATTCATACATGCAGCTTCAGCAAATGGTATCTTCCAGCCCGGTGACCATGCAATTTTTTTCTGCATACAGCGCAAACACCGAGATGTACCCACTCGCAGATGGTCGCGTCAAGTGCATATTTACCTTGACTAAAATGTCGAATCAAGTTTTTTCATCGACCGGTCCCTGCCATGAGTGCTAACGTCTTCACAAACAAGACACATTGTTATTGACACTGCACACACCACACTCAATATTCTCAGTTGAACCGATATTCTCAATACCTTTCAATGCACACTACATGCCGCAATCAACAGTGCACATTTTTGAAGACTATGCCGCTGTTGCTCGCACAGGCCACCACATGTGTTCACTTCTTCAAGATAAACAGACAGCGTGGCAGATATTTTACCACACAGTTTACCACACAACTAGATGTTTGCTGACACGTACTACAGCAAATGTCGACATTGTAACGTGAATTGTAAGCTTTGAAAAATTGAAACTTGCCCCAAACACCGCACGACTGTACCGGGCTGAGCCACCAGCGGGAGTGTTTTTCCAGCCACACCTTTTACATGTGCCAGTGACATCATGCTGTGACGTACCTCGGTAGGGGCCTATCGCTGCATACTTTATGTGAATGAGGGTCCTGTTAGTGAAAGCAGGCATTGTTGATTTCGTAACTTGTTCATTCCCAACTGGACCTTCATTTGCACGAGTTGTCTGACTGATATTCAGGCGAACTTTTGTGCAATAAATTATACAGTTGGCAGTATGTGCTTGCTCCATACTGTTGTTACTGGTGTTTCTTGTTGTTACTTTGCACTGCTCATTACTGCTCACCTACAGAAACTAGCCTGTCTTGCCGCTGTTTTCGACAAGATGCAGCAGGCAAGTGCGATAGTGTTCATAACTCTAAATTCTCGAGCAAAATTGATCGTTTCATATTCAGTTAGTTGCATTCATAGCAGTACATTATAAGAAATCATTGATTAAACATTAATCCGTGTTCCTTCACATAATGCTCACAACTTTTATATCAAATTGAATGGTGTTTATAAAAACATGGGTTTTAGCTAAACTTCTTGCTCTTTTCTCGAACAACTGACAAAACGCTATTGCATGCTTACTTGCCATGAATTGGACTGTGTTCGAAATACATTGCAATTCTTCACCGGACTGCCAGTACACTTCACATTGGGGGAACATTTATTAACCATGGATTGATTAATTAAGAACGGAAAGAAAGAAGCGGCAGGCCGGGATACTTGATATTGGCATTCGTTCTGCTACCCAGCGTATTATCATGCAAACTTCCTATAGAGTGGTTATGCGTCTTGCACGTGTGTCATAAACCAAGAACTTTGGGTAGAACTATATTTATCTTACAAATGTTTGCAGGACTGTGGAGGCTGTAGGGCTGCTTAGGAATGGTGGAATCCCTGGACATGTGTTCAACCTTGCTGCATCAGCTCCTTGGTGTTTTCACGGCATCTTTACAGATGTGTTGTGTGAGTAAAGCAAGCAGGTTTCAACACAAGGAAAAGTATAATATGGCAGCACCTCTTGTGCGTGCCTTACATCCCAAGTATATAAAAATATTTATCTTGCACCTTGTGACCTGTAATTTTTAAGAAGACACTTCTTTTTGCTTTATATTTGAGTCTTGATGCTTCAACAGCAATGTATTTGTGTTTGACAGCAAGTGTTCTTGAACAAATAACTGATGTCAATAATGACAAAACACCCTTCATACTTGGTCCTTATTATAAGCTAGCACATATCTGTAGCAGATTCATTTATTCATTTTTTGCTGGGATGACAATGGGCAAGTAGCAAAGGCAAGTTCAGATTGGAGTGGTCAGTGACGTCTGTTTAGGCTCTGCCAGATTTCTTTGCAACCAGAGTTACTTGTGGCCACATATACAATGAAGCCACATGACGGGCATTCTACATGAGATTACACTCAATCTGTGCCAAACAAATGCAGATATCATTAGCTTGCCACTATAAAAAGATCCTAAACCAACACAAGGTTGAAATTTAGTCGTGGTGTTGCAGTTGTGTATGACTCTACAATGGATGCATAGCCGTGATAATTTGTCTATATGTTGTCGCAATAGTGATGTTACACACATTGTACGATACAAAAGAGGTCCACGCTTATTTCGCTTTTTTTCGCTATGCTTCTTTCTTGTCTCTTCTTGCCATGTGCTCCTCCTCACTGTACAAGGAGCAAGAGTAGTGGGCACACAAACACGTACTTAAAAAATTGTTGTAATGTGAGCACTGAGAAGCTGAACACTTTCAAAAGGCTCAAAAAGGTAAAGGTATTGTTTCTAGCTACTTTTTGGGCACCCATAGCTAGTTGTGCTGCTGCAGTTAAAAAATAAGTTAAATTTTAAAAATTATTTGTAGGTGGTTTCGCACCCATATTTGCAGTTACATACAGAACTACGTTTCAATGCGTAAGCAAAATTTGTTCACTCTAAATCAATCCTAATTATATCTGAAATTCAGGAAATATTCACAGAAAAGCTCAGGAAAAGGCTAAGTGGTTGCCCCTTGAACATGAAGGAGATACCCTTCTTCTAAAAGGTCAATAGACAGTCTAGTAGTCTCGATATTACATGCACTATAAAATATTCCGGTGTGGTGCTTTTCATGCATAATGAGAGGGGTTTTTAATAGAACTGTTGTCACTTTGCCCTGCGTTGCTGAAATCGTTAACATAGTTATAATACATGAAGCACAATATGCCTTTTGATTTTATGCAAATGGTCTGCTTACCCAGAAGGTTTAGCTTGATTTGGCTAAAAACATAAATGCTCTCAACTTTTTTTTCATTATAGAGCAGGTTTATTTTTAAAATACGCGACCATTGATGTGAACGCACTTGGTGGCGTGCTTGATTAATCCTTCACTATCACCACTCTACACCTGCTACAGTGCATAGTGTGACAAAAGTAATGGTACTTAGTATTACTGGCAGCATATACTTTTATCTCTCAAAGTGTGTTAAAAAGCCTGGTAAAAACGTGTGAATGTTTTTTTTTCGCTCCAACTAAATACTCTGGTCTACTCAAAGTAGCTTCCGCTCTTTTAAGGTCCTCAAACTATTAGGTGTTCGAAAGAAGTATCAATGCCATATGCTTTCTTTGTCAGCCTACTCACCACTCTAATAATGAGAATTACCCGACAACATTACCCAGTAAAATATAGGGATGTTATAAAAAGTAATGTCTATTCAATTGTCAAAAAACGTTGCCAAGTTATGTTTTTGTTCACTTTTCTTTTCATAATTTTGTTAAAGTTACTTTTGATAACATCCCCTATATTTTGTTTGGCATCATTTTCTGCTAGTTTTCATTATAATGTGTTCAACAAAGACAACAAACCCTTAGGTATATAGTTCTTTCCTTTACTCTTGAATCTGAAACAGTGAATCTCAGTAATATTAGCGGTGTGTGACTTGTTTTTTTTATCAGTTGTGCATGTGTTCAAGTACATGCATTTAGGTGGGAGGGCGAACCATTGCCACCTCCTGTGACTAGCAAATTTTCTGTGAACTAGATGCATAATGCTGCCAAAGAAGTATAGGGATATCGGAAGTAATCGTAACGTAATTGCAATCGTAATGTAATTGCCAGTAGGCAAAAAAAAGGTGTCCCACACTCGCCATAATGGTAACAGGCAGCGCCGACTGACTCTTCCATGTATAAATGCACATATATACCGTACAAAATGGAAGAGGGATAGCCGTCAAGGTAGCTCAGTTGATAGAGCATCGGACACGTTATTCGAAGTTCGCAGGCTCGGTCCCTGTACAGGGCAGGTTATCTTTTTTTTCCCTTCTACTTTTCTTTCTTCATAATTACAACACTTCTATTCTTCTTGAAGATTTTCTGGTGTAAAAAAGGTACCTTATAATCTGAAGAGGCAAACAGAATGTTCCAGTGTACGAGTTTGCTCTTGTAGTGGTTAAAAGTAAGCTATGTTTTGAAGAATAAATCATTCTGCCACTTGCCCAAAGAATCTAAAGAATGCCTACAGGACATGGCACTGTATGCACTTTTTTTTTGAATCAAGCTATCTTGTATTCTATTTTTATAAATTACATGGGATGCACATGATGGTATCACACACTTTAATTCCACAAAGATTATGCAGTGAACACAGTTATAAATGCGAAATTGCATAAGGATAAGGCGAAAACTGCACCCTCAACGAAAATGTACAGGGAGCACAGGTTGCAGGCGTCATTCCTTCTGCCCGTGCTTTTCAAGTGCGAGCTGTTTTCACCTCGTTCTGACCAACTAACTAAATTGAGATGTGTTGTTATAGTGCAAGAAGATGCTCCACGGGAAACGAGGTTTGTCTCAAACTCTGTGTGTGTCTTTCAATCTATATGGTGCCCGGTTCAAGAGTTCATGCAGACCAGATCGTGTAAAACAGGACCGTGTAAAATGGACCGTGTAAATAAAATAAAATTGACCATGTAAATAAACAGGATCGTGTAAAATGTCGTTTTCATGTGCAACTGTAGTTGTGGTTGTGCTGAATGACCTTCCTTTATATACACTACATAAAAAACTTGCTCCTTTAGAGTCGAGTGCATCATCGGATCGATTGTAAATGTTTGCATATGCGAGGCCTTAAGTTTTATAAGAAATTCCTCAGTGTGCCACGAGGAAATGTGTGTTCAGCCAAAATTTGCATAATATTATATACAATTCTTAAAGCCTCGTCTACAACTTTGTGCAGGTTGACCTTGAGCAGAAAACGAGGAGCGGCAGCAGCCACCAGAAAAGAGCAAGCACCCTCCAAGCTCCCGAAGCTCTCTTCGACAGGAACAGCAAGGTCACTGTGTGGCATTGAAATCCATTGCAAGGAGTGCCTTATCGGTACACTGTGCTGCTCTTTCATCGCAGAAGACGAAGTTGACCACTCCAGAGGAACTTCACGCTGTGTATTGTGAGTGATTCAGTGGTTTTGTTTTTGTCCAGCCAGCAGTCAAGAAATCATGTGTCAGATTCAGCCGGGATGGCTAGAGGGAGTCGGGCAGGCATGTTCGGACATTTGTCTAGCCAAGTAGTGCCAATTTTCGCACTGGTCCTGTTGGAGTTACTGCCACAATCACAGAAGCTACGTCACCTCTCTAAATGTACAGATGTGTCGGGGAAGATTAGCTGCATTAGGTTTTTCTATAACTGATAGCTGCCAACATTCTTCATTATACAGGAGTTTTGTTCCTCACTTATGGGTGTAAAGCCCTCCACAGAAAAAAATTCAACACGTCTACTTTCAGAAGGCTCCAAGGCTCTACTTGTAGGTTTTTTCAGCTTGTATCATAAGCACCTCGTTTGGGTGTACATGAACTTTTTATAAACATGTACACGAAAAATTTGGGTGGCCGGTTGTTTTGTCGTTATCATGTTCCTCGCAATATTCTTAAGCATGTTGTGCATTACGTTGTCAATCTGGTTCATGTGCATAGAAGACATTACGAAGTTTCAGGCTACAGTATAAAAAGCCTGGAAGCAAGCTATCAATAATTTTTTAACAGAGTTGCTTAATCTGACACATGATACATCACTAAACTTTCGTGCGTATTTATCAATGTAAGGTCGTCTTAGTGTTATCCAAAATGAAGATGTGAGTCGACAGATGGAAACACCTAGAGGGGTAATCAGGGTGAACAGTGGAAGTGCCTCAGACAGGCTGGCCGATGTTGCGATTGAGGACCTATTTTTTAGAAGTCACCCTGTCATCCTTGGCGTGTTAGTTTAGATGGGGTCAGTAATGACATCATCTTTTGGTGTAGGCGTGTGTGCCTGTTGGAAATGTTTGTCTGTAAAAAAAAACCTATAACGCAGAAGAGTGCAGCCCTTGCTTCTTTTCAAGTTAGGTTGCGCTGATACAAAGTGTTCTCCTGTCGGAGGTTGGGGGTAAGGGAATAAAAAAAAGATGAATGATAGAATGAAGAAAAAAGAAGAAAGAAAAGGGGGATGCAAAGTAAAAGTAGTGCTACACTGCTCCTACTTTGCATCCCCCCTTTTCTTCTTTTTTTCTCTTGTTTTCTTTTTTCACCTTTTTTGTTAGATTTGCATTGTCCCATCTAGTGCATGAATCAATGACACATGGCTTTGCTATAGCAAAGATGCCTATGTGGTGTTGGATTGAACAGTGCATTGTACTTCATTCAGTTAATTACAGACTGATCAGCCTTGCAAAAAGTGCTTCCTGTCTATCACCACACATGTTCAAATGAAAAGTTTGTGCTTGGCTCCTAGTATGCTGGTATATAGCTTGTGTCTTGGACTACTCAAAATGAATGTTATTTTGCTGCTGTTTATGGTAATGAATTTATCCAACATGAAAATATCTTGCGTTGTGAACTTTGTCGGACCTGCCTTTCTTTTTCTTTCCTATGCAGGCATTGTATGTGAGGGAGGCAGCAACAGAGAGGTGATAGCTTGAGCTTCGGAAGAATAAATGCTGGCAGTGAAGCAATTACACATCAAACATCCCTGCCATTTTGCCAACCGTCCTAAATGTGTTTTGAAAAAAAAATATTGTGCTCGTTTACTGTATTGAAAACAGCAAAATGCTAAAATATATCGCAGAGAACAAAATATTAGGCCATGTTGGTGCCTTCCCGACTTCCCAGGATGTCGTCTGGGTGTTGGTTGTAAAAAGTAAAAAGTGTTTCAAAAATACTGCCTCTCCTACACCAAATTCGGTCTAGGTATTAAGTAAAGGTGATTGTGTGTAGTGCAAGAAGCTCAGTAATATTAGTGCAATTTTTTTGCCACATCAAAAGCAAGGAAGCAGTTCTTTTTATATGGCAAGTTATAGGATTACATTTTGTCTTGAAGTAGAAATGGAATTTTGAAGTTTTCTTATGATGGCTGTTTTCTGCATTTGATATACGACAGCTTACGTTCCGAAGTTCCCCATGGCCCTCAATAGATGACTTCAAAAATCATTTTCCTCATTTAAACAAAAATTTTAATGATAACACTTGCCATATAACAAGAACTGTTTATTTGCTTTCAACTTACACATAAAAGTAATTTTCAATTAGACAAACACACAGCTCAAGTTGCATCTCAATGTGGACAAAAACGATCATATAGTGATATTTGTAATCTGGACCTAACAATATTTCTTTTCGTGAAATATAACTTCTGTGCAGTGAGTACTTGTGGCTCAAATATTCATACAAAGTGCAGTATTGCCATACAAGAAATGCAAACGATAAACAGTTTGGCTGAATTCTTCAAAGCCTATGTATCGGAAAAATTGCACTAATGTTACTCGGCTTCAAATACTTTAAGAAGCACCTTACTTAATATGTAGATCAAATTTGATATGGCAAGAAAAAGCGGTACTTTGAAATTTTTCTCACAAATAACACCCGCACGACATTCTGCGAAATTCTGAAGCTACGCACGTGACCACTACTTTTTTTCTCTTCAAAACAATTCGGCAAATAACTATTTTCAAAATAGTAAACTACCATCATTTTTAAACTATACATCTGTGATGGTCGCCAGGCAGTATAGTTTGTATGTTTGGTGTAGAATAGCCCAGTTCGAAAAACAACAAATGTCTGAGCATCCTTTGACACTCGGGCAATTTCGAAAGCATTTGTTTGTTAGCAGCAATTCAGTTAAGCCCTTGTCTTTATGCTTAGGCCCAGAAACAAAACACAAGTAACCAAAGTAATCCTAAGAGTCATGCAGTCTCGCTGTTCCAAGGCTTGTGGAGCCTAATTTAGTGCAAGCTTCACCATTTTTTAAAAATTCAGACTCAGCCAACAGGTTTTGGAGGCACAGTGCATTTTCAGCTAATTTGTTTCACACCAGTTACTTAGATAAAAAGCGGAAAGTAGAGGTAAAAATACCATTTTAAAGGCATTGTGGTAATAACAAAAAGGACTGCTTTCTTTTTTTGTGTGGTGCTTTGCCTGAATGCTGTGCTTTTTGTGGTATAGTTCATTGTCTAGTGAACATAGGCCTTAAAAACTAACATTAGCCATGTTGAGGTCGATTTCTTGGTTATAGTCATAGTAGCCATATTAAAGATATATGATTTCATACTTGAATGTTCTTTTGAAGATTTGTTCTTGCATAATGATATTTCAGAGTCTTAGTCAATTTTGCTATAAGAAAATGTGATGTCATAATAGGGTCACTTTTTGTAGAGTCATTCAGTTCTACCTTACCTTTTACATTCCTAATAGAGCAGTTATTTTCAATGTCGGTATTTAAAATGGAATGAGCATGCCGTATGTAGTAAGGTTTAGGCACTTACAGATAGCACATGCACCCAACTTTTCTGTGTGCAGTTTATTTCTGTTATTCTTGATTTATATGTGGGGTTTCACGTCCGAAAACCACAATATGATTGTGAGAGACGCCGTAGTGGAGGGCACTGGAAACTTCGACCACTTGGGGTTCTTTAACGTACACCCAAATCTGAGCACACGTGCCTACAGCACTTCTGCCTTCATCGGAAATGGAGCTGGCATTTGATGCCGCGACCTGCGGGTCAGCAGCCGAATTTCTGTTACTCTTGCTCCCCTATATGTGTGCAGTTCGGTTATAGTTATCTGGCTTGCACAGATTTTTAATGGCACCTGCCTGGTCCTGCTTGCTTTCATGGTGATTTTAACCTACATAAGTTGCATAGGTTTAACTCCCAAAATTTTTCAAGATGCCAATTTTGTGCACAAACTGCATAGTATAAAGGCAGCAGATGTACATGCACACACTATTGAATGTACATTGAGAGCTTTCACTTGCGGTTTCGAAAGTTTTACTGTGCAGAGAGCATTTAAATCATAATTTCATAAGGACATAATAATCGATTATCTAATCTTGACAACCTAGTTATTTTCACTGTGATAAGCATGCTGTTTTTTTATGTGGCAGAACTAACTTATACACTCATTCCTTCTATTATTCACATATGCATAACATGAAGGATTGTGTGCCTTAAATTTTCAGTTTCATTCTTTGTGTTATATTTCTTGTGCATGTAAACTATTGTGCTAACATGTGTCTCTGACATTATTTGTGCCAATTATTTTCATTTCCAGGTGCCTATGAAGGACACCTAAGTTCTATGGCAGTGACCTTCCAAATTTACAGTGGTGCCGGAGCCTCAAGCAGCATTTCGCCGATCTCCACAAGGCGTTCATGAGACAAACACAGCGCCACGCTTTCACAGTGCTATGATTATTATTTATGTTTAAAACATTTCGTTCTAAAATTGCTGTTACATTGTGTTTTGTGCCACCATCTTGTGGCTTAGGTGGAGCTCGTGAAATTACGGTGCAATCACCTCATTTGTGTACCATCAACACTGCAATGTCACTATTGACAGCTGGAGCATAGACAAATAAAAAAATATATTGATTGTAGCAGGGCTGGTGTGTATAATAATGGTTCTCTATTGATAATAATAACTCTATAAGTTCTTTAGGTCTTGCATAGAACACTGCAAGGTGGGCCAGGCAGCGGCACTCAGGGCGAAATGCTCACCAAACCATTCGTCTTTGTGGTGCAGGTTGTGGCGATCATCTTCGGAACGGAAGCTGCTGAATATAAATCCGTTTTGACAGACCCATCACATGGCTGGAAGGAGCTTCACGGCATCGAGATTCCGCTGCGTGGTCACCGTTGTCTTATCGAAGAAGCCGCCCTTTCCTTAGTCCCGACTCCGACGCATGCGCCAACATCGGTGACGTCAGCAACCTCGGACCTTCCAACGGCTATAAGAAGCCACGTACCTCCGTCGAACTTCAGTGGGCCAGGCAGCGGCACTCAGGGCGAAATGCTCACCAAACCATTCGTCTTTGTGGTGCAGGTTAGTTCCTACTTGCCTACGACATGTTACCGCAGTGAAAACCGCTTTTTAGTGTTGCTGCCACGCCCACTTGGTAGCTTTTTTTCATGCATTTGTGCTTTTGGCGTGGATTTGTTAGTTTGCGGGGATATTGAAGCAAACCTAGGCCCTTCAGATAAAGAAATACTGCAGCAGCTTCTTTCAGGACAAAAACACATCACTGATATGATGAACAGTGTCTTATCAAAACAAGAAAAAATCGAAAAAGAAGTTGCTAGCTTGACTGAAAGGATGAGTTCCGTCGAAATACAGACAAAACCTTTGATTGAACTGAAAACAGATGTAAACGACTTAAAGCAAAGAGCAACACAGCTTGAGAAAGACTTTGAATTCGCGGTCAAAAAATTGACGAGTTAGAGAACAGAAGTCGACGAAATAACTTGATTGTTTTTGGCCTAGGGGAAGAAGCTAATGAAACGACTGCTGACCTTACTGAAACAATAAAAAAGGACTTGTTTGAGGGAAAGCTGGGAGTGAATGTCAGGGGCATAGAAAGATGTCACAGATTGGGAAAAAGGAATGGCAAAAAACGCCCAGTAATTATAAAAATACTCGATTACCGAGACAAGGTAGCTATTCTGCAGAGGTGTTCCAAGCTGAAGGGCACCGAGCTGTCGATAAGTGAAGACTTTTCCGCTCGTGTACGTGATATCAGAAAAAAGTTGTGGCAAAGTTCGTCGCGCGAGCGTGCAAGTGGATCTAAAGTGAAGTTAGTTTTTGACAAAATAAGCATTGATGGAAAGTTTTTTTGCTGGGATGATAATAAGAATACAAGATATAAGTTATCTAACCAAATTAAGGTTCGGGGAAACTAGATGAACGATGCTTAGTGGTGCTAAATGTAAATTGCCGCAGTATTGTTAATAAGGCTGAGAAGTTGGAAGGCATGCTTTTAGCACATGACCCAGATATTGTATTACTAACTGAGACATGGCTACGAGATGATGTTTTTGATAGTGAGTTTGTGCCGAAAAATTACAGAGTGTTCCGTAAGGATCGAAATGGGAGGGGAGGGGGCGTTGCTATTCTTTTTAGGAATAATACACGTGTCGTAAAAATGCCAGACGTTCAAGACATAGAAAGCATCTTCTGTAAAGTGTATATTGGCAATATTAAATATCTTCTTGGTGTCGTTTACAGGCCACCAAATGCTTCCCTTGATGTTATCGCAAAGCTTAAGGATTACCTTCATTGTCACGTAAAAACCGAAGATAAATTAATCATAGCGGGAGATTTTAATATGCCAAATATGAATTGGGAAACGTTTATATCAGACCCATGTCAAGCTGCGGATACTCAAATATCCGATATCATGTTTCAATATGATTTGACGCAAATAGTCACCGACCCTACCAGAATAGATCAGGGGACGAAATCTATCCTAGATATATATCTTGTAAGTGGCAATATAAAAGAAAGCATGTTGTGCAGCGTCACAAATGGCATATCGGATCACAAGGCTGTGGTACTAAAGCTAAAGGGAGTTGAACTTAGTCAGCAGAGGATGGTGAAGAAATTTCCCAATTTTTCAAAAGCAGATGATGAATCTATAATTGATGTTCTGGCCTTTGAATATGATCATTTCAATGTAAGTAATCGTAGCGTTGAAGATCTGTGGCTTTGCTTTAAGAGAATGATTGAAGATTGTGTGCAGCGTTTTATCCCTTTAATTACAAAGAAAGTAGAGAATCACAATCCCTGGATAACAAGAGAGACGTTACAGCTGAAGCGAAAGTTGAAACGGTTAAAAAAAAGGTCGAACAAGGCTAACAGTCCTAATTTAAAAACTATTTGCAATATACGTGAAGAAATTAAAGAAAAATCTTTTCGTGACAAAGAAAAGTATTTTAACGAAAAATTGCCGTCATTTATTAAAACGTGTCCAAGAAAATTTTGGAAAGAGGTCACTCCGGGCACGTGCTCTACCGATGTATTTCTTTTAGATGGAAAATTAGAGAGTGATGAAAAAGCTGTCTGTACGGCCTTTAATAACTATTTCAACAGCGTCTATACAAAAGATAATAATCATCTCCCACCTTTCGATGCGAACCTACCACCAATATCAGATGTCACTATTTCTGAAGAGGGTATCTTTAATTTATTGCTAAATCTGGATGTTAAGAAATCTGTTGGACCAGATGAGATACCGAATGCCTTCTTAAAACGGTACGCAGAGTGGTGCGCGAAATATTTGTGTGTGTTATATACTAGGTCTTTGAACGAAGGTGTACTCCCTGAGGACTGGAAGATTGCCCGAATTAAGCCTCTACACAAAGCAGGTGATAAAACTCAAATAAAGAATTATCGACCAGTTTCGTTAACCTCTACAGCTTGTAAAATTCTCGAGCACATAATTCACAAACAGATTGTTACATTTCTTGATGAACACAAAGTACTAACAAAAGCGCAGCATGGATTTAGACGTGGATATTCTACCACTACACAGCTGGTTGAAACCATCCATGATTTTGCTACCGCACTAAATGAAGGTGAACAGCTAGATGCCATTTTTATGGACTTCCAAAAGGCCTTTGATAAAGTTTCACATAAAAAAATACTTCATAAATTGCAATATATCTTGAAAAATCCGAAACTTATAGTATGGATACGAGCGTATCTTGAAAACAGGCAACAATTTGTTTCATTTAATGACAGTTGTTTCAGCAAACTAACTGTGGATTCCGGCGTACCTCAGGGCTCGGTCCTCGGACCTCTTTTTTTTCTATTATATATAAATGATATAATGAATGACCTTTCTGTAAGTGTAAAGCTTTATGCTGATGATTGTGTATTATACACGAAGGTATCAACTGCTGGAGATCAGATAAGGCTCAATAATCAATTCAACAAGGTCGTCTCTTGGTGCCAGGATTGGCAAATGTCAATTAATTACAACAAAACTGTTTATATGAAAATAACACTAAAGAAAAATCCTTTATGTTATCAGTACGGCACAAATAGCGTCAATCTTACAGAAGTTGCAGAATACAAGTACCTTGGAGTATGGATAACTAATGATCTAAACTGGAACAAACACGTCGATATAACTACAGGTAAATTTCTACGGAAACTTTTTTTTCTAAAGCGATCCTTAAAATATTCTACCCCGTCTGTACGCATGTTGGCATATAAAACACTCATTCGTCCAATGTTGGAATATGCTGTAATAATATGGGATCCATTCACTAAACGTAACATTAATCAATTAGAAAAAGTGCAGAACAAGGGCTTACGTTTTATTTATAACTCCTACGGTAGAACATCCGTATCTGAATTATTGGTAAAAAGCGGTCTGCAACCCGTTGTGAACAGAAACCGCACTTGCCGGCTTAAGTTTTTCTATCAATTAATAAATGGTCATTTAAATGTTGACAATGCAGGCATTCTTCGGTATTCTTCCGGTTACGCAACTCGCAAGCGACATAGTAAAACGATAACTCCTTTACCTTCACGGATTAACTGCCACAAGTATTCGTTCTTCCCTAGAACTATTAATGACTGGAATAGCCTGACAAATGATGTCGTTTTACAGAAGAAACTGTCATTGTTTGAAAACAGCATCGCCTAAACCATCACTACACATTGCATTGTATTATTTGTTTTATTGTAATTATTGTGTTAGTCTATAATCCGTATTCTACGTGTTACGTTATTATGTGTTATGTTACTCGAAAAATTTGTTGAAATAAGCGTTTGTGAACCTTCGCCTTGTATATTCAAATCGTACGATTTATTGTGTTTTCATTATTTTTTTTTGTATGTACCGATTCTCGAACATTTTTTCCCACCCTGCCATGATCTTTCAGCTGAAGGATCGCAGTATTTATAAATAAATAAATAAATAAATAAATAAATAATGTGTTGCAATGGAACCACCACTTATGATCGCTAGCATGTTAATTTAGTAGTTTTGTAATGTATTTTATTTCAAAGGTAATTTTGCTCCCGCTTCACGACAATTAGAAAGATGCCGATGATTCAATCCCTTATTAAGTAGCTTCTCAACACATTTGTTTCCTTCGAGCCTTTGTTTACTCATCAAGGCTGTTTCAGATAGCAAACATATTTCACCATCATGCAACATAATAAAAATGAAATATTCATATATATTTCTACACAGTACTTGCTTTTGCAAACAACGTGAATGGCCAATTGCTTTTACTCGAGATCTAGGATGTCCATTTGATCTTTGCAAGATGCAGCAGTAGCTGCATTATGCTGATTTCCGTAAGCTGCTTGTCGGGTAACTTGGCATGTTATGGCACTTTCCGTAAGCTGCGGATGTTCGCATCTTTCCGCATGATGCGGCTTTCCGTAGTCCAATAATTGCGTACGTACGGATCCGTATATGCGGAACGTTTCAGTAGGGTTGCTGTTAAGGAGCATTGAAACCGTGTGTGAAAAAGATCATCATATTTTAACGGACTCTGAAGTCGACTCAGCAGACTTGTCAGACTCTCATTGAGCCGCGAGTCTGAGTCCACTAGTAAGGCCTAAGGAAAGAAATATATTTCATGCGTGAGTGTGAATGACCCCCTAATTTCTTTTTAACCTATGCAGGGTGCTGCTCAATATAAGCACGCAAAGACAGGGTAAATGCAGAAGCGGTTCAGTTGGTAAAGAAATGTGTTATGATATACAAGAGTGCTTCGGTTGTCTAGAGAAGTGTTACATTATTAAGTAGTACCATCGATCATCCTACATATCTTCCGAGAAAAACACTGACTAGAAAAAATTTGAAACAATGCAATGGGATGTTTTGCATGCCAAACAGCTCCTAATAGCACCTCATTAGGGCATCAGTCAGTCAGTCTATGATGAAGACCTAATAGATGATGCTGTGCAGTCACTGAGGAGGTGTTTGAAAGAGATTCTCACACAGTGACACTGAGGAGTAACAAGGATTCACCGACTGCAGCAAGGGAGCCCCTGGTGAACACTGCAGTCTACATGGAGAGACTAGTCGGGCTGGTGATGAAATCATTGCTTGAAGGATTGAATATTCTGGAGTGCCTGAATTTTATGCTTGTGTTGAGCAATACTTGATTGTTTCACCATTGTTAAACTCATTTGAGTTGTTCAGTGATTTAACTAGCCGTTCATTTAGAATAATTATTGCAATGGCAATTATATGGACACTTTCAACAGCTGCGGAACATTGAACATAAGGGCGCAGTTATGAGTGCTGGTGCGTGCTTTGTATAAATATCACCACACGGATTATTTACGTGGTGTGCTCTCACCACTTTCTATTTGTTGAGACTACTCACAGCACGAAATCCCACTCACTCTCAGCAGCACTGACATTGACTTTAACCAGTGTTTCGTTTTGTCAGATTGAATCTGAAGAGTTAGGTGCTAATCTTTGTATAGCATTCCGATTTGCTCTCATTTAATTCATTGCTTCGTGCTTGTAACAAAACTCTTAACTCAGACTTTATCTTTGGACCCCGACCGGCATTTTATGGCATGCTAAAACAGGGGTGCAACAGCCGAAATACCATTTGTAGCAATTTTCATAGCAGCAAGATGTTACTTTTGCAGCACCAAATTTCAAATTTGAAGCTGGTTGTGGAAAAAAAACATGCATTTTTATCATCACATAGTGAATTTGGAGCAGTACAAAAAAGAAGGCTTACATTTAGAGAAAAAACATGTATAAACAATTCAACATAACCTAAATTATCTAGTGTGAGCATACTATTTACTACTATTTCAATGAAGGTAGTATTTTGAACCACCTCGCTAAGGAACCAATGATAAAGTTCATATTAGCATTTACTGCACCTGTTAAATCAATTGACAAACTGAGAATTTTAATATAAATCTGCTGATATTGTGAGCTTGAAATTCGGAAGATTCGTAAAAACGAGAAGTAGAGGTGGTGAAAAAAAAATTGGCACACAATTTAGTTTGTTTCTCTAGAGAAGCATAAGTGTCACACACTGTTTCGAATAATTCCCAGTAGCTTAATTTTACGTCAGTGATTATACTGGTACTCATAATTGAACGGTGTACAAACGCATGAGTAACTGAGCAAAATGTGAAGTGTCCCATTATCGCGAACAGCCCCTTGTAAATCTCAACACGCTTTTTCGCGGGGCACCGGTCTAGTGCGGCAAAGGTGACTCAAGCAGCTTCAGAACCAAAGTCAACAAAATTTCTAACCGGTCACCACGCCCCTCCCACCAAACATTTTCAGCGTGGGGCAATGTGCCGTTTCGCCTCCCTTGCAAGGCGACTTTTACCAGATAAAGTAACAACAGCGCGCACCCGTTGCCCCGGCGAAGGTACCAGATATCTATTGCCAAGACCGTAGCAAAGGCGATGCAGCTTCCAGATGAAATTGTGTTATGTGCCATTGCTAAGGTAATCAACGCCGGCATTTGCAGCAGGTCGATCTTGTTCGAGCCTTATTAAGCCATAGCCGCTGTTCTGGCAAGAAAACCTACATTTTTCGCGAGCATTGGTGGCTACATCAACACATTTTTGTTTTGAAGTTCCGCCGTCCCGCCGATACGTATCTGTTGCGGTCAGCGGACCGATGGGCATGCAGTGTTGTTAGTTTATCTGGTCGATAACGTCTCTCGAGCATAGGGTGGGTGGCTAGATTACTTTAAGTATATTGTAGGCACTGTAGTTCGGGTCTGCGCGTTTTGACTGATGGCGCAAAGCTGCAGGTGGCCGACATGACCTGCATTGCTCACCGATATTAGTATTGAAAAAAAACTTGAGGCTGGCTGGGCATTTTGGTGCAGTGTGGTGCAATTTTAACAATTTCACGGGTTTGGCGCAGCTTGGTGAAACAATTGGAAATAGTATTGAATTGGTGCAATCGGCGCAGCTGTTGCACCCCTGCTAAAAGGACCTGATGTTAAACTGTTCAAGCTTTAGCAGCGCATTTTGATGGTTGTTAATTCGGCCATTTGAGTCTACCTGGTTACTGCCTCCTATTAAAGAGTAGTGACAATAACTTTTCTGCACCATGTATCTACTTTGCCATTGTTGAATAAGACCGGTCTGCGGGTGTATGTAAATTCTGCCTTATTTCAGAGCACTGTGCCGCTTAGAGAAGACCGGGCAAGTCCCAGGCTTCCACGTATTTTTTACCCTATTGTAATCATTTTTGAGCATGTAATAATGATAGTGACCAGATGTTTATACTAATCTGTTCAGAGCCATGTGTTCTAGTGATTGAACCAACGTATGGTTTCTTTTACAAAAAAATGCATTTTTTTTGCTCCTGTACATGATTTTAGACAAGTTTTGCACACTTTTCTTTAGATCAAATTAAAGTTATTCTAAAGGATCAAGTTCAGTTCAGTACACCATTATGTGTTGCTTGAGTATGTGCGCAAACAATCAGCATGATATCTTTTGCCATTTTAAAATCATCATACTGACATAACAAAAAATGCCAGTTCCAGAAGATGGTGTTCAGCTTATGCAATGGAAATTGCGCAATTTTTTCTGTGCTGACCTATTTTTTTATACTGTGCTATCTTATCTATTTCATTGTGTCTGTCTTCAGTAAACGCTTAAACATTACTGTTGGACAGCTTTTTCTTTTCCCTAAAACATGCTAAACTTCATGCTTTTTGTTAATTTACAAAGAAAAGAAGCTACAAATATACCATCTGTAAAGGGCCATTTGCTTTTAGGTCGCTTTTTTTTTCAGTTGATTAAAAAAGATACGCAGGATGAGGACAATACTGTAATATCTAAAGCAAGCGCCCCCACCTAAGCAAGTTCCATCCTCTCTCTTTCAAGATATTTAAAACATGCACGAACAACTGGCAAGCACCTCCCTGCCCCCCCCCCCCCCCCCCGCCTTCCTGCCATTTCTGCAGTTTCCTTCACTTTCTTCATTTAGAAGGGCAACGAGGTTGCAGAATCATAGTGAATTCATGCATATTTATTAAAGTGTATCAGTTTCGTTGGAAGCACACGCGACTTTTTCACCACAATCTTGATTTTCGATGAAAGACCGAGCATGTACCCCCCCTCCAAATCTCGTCACCTTCACCATAGTGGGAGAACTTGCTCAGGATTGCACAGTACCTGAAAATTGACGAAAAAAAATCTGCTTTCATATTTACTAAACAACAAAACAGTACTTTCTTCTAATTTTTGCTTGCCCTGCTTCCTTCATACACACAATAATAACATAACTCTTACAAATATTATTTATTTCTGCACGCTATTTCGCATTGGAATATGCTGCCCACTGATATTGTGAACTGCTCTTCTGTCAATTTTATTAACAGAATTCAGAACTGATATGAACACCTTGTTTACTGTACAGTGTGCATATATCTTGCTCCTATTTGCTTTGTACATAAGTTCTATATATTTCCTCACATTTTTCTATATTCGAGTTCAACCCATTCATGCATGGGCCCGAGAAGGAGCCTGCAGTATTGTAAAATAAAATTAAATTAAGCTACTTGGAAATTCACATACACTTGATTCTCTGCACTGACAGGCGCGCGTAGTTTCAACCTTGTTCAAGAAGCATGAAGTTGGCAGACTTGTCAATTATTCTGCCCATTGAAAACATCAATGCCATTGAAAGCTAAATTTCTTAGCAGTGCACACTTGCCTGATAGCTCCCTTTGGAAGCATGTGAAGCCCTGTCAATGTGAGGCATCATTGGGAAGGACTGAGGTAGTGGCTCAGAAGTGGGAATACTGGCTGTGATGCAGCAATGGCTGAAGTCAAATCTAGGCCATGGTGGTGGTGGCAGCAGCTGCAGTGTTTGTGCCGAAGGTGCCTGACCTGGAGTATATGACAAACTTAAGGGGTGACAAATAATTGGAATCAAGAAATTATGAAAAAGAGTGTTAACTACAATATAGAAATTTACAACATAGAGTGACGGACAGCTGAGCTTGTTGGTAGAAATTCATGTTGAACTTCTGTGAACATAATAGGCGAGAAGCGTAGCAAGTAACGGGTGTGTCGTGGGTAGTCCTTACATTCACAACATAGCTCAGAGGCTAAAGAAAGTGATAGACACAACATCATTGTATTATGGCCACCAAAAGACTAGGTACTAGGTGAGATATGCGCCGTCATGCTGAAAAACAATGAGAGAGAAAAGAAGCTGAACTTCTATTTGTTCTGTAAACAGACCAAAAATTTTGTTTATTAGCATACAGGCGCAAAGTAAAATGTTCCTTTTAGCTTCGGCCATACCTACCTACATAGGGCAGATGGGCCAGTGTTAACCAGAGATTAATGAAATAGAAGAGAGCGCGAACTACAGGCTCCCCAAAAATTCTATCTTTAACTTGTCGAAGGTGTGTTGAAAGCATAGGCCGACCAAAAAAAATGTGAAGTTCACTCAACCACAAAATGTATTTGCACACATAGCTCATTCAGATTCTCATTTATGGCCCAATCCGAGTTTGAGTGACTCGGCTTGTGAGGGAGTTTGTTGACCTATGGCTGAGAGGAGTCCTGAAGCCTGTCATTTCTTTTCTCCAAAGCCTCTATTTGTCGCTCAATCCACTCGTTTCATTGTGAAAATTTTCTTGTCTTTCTGGAGGAGGCTCAATCAAAGAAGCTTCTAATTGCCAGAGCCATCCTTCAGGGCTCTTTTTCTTTCTTGAATCGCTGCCTTTTGTGACTTTTTTTGGAAAAGGGGGGGTCTTGGGAGTGTATATATAAACCCAAAATATTACCACTCAGTAGAAATGCTCCAAATGCCATAAAATATAGAGTAAGCGCTTCTAACAGAGCAAGCACCTCCCTACTTTCTTCAAGAGGTGTTAAATAGGTAGCCTCTTCTCCTCTACCACCATTTTCACTGTTTCTATTTGCCAAGTGAATGCGAAATAAAGCCGTGTATGCATGGGCATTCAAGTGCTTAAGTAGACGCACAAATGTGCATCTTTAATTCTGAGTGATTCTTCCACTTCCACATTAAATATTGACCGATGACTGAGCATGAGCAAGAGCCTATTCTTCAAACCTTGTCGATTATCATTCACTCTCCAGGAGCACTTGCTGAAAATTTTTCGGTAAACACAACATACTACGAAGTCTGTACTTTCCAGTAACACGTACCTCAAAATAGTTGCAATAACTACCTTACTAAGTCATCTATTACTTCATAGGTATCCATGAATATTCACCTGTTGAATATCATACTGCCTCCTGTGTTGCTGACCACAACAGCTGCATGTGCTCCCTAATTAATAACTATGTAATTGTTACACATCATATTTGCAGGCTGATGTTTATGCAGTAATTTAGCCACATGAATTTATGCAAATCATTACAAAATTAACTGCTTCATGAACATGACAAACATACAGTCAGCATGAGTGTAACTAGAAAAGCTTGCTTTGGCATGTTGACACTCCGGAGATATATTTACCTCATAAAAGACGATGCCTATATTTTTTAAAGTCAAAATGGCCCCCAATCAAAAGCAATAAAGATTTCATGATGCAATGCATGTGTGTTGTACGATTTCTTTAGTGTACCTGTCTATCTTATGAGGCCACAGCTCTCAGTCGTTGACGCAAAGCACCCATGTAACATGCCTAGAATAAGTGTGAAGTGTGTGCTATAATTCAATTTCGGGGTGATGAGCAGTGCAGTGCAGCTGAAATTCATTGAATATTGAGCATGTGCACAGCATGACTTTCAATACATGACAGCAAGGCACTTCAATAGTATAGGATATTAGAAGCACGATGCACAATATTTACAATGCAGACTGACTGGGAATGAAGCAAGTGTAAAACAATGATCTTGTTGACTGAATGGATCAGATAGTTCAGGAAAATTATTGGTCAGTTTTTGAGCTTAGTATTCATTTCCCAAAATATTGCAGTCAGCTCAATACAGCACAGATTGCCATACCATGGTTGGGCACAGAGAGAGACTCCAGTGCTGCAAACTGCGTGCAAAGTTAGTTCCTAAAATGCTGACTGATCATCAGAACAAAACGACAAACGGGTGCCATTTTGACATTTCTCTAGCACTTCCATGATGTACTCCAGAACTGAAGAAATGAAGGTGCAATACAAACAGTGGAAGCATTCCGATGAGCGCAATGAAGTTCAAGTGAACCTTCTCCAAGAAGAAGTGAATGGCTGTTGTGTTTGGGGAGATAAATGGTGGTGTTTCCTTAATAAAATAGGCGAGGCAGAAATCCACAATGACTCATGAGGTTCACCATCTGCATCAGCTTCTAGTTCAAGATATCCGTGGCACGCTGTTTCGCTGGCTGCGTTTTCGGAGCCGTAGACAGGGCTTTTCTTTCAATTGTGTTGCGATCTAGTCACTCGCACAATCATAGTCGGCTGTGCAGCTGTAGAAAACGGCGCCAATTGGGAAAAATTGTTCAGATTTCCTTGGAACAAAGATAGAAAATTGAAGTGGATTTTGTGGAGAGACATGGTGAGTGGTATAGCCTCTGGATGCCTAGAGTAAGGTGAGTAATATTTATGGAAATTCCTGCATGACTGGTTTCTTTTGACACATTCGGTATTTACGTACAGGGGCTTCAAGCAAAGATCCATGGCAGGTTGACAACGTGCCATCAACATATTGGCACGTCGAAAGAGAATCTAAGGCGCCAATACATGATTTGATTTGTGGGGTTTAACGTCCCAAAACCACCATATGATTATGAGAGACGCCGTAGTGGAGGGCTCCGGAAATTTTGACTACCTGGGGTTCTTTAACGTGCACCCAAATCTGAGTACACGGGCCTACAACATTTCCGCCTCCATCGGAAATGCAGCCGCCGCAGCTGGGATTTGAACCCGCGAACTGCGGGTCAGCAGCCGAGTACCTTAGCCACTAGACCACCGCGGCGGGGCAAGGCGCCAAGACAGAAGTACAAAAGTCGTTTGAATGTGTAGTTTTCATCAGCACAACCACAATCACTATCTACAAAGCTACGACAAGCATACGGCATTTGCTTTAAAATGCACGGCAGCCATGCTACGTGCAGCCAGCTCTGAGCTTGATACAGAAGATAGCAAGGCAGAGTAGCCAACAGCCGCAACACCTCATGCCGGGGGTGACACCGTGGAATCCACGGCACCAATTGCAGCTATGTATATACAATTAGCAGTGGTTAAGAAGGCGACAACCTCGCACCAGTTGAAGAAAATGATGTGTCAGTATTGCTATGTGGATAAGAAAAGGCGCTACACTATTCTATTTACAGAACAGGTATACAATGTGTTGCTAGTGATTTCAGCTGTTCCTCCAAGCATTTATTTCGTAGTAGTCAATATATTCATACCTGATCTGGTGCACATGCAAGCAGGGCATGTAATTAGGCTTAACAAACACGGTGCCTGACTGTGACGCGAGCGTCGCCTAGACCAGCTTGTTCACCGATGCAATGCAATGCGGAAACGCCTAAGAAGCTTGACTTTACTAAATAAAAGCTACCGCGGACAGAGTTTGCTTTCGAACTTTTTCAGCACAGCATTCTAGTCGGTGTCATTGACGAACATTTGAACATTTTGCCAGGCCGTCACCGCTGAACACGTAGTTTTAGTAACATATGATACTCTTTGCACACAATGAACATTGATACAAGATACTATATATCCCACAATCTGAGACAGCGACGGAGTATTTCAATTGCAAATGCAAAAACAGCTGAGCGCCCTCAATCAAGCAAACACGTAAAAATAAGCGCATTGGTTGGTGATGCGTGTTATTACGCAATTGCAACCTTAGTTGAAAGACGTGACAACCAAGGCCACGCCACTTAAAAGAAAACACATAATTGTGATAGCACATACAGTCGGTTGTTTGCCAGTTCAAATGAAAATACTATTTGGCAATCACAGCACATGCTTTTCTTTTTTGGTCAGTCATAGGTGCGGCCGTGCTATTGTGTGCTAGAAACTTGCAGCATACGCGTTGGGTTACCATGATGAAAGCGAGTGACACGGATAAACGCCGATGCTCAGGGGGTTATGCAGCATACGGAGAGCCATTCAAATAGTAACTGGTGCAGACTGCATGCATCCCATGAGCCTTTGCAAGTTTATGTCTCACTTATTCATGGGACATGGCATGACCCTAACTGCAGTATTGTAGGTCTAACTCTCAAATGCCTACAGAGAACAATTAAAAATAAGCAAAGAGAGATGTCATAGGACACTGTTTTTTTTTCAAGACAACATTGGGCCACAGAGGAAGCACCCAACACCATACAGACTCAACTTAACTATCTCTGATTGCCATATCTTCGCTAACATAAAATGCAGACGAGGAGGCCTGTGCTTTCACCCAGTCCTGTTCTTCTCTCTGCTGCTTGCTGCAGACTTGCTTACTGAACTTCTAGGCGGAGAGCAAAGGACGTTGCAAGGTAGACACTTCTGATGAAGCCCTTGATCAACGTTTGTTGTGCTGAACACTAAATCACTGAGACTCTTACATTACTAAGTCAAAAGTGTGGTTGCTAACTATTAGTGCTGTTCTTTTTCTTTGCAAGAATCATCCTGGCAAAAGTGACGTATTTGCGTGTGGTGCAAGTATTGTTATAAACTTTTCTGTACCGTTCTCCTTTCTTGTAATTCCACTTCAGCTTGGGCTATGCGAAGCTGCAGTATTGTGAAATAAATAAATTAATGAGTTGGTGCTACACACTGACAAATGTCTGAATCGAGTGGCACATATATACAGATGTAGCTGGTATATGCACCTAAACATTTCAAATGAAGCAGTCCTCATTTTCGCTCTGGTTACCACTTCACGACCGAACAAAAGAAAAAAACTGTAACATAGAATGAGTGGCCCTTTCCTACCAATTAGCGCAAAGGTACTTGAATGAACGACTATTGTACAAACGTGCGGCTTGTGAAAGCAACCAGGACATTGGAAGTTAGCATTTTGTATATGTTGTTAAAATAAATTTTACTATTAAAGCCCATTCACCTTCCAAGTTCTGACGTTCCTTTCACAGTCGTCACTCTGGTAGAAAAGATTGTGTTGCACGGCGAGTCGTATTTTTTCTCCATCTGCACGAGATCAGTAAAAATAGTTTAATCAGAGAACACATAAAGTTGGAAAGCAGGCTACTATAAATAACTACACAGAAATGAAAACGGAGAATGTGTGACTAATACAGGCGAACAATAAGTTAATGCAACGTAATGCAGGTGGGTCATCAGGAATAGCGACGTCGACTTATTATCATACATTAATAACTTTACAGGTGTCACACCGGACATTTACAGCGCCATCAGGGCCCACCCGAATGTGGTTTTTTGATCGCGATCAACAATGGCAGCTACAACTTATGTCACTGTGCAGACGCACATAATAGAGACATTTTAATCCAGATCGGTCATGATTGCGATCGAAAGATACCATGGGACACGAGCGCGCGGTATCAGGTGCAGAAAGCCAAAGTACACCACACACGGATAAAATGTGGCACATAAAAAATAAAACACACAAGCACTCAAACATGTTTTCATTGTGCCTTCCTTTGTTCGCCTAAATGCACGCCAGCGAAAACGTCATGGAAAAGAAATGACACTAACCTCAAAAAAGGTGGACATCCCTATGAAAGCAGCCTTTCTTGGATGTCCTTACCCGGCTTACTTTGCCGATAAAAGTTTTTTTTTTTGCGATATCGGCAACGCTCAGCGAAATGAAGACTTTTTCGAGGTTGTCCACAACGGCGTGGTAACCGTCTCCGCAAACGACGAACGTGACTCTTCACGGTTTTACTGAACCACATCTGTTTCACACCTACCGCACAGTTTGAAGAGGCATAGAGGCTGCACACAGAAGACGTATAAACCGGGTAGCACAAGACAACCAACAAAATCCATCGCGCAACCCGCAAACGCCATATTGACAACTAATGACTCCAAAATGGGCTTGTCTTGGCCGCTTGTAGTTACCCGACTCTCCCGAAGTTCACAAAAAAAAAACTCGAAGCTAGCGAGAAAGAGAAAACTCATCGACACAATTTCAAAATCATAAACTCACGTTTTTTCGCACGCATAAAAAAGCGTGCAGTAAGTTTGATTGGTCTCCATAGTTTATTTTTTCTTCACGCTACCAAAAATTGTATTTTGGCTTCCGTAGTGCAGCTGTCAGGTGGGGTTGACTTATGGCTTGTAAACATCCCCTCGCGCAAAAATGCAAATGGCGGCTAAGCATTCGGCGATGATCCCGTTGATTTCATCGACGCAGTAACAAACTGGACCTACCTACATTAGAGAGCATGTGAAAAAAAAAGCTTTCTTGAACTTCACTAAGCTTCCCAGCTGATTATTTTTCAGCACTTTTGAGCAGCGGCCGTAGGATTCGGACGTCTACTAAGAATCTGTTCTCTCCGCTACAGACCGGTGCAGTCCAGGTGTTCCAGCCGAGCAGCATTCTCCCGTGTGCAACCACGCTCGTGTCAACACGAGCCAACCTCCTGTGCCTCCCCTGTGCCTGACTGCGCCGGCGCTGCGTGGCTACCAGAAGTGGCTCTCGGCGCCTGCGCTACGTGGCTACTGGAAGATCGACATCGACTCGCTATCATCATCTTGTACGACCTTTAGCGACCTGTCATTCGCACGTGGAACACTACGGCACGTGGTCACCGCTGCGCCTGCGCTGGCCTCTTCGGAGGTTATGTAAGGAAGTCCCCAGCGCACCCGAACCACTTTTGAGCAGTGGCCGTAGGATTCGGACGTCTACTAAGAATCTGTTCTCTCCGCTACAGAGCGGTGCAGTCCAGGTGTTCCAGCCGAGCAGCATTCTCCCGTGTGCAACCACGCTCGTGTCAACACGAGCCAACCTCCTGTGCCTCCCCTGTGCCTGACTGCGCCGGCGCTGCGTGGCTACCAGAAGTGGCTCTCGGCGCCTGCGCTACGTGGCTACTGGAAGATAGACATCGACTCGCTATCATCGTCTTGTACGACCTTGAGCGACCTGTCATTCGCACGTGGAGTGCTACGGCGCGTGGTCACCCCTGCATCTGCGATGGCCTCATCGAAGGTTATATAAGGAAGTCCTCAGTGCACCCGAACCACTTTTGAGCAGTGGCCGTAGGATTCGGACGTCTACTAAGAATCTGTTCTCTCCGCTACAGACCGGTGCAGTCCAGGTGTTCCAGCCGAGCAGCATTCTCCCGTGTGCAACCACGCTCGTGTCAACACGAGCCAACCTCCTGTGCCTCCCCTGTGCCTGACTGCGCCGGCGCTGCGTGGCTACCAGAAGTGGCTCTCGGCGCCTGCGCTACGTGGCTACTGGAAGATAGACATCGACTCGCTATCATCGTCTTGTACGACCTTTAGCGACCTGTCATTCGCACGTAGAACACTACGGCGCGTGGTCACCGCTGCGCCTGCGCTGGCCTCTTCGGAGGTTATATAAGGAAGTCCCCAGCGCACCCGAACCACTTTTGAGCAGCGGCCGTAGGATTTGGACGTCTACTAAGAATCTGTTCTCTCCGCTACAGGTTGGTTCTTGTACTATTACCCCCGCCCGTGTTGCCTACTTACATACGGCTGCTGCTCATAAGTGTTGCCTTATGGTTTTGCTTGCACACTATGCCTAGTAACACCGAACTTGCTAAGAAAATCGAGCACCTTGAGTCCCTGCTTCATGCTAAACTTGACAATCTTGTTGATCATCTTGTGTCTAAAATATCAAAAAATTAGAAGATCAGGGAATAGGCAATCTTTCTACACTTGCCGATAGTGTACGTTTCATCAGTGACCAATATGATTCAGTGCGCAAATCTGTAGATGAGCTTGTGCAGTCAAACAAAGCACTGAGGGCAGAAAATGACGAGTTAACCAAAAAGATTGCAGATATGGAGCAATACAGTAGGCTCAATAACATTGAAATCAAAGGTGTTCCATGTACACAAGGCGAGGACTGCACTGTTCTTTTGAAAACCATTGGACAAGTGATTGAATGTCCTATTTCATCGACAGATATTGATGCAGTTCATCGCCTCGCCAGTAAAACAGCTGACGAGTGCATCATCGCGCGCTTTTGTTCACGTGAGAAGAAAAATGAGTTCCTTCGCAAAGCGCGTAAGGCGCGACTGCGTGCTTCCCAGTTAGGACTATCCGGAAGTAATGACAATCCAGTCTTTGTCAATTAACATCTTCCCATTGCCAATAAAAAGCTGTTTAGTAAAGCGCTTGTTCTAAAAAGGAAAAGAAATGGCGGTTCCTTTGGACAGAGAATTGTCATATCAAGGCCCACAAGACAGAGGACAGCAGGGTAGTTTGGATTAATACGGAATCTGATCTCAACTTATTCACGTGACGTTGACAAATTCGGTTCGCTTTTCCCACCTCATGGCTTTCGTCCTGTATCAGCATGTCGTTGCTTCCTTTCGAGGAAACTAAATCCCTCCTTGCTAATTCTACTTGTTCATTGCTGCACATCAATGCGCGTAGATTGCCAAAAAACTACAATAACATTATTGGATTCACTGACTTACTCTATCATTCCGTTTCATTTTTATGTATTACTGAAACATGGCTAGGATCTTGTGATGGCAATCTGTACGGATTTCGGTTGCTTAACTCTGAATATTGTCACCGCGATTCGGGTCGCTACGCCGGCTCGGCCATATTTATATCGCCCGAGATAAAGCACAAGTGCAGGACTGACCTATCTTTCAATATTACGAACTGTGAATCTGTATGGATCGAGGCTGCCTTCCCCTCCTCTGTTAATCTAAATAAAGTGATCATTGCATGCATTTACCGTTCTCCATCTTCGTCTATTCCGCATTTTCTACATAATTTAGCTGCTGTACTCGACATTATCACTGCAGAAAATAAGCAGGTTGTTTTGGTTGGTGATACCAACATTAACCTAATGGATACGGATAACAACAGCACCATAGCATATAGTGATTGTTTTGTTGGCTTCGGGCTTGAATCCTTAATTTCATCCTCTACTCGATTTTCACCCACTGGAACAAGCACACTCATTGACCACGTATTAAGCAATTTTTCGCCAACCCCTAGCGCAGGAGTCATTGTTGTGTGCATCACTGATCATCATCCGGTCTTTGTAACATTCGCCATAAATCTACCTCGCATTAACACGTGCCATTTCACGTCAAACTTCGATCAGGAAAACTTTATCAAGGCAATTCAAGGCTCTGAGTGGTCTTCCATTAGCACCTTAGAAAATCCTGAAGAAGCACTAGGCAACTTCTGCTTCCTATTTCTTAAAGCTGTGCATGCAAACACTAAAACTGTTAAATGCAAGAAAATATATAGGTTTCAACGTAATCCCTGGTTCACTCAAGGCTTGTTAACTAGTATGCGGAAAAAAGATAATCTCTACAGGAAAACAAGAAAAACAGCCATTTAATGTGAATTTGAGACTTGGGTATAAAATATATAGCAACATGTTGTATAAACTGCTGAAAAAATCAAAACGACTTTATTATGAAAAAGAATTCTGTAAAGCAAGAAATGACCCAAAGAAAAAATGGAAACTTTTCAAAGACTTTTTAAACAGACCTCAGGTTAGTAATGTCATTCATAAAATTAGGTATAAACAGCAAATCTGTACTGATTCCTCAGACATAGCCGAGTCTTTTAGTGATTACTTTTATGAAGTATACAATGATAGGCCCAAAGTATCCTCGTACACCCTTACCCGCTGTATCCATTCATTCTTTCTATTTCCTGTTACCATTGACGAAGTCTATTCTATAATCCTAAGTCTAAAAAACTGTAGCGCTGGACTAGACAATGTATCGGCGTTTCATTTAAAACTTGCTGCTCCAGACATCTCAGAAGTCTTAAGCAATATAGTTAATGTCATTTTCAAACATGGTATATTTCCGACCTCACTGGAAAAAGCCAAGTTGATCCCAGTACACAATAAAGGTGATACGACAGATGTCCGTAACTACTGCCCTAGTTTTATTTTGTCTTCCATCAGCAAACTTATTAAAAAATTATTTGTGAAACGTATTAGCAAGTACCTCAATAACTTTAAGCTGCTAAAGCCTTGCCAATTCGATTTCCGTGCTGGTAGTTCTACGAATTTTGCATTGCTATCATTAACCAATTTCTTGAAAACGTCCAACGACAACGGTAATTTCACAGGGTCTGTATTTCTTGATTTCAGCCCCGCCGCGGTGGTCTAGTGGCTAAGGTACTCGGCTGCTGACCCGCAGGGCGCGGGTTCGAATCCCGGCTGCGGCGGCTGCATTTCCGATGGAGGCGGAAATGTTGTAGGCCCGTGTGCTCAGATTTGGGTGCACGTTAAAGAACCCCAGGTGGACTAAATTTCCGGAGCCCTCCACTACGGCGTCTCTCATAATCATAGAATGGTTTTGGGACGTTAAACCCCACATATCAATCAATCAATCAATCAATCAATCGTATTTCTTTATTTCACGAAAGCCTTTGATACCATTAGTCATAATATTTAATTTAGCAAATTAGAGTCCTTGGGTATCACTGGCCCATCCTTGACCTTCATAAAAAACTACCTTCTTGATCGTGAACAATCAGTCTGCATTGGGGGCGTTAATTCTAATATTAAAATAATTAATCAAGGGGTCCCACAGGGTTCTATTCTGGGACCCTTACTGTTTTGTATCTATATTATTGATTTGCCTGTCTGCCTTGGAGATTCTAAAGTTATTCTTTATGCAGATGATACGACCATTTCCATCTCGCATAAATCATTACCTACTCTGATCAATATGTTGAACAAAGAACTGACTAATGTCGTTGAATGGTGTCGCTTAAACAACTTATTTTAAACCTGCTCAAAACTCAGTTCATGGTTTTTAAAACATGACAAAAATGCTACCTTTCATTACACAAGTGTTCATTGACAATCATTTCATTCCTGCGTCTAACTGTGTGTGTTTTCTGGACGTAAAATTAGACCCTCATTTGAAGTTCACCAATCATATTCTTTACGTCAAACAAATAACAGCATATGGTATAAGATCACTCATCAAATCTCGTCCTTTTTTTTCACTTGAAGCCTTATTCTCTTTATACTTTGCCTTCATACATAGTCACATCACCTATGGCATTACATCATGGGGAAATACATATAACATTCATATTTCGTCTGTACAGCACACTCAGAATCGGGCCATTCGCATTATTACCAACAGTTCATCTTATTCTAATGCTACCCCACTCCTTCAGGCTAACTGTATTCTTACTGTGTCTGGCTTATTTATTTTCACTTAATCATATTGTTGTATAAACAACTTAACAAACAGCTTGTGTTTAATTTAATCGATGCTAGTTTACTCACTAACACCAATAGCACAAGATTCGCCCACAGTCACAACTTCTTTTTACCTAAATGTAACACCAATTATGGCAAAATGACATCCGCTTTCGCGGTCATTAAATTGTGGAATAACCTGCCCTATACACTAAAATCATCATCATCTTTTCATGCATACAAACGTGATCTTAAAAACTTCATCTTGCATAACTAGGTTGACAACGATGATTACTTCACGATTCTTATGTATCCGGGCATGAAATTGGAAAGTCTTTGCAAATTTAAGTTATTGCTTTATGGCGTGATTATGTTTTACTTGCATAACTGATTACTATTGTCCTTGTGCCGCTTTCTGACTGCCTTTTTTGTTTACTTGATGTTATTTTATGTAAGTTCACTGTTTACTTTTCACTTGTGTTACATATTTTACGTGCCGTTATAATAAATAATTTTATTCTTATTATTGAACGAGGGTCCCACTGCAGTCGCTTGACTTTGGGACCCTCGTCTGCATACTACATTCTACGAATTTTGTATTTTGAATGAATGAATAAACTGAACTGAACTGAACTGAACAGCAGCATGCCGTGACGGCATTTGTTAACTGGCATACATAAGCATACATTATCGCCAAAAGAACGCGACCAGTACACCCAACTTTGAGGAGACCAACAGAAAAAAAAACACATCGAAGATAGAATTCATCTATGTTATTCTATATTAACGATGAAAGCTTACAGCGAAGATCTGCGAGATGTTGACTATTTTTTGTTCGATGCATAGGGCAATGGTAGATATATTGTCGTCTGGGTTCCGTAATGCGTGTGTGGTGTTGTTTAAAATTTTTTCACGAGCCGTAAGTGTTACATAGATGAGTATTCAGCTGACCTTACTGTATCTGTAAGCATTTATATATTCTTTATCTTGTATATGCATATGCCAGAACTCAGCGTAAGTAATAGTGTAAAAACAACTGAGCTGTTGAGAAAAAGTATCTTTGGCTAAGTTGTAAATGATGCGTAAAGCTCTGTTTTGAATAACGTGGAGCTTTCCTAAAGTGTTGCTAGTAGGAAGAACAATTAAAACGTGAGACAGCTTAACACACAAAACTGGCCTGCACATCCTTCGGCAACTTTTCTGTTAACAAAACACCTAGAGTTTTACATGGCTGGCACAATTTTTATGTTTCCAGAGCTGCAAGTCAGTGATTCCTGTCATAGCACATGCTTTACCTCGTGGCTAAAAAGTGATTCCTCTTGTATTAGCCACAATAATTTCTAGTGCACTTTCCCCAGTCACGCTCCAGTTTCACTAACCAAAAATTCTACGAAGATTACGATATTACTTAAGGCGGATTATACGCGCAGCTTCTTGTTGAAGCAATGCTAACTGCAGTCACATGCACTCCGCAGTTGTAGGAACGTATCATTATTTCGCCTCATGTTGCCACAAAAACTCCCAGTGCTCAAGCTTCACGCACCCCACTATGTGCGTTCAAGGTGCCGCGAACTCAGCGGAATGCCTGCAGCCACTTTACGACAATCGAAGCCTGCCGCACTGCATGCGCACAAACTTCGACCATAAGAAACGAAAGCGAGGGGTGGGCAGACGGCCTGCGTGACTGAGGAAGAAAACGATGCTGCAGTCGTTCTTGATATCTAAAGACTCCACGTTTACTCTCTCGTCTTCGATCTATCGGTTACGCCCCCAACGCAGACAGCGAAGCCACATGACCCAGGAGCACATGCCTTGAGATTAGCTCTCACACACAACTGTATTATCGGCGCCGTAAGTGCATGGTCATCGGCCGAATTTTCTCTTGGGGGGGTGCAAATGGCTGGTGTAGGGTGAAAGCAGTGCCGTAGCTTGGGTGGGTGAGAGAGCTAGTGAGGCTTGATGGGGACAACTACCCCATTTGTTCCCCTTACTGACGCCCATGCATAAGTGTGCAAAACAAAATGAGTAATATATACCGACAATCTTGTTAATAATAAGTTAAACAAGAAACAACCCAGTGTGCTTCCCTATGCGAGTCCTAGCTGGCATAGGAGGCAGTGTTTCTCACGAATGCTACTTAATATTAACATACTGATGTTGAAGTGACACACAAGAATTCACAAGTTAGAAGACTTGATTGCCATCATATTACGGAAATTCAAGCTTGACAGAAAGTATTTCAAGGTTTTGTTTTATAAATGTAAAATGTCCTTGAAGTAAATAAGGAAGGCTAGCACTAGACAGTTCTCTTCCATTCTCTGGAGAAGAAATTCTCTCTGCAGTTACACTACACCAACGTTTTTTTTTAACCATGCTTGCATAGCATTGCAAGATTACGTCCCTCAATAAATTGAGAGAGATGTCTTCAAATGACGTTTTCTGGGCATTTAAAGAAAACTCGAAACAGGCAAACAGATAATGCACAAGTTTGTGTCACACAATTACTCAGATAACACATTTCAAACTACGCACAATCATGTACCATATCATTCGATCTGAACAGGTAATGGTCGCGGTACTCATGTCTTGCAAACAAGAGTGGCTCAAAGTATTGTTTTGAGCCTCCACGCATTGCTTTAAATGGTTTATCAGTGTGTTTGGTGGCACACGTTTTCTTCTTCCTGATACTTGGCTGGGCTATCACAGAGAAGGTGCACAATAGCAAATAATTCTTCACGCTTTGTTTTGTGCACTTCCATCTGAACCATTGAAAACGGCTTGTTGCACGCTTTCATGTACAGCATCATTTTTATTCGACAGCTATTTGTAACGATACTTATGTCTTGCAAACAAGAGGGGCTTTTTTAGCTTCCACGTATCGCTTTAAATGGTTGATGAGAGTGTTGTTGTGGCTCCAAAATTCTTGTCTTTTATAATTGGTTGTGTTTATCACTGAGATTGTAGAAAGAGAAAATAATTCTCTACGCTTTGTTTCGTGTGCTTGCATGTGATCCTTTGAAAAGAGCTTGTTGTACGCATGCATGGAAGCATCATCTTACTTGACAGCTTGTCACTGTACTTCTGTTTTGCAAACATAAATTGCTCTAATTTTCATTTCAGTTCTTACATTGTTTGAAATTATTCAGACTGTTTTAGTGGCAAAAGCTTTCTTCTTTGTGATGAGTCATTCACCTTGGTTATCACAGAGAAGGTGCGCAAGAGCAAATATTTCTCAATATTTCGTTTCGTGTGCATTCATCTGAGCTTTCCAAAACAGCTTGTTACAACCTATTTTGCGTATGCATGAAACCTTTTGTGCCAAGCAGAGAGCTATATATGTGTTACAGTACTTGTGGTATTGAAGCAAGATGAATACCTGGAATTTTCTGTTGATGTTTTCATGCAAGGGTTCACATGGAAGCATACAAAACAAAGCGTGGAGAGTTATTACCTTTTGTCCACCTTCTGAGTGATAAACACAGCCAAGTATCACAGACAAGAAGTCTTGTGCCACAAGAACACTCTCATCTACCATTTCAAGCAATATGTGGAAACTCAAAATGAAAACTTGAGCCTCTTTTGTTCGCAAGACATGCGTACCGTTACAAATAGCTGTCTAATGGAGATGATGCTGTACATGCAAGCATAGAACGAGCAGTTTTGAAAGGTTCAGATGGAAGCGCACAAAACAAAGCGTGGAGAATTATTTACTATTGTGCACCTTCTTTGTCATAGCCCAGCTAAGTATCAGCAACAAGAAAGCTTGTGCCACTAAACACTCTTGTCAACCGTTTCAAGCAATGCGTGGACGCTCAAAACAACTTGAGCCACTCTTGTTTGCAAGACGTGAGTATCGTGACCATTAGCTGTTCAATTGGAATGATGCGGTACATGAATACGTGCAACAAGCTGTTTTGAAGGGTTCAGCTAGAAGCACACAAAACAAAGTGTGGAAAATTATTTCCTCTTGTCCACCTTCTCATTGATAAACACAGCCAAGTATCACAGACAAGAATCCTTGTGCCACAAAAACACTCTCATCAACCATTTCAAGCAATGCGTGCAAACTCAAAAGTAAAATTGTGTCCCTTTTATTTGCAAGACATGAGTACCGCTATAAATAGCTGTCCAATGGGGATGATGCTATGCATGTAAGCATACAACAAGCCGTTTTCAAAGGATCAAATGGAAGTGCACTAAACAAAGCGTGGAGAATCATTTGATATTGTGCACCTTCTCTGTGATAGCCCAGTCACGTATCACGAACAAGAAAGCTTCTGCCACTAAACACTCTGGTGAACCATTTCAAGCAATGCGTAGAAGCTCAAAACAACAACTTGAGTTACTCTTGTTTGGAAGACATGAGTATCCTGGCCATTAGCTGTTCAGTTAGAATAATGTGGTGCATGAATGCATACGACATGCCGTTTTCAAGGGTTCAGATAGAAGCACACAAAACAAAGCATGGAGAATTATTTTTTCTTGTCCATCTTCTGAGTGATAAACACAGCCAAGTATCACCGACAACAGTTCTTGTGCCACAAAAAGACTCTTATCAACCATTTTAAGCAATACGAGGAAACTCAAGATGAAAAATTGAGTTGGTTTTGTTTGCAAGGCATGAGTACCGTTACAAATAACTGTCTAATGGGGATGATGCTACACATGCAAGCAAAGAACAAGCCGTTTTGATAGGTTCAGATGGAAGCGCACAAAACAAAGCGAGGAGAATTATTTGCTATTGTGAACCTTCTCTGTGATAGCCCAGCCAAGTATCAGGAAGAAGAAAGCTTGTGCCACTAAACACTCTGGTCAACCATTTCAAGCAATACGTGGAAGCTCAAAACAACTTGAGCCACTGTTGTTTGCAAGACATGAGTACCGTGACCATTAGAGCTGTTCAGTTGGAATGATGCGTTACATGAATGCGTACACCAAGCTGTTTCCAAAGGTTAGATGGAAGCACACGAAACAATATCTTGAGAACTATGTGCCCCTATTTAGCTTTTGAGCAATAAACACAGCAAAGTACATTTCATGAGCAAGCAAGCTTGTGCTAGCCAAACACTCATTCATCTATTTAAAGTAATGTGCTGAAAATTAAACTGAATATTTGAATGAACTTTATTGTAAGACATGAGTACCACGAGAAACACTTAGTTGGCCAGTTGTGAAGATGCTTTCATGCATACGTACAACAAGCTGTTTTCAAAGGCTCAGATGGAAGCACACAAAACGAGATTTTGATAATTATTTGCTCTTATTTTGATTCTGAAGAACAAACACAGCCAAGTACCGCTCACAGGTGAGCAAGCTTGTGAAAAGCAAACCAAACTCTCAGATCAACCATTTGTTGCAGTGCATGGAAAATTGATCTGAATATTTGATGTAGTTTTGCTTCAACAACACCAGTATAGGAAAACCTTTTTAAAGTGTTTTCATGTAAATATTTTGTACTTCTATAGAATAATGACTTTATTGAAATCTTTCAGTGCGTGTGTTTAGACCAGAAAGCGCCGTTGCTATGTCAGAACATAGACGCCTTGCCCCTCGACCGTGTCGTGAGCACTTAAGCCTTGAGGTCAAAGCTGCGTAGAGCTCACTCGCACTCTTCCTTGGTAGTCCTGCATGGCCCCTTGTGCTTTGTGCCTTGAGGCAATGACAGAGCACGTGAGCAAGACTTGGTCTATCTTTCCTGAATAAACGAATGAATTGTCTTTTTTCTTGTGTATGTTCGTATGATAGGAAATTATTCAATTACTATTTACCTTTAGAGATTTCTAATAGAAGGATTATTCATTGCACAAATAAAACATTTAAAATATTGTTTTTTCATGAACTGAGCAGCATTATTTGTGCAAATATGACACGTGTACAACTAGCATGATCAAATGAAATCAAAGCACTTTTGGTATTATCTGATATACTTATTCGTTATACTTTAGCTCATATTTGCATCTCATGATATGTACTTATTAAAATTAGTTATTTCTTCAGGTTGTGTTCAGCCATATAATGGAGCTGACAAACTGAGCATTTTAGACCCTTCAATGCAAAAAACTAAGCAAAATGTTATGCATGCCTAGGTTATTCGGTTGAATAAGTTTATTCATGTCCAACATTGACTAATATGGTTGACATTGAGCCCTATCGAGTCTTATGTATGGCCCCCATTCAGCCCCATTAGCTCCTATATTGTGCTAGATGGGACCTACATGCCAAACCCATAATCACTACATAGCTCCTACATACCCCTATATGTCCTGTGCAGGTCCCATTCAGCTCATACATACCACCTAGTAGGTCCTGTATAATACCTATCTACCCCAATTTGGTTCTTGTACAGCTCCTGTATTAGCTCCTGTAACTCCTGTATTGAAGCATACGGGTTCTGTATAGAATTATATAGTTTTTTTTTCAACATATGTGCTCAGTAAAATTATACAATCAGTGATACATAAAAAACCATTGTGTGAAATTTGCATTTGAAAAATGCAGTCAACAATAGTAAAGGCTACATCTCGTGGGGCTGGTTGGTGGAACATGACTAAAATGACGAGGGCGCATTAATCGTAGGAATCGGCTATTTAGTGAAGACATTTTTTAGCACCTTTTTATTATATGTCTCTGAGGAAAATCAATTACCTGAAAAGAAGTCTGAGATTATCGACCCAATGAGGTTGATAATTATTGTTTTTGCCGAGTCCTACCTCATCATGGTCGCGAAAAATTATACATTGACGAGAAGCAATCGCTGCCTAGAGGGCCAGCTGATTATTTGCGCATTTATTTGGCGTAACGCAAATGTGCTTTCATGAATATAAATAGGTCCGTCGTAGTGAGGACGAAAGGTTGGACATAAACGGAAGTGGCTTTTAGTCGATAATGTTAGCCACGGTGACGTGAGTGAGTTATGGAAGCTGTTGCGATAAGCTTTTGCGTCTACATCCTTGTCCGCAAGTTTAATTTCACATATAAAGAATGGTTACATAACTTAGTTGTCACATACCTATATTTTTTTCTTCTGTAATATCCCAACCCGCCTTACACATTACAATTAAACCACTAAGCACATCATATATTTTCAAAAGTTTCAAGATACAGTAACAGCAGCCAATTAGGAAGCAGTTGATAGACAGCATTTGTGATAGTGCTGACGTGGTTTCTGAGACACACGGTGCGTAGAAATATTTTAAATTATGTATATGTTCTCGCAACATATGTGCTCAGTAAAATTATACAATCAGTGATACATAAAAAACCATTGTGTGAAATTTGCATTTGAAAAATGCAGTCAACAATAGTAAAGGCTACATCTCGTGGGGCTGGTTGGTGGAACATGACTAAAATGACGAGGGCGCATTAAGCTTCTTGTGTATAACACAAGAAATCAAGGAGACAAGGCGAGCGCGCTTTCAACCACACATGGTCTTTGATGTTTTAATAATCGTCTACGAGAGCTTGCAAAAAACTTCAAGAGCAAGCACGGTAGAAATTTAACTATCAATTGCAGGAACTGTAAGCGCTCACTTTTGCTGACAAATGTCAAAGCGTTGCGCAGATGCGAGGACCACCGGCGATATTGGCTATATGAAATTTTCTCGATAATGTGCGAAGTCTAGGATTGTGTCAGCGCCTTTTCTCTCATTCGTGCTGACAACGAATACTGACATCTTAGTAAACAGACGAATCTTAGTTTGTGACCGTCAAGTTCAAGCGCATAAGCCTTTTAGTTGCGAAGTCCATCAGGGCTTCGGCTTGTCGCCATGTAACTATGTCACGGTCCAACTTAAAACATATCTGCCACAATAGTTGTGTAAATCCTACTAATCACTACTGATTAACAAAAAGTTAAGAAAACAAGTGTTAGCTCCATAAATAGTAAAACTTTAGTGGAGATGATACATCTTTCTCTACATGGCGTACGGAACTAAAACCAGATATCTAGAGTAAACGAAGGTGAAGAAGAAGCACCTTAAGTAACTTTGTATGCCGATGCAGTTTTCCGACGACGTTAGTGAAGTGGGAGCACCTCTTCCCTGATGTCCGGTTTCAGGCTCGGCACCACCATCTGTTTAAAAATGCTGTCTTCCGCCTCTCCTCGGGTTTCCTATACGTGCTATATTTCCTATACGTGTTCACGCTCAATAAATCTACCGTTTGCAGTCATCGCCCGTGCTTGTTCATTCCGTTTGGATACATGTTTCATTAAGTGGGGTATATTCTATGGGAATTTCGATCTGCAGAAGAGCGCGAAATAAATTTAAAAAACGGCTAGTGTCTGCTTGCATTGAGAAAACCACGTGGGGCTCATTGTTTGGCGATAAATTGGTTGCTATTGGATCAAATTAGCGGGTAATGATGTCCATGGGTGGTGCAGCAGGAGTGTACCCGCAATCATTAGAGCGAAAAACATTACCCTCAGTCGTGACAGCATTTTTATTGCATGGTATCCTTCCTCTTTTGTTACTTCCTTCCAGGGCCTATCTGCATTTCTAGATTGCTTCTTAGAACAGCACGTTTAGGAATAGCTTGCGCAGCACCATAGTGAATGAATTTTCCTCGGCATTTCTTGGTCACAAAGTAATCTTGCACATATTGCCATTAATATAACTCACTGCTTTCAATCTCACCAATCTAATTTCGTAGTGTGTATTAGGTACGCCAACACAAATTCCTCTGTAATGGAATGAAATATTCATCATTTATAACAGAAGAAAATGAAGTATGCTTCCTACTCACAATATAATTCAAACGAAAAGAGGTGCTCTAAAATGTAGCTGGATTGCTAAGTGTAGCATTCGGACTCAATGAAAGGAAACCAGACATTGGCATTCTAGGCTTTAGCGGCAAAGAAAACAGTGTCCAAGCATCGCTTTGTAACCACTGAAGAAATGCACTCAAGGCGAGCTTATTTAAAAGTGAGCCGACTTGCTTCTCGACGTAATTGTATTTCAATTGAGAAGGCGTAAAGCTTTTGAGACAGCACTAATGGCTTGCTTCGAAAACGCCATTTTTATGAAGTACCACAAAGTAACATTCTTTATTGAACAGCAACAGCCTCCCATGATTATCGACAATAAAGTTCTCAAGTGATCCCAGAAATCTTGATTGTTTGGGCGCACCTTTTGGTTGAGATGTGGCTCAGACAAGTGTTCTTGTGCACGACGTTCTCTTCTCTCGAGTAAGGCGTTGCGAGATAGAATAAAGGCAAAGGTGTAAGCGGTAAAGAGCTTCAGCTTAAAGGAAAATTTAGGACCGAGCCAAGTCTAACTGGGCCTAGCTTATAAGAAACCTCAATGCCACCATTGATTGATATGTGGCGTTTAACGTCCCAAAACCACCATATATGATTATGAGAGACGCCGTAGTGGAGGGCTCCGGAAACGTCGACCACCTGGGGTTCTTTAAAGTGCACCCAAATCTGAGCACACGGGCCTACAACGATTGCGCCTCCATCGGAAATGCAGCTGCCGCCGCCGGGAGTTGAGCCCGTGACCTGCGGGTCAGCAGCCGAGTACCTTAGCAACTAGACCACTGCGGCGGGGCCTCAATACCACCATGTACCTCCACACTCGCTTCCTGAGCCCTCGGTTTATTCATTTTCGGCAATGCTGGTAGAACACATGCAACTCCATAGATACTAAGCGAAACAATCAGTTGTCATTCGCCACTCAGTGTGAAAGCTGAGCAAAGAAGTGTAGGCTGTGAGCTCCATTTGTAGATCATAGTTTGATTTTGACTATTGTCGATGGTCAAACAAGGTACTTTTGTAGTTACTCATGAGAAACTGCTCTCATGGAGAGCCGTCAGCGTGAATTATGAAAATCAAAAGCCTTCTCAATTGAAGACAAACCACTTCAAGAAGCAAACTGTTTCTCTTTTAGATGAATTTGGCCCTCACCACATCGCCTCATGGGTTCAAATGGCATCCTTAGACATGATTCATGATCTCTTTGTCGTTGTAACGCTCTAGGTTGCTGTCACGTTTTGTTGCATTGCGTCCGAACGCGACGCTTCACAGTACGAGTTATCCAGCTACTTCTTAAAGCACCTCTGTGCATTTCGAAGATACATTTGGTGTGTCTAACTCTCGTAGGGTTGTTGATTTTCTTATCTGTGAGTAACCCCGGATTTTTTTAAGGTTCTAGTCTGAATTCGTAATATTTATTCCATTCAATCCCCCATGACAAGCTCATTAAATCTGTGAAGTACCGCATTTCTGTTAAAATTCGCCGCACCTCCACGAAGCCAGTGACAACTAGTGGATGAAGCCAGGTCGTAAGGTCCATAATATAAACGTTGAAGTCACCGACTAGAGTAATAAACGGACATATGGGCTTATGGACGCACAGATACACATGCGGACGGATGTGAACGGATGTATGGAGGAATTGAAGGAGGAGGATTGAAAGAGGAAGGACAGCGAAGTTAGCCAGTTCTCAGACCGGCTGGCTAACCTTTACTGGGGAAGGGGGTATGGAGAATAAAAGATTAGAGAAAACAAACGTTGAAAAAAAAGAAAAAAAAGGGGGAGAGAAGGTCATCAGACGATTCACTACGATGCTTACAGTCTGTCTCTGAGACCGCTTGCCCCCAGAAAGCGCAACAACGCTCTTAATGCCTTGCGTGCAGAGGACGGTCTCGGCCAGTGTCCTAATATCCTTTCGTCCAACGATTGGCGATTGTCTAGTCTATCTAAAACTTTCGACAGTTCTTTTCTTGGCACACTGAAGCGAGGACACTCGCAAAGAAAATGGGGGAAAGTCTCTGCGCAGCCACAGTTGTCACATGTCGGGCTGCTCGCCATTCCGATTCGAAACGAATAAGTATTCGTAAAGGCCACCCCAATCCTTAGACAGCACAAAAGTTTCTCCTCAGCTTCGGTTATTCCTGATTAAAGACGAAGCTGTAGGTGTGGGCCAAAATTATGAAGGCGGACGTTGGTGAATGCCGGTGAATTCCACTGAGCGAGTGTCAGTTCTCGTGCAAGTGATCGAAGCTTTGCAGCGGCGTCCGTTCTTGATAATGGTATAGCTTCACAAGGGCGTCATCATGAGCAGATCGGGCTGCTTTATCTGCAAAGTCGTTTCCATTATTGCGGCAGTGGCTGGGTATCCATTGATTCGCTATGTCATGTTGTTTCTCTATAGCCCGATGATGAAGCAGTCGTATTTCAGCAATTAGCTGTTCGTTTGGTCCATTATGATATGGCGAGGCAATGCCCTGGAGGGCTGCTTTGGGGTCGGAGAAGATTGACAATGTCTGCTGCGTTTCTTCAACTTTGAACTCCAGAGCGGCACAAATGGCGACGAGTTCTGCCGCTGTGGATGATGTCAGATGCGAGGTACTGAACTTTATCCTGAGGGATTTCTCCAAAATTACCACTGCACCTGTTGAACTTGTTGAAATGACCTATCCATCCGTGTAAATGTGAATGCGTCCACTGTGTTTCTCTTGCAGAAACAGTAATGTTGTTTGTTTTCGGGCCAAATTTGGCAAATTTTTCTTCTTTTGCACTCCGGGGATGATTATCAGGGCTTCCAGTCTATGTAGACACCACAATGGTAACGACGGTCTTGCTGCGTGCGTGAAGTTCGTGGGAATCACCGTCCGATGTGGGGCAGTGATAGAGCAGAACGCAGAGCGTGGCCTGGAAGTTGGAAGGGAGGGGAGGTGATACGATTCAATCCGAGTGGCACGTTATAAGTGCGTTCTCAAAGCATCGACACGAATGTAGGTTGTGATAGGGTGTTCATTAGCGATTGCGACAGTCGCTGCTGAGGATGCGCATCTTAGAAGCCCGAGGCACATTCTCAGTGCTTGAGCTTGTAATGACTGGAGGACGCGTACGTTTGTCATGCGGGCCTTGCCAAGCACAGGTAGGCTATAGTGCATGAAGCCATGAAAAAGTGCAGCGCACAGTTGAAGCATGGCTCGTACCGATGCACCTCATGACTTTCCTGCAAGAAACCTTAGGACGTGGGTGATCATGGTTAGTTTCTTCTTCATGTGAGCTATGTGGGGGCTCAAAGACAAATACGATCTATTATTATGCCTGGAAATGGTGGGTCTTTTGATAGCTGATCGTGTGTCCATTAGTTCTGATGCGGTTTGGCGTCATTGTTTTGCGCCTAAACGCAACCAGTGAGAATTTCTCAGATGACAGCTCCAGTCCTCGTCCTTGAAGGTAGGTTGACGTCAGTGTAGCCGCTGTCTGAAGCCTGGTTCGTACATGTAGACGCGTGACCCCTGATGCCCAGATGCAGATGTCGTCCGCGTATATCGACAGATGTACGGAGTGTGGCAGGACGTCAACGAGGCGGATGAGTGCAAGATTGGAAAGTATGGGGCTTAGGACCCCACCTTGAGGTACACCGCGATAAGTATGATGGTGCCTTGTTGCACCATCTTCGGTCTGAACGAAGAAGGTTCTGTCCTTCAAATAGCGGTATATCCATTGGTGAACGCAGCCTCCCAATCCAATTCTGCCCAAGGCGTCCAGGATGGTTTCATGTAGTACATTGTCATATGCATCCTTAATATCTAAGAAAAGCGCCGCTGATAATCTCCTTAGGCTTTTCTGCTGTTATACAGACGTGACAAAATCAACAACATTATCTATGGAAGACCGTTTACGTCGAAAGCCGGTCAAAGCATCGGGGTATATATTGTTATGTTCCAGATACCACTCCAGGCGAGTCAGCATTATTCTCTCCATCACCTTACCAAAACAGCTGGCAAGCGCGATGAGGCGATAGGAGGCCATGTCAGAGGCGATTTGCCTGGATTGAGCAGGGGCACAAGGCAGCTGCACTTCCACGAAGGAGGAACCAAACCGTTGCTCCACGAGTCATTGTATACAGCTATAAGGGCACGCAGAGCTGTTTGTCCTAGGTTAGCAAGGGTCATGTAAGTGACTCCATCGGGTCCAGGAGATGACGAGCGCTTGCATGCTGCCAATGCTGCCTGGGGCTCTTCTAGAGAAAACATATCGTTCATCCGAGTGTCTCTGAACACTGGCGCGTTTCGTAGGTTACTGATGTTGATCCTGGACCCCTTGTTTGCAATTCTGGCACAGACGTCTTCTGCTACATCGATTTCACGTCGGCTTCGGTGGAGAGCAAGGCATTTGAACGGGCGATGCTGTTGTGGCAATGTTCGTAGGCCACGGATTATTCTCCATATTTACGAAAGAGGTTTGTGGGGATCGAGCGACTCGCATAGTGACTTCCATCGTAGCAACTGTAGTGCATTCATTTGACGTTGAATCTTCTTTTGTAGACGTCTCGCCTCCCTCAAGTCATAGATCAATTTCATGGCCTATAACGTCGTTCGGCGCGACGGCGGATCGCTCGAAGTCGCTCCAACTCCACCTCACATTTGCAAAAATTTGGCAAAGGTCCACAATTAAACGCTGCCTCTTGGATAGCAGCCTTCATTATACCTTCCAGGCTTTCAAGAGAACCTTCTTGCTTTCCCTCGCATTGCTTCTCTGTGGGTGATCTGTACTTTGATCAGTCTATCCGTGAAGCGGACGTGATCTCCGACTTGTTTAGCCCCTTGATCTTTATATGAGTGGGAACGTGGTCACTGCCATGCGTTTCATTGTCCGTAGACCACTGCACCTTGGTACTTAGGCTACTTGACACAAAAGTTAGGTCGAGACAGCTACTATATGTCAGACCCCGTAAAAACGTGGGAGTGCCGTCATATAAACAATATAGTTGGTGGTCAGATGCAAAGGAGGAAACGTTTCTTCCCCGACAGTCCATCTTCTGGCTTCCCCACAGCGGGTGATGAGCGTCAAAAACACCGGTAATAATCCATGGCCCAGGTGTCACTGATATAATGGCACTTAATCTTGCTGGGTCGAAGCGGCCTGAAGACGAAATATATAGTGCCACTAGCGTGAAGTTCACGTTCTTACGCTTAACTGTCAGGCGCACGTATTGGTTGCTGTCGTCTGGTGTTACTGGATGCTCAATATATGTGAGTTCGCACCTGATGTACACAATGACCTTGCTGTTTTCGTTATGGGTTGCAGATCTGAAAGCCTCGTATTTAGAAAGTCATATAGCATTGTGATGTCGTGGTTCACAAATTACAATAATTGGAAACTGCTTCTTGAAAGCATATGGTCAAAAATCCGAAATGCAGGGTTTAAGAACTCGGGCATTCCATTGAAAAATTGATGCCTCTTTCACTTGTTTAAGGAAGGGCTGCAGAGAAAGAGCGATGGTGCTTCTCTAGTAGTAATAGCAGCGGACTCGAAGCGTCCAATATTTGAAGAGCGCTGTGGGCAGCCGGAGTCTGAATATTATTCAGGAGTACTCGAATTGTCTTCATGAGGGTCTTAATCACGTCTATTATTTTGTTATCTTGACTGTCACGACTTACTCGCTCTGAAGTAGCTTTCAACGGGCAATGCTGCGGCTCTACTGGCGAAGTCACTGACGGCAACGCTGGCCACGCGTCAGGGTCAATGTTTCTTGCGTCTTTCTGAGGATGCTTGCTGTTGGCACTTGTTGATGCTTGTGGTGGTCAGTGCGTGTTATGGGGTAGGGGTGTATCCCTGGCCTTGGCAGAGGATGTCCTATGAGTTTTCCTATGGCGCCAACGCCAACGTCGCAGTTTGACAGCAGCCTCCCTGTGGGTGGAACCGTCTCTGGCCATCTGCCTCAGCACTTGCATCTATCTCCTTCTGCACATTTGGGCACTGCTTTCATGATGCCTCGTGAGGACCTTGGCAATTGCCGCATTTGCGATGTTCTGCTTGGCAGGCTTCTGTGTTGTGCGACTCCGAGCATCGGGAGCACACAGCAGAACTTGTGAAAACAGCACTCACGTGTCCTATTTTATAGCTCTTCCGACACTAAAGAGGTTTCGGTACGAACGGCCGTACTGTGTTTCGAAGATGACCAAGTCTTACTTGAGTTGGGAGACTGTCACCCTTGAAAATGAGTTTCACGCATCGTGAGTTCCCGAGACGGCGGGCTTGCAAGATTAGAGTAGCTTTCGTTACTGGTTTGATTAGAATGGGAAAATCGATATCGCTGAAGGAAGTGTCGACGTCGTAGATAACGCCTGCCCTAGAGTTCTTGCCATCTGGTATGAAAGAACGTACGTTGATGTTCCCCAGCACATTCGCCTTGCTCAATACGTCGAGAGCAGTAGGTTGCGTAACGTCTATACCAGAACGTTCTTGCGGTCATTGATTCTCACGTCTGTTATTTGTCCCGGAACGAGCGCCTCAAGTGACATAGACGTTACCTGGCGATTAGGTTGGTTCATGCTGTCAGCGGCAGTCAGTGGGACAAACAAAATAGTGTGAACCGGTGGCTCTTGAATATTCGGGGTGGCCTTATTTTGGGAAGAAGATGTCGTAAGTAGCCTCCTCTTCACCTTGCGTCTTGCCACGGGCACAGAGTCACTTTCATCGGTGCCCTCATCACTAGCCGTAGAGTATATCAGCGTCTCCTCACTGTCAACGTCACTTGGGTGGCCGGAGCGCTTTCTTATAGTGGCCACAGATGACGTGAAAGGTATGGGTGGAAGCCCTGGCGTTTCCACGTACATTTCCGCAGGCAGAAGAACGGCGTCTTCCACAAGCACCAGTGAAAAACGAGAAAAAATAACAGAGACTGAAAACAGCGTTCTACTCAGGAAAAGCTTCTTCTTCCTCACGTCCTAGAATTCCTCGTACTGAGGAATGGACAGAAGTACAGATGAACGCCAGTGATAATTTATTGTGGTGTGATATACTTGACTGATGTCCACATCAAGTCGGTTTTTACACAAACATTTCCGTCTTTCTTTGTGCAGGTGTTCATTTTTGGAGTCGGTTTTATGGAGCAAGATGGACAATAGCTCTTCGATGCGCATCTGTCAGTGGGGATGACTGGACTGCGCACACACCCACGTTGCTAATGCTTGCGCTATGGGATACGTTGTTAGTGTTTCACTTGACGCCCCCCTTACCTCCACAGGCGTCGTGGTCACCGTTTGTTTTTTCGCATAACTACAGAGGAACAGAAGCACCTACTTGTGAAATATCCAAGGCAAGTAAATAACAGTGCTTCCACTGCTGTAGAGATGAATGCTAACAAAGTCAGCGGCTGTGTTTGACATACGGAGACGCTACTTTCACGTCCTTTCGTCGTCTATTCGCGCTCCTGCGTACAACGGCGCTTCATCAAATGCCGCTGTTTTTCGTCTGAGCGACCGACAAGCATCCTTTTTAAAGTGGGTTGAAAGAGCAACGGCGTAAAACAACGCTAGGGCAGTTCATACATATTGTGACCAAGGGAGCGCAACGAGTGTTGAAATCTACCCCGGCCGAATATCGCAATATTTGTGAAAGTGACATCTGAGGGGGCGAGAAGGTGAGAAGCACCTGTCGTGAGCATGAGAAGGGAGACGGAATCTGTTGCGAAGAAATGGCATGCGGCATCTGCATCTGCGAAGAAGCATGCGGCACCTGCAAAAAAACAGCAGGCCGCATGCCAAAAGTATTTGTTTTGCGCATGGCTTCTTTGTGGACGTATTCTGCCAAAATTCAGTCATACACAGCTTTGCTGTAAAGGTAAGGGCTCGAAAATTTTTATTTGTTTAACAAAAAAAGTTTCAACCAGGCTGCATATCTAAGGCCTGTATTCTGAACCATGTGGTTATTTCATCTGTCATCCGAGATGTTACACTTTGACATATGGGCTTACTCTTGAGGCTTCCAGAAGTAACAGTCTAGAACTAATTTGATAAAGGTCTCCACATATTTCAGGAAGCATAACCTAACGCTGGGAATGTGATGTCGAATCATGCTCATCCCTTGCATGCTGGACAGTCTTCTCAGTGATTCATGTTTCCCGCCATTACGACGATGACGCGTGCCTTGAGCTGTAATTAGAACAATAACTCGCCGAATGGAATTTCGACTGAGTTTTCAAGGAACTTTCATTTATTGCACTATAGGCATTGATTTATTTTAGTATTTAAGGATAACCCTTCTGCCAGGAATTTCCGTAATGAAAATTGTAAATGGTGACACACCTAACTGTAGCTTCATAACTTTCTGGTTATTGCGTTACTCAGTGTTGTCTTATCTTTTTTCCCACCATGCAATGAAGCTCATTTGCCAGATGATCCCGCACTGCTAATATCTCTAGTGTTACAACAAACTTTGTAGGTGTGACACATAAAAAAGTAGCTAGTAAAACGTTGTTACACTGCATCATTAGGAATTTCATTGTTTTGTTCTCATTTTCCTAGAAATGCTTGCTCCATGAAGGCGCAATAAACCAGGGTGGACACGAGTCCCAGCTCATACCAGAGAACCTGTTTGTATGGCAATTTAGTGCCGTGGTAAGTGCAGCACACACACATACAGAACCATCTAAAAACCGCCCACAAGATTGTAGTTTTGTGCACTTCTCAAAATATATTTGCACATTTCGGTACAGATGAAATGGGGGAGACAGATAACATCCGAGTTGTAGCACAATGCTAAAGCACCAAGTGCTTCTCTGCGCTGGGTTTGTAACTGCACGACTTAAGCCACCTGGCCACGCTCTACAACTTCAAGCTCGCTAAAGGTGACGTATGATAAGAGGTTGTGCAAGTGTTTTTCCGAGACAACTCAAGACGGCCTTCCCAAGCATACCCTAGTTGATGTGACCCTAGTCGATGTCTAGAGAAAAAGCGTGGAGTAGTCATAAGTATGCCAGCGTCAACTTTCCAGGAGATATACGTTTCGCCATGTCGTGTAGGGTAGTATACAGAAGCATGCAACAGTCACTTTTTTCTCTGTGGCTCGAATGGTTACCAGTTTTCGCATAAACTTGAAAGGAAGCTAATAATTGCGGTATCTTAATACGCGGACATGACGCCTTTCTTCTGGTAGTTCATACATATGTACTGAAGCACATGTGGTTCTTATATCTTTACACAAAACAAGAATAGCGGATGTGTGCGGTGTTCCCAAATTCCAACTTATTACAAATAATAATCTTTCTACGTGATAAATGTGGGGAACACTCGTTCGCTGCCTGAAGTTGATTAGTTGCTGCGAATTTTGCAATATTAAGATACTTCAGGACTATGACCCAAGTAAGCCTGAGAGAGATTATTGCTCTAGTCGGTACCTTTACCTATATCTCTTGGTTTAGGTGATAAAATACACAGACTACGATTCAAGTACTCCAGCTGTCATCGTATGTGAGTTTCGTGAATTGAGGTTTTTTTTTACTACGGTTGTTCCCGTAACACAATTTATGTTAAAAAGCCTACAATTTTATTAAATTCAGCTGGCAATGTTCAAAGGTGTCCGTACCTAAAATAATTATACCTGTAAATAAATCGGTAACACTAAAGTTGGGGTATGGTTGATTGATTTGTGGGGTTTAACGTCCCGAAACCACCATTTGATTATGAGAGACGCCGTAGTGGAGGGCTCCGGAAATTTTGACCACCTGGGGTTCTTTAACGTGCACCCAAATCTGAGTACACTGGCCTACACCAATTCCGCCTCCATCGGAAATGCAGCCGCCGCAGCCGGGAATCCAACCCGCGACCTGCGGGTCAGCAGCCGAGTATCTTAGCCACTAGACCACAGTGGCGGGGCAAAGTTGTGGTATGGTATTCTTCAAGAAAAGAGCGGAATGGTTATGACAAAACTTTGATTATTGTTTTCACGAATAAAACAAATGCAGAAATAACGTGGTGGTAATGAATTCGTAGACGACAACTTTTTTTAGAAACCAAAACTCAGAAAAAATCTTGCCATAAATATCTACATGATTACTGCGAGCTTTCTGCGTGTCGAAATACTACAGTTGGAAAGAAGGGTATTGCAACATTAGTGAAATACACCTTATTTGCTTCTTAATAAGGTAACAAATGTCTTTAAAAGCAGCAGAGCAGTTAAATTGAGATAAATATATCGGCGTATTATTGTCTGCATTTTCCCGCTCAGCTGCGAGAGCGAAGCTCGATGAGAGAGAGCGAGAGAGCGTGGGTAAAGCTATATGGCTGAAACAGAACCTAGTGCTATCAGTTAAGCCTGGTAGAGAAATGAAGAGAGGGGGAAAGGTGAAGCTGAGTGTGAAAGAAAAGAGCAAAAGCTACGCTATAATGGGAGTGGTGCAGGTGGTGTGGTTCAATAAAAACCTCAGCATAGCTACGGAGCGAATGATGATGAGTGGGGTGCAGTGCCCGTCAGTTCGTCCGTGCTTCCGTCCGTCCGTGCTCGCCTCCGTCCGTTGGTTCTTGCTTCCGTCCGTCTGCGCGACAATCCATGCGTCCATCCATACGTCCATCCGTCCGTACGTCCATCTGCTAGTCTGTGTGTCCATCCTTTTATGCGTCCGTCCGTGCGTTCATCTAGTGAACACTCCAAGTACCGTCATCTCCCGTCTCGCATCCCCTGTGGCACACATCCGCTCTAAAGCGGGTATGTGGCACCGGTGGTTACTTACTACTACTACATACATCAGAGGATTTACAGACCCACACGTTGAGGAGCTTCGCCCGTAAAATTCCAATCTGGAGTAGTTTCTTAATACTATTAACAAAAATGTTTGCGCGAAAAGTAGGCAAGCACTCGTCCACTTCTACGGTGCAATTTTCTAGTTTGCAAGCACGCATTTTTCTTTTCAGAGTAGTGTGTGAAGAACGAGAGAGCAAGAGTGTGATTGGTTGTTATAGTGAAAAGGGACCACTGTGATGGTTAAAGGGGTCTACAGGCGGTGCTCTGAAGAGATGAGGAAGATTGTTGCAACCATCGGTGAACCAGAAGGAAAGACCCATCTCCAGCTCGGCTATTTCATCGGCCTTTCTAGCGTTTAGTCTGCTGAAATACGCCATAGTATAAATAGCGTCTTAGATTTACCCGGCGCCAAATAGCTCTTTTACTGAGAATACTACGACGCAGCCGTCAATTGTACCAAGCATTGCTTTCATATTATCAGTTTTTTGAGTGATATCACAATTGAAAACAGTGTGTGGTAAAGTTAAAAAACTCGTGTCACCAAAGTAACACCGCCTCTAACCGCAATTCACTCTTATCCATTGGTGCTAGTTACTAGATCTATCGACCAATGCTACTTTCACAAACTCTGGCAAGACAGATTGACAACGGAAGCACCCCAAACGAAGAGAAAATTAATAGCTACTCAAGTATGCAGACGAGCACCGCGCAAACGTGCAACATGATGACTAGTGATAGAAGTTGCGTAATATTGCTTTGCAAATTTCATGTGAACTTCGGTCTTCATACAAAAATTATCCTTCTATTTACTATCTGAAATACCCATGCGTTTTATGTCCATTCCGAACTTTATGTGCAATGCTATTTCAATTTGAGAGAAAAAGCTTTATCTGTATCACTGTATATAGAGATATACAATCATGTCACTAATAAAGGTCCACAGCTCAATTAGCCGTCTATACCAGTTGTGGCTTGGCATTAGCTTTCAGCGCTTGGGTGGACACAAACTGAACAGCGCCTTTCAAATGTCGGGTCAGGTAGCACCACGATGAAATTATGAATTTCAGTAGTCACTTTACCTGGCATATTTTTGGCTGGACATCTTCTCATAACTTGCGCATGAAATAATGAGCTTACTGAGACACGTTATATAAGTGATGTGCCTACCCAGATAGTTGTTATCCTCTATTAGGGCGATGGCATTCCAGCCACTGCGATCAGACTCAACTCCGTCTTTAAGGTATAAGGCAAAAAATACTTGTTTATTTAACGGCGCTCTGATGCGCTCTCCTGTCACTTGAGTGTCCCCACGTCTCTCTTTTTCTCGTGCTCTTCTTCTTCCTCGTTTCCTTGTCCCAGCCTGGAACGTGAAAAATAATCAACATTCCCGGCCGCGCGAAGTTAATTACAAAGTTCAAGTGGGTACAGCCTTTGTATCGGCCTGATCGCAAGGTGACCGCCTTGCAACTTGATTTTGCAGGAACGAATAAAACCGTCGGTACTGCGGCACACTTCCGTGACCCTTGGAAGCTTCCATAGCTGGCGTGGCGTGTTGCCCGCATGGACGAGAACGATGTCCCCTTGCTTCAATGCTGTAGTTGATTTCGTGTCGGCAAAGTGTGCAGACCGTAATTGCAAAAGGTATTCTTTTTGCCAACGCTTCCCAAAACTTTCAACCAGCAACTTCCTGTAGTTATGTCTGCGTATGTCGTCTGCTCGCTTAGATTTACTGTTGACTTCGTCTGCGGTCTCATACGGTATGGAAGTCAAGCTTCGTCCAAGGAGAAGTTCGGCTGGTGACAAAGTGCAAGGTTCTCCTGCATCTGTCTCAATGAAAGTCCAAAGCCAAGAGTTTATGACTGCTTCGACCTCCGCATGCACTGTCGATATTTCTTTTTAGTTCAGACAAGGTTTGCCGATAATGTTTCGCAGTGAAAGCTTCACTGATCATACGAGGCACTCTCACCATCCACCCCACCAAGGAGCAGTTCGTGCAATAAACTTCCACGAAATGCCGTTGGTGTTGAGGTGACCAGTGACGTCCTCTTCAGAGAACATTCGCTGTAGTCGCTTTATGTCTGCTGATGTCTTGTGAAAGCTTCATGCGTTGTCATAATAGATCACCCTAAGTAATCCTCTACAAGCTGCAAATTGCCGTAGGCACAGCAGGAAAGCCTCGGATGACATTTCCGAGACTAGCTCGAGATGCACGGCTCTAGATACAGCGCACGTAAAAAGTGCAACGTAGCACTTCGTGTCCCCTTTCTACGTGCGTGCATACAGAGGGCCTGTGAAATTGACTCCTAAAACTTTGAACAGGTTCGTTGGTGACCCTCGATGACTTGTTAACAAAGCAGTCTCAGCTCTTCCTGGTCCCGCACTGAAACGCTTGCATATATTGCAGCCACGCAGCACCCACTTTACAATAGAGCGAGCTCGACAAATGCAGTAGCGTTCTTGAACCTGCGTAAGTGTATCTCTAACTCCTCCATGTAAAACTTGAAGATGGGCTCTGTTTGCCAAAAGTGCCGAAAAGTGGTGGCTTGACGGCATTATGATTGGGTGCTTGACATCTTGTGTGGAACGCATGAGGTATAAACGGCCTCCAACCCGAAGAATTCCGTCTTTGCCTATGTAAGGGCGTAGTTCAGCGATTCGAGATGTAGACTCGACTGGTTGGCCATTGGTCAAAGGGGTGAGTTTTCAAGAACGCCTTGCTCTTGTGTACATCTTATCCAAAAATGTTCAGCGTTCAGGATTTCTGTTGCCACGAGATGTCCTCTATTATCCGTCTTTTTTCTGCATCGGTCAGTAAATCTGAAAACCCACGCAGTGACTCTGAGTAGGGGCTGAAGCTTGGTGTACCGTTGAATGTCGATTAGGGGAACTGAGAAGCGTGTCATTAGTGCGACGTGGACTGTTGTAACTTCACCTTGGGTGGCTTCCGCTATGTCCAGATCACTGAAATGTCGGGGCCATTCAGACATCGATTTAGTTAGCCACTGGGGACCATGGCACCATTTCAAGCTGCATAGCAGTCTCTCAAGCGTCGCGCCACGCGTGAGTAGGTCAGCCGGGTTTTCCGTTCCAGGACAGTATCTCCACTTTGATGGATCTGTAGTGCACCTAATTTCATTGACTCTGTTGGCTACGAACTGTTTGAACACTTTGACGTCACCTTTTAACCATGACAACGCAATGGCGTAATCTGTCCACATCGTGTAGTCATTTTGAACATTCCTCAAAGCGCGTTTCACGTATGCCAACATTCTTGAGCCGATTGAGGACGCCAGCAGCTCCAATAGCGGCAGCGTTGTCTCCTTAACTGTTGCTACAAGTGGACTTCGCAATCAACAGTTTCGGCTCCTCAGGACTTGACACGACGTATATTGTTGTTCCGTATGCCGCTGGACTTGCATCGCAGAAAACATGTACTTGAAGCACATTGGACTTCCTTGCTCCGCCACCCAGATAGCGAAAAACGACAACGTCTTGCAGTTGCGGCAGCTGGATGAACCAATCATTTCACTCTTTTTGCAGGTCATTTGGTAGTACTTCATCCCAGCCAATCCGTCAATCCCTCGTATCCACAGCTTCTGAAACAATATTCGTATGGCAATAGTATATGGTCCTACAAATCCCAACGCGTCAAATATTCTTGATGCTCACTGCAAGACACATCACTTTTTTCTGTCTGTGCTGTCGAAAACCGGAGTATATCTTCAACCGAAAAGTTGAATTCATCCTTTGCAGGATTTCAAACCAAACCCAGGATCTTGACCGACGTTTCATGAAGAATGACCATCTCATGACTAGTAAATTCTACTTTATTTTCAAGCGTTCGCATCAAATTTACTGAATTTGTTGTCCCTTTTCGCAATGTCATGCTGGCCGATTTCATTATTGTGCGCGCTTCTCGGCAAAGTTTAGCGGCTTCCTCTTCTGTGTCAGCACCAGTGACTAAATCATCCACGTAAAACGACTCGGCAAGAGTTTGCGCTGTTTGTGCCATGGGAGCCGGTGCTCTTTTCACGTGGTAGAGAATAGTCGCTGTGATCAAAGATGGGCTACATGTAGCTCCTAAAGGCACTCATGTCATCCTCCACTCTTGCAGCTTGCCCTTGGATAAATCTCCTTCTGCAAACCAGAGAATGCGGAAAGCGTCTCTGTCGTTCTCCCGAATCGCAATATGAAGAAATGCCTTTTCTATGTCCGCGATAATTGCCACCGGGTGCATTCTGAAGCGTAGCAGAATTAGCACGAGGTCTTGGTATAGGTTTCCACCTTTTTCAAGGCAGCCATTAAGAAACTTGCATCCTTTGGCATGTGACGAAGCGTCAAACACCGCTCTCAATTTCATCGTGAGCGCTTGTTCGCGCATGACTTCCTTGTGCAGCATGTAATATAACTTCGTCTCCTCTGCAGGTACATCACTGACTATTTCGGCGTGTCCTGCCCTCAAGTTCTCTCTTGTGGTACGGCCATACGTTTCGAGCAGTCCTTGCCCCGCCGCGGTGGTCTAGTGGCTAAGGTACTCGGCTGCTGACCCGCAGGGCGCGGGTTTGCATCCCGGCTGCGGCGGCTGCATTTCCGATTGAGGCGGAAATGTTGTAGGCCCGTGTGCTCAGATTTTGGCGCATGTTAAAGAACCTCAGGTGGTCTAAATTTCCGGAGCCCTCCACTACGGCGTCTCTCATAATCATATCGTGGTTTTGGGACGTTAAACTCCAGAAATCAATCAATCGAGCAGTCCTTTCCTGGAGTCGAGACGGTCGACAAGCGTGTGCAGTCGAGTAACGGCGACTTGCTTGTTGCCTGCAAGCTTGAAATTATCCTTCAAGGGAGGGCTTTTTCATATCTACTGTTTATAAAGCTAATCGTTTCTTCGAATTGCATCATGTGGTTGCTCATTTCAGGTGGCTTGTTTATCGGGTCCGTAATTCCTATGTTTTCAAGTTCCTTAAAGGAGCACAAAATCTCGTCGGAAACGATAGCTTGGGCTTTTAGCACGCACACCATCATTTGTGAAGTAGTTGGTCTGGACACCTGGTGTGATGTGCTTCCCTTGAAGGTCAATCCAAGCTTGGAGTTCAGTGCGATAAGTTATTGGTTGCCTTCGCACGGTAAAACTTCGCCGGTCAACACTTTCCACATCTGATCGGACCCAATAAGTACGCTGATGCCACTCTTAGTGATGATAGATGGGTGTTTGAGCTCTTTGGCGACATCCTTTCGCAGCTTCTTGAAATACGCGACGAAGGCTACGTTCATTGCAGTCTCTGCGATATCTTGGCAGATTCTTGGGTCCTCTACAACAGTTAAGACTATTTCCGCGTCGGAAAACGGGCTTCGCAGTCGTAGTTCTACGATGCGATGCCTCTTAGCCTTTTGGTCAGATGCACTTGCGAAAGTATTGGAGGCTATTCGAGTTGTTTCCATGCTCTTCAGCTGGAGGTGCTTGGACGGATCTTCAGTTATGAAAGTCTTCTGACTGCCACCATCAAAAATGCCTCGTATGTAGCGGCAGGTGTCATCATTCATGGCCCATACTCTGAAAGTCTGAAGGAAAACGCAAGTGATAGAGACTTCTTTGACGAGTCTTCTTCCAATTTTAGTTGTTTTTGATAACATAGTCTGACTTCCGCGAACAGCTATCGGGATCGCACATGCTTGTAAAGTGTCGAGCTTGGCATCTGGAGCAGGAAATCGTTTTGCAGTCCCGTGCCCGATGTCCTTTGATGGTACAGCGGAAACACCTTTCGTCGTTGGAAAGCAGTTCCTTCTTCTGCGTCAGTGACAAGTCAGCTGTGCAGGCTTCCGATTCGTGATGACTGGACGAGCAGAATACGCAGTTGTCCTTTTTTTCTCGTATCGAGTTGCTGTGAAGCACAGATGACGTAGGATCCTCACGCCGAGAGTACGTCGACGGACTGGACACTTTGATTGTTCTAGGTTCTCGTCCGCTGGCGTCCTTAAAATCACTCTTCTCCAGGCTTTCCAGCTCGATACACAGGAAGTTGAGCACATGGTCTAGTCCCACGGGTGTAGCTTCAGCTCTCGAGTCATTTGCCAACTGGACGGCACACGATCGATGATACTGCACTATTATATCCCGTGAAGGAGCACGCAGCAGGATGTCGCAGAGCATTGACGGAAATGACAACTTGTGCACACCCGAGGTCTCTAAGCCTCGGATATTAACGAGAAATTGGTCGTACAAGCTGCGTAGCGCTTTGGTGTCAGTCGATGAATGGACAGGGCTTAACATCCGTAGTTTGGAAAAATATTCTTGCTGCAGGTCCGTCTTGTCCCCAAATCGCTTCTGTAGCATGCTGATGGCGTCGTTATAGCAACGTTCTGTCGTCGGATGGCCCGCAATTACTGATGCAGCGTCTCCTTTCAGATACAGTCACAGGTAATGAAACTTCTCTGTGGCAGTGATGCGAGGGTTACTATGAACAATTTGGTCAAATCGTTCCTAAAACTCGGTCCACTTGCATAGGTCCCCAGAAAAAGGAGCTATTGTCAGTTTAGGCAACTAAACTCCAGTTCCATCTGATGATGCGGCGACTGTCTAGGCAACTGTTTCTTGAGTTCCGGTCGATGTCCTTAGCACGCGATCTTTCTTGTTGAGAATCTTTGCGAGAATGCGCGTAGCCCTGTCCTCGTATTATAATACGGCTTTGTACTCGACTTCAAACTCCTCGTCAGGTACATGCTGCTGAATCTCGTTGTTTTTAAGCTCTTCGTTATTAGCCTTCAGCCTCTCATATATGGAATTGAGCTGGTCATAGGAGGGAGAGTCGTTAGCGAAGAGAGCACTTGCCTCGTTTATAATCATCGTGTTCTGTTCTGGCTGCGACGTCCGCTTCGACTTCAGTTGGTCCATGCCGCTGCAATCAACTGGTAGCCATCCGTAGGGTCCTGGTTTTCAATCCCGGTTCTTCAGCATCAAATGCTAAGACGATGGCGTTCCAGACACTGCGATCACACTCAACTTCGTCTTTAAGGTATAAGGTTAAAATACTTGTTTATTTAACTGCGCTCTGCAGCGCTCTGCTGTCACTTGAGCGTCCCCGCGTCTCTCTTTTTTTCGCGCTGTTTTTCTTCCTCGTTTTCTCGTCTCAGCCCGGAACGTGAAAAATAATCAACACCTCTATTGTAAAGGCATTGGGTGCCTCTTCACAAGCAGATATTCACCGTTGGTGCCGGACACAAGTGATGCCACAAATACTCAAGCGATGACGTCGTCATATGAAGCAATCAAGGTGCTACAAACACAAATTTCGTGCCTGTAATCACGTCATCTTTGTGATGTTGCGTTGAATAAATACGCCATCACATGACCTATTACGTTGGTTAAAAATGGGTCGGGTACAGGTTTTGTGAAAAATGTTTTCGGAGGGTAGCGAGTGTCTATCAATACATCCACTTAATCAAAAATATTGTTCTCCCTTTGAGTCATCTTTTTTCACTTTATTTAGACAAAAAAATCGCCTAGGCTGAAGGGACAAAAGCACATTACCTCTCTCTGACTATGATCCCTTCACCCTGACATTCGCTGAAATACATGTATTTATCTTCTTTTTTAGGAGCACAAAACCAAAATTGAAAAAATAGAGAGCATATATAGGAATACATTTTAAAAGTTTACGCCCCCTTCACGTCATCTTAGTTGAATGAACAAGGAACACAGTGAGGTTGCAAGTTATTCAGTGCCTTATTGCAGCTAAAACAGACAATGTGAGAGAAAATCTGCTTGTCATTTTTTGTTGTTTTGTTCTTCCTCTCTAAACGTAAATTTCCCTTTTGTATGGTCCTCGTTACCTTCTTGCGACTGTGGCTACCGTGAGTAGCTGCTGCTGATGTCTCACCAAATAGGTTCCCTGTTGCTATGAGCGCAGGTATGAGCGCAGGTATGAGCGCTGGTATGAGCGCTGGTAAAAGTGCTATGAGTGCAGGCAGCAGATATACAGAAACAGTAAGGATGAATAATCGTACCTTTGCATTACCCAACATTCATAGACAATGAATGGCTAATATCGCCGGAAATATATAATGTGTGGCACTGCAACAGTATAAGGTGATCACTTGCCTCGTAACATGGAGAACTGAATCGCGAGTCATCAAGCTTTACTTTCCGTAATACCATGTCCTAGCGGAGGAAAATTGCTGGCATACGTACTGTTATAGGCTTATGTACACCGGCGGATATTATAAAGTAAAAGGAGGAGAACGCCACCACCACGTTATGCGACTCCGTCTAGGATGGTCGACGTACCCAGTAAACGTATATCACATACCGAGAAGACTATAGCAATTTGGCTCAGACAGCAGCCCCGCCGGTCTCGGAGCAATCAATACTGTAGGCGCGTATATTGCAGCGGAGTGCAAGCGCCTGTGACGTTCTTGTTTAGTGTAGGCCATAACCTTAAGCTAAATGACAATAAAGAGCGTACGAAATGGTATAATGTATTGCGCCAGTAAATACGTGTGCTTCTTGATGATGATGATTGAAATAGAAGGCTTATTGTAATGAGGCCACCGGAAATCTTTCTGGCAAAATTAGAAACAGTGGCATTCGATAGCTGTTGACGCCTCGAGATCTTGTCAGTGTGCGATTGGTAATGATAACGATATTGTCTATGTGAATGATGAAATTGAGAGCTGGGAATTATGGCATTTTCAGAGCTTTTAGTAAGAGGAATATGTGAGGAGGGCATCCAAAAAACTGCGTCAACGCAATTAAACAAACCAGCTCAAACTTTTCGTATATTACAATTGCGATAATATTTTACCATATTATAAATATTGTAGGAAACCCCAAAATATGTGAGGCCCAGAGCTCAAAGTATTCGTACGCATGGGTAGACTATCAGGCTATTTTGGCATATGTCTCAGTTGACTACATATTAAGTTTTAAGTATCACCCTTGTACAATGTTCCAGATATTCCACTCATTTCCACAGGCAAAGCACCCTTCCAAGCAGTTCTGTCAACGCTAGCATCACATTTTCTTCCAAGGATTGCCTTGTAACTCTTATTGGTAGACATTTGCTGTCATAATCTTTTTTATGTCTAAGCAAGCGCTCCAACGGAAGCTATATGAAGCAGTACTTAACTTAAAAGAACATGCTGGGTATGGAAACAGGGGTAAAAACACCGGAAGGAATAGAAGGTATCTTCGTATACTCCATGAAAAAGAAAGAGCTTGTGTGAGGTCTGTCGCTTAGTCCTGACGTGACCTGTATGTGACTCTTTTTTTAAAGAGACGCGTTGACTCTCTCGTGCATCATACGACTCTGCGAGGAGGTCGATGGGACGAACTGATATGGTCGACGTACCTTTTAAAACAGAGTGTTTTGCCTGCAGAGCCACTCATCTACAAAAAAGTCGCATAACTCGTTCTTTTTCTTAGAAAGTCGTGTATCACCAAAAATGCGAGGACCACCTACCCAAAGCTTATACCAATGTGTGTGATATCTTAATATGTTAGTAAAATATCACAAAGCTTTGTGTGAATGCCTTGGAAATCAGTCAGATTACCTGAAAACGTGAAGGGCACTTGAGTGTAGATTCATGGGCAGAACACTATAGTGCACTTAGGCACCGTTGCAAAGGTGTTCTCAATCACTAGCCTAAAGCTTTGTTTTCTTAGTGAACACCTCAACCATAACGCATGAAAATGTATTTTTATGTGAGCAACCTTGGTCGTTTTAAACTTTACCGATACAGAGTATAGTGAAAAAGCAGTTAAAAAGTGCCCACTGCATTGAACAATTTTTTTTATTTTTCCTATTTGGAAATAGCACAATACGCGTGCGCAAAGAAACACCCTCATCTACGCCGCTGCTATCTTTCTCCACAACTCAGCTTTTTGTAAAGGGTGGACCAATCAAGCGTGCGTTCAATATACAGTCAACATGGTTTGACTCTTGGTGTGATTCTCCTCTTCTGACACGCAATTTTGCATGTTTTAGGGACACTTATCGGACTACTTGACAGGGGTTTTCTCCAAAATAGTTCTAATCAATGTCGGGGCTATGCGGTAGAACGCATGTTCTCACGCCGCAACCCCGGGTGCTGTTCTGAATTGAACCAACGATTGTAACTTACTTGCAATTGTCTCGAATTTCCTCTCTCGAAGAGCAGCAATTTTTCGCCCACAAACATTGAATACGACACCGGAATGTCTGCAAGAGAGCGTTCTATTGATATCACTGTAATGTGTATTTACTCGCCCAATAGCGGTGATTCAGAAATTCTAATTGCATCGCATTTGTACTCTTTGTAACGCAGACATTTCACTCCTAAAATAATTTTAGTTTCATTTTCAGTGCACTTCATTTTTCTTACACAAAGGTGAAGAAACAATCTAAACCTCGCTGCAGTTTTGCCACCTATACGAGGAAAACCACCATAAAAGAACTTAAGAGGATAAATTGGTGTTAACAGGTCTAATTTCAGGTTTAAGGAACAAAAACGACCGCCAACATATCGGCGTGGCAATAGAGTGACCACATTTTCAGGACAGCGTGAATACGCCATGTTCCGATTTTCGTTAATTAAGGTTGTCAGTTACAAGACCCGTCTGTTGCTTCCTTTTTTAGCCCCACCTACTTGTTTCCTTATTATTTTAGCTGCTTTATTCAGACAGTGCCTTTTCTTGTAGAAGAGATGTTGGTGAAAGATGTCCTTCGAGCAACCAACGTATTGAAAAAGTTGGATTTTGAACAGAAGACACACCTGCTTCTTAGAAGACCACGCACGATGAGACCGGTATCCTCGTCGGTGGAAGTGACGAAACAAGTAATGTCTGTGCTTGTAGTGCGATTGGGTATATTAGAATGCTAAGACTGAGTGCTGCATACCGAACTGTCGCTACAACAATTTGAAAAAAAACGTTGCTTATTGTTCATGCTTGGCTCAGCAAGTTTTGTTTTTCTTTTTGTCATAGTATTGATGGCACCACGAGTAATTGCTGCTTTTTATTTCATGGATACACGCCGCGTAAGAGACGTAAGGTGGTTAGCAAGACATGAAATAGGTAAATGAAGCCGAACTATATAAAGCACATGCAACATTTCCTTTGCGTCATGTCAAGAGACGAAGGTGGAGTGTTTGGTAATAAAGCCAGATACTAAGGTCATGGAGTATCAGCATTTAATCACAAACCACAAACAAAGCATAGAGTTTAGAAAGGCAGAAGAAAAAAATAGTTTTAATGGGTACCACGCTTTAAACCGCGAAGAATTATGGCCATGCGATGTTTTTGAACTTGCTATGCACGAACTGCGTGGTTTTAAGAGGTTGTGAGCAGTAACTTCTGTGCTTTTGTAATGACTGGCTCTCTTCAAACATGCAGTCCGGACGCTCGATGGAATTGAACGCTTGTACCACGCAATATTGCTGCAATAGTACATGTACTTGACGCCTGTGTACAGGACACGCGTGTTCGCAAAGCATGAACGTTATTTTCACATCGTTTCCAAGCCGAGAAAGTTACTTTTACTGTATTCATTGCGGTCACGTTTCTACGTAGAAGACAACAAATAAAACAAAACTGGCTTTGTCGTAGAACGTGTGCTTCCCACGCAAATGGCCCGCATTCGATCCCTACAAGGACCTGAAAATTTTTAATATTTATTTACTTTCCATCGTTCGCAATTTTTCTGTCACAGTCAGTATTATAACCGTGAGTTGCACCGTGAGCAAAAGTTCCTGAAGGGTTCTCCTTGAACTCACGCTGTCCAAGACTCTTTTCTAGGTGGGAATGACCAACCGGGTGGTTAGCATATCCGAAAGCGTGCCTCACTTGAACACAGTAGCACTCCATGGTAAAATAAAGAAGATTGTGAAACAAAAAGAAGTAAACGCACAATGCCAGCAACGTGACTAGTCCTCAGAACACCCACTTTACGCATTGAGTTAGCCTAACGGGTGAGATGGAGGTCGTTCTTCGTGGAGCTGGAGTACTGAACCTCCTCTTATCGGACTTGCGTGGCCATGGCTCTGTCGCTTACCTGGTTCTTCCCTCACCCTGCCACAACCATGATACCAGCTTACAACTTCACCACAGGCTCCGGTGACCCCTTTTGCCTCCGCTGCCATCCTGGGTCTATCCAAGTTGGCGATGACGTGCATGCCTTATCTATCTTGGCCAAAGCCTGCTTGCTAGTTATGACCTTAGACCTCAACATGGGCCTTAGACCAACTTGGGCCACCAATTCCGGTACGTAGCGAGACCCGCGCTTGCTACTCCCCTCTCCTACATGTTCAAGCTTCGAATATTGACTGAGGAGCTGGTGCTTGTAGAATATTTCTGTCGCTACTTGTATTTAACATTCTGTCGTAATAGTCACAGTGGGCGTGGAATTGATGATGTAGGGTGGCTTTACAAACTATTCTTTTGAGTTCTGTCAGAACACCTTCGGCGGCAGTAACGCAAGTCGACTGTGGCAGCTGCAGCTGTCGGAACAGTCCTATGTGCTAAGGATTGCTTTGACACCAGAGTTAACGAAGATGTGAATATGCAGCCTTAACTGCTGCTTACGTGTTGTGCCTATCGATAGAAAGCAGAATGTGTTCGTTTGAAGATGAATTCGCAGAAGAGTCCGCAATCTATACACATATAGCTCAGTTAATACTAGGGCGGTAAGTATCCTTTTAGATCCCCGCCAAGGTGGTCTAGTGGCTAAGGTACTCGGCTGCTTACCCGCAGGTAGTGGGTTCGAACCCTGGCTGTGACGGCTACATTTTCAATTGAAGTAGAAATGTTTTAGGCCAGTGTACACGGATTTGGGTGCAGGTTAAAGAACCGCAGGCGGTCGAAATTTTCGGAGTCCTCTACTATGGCATCTCTCATAATCATATGGTGGTTCTGGTACGTTGAACCTCACAAATCAATCAATCAATCAATCAATCAATCAATCAATCAATCAATCAAGGATTCTCTTAGAAGTTTCCGAGTAAATACAGGACCGTGTTGTGTATCAAATTAGTGTCATAATTTTTGATGCACAAATTCATTATCCATCGTTTACCCAGCAGTCTGAGAAGCTTACGGTGCCACGGTTGTCTCGTCTAAGAAGGGTGACGCTGACGACTTTCCCGCGCGGCGAAGGCAACCCTCGACCATCACGAGCATCCAAACTTCCCACATGTTGGCTGTAGGTTTTGTAATTGTCACTTTTTGTAAAGGACGTTGGTATTCCGAGAAATACTGGTGTGGCCGTAGAAAAATCTGTGGTTTACGAATTTTCAAGAAAACGTTAGAAATCAGTATATCAGCACCTACGAAAAAGCGCGTGGACATTATTAAAATAGATTTCTTTAACCAGTACTCGAGAACACTGAAGCAATTCTGCAGCCAATGGTGTCTTCACCATCCTGTTCTAGCTTCGGCGTCCTGAAGTTCTACCTATTTGGCGTCCCGTTCCCACGCAATGGTACACAGTCTCGGCGAATATTTCAGTAGGCACTGGAAGGCAGACATTGTCTCACCAGCAAAACTTCCAGTATATTCATAGTTGTCGAACTTGAGCATGGATTATACTGTTACGGCTCAATGTCGTAATTCAGGCCATTATTTGAGGTGACCTAGTCTGCTTCTCTTTTCCCTATCTTCTATGATGCTCCCTCATTCTGCCTGATCACACGCGCTTCAGTAAGAAACGCTTACACATACGAGAGTTACACCTTCGGTAACACCTTCGGTGGAACAGTCGCGACTTTCTAAATACGTGGTCTACGCTGAGCATATCGCCGTTTTCATGGGGTAAAGCCGTACGCATGAAATTCTGACATGGACGTGCTTGGCAGTCTTATGTTCATCACACGTAATTATGAATTATGGCAGCATGATTGTAACTTGTCGTGTCATTGCTGTGTTGAGGTCTCTGATAAGCACAATAAGCACACTCCTCACCGCATTGACAAACCAATCAGCCCTGAGCACACTGTAAGTTTTGGATACCTTGGAGCCAATTCTTGCTAGCCTATTTAACATTATGGATTGAAGTGTACTTAATCTAAGACACTCGAAGTTTACCCATGCTCTGTGACAATGCAAACTATTGTGACCTGAGCATGTCTGGTACACGCTGCCATGTGTGCTTGCGAATCACTTCGCTTTCCTTCCGTCTTCTTTTCTCAAAAACTCCACCCTTCTCTCGTGTTAGGTAGCAAACCAAGTGTAACCTGATTAGCCTTTCTGCCGTTCCTATGATTTATTTACGTCTCTTACTGAGTTAATGATGTGCAATGCAGTTATTCGGGGGCAAAATGACTTCCAAAAAACACAAATTTTTTTAGGCGTACATTTCAATCGTAGTCTTTGCTTACATCTCCTAATATTTGCATTGGTTTCTCTTTTCACATCAAAATGTGTTTGATGTCAAGCAACCGAAAGAAGCGGAATGAAACGATTCACACTCCTATGCCGTGCGTCATGCGTCCGCAGTTTATGTAGTCGTTGTCGTTGTAGTAGGTCACCACCTCAACAGCCGGACTACAGGAGCGGCATGCACGCACCCTTTTCAATTGAGAGAAGAACCCGCGCATGTTGGTCATTAATAAAAAGATAGTCGTTTCTGATGAAATAACTTACAAAGACGAGTATTGCTGACCTAATTTCCAATAACATTTGCCTTGCATTTGACGCTTACTGAAAATTTGCCCTGGATAAGCATGTTACACTGCCAATGACGTCAAAAGACTTTCGTCTTTCGGCTGGAGAGAGTGAACAAAACGTTTATTTGATGTTCTGCGAAAGAAAATCGGTGAAAGGTATTCTGGAGGTGCTGTGTTAGAGTGCCTCGAGCGCAACGTTACTAGATTCTTTTTTCATTTTGCAAACTGCGCCACCGCAGGTGTCACCCTTTCGACGACACTCGCGCAGTTTGTGCTCCCACTACTGCTTTCTGCAATATCATGGTGACGATTGGCGCTGTGTCTAACTTGCTGTCAGCTCTGTTGTGTTATCGTGCCGGGTGTTAGCTGCATAGCTCTCATGCGCAGTGTGACGGTTTTTTGATGTTATAAAACATGCCTCGCTGCTTTGTCACTGGTTGCCGATGCGGCTCCGTCTCAATGAAATCCGCGAACTCGAAAAGAACTTGAAGAGTGCAGCGTTTTTCGGGTGGGCTGTTCAGTCTATGTATCATCATTCACTTGCCAAAAATTGAACTTTGTTATTGTGACAAAAATGCCTTTCTTCACGAGGGGTTTCAACCTCCATTTAAAAGCAAGGAAAAGGTGGCTGTTGCAAATAAAAAGGCACGCCTCCTGTACCTCTGGCTCTTGCCCTTGAACAAAAGTAACTTCCAGTTTGTTTGTTGTAGCGTTCAGTGAATCGTGTGCACTAAAATTTGGCTGAACTCATTTGATTTTGCATTTTAAAGCCATATAAGGGACACGCATTTATTGAATTTGTGTGCTACCTTTCCTTGAAGAAGAAACGTTCGGATCGTAAATGTTAGTTATCTGAAACAAACAAGTTGTCCTAGGCTTTACACTCCCAACAACTTCGGTGGCATCAGATGAATGTCGTGTCTGCCTCATTATATACCAATAACTATGGCTATACGATCACTAGGCACTTGGGGTTGAAGAGCTTTGAAAAGTTTGGCCACCTGTGCTTTCTCTAACATGCACCTGAATTCAAGTGCATAGTCCTCCATCGTTTACTCTTAAGACCACTGCAACGATTTTTTTAATATATACGGTTGTACTTTAACGAAAAAGAACGAAATACGGCTAAATTAACGCAATTCCCACAAGATTCAGGCATCGCACTCGCATCTCCGCCATGTGGCACCATATTAGCCGTGCAAGTGGTGCTTTAATGGCCCACTCGTAATAACCTCGGTGCACTATCACGGAAAATACCTCCCACAACGCCAACGTAACCGCAAGAACTCCGTTTAACACTGCGCATAGGATTCAATACGTCACAGCGACCGGACGGACGGACGGATGGATGGATGGATGGATGGATGGATGGATGGATGGATGAATGGACGGACGGATGGATGGAACGGACGGACGGATGGATGGATGGATGGATGGACGGATGAATAGATGGATGGATGGATGGAAGGAGGGATATGGCTGTACCCTTTAAAACGGGTGGTGGCTAGCGCCACCAAGCCGTAATACCTAATGAATCAAAAACTAAATTTATTTTTTTCCTTTAAATAGTGAGGTTGAGGATTCGTACTTTGCAGTGAAGGGTTTAATTTCCACTTGTGCCTCGACTTTAGCCACCAATCAGATAACCTATTTCTAATTATTTCTACCCGCTTAAAGTCTATTTTGCCGTCCCTGTCCCTAAACCTCAGTGCTTTGAAAAACTCTGCGCCATCATCCTGAACTATAGGGTGAAGCCCTTTACAGAACATAATCCAGTGTTCCGGAGTTTTTTCTTCCTCTCCCCACACACTGCATACCGAGTCTACCGCTTCGTATTTGGGTCGATATGTCTTGGTTCGCAATACTACCGCCCTGTTTCCGTTCGCAAGACTCCCAATTCGCAATACTCGTCCGTTCGCAATACTCCCGTTCCCCAGCACCCCCTGGTCTCAAACTGTAGAGAACTACCCCAAGTATTATCATCAATTCTTTCCTTGGCGATTTCCTGCTTAAAAGTTCGATAGATCTCTACTGCGGACTTCTTAATCATGCCAATTCTCCACATATCGGTCTCATCCTCCTTTACCTTCTTTTTAACCGATAATTCTGTTTGGTTTGGCACTCTGCTGCTTTCTAGGTGTTTACCAGTCAATTTTCTGGTTCGCTTCCTCCATTTTGTATCGACATTCTTCATGTACAAGTAGCTGAATACCTTTCTGGCCCTCCGCTCCTTACCATTTCTCTTAATCGCTTCTCAAATTTTATCTTGCTGCTAGCTTCCCTGCCCTCAAATGATGTCCATCCCATATCACCTTGTACTTCTTAATGTGGTGTATTCCCGTGAGCTCCTAAGGCAAGCCTACCTATTCAACGTTGCTTAATTTCTAATCTTGCTTGAACTTCTTCTTTCATGCACAAGACCGCATTGTCGGACGTCAGACCAGAAACCATGACCCCTTTGCATATTTCTCTCACAACATCATACCTATTGTAATTCCACAGTGCCGTTTTTCATTACCGCTGCATTCCTGTTACCTTTAGTCGTCACGTATATTTCGTGTTCCCTTAGGAACTCAGCCCCATTCCTTATCCATACGCCCAGATATTTCTATTTATCTGTTATCTCTAGCGTGACCTCCTGTATTCTAAGCTCACTACCTTCATTGGCATTAAAAATCATGAGTGCTGATTTTTCCTTACTGAATCTGAAATCTAACCTATTTACCTCATTACCGCAGATGTGCACCAATCTCTGCAAATCTTCCTTGTTGTCGGCCATTAGCACTATTCACCTGCATACATCAATGCTGGTAGTGCCTGTTCAATGAGTTTTCCTTGTCTGAAGAAAGAGAGGTTGAAGCCCAGTCCACTTCCCTTTAATTTGGCCTCTAATCTTTGTTGGTACATCAAGAATAATAAGGGTGACAGGAGACACCCTTGCTTGAGCCCCCGTTTTACATCTCCAGGCTTGGATACCTGTATTTCCCACCTTATAACTACCTTGTTACCTTTATAGATATCCTTTAAAAGATTATTGACTACATCTTCCACGCCTAATGTGTCCAGTATTCCCCACAATTCCTCTTGAGCCACGCAATCGTACGCTCCCTTGACATCCAAAATTGCTAGCCGCAGGGACCTGTGTTCCTTTTCGGCTATTTCGATGCACTGCGTCGGTGAAAACATTATCTTCCAACCTCCTGTGTTTCCGAAACCCATTCTGCAGTTCCCCCAGCACGCCCTCTCCCTCTATCCATGCCTGCAATCTTTCCTTTATAATCTGCATCGCCAGCCCGTAGACCACTGATGTCACTGTTATAGGACGGTAGTTGTTTATGTAAGCTTCGTCCCCCTTTCCTTTATAGATCATGCTCATGCTGCTAAGTTTCCATCCATCGGAAACTTCACCATCGATTATAATTTTGCTCACTGCCTCTCTCAAAGCCATCTTGGGCTTCGGACCTAATGTCTTTATCAGCATAATTGGAATGCCATCTGGGCCTTTTGATGTACTACTAGGAACCCTTTTCTCAGCCCTTTCCCACTCTCGTTGTGAAAATGGAGCCATTGCGCCACTTGATTCATCCTTGTCTATTGTGGTGCGTGAAGCACTTCTTTGTTGCAGTTTTTTGTCACCCTTGCTCTTATATACTCAATATCTTCGACCCCTTCAAGCCTAGCACCTTGAGCTGTAGGTATAAACCTCTGCTTTATGCTCTTCTCATTTGTAAGGGAGTTTAGATGGTTCAAAATTTTTGCAGCTGCCTTTCTATCTTTTTTATGTACTTCTGCCAGCCACTGAGCTCCCTTTCTTCTAATTTTTTCATTGACCAGAACGGATGCATCCCTTCTACAGCTCAGAAAGATTTTCCATTCTCTTTCAACATCATCTGTCGGTTCACCCCGCTGCTTAGCATGTCTGTGTTCCCTAGGGGCTTCCTGACATTTTCTACGGCTCTCTTAACTTTCTCATCCCGCCAACTTTGGGGTTTGTGTCTTCTTTTCCAGGGTGACTTGCCACGTGCCTTAGCAAGCTCTAGCTCAAACAGTCTAATTAGATTGGCGTATGTCCACACTGTTCTATTATCCTCAGTGATTACTTTCTCAGTTTCTTTAGTGGCTATTTCAATTTGCCTTTCTGAAGAAAAATTTTCCTGCAGTTGCTCATCTTGTCTCCTTCCCACTTTCACTGCTCTTCGAAAACAGAGCTTGATACGTTTGTAATCACTACCCAGACTTCTGGAGCCACCTTCATATATGTGCATTCTCCTGAGCTTATCATACATCCTATGTGACATCAGTGCGTAATCTATCGTCGACTGGAGCCTTCCTACCTCCCAAGTTATTTACCCTTTACACTTCTCGGTACTGTTGCAAATGATCAAATGAAGCCTTTCACACTTATTCAAGATCATTTTGCCTGTAGTGTTGGTATACCCATCTATATCTTCTATGTGCGCATTCATATCTGCTAGTATAATTATCTCGCACTCTCCTCCTAACTCCTGAATGCCCTTTGATATACACGCTACCATTGACTGGTTTTCCTCTCTGGCCCTAGCTCCCATCCACAAGTACACAAAACCAAGGTGTGTCATTTGCCCTGCCACTTTTCCTTTTAGCCATAAATGTTCCTTGCACTCCTGCTTGACCCTTTGCCAGTCTGTACTTTTATGAATGAATGCGCCAATACCACCCTCCCCCCCCCCCCTTTTTGGTGCATTCTGTTCTAATAAAATATTCCCACGCATAAAAAAACTTACCAAAATGTATGCTTTCCTAAGAGATGATTTTGCTTCCTCTGGCACCACAAAAACCCCAATTACGTGGCCAGTAATTCTGGTAATGCAAACTATGAAAGCTTTTTATATCGACTATCCTGGAGCATTCTTTCCATGGCATTGACGTTGATAGATCATTTCATTCCAGCTTGCTTGTAAGGCGCCTCGCCGCGGTGGCCTAGTGTCTAAGGTACTCGGCTGCTGACCCGCAGGTCGCGGGATAAAAATCCGGCTGCGGTGGCTGCATTTTCGACGGAGACGGAAAAGTTGTATGCCCATGCGCTCAGATTTAGGTGCACCTTGAAGAAGCCCAGGTGGTTAAAATTTCCGGAGCCCTCCACTACGGCGTCTCTCATGATCATACGGTGGTTTTGTGACGTTAAACCACACATATCGCAATATGATTAGTAAGGCGTGTTTTTACGGAAGTAGTTCAGTGGTTATTGTAGATTGATATAATTAGCTGGCCTGATGTCTATTGGTTTTTGACAGATATTGCACCGCTTAACAAATAATGTCTCTTGGCTCAATAAATACCATGCATCAGTTTTTTTTTAAGTCATGACAGTTTTTACAGCCTATTTGATCCGCTGACGTGCTCCTCGTGTTCATTTACTCCTTCTTAAATATATTTACTCCTTCTTAAAAATAACTCGTTACATCCATTATATTAGGCAATCTTAGCTCGCTTGGAGTTATGTGAGCTGCCGCAGAAGGCTGTGTCTCTGATTGCATTTAGAAGACGTGTATTGGAAGAAAAAAAGAGGAAAAAGTGCTAACTGTCCCGAGGCGCATGTGACATGTTTTCTTGCCCCTTGCCATTTTTCTCTGCTTAGATTCCAGCGCTTTCGTAGGGAGAGAGAAGAAAGATTGCAATTGCAGCGTGCGACAAATCTTTGTATCTGCGCTCGTACTGAGTATATTCGAAAAAGATTTACGAAGGCTTATTTGTGAGGCAATAAGCTCTTTCATTTAAACCATTCCGTCACTTCTTGAAGGTGTTTCAGGGCCTCTTAAAGAGAGCTTACTACTCACAAAATGAATTTCGATTGCGGTGGTTAGAAAACTCCGGTGCTGTTATTCTAGGAAAAATTGACTTGTAATTCTCATTCTGAAGAGTCAATATTCGTTTAGCCGTCGTATATTTGATAAATTAGGAGTTAATTGAGCAGTCGAGGCAATTGACTTAAGGGGACCTCCTTATATGACCACGCTTTATCAAACAGTTTATTTTTTCATAGTAACAGCTGGGTAACAGGGCTGTCAATGTATTTAGGCTGCATTAGATCCGTTGGACTTCTTACGGTACGGAGCTCATGTTATGTAAAAAGATAATCAAGAGGATATTATGTAGATAACAAATTTGGCGTTGTTCAGGCTCCGTGACGAAAATGGTCTGCTAGAGATGTTGCTTGACATTTAGGCAAAGATTTTGGTAAGATGATCTTGCTGAATAGACGTCTGCATTTACACCAATAACTTCGTATTTCGAGCACATTTTTCTTATTTCTTACGTAAGCAGTAGCGACTATGCACAAGGCAGTTGCATAAAAAATAAATGTAACAAAAACGATATAAATAATGTAAAAACTGCAAGAGGTTCCAAGGAATCAATATAGTAAAGTGGGAGATGCAACAATGTAATACAATGAAATAAAACACATGGTTGACTCTTGTACCATGAAAATTAGTAAAACACGAAAGTAAAACGTGTCCTTACAGAGGTAGTTTATGGTAATTGTACATTATTTAAGTTAGATTGCGCAATGTCTCTTAATATTTTACAGATGCAGTACCGCTTAACATGGATGAATCCTTGGTGACGCTTTTGAGTGCGAAGCATTTCTTAGCGAGCTTCGGTGACTTTGAGCGGATCTATCTATCTATCTATCTATCTATCTATCTATCTATCAGTCTATCTATCTATGTATATATATATATATATATATATATATATATATATATATATATATATATATATATACATATATATATATATATATATATATATATATATATATATATATAGATATATATATATATATATATATATATATATATATATATATATATATATTTATTTATATATATAATGCTACGTAGCGGACGTATCAGCCGTGAAAAGACGACAACGAGGGAGTGCTCTGTCGGTTGCGCGTGCTGCTTCTATCTTAGTCGACGCCATACGCATCATTTCGAATATAGATTTTAAATAGACACACCTCGTGTCATTTTTACGTAACATCTTTGTGGTGGAGATGCTGGGTACTTCCCCGTCCTCATCACGAAGCTCCGCAACGGCCGCATCATCATAGGTCCAACCATGTCACAGGTTGAACAACCCTCGTCTTCGCCACCTGCCCCTACCCTGACTTCTACATACGTCGTTCTACCTCCTGCTCGGGATCCCGGTGTCTTTTCCAGTCAGGATGGCGTTGACGTCGACAAATGGATCAACCGGTACGAACGGGTCAGCGCAAGCTATAGGTGGAACCCGACTCTTATGCTTGCCAATGTGCTTTTTTACCTCGATGGCCCACCGCGCGTGTGGTTCGAGACGCACGAAGCGGAGATTACGAGCTGGGACTCCTTTAAAGAAAAGATCCGCGACCTTTTTGGCGACACCATTGGGCGGCAGATCGCAGCGCGGAATCAACTGGTGGCCCGTGCACAGACGTCGACGGAGTCGTACGTCGCGTACATTCACGACGTCATCGCCCTATGCCGCCAGATTGACGAGCACATGAGTGAGTCGGAGAAAGTGGCCCATGTGCTGAAAGGCATGGCAGACGACGCATTTAATCTACTAGTTTACAACAACGTTGCCACCGTCGACGCCATCATTAAAGAGTGCCGGCGGTTCGAAGAAGCCAAGAGCCGCCGTATTACTCAGCGATTCACCCGGCTGCCCAACACGGCCGCGACCTCATCGTGTGAAGCCGCCCGCCAGTCCCCCACGTATGACCACGTCACACGTATTGTTCGTCGGGAAATCGAAGCCACCTGTACGGCTCCTCTTCAGCCACCCGTTTTCGCAACGCTCGCCTATGACCAACAACAGCCGCCAGTGGCGTTAATACAAGCTGTGGTGAGGCAGGAGTTTGCGAACCTCGGACTTCCCTCAGCATGTCCCCTGACTCGCCCTGAAGTCCCGTCCTACTCCCGAGGACACGCTCGCCGTTCACCTCCAACAATGCCCTTCCGTAACCCTTCGGAATGGCGAACACCCGACGACCGACCTATTTGTTTTTCCTGCCACCAGCCTGGGCACGTTTCTCGCTATTGCCGCCACCGTTGGTCAAACCAACCACGTCAGACTTTCTCTACCTCGGCGCTCATACATCCGACGAGCCCTCGACGTTCAGACGCCACACCCTTCAATTTCTATTCGTCGTCATCTTACGAGCCTTCCACTGACGCCCCTTTACCCAGTCGCCGCTACCCTGACGCCCCTTCGTCCGGTCGCCGCAGCTCTCGCTCCCCGTCGCCGCTACGTCGCCAATCCCGCTCTCCGCCACCTCGGCGCTTTTCTTCGCCGAGCTTCTCTGGACGACCGCAGCAGGAAAACTAGATATTGCAGCTTATAGAGGTGAAGCTGCAATACCAATGACGACCGAAAATCCTCTACTGACGCTTCCCACGCACCATAGCCTGCTTGAAGTACAAGTCGACCATGTTCCTGTGACCGCCCTCATTGACACAGGTGCGCACCTGTCTATTATGAGCGCTTCTCTACGCTGCCGCTTACAAAAGATTATGACACCATCTACGACGCAGGCAATACGTGTTGCCGATGGCGGTACTGTACCAGTAATCGGAATGTGCACTGCTCGTGTCAGCATTGCCGGTCGTGACGCCGTGGTCCTTTTTGCCGTGCTAGCCTGCTGCCCTCATGACCTCATTCTTGGCCTTGATTTCCTTTCGGCACACTCGGCCTTAATTGATTGTTCGTCTGGTACCCTCAGCCTTGATCTACCAATCTTTGCCGACTACTCTGCAAAGCCCACCAGCCGCTTGAGCCCAACCACTTTCGTTCGCCTGCCACCTCGAGTCGTCACGTACGTGTCTTTGTCATCGACCCCTCCCGTTCCTGACGGTGATTATATTGTTACACCAATTACTGACGTTCGGCTGACGCGCAGTGTTACTGTGCCCTATACCATCGCGACCATAGCGGATAACTGTGTGTTACATCCGCTCCTTAACTTTGGTTTCACCCCTCAAGTGTTGCCCTGCCAGATGTCTCTAGCCCAGCTAACTGCCATAACAGAGGACGATGTCAGTGTTGTCGCTGTATCTGCTCCTGATCGAAGCGCAGTCTCACGGTCACCCAGCTCAGACGATGGTATGTTTCGAAACATGATTGGATCGGAGCTGTCGCCTCACCAGGCCGACGCTCTCTGCCAAGTTTTGGCCTCATACAGTGATATTTTCGACACCGACGATCGTCCCTTGGGCCAGACTAAAATTGTCACTCACCGAATTAACACTGGTGACTCTGCGCCCATTCACCGTCGGCTGTACCGCGTGTCAGCATCTGAGCGAGAAGTGATTCAGAAAGAAGTGGCCAAAATGCTTACGAAAAACGTAATCGAACCATCAACGAGCCCTTGGGCATCTCCCGTGGTATTAGTAAAAAAGAAAGACGGCTCATGGCATTTCTGCGTTGATTATCGCCACCTCAACAAAATTACAAAAAAAGACGTGTACCCTCTACCACGCATTGACGATGCCCTTGATTGCCTCCATGGCGCCACCTTCTTTTCATCTCTCGACCTCCGATCTGGATACTGGCGAATTGCTGTAGATGACATGGACCGAGAAAAGACCGCCTTCGTTACCCCTGACGGCCTTTACCAATTCAAGGTCATGCCGTTCGGGCTCTGCAACGCTCCAGCGACCTTCGAGAGAATGATGGACACGCTCCTACAAGGATTTAAATGGTGGACATGTTTGTGTTACCTGGACGACGTGACCATTTTCTCACCTACCTTTGCAACCCACCTTGAACGCCTTTTGACCATTCTATCCATATTTCGACGGGCCGGCCTGCAGCTCAATTCCTCCAAGTGCCACTTCGGTCTTCGTCAGATTACCGTATTGGGTCACCTTGTTGACGCTGCCGGCGAAATTACGCGCTGTAACAAACTTCCCAGTCCCACGCTCTGTTCATGACGTTCGCAGTTTTGTGGGCCTCTGCTCCTACTTTCGCCGGTTTGTGAAAAACTTTGCGGCACTCGCACGGCCACTCACCGACCTTCTCAAACAAGACGTCCCATTTTCTTGGGGCCCTCTTCAAGCTGACGCCTTCTCTCAGCTATTCACCTCTCTAACGACACCTCCTATTCTTGCACATTTCAACCCCGATGCTCCCACAGAAGTGCGAACAGACGCGAGTGGTCACGAAATTGGTGCAGTTTTGGCGCAAATTCAGCGGGGCAACGACCGTGTAATCGCGCACGCGAGCCGTCTGCTTTCTAAGTCTGAACGCAATTATTCTATAACAGAACGGGAATGTCTCGCTCTTGTTTGGGCGGTTTCGAAATTCCGTCCTTACTTGTATGGCCGCCCTTTCCGTGTCATCACAGATCACCACGCGCTGTGTTGGCTTTCTTCTCTGAAGGACCCCACTGGACGACTTGGTCGTTGGGCATTACGCCTACAAGAGTATGCCTACTCGGTTGCTTATAAGTCTGGACGTCTCCATCTGGACGCCGATTGCTTATCCCGCTACCCTGTTGATCAGCCCGACAAACCAGACATCGAGATTAGCCTCAGCGTCATGTCAATGTCCCAGTTTCTTCAGATTGGTGATGAACAACGTCGTGATGCTTCTCTGCGACAACTTATTGACCGTCTCGAATCTGCTCCGAACGACACGTCACTTCGCATGTACGTCCTCCTGAATGGCACGCTGTAACGTCGTAGCCTCCAGTCAGATGGCCCTGAGCTCCTTCTTGTCGTGCCGAAAAATTTGCGTTCAACCGTGCTGCACGAGCTTCATGATGTACCAACTGCTGGTCATCTGGGTGTATCTCGGACGTACGACCGCGTGCGTCGCCGCTTCTTTTGGCGCGGTCTCGCCCGGTCCGTTCGCCGTTACGTGTCCTCCTGTGATAAATGCCAACGTAGGAAGCGACCTACTGCGCCCCAGGCTGGACTTCTTCAACCGATGTCCATCCCAACCGAACCTTTCTTCCGTGTTGGTATAGATCTTCTCGGTCCTTTTCCCGAGTCGAAATCGGGCAACAATTGGGTCGCTGTTGCTATAGACTACGCGACTAGGTATGCCATCACTCGAGCGCTCCCCACCAGCACCGCTACTGACGTTGCGGACTTTTTGCTCCACGACGTCATCCTACAGCATAGCGCTCCTCGCCAATTACTCACAGATCCTGGCCGCGCATTTTTGTCCCGTGTGATCGACGATCTTCTGCGCTCTTCCTCGACGCACCACAAGCTGACCACTTCCTACCATCCCCAAACAAATGGCCTTACCGAACGGCTAAATCGGACCCTAACGGACATCCTCGCGATGTATGTGTCCTCCGACCACCATGACTGGGACCTGGCGCTACCTCACGTGACCTTCGCGTACAATTCTTCGCGCCACGACACCACTGGTTATTCACCTTTTTATTTGCTTTATGGCCGTGATCCGACGTTACCACTCGACACCTTACTTCCAACCACTACAACGCCGTCAACCGAATATGCACGCGACGCTATTGCTCGTGCCGACCACGCACGTAAGATCGCCCGCTCTAGACTTTTGGCTTCGCAAGCCACCCAGAAAGCCATCAACGACAGCCGGCATGCTGACGTTCACTTCTCACCCGGTTCCCTGGTTCTCCTGTGGTGCTCAGTTCGTCGAGTTGGCTTATCAGAGAAGTTATTGTCTCGCTACATGGGTCCTTACCGTATCATCCGCCAGGTAACCGACGTCACCTATGAGATCATTCCTGCATCTGAGACCACAAGCCTGCCTGCAACCACACCCAGTGATGTACACGTCAGCAGGCTAAAACCTTACCACCTGCCTAGTGAAGGCCGTAGTTAATGTGCACCGAGACGGCGCTTTTACCGCCGGGGGGGGGGGGGGGGTAATGCTACGTAGCTGACGTATAAGCGGTGAAAAGACGACAACGAGGGAGTGCTCTGTCGGTTGCGCGTGCTGCTTCCATCTTAGTCGACGCCATACGCATCATTTTGAATATAGATTTTAAATAGACACAACTCGTGTCATTTTTACGTAACAATATATATATATATATATATATATATATATATATATATATATATATATCTGTCTATCTATCTATATATCTATCTATCTGTCTATCTACTTATCTATCTATCTATTCAACTATCTATCTATCTATCTATCTATCTACCTATCTATTTAGCCACCTACGACATTTAGATCTCCTGGCCGTTTGGATAATGGTATCAATACCGAACTTGGTATGGTATAACATGCCTGTATGACAAGCATAAGTAACTAGTCATAACTGAAAATAATGACATGTGTGTGATGAATGCTATGACTTTACTGTTCTTGCTGCTCTTGCGGTAGTTTCGGTCACTTGACATATTTAAAATCCGGTATGGCATGACATGACTGCATGTTGAACACACGCTACAGACCCTAACATGAAAATATTGACATGCATATTATATGTAACAACATCACTACATACTACACTCATGATGCGCTCGCGGTCATTTCGCTAGCTTCGCATATATGAAGTTTGGCGTTAGCGGACGTGAATGGATGACGAGGGTATGTAACTGATGTAAACATGATAATCTTGAGATGCGTGTCATTTCAAAACATGACTGCATGCCACACTCATGATGCACAATTTTGCCAATTTAACATATGCCACATTTGGTATTACGTCACGTGAATGGCTGACGAAGGTATGTGACCAGTGCAAACATAATAAGCATAACAGGTGTGTCATGTCAGAACATAACAACATACGACGCTCATGATGCGCTCATGGCCGTTTCGCTAGCTTCACGCATACCAAATTTGGTATCACGTGACGTGAATACAGAACGAAGGTAAATGACAGGTCGAAACATGATGATCATGGCATGTGAGTAATGTAAAACTAGACTACATGCTATGCTCATAGCACGCTCGTGACCGTTTTGCTGGCTCCAAATACACCAGATTTCGTATCTGGTGACGCGAACAGATGACGAAGATAAGTGACACGTTCAAACTTGATAACGTTGAAGTCATGTGCGATGGAAGTCATGTACTGCCTAATTTGCCTTCGCTTTGTAACGTTATGATAGATTTAAAGTGAATTGTTAACCTTCCTCTATCGTGCTTCGCATATAATCATTTCCCACTGTGCATGGTATCTGCCAATTTTTTATACACATTCATTCTGACAACTAACGTCCATCAATAGTGATTGAAGAACTCTTGAGATAGATCATAGGAGTTTGTGGTAGATGTTGTAGTTAGCAAGTGTAGGGTAGCCAACTAAGCCACAGCTTTGTTACCTTCATTCATTTCTACTCCATTTATTTCTCTCTGTGAGTGTAGTAGTTAACGGTGAGAGCGGAAGCAGAAAACGCGAGGTGATGATCTGAAAAGGATTCTGAAACGGATACCAAACTTGAGCTACAGCCATCTACTTGTGATACGTTGGATTTATCGAACACCACTGCCAGATCTGAGAGAACTACAACGCGAGTCTTCCTTTTAGCCAACGTTGATTATTTGCGGGGCGTGCGTATGTGACGAGCCTGGAGTGAAAGCCAGGAAAAGACGTCGGGTGTCACATATCCCGTGATCTTGGACTCAACTCACGTTGACAGAGAGAGAGAGAGAGAGAGAGAGACAAGACTTTATGGACACAATGGGCAGGCAATTTGGTCTCGGTGGCTTTAGGCGTCGGCTCGTAGTTCCTGGACACGGGCGGCATCCTCAGCCTGCTGGACGGCCCAGAGTTGGTCGTTCAGCTCTGGGCTTTGGAAGGCCGCCTACCAGCGGCGGCGCCGCAGACGATGAAGGTCCTCCGCGGCTCCCAAGCTGGGGCGGCGGCAGGAACGAGGGAGCTCGCGGCTTCCTGTGCTTTGGTATTGACGGCCGCTATAGGCGCATCGCGATTGGTGGCGTTTTCACGACTGTCGTCGCCGGCACAATCCCGGAGCATGTGGCTTAGCGTTGCTCTGTGCCCGCATGCTTTACATATATTGATGGGGTACATTTTCGGGTATAGGTGGCGTAGAACGACCGGGCTAGGGTAGGATTGCGTTTGGAGTAAGCGAAAACTTACGGCATCTCGCCTGTTTAATTTCTCGTGCGGTGGCGGGAACCTACGCATTTCGAGCCTGTAGTGTTGGGTGATGTCACGGACGATCACGGACGTTGTAAGACGATGTCAACGACGTTGTAAGATGATCACCCCATGACCATTCTGAATCTTGTTGCTGCGTGCCTATCAAAGTGCCTTGATCGAGCAGATACATCGCCCCGCTCTCGGAGTCAGTGGCGCTGGCCACATAGTGAGCCGTGGCTCGGCGAGTGAAACCTCGAGCCGCGGTGTGGGCCCCCACGTTTCCCGCGAGCGGAACGCTGGTGTGTGCCGGGGTCCATAGGTGGAAAACCGTGCGAATTTGGGGTTGTGAGCGCGATGTAGAGTCGCCATCTCCACACATTTAAAGGATGCGCGCCGCTTCCCGCGAGACACGGCCGCGCACAAAACTGCGGACCGCCGCCTGCTAGTCGCTTATCACAATCTCTGCATGCGGTGCTGCAGCGAGTGCTAAGGCTATGGCGGCTTCTTCGGCCTCCTCCGTGTGTCCCGTCGTCACCGTGGCGTTCGCGAGGCATTTGCCCTGATTGTCAACGACCACAGTTGCGTGGGCTCTTCTCCCTTCTTCATTTGGGACGTTAAACCCCACAAATCAATCAATCTCCCTTCTTCATATCTCTCGGCGTCTACGTATACCACGTCCGTACTGTTAGCAAACTTTTTTTGAAGCTGCCTAGCACACTCGTTACGCCGTCCGATGTGGTGCGTCGGGTGGGTATTCCTAGGAATTGGCGGAACGATCAAGCGGTCGTGGACTGAGGTAGGGACCTCTACCTTTTCTCCTTGCTGAGCGTGATATCCGATGCCCAGCGACTCAAGGATGTGTCCACCTGTCTTTTATTTGGTTAAGCGTTCGTATTGCGCAACGTCATGGGCCTGAATTAACTCGTCGAGTGAGTTGTGAAGTCCGAGCTCTAGAAATCTTTCGGTACTCGCGTTGATCGGGAGGCCGATAGCTCTCTTGAAAGCCTTTCGTATCATGCAGTTGATTTTGTTTTTTTCTGAGCCTATCCACTTGAAGTAAGGGGCAACGTATGTTATTCAGCTTATCGCGTAGGCCTGCACGAGACGGATCACGCAGTGTTCGCGCAGACCGTTACGTATATTCGTGATACGACGCAAAAGTCTGATCGCGTCGTCTACTGAACGACTGAGTCGGCGCACAGTCTCACCATTATGGCCACTTGCCTGTATCTGTACACCCAAAATTCCAATTTTGTCTACGTGTGGTATGGGAGTGCCGTCTGCCAACAGAACGCGTATTTTGAAGAATTCCCTTTCTTTGCTACGTGGGGTTTTGCGGCCTCTGCTTGTGGGATTGTAGATTATAAGTTCGGACTTGGTTGCTGAGCACTCGAGGCCCGTTCCTTGCAAGTACTCCTGAACTTTGTCTACTCCTGCCTGTAGCGTTCTTTCGACGTGACCGTCACAATCTCCTCCGGGAACCAAGAGGGTGATGTCGTCCGCGTATATGCTGTGATACCGTCCGGGTATTTCCATTAATTTCTCCGGTAGCCCAAATAGCACTCATTAAAAAGTAATGGTGATACTACGGAGCCTTGTGGCGTTTCCGTCGAGCCAACTTCAAAATTTCGTGACTCTTGGTAGGCAATCACGACACTTGCACGCCTGCTTGCAAGAAAATCACGTATGTAATTGCACAATTTTCGATCCAGACCTAATGCGTCAACTTGTTTCAGTATCGATTGTTGTTTGACGGTATCAACTGCCTTTTTAATATCTAGGCCAAGAATCGCCTTGGTGGAGCTCGTAGTGCCATCAACAATGTGGTGCTTTAGCTGAAGTAGGGCATCCTGTGCGGATAGATTGCGGCGGAATCCCATCATGGTGTGCGGGAAGGCGTCACGGTCTTCGAGAAAGTTGGTTACCCTAATGAGAACTGCGTGCTCCATGACTTTTCTTACACAATACGTAAGCAAAATTGGCCTCAGATTATTGAGCGCAATTTGCTTGCCTGGTTTAGGTATCATGACAACTCGAACTTTTTTCCACGCTTCGGGAGGGGAGCCGTCTCTCCAGCACTCGTTGACGTAAGTTACCAAATGGGAGATGTTACCAATCGGGTGCGCCAATCGGGTTACCAATCGGGTGCGAGCGCAGCTGCAGCGAGCGAGGAGAGCGGAGGAGCGACACCGATATCAGCGTCGCGTCCGTGGCTTATTCGGTAGAGCGTCGCGCTGCGGCCCGCCAAGTCCTCTTTCTTTTAAAGATTTAGAGAAGAAAGCGGACGCCGCCGACGGCGGTGGATGGTTTGGGGTCGCTTATAAAGTGTATTCACACTTAAAACTGCAGTGCCTGGATCGGAACCACCACGCGTCTTCGACGTGCTTCTCGGCGTCGGTGTGCGGCTGCGAGAACGGGACCGGCGTTTCCCCCTGCCGCCTCTCGCGTCTCGGCTAGTCGAACGTCTTGTTGGGCTGGCGTTGCATGAATTATTGTCAAACTATGGATAATGACCATAGTGACCTGCGTTGCCTCCTGTGCCGATGCTGCTATTGTATGTGCTGCCATACACCTCGGCCGCTTCCTCTTCTTCTCGTCGTCTTCACTCTAGTTGGCGACGCTTAACTATGTACGGAGTCTTTTATCTCGCTTTACCGCTGCGGTAACCTGTGAGGTGGCTTTTGCCGCACAGTTGACACCGCGGCTCCCATCGATGGTCAGACGGTGGGTTGTTGCTGCCACAGCCCCGGCATATCTTGTCCTGCTGGTAGGGGCACACGTCAGAGCGATGTCCCAGCCTGCCACACTCATAGCAGACGTCAATGTGCGTCCTGTACAGGGAGCATCTGACAAGCATAGGTCCATAGTAAACGTGTCTGGGTACGTGGAAGCCGTCAAACAATATGATTATGTTGTCCGTGGTGCCCATGCACTTAGCGTGCAGCACTGTGGGGTTGCGCTGCGTCACTAAGTTATTAACAATGTCCGCTGGGCTTTCATCCTTGGAAGTGTTCCTAATCAGGCCTTTTGAAGTGTTTTCCGGGGTGGCTTGATAAGCATTAGCAGCAAAGTCTTTGCCACCAATGCAAAGCTTGCTGATGGCTCCGTAGCGTGTGGCTCTGTCTGCTAACGGTGTGCTGAGTAAAATGACGTTTTGCATCACATTGAGGCAGATGCTATCTTCTCTAGCTGCTTCTCTGCCAATACCCGCCGCGGTACGTAGGCAGCAAGAAAGGCGATCCATTCCATATTCGGCCCCGTTGAAGCCATCTCTACGGCGTACGATGATCTTGAAATTATCGGGTGGTAGCTCTGGCATTTGACTCGCCTTAACGAGGTGCTGCAATTGACGGGCACACCTTTTCTCTTAATACGCAGCCGTGGCCGCATCTGGGGCTATTCCTGTAGTCGATGCGGCAGCCATCGCTTGCTGCGTCTTCGCCTGCTGTTTTTGCGCCGACTTGGACGCGCCATCGGCCTGTTTTGTTTTCCGGACATTGCACCATCCTGCTCCCTCGCCGAAATCTTCCGGCCGCATCTCTTCTCCATCTACCACGATGACATCCATTTATCTCTTGGAAAGGCCTGGTGCGTTTCCGTCAGAAATCTGGAGCTCCGAGGAGGTCCGCTGACACTTCAGGCTGGCTAGCCCTACTGCCGCAGCGGCCGGGCTATAGCACAGTACGTAGAGACGCTGAACTTGGCGTTCGTGCAAGCGTAGCGGAGGAAAAGGCTCCGATAAGCGGCCAAAAAGTGTGCCCACCTGGCAAACTTGGTGATAGAGGAGTCCTTGAAACTTCCGCTGATCGATGGCGAGAATGGTTTCAACGATTAGTTAGACAAACCTACAAAAACATAGGAAAGTTACGGAGCCAACGCGAAACACGTCTGCACTCCATGGCCCCCTAGTGGTGTCCCTCACGTTGACAGAACTTTTTTATTTATCTTCTGATCGAGTGTTTATTTGTACATCATTTGATGAGAGAAATAAGTCCCTGAAGTCTTGGTAGACCCTTGCACAAAACGCTTTTGTAATGAGTGAAGAAAACGACAACGACGGAAGTGCGGGGCAAGGCGCGTGTAATGTGCGCGTGAGTGTCAGCGACTCAGCTGATGACCTGTGGTGGCCCATAGAAGTGGCGTGCCACGATTGGGCCACGTGTGATCATTACGTGGCGGTAAGCTTTGTGGCTGGGGACGAGCCTGAGCAGCGGGAGACGGAAGACAGCGGGCCGAAGCGTCGGACGTAGGTGATCCAGGTTCCGGCCAGGGAACGCGGCAGTCCACGCTGCTGCCGTCCAACCACCAGCTGGGGCGGCATTGCCGGCACGAGTACTGCATCTCGGGGCGCGGCCTGGCCTGCTGTTCTCTTCCTTGCTGAGGGCATCGCGGATCTCGGCGAGGCGTCTCCACGGTCAGCCGTTCGGCACAGCGATGAACGTGGCCTGGCTAATGGTCACGGTTGCGCCAAGCATCGCGTCTCGACGCAAGCTGTTCGCTGGACGGGCTGGCCATTCCCCGCATGGAGCATCGCGTCTCCGATGCGGGTTGACTTCTCTGTAGCCGCACGCATGCCATCAAGCGCTGGTGTCACCAGAGCGTCGCACATCGGCAAGGGACGAGCAAGACGTTCTGCCGGGCGAGACGCGGGCGTGTGTTCGGAGGACCACGGAGCCGGGCGAGGTTCAGGATGGCCGAGGATCCAGGTGCCAGAGGAGTTCTGGCTGAATCGAGGATCGCCGAGTGGTGCCGAGCCGTACCGAGCGACGCGCCAGACTCGGACATGGGCCGCGAGCTCATGAGCTGTGCACCCGAGGGTAGTTGGCGGTGCCCTGGCCAAGGCGAGGAACGCCGGTGACTGAGCTGCCGCACCGCAGCTGTGGCGAGCAGCATTTCAGCATGGCACAGACAGTGCTGTGCTGAAAGTGAGTGAAAGTTAAAGCATTGAAAGTGAGAGACGGGAGAGAGCGGGCCGAAGCGTCGGACGCAGGCGATCCAGGTTCCGGCCAGGGAACGCGGCCGTCCCCGCTGCTGCCGTCCAACCACCAGCTGGGCGGCATTGCCGGCACGAGTACTGCATCTCGGGGCGCGGCCTGGCCTGCTGTTCTCTTCCTTGCCGAGGGCATCACGGATCTCAGCGAGGCGTCTCCACGGTCAGCCGTTCGACACAGCGATGAACGTGGCCTGGCTAATGGTCACGGTTGCGTCGAGCATCGCGTCTCGGCGCACGCTTTTCGCTGGACGGGCTGGCCATTCCCCGCATGGAGCATCGCGTCTCCGATGCGGGTTGACTGCTCCGTAGCCGCACCCATGCCATCAAGCGCCGGTGTCACCAGAGTGTCGCACATCGGCAAGGGACGAGCGAGACGTTCTGCCGGGTGAGACGCGGGCGTGTGCACGGAGGACCATGGAGCCGGGCGAGGTCCAGGGTGGCCGAGAATCCAGGTGCCAGGTGAGTTGCTGGCTGAATCGAGGATCGCCAGCGGTGCCGAGCCGTACCGAGAAACGTTCGAAAAAGAGCTCGAGGGTGGAAGCCAGGAAGGCAGAGGAAGCGGTGCGCCGCTCGAGAGGACGAGTTCCTGGCAGCCTTCCTGAGCCGGACGTGGGACCCGTACGTGTCGGCCAGGTCGAGCTCCGGTGTGTCGGTTCAAGGTCGAGTCCGTCGGCCTGTACAAGGTCCAAGGATGGGGCCTGCTGAACGGCTCCTGCCTGAGGGCAGTGGCCGGGAGCAGGTTCGTGGGCAAGACCTACCGTGAGCCGTGGCCTGATCTTGGTCCTCCAGAGTTGCGACCCTGACTGCTGGGTTGGCCGCGACGTCCGACTCAACGACGGTGCACACGGTAGCGCATCCGTGTGCGGTCAGCTGTTCCAGCCGTGCCACCTTTGCCCTCACGCACGTCGACGATCGCATCGTGTCGGGACGACGGGGACCCAAACTGCGACGTTCCCATTCCTGGACCAGGAAGTGCACAAAACCGAGAAGAACAAGGTGTGCCTGTACAAGTAGGTGTTTCCGCCGCACCTGCCGCACCCGACGCTGGCCTTCATCGGGCTGCTGCAGCTGCTTGGGGGCGTGTTCTCCGCGCAGGAGGTGCAGAGCCATTGGTTTGCGCAGCTCATCAACAAGAAAGTGTCACTTCCTTCTCTAGTGTGCAATATAAAGATTCTTTTGTTCGCATTGTTGTTGATGTTAATCCTTTCTCGTCCGCTATCGACAAACATAGTGGCGAACGTCCTCAACCGTCACAGCTTTCTTCTTAAAATTTGTGGAAACTAAAAACAAAGCAGCAAACAATCACAGCCGTATAAAGCACCATGTGACCATTGGAAAATCGGCAAGATGACGCCTTGGTGAAGACTCTGAAGGTGGTGCGAGTTACAGATACGATGGTTTCTAAAGGTACGTAGACATTTATAATAATATAAATATTACATTTCCTAAATTTCAGCTAGGAGTCGCAAGTACCGCTGCGTGTGTGTGTCTTTCCTTTAATTACACACTATTGTCATTGATTTCCAAACGCCAAATTACAGGACACTGATCTTTAACGGCTCAATGGGCTGAACCACCCATGCTGGCTGACTATAAATGGCCCTAAAGATGAATGATTATTGTACATGGCACAAATTGAGCAAACCTACTATTATTTTGTTTATCATGTTGTTTAAGTGAACAGTGTTCCTTACGAAGGTGACTGATAATTGTACTCATCTCTGACAGGGAAACATGGGATAACAGAATATCTTTATTGTAGGATCAGTCGGATATGGGAGAAGCAGACAGCTTGTCATTTTATATAACATGTAATATTTGAACAAAACACCGAGTCTGTTAATGTTAGCGTCTTTGATAAAAGAGCAGGTCTTTCTATCAACACAAAACTAAGCAGCAGTGATGCGAGTCATAGGAATTTATCCCTAGAATTTTCGTCGATGTGGCCTCATCAAGTAGAACGCCCACGGGACAGATTTATGCTCTCCCATAGTAGAGTACCCATTACATAAAATTGCTAACCACATTTTCTAAATACACTACTTTTACAAACCTTTCTTTACGCTGGGCCCAAACCCAGCAACTACACGTAACGCGTCAACAAGCGTCATCTTTAGCTGCTCTTGTGACGTTTATTTGAATACATTTTCTTTGAATAATGAATGATTTAATTAACACTGTAGGAAAAGGAACGCTCGCCGCAATCATAATGAAGAACTTTAGGAGATATTGTGAAAGATGAGACGTTCCCACGTGTGCTATACCAAGAAAATATTCGAAAAATAACAATAAAGGGGCAGCTAGCGCATATTTTGTAGAAGTGAGACTGAATGAATAGGTAGGCCTAATATACCTTTATTAAGGTATCAAGATATGTTTTATAGTTGAACATACGTTTCATAGTTGTTTTATATATTGAGGTGAAGATCACAGAGGCAAGCTTAAGCTTTACGTTTCACAATTACTTGAAGCAGACGTTTAAGTTTCGCATTGGTGTGAAGCAGGTTATTATTGAGTAATTCTGTCTGCCTTTGTGTTTTAGAATGTTTCATGTTGACTAATAATAGATTGCTTAAAATGTACTTCATATGACGAATTAAAATTTTCAATGTAGTGTACATACACGTCGCAAGGACCATTCCGGTCAAGAATTCTAAAGTAGAATGTCGTACAATGCAAATAATGTTCTGAACAAGCCTGTGCATAGACCACAAAAACGTCTATGTCTACAAGTAAGTTTCTGTTGATAAAAAGAAAAAAAAAGGCACAAGAAGAAGCACTGATAGACAGACAAAGTGCTATAGTATTGTAATAGCTTTTATATCACTGTTGTTTCAATTGGCTATAAAATGCTTTCGGCACATCTAAAGCCCTTCATCAGAGTGATAGATATAGATGTTATGTAAAAGACAGGCATTATCACAGAGGTTTCACAGAACCACCACTGCCTGCACGTTACTTTTGCTGAACTATAACATTTTCCGAGGAACAATGCGCAGAATGACGCTGCCAAGTTATCACGTTATATACAGTTTTCGCGTTCTTTTCAGAACTACCTAACGAGACCTCTGTTGGTTTCGTTGGAGGAGTCCACCATTCATCGCCATTATTTAGAAGAACAAGAAAAACAGTGCATTATTGCGCAATGTGATCGATAATCTGAAGGTTTCAAGTCGTTTAACTTGGCCCAAACGCTACCTCGTTACAACTTCCCCGCTCCTAACGAAGGCGCTCACCACGTTTCTACCACGACAAGTTGTTACTATCGCCACAAGACGGAGATGATCGATCCTTCCATCAACCACCATGGGGTCCTAACTCCACATAGCCGTCTGGGCGTTCGGGTGTAAATTACCTGTATTTACCCTTACCACCTTGTTGTGTAATTATGTCTACCTTCGGAAGGAAAGCACGAAGCTCAAAATCAAGTGCAGTCACCTGTACTTACACTTGAACACTGAAGTATCTTGCCGTATGACATTGTGCTGCACGCGAGCAAATAAAGAAGCCATCCTTATGAGTTCACCGAATGCTGAATAGCATTATGTCGCCCATACCTTACTGAATGAGCATACTGTGATATTGTCTGTCGTTTTTTTTAGATAAAACGTGTTAATTTATAAAAATGATGCCTTCAGCAGCAGAGCTTAGGTGATGTTCGAGGAATGAAAGCAATAACACGAAAACATCCCTAACGAAGTGGTTGGAGGAGAGCTGAACTTCATGCACTGTCATTGACAGAACGCTCGTTGAGCGTTCACTTGCATTTCGAAATATAGGAAGTAAGGACATGAACATCAAGAGAGAAGGCAGTGAGGTTAACCAGGCACTTGCTAGTTTCGATATCCTACACTGTGGGAATGGGAAGGGGGAATATAGAGATGATAGAGAGAGAAGAAAAAGAGGAGAAAGAGATAAGAAATTGTCAGTGAATGAGTTCACACGTATGCAGCGGTGGCACCAGTAAAAAGGTAAAGGCGTTCACATAAGCCTGAAGTCCTCAAAAAGCGCAAGACGGCTTTGACTGCCTTTTGAGCCGACTAAAGACGAAGGTGCATTTCAAATTTTACGTTTGAAGAATGATATAGCAGTAGAGTGAAATAAGTAGGATTAACAGTGTACGCGCCTCAGACAGCTTGGCCGACGTTTCGATAGGAGGAGCTATCTTTGTGAAATGTGCCTTGCCATGCTTGGCGTGTTAGTTTTGAGGGGGTTAGTACTGACGTCATAGTCTTTGGCAGTGCGTGTCTCTCCTTGTAATTGCGGTCTGCAAAGAAAAAAAATACAACGCAGAAAACAGGAGCACTTGCCTCATTTCCGGTAAGGCTGTAACGACCCTAAAGAATTTTTTTCTCGGAGGTGAGCATTCTGTCAGCAGGACGCCTGCTGTGTGCATTAGCGGGGCGTTTACAATACGCCAGAAGGACTTTTATGCTATAAAACGCTTGTGTATTCAGCCAACTTACTTGGGCATGAAGACTTAACAAAGACACTGGTCTAATTAAAACTGCTGCACAAAGTGCACATCTCCCACTGTCTGTGCAAAGGGCACCTAAATGTTTTGTCACGTTTCTCTTTCCAAGGCCATTACCCAAATATTTCCCTTTTGTGCGTCTTTGAAACCAGTACTGTGGCTTAAGTGATTTCCACCCGCCAATCACTAGCTTTCTGTGTGTTAAAGAAAAAAAATGTGGCTGAGCGCTCTTATTTCTGACAAAGTGATAGAACAAATGCAGAGCATGTTACTGACATTTAATCAAAACCGTGTTTCGAAAAAAACTAATTATGTAAGTCACGTAATTGATAGAAAGAAGCAATTTGCGCCAGCAGAACATTATGGAGTTCATCTTTGCTACAAGCATAAACAAACGAGAATCTGTCTGTAGGTCATGCATGACCTCTCATTCAAGACAACAGGAAGAACTGTATTCTTTTGAGTGAGTCAATCTGGCCGCATTTAACAAGGTGCCTTGAATCTCAATGGTGCTTGTGCTCAATTATCACACAGTAGAATTCACTGGTAATTGTTTAGAAGTGCTTCCGCAAAGCAATCAGCGGAAAGGGGCGAAAATAACTTTTCTTGGCTTCAGAGAAATGAATAATAAGATTTTTTTTAACTGTAGGAAAGTGAATAAAAAAGAACTCAAAAAGTAAGCACATTTCCGAGAAAATAAACTAATGATAGAACACTGAAACGCAAAATATTCGGCATGACCGTTTTCAGCCCTTGCATTATTTTTCTGACGAAAAAAAAAGGTTTTTTGCGCACCACTCAATCATTTCGCATCTCATCAATCAGTTCTGCATTGTTTGCATTCCTTCTTTCACTAAGCGCTTTCTTCGATTGTCCAAACACATGAAAGTCTCCAAAAGACAAGTCTGAACTGTGTGGCCGTAGGTGGAGAAATTCAAATCCCAACTTCTTTATTTCTCCGGATGTGCGCTTGGTAGGATATGGCCCATCGTTATCTCGCTACAGGATGTCGCCTTCCCGCAATTTTTTGCACCATTTTGTTCTGACCACAAGTTTCAGTTTATATGGGAAGGTGTCCCAATTCTTCTCACATTTCACACGTTTGCTTTTCGGGGTGAAATGATCCGCTACCACTCCTTCCATTTTCTGAAAGACTGTTCACATAATCAGGCGCGAAGTTGATTTGCTTATCAACTTTCGGTGATTGTGACGCTTTCTAAAACACTCAGGCAGCGTCAACTTCTGCTTCGTGATTAGGTACGCAAACTATATCTATGGTAACAATTTACTTTACAAATTCAAATCCTTTCCGAGATCTCCAGCTTTATGTGTCTCTAATTATTTTTTCGGCACACACCTCGCACGCATTTTATAAACTTTGCCTGCCAAGTAAGAAAGAAACTACTGACTCATGACTGATTTGTAAAATACTAATTTCGTAGAAACCTTCAATGTGATAGACTGAGACTCCGCACACTCGTTGTTTCATTTATTATTCCTCATATTGTATCCGTTCAGCACCTGCTGGCGTATTTCGCACAGCAGCGCCAATATTCCTGAAATAAAGTATAGGAACAAGCTGTTCTATCAAATTTAATGATTTCTTACGCCTACGAAAAAAGGCAAATATCTTTTTTTGCACCTGTGTGTACTTGGCCTGTCAATGGGTATTTGCATTACCACTTTTGTTCTGCTTTCACAAAATTTCTTAATCACTTCAGAGTTAAACATCCTAGACACCTTCGAGATATGGATCACCTGCACTGCTGTCGTACAGTTGTAGTAATTAATACCTAAGTAAGGGAATGGCCTCTGTTAACGCGCCCTCACGAAGGAAAACGATGTAAAAGAGTAGAGCTTAGCAGTGCTTCAGCGTTAAAAACAAATGACTAGCAAAGGACACACTAACCTATTAATATATCACTTTAGTTCTTGTACCCTCGACAACACAATATTCGAAAGGCAAGTTCACAAAGTAAGTCATTCTGTAATGTAAGCGCAACTAAGTCATATTTTGCTGCTTAACTATGAAAAAGGTATACACAGCTATGTTTTCAGTTTACGTATATGGAACAAGCACTTAATAGTAATAGAGACATGAGCTGTGCAAAGCAAATAGTGTGTGTAAAGACGAGATATCCTACAGTTGTCAATACAGTATTAGCAAAAGTTGTCTTGCTGGACCGTAAACTATTGCAGCAGAATAACGGGTGCTAAGGCGTTTATATTATGAAAATAATTTTTCCCACCAAATACACAGATATTTAGGAAGGTGATGAAGGACGAACTTATCTATGCATTCTACATAACAGGTTCTAAATCCTGAAGCTTAAAGTCCATGAAATGTGCATACTGTACACTCCCGTACTGCCAGCGTGAAAGTTCACTTGTGTTATATACGAATTAGGGAGGCCAAAGTGACGTAAGTTTGTCGGTGTTGCTTGTTATTTAATATATTAGACAGTTCCTCAGACGGTGAAATCTTGGTATTCAGCCTGCTCGAGTTTACTAAACCAGCTGTATCTATATACTCCTTTCTGCATATTTATTTATAAATACTGTCGATCACAGAGTGATTTTAACAGGTGGACAATCTAAGGCAGTGATTATGTACAGTAAATAAAAAGGGAAAAATAATAAGAAAAAGTCCAAAGTGAACAAAACACCACGTCAACAACACAAGAGGTGCGAACTTCGTGGTTTATGTTTGACCTTTCGCAGGACAGCATTTTATACTAGAGCGTTTGGTCGCCTTCATTTCGTATTAGGCCGGTTAATTGCACAGAAACTCTAAAAGCTCAGCCTGTTTCGGCAAATATTAGCCTTCTCGAGAAAAAGTTTTCATTCAGTTAGGTTGAGGGTACTTTGCAGCTTAACCTGAAGAGGCGTTCATTGTAAGGCAGATTTGAAATTCATTCAACATTTTTTAGTTCTCACATGTTCTATCACATGTATCCCGATGTCCTGGAGCATTTGTCTACATGCTGAACAACTTATTTATCTCTTCCACCAGCCATGATTTCAGTGGGCAACTGTGAGAAATTTTACAACCAATGACACCTCTGAAAATTCCGCACGCATTCTGCGAGGTACTTGTCACTCAATATAGTTAGTGAGACGAATAAAAGAGGCTTTATAAACAAATTGTCTAGACAGGATGGAGAGAACAAAGGAGTACCTTTACAGAAGCCAAACAAACCCGACTGAGCGAGAAAGTTCTATGATTTGTTCAACGAACTAAGCGCAGCTCGAAATTCAGATCTGGTTAACAACGACCCACAGCGGATCAAGTTGTCTCTGTGTAAACACTGGCGGCATAACGACGTCATTCTAACTCATTTGGCCAAGGCGTGTGATAATAGTTGACTGGGCGTGTTATCCGATCATCCAGGCTCGTTTAACGTTCTCGTTTAGGCGAGTATTTTGTATTTTGACAGGCGCCATATATGATGAGTCACCAGACGATCATATCGATTGCGAAGTTGAACGGCAGGTTAGCTCTGCAAGGGGAGGCTGTTCATGCCTCCCCAGCACTGCAACAGGATCATCTTCGTATTCAAGTTTACCCACGCACAACATGAGCAGCACATTTTGTAAATATTTAACATTAATTTCTCGTTTGTGCTCCTAGATAATATTTTGCAGATTCACTCAGCGAGTGTCTTAGAACTTCTAGTGAATCTGTGATGCCTGCTCTGTCATTCATTTTTGTCACAATCACACAATCTAACATATCTTTAAATAAAGAAATTGCACAAGCACTTATGGACATTTTCAAGGCATATATTTGGTGTTGCAGATGTTGCCTCTCAACATTTTATCATTATTTCTTTTGATGATTTGTGAGCCTCAGACGGGGGCAAATATAGAACCCTACCTTAATAAATAGAGCCAGTTTACAGGGGGAAATAACAGGTTAACCGAAATCATTTAGAAACCTTTAAATTGAGCATACAGGCTGCTCTACCGAAGACACTAGGTGAGAGCACCAAAATTGTCTTATTTTGAGGCATTCAAACAACTTCATCACGACGAAGCGTCATAAAATCTAGAGAATTTTCAACCACTTCATGATTTTTTCTTCTCCTGAACTTTCACCGCATTTTGATATTATGACATGATATACTTCAGCGATATACTTGTAAATAAAAAGACAGTGCGACGTTTGATGTGCCGTATAATCTTGTGTGTCCAATGAATGAAGGGGCTACTGGCCGGCTCCTTCTTAACTAGCCAGTCTGCGCGTATTCAAAGCGCAATGTCCTCGTGAAACTTCTTCCTCGTCCCTGTAGTGCAATTGTTAAAGTTATGGGACTCGTCGTCGTAGTAAGTGACTCGTATAAACTGACGAACGAGGCTATATCAAGTATGCTGCTGGTGGAACCGCTACAGGTTCACCTGCACGGCTGTCGGCCTGCATCATTTGTACCTTTGAGGAAAGGTAGCAAGTAAGTGTTCAAAGTTATGGCTATGACTGATGAAGGCGCCATGTGTGCACAAATAATAAGGCGATAAAGAAATAAGGATTCTATCAATGCGCCATGATAAGAGCGAAAATGCCACGTAATAATACTAGGGGGAATAATAGAGCAGTGAAAATAATCATGGCATTCCACTAATGCGTAGCTCGGTGTTTGAGCGCCATAAAATTAATGGTGACGATAGCGCAGTCACCGTATCCCCATATTCAGAGAGAACAAAAGTTCATTGTAGTGGTAATGGGTGTACTCAGTATGCTTTCATGCGCCGCTGACCTCTTCCCCGAGGGTTGGGTCTCTCTTGGGAAGTCGTGCGGTGAGAATGCGTGAAACATAAGACTGCGAAAGTGTCGCGAACCCAGCATCTCAAATAATGGATGGCCGCGCGCTAATTCCCTCTAAGGTAATAAGGCTAGATGGGCATTTTTGATGATTTCCGAGTGCTTATGTGAGAACGATTCTCGGGATCTTTTTTTTTCTCGTAGTGCATAGCCTGTATTCTCAGCCTTCATGCCTAATGTGCCTACAGGGGAGCACATGTTATTAACTCCCATTTACTTAATCCTGCAGCTATTTCGTAGTATTCTAGCAGCTTACTCTACGTATCCGCATTTTCAAACCATCAGCCAATACTGTTTTTTTTATTGATGTGGGGTTTAATGTCCCAAAACCACCATATGGATATGAGAGACGCCGTAGTGGAGGGCTCCAAAAATTTTGACCACCTGGGGTTCTTTAACGTGCACCCGAATCTGAGCACACGAGCGTACAACATTTCCACCTCCATCGGAAATGCAGCCGCTACAGATGGGATTCGAACCTGTGACCTGCGGGTCAGCAGCCGAGTACCTTAGCAACTAGACCACCATGGCGGGACAGCCTATACTGGTAATGCACGGCTAATAGGTTTGGCAATAACTATATTTGAAATGAGTTGAAAAAATTGCAAAATCGAGCCGCCATCCGTGATGTTAGTAATTCTTTGTCGTTATTGAAATGGGATGCTTCTTTTTTTATAACACTTTTGTCGTGCACAACGAACATAGCATATGCGACAATATATGCATAAGTTTCTGTATTACGTACGCAGTTCAACCATAGGAGGTACGCTAGCAAAAAGCTTCCAGATAGTTGCAAGCGTTACAGATGAAGCACACCTTCGTGAAAACGAAAGTCGATTTTGTATCACTTTATTTACCGAAAGCTTATATCAGAGATGATGAAGTGTGGGTATCGATGTCGTACATTGTGAGCGAAATATTGCGTTGTTCGTGTGCGAAAGTTTGAAATAGACGCAATTAGGTAAATAATGAATGTACCCTGTTTTAATGAGAACCAAGCCGAACACCTATTTCATGTGACAAACACGTCTTTTTTATAACAACAAAACTAGGCCAGTGCGTGCAGTAGTTTCAGAAAGAAACACTACGCTAGGATAACGTCATGCGGGGAGCCTTTCTAACGCATGTAATATTGCACGGCAGAAGCTAATCCTCGCACTAGGCGTCAAATTATTTGGATTGAGCAAGAAGTGGTTGACTCAAAAGACAACTGTTTGCAAGGCGAATGGACATAAACATTTATCGCTATCAGCCACAGCATTAGGTACGCATCTGCGTGGGTGCACGTGTTGCCCTACGGAAACAAAGTGGGTATTCGCCAAATCGTACAACCAAGATTTAGGACTTAGTTGTGCCTTAACAGTTGTACACGCGGTAGATATTTGTATAATCATTTGACGTGGTTAACGTAACGCACAAAAATGTTTCTTTCCTTGCAACATGACTCCCACGAGGAAGCAAGGTTGTGCGAGTGATTAAGAAGACGCGAATGTGGCCCAACAATGCTATCGCGTTACACTATTGAAGGCACAAATCAAGCATTCTCCAACTTTATAAATGTGAAACATTTTTAATGAACTTCAGGGACGTTGTTTTATTGACTTTCGAATGATCACTTGTAAACAGTATCCGTCACTTTTTATTTGAAAAAGAAGGAATATTTTACTTTTTTACATATTTGTACGGAATTAAGGTGATCACGGAAATGACTGGTGTATACAGGCATTCATGGGTCCCGAGAAATCTGCATATAAAGTTGGCTCATAAAACATGACATTACAGACTGCTGTCATATTTCGATGAATGGATTTTAGGGGCATAGCTCCTTACGCCGTGGGTCGTACGTCTCATGTCGTCGCAGTCGTCGTAGTAGCCAGTTCCATTGGATGTCAATAAAAGTGGTGTCAAAGCGTATCCGCGGAGTCAATGATGATGAGTGGGGCGAAGCTTCCGTCAGCCCGTCCGTGCTTCCATGTGTTCATTCGTGCGTCCGTACGTCCATGCATTCATTTCGGGTGGTCTGGCCTTGTACTTTCGGACGATGTTGAGCTTCCAGACGTCGGTGGAATGCGGCGCTGACGTTGGCCAATTCTTCGTTGGTCTTACGCACGCGCACTCGTATAACTACGAGGACGGCCTGCGGAGAGCTTCGCTCCACTCGTCATTCACATCGTGGATATGCTGTTATTTTCTATTGTTGTTGTTACTACTTGATATAGAAGGACGCGAGCGCTGATGTTAATCGAGCGCCTAAATCGATAGAGAAAATTCGCACTGCAGAGCAAGCCGGAAAAAACTGATTGAAGTAATAAGCATAAACGCGTTTCGGAAAGACGCAGTAGCGAATATGGCATTCCTCAAGTCGGTAAATATTGGCGAGGAACATGCGCTTCGACGTGCTTATTATAATTTTTGATAGGATACAAGCGATCATTTTTTTTCGTGACTGTGTAAGTTGGACAAAAGCAGAAGACACTTCTTTGATAGCGGAAAAAAATCCTAGTCAATTCAAATTTATTTGAGTAGAGCACCTAGAGTGAATCCAAAGTGCTTCCAAGGTATTGGAAGAATGAAGTAACTTCTATGAACCATTATTCTCCACCAGCGGCTCAGCGTAAATTGTTCGTTCACTTTGGGACGTTAAACCCCACATATCAATCAATTCTTTGGTCAACCCAGTTTGAAGTCACTTGCCGATTTGATACGGAAAGACAGGCTAGTTGGTTTTGCTCCATACTGAATCCTAAGTGCACACACACAAGGACATAAACGATAAATACACAGGCGCGAGTGCAGACTAACAATTGATTTTTATTCAATGAGAAAACCAAATATATACTGTTTTCAGCAACTCGTGATCACTCCGCATGAGCAATAACTGCATCATACAAAAAAACCTAAACCAATAAATGGTTTAACAGATGCAGTGTAATATCATGGGTTATTCAGCAATTCTATCTATTTTTTTATTCAACGATACTGAATAAATAATAACACACGTGTCTTTAGGTCTAGAGATGTGCCACACTTCTAGCATTTCTCTTGTTGATTCTGCTGACAGTAAACATAGAGAACTTCAGTTTGATGAAGCAAAGGCTTACATAAACTAAAAGAACAACGCGCACAACGCAATTTTCGATGCGTTCCCGGCATTTCTTTTAAAGTGGTCAAGTGCTCTTTTAATCTCATATTAAAGCATCGGCCATTTCGACCGACAAAACAGTGCCCACCGCTGAAATGACCATTATACGCGACATTTATTTTGCACTCGACCTCCTGACGATCTGCACCATTGGGGCACACTTGTAGAAATTGTTTAGCAGTCACTTTTCTTCACTGTGGCAACACCACCATTCTTCGAATTCTTACAGCACACTATTATCTCATGGTTGAAGACGTTTGTTCTCTGTTCGGATAACTCACACCGTGTAAAAGCGACTTCAGGAGTTAAATGTGAAAACAGGTCAAGAAATAGATTACCTCGAATTCAATCATTGCGTATTGCGGGTGTCCTAGGCTAAGAAAAGATATGTGTAGTAAAACAAAAAACAAAAGAAACGCGAGGCCTGCATGGATACCGCAGCGCAGGCGAAGTGAAAGCTGCAAAAATGGCCTTTCAGGGTCTTTCCTAAACACTAATTAGGTTACTGCTACACGCTCTCTTGCGAAATACCCTACGCCATGAATTGTAGTAATTTTTGTGTAGTAAGGATGCATTCATTCGTTTGTTTGTTCGTTTGCCTAGCCAAATGGCATGTACCAACTTTGGGAAATTCACTGTGCCACCCTTCGTCAATCTTCGGAGAAGCGCGGTACCCGCTACACACTAGCAAAAGATTTCGTGCATTTTTTTTTCGTGCTGTGGCTCACGACGATGACGAGTTATGCGATGACCAGTATGCCTTGAGTTATTTTAATGGGGTTGTACCATTCGACGACCCACTTGTTACGCAATTGAAATTGTGTAACGCCTAGTTGTTCCTTTGCTCTTCTAAAACACTTGATTATTCATATTAACGCTATTGCTTTCCCGAGATCAAGCCTGCCTAAAAGCAGTTTCCAACGGAGTTCCAAGCACCACCGTGGCCCTTTGGTAGAATACTTGGCTCGAACTCAGAGTACACGGGTTATGTTGAAGGCGATGTCGTTTCCATCGCATAAACTAGAGTCAAGCAAAGGGGCAAGTTCCGCGAAAACATAATAAAGACGCCCTTCACTGAATTCGAACACGAGTGCCTAAATATAGTGTGTGGCCCGTATTGAACGGTAGCGCAGCGCAAGCAATCTGTTTTAAATGCGAAGCATTTCTTAGCGAACTTCGGTGACTTTGAGCGTATCTATCTATCTATGTAGCCACCTACGACTTTCAGCTCTTCTGGCCTTTGATTAGTGGTATCGATACCAAACTTGAAATGGCATCTCATGACTGCATGGAGAGCATATTTGACTAGTCATACCATGAAATTAATGATATGTATGTCATGAATGTTATAATTTACATTTCATTGTCCTGCAGCTCTTGTGGTAGTTTCATTCACATGGCATGTTGCAAAACCGGTAAGGTAAGGCATGATTGCATGGCGAACACAAGCAACAGACCCTAACATGAAAATAAGACATGCGTGTCCTGTAGCAACATGACTACATGCCACGCTAATGATGCGCTCGCGGCCGTTTCGCTAGCTTCACATGTACCAAACTCGGTATTATGCGACGCGCACGCTGGACATGGGTAAATGACACATCCAAACATGATAACCATGCCATGCGTGTCATGTAACAACATGACCACATGCCACACGGATGATGCGCTCGCGGCCATTTCGCTAGCTTCCTATATGCCAAATTCAGTATTGCGTGACGCCAATTGATGATGATGGTATCTGACTGGTGCAAACATTGTAATCATGAAATGCGAGCCATGTGAGAACATGACTACATGCCACAGTCAAGGTGCCAACACATTTTGACTTGATGCGGTGCGCGTGCTCACTGGCGTTCATTTCGTGCCGTCACGCCAGCGTTGCCATGCCAGGCGCAGGTTCTGCTTTACACTAGCAGGCGGGCGCCGCGCTGCCTTGCTTTGACGCATGCGCGTTGCAACGCGTATGACTTCCCTTCGCCACGAAAAAAGGGAGACGCAGTGTTGTCTGAGTAACGCATCGGCGCGAAATGCAGCATGTTGCATGTCGTGCTGGTTGCCGTCAGCCTGCGCCGACTGATGCTGGTTGCGTCTGGCGTCAGACTATAGAGTGCTCCCGTTTTGCTGACGTAGCATCGCTGTGCCTAAAGCGCGCGCGTCAATGCTACATGGGAGTATATTGGGCCCTTCATGATGCGCTCACGGCCGTTTTTTTACTTGCAGGCACTGCCTGCATCGGAATTGTGAGGCGAGAGAAAGGAGAGAGAAGGACTGTTGGCACAAGACGCGAGCATGCGCAATGGGGGTGTCGACACCACCACCGACGCCGGATTTGTGACCTCTAGGTGCGACTATAGAATGCTTCTATTTAAAATCACTGTAGAAAAAGTCAAGCGATTATCAAACCACCGTTAAAATTTGATCCGTAAGGAATTGAACCAAACGGCCTAGGCAGCTATATATAGTGGTGTGCTTTGGGACCTTAATACGAAATTGATAGAAAATATAGCATACAAATAGGAGAAAAATAGTAGTGACAACCTCCGGCATATGTTTTTTTGTTGTTGTTGTGGTTGTCGTCATCGTTGTTGTTGTTATTGTCGTTATTATTATTATTATTGTTGTTGTTGTTTTTGTTGTTGTTGTTGTTGTTGCTGCTGCTGTTATTGTTGTTGTTGTTGGTGGTGGTGAAGGCTTACGTGTAAATATCAGGCACGTCGTCCGTTTCACAGGTAAGAATTTTCTTGTCAGGGAAAACAAAGAAAAAGCTAAAAGCATTTTCTTTGCTCGATTCGGCTTCCGCATTGAGAGAGCTAAAGGAAAGAAGAGAAAAAGGCCCCGCCGCGGTGGTCTAGTGGCTAAGGTACTCGGCTGCTGACCCGCAGGTCGCGGGTTCGATTCCCGGCTGCGGCGGCTGCATTTCCGATGGAGGCGGAAATGTTGTAGGCCCGTGTGCTCAGATTTAGGCGCACGTTAAAGAACCCCAGGTGGTCAAAATTACCGGAGCCCTCCACTACGGCGTCTCTCATAATCATATGGTGGTTTTGGGACGTTAAACCCCACAAATCAATCAAGAAGAGGAAAAGAGATTTCCCGGCGTCGGAAATGGTAGCCCAGTCGGGAATCATTTCCCTCGGGGGATTTTCTCCCAGAATGGTCCTTCCTAGTGACGGTAACCTGAACTGCAAATGGGGTTTTGATAGAGCACTGACTTTGTTCACTACACAGGGTATGCAATGACCGGGCTGCGCCCATCCTCAACCTTCCTTTTTTTAGTTATAATCCTTAATAGCACACTACTCGCCTGTATAATAACAACTTCCACTTTTTCCCTTCTTTGTGTTTGAGTTATGCTCGTGAATTAAATGCAGAGGCGCTGGAGCGTTGGTGATTTTGGCAATGAATTCATTTTTGGTTCAAGACATCAACGAGCGCACAGCAGAGGAAGAGGTAGAGGTCGCACCCCAGATCATCTAAAGCCTATTATGCCGCATACCGTAACTAAACTAGCTATATCCGCGATCATTTAAGATTACGTGTTAAGGCAATAAAAAATTTGACATCAATGATGGCCGAGTACCTCAGTTGCCACAAACAAACAACTAATACTTCCTCACCTTTACCCCGGAAGGGCGGGAAATACTGGGAAGCCTTTATATGATGCTCGTAATAGCGTCATTTTCATTACTTTCTCCGTCGTCAAATTCTTTCTTTTTCGGGCTCAACCATCGAGAGTAGCGTGTAGGAGTGGTGTCGTAAAACATTTTCCCCTCCCCCAGTAATGAAGAACCCTAAGGGTGCACGCTTATGGGTGCAAGCGTTGTAGTCGCTGACCCATGAAAATCTGTTATAACCTGTTTTCACTGAATTGTTGCGGAGAGGCGGACGTTTATATTACCTCGGCTATTTCAATTGTACAATTTCTGCAATAAGTATAAAAACAAAAATATTCATGCAAAATTCATAAATTCTCTCGACTGCCCTCTAGATCGAAATCACATGGTAAGCACTGCACAATAATAAATGCTGGATGAAATAATTGCTTGAATACTGCAGATTTCACGGGTATTCAAAGGCCGTGCATTACTCGGCAAAACACAGTCGTCATGAACACTCCCATTCGAAACTGACTATTAAATCTGTGCATGTAGCCTAATAATGAATGCATGTGGTAGTGAAGTGAAAGCACTTGGGCCCACTTTTTTCGGTTGTTGTTCACACAGCATTTTTTTAGTAATGAATGCATTTTCATGACAGCGTTGCGCTGGATGCACACAAATTGTACTCTGCTTGAAAATTGCGCTTTGTAGACACTGACATGGGCCGAAGAAACAATGCAGTGCATGAAGCAACGAGCATGAAATTTTATAACTAGGCGTGCAGCTCCCCACACAATAAAATGTTTGACAAGGAGCTATTATTACAACCTTTCATGAAGTAGCGTGCAATAAAAAGTTCTCCCCTTGCTGACATCGTGAAAAACTAATTAAATGGTGCTGTGACAAACTAATTTGTCGATGTTGGCGTGTTATTTCTTTAATGTGTAATTGGCAATGTCTTGTAGCCCCGCGATTAACTGAACAAATTCAGATATCATGCTGAGCTGCATAGAAGTGTTGTGTTCACTCGTCTCTGTATATCAGGGGCGGTAACACGTGCTTATAATATAACTCGAAACGTCGCCTTGAAAGATGCATGCGCTTTTGGTTAGGCGACATTGTGCAATTCTGTTTGTCATAATTCTCTTTTAAATACATTGCAAACTTTTATATATGCTTCATCATTCCCTACTTCACTGTTTTTCAGCTTCTGACGCTTGTGGAAGATGACAGGATGTAGGGTGGACATTAATTGAACACAGCGGGCGGAGAGCATCATGGTCTTTAAAACAAGAACTAGAAAGGCAAAAAGACTCACCCGCAGCAAATATTTTTTCCAGAGGACGCATAACATGGCACTGTTATCTTCTACTAGGTCTGTGCTCGTTTCTTTGCATTGAAAGGGGTGGATTCGTACATTTCCATAGAAATCGATGAAAAAGCTTTTAGATGCCACGTACAGTCGGAATCGATGATATGCGAAGCACGAATGAGAAAGGTTGATATGTCACTTTAAAATCAGCACAAAGTTACGAGGTGGAGGTAAATGATGCCGTACATGACTTACGTGTCATGATTACATGTTTGGATGTGTCGTTTACCTTCGTCATCTGTTCACGTCACGTGATACCAAATTTAGTATTTTTGCAGCTAGCGAAATGGCCATGAGCACGCTCTTAGCGAGGTATGTTGTCGTGTTTTCACATGACACGCTTGTCAGGATTATCATGTTTGCACCAGTCAAATATTTCGCCATTCATTGACGTCACGTAACACAAAATCCAAATTTGGTATATGTGGAGCTAGTGAAACGGCCATGAGCGCATCATCAAGGAAGGGCCCAATATACTCCAATGTAGCGTTGATGTGCGCACACGGTGGGCACAGCGACGCTACGTTAGTAAAACACGAGCACTCTAAAGTTTGACGCCAGGCGCGACCGGCGCGACCAGTGTCCGTTGGCGCGACCGGCGCGACCAGCGTCCATTGGCGCGACCCGACGGCAACCGCCACTAAATTCGCACCGACGAGTTACCCAGACAACACTGTGTCTCCTTCTTTTCGTGATGGAGGCATGCCGGACGCGCTGAAACAGGCATGCGTCAAAGCAAAGCAGCGCGGCGCACGCCTGCGAGTAAATGACAGGACCGGTGCCTGGCTTCGCAACGTCAGCGTAACGCGACGAAATGAACCCCGGTGAGCACGCGCACCGCGTCACGTCGAAAGGTATTGGCAACTTCACCGTGGCATGTAGTCATATTCTCACATGACACAAATCTTATGATTATCATGTTTGCACGTGTCACATGCTTTTGTCATCCAATAACGTCACGTAATACAAGATTTGGCATATGTGAAGCTAGTGAAGTGGCCGTGAGCGCATCATGAGTGCGGCATGTAGTCAAGTTGTTACATGACACGCATGTCGTGATTATCGTGCTTAGATGTGTCATTTACCTATGTCGTCCGTTCGCGTTGCGTAATACCGAGTTTCGTACATGTGTAGCTAGCGAAACGGATGCAAACGCATCATGAGAGCAGCATGTAGTCATGTTGTTTCTTGACACGCATCTTTTGTTTATCATGTTTACACCAGTATCATACTTTCGCCATCCGTTCACCTCACGTAATACCAAATTTGGCATAAGTGAAGCTAGCGAAGCAGCCGTCAGCTCATCATGAGCGTGGCATGTAGTCACGTAGTCACATGACACGCATTTCATGATTATCGTGTTTGCACCAGTCACATACCTTCTTCATCCATTCATGTACCGCAATATCAAGTTTGGTATATGTAACGATAGTGAAATGGCCACAAGCGCATCATGAGCATGGCTTGTAATCATGCTTTTACATGACACACATGTCAATATTTTCGTGCTAAGTTCTGTCTTTTGTGCTCGCCATGCAATCATGTAATACAATACCAGTTTTGCAACATGTCATGTGAACGAAACCATCGCAAGAGCAGCAGGAGCATAGAATGTAAATTATGACATTCATGACACACAGATCATGACTTTCTTATTATGACTAGTCAAATATGTTCTTCATACAGTCATGTTATGCCACGCCAAGTTTGGTATCGATGCCATTATGGGAATGGAAAGGAGAGCTGAAAGTCATATGCGGCTATATAGATAGATAGATAGATAGATAGATAGATAGATAGATAGATAGATAGATAGATAGATGGATAGATAGATAGATAGATAGATAGATAGATAGATAGATAGATAGATAGATAGATAGATAGATAGATAGATAGATAGATAGATAGATAGATAGATAGATAGATAGATAGATAGATAGATAGATAGATAGATAGATAGATAGATAGATAGATAGATAGATAGATACGCTCAATGTCGCTGAAGTTCGCTAAGAAATGCTTCGCATTTAAAAGGCTTCCGCCAGAGCGCGGAGGCGAAAACCGTTGTACGGAGGCATGTTGTGTAGGCGCGTTGAAATTCCTTCTCGCTATTTACCTTTCTGAGACGTCTTGCTTGACACTTTATCACTCGCTTTAGTGCGGGCCGTTCTTGTATTCTTTTGTCTTGTACATTAACTATTAGCTTACAATTTTCGGTTGTACTCATCTTTGTGCTGTATATGCGATTGCACACTGATATTTTCTTGATTTCTTTTTTTTTATTTTCATACTCAGGATCCACTATGGTTGACGGCGCATCCAAATAACTGTAAATAGGCGGTTTTCTTGCATTTCTGTCATCTTTGTGTCTTGAGTCTGTTCCTAATTCCTTAAAATTTTCTGAACAGCTTTACATGGAAGTTTTTTTTCTTCGTTTGATGTATATGCGTGTATGTACAAATAATAAAAATCAAAGCCCACTTTCTTTTTTTTATCCGCAGCTTTCATTCAATACATTCCTAAATCGAAGGAATGTTCCGCTCCTTACATAATAAATTGTGGGTATAGCTTCCTTATGTTGTTTGCTACTAAATTATATAAATTATTTTATGCTTTGTAGGAATGACTGATTGAGCGACACACATTTTTCACGTTGAATATTGTTTACGCATAGTCAATCACAACCTCGTTGCTGTTTGTCTGTGTTTTGTTTACTCTGCAGTAGAAAATATCTATGAGAAGAAGGGGTCAGCATCCTGAAACGAACAAAATGATCATACTACGACAGTGTATAATTTTTCCTTGCACTTTGAAAATAAGAGAAAACATCGAAATTGGTCAGTAGCTGCTGGATTTATCAGGGCTACCTGTATGCTTTAAATATTGCATATACTTTGTTGCCTGGGCGGATACACGAGGTTCAAGTGTTAAATTATATATATGAGCAAGTGCAGGTGAAATAGAAGTTACGCAACGCTTAATCAGACCTAATTTCAGGTTGTTGACGTCTAACTCTTTATGTATATTCTAGTTCACCGTACTCTATAGAATTTTCTCAAGGGTTTAAATGTAGCAAGACTGGCAATGAATGAGTCCGGCCCGCAAGAGACGCCCATCGGTATACCGTTCTAACGTGGTTCGCGTCATGCAAGTTAAGCGCATCCACGACGCTAGAAACGCATGGTGCGTTCGACAAATGCCGGCGGCCAAGGACGAAATAGCGTGCACGGACCAGGCGATATAAAAGAAGCGTCGCGTGTGCGCTGAGTGCCTCCTCTCTTTCTGGCCTTCACATGGCCACTGGTCTATTATAGGCGCACCTGCACGCCTAGTTGTTCACCTGTAAATATGTAAATTATTCGCGTGTTCTTTGTGTGAGCGAGAAGCATCCCAATAGTTCCTCTTGTCCCGGCGCCTGGGCAGCTGACTGTGCCTCGCTCCTCGGTCACATCAGTATTAATCAGTAGGTTGTGTACAAATGGTATCGGCAAGAGGACTGGTGTTCTTTTTCTCGATGTTGCAGTGGAGGTGGGGCAAGCAAAGGAAATGGCAGCGTTATTTAAACGTTGTTAAGTGTGATTAACATGGGCCTCGTCTTTAAATTTCAATGCCGTTATGAAGTATACTGTTTCGAATACGTTGCTCGGTCCGACGACCAAGAACATTAAAATTTTTCAAGTCTTGTCAGGGCGTTGCTGTGAGGTAGACAATGTTGCTCGTAATAAGCGTGTTAGGCACGACATGGGTTGCTATTAGGTTGGTTTTGAAAACTTCTAAATTATTTATTTGTACTTGCAAACGCGACTTCAAAAATGAGTGATACAAGTAATTTTTAGGCGAGATCATTTGCAAGTGTTCCCTCGTTAGCCAAAACTTTCTTCTTTTTTTGGTGGTTTCACTTGTTTCAATGCGAAATGCCTTTCGTATATTTTTCTTAGAATTTTCCTATGAACTTGTTGTATGCCTCATTGGTACACGTTACTACCAAGAGAGAAGACCAGTCTTGCTATATTGATTTTGGAGGTAGCCAGCCTACGTTTCGTTCTTTCCCAAACATGCACGTTTGTGCTTCACGGTTTCGAATTACTTTTCGGTTTTCATACAGCATGTAAACAGGCACTTGATCACTAATGTCCGAAGCAACAGTGTCGGTGCTGTGTGTCTGTCTCTTCATTCAGTAATTTAAGGTTAGGGTAGGACAATGTGTGGTACATAATGGGAGTTGGAGACGTGATTAAATTTTTTACACCACTTGAAGACAGCAACGTAACTAATTCTCTTTAAGCAGTGCTGCAATGAAGAATATTGATGTTGAAGTTGCCACCACACGTCAAGTGAAAGATGTTTTTGCTAATGAATATTACGCATCTTTTATAAAGTTTTGAGAAAAGTCTAATATTCCACTCGGTGAATTATAAACAATAGTGAATATTTCATTTTGATCGAGACGGTGAACGTTTAATCATCTTTTGTAGACATGCAGTGTTAGTGTACTAAATGGCATTTCTTGTCTTCGGTCACAGAAAGCGCAACACCCCCTCTACATTTATCTGCTAGATTTAAAAAGGAACTATTATACGCGGGTAGTTTCAATTTGCTACTGATATCTGTATACCAGGTTATAGAGAGCATAAGAACATCCACTTTGAATTAGAGTTGGTCTAAAACAGCAAAATGTCATTATTTCTATTCATCGCAGAGCTAGTGTAATATCCAAAACTAATTGGCAAGGCGGGTGATCAGACTTAATAGCAGAAGGTGACGCGAAGTTTATGTACGTGCAGTCAGTATGAATTTTTGATGATGCAGTACAGTGTTCTGTCTACCCTGTCACTTGCGCCTACGCTGTTGCATACACCGACCCCGAAAAACCTTATCAATGCCATGCTCATTCGAATTATGCATGACGGGTGTATCGTCAGATTCCTTGGCATAGATTTTCGCCGTTAAAAGGCCAGATGGATTTCTTTTAGATGCGGAGCATCTTATACTCGCGCCTTGTAGTGCGCCGTCCGCGCCGTCCGCGCCGTCCGCACCGCTTCTCGAACATTCGACAGCTGACGCGCGCGCATGCGCCGTCGCGCCGTCGCCCACTCTTCCACCATCTGTGCATCCCTTCCTCCTCTACACACCGCGCGCGCTTCACTCCTCCACCATCTGTGCACCCTTCCTCCTCTACACACCGCGTTCGACATCTACAATTCTCCTGATTCTCCAGTGGACGCGCATGTGGCGTCGCGCTTCAAGAACATTCAACAGCTGACAGTGCATGCGCCGTCGTGCTGTATATATACTCAAGGTCGGTGCTCGATCGCTCAGTTGCCGCTCGTCAGTTGGTTTGTACGGCGCGTCGACGTCCAAGGTCGCGGTGAAATGAATTCCAACGAATCCACAAACACAATGATCGACGTCCCTTCGACCAGCGCCGCCCTTTCGCATACGTGTGTACGTGTTCACTCATTTAACACCCCCTCCTACAACCACGTTAACCAATTTAGCCATCGACCCAAGTAAGTCGCAATTTAACCCCCCATTTCACAACCACGTTAACCAATTTAGCCATCGACCCAAGTAAGTCGCACTTTAACACCCCGTTAACCAATTTTACGGTCCGCATCCTCCTCAGTGTTCCCCCGAGGGAAGCTGCGGGCAATTTTTTGTATTCGTACTTTTTTGTCATTGCAAGAGCTAGAAGTTGATTGATTAATAATTGATTGATTGATTGATTGATTGAGTGATTGATTGATTTATATGTAGAATTTACCCTCCCAAAACCACCATATGATTATGAGGGACGCCGTAAAGGAGGGCTCCGGAAATATCGACCACCTGGGCTCTTTAACGCGCACCCAAATCTGAGCACACAGGCCTACAACATTACTTGCTGCCTCCATCAAGAATGCAGCCACCGCAGCCGGGATTTGATCCCGCGACCTGCGGGTCAGCAGCTGAGTACCCTAGCCACTAGTCCCCGCGGCGGGGCAAAGCTAGAAGTTTCTTTAAGGCTTGGTAAAGATGCTCGTTCACGTAGATAGCATTTTCACAGTCAGACATGTTTCAAATAGTCAGTCGAGCTTGTTTTGCTCTCCTTAGAACGCTGTCCTGCTTTGCGCGAGGCCTAAACTGGACGATGATATTACTTCTACCGCTGTCTCGGCTCAGAATTTGATGTCATACCTCAATACTACGTTCGATATTTGCTCAATTACGGCACTTACAATCTTAAATACAGGGTTATTAGCAGTTTCATTGACTAGCTTCAGTGCACGTTGTACTTCAAGATTTGCCTGCCTCGAGTACTGTTCAGCAAGACCAAGCTTTGCTTCAAGATCCCTGGCGTTGCTCATAAGATATTTACACACAGCATGAAGACAAACATTTTCACTTTCAAGAAACCTGTTCTTTGTAATCACTTCGTCCAGTTTCTTCTTGTGCTCCTCAACTAAGTGAAGACAAACTCAAGGATTTCCGTCATTTGACACTGTTTCTTTGTTTGCTAACAAATTTCATACCGTAAATTCCTTTCGGGAATTTACGGTATGAAAGGGAAGACCTCCTTTCTTTTTTCCTCTCTTTTTTTGTGTTGAACTGCTCTGCCTTCGGTTTCTTCTTTGAGTTTAGCAACGACTCCTGCCATTTTTCAACACATACACACAAATACAGGCAAAACAATAACAAAAACTTCAGGATTCACTGTTTGGCAGCAGCGTAGAAGCGTGTAGATATACAACAAGGTAACGAAATGCCCAATATATATGAAGCACTAATTTGTGATAAGAGTGACAGAAAGTTTAGCCCGTGCACACAGCTCTCGCCGCTATGGCCAAGTGAAAACTGGGACGACGACGTAGCTCCTTTCGTAGTGCATAAAACTGGACGTTGATCCTTGAGACAAGGTGCAGGTGCATCCGACAACGACGCCTCCTGATACCAGACACGCATCGCTTCGGAGAAGCGGTGGGCCGTTTAGTAAATACCCTGTGATATAAGAGAGCGAAAACGTTTAGCCTATGCACCCAGCTTTCCTGCTACTGGCAAGCGAAAGCTGCGACGACGACGTAACTCCTTTTGTAGTGCACACAACGTAACGTTGATCCTTCAGACAGAGCACAGGCGCAGTCTGCAACGACTCCTCCTGGTACGAAACCCTAGATTGCTTCTGCTAAGCGGTGGACCATTTGGATGCTTTAAAGTGGCTGCTTGAAATACCTTGTGATAAGAGGGCAAACACGTTTAGCCCGTGCACACAGCTATCGCCTCTACAGCCAAGTGAAAGCTGTGACGACGTCGTAGGTCCTTTTGTAGTGCACACAACGTGACGTTTATCCTTGAGACAGGGCGCAGGCGCAGCAGAAAACGACGCCTCCTGGTACGAGACACTGGATTGCTTCGGAGAAGCGGTGGACAGTTTGGACACTTCAGGGCGGCTGTTTGAAATTCCCTGTGACAAGATTGCTAGAAAGTTTGGGAAAGTATTACTTTACAATAAGTCATCCACGACTTCGAAGCACAAGTGTACCTAAATTACGAAAAAGTTTAGTGTGCCATAATACCCGTTTTACTGCGCGTTTAGCAAATATTCCAGTTTTTTTTTCTTTTCCTCATATAAGTAGGCTACGTAATCGTCAACCGTGTCACGTATCTTGAAGCGTATTTAGGATAACAGCGCATTCTTTATTATGGTAATATATGTTTTATGTATAAAACGAAAAGTATAACTCGCCAATAGCCGCTTTCCTTTCTCTACAGTAGCGTCCTGCAACAATATTTTTTAGTGTCAGCTCTGCGAAAGAATTCATTTAAATTTCAAAGAACACTCACATCTTGGGATTTCGGCACCAAAGCCTTCTCTCGTAAATGGTAGGTAGCGTCGAGTTCATTGCTCTGAAGTCAAAATATTGTCAGGCATAGTTGAAAATTAGATTTTAATACAATAGCTAAAATGGGCGAACTTGTGCTTTTCTTTTCTCTAAGTTAGAGGAAAGATGTCTGTCCTGAACACCTTGGCTTCTTCCGAGTTGGGCACTTGGTCTTATTCTCTTATCCTGCGCAGCTCCAACGTGCCTGAGTTGTCAATGTAGATCCTGGCAGTCCCCACCGGCACTTCGCTTGCTCTGTTTCGCACGCACACCACAGACAACATTCAGGGCGTAGCAAACGACTGGCGCGTGAACTCTAAATGTATCTTGCGTCATTATCCCCCTTCCGAGAATTCATGGTCCCGATGCTTGTCTAGGTTCCAGGCAGCTATTATATAGTAATTATACTGGTAGTTGCAGGCATCATCCAGCGGTGTTCTTCATTTCTCATTGTCTTTGATGGTATAGCTCCATTCAAATGACGTGTACAGTTTCTGTGTGATGCCACCACCTTGATGATGTTACTTGCTCCTCTGGGACAACTTCATAGTTGAAAGGGCCAAGCTGGCGAAGCACCTTGTAGGTGGCCAAATAACGTGAACTAGCTTTTCGGAGAGCCGATGTACGCGTACGGGTGTCAATACCCATACTTTGTCTCCAGGGGCGTACTTGACGTTTCTTCATCGCAAATTACGCCTATCGGCATCGCCTTTCAGTTGTTGCTGATTGCAATGTCGTACGAGCTGTCTTGCATCTTCAGCTTTTTGCGTAAGGTCACTGGTGTTATGGACATGGTCAGAATTTTCATCGACAGGTAACATTGCATCCGAGGGCGTCGTGTTCGGCAAAAACAAGCTGAAAAGGTGTCATTCGTGTTGTCTTCTGCACAGCGGTATTGTATGCGAACATTGCGGGTGGTAGTATTCTGCCCCAAGTTCCACGCTTCACGTCGACGTATCTCGACAACATGTCAGTTAACGCTCTGTTGTGCCGTTCTGTCAATCTAATTGCTTGGGGATGATACGCAAGGGTTTTCCTATGAGTTGTGTGTGTCAATCTCATGACGGAGTTCATCAGGTTAGCTGTAAACGCTGTTCCCCGATCCGTGATTAACACAGAAGGAGCTCCATGCCGCAGTACGATGTTGGTCACAAAGAATTCGGCTACTTCCACAGCCATCCCCCGAACAAGGAATGCTGTCTCCGCATATCTTGTTAAATAGTTCGTCGCAACAAAAATCCATCGCTTCCTTGATAATGACGTGGAAAATGGGCCAAGTAAGTCTATTGCCACTTGTCCCAAGGGGCATCTGGTGGTGCCATACTTAGGAGAAGACCAGCTGGTTTAACTGGTGGTGTTTCGTGCCTTTGGCAATCCCGGCAGGTTCTTACGTAGGGCTGCACAGAATTCAGCAGCTTTGGCCAGTAGTATTTCATGCGAATATGTGCCAGCGTTCTGCTCACTTCCAAATGTCCTGCTGATGGGTCATCGCGGTATGCTACCAAGATCTCGGTCATAGCGCTGTGTGAACGACAAGGAGAAATTTCTGCAGACCGAGTTCAAATTTTTTTGTACATGACGTCATTTCGGAGGATAAATGACGACAGGCTTCCGGGGAAAAAAACACGAGGAAGGTCAACGGGTTGTTCGTGAATGTACTTGACCAGTAGCACCAACTCAGGATCAGATTTCTGCTGCTGTATCATCTCTGATGCAGTGACAGCTCCCAAGAAAGGAACGTCCTGTTCGCTTTCCGTAGAGGTTGCTTCCATGAAATCCACCGGCGCACGTTACAAACAGTAAGCATCAATGTGCTTGTGACCACACTGACAGACGACTATTATTTCGTATTCCTGCAGTCGTAGACTCCATCTCGCAAGACGTCCTGGCGTGTCTTTGAGATCTGCTAGCCGGCACAGTGAATAGCGATCACGAATGGCTCACATCAATCAATCAGTGTTTATTCAATGAACTAAATACAAAAGTGGTTACAAAAAATTTGGACCAATTAGCCTGTGTGGCTAGGTACTGCTCGAAAAGGTATTCCCTACAAGTATGGTCTAAACCTACTTATGGCCCAAACAACCGCAAGGCATTCCTTTTCTGTCGTTGAGAAATTGGCCTGAGCCTTCGAAAGTGTACGACTAGCGCACGCAATGACCCGCTCTACAACATCCTGCCACTGAATGAGGACGGCCCCGAGACCCAAGTTGCTTGCGTCAGTGTGAATATCAGTCTCGGCTTCCTCGTCAAATTGTGCGAGGACTGATTGGCTCTAAAGGCGATCTCGCAACTTATCAAAAGCATCTGCCTGTTTCTTCAGCCTAATGAAATGTGCTCTTCCTTCAACAGTCGCGTTAGGTATTCGGCAATATTTTGATTTTTTTTTTGCAAAGTGCCGGTGATAAGCGCAAAGTCCCAAGAACCATCTAACTTCCTTCTTCTTTGTTGGCTCTGGAAATTTTTGTATTGCCGCGGTCTTCTCAAGATCCGAGCGAATACCTTCAGCACTGACAACACGTCCAAAAAAAAGGAGCTCTTGGAAGCCGAAGTGGTATTTCTGTACCTTTATCGTGAGGTACGCAAACTATGAAATTCAAGCATAGATTGCAGTCGTTCGACATGCTGCTCGAAGGTAGCCGAAAAAACCACAACGTAGTCGAGATACACGAGGCAAGACTTACACTTCAGTCCGGAGAACACAGTGTCCATCATGCGCTGAAATATCGCGGGAGCGGAAGAAAGGCCAAATGAGAGTACTTTAAATTCGTAAAGCCCGTCCGGGATCACAAATGCAGCTTTCTCACCATTTCGTTCGTCCACTTCTATCTGCTAGTACCCACTTTTATGGTCTAGGGAAGAAATTAACTTCGCATCTCATAGTCTATCGAGAGTATCGTCAATCCTGGGAAGAGGATAAACATCTCGCTTAGTGACAGAGTTCAGCCTCCGGTAGTCTATACAGAATTGTGAGGACTGGTCTTTCTCTTTTACATGTACCACCGGTGACGCCCATGGAGTCCACGACGTCTGAATTACGTCGTTTAAGCATTTCTTGTGCCTGATTTCCAATCGCTTCACTTTCCTTTAGCGACACGTAGAAGTCCTGGCACATGGGTCTGACTGATTCGTCGACAATGATGCGGTGTTTCGTAATGGGCGTTCGTCGGACTTTGGATGACGTTGAAATGCAGGTGGCGAATTGTCTTGTGATGTTTTCTATTTGTCTTTACTGGCTTGGCAACAGTCGTTGGTTTATGTCAATGAGTTCTAGTACAGAATCCACGTCTTGGAAATCAGGTGGTGATATCTCAGCTGTGCTCAGGTTCGCAACTTGGATGAAGTCGTGTATACTTGCAATGACGGTCCCCTTCGCAAGGTGCTGTACTTCATTCCCAAAGTTTGTGAGCAAGACGTTTTAACACATCCGTCACGCAGCTGCACAACGCCCGTTGCCACGCAGATTCCTTTTCGAGTATGTGCGCAGTGTTGCAGTTAGCGAGCCCTTTATTGTCACAAAATGCATTGCTTCTTACCCATGCAGCTACTGTGGATCTTGGAGCTACCACCACGTCGTTATCCTCAATACACAGGTCGTTGACTTTTTCTGCTGTATCGAACGTTGCAATCGCGAACTTGGTTGAAAATGAGACGCATGATTCCGGCAAGTTAATTACAGCACTATCAGCCTTCATGAAATTCATACGAATTATTACGTCTCTAGAGCATTCCGGCAGAACAATAAAATTGGCGACGTACGTGAAACGTACGTCGCCAATTACCTAAGTCGCCAAATTCCTATTCTTGCCGCACACGTTCTGATCGGGTCAATGAGGTGTCTTCCTGCGGTGTGAACTTTAGGTCTATCCCATGGACTCAGTACCTTGTTGAGTGTTCTGGCGACCTCACTACTGAATACTGAGAAATCCATACCTCTATCCACCAGTGCGTTCACGTCATAGCTGTCAACAAATACACGCAAGTCGGAATTGACGTCATGATTGCTGTCTCTGCTTCTTAAATTGTCATTATCACGTGGAGTCGGCGATAGAGGTTCTGTGTCAGCATCGGCAGCGGCCACACCTCCACAGGTCGCTGGCTCTAGTTTTCCCGACACGGGCTTTGTGAACGGCACCTTGTAGTGGGAGAGGCTGATGATCGACGGGGACTCGGTGACCGATATCTCAACGGTGTTGTCGAGCGAAGCTGATGTGGCTGAAGGCTATGAGAGTACTGGCGAGAAGACAGATACTGCTCGATCTAGAAAGGACGCTCCCCGTTCCGAGGCTTAGGTGCATTCACTACGAATCCCCGAAACCCTGCCTGGTGGTACAGGCACATTCTATACTGGTGACTGGCGTCTCCACAGTGGTAACAGAGATGTACCTTGACCGGAGTGCCCTATATATCAGTCTTTCTTGGTCTCCAATGCGGTGGCGGGAGTGTGTTTGGTGGCGCAGTGCTGTACACCGAAGTGGCTTTGATGTCCCTACGAACGGGGGATCCTTGCAGCAGAGCGTCGGCATATGAGAATCTCTGCGATAACGATGGTGACATTTCTGACTGGACATACCGCTGACGTTCCTGAATGGGCTGGGGATCCCGAACCACCACTTTGACTTTCTCACGCATGACATCGGCCAGTGACGACACAGCTGGAGCTCTGTGGTCAAGTCGCTGCCTCTGGAGCTCCTGTCGTACCACAGACCTTGAGAGTTCACTTGAAAACTTCATGCTGTTTCCCAAGGCAGTGAGTGCTGCGTCCCCAGACGCGATGCCCAGAACCCGGTTGTAAGTCCTCGCCCGTTGCTGAAGCGTTCTTTTCATTGGGGCTGCCTCAGAACGGGACTCCGCGAGGGTGGACGGCGGATTCTCAACCAAACCGGCAAAAAGTTTCTGTCTTATGCCTCGCATTAGATGGCGAATCTTTTTGTCCTCGCTCATGTTAGGGTCTGTATGGTGGAAGAGACGGGTCCTGTCCTCTACATATATGGCCATGCTTTTATTGTTCAGCTAGTTGCGAGCTTTCAGAGCTGTCTTGGCTCTCTTCTTTTGATCTGTACTCGGGTAGGTGGCAAGTATCTCCCGTCGAAAGTCGTCCCAGGTCGAGATGGCAGCCTCGTGGTTTTCGAAACACATTCGTGCGGAATCCTCCAACGCAAAATAAAGACGTCGTAGCTTCCGAGAAGCATCCCTGCCATTGACCTTCACGACGCACTCAAATTGCTCGAGCCAGTCGCCTGCGTCTTTGTGTGCGTCACCGTGGAATGGTTCGGGCGTCATTGGCGGATCTACTACAATTTGTGTTGGCGTGGCCGGCGAAGTCATCTCGGTAGCGTCTGCGCTGGAAACTGCGACTGTTTTGTACAATGCAAAGGGGGAAAACTCTGGGTCCTCACCGCGTAGGCGATGGCTCTTGCGCTGTTGAACAGGGGTCAGCTCGGTGGGTCCGAGTTTCCTTTGCTCCGAATTGCCTTCTCCAACCTCACAAGAGGTTGGGTTCATACCCCGGCTCCTCCACTAGATTTGGCACGCACAGTTGAAAATTAGACTTTAATACAATAGCTACAATTGGCGAACTTGTGCACTAGAAACGAACAAGTTAGAGAAAACATGTCTACCCTAAACACTTGGCTTCTTCCGAGTTCGGAACTTCGTCTTCTTCTCTTATCCCACGCAGCTCGAACGTGTCTCATTTGTCAATATCAATCCTGGCAGTCCTCACCGGTGCTTCACTTGCTCTCTTTCGCACGCACTCTACAGGCAACATTGAGGGCGAGCAAACGATTGGCGCGCGAACTTTGAATGTATCTTGCGTCAATATTCACAACTATAACTGATCAACTTTCATGGTTACCACTCACTGATCCACCGCGTATTCGTGGTGAGGTCAAGCCTATAGAAGGCAGCACCATCCCCACGCAAGTTTAGATAAGAGATCGGTGGTGCGTATACAAGTACACGCAGCGGCGCTTCGTTGCGTGCGGACTGAGCTTATTGTCGGCGGATAAAATGTGTTGACTACAGTTTACTGTTAAAATCTACGCTTTTATTCATTGAATCGGTGCATGACGCTTATGCAACGTTAACATTACTAGCGAGTGAATCCCATTCTGCCTTTCATAAAGAATCTCACCCTGGGTGACTCTCTTCGTGCTTTTGCACTAAATTACGCCTTTTCTGTGTTGTTTGTGCGTTGTTAGCTTGTGTTGCGCCTGCTACGCACTGCTGTTGCGTTACTGAACTCCTTATTGACATCTTTGTCATCTGCACACTACAAAAAAAGAGACAAAGAAAGATCGTAGAAAGCCCGCGTATCGGTTCGATTACTTCAGTACCATGGTTCGCACCTTTTACGCATATAATTTCTATCTTCTCTCATTCTGTTCTCCATGAAATGTGAGGAAGTGGATAAGTCTAGTTAGGAAAGCTTAGCAGCTGACGGTGCTTTGCACTACACTGCGTTTACCACGTGTACGCACATGTTCTTGCACCAGCTAAACTATAAAAATTGTATATAAGATTTCAACAGAAAGCTTTATTCGACCGACTGCGTTCATGAGAATGCTACAACTAAGGCCTGAAGACAAGCATGTTTTTTTTTCAGACAAAAAGTGACCACCGCCTTCTATCAGCCACTAACAGTGCCACACAAACGCTGAAGAAAATGTAAAAAAGCTGAAGTTTTCAGTGAAATTATGCGATGTTATATATAAGGCATGCAGTCTGAATTAATTTTTCACGTCTGGGCTCTTTAATGTGTTCCTAAATCTAAGCACATGGTTACGCACAGTTATAACTCTGCTTTAAGCACAGTTTAAGTACCAATGTGCCACAGTTTATGTGATAGTTATACTTCTATGTAGTGGTACCAAGGCCAGATAAATATAACTAAGGCTCCTCACATGATTGATAACCTAGAGTGCCGTAGTTGTACACCTTCCAACAGCGAGCATATGCATTACCTAGAGCCTGTTTTCTTTTTTTTTTCACAACTGAGACGCTATAAAACGTTGCTTTCACACAGAATTTAATAGTCCTCATGTGTGGGATGATCCCAAGAGCAGTTCGCGATGTGCTTAAAAGAGAAAGGGCACCAACTCTGAAATAGTTGTGGTTAATGGAGGGTACGATGACAATGAACAACACTCTGGAAGGTTGCACCGCCGATTTTAATACAATACACTAGCAGCCGAGCAAGACTAAATGCTTTCGCACGACGTTTCAGGCATACGTAGAAACAGTTACACTCGCGCCGACATGACCGGACAAAACACACTTTCAGCACGTTCATAACGTACGCGCGCATAAAAACAAGACGTAGCTAGCAGACGACGCAAGGGGCAATTCACATTTTACCTTTTAGGCCAGTTGCTGCCAGGCGACGACTCTGCTCGATCTCGTGGCCAATAGCAGTCGCTCAGCGGTCCATCAGGCTGCCGGTGTTTATAGTTGCGCGCAGAAAATCGGCATTTTCTGTAAGTTAACAATCAAGCTGGATGGCAATAAATAACAAAAACTAAGGCTTGAGTGAGGTATAGAAACAAGCCTTGTACCTGGTAATGAGAGGGTGTTACCACCGAGTGACGCAAATATGTGAAGCTCACTCGTTTGAAACCATATATTTTACTCATTTAGAGTAAGTGCTTCAACAAGCCCAATATTGCACGGCCGAAAACTAAAATCGAAACTGGTGCCATGCGCCGCCACAGTCAGTTGGTGCTTTAAATTTTCACCCGTAACAAATCACCACCAGCAACACCGGCATCAACACCATCAACAGCTGTGCGTATCGCTTTACGGACACGTCGTGGGTGCATCACCAATTCCCAATGTTCTAATGATGTCTTAGTCGGCGCTTCGCAATCGCACAAGCAGTAGCGATGTATTCATAGAACATTTCTCATGACCTATGGTACGAGCTGAGACAGTACTTTTATAGCGGCAGGGTTGAGGTGTTCACCAAGTTGTGACGCCTAGTCAGAACAGCGCGCGCTATTATCGCCGAATAGGCTCGTTTTCGTAGTGAAACATGTCGAAAAAAATGAGTTAAAGGGGCCCTGAAACACTTTTTCAAGTAACCATGGAATGAATTCACTAAGAAAGCTTTTTGCCTTATTAACTCAACGCCGCAAAAATTTGAAGAATCCGTCCAGTGCGAGTGGAGTTACAAAGCTTTGTCGCATGCTGCAATTGCATTATCTCTTCTCTCGTCCCGACGAAAGCGCTAGACGCTAAGCAGGAAGGGGTGGCAAAGCAAAGAAACTACCGCGCCTCGTGACGCTGAGCACTTTTTTTTTGGATGCGCGGCTTTTCAGTGTGATCGCGCACGCACGCGCGGACAAGTAGCGGCCTTTTGCGGATATCTCGGTAACTTGACTTTTCGCTCACAGACGCATTGACGGTTTTCACTCACAACCAGTGGGGCCGAAGCCAGCGGCGGGTTCTCTACAACACGAGCGCTTTAACGCTATCGCGTTAAAATTTAACAAATACGCCTTTTCCCGCTTAAGGGAAACAATGTGGGGATGTGAAGCAGCAGAGAGATGGTGAATGGCCCCTACAGAAGCTTTTCTACGTCGCCCTAAACAGGTGCACCACGATTCAGAACCTCTACCTGGCTAGCGCTACCGGCGACCCTCACTTGACGCCAGTGTCCACTGCTGTGAACGCTGCCGGGGACCAGCGTTGCGAGCGAGTATCATTAGAGAACAGCTAAACAGCCGGTCCCACAACGCACATGCCGAAGGCATTGAACGCGATCCCGTGCTAACCATAACTAACGCGCTCCATCTCAGGTAACGTGGAACGCCGCAAGACCGTCAATCAGTGCTACGAATTATTGAATTATTAAAGCATTCATTGCAGGAAATGTAGATCAAGAAAGTACTGGGTGGGTCCCTATTCCGGGACTCCGTTGGATTGCGCTGCATTTCGCTACGAAGTGATCATGTGAAATGACGAAGTGTTTCGTCGTCTTCGCCGTCGGCTCATGATAGAGAGAGGGGTGATGCGCATGCGCATTAGAGATGGGGACACCGCGGGAAAAAGAAACGTTTATTGTCTCGGCGTAAGATGCTTCGCATCTACAGAACAACACGAACAGTTGTCAATCACGCCATTGCCTTACTCCTGACGGTGACGCTTTAGCGTCCTCAACTCGTTTCCCGAAGAGCTTTGTAGAAGAAAAGGTGTATTCGCCAGTGGAGTGAGGAAATACAAAGATTTATTTGCTCAGAGAGGTAACTAATGCGTCCATGACGGGCAATCGTGTGTTCCGCACACCCTAGACACGAACTATTCTCTCATGCCCACGCTTTGTTGTCTTCTTTCTTCTAATAAATATTCAACGATATTTAACACGCTCCGTGGCCTGAATATTTCTATGGAAGATCATTATGAAGGTTACGTACAACTTTACCAGAATGGCTGACAAGCGTGCATTTGAGAATAACAAAGGTTCACTTGTTTAAGCACTACTCAGGCATGATTAGTGCCCCACTAACCGGCCCGATAAAGTCCACTTTTGTCATTTCTGATGACTTGCTGCACGCGATCGCACTAACGAGTTGCTACCATTGCACTTATCACGTTTGTTCAAAACCAAGCACGTGTCAAGCGCTTTCCAATTTCACTTTTAACCGCTTGCGAAGCTCTCCCCACCCAAAACAGGCACAAATGTTGGTTAACGCTGTAAAAACACCACCTTGGTGTACTTCTCGGTGAGCGGGCATAACGGTGAGCTGAGTTACTGGTTCAGCAGTAGCACTAGTGTTTTCTTGCCGCACGTAGTGTGAGCTTCCTTAAGGCGTGTATGGATCCTGACTGTACGCTTGTCGTAGAAAAATGTAAGAATAGAAGAGCTGCCTGATCACCTGGTCGTGTCATTGCTTGAGCTCTGGCCTCGCGGCAATGTGTCGTATTAATCTGTGAAGATTTTTCCTGACTGCTGCTTGTTTTTTTTTCTGCTTGAGTTGAGCTTAGTGCCATAGAAGAAAGTCGAACTTCAAGTCACCGATCTTTGTGATGCGCTTCCTCGTTGAATGACCACACTTTCTCGTTCTCGTTCTCGATACCGACATACGAGACTTTTTTGCTGAGAGCGAGGGATGTCTGTGTCTACGCAGCTCATGGCAAGTACACAGATGGTAGTAGTAGCTGCGCTCTTAGAATGCTGTTCTTCACACTGTATAAGGTCCTTAGGCCCAACCAAGCTTTGCGTTGTTGGACACCAGGCCTTGTTGTCGCTTGTCGAGGAAGAATTCGGTTAACAAAAACATGCACATTTCATCCGTCCAACGAAAAAGCATATGCCATCTTCAGTTTTCTATCCAGGAATTGCAGTCATGTCTGCAATAAACTTCTCTTCATGCAGCAGCTATTGCGCAAATATGTTCGTGCGTTGAAGCTCCATCAGCTGCTCGCAGATGAATGGTACTTCTATAGCTTCGACATTTTGCGTGGTACGATCGAATCGATTCATTAGCGTCACTCTGAAAATGTTTAGCCATCTTTCCGGTGCTCCGCTCACTCCTTCAAATGCCTTGACAGTCATTTCAAATGTGCGCAATATAGGTTCTCTTAGATTTTTAGATATGTCTTCTCTAACAAGTGTCCGTTGATTTCCAGTGTCTAATACGCCTCTGATAAAGCATGAGTCTTCTTGGTTGCCAGCAATGCGCGAAAAGTCTGTAGTAGGACCACATTTTCGTTAGGTAGAGATGATGACTCATTTGCTTTCACCTTCGAAACAGGGGCCCTCGCTTCATTTAAGTGCTTCATCTGCGCGTATTCGGGGTTGCAAACAACTGTTCCGTGCCTTCTGTTTCACTTAGAACAAATTAGCCGACGGTGGCAACTTTTAGACCGATGTCGTTTGATGGTGCACTTCACCTGCCGGCCTTTGCTAGGTGGTTCTTTCCTTCATGCAAGCTTATGTCGGATGTGCATGACTCCATAGTGTGTGCTGCAGAATGGCAAAAGAATCAGGTACCTTTTTCAATCCTTGAGTGGCTGATCAAAGCAGACGCCGTGAGTTGAGCCTCATGAAGCATGTCTTGTCGGTGATCTTAAACACAAAGACCACCGGCATCCACAAAAGCATTTCTCTCACGAGCTTCCACCTCGATGCGCACGTACTCAAGTAGCTCCCGAAGTTCCGTTTCTGACGTTGCAACCGTATCGGCGCTCGTTTGTCGGCTTTGTTGTTTGAAATGATCTATCAACGTATCTTCGGGAATCTCTTTGGTGAGGACCTCGTCGAGCATGGCAGCATAGGAGAGCTCCGCGCATCCGAGCGCCTTAAGTCTTCCGATATTGATGTGGACGATGTACAATTGGCTTCGCAACGAAACCACATTGCTGGAGGACCTTACTGCCTTGAGCGTTCGTAGGTTTGACAAGTATTGTTGCTCGATCAACTTCTTGTTTCCAAAGCGGTCTTTTAAAAGGGCGATGGCATCTTCGTACGACTGCTCCGTGGTTTGAATGCCGTTGATGACCTTCGAATCCTGTCCAGTCCCTAGGCTCTTCAAATAGAGTAATCGTTCGTTGTTTGATAGGCTTGGGTTTTTGTGAACAGCGTGCATGTACACGTCCCAGAAAGGTTGCCACTGCGTTGGCTTCCGTTGAAGTGAAGCAGCTGAAATTTAGGTAGACGAGAGCCGATGAACCCATGCGTCATCTGATCACCAAAGACACGACTGCCTGCAGTGGTGATACCTTCGTTTGCGATGTTGATCGCCGCATTTTCGGGTACCCTGGACGTCAACGCCTTCAACTCCTCCATGTGATGACTGAGCAACGCCACCGTAGCAGCAGCGCTGTCTTCACATTCTGCTATGGAGGCGTGATCTTTTGCGATTTCGTCGTCGGTGAGGTGTGCTTCGAGTTCTAAGTTCAGCGCCTGCAAACCTTTGTTGCATTCCCTCAGCCGGTCGTGCAGCACGCGAAGGTCCGATGAGGCGAACTAGTTGGAGTCGATCAGTTGCCGTGCTTCGTTTCGTAAGCGCGTGTGCAGAGCTCGCCGAGCCTTTCGTTTGCCTTTGATTCGCTTCATTTTCGTTGCAGGTGAAGTCTTTTCCTCGTTTAACTTGTGTGGCAGAGCCCTGTGTTTCTCGGCACCATAAATTGTTGAAGAAAAGGTGTCTTTGTCGGTGTAGTGAGCGAAAACAAAGGTTCAATGGTTCAGAAAGATTACAAACACGTCTATTACAGGCAAAAACATTCCTTTCGGTGCACCCCAGGCACGAGCTCTCCTTTCCTACCCACACTTTGTTGTCCTGTTGGTTTAATTAAATATGGAACAATATTTAACAGGCTTTCATCGGTAAACACGTAAGAAACAGCACTACAGAACATTATTTAGAAGGAACTACAGACTACAGCACTACAGAATACAGAACATTATTTAGAAGGGACTGCCTGCCACATCAGCATGCGTTGGCACGGATTTCCCTCTGAGTTCGTTCACACTAGGTGATTGGACTAAAAATGAAACTGTTGAATTTGGAATTATTCAAAAAAAGCTATGCACATACATTTTAGTATTTCATTAGAATAAAATGACCTCGTACTAACATACACGCTTCAAAATGTGTGCGGATTTGTATTGACCTTTATTTGGGAAAACTTATCTCTCATTTCACAGTTCATACTTGCCGCCGGGGAAACTCAGTCTCTTGCGATTCCAACGCCACAATGGCACGTGTGGAAATTTTAAATAATAAAAATTGAGTAACGGGAGTGCTAAGGAGAGAAGACTAACAAAAGAATACACAAAATTTCTTCTGGCCAGCGCTGCGTAGATTTGCTATGGAAATAACATTTACAATAGTCTCCTCGCAGCAAGACGTTTGCAGATGAAATATTGTACAGTGTATGTGCCAAATCGCTTTAGCTGTAGAAAGTACACGTTCCATATGAATAGGTCGAAATCGACAGAAAGAGAAGGTTAGAAACAAACTTTTATTACTAGTTAAATTTAAACAAAGAAATCAGAGCATATAATAGGAGTGAATGATAATGAGTGGGGTGAAGCGTTTCTCCGTCCATCCATGCATCCGAGTGGGCGGACGAACAGGGACGCGGATGGACGGAAGTACTGAAGGACGGACAGAAGCACGCATGTACAGATGAATGCACGGATAAACTCACGGACAGACTCATAGAAGCACAGACAGAAGCATGAACGGACAGACAGACAGACAGACAGAAGCATGGATGTAAGGACGGAAGCACCAACAAATGGACGGACGCGCAAATGCAAGAACGCACGGACGTATGAATGGACGCATAGCCCCACTCATCAAGCATGTAAGAAGTAAGCATATAAGCATATCACTGCGTGGATATGCTTTCATGCTTACTTCTGATCACATGTGTGATGAGCATACGCTTAAATACCGTACTCGTGAGAGCACCATAACATCCTTTCATAGTGGCAAGCATTAGCAATGGATACGGAATATTGAACTCAAGGTTCCCCGAGCTTGCAGTATATACCACAAAGAAAGGGGATAACACTGGCCTCGCTCTATTGCACAGGAAAGCGTTGTTGATGCAGGTTAGAAACTGCGTTCTCTATAAGCGTGCATAGCAGGCAGGCTTATAGGGAATGCAGAAAGCCCTATGACTACTCGAGATATTGTTCAAAACTGAGTTACCAAAATGGAAGTGACAAAATAAAATTCGGACTTACTGCGACGATGCATCGCTGTGATGCAGACGCCGAACAGCCTCTACTTCACTATGGCCAAATAAAAAAGTGCGCTAATGAACGCTCGATTCTCGCGCCATGGCAGCGCATCAGTCATCTCTCGTGCCACCTGACAATTGCGATGAAATACGTGTGAGCAGACACATTTTTACGCATTAGGAAATTCATTGGCACTGGAACGGCGACTCGGAGCTTAAACGATCTTCATTAGCGTGTTTAATATGAGACAGTGGTTGGTCGTGACCACTGCCTGTCGAACACGAACGATGCACTTTGCAGCAGCATACGGTCTCGTACACCTCGTTCAGTATATACGGTTAGCGACCCGAAGTTCTCCCTTTTCGTCTCTTGAAAAAGAAGTTCGTTTTCAACTTTACGCATTGCCCACATGTGTGATGCGTTATGATGAGTCTACACGGAAAGCTAGTGTCGCGACTAAAGTATCTTGAGTTTACACATGCCGCAAAGTGCAGTTCACACAAATGAGCACGAATGAAGCACTTGGAAAGCTGTAAACCCTTTGTGTTTTCTCTTCATCATTAGTGTAAAAGTGGCAGTGTGGATTAGAGCGTCCATTATCGATGACTCAACAGGTAAACCCACGGGGATAGAGGACCCTTCCCCCTTCGCATTGGCTTTTGTCTGCCTGTTTCTAAAAAAATTGTGGCTACTGGCTTCCCTATAATGAACGCATATCTACTCAAAATGCAACGTTGGTCCAACTAACAACGATTGACTCAAAGCAATAAAAATTCTATATAGGCCGGTATTCCTTCACATGGCACCAACTTCCAGAAAGAATGGGACCTGTCGTACGGTAATTTTTGTTTTGATGAGCCCTTATGACATCGCACTTTCCGTTTTGATTGACGCATTTAGTGTGGTGTCATGTACTAAGCGCTTAGTTTTCATATCTTGTGGCCTATAAACGGGACTTGATTCGAAAGTAAAGTTTCCGTCGAACAAGAATGCTCCTTAAACGTTGCCAGATTTCGCCAACCCTCCAATAAAATTCTACTTACTCTGATGAACTGTAAGACCTTGTTTAACTCACTTTACTTCATTTTTGCAGCTAAAACGACATTTTTACAGCAAAAGCAGTTATGAAATCAAAACTGGGGTCTCGCGCAGTGCCGTAGTTGTCCGCTGCCGCCACTGTCGCCGGTGTCTGTAACCACATCACATGAAATTTGCAAAAGAAGCCTAGTACCAATGTTACAGTTAGGCTCGAGCCAGGGTCAGCTGTGTGCCAGCCCAGTTTTCTACCTCTGAGCCACGCCGGTGCTTGGGACTTGTCGCAAATTTGTCTTAGGCAGGCTTAATGTCTGGAAAGCAATCACGTTATTACGACTTCTAAAGCGTTTTAAAACAGCGAAAGAACAAGCAGTCGTCGCATGATGTGCATAGCGTAACGAGTGGGTCGTCCAATACTCCAACCCATTATAAACTTGTTTTTGTTCAGCCATGAGGTGTAGCGCGTACCCATTTCAGACATAATTCCTCATCATCGTCAGCTACTGCTTGAACAATTGGCACAAAATTCCTCGCAATAGTTTGGCGGATACCACGCTTCTCAAAAGAATGACGAGAAATAGCATAACGAATGCCGCCCTAATACCCAATAATTTTTAATATTAGTACCGTAGTGGGCATCAAGCAACTGCGCTTGCAGTAGTTACCCAAAGAGTGTGTGGAAAAGGCTCTGAAAGACCGCTCTTTTATAGCTTTCGCTGTGACTGTGCTGCGCCTTCCGCGCAGGCCTGGTGTTTTTTTTTTTCAACACCGCTTGTCCCACTGAGTTGTGTCACTCAGTCATGAGATTCCATCTTGAACCGCAACTGATGCTGTTAGAGGGCTGATGCATTATTTGTTGGTTGTTGTTTTCTTTGGCCCTCTCATTCCAGCGTTAACGACGCGCTATAGAAATAAGTGCACAAGCGGTTCAAGCGCACCGTTTTATGTTTGAAGGCATTTATAGTTCAGGAAAATGAACGGAATAGTAATTATGACAACGAGCGCATAGATATAGCATATAATAATAACAATGCTTTGCCAATGGAGTGCCATCAGGATAGCCCAGCTTCACTTAGCTGAAGCATCCTTGCAAAGCACACGTTGTTTGTAACTGTACAGCGTTTTTGTTATCAACTTCATCACTGGGGATTCGTCGTTGGCAAAAAAAAAACTACTTAGTCCGAATTCCAAAGGTTGATTTCAGAAAAATCTGCTCACGGCATCCAGTAAATGCCGAAACTTTTACGCCTTTATTCCTCTTTTTGTGTGTGCATATTACAAACAGGACAGCGTCTAGTAATTTGCTTGAGTTTCTTCTATTCGTTCTCTCACTTTATCGTGCGCGGAGAATCATTCGCCGTTGGATCGAAATGCGCGAAACTCAAAGCCAGCCTTTCAGGGGTGCCGGATTCCATCAATGGCTTTCATGCGTGCGTGCAACTCTCCCGTCTTAGCGAAGGTCATTGCACCCGGCGCCCATTTCAAACTCTTTAATGGAAAACGAGCTGTCCGTAGCCGCCTTCTCGAATCCATCAAGTCAAAGATTGGGCTAGAAAACTGTGCCGGCGAGACGCCGCGTGCTCGGGTGCAAGGCTCTTCTCCGAATCAATAGCGTAGCCTGTCCGAGTTTTCAGCTCACGCTTGAAAGCGTTTTCGCTAAGACACTTGCCTAAGCTAAGCATGGGCTGCGGCTGCAAGGATGAAATGTAGCTTGCCAGACACTTCACATAACTAATGTTCAAACGAATCAAAGCTACAATCAGTCGTATATTGTGATATATTAAGACAATGTCTGACTTGTGAGTTTAACTATCGTAGAAAGTGACTTTGACCGGGAAAATGCCTCAAGAAAATGGCTCCGCATTATTTTTTTCAGAACTCTTGGTATCCGCACTTTACTGCGTACAAAGCAATTTTCACATTAGTAGTGTACTTACATGTGGTCATCAGGACTAACTAATCTAGGTGACGTAAAAAGCAATAGCTTTCTTGACAATTTTTCGCACTGATGCACTGCGTAAACAGGCAAGTAGCACCTTAAAAAATGTCTGTATTTGTTATCTTGTGACTACGCTTGCCCAAGCATGCATTACACTGTCATAATTATCACATACAATTTCAGTTAATGTCTGTTAAAAGTAGTGAATGTTTGTAAAAAGACACTTCAGAGAATCTTACCTATTTTGGCGTATACCATTGTCACCTGCAATACGAGCAAGAACGCCGAACCTTTATCGAAAGAAGTAAGAGCAAGATGGGGTGTGGCGGAACGTTGGATAAATACAGACGAGTTCTTTTCTCGGGCTGTAAGAAAAGCCTCCACTATATGGGAGCTCGCTGAACGCGCAAACTTTAGACAGGGGCGAAAATGCTGAAGCACACGCAAAAACATACAGTACAATGGCGTTGCAAAAGGTGCAGCTTTTATTATTTAGCTTGTTTGGGCAATTTTAGGCTTCTTTTCGAAGTCATGGTTGCATTAGTGGCCACATAAATTAACGCGAAGGCGTAATGCTACTGAACCGCATCTGTGCGACGTGCTTAAAATCTCTTGAAGTATTGCTACTGCTGCCAAGAAAGGAGTGCGGTAACCCAATCAGTTCAAACCCAACAAAATGAAAAAGAATGTGAGTACCCTTTTTTTGACACATAAAATTATTTATCTCAAAACACATGCTTATGCTACGGCATTTTACGCGTGAACCTGTTTAAAGATTTCCATTGCTAGTGTGATGATGTTTTTGAGGCCTTGTGTTAAGTAATTCATTTATTTCAGTCTCGGTTTCTGTCATGTTATCAAACTGCAAGGTCGTTGTTCCCCATTTAGTTGCCTTGTTTTCGTGTAGCCATTCGATGTTTAAAAAACATTATCCTTGTATTTTGTGAAAGCTTTCTTTTCTACCTAAATAAGGAATAGCGAAAAGTGGCACTATGACGGAATGAATTGGTAGTTGATGCTTCTTTTTACAATTGAGAGCAAAACTAGGTTTCTATTCAGTTGTATGGCTTTCACTGTAAAATGTGTATTTTTGGAAATCCCAGCATAATGATGAAATATTGCGAGCATGCTTAAACGAAAGAAAAATAGTGAATACCTCCTGTGCTAGTTGCATGACATTTTGTTTCATAAGCAATACATAAAAAAAACGTTCGACATTTACACTGCGAGGCAAATGTCGAATTTTAACGTGCGTCGTTGCAACGCATCAAACGGCTTTAAAACGGCGTTACTACATCTGTATGACTACGAAACAAACCAACGGAAGTAACACGATACATCCAGAACTGGATGTGTTTTCTCTCTTCTCCGTTTTCTCTCTTCTCTCTTCTCTCTTCTCTTTTTTGTTAGTGAGTCCTATTGAAGGTATCAATAGGCATCATGCCGAAAGGCTGCTCAACCTAATTTACACCGAAATTTTCTTGTCTTCCCATGACCTGTAGTGAAAAATAACGACAGGTCACAACATTACAATCATGACAGGCATGTCTAATATACCAAACTTCAGACGGTATTGTCTTGACGCTTATGGGGCAAGTTTATTTAGCTTAACGGAAAACAAGAGTAGTAAGGCATCACTTAGTTGAGTGGCAAAAAAGAAGGAGGGTTGTGAAAATATTCATGGTGGTGCATGTAATTATAATATTTCTACCGCTTTTTATTACACATTCTTGGTGTTTTCATGGCTGTTACATTAGTCTAATATTTATATAGCGATGTTGGCATGACATGACATAGATGTGTGAAGAACATAAATGGCAGGTGGTAAGAGAAAATTATTGGCATGCATGGTATATGCCTCATAATTTGCACGACACGGTCTGGTGCACTCTGCCTTGTGTCCTTATTGTTATCTGCACCCTTATCTTGCTTAATTGTTTATAGCATCAAGCAGCCCTGGTCCATATAGAGGCATCACCGCCATTTAACTTTTATTGCTATCTATAGTGTGCCGGCATTCAATATATGCACTTTAGTGCATATTTCTGTGTTTTTCTTCAAAAAAATTAGGTTTCTGTGAATGAAAAGTTAAAAAACTTGAAAATACCGAAGCGAAATTCAGCTCTGGATAGTACTGTTGTTTTTTTTTTTTAGCGGCACCCGCATTGATGTCATTTGTATAGGAACGCTTTCTCCTTGGCCGAGCAAAAGCAAACGACGACCGGGTCAGAGATTTATTCTAAACACAATCAAATCATTTGCTTGTCATATATCATACGTCCCATAACTGTCACTTTCAGTCTCTCAAACGGGCGATTAGAGCGTTCGAAGACTGGGTATTCAAGTGACATTTGTCGGTGCGGAGTCGGTCAAAACTGCAAGGCCTTGACAAACGATGGAAAAGACGCAGCATCTTGGTGACATCGGTAGGGAATATAGATGCTGATGTTGCATATCTCTGCATCCTTCGTGACATATAGAGCGCCCTCCGTTTGAACATTGTGTTCAACCAGTTTCATTGTTCGAAACCAGGACAGAGTGTCAGGAGAATGGCATCATAAAAAAATATATCGCCATACTTTGCAGCCGTTAATTTACCAGAGCGCTCAACTGCCTAGAAAACCAGTATGAAAATAAGAATATGGCGAACAAGCGCAAGGCCGAGCAGCAACTTTTAAAGGTCTACAATAAAACTTGGGCTGTAAGTCAACAGCTGTACCACGCAAAAAACAAAAAAAAATACACAATAAAACAAAAAGTAATGATAAAAGAAAAAAACGTACATAAAAATCCCAGCAGGGTGTTACATAATGTGAATTCTGCTATTGCTTTCAATGTGTATCTGAAAAAAAAGTGTCGCAATCAAGGATTATTAGCGAGAATGTGCTTTTTCTTGTGCGATTACATATGCTCACGTTCGCGCATAATGTGCAGTTTAGTGGGCAATCAAGCGCATCCAAGGAATAATTTTAGAGGATGTTGGTGGCTTTCCGAACACAAAAAAGCCATAAATTCTCAAATAGAAACCAATCAGAGCAAGTAACTAAAACCAGGACATGAAGCAGGTCTATAGGACCTCAGGCGAGGACACTGGAACATGATTTCTGTCTCCATAAGTGTTACTTTTTTTTATACCACTTGCGAGTTCAAAATATTAAATGTTCGTGATTTTTTATTCGGGGCATGCAGCATGAATATAGAACATGAAACATCGCTGTGCGAATTCAGCAATGTTTCTACAGCCATATTATTTCAGTAATCGCAGAAACTTTTCTCAATGTGCACACTACAAGTAAGCGCAATAAAACAAGGATACAGATGACAAAAACAGGGCATTTCGTATCACAGGGGCAATGACTTCGTTGACCGAGACGCGTAAAGCGAAACAAAGTATAGCCTTTCGGAAGACATCACTACCAAATCCTGCGCATACAGATGTCCAAGCGTGCGCGTTGAAATGTCACTTAGATCTCGCAAAATGTGGGTTACTTGGACGGTGCAGGCACGGGAGCGCTGGTGCAAATTCGATAAGACCAAACTGGCCGAGAAGACTTAAACCATAAGCGTTGTGATTCACCGTTGTCTCAGCGAACACTGCCACCATTGCCTCCGGTCTTTCAACCTCTCTCTTTGCTTATCTAGCTGCTTGGCGAGGTTATTCTTTCTCAAAGTTTATTGATATGTATAAAGAAGAAGAAATGGTATAAAATAAAAAAAAACGTTATAACGTCTGCAGCTACTGTATCGCACCAGAGTACAAGACAAAGACAAAAGTCAAGTCTAGAATTTCGCGTGACACACTGTCTGTCTATATCGAGAGCCCAAAAAGTAAGCAGTAAGCTTTTGGGCAGTTGCACTTGGAATTTGCAATATTGCGATGTCCCGCCAGAGTATGACCAATCACCCGACACCTTTCTGCCAAAGCAAAAACACGTGTGAGACACACTGCTGCATCACAGCAAGCACGTCCGATGCATGGGGAGCTTCTCTCTATAGGGTAATATTATTCGTTCTACCGTATGCTACGTTCTTGTGATCACCGCAGTTACTTTTTTGTATGAAAAGGAAAATTACCCATTCCTATTTTGGTATCCGTGGTTTGTTATGCCTCACTGCTAAGATGGCGTTCACAAGAATGATAAGTGTAGAACTCGGGTCCACATGTGAAAGTTGTTCTTTATGAGATACCTGCACCAAAAGAATTAGATGAGAAAACTGTGACATAAACTTGATATCCCTATAGATGCAACGCCTTGAAATTGAGCCTGCCTGAAAATGTGTACTGACTAAAATTGGAAGTGGCGCATAAATTGGAAGCTTAAATAAACTAAGAAAACCTCTAGTTAACGAGAGGGCATCCTGCTTGCATAGTTTTCATAAATTAACATCTCATCCGATCCGGCAATCGACTTTCATTACTGTAGAATTTGTTCTTTATTCTGCATGTCACGATACTTCTTCGGCTCAAAGAGCTTGCTACTATAAAAAATACAGGTAAATCAGGCGCTAGTGAGAATTCCGGGTTCTAGTCGTCGCACGTCTGCAGCCATAGAAACAATGAAAATTACAGCCTTCGGATATGCGTCGGACAAAATTTTCTAGAGATTCACAGCCCTTGTTTCACGAGCCTATGGCAAACTTCTGAAGAATCACCTAATTCATAGTGGCTTGATCATTCGTATGTAGAACGTGCTGCAGAAAGTGTGCGTTACCATTGGATTGAATTAAAGCCTGAGCAGACTGAATTCTGAGAATCTGCACTGCTAAGTAATAAAGTTCCTGATTTCGCTTTCCTAATGAAGAATATTTTCAATTAATTATTATTGCGATATCAAATATATGAACACTATCGGCTGAATTTCACCGCCAGCGTCGGCGTCGATGTCATGCACCGTATATGTATACGTATCTATACACATGAAAATGCAAGAAAGGAAAAATCTAAGAAAAAAGACTCCGGCGCGCGAAATTCAACGCGGGACCTCCGCGTCGTGAATGCGATTCGTTAACGGCTGAGCCATCGAGAAGTACCTATTTCAACGGAGAGCTATTCATATCTACCACTTACCGCTGTTGGCGGGCATCTAGGGGGGGGGGGGCGGCTATCGTGTTTTCAGCAGTATTAGCAAGATGGCGAAGTGAGCGCTCTGCGGATCTCATCTCTCACACGTACTTTGGCCCGCGTAGAGAATAAGGGGGTGGATGTAGGCTCGATCGCCTGCCGTATGTTTCAGAATGACCAGAGAGACTACAGAACCGATACGTCTTCGGTTTATTGTTGACAGAACGAGAATAAAAAAATAAACAGAGCGTGCCCCTCGCCAATTCTTCTTCCTCACCTCCGAGCTCTATCTTCAATCTGTTTTCTACATCTTCCCGCCCGCCAGATTCAACCGAAGCAACCTTCGAGCGAATACAACAGTTGAATCGGCCTCTTGACTAATTTGCCTTCAGGTTTACGCAGCAAGCATGTTTTCACTAGTCCATCCTTGCCTGTAAAAATCTTTTCGACCTTGCAGAGTTTCCACTGAGTTCTTTTGCGTGCTTCTTCAAGCAGAAGTACATCTCCTTCTTGTACATTTGTGTGACGCTCTATTTTACTACTGGCATTCTTAAGCTCCCTCAGGTACTCTTTTTTCCATCTGGTCCACCATGTTATCAATGCCTGTTTTCTTGCACTACAGTAATTCAGCAAACTGTATTCTCCGAGTCTGTTTTCTTCCTGCTAGTTCATTGCTTGCTTGCCTCCTATAACGTATGCCGGTGTGATGGGTTGTGGCTCGTTAGGATCATCATACACATAAGAGGCTGGTTATTAATTACTCCTTCTGCTTCAACAACAACAGTCCGTAATTTTTCTTCGTACAAAAGTCGAGCACCTATAGTTTTTGCCATGGATGTCCTAAAGCTTTTGATTAGTCTTTCATGAAATCCTCCCCACCATTGATATAACTCTACAATAAACTTCCATTTTATTTTCAGGTTACTGGTATACTGTTCCATCCTTTCATCTTTCATCTTTAATATCTTATTCATCTCTTCCTCAGATTTCTTGAACGCTCTTGCATTAACACTGTAAATTGTTGTACACAATCCTCTTCTAGCTACGAATCTTCGGAATGCTTGTATAAACGCTTCTGATGACATCCTCTTGACCAACTCCAGTTGTATGGCTCTTGTTACTGCACACGTAAATATCACAATGTAAAACTTTGTCATTTTTTGCCTTTCTCCTCTCGAAGATTTAGCGGTCCAGCAAAGTCTATACCAACTGTGTCGAATGGCCTCGTCTGTGTTATCCTGTCACCTGGTAGGGGTGAAATTTCTTGTGCCATTGATCTAAAAATAAATCTTCTACATGTGATGCATTTCTTTATCACATATTTCACCATCTGTCGGGCACGCGTAATCCAAAACTTCGTTCTTAGATGTGTCAATGTTGCCGCAACGCCACCGTGCATTGTTACTTGATGCGCGTTCCGAACTAGGAGTTCTGAAAAGTAACTTTCTCTTGGTAAAATAATAGGATGCGTCTCATCAAAGCTCAAATCACTCAACCGAAGCCTCCCTTTTACTCTTAGGACACCTTGATCACCTTCGAAGATGTTCGTGCCGTACAGATACATGTTGTCATATATTCGTGTCACTGCATTTTGTAGCGTTTTCTGCTCCTGCTTTATCAGCACAAACTCTGCCTTGTCCAATTTTCCTGCGAGCGAACTTGTTTTCCTTTCTTTTCGTTGGTTTCCTATATAACGCATCACCCACGCGGTAACTCGTAACGCTTTCTTGTATGATCCGAACCTGTTCACATCAATTATCTTTTCTTGACTCGTAGTGTTAGTTAAGCTTGCCACGGTCTTTTCTTCATCTTTGTTGTCATCACTGTCCGGTTCTTGCGTGATGCCATAGTCAGACCTTTGTTTTTCATTCTTGATCCACGTGGGGCCTTTCCATCATATATCAGTGTTCAGCAAACGTTTCATCTTCATCCCCCTTGTCATCAAATCCGCAGAATTTTGATCTCTTTTAACATAAACTCGTAGACTCTCGTTGGACTTGCTCTGGATTTCTGCGGCGCGGTTGTGAACAAAGAGATCTTTTGTCTTGTTTGACTTTATCCAGCATTATACCATTTAAGAGTTAGTCCAGAATTTCACACTAGTTTTCTGATGAAATTCTCAGTGATATGACTGGCCAATCTGACTGATATTGTGGCAGCCAACAACTCCATTCTTGATAGTGTAATCTTTTTGATTGCAGCGACTCTACCTTTTGCAATGATTAAATTGGCTTCATTGCTTCAATCGGAGTATTTCGTTACAATGTACGGTGCTGCTCCATAGGCCGTTGGACTTGCATCAGAGAACACGTGTAGAGTCGATACTTTCACTTCAGCTTGCCTCTTGTCATAGCATCTGTTAACGGTGAAGTCATCTAAGCGCTGAAGCTCCTCCGACCAGTTCTTTCAAGCTGATTGATGCTGGCTTGGTAACTGGTCGTCCCATTTCAGTTTATCCTTCCATGGTAGCCGCACTTGGTATCTTCCTGTCTTGAACTCCATCGTTTGTAGTGCGTACTCTAGCACATGTTGATCGCTCATCTTTGTTGCTGTTTTCTCCTTGATGCCCATGTTTTCCAACTCCCAGAATCGCTGAAGTTCGTCCACAGTCGTGTCCGACTTGGCACTGAAATCGAGTACCATAACCGTCGATGATTTTGTTGGCACACAATGAAGTCCTACAGGACCTTGGACCGTCCGTCCCAACATCGTTTCTATTGCCATTACTTTTGGATGGACCTCGCGAATGCGATTAGTGACTACGCTCCAGTAACAATCTCCTCCAATTAATATCAAAGTTTTCATATTTTTCTTTCTTTGTCCGTCTTCTCACTGTCATCAGCCAAACCAATTCCCATCGATCTCACTCTTTCGTGTATTGTCCACGGTGGCGATGGTAGCACGTCACAGGATATAACTTCTTTCTCCAGCGCCTCAATCGTCACTCGCTCCGATGTGGGGTCCTTGCTCACGCTGACCTCGCCGACTTTCATGTCTAGTTCCATTCCTCCTCCTCCAAATGATCCTACGATAATCCTTTCGGCTCGTTTTACCTTGCACGCTAGTTTTCTTGACAGCCTTTTGAGGATGAACGTCCTCTGGCTCCCATTGTCCAGCAGAATCCGTGCGTAGCACCCGCTTTCTTTTCCCTCCATCCACGGAAAGGCTGTCTGCAGTAGTATGCACTTGTGTTGATCAGAATGCTGTGCGTGCATGTTGCAGGACTTGTTGGTGTCTAACCGGTCAGGTTGCACGCTTTTACGCACTTGCTCAACATCATCCCCACTGTGCTTCTGTGCTGAATTTTCTGCAGGCGTACCTGGTCGACACATGGACGTCGCGTGCCTTCCCTTGCATGTTTTGCAGTGTAAGTTAGCGCGGCATATCTTCACCATGGGGTGAGGTCTGGTTCATCTGAAGCACCTTCGCTCCCGTTACAAGGCTTCTTTCTTCTGTTGCATAGTAATGCTTCCTCTGCAATCCTCCGTGTAGTGTCCAGTCATCTTACAGAAGATGCATTTCTTAATCGATGTGCTTTGAAGCGTAGATGTTCTAGTTTGCCTAATACTGTGCGGTGACTGGGTCACGTCGTATTTGTCCTCTCGAGTTTCCTCTCTGCTGCGTATATATAGCTTTAAAAACTCCATAATTTCTTTCAAACTACTCGGGCTGTCTCTTGACACTGAGTTCTATTTCGTAGTTGCTGGTGTGTTGTCACCTTTCCCTATCGCTTTCATCTTCATCTCAATCTTCATACCTACCGGTAGCGCAGATTTTACAACAGGAGCTATCACCGTGGCGTAACCACCCATTTCCACTACTAATGGCTGCAATGATCGTGTGTTCGATTGCAACTTTCGAAGAGTTTCTTCAACCCATTTACATCTTTAGAACTTTTCACTGCTTCCACGTTTGCTAGCTCTTTTATGTAGGTCTCTCTTAAATGATCTTGTCGTACGAATGGTTCTTTCAAAAGAGCGACTCCATGCTCGTAATTCTGATCAGAAAACTGCAAACCTTCTATGAGGGACGCAGCCTTCCCGCTCGGAGACGCAAAAATTAAATTTTTGATTCTTCGGCATGTTCACTCTGTTATGCACCATTGTCTCGAACTGATGCCAAAACCTTGGCCATGCTGTTTCTTGCCAATCGAACTTGATCATCTCAAGTCGTGGCAAATTAACAAGCTCTTGCAACTCTGAGATTTGGTACCTTGCACTGAGCTTGCCTGTTCTCTGACTATTCTCGTAGTCAGTTGCGTCGCTTGTTCTAACTCACGTAATTGCTCCTCCATTTTTGTAGTTGCAGCGACGATCTTCATCTCATAATGCGAAACTCTTTCGAATTCTGCCTCCGCGTCGTCTTATTCAATGAACGGTTCAATCTGTTCGTTAACTTGACTTAGCGTCTGTAACATGCTCTTCATCTGGTTTAGAAGCGTCATAAGTTGCGCTCTATAAGCGTCTTCTTCTATCTTCTTATTGATTCCTCTCGTAAGCGTTGTGACATTTGCTCGAAGCGTCTTCCGCCTCTTTGATAGGACTTCATTATTCATGCTTAAAACGTGTTGAAAGAGCTCTTGCCTGTGTTTGTGCGTCTCCAACAGTCATTGGTCGTGATCCTTCTCTCGACGGTTCGTCTTTGAGCCAGATACTGCTGCTTCGTTCTTCAAGCCGTTGTTGCGAAGGGGGTTGAAGTCTGCGCCTGTCCTCAGATCTCCTGGTCGCAGCACCATGTTTCAGAAGGACGAGAGAGACCGCAGAAGCGATACGTCTTTGTTGGGGCACGGGGCACGCGGGGCACATTTCGTTCTGCTTGCCATTCTGCACGTGACCTTCCAATATCTTGCTATCAAAGTCATTGCTTCGCTTTGCGGCAAAGCTGGACTTTTTTTTTTACTGAGAAAACCCTAATAGTCCCGAAAGCATTGAGTAATGGAGATTACAGTGACTCACACTGAACAACGTGAAAATGCATCATAAATTAGCAACAAAATACTTCGTAGCAACGTTATCATTGCAATAAGTCATCGTAATTTAACAGCACACGAAGACCATGTTAAGCACACCATTCAAGGACAAGGCTGATTCCCTATAAACGAATTGGTGTAGCACAAAATCGAAGCGCGTCTTAATAGATATAGTTGAAGGTTTATTTCGAAGTGTTTCAGCTACCGTAACAAATTACAAAATCAGGTTAGGAACGTTGAGCAGCTCGAAACTTGCAGCGCACACCTCTAGCAGAAAGTACGCATGAAACTATCATACACAGGACAAGCGCGCAACAACTGCCATAGCTCCACACTTAAATTGCGCTATTCAAACGGAAAGAAAGACGCACGAAATGACCGCACGAGATACAAAGGACAAGCGTAAACAACTGTCACAATCCCCACCGCGGTGGTCTAGTGGCTAACGTACTCGGCTGCTGAACCGCAGGTCGCGGGATCAAATCCAGGCTGTGGCGGCTGCATTTCCGATGGAGGCGGAATTGTTGTAGGCCATGTGCTTAGATTTGGGTGCACGTTAAAGAACCCCAGGTGGACGAAATATTCGGAGCCCTCCACTACGGCGTCTCTCAATCATATGGTGGTTTTGGGACGTTAAACCCCACATATCAATAAATCAAAATTAACAACTGTCACAACTCTTCCTGCGTCGTGTGTCAGCAGCTTGCTCTTTTTATAAACGCGACCATGGCAGCATGCAAAGTGACCTTCACCCTATTCCGAATTACGAGTCCGATAAGTGACTGCTCAGAAGAGACCAAGCTCCGCGAAGGTGGCTCTTCGTGGTGATGAGGACCTTCAGAGCACGACCAACTCTAGGGAGCCTTCATTGGCACGCGTCTCCGTGTTTCAGGGTGGTGTCAGCCTTCCACCCGCTAAAACACAATGTTGCCAGTACCGGTTTCCATAGCAACAACCCTATTGGAAAAATTGCCATGGTGGATACTGGAAAACATGGTGGGCGTAGTGGAAATAATGGTGGGCATGGTGGAAATAATAGTGGGCATGGTGGAAATTATGATGTCTATGGTGGGACGTAGTGGAAAATATGGTGGTTATGCCGGGACATACTGGGTGGTATGGTGTACAGATGATGGGTAAAGTGGAAATGATGGTGGAAAGCAGAGGCTAGATAGTGGGCAATAATGGGACACTCTGCCCACCATTGCGATAATGCTGGGAAGCCCTAAGCATATGGCGGGTGGTGCTTATTATGGTGGGCTACATGGTGTACCAAGCTGAGAAACTCTTCCCACCATTGCGATAATGCTGGGAAGCACTAAGCAGATGATGGGTGCTGCTTGTTATGGTAGGCCACATGGTGTACCAAGCTGAGAAGCTCTGCCCACCATCGCGATAATGCTGGGAAGCAGTAAGCAGATGATGGGTGGGCTTATAATGGCGGGCAAATTATATAGTGTATCAAGCTGGGATCTGTACACTACATGTTCTACCATCATGATTTCCACCAAATGTTAGGCCTACTGACCGAGCCCGTACAATTGTGTTATCCGTGCTTCCGGGTTTCAGAATACACGATTACGACGATTAAGTATCACAATACAGCGCAGCCATATGGCATCAAATAACCTAAATGAAGCATTTTTAATTGTGTATGGTGTTCGCTCAAGAAGCAACAAACATCGATGTGACGTGATTAAAGCACTCCCAGAGAACGTAATTAAGTGTCTTCATACCGACAGCCGCCGGTCGCACTCGCCGGCACTTCTCTAGCTTTTGTACGAGAACTCAGACGTGGCAATTCGTGTGCTTGGTGAACCATTATGATAGCGTAATGTTTCCGGTACACTGCATTCGTTTTGGCCAAGCCGTTATGTAGTTGTTGCTTTAGCGAAAGAGCTACAGCTTTGCGCTGGCGCGACCGCCCTCTACATTGCGCGAAAAGCATCCCAATACTCAATCGAATAAATCAGGTGGGCGTATCTATGAAATGAGCCTAGAAGCGTCATAAAGCGTGAGCAGATGTCGCCCTTTAGAACGAGCGCGAAACGGATATTAAACTTGGCAGACCCTGCCGGTAAACTGTTGCTGCTCCCCAGTCCACTTGGTTTTTTATTCCTTGAAGTTGTGAATTGTAAAAAAGAAATAGCACTAGTGCCAATAACATAGTGGCAATCGTTACAGGCCGCAGTTGCTTGTGTTTAATAAATGTGCAATTTTTAGTAGCAGGTGTAGATCTTGTCTATGTTGTGTACACGATAAACATAACTTAAGTTGAACATTAAGTTTGTATGCCAACTAAGTATATAACACGCAATCACCGTCATGTTGGTGTTGCGCAGTGGATTCTGCTTCTGGTCACCGACGCGTGCGGACGCAGGATGGCAGGCTCCTCAAGAGCTGTTACAGCGGCCGACGCTGGCCGCGGTTTCTCGTGCACATCGCTTCCCAAGGACTACCGTTTAATTCTGCCACCACTGCCCACAGGAGAAGGACTCAGACGCACGCTGGTTCTGCACTGCGACATCGCAGCGCGTCCGTACGGGATTAATGACTTCCGAAAGCCGCTCAAGGAACTAGGCATCATTCAAGAGGTAAGCGGCATAGGAGCGTATCAGATGTCGCACGTCTGGCTTCTTAACATGAAGACAGATGAAGCCAAGAAGATTGTTCTGGACGCTGGCCTACTCTCCGTGAAAGACCGGCCCTGCGTCGTCGTCGACCCAGAAAGGCAAGAGGTGCGTCTCAAGTTGCATTGGGTAGCCTTTGACGTCAACGCAGAGACTGTACGGCGTGCTTTCCGGGAGTACGGTGAAGTGAAAGAAGTTATCAGCGACAAGTGGAGAGACGAAGACTTCGAAGGAGTTGAGTCAACCACAAGATTCGTTCGGCTACTACTTAAAGAAGGCGTTACTACGGATCGCATACCTCACCAGATGCGTCTCGGAAGCGGCATGGCACCGGTGGTCGTGCCAGGAAGAGCACCGCTGTGCCTGCGTTGCCGGAACACGGGACACATTCGTCGCGACTGCAGGGTGCCCAAGTGCGCTGGTTGTCGCGCTTTTGGGCATGAGCAGGCGGACTGTACTCGTTCCTATGCCAGTGCAGCAAGTCGAGCAACAAATGCCGACCACAGTGAATTGCTCATGGATGAAGAGGAAGCAGAGAAGGCCGCGGCGTCGAAGGCAGGAGAGGAGGCGTCTCATGCAGTGGCGACCAGCGAGGAAAAGACGGAGACACCTAAGCAAGACACAGGCACAGATGAAAATATGGTTGTGGGCACTCCAACGCAACGGCGTTCGACTCAAATGGAAAACCAGCACAAGGCTGAACCAGTCATCAGGTCCGACGCTACTTCGGACATAGATACAGTTGAAGCTACGCCAGTAAAGCGACGCCTGAATGAGGGAGACGCGGCGTCCCAGCAGCGTCTGACCCAGGAAGATCAAGGGCAGTGGCGAGTGACTGGCTCCAAAAAGTCTCGGGGTGCTGGCCGCCTGCGTTCGTCGTCGCTTTCACGCGGCGGCGACTGGACGACGCCTTGAGCGTCGGCCGGACAGTTGTTTAGGTGTTGGTAAGGTAAGCGTCTTTCGCTCGGCTTTCTCTCATCACGATGGCGACGATTAGATTGGCGACGCTAAATGTACGTGGGCTTTCTGCCAAACGGCGGCAAAACCAGCTTTACCGCCTGATTATAGAACAAGATCTGGACATCGTCGCTGTACAGAAAACTAAAGTAGAGAGTGAAGAGCACGCTGAGCGAATGGTGCAGCCTTTCACGAGAGTGTTTGATGTGTGCGTTTGTCACGCGGTGGTGCGTCTGCAGGTTGCCTCTTGTTAATTCGGCAGAGCCTTAATGCGAAAGTGGAGTCTGTAACTACCTGCGAGGCGGGTCGTTTTATTATATGTGATTTATCCCTACCAAGAGAAAAATGGAGAGTAATCTGTGTGTACGCACCCACTGTGATTCAAGAGTGAAAGGAGTTTTTTGAAAAACTTGATGTGTATTTAAAATGTGAACGTAAACTAATTTTGGCTGGGGATTTTAACTGCGTTTGTTCGAGTATAGATAAATCAAGTTCCAGGCCATACAGAGATTTAAGCACTGCCGTTCTAATTGATATGGTGGCGAAAGCTCAGCTAGAGGACGTGGGTGAATGTCTTTGCAGTGGAAAAGGGGTTATGTTTACCCACTTTCAGCGTTCAAGCCATGCTAGACTTGACAGAGTATATGTGTCTTCCGAAATCATTCCTTCGTGCCATGATTACAGAGTTACACCTGTTACGTTTAGTGATCCTTGTTTGGTTTCATTCTGAATGGGTAAACATAAAAGGAATATCGAACATTTCTCTTGGGACCTCTGGAAATTTAATGTAAAGCTACTAAAGGATGAAGAGTTTAATCGGATTTTTCTAGAGGGCATAGAAGACTTAGCAAATAGAACACTTGAATCCTGGGGACATAAGTGGGAAATATTTAAACAGACCATTAAACTGAAAGCACTTGAGAGAGCCAGTATCCTGAGACATGCTGAAAAAGAACTTGAAGTGCGTTTGCGTGAAAACTTGCAACAGTTAGTAGCGGATGAATGTACTCAGGCTGGAACATTTTCAGAGGAGATAAACATAACTAAACAGAAGCTAGAGTTGATAGACCAAGAAAGTTATCGTGGAGCATTGATTCGAGCTCGAGCAGAAAACTTGGTAGCGGGAGAAATGCCAACAAAACGAGCTCTAGGAGCTGAGAAGAGACATGCCTGTAAGAATGAAATAAGAGAAATAGAATATAAAGGAACAAGGTGCCATACGAAAGAAGCAATAGCCGGTGCTTTTTTCGAATATTACAAAGAGTTATTCACACCAACCAGTGTACACGCAGAACGTTTTAATAGCGATTTCATTTCATTAATGCCAAGACTTGATGACGAAAGAAAGAAAATTTTAGAATTGCCTATAACAGAGCGAGAAGTTGAAAAAGCAATTGATAAGTTAAACATTGGTAAGTCTCCAGGACCAGATGGCCTTAGTGCTGCAGTGTACAAGGAATTCAAACACGTAGTTTCACCTATTTTGAGGGAGGTATTTATAGAGGCTTTTAAGTGTAAACAACTTCCACCATCGTTTTTGCCAGCCCACACGGTCTTAATACCTAAAACAGAAGATCCCGCGAAGTTAAGAAGTGTTACTGCATATAGACCAATTAGCCTAACTAATCATGACTATAAAATATTGATGAAAATATTGGCCAGAAGACTCCAGACAGTTATGACAAAACTGATTGGGCCCCACCAAACTTGTGGCATAAAGGGAAGGAAAATAATGACCAACATAAACATAGCACGATCAATCCTAGAAAGTTGTGACGTTATGCATCTTAATGTTGCCATGCTTCAAATTGACCTCGAAAAGGCATTTGATCGCGTGCCGCACGACGTGCTCCTTTCATTACTTGAGCACATTAACGTAGGGAGTTTGATTAGCGAAGGAGTGCGCATGGCTTACACTGGATGCACGACGAGATTGGTATTAAATAAAACTGCGGGTGAGCGTATACCTGTGCTGCGGTCAGTGAGACAGGGGTGTCCACTACCGCCCCTGCTTTTTGCTATTTTCATTGAACCTTTCTGCTTAAGTGTAATTAATAACCCTGCAATAAGCGGCTTTAAACTGCATGAAGCTGAGGTTAGCCTCCTCGCATACGCAGACGACATTGCAGTTTTCTGTACAAATTATGAGAGTATAATGCATGCTGTAAATGCCGTGAAAACTTTTTGCCAGGCGAGTGGTAGTGCCGTGAACTGGGATAAGTGCCTTGGCTTCTGGCATGGGGAATGGGACGTCACGCCAAGAGTATTTCTAAACATTAAATGGCAGGAAACACCAGTGAAGTATTTAGGAGTGCCGCTGGAGTTCTATCATTACAGTGAACCGTATTGGAAAAAAAAAACACAGGCATTGCGCAATGATGTAGAAAAATGGAAAGGTTGGGGAATTTCGATATTCGCACGGGCCACAACATGCAACTTGTTTCTGGTGAGCAAGCTGTGGTACGTAATGCAGGTTTTGCACTGCAGTAGAATAAGTGTACAGAAAAAACACAGAGTATTTGCAATTTTCATATGGAGCTCTGTATTGGAAAGATCAAGCCGCACAAACCTTTTCAGAAAAGTTAGAGATGGTGGACTCGGATTAGTTCATTTGTACATTAGACAACTTGTCAATCGTTTCCTTTTTCTGCGTGATGTGGATGACCCCTTTTTGAGAACTGTTATACAACTAAGGTTATCTAGAGTGCTGCCGGGATTTCTCGTATCATCATCAAATATGCAAGGACCAATACAAGGGTATTTAAAAGAAGTTGTTTCGTCTTTCCGCTTTTTGTCAGTAAGATTTTCGTTAGAGTATCTGGCTGAAGTACCACGTAAAAAAATGTATAGAGACCTTGTCGATGTTTTACTGCCTGTTCCATTGTACCGTCAGCTATATTGTGCAGGCCCAGGACAGGATGTTCTGAAACGTGTTAAAAGAATGCTTGTAGCGCCAGGGGTCAAAACTTTTTTCTTTAAATTACGTACTGGTACCTTACCAGTTAAAACGTGGTTGCAGGATAAGGGAATATTCGTGCCATGGAGCACAAATTGCCACTTTTGTAATAAACCGGAAACAATTGAACACGTGTTTATAGATTGCTGGAGCGGGGTCTTTTTCTGGGATATACTGCAAAGAACCTTGAAAAAAGAATTACCGTTAAGTCCACATGGCATCCGTTTTCTTTCGGTTAAAAACGAGGCAGGTGTACCTTATGATATTATCATGCTTCTGGGCCTGCACAGTATATGGAAAACCCGATGTGCCTTTGAAAACGCGGATGTAGAAGTGCTAGCTGTGCGCCAATATTTTTGAAAATCTGTGTGCCATTTTCTTGAAATGCTGAAAAGCCAAGAGGATGTGCCAGACTGGATTGGGTGCATTGAGCAATTGTTACGAATGCCCAAGTATTGATTAATAGTCAGCCAAGAGCTGACGGTACCTCAATGAATTCTGTGGGTGTATTTTGTGACGCACTTGAATATGGACCAATATGTAAATATGTAAAATGTGAACAGTCATGATTTGCAAGGCACTAAAGAAAAAAAAATTGGTGTGGCGCAGTGGTTAGCGTCTTCGAATGGGAATCCGCAGGTTGCACGTTCGATCCTCCGTGGCGCCCAGTTTTTTTTTACGGGACGGGTGTTTTTTATACCGTTTTTATAGAATTCTTTTTTATTTTTTGTGGCAGCTCGTCACGGTGATTCTGACGTCTATTCGCGCTCAAGTGTTGCCGGCACTGCAGCACCCACCATACCCACCATGCGCCATGGTGGGTGTTTCCCACCATTCACCCACTACATTAATCCACTATAATGGTGGGTGGTGGTTTCCACCATGCCCACCATTCGTTTTTTTCCGATAGGGAAGTTCCATGTTGATTCTCACGACGAAGCGTTCCTGCGCTTCCGCACTCCACCAGCGCGGGTGTGCAGGTGTAGGTAAGCACTGCGTCTACCACATCGCTCTGGATCTGGCACCTGTTGTCACACCATCTTCGCACTAAATGATACTGTGTAAGATCCTTGGAGTGAGAGTGTCTGAGTGCTGCGTTCCCCAATGCACGACCATCTGGAGACGGGGTGTGAGAATGTTCCGCTTCCCTACTTGTCTGAACTGAAGGACAAAACTTGCACCAACAATGCAGCCTTTTAAGTGTGGCGGCCATTTTAGCCAGTTGTAAGCAGCCATTATCGAAGTTGTCACCACCCTAAAACATGGAGACGCACGCACATGAAGGATCCCTAGTCCAACGTGAGCCTATCGCGTCATCTCGCTATTAAAAACAAAAACGTGTTAAATTTTCGAAGCTATGAGGACTGCCAAACGGTTGCGGGTAAATGGTTTGACGTTAGCACACCTGACAAAGTGCGCTTTTTAGCGTACTGTTTATCGCCGCGCGCTGAGAATCGAGAGGTTGCTGGTTCGATTCGGCGAGACAGATACTTGTCTTCTGGTTTCTGCTTTGCATACTACCTCAAATTAGTGGGAGAGGTCCCTCTGGATCTCACTTCTCGCCGACCAGCAATGGGCTGTCCAGCAGGCGTGGAAGCGGCCGCCAGGTACTCCCTGTCGGTCCCTACGTGGGAGACGTCCATTTAATCAGGTCCTGCAGAACTAAAATAAAGTTTTTCAATCCACTCCATCTTTAGTATAGATTTTTAATGTCACTTCCATGACAGAAATACGTCTGCAGAGCCGTGCTGAACCCCGTAATAAAACACTTTTATGATAAAAGAGAATTCAACACTTCACAGTATCATCCAGCTTCAAAGTTAAGCAATAAGGAAAAAAAATCTTACACGATTTTGTTGAGAAACTGTAGGTTAAGTTTGTGCTAAAACGAGTTAGGGTTACTATCAGAGGCGACATCAAGGTGATAATAACTCCACTTGCAGGTCGCTTGAAGTAGTGGTTAAGTGTTAAGCGTGTTTGTGTTACCAAGTGGCTGAGTGAAGCTCGGATAATTCTATAACGTGCGTCCAGTGAAGAGAGGGTGTTCAAGTCGTAGCAACGATGTTTTTGTTTTATGCAGTACCAAGAAAATAGCAATAATGTTTTCACCGTGACATGCCTATATTCAAACATACCTAAGATGGTGCTCAAGTACGCTGAGGAATGCTATTTTATGCATATCCAATCGCCGTAGTATCTGCTTTGTTTCAATAAAACTGGCGTATACATGCTAGCGTGAGTGCCAACGTTATGTTGTACCATGAGCTGCAATGTACCTCTCAGTGAAGTGACGTGTTCAGCAAGCTTCAAATGTGAGCGAAGCTATGCAATTCTTACAAAGATATAAATCCCATTGACAGAACTTTGAGAACGTGGCTCAAATACGAGAATTCGGCGTGCGCTTCGATGCGCTGACGGGGTCTCATGAAGCCGCTTGCCACAATACGCAAAATTGGCTGGAATTTATTCGTACGAGCCAGTAATTTCGTCTAGTCACCATGTCATGGTCTTGTGTATAAGGTCAAGAACAAAGTCGCACTGGTGTGCCATTATTAAACTAAAGAAAACCGCCAGAGTTAGAGGGGTGCTCTTGCAAAATCAAGAAGATATGACAAGAATAAGGAAACCCATAATTATCGATTCAAGTATAAAAAATGAGTGCAGGGATGATTGCATGTCAGTGCTCTGGCAAATTGAGAAATTTTGCTTAAAACACACAAGTATGACGACAAAACTAACACATTAACACTATTCTGTCAGATTAGTACCTTTTATCGCTCTCTCGGAGAAATGTTAGAAGAACCGCTGTGTCACTGCTTTCTGAACATATCAACCAGATATCGATCCTTCATGACAACATAAAATAAAATGATATGTGGGAGTATCTAGAGCGAGTGTATCACAATGCATAAATTTTGCGCACATATTTGCTGTGAAACACTTGCTGTATAGCCGCCTGGCGGAAAATATTTTTTACGACGAAAGTGATTAGTTTCACTTTTAATGTTTAAAGCTATGGGTTAGCGTTCTTACTTCAGATATTCTCAAGAAAAATCTGAGGTTTTATATTTACTGCGTCAAATGTATTATTTACATTCGTTAGTGCACTTGTGTGTGTTTGGTGTGTTTCTTTGCTGGCTATTTTGTTTTTGTTTATTTTGTCGATCTGACTTCACAAATTACGTGATTTTCATATACCGCATGCTGCCTGATTCTTTGGTTGCGTGGTGGAAGAAGATCCATGATTGCAAATCTAGATGAAGTAAAATGTAATTTGATGACTTCGCAAACTGACTTTCTAACAACGTGCCAGTGATAATTACACATTGGCGTTACCCTCTCTGCGGCACTGCAACACGGCCATATATGACGCCGTGTTCAATTGTATATCAAAGAAATGAAGACACTTATTATTAAATAAAAGAAACGTGCACGTTTTTATTATTTTAGATACGTATGTAATAAACTTTGTTATTAGGTTGTGTCAATTATGCATAGTGTTATTTCCATTGCTTAAATGGTGTAAAATATTCATCTATGCAAAAGCTCTATTTCCCACCAATATTTTCGGTTTTTCATCAACAATCTTTCGCATATCTTTTTTTTGCGAATCATAGTGTCGCGTGGGTCCTGGCCGTTCGACAGTGGTGGGTTGAGCCATTCTGCTAGGAACCCACGAACGTTTTTGGCAAATCCGCCGTAGTGGGTATAACCTACTTTTAGAAGAACAATACCTCGCGTCATGACGTGGCAGAGGCTACCGGGCCTCCTAGTCCTGGCCATTGTCCCGTTGCGCGTGCCTCCGCAGACAGGTAAGTGTAGACCAGATAGAACCTAATTATTCCAGCCACGTACAGGGAGAGGGACTGAGTTGAGTATCGTGTTTCGTTTCCAAGCCAACATGCCTACTGCAGTTTTCAATTACTAGACCGTTTCTATGCAGTGGAGCTTACTCGGCCATCAGCTGTGCGAGTGAACCACACAACAGTAGACGACTTTTTCACTAGAGTTGCCGACATGCCCATTCTGAACCCGCATGTGGTGCTGCCGCTGGTATTGGACAGCGAATGGGGTGGCCATCTGCGCGTCTTGAGTGGCCGCGTGACCAGTCTGTGCAGCCTGCGCCGTTCCGAGTCCTTGATCATGCGACTGGCGACAACCATGGACCTTCGAACAACGCTGTAAATGGGACGTTTGGATGGTGTGTTTGCCGTCGATCTGTAAAGGGGGCCGAATAATCGGGCCTCCTTTGAAAGCGTCCATCATATACAACACGCGTCGTAATATCAGCGTCCAGGCGCATGCGGTAACCATGAACCTGTCGGCAGGCACCGACTTCAAAAGCGGCAAAAGCAGCCTCCAGTTGCTCGTCTTGCGCAAGGTGCATGGCTTGAATGCCTCCCTGGACGCCATTGACTCCTATGGCCGTATGGTGAACACCTTCACATCAATGGTGAACCGACACGCTGAGCGACTGCTGCGTTATTTGATCGAAGACGTACTGCACACATACATGATGACACGATTTGCTTTCTGAACTTAAGCGCCGAAAATCTGCTCAAAGGCTGCTTGCCCTCTGAAACTTTACTGAAATTGTGCCAGCTATGAATACGTAATAATTTATTACTTCACTCGATTATTTCATGTACCTGATTCAATTACAATTAAAAGCGCTGTAAATAACAAAAGAACAATTTTTGGAAATGATTCAACACTTCACTTTAGCTGTAGGCCATTAAATAATTATTGAAAACTAATGAAACTGGTATACAAGCGACAGAAAGCACATGGCACATTTTTTGTAGTTTCGGAAGTAAGGTATATTGGTATTGATTCAAAATATTTCGAACTGAATTAGAGAAAATTTCACCTTTTCCGTTCATAAGATCGGAACCCACAACTTTTAATTAACGCTACCAGTTCTCTACATTAGATCAACATAAAATATGCTTCTTCATACACGTTTTAATGGTGAAATTGCTAATAACAGCTTAAAAGCGGCTGTACTCCGACGCGGGCTTTTGCTCAGAGATCATTGACGGCACAGCTGCGCAGCCACACCTCGCCTCGCGACGCCACCCGGTGTGACGTCACGCCAAGACATGCACGCGACTAAGCAGTAGCCACAAAAAACCGCCACAGATACGTGCATGCGTAATAGCAGGAGCTGAGGTGGAGCCACGTTCAACCCACCCAAATAATCAAGTATAACACCGCCAAGCTTAAATAAGACGGTTACCTAGCAAACAATAACGCCAATAAACACGTCCTAAATGAAACTGTTTTGCATATTAATGTCTTTGGAATTGTTATAAAAGAGTCAGTTTGAGCGGTTAGATTGTAGCCATGAGTCTTACGAGCAAGAGCCTTGCACCTGAATATGACGCTGCATATTTCAAGGCTCAACGTGTTGGAGAGCGAGAACGCGATCAGCGGTGGCAATTCAATTCGGCCTACGTCAACACGAAATCGGTTGAGTTGAAAAGATAAACGTAGTTGGTTCATGCAAGGTGCAGAATGGTTTTATTGAAACAGTGCAAATAAGAAAGCATCAGGAGCAATATTTGTGGTCCCTTAACTGAAGCGTACCGATCCTCTCCTAAATTATAGACGACTAAATTGTTGGACAAAAACAGCCTCTACCATGGGTGGGAGGCAAGTCCACAGCCGTCGAATCCTCCAGACTATACAGTAACCATACACGGTGCATACATGCGTTGCTATATACCAAGTATTTCCAGTGCAAAGATACAAGAACAAGAGAAGACACATGAACGACACGTCACGCTGCTGGTGCTTGTGACTTCTCGTTCATGCGTCTCGTCTTGTGTTCCTTTCTTGACGCTGAACATACTTCGTATATGTCTATATACGTACCAACAAACCCGTCAACAGATGCTCAAATGTCTCGGTGCACTTGACTGCGACGTTGTCTCAGATGGTATGACGCATCCTCGGCGGCACTAGGAACGATCTGTGGTCGGGTCTGTGGTACATATATTTCTTAGCGAACTTCGGCGACTTTGAGCGTATCTATCTATCTATCTATCTATCTATCTATCTAACTATCTATCTATCTATCTATCTATCTATCTATCTATCTATCTATCTATCGATCTATCTATCTATCTATCTATCTATCTATCTATCTATCTATCGATCTATCTATCTATCTATCTATCTATCTATCTATCTATCTATCTATCTAGCCGCCTACGACTTTTAGCTTTCCTGGCCATTTAGTTATTGGTATCAATAGAGAATTTGGTATCGCATAACATGACTGTATGATGATTGATGAGCATAAGTGACTAGTGATAACATGGCGATCATCATGTGTATGTCATGAATGTCATGATTTACATTTCATGGTCTTGCGGTGGTTTCATTCTCATGAAATGTTGCAGAACTGGCATGGTATGACATGACTGCATGGCAAACCCAAGTGACAGACCCTAACGTGGAAATCATCACATGCATGTCATGTATTTCATGATTCATGACTATGCGCCATACACATGGTACGATCGCGGTCGTTTCGCTAGCATCACATATACAATTTTTGGGGTTACGGGACGTGAATTCATTACGAACGTATGTGAGTGGTGCAAACATGAAAATCGTGAGAAGCGTGTTATGTAAAATGACTACATGCTACGCTCATGAAGCACTCGCAGACGTTTCGCTAGCTTCACATGTACCATATTCGATATTACGTCATGCGAATGAATGACATATGTAAATGACATTTACATGTATGATAATCATGAAATGCGTCTAATGTAACAACAAGACTACATGCCAATGCCTAAATCAAGGCGCCAATACTCTTCGACCAAACCCGGCACGCGTTCAATCCGGCGTTCGTTTCGTCGATTCACGCCGGCAAAGCCACGGCAGGCACACATCTCCCTGGCATATGCTCGCAGGCGCGCGCAGCGCTGCGTTCCTCTGACGCATGCGTGGTGGAGCGCACCCGGTGTCCCTCCGTCACGAAGCTATATAGGCAAACACGGTGCTGTCTGGGCATCGTCGTTGGCGCGAAATGCAGCATGTCACATTTTGCGCCGGTTGCGGCCGGGCCTCGCCGACAGGCGCTGGTCGCACTTTGTGTCAGACTATAGAGTGCTTGAGTTTTGATATCGTAGCGTCACTGTGCACAGCACACGCGCATCAACGCTGTGTGCGGTCGCCGCCGTTTCGCTAGCTCCACATTTACCAAGTTTGGTATTACGGGACATGAATGTGCGACGAAGGTATGGGACTGGTGAAAACATGATAATCATGAGATGCATGTCATCTAACATGACCACATGCCGCGCTCATGATACGCTCGTGGCCGTTTCGCTAGCTTTTCACATATACAAATTTGGTATTGCATAACCTGAATAGAAGACGAAGGTAAATGACACGTCCGAACGTGGCAGTCATAATATGCGCGTCATGTAAAACATGACTACATTCTACGTTGATAGCGTGCTCACGGTTGTTTCGCAAATTACCCATATACAAAATTTGGTATCACGTGACTTGAATGAACGACGAATGTAAATGACAAGTCCAACCATGATAACGATGACATGCGTGTTATGTAAAACTGAACTAAATGCTACGCTCATAGCACACTCATGGCCGTTTTGCTAGCTCCAAAAATACGATATTTTTTATCGGGTGACGTGAATAGATTACGAAGGGAAACGACATGCTGAAACATGATAATCGTCACACGGAAGTCATATACGGCATAATTTACCTCCCCCTTGTATCCTTGGGCTGATTTTAAAGTGACATATCAACCTTCTTCATTCGTGCTTCGCATATCTTTGATTCCCACTGTACGTAGGATCTGCCAATTTTTATTCACAAGTTTCTCTGTTTGAATTCGTGCTCTTTTCAGCATCGAGATAATCCTTTTTTAGAAGAGGGCTATAAAACCCGCGATTTCACGTAACCGACTCAATTCACGAACAACCTATGTTTTGCGGCACCAAGCCGTAGTGCGGAGCATTTCAAGCTATTGTATTTTCCTGATAATCATGAGCACGCAATGAATGTGTGGAAAATAATATGACACTAACGCTGTCACAAATATTACGGACGGATTTTGATGTGTGGTTCACCGCCTCTAAACAAATTCTCGTTAAACTACGCATCATTGTCGCAAGAAGTAGACGCAGGCGAAAAAGTCGAGGCATAGGAATTATAGTTGAGGAAATCAACGTATTTTGAAAAAGCTACCAATCACTCTGTTCTGCGAAGAATCACGTTACCTGCGTCGTCAATGATTGGGTTATTACAGGCCACACAGCAGAAATATCAAATATGTTCTGACAGCAAAGCTCTAGACGATGATGATGTATACAGAAGAGGATCTAGAACGCACGTGTCGGTTAATGATGAGAATCGTTTATGTTCCTCACCGACAAATCGCGGTTAACTTCTTCAGCTCCGTTGTTAAAAGTAGAGCACAGAGCATACCACCACTAACTTGTCGCTTTTTTAGAAGGGCAAAGGCTCCTTGATTCTTTTTCTTTCGACTTCGTGAAAGCTGCATTTCTGTGTAAATACCAAGAAATCTTTACTCTGCACTTCTTTGTTTGCTTTGTCAAGTCACAGCTGACAATATGCTGAACTGACACTTCAGGATTTAGACAAAATTATTCGCTTTTGTTATGCCAAACATTTTTCTCACACAGGTATATTCAACGACACGTGCAGAATCAAGAACTCAGGACGCTGGTTCAAAAGCCATCAAGCAGCGCCCAAACCTTAAGGCCACTCCTCCGTGAATCATTGAAAGGGACACCACTGGGCTTTAATTCATGCACTGCTACTTTCGAGTGACATAAATCACTCCCACAAGTGGCCTCCCGTACAGCGCACAGTAGCAGGAAAAAAATGAAGTGTTTTGTTTTTTCGCCAAAAAACGAGGCGGATGCATAAGTGTGTGTTCATGTCTAGCGATAAATTCTTGAGGAGTGGCTTTTTTTTACAATAAAAAGCAAGAGCTAAACCTTAGTTACCATGAATTCTTGTAGCAGCCGTGTGAAGCGGCTCCTCCACCTTCGCAACGTTGAAAGATATGACTCTTAGAGCATCGTGTTTTTTTTTCGTGTCAGGGGATTGCTTTCGTTTTCTATTACGAATATTTCATGCCCGTAACACCGTAAAAAGACTTCCTAAACAGCCGATATTTCACTCGCCTACTTTCTAAACAAAAAAAAACAGCTAGAAATAGCCACCTGAATACTTTGTAACTGGCTGGGGCGTTTCATGGAGCAAACCTCTGAAACAATCCACGTCAGCTGAATATTCTAGCACAAAATATGCGCATCGAACAAAAACGTTGTTATAAAATTACTCATAGGCATGCTAGTTGTTTTTAAAGGAAATTGAACTTTTTTTTTCACTGGAATATTGAAGCTTAGCGTTAAATAAACAAGCTGTCCTAATTATTTTTTGCTTAACGCATGTCAGGGAATTTAGAGCTTCTCAGCCATTGCAGAAGTTTGTCTATTACCGATAGCACTTGGTTTAGAATTGATTAATTTGATTGTCAAGACTGTGCACTGCACTATTATATACGTGCAATTCGCAATATGTAATTTATATGTGTCCCATGGTTTCTTTAAATTATGATATTCTAGCTACATATAAAATATACTCGAACAGTAGCCTCTAGAGAACATTAAAAAAGAAAAGTAAACTGTTCCATGGCTATGTTACTTGAACAAAATCTCAGCTACTTTCGTTAACTTTTTTTAAAAAAAAGTTCAAAGGTCTTGCAGAGAGCTCCCTCGAAATATTGCGGGTACACCAGACAGAAAAGCATTTCTTGTCAGTGAGGCTGGAACTTCAGTTTGCGTTTAATAACTGAGCGAAAGCTGTCGTTAGCTTCTGGTTTTCATCGCGTCATTAGCAAACGTCTTCTAGTCTGGTGGTCCTGCAACTCCAGGCGTCTTGGTCCGTTAAACACGTAAAGACCTATGTAATTGTCAGAAATCGCGGTTCCCCTGCATGCATGATGCTTTGATCGGTTTTCAATAGTTCTTTTGGCACACGTGTCGTATTTAGAAGTGCAGAAGTTTAGCTGAGAACCGTTTTTAGAGGTGAAGCTCCTCATAGCTTCCCGTGGTCTGTCGTCCTTCCATCGTGCGTAGCCAGTATATTCACGGAGTGAATTGTGACGAATGGAGCAAAGCGTCCGTCCGTTCGATGCATGCTCTGGTTTGATTGGAGCAGACGGACGGACGAACGGATGGACGAATAGACGGACAGGCCGGCAGGCAGGCAGGGAGGCAGGCAGGCAGGGAGGCAGGCAGGCAGGGAGGGAGGCAGGCAGGCAGGCAGGCAAGCGGGCAGGCAGGCAGGCAGGCAGGCAGGCAGGCAGGCAGGCAGACGTGCGAATCCATCGGTTGGGCACGGACGGCCCGACTGATGGAGGGATGGACGGATGGATGAACGCAAAGACAGACGAACGCTTCGCCCCACTCATCATCATTCATTCCGTGGATATGCTGCACTTTTTTTCGGCTGCTGTAGCTTTTGCTACAGCTGTCGAGTGTGAACTAGGAGCACCACCGCATTTCGAGAAATAATCATCAAGCGTCACTTAACGGCGTGTCGACGCGGCCATCGGGTCTCATAAAAGGACGCTGATTGACGCAGAACACGAACTACTAAGCAATACATGCAGGCAGCGCATTTTAAAGGGGTGAGTTCACATTGGTAGGAAGCAACGCTCTCAGCAAAGTTCGGGCAGTGAAACTGAATGCGAGAAACGAGAAAGTTAGCTGCGATACATGAATGAACATCAATTCTGCGGCGTTCCCATATTCGTAATTCCGCACATTTTGATCATAGCTCATTTGGCATCCTTCGACGCTTTGCCCATGGCAGTGGTATACGGAGTAGTTTAATTTCCTCCCGTGGCAGATTACGAAGGCGAAGCGATCGATCCGTTGTAGCACCTGAAGCTAGACGTGCTATTTGCTGAGGGCACGGGTGCAATTCTTGCCTGGTTTCGCGCATCAATCCTTCAAGAAATCCTTACCCTAGTCACGAATGCATGGGTAATCAACAAGCCGAGATTGCTGGTAAGATGGAGGTCAGAACGAGACTCTCATTACGCCGTCAAATGTCATGAGGCAGCCCCTTCAAGTGAGGCATATAGGATGTTGAGCAATTTATGAACCGGCCTAAGTATTGTAATAAGCCTACAGTATACAAATATATTAGTGTTGTAAAGAACAAACACAGGTATTGTGGCGTTCCTGTATTAAAGATGTGTGGTCTTAATTGGTGAAAGCGCCGTTTTGGCCAAAAAAGTCTGATGACGGTGACTTAGATATATGAAATTGTGTGGCCTGTCAAAATGGCTACGTACCTTGCGGCTATCATAAGGGCATTATTAAATGCGAAGCATTTTTAGCAAGCTTCAGGGACTTTGAGCGTATCTATCTATCTCTCTAACCATGCCCCGCCACGGTGGTCTAGTGGCTAAGGTACTCGGCTGCTGACTCGCAGGTCGCGGGATCAAATCCTGGCTGTGGCGGCTGCATTTCCGAAGGAGGCGGAAATGTTGTAGGCCCGTGTACTCAGATTTGGGTGCACGTTAAAGAACCCCTGGTAGTCAAAATTTCCGGAGCCCTCCACTACGCCTCTCTCATATTCAAACAGTGGTTTTGGGACGTTAAACCCCACAAATCATCAATCTCTCTAGCCACCTACGACTTTTATCTCTACTGGCCGTTTCGTTAAAGGTATCAATACCAAATTTGGTATGGCATAACATGAATGTATGACGAGCGTAATGAACTAGTCATAAGATTACTATCATGACAAGTACGTCATTATTGTCATGATTTATATTTCAAGGTCTTGCTGCTCTTGCGGTGGTTTCATTCACATGACATGCAGCGAAATTGGCATGGTATGACATGCCTGCATGGCGAACACAAGTGACAGACCCTAACGTGGAAATCGTGATATGCATATCGTGTAAGTTATGATTCATGACTACGCGCCACGCTCATGTTGCGCTCACAGTCGTTTCACTAGCTTCTTACATACCAAATTTGGTGTTACTGGACGTGAATGAATGACGAAGGTACGTGACTGGTGCAAATATGATAATCATGATATGCGTGTCATGTAAAAACATGACTACATGCCACACTCATAATGCGCTCGCGCCCCTTTCGCTGGCTGCACATACACCACATTTTGTACTATGGGGCGTGAATGAATAACGAACATATATGGCTGGTTCTTTTTATTGATATGATATATAGGGAGATCTTGGTGCACCACAATGGCACCGGCTACTCCTTAGCCGTTGAGTGAAACTTGAACACGTATCTTGAAGTAAAACATACAAAGCCGTGCATGGAAAATAGAACACTTGGGCACAGATAAGAAAAGACACACTTATACGCACATATCACAACATATAGTTTAGTATATGTTCGAAAGGTTCAAACATGATAATCATGAGCAGCGTGTCATGCAACAACATGACTGCATGCCACACTCATGATGCACTGGTCGACTTTGCGCTAGCTTCACAAGACCAAATTTGATATTGCGTGACGTGAATGGATGGTGAAGGTTTGTGACTGGTGTAAACATGATAGTTATGAAACGCGTGTCATGTAACAACATGGCTACAGCCACACTCATTATGAGCTCGCGGTTGTTTCGCTAGCTTCACAAGCACCAAAGTTGGAATGACGGCACGGGTATAGATGACGAAGGTATATGCCTGTTTGAAACATGATAATCATGAGATGCGTGTCATGTAACATCAAGACTACCTGCCCCACTCATGATGCGCTTGCGGCCAATTCGCTAGCTTCACATGCACCAAATTCTGTATCACGTGACGCGAACGGATGACATACGTGAATGGCACGTCTAAACATGATAATACGACATGCGTGTTGTGTAACAACAAGGCTACATGACACACTCATGATGCACTCGTCGCCGTTTCGCTAGCTTCACGTATGCCAAATTTGCTATTACGGGACGCCTATGGATGACGAAGGTATGTGAATGGTGCAAACATGGTAATCACAAGATACGTGTCATGTAAGAACATGACTACCTACCACACTCAAAGCCCGAAAACACTTTGACGTGACCCGGCGCGCGTGCATGCTGGCGTTCGTTTCGTCGCGTCAGGCTGGCAATGCCACGCCAGGCGCCGATCTGCCTGGCATATACCCGCAGGCGCACGCCACGGTGCGTTGCTATTACGCATGTGCGTTTGAGCGCACCCGGTGTGCTTCTGTCTCGAAGCTAAGCAGACGCGGTACTGTCTAGGTAACGTCCTCGGCGCGAAATGCAGCGTGTCGCATTTCGAGATGGTTGCCGCCGGGCCTCGCCTACAGACGCTGGTCTTGCCCAAGGAGGATAAAAAAAAATGTTGGAGTGGAAATGATTGCGCAGAAGTGAAGCCGTTCCTCTGGCAAGATGGCGATTAAAAACGAAGCGTTTCCCTCGAACGCCCAACGAGTTTAATGTGGAAACTTTTCTGGGTCACATAAAGCTCCAAGTGCGCCTTACAGTTACTAGTTTTCCTTAGTGAGCCTCTAATTGAAGGCAAAGTTCTTTAAAGATTCAGTCATCCATACTCGTTTCTGTGTGTAATTTCGTCGGGAACAACCATCTTTTAATATAGAACTGACGTAGCATATACATAACATATCAAAACCACTTGATCTTTAAGTAAGCACTATGAGAAAAAAAGCATCTTTCCGCCATCTTGGCAGAGGCAAAAGCTGGCTTCACTTCTGCCGGCAAGGCGTTGCGGGAGCTTCCACTCCAGCAATTTTTTCTTTAATCCTCCTTGGTCTTGCCTAGTGTCAGACAATAGAGTACTCGCGTTTTGCTTGCGTAGCGTCACTGCACCCAGCGTGGGCGCGCCTCAATTTTGCGTGAGCTCGCCACCGTTTTGCCAGCTTCACAGATACCAAGTTTGGTATTATGGGATCTAAATGGATTACGAACGTATGGGAGATGTCCAAGCAAGATAATCATGACATTGGTGTCGTGTAAAACATTACTACATGCTACACTCTTAGCGTACTCGCGGCCATTTCGCTGTGTGCACATATACCAAGTTCGATATCAGGTGACATGAATAGACGACGAAAGTAAAGACACGTCCAAACGTGACAATCATGACATCACAGTCACGTTACGGCATCATTTACTTCCGCCTCGTATTGTTGTGCTGATTTTAAAGTTACATATCAAGCTTCCTAATTCGTGCTTTGCATATCAGGAATTCCCACTGTACGTGGGATCTGCAGATTTTTTCTCGTTGCTAAAGCTGCCTAAGGTACCTATAAATATTAAAATTATGATGATGGCATGAAAGGTGTGCAATTGAAATAATCTATTCACTTTTCAAAAATTTGTATGCTCTCAATATTGATTATTCAAGTCATTGCTTCTTTAAAAGTGGATTTCCTAAGAATTGGCCTCACATGAATTGACATCACTCAACTGGGATTAAATTTATAGACTGGTCAATGCCCGTCCATTTAGGAAGAAGTTCAATACAAAATGAGGTGCGCTGAAATTTCTGACTGTGATTGCGTATTTGTAGATGAAAAGATATATTACTGCTTTTTGCAATGCCAAAATCATGGAGCACAAAGATGCCGACTTAGTACATCCTTGATTACTTTTATTCCCAGATCATTCAGTTTAAGGAAGCTTTTGAGGACGTGGCCAACAAGGGGTTTCCAGAAGTGCGTTTTAAAATCACTGAAAGTTTTTTTTCAAAACAGAGGAATTCTTAGCGAATATCAGTGAACTTGTTTTTTTTAACTTGGCAACGCATATATATGTGACTGTTAACTATTAGGTGGAAAAATACGTGCCTCTTAACTGTATGCGTCGGTTTTTTATTTACACATCCCGGACAGCTCCGGACATCGGCGCCGTATTCGTTTTTCCTGGGGATCCCACCCACTGGTTCGGGACCGCTCGGGTGCATGTGTTTTTTGTGATCCTGGTGGCCTACGGACGACCCGGTACTCTCCGGACGATTTCTTTCTGGCAGGTGAGAGTAGACGGCGCGGGGCGTATTGGTGTGCGGCCATCCTAAGTCTGATGAGTGCACATGCTCGAGTAGTTTCTTTAGTCGCAAAAGTGGGTGTCCGGTGCCCGGGCACGGTGCTAGGCGAGACGCCTCGCCCTCACGCGGGAGGGTTATTGAGTCCTGTGAGTGCTGGAATGCGGATTGCGTCCGCACGATGGGCAAAGTACAATCGAGAATACGAACACATGCAAAACAGAGGCAGATTAGTGTTACGTCTCACTGCGATTACGTAAAAGGCAGCTAGCACGTGGCGTAACACAGGCAACAGCGCTCCCAGTGCGTTCAGTTTCAGTTTTACACTCATCGCGGTCTGGAAATTTGAGGATGTATCTTGAAAACTATATAGAAGAATTGCAATAATAAAAATTGGGCTGGCCATTTTTCGCAACTTAGCACAATTTCGTATCTTTTAAACAGCCACCCGAAAACTGATTATAAAAGGTAATTGAAATATATTTATGTAAATAGTCAGTTTCGCGTGGTTTCTTTAGCGGTTCTGCCTCGGCCTAGAAAGCGACTGTGAAATTGGCCAGTACTTAGCTATTATAGTTCTTATGGGAAAATCTGTGTTGCTTAAAAAACACCTTTATATATGCATATACGGCGAGATTAAGAAATTGAAGAGAAACTATATAATTGTCATAATATATAATTGTGATATAATTGTCAACAAAATAGTTGACCCTCACATAATTATGTGTTATAAGGTAAAATGAAAACAACAACCTTAAGTGTATTAGGTGTACAAATGTTCGCTAAGAATGCCACTCTCTTGAAGAGATATTTCAATGCTTTTAGTGCTAACTATTAAAGCTTTTCAACGTAAGATTTAAATTGAAGTACCCTGTATGTGATTCTTGAATATGTTGCTTCGAAAGCTTGTCATATCCGTTACGCTGAATTGTCGCGCTGAGTACTTCTTTCACTCTCTGTCTTGCACTCAAAGTGCTCTACCCTAAATACCTCTGAGAGACAAAGAGTAGCTGGGGGACTTTACTTGTGCATCAACATCATGTGAAATCACATCAACAATAAAAAAGTGCGGGAACAACTTCAGTAGAATGGTCAAATTTCTCGGCTTGTTTAGTGCCGTCATTCCGCTCGAGCACTCCACTGGCATAGTCTTGCATGAGAAGTATTGGCATATCACAGAGAAATATACTTTTGTTGAGATTGGCCACTCAAGCCCTTTCGCGGCTAAGCAAGGAAGAGCTTCAACAACTACTACATGGCGCAACCATGCTCACTTTTACGGGTTAGTCAATGCATATAATGGATGCCTCAGATGGACCAACGAGACCCACGTTTAGAATCAAAATTTTTAGTGGTGAAACTTCTTATAATAACACCCGTTCGTCCTTCGTAGCCATTGTAGTATGTAACAGGTTTAACATTTTCACCTCCTAGGTGGTGCTGGTGAGAGATTTTTTCTGTGCGTTGTTGAACAATAAAAAATAGTGTTCAATGTACAAGCCAATGGCTGCTAATGGGGAATGAGAGACAGGAGCATTTGGCTTTTAGTTAACGCGCATGCTTCGATACTCATCAGCAGCCATTGGCATGTACATTGAGCACTATCTGACAAGAAAGGGTTGCTACATTATACTCTCTGGTTGTAAGGTTCTTAGTTTTAGAAAGGTTTAGCGAGCGTTGAACCACAGTGCCACGATTATAATGAACTAGTATATACCGTGAATGAACTCGAGGTCATTAAAGGTGGGAAGTAGTTACGAAGCACGAGCCGTAAAAAAGCAAAAGCCAAATTCTCCTGTCTCTCATTTCCCATTAGCAGCCATTGGCATGTACAATGAGCACTATCTGACAGGAGAAGGTTGCTACGTAATACTCGCAGGGCGTAACCTCCTTGGTTTTCGAAAGGTTTAGCGAGCGTTCGGCCGCAGTGCCATGAATACAGTGAACTAGTATATACCATGAACTCGAGGTGGTTAAAGGCGGGAAGTAGGCCCGAAGCGCAAGCTGTAAGAAAGTGTGCGTGTACCACCTCTGATTTAGTATTTGAAATATCCGCTGGATGGCGGTGCTTCTATATGGGGAATATGTGATGAAAAGATGCGAGATGGTGGTACTTGGAGTGTTGAATAGATAGGCGAATGGACACACAGACAGATGCATAGATGGACGCATGAACGGACGCTGCGGCGGATGAATGGACGAACGCAGGGACGGACGCACGAACAGACGCATGCACGGACGTGTGGTTGGACGCATGGACGGTCACACAGACGGAGGCATGGACGGACAGAAGCAAGAATGAATGGACGGACGAATGCTTCACCCCACTCTCTATCATTCACTCCGTGGGTATGCTGCCAATTTTTTTTCAGCGAAAAACTTTCATGGTCTTGTGCAATTCACTATGTCAGCTCTACACCATGTCCTGTAAAGGGCGTTGATTGCGCTACTACAAAGTCAGAAAGATCTAACAAGAAATTGTTGTGTTTGTGCATTTGTTTCGTAGAAAAGGTGTACTTTTGTGTAGTTAAGATATACAAGAAATTATTTATTTTTAGGGATGCGTGGCTTTGGATCTTAGTGGTAAAAACACTCGCTTTAAAAGCAGGGGGGAAGGGATTTGTATCCCAACAGCAGAATGTAAAATTTTTCTCACTTTATTTAATTATGCCAAAGACGCTATTGGTATAAACAACCACTCGTGCCAATGAAAGCGGTGCAGTAGCTCGGCCACAGGTCCCTACGGAAGCTTCCGCTCCTTAGGTAAGTGTGTTTCTCCATGGGTGAACTGTGCATTGTGAACACTGCCGCGAAGGAGGGCACTTGAAAAGAACGTCTTGATAAGAGGGCGCCCATTGATTTCTTAGGTGACCAATTTTTTGCAGAAAGGAATAGCTCCAACTCTATTTTTTTATTACGCGAAGAGTTATGCCTATAGAGCAACCTGATAGTTTGTACTTCAGACAGCAGAGAAGCGTGGTCAGTCAAAACTTTTCATTTCGTCAATTCGTAGCCAACAAGTTGCCGGTGTGTATACGCTTCACATAATAATGTTCCCTGATAGAGTGGTCAATCAACTCCTTTCTACGGAACGAATGAACAAAAAAAGCTCCTTGCCTCAACAAAAAAATAAAACTCGGTCACCCGAACATGCATACAAAAACTCCGCTACATAAGTCAGACAGATAGACAGACAAAGAACTTTATTGGGGCCTGAGAAACACTGTTCCATTAGAGCAACGTCCTGGGCCGCTCCTACGTAGTAACGGGGAGGCCTAGCCTCACCGCCGCGTCGTGGGCTCTCTGGACAGCCCTTAGTTGTGGTAACAACTCTGAACTTCGTAAGGCAAAGACCCAATCTTCTTCTGTGAGCCGAATTGGGCCCCGTACCGAGGGGCACGGCCAGAGCATATGTGCTAAGTCACTAACTTCACAATCAGGACAGGTAGAGTCAGAAGCCTCTGAGGAGACTATGAGAGAAAAAATAGGCTTGGTTAGGACCAGGTCTGGAGCATTCTAATCGTGATGGCTTGAGGTCTAGACAACTTGTTGTGCGGTGGAGCAAATTACCGCCTACTCAACTGGTAGTATGACTAAGAAATCTTAGCGCCACAGAACGGAAACAAAAGAAAGAAACGTAGACAACACGAGCGCTAACTTCAAACCAAGTTTATTAGGAAACACACATGAATATATACGAACTCAAATCACAGAAATCTCACGCCTACTTTTTTACACATACATTGTTATACAACGTCATACAAAAACAAAAAATGTAATATCAGGAAATAAACAGGTAAACGCGCATGTGTAAATGGAACCAAGAAAACTTAGAAAAACTTAACAGCCCCCCGAAAAACCCTACAAACGAAAAATGTAACACCAACTGCGCATGCTTACCTCGGTGAAACTATGAAAACGTGCTCATTAGGAATGAAAATTCTTTATCGTGAAGGAGTACAGACGGATGACTCACGCACTTCTCGCCACGTTTTCGGATGAAGCAGGCCTCAACTAATTCTCGGGTTAACTGCTCTCTGTGACGGAATAGCACAGCTGTTTGATCGAACAGTTGTTATATTCAGTTGTTATATTCACGGAGTGTCCCACCGGTTTAAGAGAGTGGCGGCACGCTTTGGCGTCAACGTGGTGTTTTCAGCCAAAAGTAAACTGAAGGATATTTGCCCGAGACTGCAGCACCGTGAAAATAAAAAAAGTGGTAAAAAAGGCAAGTGCACAATGAGACATGGCATTCGTTTCGTGTCTTGTGTAAAAGGGGTGGTTTACGAGACGCCCTTTTCGTGCGGACACGTTTACGTGGGCCAATCTGGGCGGTGTCTCAATATCCGTCTACGCGAGCACCACAGCTCTTTGAAAGGCACACCGACATCCCACTTGGCATTACATTGCCGTCAGTGTGGCTGTACTCCAATGTTCGATCAAACAGCTGTGCTATTCCGTCACAGAGAGCAGTTAACCCGAGAATTAGTTGAGGCCTGCTTCATCCGAAAACGTGGCGAGAAGTGCGTGAGTCATCCGTCTGTACTCCTTCACGATAAAGAATTTTCATTCCTAATGAGCACGTTTTCATAGTTTCACCGAGGTAAGCATGCGCAGTTGGTGTTACATTTTTCGTTTGTAGGGTTTTTCGGGGGGCTGTTAAGTTTTTCTAAGTTTTCTTGGTTCCATTTACACATGCGCGTTTACCTGTTTATTTCCTGATATTACATTTTTTGTTTTTGTATGACGTTGTATAACAATGTATGTGTAAAAAAGTAGGCGTGAGATTTCTGTGATTTGAGTTCGTATATATTCATGTGTGTTTCCTAATAAACTTGGTTTGAAGTTAGCGCTCGTGTTGTCTACGTTTCTTTCTTTTGTTTCCGTTCTGTGGCGCTAAGATTTCTTAGTCATGCATCGTTACCAACCTGCCCAACTCGCCGCACTCATCAACTGGTAGTGTTTAGCCACTTCACTGAATGTATGTAAAGCGTCCCTGAACATCTCACTGCCAACCGGCGGACCTACGTCCTCCCCAGCGCGGAGGGTTAGTGCGCACACCCGCGAGTGAGCAGTGTCATTCAGGTTTACTTGAGAGTCCAGTAGGGGTTTGAGATGTGCAGGAAACCAGGTAATGATATGCGGGTAAAGTGCCCTACTTTCAAGTAGTTTAAATACTTCAGTACAGACGGAACCAGAGGCGAAAACCTTGACCGCTGACCTTGAGTTGGTGATGATTTGCGATCTATTGTCATTCAAAAGGGCAAGGGCTACAGCCAACTGTTCGGCTCTTGAGGGAGTAGAGTCCCTAACTGACGCAGCATTGATAATAGAGCCCATATGATTGACGGAAATAACAGAAAACCTACCTGAGCGATCGTACTGAGCGGCATCGACAAAACAAACTGAATGAGGATCTTTGCTGATGCTTTTCAGAAGTGTGATGGTCCTAGCCCGGCGCCTTCCTACGTTGTGCTGAGGATGGACGTTTCGCGGAAACGGAGAGACCTAGATGGCCGTGCGCTGTTCATCTGGTAGTTGAAGACGGTGATCCCCTACGAGCGCCAGACTAAGGCCTAGGACGTACAGAATCTTCCTACCAGCCGGCGTAGACGACAGGCGCATTAGCTGTGCAGTCTCTTGGGCTTAAATGATCTCATCTAGGGTGTTATGAACCCGTAGCTGCATAAGCCGTTCAGTGCTTGTTCGCACGGAGATGCCCAACACCCTCTTTACGCTTTTTTCTGATCAGAGTTTCCAGTTTCTTTTTTTCGAATCCATACCAAGAGTGCATGGCAGCAACATATGTTATGTGGCTTATGAGGATTGCATGAAAGAGCCTCAGTTGATTGTCTTCTCTGAGTCCCCCTCTTCTGTTCTAAACACTACTAATCAACCTGATCATGTTCTCGGTCTTGGTTGAAATCTTAGCGATGGTTTGTCCGTTGTACCCGTGCGACTCTATAACCATGCCCAGCACTTCCACTCTCGAAATGAGGGCGCCACTTCCGGTGTGAAGTACAATGTCTACTTCTGATAAAGGCTTCCAGTTTTTTGGCCTGGCTCTTTTTCTATTAGGCCTGTATAGAAGCAGCTCCGATTTACTTGAGGAGCACCTCAGCCCTGTGCCAGCAAGAAAGAGCTCTGTCTGATCGATGGCTTCTTGGAGTGCAGTCTTGACTTCCCCTTCGCTACCCCTGGGACACCAGATGGTGATATCATCAGCGTAAAGCGTATGGTTGATGCCCTTCACGATAGATAGCAGTGTAGACAACTTGCATATAGCGATGTCAAAGAGAAGCGGAGATATCCCAGCTCCTTGCAGCGTGCCTTTCGGGCCCAGTGCTATGGGAGAAAATTTGAGGTCTTCGATATTGAGCGTGGCCTTCCTGGATTCGAGAAAGGAGCTGACGTATCTGTGGAAGGCTAGTCCAAGGTCTGAAATGGAGTTTAAGATATGCGCTTGAGAGATGTTGTCAAACGCTTTTTCCAAGTCAAGACCCAGGATGCCTCACGTTCCTTGTGTTCACGTCTATGATTTGATGTTTGAGCAGCTTCACTGTGTCCTGTGTGGACGAAGACGGACGAAACCCAACCATGTTGTAAGGAAAAATACCTTTCTTCTTGATGTACTTAGGGACACGGTTGTAAATGACGTGCTCCGCCACCTTGCCGAAACATGACGTTAGCAATGCTACATGAGTGCACAGTTTCCATTCTTCAGCCCGCTTTTACGGGCGAAGCTCCTTATAACGGCGCCCATTCGTCCCTCGTAACCGTTGCAGTATGTAAAACGTATAAAATTTTGACCTCCAAAGTGGTGCCGGTGAGAAATTTCTTCTGTGCGTTGTTGAACAATAAAAACTAGTGCTCGATGTACATGCCAATGGCTGCTAATGAGGATTGAGAGGTAGGAGAATTTCGCTTTTAGTTAACGCGCACGCCTCGATCCCCAATAGCAGCCATTGGCATGTACATTGAGCACTATCTGACAAGAAAGGGTTGCTACGTTATACTCACTTGGTGTAAACTCCTTAGTTTTAGAAAGGTTTGGCAAGCGTTGAGCCCCAGTGCTATGAATACAATGAACTAGTATATACCTTGAACTCGTGGTGGTTAAAGGTGGGAAGTAGACAAGAAGCGCAAGCCCTAAGAAAGTGTGCGTGTGCCACCTCTCGTTTATTCCTCTGAATGTCCACTGGATGGCGGTGCTTCTATATGCGGAATATATGATGAAAAGATGCGGAATGGTGGTACTTGGAGTGTTGACTAGATAGATGGACGAACAGACACACAGACAGATGCATGGATGGACGCACATATGGATGCATAGACGGATGGACGCATCGACGGACGCAGGGGAGGATGCATGGACCAACGCAGGGATGAACGCACGGATGGACATGCGGATGCACGAACAGGCGCACGCATGGACGGGAGGATAGACGCACGGACGGTCACACAGACGGACGCATGGACAGACAGAAGCAAGAACGAATGGACAGATGAAACCTTCGCCCCACTCTCCATCGTTCACCCCGTCGATAAGCTGCCATTTTTTCTTCACTCCTACTCCTACAAACGATGCAAGTGCGTGTGCGTTTGTCTCCACAAAACAGGCTTGCATCAAGTGCTCGTTGCATATGGGTCTACCCGTGTTTATATCACACACCACTTTGTATTTCATTTTCATTGTTCTCCATTAATCTTTTTTTGTCGATAAAAGAATTCGATGGCATCAAAGACGTGCTCTGGTTGACAGTAGACGCTCGCAGAAACATATGTCTCTTCCAGTGAACGCTTGCAGCATTAGTTGTCTGTGCTTGTTCAACAGTGCAACCAGTGCCGCATTGAGGTGGCTGTCAACTGAGGCAAAAAAAGTTACATAAGTAAGCTGGAGAATGCCTGCGCTCGCTGCATTTTGACAATTTGTGTAATATTAGGAAATAACAAAACAGCTCTCTTCGAAATAAGTCATTAGCACCTGAAACCAGCAACAGTGGCATACTACAAAATTAGCAATTTAAACCCTAAATTTGAATCAACATTGCAAGTTGTCTAAACATCTTTGACGTGGCTTCGAAAGAACCTGCAAATGACAGTGTTATGACCTACCCCATTTGATGAAAGATTTGACATCGAGTTTGTCTTTGAAGGTGAGTACAAAATTACAAGGGAAGGTATTTCGTAAAAAAAATTAACTGTTATCTTAAAACACTCTCTATACCGTGTGGTACGGTTACAATAACCATCGCGCCAATGGTTTCTATTCCATTAGTTTACTCTCCGGTGCACGTAAGAAACTGACGCCAGCGTCAGCACTGAACGTGCCCAAACACTGGCAGCTTCGAGAGGCTACACCCTTGTCTCGCTACCGTGCGTTACATTGTGGTCCCTACCACTCCTTGTTGTCAACTACATCCGGAGTGCTTGGTGTCCTCTTTCTATGGGCACCAGATATGAAAAATGAGTGCACCTCCACACTAAACACTTTTTGCCACTTTAAGTACTTCAGTAGTTTCATTCCTGCGCACTGGTTTGCCACTTGACACTTTATCTCTTCTTTTGCACAATAGCATAAAGTTGCATCATTCCCGATCCTCGTGCAAGTATAGTAGCGGCAGGATGCGATGTTCAATATCTGGCGTGCGTCCTTTCGTCAACTCAAAATGAAACAGAGGCCAGCTCGAGTAATGTGGATGGGCAAAAGCGCGTGGGCTGAAATGCATCACGTGCACGCCGCATGACTGTGGCCTGCAACATGTGCCCAAGCAAGTATTCGAGAGCTGGCCTAACGACTTTTCTCATCAGGCCGCCCCTCGACAAAAGAAACACACAGACGAGAAAAAAATTATACACTGCACAGCATCATCGGCCCAGGATACACCAACCGAGGCAGGTAAAATGAAATAAAGTGAGACTGCTCCGAAACGTCTTTAGCAACCTCTCCGCGTAAGGGTGATGCCAGAGAGCATTCAGGAATGGTGCAGAAATCATGCCACTCCAGCTGTTCTTGGAACGGGCAGGCACAAGGATGCTGATGTGATGGCGATAAACTCGAGTTTCTCATCAAATTCCCACCTTCAGCGCTGTTCCGCATGCTTTATTCTGCAAACAGGGCCCTACTAAGCTTCTTTATCTCGCTTGGTTATGTCATTGTCGTTTATGTTACTTTCTCATTGCAGAATTTATGAGGAGTAGGAACAGATAAGCGAAATAGGAAAACGACATGAAAAGTCCCATAAGATGGCAGCAATTTTCCCAGTTATGAAAACTAAATATAACAAAAACAAACAAAATTCACGCTAGAGTACTATAGCGCGAGTTATAGTTGAGATAATATCTGCATATGGCATACGTATGAGGAAAACATGCAACGCTCCACACCCATAATAGTGCAGTTCTGCAATATTGGACAGTGCCGAGATGAGAATCAATCACTTGAGGAACTCTCTACTCTCGAGCTACGACGCACCACGCCTGCCAACGACACTCTCTTCTACCAAAACAAGGAGGTTGCATTATTTTGGTTCTTATCTTGATGCAGTTTGTTTTCTTTAATGACCTACTACGCTCTGTCATGAAGCACTCTGCTTTCACACAAAAGAAAAGAACTGAAGAAAAACGCGCATTTGTGTTTTGAGATCTGTCACTTAATGAACATTGGTGTGATAGCCACTCTCATGTGATCTTGCCGTCACTTGTGTTGAGTTGTGTGAAGCTTCTCGAAAACTTGTTTTAGCAGTGTCAGCATTGTATTAGTTTCTTGAGGTTTAGAATAGGCCGTTAGATATAACAAAATTGACGGCCGCGAAGTATTCCAGAGCCAAAAATACATGTAGAGGGTGTTGATATTCAACCACACTTTATATGTGTTCGTGCGTGCTTTGCGTGGGTGCGTTTACATATACCCGAGTAAAACTGAAAAAAAAATATGGGAGAGGGTTCATCATCCCCCCATTTTCCCCTTCGCTACGAGATTACAATAGACTGTGATGGGTGGATCCAGAATGCTCCTAAACTTACCACTCCTAATGTTTTAGATCTCTGTCCCTGAGCCACCGCGTATGAAGGTTTCTTGGTTGCTATGGTGACGGCTCAGCGGTGGCGGCTCCTCGGCGCAGTGGTGGCTCAGCTGCATTTAGCACAGGTGGCACGCGGCTGTCGAAGTTGCAATGCGAATTGCGCAGCAGGGATCTTTCGTTAATGGTCGTCCTACTACCAGCTCCACCAAATTGGCGAGTAAAACGAGTACAGGCACAACGTACAAATTTTTGAAATTATGTTTCAGGCATAGAGTAAAAAGTGATATTGACATAGGTTCTTTGATTATAGAAAGAATTCGGCATTTTGTATTCATCCCCATGTCTTTTCCTGCTACGCAGTTATCACGGCGTTGTACTGCAAGTGCTGTGACTGCCCTTTTTCAAGCTCCCTTGTTGAATACTGTGTACAGTTTCTTGTATTAAAAACATAACATCACTGGGAGACACGCTGAAGGGAAGAGCACTGCCAATTTCAGTCAACTGTTTTTTTTTTTACTTTCTACACAGACATTTTGATTTTGCCCTTCATTCGAAATGAGACTCCCATGGCCGGCATTCATGACCATCAAGTCAGCGACCGAGTACCTTAACCATCGTGAAACCATAGTGGACAAGTTCTCTTGCGCGAACAATAACCACAATAGCCGTAGACAAAGCTGCGAAAGTTGCGAATATATTTCTACAAACCTTCTGAACAATTTACCTGGCGCAAAGCATCAGAACAAGCATGTAAAAAGTTTTTGACTACCTTGTTCTGGAATGCGTATTGTTAGCGGCTCCGAGAAGCACGATCAATTGCACTGAGAAGCTCTTCTATCAATGTACATCCCCCTTTAGAGGCATTTCAGCTATCGTGGTGAAAATCAGTCCCGGTGTGGAATTGTCATTGGTGAAAAAATCACGCATAAAAGGCTTAGATGCGCCCTGAAAAACATGCTCGTAGTTTTGAAAACATTTGTTGTGTGCGCCTGTTTCGAATGGCCACTTCAGGGACAGTCGACGCCAATACCGCCTTAAAGTGAGCTCCACTCCAAAGAATGCTTCGTTGCGTGCTATGGCTAACTTTCAGCTGCAGCCTCCCGCAAGCATGCTAGGAAACTCTAAAAGGAGCGCCACATAACCAATGCCGCATAACTGCGATTACTGTCGAATCGAAATCAAACTTATTGTTTCAATAAAAAGATGATGGAATTAAAACTACTTTTGATAACATATTCATAAGCCGGTGAGGCAGTGTATATATCTCTGCTATTTCTCACTGGGCTAAGTCATAATGTCTGTTTACATTCGGACCTATCCACTTGGTTACGGGATTCATGTGATTTAGCAAATATGCCTCTTAAACTATCAGTTGAGTGAACATACGTGAAAAGAACTTGGAGCAAATTAGGAACTTTCAGGTGTAAGGTTTTATTTTTGTGTTGAATAGGATCCTTTGGAAATACGCAAAAGAAGAAACTAACCATGTCCAGGCTACACACACACAAACAATCTAAGAGAACATGGAAGTTGTTCGGCAGGTTTATGCTCATAGAGTAATTATGTTCGAAATGTAATATTGTTTTTCATGTGCTGCTTTAAGCATCGTACTAAGTATGTGAAGTAATTATAAACAGTGACAACGATGTGGCCCACTGGCTTATCATCTATAATTTTATTCTCTACGCTACTCCGATAAGTAGCCCACCAAACCCCTGGTGTTCCAATTGTGCAAATATATCCTTGAATAGGGGGACACTGCCTAGCGCTTGTGAGTACTTATCGCTCGCACAACCATTGTTGCACCGTTGGCTGGAAACCAAATAACGTTTTGAAATGCAGGGTGCAAACTCGCACGTAAGAGGAGAAAAAGCCGCCCCCTCCTCTCTCAACGTGGTGCTGTTGCCCTCTGATGCCTGGCAGTGAGTACTTACACCGACTGCACAATGTAAGTAACCAATCGCCTCACACGCTGCCTGTGACACCCTGAGGCGTTAGGTTGGAGCTTCAAAATGAGGAAATGGGCTTTACTTAGTTTAATTTCACGTTTCAATATGACCTGCACAGCTCGAGCACTTTGAAAGTATGAAAAGAGTCTTACAATATTGCTGACTACCTTGAAAAATCTCTCACCTTTATGCTGTTTATTCGAAGCCTAATAAAAAGCTGGAACGTTCCCCTAACCATACAAAATAATCGTTTGAAACACACATACACAAGAATGCCGAGTAAATTCCCAGGCTTCCAGTTTGCGTATTACCAGAGTCCTTCAATGCTTTTCTGGTCACGGAAGTGCCGCCTCAGCTTCATATGGAGCCAGCACTGGCCGCTAGGGGCGCAGCTGTGCTCGTGAGGGCATGCTGCCGTCCGCTACCACTGCGGTAGTGTGTTGGTTTGCTTTGATTTCCAAGCTTTCTAAACTTCTGCAAAAGTCGTTTCACTTTCCCTCATTTACTTGGAACATTCAGCGTGCGTCGGTGACTGCGTGAACGCGCAGTCTGCCTTGAAATGAGCACCCGGGAGAAAAGAAAGTAACAGCTCTGGACAAGCAGCTCGCGGCAGTCGCAGTCGAGAATGACAAAAATTCGGGGTTTGCCACACCATAACGATGATATAATTTTAGTACACGTCGTAGTGGGGGATTCTTTATTAATGTTTAACAGCTGGGGTTGTTTTCATATGCATGTAAATCAAAGTGCACGCTTTTTTTTCTGCTCTTGCGTTTCGCCTCGTCGAAATGCAGCCGTCAGGGTCGGGGGAGCGCCGCTCGTTCGTCGCAATACTGCAACTGGTCCAGCTTTTCAAAATTTGCCTGAAATCAGACACTGTACATTCGCAATAACGCACTTGCTGTGCCACATGTAAACAGAGGCGAACATACGAGTTGTTACACGTCCATTCGCCCGGAAGTGAGCGAAATCTCTCGACTGCGCAAAGTTGCGCATAAGGCCAGATGGTTCGCACGGCACGGCCGCTCAATTTCTATCAAACTGTGAACATTATCAGACTCCTGGTGTCATTTTATTCGCAACAGAAAACCCAAACAATTAAACCATTACTGCAAGAAATGCTTCCGTAGAATGACTTCTTTTCATGACAAGAAAAAAAAACACCTGTTCTATGCGCTTCAAATTTCTGGACCGAACGATTAAATCCCTCTACGAGCCTTAGGTACAATATATGTAATATCAGAGTCCTTAAATGCCAGCAATACTAACCTCATAGCAGTCTTCGGTGCGGCGTGTTGCCCCGCCACGGTGTTCTAGCGGTTATGGCACCCGGCTACAGATCCGAAGGTTGCGAGATCTAATCCCGGCCGCGGCGGCTGCATTTTGGTTGAGGCGAAATGTTGAGGCCCGTGTACTTGGAGTTTGGTACACGTTAAAGTGGTCAAATTTGTTCCGGAGCCCTCCACCACGGGGCGTCTGTCATAATCACAGCTGGTTTTGGGACGTAAAACCCCATCAGTCAACCGGTGCGACGTTTAGTTTATGATCATGGCGAACGTGAAAAGTAAGGTCGAACACAGTTGACAGTGTATTGTAATTAGGCCATTGTTTTATAAGCAGTCTCATATAGAAGAGACAGTAAACCAGTAACTTAAGCCACTCGTGATTTCGACAAAAACACACAAGAAGTTATTTTGATTCTTCTAATGGCCGACTATATACGAGGGGTTAAGATATTCCAATCATCGATGCTAATATTGTTGTCAGTGTCAGAAGAAAAAGATAATTCAACAAGAAAAATACATACAAGGTGCCTGTGCGAAAGCAATATGCAAGCACAACCATTTATTAATTTTATTTAAAACAAACCACATACACAGAACACCAGTGCACCAGTTCATGAAAAGCTAATTAAAAAACGTGAAGAATGGACAGCAACATATGTGAGATATGGATTGGGTGCAGAGTTACCTTTGAGTGTTTGGTTTTTTACCACCCCCTGCTGGACATGAAGCGCACTCTTTCGCTTGCATCTGTTTGTTTCTTTCTCTCGTAAAAAAATGCAAACGGACCTTGAGAAAAAACTGAACAACTTCTGCAGTCGTGCTCACATAATGTGACTTGCAACCGACAGCAGCTGAAGCAGTCCGAGGGTCCATCAAAACATCCTCCACAATATTCATGTACACACCAGAACAAGCAGTTTTTTCAACTGTGTGCGCTTCCATATGATCCTCCACAATTTGAAGGAGTGTGACGAGTTGGCTGGAGGGCGCAAGGAGAAAACCTTTAGACTTAACAAGAATCAGGCCAGTTGCCGGTCGTTCTGAACTCCTCAGACTTTCTACGCAGCTTGAGCATCTCAGCGAGGAAAACTTCTTTGCAACGAATCCAGCGAGGTAGTCCAAGATCTTCTCCTTAGGAGACTGCTGATGTTGCAAAAGTGAAGCCTGCCCCACAGTTTCTCCTGGCTCCAAAAGTACTTCATCAAAGAGAATAGCCAAACAGTCCGCCTGAAATGCAAACACTGTATTGCTGGTGTGCTGAACATAGAAAATGCACCGAACGAAAAAGATGTACTGAATGCCTAGTATTGCTTTACACCTTTTGTATGACGAAATCCAGGCTTTATCAGAAATCAGCTCGGCTTCTCCAAATTAATGGCTGCAAACTCTTTGATGCTGCCTGCACTGCACAGTCCCCTGGCACATATGTAATGCTCATACAGCTTAGTGTGGCTAGAAATGAGAAAATTCACACCTAAATGCATGCAGCCTAAAAACTATCCTGAAAACTTAGTTAAAGAACTAATACGCTTTGATCAGTTTCATCCTATTCAGAAGATATCGCTCCGCAAAGCGTTTGTACTGTGTTCTTCCTTGCCTGCACTTTTTTTTCATTTTGTTTTCCTTGACGAATTCTTACCATCTGGCTCAGATTTCTACCCTTTCAACCCCTGTTAATATATTCTTGCTCACGTGACAGGCAGCAGGTTTTTCCTTTTGGAATAGGTCTTGGAGCTTCAGGAGGAGTTGTGGGCCGTCTCCTACAACTAATGCTCGCTGAGGCGGCTGGACAAGATTTCTGACGGAGAGCATTCTATAAATGAACAGAAATTGCTGGACTGTTGGTTGTCCTCCGTCACCAGCCACGTGCCTGATAATGCCGAAAAATCTCTGAAATAAAAAATAAGGATTACTATTTAACTATCAAGCGAGAACGTGCACATGCTTACCTCTAATGGGTCCTGTCCAAACTTTCCCACCAGTACGTAGCGAAACCCTGAGGCAAGGAGGTTTTCAACCAGTGATATTGTGCTGAGCAAAGTTATTCTCAGCGCCTCACAGGTGGGCTTGCTTAAAAAGCAGACCTGCCTTTGCTTTGGCAGACTTTCAATGTATTTGCAGCACCTGTCCAACCATGAGATTCCCTCTTTCAGTGTCTATAAAGTAAGAAAGAATTTAGCCTGAGATCAGAAATGTGTGCAAGAGCAAAGTAATAATTCTTACGTCAACATGCTCAGCTTCACTGTACTGCACGTGTTCAGGCCTGCGGGAGTTCAAGCAGTCAAACAATCTGTTTATTTGTCTGGTGAATTCAGATGTTCCCGCAGACCCGTGAAGCTTTTTGCATGATTCCTGCTCACTGTAAAATATCATGGATGTAGCTGTGGATTGACTGAAGAGCTGAAAAGAAATTTTTTGTATTGCATTTCACTGTGAGTCACATCAAAAAGGCAATTTTTTTTTGTTTTCTAAGTGCACTTGAGTGTTGGGCGCCTTACTTGAACAGCAAGTTTGACGCTCATTTTCTGAAAAGCGTTTGGGTATATATCTGCCCTCGTCAGCTTTGGTACAGCACGCAGCCCTGACTGTTGCTCTTCATACTCTAGAAGTGCTGCATAATGATCATGATACACTTCCCGACCTTGAGGCAGCTGTAGAAAGAAGGAATGTCAGAATGTCACTCGAGATGAGATCCTATGAGTGACTATATCACAGGAACAGTAATTATTTCACTTACCAAAAACTTCCCAACTTTCTGCAGGTTATTTCTAATACATTTAAATATGTGTGGTGGATCAATAATAGCATAGATCACCTTAGAGGGGTCGCATGGGTGCTGAAACGACACCTGCTGGTCTTTCATGTCACCACAAATTCCTGAAAGAAATGAGCAACTAATAAATTATACCTTTCCAGATAGTCTGCAGCAGAGCTTGTGTGTTAAACACTTACCTAAGGACCTCAAGGCACACCGATTGGTAGTTGTATTATCAGATGTCACAGCATCTATAACTGCGCCAGCATTACACAAGTGTACAATGCACTGAAGCACAAGCTTTGCAAGTATTGATCCCGGGGCAGCACTTGATGCACAAAAGGTACCCACAATCTGCGACCATCCCCCCAGAAAGGGTCGAAACAGGAAGACCAAAACATGATCAGCATCCTTTTCACGGTCTGCTGGCCTGGTATGTTCTCCAAAGTCAACCTTACCAACGACTTTCATGTCAGACTCTCGGACGTGCAAACTTTTCCTGACACTCATTTAGTCGAACTTGAGCACACCTGAAAGAAAAAAAATTAATTTCTATCACTTCAGAAAGGCAAAACCACACAGCATTCAGGTTAAGTGATGTGCTTTCAAACCTCGTCATTCACTTTCAGGGGAAGTGAGCAGCTTTTCCTTGAACACAGTAAATACATGCGCATCAAAGCCAAAATCGGCTTTCAAGCTCTTCATATAGCAGTAGAGTGTGCGTGGATTTGGCAAGGGTAGAAAGTTGTTCTCTTGGAGATATGTATACACAGATATGGACTTCGTTTTCAAAAGCAGGCAGTCATATAACCAGTCTTTCTTATACCTGGTAAGGAAAGGGTGCAAATCTCATTCACATGCACAAACATGCTAGCACAGTGCTTCCATAATGCTATCAAGCATAAAGACACATTGCTGTTAACCAAGTGTAACTGCATGCCGAGGGGTAATATGAACATGCACATTGCATTGTGTACACAGTGGAAACCTGATCAACATGCAGGCCAAAACCTTCATAATGAGAGTAGGCCACTATAAATGACAAAGATCTATGGTGCATTCTCAATCCAGAACAATTAATACAGAAAATAAGTGAACATTGGATCTCCAAGTTTTCAACGAAACTGCGCATAAGAACAATCATTCACTGTCTGTTTATAAACGTGCTCAAAACAATAGCAGTAAGGTGCGAAAAAAGATCAACACATCATGATAACATGGTTATGAGGGTGTGAATAAGCCACTCGTAGTAGTAAAAAGGGCACATTTTTTATATGGACGAAAATCATTGTTTCATGATTTAAAGTATTAGAGTCAGCGCAGTAAAGGTGGACTCAAGCAGAAAACGTATTTCATGGTAGTTTTGAACGCTTAGCTGATTTTGAATGGAGCCGACACTTGCTCAGAAAACAACGGATATGTAGCTTTTAATTTGGTGAATATCTAAAATTACCACGTGAATATTCCATCGCCTTTACACGTAAACCATATTTGTTAAGTAGTGCTTGAAGCTTACCGTACGGCTCTTGCAGACTTCGCGTTTGCCTTCATCACGCACTGATCAATAATCAGTATCTCGCGATCGGAAAGTCTTTGAAGGCTCTACTGTTGTCGTTCGTACTTGGCAGTCTTCTTTCGGAACTCGGCGAGTTTTGTTTGGCATTGCCGAAGGTGCTGCTTCGCAGCTCGAAGTTGTCACCTCAACTTTTGCACTGCTGCACAGCTGGCGCAGTCAACCAAGCGGTCTGTCTGATAAGCTGTGTCCGTGTGGTAGGTTTCGACCGTTTCACTGGTCAGTGCCACAACTGCTAAAAAAAGAAAAAAAAAGGAAGAAGAAAAGGAGTGAAGAAAAACAAGTCATGCAGTTTCATATTTACAGGCTCAGACGATACCCTCATACACGACGACACGGATGTAATCTGGCCTAGCGCTTACATACCTTCATTCACTGATGCAGCATCGGTCCGGTCTGAACAGGTCGTCGGCGATGCTCGTTGCTCCTCCGTCTCGCACGACGACTCACGTGCTCGTTTGCGCGGTGATCGATTTGTCGATGAGTGGGGTCGAGCTTTACGCTTCGTGAGATACGAAGGAAGGCCACCAAAAATACTTGGGACAGCGTCAGCCTTCAGCGTTGGCTTGTCGCGCTCCAGGGACACGGCGTCGCCGTTGATATTGAAATCATAAGTAGTAACAATGTCCGAGGCGTCGAAAGGCTTCGCACACACACGTGTATATTTGGACTAAAAGTTGAAGTCGCCACTTTCCTGCCGTGGTATGGCCCGTTTCCATTTCTCGCGCTGGTCCTTGTCAGGTGGAAAAGAAAACAACGACACCTTCTCGGTCGTTCCTCTGTAGCCGGAACGGCACCCCGGCACGCAACACGTGTTAGGCATCGTCGTCTCACAACATTTTGGCTAACTCGGACACGCACGCACGCTTCTTCCACCAGTTTGTCTCGCTGTGCGCACGCGTTTCAGTCTGTTTCAGTACGCGAGCAGCGCGAACGATGCCCTCTGTGGCGCAGTGGCGCCGCATCGCGGCAGTTTTGGGCAGCGTATGAAGCTTTCCCATAGAGTGACGGCGGAGTTTCGTGACCAGAAAAGCATTGAAGGACTCTGGTATTACACAAGCCTGACAAAACTTCGAGGTATTTGAGCAGGGTTTCCTGTTAGACACCATGTGCAAAGGCTCCTGTTTGAGCATGATTTCCTGCTGATTTGGTGACAAGTTGCCTGGCCGCAATCCTTCTGCGAAATTGTAACCGAATTATGTGGAAGTTGGCTGGTTGCAGTACAATTACCACGCGTAATTTTTTTATGGAAGCCTCGGCTCGGGCGATGGGTTCCATGGTCTGCCCACAAACATCCGGCATGGACCTGCAAGGCAGAGTCCACAATCAGGCCGCCTGTGCTTGTCGTTTGAGTGTTCCTTTTCTTGTGTGTGTCTCTTTTGCGGCCAAATCATGCCATTAAGTAAATACCAACTAGGCCAACAATCAGTATTATTACGTAGAATATTGTCACGTGCTGCAAAAGGTCTTCAACTAGGAAGAACTGAGCCGGCGGGGAGACGTACCGAAAACTAGCAAGTTGGCTGCTTCAATAATAAACAACTAGCCAGAGCACGCGCTGCCCCAGAACATGGCTTGCGCTTGCCGTATCTAGCAGCCAAGTGACAATATAGCAGCTGGTGAGACGGATTATGAGTTGAATAAACTATTTCCTTTTGCAGCATAAGAGTGTTTACTAGTTCGTGCGCGTATACACGTCATTTAGCTCATACTTGCTTAGAGAAACAGGAATAAGGAGAAATAAGCAGCGCTGCACGTGTGTGCTTCTTTGCTCGCAGAGATGTATTTTGAGCTGTAAAGGACAATTTGTTTTAAGTGAAAAACAACTAGCCCGATTCCTAAGTAAGCCTTCGTAGGGCTAAAAACCACGGTCTTTCACCTTCTTCCTGCTCCACTGGGTCAACTCGTGGGGCGAGCTTCAAAGCTGAGCTTCCTAATAAGCTCAAGTACATAAAGAAGTCACCATAACCAAGGCTAATCAGGTTTATCAGAGAATAAACTGGGAAAACATTTTTGGCGTTAATTTACGAAAAAACTTGCACATCCAAAAAATTGGCACATACCACGTACAATGGGAATCGATGATATGCGAAGCAGGAATGAGAAATGTTGATATGTCACTTTAAAATCAGCACAACGTTATGAGAAAGAGGTAATAGTGCCGTACATGACTTCCGTGTCATGATTATCATGTTGGGATGTGTCGTTTATCTTCGTCATCCAGTTCCGTGATGTGATACAAAATATAATATAATTGGAGCTAGCGAAACGACCGCGAGCACGCTATGAGCGTGGTATGCTGTCATGTTCATACATGACACGCGTATCAGGATTATCATATATGCGCAAGTCATATACTTTGGTCAACCATTGACGTCACCTATTACGAAATTTGATATATGAAGAGCTATAAAAACGGCCACGATAGCGTCATGAAGAGCCCAATATACTGCAACGTAGTGTTGACTCACCCGCACGCTGGGCACAGTAACGCTACGTTAGCAAAACGCGAGCACGCTACAGTCTGACCCCAGGCGCGACTGGCACGAGCAGCGTTCGTCGGCGCGGTCCGACGGCATCCGGCGCGAAATGCGACACTGCTATACGCACCGATGCGTTACCCAGACAACACAGCCTATCCCTTTTTTCGTGACGGAGGGACGCCGGACGTACTGAAACACGAATGCATCGAACCAACGCAGCGCGTGCCTGCGAGTGTATGGCAGGACCGGTGCCTGGCGTGGCGTCGGTACCCGACGAAATGAATGACGGTGAGCACTCGCAGCGCGTCACGTCGGAATGTATTGGCACCTTGACTGTGGCATATAGTCATGCTCTCACATGATAGGTATCTCACGATTATCATGTTTGCACCAGTGCAGTGACATACCTTCGTCATCTATGTCGCGATTATCCTGTTTATGTGCGTCATTTAATTATGTCGTCCGTTTGCGTCGTGCATAACCGAGTTTGGTACATGTGAAGCTATCAAAACGACTGCGAGTGCATCATGAGCGTAGTATGTAGTAATGTTCTTACATGACACGCATGCCATGTTTATCATGTTTGCGCCTGTATTATCTCTTCGTAATACATTCACGTTCCGCATTACCAAATTTGGTATAAGTGATACTAGCAAAACATCCGCCAGCGCATCATGAGCGTGATATGCTGTCGTGTTGTTACATAACACCCGTCTCATAGTAATCATGTTGCACCAGTAACATGTGACGCTAGCGAAATGCCCGCGAGCGCGTCATGAGCTTGGCATGTAGTCATGTTGTTACATGACACGCATGTCAAGATTTTCATGTTAGGGTCTGTCACGTGTGTTCGCCATGGAATCATGTCATACCAGACTTGTTCTGCAACATGCCATGTGAACGAAACTTCCGCAAGACCTGCACGATCATGAAATGTAAATCATGACATTCATGACATCCATGTCACGATTTTCATTAAATGACTAGTCGCTTATGCTCGCCATACAGTCATATTATGCCGTACCAAGCTTGGTATTGATACCATTATCGAAGCGGCCAGGAGAGTCGATTGATTTGATTGACTGATATGTGGGGTTTAATATCCCAAAACCACCATATGATTATGAGAGTCGCCGTAGTGGAGGGCTCCAGAAATTTCGACCACCTGGGGTTCTTTAACGTGCACCCAAATCTGAATAAATGGCCTACAACATTTCCCACCCAATCTGAATACAGGGCCTACAACATTTCCGCCTCCATCGGAAATGCCGCCGCCACAGCCGGCATTTGATCCCGTGACCTGCGGATCAGCAGCCGAGTACCTTAGACACTAGACCACCGTAGCAGGGCAGCCAGGAGAGTTGAAAGTCGTAGGCTGATAGATAGATAGATAGATAGATAGATAGATAGATAGATAGATAGATAGATAGATAGATAGATAGATAGATAGATAGATAGATAGATAGATACGCACAAAGTCGCCGAAGTTCGCTAAAAAATGCTTCGCATTTAAAAGAATTCTTCACACTTATCGGCTTGCAACAGCTTCGACAGATCAGCGGGGATGATATATCCTTTTAGAATAAAATTATCTTCCGGAAGCAGCAATTGGTTTGACTGGTTCATAGAAAGTTTGCTCGAACATATCGGTAACCGCATCGAGAAGTCAAAGATAAAAGCACGAACGAGTGATGTAGTAGTAGAAAGCCACTGTTCAGCGGTTGCATGCTCTGCAATACTTCAGCACAAGACAGGAAAGCATCGCATAGCGGACCTGAACTGCGAAGAGCCTATAAGGAAAACAAGCACAGCGGAATCTTGGCGAAATTTCGTTATGTTGTAACACGGCCTCGTAACATTTTCATCGTTCCGTAAGAACATAATATGGCGACTACTGTTGTGAGCGGAAAATTCACCTTACTTTGTGGTTTCCCCAGCGTGCAGCCAACAGTGAGCACTTTCGAGAGTGGGGGAGGGGGTGGATCAGCTTTCCCAACTTTTCTCAGTGGGGGAGCTCGAGCCCCCCTTGCCCCCCCCCCAGCTGATACGCCTATTCTCTGGACATTATGATTATATGGGGGCAAAACCAATTCTGAAAATCGTGACATTCACCTACTTGATTCTCACGTGAGTCCCAGTTACTTATGGTAATAAATAAACACAGTTCTTTTAGAAACAAGTCATCAAACAGTGCACTTGGTCCTGACAGTACCTGAGATTCTGTATATGTACCCATAATACACGCGAAATATCGAAGTCTGAAGCAGTGAAAAAAAAAAATGTCCAGAAATCTCAACACAGTGGCTTGCGCCGCCACCTGTTGCGCTCTGTACGCAATTTGCTTGATCGGACATAGGCTCTGAAGTTAGCGACATGCACTCGAGTCTCTAAGGCTGCTGTTTACAGTGCTGCCAGCTTGCGGAGAAAGGCGGAAACAGTAGGTCACATCGAATATTGTACCGAACCAAGCCTTTCATGTTCAACGGCGCCGACGATTTAAACTTAAGGTATTCCATGAAAACATCGAATCAGAGAGACATGGCATCGTGTATAATCTGGTAGCGACCAAAACTCACGTGGTTCTCAAATACTCATATTGACTCTCAAACCCTCACCGCAGGCGTGGCTTAACGGCCTTCGAATACCGTTAAGCCACGCCTGCGGTGAGGGTTTGAGAGTCAATATGAGTATAACGGTAGGACGTCTGGCTCGCCTGTGGGAGGTGCGTGGTTCGAACCCCACCGCCGGACACCCACCGGTCTATAAGAAGGGTACAAGCAGCCCCCCGGCCAGGCGTCCGGCTTTTCTGGGTGCGGTGCTTGGAAAAGATTCGCACAGACCGCTCTGCTTGCTGTGCAAGAACAGAGACCAATCAAGAAACGAATGTCACTCTCACCCACTCAACCTATCCCCTGTCCGTATCAATTGCGGTGGTTACGGGCTCTGCACGCGAATCTTTTTTTTTTCTTTCTTTGTTGGAAAGCGAGTATGCTGCTGCATATGCTTGTATTTCTGAACTGAGCTACTGGCCAGCCTGTTTGTTTTTTTTTGTTTGCTTGCTTGCTTGTTTCTTTTTTTTCTTTGCTTGCTTGCTTGTGTATCGTACAGCAAGATAGCGCAATGTAGGATTTAACAGAGCTCACACAATTCAGTTAAGTGGAACCATCAACAGCTCTAAGTCGAAACCGATGGGCGTAAAGTGAAATGCGTCATAGAGCTTTCAGTCTGTGTCTGTCGTCAGCTTGCGACCTGGACGTATCTTCGCTGCATTGGAATAGTCGTGCAATTCGATGTGAACTTCGTCATTTGTGCACGGATGGACGGCGAGCGTCAGCACTGAAAACTACATTCTCGGTCGCAGTTGACAAGAGCGGCTGAATGACGAAGCAAAGAAACAAAACCTTGACTTGAGGAACTTGTTTCTTTCCGAATGCGCTTCAATGCCAGTGTAGAAGTCGATGTTACTACGCATGCATAATTTTGACTTAAACAGCGCCCCACGTCTCAAGATTCTGCCAGCGCAACCTGATTCGTATTGCCTAAGCATGATGTTACGAGATAGCTAAGATTTTGCTTCACAGATGCGTTGCCTTGCAAGAAACGTCTTTTTAAGACGCTAGTCTTCCTTGGGGCAGTTTGACGCAAAAACTTTGGTCTGCCTTATTATCTGCTTGTCTGTGGAAAACACATTTTAGACGGCAAAATCCAACCACATGCGCAGCACCCACTAACATTGCTCTGGTTTCTGCGTTCATACTTTTGCAACTGTTGGATAAAAGAAAAATATTCCGCTTATCTCAAGCGCAGTATCAACATGTCAATATTATGCGGTGTGTTTCTTCATACTAGAGGAGGCAGACATAAGTATCTTAAAAACCGTAGTGTTTATCACGCTGCGCTCACAATGCAACGCTATGAACGAAAAGGAAAGTGTTTCGTACGCTTCGTTAAGACGAAACGGTAGTGGCACCTACCCGTCGCCTTGCATGTTAGCCAAGTTGGCCTCAGAGATAAGCGGGACGCCGCAGACATGCCTTTTCAGAGGCGAGTTTTTTTGTTTTGCCACGTAACTCTCAGATGGCGCTCGTGTTTCACATCGTAGAATGCCTCAAGGTCACGGAGGAAGGAAAGGTAAGGAGAGGCCCTGGCGTCTCTCGTTGTGAAGCCGCGATGAAGCCGGAAGTTGGTCATATTCACTGAGCCAAGTCTCCTCTCTTGTTTACATATGAATGCGAAGCAGAAGGCGCGACTCCCTCTCTGTCTCAAAAAGCACGTGGCCTGTGCGCCGCGGGCGCTGGTGCTATCCGAAACCAACGGAACGCATTTCAACACGCTGTGTTGCCGCGTTGCGGTTGACGAAATCGCTGCGTATGGCTGTTGTACTCTTGCACTACCGGCGTTTATGATAAACACGGCAAGTTGCATGTTAAGCTTTTTTTTATTTGATGTGTTTTTTGTGAAAATAAAGAAGATATTTCGGACATTGCCGCGCGACGAACCAGGCACCGAAATTTGTACAGCTTTTTTCAGATCGCTTTTTGCCCCTTTTGCGCTTGTCTTTAGGCTTTATGAAATTTTTGGTCAGGCTGTTTGCTAGACACAACGATAAAAAAAAGAAAAAAAAATGTCTTCTCTGCAATGAGCCCGGAGGTCCGTAATTATGTCAGTAAAGTTGGCGTCACGGTGGAGCTTGTGTGCGTGGCAGCCCATTGAGTTTGCGCCGGCCCTATTCTTTTCGCTCCTCAAGGGTCCGACGCGCACTGGTTTCTACGGATATCCCAAAGGCTATGATTTCATTAGGACAAAAGCAGCAAAGACCACTCGAAAGCGCGTGGTAACACGTCTCGAGCGTGATTCACGCGCCCTAGTAGCTACGGAGAACGGAGACCAGGATCGCGTTAGGGCGAGAGGTGGGAAAGTTAGCCGAAGAAATGCGTGAGAAAAGGTCAACATCACTTGGTCAACATCGTTCGAACGGCTTTGTAAGCTTCTGAATGCACAAGCACGCGCATCTAGTGAGGTGTACCTAGTCACCTTGTGCAGGTGCGTGTAGACATTTTAAAAAGTTTTGCTACAATACAGACAATATTGCAGAGAGCGAGACAATATTGCAAAGAGGGAGCATCTTAAGCGAAGCAGAACAGGAACATTAATGCGCAGAAGCATGTTGTAACTGTACAGGAACAAGAAAAGCAAGATTACATTACAGTCTTAATAAGGGCCTGTGGACCGCAAATGCATCGTCCGTTGTCATAAGAAGCAACACCGCATAACCGTCCCTAACCTGCAAGGCATTCATTGGACGAATTCTTGAGCACAGTCGTTCACTTCTATGATGGCTTTTCAGCATAAATTTGACGGACGCTGCAAATTCGGAGTACGTATACGCGCGCTCGTTCTGTTGTTTCAAGTTCAGACACCTGGTTACAACCACCACCGGAGGAAAATCACGTAGCTAACAATGCGGCACAAAGATTGGATGCTGTCAAACACCTGCAGTACGCCACGGTTAGGTGCGAGGCCCATGAAAATGCGCACACTGCCGCTGGACCGCCTGAACGGTGCCGCACCGCACTACATCAATAGTAACAAAACGCCGCCATTGTGCCTAGTGAATATGGCCGCGCGTGACGTAATTTCCGCCACATTTTAGGAGCGAAGCTTCTTAAGGCGTGGGCTGTGCGTCCCCTGTATGTAGCCACCTCTCGTTCAGTTCTTAGTATTACGCTAGCCACCGCCCGATCTAAAGGGTACAGCCATATCCATCCGTCCATCCATCCATCCATCCATCCATCCATCCATCCATCCATCCATCCATCCATCCATCCATCCATCCGTCCATCCGTCCGTCCGTCCATCCATCCGTCCATCCGTCCGTCCGTCCGTCCGTCCATCCGTCCGTCCGTCCGTCCGTTCGTCCGTCCAAAAGATGCAAGATGTTATAAACTTGACGGCGGTACGTGTAGTTGATTATGAAAGATGCGAGGTGTTATAAAATAGGAATGATGCCACATATGGCGCGTGTCATCGTTCGATATAGTGCGGCGACGTACGCTAGGGGGAGCGTTGCAATAAAATCGAGTGGGCAAAATGAACGGAGGATTCATGGTTTACCAGGTTTACCTCCGGAGCTTCGCCCACTCATCATCATTCACTTCGTGGATATGGCGGCATTTTTTCTTATGCCCTGCGCCGGCTGGGCATGCCCTCTTCTTACGTTTCCTTCCTCCGTGCCTCAAGGTCCTCGTTCGCCTCTGTTGCGCGTGTCGCGGTTGTGCCTCCAGAATTCATTTCACCGATTATCTCGCGCAGAACACAAAATAAATGTTTTGTTCACTCTCCCCAGACGCAAGACTATCGTCTTTCGACGACATTTGAAGTGAGACATGGAGATACGGGGCCAATTTTATTGTTTACCAAATATGTCATATGACAGGGTAATTCCTGACTTTTCGAAGACGTGTAGTGGTACAATTGAGTGTCCATATTCTTGGCGACCTTCAGAGATGTTGCCTCCGAGTCAAATCGAAATAAAGTTGCGTTCCGTGTAATTTGCGATAGGCCTTCTCGTAGAAAATGCCTGTCACTCCTTTCTTAGACAGATAGGTTAGATCAAGCAGCTTCTAGCAGCTATTACCGTCAAAAATTATGTGACCTAATATGTGTTGCACGTGTGATGTCGGCCCAATAAAGAAGATCTGACGCCTCTTCTAGACGTTTCTAATGCCGGAGAAGTACGCGGGGTGGATTGTTGCAGTATTGTAATGCTTAATTATATAACGTAGAATAAAACCTGTATCGTCGATGGCTAAAAAAATTGCTTTTCGGTGGCTGAATTACCAGCAATATTCCTAAGATAAATGGCGCTGCAAGTGCCTTGGTCGTCATTAAGCGAACCACATATCTTCCGGCTCATATGAGTCACGACGCGCTCCCGTATTCGCGTAGCTTTATCGCACCTCGCATCTGCATTCTCAGTAGAAAGATCCGCAAGTTGGGCCACTATAGTGATCAAATAAGCTTTCAATGACAGGAAGCATGAAAACACTTCATGTTTTTATTGTTTGTTGAGAGCCGGGATGTGAATCAACGGGTGGTAAGGAATGTCCTGCATACCCCCCCCCCCCCTTCCTTGTGCTCAGGCTTGGAGAGAAATCAAATATCTGAAAGGCTTGACAGTTACGTATGGCGCGTTGAAACCGTTAAGGCTCGTTTTTTTTGTTCTTTGTAAAGTGTACCAGTCATCTATACCACTAAACTATGTGAGACTATTGAAATCGCAACTGCCGCGCGATCGGTTTCAGAAAAGATTCAACAAAACAATGGAATCACGCGAGCCGGGAACAAGTGGAATTTCTTTTCAAGGCATTATTCCAAGTTTTATAAGCTAAAATAAAATCTACAACATTTAAGTAAAGAAAATTGCCACCATGGCAAGATGTGTACTCCCCCGTCTGAAATTTCCTAGATTTATGCCCCTGGTATCAAATAACCTGTGTAAGCCGGTATCAATTACCCTGTGTTAGCCAACACTCCGCACAAGTTCAAGCGAAACACATTATATGCGGCAAGAATACATTAGAACAGTTTAGGACCTCCCCTAAGGCTGGAAAACGTACGAAGAAACGAATACTGACAATATCGCACCAATGTCACGCACTGTCAATATTGCAGGGCGGCACTGCCTTCGACCGTGTCGTTGCGGTCTCCAGCCAAGCAGAATGTGCTGAATCGAGCCGATCTTCGGATGAGTGCACGGATCGAAGTTGGGAGGGTCTTAATTACGTCCGGATGAACGGCGTGGTAGAAATTAAGGAGCTAAGCTAATTTGTTGTCTATATTTTTTCGGTCCTTTGTAGTGCTGCCAATTTATTTCAAATTTGCATGGTTGTTATATTGCAAAGAAATTAGGATCGAGTGCGAAGATTAAAGGTACGCGTTTTAATTATCGGTGATGTGCCTGCGTCATAAATTAAAAGAAATTATTGACGTCTTACTTCATAACTCAATAGAGTTCCCTCGCACCATTTCTACACCTAAACTTGCTTGTAGCTTGTAGTAATTGTGCCGATGAGAATAGTTATACTGTGCAGATGAAACAACTGGCAACAACCATTCTACAAGATATAGAAAACAAACACGAATTCTAAACAACAAATTAAACGGGAGTGGTGCTGCAGAGAGCGTTGGCGGGTAGGATTTCTTCAAATTACGTTTATTAATGTATCAGACATTTTATTCGTCGCACGTATGAAATAATTACCAAATCTAAAAAAAGCACTCACACTCACTTGGACTCCCTCATGAAACTTACTTCAACCTTGGGGCGCACCCAAGGTCGAGGTAAGTTTTCACAGCTGCGATCCATTCGAAAGACTCCTTCGAACATGTGTTATTTTTTTGCCTTCTGATAGAGTCTTTTTCAATAATTTAGATGATACTCCAGTGCAGGGCGGCAAACATAACGCTTGTCCCTCCTGACCTGCCTGTTTTTCTTTTATTTCGGATATCGTCTTTTATATCTTCAACGTTGGTTACTCGTAGAACGAAATAGGAGTCAATTGAAGAAGATGGAAGTATATACAGAAAGCGGAAGCGTAGGACTATTGAATGTGTGGGATGGTCCGAACAAAGGGCTATAGTATCATGAATGTGTCATTTCGGAAGTGACTATAGTCACTTCCGAAACGACACATTCATGATATGGACATTCCGAAATGACACATTCATGATATGGACAAAAAGAGAAGTAAAATACGATTACAGCCTACTAGACTAACCACGAACTAAACAGGTGAGAGGCATGCCACTATTATGTATAACACTTGACCTCCACACAAATGTACACCAGGACACATAAGCGGAGGACATAAGCGAGAAGAAGCGGAGAAAAGGGGCATGACACTTTCCTACTTTAAAGGGAGGAGGGGGCACGTAGAGGAAAGAAAGTTGGAGGAGAGAAAGAGGGAAGAAGGTAGGATAGTAAAGACATAAAGTAAGGAAAGCATGCAAGTTAAAACCGGCAAAATGCAGCGCGTTGTTGACGCTGCGTGTCGTCGCTCAAGTGAAGCCCCGACTTCTTCAGAAAGGCCATGGGTCGTCTTGACATGGAAGGAAAAAACGGTCGAAAGCTACTTGACTGATATGAAACGTTAAGCATCTTTGTAATCTATGTGTCCCACGGGAGTGTGTCTTATTGCTTTGTGGTGCTGTTAGTCTTGCAAATGTATTGCTGTTCACTCTGCCATGGTTGCATTCTTCTTGTATTTCATCTGGTTTTCGCACACATCATGCCTAGTTCCACCTAAGGGTTGGTTGAATGGGTCAAATAGGAATTAATTTGAGGAAGATGCAAGTATATATACAAAGCGGAAGCGTGGGACTATTGAATGTATGGGATAGTCCGAACCAATACCTATAGTATCATGATTGTGTCATTTTGGAAGTGACTAGAAACCGCTTCATTTCCGTTTGCGTTTCGAGAAGCAAAGAAGCATTCTTATCTCCGCCGCCATAATAAGGAGATTTTTGAAGGGGTTGTTTTGTTTATAAAGGCAAAATATGAACAAAAGTTTGATAAAGGGCGTGCGTTGTTCTTCACCATTCGCATATACCGCGCTCAATCTATCAGGAGCCATTCTTCTTTCAAGCGCACTGATATTCGACTACAAGGGCCACTGCATGTCTGCAATTTCGTAATGATTTAGTATCACGCTTGTATAATCCAAAAATGCTTACTATCATTTGTTCGCCTGGCAGTTTATTAACAAGAAAATGTTATGAATCATATCAACAAGTATTGCCTACTTATACTCCATATTTCACGGCTTCCGTGGTCATTTTTCCTCTACGACTCAGTTAGTTTAGCTGACACACAATTCTTTGTGTATTAGGGATAACGGGTTCATGGTTGATTGATGTCAATCGATTGTACGAAAGTCTTTTTTTATAAAATTCGTGATAGAAAAAAACTAACTGCATATTTTGGTTTGTTGCAAGTCAAAGTATTTGCTGATGGTTGTGTTTTTTACACAATTATACATATCTCTCAATATTACAATGCCCTACAAAACATTCTAGACAGATACTCTGAATGGCACTCAAAGTCGCGTATGTGTATTAAAGGGGAACTCCGGTCAATTTTCGTCCATACTGAAATATTGCTGCTTTATAATAATATTGACAGTCCCGAAAAAACTAGGGTGGTTCATTTTGTCCAGGCACTCGTCAATAATTATATTTCAGCAAAAAACGACAAGCCAAAGCAGAAACCGAAGCACGGAGCAGCTCTGTCGTCCGAGGTGGGTATCCAATGACGTCACAAGATATCGTCACCGATGGCGTCACGAGATCCGCTACACCCCGCCACGGCTGGCCAGGGTGTAAATATAGCTGAGGTGACTCAATCTTCGGATGCGCGAGAAGCAAGTTTGCGGTGAAGCTGACAAAATCGAACTGTGTTCGCGTTGTTGTCACCTCGTAGAAGAAAGCATGCGCTGCATACGTCTGCTGGAAAAGGCGGGGTTTTTTAAAAAACAGTAGGCCCTGACGCCATATACACAGGGAGGCTTGCGTTTACAAGTGCGATTCCAAAATAAGCTAAAATTTTTAAAATTTGTTGTCTAAAATGGTTGAATAATTCGGCCCATATAACCACGGTAGCAATGCGAACACGTGTCCACAGCTTTATTCAAATCGGTGAATATAAAAAAAAAAGAAACGGCTGAGTTTTCATTTAAGTAAAAAACAAGCAGTGCTCGTGTGTTTTACTCGAAAAAAAGAGACCTAGTGAGTCACTTAATAAATAAATAACTAATACAAGTTGTGAATGAATCACCTTAACCAGACAACCTTCTTCGCCCTTTATTGTTTCAGTTGCTATTTTATTTATATTTGTATTTTTACATGTATTACCCGTCTTGCTTGGACCTTGAGTCTGCAGTATTGAAGAATTAAATAACAGACTGTGTTTTACGCCTGAAAATCACAATTTGAATATTAGAAAAGATGTAGTGGAGGGCTGCAGATACTTGGGTCTTCTTGTGCTCTTTGGCGTGCACTGATATTGCAGAGTACACTGGCATATACCATTTCGGCTCTATTCAATTGCGCCTGCCACGGCCAGGGTCGAACACGCGATTTTCAGGTCAGCAGCCGAGCATCTTATTTACTGTTTCACCACGGTGGACGAAAATCTTATTACGGTAGATTCAAGCACTCTATTTTTTGTATAGAGATACAAACATATCCTACATTTCACACCTGTTATTTCCTGGAGCCGTTACATGAACCAAGTTAAACTAAACCATAACTTGTGGGTTTCCTGCACAAAAACGCAGAAATGTTGCCAGTGCTGGCTGCTGAGGCTCAAATATGCCCGTCGGACGTCCAATATGTTTTAGGTTATCCTTGTGATCTATGTAGAATAAAAAGATGGCATGAGAAGTGTTTAATGAGAAAAAAAGAGTTCAGAACATGGCTATTTTAATTTCTTTGCTTGGATTTTGTGAGGTATTCTAGCATGCCAAAAACAACAGAAAGCATCGGTGAACGTTTGCACATGCGAATGCAATATTTCAGGCTGAAACTTTTTCTCAACACATGTCATAACAGAACAGCCGTGGACTCCCCGTGATGCCTTCACAAACCGGATTGCGTTTCACTACGACATGACCATACAAATAATAAAAACAAAATAAACCACGTAACTTAAACTTTACAGTTGTCAATTTTTGCCCAGAAGGCTGCCATCAGATGTAGTCTGCCATCAGGAAAGGCTGCCATCAGATGTAGCAGAAATACCCTCACTTGAGGCATTTTTATGTTCGCTGCATTCTGTGCAGTTATTTATTCGCAAAGTTGTGTGCGTACAATATTTTAATTGGAGTTTAATTTATATATGTCTGATGCGTCATTTCTTCTGTGCATTGTGTACTACTTTATTGCATGCTATCAGTTGTGTTATTTACTGAAAGGCAAAATTCTCTGACTTCACCTCTTTGTAAGGCAAAGTGACAACAATAACGTGCACTACCTGCAGTCCATCTTCACAGTTATAATCCGTTAACGTACAGCTCATAATACAAGCGAACAAAATATTGCAAAAAAACAACTAATTCTTGCTTAACGCTTCTCACTATATAATACAGCTTAAAGGACTGTTTCATATTTTTGCGCAACAGAGAAAAAGTTCATTAAAATTCGTTATTCCACCTGATAATTTGTTGCTATTCTACATTTATAATATTTGTTTCATGATGTGGTAAGTTAAATTAGCTTTCGAATATCATGGTATGTTAACCAGAATGCGTCAAGAAAAAAAGCTGATAGAAGTTATTTATGAACTGATAATACTAAGTGTTTTACGTCCCAAGTCTATGAAATGACTATGACGGACGCTTAGTTACGAATTGATTACCTGAATACCAAAAGCTAATGTTGTGAGAAATATTGTTATATTTAAACGTCTGTCAGTTGCGTAACACTGATAAACTTACGCTTACTTAGAAAAGGCATTGCGTCGACAACAACGTTCCACAGCAAATCTTTTCGTAGTGTTGCTTCCATGTTCAATGACGGAGTGCTGATTACTCGGCATCTTATTGTGGTGAGGGAGAGGCTCAATAGGAAGAGAGGGCTGCGCCGTGCAATGTGTGCTGAGGGTGGATGAAGAAGGGTGAATCAACTACAGGCTCACTAGGATAGTAATAGCGAGCTTTTGCGAGAAGAGTGTACGAATGATAGGCGTGCGAATAGAGAGGTGAGCGAAACTTCGCGGCGGAAGTAGATCAGTGAGAGTATACGTGGAACTTAAAGGTACGCCTTGCTCGTTTGGGGCAGGCGTTTTTTCATAAAGGCCAATAATGCTGTCGTGAAAGAAGCGGTATGAAGAGCAGAGCGTCTAGATGGCCGTTTATTGCGGCGTAGATCCAAAAACCCGATTTTCCACGACAGAAGTTTTCAGATTTTACGTTGGTGCCGAAACCCGGGAACGAACCAGGGACCTTTCGCACTCTATGTACCGTCACTACGTCGACCAATGCTATAGTGCCTTGAGAAGCCTTTATGACTTTGTTCAAATCAACATAACATGGCTCAAAGGCCTCGGTGTCTCAGAATACTGCTACTTTGCCATGTTGTGCGATGTACTAATGGAAGCGATTCCACAAGACATAATGATGGAATATCACCGACGATGGCGACTCAAAGCGTCGAGTTTGAACGACCCGCCGAGCTCGGAAGAAGAACATCGACAATTGTTCAAGTACCTTCGCATTCAGGTCGAGTGCAGGAAGCAAAAAACCTACCAACGATGGATTTCGCACAGAAAAGAACTACAGACCTCCGGCAGCTACAAGAATCAGCCAATGGCACCAGCGGCAGTTCTCAACGGTGCCGTTACATAGGAGGCGTGCCTTTTTTTGCCAGAAATCCCACCCAACGTTCGACTGCCATGTATCGCTTCCTGACTCGGAGAAAAAGCGTCTTTTGTCGACGACTGGCTGCTGCTTCAGATGTATCACAAAAGGACATCGAGCAAGAAACTGTAGACGGAAGGTGAGCTGCTCACATTGTCATGGAAGACACACTTCTTCGATGTGCTCTAGACAGGCTAGTACAGCTGTTGAAATAATGACGCCACCACAATACGCTATGAGCAGTACCTACATGTACGCTGTTTTAGATACTAAAAGGAGCCTTGCTGCAATACCATTGCAAACCTTCAGAGGATAGATAAAACGCGCAAAGGGCAGCTGCCATATAAAAAAAAACATCATGGATACTGGTAGCCACCACATTTTCATCAAAGAAGACGTTTCAAGAAAATTGAACCTGAAGGTGTTAGAAAAAATTGACATTACCGTCAACCTATTTGGAAACAAACACGGTCGCAGTGGACGTCAGATAGTCAAAGTAAGTTTACAAAGCCAATACGATAATATTCAGCATGTCATGGAAGCAATAGAAATCGAGCACATCTGTGAAGTGGTTGCTGAAATACCTTAAGACCACGAATTATTCAAATAGCTGCGAAATCGTCGTTAACAATTAGCTGATGAACTTTGCTTTCCGCATATCACTCGGGAAGAAGGCATTAGCTTATTAATTGGCTCACGCCAAATCGGGAAAGAATCTTGGGAGCGAAGTCACTTGACATAAAGATCGCAACAACCTTCTTTCCAATCATACTTCACTGGGTTGGACAGTACAAGGACCCTTTAATGACGAAATCTTTCCTCCGCTCACAAATGCAAACGTTTGTGTACTACGGACATGTTGTTGCATGAGCGGCGCCCTGATGCAGGAACGCATAGGCTCACAACTACGAAAGTTCTGGCAGCTGGAAAGCTACGGTGTCACAGATGCAGATGAGGCATCCTGCCACAATAAGAAGGTGCTAAAAGCTTTCAATGAAACAACTGAGCTTCGAGACGAAAGGTACAAAGTCTGTCTGTCTTGTAAAGACAGATAATCAGACCTGCACGATATTCGCGCGGTAGCAATCAAGCGACTTCGCTGCTTGCGTCACCGGTTGTCTCCGAGCAAAGAAATAAGGCTTCACTACGATGCAGCAGTAAGGCAGTACCTTACTGATGGTCATGCTGAGCCAGTTCGCGTCACCGATGATGCGACCACCACTAAATATTACATGCCCCATCATGAAGTAATTAGAGAATCATCCACCACACCGAAACTCCGAATTGTTTTCGATGCCTCGTCCCATTTCTCAGGAGTGACTTCAATAAATGACCATTTGAAAAAAGGCCTGAACTTAGCAACGATATGTTGAAGATGTTGCTGCGTTTTCGTCACCATTAGTTCGGCGTCGCTACTGACGTCCAGAAAGCATTTCTACAGATTGGAATTAAGCCGAGTGACAGGGATGCTCTGAGATACCTGTGGTTTGAAAGAACGCCAAAAGGAGAGCGGGACATGAATCATGTTTGCCAATATCGCATGACTCGCCTGCCCTTTGGCACTATAGCAAGCCTTTTCTTACTGAGTGCGAATTGCAGTATCATCTGCAGTGCGTATCCGGAAAGTATCACCGCACAGCTGAGAAGTTGGTGCGTTGCTTTTACGCGGATGACATAGTCACCAGTGTGCCTACCGCATCAGATGCCTGTGAGCTATGCGACCAAGCTACGGAAATCTTCGCGAAAACTGGAATGAAGTTATAGAAGTAGGTAACTAACTACACTGGCCTAGAAAACTGCGTAGAACAACCGTACCACGCGAAGATACTGGGACTACTGTAGAACACCAGGTCAGACAGGCAAAGCTTGAACGTCGATACTGTTCTTGAATGTCTACAAGGAAAATAGCCAACGAAACGGTGCATTTTTCAGACTTCCGCTCGCTTGTTCGACACTCTCAGCCAAGCAGCACCATTTCTAATACGCGTAAAAAAATACTTTTTCCGCGCATTTGGCAAAAACAAATAGATTGAGTTTGTGAAACTCGAGTTTGAATTGCCTAGAATGGGATATGTGGTGAAGAGAAGATCGTGACATCAAGACTCTTTCAGTTCCCAGGTTTTGTTTGTCAATCAGTGATTTGGATTTTGAGCTGCGTGTATTCACTGACCCAAGCAAAGCCGCTTACGGGGCTGTTGCTTATCTGCGGCACAAATGCGATGTTGCACCAAGTCAGATACTCAAGCAAAGGGCCGAGTTGCTCCCATAATGTAGCTTTCACTTCCACGGCTCGAGCTTTTCGGAGCTTCATTGGGCGCCCGACTAGCAAAGTTCATAACTGACGCAATGGAAATAACTTCTTCTAAATGCTATTTTCGGACCGATTCAACAGTGGCTTTGGGTTGGATCCGTGACATCGCTTCAAGGTGGCAGCAGTTTGTAAAAAAACAGAGTCACATAAAACCACTCCGACTCTTTGTAATGAAACTAATGTTCTGGAAAAGAGAACCCAGCGGATCTAGCTTCCTGGGGCACATCATTGAAAAATCTGATTGACAAGGTGATTTGGTGGAGAGGACCAGTTTGGTTGGTCAGAAGCGAAGAATGGCCTAAACACACGAATACTTACCTGAATGCTCTTCGAGATGATCTAAAGGAGAAGTCCGAAGTATACACCGTTACGCATTATTCGTCCTCGACATCGGTGAACGCTGTTTTGAATTTATCAAAGTATAGTTTGTGGGGGTGCGGACACCCCCCCCTGTAAAGTTGTCTGCGCCGCGTGGCGCACGTGTCTCGGCCCAAGGCGTTATTTCGATGGTGACCACCGCCGGGCGATAGATGACGTTGTGTTCGCTTTGAGTACCACTGTTGGTAGAGTGGTAGCGCCGGCGGTGGCCCCTGGCGGAAGGCAGGCCTTGGTGGTGGGCGAGGGTTGAGCAAGGCTCTTCTGAGCGTGGCGGTTGCCTCGAACGGTTGTCTGTAGCGTGGGTCCCCGGTGCTCGGCACCGCGGGCTTCGCGCCGGGGTCTCACGTGGAAAGTCAGGCATTGGCGACGCCGCCTTGGGTATGTGTTAGTGTGTGTTTATCTTATTATTGTTTGTTTAGTGTGTTATTGCGTTATGTTGTTTGTATGGTAGCGTGTTAGTTGAAATTGTTGTATCATTCGGCGGACGATATCGTCGTCTAAATTAGTTAATAAATCTATGTATGTTGTGTGCTTTGTACCAACCGCGTCTGCTGTGTCCGTTCAGTCCAAGAGCTTGTTGTGGCGAAGCGCTCGTTCGCCTCGCCGAGACCCCCACACTGGCGCCCAACGTGGGGCTCTTGGAGTAACGGACGACAGTTTTTGTGGTTCAATACAGGGATTTTGTTAGAGCCGGAGTAGAGTAGGCCTAGGGGGGACTTCTTTGCTAGCGTCGGTGGTGTGCTTTGTTGAGAAGCGAGGAGATTGGTTTCGTAACGTGTTTGAATTTGTCGGCAGGTTGATTTTCCATTTATTTTTTTGCTCACAAGTGTTGTTATTTTTTTGTTGTTGTTACTTTTCAAAAACGTTGTTGAATTAGGACGAGAGCCATGCGGTCCGCATCCTGGGGTGCGCAAGGCCTAGAGCACGTGGTTTGTAGGCCAGGCCTGAAGCGAGTATGTACGGAAGCCTCGTGGGTGGTCCGATTTTCTGTAAATAGCTTCTTCTATATCTTTGGGCTCAGGCAGCCGGGCGTCGTTGTTGTCTGGTATTGTGGCTCGACGCCGAGGCGTCGTGACACCGCCCGGGGCGGTGGACGCCGATCGCTCGGTAAGCTGCTGTGTGCGGCGAGCGATAGGGCCACCTCACAGAGTGGACGTCTCCTCGCGGCTGCCTCTTCTGCGCCTAGGCTGGGTGCTGGGTGGATGCCGGTTGTTGCCGAGTGACTCATTAGGCCTAAGGCTCTGCGCAGCCGCCTGTCACACGTGGCACAACTAGGTAGATCGTGGCGTTGAGGTGTTGCGCTCTACTTTCCTCACTTTTTTTCTTCTGAGCACGAGTTAGGAAAAGTGATTTTTTGTTTTATTTTGATGGGCGTCTCGGCCACCACCGATGTATTAGCTAGCAGTACTTACCAACGTACCACGTGGACGAAAAGCTCGAAGCTCCTTTCCCGAAGACCTGCTAAATTGTTTTTTTTCAAGTTTTTTTGTAGTTGTCATTGATGTATTCAGCGGGAGGGATGTCATCCACGGCCGGCTGTCCTGCACATTGTCAGCGTCGCTGGCCAGGAATGCGGTCGTGAGGTCGGGCGATGGAGATGCCTGGGACCTGCGCAACTGCCTGCAGTCCGCCGCCCTCGCGAGTGCTGGTCGCAACTGGAAGACGTGTCGGCGCTAGCGACGGATCGTTGCGCCGACGGCAACGTTGCTGTTGCGGGGCCGGTACTGAGGTGAAGTCTAGCCGGACAGTGCAGCAGTGTCGACTAGCGGCGGTGTCGTGGTGCAAGGACATTATGATCGTGCGATATCAATTTTTTGTTAAAGCTTGTGTAGCTAATTTTTGATTTCGGGATAGGTTTGATTTAAGGTTGGGGGAATGTGGGGGTGCTGACACCCCCCTGTAATGTCGTCTGCGCCGCGTGGCGCACGTGTCCCGCCCCAAGGCATTATTTCGGTGGTGACCACCGCCGGGTGATAGATGGTGTTGTGTTCGCTTTGAGTACCACTGTTGGTAGAGTGGTAGCGCCGGCGGTGGCCCCTGGCGGAAGGCAGGCCTTGGTGGTGGGCGAACGGTTGTCTGTAGCGTGGGTCCCCGGTGCTCGGCACCACGGGCTTCGCGCCGGGGTCCCACGTGGAAAGTCAGGCGTTGGCGATGCCACCTTGGGTATGTGTTATGTGTGTTTAACATGTTATTGTGTGTTTAGTGTGTCATTGCGTTATGTTGTTTGTATGGTAGCGTGTTAGTTGAAATTGATGTATCATTCGGCGGACGTTATCGTCGTCTAAATTAGTTAATAAATCTATGTATGTTGTGTGCATTGTAACGACCGTGTCTGCTGTGTCCGTTCACTCCAAGAGCGTGGTGTGGCGAGGCGCTCTTTCGCCTCGCCGAGACCCCCACAAGTTCCTGGTGTGGGTGCTACCCGACACGGCTTGGATACTGAGGTTTGTCACAGCCTACTTTGACCGGCCAACCCCTCAAGGACACCTAACGACGGAGGAGCTTGTCGCCTCTGATAGATATATTGGTTGTCAATTATTCAAAGAAACGATTCGGTCCTGAATTAGCAGCCCTCCAGACTGGGTGACATCTACCCAAGGCGCCGACAATTCGAGATTCGCACCCCTTCATTTCGGAAGAGGATGGCTTGCTGGGAATTCAAGCAAGCCTTCGGAATGTCGTGTACCACGAGGGCATCAAACACCCGATTCTGCTTCCCGGTGACCACATCGCCACTGAACGCATTGCCACCGGCTTACACCTGAGGCTTCTTCACGCAGGAGTCGCAACAACCACCAAGGAACTCCGAGAGCGCTTCTGGGTGACGAAGGCGAAGCAGTGTGTGAAAAGAGGGATCGGGCGGTGTACCTCGCAGGCGCGATTACTGGTGTAGATTTGATTGAACCAGTGTACTTGAAAAGTGAGCCAACACAGGAATCATACATCGTGTTATTCTCTTGCGCTGTAATAAGCGCTCTTCATCTAGAGCTTGTTTCATGCTCCGCAGCAGACGGTTTCTTTGAAGCTTTTCGGCGTTTCACAGCACATCGTGGATTCCCTTCAGTGATTTACTGTGACAATGCTTTGTGCTTGAAACGTGCTTCTCGCGAACTTCGTGCTGTGTATTACACTATTAGGGGAAGTGAAGTCAGCGATAATTTGTCTGCTCATAGCATCACGTGGAAATTCTCTGCTGACCGTGCTCCTTGGTTAGGCGGGTTTTACAGAGGCATCACCTTCTTCGACGTGCGTTTTAAGGGCGTCATACTATCTCTACTCACACTGCTACACCCATAAAGTGTTACGAAATAAAAATACTATAATTCTGCGACCTCAATTTTACCAGCCTCAGGAAATAACGTGGATAAATGAGGGGAGAAAGGAGGTAAACTCATGATCTGACTTCATTGATCACGAACGAGACCGCCAGAAAAATCCCAATTCACCTCCTCTTGTATGTTTTCTTTTTATTTGTTTCCTGAGCTCGCTGCAATTTGCCGTCAGTGCTGGCCAGCATGCATTCTGCTGCGCAGGGGGAAGATGTGCGTTGTCATACGAAAGCACAAACTCATCAGAATGCTTGAAGTTAGTATGAGGCAAATATTACCGGCGCGTTGTGTGTAGCACAATTAATCCGGCTGATGCAGAGTGCAGAGCCAGTTTCCGACTCGTGAACTAACGAAGCTGATCGGTTCCGCGACGGCGAACGCGGGAGACCTGCGCACGGAAAATGAAGAAGACTCCTTCGTTCACACGGTTCATGAGCGGAGCCGTGAAGGTCGCCCCCGTTAGGGACTAACTAGAAGGGGATGGCTTACTCGGAACAGGGTCTGGCAAGAAGCAGGCCAGGCGCCACCGTATGTCATTGGTGGCATGCACGCGCGCCGTTGAGAATGACGCAGGTACGCGACCACTGGGCTGACCGAGACATAGTGGCGGCATGGACACGAGCTTATCCTCCCCCGCTATACGTCATTACCGAGTGTTATTAGGATGGCGGGGGCCTCGCTGTCGCATGCACGCCTGGTGAACGCAGAGGGCCAGACGGTATAATCTCCGCGCTTACGGAGGCTTCTACGAAGTAACGTTAATGAGAAAGTTGATGAAGCCCGAACGTGAGAACACCTACCGACCGAGGTCGGCCGATACACTGCCGGGCATGGGAGAGAGTGTGGCACGCGGAGAACGTATCCCCTCTCGTGTTGTGTTTCGTAATGGCATATTTACAAATGCAGTGCTTGTTGTGAAAGTGTTTTTTGCGATTGCGTGTGATGATGTGAGCCCCAATGTGTGATTGGCTTGTGTGAAGACCCTTTGTTCAACCGGGGGTTTAAAAAAGGGTGCATGAATCTGAAATGAAAGAGCGGAGGTTCGGGCTTGGACTCGGGCAGGTACTTGAGGCTGCGTTAGAGCGTCTCTCCACCGGACTACGGCTCTTCCTTTGCGCTGTCACCGTGCACTCGAGTCATCAAGGGGACCTACTCCAAACCTCAAACATCTTCCCTCCTTAGCTGGTGTAGAAGATAGTCGAGAAAGAGGAAATTAACTCTTGACAAATTCACAACGCGCTATTCACTTATTTATTTCTTCGTATCATCGAACTATATACTTTTTACGGAATGCTGCAGAGGGCACATTTCATATAGTTGGGTTCGGGTTCAGCCAGAACTGTGAACACATAATAACTTGAGATATGTTTTTTTTATCAAATCCATATAATGCTAAAGGAAAAGCCTGCAGACCTATGCGACTGCACAAACACTCAGTTAACCCTTTTGGATATTGTATCGGGCAGGCGCGGCGTGCATCAACGCATGGAATGAAACCAGGTGCTGAGGAGTCCCGGAGAAAAAAAAGAAGAAACAAGTGAACGAAACTATTTTCAAACGGCCGCTACGAAGCGAGAAAATATGCCCTTCGACCAATTTCTGCTTCGGCCTTTAAACAGCGACGGCACCTCGCAAGAGGGAAAGCGACGCACGGCGAGAAATAAAAACAAAACACGCGAAAAAAGAGCCGTTCAAGTTCCAAAATGCCAGCAGAGATTTGGAGACGACCCCAGCGACGTGCGTGAGCGATAGCGAAGCGAAGCTTCGCCTTCTCAGCGACAGTGCAACAGGCTGCAATGCGAGTGCGATGTTGTGGTAATGGCCCTGTGACTCAAGCGAGTGGTCAGCGTGTGGTGAGCATAGTAAGCGATAGCGAAGCGAAACCGTCACGGGATTACATTTGCTTTGTGAGCGGCTGTCACTGGTCCCGCTAATTTGGGAGGCGATCGCCGGGCTAATTCCAAGGGCCGAAGTATCGGCCCCCCGAACCGCACCACGAAAGCATGGACAAATTAGAAGTGATCCTTTTTGGCGCACCAGCGGACACCGGCTGTGGCCCAAAGAACTAGTCAGAGCCGAGAGTTGATAAACAAAACAAAATTATATTCACAACATAGGCAGATCAAAAACAATACACAAGTATGCACACTCCACAATAGTTGCATACAATATGTCACCAATCAAACAACGTGCTACACAGTCCAATCAGCCACACTCGAAACAATGAACACAGACAACAATACGCACTACAATGCAGTTGCATGCATTGAACAACCAAGACACTTAAAGACTAAAGAGATAGAAAAACTATTCAGTCCAAAGTTCGTGGAACAAAAGTCTGAATGATACTCTTCCGAGAATCACTCACTCAAAGTCCAGTGTTGTCGTCGTTCCGCTGCCCCCGAAGCTTCTCTTCCAGGAAACCTCACGTCTTCACTTGGCGGCTCTCCAAGCTTCAAACTTCTTCGCTGGAAACACGTCGGCTTCACACTCGCAGCTGTTGCCACGCGTCTTCGCTCGATAGCGGTAGACACACACTTGCCTGGAGTTCGAGTCGTCACCCCTCAGGTGGAAATCCTCTTCTTCTTCTCCTTTCCACGGAAGACAAAATGCTTCACCCACAAGGCGGAACACCCTACGCTTTCTGGCGCATACTTTCTTCTTCTCCTGCTTTGCCACTAAGGACAAAACCTTCACCGACAGACGCGGCAGGATACCCTACGCACTCCGGCGTTAACTTCCTTCTTCTGCTGATCTCTCATCTCGGCTGCTCAATCAAATACCTTCCGCGCGAGATTACAGAAAGTTCTCATCATTTCGTCGGCGCGATACGCAGCGAAGGCTGGGGGAAAGGGCGAGACAATACGGGGGCTGTCCGCGACAGATGACTCAACCCGGCATCACCACGCCCCTTTCCATCGAGAAAATTCCAGGGCTTGCTCGGCTGCCGATGTGGGGTTAGGAGGTTCGTCGGCGAACCTACACTTCCAAGGGGAGAAGGAAGCGTGCCCGGGGAGTCTTCGGATGCTTGTTTTCTTTTTTTTATCTTTGACCTCGTGGCGTCAATCCGGCGTTTCGTCGCGAGACTTTGGCGGCGCGCCCTTTTTCGAGCGCTCGTTTTGTGACACTGCTCCCACTTTGAGAATATTATCTCATAACATTCAAAACCACACAAACGAGCGCGAATAGTACCCAGACTCTCAAAGACTGTAACATAGTCTGTCGCTCAGGACATGTCACATTCACAATAGATCACTCAATACAATTGTACATTACAATTCAATCTCACAACACATAGAATATAAACACAGGTACATGAATACAAAACTTCATCACATACTTCAAGCAATACAAATATACAAAGGTCTGTCTCTACAACAATTCTACCATACTATACATCCCATCACCGTAACAGAAATTTTGAATCACTCGACATACAGTTGTGACATAGGAGAACAACCACATTAACTTAACCTATAGCACTGTCAAACACATTTCGATTCGTCCTCAACACTTATCCTGCGCATTTCGAACGGCGCTTGCGCCCTTTCTTGCGGTGATCGCTCGATCTCTTCTTGTGCTTCCACGTTCTTTTTCGGTGAGCCCTTTCCAACGACGGTATCTGAGGCGGCGTCTCAGCCATCGTTGTCACTTCGGACATTGTTAACGGGCCATGACGCTCAACCGATCCTGTCCGGTTATTCACCCGCTTGTTCATGTCCCGACGTTTGGCCTGGCTGGCCGACACCGGCACCTTTGCACTGTCGGTCGGTAGAGGTCGTGTCGACGTGAGTCCAGCTGCCCAGCACGTGAACTCATTCAATACGATGATCTTCTCATTCACTGTCTCTTGCGCCGTGGCTTCACTTTGGGCTCCAGTGAGATCCGTCACGGGATGCTCCTCCACTGTATCTCGCGGTCGCTGGGTTGGCGAGGGCTCCATCTTCGGGTCTTCTCCCAATCGTTCTGGATAATTCGGCCCTCACGCCCCGTCGATGTTTCCGATGACGAGGTCGTACAGGAGGGTCGTCATGCATAGAGCAGTAACCTTTCCGCTGAAGTACGGGGTTTCGACCTCAATTTCTGCTTCGGGAAGCATCCGAACCGTACTATCAATTAGGCAAACTGGTTTCGTTTTGCCTGTTAACTCACTTTTTCGTACCCAATTTCTCAGCACAATAACGGTGGAGCTACCGGTATCTCTTAACACCGTAACCTTCTTGCCTGCAACTTTTCCAGGCAGCGTCGGCATTCCCTTCGTAACACCGGTTGGCTGTTTTGTCATTACAGCACCCACAATAGGAAGTTTCTCCCCATTTTTCAACTCTACGAATCCGTTGGTGATGGTACCATCATCGGATTTCGGTGCTGCTAGCACACAGGATACCTGGTGAGTTTGACTCACCCCGTTATGACATGCGTCTGCTTTGTGCCCAGTCTGACCACACTTGAAACATTTTACGACTGTGGGACTCGTAAAGTTAGTACGAACGTTGTTCGCGCGATGACCCACTCGGTTACACAGAAAACATCGCGGAACACTCTCCGCTGTATGCTTCTTTTGTTCGGGTGCCGATTTCTTCGAATCTTCGGGACACTCCTTCTTGACTCTGGCCAAATTTGTGCCACCTTGCGCTTCCAAGAATTGATCAGCCAATTCAAGCATTCCGTCAAGTGACTCAGCCTTCCTCTCTTTCAAGTACAGCGACAGGCTTGGGTGGCAACTAGTAAGAAATTGCTCTTTAATAAGGAGCTCTCTAAGCTCATCGCACCCCTGCGCTGTCGCTGAAATTTCAATCCATCTGTCGAAATAATGGCGCAGTTGGGCGGCATACTGCGGATCTGTCTCACCATCAGCTGGCTTTCCTGTCCGAAATCTGTCCCGGAATCCTTCCACGGTAAATCTAAATCGCTTCAGCAAAGCAGCTTCCACCTTTGCATAGTTGGCTGCATCGGTCGGCGTCAGCCTGCCATACACACTTAGTGCTTCACCACTCAAGCAAGTACTAAAAGCAGTTGCCCATTGATGTTCCGGCCAATTCTGGCTCCTCGCAATGGTCTCAAATTGGTGAAGGTACGCGTAAAAGTCGTCCTTCCTTTCATCAAACGCTACGAGCAGCTTGCTTGGGTTCAAGCGGAAGCCATGGTCCTGTCGTTCGCTGCTTTCAACTCTAGCTTGGACTGGAGTTTCACTTCGCTGTTGCAAACGGAGCCGCTCGAGTTCTATCTCGTGCTGTCGCTGCCATTCCCTTTCCTCTCTTTCTTCTTTCGCCCTCTCAGCTGCCAGTCTTTTTCTCTCCAGCTCCAACTTCGATTGCTGCTCTCTTTCTTCTCTCGCCCTTTCGGCTGCCAACTTTTCTCTCTCCAGCTCCAACTTCAACAGCTGCTCTCTTTCTTCTTTCAGCTGTCGCTCCTTTGTCTGTCTTTCTTCTTTCGCCCTTTCAGCTGCCAGCTTTTCTCTCTCCAACTCCAACTTTAATTGTTGCTCTCTTTCTTCCTTCGCCCTTTCAGCGGCCAGCCTTTCTCTCGTCAACTCAGCTGCTTTTTCTTCCTTGGCCCTCTCAGATGCCAACCTCTCTCGTTCCAACTCAGCTGCTTTTTCTTCCTTGGCTCTCTCAGCTGCCAACCCCTCTCGTTCCAACTCAGCTGCTTTTTCTTCCTTGGCTCTCTCAGCTGCCAATCTTTCTCTCTCTCCACCACCTCTTTCTCCGTCTGGCTTACCTATTTCCGTAGTTCGGCGCCAGAAAGACCCATCTTCTCACCAAGAGCAACTAACTTTTCGAGATCCATGGTGTCTCGCAAATAAAGTCTTGCCGCGTGTAAAAATCATCTGCCTAAATCAGTCTATCGGAACACTCCCCTGCACTCATTAACGAGAACACTGAGCAACACACAAAGTCGTTCCGATAGCACTATCAACAACTCGAGGCTCTTTGTCACTACTTTGGGCACACTGAGCACCAAAAGGTCCTGTCGTGGACGCCAGAATAATTGTCACTGGTCCCGTTAATTCGGGAAGCGATCGCCGGGCTAATTCCAAGGGCCGAGGTATCGGCCCCCCAAACGGCACCACGAAAGCGTGGACAATTTAGAAGTGATCCTTTTTGGCTTGCCTGCGGATGCCGGCTGTGGCTTGAAGAACAAGTCAGAGCTGAGAGTTGATAAACAAAACAAAATTATATTCTCAATAATGACAGATGGAAAACAATACACAAGTATGCACACTCCACAATAGTTGCATACAATATGTCACCAATCAAACAACGTACTACACAGTCCAATCAGCCACACTCGAAACAATGGACACAGACAACAATACACACTACAATGCAGTCGCATGCATTCAACAACCAAGACACCTAAAGACGAAAGAGATAGAATACCTATTCAGTCCAAAGTTCTTGAAACAGAAGTCTGAATGATACTCTTCCGAGAATCACTCACTCAAAGTCCAGAGTCGTTGTCGTTCCGCTGCCCCCCAAGTTTCTCTTCCAGGAAACCTCGCGTCTTCAATTGGCCACTCTCCAAGTTTCAAACTTCTTTCACCGGGAACACGTCGGCTTCACACACGCAGCTGTTGCCACGCGTCTTCGCTCGATAGCGGTAGACACACACCCTTGCCTGTAGCTCGAGCCTTCACCCCTCAGGTGGAAATCCTTTTCTTCTCCTCCTTTGTCACGGAAGACAAAAGGCTTCGCCCACAAGGCGGTACACCCTGCGCACTCTGGCGCATACTTTCTTTTTCTCCTGCTTTGCCACTAAGGACAAAACCTTCACCGACAGACGCGGCGGGATACCCTACGCACTCCGGCGTTAACTTCCTTCTTCTGCTGATCTCTCATCTCGGCTGCTCGATTAAATACCTTCCGTGCGAGATTCCAGAAATTTCTCATCATTTCGTCGGCGCGATACGCAGCGAAGGCTTGGGGAAAGGGCGAGACGATACGAGGGCCGTCCGTGACGGATGACTCAACCCGGCATCACCACGCCCCTTTCCATCGAGAAAATTCCAGGGCTTGCTCGGCCGCCAATGTGGGGTGAGGAGGTTCGTCGGCGAACCTGTGCTTCCGAGGGGAGAGGGACGCGTGCTCGGGGAGTCTTTGGATGCTTGTTTTCTTTTTTTTAATCGTTGACCTCGTGGCGTCAATCCGACGTTTCGTCGCGAGACTTTGGCGGTGCGCCCGTTTTTGAGCGCTCGTTTTGTGACAGCGGCGCATTTGAGCTGCACGGCTGTGTTTAGGGGTTGTGCGCGTGTTTTGTGCGGCAGTGTCGCCGTGTTCTCGTCGCTGGTCATAAAATGTGTGGTTTAACAACAGTGCAACACGTCGCAGTGCGATTGTGTGGCAATGGCCTTGACACTCAAGTGAGCATGCGAGCATGCCGCTGTGTAAAACCAGGCAGCTTATGGGCGCACGACGTTCAAGCACAATCAGGAACACAAATGGTAGGTAATACTTATGTTTCCTCTGTTCGCGCATATTTATCGCCGCTTGAGCAGCAGTAGGTGGCGTTTTGCAATTTGCATTGCGTGAAAAGAGCACTGAAAAGCAACAATGTCAGTAAGCTCACATAACTATGGGTGGTGCATGTTTTGAAACTCCTGTGAGTATCTCACAAGCATTGAGCAGCCAGCCGATTCAAGCGAGTGCTCCTTAAAAAAGGCAAGTTTGGGCGACTTAATTTCTTTGGTTTCGATAAAGCATGAATGCAACAGTGCTTTCAGGGAGTATTCACTTCAGCAAAAACAAACAAACAAACAACCACTTTTAGCTTGCTGCCTTGTGATGAAGTGTGCATTTAGACCAAATTTGTTTTCTATTTATTCTGTTCTTATGCCCAGAATATGAGCTAGTAAGAAGACTTCACGATAATAATTTGGCATCATTCACAACAACTGGGTCGTAGAGAAAAAATTACATTGCATATCAAGGTGCAGTAGCCCCATAAGATTATATTGATTTAGCTTGAAAGGTAAATTATGTTAAAGAGACAATCATCATCATATGATGTCACCGAGATGTGGTTAGTGACAGTGTTTTTGAGGAAGCACGTGAATTTTATGGTATTGTCACTTCATTATACACATATCAGCACTTCAACTTGCCACAATAACATGTGAATATTTATAGCATTTAGATGTGTCCCTTGTACATGGCTACTTTAATTTCAGTTATATCAGTCGGTTGAATCTGTTGAACTTTGTTATTTAGTCACCTTGATCCTTCCTTTTGGTTATATTGTTTTACACTTTGTTGCCATAGTGCTTGTGATCAATACAGAGTATTCTGACAATTGACAGAATTGATGCCAAGGTAGAAACTGCTGGTATTGTGCCTGGCTCTTATTTTGCCATCTCATCAAGTGTGCTGTTTATTTTTGTCATGAATCAATAACAAGTCACCCAATCAGAAACATAAACAGAACAGCTGGGGTTGTTCAATGAGCTAGTGCTCCACGTGTTTTATTATAAAGGGGTGTAATTGCTGATGTTTAACATCTAAAAACCATTATCATGATCAGTGACACTGTTGGGGAGGTACAGAAATTTTGACCACCTGAAGCTCAATGTTGTGCACATAAATCTAAGGACAAGGGCCTCAAGCTATTTTTATTCATCGAGAATGGGTTTAATAACAAAGTGAATCTTACTAACATTTGCATCCCTTTGCACTACAATACCAACTACACTGAAATCAAGAACTTTTGGAGTAGTAGCGCAGAGGACTGCGGTTCACTTCTGATGTTGTTTTGAATTTCTTCACCATCATGTATTCTTCACCCTTTAAACTATAAGTGAAAAGTTTACAAAAAACTACTAAAGAACAACTCAATTTTACACTTGTATCATGTATAATTAGAAAGTCTGCAATGGTACTGTCCAGTGTGAGTGAGTGGTAAGATATTCATTTTTATGCACACAAAAAGCTTCACGGACTTTTTGTATCCTTTTCAGGAAGACATTTATGGAAAAGCTGCAGGAGTTGCTCAACCAGCTGTTTGTGTACACGACAGTGTATTGTGGAAACACTCCCTTGCCTCAGTGTACACTAACACGAACATTTCGTACGTCCTAAAACACTTGGGATAATACTCTCAGTGTGTTTTGTTATACCAACAAAGTGTTATGCATGGTACTGCATCGAACCTGTTCAATAGCGTGCCCATTTGAAGATTTCGCATTGTTAGAAATTAGGCTAGGTGGAACTGGCTTTATAAAGCAAACTCATTCCTTAGAGGGACAGCTTGGCAAGTTGATCAGTAATTAGAGTAAAAGAGTGAAAAAGAGGCCCATATCATAGTGAATTGAGAATGAAATGCACAGGACAATGGGTTACTAGAAAGGGAAGTGTGATGCCAATCACAAGAAGATACACCCACATAGTACGAAAAAACTACAAGGTGAAAGTATCATGCAGTCGCAGAATGAGTACGAAGGTGACTAAAATAAGCATACTTGCCGTGAACTTCAGTTTATAGTATTGCGTTGCCTTGTTCTCTTCATTTCTAATTCTATGTTGGTTTGTTATGGCACTTCTTTCAACTAAACACTGAATTGATAACTGCTTTATACTCTTTTGTGATCAAATTAGTTTCAACCTAATAGGATACCAAGCTCTAGGACACAATATGCAAATTACCATCTGCTATATATAGAAAGATTTATATATTAGGCCTGTCATTGCTTAATTTCATGTTATATGCAGCCCAGGTACATGAAATAATTTTAATGTCAGTAAGCATTAGTCATGAAGTGAGGAATAAAAGATGAACTTCTTAGGTTGCAGATGACATTGGTTAGCATAGAAATATTGTAAACATTTCTTTAATAATCATGTACAAATAAAGCATCAGTGTATTACGGCTGTGCGATAATGCCAACAATTACCCAAGCCTAGGTAATTCCAGAAAATTTAGTTGTTCTTCTGATATGTGTGAGTAAACACGTGGAGCCACATATCTAAATGCAATGTTGTTTTTTGGCATGAAAAAACACGGTTGACACTCACGACACGCTAGAATTGAACACTAAAAGACACACCGAAGTACAGGTAAGACACACACGAACAGGAACTAACAACTGTTTATTCGATGAAAGCATAACAAACATGTAGAGGTTGAAAGGACAAGAAAAAAAGAAACAGCGTAAATCTGCCGACTGCACACCACAACAAAGCAACCATCTGCGCAACATCAAATCTGGCCTGGTCAACTATCTAAAATGTTCACACGAAGAGCATATTTATCGTTGGACAAATGAATAGATGGCACGCTAACACAACTGTCTTCACCGAGCCTGCACATTATGAAAGCTTCAATGATTTTTGTTTCGTTTGTGTCTTTGAATCTTGATAAAATAATGGTGTTTTCTGAATTTGGCTAACGATGACGCTTCTTGCAATGGGTAGATATATTTCTGGGATGACAAATGTGCTTGCAGTTGCAATTACGTTGATGTTAACATGAATTAAGACACCTGACAGTTTGCCCAATGTAGTGATTTTCGCGTAGCAAACGAGTACCATATACAAAATTTTTTTCTCGTGATACAAACTTGTTGACATGCTTAACAGAATACGCATGGTTGTTCTTCTGGTTGTTGCCGTTTACTTGGTGGCAAAGTGAATTTATATTGTGAGGTGCCGTGAAGGTCATAAGTATGCCATGCCTACTTGCAATTTTTTTAGTCCATGCGAAATGCCACGAATGTAGGGCATAACAATAGGCCCCTCTCTTGACTTCTCTTTTAATTCTGTATTCATTTTATACCTGTTGACGACGGTTTTTAAGACCCTCTCAGCCAAGGCAGTGATCAAGGCATCAGGTTAATCACTGTCCCTGGGTCTATCAACTTGCTTCATCAAACTTCGTGCTACCATGGGGTCATGCGACTTTTGGCAGCTGTTTAACATGCTCGGACACGTGACCCTTCAGTGTGTCTTTAAGTTTTCAATTGTAGTGTGTCGTGAGTGTCAACCATGTACAACGAACTAGCCCCTACCCAGGCCGTTATGACTGAACACTTTTAAAAATTTGGGGAAGTGGATATACAATGAACTCAACAGGTCTAATTTGGACTTTTATGCAAAAAACAGAACTTATGATCATACCACAGAAGTTTTTATGTCATAGGTCTAGTTAATGCAATAAAAAACAATATGCCTACCTGGGTGGTTGAATATTTCATGAAAGTGATGCCAACCTTACTTTACTAATTTGCTAACCTTCATGTGTAGACTAACATCAAGTTTATTGTACATCCCATATTTTGGCATGTGTTCATATTGTTTGGATTGTGCTCTGTGAAGTGCACATTTTAGTGTGTGTTATGAAGAAAATATTTTCTCTAGTTTTATCTTACTATACTCTGGCGACTTATATATGGTGCTTGGGCCATTCTGTGTATGTTCCTAGTATTTGTATTAGGTATCGGTACTGTATGCAAATATGTAAATATACACATTATTACACTGACATGACAACTGATGCTGTTATGAACACTCTATCTTCAATCATTTGAGGTATGCAATAGGAATTGTTGAAATGCTGCTGGCTTAATGTTATGGAATCTCCATTAATTACCGAGCAAGTAGAGCAGGTGTTTTACTCTTCAGAGTTATTGTGGAAAATAAATATGTGACAGGCAAAGAGGCAGAAAGTTTTCACTGTGTTTATGCATACATGCGCCTTGAGGCTGGCACGACGCATACAGAAAAAAGTCCAACGACGTTTAGACAAACTTGATCAGGAATGCTGGAAATCATTCTGCGAATCATTCGATCCCCAAAAGCCGTTGTCACGCATCTGGAGCACTATTCGTGGCCTGCGCTTGACTCCCCAACAAAGACATCCTTTCATGGCTTTAGCCCTACATTTAGGCCGCACCCAACTTGAAGTGGCAAATGAGTTTTGTACGCGAATCGCTGGCGTGTCTGCCTTGTCCGCTGGCATCATTAGGAATACTATCCCTGAACCCCATTTCTCCGAAATGGACAATCTTTTCACTATAGAAGATCTTGACGCATCTTTGGCGGCTTCCCGACGATCATCTTCACCAGGACACGGTGGCATCACCAACGCCGCTCTAGCCAACTTTAAACAGGAGGCAAAGGGACAGTTGTTAAGCTATCACAACCACTAATGGCAGGCGGGCATTGTTCCCCAGGATTGGAAGATGAGTCGACTTGTGCCACTATTCAAACTAGGAAAGTCACCATTTGAATTGACATCATTTCGCCCTATTGCCCTCGCAAGTTGGGTGGGGAAAATTATGGAAACGATGATTTTACACGCCTAGAATGGTACCTCGAGCGCTACAACGTATACCCAAACTGCATGACGGGTTTTTCGGTGATGTAGGTCATCTCTTGACAACGTGATTGATCTCACCACATTTATCCAGCAATAGCAGAGCCTCAAGCGCATACCACTGGCACTCTTCCTCGACGTCAAAGGGGGTTATGATAACCTAACGCATACAGCCATCCTAGACTCGTTGGAAGCTGTTGGAATTGGTGGTCGTATGTTCCAATGGATCCAGGACTATTTGATGAGAAGGTCCTTTTTTGTACAAACCTCAGATGGACCTCTCACCAATTACTACACCTCCTGTGGCGTCCATCAGGGCGCCGTATTAAGTTCCACTTTATTTAACCTCGTGATGATAGGACTTCGTGAAATTTTGTCAAGTACTGTCCTCATATCCATATATGCTGACGATATTTGTCTATAGACTTCGGCTGTAACTCGTCTACAAGCACGTGCAAAAGTCCAGCAGGCTGCCACCCTGGCATGCTGATATCTCCGCAAGCAAGGTCTTTCCGTCTCAACGGAGAAATATGCATTGGTTGCGTTTACTTGCAGAACCATGACACAATACCCCGTTACCATCAATGGGCAAAATATTCCATAACAGAAGAACCATCGCTCCCTGGGTGTGAATATTGACAGGGACCTTTTGTGGAATGCCCACCACAATTACCTGAGGAGAAGGCTAACTTCCATCGTCCATATAATGCGGTTCTTTGCGGAAAATCTTGGGGCACATCGATAAGGTCAAAGATGCAGCTATACAGGGCACTGTTTCTGGAATTTTTGCGCTACAGATTTCCGTTACTGGCAAGTACGTGCAAGACGAACATCCGCACTCTCGAAAGTCTACAAGGACAAGCACTACGCGTGTGCTTAGGATTGCTGAGATGCACCTCAACCTACGGGGCAATTATGATCACAAGATAGCATCCAATTCAAACATACATCACCACTGACAATTTGAGAGCCCACATATTACACCTCTGCCGATTTCCTGGTCACCACGTTGCAGTGTTGCCACTTCAAAGACCACAAGCGATGTTTTCAAAGATTATTTCCGCCCATAGAGAATGCCTTCCTTTCGGCTTCACTCCAGCAACAAGACCAGCGTCACCTATGTGGTGCCTACAGCCACAGGTGTACCTCACTATTCCGCGAATAACGAACAAGAGCCGTCATTCAACAGTGGTCCTACGACAGGAGACATTGCTGCTACTCTACGAAAAATACGGCCAGAGGACCCGCATTTACACCGATGGATCGGTCTCGGCTGACAGCTCCACAGGTGCTGTTGTCATTCCGGCGTACCAGGTTACTATAAAGCTCAAACTGTCGCACAGGACAACATCCACAGCAGCGGAGCTCTCCACCTTACGTGCTGCTATACTTTATATCGCGGAAGCCCGACCTCGAAAATGGGCTGTGTTCTTCGACTCCAAGGCATCCCTTCAGAGCTTGTAATCAGCTTTACGAGAAAGCGAGCATCAACAGCTAGTGAATGAAATAAGAGAAGTGATTCACGAAGTTTTATCGAAAGGACATGACGTGGTGTTCCAGTGGTTACCGGGACAGTGTGGTATTGATGGTAATAACCTTGCTGATAATGCTGCCCGATCCGCCCACGTGGACGCCCAGACAACCCCAATTCCATTGTCGAGAACCGACGCTGCAAGGGGCCTTCACTCGTTCGCTAACACCATGTCGGAAACTTGGCTGAATGACCCCAGTGTCAGGAACCGCCGCCTACACAAATTGGACCCATTGAGAAAGCTTCAAGTTCTATCAGACCTCTCCCGCCAGGATGCAACTTTACTGTGCCGCCTGTGGTTAGGAGTAGCTTTTAAAAAGGCGTACTCCTTTCGCATAAGAATGGCGGATAGCTCTCGATGTGAATCGTGTGACACCGACGAGACAATAGAACATCTACTGTGTTCACGCGAACGTTTTTCGAGCGAACGCAACTTGCTACGCGAAACGTTAGAGACACTAGACAGTAGACCTTTCTCCGAAGAGAAGATCCTTGGTTCATGGCTGTATGCGTCACAGGCCAGCAAAACGACGCGAGCACTGCTAAGTTTTCTAAAGACGACCGGACTACGCGACCGCTTATAAGCGTGCAATGGAGAAGGTCACATCTACACACACGTTGCCCTTCACTTCTCTCTCTCTTCTCCTTTAATCCCCACACCCCTTCCACCAGTGCAGGGTAGCAAACCGGACGTGCGTCTGGTTGACCTCCCTGGCTTTCATTTCTTCCCTTCCTCCTCCTTCTTCTCCCTAGTGGGTGCTTCATCAATCGTAGCATAATTGAAGTGGCGTGTTGCATAAATAAAGTTTAACATAATATGAAGGTGACAACACACTCCTACAATGAGTAGAATTTTCTAATCTTTTGTCTATTTGGTACACTCCTCGGGGTTTCTGTGTTATGTCTACGAAATTCTGAATGACAAAGAAGCCAACCTGCCCTCTTCTGTGCATATGGTATACTAGCAAATAAAAAGAATATTTAATGAAGAGCCGCTGTTTTGTAGAGGAAGACTGTAACTCTGCATTTGCTTTTAATTCGTCCTACATCATCTGGGCAACAGGAGTTCCAAGTACACATGGTCACTCATAAGGATGAAGTGCTAGTGAATTAAATTCAATATTTAGTGGAATACCTGTCAACTGCTAATTTTTGGTGGTTGTGTTTGATGCTGGGGCATGCCTAGGGCGATCTTTTTAATTATTTGTGTAATATATACAATAAAAGTTGATTCGTAAGATTTTGGAAATTCAACGAGTGCTAAATCAATAAATATTGAGTTTGGGTTAGAGAAACACTGTTCGCGCTAAAATACGAGTTGCGAATAAGTGCTAATTACGGATACAGATTATGGTTCAGCTGCTCAGAAGGCAGGCGTTGCTGCCCCTGCGTTTGGCTCACGACAGTATGCATGTATTAAAGGCATTTCGTGTAGGCGCGTTAGTGCCCTTGTATCGCATAGGAGGAGGGTGTGTGAAGTCCGCCCGGTACATTGACTTAATAGGGAGGGTGGGCGCCACGAAAAACCTTCGCCCCTACCCTCTCTCACTGAATAGGAACCATGTGCACGCTTATGGGCATCTCCGTGTGTAACGCTTATTTTAATTTTTTATATGCTATGGGAAACAGCGGCGATGGTGAACGCGCCGGTGGCAGACGAGAACAGTATAGAATAGCACGCTCGCGCTGGTCGCTCATTGTCTGTCGCGGCATACTCTTGAAATGGTGAAGATGTGTTGCTCAGCGTTTCGTTCTTGTTTCTGAGGATTTTTTGTGGTGGCAGTCTCAGATATCTATCTACAATGGAAACACAGGCGGTCTAGAACCGCTCAGTACACGCCACTGCCATGGGACGCGTGCAGGTCGCGGCAAATATAGCGAAAATAACTCTACAGCATACGCCCGTAGATTGCACATATGTTCGGCCATCTGAAGATACCTTTTGTCATGCTGGTATTCACAAATTTTGGGCGAGTGAAGCACTGTCGATGTATGGAGAAGTGCTCCAGTCAGCACCCGTTTACCGATTGTCTAGCGGCACGAAACAACGAACCGAATAGTTCGAAGCCGAAGGTATTCACCATGGCCTGCATGACACCCTTCAGTGTATGCAGTGGCCTTGTACAAGCGCTGACACCTGCCGCTGCTACGAGAACGAAAGTTTGAAGTGTCGCCGGCGTGGTAGTAGCCGCTTTGTGCACTAAAAAAATTTGAAGTGGACGGCTCTCGCTTAAGCATGGCGTTCAAATGAAGAAAACGAAACTCCCCAGAAACTCTACACAAACACCAAAAGGTACCTCAAAGGGCTGGTGTCCAAACGAGGAAAGGAAAACTCCCCAGAGATCCTACAAAAACACCGCAGACAAGGGTGTTAGTTAAAACCTCATTTTAAAGGCCGTTTTACTTATTAACTTTAGGATGCACGCTGCAACACCATCCAAAATCTCCCTAAAAGGCTAAAACGTGTTTACAGTGCATGGATACGATATGCAGCTCCAGTGGTGGCTACGGCTGGATTTTGTGCTACGTGAGAAAAATCAAACAAAATGACGCCATTTCTGCTATTTTAGAATGAATCACGGCTGTAAAGAGTGTTCAATGAGATGGCCGTCATAAGCTGAGAAGAGGTGGGGAGAAGGAGGCAGCGGGAACAGGGTTCCTGAATTAAGCCAGAGACAGCCGACAGGCAGGCTCTAAGTGCCTAATAGTTGTGCATGCCCAGTGTGGAAGTTATTTCGTAAAAGAAATACTCTGTAGAACTTGCACAGCCACCCAAGTTGTTGACTGTTTACGCCAAGCTATTTATGTCCGAATGAGTTCAAACTATGGCGTTAAGTTGCGAGACTAAAAAAATCGCTAAAAGAAGCCATCAGAATGACGTTTTATTGAGCCGAGACTAACAATATGAAGTTCGCAGCATTTGGCGATAAGTACAGAGTCTGCAAGCAAAAAAAAAGGCCATATTTCTAAACGCAGAGAACAGGTCGAAAATCGTCATAACATGAAGCATGTTTTAAATACGAAGAATTTCTTAGCGACCATCGGCGACTTTTACCGTATCTATCTATCTATCTATCTATCTATCTATCTATCTATCTATCTATCTATCTATCTATCTATCTATCTATCTACCCGCTTACGACTTTTAGCTCTCCTCGTCGTTTCGATAATGACATCGCTACCACAATTGGTATGCCAGAACATGTCAGTATGACGAGCATAAGTGACCTTCGTCGCCGATTCATGTCACATCATTCTAAATTTGGTATACGTGAAGCTAGCGAAATGGCCGCGAGTGCATCATGAGCGTAGCATGTAGCCAGGATCTGGCATGCATTTGAATACATGCACACATGCAATCATGACAAGCATCTCAATACTATCAAGTTTGCTCCAGTCGCATACCTTCGTCATTCATTCACGCCCTGTATTGCCCAATGTGGTATACGTGTAAGACAGTGCAATGACCGCGAGAAAGAGAGAGAGAAACCTCTCGATTCACAAAGGCATGAAGAAGGAGGGAGTGGGAGGAACCCTTGGTCCGGGGTACCTAGGAAGACTCCAGTGACGAGTCGGGCCCGCTGTATCAGAGCTCAGATGACCTCGGGTGGTCGGTCCATCGTGGAGAGCATCGTCCCATGGCTCCTCATTACTTAGAGTTAAGGAAAGCTGGTAAGTGAGGAAAGATGTTCGCAGTGCGCTCCATCGAGACATGGAAGATTGTGGGCGAGTTTCCACAGCCGGGGCAACGGTCTGCATAGCACTGGTGGTAGAATTTATGAAGTGATACCAGATCGGGGAATGGTTTAGTCTATAGCTGGCGTAACCGTACTGCCTCCTCTCGCGAGAAAGATGGCGGTGGGGCGTTCTGAGTGTGACGAATGTTTCTGTTGTGACGAAGAAGGTCGTTGTAAGTGAGAACTTAAGAAGAAGATGTGTGGAAGTGTAGTTTGGAAAGCCGTGGGCAGCTTTGTTGCTTTGCGGTTCATAGCGTCTATGCGTTGTTGTTCCGATTTGGTCAACCGCTGGAAGGGCAAGTGATATGTCAGCCGGCTGATTAGGCAGGCCTCCACCAAGAGCAGTAGGTCTTATTCTTAAAGCCCTGAGCGCCAATTTGAAAGCACCCAGATCATGGACAGTATTTGGTCAACTTGTCGAGATAAAAGGCCAGTGGTGTAGTTAGCTTTGCCATCCGCTTGAAATGTAGTCCAAGGATGCGGGCACAAGGGTCATGTGGTATGGGTATGCCATCCTCGTGCACAATGATTGGATGAGGAGGGCTACTGCTTCGGGAGCGAATGATTATGAGCTCTGATTTTTGAGGAGCACATTACAAGCCTCCTTTTTTAGCGTACTCAACTACAGCATCCACTGCACTACTGTTTTCTGCAGTTGGTCCTGGATGGCTCTATCAAAGCCCCATGTCGACCAGATGGTGATGTCCTCCACATAAATAGCATGGGCGACATCGGGGACCTGGACGAGCAAGCGGGGAAGCCCTGACAGTGTGATAATAAATATTGTAGGGGAAAGAACAGAACCCTGTGGTGTCCCTCGTCCTGTAGGGTGGATTGTACCAGACTGATGCAGGCTCACTGCCACAGTGGCCGTATGATCACGCTTATGTGAGCGGATATAGGTATACATTCGAATTACACAATGCGACTCCACTAGATTGCGAATTATGAGGTCGCGTTCAACATCACCGAAGGCCCCCTTCAAATCTAAAGCAATTAGTGGACTCGTTTTGGCGCGAGAAGGAGGCCCTGGAACTTCCTCTAGTAGCTGTAACAGCGCATCTTTGGTCGATAGATGAGCTCAATATCTGAATTGAGAATGGGCGAAGAAGGATTGCTGTTTTAACAAGGGCTGCAGATGTCGCAAGAGTACATGCTCTATCAGCTTCGCAATGCAGGAGGTTAGAGATTTGGGACGTAGGTTTTGAACCTGAACTGGTTTGCCCGGTATCGGAATCTGTGAAATAACGGCGTGTCGCCACGTTTGGGGAAGTGTACTATGGCGCCAGTATTCAGTAAATATACCGGTGAGGTGGGTGATATCCGCATCACTTAGGTTGCAGAGTGTGGTGAATCGAATGTGGTCTGCTCCCGGTGCCGTGTTACGGTGTAGATCTTGTAACACTACCTGCACATCCTCAACCATTATATCTGCATCCAACATTTCATTTGTCTCGCCGACGTGTGGATAGTCAGGGTAAAGCGATGTTGGGCCTGTCGGATTGAAATGTTTTTGGAGCTCCCTGAGAAATCCTGATACTCGAGCATTAGAATATGTAACTGTTGAAATGCTTTTGTTTTCATGGTGAAGAGTTCTGTTTGGGATTAAAGAATCTACCATGTTTTTGCGGTGCCTAATGTTCCTGCAAGCCGGTTGCAGAATCCTCGCCAGTTATTTCTGGTGAGGGTCGCTGCGTATTCTTAGATTCCCGCGTAATTTGATCTATTCTTTTCCTAGGTTTACGATTGAGACGTTGGCGATTCCATCGCCGTGTCAGTCCTATTCGCGCGTCCCAAAGATGAAGCAAATATGGGTTAATGTCTGGTGTTTCGGTGGTAGTACATAATGTGCGCGTGGGGGCCATTATATCTTAAGTGGGAGAGTAAAGCCATCACTCGTAACCTTGCCCCTCAGGTGGGTCCCGGCGACGTTCTCTAAATTTCACCCAGTCTGTAATACGTAAACTCGCTCGGTCCTCCGGGCACCATGAAGTGGTAGAATGGTCACCATAATATAGTGGTCGCTGCCAAGGTGCTCCTCTAGCGAACCATGCGCTACCACAAGGCCCGTTTGGCGCATAAAGGTGAGGTTAGGTCAGGTGTCACGTGATATACTGTTGCTAATACGAGTAGGGCGCTCTGGGTCAGTGAGTAGAGTGTATTTTATGTTACAAACATTGTTCCATAAGCGTGTCCTTTTGGCCTGCGATTTGACGTAATCCCAAACTATATGTGAAGTGTTGAAATCTTCGCACACCACACGAACCCATCCAGTACTCCCAAATTCCGCGAGAAGGTGGTGAAAGCAGTGCGCACACAAACGGGCGGAAGTGTACATATCTAGTAAAAACAACCTTTCGCTGTTTGAGCCTTGCGTAATTATTTTGATTATTTGGTGATAGATTTCCCTACTAGTGATATGCAGGTGACATGTGACTTGTTTCGAAACTAGGGCTCCCACAAGAGGAGACGCACCCAAGAGCGTGTTGTAGCCTGATAAAGAAAGCGGGCAGTTTGATTCTTGTAAAAAGATAACATTGGGAGTGTCAGTGAATGCGCCTATGTACTGTTGCAGGGAATTCCGCTTCTGACGGAATACCCTGCATTTCCACTGCCACACCACTAGTCGTGGCGTGTCACGAGACGCCATCTTCATTGCGGGAGGAAACGGAAGGGCGTGTGTAATGGCGTGAGCGCCGTGCACTTGGATCGGATGTTGACGGCCGAGAGATTTGATCAAGTTTAGTTTCGGTAGTGTGCACGGCAGTCGTACATGTGAGCGTGCGTTCTATACTTGACTGGACGCGCTCCGTCATTTCAATTTGAAGGATTTCCCTGCGGCGTTCTCTCCTGTCGAGTGCAGCCTGCATACTGGTGCCCGTTTCTGCTACCAGCGCATTCATTTGCTTCCGCAGGTGTTCGCAACTCGCCTCCATGTCTCGACGTAGGCGTTCTATTTCTGCGAAAGGATCATGATTTAGTGATCTGAGGGATGAGTTGGGGAGTGATTGACAAGGCGAAGGTGGCTGTGGGAGACCCTCTGCCTGACTTACCTCCCGAGGTGCCAGCTTAGTTGCGTTTCGTTCCGGGAACAGTTGCTGCTCGGAAAAAGTGTGTGCTTTTTTGCCAACAGGTTTGTTCTGCAAAGCCTTCTTGTAGGGTTGTTGTGTAGATGGGGAAGGAGTGCACTTCTCCGATGGACGGCATGATTCATCGCTGGAGCAGGAGTGGGACTTGGAGCAGGAGCGGTACTTGAAGAGAGTCCGGGATTTGGAGCATGTCCGGGATTACGCGGGCCCGCGACTTAGAGCGAGTGTTTCACTTGCGATGCCATTTGAATCGGCTCTTGGAGCGCGAATCTTTAGCCTTCGTTGGGGTGCGTAAATGGCGGGTCTTGGCCGTCTTTCTTGACGCAGTATGGTGAGTGGAGGGTTGCAGTGGACGCAGTTCATTTTCGAGGGCTTTGCGCACGCATACCTTATTGAGTGCCTGGCTGGCACGCCGAAGACAGTTTGAATCCGTCGTAGGCAGAGGTTAGTCACAGGAATTTTAGTGCAAAGTGCACGGATGCAACTAGGTGGGGTTGTCGGTGCCGCATGGCGGGCATATGACAACGTCTGGTGTAGGGCGACGGTCATTGTGATGGCCAGCTTGTGGCAAATCTTGCAGACAACTTGTTGGGGGCGCTGGGGGTAACTACACAGTTCGGCCCCGTAGAAGCGCACGTAGCGAGGGACCTTCAATCCATCGAAAGTGACCAACGCAATGTTGGTCTGAAACGCCATGCGTGCTTGAAATATTTGGGTCAAAGGAGCCAAAAGTTCATCTGCTAGCGTGAAAACGACGTACCGGGCACGATGCCAGGAACAATACCCGTGCAGGAGTTGTCCGGAGCTTCAAAGTATGTTTTGATGGGATAAACACGCTCACTAAATTTCCGCTCTCGCACCTTCTATAACGCTTCGGCCACATAAGACTGGGACGTGCTGATGATCACTATGTTTTGCAGTAGTCGCATTCAAAATATGATGCCCTCGCGGTCTCTGGTTTTCAAACAAGCAGCGCTCCAGAGAGCACCGGAAAGTTCAGGGCACGTCCACCTATCCAGGCAAAGTCCTCCACAAGGGCGTAGAATGATCTTTTCATCGTCTATAGGAAGTCGAGGCAGACGCCGGTTTCCACTCTGCTGGCGTACATTGCGCTGAGAGTCACCTGGGATGCTCTCGTTTGTTTGGCTTTCCTTGTGGGCGTTCATTTTGTGGGCGCATCGCTTCTTTATTACGGTCTTCCAACTGCCTCCCGCATCGTCGTAATTGTTGTGGTCAGCAGGACAGTATGAGGCAGCATCGTTTTTCATTATTTTTCTAGTCAAAATGTCATTTTGTTGTCCGGAAGGAGATCTGGTGAAAGCTAGGTCAGATGTCAGCCCCAAGGTGTGCGCCTCGTGTGTCGTTACTGCCACGCAACGCCCGGCATCATTCTCCGTCACCGACGACGACCCTTGCTCGTTGGAAGATGGTGTTACGGTGGTTGAACGCTTCATCGACGCAGAGTCCTGAATTGGCTGAGAGCCCTTCGCACTGATGCCTGCTTCGCGCCCATAGTATGGGACGCGAAAACCGCGCCGCAGTAGCAGCAGCCTCCGAGCGTCGGAGTGCTACGGATGGATGGACAAAAATTAACTCACTGCTACAAGATTGTCTTCGGTGAGGTCACTGCCACTTGCTGAGTTGAATGGTTCCACCAGTTAGTCGAAAAGTCTCACAGTCGAAATATGGCACATCCCACGTACAGGTGGAATCGATGATATGCAAAGCACGAATGAGAATTGTTGATGTGTCAATTCAAAATCGGCAAAATTTTACGAAGTGAAGGTGAATGATCCCAAAATCATCATGTTTGGATATGTCCTTTCCCTTCGTCATCCATATTCACGTCACATGATACCAAATTTGGCATAAGTGGAGCTAGCGAAACGGCTGCGGGCACGCTATGAGCATGGTATAATGTGATGCTGCTACATGGCACGCGTGTCAGGATTATCATGTTTGCACCAGTGATATATTTCGTCATCCATTGACGTCACGTAACACCAAACTTGGTAGATGTGGAGCTATCAAAACGGCCACGAAAGCATCATGAAGGGCCCAATATACTCCAATGTAGCGTTGACGCGTGCGCACGCTGGGCACCGCGACGCTATACGTTAGCGAAACGCAAGCATTTAGAGTCTGACGCCAGGTGCGACCAGCGTCCGTCGGCAACTGGTGTGAATTACGACATGCTGCATTTCGCGCCGATGCGTTACCCAGACAACACTGCGTCTCCCTCTTTTTGTGACGGAGGGACGCCGGACGCGCTGAAATGAGCATGCGTCAAAGCTACGCAGCGCCGCTGCACCTGCGAGTATGCGAGTATATGGCAGGACCAGCGCCTGGCGTGGCAAGGCCGGCGTGACGGGAAGAAATAAACGCCAGTGAGCACGCGCACCGCGTCACGTCGAAATGTATTGGCGTAGTCATGTTCTCACTTGAAATGTATCCGTGTTTTCACATGACGCGCATCTCATAATTATCATGTTTCACATGTCACATACCTTCGTAGTCAATTGCCGTCGCGTAATATCAAATTAGGTTTAAGTGAAGCTAGCGAAGCGGCCGCCCGTGCATCATGAGCATGTCATGTAGTCATGTTGTAAATTGACACGCGCCTCATAATAATCATGTTTGCACAAGTCACATACTTTCGTCATTCAATCACGTACCGTAATATAAAATTAAGTATATTTCACGTTAGCGAAACGGAGGCGAGCACATCATGAGCGTGGAACGTAGTCGTGTTGTTACATAACACTCATGTTATGATTTTCATGTTAGGGTCTGTCGCTTGTGTTCGCCATGCAATCATCTCATACCATACCAGTTTTGGAACATGCTATGCGAACGAAACCACCACAAGAGCTGCTGAAGGAAGAATTGTAAATAATGACAATCATAACATACATTTTATGATTTTCATGTTATGACTAGTCAAACATGTTTTTCATACAGTCATGTTATGCCATACTAAGTCTGGTATCGATATCATTACCGAAACGGCCAGGAGAGTTAAAAGTAGTAGGCGGATAGATAGATAGATGGATAGACAGATAGATAGATAGATAGATAGATAGATAGATAGATAGATAGATAGATAGATAGATAGATAGATAGATAGATAGATAGATAGATAGATAGATAGATAGATAGATAGATAGATACGCTCCAATTCACCGAAGTTCGCAAAGAAGTGCTTCGCATTTAAAATTTTATCCGTTGAGAGGCTTTGCGGTAGATGCGCCTGCAATTCACTCCGTGAGCGCCCACGCAGTCTTCATGAGACCACTCCTTGCACTCCACACAATGTATGCTGACAGAATCTGGTGCTAGTTTGTTCCAAAACTCCTAGAAAATGAAGCACCCCAAGTCTTTCATTGTGCTTATTGTGTCTTGTGCTGAATGCTTGCACTTTATTACATTATGGAATGATTGAACGCAAGATAATTTCTGGCGCACCTCATTCACCTCTTTTTGCTGATTGATGCAGAACTGCTCGGGCAATGCGCGGCTTTCAACTTAGTCAGCCGGGCTTTGTGAGGCGATGAATTTCGTATATGCTATTGCTTTGCACTTTTCAAATTTCAGTTTGAAAAATATTCCCATAAAACTCGAGGTCGCCAGCAGTCTGGACTCCCCATTTTCTATACGCGGAACTTACCCCCGTATTCACAAACGCTCCTCGACCCGGATTACAGCCTTCGCTTGACAGAGTTGAGCACTGCGCTGCTACTCGGCTGAAAGTAACGCCGCGCTACTCAAGAATCACAGCAGATTATCGCTGATGTACATCGAACTGCCGTGTCTAGAGACGGCCCTGCCATCGAATTTCTCAAGTGAAAATGAAGCGTTCAGTGAAGGGACGTTCGAGAATACGGGGGTTAGCCTGGTGCGTGACGCAGAGCTATTTCGCAAGGCCAAAATGAAGTTATTTTTCTTCCTTCTTTATTAAAATTTGATACCAAGACGTGTTTGGGAGCGACATGACTCGGAGATTCTTTCAAGGTAAGGCCACATGATACTTTCCTGTACGTCCGAACTCTCCTAAACCAAAAAATATAATATATAACAAGTATCAAAAATGATTCACTGACTCGTTCACTTGAGAAACAGGCATTTCGCTGCCTGTTTCTGAAGTATTGCCCCTTCCACATACCCTAATTTAAAAACTTATTCTGCTTTGGCACCATGCACCAAATGAACGAAACTTTTTGTGGTATGTATAGCTATAGTAGTACACATTAACAAAATAAACACGTAAGTTTCTGTACTGACGTCGGAGTAGCTTCATGCACAGTTCGATATAACTTTAGCCGAGCACAATTTTGGTAATTTTGAACGAGTCGCGAATACACCAACGCCAGCCGCGTAATTTTTCCTACGCGTACGCTGTGAGCAACGTTAAATTCATACACATAAACAGGTAGACAACTACAAGCACTTATCACTGAAAAAGAGAAAGAAGAGGAAGAACTTTTTTTATTATAGCCACAGAAGTCGGCAAAGGTGAAATACCGCGTATAGCCCCGTGTGTCATTTTACCATTCTCTATCTTTTACACACTCCCGCCCTGTTAATGCGGGCCTCGCGAGGGACTCCGCGTCTGGCTCGCTCGCGTGGCATGCAGATTTTAAAATTGCTTTCGGCAATGTTCTGCGTCATATCAGCCCTTCATAATTGGTTGATGCTGTGTATGTCTCTATATATTCGTATATATCTCACTCATTATCTCGCCTTCAAAATTTCGTGTCATGCGCTCTCTTAAATAGAAATCAACAGATTACATGATTTATTCGCGTTATGGCAGGTATGTGGGCGTTTTATCTTTTTTCAGTGCTGTGAGAATGCACTTAATATGCCAAGTAGTTGCGCACTCTTTATTTATTTTTCAGCCCCGCAAAAGTTGCACCACCAACCTGGTTGTCGTACGTACTCCAGGCATTGATTGCGTCAGTTCATACCCCGCTCTTTTGAGGAGTTTCCGCACAAGCTCAAGGCATCGCAACAAGACCTTAAAAAAAGTTTTAACGGTAGTGCTTGTTTTCAAGCATACAATTCCCCTGCTTTTCCCTAAAGTATACGGTCTCTTTCTGCTACATGGTTGATTTGGCTATAATACGCTTATCCGAATACTATAGCCTTTGCCCTGATATTCATGCAGTATATGAAGCCGAAAAATATTGTTGTGCACCGTTCGCCGTTTCCTTCATTCGACAAAACAGGGTTATCTAAAGTGTATTAACATTATTGGGGTTCTCTAAGGTCAGTAATAGACAAAAAAGACGAATATATTGCATTATCTGCGATTACCAGCTTTACCTGGGCAATCATGAGTATATATAATGCACAGAGGGCACATAGAGCCTCTCTGCAAGTTTCACAGACTTTTTCGCAAAAATACAAACCAGAAAAGCAGCAAATGCAAAATTAGCATGATGCTGTTATCGTGAAACAAAACTCCGTGTCAAAGGGTGTGGCGAATCTCGACAGCACGGGTTGTTAAAGACGCAGCCGTTCTTTTATGCCTAATGACCACGACGCTGCGACAGCTGTTCTTGAACTGGAAAACCAGGCGTAAAAGCGGTGCTTTGAAAACAGCGAATAGAGGGGTTCACGACCTCGTCGTCTTCCCCTGAAAGCTCCTTTTGAAAAAAAAAAATAGCACCATACAGAGAAAATGAAACAATGTGACACGAGGTCTTTGTCACCAAGGGACGAGACCAAGCAACCTCGATTCGCGCCGCAGTATATAGAGTGTGGTTGGAAGGCTACTAAAGCAGAGGAGCACAAGTAAACAGATACCGTAAGTAGCTTCAGAAGCCACGAGGAGAGCCTCCCGCTCTTTTTCACACTATGGCTGCGAGCAAAGACAGTGCAACGCGGTGCAAGGTGCAGGCATGCTCCATCGACCAGAGCTGTCGGGCCGCATTTCGGGTGACACTTCTCACAGGACGGCCGCTTGTGATGCCGCTCTTGGCAGCGTAATTGCGCACTCTTCCTAGTTTTCTGTTGGTGGCGGGAGAAGAAAATACAGCCATGATCCAGTAAGTACTGTGCGAAAGGGCGTGGCACTCGTGGAAACAATGTTGCCTGGAAAGTAAATGCAATTTAATTAGACGCACACTGTTGACTTTTGGTACCTGTCCTTCCGTGATAATCGTGGGTTATAATAAACGCTCGCACACACAGCTACGCGGCTTTTGCTGCCGCAAGATTCACACTTCATCTTTGTTACGGGTCATCGCAGATTTGGAAATGAGCACATTCCTGTCTGAGTGCTTCACGGGACTCAGCAGTGTTTCATGCACTTTAGAAGAAAGCACACCTGCCTAAGGCACCTAATTATTACCTGTAAATCAGGGTAATCAGTATATCCAAACAAACGTTTTTTAGTTCATTACGAAATACGAAATTCAGATTAAAGTTTAGTAAAGTGCACACCTGAAAAAATTTCTTATTTTAAAGACACGTTTAAGGTACATTTACTAATAAAGTAAAAAAAAACACAGGGTGCGCCAAATGCTCTACCGACAGTTTGCTTGAACCGGAAGATGAGATGTTTTTCAAACTGCCCACCTGAGAGGTTGCTTCCGTTTACTTATAGAAGTAATTAGGTTCTACTAAAGTGAAAATGAGGTAAGGTCACAATGAACGCGCCACTACGTTCAGCTGAAGTCGCTATGTGATTGACATCTGAAGAATTGACAACCAGTGCAAAACGATGGACATTGCTGTTTCATTTCTGATTTCTTTGCGGTGGAACTGCGCTCCATATGACTGTTAAGAATTGAGCATGAAGGGAGTTGGTAAATACGGCAGGCGTGCGATCAGCTCCGGACACTCAGCGCTTTAGTTTCGTTTTTAAGGAAATTGCTCTCTCATTGCGGTTGACGGGCATCCTAAGATCGAGTTGAATGGAGTGAGGTAGATGTGAATGCTCGTATTTTATGACTTTTAGAAGTTTCTAAATAAAAATCTAGCCCCGTAAAAAGTTCATTTTTGTTTATATGTCCTTTCTGATTTCTTTTTTGCTAATTTGAAATCAAGCAAAGCGCGGGAAGTAATTTGCGTTCATGGCGCTTGCCTCCGCTCCTTCTAGCCCCTCGCTCAGATATATTAGAAGTTGTATCACGCTCAGTTATCTCGCTTGGTTGGTGTCCTAACTACCCACCGTTATCCTATCACCTAGGACATTTAGGTATTTTCAAGGTAGGAGGCCAAGTGACAAAAAATTAAAAGCAATATTTACCAAAATTGTCATTCTGCTATTTAAACCACATATGTTTGGCACATGTGAGGGTCATAAGGCAAATCATACTTTTTATTTTTTTTAATAAAACTTTTATTGAACGTATGTCTTGCGCGAACATTCCTAACTGGAGTCACGCTCAACGAACAACTTTCGTCTTTTGTAGACCCATATGAAAGCTTTACCCTGGCGATGAATTAAATCAAATCAAATCTAGCAATTTGAAGAAGCATATATATATATGTATATATATATATATATATAGTATATTAATAAAAAAACGAAGGAAGGAAGAAAAATAGGAGGAAAAGAACTGCAGGGACGTTAACCAGCCTATAGGCAGCCGGTTTGCTACCCTGCGCATTGGAGTGGAATGGGGGAGATGAAAGATAGCGAGCAGAAAGGGAAAAGAGATAAACACAGCACATTCGGCAGCACACAGGCACGAACTCAGTCATTGTTCATTCTTGTCTTTCGGGGTGTGTGACATTGCTGTTACAGCCACTAGTTCAAGTATGCACTAGCACAAGGAGCATCTTTATGTAATATATTCGGGCACAATTTTGCTGATTGATGTCTATTGCGGCCTACTAGTGTGATGAACAAGTATGCCCAGTTTTAATAAAAGAAGTTTGTAAGGAAAAGCAAGATTGCTAAGTGGCGTCGAGGAGCGCGGACGTGAAAACGTCGGCTCTCACTTTTCTAAATGTTTTCGGTCGTTTCTTTGCTTTAAGATCACTTGGCTTTGTGCTTATTTGAACAAGCAAGCTCTGCGGTTTCAGTGGAGATGCCATTTTTGGCGGTGAGTGAACTCTTAGACATATTTTTAGTCTTTAAAGTTGCGACGCGGCGACTTTAATCCTAACCCTAACCACACCTAGGGTTGGCGAGGAGTGCGGTCGTTACGCGTAGCCAAGGGCTCGGCCAGACGCGGCAGCTACTGGAGTAACTTCCGTACGTCGCAGCCGACAACCGGGCACTGAAAATGCCTTCCACCATAAACGTGGAGGGAATGGAAGTAAGCGCGGATATCTTCGACGGAACAGGAAGGGCCACCGTCATGGGACGCCGAAGACAGATGACTTCGCCGAACGAGGAGCTGGTCGCTGGGACGGTCGAGCACAGCAACCAGCCGAAGAACCCAAGGAGCTTTAAAAAAAGTAAATTGGCACTACACCGTGTGGTACCCGCTTCCAGGCTACCCCGCCTACCCAAGGATCAGATCAGGGCAGTTATGAGACCCAGAGGAGGATTGGACGTAGCCCGAGTTGACCTCGTTCTGCTGGCGAGAGCCGTCATTATGGCTGCCCAGATCACCGATGAACAAGCACGGGAGAACATGATCTGCCCCAACAATATGCAAAACATCATTGTTATTTCTACGCAGTACCAAAATAATGCTATATATCATACGTGAACGTGCAGAAACTGCACACAAACCAAGGCTCGTTCGAAGTTGCCGCATATGTGGCCGCGCCCGATAATACATGCAAGGGTGCCATCAAGAACGTTGACCTCTCCCTTGACGATGCAACGCTCAAACGCCTGATTGTGCACGACCGAAATCCCACTGCCATCGAGGCAAGACACATTAAAAAGACCAAAGTAGTTGCAATCCTTCTTGACGGGTTACGCATTCCGAGCACAGTGATATGCGGAAACGCCATGGTTCTCTGCTCGCTCTACAAGCGACAAGTCGATGTTTGCAGAACGTTCGGAGGAGTCGGCCATCGCGCCGATGTTTGCCGGCACACAAACGCAACGAGCAAGAAATGTCACAACTGCGTTGAAACGCTACAAGAAGACGGCGTGCATCACTGCGAGCCGAAATGCAAGCTTTGCGATGGAAATCACCACACCGGAGATCGCGATTGCAAAAGACGCTTCCACATTCCATACATAGTCAGAAGGAAAAGAAGACACAGAAAGCAAGAGTGGCAAGCACAACAACATCAAGACGCACCAACATCTGTCACATTTAAGAACCTTGCCACTACCAGGGGCCGGGACGGGAGAACGCCTCGAGCGTCCATCACCGTTCTCCATCCAGGGGGGATCCCGATCCAGAGGGCGTTCCCGATCCAGAAGGCGTTTAGGATCCAGAAGGCGTTTTCGATCCAGAGGCCGTTCTCGTTCCGGAGGGCGCCCCTCGACCCTGTAGGGATCCGACAACCACCTGTCATCTCGGGAGTGCTCCAGATCCCGATCGAGAACGAGACCAACAGCCACGCAGCAGAAGCAGCCGAACAATGGCTCCTGGGCCAGCAGGATTGCAGGTGAATCACGAAGCACAAGTAGCCAGCACAAAGGTAAGGCACAGCCAGAGCATGCTCCCGATTCTCGTAATGTAGCGCTTGAACAAGAAAACAGGGCCCTCAAAAAGGAGCTTGTAGAACTCCGGGCCTCAAAAGCTAGAATAGAGAGCTGCCACGGAATTAATCTGTCGAGCTCACCGGCACCACCGACAACACGCTCACAACAAACTATCCACAACACATACAAACGCAAAGCTGTACACAGCGACAGTGACAAGACGGAGGAGATCGTGATGGTCTCGGTAGAAAAAGAAGCCCCACTGACAAATGTCGAGTCCGCGACAACTAAGCTCAACGACAAAAGTGATACGTTGGCGAACACGCTTGCCAATTTTAGGGAAACCTTTAAGACTTACACTGAAAAAGCTGACCAGAGGCTCGTGAGCCTGGAGAAGATGGCAGCCAAACCACCTGTGGCAGGTGCTCCTCCGAAGCTAAGCGCAGACAAACGAGCGGTTACGGCAAGCGTGCCGAGCATAACTTCTAGAGCTAAAGTCCGACCAGTAAAAGCAAGCAATCTCGCGAAAATAACGAGCCACGACGCACACAAGCTACCAAGCCAAAATGGCTGCTGACCGTAACGAGATTAAGATCTGGAGTGGAACTGTAACTCACTTCAGAAACGCAAAACAGCACTAACACAACTATTGCTAACCTGTAAATAAAAGCCGCATATAATATTCCTACAGTAATGTGGAGAAAGCAAAACTGCTAAAAGCATTGGCATACAGGGGTACAGGGTAGCCAGGCCGACCCTGCACCCCGAGCAGAACAAGACGCGACGAGTGGCTACCTTAATCCGGAAGGACATAATGTTTGCTGAAAGGGACGCCCCCGTGTACAAAAAAGGCCTGGAAACGGTTCTGGTGGAAATATTACCACACAAGGCTGTTAGAAGAAGCACCTATGTGCTCAATGTCTACAGTCCTCCATCAGATAAGAAAACAGATTTCAACAGACTGCTTACCTCGGTGGTAAAAATGGCGGGTGACAATCCGCTCATAGTAGCGGGTGATTTTAACGCCAGGAGTACCGAATGGGGATAATTAAAAAGCGAAGGCAAAGGCACCAAGTCAGCAGAAAGCGCGAATGCGCTGGACCTGCAGCTGATAAACAACCTTGCCCTCCCTTCAAGAAGAGGTGATTATAATTCGGTACAGCGCGACACAATGCCGGACTCAACCTTCGCTAAGAACGTCAGAGCTACCTGGGATAACCTCGCCGAAGATCTAGGTAGCGACCACTGCATCCTGTAAATGACCGTTGAGAACGAGGCGAAAGCGCCAAGAAAATTCAAAATCACAGACTGGGACCAGTTTCGTAAAATAGGGGAGCAGAAGGGCAATACAGAACTATACTATGAAGCCCTCTTAAATGAATAAAAAATCGCAGTGAAAGAGGCCACCAAAGAAGTCGAGACTGATGAATCCATCCAGGCAATGGACTTTCACCTGGCCAGTTTGCTGCAGAAAAAGCATGACCTAAAAGAAGCGTGGCTAATACACAAGCTCAACAGACACTTACGCACAAAAATCGTGGACCTTGGCCGCGAAATCTAATCTCACGCCAAAACACTCTGCGCCCAGCAGTGGAACAACACATGTGACGAAGCTGATGGCAAAATGAGGAAGGGAAGCAAATGGGGGCTGCTCAAACACCTTGTGGAAAACAGCGACAAACCCACCAGTGGTGGCACCCAGCTGCAAATTGAACGATTGGTGCACAAGCACGCCCAGGATAGTGGTGGATCCCAAGCTCTCCTCAAAACGCTAGGCCAAAAATATATCCCACTGGAAAGCAAATCAGTAGCCTGGGAAAACAAAAATGCCTCATATGGAGGTCGACCGCAAGAAAAGCTAGACGAACCATTCAGCGAAGCTGAAATACGGTACGCTCTACAACAACTCAATGGCAGATCGGCGCCAGGGCCAGATGGAATCGACAATAAACTGCTACGGAATCTAGACGATAAAGCAATTGTAAACATTACTAAGAAGATAAATAAGGCATGGGAAACCGGTAGCGTGCCCGAAGAATGGCGTAGTGCCAAGGTTTCGCTCATCCCGAAACCTGAAAAACCGCTGAGCATTGATAACTGAAGGCCCATATCACTCACATCTTGTGTTGCAAAAGTGGGTGAGCATGCAATACTCAACCGTATCACGGACCACATTGAGAGCAATGGGCTCTTTCGACACAACATCATTGGCTTCCGCAGGGCACTGTCCACACAGGACGCCATGTTGATGTTAAGAGTACACATATGTTACGGCCTCCTTCACACGTCCAAAGCCATATTAGCCCTGGACCTCGCCAAGGCCTTTGACACCGTGAAACATGAACACATACTGGGTGAAATATCACACATGAAACTAGGCGAGAAATTCTACAACTACATTAAAGGCTTTCTGGCGAACCGAACCGCCACCATACGCATAGGAGAGCAATGCGGCGAACCCGAACGACTCAGAAATATCGGCACCCCACAAGGGTCAGTGCTCTCGCCATTGATCTTTAATGGGGCGATGCACAGGTTGTCGGAGACGCTCGCTCAAATCCCATCCGTGCACCATGCCAAATACGCGGATGATATTGCCATATGGGTCCCATGTGGCCACTCATATGATGCCTTGGAAGGAATTCTTCAACAAGCACTGACTACAACTGAAAAATTTCTTAAGCCAACTGGACTCGCACCGTCTCCCACTAAATCTATTCTAACGCTCTTTCACCCAAGACGAAATTCGGGCGAAGAGGAGCAGCAAGTAGTGCTCAAATCTGAGAACAACCAACTGATACCGCAAGTATATACGGTCAAAGTACTAGGGCTAACATTAAGCGCCAAGGAGGGCCACAACAAAGAAGCACTCAAGCGCCTTGAAAAAAGCACGAGCAATTTTTCAAGAGGCATTGTTAGACTCGCCAACAAGAGAGCAGGCCTCCTAGAAAACAACATCATGAAGGCGTGTCACGCCTTTCTCGTAAGTCACGTAGCATACGTGTTCCTGTTTCTAAAACTTACGAACGCTGAAATCAAAAAGGTTGACTCCATGCTCCGCAAGGGACTGAAAACGGCACTGGGCTTGCCCAATAGCACGAGCAACGAAAAACTCGAGCAACTTGGTCTGCACAACACAGCCGAAAAAATTTTTAAGGCTCAGAGAAAGGCACAGATCACACGCTTGTCGTTGACGCAGGCAGGCCATCTCATCCTACGAGACGCAGGCATTTGCCCAATTTTTCAACCAGAGAAAAGAACACAACTTGGTAATGACCTGAGGAAACACATTAGGGCTGAGCCTATCCCCCGCAACGTTCACCTTACGTTCAACAAAGGGCGAAGGAAAGACAGAGCGAGCGCGCTCATAAACAAGGCAAAAAAAAACACAACACGCACGCGCTATTCGTAGATGCCACCCGCTACTATGGCAGGGAGGCGTTTGCCATAGCGGTCGTTTATAGAGACGGAAACCGCATAAACGCGGCAACCGTCCAAACAAGCCATGTTAACGAAGCAGAGGAAATGGCGATCGCGCTAGCCTTGCAAAGCTGCCAAGCCTACTCCACAATATACACAGACTCTTAGACGGCGGCACGAACATTCGCGGCTGGCCTAGTAGCTAGAAGCACTGGAAAACTCACCGCCACCGCAATAAGAGACTACGAGAGCAAAGAAACCCTTGTTAAGAAAGAGAAAGCTCAAATCTACGTATCCTGCTTCCCAGCCAACATGAAACAGTTACCGGAACTCAACCACTGCAATCCCAACGAAGAGGTCAACCGCCTGGCGCGTGAGTTCACACGCCGTGCCACGGACAACGACCCTTCGATGAGTGAGCGGTACGAGAATCTCTGCAGCCAGGACAAAGCACTCACATACCACGAGATCACTTCACATTACCGGGGACAAAGACGTGCCTTCGCAGCACCGCACCCAAAACTTTACAAAGCACAAGCTCTAACTCTCAGAAGATTGCAAACACGTACCTACATAACACCATCCACCTTTAACAGAGTCGACCCCGACACACCACCCACATGCTCCCTTTGCAACCATACGTATTGCAATTTCGAACACATGCTCTGACTGTGCCCTACCCATAGCGCAGCACAACTGAATACCCAAGAGGCTTGGCAGGAAGCCCTCAAGAGCAATCAATACAAGCTGCCACTACAGGCCGTCCAGAGGGCCCGGGACATCGCTACAAGCCTTCGGCTGCCAGCGTCATCCTGGGCGGAGCCTCCAGGTTGAATTAAGCATCAGAATGGCCCTTCCTCAGCCTCCTCATGATATGTTTAAATAAAGTCAATCTCTCTCTCTCTGTTAGGAAAAGAGCTGCGGGATCCTCGTAAAGGAAAAGACTAGGAAAACGAATTTCGAGAAAGTCATCAAAAAATATTTAAAACAAGTGCCGTTTTTAAACAAGATACTCATGAGGGCTAAGATACTCAATATTTGCCGCCAGTTCTAGCTTGAATACTGTGTGCATTTAAATCGCAATTTCTTTTTGCAAGCCTGTTTAGCAGTATTGGTGACATCGCGGGGCGCTTTCACGCTACTGTGCTGATCAATTGCGAGGCACACTTTTCCTCCTGTGTTAGGGCCAGGCTCAATCCCAATTTGACTAAAAATAATACAAGGGCTTTTATTGCCATTATTTTATTGACACAATTGGTCTAACTAAGCGAATTTGATGGTTTGCAGGCTCACACACGTGTCCTTCAGCGTGAAAACACAAACTACTTAACCTAGAGCGAGATTTTTATTACTTTTATGTAAAAAATGATGTGTTCACAATGCTTTAAACATTAGGGCTTGTTCTCACTTGATGATTCTTGAATAGCCAACTAAACACTGCTTATAAAGCTAGTCCTGTGACGAACACCAAATTCGTAATTTCAGTTTTGACTTCGTTTAGTATGACGGGGGCTGTAACATTTTTGCTGGTATTTTTTGTGGGAGACTGCATTGATCGAAGCCTTGTGCGGCAGAATGACGGTTATAATTTTATAAATCACGCATATAACATAAGTAATACCCATAAAACGGCTTTTTGTGAACAAATTCGCTTTTTACACTGGTGTCAAGAGAGAGAAAATAAAAAGAGAAAAAGGCACTGGAGGTTAACCAGAAATTGGAGCATCCGGTTCGCTGCCCTGCACTATGGGAAAGGAGAATGGGGAATAAAGATGGGAAAGAAAGCGAAAGCTGAAATAGATGCAGAAAAAAAGAAAAGAAAAAAAAGCGAGCTAGGATGCTATAGCCTATTCAATAGGCCACTTCCACACAAAAAGTTCAATAAGGCCTTCACTGATTTTCTGTGGGAAGACACTGGAATGCTACCTTCTCATGAAAAAATGTTTTGCTTGAAAGCGCTCAATCTTCAGGTATACTGCGTGGGAAGCTCCGCAGGGACGGCACACAGCTCTCCCATAGTTGAGCACCTGGTGCTCTAAATCGTTAACTACTTTTTCTAAACACAATCCCGTCGCGTCCACGTAGCACTCGCTTGTTTCCTGGCACAGAAGCTACTAGAAGAATCATGCGCTGTCCTGTTTATGCGCCCGGAATCTTGGCATTCCCCTTCACTTCGAGAGGTCCTCATCTGTAAGCCTTCAGCGTAACTGCTGACGGTGTGAGTGGAGAAGGATTCACGAGCGGCTTTCATCGGTCTTCTGTTATCAGAGAAAAAGCGCCGCATGTGTCGACTTTCATCTGTGCGCACGTAGTCCGAGCGTGCGTTTTACCTGATACGGCTGCTTCACAAAGCCAGTGCGATCCAAGGCGTAGTGAATCATCTCATTGCTTTCTTGCTGCTCGGCAACGGCGTAAATCTTTCCCTCACCCGGTGGGCGTTGTCCGCACACTCGAGCCAAGTGACCCATGCGTGTACAGCTGCATCGCCTTCTATTCCTATAACAACAAGAAATAGCGCCATGCTCTTGCCCACAATGGTGACAAGTTGTCTTGGTTGCCTCGTATATTTTGTTTGCCTCGTTTGACGGCAAATGCCGCTTTTCTGCCTCACTTTCCTATCACATCAACGTCGGTTTCTGTTCTACTGCTAGGTCAAAAACCCCTCGACTCTTGTTCCGTCACTTCAACGCTTTTGACAAAGTCGCAAGCAGATTGACATGACACCACCTTATTTTTTACTAGAGTTGTCTGAATGGCAGGATTTCACAGTCAAGCAACGAACCGGTCGCGTAGTGCATCGCCAAGAGATGTGCCGTATGCATTTGGCGGACATTTGCTTCAGTGCAACTGCAAGCGTCGCTAATGTCTCTCCTTCTGCTTGTTACCGTTTGTTGAATGTGAATCGGTACGCTATGATTCGGCTTGTGGGCGTGTATTTTCGCAGTTTAAGCATTTACTCAGACAGCGAAAGTAATCACCTAGACAGTGGTGGCATATCAATAATGCTCAAATGTTAGAGCGCCTTAGCGATGCATAAAAAATATTGGCACATTCCACGTGCAGTAGAAATTGATTATATGCGAAGCACGGTTGAGAAATGTTGATGTGTCACGTTAAAACCAGCCTAATGTTAGGAGGTGAACGTGAATGATGTTGTAAAGGAAAACTACCGATCGGCAAAGAAACCAGATCGAACGCCATTTCTTCTTTCCAACTTCTTCTTATTTTGCTGTACTAGCCTGCACACTTTTATTTCTTTTCTTTTCCAACATACTCCAGCCCCCCAGTAGCGTCGCTCAATTCCAGCCTGTACAATTTCGGTACTGGTTTTGTGAAAAACTTCCCGTCTTGAGCTTTCACTCGACAAGCTTGCATTATACCATCTTGTCCAGGGTACACGTCTGTGATTCGTTCAAGGGGCGAAAATCCTCTGGAAATGCCAGGCTCTTCAATTATCACCACGTCATTTACTCGGAGGCAGCTGCTGGGATGAACTGGGCATAGGTGAAGTGCCCGTAGCTCTAATAAATACGCTTTTTTCCATCGCATTCACATATAATCTATCATTTTCTGTCGGTATCTCAACTTCTTGCTGATGTCTCTTCGATTAGCTTGAGCACTGATGACATCATAGTCATTGTGGCTCTGATTCGGAGGCGCTAACAACGAACGTCCAACAAGAAAATGCGCTGGACATATCGGAGAGGGCTGTTTGGCGTCAGTATACGTGTAGGTCAGCGGTCTTGAATTAACAACCGCTTCTACCTCTAGTAGCCTCGTCTCAGCTTGTTCGCTGCTGAGCTTGCTCTTTTCCATCCCCTTGCGTAACAATGTCTTGACAGTCTGGAAAAGCCTCTCCCACCAACCGCCCCACCAAGGTGCACCTGGCACAATAAACTTCAACTCTATTCGGTAAGTCCGCAGAAACGATTCGAATGGAGAGTTCTTCATGACACTCCAGATGTTCCTGAAGTCCCGTGACGCTCTCTTGAAGGCGAGAGCGTTATCCGCGTACATTATTGCGGGTACTCCTCTGCGAGCAAGAAACCTCCGGAACGCTAGCAAGAAGGCGCTGGTCGAGATGGCACTCGTCAGTTTAAGGTGTACTGCTCTAGTCGTCGCACAGGTGAACAGCTTGATATAAGCTTTTGATATGTCACCATGTAGCTCATGTTGCTTTGTATATAGTGGACCTGCAAAGTCCAATCCTACTACATCAAATGGCCGTGACGATAGAAGATGGTCTTCTGGCATAGGCGCATATTGCACGCTCCCAGGTTTGACATTGTATCTTCGGCAGAGAAAGCATTGGTTGATGATTCGCTTGATTTCTTGTCGAGCACGGATGATCCAATACCGCTGTCGTATTTGCATCATAGTGCTTGCCACACCACCATGCAAAGCTCTGCAGTGAGCCTCAATCACTACCAGAGACGTGAAAGGATGTCTCTGTGGCAGTATGACTGATTGTTTTTCGTCATATGTGGCGTCGATTCTTTCGAGCCGTCCGCCAAGCCGAAGCTGTCTGTTTTGGTCCAAAAAAGTGTGAAGATCGATCAGCATAGAGAGAAAGAGAGAGAGCTAAATAGAGAGAAAAGGCAGGGAGGTTAACCAAGCTTGGCTCGGTTGGCTACCCTACACTTGGGGTGGGGGAAAGGGAGAATAATAGAAAGGAAAGAGATAGAAAAGAAGAGGAGTAAGAAAGAGAAGCATGAAAAGTCAGCTCGAGACTACACAGCACTTTCGCGCACAGTTGTTTCACAAGCGGTCGTGAAGTCTGGTGGTCCTTAAAAAGTACAAAAGGGCTTTCGTGGCTTTGCGCGTATGGGAAGCCGTCGGCCAAGGTCCCAGGATCTTCTCTTCTGTAAGCGGCCGTGAATCCAGTTGACAGAGCTTGGCTTCCAAAATACGTCGTTCGGTCTGCTATGCTGGGCAATGACATAGAATGTTCTCAAGCGTTTCCTCGTAGGCGCAGATGTTGCATGCCGAAGTGCTCGCCATTGCAAGGAGACGAGAGTACAAATTCGTAAATGCCACGCCCAACCTCATGCAACACAGTAAAATTTCAGCGCATCATGGGAGCCCGGATGGCAAACGAAGTTGCAAGTTTGCGTCAGCCGAATACAGGTGCGTGTTGGAGAAACTCTGCGTATTTCATTGTAGGAGAGTTATACGGCGAGCAAGTGATTGTAGTAGCCTTGCAGCGTCCGTTCTCAAGAGTGGTATGGGCATGCCGAGTCATTGCCGACAATTCCGCAAAGACTCGGCAACCACTGAAATACAATATCGTGACCTTCCTTGAGCGCTTCGTGGTAGCCGTGCCTTATCTGATATACTGATTGTTCGTGTAACCCGTGCTGCATACCAAACCATAGTGTCTGTAAGGCTGACCAGGAGTCGCAAAAGATGGCCCACTCGTTAGGTTGCTGCCGAAGAGTGTACTTTACTGCACCTTCAAGTGCTGCGAGCTCTGCTGCTGTCGACATCCTGGTGTGAGAAAACTTGTACTAAAGCAGCACATTTTCAAATGGAATAACCACTGCTCCTGTAGAGCTGTTGGAATTTGTGGAGCCATCGGTGTAAACATGTATGCGGTCGAAGTACCTTTCGTCCAACAGACGCAAAGTCAATTGCTTCAGGGCTAGCGTTGACGTGCGTGCCTTCTTAACAATTCCATGAACTGATAAGCGCACGTCCGGTTGACGAAGACTCCATAGCGCAGCTGCTGGGTGCATCGCAAGTTTGAAGCCAGGCGGTAGTATGTCCTGATGTTTTGTCACAATACCGCCGTACGAAGAATAGGGCCTCCGAGCTGTCATACACGCTAAATGATGTGACGGTAGCTATGATAAACGCCGAATGTGCACTTTCAGCATCTCGACAATGATATGCGTTGTGACGTTCATTGTAGACTGTTTGGGGAGAGCGTGTCCTAGCTACAGTTGTTCGACGTCCTTCGCGAATACATCCAGCTGAACATATCGGACCCAAAACATTTCAGGCTTGCTTAGCTCCCGTGCCGAAATTGCTTCGTTGAGTGAAGCTTGAAGTCCACGGCATCGATCCACACAGCGAAAGACCGAGGCGGTGACGCGCAGGAGCTTCTGCAGGTCGCTACGCTTCCTTATATCGATCACCGGGTGTAAGTACCTGGATAATGCTTGAAGAAATACATGTTGTGTCTCAATCTCTTCCTCTTCGTTTATCGGTTTGTACTGATTAGGTTTTGAAGGCCAGCTTGATTTTGGCTGGGACAACCATTCAGGTCCATACCACCAATAGCGACATGCACGTGGAGTCCTTATCGGTATTCCTCTAGTCAGTACATTCGGCGGATTGTCTTCGCCCGGGCAGTAGCACCATAGCGCTGTTTCAGTAACTTGCGTTATTTCGGTCACTCCGTGCTTTACAAATTGACTCCACTTGCTATAGTTTCCGCGGATTCAGTTCAGTGTGATCATGGAGTCAGTCCACATGACGCAACGAAAATGCTTGAAATCCCACGAGGAGCAAATGTATTTTCGCAATCTAGCTCCCACTCCCGCGGCCATTAGCTCGTGCTTTGGAAGCGTTAATGCCTTAATAGGTGCCACTCTTGACTTCGCTACTATCATAAAGGTAGCTGAGTTCCCCTTCATCAAATGCTTTTAAATAGGCACATGCTCCATAAGCCTTCAGACTGGCGTTGACGAATATATGCAGTTCAGCCTCTTCAAGAGCCCCATGCAGTCCGTCTCTCACGCAACGCGGAATCTTTATGTGGCCGAGCTGTATTACATCTGCACACCAGGCTGCTCACTGCGTCTTGATCTCCGCGGGCAAATATTTGTCCCAGGAATGCCCTTAAACCCAAAGGTGTTCAAACAAAAGCTTCGCAGTGATGGTGAATGGCGATATAATACCAAGCGGGTCATAAATTCGAGAAGCAACCTTCAGTGGGTTACGTTTCGTGTCGAGCTGTCCAGCCACTAAATATTGGGCCACAGACTTGGAAGAAAATTTGAAGTAATCATTTTCTATATCCCATTGCATTCCCAAGAACACAGCCCCTTCTCCGGGTACTCCTTCTACTTGCTCCTTCTAGTTGTCAAATAGGTTCTTCAGCTGATGGTTATTGGTCTTCCACTTTCTAAGTTTCATGCCAGCATCTTTCATCAATGCTTTCGACTGCACATAGATGCGCAGACCTTCATGGAATGTGTCTGCACCCACCAATAAATTGTCGACATAAAATGCCTTCGTTAATGTAGAAGCAAGCTCTTTGTCTTCACATGCGTTATCTAAGTGGTAGTGAATAGTTGCCATGAGCAAGATAGGGCCTGAAGTTGATCCAAACAGTACCCGTGTGCCATTCGACGAGTTTGTGCGCCATTAGACGAGTTTACGGTGTTGGCTTATGGAAATAGAATCAAACCAGAAAAAAAACAGAATGAATCTCAGCCAGTCTCCTGTATCCCAATATGTAAGAATTCCTTTTCGATGTCAGAATTGATGGTGACAGGAGACCACCGAAAGCGAAGAAGGACTCGCAGCGATTCTGAATTGCCGTTCACTCCTTTATCCAAGCAGTCGTTAAGGGATGGTACACCTTGGGTGTGTGAGGATGCGTCGAACAATACACGCGGTTTGGTAGGTAACGATTTCTCCCTTATTACTTCTCGATGTGGCATATAATATATGGCGTGATCTCGATTCCGAGGAGTATTCTTAGGCACCACTTCCGCTTGACCCACCTCCAAATTGTGCCGGAATACTGTGTCATATCGCTGCAACATTCCTTCCATCTTGACAGCCTCCGTGTTAATCTTTGTAGACGTGATAGCGCAATTTTCCGGTTGTTCCCTAGAAGCAGTTTTTTATCTTCCTTCCAAAGCAACGCCACAGTGTATCTGTCGCTTTTCTTGCTAATTGTTTCAAGGAATCGTGCAAAAGACTCGTCAGCGGAAGGTGCCGTTGAATCTGCGATGCCCATTGCTTCTAGTTGCCAAAAAGATTGCAAGATCTGCGAGGTTGATTCGTCATCAACAATTGCTTGCACTTTCGAAATGCAGACCGTTAAGCTAGAGCTGCAGTCAAGAAAGGCTTTTGGGTGACTGGGTCCTTGTAGCGTCCATTCAAAAGCTGTATCGATTGCTACCAGTCCTGGAAATTCTGCACTTTTGACGATACGTCCCGACATGATTTGCCAGAGGTGGTCAGCACCGATCAACAAGCTGGGGCTATTTTCCGTTCTCGCATCAAACTTTTTTTCGTCCGCAATGATCTTGCCTTCAAGACGCACCCTCTGAAGGAAATGGCTGTCAGCTTTCGGGGAAGCAACATCGTGACAGATAACGGTAACAAGGATTCCGCGCAACGTTCAGGTGTCAGAACCGTGTTGACTACGCAGACGAACTTGCCGTCTTTGCACAGTATTTGCTGATGAACAGCAAAACGTATTCAGCGCAATTTGTGTTTCTCCCAGCCCCTGTAGGTGCAATGTCTTGGTAAGATCTTCCGTGATGAAGGATCGCTGGCTCCCTCCATAATCCCTCGGACACACCCTGTGCTGCCGTTTTTGATGACAAAGCGCGAAACGTTTGCAGATATACTTCACTCTGATTTGTTGTGCCCCCGCTTAGTGAATCCTTGTCACACAGCATGATTGATTGTGACGACACCATTCCTACTGTGCTGCCGGAGGAGTCAACTGGACGAGAAGGTGTCGTTTGGTTCGATGTGTAGTGCGGGTCACACATACTCGATGCGTGCCTCCCGTGGCAACTCGAGCAGGTGACTTTGACGCGGCACGAACGTGCCCGAGCTTCCACTTTCTGAGCTTCATGCTAGCATCTTTCATAATTTCTCAAACTACACGAAGAAAGGCGACAATTCATGTATATCACCCCTGAATGTTGGCATGACAAGGTTCGGCAGTCTTGAGCCGATTCCGGTCGGCAGGTCAGAAGGTGATGGGTTTGCGTTCTGAGGAGCAGCCGCTGCTGTACCGTCGCCGTGTCGCAAACCGTCTATCTAGCAGCGAATCCCAGCGAGCATGCTTATTGCTTTGTCGTTATACTCTGCTGCCGCGACATACTCCGCTTCGAGCTCCTTGTCCGCTAGGTGCTCCTCGAGCGCATCATTTATCTTCGAGAGCTCGCTGTTGCTCGCTGACGAACGGTCATGAATACCTGTGAGCTCGGGCTGGTCAGGGGCAGGGTCACTTAGCAGTGACCTTGCTCCTTGCAGGAGCTTGGTGTTCTGGGCTTGTCGGGCAGAGCGCTTGGTCTTGAGGCGGTCCAACGGATCCGGTGTTGAAGTCGATTCTGGTCTACGCCGATCAGGAACGATCCGTTGCAGTCCTCGCCGCCCGCAAAACGACGCGGTCGAGTAGAAGGTCCCCTCGAGTCGTGCGATGAAGGAGACGTGTCCCCACAAGGGGGTTTCGGCACCACGATGTAAAGAAAAACCACCAATCGGCGAAGAAACGATACCGACCGCCGTTTCTTGTTTCCAACTTCTTCTTCTCTTGCAGAACTAGCCTGCACACGTTTATTTTGTTTTCTTTTCCATCAGATGCCGAACATGACATCCATGTCATGATTATCATGTTTGGATGTTTCGTTTAACTTCGTCATCTGTTCTCGTTACGCGATGCCAAATTAAGTATATGTGGAGCTATCGAAACGGCCGCCAACACGCTATGAGCGTGGTATGTTGTCATGTTCTTACATGATATGCGTGTCAGGATTACCATGTTTGCACCAATCATATATTTCGTTATTCGTTGACGTCATGTAACACCAAATTGGGTATAGGTGGAGCTGGGAAATCGGCCGCGAGCGCATCATGTAGGGCCCAATATATTTCAATATAGCGCGAAATGTGACACACTGCATTTCGCGCTGATGCGTTACCTAGACAACACTGCGTCTCCCTCTTTTCGTGACGTAGGCACACCGGACGCGCTAACACGCGCATGCGTCAAAGCAACGCAGCATGGCACGCGCCTGCGAGTATATGCCGGCATGACACAACGAAATGAACACTGGCGAGCACGCACACCACGTCACGTCGAAAGGTATTGATGCCTTGACTGTGGCATGTAGTCATGTTCTCACATGACACGCATTTCATGATTATCAAGTTTGACCCAATAACATTGGTTGATTGATTTGTGGGGTTTAACGTCCCAAAACCACCATTTGATTATGAGAGATGCCGTAGTGGAGGGCTCCGGAAATTTTGACCACCTGGGGTTCTTTAACGTGCGCCCAAATCTGAGCACATGGGCCTACAACATTTCCGCCTCCTTCGGAAATGCAGCCGCCGCAGCCGGGAATCGAACCCGCGCCCTGCGGGTTTGACCCAATAACATACCTTTGTCATTTCATTGGCGTAACGTAATACCAAATTCGGCATATGTAAAGCTAGCGAAACGGCCGCAAGCGGATCATCAATGTGGCATGTAGTCATGTTGTTACATGACACACATCGCATGATTATTATGTTTGCACCAGTCATATACCTTCGCCACCAATTCACGGACTGTAATACCAAAAGTGGTATAAGTGACGCTAGCGAAACGGCCGCGAGCGCATCATAAGCGTGGCATGTTGTCATGTTGTTGCATGACATGCATACCTTGTTTATGATGTTTGCACCAGTCATATACCTTTGTCACTTATTCACGTACTGTAACACCAAAAGTGGTATAGGTGACGCTAGCGAAACGGCGGCGAGCGCATTATGAGCGTTGCATGTTGTCATGTTGTTGCATGACACGCATACCTTGTTTATCATGTTTGCTACAGTATCGTACCTTCGCCATCCATTCCCGTCTCATGATAAGAAATTTGGTATAAATGAAGCTGGTGTAACGACCACCAACGCATCATGAGCGTGGCATGTACTCATGTATTACATGAAACGCATCTCATGATTATTATGTTTGCACCAGTCACATACCTTCGTCATCCATTCACGTACTGTAATACCGAATTCGCTATATGACGCTAGCGAAATGGCCGCGAGCGCATAATGAGCGTGGCGTGTGGTCATGTTTTTACATGACACGCATGTCATGTATTTCATGTTAGGGTCTGTCGATTTGGTTAGCCATGCAGACATGCCATACCATACCAGTTTTTCAACATGCCATGTGAACGAAACCACCGCAAGAGCTGCAGGATCATGAAATGTAACTTATGACATTCATGATGAGATGTCATGATTTTCATGTTTTGACTACTCAAATATGTTCTTCATATAATAATGATATGCCATATCAAGTTTGGTATTGATACAATTTTCTAAAGTGCCAGGAGAGCTAAAAGTCGTAGGCGGCTAGATAGATAGCTAGATACACTCAAGTTCGCTGAAGTTTGCTAAGAAATGCCTCGCATTTAAAATCCACAGCTTTGCTGCAAAGGCGAAGCATGTTTACGCGATACCAACAACAGGGGTTGACCAAGGACTCGCGGAGGGACGTATAATGTTCCGTTGTAGCATATCGGCTACATTTCTTCAATGACCTCATGCTCGAAAAGACGCGATATGGTCGACGGCGTACGATGAAAGTGCGATCGATCTGGATACGATGCGTGATAATGGACGTCTGTCCCAGAGATGAGGAATGGGCATCAAACAATCTTCTTTGGTTTTGTAGCAAGGCAAGCTACTCATCTGTCTGTGAAGAGGTCAGCTCTGGACTAATAGTCGCGGCAAGAACAGAAACGCATGACGAACGTCTAATAGAAGGAATGTCAGAACACGCTGGCATAAGCAGGACAACAGAGAGAGGTTGGGATTAGGTAACGCAAGCCATTTTGGTGCTGATATGCCCGGGGAGGGGTTGAGGCTGCCACCCAGGATCCGGCGAAGGACGACTCTTGCGACGCGTCTCTCGAACAAGAAGAAGATGCGTTTAATTTACATATTTGCAAAAGAAGTACATTGCAACGAGAGCGTACTGACCCGCCTTTCCATCACAAGGGCCCAGAGTGCACTCAAGACGAGCGGACCAGCGAAGTCCAGAGAGAGAGCTCCGACCACACACGCGACGCGCTTTTTATACTCCTCGTCCGTGCACGTGCATCTTCTCAGACGCAGGCTGTGTGTCCCAGCGACGCCGATGTGCGCCTCCTGCGGCGCACACAGACGCCTCCCGCGTTCCTGCAGGACGCGGACAGCGTTTGACCGTTACGCCGATGAGCTTCCCTTGCAAGCCACCTCCTTGCTGTGCCAGTCGTAACAGCCCGTGCGCCGCCCGAATAGGTCACGGAAGGGTTGCAGTGGCGCTGCTCCCTGAAGTGGCCGTTGTGCTTCTTCTCGGGGTTTCACTGATTGTCAACCACTACCCATACACGCACACCACACAGAACAGCACACCTGTGCATAGCACAGCACAAAGCAGATCACCCAACCAGCGCATTTCGGCGTCACCACGATCCACCGCACACCCACACACCTTGGAATAGCAACCACAATCGGCGCGCAACGCCCACTTGGTCACAGCATGGGACCATCAACATCCGCAGAGTCCCAGTCGTCGTTGCCTGGCTTCATTAGAGTCGGTCGTGTAACACGTTGCTAAATGAAGGTCGCCGTCCTCAGAGGCTGTTTTTTTTCTGGGCCAGTAGCTGCCCGACTTTAGTGGGGAAGGGTGCACACAAACAGAACACTGACACTGCGAGCACTCAGCCCTCCTAAGATTCGCCAGGTTCAAGTTAGGGCGAAGCTCCTTTCATTGTTTATTGCCGAACAAAAGACTACACTGAGGTGGTGACCAAGTGAACTCGAAGAATAACTAATTTCAGGCATTCGGCAGACTGATGCGGGCCACTGCTTCCGCATATCAACTTAACTGAAAACGCTTACAATGCTTACAAATACGAGAAGTGAAATCTGAAGCTAAACAAACTAACCGTGGAGATGACACAGGCATACGACTGTAAAATCAAAATTAAACAAACATGTATGCTTCTAATAAAACTCGTGTCCGACTCTCCAGCTTACAGCTGTCCCTCACTTCAATCGTACACGTGGCGGTCGAGGTCTTGGCGGATTTCGAGAACGCCCGAGGCAATGACGCGCACGTGCTTCCAGCTGAACGGCACAGTCACGCCTCATTCGCGATTTCGGCGGGCTTCGGTCAGCCCGGTGGAGGGGATTCGAGCAACGCGTGGGAAAGAGTGGCGATGTCCTCTTTGGGCTCACTTCCGTGCGGTGTTTAGCTATTGTGGCCTTTTTCTCAGGACCCCTTCGACACTCTTGTCCGCAAAAAGCTCTAAACCTCTGCCGCGAATTCAGTCGCAAGGATGCGCGCTGTGGCCTGCCCCTTTTCCGCTTGCGCCTTCCACTTGATTGCATTTGCGAAGAGCCCGCTTTTCTTTTTCTTTTCGTCCGGCGACTCGGACGCTTGCAGAGCAGCTTAAGCACCGATGCGAAACGCCTTGTTTTGCCTGCTACGCTAAAAAATATTGAAGTTTCCTCGACACGCGCAGTGACTTTTGTCTCGCTCACGGCTCTCCGACGTCTCTGGTGTCTGCGCCGCTTTTTGCGTCTGGTTTCCGAGCCTATCGATCGCATCTCACACTCGTGAACCCTCTCACAGCTTTCGTGAGCTGTCTCAGTCGTGCGGTCTAAATAATTTTCGATCAAATCATCTTTATTCTCACCCTCTGGACCAGCGGACTGATTTACACACATAGGAACAATGCAGCTGTTTCCCATCGAAAAACCTTGCTCGCATTCCTGAGGGCTGTCTGCAACTGCACTGATACCATTCTCTACGCTCGTTGCTTCTGGGCTTTCTCCGGTGTTCTTGCCTACTTCGACCTCATTTGCAAGATCCACCGTCGCCACAAACACAGTTAAGGTCTGTGCCAGATTGTCTACAGCTATTCTGGTTGTTTCGCTAACAGTTAACTGGCACAACACCTCCTCGCACTCGCTCTGGCCTTCGTCGGCTTCTCTACTCAACGCAGCATCATGCGCAGCACTCAAACTCGATTCGCCTTTGAATCTGCTGCTATGTTCACACGTGCTAGCCTTCTCTAAATCTCTAAACTGCACCTCACACTTCTCGTGAGCTACACTTGCGAATAGCTGAAACTTCCGCCTCATTGCCTCTGCAATCTTAAGCTGAAGCCGCAAGCGCTCAAGCTTCCTTTCTTGGCTTTCCGCTTCTTCTTTGCGCCTGACGGTTTCTCTTTCAAACATAAGGCGCTCTCGCTCTTCGACTTCTTGTGTCCTTTTGATCCTCTCCTGAATTAGCTCCCAGCACTCGGCGAGCTCCTCCGCATCCGCACCAGAATCCTTAACCGCCTGTATTAAAAGTGGCTTTCTATGTATAGTCGTCACCTCAAACCCCAGCTCCTGGCACAACAGCACTAAATCCGGTTTCCTCAATTTGTTCAAGACCATGTTCACCCCATGCAGACTTCCGTTGCTCAGACTGCCGTGAAGGTACCTTTAATAAACCCAATCCTTCACAAAGCAGCAACTAATCTACCCTTTTGGATAAACATCACCATCTATCCAAAACACCTGGCAGAATCTTTATGGAAAGTGAGCACTCACCAGCATCGGTACCAGAAAAGAACAGGAACCAATCCCGCCGCTGCCAACCAGTTGATATGCCCGGGGAGGGTTTGAGGCTGCCACCCAGGATTTGGCGAAGGACGAGTCTTGCGACGCCTCTCACGATCAAGAAGATGCGTTTAATTTACATATTTGCAAGAGAAGTACATTGCAGCGAGAGCGTACTGACGCGCCCTTCCATCACAAGGGCCCAGAGCGCACTCGAGACGAGCGGGCCAGCGAAGTCCAGAGAAAGATCTCCGACCGCACACGTGACGCGCTTTTTGTAACCCTCATCCGTGCACGTGTATCTTCTCAGACGCAGGCTGTGTGTCCCAGCGACGCCGATGTGCGTCTCCTGCGGCGCACACAGACGCCTCCCGCTTTCCTGCAGGACGCGGACTGCGTTTGACCGTTACGCCGATGAGCGTCCCTTGCAAGCCACCTCCTTGCTATGCCGGTCATAACAGTGCCTTTAGGAAAGAGAGTTTTCTCAGACGTCTGGTTTTTAGCGTAGAGAATTCCTAATCCATTGTGTAACCGCACTAATACTTGAAGCAAGGGCTATACCTCTTGCGAGACAGCGTGCAGATGGTTGGAGAAACACGTCACCAGAATCGATTACGTTAGAAGCGGTGGTAACTATTCGCTGATGACCAGGTGGTAGCTCGGTATCTTTCGCAGCGCGCAGGTGAACAGGCTTGTCATCCGCATAAAGGGCATAGTCAGTTTCCATCATATGAACAACATTTTCTCGACAGTAGATGGAAGTCTTCGCCGTAGACTCAAAATCCCATCCTAATATAAGCTGGTGGGCTCACTAACTCAGCACGGCAAATAGCACAAAATGAAGAAGGCCAGCTACAAAAACACGAGCGGTGCACAAAGCGGCCGGTCTAATGGCGTCCCCCTAAGCAGCAAGCAGTGTAGGTTCATCACAAGGGGTGGTAACTTTTCGCAAACAAAGAACAATCAATCACAAACAAACAAGCACCAGTGTCTGTTAAAGCGTCCACGTACACGCGTTCTATTAAAACAGATATCGTATTATATGGACGTTCTGGAGAAATTTGTCTTTTCGTTCGATGCAGCTTTTCCTCCAAAAGCTGCAGAGGTTAGTTTTCCGGGCGTTGGTTGGTGAATTGCGAGAAAGGTTGCAATGGAGACTTGGAGCGGCGGAGGGGTGATGGTGAGCGGCGTCTAGTAGAGCGGTAAGAAGGGGTTGGCTAAGATGACGCAGTTGGAGATGGTGAGCGACGTAGCGGCGGATCATAAGGACGACGTTGGAAAGCGGACCTGCTTGTCCCATCATCCCATCCGTAGGGGTCGAATCCACGACGCTCGTCCTGCTGACGCTTCCGACAGAAGCGTGCAATGTGGCCCCGATAGCCGCAGTAATAACACATAGGACGAGGTGGCCGCCATGGTGGGTGAAAGGGCTGGCTAGGCGCACTCGAAGTTATCGACGACAGTGGGACAGGCGTCGAGTGTGCGGGCATCGGTTGTACGACGGGTGGTGAACCAGCGAGAACTTGTGCGTACGTCGGCTGGAATCGAGGTACCGGAGAGTCTACATACGCTGGCCCGGTCATGGACGCCAACTCCTCTTTGATAACGTCGCACAAAACAGTGTTGGAGGGGGAAGGTGGACTCGGAGTCATTGAGAGGTCAAAAGATTGCAGCTCTTCCCGTATAATTGCCTGGATCATAGCACGCAATGAGGCATCAGTCGTGGTGGTGTTTTTAGTGATGTCCGGTGGTAACCGTTGGGACTAAAGTTCCTCTAGGCGATCGCACGTGGCAACAACGTCAGTGACTGGGGTCAGGTTTTGTGTGGCCATGGCATTGAACGCGACCGTGCCGATCCCTTTCAATAGATGACGAACTCTCTCTGATTCAGACATGGACGTGTTGAAACAGAGACAGAGAGCAAGCACATCCTCTATATACGAGGTGTAAGACTGACGGCATTGTTGCTTGCGAGCATCCAGTGTCTTCTTCGCGAGAGCTGAACGAACCGCGGGTGTGCCGAAAATTTGGCGAAGCTTTTGCTTGAAATGTGTCTTGTCCGTGATGTCCATTGCATGGTTGAAAAACCACGCTTTCGCTACGCCTGTCAGATTAAAACAAACACGGCGAAGGTTGGTAGGATTATCCCAGTTGTTAGTGGAACTCGCTCGATTGAACTGGCCCAACCAATCCTCCACATCTTCGCCTCGAAGTTTGGCGAACGTGGGTGGCTCACGCTGGTGCGCGGTGATAATCAACAATGGATAGGCCGCGGCAGCCGGGGCCGTGGAGATAGAGGCAGGAGCGCCGAGGCTCGTCCTGAGGCATGTTGCAGGACACCTGGCTCAGACGACGACCTGAGCGGACCTTCAGGAGGTAACTGATTTGATTGATTGATTAATATGTCGGGTTTAACGTCTCGAAACCACCATATGATTATGAGAGACGCCGTAGTGGAGGGCGCCGGAAATTGCGACCAACCAGATCTAGCACACGGGCTTGCAACTGTTTCGCCTCCCTCGGAAATGCAGCCGCCGCAGCCGGGATTCGATGGCGCGAACTATGGGCCAGCAGCCGGGTACCTTAGCCACTAGACCACTGCGGCGGGGCCTCCAAGAGGTAGAGCGGGCTGCGAGAGGACGGAAGATCGCAGAGCACACTCCACTTGTGATGCAACGGTGAAGGCAACCTTTACTACGCCCTAAAGACACGATGAAGCGACCACACCCAAGGCACAGAACCCAGGCAAGCCAAGTTCCCACAGCAGATGAAGATGACGACCACTGATGATGATGAACATGTGTGAAGAAAGCAGATGTGCCTAATGATTGCCTACAATGTATATATATATATATATATATATATATATATATATATATATATATATATATATATATATATATATATATATATATATATATATATATATATATATATATATATATATGATGTCTTCCTACATCAGGTAGTACTATTAGCACGGGATGGATGGATGGCTGGATATGGCTGTACCCTTTAGATCGGGCGGTGGCTAGCGCCACCAAGCCGTAATACTTGATGAACCAAAAACTACAATGATTTTTTTTCCTTTAGTAGTGAGGTTGAGGGTTCGTACTTTGCAGTGAAAGGTTTAATTTTCTCTCGTGCCTTGATTTTAGTCACCAATCAGATAACCTCCTTCTAGTTAATTCTACCCGCTTAAAGTCTATTTTGCCCTTACTGTCCCTAAACCCCAGTGCTTTGAAAAACTCGGTGCCATTATCCTGAACTATAGGGTGAAGCCCTTTACAGAACATTATCAAGTCTTCCGCAGTTTCTTCTTCCTCTCCACACGCACTGCATACCGTGTCTACCCCTTCGTAATTGGCCCGATATGTTTAGGTTCGCAATACTCCCGTCTTAGCCTCAAACAGTAGAGAACTACCCCGAGTATTATCATAGATTCTTTTTTGGCGATTTCCTGCTTAAAAGTTCGATAGACCTGTAGTGCGGACTTCTTAATTATGCCAATTCTCCACATAGCGGTCTCAGCTTCCTTCACTTTCTTCTTAACCGATAATTCTTTTTGGTTTGGCCCCTGCTGTTTTCCAAGTATCTACCAGTCAATTTTTTGGTTCGCTTCCGCCATTTTGTATCGACATTCTTCATGTACAAGTAGTTGAATACCTTCCTAGCCCAACGCTCCTTCCCCATTTCTCTCAATAGCTTCTCAAATTATATCTTGCTACTAGCTTCCCTGCCCTCAATTAATGTCCATCCCATATCACCTTGTACTCCCTGATTTGGCGTATTCCCGTGAGCTCCCAAGGCAAACCTACCTATTCCACGTTGCTTAATTTCTAATCTTGCTTGAACTTCTGATCTCATGCACAAGACCGCATTGCCGAACGTCAAACCAGGAACTATAACCCATTTTCATATTCCTCTCACAACATAACACCTATTGCAGTTCCACAGTACCTTGTATTTGATTACCGCTGCATTACAGTTACCTTTAGTCGACGCGTATATTTCGTGTTCCCTTTGGTACTCGGCCCCATTGCTTTTTCATACGCCCGGATATTTGTATTCATCTGTTATCTCTAGGGTGACCTCCTGTATTCTAAGCTGACTACCTTCATTGTCATTAAAAAACGTGACTGCTGATTTTTCCTTACTGAACCTGAAATCTAACCTATCTCCCTCAATACCACAGATGTCCACGATCTCTGCAAATCTTCCTTGTTGTCGACCATTAGCACTATATCATCTGCGTACATCAATGCTGGTAGTGCCTGTTCAATAAGTTTTCCTTGTTTGACGAAAGAGAGTTTGAAGCCCAGTCCACTTGCCTATGATTTGGCCTCTAATCCTCGTAGGTACATCATGAATAATAACGGTGACAGGGGACACTCCTGCCTAAGCCCCCGTTTTACCTCTGCAGGCTTGGATACCTGTTTTTTACACTTTATAATTACCTTGTTACATTTATAGACATCTTTTAAAAGATTAGTGACTACATCTTCCACGCCTAGTGAGTCCAGTATTCCCCACAATTGCTCTTGAAACACGCTATCGTACGCTCCTTTTACATCCAAAAATGCTAGCCACAGGGTCCCGTGTTACTTTTCTGCTATTTAAATGCACTGCGTCAGTTAGAACAGATTGTCTTCCAACTTCCTGTTTATCCGAAACCCGTTCTGCAGTTTGCCCAGCCCCCCCTCATCCTCTATCCATGCTTGCAGCCTTTTCTTTATAATCTGCATCGCCAGCCTGTAGACCACTGATATCACTGTTATAAGACGGTAGTTGTTTATGCCAGCTTTGTCCCCCTTTCCTTTATAGATAATGCTCATCCTGCTAAGTTTCCATTCATCGGGAACTTCTCCATCGATTATTATTTTGCCCACTGCCTCTCTCAAAGCCTGCTTAGAATTCAAACCTAATGCCTTTATCAGCGTAATTGAAATGCCATCTGGGCCTGTTGATGTACTACTAGGATCATTTTTCTCAGAACTTTCCCACTCTTGTTGTGAAAATGGAGCCATTGCGCCACTTGATTCATCCTTGTTTATTGTGCTGCATAAAGCACTTTGTTGAAAATTTTCTGTCACGTTTGCTCTTACATATTCAATAGCTTCGTCCCCTTCTAGCCTAGCACCTTGAGCTGTAGTTATAAACCTCTGTTCTAGGCTCGTCTCATTTCTTTAGGAGTTTAGATGGTTCCAAAATTTCGCAGCTGCCTTTCTATCTTTTTATGTACTTCTGCCAGCCACTGAGCTTCCTTTCTTCTAATCTTTTCATTGATCAGAAGGAATGCATCCCTTCAACAGCTTAGAAAGATTTCCCATTTTCTATCAACACCATCTGTCGGTTAACCCCACTGCTTAGCATGTTTGTTTTCCATAGAGGCTTCCTGACGTTTTGCTATAGCTCTCTTAACTTCCACATCCCACCAACTTTTGGGTTTGTGTTTTCTTTTCCGGAGTGACTTGTCACGTGCGTTAGCAAGCTCTAGCCCAAACAGTCTAATTATATTTGTGTATGTCTAAACTGTTTTATTATTCTCAGTGATTACTTTCTCAATTTGTTTAGTGGCTTTTTCAATTTGCCTTTCTGAATAAACATTTTCCTGTAGCTGCTCATCTTGTCTCCTTTCCACTTTCACTGCTTTTCCAAAAGTTAGCTTGATAAATTTGTGATCACTACCCAGACTTTTGAAGCCACCTTCATCTATGTGCATTCCCCTGAGCTTATCATACATACTATGTGACATCAGTGCGTAATCTATCGTCGACTGCAGCCTTCTTACCTCCCATATCATTTGCCCTTCACACTTATCGGTACTGTTGCAAATTATCAAAGCAAGCCTTTCACACATATCCATGATCATTTTGCCTGTCGGGTCGGTGTACCCATCTATATCTTCTATGTGTGCATTCATATCTCCTAGTATAATTATCCCGCACTCTCCTCCTGACTCCTGAATGTCCTTTGATATACACTCTACCATTGCCTGGTTTGCCTCTCTGGCCTTTGCTCCCGTCCACAAGTACACGAAACCAAGGAGTGTCATTTGCCCTGCCACTTTCTCTTTTAGCCATAAAATTTCCTTGCACTCCTGCTTGACCCTTTGCCAGTCTGTACTTTTATGAAGGAATGCCCCAATTCCACCACCCTTTCTGCTGCCTTCTGTTCTATTACAATATTCCCACGCATAGTCCGCATTGTTAGGAGTTTGTTCCAGGTCCCTGATATGTGTTTCTACAAAACCGTATACCATCGGCCTCTCCTCTCTTAGCTGTTCTTCTATTTCTTCCCACTTGAGTCTGTTCCGACCACCCTGCCTGTTCATATACCCTATGTCTGTATTGGCTCGGCGCTCGTGGCAACGTCTATTTCTGCCCCGGACTCTACCTATCTTAGATACAGGTGCCACTTTGGAATCGTATCTGTCCATAACACCCGTCAAAGAGTCTCCCTGGCTGTTTTTCTCGTTACTAGCTATCCTGCACCCCGAAGGGCCCGCTTGCCCCCCAAACAGCTACAGCGCGTCCTGCAAGTCGCCAACCCACCTCATGACCTAGCTGCCCATCGGAGTGAATTATGTCTTGTTGAAAACCACCCCACCTATGCCCCTCTCTGTTTATTTCCACCACCATAAAGCCTTTGTCTCCGCTCATCCGCCATATCTGTTGGTTTGCGTTGACAACCGCTCTTTGCAGGTTGCTATCACGCACCGGTACCTCCGGTATGGTGCATATCGCTACCTGTACCTGAGGAGAAGTGGCGCGCATGTCATCGACGCCTTTCGTCAGTGTGGTTGCTAGTCCTGCTGTACCTTCATTTAAGACATCATTTATACCACCTGAAATTATCACGAGGTTTCGTCTATCAGCTGTAGTTTTGAGTTTTGCACTCGCTTGCCTCATGACTGCTTCCAGCTTGCGTCCTCGGAACTCCCCTACTGCAACCCTCTTGTCACCTCTTACCCTCTCTTTGATGGCTTCTGTGCATCGATTTAAATTCGAGTCCTCGGCGATTATCACACGCTGTGACTTTTGAGCTGGAGCGTCCTGCACCTGGGGGTTACTTGCACCTGTGACGCCGGCTGCTTTGTCCCCTCCGAGCCCCACCACTACTTCGCTGAAGCTGGGCCTTGCGACAATTGAACCGGCTGAACCTGTCTTTTCCAAACTTGCTAGCGCTTTCGTCTCCGCCGTTCTTGTTGCCGGTTCCCTACTGTTATCTCCGAAGGCCCCTCCTCTGTTCACCTTGGCTAGTGCTTTCTCGCCGGACATCAGCCTTTCTTCGATTGCCTTCGTTTTCTCTTGCTCTGTTGCCAACGCAGTCTCGAGCTCGGTGATTCTCATCAGCAGGTCACTCTGGGTAACTATCACTTTCTCCATTTTTCCCTCCCTCGACCTCACATTGCGTACACTTCGCGTCAGCCTCTTCTCCTTCCGCTTCTACACTTGGGTCCATTTTCAAACCGACCCCACATCCTGAACACTTCACAGTCTCTTTAATCATGTCTTTCCGACAGCAATTGTCCCTATGACTTGTCTCACTCGATAATTACAAAACCCGAGCACTGCCCTAAGAAAAAGAGAAAGTCTAAGCTCGACTACAGAAATTGGCGTGTTCAATGTACGTGCACCTCCCCCATGGGGTGGCAAAAGAATGAAGAAAACAACAAAAAACTAAAAAAAATCAAACACACGCACACGCAGAAACTAATAAATACCTGGTGACTGACCCCCGAAAAGCCGTACATTAAAATAAGGGCTACAGGGATTTTAACTACTGCCCTATAATTATAAAGACAAGCTCAAAACATGCAAAACAACTTATTCGCGCAGTCGATCGGGAGTGCTAAAAAAAACCCGTCCATCCACCGTGACAATCCGCACCAAGAAGGTGGAGCGGCGCCGCCTGGTGGATCACATTACGGCACGGACTCTTCGATGCGAGCCGTCGGGCGCCTAAATATGATGTGCTCGTTTCGTTCGCTGTTCCAATGTTTGCCTTCGCTTTTTCCTTGTCTCAAACTGCAGATGAATGAGAAAAACAGATTTAGTATTGTTTAAGGTAAAACAGTAAAAAAGTTTGGTATTGCTATTTCACAATCATGCACAGGGTCGTATAGCATTGTGAAGTGAGTGAAAAGGTCTGTGTCGCGCTGCTAACCCTGATGATGGATTTCATTCCTAACGAAGACAGCCGCATTCCGATGGGTGTGAAAATCTGGAACGCGCTTCTGTTTGGATACAACAAACTTATTGACGCATAACCATGTGATTTAGAGAAATGATTAAAACACAATATTTATCATATGGAGTTTAGGTGTGCATGAGTGATTCCTTTCAGGGATATCAGGGCTTCTCCTCCGCTAGAATAGTTTATACCGGAGAAATCAACGTATCTACGGACAGCGCTTTCAGAAGTGTATCGAGCCCCGTGCTTGCGTGCAGCATCGAGTGTCACAACCACATACTGGAAGGTGCTCGCCCTAGAATACCACCGCCGCTGTTATGAGTTTTCTCGTGTTCTTGCTCACTCAACACGTTGTTGATTTTCATGTTTCTCTCGCAATAATATTTAGTCCTTAGGGGACCGAAATTATTGAGTTTAAGAGTGGTTGAGGCTAGGTGGGGAAATTCCTATTGCGGTTCCATTCTATCTTTGTGCAGAATCATAGCAATGGCATGGTCGCCCTCCGTACTACCAGTTTACATAGCCACCTTATATGTAAATATTTTTTCGCAGTTCATTACCTGTTGTTGGATATGACGTGCGAGAACAGTCGTCGCCTCATCGAGGCGAACGCTGTTTATTTGATACATATGGGCCCAGAAGCGTACAGGATGAATTTTTGTTCGGTGTTGGGGGAGAGCACCTACCTTAAATGGTCAATTCGCTCTCTGCGCGAGGAAAAAATTTTTTGGGGAGGGGACAGGCTCCATGAGCCATCCCCTGGTTACGCCACTGCTTGTGCCACTTCCGTGAGCACGCCATACAAGGAGTTCATTTCGACTTTCTAACCTTTGTGTTAAAATTGTTGCTATTAGCGATGCTCCCATGTAAAGCTCCCATTGTCGCCTGTGACGCCGTGGTAGAACACTCTAGTAATTCAAGTAAATCATATGATTGCAGTGAACCTGTACATATGCTCCCAGTGAACGGAATTGTGTCATTACTGCGGCGAAAATCATTGTGTGTGTGGCAGTACTATTTTGTTTCTTTCACGAATATGTTACGTGAGTGCTTATGACAGTGATACTTGTGTAATGTCTCCCGCTGGAGAAAGCGCAGTTCTATCACATCATTTAGATCATTCGCAGATGCAGGCGTAACTTGCATGGTAAAGTGCCATTTATTTAGTGAATTAAAAACGTCCCAATTTCATTTCTCATACTTTGGTACAGACTTGTTCTAATCCTGGAGTTCATGTTTAGTTGTATTAACATTAGTGCCACTTATCATATTTTCTGAGCACCCATTCTGTAGTGTACGCATTAAAAACAATGAAAGTCTTCTCCTGCATCACCATGTTCACAATACATTTCTCGTTCGGACGGGAGTCTGTCTATCCTAAGCTAAATTATGGAAACTTCTTACAGCTTTAAAACTTTTTCACTAGTTGTGCAACCTTGCACCTTGTATATTGAGAAAATTCTGTCACAATGTTGCGGAATAATCACCAACGTATCGCTAAAGAGCGTGTACATGGTGGGCGCAGAAAAAGACTACAAGCGCCGGCGGAGCAGGCGAGTCTGTGCCGTGACCGCAGTGACTCCAGTGTTCGTTCTTGGGGCTGATAGGTGCTCAAGTGGACTAGTGATCAAAAAACGATGTTTCATTGTGTACGTGGCGGCCGGGGACAGGCCTTTGTCAGGCCTACTCGCATGTGACTGTAATGCATGCGTTTTACACAAGGACACTTAAATAAGGACATGCTTCGCTCAACCTCTTCAATTGAAAACACACACTTATATATATATTGTTACGGGGAAGATTTATTCATCGAGAGCTGGTCTTGCTAACGGCTTAAAGAGCGCACAGTCATGCAGGCCAACGGGAGAAGCTCGAGAGTCCAACCCACAACAACCACGTTGTCGTCTTCTTCATTTGGGTGCCAATTCAGCTGTGTCGGGGCGACAGTTCTATACACGTATCATCACCCCGGTCCGTAAGGCACCGTCTCGATGCCTGTTAAATGAGCGAGTTGGCGTTTTAAGGCTTGAGACGAGAAACGTGGACTACTTCCGTTCTGGGTGCAGCAGCTGATGAGTTTGTGGTAGCGGCAATCTCGTAGGTCACAGGTGTGACCTGACGAATGACTCGGTAGGATCCCGCGTATCGCGATAGTAGTTTCTCGCAGAGGCCAAGACGTCGAGATGGGAGCCACAGGAGAACAAGAGGTCCCGCAGAAAAAACGGTATCTCTATGTCGACGGTCATAAAGAGACTTCAGTGCTGTCTGCGACGACAATAACCAAGCACGCGCTACCGCGCGTGCCGTGAGGGCACGGGTGATTGCATCCTGAGCATACGAGGTGGAGGAGGGGTGGTTTGATGAAAGCAGTGTGTCAAAGGGCAGTAAGAGATGACGTCCGAAGAGTAGATAAAAAGGGGAGTAGCCCGCTCTTTCATGACGCGACGAGTTATAGGCGAAGGTTGCGAATGGAAGAGCTATGTCACAATCTGTGTGGTCGGTAAATACGTACATGGAAAGCATATCCGTCAATGTGCGGTTTAGGCACTCCGTAAGGCCGTTAGTCTGAGGGCGGTAAGATGTGGTGAAGTTGTGACGGGTAGCACAAGATCGGAGTAGATCATCAACCCCACAAGATAGAAAGTAGCGACCACAGTCTGTGAGCTGGTGAGTCGGAGCGCCATGCTGGAGAATGATGTCGTACAGCAGGAAGTCGGCAACGTCGGTTGCGCAGCTGGTTGGTAGTGCTCGAGTGATTGCATACCGAGTGGCATAGTCTGTGGCCACTGCGATCCATTTATTTCCAGTTGTAGAAGTAAGAAAAGGACCTAGCAAGTCCAACCCCACTCGATAAAATGGCTCGGCTGGAAATTCAATAGGTTGAAGAAGACCGACAGCGGGAGTCGTATGCTTCTTCGGGCGCTGGCAGAGGTCACAAAATGCGACGTAACGGCGAACAGAGCGGTACAGACCCTTCCAGAATACTCGTCGTCAAATTCGGTCGTAAGTTCTAGAGACTCCTAGATGTCCAGAAGTTGGAGTGTCATGGAATTGTCGCAGAACATCCTTTCGCAGGTGATGCGGTACGACAAGTAAAAGTTCCGCGCCGTCGGGGTGTAAGTTGCGGCGGTACAAAACGTTGTCTTGAAGCAGGTATCTGCTAAAAGAAGGGTCAGCATAACGCGATTAAAGGCAGTCAATGATGGTGAGCAGCGATGGACCTCGGCGCTGTTCGTCAGCCACGTTCAGAAAGTCAGTGAAGGCTAAAACGCAGGCATCGGATTCCAAATCAGTGGAGCTAGGTGGATCAACGGGGTGCTGGGATAAGCAGTCAGCATCGCTGTGCAGCTTTCTAGATTTGTAAGCAACCGAGAACGTGTACTCCTGTAATCGAAGTTCCCTTCGGCCGAGTCTTCCTGTAGGGTCCTTAAGCGTCGACAGCCAGCAAAGCGCATGATGGTCCGTGATGACTGCAAACGGACGTCCGTATAAGTACGGACGGAATTTCGCAATGGCCCAAACGAGGGCTAAGCATTCCCGGTAAGTGGTGAAACAATTGTTTTCCGCTTGCAACAGAAAGCGACTAGCGTAAGCTATCACACGGTTGGTCCCATTCTGTATCTGAGCGAGTATAGAACCAACGCCATGGACGCTTGCATCGGTGCGAAGCTCTGTTCGAGCCGCTGGATCAAAATGAGCCAACACAGGTGGTGATGTGAGGGCGGTAGTCAATGACGCGAAGGAATGTTCTTGGTCCTTTCCCCAAGAAAAGGCCACATTGTTTTTGAGGAGATCCATGAGGGGCCTAGCAATATCTGCGAAGTTGAAGACAAAGCGGCGGAAGTATGAGCAGAGCCCCATTAAACTGCGAACTCCTTATGTGGAACGCGGAGCCGGGAATTCTCGGACTGCACGGACTTTGTCATGGTCGGGTAGAACACCAGTGGCGTCAACAAGGTGGCCAAGTAGTTCAATCTGCCGAAGTCCAAATGAGCATTTTGACGAATTCAGTTGGAGACCAGCGCAACGAAAAACGCCAAGAATTGCTGAGAGACGAGACAGGTGGCTTTCGAAGGAGGGCGAGAAAACTATTACGTCATCCAGATAGCAAAGGCAGGTCGACCATTGAAAACCGCGAAGAAGAGAGTCAATCATACGTTCAAAAGTAGCCATTCAAAAATTGCTCAACCCAAAAGGCATGACCTTGGATTGATAAAGGCCGTCGGGTGTGAGGAATGCTGTCTTCTCGCGGTCGCGGTCGTCGACCGAAATTTGCCAGTATGCGGATCGAAGGTCAAGGGACGAGAAATAGTTGGCGCTGTGGAGGCAGTCGAGCGCATCATCGATTCAGGGTAAAGGATAAACGTGCTTCTTTGTGATCCGATTCAGGTGGCGATAGTCGACGCAAAAGCGCCAGGTGTTGTCCTTCTTTTTAACTAAGACCACAGGGGAGGCCCAAGGACTCGATGAAGGCTCAATGACGTCTTTACTCAGCCTTTTCTCGACCTCCATCTGTAATACTTGGCGCTGAGCATGTGACACGCGATAAGGGCGTTTGTGGAGTGGACTGGCGTCGCCGGTGTCGATGCGGTGGGTTACGGCACTTGTGCGGCCCAGGGGACGGTCGTCGACATCAAAGATATCCAGGTAAGAAAATAGAACACCCCGGAGCACCGCAACTTGGGAAGGTAAGAGGTCACTGGATATCATTTTGTCGAGGAACGCCTTTTTTTGCGACGTGATGACAGGTTTCACCATGGTCTTATTGTCAGGTAAAAGAACAAATCGAACATTCATCAAGGATGGAAAGATCGGCTAAAGTGATGCCTTGAGGAAGCACTTGGGTCGACGTAGAGAAGTTCTGAACTGGAAGTAGCACCGTGTTGTTAGCAACAACCACTATAGTATGTGGTAGTGCGATGTGGTGCGTAAGGGTCAAATCAATGAGGGGAGCTACCAGATAGTCCTCATCAAGAATGAATGGGAAGGGCGACAGAGGAATGTACATAGCAGCCTGGGGTGGTAGGCGTAGAGACTCCACGGATCGTAGCCGAGTATGACTTGGAGGATTGAAATCGGAGCACAAAGGCAGTTCGAGCCGTAAGATACCGGTAGAACAATCAATGAGGGTGGAGTGGCCGGTTTAGAAGTCAATTCCAAGGATGACGTCGTGTGGGCAAGCATCGAGGACTGCGAAGAGAACGGAAGTGTGGTGGCCAGCAACAGTAACGCGGGCAGTGCACATACCAAGCACCCATGTTCGGCTTTCGTTGGGCTCTCGAACAGTAGAGAACATAGCTGGTGTGAGAACCTTTTTCAGGCGAGATCGAAGTGTAGAACTTATAACGGATACTTGGGCACCAGTGTCAATTAGAGCAGTAACGGCGTGCAATCAACGAACACCCGAAGTAAATTGCGTCTTGAATTTGTAGCCGGTGGAGGGTTTTCGTTCCGAGTCGTCAACGCAGCGCCACCTCCAGGAGCTGCACTCGTCAGTTTCCCGGGGAATGGCCAGAATAAGCCGGTGACGGAGAGCGGCGGCGTTGAGGGGAGCGTGACGGCCGACCCTGAGGTGACGGCGAGCGGCTAGACCAGTTTCTTTGGGCGACGACATCAGCGTAGGACGGTTCGGAGCGTGGAAGTGAACGGCGAGCTGAAGGGTCTAGAATATGGTCATCCGGAAAACCGGGTTGCGAATAGTGTGCACGGTCCTGACGGCGATTGACATTACGAAAGCATGGCCAGAAATACCACCTGTTGCGGCAATGGCGGGAGATGTGCCCAACTCGAGAGCAAGAAAGCAGATGTGTCGATGATCGTGCGTGCGCCACTCAGATGGATTTCGGTAGCGTGGTGGAAACCGAGGAGTCGAAGCTGCCACAGCGACAAGTGGAGCAGAGTGGTGGTCAGCGTTGTGGACGGGAGTGCTGATGGGCTGTGGCATAAGTCTGGCGGGCTGGGGAACCTGGACGCCCAGGTTAGCAAACTCCTGACTTACGACGGCTTGAATAAGCGAGACTGTTGTTCAGTTGTCTTGCGCAGGGGGCTGATAGGAAGCGGGTGCCATGGCTTCCAGCTCCTGGCGAACAATCCTTGCGATATTGGCAGGAGGCGCAAGTGAACGGGGCACTGCAGAATTCTCGCTAGACGAATTCGCAGCAGTGTTTGGTAGTCTCGCGATGTGGTGGGTGATTCGCCTGCTTTTAGCTTGTTCAAATCGCCGGCATTCAGATATGATGGAGTCGACAGTGGTGAAGTTCTTGAATATTAGTTTGTTGAAAGCATCACTAGCAATGCCTTTCAACACGTTGCTGATCTTGTCTGCCTCGGATATGTTTTTGTCAGTCTTCCGGCACAGTGCCAGTACGTCTTGCATGTACGTGACGTACGACTCCGCCGATAATTGAACACGCGACGCGAGTTCCTGTCTGGCTGCCATCTGACGAGCAACTGACCGACCAAACAAATCGCGAAGCATTTGCTTGCATGTGTCCCAGCTGGTGTTAATTCTTCTTCATGCATCTCATACCAGGCGCGCGCCATACCCCGTAGGTAGAATAGAATATTTGCCAGCAGAAGCGTTTTGTCCCACCTGCAGTGCTTGCTGACGCGCTCGAATAATGCGAGCCATTCTTCGACGTCCGTGCTGTCTGTCCCGGAAAACGTGCCAGGGTCGAGAAGATGGGGGGGAATCACAGGTGATGGAGCCGGCGCGGATGGCGAGGCCTGAGTGCCAGTTTCAGGCATCGCGGCTGAACAAAGCTGGCGTCCACTACGGAGTTGTGTGAAGCCGGGTTGTGTGAAGACCCCGAACCTCCACCAAAAGATGTTGCGGGGAAGATTTATTCATCGAGAGCTGGCCTTGCTAACGGCTTAAAGAGCACACGGTCATGCAGGCCAACGGGAGAAGCTCGAGAGTCCAACCCACAACAACCACGTTGTCGTCTTCTTCATTTGGGTGCCAATTCAGCTGTGCCGAGGCGACAGTCCCATACACGTATCATTATATATATATATATATATATATATATAGTTCTTACTGCTATAACACACAAAGAATGCTCAATTATACGTCAATTTTAGGATTGTGGCTATTTACCTCGAAGTCTTGGGCGCACATTCTGTCTTCAAGAGGCTGTTGCTGCAAGTCTGTTGCTTCCATACACTTGCTCTCAGTGTTATGCCTAATCAGCGTTGCTACTGTGTTAGTCTATAACTATGCCTCTGATATGATTGATTGATATGTGAGGATTAACGTCCCAAAACCACTATATGATTATGAGAGACGCTGTAGTGGAGTTCTCCGGAAATTTAGACCACCTGGGGTTCTTTAACGTGCACCCAAATCTGAGCACACGGGCCTACAACATTTACGCCTCTATCAGATATGCAGCCGCCGCAGCCGGGATTCGAAGCCGCGCCCTGCAGGTCAGCAGCCGAGTACCTTAGCCACTAGACCACCGCGACGGGTCTCTGCCTCTAATACCCATTCTACAACTTAGCGAGCTAACTAGAGTTATACGTACTTATACCTATTTTCGGCACCCTCATTGTGTTGGCCCTTTTGCTATCCCTAACCATTGTCATAAATTACACAATTGTATTTACAAAACGAATTTTTTTGGCACGACTAGGCCATCGACGGCAATTTCACCAGTAAGCACTACTCATCTTGATGATGAGGAACACTTTAAAATAGACGTAGAGAATCAATACTTGTCGCTTAAAAGTTGGGTGTTGCTATATTGTTTGTCAATTGCAATAATATGGTCGATCGCTTCATTGCGTGACCTCCTAATATCCTCTCTCGAACGCGTTGCATCAGAGATTCGATGGTGTAATGGGAATCTCGTCATCACCTCCTTCAGCGGCTTACCTTCGATCCCGGCACGTTGATTACCCATTCATTAGCGACGAAGGCACCGATTCGGCGAAAAATCCTTGCGGGAATGGTGATTGTTGGAGCAGTCTTTCACAAATGTACATACTTGCCCCCAGGCGCTGCAGACGATCGATCGCTTCACTTTCGCAATGTATCACGTGAGGAAACGATGGCGTTCCTTATTATTGCCTTGTACGTACCTTTCGTCTCGAAGGAAGCCAAATAAGTGGCCATATGAAAATGCGGTACTAGGAAACTGTAAGCGCTGCACTATTAGCACACATATATTAAGTTTAATTACTGTTGATATCTCGCTAAATAAATCAGCGACAAATCTAGTAACTACAGAGTTTACTAATCGCTTGACACGTTCGCTTACTTTTATTGACGCTTTTTGTATTGTTACAACTTGAGTGTCATGGTTAGTAAAAGTAATGCTTTTGTACGTGACGAGTTGTTAAAGATGAGTCCTAAAGTTGGCTGCGATACGTTATGCTATGCTTGTGAGAGTGTAGTAAAAAATGTTATTTAAAAAATATTTTCCTAATTAGGTTGATTAGGTTAGAAGGAACATTTTGTGCAGACAGGAATGAAGGCGCCGTTTAGAAAGCCTCATACCTAGAAAAAGTAATTGTCAAAATACTCCTGTTTCTTCCCTTCTATTTGTTATATCATTGATCACGGTATCATAAGGGGCCTACACAAAAATGCAGCGCCTGAAGTTGATCAAGTAAAGATCCTCATAATAAATTGAGGTAAAACCTTAGGACCATCATCGGTACCTTTGAAGGTTTATAGAGTAGTTTATGTTTTAAATAAGCGTACAGTATGTACTGAAACTTCGTAATAAAATCAGAGCTGTTCCAGATACGTCCAATAATGATATATAGAACACTGGCCTTGGCAATTAAGTGCCTTGGCACTTCGCAGAAGGTTCATACCATCAACTAAACACGGCTCTAGGTACATCATTTATTTCTTTCAATAATAAAAATTTTATTTAAATATTTAAACGGCTTTTTATTATGTGCAATTAGTCCTCGGCAAACACGATTTCACTGTCTTTCGACTTTAATGAGGGAGCTCCAGTATACGACCTCTTGAATAAAAGTTAAGCTGCGATTTATACATTCTAAGTTTTTTTACCTCTATACAGCCATGCATGCTTTCTTCTATTGTCTTTGACCACACAATTTCTTGTTATCATGTACCATTTATTTGCTCTTTTTGCGAAAACCAGGCCCTTGTGGTCCAAGGCAACAAACATTACCATCACAAGCTATTCACTTGAAGCAGTCGCGTGAGTGTTGTGAGCTGTTCAGAAAAATATCTGTGCTCTTAGCTAAAATCTGCATCAGGCGATTACTAGTAGGAAACAAGTTAGTCTACGTAAAATATATGAATAATCAATTGCGTATGATGACAACCACGTTCTTTTGATGCCTTCGGTAACCTGACTTTAAGGACAGTACAGCGGGTCCCGCATTCTAAAAGCTGAGAATGTCATTCACAGACAGACAGCGTGCCCACTGGCACTTAGTCACAGGACGTTGTCACGCCAACGAATTTAGCCGGACAAATACGGGTGCCTGTATTTTATGGTGCTGGTGATTTTAAAAGCGTGCGCTTAGTGTGTGAACAATAGCCTTAAGGCAGATTTTCCAGATGGTGGAGCGCTATTGATGCCACCTGCACGCGTTCCTTTCAAGGTTTATTCTTAAGCCAGTGGAATCTTAAAATATCTTGCTCTCGTGAGCCCGCAGCTATAGTCTTCTAGCTAATCAGCCACTTAAACGAGAACTGACAAAATTCTCCTCTGCCTGGCCTGGTAACGAGTAACCAATAATTTTTTTAGAAAACTTTGTAATAAACTCCAGAACGTGCATGTATTCACGTGGATAAAAGTTAGTTAGAATGCAAGGGGTACAAAACCCAATAAAAGCACCAACAGTATATCAATTTGCTTTGGGGCCGTATACGTCTTTCAGCCTCAAGAAAATTCGATCATTTGACTTGCTCAGGTTACACCTCGATCAGTCAACGTTTCTGTATATGCCAATGACATACGCATATGGTGTTCGGCAGTGACGTGACTGCGGGTTCGTGCGAGGCTTCAAAGAGCAGCGAGAATATTGTCGGAGTACTTCTGTGTTCGAGGCCATTTAATTTCCACAGACAGGTGCGCCTTGGCCTCTTTACATGCAAACAGATGTTCTGGTATCCCGTTTTAATTGGCAACGCAAGAATTTTGTATACGGGGTGTAACCAATTCTTGGGCGTCAATAACGACAAAAATGGTTCGTGGAGCGCTGACATCTCGCACATTTGAAAAAGCGACTCACCTCTGTCACTCACGCATTGTAATTTCTCGCTCATAAAACGTCAGGCACATTAGGCAAAACGTCAGCTGTACAGAGTGGCTTTCGTGGGGTATTTGTGGTATAGTATACCAGTGCTTTGAAATTCCGAGAAGGCTAACATGCGGATTCCGCAAAGCGTTCAATTCCATAAGTTTCACAGATGCTTCGGGGCACGTAATTGTGCTAATACGGTCGCAACAATTGTAATTTCCGAGGACCACCCGATTATGACATATATAACTACCAACACAGGCCTGGTGCATATTGATACATAACAGCCGCTAAACACGGGTGCATGAAAGAGAAGGACGAAGTGAGTTTCCGTTTTACGCTGGACTGGCGCCATCTTGCTCGTCGAGTTCTGTGCGTTCTAAATAATCAAAGAAGTTACCCGTAACATTATTGGTGGAGGTGTACGACCCCCGTACCTCGATGGAGACGTGCAGCGGTCGCACCATTGACGACCTTTCGACTGCTTCGACTCACGGTACTTCCTCTACGCCACCCTCATCAGTCCAAGCTATCACCTACGTCACACTTCCGCACCTCTGGGATCCCGGCACTTTCTCCGTTGATGGTACGATCGTTCTTGACACTTGGCTGCACTGGTGCGAGCGCGTCAGTGCTGCTCACCGCTGGGATCCCACCGTAATGTTTGCCAACGTGCTTTTCTACCTGGACGGCACTCCCCGAACATGATTTGAAAGCCACGAAGCCGACATAACAAGCTGAGATCTCTTCAAAGAAAAGATACGTGACCTGTTTGGCGATTTATCTGGTCGTCAGCTCGCTGCGAAGAAGACTCTTGCCACACGGGCCCAGTCGTCTACCGAATCCTACATCTCCTACATTCTTGACGTCTTCGCCCTTTGTTCCAAGGTCCACCAGTGCATGTCGGCAGACGAAAAGGTTAACCACGTCTTGAAAGGCATTGCCGACGATGCTTTCAACCTGCTGGTTTTTAACAACATCTCGAGCATCGACACCATCCTTAAAGAATGCCGACGTCTCGAACAGCTAAAGCCCGCCGCGTAGCCCAAAGCACCGCGCGCCTTCCTAACACAGCGGCCACTTCTTCGTGTGACGACGCCTTCCACCAGGCCTCTCGATGTGGCAACCTCACACGCATCATTCGTCGTCAGGTCGAGGCAGCACAACCGGTAGCCGCGCCATTACCGACGCCTGCGCCTTCCCCGACCACGATCTCTTTGATACAAGCCGTCGTTCGTCAAAAGCTATCGAATGTCAGCCTAAATCCGGTTCTTGCCGTATACTCTCCTGAGCCTCCTTATCGTCTCCCTTCTGCTCCTCACATACAACGCAATTCGTCAAAATGGCGTATCCTTGATGACAGGCCCATATGTTTTAACTGTCGATGCGTTGGTCATTTCGCACGTCACTGCCGCAGCCGCTGGGCTCCACCATCCCATTATGCACCGCAGTATTACACCACATCTGTCCGCCAATCGTCCCCATCCCTTTCTTCATCAACGCCGGCCACATTTCTCGCTCATGCAGCACCTCTAATCAGAGCTCGCTACAACCGGTCACCGTCCCCTGCTCGTCATCAGTCCCGCTCGCCCCCACAACGCCGTGCTGCCTCCCCGACCTATTCGCAGCACCTCCAACCAAAAAGCTAGGCCGTGCAGCTTCTGGAGGTGGAGCTGCGTTGATGACCTTCGTAAAAAATTCGCGATTAACGTTAACGATGGACCGGAACCTTTTGGACATTACTGTCGACAATGTTCGTGTCAAGGCATTGATAGATACTGGCACGCATGTGTCTATTATGTGTGCTAACCTTCGCCTCCGACTTAAAAGAGTTGTCACGCCCACCCCCAACCGAGCTGTACGAGTCGCCGATAGAGCCACTGCTGTAATTCTTGGCATGTGCTCTGCGCGAGTGTCTATTGGGAGCACTGTCACTGTCATTCGTTTCGCTGTTATCGAACATTGCCCTCATGAACTCATTCTCGGTATGAATTTTCTAGCCACGCACTCTGCCCTCATAGATAGTTCAGCTGGCTCTCTCCATCTCAATTTACCTCTCTTTTCCGACCCAACCAACCCACCGCAAACCAGCCTCTGCTGCATTGATTTCACGTGCCTCCAGCCTAACTCTGTCACACATGTCGACTTATCCTCCACGCCACCAGTATCTGATGGTGATTACATGGTGGCCCCGATTCCAGTCATGATGCTTACGCATGGGATTGCTGTGCCGCACATGATTCTGACGATTACGAAAAACCGCAGCTTCCTTCCACTAGTGAACGTCTCACTCACCACCAATGTTCTAGCACAGGGTATCTTCCTGGCCAAAATTACCGCTCTGCAAGACCGCAACTCAGCTGCTTCGAAAGCAGCCTTACCCAGTGCCCCGTCCCAGCAAGGCCTATCGTGCCGGCCACGTCAGTCTACCTGCTGCCGGCGCTTTTTACTTCAAGTAGGCACAATTATAAAGTGTAAGAATGACTGTAATGTACAGTTTAGGCATCCTCAGCCTAAATCGACACTTTATCCACGTGTGCGGTGCCCGCACAAGGAGCGGTGACGATCGATGTGTCGTGCTTTCAGCAACGTTGGCTGTCACCGAAAGCCTCGTTACGAGCGCAGAATCCGGTACTTCTCTGACGTGTATGTAAGAACACGCAATTTTGAGTTGCTAATTTGGTATGCGTTAGCGAACTAGCATACTGGCATACTTTTTCAGTTGATTATAGTAGACATTTCTTCGGCGGTTTCTGAGTTGCAGGTATCGAAATAACTGCAAATTAGTAATCTGGCACGCTGGATGTGTACTGCTACATCGTAGCTTGCGCAAAAAAAAAAACAACAACTCAACATTCACTCGCGGGAATGGATACCTGCCAAACAAGACATTTACATCATCCGTACTTGCAGACCAGTAGCAAGTGCTAGAACCGACTATCAAAGAGAAAAAAGCTATCGGCAGCAACAGCTGACAATATGTGTCTGCTCTTTCAGTAAATTTGAGATTTTTCAGAGTTAAGATGTAGATACTGGAAAAAACTTTGTGCTCTTGCTAATATCCGCACGTCATTTGGTGCCCGGAAGCCGTTCGTCACTGTCGAATGAAGACGCACTTGTTATTTGGAAAAGAATATCATGTCAGTCTTGACTGTGCGACTTGTAAACACGAAGTTGAACGGCGCGCTCTTTGGATAAATAGTCAGTCATTCTACAACCACATATGTATGTTCTGGCGTGGCGCAGTCCTGATTCCACATCTGGTGCTCGACTAGACCAGACGCGGGATGGCTCGCTCCTTGCAAGGTGAACAAACGGCCGATGCTGGCCGGGATGAAGGTCCATCCTCCCCTCACCGGGCTTTCGCTTTTTACTGCAACTTTGCCGATTGGTGAAGGAATGGAACTTTGTGTTTTTCTCCATGGAGACCCTTTGAAGAGGCCCTAACGAATCGAAGATTTCCGGGAACCTCTTGAAGAAGCCGGCGTGCTCATGGTTGTCAGTGGTATAGGTGCGTTCCAGATGAGCCATGTCTGGCTTGTCAAGTTTCGTACGCGACAGGCAAAGGACACAGTGGTTGTCAAAGAAGGCTTACTTGTGAAAGGTGGATATTGTGCAATTATTGAGCCTTGTAAGCAGGAAATTACGCTGAAGATTCACTGGGTGCCTTCCCACATCCCAGGAGTGGCTCTGCGAAAGGCTCTGCGTGAGTTTGGTGAAGTGAAAAGCGTGTTCCCGGATTTGAGTTCGCAGAATCGACAACACGAGTTGCACGGATGGTGCTCAACGAAGGCATGTCAGTATAGAAACTACCACATCTGTTCCAGCTCTACAACAGTTCTGTACTTGTCGTTGTGCCTGGACGAGCGCCAGTTTGCCTGAGGTGCCGAAGGCGTGGGCATATCAGACGTGATTGTCAGACGCCGTGCTGCACGGAGTGTCGTGCTTTTTGGAACGTCAGAGAGGACTGTGCTAGAATGTATGCCAGCGTTATTGGCACGTCTCCTACTGTAGGCAACAGCCACGAGAACATTATGTACGCCGACGAGGCTGAGGCAGTGGCACCAATGGCGGAAGACTGTTCTTCGCAACGTGGACCAAGCGGACAACTTGAGTGCTCTGAAAGTTCGCTTACAGAGCCTGAGGTCAACGACGAGGAGACGATTGAAGACCAGAACGCAGTGGAGCAAGAGGAGTGCGAAGACCGCTGCGGCTGTGACCTGTCGAAGGATAGCGCAGCGCTGACAAAGCGCCTGAGGACGGACGCTACCTTGCCAAGCGAGAAGGCACCCGACTGCAAGCAGCAATGCTGCGAGCGTGCGTCGCCCAAGGCCGGTAGTCTAAAGGGCAATACATCTGCAATGTCTCGATCGGCGTCCTCGTAGCCCGCGCGTGGCGAACAGCGCAGAAAGTGAGCGTTCTGGCCTTGAGCCTGGACGCGCACTGGTGGTGTTGAGCCAACCATGTAAGTCTATTCACACTTGTTGAAACTGATGCGTCTGATGCACCGATTCGCGTAGGCACGCTTAACGTGCGTGGATTGTCTGCAAGGCATAAACTGTGTCACGTTAGGCGTCTCATTGAAGAAAAAGACTTGGCCATAGTTGCTCTCAAAGAGACAAAGGTTGAAAGCGAGAGCGAAACCAAACATAAGGTTGCGCATTTAAGCATGCGTTATGACCTGTGTGTTAGCCATGCAATAGGTACCTCTGCAGGGTGTGCAATATTTATTAAGAAATGTTAACGCATTGTTGAAGAAACAGTGGTTACCTCTTTATATGGAAAATTTGTTCTTTGCGATTTTACCTATGAAGAGGCGAAATTCAGAATAATTTGTGTTTACGCACCAACAGACCCAAGTGATCACTTATCTTTTTTCCAAGAATTGTGTCCTTATTTTAAAACTAATAGGCTACTGGTTGTTCTTGGTGATTTTAACTGTGTGTTTAGCGCAGATGATAGATCTAGCTGCTTAGATACAAAAGACAGTTCTAAATACCTAAAATCGAGTATTGACAACTATTCCTTTCAGGACATCGCCTTCTTTGCTAAAGGTGGATTGCAGCGTCATTATACCTGTTTTCCCGGGATCTAGCCCCGCAAGACTGGACAAAGCTTACGTAGTAATAGAGCTTGAAAACTTTTGTGATGAATATGGTGTTGAACAAGTCTCAATCAGTGATCCCCCACTTGTTATGTTTTTATTATGCCAAAAAGAAGCTCCTAAACGTGCATTCACATGGTACCTCTGGAAGTTAAATTCCAAACTACTTAGTGACGATAAGCATTTAGTTGTACCAAAAAATAATTACACAATCTTAACACCCTTGCATTAGTAACTGGTCGGAAAATGGGGAATCCTTTAAATCTACTGTGAAAAGGTGCGCCATAGATAGGGCTGCAGAAATACGGTACAAGGAACGAGTGGAGGAGAATAGTATAAAGAAGTTACTTAGGGAATACAGCAAGACAGAAACAGATAACGCTGAATTTTACGAACGAAGTTATTAGAAATAATAAAAACAAACTCGAGGTCATCGGCGTCACCAAATTCTAAGGTGCAGTTGTAAGGGCTCGAGCAGACAAGTTACTTGCTGATTAATTGCCTAATCAGCGATTTCTTAGTACGGAGAAAAAATATGCGCGTGCTAAAGACATTACAAAAATTGAATATAATGGTCAGTTAACGACTAAACCAGAAGATATTAAAACTGAATTTACGGAATATTATCGCGAATTATTTTCCAATCGTAATCCTAAGGAAACCACTTTTGAAAAAGATTTTATAAGCCTTCTGCCAACGCTAGCTCACCAAGATACAGGAAGTTTACCGGTTGATATAACTGCGGGAGAGATAGAAATAGTTATAGACCGATTGCAAAGAAGAAATTTCCTGGCCCGGATGGGATAATGGCAGTATTCTACAAGACTTTCAAGGCAGAATTAGCCACTGTTCTACAAAATATTTCTGCTGAATCTTTCAACAAGGGTAGCCTTACACCATGATTCAAGAAAGCACACACTGTTCAGATCCCGAAAAGCAAAGGCCATGTTAAACAGAAATGTGTGTCTGGCTATAGGCCAATAACATTGATGAATGTGGACTACAAATACTACTGAAAATTCTGGCGATGCGGTTGCAAACAGTCATATGTACACTGGTTGACCCACATCAAACCTGTGGAATAAGAGGAAGATCAATTTTTACGAACATACATGTAGCAAGAAGCATATTGGAGTGCAGTGACGCTGACTTCAGAAGAGTTGCAATGTTGCAAATCGATCTAGCGAAGGCTTTTGATATAGTTTGTCATAGCATTTTGTTTAAATTGTTAGAACATGTTGGCGTTGGCTCTGTGATACTGAAGGGTGTTCAGGCTTATGACAATTGTTCAACCAAGTTGATTGTGAACCGCGAGTTAACTAGAAGAATTATAGCATGTTCATCTGTGAGGCAAGGATGCCCACTTTCACCTTTATTATTTGTTTTGTACCCGGAACCTCTGTGGGTGGCCATTACAAAAATTTGAATATTTACAGTCCACTGTTGTTAGTGTTGGCAAGGACATATATGTGCAGAAGGCTGGTGTATGTATCGGGTCGGCTGTAGCACCCATCCTAAATAACATGTTCCTCAGTCACGTTGATAGAAACGTGTCAGATAGTCTAGCAGGGACTGCGGAACACATTTTCCGGTACTTGGACGACTATCTTGTACTCGTACCTAAGGATAACTATAACCAGAACGTCATCAATGTTCTCAAGGTGTTTAGAGAGAATTCCTGTGGGCTGAAGTTCACAATAGAGTATGTACAAGACAAGTCTCTACAGTTTCTGGACATCAAGTTGCTCTTCAAGGCAGATCACGTGTGTTGGCGGTATAGTCCAGGAGCCAAGAAACCACTGCTAAATTTTGCATCTAGTTACTCAAAAGTAATAAAAAATGCGATAGCATCCTCATGCTTTAGATCTTCGTTGTTTCGATCATGTGTACACGAGATTGCTTCCAGCTTTCAGGACCAGCTAGGTAGACTCAGGGCAGCTGTGTATACCAGCCATTTGCTGAACACTATTTGCAAAAAACTCATCCCAGTGACAAAAGGTATGGAAAGAAGTCCTAGAAAAATACAAAGTGAAAACAGAAAGCTTGCAGTTATCTCATATGTTCGTAGGTTGCCCCATGGCTTGAAGAACGTAGCAGCGAGATACGGAATAACCTCTGTTTTTACAGCACCCAACAAGCTGTAAAAGTTGTGTCCACGACTTCGGAACATGGTGAAGTCCGGCACTACGCAGAGTAAGAGCAGCTGCTAGATGAAACACAGCCAACAATACCGGTCTTGCAGAACAGCAGTGGTATACCAGGTTCCGTTCAGCTGTACAGATCTTATGTCGGGCAAACTGGAAGGTGTGTAAACACACGGTTGAGGGAGCATGACTCGGCATTACGTAGTTCAGGACGAACATATCTGGTGGATCACTGCAAGTCTTGTGGATGCGTACTAATTTTTGCAGACACAAAGATTCTGTCAACTCACAAGAGAAAAATAACAGGAAGTTGATTGAAGCATTCCATATTAGAAACATGGGAGATAAACGTGTTGGCCAAGCTTCCGTCACTATGTCCGATAAAGAATTTGACTTTTTGAAAGGCACGTGCTAAAATCCGTCTGCAGATGCGTGAACTCTTCAATTTTTTGTGTTGTTTTGTGGTTCTTATCATGACGTAGCACTGAATAAGCTTTCTTTAGGTTATCTCGTTTGTTCCTGGATCTACCGATGGGGGGGGGGGCGTGTGGGCTACGTGAAGATATAAGTACAGTTCGTTGTTCAAAATAAACCAGTTGTGAGTTTGCGCCCGTGCTGTTTGCCTCTTTTCCTTGTGTCCATGTACGTGTTTGCGCAAAGAAGTTATGAATAAGCAACGTCACTCAGGTAAGGATGAATTCGTCAGCCAATCAGCAATTACTTGCGTGCCTGATCTCGTGCATAGTAATGGATAGGCTCAAAATAAAAAAAGCAAAATTTTCTTTCGCTGCCGTGAGCACTGCAGAAAACTTCTTCGCAGGTTTTTCGAAGACTAACAGGTTCATGTTAACTGTCACTTCACCAAAAATTACTCCACTCTTTCGAGCACAAAGTACGGCAAAATCTGCCCACTTTGGAACTCTTTTGTTACTAGGCATTCTTTTTACAGTGTTTAATTCCCACTAGATTGGAATGTAGCCCGAAATGGCTTCTCTCGCGATGCGTCTGTCACAGTGTTTCTCATATGCAGCAGCAGAAAGCTTTTTATGTATTGTGATATTGTTTGAAATTATCATAGGATTAAATTACTTTCAAAATTTATGTAACTTGTTTAAAGGAACTTTAAGGAGTAGAGCGATTGGGAAACATATATAAAATACAACAGTTCTGTGCGACTGACCTCATCTGGCTAACCTGCATTAGCAAAATATAGGGAGAGCTTCATCTGATGACGTCAAGAGAAGGGGAGTGTTGGGCAGCTTTCATAGTTTCTATTCAGTCAGCGCGTTCTCTAGAAAAATAGAGGAGGCGCTGCCTCAGTGTTTCTCAATCCTCCTCGACTTCTCTTGTTTTCTTTTTCAGAATTTCCCATTTTTTTCTTTCTCACTGTTTATGCCAGTTTTCGGTATACTTTTTTCTATATTACTAGAACGCTTGCTGTCTTCTTGACTTTTTTAAGCCCTTCTGTTGCATACTTTTGTCTCTCTGTCCACCTTTCTTCCCCTTTCACGTGCTCGTACTGGTTGAGGTCACTGCCTTGCTTCGAGAGACAGTTACCTTGCTCACCAAACCCTTCTTCCCATTTCTCAACAGAATTGTCTATACACACCTTCATACAAGGTTGGTCTTGCCGTGTTTTCCTACCCGTTGTCGTAATGTCTGCACTGGATATGATCATTAAGGCACTCGAGCAACAAGAGGAGTAAAACCTTTCTTGGAGACGAGTACAGTACAAGTGTGGGCTTAATATCCCATGGCTGGCTGTGCTATTCGTCACATGTCAACATCATCACGAAGGCGTTCGAAGAACAAGAAGACCTCAAGGCCTAAGCTACAGCTGCCTACGCCTTATGTGCTTTTACCTGCGTTACGCCAAGCGATAAGTACCGAATATATATGACACCATTGCACAGATGAGCCCCTAAAATGCTAGCATTAGCGGGATCTTACTAGAATAGGCATAATCCGCGCAAAGCGGAGCGAAACAAAAAGATATTCAAGTTGAATGTTAAATAACAGTAAAAAGCAGCATAAGAACAATTAGTACATGAAACCTTTCACTTGGTTTGCCCCAAAAACAAGAGCGAAAACCAACAAACGATAACCTTTCACCGAGTGCACTTGTAAATCACACGCTTGTCGTCCCAAAAATACTTCCGATAACACTTAGACAGGCCTGATTACACACTTTGGAAGAAAATATAGGTCTCTATGATCGAAAAAAAATGTTGTAATTTCGACGTGAAATATTTTTGTTCTGCTTCTTTACACTATCAAATCTCTTTGGTGTGACGTCTGAAACATTTATTCCCCCCCCCCCTTCGCTCAAAAATACAGAAATAAATCAAACGCAGTTGAGCTCTACAACAATAGAGAGATCAAAAACGTTAGAATACATTTATGTCAACAAAATTTAAATTGCACTGCTTTGGAAACAGCAGCACGGACCACTTTTTTTGGCGCAGCTTGTACGATTTTGCTATTGTACGCTTGTAAATAAAAAAACAACTGACTACATTTTTCTGCCTTGTCAGTAATGACTTTTTCTTTACACTCTCTGTTCATTCCATGAAGTGAAAAGCGTCTAACGTTATTTTTCTCTGCCTTTTTTCTCTTTTTTTTGCAAATTACAAATACTATTAGCGAACCTGCTTTAGAGTATCCAAGCTCCGTTTCCTTAGTCGTTGCAGTGGATGTCTCGTATAATTTGCAACCTGTGCCTCGTAAAACAACTTGAGGTAGACAAGCAGACTGCACAAGAGAAGGCGAGGCATGCTTATTCGCCGAGTAGAACAACCGCCTGTGTAAAGCAGTTAGGATGACCCGTTCCAGCTGGTAATTGAGTCAGAGTCTCTTTTGCATGTGCGAAAAAGTGGCATACTGGGCATAGAAGATTGCAGGTGCGTTTTTATGTTGATGTCGGGAAGTGTGCGACGATGTGCATTGACAGTATCATTGTTAACAACTGTTTCCGTAACTCTCTAGGTCTTCCAACGACATGTTACTACACCTCTGACTTGAAGGTATCTTGGGAATTGCTTGACTAAAGTACAGAATGCCATGAACCAGCTTGGCGGGTTACTGCCGTGAGTGTTCCAATTGCGACAAAGTGTCGAACGTTCACACTGCGAAATCTTGACAGCCGTCGGCCTTTCTTTAGAAAAATAGAATAAATAGGAATTCAGAGAGTAACTTCGTTGACCTTGCGGGGTATTCGAAAGGCAACACTACGTCAACAGTTAGCCTCCTCTAGCTTAATTTTGGTGGCGACAACTACAAAAATCCTCTTGTGAAAGTAAAACAAGCGTAAAAATTAACACTAAATAAAAATGTTAAGAGGATATGAATCAACTACATAGCTTATGAAACATTTAGAGCTACGTATACCATAGAAAGTATTTTGTAAAAATAGTTGTCGCAATAGCTCAGTTGCAAACACTCTACAAATGTTATTACGTATACGCATATAAAATTGGCAAATAAAAGGAAAAAGAAGTCTGCAGATCCCACGTGCATGAGAATCGACGATATCCGAAGCATGCGGAGGGAAGGTGACCATGCTACAATTTTTTTTATTGAGCGACACGTCACAAAATGACGCTAAATATATGTACAAATGTTTAACGCACAGACATATGTTGAAGAGTTGCAGATGTTTATATAACCAGTTGTTTGCACTTGCGCAACAATGCCAACTGGAACATGCGTATTAGCTAAACCAGAAGCTGATATGAAGCGCTGATGCTCGCGAGGATAGCTGGCCCTGGACACTACTACATAAATCACTTTCAGTGCATGGAAACTAACCACAATTGACGTTAATCTGACGTGATGGCTGTATCAAAGGAGCACATATGTAATGTTTATAGAATTAGGTAGGCAGCACTGAAACCACTAGTGACGTTTCACGCAGATTAACGTCTATTCTAAAAGTAGTTCCGAGACTTGACATAGCTATGTGGTAAAATGTTGCAATACTGCGCAGAATGCGTGGGTTAGATTTCAGGTGGGACCCTAACGTTTATTTTTTTGAATTCGTCAGGGTGACGCTGCCGATGTCGGGTATTTCTTAACACTCGCGCGTTAAAATTGCCCTTGTGTGTTCTTGTTGTTTCTGGGTAGCTACGAAGTGTCAATAACATGTGCCACATACCGGCTTATCAGCGGCACATATGTGCCACCATCTGGCGGGAAGTGTTTGACGACGTACGTGACGAGATAGTTAATGTCTTGAACAGCGCATCATATTCGTCAAACTATCTTACCCTCCCATGTGATATTCGGTTCACGCCAAGTTAAGGGGGTGACCACGAGGGCACCAAAACGTAAGCAGCGACATAGATAGATAGATAGATAGATAGATAGATAGATAGATAGATAGATAGATAGATAGATAGATAGATAGATAGATAGATAGATAGATACGTTCAAAGTCGCGGAAGTTCGCTAAGAAAGGCTTCGCATTTAACACTTTAATATGATACAGAGCCAAGACTTGTGCTCAGTATTGAGAGTTGAGGTATTGGGGGCTATTAGCAGAAAGCAATTTTAAATTACAAGCATTTCATATCGAACTTCGGCGACTTGGAGCGTATCTATCTATCTATCTATCTATCTATCTATCTATCTATCCATCTATCTATCTAGCCGCATACGACTTTTAGCTTTCCTGGCCCTTCCGATAATGGTATCGATACCAAATTGGTATGGAATAACATGACTGCATCAAAAACGTATTTGACTAGTCATAACCTGAAAATTACGAGATGTATATCATGAATGTTATGATTGATTACATTTCATGGTCCTACAGCTCTTACGGTGGTTTCGTTCACATGGCATGTTGCAAAAAAAGTATGATATGGCATGACATCATTTCGAAAACAATGATTGATTGATTGATTTGTGGGGTTTAACGTCCCAAAACCACCATATGATTATGAGAGACGCCGTAGTGGAGGGATTCGGAAATTTTCACCACCTGGGGTTCTTTAACGTGCACCCAAATCTTAGCACACGGGCCTTGACATTTCCGCCTCCATCGGAAATGCAGCCGCCGCAGCCGGGATATGAACCCGCCACCTGCGGGTCAGCAGCCGAGTACCTTAGCCACTAGACCACCGCGGCGGGGCGCATTTCGAAAACAAGCGACAGACCCTAACATGAAAGTATTGACATGAATGTCATGTAAGAACATGACTACATGACATGCTCATTATACGCTCGTGGCCGTTTCGCTAGCGTCACATATACCAAATTTGGTATTACGCGACGCGAACACACGACATGCGTAAACGACGCATCCGAACATGATAATCGCGACATGCGTGTCATCTAACAACATGGCTACATGCCACACTGATAATGCGCTCGCAGCCATTTCGCTACTTCACATATGCCGAGTTCGGTATTGCGTGACGCCAATGGATGACGAAGGTATGTGACTGGTGCAAACATGAATATTAGGAGATGAGTGTCATATAAGAAGAATAATACACGCCACGCTGAAGGTGCCAATACATTTCGACGTTACGCGGTGGGCGTGCTCGCTGGCGTTCATTTCGTCGCATCACGCCGGCGTTGCCACGTCAGGCGCCAGCACTGCCATGGATGGATGGATGGATGGATATGGCTGTACCCTTTAGATCGGGCGGTGGCTAGCGCCACCAAGCCGTAATACCTAATGAACCAAAAACTATATTTATCTTTTTTCCTTAAAAAGTGAGTTTGAGGATTTGTACTTTGCAGTGAAGAGTTTAATTTTCACTCGTGTCTTGACTTTAGCCACCAATCAGATAACCTCCTTCTGGTTAAGTCTACCCGCCTAAAGTTTATTTTGCCCTCCTGGTCCCTAAACCCCAGTGCTTTGAAAAACTCTGCGCCATCATCCTGAACTATAGGGTGAAGCCCTTTACAGCACATTATCAAGTTTTCGGCAGTTTCTTCTTCCTTTCCACACGCACTGCATACTGTGTCTACCCCTTCGTATTTGGCTCGATATGTCTTGGTTCGCAGTACTCCCGTCCTGGCCTCAAACAGTAGAGAACTACCCCGAGTATTATCATAGATCCTTTCCTTGGCAATTTCCTGCTTAAAAGTTCGATAGATCTCTAGTGCGGACTTCTTAATCATGCCGATTCTCCACATGCCAGTCTCCGTTTCTTTCACTTTCTTCTTAACCGATAGTTCTTTTTGGTTTGGCCACCTGCTGTTTTCTAAGTATTTACCAGTCAACTTCCTGGTTCGCTTCCTCCATTTGGTATCGACATTCTTCATGTACAAGTAGCTGAAAACCTTCCTAGCCCAACGCTCTTCCCCCATTTCTCTCAATCGTTTCTCAAACTTTATCTTGCTGCTAGCTTCTCTGCCCTCAAATGATGTCCATCCCGTATCACCTTGTACTCCCTGATTTGGTGTATTCCCGTGAGCTCCTAAAGCAAGCCTACCTATTCCACGTTGCTTAATTTCTAATCTTGCTTGAACTTCTGATCTCATGCACAAGACCGCATTGCCGAACGTCAGCCCAGGAACCATGACCCCTTTCCATATTCCTCTCACAACGTCATACCTATTGTAATTCCACAGTGCCCTATTTTTCATGACTGCTGCATTCCTGTTATTTTTAGTCGTCACGTATATTTCGTGTTCCCTCAGATACTCGGTCCCATAGCTTATCCATACGCCCAGATATTTGTATTTATCTGTTATCTCTAGCGTGACCTCCTGTATTCTAAGCTCACTACCTTCGTTGTCATTGAAAATCATGACTGCTGATTTTTCCTTACTGAATCTAAAATCTAACCTATCTCCCTCATTACCGCAGATGTCCATCACTCTCTGCAAATCTTCCTTGTTGTTGGCCATTAGCACTATATCATCTGCGTACATTAATGCTGGTAGTGCCTGATCAATAAGTTTTCCTTGTTTGACTAAAGAGAGGTTGAAGCCCAGTCCACTTCCCTCTAATTTTGCCTCTAATCCTTGTAGGTACATCATGAATAATAAGGGTGACAGGGGGCACCCCTGCCTAAGCCCTCGTTTTACCTCTGCAGGCTTGGATACCTGTTTTTCCCACTTTATAACTACCTTGTTACCTTTATAGATACCCTTTAAAAGATTAGTGACTACATGTTCCACGCCTAGTGTGTCCAGTATTCCCCACAATTCCTCTTGAACCACGCCATCGTACGCTCCCTTGATATCAAAAAATGGTAGCCACAGGGGCCTGTGTTCCTTTTCTGCTATTTCGATGCACTGCGTCAGTGAGAACAGATTGTCTTCCAACCTCCTGTGTTTCCGAAACCCAATCTGCAGTTCCCCCAGCACCCCCTCATCCTCTATCCACGCCTGCAATCTTTCCTTTATAATTTGCATCGCCAGCCTGTAGACCACTGATGTCACTGTTATAGGACGGTAGTTGTTTATGTCAGCTTTGTCCCCCTTTCCTTTATAGATCATGCTCATCCTGCTAAGTTTCCATCCATTGGGAACATCACCATCGATTATTATTTTGCTCACTGCCTCTCTCAAAGCCTGCTTAGACTTCGGACCTAATGTCTTTATCAGCCTAATTGGAATGCCATCTGGGCCTGTTGATGTACTACCAGGAACCCTTTTCTCAGCCCTTTCCCACTCTTGTTGTGAAAATGGAGCCATTGCACCACTTGATTCGTCCTTGTCTATTGTGGTGCATAAAGTACTTTTTTGTTGAAATTTTTCTGTCACCCATGTTCTTATATATTCAATAGCTTCGTCCCCTTCTAGCCTAGCACCTTGGGCTGTAGTTATAAAACTCTGCTCTAGGCTCGTCTCATTTCTTAGGGAGTTTAGATGGTTCCAAAATTTCGCAGCTGCCTTTCTATCTTTTTTATGTACTTCTGCCAGCCACTGAGCTCCCTTCCTTCTAATCTTTTCATTGATAAGAAGGGATGCATCCCTTCTACAGCTTAGAAAGGTTGCCCATTTTCTTTCAACAACATCTGTCGGTTCACCCCGCTGCTTAGCATGTCTGTGTTCCCTAGAAGCTTCCTGACGTTTTGCTATGGCTCTCTTAACTTCCTCATCCCACCAACTTTTGGGTTTGTGTCTTCTTTTCCGGGGTGATTTGTCACGCGTCTTAGCAAGCTCTAGCTCAAAGAGTGTAATTAGATTCGTGTATGTCCACACTGTCTTATTATCCTCCTTGATTACTTTCTCAATTTGTTTAGTGGCTATTTCAATTTGCCTTTCTGGATAAAAATTTTCCTGTAGTTGCTCATCTTGTCTCCTTCCCACTTTCACTGCTCTTCCAAAACTTAGCTTGATACGTTTGTGATCGCTACCCAGACTTCTGGAGCCACCTTCATCTATGTAAATTCCCCTGAGCTTATCATACATCCTATGTGACATCAGTGCATAATCTATCGTCGACTGAAGCCTTCCTACCTCCCATGTTATTTGCCCTTCACACTTCTCGGTACTGTTGCAAATGATCAAATCAAGCCTTTCACACATATCCATGATCATTTTGCCTGTCGGGTCGGTATACCCATCTATATCTTCTATGTGCGCATTCATGTCTCCTAGTATAATTATCTCGCACTCTCTTCCTAACTCCTGAATGTCCTTTGATATACACTCTACCATTGCCTGGTTTTCCTCTCTGGCCTTTGCTCCCGTCCACAAGTACACGAAACCAAGGAGTGTCATTTGACCTGCCACTTTCCCTTTTAGCCATAAATGTTCCTTGCACTCCTGCTTGACCCTTTGCCAGTCTGTACTTTTATGAATGAATGCCCCAATACCACCCCCCTTTCTGCTGCCTTCTGTTCTATTACAATATTCCCACGCGTAGTCCGGATTGTTCGGAGGTTGTTCCATGTCCCTGAGATGTGTTTCTACAAAACCGTATACCATCGGCCTCTCTTCACTTAGCTGTTCTTCTATCTCTCCCCACTTCAGCCTGTTCCTACCACCCTGCATGTTAATATATCCTATGTCTGAATTGGCTCGGCGCTCGTGGCTACGTCTATTTATGCCCCGGACTCTACCTATCTTAGATATTGGTGCCACTTTGAAATCGTATCTGTCCATACCACCTGTCGAAAAGTCTCCCTGGTTGTTTTCCTCGTTACTAGCTATCCTGCACCCCGAAGGGCTCGTTTGCCCCCCAAAAAAGCTACTGCGCGTCCTGCAAGTCGCCAACGCACCTCATGACCTAGCCGCCCATCGAAGTGAATTCTGTCTCGTTGAAAACCCCCCCACCTATGCACCTCTCTGTTTATTTCCACCACCTCAAAGCCTTTCTCTCGACTCATCCGCCATATCTCTTGGTTTGCGTTGACCACCGCTCTTTGCAGGTTGCTATCACGCACCGGTACCTCCGGTATCGTGCATATAACTACCTGTACCTTAGGAGAAGTGGCGCGCATGTCATCGACGCCTTTCGCCAGTGTGGCTGCTAGTCCTTCTGCATCTTCATTGAGGACATCGTTTAAACCGCCTGAAATTATCACGAGGTTTCGTCTATCAGCCGTCGTTTTGAGCTTTGCGCTCGCTTGCCTCATGACTGCTTCCAGCTTGCGTCCTGGGAACGCCCCTACCGCAACCCTCTTGTCACCTCGTACCCTCTCTTTGATGGCTTCTGTGCATCGATTTAAATTCGAGTCCCCGGCTATTATCACATGCTGTGACTTTTCAGCTGGAGCGTTCTGCACCTGGGGGCTACTTGCACCTGTGACGCCGGCTGCTTTGTTCCCTCCCTGCCCCACCACTACCTCGCTGAAGCTGGGCCTTGCGACAGTTGAACCGGCTAAACCTGTTTTTTCTAAACTTGCTTGCTTTTCCTTCTCCACCGTTCTGGTTGCCGGTTCCCTACTGTTCTCTCGGTAGGTCGCTTCTTTGTTCAGCTTCGCTAGCGCTTCCTCGGCGGACTTCAGTCTTTCTCCCATTGCCCTCGTTTTCTCTTGCTCTGTCGCCACCGCAGTCTCGAGCTCGGCGATTCTCCTCAGCAGTTCACTCTGGGCAACCATCATTTTCTCCATTTTTTCCTCGACCTCACATTGCCTACACTTCGCGTCAGCCTCTTCTCCATCCGCTTCTACGCTTGGGTCCACTTTCAAACCCACTCCACATCCTGAACACTTTACAGTCTTTTTAACCATACCTTTCTGACACCAATTGTCCCTATACTCAATAATTACTAAACTCGAGCTCTGCACTTCGAAAAAAAAGAAAGTCTAAGCTCTACTACAAAAATTGGCGTGTTCAATGTACGCGCACCTCCCCCACGGGGTGGCAAAAAAAACAACAAAAAAATTTCAAACACACACACCCGCACTAACTAATAAATACCTGGTGTCTGGCCCCCGAAAAAGCCGTACCATAAAATAAGTACTACGAAGATTTCAACCGCTGCCTTATAATTATAAAGACAAGCTCAAAACATGCAAAAACACTTATCTGCGCAGTCGATCCGGAGCGCTCAAAAAACACGTCCATCCACCTTGACAGCCTGAACCGAAGTCATATACTTGCATGTGCGCGCCACGCTGCGTTGCTTTGACGCATGCGCGTTGCAGCGCGTCCGGCGTCCCTCCGTTTCGAAGAGAAGGAGACGCAGTGTTGTCTGGGTAACTCATCAGCGTGAAATGCAGCATGTCGGTTGCAGCATGTCGGAAATGCAGCATTTCATGCCAATTGCCGTCGGGCTGCGCCGATGGATGCTGGTCGCGCCTGGCGTGAGACTATAGAGTGTTCGCATTTTGCTAACGTTGCGTCGCTGTGCCCAGCGTGCGCGCGCATCAATGCTACATTGGAGTATATTGGGCCCTTCACGACGTGCTCGCGGACATTTTGCCAGCTACACATATACCAAAATTAGTGTTACGTGACGTCAATGGATGAGGAAATATATGACTGGCGCAAACATGATAGACCTGACACGCGTGTCATGTAAAAACATGACAGCATACCACGCTCATAGTGTGCTTGCGGTCGTTGCGCTAGCTGCACATGCACATATACTAAATTTGATATCACGTGACGTGAATCGATCACGAAGGTAAACGACACATCTAAACATGATAATCATGACATGGAAGTCATATACGGCATCATTTACTTCCACCTCATAACATTGCGCTGATTTTATAGTGACATATCGACATTTCTTATTCGTGCTTCGCATGTCATCGATTCCCACTGTATATCGAATGTGCCAATTTTTTTTTATTTTTCCAACATTTCTGCTTTGTTATTAGTGCCTTCTTTGAAGTAGACATTTTACTAAGGGCAAAATGTCCACTTAAGTGAGGCCATTGTTTTGTGGGCTTGTGTAATAAGCGTACAATAATGCACCTGCTGCCTTTTAAAAGTACTCCTGCAATTTTTTTTTCAACATGGCCAGAGAGCGGTACCATATGGAATTCGAGGCTAAAGAGAGCGTGTGAGCCGAATGTTCTGAGGCAGAACCTAACATAAAAATCTTAACAATTTCTCGATTCAAATATCTATCCCTCTTCTCTTCGCAGATGATGCTGAAAATCCAAATGCTTGTGTCATACACCCAAAGTTCGTGTCCATTCGTTGACTGATTCGAGCATTGTGAGCTTCTAATTTAGTGCAACCACCGCGAGAAGGCGCCATGTGCCCATGCGCTTACTTGCGATCACAGTGAAAGATGCCCGCTTAAAGAGAGAGATAACGCGAACATTTACTGTGTAAAGTGGGTGGTGTAGGCCAGACGGTTCCTAAAACAAGGAACGCTCACACTTTATATACAAGCTTCACGCTTGAAAAAAAAACAGGGGTCGTGCGAATACTCTAATTTTGAATACCAATCTCGCAAACCCTAATAGAACAATTGAATTTCACTTTTTAAACATTAGTATTCTTTGCTTTGTATAATTCGCCAGGACGAATATTTCGGAGAGAGAAAGATTGAGAATTGATTAGAAGGCAGAGAGGTCGGCCTGAGCTAGTTCGCTCTAGCCTGCTACTCTACACAGGGTATAAGGGAAAGGGGAAGGAAAGAGGGATGAAGGGTGATGATGAGGACAAGAAGAGGTTGTGCGTATGTACTGTAGCCACTTAGCATAGTACCCAACAGTCTAGTTTCTAGTCCAGTGCTTTTTATAAAGTCTAGAACAGCCTTTGTAGCAGTTTTTGACACTGTTTGGTTGTTCATTGCTGACAATATGAGGCTCTCACTTAATGGTGTTCGTCTGATGCTTGCAAACGTTGCAGTTGACATTTTTCTTTGCGCCACGTGTAATGCACAGTCACAAAATATGTGAGCCATTGTTTCGCGCACTTGGCAGCGTTCACAATTCGGGCTGTCCGCACGGCCGATTAGGTGGGTGTAGTGGCTAGTGAAAGCGACGCCCAGGCGAACTCGGTGGAGTATATTAGCATGTCTTCGGCTGATTTTGTCTGGAAGACGAAAATTCATACCGGGGTCTGTTTCCCGCAGGCGCTTGTTCCGGTGATCTGGTAGCGACCAGTAAGTGGCAGCGTATTCGCGCATGAGTGATCTAAACAATGTGTTAATGTCACTTCGCGAGTAGGGTACTTTGACGGACATAGGAGCGTTGTATACTGCCGCTCTTGCTTCGCTATCGGCTGTTTCGTTGCCAACCAGGCAGCAGTGTCCAGGAATCCATAGGAGTGTAATCAAGTGACCGCTCCTGCATGTTAGGTCAAACACTTGGACGGTTCCTAAAGCTAACTCGTAAAATTGGCCTCTTCTTGAGCAAGAATGGATAGCTTGAAGCGCTGATTCTGCATCAGACAGTATCATTCATATACGCGGTGCTTGGTCGTTCACAATTTTTATGGCTTCTTGTATAGCAACAAGTTCTGCAGCTGTTGAAGATGAACTAGGATCTAATTTGTAGTGTCGGGAAGTACAGAGTTGAGGGATCACGAAGGCTGCAGCTGAGGCGGATGAAGTTACGGATCCATCGGTGTATATGTGCACAGATTCGCTGTATCGGCCATCTAAATGTGCCAAGGTAAGTTGCTTGAGGAAAAAATGTGAAACACGTGACCTACACGAAATTCCACGTACGTGAAGGCACACCAGCGGTTTAGTCAATGTCCATGGAGGCACTGCGGGGATTATAGCAGGTGCAAAGCCTGAAGGGATCATGTGCCTATGCGTATCGAGGCATCGCGAATAGGTACAGCCTGGTCGGTCCACTTGTAGCGAAGATAACGGGTGCTGTGCATGTCGGGTCAGCAGACGAAGGTGCACTCGAAGAGGCTCACAGGACGTGTAAACCTGTATAGGGTAGGTGCGTGACTCCTCTATAGTGCCAGAGGTAGATGTGCACCGTGGCAGGCCAAGGCATAATCTCAGTGCTCGTGCCTGAAGGCTCTCTAAAGTACGAAGGCACGTTGCCCGCATGCTGGAAAGCACAGGTGAGCTGTACCTTATATAGCCCACAAACAATGCCTTGTATAACTGCAGAAGACTTTTCTCCGAAGGGCCCCATCTCAGTCCTGCTATAACACGAAGAACATACACAAAACTGATTAGTTTGTTTCGCAGCACAGTCACATGCTTTGACCAGGACAGGTTGCGATCAATGACGACCCTTAAATAGCGGTGGTGGTTGACCACGGGAATCACTGCTCCGTGAGCGAAGATTGGGTACCGCGACATTGATTTCTTCGTAAATGCCAATTCAGCACATTTTGCTATTGAAAGTTCCAGGCCCTGACGACGTAAGTACTTAGATGTTATTGATGTACCTTGTTGTAGCCTTGCTCGCAGGTGTGGTCGCGTTTCTCCAGATGCCCATATGCATATGTCGTCCGCATACGCACTGATTCTGAAAATGTCGGGAAGCTCAGATTCAAGGCCAATGAGTGCTATGTTAAAGAGCATGGGGCTCAGGATGGCACCTTGCGGAACTCCACAGCTTACGAGGTGCCTGGCTGTGTCACCGTCAGATTTCGACATAAAAATGGTACGTCCTCTGAGATAGCTCACTATCCATGCGTGTTCCGGCCACCTACACCGATGTCTTCAAGTGCGTCAAGAATGGCCTCATTGTAGACGCTATCGTACGCGCCCTTTATATCTCAGAAAATGGCCCCTACCAATCTCTGACGTTGTCTTTCCTTTTCAACAGAAGAAACTAGATCTACAACACCGTCTATAGATGATCGACCTCTACGGAAGCCATTTACAAAATCTGGTAATCCGACATTATTCTCCAGCAGCCATTCCAATCTTGCCAGCACCATGCGTTCCATCACCTTACCGATGCAACTGACTAGGGCAATGGGTCTATAAGAAGACAACTCGTGTGAACACTTGCCTGGTTCCAGTAAGGCCACTATGCGGCTGCACTTCCAACTCTCTGGGACTGTCGATGTTTCTCACGTAGAGTTGTAGAACGACAAGAGAGCCTGCCTTGCTTCCTGGCTGATGTGATATAGAGCCGAATAATAATTCCATCAGGCCCTGGTGCGGACGACCGTCGGGACGCAGAAAGCACAGCATCGAGTTTGGGCATTGTGAATGGCGGTCGTCGCTGGATGGCGGTGAGGCTAAACACGAAGGTGATATCGGTGAGGAGGACATACCTACGAGTAAGTGGCAGTAATCTTCTACAACCTCTACTTCAGGTCGACCTTGCTTTAGAGCCAAAGCTCGGAAAGGAAACAACTGTTGAGTGGACGTCTGAAGGCCTCGAACAGTTTGCCATAATCAAGACAGGAGTTTTCTGGGATCAAGACATCTGCCATATATGTCAGGCAGCTGACAAGTCTTCCAAACCTGCATTTTCTCCGTCGCAGCCAGTCAAGTGGCCTGATCAGCCTTGGCAGAAACTCGGCATGAACATCATCGGTCCTTTGCATATTGTTCCGCAAAATGCCCGGTTCATTGTTTCTCTCATCGACTACCATTCCAAATGGCCAGAGCTTTGTTTCACACATACGGTTACATCTGAGGTCATCATTGAGTTTCTGTCTTCAATCTTCAGCCGGGAAGGTTTTCCTCATCCCATAGTTACGGGCAATGGTCCACAGTTTCAGTCCCAACAGTTCGAGGCTTTTTTTTTCACAACGAGGTATTCAGCACTTGAGGTCATCAGTTTTCTATCCCTAATCAAATGGGCATATCGAGTGCTTTAATCGCGTTCTGATGGGACATATCCAGATCGCCCAATCAGAGCACCGTCTCCTCAAGCAAGTCTTGACTGAATGTTTAGCTTCGTACAGGTTCACATCACAAGGCACCACTGGAGTGTCTCCTGCTCAACTTCTCCACGGTAGGCAACCGCGAGTTGCTCTCGACAAAGTCTCTTTGCCTCGAAACATAGCACTGTCTTCTCCTGATCAAATCCGTACCAAGGTTTTTTCTCATCAACAAGCAATGAAAAAGTATGTCGACACCCGTCGAGGTGCAAATAGTCCAAAGTTCGCACTGGCGATCTAGTCAAGGTTCGTGTGCCAGGCAAGCGCCCCAAGTATCGGGGTCCTTACAAAGTCTTGGGCCAGGTTAGCCCCACTTCTTTTCGCTTAAGTGATGGTAACATCTGGAATGCTTCGTGCCTTGTTATTTTTCATACAGATTCGCCTTCAACACCTAAAAATCTTCCCCATCACGTTCCGTCCACGCCTTTCAACTATGCATCAGACTTACATGTGGCCTCCATGTACAGGCATTTCTTCTTCAAGGGGGGAGGAGTTACCAGTTGGTGTCGCTGGTTCAAGTACACCAAGTCATAGGGTTCACTTCGAACCTTCAAATACGGCTGAGACCGTTGAACCGGACTCCGGTCCGCAAAATTCTTCCGAAGCTCATGCTGCGAGCTCTGATGTGACCGTGAGTTTTAACGCTCGTTCATAGCCTTCACAATGTTCTACTGCTCTTGATGTGTCACATCAGAGCACAAGTGACCAAGGTGCAGAGACACCTGACTCTACACCCAAAAGGGCCCGCCCTGAGCGGACGCAGCAGAAGCCGCGTCAGTTCGAAGACTACGTGATGTAGAACTCTTGTTCATGACTGTCCGTGAACACTATTGTTCTGTGCAAAGGTCCAATGCATCCAAATCAATATTGTACTGACTTGTGTACATTTTTTTCAGTGCATTTTCAGGACTCATAGTGTGTGAGTTCGGTGTGCCGTGCTCTGAATTTTCATGTGTTCTAACGTACATACCTTGTATAATACGTTGGTATTGATAATGTATATTATAAAGAGTGTATCGGTGAACTTCTTTCGAGGAGGGGATGGTTGTTGTGTTCTGGGTTTTCGGTTTCGGAATGACATGTGATGATGCCAGAGGGCGCCGCTCTGGCATCCAGGATTTCAAGGCGACTGTAAAATAAAACGAGTGGGCGTTGGGTAACCGTGGAGTGCGGTTGTTGTTCTTCTCTTCGGCGCTTCTCGCCAACCCGCGTGTTCGGGCTGGTCGGTGTCCCCGCCGGCCGTGTTCGTCTCCGTCGGTCGTCTTCTTCTTCTGCTTCGTCGGGACCAGCCAGCCCCCAACACAGCACTATGCCCATACCTCCAGCATTTTTTGCATTGCAGTGGACGAGGGGATAGTGCATCTACACGATAAATTAGTGGCCATGCCTAAATTTCGGTCGGTCGAGTCGTGCCGGCAAAAGTCACAATCACTGATTCTGTGGGGACCTTATTGTTCTCAACGTTTCACGAGCATCGAAATACACAGACTGCTCCTGCGGCCGCAAACATTTCAAGTATTTCGGGTGGTGTAAGGCTCAAGTCCACTCCTCGAACCAGTCCCTTCACACAGGCCAAATGGACAGGTACAAAACAGCTCACCGGATTTGAGGCAAACGTTGTGCATTTTAGAAGATCTGCGATGCAGGTCTGGTCCGCTGAGCAGCACAGGATGGCTCCACGCCCAAATTGACGCACCTCAGTAATCATTTGGCAATAATCGGAAATCTTCCGGAGTTCTTCCTGAATTAGTTTCAGATTTTTCATGCGAATAGACTCGCCGTTGGTTGAAACCAGGGCCACAGGAACGCTCTTCAGACCACTGCGAAAAAATAGATCAATTGGCAAATCACTGTCAGGAAGGGAAGCCGACCAGGCAGAATATGCCTGGCCGGGAGAGGAAAGAGACATCAGATTAATAGGCTTAGCAGCACCGCCCGATCCGGCCGCTCCCCCACAGGAGGAAGCACGAAGGTGCCCTTGAAGTAGCAGCGGGGGTAGATCCCAAATTGAAACCGGACGCTGAGGCCTCAGGAAGCACCGGAGGAAGCACCATTCGATCGGCCAGAGACGTTGCTGGTACAATTATTCAAAAAAAGGGTGGTTACAGACGTTTTAAGCTCCGCAATTTCAAGAATCGAAGAAGGCCACCACGTCCGGTTGTCGTCTTCTTCTTCTTGTTCAAGTTGTTCAAGGCAGAATTATGCCCGAATGCACTTCTTCTTCCTCGCCTTCCCGACGAATATTTTAAACGCCAAAAAAGCCATTGGCAGAACTTAGTAAAGGAAGTGTAGCCACAACTATCGCACACTTTTGTATATTGCCACGCCGTGGTGGTCCAGTGGCTAAGGTATTCGGCTTGTGACACGCAGGTCACGGGATTGAATTTCGACTGCAGCGGTTGCACTAACATGGAGGCGAGAAGCTTGTAGGCCCTTGTACTCAGATTTAGGTGCACGTTAAAGAACCCCAGGTGGTCAAAATTTTCGGAGACCTCTAGTACAGCGTCTCTCATAACAATATAATTTTGACACGTCAAGATCCAGATACTGTCATTCTAGCGGGTGGAACGCCCGTTCAAGGAGGTGTCGTCAATATAAACTTTGTGCGGAAAAGAAAGGTGACGGCAATACAAAAGGCGAAAATCTGTCGAGGGTTTTCATGCAACTGTCACAATACGATGTGTTGCACAGTAAGGCATCTTTTAAGACTATATACGTCTTAAAAACTAATTGTTTGCTCCATACAAGGAGCATATACTGGGTATTTTGTAAACTCAGTGTCGCGTTTCCCGGGACTCGTGCACAATTTAGCTATGAGAACGCCTTCCTGGTGCAAATACGTGCCAAAATATTAGCTTAAGACCGAGTGACACAATTCCGGGACATTCTCAACAGGGCTAAATTTGACTTCACTCATTCTGAATCTTCGTGTATCCAGTGATGATTCACGTAAGCAACGTACTTTCGTAACCGCCTCTCGCTAATTTTATGTTGCGAATGTATGCGCTGAAATTTATATCCCAATGAACATAAATGATTCTCCGACGAGGCGGGCTAACATTGCGTCATCAAGAGAGCGCACGATGTGGCAGCCTGGCTTAACCTACTTGTCCTAACGAAGGAGGATCTCACTGTGAGGCAATAGCATATTAGCATATTTCTGGACTGTCTATAGAGTTTTACAGGCAAACCATTGTACAAATCAACGACAAAATAGTGTGAACGCATATAGACAATCTCCGCAAGCTCACAAGATAAAAATTAATGCACCTGCCTTCTTCACGAATGTCAATGCCTACACTAAGGTAGAGTACTGATGGCTCCTTTTTTATGCTTTCAAGCAGCACATGTTCCTAGTAGATATATGAAATTTAGGCGTGTCTAGGCGAGGACACTTCAAACACTAAGTGCCTTAAGTACACACATCAGACTACTTCGCAAACACAGGCACTGCACGAGAGGTCACGCTTGCACAAGTATTTAGGGAACAAATCTCGGCTGATTCTCTTAAGCGCCTTCGACACTGATCATAGCCTTTCACTTGCCCTTGCATTATAAGGCGAGGACCTAGGGCCTAACAAGAAACTAGCTGAGTGCTTCCGCGCTTCCTTCTCAAACATGTGTTTTAACTTTGACCCGATGGGGGGGGAGTCATGCATTATGAATGCGCAGGAGAAATTGATCACGTCAAGACTATAGCGTAAGAACTGGCGTGCACTTTTGGGAGTTCTCTGCATGAATGCTGGCATACAAAACAAAGTGGCATACAAAACATCCTTGCGCATACAAAACAAAGTGGCATAATTTTGATGCAATTTCGCAAACAAAGTTAGTATAAATAACAATTTTGATAAACACGTCAGCGGCCAGACAGTCGGGCAACACTGCTGCCCTCGCGAGCCTTAACCGCAGCTAGCTGTACCAGCGTCTATATTCAGGTGGCAAATGATGCTGTTCCCTGGTCAGCAGTGCGTGAATCAGGGATAGCTGAGTCTTTTTTTTTTCCTTTGGCTCTGAGATGGAACGATTTCGATCTGCCCAAACTTGGGTTGACCCACGGCTGCACCCCTTGCTTCCTACGACGTCGCACGCACGCCATGGCATAACAGCAGTTGCCTAAAGCCTAAAAACTACCATCGTTTCTAGGAGTCCGTGTTGTACTAATCGATGCGATTGCTTGCCGTCCAGCAGCCTGGAGCGCATCCAGGCCACCCTTAAAGCTCTAGGTGACTCGAAGGACGGCTGCAAATAGCTAAGCGCATCTAAGCAAACGAAGCCTTGGCAAGCTGTTGAGCACTGCCTGCTATCTGAAATGGCTGCTGCGCATCATTTTCAATTTCGACACGCAGTGTGTGTTCGCGAATGAACTTGAGAAAAGCGAAAATCAACAAAAAGAGAAAGTTTTCATGCTCAGTTTTATATGGACTTCACACAACTTTAATTTGTAGTTACCCAGTGATAAGTTTATTGACGAATGCTGCAGGGTTAGTGACTTAAACCAAATGAAGTGGGAATAATTACGTTCTTTTTGGTCAGTCACATTGCTTATTGTAATTGTTTACTACTTATTTTTGAAGAATAGAGTCTCTATTGATAATGTTTATTTGATTTCACAAATGTGTCATTTATGATGCACTGTTTACGTACGTGTCAAATGGCATATTCACGTATGGTAACTCCAAAGCACCCAAGATTAAACGTCTTATTTTGCCTGAGTTCCAGTCATTATCGGGAAGTAACACGTAATTGATTTCTTTATATTTGTGCGGCCACTCATGTTACATTCTCACGTAAAAATAATTCATTCATAGGTGCATATTTGTACAGAATAAGTCTTTGGTTTCGTTCATTTGGCGCAAAGAAATTATTACTTTACTGATGGAAAGAATTATTGCTTAAACGTGGCACGTTGAAGCCGCCATCACAAACCGCAGTGTCTTTAGCTAGCTCAGCGATTGGTTACAGTCGTACACACCACTCTGAGGTTAACACAAAACATATTGAGTTTGTAGAAGGTGGTCTGCCGAGCATTAAGTCTCATTCTCTTTGGGCAACAAGTTCGAATAGCTAGCATAAGCACGCTGTGTACACAAGCGTACTGACCACCGCTGAAGTGGATGTGTATGTAGCCATTTGGCCTTTTTTTATTTCAATCAATCATTTAGTTTTCACAGAAGTGGTAGGTACACTTGAGAATTATGCAGATACAGAGGCAGGTACCAAAGTCAACAGCCTGTAGAAGGGACCTCGCATAAGGAATGAGTAACAAAAGCATGTACAATGCAGCTATGTATGAACACAAACTAAACACTGTACCACAATAAGCGTAATACAACAGTTTATCATGAAAAAAGGCTAAAAAATGGTGATGATGAAATGAATATGCTGAATGCAATTAAGACCGAAGGTTTAACTTGAATGTGTGCAAATTAGAGAGTCTTGACCCGGCCTAGCAATGAGCGCCCCACTTGTGTGGAAGAGAAGTTAGTAGTGAACTTAGCATAATTAGTTCTTTGTCTCGATAATCAGTAGCTATTGCTGGAAGCGAAACGGGTAGAGAATGAGGGAGGATACTGGCTTTGGGGATTATGGAGAACGGAAGCTTTTCGTTGATAAATTTGTGCATCAGGATCACGAGTGAGTATTTGTAAAGTTTTCTCACCGAAAAAACGCTGTTAGAGATGAGCAATGGTGATGCTTCTGGTTGTAGCTGCTATGTGTCATGATACGAATAGCTTGATTTTGAGCGTGCTGCAAGGGCGATAAAGAACCGCATACCTGTTTCCCTATGATAATATACAATAAGTATTATTCGTGTCAATGAGAGCATAGTAAATAAAGATTATGCTTCTCTATTGAAGAAATCGCGAACATTAAAGAATATTCTGCTACCGTAAGGTTTCTTTTTGTCGATGATAAAACATGATCATCAAATTTTAAATGTTTATTTATGTTACTCCAAAAACATGACACTATCAGTAGGATAGATTGCGTTTGAAGCGAAGGTTAATGATTTAGATCTTGAAAAAATGATTTCGCTTAGAAGAGAAAGATGAAATTGGGTTAAGTAGCATTACAGTGTAGTTTATTTTGTTGACGACCAGTAACTATATGTTATCGGCGTCGTGTTTAAGTTTACACAATAATGAATCCATGTTATTATCTGAGCAGAAAATAGTAGTGTAAGTCAGCGTAAAGTTAAAGTAAGAAGATTTTAGATACCGTGAAAGATCATTATATGTATTAGGAATAAGAGAGGGCCTATTATTGATCCCCGTGGAACTCCAATTTTTCTCTTTTAGTGGGCGAGTAATTGTTAGATATTGATTGAATATATTTTCTGTCTTCTAAACTGTGCCGTAGTAATTCGAGTGCCCGGCCTGTTATACCATTATAATCTAATTTACCAAGAAGTATGTTGTGAACAGGTGAGTCCTATGCTTAAGTTAGAGCTATAAATAACGCCCCAACCAAGTTGTCTGGATCAATTGCCTGCTGGAGGCTATCTGTCAAACATATTTATGCTAAGTCATTTGAGTAGCCCTCCCTAAATCCTGATTGATTTGTTGAGAGGGTATAAACTTTTGATAAATAAGAAGTCAAATGCGTTACGAATAGTCTTTTGACAACAGTACTAAAGAATAAAAGTATAATACATATAATATAATATACAACAGTACTATAGTTAGATATGGGACGCTTTTCCCTCTTCTTGAAAACAGGGATTATTTTCGCCTTCTTGAGTAAACTTAGAACAATTCTCATGGTAAAAGTAGGGTTGACCAAGTGAAAAAAAATGTTTCTGACATTGAATGCCAAATCCAATGAGATGCATTGCTCGATCTCGCAACCTTCGCTTGAGTGAACTTTTTTTCAAATGAGCCGAATAAGAACTACTAAGACTTTTCACTAAATCACCACTTATTGTGCTATATGTTCATTAGCTGGGTGCATCTAAAGTCGTCTGCTATAATTGCCCCTTGTAGAAAGTGCACGTTGCCCCCCATCGGGGTATTTCTCTACTGTTTGAGGCCAGGGCGGGAGCAATGCGAACCAAGACTTATCGAACCAAATACGAAGGGGTAGACACGGTATGTAGTACGTGTGGAGAGGAGGAGAAAACTGCCGAACACCTGATAATGTTTTGTAAAGGGCTTCACCCTATAGTTGAGGATGATTGCGCAGAGTTCTTCAAAGCCGTGGGGTTTTGGGACAGCGAGGGCGAAAGAGACTTCAAGCTGGTAGAAATAACTAGAAAGACGTGATCACATTGGTGGTTCAAGGCACGAGTGAAAATGTAATCCTTTACTGTGAAGTACTAGTCCTCAACTTCACCATTTGAAGGAAAGAAAAGATAAATATACTGGTTGATTCACTAAGTATTACGGCTAGGTGGCGTTAGCCACTGCCCTATCTGAAGGGTACAGCCATATCGAACTATCCATCGGATGCGCCAGCTTTGTTAGAAAAGTAGAAATAGTGGTTCTAGATGGTGCGTTTTCTCTTCGCTCTAATGTGCTGCCGCTCGCTTACGTGCTCGTGCAGAGAGCGCGCGTTGCGTTTGAGTCACCTCACAATGTACCACCTGCAGTGCGGCTTCACAAAGATCTCTGAGCTGGACAAGCACTTCCGAGAACTGAATCTTACCTAAGGAGTAAAGCTTGTTAGTCAAGTTTCTGATGTGAAGCAGAGGACGCCCGAGTCACTGCGAAATGCATTTCTCGGGTTCTCCGTGATAATAACGTGTACAACGTATGCCTGGAGCAAAGTTTCATTCAGCCAACTTGAAGCCGCGTACTCTATTGATGTACTGTGTCGACGTTTATGAAAACAATATAATTGTTGTTTTGATGTAGTCTCTAGCAGTAGCAGCCGTGTACTGTCGTATGCAAACGTTTGCGGTGTGCTGATATAGGCTCATGGTATTAAAATGTCCGAGAAGTTTTAGAATCATGTCCTCCGTGCAACGCATGGCTCGCTTACGTCACCGCGAAGCAGCAAACTAAGGTTAACCACTGCGAGTGAAGTTGAAGTGCTCGCTTTTTTTTTTGCTCTCGTGTCATGCTTGCTGTATCTTTCGTGAACGCGGGTCGCTAGACAAACGAAAGTCACTGTCTGTTTTATTGAGAACCCTGAAGGGTCATCATGCACGCGCCCAGCAATGTCCATTACGAACATTGCTAACAAAAGAACCCAAGCAAGCATCCATGTAATGAAGGTATACAAATTCTTACTACAATTATGCCGTATCCGTAAATCACTAAATTTACTCGTGAGTCTATTCAGATTTATTTAGACCACGCCGTGAGTATGAATAGAACAGAGTTCGGTTGAGAAAAATTTCAATTACCTGGAGTCCCAGCGAGCCCACTTCAATGAGCATGAGTCTAAGCAAACCTAAAGCGCAAAATATATTTAAAGTACAGAGAGCGAGAGAGAGAGAGAGAGAACGTGGTTGATTCCTCCGTCTTAGCAATCGGTAAAACACGAAGTAATACGTGTCCTTACAGAAGCTGCTTAGTGTTTACTGTACATTGATATAGGAGAGCTTGCAACTTGCCTTTTCATGTTTGACAACTATATCACCGCTTAACGTGGACGCATTCATGCTGACGCTTCATACATCTCCATCGCAAGGACTAAATTTCATCAGAAATGTTTCAATAAAACTTTGTGGTCATAGATAATTGTGGTAGGTGAAGTATATGACGAGAGAGAAAGCAGAGAAAGTCACGTGACAACCAGAAAAGCGTGACTGGTTGGATACCGAAATCGGGCTAAGATCGCTTATTGGTGCCATGTTGACGCTGTTGAACACCACTGCCCAACCAAAGAGAATCGCGATGTACGTCTTGATCTCCCTCTGACCGACCGCGACTATTAGCGGGGCGGGAATAAGTGGGAACGCGAAGTTAAAACCTTGTGAAGCCAGGGGGTGGCACCACAATGATATTTTGTGTGTGTGTGTAAATACATGCTATGAGCGACGCTGACGCCTGGAGGAAGGTGGCCACCTGGGGCTGTATTAAGGCGTTCAAAAAACTCTCAGCGCCTTATTATCAACGTCACGTCATAAACAAACTGTCAACGCCTTATATCACTGTCATGATACATTACTGCACTTTGCCTAGAATGCCGTCAAAGAGCAGTGGTAGACATAAAAGGCGTATTTTGAAGGCACGCGATGCATGTCGCTGTGGCACAAAGGGTAGTGCAATGGGCATTTCTTATGAAAGACCTAAAGATCGTTGGTTCGACTCTCATTGACGGAAGTTTTTTTCTTCTGACTGTTCGTATTTTTGGGCGTCATTTCCGTGACGGAAATATGTCACTAAATCCTTATTGGACACCGCCATAAAACACTTTTGAGTTAAAAAGGAAAAGAAACAAATTAGAATTTTTATTTTTCTGAGATAAATAGTTTTAACGGAGGTGGGATTCCAACCCGTATACTGTCGACCTGAAGGCACCCATCCTATCCACTCGGCCATATCGGCCGGGTAGTAGGGCACAGCATAGCCTTATATTGTATCAGCAGTGTTTATTTACGAAACGACGCTTCAATCAAGTTTCCTAGAGGTGTTGAAGGTCATTTTACAGCAGTTGAATATCACTGATTTTTGTGTGTCAGAAAACAATAATCTTCATCAGTAACTGGTTCTCGCCCTCTACTGCCTCTCCTTCATCTTCGTCCTGTTCGGCTTCGCTCGCGGACTACGTGAGCCGATTTCTACGGTGAGGCCTGGAGTAACCGTGATAAGCACAAGTATGGGGAGAGAGAGAAACAAAGAAAGAGCTTGTTCTTTAAGCCGTATAGGGAGCACGATGAAGGGTTGACGGGAGTGAGAGAGCAGGAGGGATGGGGTGGTCAGAAGGTGAGAAAAGAAAAGACGAGATAGTGAAGCCTGCCACACAAAGAATGAGAAATAGAGAAATGTTGTGGAAGATGTGTAGAGATAAAATAAAACAAGTAGACACAAACCATTGAATTGTGGGAGTGGAACTACTAAAGCCACACCGAGTACATGCCAGAAAAACCTAAAATAAAACCTCCTAAAAAGAAAATATGATGCGAGATGTGAATGGACCTCATTTAAGGTAGAAGTACATGAACGAGGAGCTCTGTACTTCTTTTCTGAGGCCTAACAACTCGCTGCCTTAAATGAAACCCAGTCGCCATTTGCATCGTATTTTCTGAGCTCTTTGAAATAACTTACTTTCATTCATGGCACGTTCTTCTCCCGCTGAAACACACACGCGCGCAGGCTGAAGTCGTTTTACGCTAATATATCTTCTTTAATGTGCTCTCTTCTTTCTTCTTGACATTTTTGCGCTGTAACTACAGGAGTGATGAAGCGCACGCATTCTTCTTCCCTCTCGTTTTAATCTTCGCAGTCCTCAGCCGATTCTTTCAGGCTTTTGGGCTCCTCAACGTACTGCTGGGGCCATTTCACAACGCAGTTGGCTTTTTTCTTTATATGATTAAAAACTCTCCACCTACAAAGAAAACAAATGAGAAGATGAATGGAAAGTTGGAGAACTAAAACAAATGAGTTGACGGCGAGTTCGCGTGCGTCCACATAAATAACATGACTTCCTTATCGGTTCCTTGTTGACCTAGAAATCTCTCACCCGATTTGATGCAGTGTCGCAGGCGACGTGGAGGACCTAAAGTACACGCCTCAGCAGAACTGCTCTCACGAAACAAGCACTCCGGGCTGAAGTGCGGTTTGTCGACAGTTTCGGCTACACCTACGTACGACCGCCTTTGCACAATTTGCCACGGAGAATGATCCCCCAGAGCTAGCTTCCTGTCTTTTTTTTCTACTGCTATTTTTTCATTGCTTTTTTTATTGCATTCTCTTTCTCCTTCTTCGGCACAACCCCGACAGATATCTCTTCTTGCAAGTTTAGAAAGAAAGACTAAATAAACTTTAATAACTTTCACCAAAAACTCGCACAGAAAATATTTTAAACTATGCTGTTTCTCATGGCAAAGTGTTAGTTCTCTATTACGATAATAAAATGTATGTTTTTAGAGTGATTCGTTTTAATATTGCATCTTTAGATTTGTGAGCTTGCTTCGGTAAATGTCTTCTAAGCTTCGGTAAGGCGAAAATATTTTGCTAAAAATTTTAGCCTAGCACATTGACTACGAGCCCACATCACTTAAACTAGCGTTAGAATAGGCAATTATTTTAACATGCTTTAACTAAAAAGTACTGTACAGTACTACGCATGCACAATCTGCATAGGCAACTTGCAGATGGTAACGGAGCACCTCATTACGTTGAATGCGTTATTAAATGTGCAATTGCGCAGTGCTAATAGCCTTTTCTGTCATGGTTAATAGGACTTTCACGGAACAACAAACACCGAGTTCAAATGTCAGTTAAGTATCTCGCGCATTAAATTGGGGCAGTACAATAGAGATTAGCTGAATTCTGAAGATTGGAAGGACGACAGTTTCTCTTCTAATAAAATTTAAAGTGATTATTTTTGTTTTCAAGTTCATTATTATAATGACCTTGCAGGTATCAACGCGTGGCACTCCTCATTCTATCCATGGAATCAAGAGAGCCAGCTGGTTCTCGCGATGAGAAAGTACATGAAATCTTGGTTTGCAGTAGCTCAATAAAGTGTTGGAGCAAACAACGATATGCATGAATGCGAACAATTCTTTTTCCTGGAACAAAATAAAAACAAGAACTTCTTTTCTCTCGTAAGTGAAGCTTCTGTGCGGATGAGTTGAAGACTGATGCTTGCCTGTGCAGGAAGTTCAGCGGGATATTCTGCAACGCATACTGTGAAAGCAAACTCACTTTCGCTTGCATGGCAATTAGGCTTAAGACACCATTACTTCGTCGACTATGATCACATTATTCAGGAAGCGCGGTTGGTGAGTAAATAAACAACAACTACGATGGCTTATAATTGTTACACTTATGTAATTCCACTACGGATTATTAGAGAGATAGTGGTGCAGAGTGTAGCGCAAAAACAAAGCGATGAATTAAGCCCCAATTTCAACGTTTTATTGAAGCCACCACAAAATAAAAGCTTTCACAGTTTCACATAAATGCTGCCTTTACAATAAACTTATGCTTCATAGTACGTCACTTTCTATTGAATGAAATGGCGATAATAACTATATTGACCAGTACTGTAGAGAAGTGGTCGAGTTGGTCAGATTGAATACCTGAGGAACCGCTGGCGTTCACCCCCCCCCCCCCCCTAATGAAGCCGGTAGCTTCATTTCGCTCTCCTAATTCAGTTATTATATTGAGTTCAGGATCTTTTTACGCTGTGTGTCGTGGGAGGACTGTTTCTAGAGTGGCAGCTAAACATCGGTGAGTCGGAGTTTCACTATGCATCGCGATCAGAATTGCCCCTTAGCGGGCCCGTGCCACATACCTGGCAAAGCCCGGGTAGGGTTGACAACGAGATGCGGCTAGCGCCAAGTTGCTGCAGTATCAGCAACGATATCGACGTCCCATACAGAGAACAGCGAGGCCTCGCAGTGTAAGAAGAGGCGTACAGAGGAGGGAGAAGAGGTTGACAACGATGACGCCACATCGACGTACTCCCTTAATGATATGACACAGAGAGATAAAAAAAGCACTCAAGGAAGACCAGGGAGCTTACACGGTGGTCACCCATTACAAAAACCTAGCTACGGGGATACCTGTGGTTTTCAGGCCAACTGCTGCCGAGGACTCCTTCTGGAAGGTGAAACCAAATCACATGGCACCTGAAATAATCTGTGCTATCAATGAGAAAGTGACATCATCAAGAATCAAAAGACGGAAGTTGTTATGTTGGAGAACGGTTTTCAAACTCGGAAAACAATTTGCTGCTGATCAAGAGTTTGGCTGGCTTGCCTGTAGATGTGATGATACCTCAGTCTTACATGAAAACCCTAGCAAAGATAAGGGGTGTTCGACTTGAATACAGAGACTATGACCTACTGGAATATCTTAAAGATGTTGGAGTAATCTCAGTCGCACGAAAAACGACATGGGCAAGAAATGAAGATGGAAGTGCCACAATGCAGCCTATACGTAATGTAACACTCCTGTTTAGACATGACATGCCATAGCCAAAAAGAGTTGCTTTTTGCTTTACGGTTCACAATGTCGAGTAATACATTGAGCCGGCTGTAAGGTGCTATAACTGCCAGAGATATGGGCATATGGCTAAGACTTGCAGAAAACAAAGAGATACAAGGTATGTGCGGGCGCACATGATTACAAAGAATGGACTTCGAAGCGACAACCTAAGTGTGCCAACTGTGCTGGATCACATCTGGCGTCGTTTTCAGGCTGCTCTCGATACCGTTTGGCATCGGCTGCACAAAGAGAGAGAATTGTAAAAGGGTGCCTTAAAATACAAACAGGTCCAGCGCCCAATGCGGATATAGTCGAAGATGTTGCTGTGGCACAAAGAAATGCAAAACAGTGGTGCCACGACTTTTACTCGGAAGTATTGATGCGCTCAGCACCAAAACATTGCTTTGGCAAAGAATTCAGGGCCCAAGAACATACTGAAGTGGAACTTTCTGCCGGGCCAGACACAGCCAAGGAGCCACTGACTACCAAAGGGAAGGGTCTCAGCAGCTTACTGAGGAAAAATTCTTCAAGAAATGCGATCTCGGCGGAGACAGCCGGAAACGAGCAAGTCATTTTGCCAATAATCTTTGCGGCTCCTAAAGCAATTCTATGATCCCTGCCCCAAGCAGGCTCTTTACCAGAAGTTAAATTGCTGCTTGATGTTGAGCATCTTATCTTGAAGTAATAATAGCTACCGCGCTATCTAACTGGTACAAAAGAAGTGCAATATCCAGTGGAACTGGAATGCTTTTCAGAATAAGAGTGGATGTTTTCGCAAATTTGTCGCTCAGCATGGGTTTCCGATTTTGTTTATTTCTGAAACAAGGGTATCCACTGACTTTCGCTTGTCCAATTATGTGGTGTACCAAGCAGAACATCCTGCTGCAAAAAGCAGAGTGATGTTGTGTGTGAGACGCGATATTTCATCGACACTTGTGGCTACTTCAAAAACAAATGTGCCTGAACTTGTTAGATGCAAGGTGAAGTTCAGTAACGTTACTCTAACTGTAGTTAGAGTATACGTGAGCCCTCAAACAAACGTTGCATTCGCAGAGTTGGCTGCAGTGTTTAGATCTGATCATGATCCCGTAAATATATGTGGTGATTTTAACGGGTGCCATGAATTGTGTGGTAGTGAGCGTTGTAATGCAAGGGCATCTGCTATAGTAAAGATATGCGAAGGCCATGGTTACGCTATACTAAATAATGGTTCTCCGACATTTCTACGGGGGCATAACTACTGCAGCGTACTGGACATCACTATGTGCTCCTCTGAATTAGCGTCTGGAGAAGACTGGACTTCAGACGCTGATACAAGAGGAAGTGACCACTTGCCATTGTTCATATAATACCCAAAGTTGAAAAAACGAGAAATAATCACACAACAAGAATTACAAATCTGGCAATCTTTTGAGAACTATAGAGACAAAATCTTACACCTTGTTCTGACGCAGAAACGTATGTATCGAAAATAAAACATTTTCTAACCAAAGGAACTCCTGCAATACCCATTCCAGATGGGTATTCGGGTGTTGACGCTGAGTATGAGAGGCTGCGGGCAATACGACGCCGATCTGAAAGAAGATATCGCAGGTCGGGTAGTTTAGAAGATTTCATGGTTGCACAGAAAGTACATTCTGCAATGCATAACCAACTGCAGAAGTTTTCAACCAAAAGGTGTCAAGATTTATGTGCCTCACTTTCTCCATTCACCTCGGCGCCTCAACTGTGGAACATGGTACGTGCCCTCCGACAGCCAGTAGTCCACTCGAGACCACTACAGGCTCTAGCACTGTCTCGAGGAGCTAGCGAACGTGTGATTCCCTAAGAATTTTGCGATATTATGCTGAGAAATGGAGAGACCGTTCAAACTAGCGAATATAAATCCTCAGCCGAATCAGCTTCAGCGGTCGTAACAAAGGTTTCTGTGGTCAGTTCATCAGATCTGGTTGACAGTTTCACACCAGAGGAGCTCCAATATGTGCTGTCTTCTATAAAACGAACAAGGTCACCACGAACAGATTGAGTTACATACGCTGCACTTGCTAATTTGTGCGAGAAAGGAAAATTACACCTGCTGTACATCTACAATAAACGTTGGCGAGAAGAAAAAGTTCCGGAAAGTTGAAAGATATCAAAATTAACATTAACACATGAAAAAGCTACTACCAAAAAGCATAGCCGGCTTCCGAAGAGGAAGATGCTTAATGGACTGCATTTTGGACTTGGTCACAGATGTTGAAAACCAACGTACACAAGGAAACATCACTGTTGCTGTATTCCTTGATGCCCAACGAGCATACGACACAGCGAGTTACGTTCACGTTCTGGAAGACCTGGCGTTGCAGAGATATAAGGGCAAGATACTGCGTTGGATAGCCGACTTCCTGAAGCACCGGCAAATTTTTGTATTTGCGCAGGAGGACCCAACGTCAGAACATGTCGTCAACCAAGGAGTGCCACAGGGCAGCGTGCTAAGCCCTACTCTCTTTAATGCAGTCGGGGCACAGCAGTCATATAATCTTCCACGTAACAACAGATCTTCACTATATGCTAATGATATAAGTATATGCAAGTCTGGTTCATTGTTTTTGGATGTACAACGAACTTTACAAGAAGGGTTGGATTATGTAGGTCGTTTTCTAAGAAAAAGAGGTAGGGCATGGAGTGTGGCTGAAACAGCCATACTACCGTTTACATTAAAGAGACCTGGAGATTGCTAGATTATTCTGCAAAACCAGACTAATCAAATGGTTAAAACTCATAAATTTCAGGGAGTAATTTTAGACCGAGACCGGAGAATAACATGGTCACCTCATCTCCAGTCCCTTGAATAAAAAGTGAATCAGGCCTTTCGAATCCTCCGGCATCTCTGCGGGACCAAATGAGGTGGCACTACAGAAGAAGAAGTCAGAAGTCAGAAATGATTTTATTATGACATCAGTAGCATTACAAATTATTAGTATACAGAAGGAGGTCCCATAGTCAAAGACTGAATCGGGACCTCCTACAGTAATGAATATAGAAAAAAATATATTGAAATAGCAAACAGCAGTAAAAAAAGAAGCAAAAAAATACAATGCAAGCTGAAAGAAGGATAAATTAAAAATACCAAGTGAACGCAAAAAAAAAAAAAAAAAAGCCAGAAGCAGACAACATACAAAATAAGAATAAATCAATTCTCCTATATGTAGAAAAAATTGCAAAATCAGAGTCATTATTAGCCCTGCATGTTGCCTAGATACGCCCCATCGTAAATTACTCACTGCCTCTGCTGCACGGACTTCCAGACTCCACCGAAATGAGACTTCACTTGTTATTGGCAAGGAGCTTGAGGGTAGGTTTGAGGTTGCCACGGTCAACTTGCAGTGGTTCAGTGTATGCAGAGGCTCGACAGCCACCATTGGCAGTACTACGAACTAAAGAAACAACTCGAAATATATTTAGAATTTTCACGCAACATGAAAGTCATTCTTTATCTGGTGCACTAACACAAAGGACGACAACGAGACTACAGGAGAGCGTTTCATCATTTCAAGCAGTAGTATCAGAATTTAAACGATGGAAACTTCCAAAACCACCTTGGACGCTGCCACTTCTCAACGTTATCCGTAAAATTGACGGCATAGAGAAGAAAGCAGACATGGCACCTCTAGTAGCGGCACAGAGGGTACATAATCAGTTTCATATAAGGCATAATGAAAAAAAACGAAGATATATACAGACGGATCATGCTCTGAAGAAGCGTCAGCCTGTGCGGTCTTTATGCTTGAAATTCAAAAAAGAGAATGTATAAAATATCGCACAAATCTCCATCGACGACAGCAGAATTGGTGGCTATCTTTGAAGCAGGTAAGCTTGCCTGCGAGAATCCTGAACCACGAAAGTGGGTGGTATGCACGGATAGCAAACCTGCTCTTCAGCTAATCAGAAATGGAGATCAGTTTACGAAAATGATGAAATAGCACAATGTAATGCAGAAACTGTGGAATATGCCTGATTGCAGGGTCACAGCATCGTATTCCAATGGATACCCAGCCACATTGAAAAAAAGGGAAATGAAGAGGCTGACAGCCTCATGAAGAAAGCATTGAAGGAAGGACGGGATCGCGCAATCTTTATGTCTGGGGCGGATATTCTACATTTTATAGCACAAGGAGCTAACCATTGTTCGATGGAGAAGTGGTTGGAGAGCCCTAAGTGAAAGAAAGCAGTATTTTTAGAAGTTGACCCACACAGAAAATTTTCCATAGCGACAGACCTCCCACGACACCTAGAGACATTAATCTACGGACTTCTATTGGAAGTAGCATACACAAACAGCTTCCTTCAAAAGATACATCGATCCAACTCACCGGAATGCCATTGTGGTCATGCAGAAGAGAATGTTCACCATATTCTTTTGAAGTGCGCTAAATACGCGAATGAAAGAGAAAAATTAAAGAACAAATTAGAAGTTTGGACAGATGGCCCCTCACAATAATGAAACTATACTTGGACCATGGCCTGAGATGCATCTCCAGAAAAAGGCAATAATCTTCCTGACAGACTTCTTAGTAGACACCGGACTGGACAAGTGTCTACGTTAGACAGCCAAAGATGGATATACGTAAAATGTGTTTATGCATATACTGAGAATAGAAAAGGAAGGTGTGCGTGTAAACAGTTTATGACTGTGTGAACTGCTCTAAGAATACTGTGTATTGGCATGATATTTGAACTGGCTTCAGTGTGCTGTTATGTTTTTTTTTCTTTTCTGTACTGTTAACTTTTGGGTACCAATCTGTGTTATTCCTTTTTTTACTACAGAGGTTTGTGATATGAAGTAGCCGAGGCAATATGCACCTCAACCTCTTCACAACAAAACAGTTAAAACATAACAGAACAAAACAGATGTCCTTGGTTCGTTTTTGTACTGGTCATAATAGACAGAAAAACACCGGCCGAAGTGTATGCAGTGTACTGCTGTCTGAATAGGATTATGAAGTTTCGAAGCCCCATCACTGTTTGCTAGACACCACAGTACCGATCCCATCATATCCGTGTCCTTGCATAGTCAAGAGGGCGCTGCGACATGCCCGACATTTCAACGCTGGGCTTTACAGAAAAAAAAAAGGTTCTTCTCTTCGACAGCTCGTAGCTGCCTCAATCAAATGCTTGTTCGGATGAGAACCGGGTGCTCACTGTGCCGTTCATGATGCCGTGAAATAGTTCCTGTAGCTTTAGCAAAATGAACTGGCGCCTCCAGTACACGACACGCTTTCGCATTACCACTAACTTAATCCGTACAAAATTGTTTTCATCTTTCCTCGTTTGGTGATTCGAAGTGTACCCGAAGCCTCTGCACAGACGTTTTATTTTTTCTGTTAATCCTTTACATCTACTTTTTACCTCAGATGCCAGATAGCAGCCCTTGTCGCCATGCACCGGTTCTTGTGCGAACGGCGCTTTCGATTTCGCAGCTACGAGGTTTGGCCGCAACTAAGGCTAGCGTGCTTCGCGATGGCTCTGTCTTTTCTTGTAGGGCACCAGTGAGAAGACGTATATACCTCCCTATCCTATGTCACATTTTGTGAACCGTCGAAGTGCAGCCTATCAACGATGCCTTGGCCCTATCTGAGGCGTTTATGCACTTGCGCTCGATTCGGTTCCGCCAAAATACTAGACCAGAGAGCAGTGCCTGCTGCTCATGCGTAATCACGCCCCGCTCAAGGCGGCCTATGCCGGCTACGACGTACTTCCGCCTCTCTTTCATGTACCATACGCGCACAGCAGCAATCTGGTTCTGAGCGTCCAAAAACCAGACGTTGTGCGGTGTGTTGCGGTGGTGCCAAAGGTAATCGTTGATGAGAACCAGAAAGCGTAGCCGAAGTAGAAAACGTCTTCTTTATTAGACGCTACGTTAAAAACTAAAAAAACAAACAAAATGAAATGCGGGCGTGCACTCAGTGGCACGCTCCGGTCCTCTTTGCTTGTCTTCGCCGCTCTTCCGAAACTATATTTAACAGCAATAAAGCATTCGTGATATAGATTCGCACACAGTGCAATTAGCGGCACGGTGCTCATCATTACTCGTTGAGTGCGCAAGGGACGGTGCACCGCATTTTCGCAGGCTACGGCGTATGCAGCCTGTGACTCAGTGAGCCTAAACCCATGGTTGCCTCGACTTCACTGAGTTAAGGTAGTAAAGCACAGTATATGAACGACAAGTAAAGGGTCTAGAACAAAATTAACGCAACATCGAATTATTTTAATGTTGAGTCTGAAGGAAATGTGGAGTTGGGCCGCCTTCTTTGTTTTTAAATGGTTTTATATTTTCATTTTCTTCATCATGTTTGTTCGGCCTTTTTTGTCTCTTCATTTTCATTTACTTTATTTTTCCGTACACTTTAATCTTTACGTGTCGCACAATCCGGCATGGTTAACTAGTATACACCCAAGAAACCGAAGAAACCACACTGCACATCAATTATTCACTAAAAAAAATGACTGCTGTTACCAATATTACACTTGGGGCCGAAAAGGCAACGGCGAAAGTGAGCAGGCCCCAAAGCAATGAAAGGTCTACACCGATGACAACTCTCCTCCAGATCTATAAGAGGTGGAAAGGCTTCTGGCTTTTACGCCAGTTTATGTCTCGTGATATAGACATCAGTGATATCTGTGTGACTGTTTGCGGTTAAACCGGAAGCTTTCTTTATGAAGAATCCATATAGACACAATATAAAATCATTTAAGCAATATGATTAGCAATCACCTACAAGAAACTTAGGAACAACGCCACATTGCCACGCTAAGGCCTCGAAACAGCGTGGCAACAACCTCATCAATTTCCAAAATTCTCCATATGAGGTGTTTGAAGGCGTCGGCAGCTGAGTGCAAGTCTTGCCATATTTCTCTTAGCCTGTCAAGCTTAAAACGGAATAGAGGTTGAAGCACTCGTTTTAACAAAATCCATATTGATTCGTTTCGATCACAATCGCTACAATGAGCAAGTCTTGTCATCATTTTCCTTTGGCCAGCCAAACTTCAAGCGGAATAGAGATTATAGTAGTAGAACTGTTTTTAACAAAATCTAAGTCCACCTTAGTTTGTATCTAACACAATCGTTACAATAATTAAGGGGCACCGTTTTCTTTAGTTATTAAATGTTTCCGGTTGCCTCGAGCCAGTGTTAGGTCACGAAGGAGTTGTATCTGCCACTGTTTAGTTGGTATATAACTTCGAGAAGAACAGAACAAAAAGGAGAAAGAGAGAAAAACATTTATTAAATGAAGCTTGTGAGTGAAGGTGGGAGGGCCTTTTATTCCAGGAAACCTCTGGCTAGGACAGCCCACCAGGCTCGAGCTACGAGTTGACACTGCTCGTCAAGTTCCGGCTGGGAGGTCGCAGCCTCCCACGCTTCAATGAGAAGGTCTTGGTCCGCATTTGGTGCTGCTGCTTGTAGTTTTTTAGATGAGTGCAGTACAAAAAGGAAACAAATAAATAGGCGGTCATTCCTGGCTGTACACGTAAAACACTGATTGTTCTTATGAAGCATTACTTGCCGTACTCTTTCCAAATTGGTACATTCATTTAACCTGTTATTTGTCATTCAATTATAAAACAAGCAGAGCACGATTCCCAGTCATGTGACATATAACTCATTAGATATAACTTAAACATTTTTTCTTGGTGTTCAGGTAAATAACAACGCAAAAACATGGTGCGGACAGAGGGAACGCAATATTTGTTGTTGTTATTTGTTTTCCTTCCGTCCATAGTGTTTTTGTGCTATAGTGCACCAGAATTGTGTACCAATTCGCCTCTTTATACTTCTGGTGATGCTGCGAAATTGAGTTCTTTAGCATGCAGTGAGTTCCTTTTTAGTGGAATCTCTCGGGAGGTTGCGGTTTTCGTTACTCCTAACTTATTCCTTCTTCCAGCATTGAAATATAAAAACAGCATGAGTAAATAATTTCTCTTCATCAAACTTTACGATGCCAACTGGACTAAAATCAGCAATAAAAATACAGTTAAATAAAATAGGCAAGTTCAACAATCACTGCGTATATTCTGTATACAAAAACAATGGGCCGTCCCCATGAAGGCAACCCTGATGAGGTGTTTGATTGGGCTGATTGGTGCTGCATGGTAGACGAAGAAAGTGCTTAACAGTGCAAATGATAGGACGGGATAGAAGAGACGAGAGCAGTGCTCTGTTCTCGTCTTTGCTATCTGCTCCTATTGTTTGCGCTGTTAATCACTTTCTTCGGGTATTCTGATTGGATGCAAAGCAGCAGCGTTGCGCACGGCTTTGATCCGGTTTACAATGGCGTCAACACGGGTGCTGGACAAATTGTTTGAAGCGAAACTCGGCGTAGCCTTCACTCGAGTAAATGTTCACTCGAAATGCTAAGACACGGGAGGCGGGACACGGGAGGTGTAGACACGGGAGGTGTAGCTGGTCGTCTCCTACCGAGCTTGAGGTCGATTTTCCTGGCTCACACCTCGTTGGTGTTCGCGTCACCATGCGCGAAAGCGATCCGCTTTGCTAACCCAAGCAATGCTGGTGAGAGCCGGAAAAGATTCGCGAACCCTAGCGGGAAGCAGGCCGCTAAGGCATCCCGCCCGCCAGCTCGATCGCCCGCACGCCACGACGCGCTGCCTACATTGTCGCCGCCGCGAGATGCTCGAGGCGCGCGCACCCGCCGGCTCGCGGCTTCTTCCCGCCGACAGATGCAGAGAAGTGGCGCAGGTGAGATGATGCCCACGTAAGGAGTGGGCTCGAGCGTTGCGAGTGGTGGAGAGAGTGAAGTGAGAGAGAGCTGACAAATGGTGAACACGTGGCAGGTGAGGGAGGGAGGTGTCACCGCGCACTACTAGGAGGGCGTGAGCTTTGCAATAGGATGGAAAGGTGGGCTAGTTGGTAATTCATGATGGTTCAGCGAACTAGGAGCGTGGAGGCAAACACACCCACAAAGCAAAGAGGAGGCACACAGCATGAGCGCTTGTGTTGTGTGCCTCCTGTTTGCTTTGTGTCTGTGTATACCGCCGTACTCCCAGTTCGCTGAACCATCAAAGCGTGAGCTACTTGGCACCGCTCTAACACCTACGGTGAGGAGAGTGGTGCGGAAGGAGGGACAGCGTTACACAGGCTAGTAAAGGAGCTGCTTCGCGTCTAATAGGCGTAAATGCACTAGAAAGACGATATTTTTCTTGTACCACGATTCTTTTAGGGACCACACACCACGTCTTCGTTTCAAGGGTTGGCATTGCTTACTTACGCAGTCATTATATCATCTCAGTGAACGTGAATAATTGAGCCAAATACGCAGTGCCCAATCACGCAAGTTAATATTAAGAAAGTTTACAGCGTTTCAGTCAGTAAAAAATAATCGTTTGGCACTAAAGCCTAAAAAGGCAACTTTTAGTTCTTCACCAATTCAAGAAGACTTCGAGACAAACGTTCAAGAGTTAAAAGCGTGCCTTATATAGGCACATGGCCTACCTAAAACAACGTTCGACTGTAAAAGAAAAGTGGTTGCTCAAGGCCTGTCCACTCAAACAACAAAGCGAGGTATTTCACTCAAGCCAGTGGAGTGGCCGAAATTCTTAAAAAGATGCATGCTGTTGCATCATTGTTTAAAAATTTAAGGCTGCTTTAATTCTGGACAAATGACTGAAAGAGTGCAAAAGCGGCAATCTATCTTCATTTCCTTCACGCTCATGTATTTGGAATTCTCGAGCATTGCTTGATTTGCCTGTGTGTGTCACAAAGTTGCAAGTTCACAAACGAGCTGTTTGCGAATTGCTTATATCATGATAACTGTTCTCTGTCACCCTTTGTGAACGAAGCTAGTTTCGGGTGCACTTTCCCAAATCGAATAGCATGCGTCGGAGAATCACCCTGTGGTATTCAGTTTTTTCGATGGAACAAACTTCTGTTTTGCGATGCTCCTAGCCACGTTATCTGAATAATAGCTTGCTGTTTGTCAATGCCCAACTGGCCAAAACAACATCGTAGATGCTTTTTCAGGATTATGATAATGATCTATATACGAATTTTTACATCTGAGCATCTGAGCACATCAGAAGCAACGAAATAAAGTAATCTCAAAATAAAATATCTTCCCATCATGCTGAGAGCTACGTGCATACGTGTGCACCAAATCTTATAGTTGCATTCAAAAGATGTGGTGGTGGGTATTTTTGTCCTTGGCAACATGCGGAGACCCTTGCAGTAAATTTTACAGCTGAATAATGTTATTGTACAAAAACCGTGCGTTATGGCTAGTCTTTTGCAAATGGCGCACAATTTATTTGACCTGTACGTGTACCAAAATAAAGTACAGGTAGTCTGAGTGCTACTCGTCAATGTATACTCTGAATTTTTATGAAAGGGAACACCCTAGAGCGTAGTCTGCGCGTCCATGACGGCTGCTTGCAGTGTGTTCAGGCGGCAGCGATAGCAGCCAGAACCACAAGACTTCTTCATACGAATGTTGCGTAAGTGTGTCACAGTTCTCTACGCAGAGGTCGTAGAGCACTGCACATGCTTTTCGATGATAGTTTCATCTGGCGCCTGTCGTTTTTCGAGTTATCTCAAACCTAACAGAAACTGCTCTGTGCTGACAAGCCTGTATTTATTTATCTGTTGCACAATGCAGGGAACGATATGACTTACAGGGAACCAATACTTACAGGGACCCAGAAACATAGTGAAACGAAAAATGAAAAAAAAACGAGAAGCCAAAATTTAGTGTCAGTAAACCTTTAGGTAGAGTCTATATAATTTCGAGAGCGAACAGGGCTAATGCATGCTCAACGGAACGTTCAGTACTCTACGAAATCAACAGTGTAATGACGCGTTCGTCAGATTTCCAGCCCATGCCACAGGCAGTGAGTGACGATGGCTATATACGATAACACCAGCGATCTCACTGCTGGCATTGAGTTGCCCATTGGCGGCTGGGCATAGCAGTGGCTTCACTTTGATTGTATGCGTTGATTGTGCGCAGTCTTGTGCCTTCCCCGTGCCTCTTGCAATGAATTACCGTGCGCTCGTAAGCATGTGATATTTGAGACTGACAGTTTCAACAGCTTCACGCTTGAGGATGTCGGAAATAAGTATCGTCCTACTTGAATGAAGTAGGCGCCATGTACCGTAAGAAGCAGTGTATTTGTCGCGGAAAGTTGCAAAGGCTGTTCATAAAAGCTTGCCTTTTGGATTACGCATGCAATTTGTATAAATCGACGAATCTTTGTGACCCATGGAATGTTCTGCTCTACGAAGCTCGATAGTGTAATGAGCGAAACGTGCCAGCCGACGGACAGACAGAGCGAACATCTTTATTAGCAAGTGCGTTTGAACCACGAGTCCCTGGAGCACTACGTGGTCTCGCGATACGTGTACACCGCCATGCCTCTTGCCCTGAGGAGATCAGCAGCTCAAGTCCACAAAGCAAGCTGCAATGCTGGGAGCTCAAACAAGAGAAAGCCCTTTCAGTCCTCCTTGCTTGAGATGACAGGCTGCCCTTGAGGGGGGATTCAGCAGGACACCTAAGTATAATATGCGAAAGAGTGGCGCATGATTCGACGCATAGGGAGTATTCACGAAAAGTGCCACAGTAGTGGGACAGCTGCTGAGGTGAAGAGAGCGCAAGTCTTGAGACGTCGCTATAGGATATGTTGGCAGTGCGCCAGAAAGGGATTTGAAGGATGGTAACCATGGCAGTACCTAACGGTTTACTTGAATGAGCTTTGCAAAAGTGTGCACACACTGTTTCGAGAAATCCGACACAAGGCTGTCCAGAGCTCAGCAAATCAACCGTCAGGCCAGTTTATCGGCAGCCTCGTTTCCGGGGTTTCCTGAACGAGCCGACACCAACCCATCCTCGGTAAATGTTGAATGGGGGTGTTTAACGGACTGGCAGGAGAGTGTATCCTTTCCCTGGAATAGTTGTACAGAGCAGTTCTGATTCAGTCATAATGTGCCTCGAGTGGTGAAAGGCTTGGGATGATGGCGGTCTCCTCTTACTCCTCAGCTGTAGAGCCTAAACGAAGGAGGCTAAGGTTAAAATTGTAGGTAAATGACACATATTCTCTTGCTGTACGACACACTATGTTAGCGTAAAACCAAGACACCTTGAGAGGGATGAGGCGTGCTGAGCGTTGGCAGCTTTTGTCGACGCTCGGTCGCAGACACCCGGTATGGTCGCCGATGAATGGGATGAAAATCACCCGTGTTAATGCGGTGCTTCACGAGTGAAGTCTGGCCGAGTGGACGACTGTCTATGTCAATTATGTCGTGGTATGAAGCCAGAAGGCAGCAGAGCGCGGCTGATTTCTCAGGTTCGAGGTCCGGGGCGATCATGGAGCGTAAGGTTGCATGGAGGCACGAGGTATCCTGCAAGTGACGTGGGTGATCGGGACATACGTCTGCCACGAAACAGGTGACGTAGTCGTCAATTAAGTGTCTTAGCATGGCAACCGATATTCCTTAAATCAGCACTTATTTTATGAAATCAAAATTGATAACAGGTAAATATATTCGAATAGAGGTCATAGTTACGATAGAGTGTGGGACAGTAATGTCGCGCGCCAGGAGAACATCAGGAATCGGCGTCGGGATATAATCACCGTCAAGCATAGCAGAGGGTGTGGCTAATTCAATGAATGTGAGAGCTTTAGATAGTATCCGGAAGAAGTCAGTGGTGCACAAGCCGTTCGGGAGTTCAGGGTGAGAATCCGGGAGAAGAGGAAGTTCTAGGCTGAGAGTACTGGCGACCCAATCGATGAGGGCAGAATGCGTCGATAGGAGGTCCATGTCGAAGATTAGGTCGTGAGGGCAATTTTCAAGCACCGTAAATAAAACGGGGACATGACGGCTGGCAATGCTAACGCGAGCGGTACACATTCTAGTGATGGCCACAGTTCTACCATCAGCGACACGGAGGGCTTTAGTTACTGCAGGCGTGAGGACGTTTTTGAGCAGGCGACGCAGATGAGCACTCATTATGGACACTTGAGCTCCGGTATCGACTAACGCCGTCAAAGAAATACCGTCCACATAGACCTCAATCAAGTTCGCATCAATGGGGAGCGTCAACTGAGGATTTGGATCACTCGCTACTGATGCAGCACTACCTCCCTAAGCTGCATGATCTAGTTTTACGTCCGAGAGGATCCATAGTTGACCGGCGACGGATAGCGGCGTGATTGGGGCAATGGAGATCGGCGGCGTTGAGGTGACGTAGAACGAGCAGTGGAGCGGCTGTTACGGACGTCAGAAGAAGGGTACACACGACTGGGCGAATACCGACGGGAGTCCTCGTACGGTTGAGTAGAGGAAAATGGGCTCCAATTTGAGGGCGTCCAAGTGCTGCGGCAGTAGCGGGAGATATGGCCAACTCGGCGGCAGCTGAAGCAGATCGGTCTGTCGTCTGCAGTTCTCCATTCAGTCGGATTGCTTGATCGCGGAATAAAATGTAAGTCATGGCGTGGCGCATTTGATGTTATTGGTCTGGAGGTGGGTCGGGAGGCAGAGCAGGCCACAGGAATACCGAGCTTTGCGATTTCCTGCCTCGCGACGGCTTGGATAACAGAGACCACCGGGGGTGTTTGTGTGGCGCCATGGTTGAGCGGATGTGTAGGAAATGGTGCCGGACTTGCGCCTCTAGCTGCCGTCGAACTATACGTGTCACACTGTCGTGCATTGGTGGTGCGGAACCGGGATCGGTGCAGGTCGACGTAACAGCCTTGTTTGGTAGTCGCGTAAACTGAGGCAGAACACGGCGGCTTTTGGCCATTTCGAAGCGGCGGCATTCCTTAGTAATCATATCTACTGTCGTGACATTGGTATACACGAGCAAGTTGAAGGTGTCGTCCGCGATGCCCTTGAGAATGTGGCCTACCTTGTCACTCTCTTTCATTTGCTTGTCCACTTTCCGGCACAACGTGAGCACGTCCTGTATATACGAGACATACGACTCAGTTGAGGACTGCGCACGAGTGGCAAGTTCTTTTCGCACTTCCATTAGGCCACCGGACGGGTCCCCAAAGAGGTCGCTTAGTCACTCCTTGAAGATGTCCCAGTGGGTGAAATCTGTCTCGTGGGCGTCGAACTAAACACGTGGGGTGCCGTCCAAGTAACATATTACGTTTCCGAGCATCTTTGAAGTTCCCATTAGTGTGTCTGGCTAACACGCTCATGCACACGGAGGCAGTAGTCAACATCAAGTCCAGGTTGTGCGGAGAATGTAACGGGATCACGGGGGTGGGGCATCGTCAGGTATGTGGTGGCTGGAGCTACACATGGAGACGCTGATGGATTGTTGCTATTGGTAGCCATGGCTGGAGACTGAACAGTGCGGCCACTGCGAAGCTTCGTTGTGAGGACGGGGAACGTTCCACCTCCACCAAATATGTTACGCAAAAGAAGACACGTTGTATAGATGAGGCTGTGGAATAGATGTATTTGAAACCAGCGGTATTGGCGGGACCAGTTCACCAGCGAGCGAGCGGAGATCACCCTTCGTCTTCGTCGTCATGGGGACACACGCGTCGCCCCCTAGAATCTCAGTATGCATGCATGCAGCAATACTGTGAACAGGATACGCGTGCCTATTCTGTTAACGACACTCATCCTTTTCCGGGACCTTGCCGGTTAGCATGGACCAGGCGCGCCTTTTCTGGTTTCTTCTTGCAGCTGCTAGAGCTGGCGTGAATTTCAGAATTGCTGCTTTGCAGAGAATCGAATTGAGAATGATACGTGACGTGAGAAATTGCCGTAACTCTCATTTTTGTGTTTATTTTATTGCGTGTAGACTATAATTACGGTGGAAACGACGAAAATGTTGAGGGAGACAAAAATACATGTTCGCACCTGGCAGACAAATTGTCAGCCGAAACTCGCGTCACTCTCTTGTGGTAACGTGATCATGCGGAAAATCTTGGGACGTGACCTGGAAGATGGCAGTATGGCACCAATGCGAATGGGCAGGATTGGCATTGCCAAGCCAGATTGTAATCGTATTCAGTACTTGTTTTAGAACTCAATACTTGCCGTCATACGTTATCCGACAGTCTATTAAGCTGTTCGAGCTCACTTTATGCAGCTACATTTACGATGACTACCTCTGTCAAGTAATTTGCGTTTATTTCGTTGAAGGATCTTCGTGACGTAGAAATGACAACCAGAAAATGTACCTAATGAAAAATTGATATAAATGCACTCATCGCTACAAAATGAATCGTTGTGAGTGGGTGAAGCTATGACCAAAGGTCCATGACGTTTGAGCCACTGACTTGTATGAAGGGTTTGTGCAGATAGGTGCCTTATATTGTTCTGTCGCAAGTATAATTGCTAGCAGTTCATTGTCAAACTTTTTTCTCGGTCGCACGTTATTGTACGTCACCTGAGCATTGCCGCTCATAATGTAGCCCTGACATAAAAACTTAAATAAAACTTCACCGCAAAAAACATAAATGAACAACCTACTTTGGCTAGTTTAATCAACTTCAAACTCTCAAACACACCAAGCGAACTCACATGAGTGACTCTTACTCCACGAGGCTAACGTCAAAAAGTCGGCCCAAAACTAATTTCGGAGTGCGGCTCATTACAGGTCAGGTTGCGGCCATCAGCGTCGTGCACCCCTGATATACCCTGGCAGCACAGTAACCGCCCCGGTGGACTTCTGAAGGCTGCACACCCGACGGTAAGGAATCAGGCCTTCAGACTATCCCTCCTACATTTTTCTTTCTGGACAAATCCAGACCCATGCAATCGGGATGACCACTGTCCGGCTTTACGTCCTTACGAGACTTATAACTAGGAAAGACTGGTTAAAAAAAGTTCAATGGCAGTGCTGTCTTAAACCAAAGGCGCCATTATAAATGCGAAGTGTTTCCTAGCGATCTTCAGCGAGTCTGACGCTATCTATCTATCTATCTATCTATCTATCTATCTATCTATCTATCTATCTATCTATCTATCTATCTATCTATCTATCTATCTATCTATTGTCACGGGCGTCCCCCGAAAAAGAAGAAGGCGTTGTTGCGTTCTGCTTTTATGCAGAACGCAACAACGAGAAAGACGCGAAACTCTCTCGCACGCGCTAAATAAAAAGACCGACCCTCTGCTGCTTTCTCAGCGTCTTCAAATACGACCTCTGTCTTCACGTCACGACACTGGTGGAGATGCTGGTGCCTGCAACCTGATGCAGGAAAGCGTTGTTCGAGACCGTACTCCCAGTCCGGAGCCTCAACATCTTGATACGGCTCCAGTACACCGATTCAGCCGGCGCCTACTGGGCCTAAATCCAGAACTCTTGACTGCATCTCCTCTTACCAACATGGCGGCCCCTTCAATGTCTACGAATCTTCCTCCGGCCCAGATGATTCATCCTTACCAGGTAACTTTTGATACTCCTCGTGTTCCGAAGTCTTCCGTGGAGAACCGTATGACGATGTCGAGGACTGGCTCGACCAGTTGGAGCGGACCGCTGTGGTGAACCGTTGGAGCGTGCAAGAGAAACTTGGCCGTGCCTACTTCACAATGGAAAATAGCGCTCGCACTAGATACGAGAACAGGGAGCCTACTTTACAAACCCGAAACAATTTCCGCCAAAAGCTTCTCGAGACGTTCCTGAGTGCGGACCGACGGGATCTCGCACAACAGATGATTGAAACCCGCGTGCAAAAGCCGAACGAAAGCGTAATTATGTTCGCTGAGGATATGGTCCGTCTATTTCGCCGCACTGGCCCTTACATGCCCGAGGCGAGAAAAGTTCTTCCCCTGATGCGGGAAGTTAAGGAACCGCTTTTTGCCGGCCTTGCACGGAATCCGCCAACAACAGTGGATGAATTTATCAAAGGGGTGACTGTCATTGAGCGGATGCTCCGGCAACGATGCCGCCACTTTGACCGCCTGCCCGATCAAACACCTGTTGTTGCCGCCACTCAAAACGCGGCCGTTTCCGAAAGCTCTACACGGCAAATAATTAGGCAAATGCTGCGGGAAGAGCTGCGGGCCCTCTGCCTTCCGTCTACCGATCCTTCAGATGCTTCTGTTGCGGAAATCGTGTGCCACGAACTACGGCAAGCCTTTCCATCACCGACGTCACCACTTGAACCACGTATATTGACCTATGCTGATGCCGTCCGCCGTCATCCGCCTGCCCCAGAAGAAGCCCCCTTTCAGTCATGGCCCATAACCTTGCCTTGGTTGCAGTGGGAGCCTGTGCGGCGACCACTAGTACGCCGGACCGACTTGTGGCGCACTGCGGACCGTCGATTCCTTTGTTTCCACTGCGGTGAACCAGGCCACATCTAGCGCTACTGCCGGCATTGAGAAGCCCGTTTAGGAACTTTTCTCGTCCCAGTTCATTTTATTTTGAAGACCCTCGTTACCATGGTGCTGATCACCTGCTGACCAACCAAGCGGCTTCACGAAGTTGTTGCAGCCGGTCTCCCTCAACTGCACGAGGTCACACTTCCCCGGATCGCCAAAGCTACGCTGACGCCGTCAGAAACCACTCCCCAAGCCCGTGCCAGGGAAACTAACTGCCACGACCTCCGGGGGCAAGGTTGCTCATCGCCGTGACGCCAGAGAGACCGCCTTGCCTCTAGACAAAGACGACGTCACGACGGTGATGATGAAGACGAGGAGAACCACGAGTATTAATGCCAACGAATTTGTAAGTGCCGACCTTAGCGTTCCTATAGACGGTGGTAGGTGGTAAAAAACATTTATTTCAGAAAAAGTCTACAAGAGAGTGCCGACGTCTTATAGACGGACGCTACGTAACAGCACTGGTTGACACTGGTGCTGACTTCTCTATTATGAGACAAGAGATCGGCGACCACCTTAAGAAGGTCAGGACACCGTAGAGTGGGCCGAGCGTAAGGAGTGCTGGTGGACAGCTAATGATGCCAAACGGTAAATGCACCCCTCGGCTCGTAGTCGGTGATTCGAGCTTCGTTACCACTTTTGTCATTTTACCGGACTGTTGTAAAGAGCTGATTTTGGGTATGGATTTTCTTCGAGAGTACGGTGTTGTCATGAACATTACAGAACGTATCGTCACCTTTTCCGCCCATCATTACGTCGATGCCACCACTGAAGAACAACTACAACGTTTACGTGTAGCCGATGATGTGATGCTCCTGCCGAGATCTGGCTGCCTTGTGTCGGTGTTATGTGAACGACCGTGCCGTAATGAGGTGATAGCGGAGCGAATAGAAACGCTATTGCTTACGCAAGCTGTTTCAATAGCGAGAAGCGTTCTGGCACTAACTGATGGGCGGGAAGAAGTGCTCCTCACCAACTTCTGCAACGAGCGTCATCACATCCAGAAGGGCACCGCAGTTGCCTACTACGACTACGTGGACCGAGCCAGATATTGCTTCGCTTTGCAGCCGGACGACGCGACCGTCCCAGCCTCGACACCTTTGTCTGTCAACAATTGCTCTACCCTGTCACCCTCGGATAAAAAACGCCTACTAGAGCTGATACACCAGTTCAAAAATTGTTTTTCGTGCACGTTGAAAGTCAAGCAAACACCACTGACCCGGCACCGAATCATCGTCGAAGAAAATACGAGACCAATCCAACAAAACCCATACCGTGTGGCTCCGAAAGAACGCGAGGAGATCTAAAAGCAACTTCAGAAGCTGCTCGAAGATGACGTAATAAGACCTTCCGAAAGTCCCTGGGCATCCCCCGTGGTATTGGTTAAAAAGAAAGACGGCAGGTTGCGTTTCTGTATACATTACCGCAAGTTAAACTTAGTCACGAAGAAAGACGTCTACCCACTGCCACGTATAAATGACTCTCTTTATTGGTTGCGGCATGCATGCTATTTCTCATCCATGGACCTGCGAAGTGGCTATTGGAAAATAGAGGTTGACGAGAAATACCGTGAGAAAACTGCCTTCGTGACGCTCGATGGTTTTTATATATTTAAAGTGCTTCCATTCGGGTTTTGCTCAGTGCCAGCCACTTTTAAGCGTTTAATGGACACTGTGCTATCAGGACTGAAGTGGCAGACATTCTTGGTCTATCTAGACGACGTTATTGTCTTTCGAGCTACATTCGAGGAACACCTAGGTCGATTATTCACAGTTCTATTAGCTATATGTTCGGCTGGCCTGACTTTAAAACCAGAGAGGTGCCATTTTGGTTTTAGCGAACTTTGCTTCTCAGGCCACGTGGTCAGCCACGAAGGGGTTTGACCCGACCCGGGCGAAATTGACGCTGTTGCAAAGTTTCCCGCACCGCATGACAAAAGAGCAGTGAGACGCTTCTCAGGTCTCTGCGCTTACACCGACGATTCATCGCCAACTTTTCGACTTTTGCGGCTCACAAAGGCTTGACGCGGCTCACACGAGAGGATGTCCCCTTTCTTTGGAGCGAAAAGGAATGAACTGAATTCAACGAATTACGCCAATGCCTCCAAACACCTTCAGTTCTTGTGCACTTTGACCAGGAAGCGCCAACAGCACTTCACACCGACGCAAGCAATGTAGGCCTGGGCGCCGTAATGATACGGGATAACTCCGAGAAAGTGATAGCCTGTGTCAGCAGAGCTCTCTCTCGCACGGAAGATAACTACTCGACTACCGAGAAAGAGTGCCTCGCCGTGGTCTGGGCGGTTCTCAAATTTCAACCATATCTGCACGGCCGCTCATTCAAGGTCGTCAGAGATGCTGGCTTACTAACTTGAAAGACACATCCGGCCGTTTAGCACACTGGAGCGTTCGTCTTCAAGAGTTTGATATGACCATAATTTATCAATCAGGGAAAAAGCACACCGACGCACACTGTCTCTCGCGGTCACCTGTCGAGCCTGCCGCTATTAATGACGAGTCCATGGACGCCGCATTCTAGGGAGTCATCAACGCGGCCACTATTTCACAAGAGCAGCGCAGTGACCCTGACCTGCTTCCGCTTATCGACTTCTTAGAAGGACAACGTGAAGAAGTGCCGCGAGTTTTTGCGAGAGGACTGCCATCTTTTTGTTTAAGGAATGACGTTCTATTCAAGAAACACTTTTCTCCCACCGGCAGCCCATACTTGCTCGTCGTCCCTGCATCATTGCGAAAACAAATTCTGCAAGCCTGCCATAATGAAGTCACCTCCGGTCATCTCCGCTACACTCGAACATTGTCCCGTCTGCAAAACAGTTACTACTGGCGGAACCTACCTGCTGCTGTAAAATATATCACGTCCAAACCTGTGCCGCCTGTCAAAGACGAAAGCACCCCCCGGCAGGCCGGAAGGCTTATAACATCCCGTCCAAGTACTAGCAAAGCTATTCGCCCGAATTGGAATGAATTTCCTGGGCCCCTTCCCAGCTTCTACCACACGGAACAGATGGATCATTGTTGCCACCGATTATTTGTCGGTGGCGACAATGATCCTACGCAGAAACTAAAGCCATGCCGAGGGCCACAGCAGCTGAAGCGGCTCATGTCTTCATAGAAAACGTCGTCCTTCGGCACAGTGCTCCAACAGTTCTCATCACGGATAGAGGAACTGCGTTCATTGCAGAACTTTTGGAGTGGGTTCTCAGGCTCAGCGGTACGACTCACCGGAGAACAACGGCGTACCATCTACAAACAAACAGACTAACAGAGCGGCTCAATAAGACCCATGCAGACATGCTCTTGCTCTGCATGTATGTCGACACAGAACACAAGAACTGGGATGAAATCTTGCCTTATGTGACCTTCACCTATAATACCGCCCGGCAGGAAACTACCGGAATAACGCCGTTTAGTTTAATACATGGGCGCGAAGTCACTAGAACGTTGGACGCTATGCTGCCGCACGAGTGTGACGAGACTCATACTGACGCCGAAGAATTTGGTCAGCACGCCGAAGAAGCCCGACAGCTAGCCCGAGGGCGTATTTTTCACCAGCAACTCAAAGACGCGAAACGGTAGGACGTACGACATAAATTGGTAACCCACACACCAGGCGACAAGGTATGGGTCTGGATTCTAATACGTCGACGCGGACTTTCAGAGAAGCTATTAAAACGATACTTCGGCCCATATCGAGTCACCCGACGATTGAACGACATCAACTATGAAGTTGTTCCCGACGGCGATTGCAGTTCCATTTGCCGAAACCGCTCATGCGAGATCGTGCATGTCATCCGGATAAAACTCTACTTGTCCAGCTAACTCTAGTTTGTCCTGTGGGTGCCGGTGCATATGTGCGTTTTTTTTAAGTAGAGCGCCTTGGGTGCGCATCGGGACGATGCCATTGTTGGAGGAAGGCAAATGTCACGTGCGTGCACGAGACAGACGAAGGCGAGAGTGCATACGCGCATCTGCATGCTTTTATGCACGGCGCAACAACGAGAAAGACGAGGAACTCTCTGGCGTGCGGTAAATAAAAAGACCGCCCGGCTGCTGCTTTGTGAGCGTCTTCAAATACGACCTCTGCCTTCTCGTCGCGACGCTATCTATCTATCTATCTATCTATCTATCTATTTATCTATCTATCTATCTATCTATCCATCCGCCTACGACATTTTGCTCATGTGGCCGTTTCGATAATGAGATATATTCCGAAACTAAGGGATTAGTCATAAAGCACAAGAGACTAGACATAAAATAAAAGAATGCCATGTATTTGATGACTGTCATGATTTAATGACAAGGTTTTGCTGCTTCTGCAGTGGTTTCGATAGCTTAACATATACCGAATTTTGTATTACGTGACGTGAATTAATCATCAAGGTATATGACTGGTGAAAATATGGAAAACACGACATGCGTGTCACGTAAGAACATGACTACATGCCACGCTCAAAATGCGCTTGTGCACGTTTTGCAAAGGTTCACATATATCAAATCTTTTATAACGTGATGTGAATGAATGACGAAGATATATCAGTAGTACAAACGTGATATACATGAAAAGCGTGTCACGCAGCAAATTACTACATGCTACGTTCATAGCTCACTCGCAGGCGTTTCACTGTTTTCACATAGACCAACTTTGATATTACGTGATGTGAATATATTACGAAGGTAAATGACACCTCCAAACATGATAATCAGGATATGGAAGTCATGTACGGCATAATTTACGTCCGACTCTTAACGTTGTGCAAATTTTATTGTGACAATTCAAACATTCTGATTCGTGCCTCGAATATCATCAATTCGCACTGTATGTGGGACCTATCTTTTGTTTCCCTTCTTTTCTGCCCTGTACCCGTTTTACCGTATATTATGGCCCGGCCAAACAGTTGGTTTTATATGAAGTCACGGACCAGAGTGGAAATTGCAGCCTATTTCTGCCATTATTGCGGCAATGATGGGTAATCTCCATGTATTAGGCACTAGATACCAGACAAGATTTTAAGAGTATTCTTTTGCATTAATGCTGAGTTGACAGCACGTGTTGCATTATCTGACACTTTCGTCTTAAGCAAGACAAAAGTTCGCCACGCTAAAGCAGCAGTTAAGATGCTCGGCTGCTGACCGGAAGGTCATGGGTTTATCCCTGCAGCGGTGGTTCCATTTGGAAGGAGGCGATATTGGAAAGGCCCGTGTGCGGTGGGATGTCAGTGCACATTAAATATATCCAGATGATAAATATTGCCTCGGTCCCACACTATGACGTTTCCCATATTAGTATCTTGGTTTTGGGGTGTAAAACCCCAGGTACACTTATAGCCAATGCAAAACGTTTGGTAAGCCTCCATGTCTTGGCTTCCAACACAGTCATACTTAAATTTTGTATTTAGATAAATGTTTTATCTCCTTACCGAAACAAGAAATACTTGCAAAGATGCATCATTACCACATTCACAATTAAGGTTTTGTTTATGTTTTGTTGAAGCTAGGCCAGAAGGCCAGAATATTTCTTCCAGCCTAAACTTTCTAAGAACCTTGCACTTATGATGTAAGTGGCTTTTCCAAGTATATCAGACGGGGCAGCTTTGAGAACGCATCTATGCATTCGCGCATTCCGAGAGAAAATGTGGTCGCCCAGGGGAATGTTTGTATACCGTATTGCCAGCACAAGGTGCTGACACACTGTTTTTTCAGTTCATTATGTTGGACGAGATATACCCCTTACATTTTGTTTATTACTTATCACTTGATTGTTCACTGCGCTTTGCATACTATTCCTCATTCGCAACTCACAGTAGATCACTCGTAAGCTAATATGCAAACTGTTCGATATGCTTCTCGTCCCTTCGTCATCGTTCTGTTCTCACGCAATGACTATCATGTCATACCAACTAGCCCAAACTTTCACACTCTTTAATTAAACAAGCTCATCTGCTGTCTCGAGTACGTTGATAAACAAAGCATTATTTTTCTTTATATCTTCCCTGGCGCAGTTACATAAAAAAGTCATTACTTGCAAGAGCCTATCACAAGTTTAGAATGATGCGGGTTTAGAATGATTTTACCAAGGAGATTTTAGCGAAAAAAACCCCTACATCACAACTTGGAGGAAACACATGCAGGGTCACTTTAGTTAATTTAATTTTGCAATTGTTAATTTTTGTAACATCACCTAATGCAGGTAATGAAATAAAACTGAGCTAATTTTTCTTTTCTATTCAAATATTGATTTCTTATTCATGTTCATGTGGACTAACCAATATTTTGAACGTTTTATTTAAAGTTTGAAAACAAATTTTTGTTTATACCGGAATAGAAATTTGAAGGTTGAAAAGGATAATGATCTCCGATTTCATCGTTGGTACACGTTGATCATGGTTATCATATATTGTAATAGGACTTTGAAAAAAAATCATGTACTTAGCTTCGAGTTCAACGTGTTGTATTTCATTTCAGTTTGGTTTTGCCTTGAAGACCGATTATTCATTACCGGTTTGCGAACTAGCTTGTCATTCTTACCCAGCTGATGAGCCACTGAAGTACGGTAAGTAATTGATTAAGTATCAACACTCAAGAAAGAGAGAAAGCCACACGACAATATTATACTTTGATGTCTAAGAGCATAAATTTTTACCACTAGCCAGCATCAAAGTGTGAATATTTACAATATTTATTTCCGTATGAACCCTTTCAGCCTGCTTCCCCGCAAGTGCATTCAAGAGGCCCTCATCACGTACCCTAGTAAGTCTTCTATGTCTCAGTAACTACCCAAATGTGGCTATGTTCGAAGGTATGGCATTTTTCGTTTTGTGTGAGGCCATAGCTAGACATTGCATTGAAATGCTGTTCTTTTTTTCGTCGCAGTTCAAAATTGCGACATTTTAATGCATCACATCTTTGCCTCTTTCAAACAATTTCGCCATCCACCCGGCAAACTGGCAAGCAAATACCCTGCTGGTTCTTCCGACAGAGTGCTTACAACTACCACGGTTCTGTATCGTTTGCGCAAATGCATTTGAAGCGCTCAGTCAATCCGAAGAAACGATGGTCAACGTTCCGTACCATTTGTCATAAATTAAGCAATCGCATATGTCCTAATGGAGTTGTGACAAGTTGGCTCGCGTACAGGTCTCAGTTTTCAGGAAAACATTCGCAAAGTTTTGTGTTTACCGCAGAAACATTTTGATCGAGGCAAACACTTGATTGTTCAATGCAGAATATGCCCTATGTATTGCGTCACCATCGCGAAACAGCGCGAAAAACGAGGATACCGAAAGTAACATACAGGGCTCTATCCCACACACTTTTTAAAGTATTGCATCACATATACGCCGTCATTTTCTTTCACTCTTCATGACATAAATTCTGTCTTCATTTTAAGCAACAAGGCTTGATTTTAAGACTATGCTATAAGGACGGCAATGGATCATACACAGGATATATAACGAACACAAAAAGCAATGCTCATATCGCAATACCAGGTACACAATATTATTTGATTCAAAGTTACCTACAGTTGAACTGATAAACTTTAAGCGCCATTTATCTTCTCAATCCATTAAATGCCGTACGTAAAAGTTGTGCGAATGAGTTCAAACAATCTTCAGTTTTTGTGCCCATAAAGAGACAAGCATATATAAAGCAGAGCTACCAAGTACCGACAGAGCTTGTTACATGGGAAAAGTATGATATCATGCAACGTCACTTCAGCCACCACCACCTTTGCCTGGTCATATAATCCTGTGAGCCGAATGACATATCGTTATCTAGTAGATGTCTGTTTTCTTGCTTCTATCTTTCCCAAGTGATGATGTGCAATTGTATGGTCAAATGCCCACGTTTTAGTCTTGTTTACGTAGAAACGTTGAAGCTTCAAAGCACCATTTCTTCAAACAACTCCTTAGCTTTCACGGCGGCTACCATGACTTACAAGAACAGCGTAACTTGTCTTTTGCGCTGCCGGTAGACTGAAAATTTTGGTCATTTAGAATAATTTACTTGTGTCATGAGGTGCATGGACAGAGAAACCTCAAATGCACGAAATGCTTTGTCCATTTAGGCGTTGCAAAGGACAGCCGCTTAGCAGCTGTAGTGCGAGTATTTTTATTGAAAAAGGAAAAAAAACGTATTTGCGGACCACATAAACAAAATAAATTATTGTGGAGTGCAATACGCTGATATTTCAACACTTGATTGCCCTTTATTAGAGTACGTTAACACATGCTAGATACAAACTTCGAAGAAACAGAGTGTGTGGGGCATGTGCAGATGGTGAGAAGAAAATCAAGGTACAAAAAGAGGAAGACGACACATGGCATGACGTGCAACCACGATACATGAAGACGTAAAAAACTAAGTAGAAGGTAAAGAAGAGAAGGTGACGTGGGTATAGGACTCGTGGGTGTTCGAACACAAGCACTTGAGTGGGCGATGAGCAACGTCGGCTTGTGTTCCAGGTGTTCCGGCTCTATCTATTTTACGGCATCTCACCGTCTTTGGGCTCTGGCTTCTCAAAGAAATGTCTCAAAATGCAATGGCAGTTTACTATGACGCTATATAACATATCTTAACGGTACTGCTAGCCCGACAGGACATTTGTAAAAGGCATAAAATTCATATACAGAGTCTAGAGGAAAACCTCCCGAGGGCCCATGCATTTAAACCTCTGACCACTCGGGTGCCGCCAATTTTCGATGGAGGGGGAAATGTTGTAAGCCCATGTGCTCAGATTACGGTGCACACAAAAGAACCCCAGGTGGTCCAAATTTCCGGGGCACTCCACTACGGCGGCGTCTCTCATAATCATATGGTGGTTTCTGGACATAGACCACACGTATATATCTAATAGATGCCGCCATGATGAAACGATACTCAACTTTCGGGTTTTGTACACGCTCGCAATCCCACTGCATGCTGCATCAACCCCTGGCTTTTTTTTTTGTTTCGTCAGATTTTTGCCTCGTGAGAACAAAAAAAAATTAAGTGACCCGAAAGCTTCACCTTTAGGGGTCGAACGCAAAAGCAACATTCTGTTCCTAGTGCCTACTATAACACTTAGGCCCTTAAAATTTTTCGATTTTGCTATGCACCTACTACGTGTCCTTGAGGAATTAGGCGCCATAGTGTGTGTGCCTTTTGTAGGGGTATAGTGGCTTTCAACCACGTTGCCATTATGATAAACAAATATTCTAACACCCGTTGGCAATGGAGGCTTGTACCACGCAATATTACTGCAATATGTGACGTGGCATTGTGAAACGTGTATACACGACGCGTGTGTTTGTGAAGAATGTAAGCTACTATCACTGCGTTTCCAAGCAGAGGAAGTTCTGTTCACTGTTTTCAGAAGCAGAGACGTAGTCGTGTGGTAGGACATCCGATCGCCGCGCAAACAACCCGGGTTCAATATTTACTTGGACCCAAACAACCCTGGTGCAGTACCCCACTGCTCCAGGATTTCTAATGATTTATTTATATCGTTTGCATCGTTCTTGTTTTTTCGGTCAAAAATAAGACGATTTTTCGCTCCCAACCAACGGCGCCGATGCCAACGCTGACACCGACGCCGACGCCCGAATTTCTGCGAAATGAGCTTTTTACCGCTATCGCGTTAAAACACTGTGAGTTAAGCGTAAACAAGCCGTCGCAATTGAGCACGCACGTATCACAGTCGGTGCGCACGTATCACAGTCGGTTTACTGGCGGTGCCCTCCAGTAAACAAGTCTGCAAGCGCTCCTTTCCGCCTGCAGGAAATTGCGTAAATTGGCAATGTGTCCTTCTCAAAAGTAGTTAATAGAAACATCAATCACTTTCAGTTTGTTTGTAACACGTGAGCACACTTGTTTATGATTTATGCTGTGAGAAGCTGGGTGTTTTAAATTGATATATTTATCGCTTCCTTGAAGTATTGCAATGGCAACAATGACAACGTTCGAAGATGTCAGCGCTTTAGTGCTTATAATTTTTCCTGCCCAACTTTTCCTTTGGAGTCTGCATATTGATTCTGTGCTAAAGAGCAATTTTGAGATGAGGTATCCAGTGCTACCGTGGCACTCTGGCAGAATATTCGAGTACCACGCAGAGGGCCTGAATTCTCATTCTGTCAAAACAGGAAATTCCTTTGACCATTTCTTTTCATTTCACCTGAGGTTGTTTGCGAACATGGGCTGCCGGGTGATCGGTAGCGAACTACTACGATGCGCGCTTTTTAGGATCGCATAACAGCTTTCACTACAACGTATCATCATAATCATCATCACCAACTTGACTACGGTTCCTGCAAGACGAATGCCTCCCCCATGTTCCGCTAGTCAACTCGGTCCTGTGCTTGCTGCCAGCTCCTAGCCGCAAACTTCTAATTTCATCTGCCCACTCAACTTCCTTCTCCCCTTCACCCGCTTGCCTTCTCTCAGAATCCAGTGTGTGATCCTCATAGACTAGCGGTGAACTTGCCTTCGCGCCTGGAGGATTAAAAAGACGGTTCAACTTAAGTTGGTGATGACGCAGCGAGCAATGGAAAAGTAAATGATAGGTGTAACCATAAGGGCCAAGAAGATATCAGAGTAAAGCAGAGATTAAACAGGTGTTATGGACATCATAGCAGAAACTAAAAAAAAGAAATGGTCATGGACAGAACACGTAGCGCGAAGGAAATATAAGTGCATTGTATGTAAAGGCTCACACACGATTACTAGTTAAAAGGTAATAATAAGTGACGGCGGCGGTGGTGGCAACGGCAACAAACCAGCCACGTCTACCGACGGTGTCTGTTGCCTAGGTTGACGCCATTGTTAGTGAAAAACAGGGTTAAGGGCGTAGAACTTTACCTGCTCGTAGAGGTGCTCTTGTCTCGCTGATGACAGTCGGTAAACGTAGCTGACTGACGCTCCTAGTATTGTTTCGCTCGTTTCAATTATTTCTTGCTTCCCGCGACAGTGGTTACAAATAGCGGCGCTGATGGTAGACAACGAGCCTATACTGCCACTGCTGTTGTGTTTTGATAGCATTTTTTGCTGTAAAAAAATGAAAAAAAAAACTGTGAGGAACGCCTCTTGTCAGCGCTGGACGCTCAGCTCACTTTTTTTTTCTCTATGAACATTCTAAGCCACGTGCAGCGCTCTCTCATCTGTTTTTAGTTCTCTCCTTCATTCTTGCCACTTTGTGTGCTGTGTGCTACTCTGTGCAATTACCCTGCTTTTCTGTCTCTTGTTGGCAGAGTAAATGAGGCGTTGTTAACTGAAAAGTGTTATCCATCACGCACAACCCGACTCTGTATCATCCCAAAACCAGTACCAAGCATGCAATTTTAGAACTGGTCGTATTTTGATGCAATAAAAGAAACATCGACATTTTCTTGAACATTCTTCATAGTGAAATATCAATCCAACTGATATTCACTGTTTGAAAATTTTGTTGAAGCGCAATGAAAAGACACGGACAGAAGAGGCTGACAAGCACAAAACTTACCTAATGGTAAAATATCCAACTGATATTCACTGTTTGAAAATTTTGTTGAAAAGCGCAGAAAAGACATGGACACCTGTCCGTATCTTTTCAGTGCGCTCCAACCAAGTTTTCAAACACGAACGTAATCCAACTGACCCAATTCGTAATTTCGCTGATATTCTCTGAAGAACAATGGCGAAACATTCAAACCCAAAAGTTTTTAAAGGTGGAGTTGCATTTGATGGAGGTAATGTGCAATCCGTGGGTTGAAAACAAGAAGCCTGTTAACAACAAGCAGAAGAATTACATCGAAAGCTGAAAAAGCATTCCTTCCTGCGTAAGTTTTTGACTCTTGTTGGAGCTGATAGGTACACGGCATATACGGCACCATTGTTAATTCATTGTTTTCTTCTTTATTGATTGGCGCCTTTCTTGTATGATCTACAACGACAACTGTAAATCTTAGCAAACATACCACCTTGCAAAAGAATTATCTTTCTCCCTCGGTTAAGGGACGTACCCGCTGCCCATGTTTGACGCCTCATGTGTACTTTTTTATGTTGCTTAGGAGAACGAAGAATTATGGCTGAGCCTTTATCTAACTCGGTTGGAAGTATTTGACGGCCCCCTCGTAGTGCGATTAGCATTGTGTGACGCCTAGTTATGTCACACAATGCGATGCGCTACTCTTCTACGATGCTCTTTACAATCTATTAAGATACTATTTTGCATATGTAACACATCTCCTTGGCCAACATAGCATCTGTATGAGATGTTTCAAAGCGAAATCTGTTATCAGATCACAACAGTGGCGGCAGTGCGGTAATTGTCCGCCGCCACCGCGTACGCCAGCGGACTTCACCAGGGCCACTTTCAGTGGGACCTCGGCCGAAAGCACAGAGTGGCTGCTTATAGTGGCTAGAAGGGATCTGGGTAGCAGCTAAAGATAACAGCCACCACCGGTAGTTTCTGTCGGGTAGGTTGACGCCATCACCTCAAATTGAATACCAGGCTAATTGCACGGAACCTTACCCGTTGTGAGAGGGATGGTGCTACGTGGTCGATGATGAAAGTCAGCAGAGTAGCCGCTGTTTTTTAAATTTTTCTCTCATTTCATTTTATTTTTATTTTACACAGCAGTGCTTGCCGACACCGGTGGTGGTGGACAACTATTCCACTGCCGCAGCTGTTAATCTCTGATGAGACCTTTTGCTGTAAATTATCTCGCCGGTGGTCCCAGTAACTACCAACCTATTCCTTCTCTTCCCTTCAATAGTTGTCGTGTTCTCAAACTTCGGCTGATTCTGCAAGATGTGGAACAGTGCAGCATACGCGATATACGAGAGTGTTTCATTTCATGACGTGAGTGCTTTGTTCTTCAAGTGGTATTAGTGTTTCTGAGTATCTTTAATAATTTAAAGCGGTTCGCATTATAATATATAACCTTCTAATGTTATAATTCTAATGCTATAATGTTATAATTATAATGTTATAACATTCTAATGCAGGTCAACCTCTAGGTTGACCTGCAATATGAAACGGTAAAATTTCTTGTTAGTGTATATTGCAGCCCTTCTTGTGTGCTTTGTGTTTTGGGGCCCGGGCACTTCTCAAGTGGATTGATTTTCACTTTTTGCCTGAGCGTTCCCGCATTATGATTATTCAAATAAATTTCAACTTCAACTTTAACACTTCCAGGGGCACGTGCATCGATTTGTCCTGCACCGGATGGCATAATTGTGTTGGGCAAGACAACAAACACTGAGAGAAATAATGGAAGAAAGAGGTTGCTTCTTGAGGAGAGATTTCAACCTGCGTACCCACAGATTGAAGGCTAGGGCCTTAGTGACTCGCTATTCAAGCCCACTAGCGCGCTTTTCCGTATCTCAAAGCTGTAGATCTCTTCGCGTGAAGAACTTCCATTCTGCTACTTGACATAGCCACATAAGTGCACCAACTGAAAGTTCATTCAACTTTCATAATTACTGTCTAAAATGACATCTTTAAGTCTCTTGTGAGGTATTTTGCTTCGGGAGAAGTCATAGGAAAGATATCGACGTTTACCTCATTCTTTAAGGGTTTTGGACACGATTCTTAGCCCAATTGAAGCAATCGACCGAAAGATCAGAATATCTACGACAGCAAGCTGCTCTCACCACTATAATTCATTTGTTAGTGTTAATTTGGCTTTTCAACTCAGGTTCTCTCAATGAAATTTTTTTTTTGATTAAACTGAAGCGTTCTGCCTCTGAACTAGGGTTCGGCATCTGAACGGCTAACGGGTCTCAGACTAATAATCACAAAATGATGTACTTCAGAAATGAGGAAATAATCGTTGAAAATACTGGTACCCTAATCATCAAATGATTTAACGAAAAATAAAGACGGTTGTTAAACCGCAGGTGGTACCACGATGTACGCACAGTGTACTAAAGCTTAAAATATTGATGCATTCAGACATTCAGACAACACAGGGCGTGCCTACAGAAACTATGTACTTTTTTTCAAAGATCGAACAGACAAAAATATCGCATAGAAATAAAACAGGCAAGAAAAATGAGTGGATTGCTCACGAGCCATTGAACATTTTCTCTTCAACATGTGGGCAGGAAATGCTCTTTCTGCATCGGGATGTGAAATAGCTTTGTCGGAGAGGAGACACATGATTTCTTGATGCTGTGGACTAGTATGAAAGAGCAATGAAGAGGACTATTCATTGCTGAGTCGAACAATACCAGACTCTATACAGCAACATAGATTTCATTCCTTTTCAGCTGGTTCAGTAATTTCCTGGTTGCGTGTCACCTGCGGGCATCGAGGAAAGGAAATGGACAACCATGAGCGCTGGATAATTTAGATTGTGTAACTGGTGGCATTTCGTGGTATATTTTCACTTCCTGTCATCTTCCTGGGGTTTTCGCAGGATGAGCCCAGCAATAACAACTTTTTTTTTCTTGAGCGATGCGAGGTTTTCTCATTATTACTCTTTGCATTTCGTGGCTACGCTATGCTGAGTGCTTCGGAACTTTTTGCTCGCAGCGCTGGTAATGAACTGTAAAAAGTGAAGAAAAATGAGGCGTGGTAGCGGAAAGTGGTCTCTGTGACGTGTTGTTATTCCATATAATTTATGCCTTTATGCCACAAGAAGGAAGGGTACACAAAGGCAACCATAGAGTATGTACAATGGCCCTTCATGAACAGCTGTATAGTATTCAAAGCCGAGCTTCTTGGTATTGCGTTGTAGTAAATATTGTCCGTGTTGTGTTCCCGCTGTGCCCACGTGTCTTTTGTGCTATTTTTTAAGAAGAGAAGTTAGTTTAAACTGCCAAAAACAGATTTAATGCTTTAAATAAGTAGCCTGCACGTACTAGAAAATAATTCTATTGCGCCTAATGATTCACGTGCGGCATGGAATCCATCACAGAATGAAAAAGGCCGATCGTGCCAAACTTGAACTAATAACCAAAAAATAACTGCCTTCTTTTCCTTGTATTCTTTTGTTTTCTTGTACTGGGCAGACACTCGTCCAGTGAGATTTCCTACTAAAGTAGAGAGAAAGACAGAGATAGAAACAGAGAAAGTTCATGACAGTACAAACTCGCAATTGATTTCACCGGGACGTCCAAGTATCCTGTACGGTCTGAAGTATATCTGATGAACCTATAGGCTTTCTTCTTGGCAAGAAGGTGTACTGTCACAGAGCCATACCGTTCTTGAAACTGCCTGAAAAAATGCCAGGCCTGCGCGGTAGGCACAGCACAGTCACAGTGAAAGCTGGAAAAGCCGCCTTTCAGAGCCTTATCGAAACACTCATTGGGCAACTACTGCAAGCACAGTTGCTTGGTACTCACTAGGGCAATAATAAGCTTCATGGTACTGGGCCAGCATTCGCTATTTTATTTTTTTCATTCTTCTGAGAAGAGTGGTATCTGCTAAACACTTGCAAGGAATTTAGGGCCCATTGTCCATTCAGTGCTGGCGACGATGAGGAACTATGGCTGAAGTGGGTATGCGCCACAGTTATTAGGGGAACAAAAACAAGCTCTTGTGATGGTTTGGAGCATTGAACAGCCCACTCGTTACGCTATTTGCGTTGTGCGACGACTTGTTGTTCTTTCGCTGTTATAAAACGCTTTATAAATTGTTGTAACGTGATTGCGTTCCCGACATCAAGTCTGCCTAAGGCAGGTTTGACAACAAGTCACTAGCACCGGTCTAGCTCAGTGGTAGAATACTGGGCTGGCACCCAGCGGACCCGGCTTCGAGCCCCTTTGTGTCGTCGATGCTAGGTCATGCCTGCCTCGAGGCAAGTTTGACAACAAGTTACAATCACCAGCGTGACTCAGTGCTAAAATATTGGGCTGGAACCCAGTGGACCCGGGTTCAAGCCCCACTTTGTCATTCGTGCAAGGTTTTTTTCATATTTTCACGTGCTGTGGTTACGGACACTAGCGGTGGCGGCGGCGGATAACAACAAGTGCGCGTGACCCAAAAAGTGATCTCATGACAGCTTTCGCTGTAAAAAAAAAGAAACACCGAGATTGCCATGTAGTGGAAGGAGCATCCTCAAGGCATGTAATGTGCTGTGGCAGATGCGTAGAATAGCGCCGGGCAGAAAAACGAAAACATGTGCGTTACATAGCGAGCGGTTGTTTTGATCGCCCACACAATAAAGAGTTTTCAGAAATACTATGTTCATCATCAGAAGCAAAAGTATTAAAACAACGAGTCTTCGTAGATTCGCGTGTTTGCTTACAGACGCGTAGTCAGCCCTTGGCTGATTAGATAAAGAAAAAATGAAAAGAAAGATTCGAGGAAGCACTCTCTCACTTCCGCACAATTCATGGCCGATCCCCCATGGTGGGTGGGGCCCCTCCTCCAGGAAGGAACCAACCAACCAATACAAGTATACTTGCAGTCGGAGTTCTACGATAGTTTGAAGTGGCCAGTTGTATGGGCATACGTTCGTTTCTTTGGTGGCATACTTGAGTCATCGAAAAAGAACCGAAGCAACGCTGGCAATTGAGACGGCGAGGCTGAAGCGTATGCAATGTTTGTATGAAAGAAAGGACAACCTTTTTCTGTCTAAAGTACTTATCCTACGTCATGCGAAGAGGTGATGCCTAAAAGAAGGCCAATATAAAGTTTTGCGTACCATACCATACGTCGCAATACTTCACGATCGTTCATTCAACCTACCTATACCTATGATCTACTTACTGGATAGAAAGATAAACTGACCAAACATTTTTTTGATGTTGAAATTGACATGTTTGTTTCGCAACAAGAACAGTAATGTTCAGTGTTACGTCGAAGAATTCTCTTTCAGAGACATGAAAAGTTTCTATGCTGGGAATCATTCTCTGCAAACGTTGGCGTCATTCCTAGCTAATTTCCCTACACAACAGTGCTACTTTGCAACACTATCCACGCACACACATACTATAGTTACACAAGTATGACGTACTTGTGACTTTTGAAATTACGATTAGCCCCTCCACTGCCGCATAACAAAACCTTGACTTTATTCATTCATATACTGCTAGTACACTGCACACTTTGGGCTTCAATTCTAGCATAAATAGTGAACTAGAATTCGCTTCGTGTCAATTTGAGAAACAAATATCATGTTTTATGCTGGCGAGGTGCATGTGCTAGAACCGATTACAATAGATGAAGGCGCACTATGACTGCTAACTTTTGGTCGTCATAGGAGAATTTATTCACTCCTAAAAGTCCTTGCAATATCGTGAAGATTCCCTGTGTGCCTTTGGCTCAGAATGACTTGAGAAAATTCCCCGAAAAGAAGACTGATTCCCTGCACGGATCACTGAACAAGAACACCTTTCAAGGAGGGCAGGTAAAAGTGGTGAGAACAGCTTCAGTAGCAGTGAACCCCTAGTACACAGGTTAGCACAGTAGACGTACGGCTAAGGACAACCAAAATAAATGGAATTTCACAATATGCATTAAGACAAACAAAATGAAATATTACAATGCAGACATAAAAACATAGTCGCCAGATCACACCATTATATAAACACTAATCGCCATTGCTTTGGTAAAATGATAGATTTGTCAATATCGTGTTTCCGATTGTTGCGGTTAAGAAGTGTAGGTAGCTTCCCGGGATAGATCGCACACACGAAGTGCTTGGGAAAGCCAGTGGGGCCTGCAAAGGTGAACGTTGGCTGGAATTCAATCCTAAACCTTTCTGGTCCTTTGCAAACGCCCTCACACTAAGTCTTTTCGGGGCCATCTTGCACCACAAAGGTTGTGGAAATGTATGTCTTCAACATTTCATTTCCGTATTTCGTTCAACATTTTGATACGTGCCACCCTTCAGGTTGACGTACATCAAGCCGAGCTATTCTGGCAATCATATCTTTACTTTTCAGTAAACCGAACCTATATAAACGACTTACTTTGTATTCATATATTATTGAAACCTGAATAACGCCGTGTTTTTGAAACAATTCTGCTGTGTGGCTGTGACATGGTAGTCTACAGGCAAGGTGCAAAGCATTCTTTTGCAAGGTGGTATGTTTGCTAAGATTTACAGTTGTCGTTGTAGACCACAGAAGAAAGGCGCCAATCAATAAAGAAGAAAACAATGAATTATTTATGAGCCGCTTTAGAGAAAAAAAGCAGTAGTAGCATTAGTGGCGCATATCTCCGATTATACTTAATAATTTAGTGATATTATGGTTCACGTGATCAACCCATGTCATGTTTTGTGAAAAATACACACCTAAGTATTAAAACCTTTCACAACTCCAATTTCTGTGTTATTTATTGAAATGATGGGAAACTGGACTTGTGAGTGACGGGATTGGAAAAAAAAACAGCGTGTGTTTTATTTGGGTTCAGTTTTAGGCAGGACAGGCAATAACTGCGAGAACATTTTTAATAGCCCTGACCCTGATAACACTGATATGAGCTTACCTCATTTTCGAGACTTACTCTATAGCTTCTGCAACTACATCGGGAGTCTTGCTTCAAATACATGAGCCTAAACACATAATAAACATGAAGAGCTCAAGGTCATTCAGCTGACGTACCGTTGTCTGCCAGTAGTGGAAGCTTGTGGCGTTGCGCCAAGTTTAATGACACAGCTGTTGGTAAATACAAAACTCAGTTATTTGTTTTTTTTTTGCTCAAATGCAAATGCACACTTTCAAATAATTCCTTTCGCTTACCATTCCTGTGTTTTATTTATTTGATTTTTTTATTTGGAACATTACCCGCAGCACCATCTTGGACATTATTGCGGGGGGCACAGTGCCTCAAAGAATGAATCCGCAGTCTTGCGGCCAACTAAATCAGCTGGTAACAAATTCCATTCGACAATAACTTGCGGACAAAAAGAATGCCTAAACAGATCCATTCTGGGGTCGTATGGCCGCACTTTAAATTTGTGGTCATGTTGCACCTGTTCACGTCCGGATTTATTCACTTTCTTAAAAGAGGGTATCAGCAACAAAAAAAATTAACACTCAATGCCCAGAACACGCACAGCACAATTGTTCCACATTGGTGGCTCGTCTGCGTGTGCTCCAAATTTTGCCTTGTTGCTTCCAATGCAAACCATACGCGCTCATATTTACAACAGAGGTACGCGCTAAGAATACACGCAACACACCGCTGCTTATCACAGCAGCTGCTATCCCCAGAATTTCCACTTCAGCGTTCGTCTAAATGGCATGCTCACAATTTTGTTTTTGGAAACAACTACCACTGCCAAACACGTCTCCGCGTTTGTGATAATGCTAGCTTAAAATGGACCACGTATTTGCGTGATTCTCTGGTAAATGGCGTCGAGAGATAATAGCCTCTTGCTTAGAGAGAGAAAATAAAAAAGTTTATTGGTCGTTTTGCGCGCGAAAATCGGTGGGTAGCTGCGTCCGATATGCGCCATGTGATAGCGATTTCAGGAAAGGAAAGTTTTTCTAGAACACAGAGTTATCGGTTAGTGGCAGCACCGTGTTGTTTCGATGAAGCGTAGGAAACTCCCGCTTTTTCGTTCATGGCATTGCATTGTCAGCGCAGCGTAATGGGCACTTTGTCATTTAAAACTACTATGTATGTACTCTAGAAACAGAGGAACACTATGCGTATAGCTTACGTAGTGATTTAATTATAAATTATGCTTAATATTTCTTTTTGATCGGTAATGCCAACAAGTATGAGCGCAGCGAGCACATCAGGATGGGTGGTCTTTGAGCACGGACTTGGGCTTTCGCTGGGTGGCTGAATCGTTCAATAGACACCAACAGACAGACCAAAACCTTTGCGTTCAAGAATTCCAACTTAGACTATCGGCTCTACTAAATAGTGAGGTTTTACTTGGCAATACAAGCGCACGAAGGTAGCTACCACCAGCTGTGCTTCGTTTACGTGCATGGACATCGTGCAGTACTCCGGCCTCTGCTATTCTGCCTCAATCAAACAGCAACAATAAAAGATGGAGACAAAACAATGGCCTTGGCGTGAGCTGCCAAGCACCAGGGCGACTGTTCCACCACAGTGACTAGATAATAAGGCGAATGGCTTCGTGTCATGGTAGCGTCCGTCCATGCCTTCATACCTGCTCTGAAATGGTGCAAGCTGTACCCTCTCCTTTTCACACAATCACGTGATGGCATAGTGGGGCATAACAGCAGTCGCACCGTCAGCACTATGGCCTTTCCATTTTACACTCTCTCGTCAAGCACGTGATTGCCAATAGAATAAAGAAGTATAAAAAACAAACGGAAAGCAAACAAAAAAGAAACTAAAAAGACATTGCTTAGTCATACGAATGGCCATAGGCTTATGTCGAATACACATCGGAATACACAAAGTGTCCAGTGCTGTTCTAGACTGTTATAGTCTAATTCGGTCGAATATTTAAAAACTTGTCGATGACAGGAGAGACACTTGAACACTTCAAGAGCGCAGTGGGAATTATATGGAAGTGGTACTGTCAAATCAATTGCTCTTAGAGTACTGATAGTGTAGTAGTAGTATGAGCTTACTTGATAACCCTTTCCACAATTATATCTGAGTACTTTACACGCATAGCATTCGACAGTGATAACAATGATACTAGGCGCAATAAAAACAATGCATCTTCAAAGGCGACATTTTTCTACGAACACAAATTTCTAACGTTCTTTCTCTTTATGACCTGCACAAGAAATAGGCATCTTGCTGAAAAGGTATTTAGAACTGTGTGTGCACTGATTCACCAATACTCACGGATTTTCGCCATTACGTCGGGATCAGCAGAAACAGAAGCTTCATTCAGAACGGCATGCCACTCAATGAAAACGTAGTTGTGCTCTCGTGAGTAATAAACTGGCACCAGCTGCAAGGTAATTTTGCCATGATCCAGTTTTCTGCCACTTCCTTATGACAATAAACAAAATGGTTCATCGAATCATTCGGCGATATTCGACAGTAGGGACGGTCATCACAAATTGAAAAAGTAAGGAAACTATTATTCTCTCATTAATAGATACGAGCAGTATCCTAAAAAAACAAATTAACACTGCACATCAAAAGGCTCACATTATTTTAACACTGAAGCACACAAGCACCACCACTGTGGTCATGCGGTGATATAAGTGAGCGGGTTGCATTTAAAAAAAAGGAATAATTATTTTTTTTCAAGGAACCGGCATTACCCGTGATACTGCATTTTTGTGTTCAACTTATTGCGTGAGCGCACTCTTTTTATCACGCAAAAATAAATAGTTCAAGTGATCCAAAACACGTTGCACAGATGTGGTTCAGTGGCCCTCCTTTGATATATGTCACCATCACGTTACTTTGTGTTTGAAGAAAAAAAGGTGAAAATTTCACAACATATTGAAGTATGATAGCTGCGGATGTCGCAGCGCTGTTCTTTTCTTATTTCTCTCGATGTTGTTTAGTTCTTCTTGTTTTTGAGCTTACTCGTACAAAGAACATTGACCCTGCGGTGACATCTCTTGCAGAACATGTAAAGAAATATCAATAATTATCGAACACTTCACCACCCCGCATTGTAGATTTAGTCTTTTTATCAAGACATTGTTTTATTGCGATGTCAACCAAGACTCCAGAGACGTAATTCCGTCACAGATTTGACGTCAAAAAGTACACACGTTCAGAAATTCGAACTTCCGCCAATAGGAGTCGAACTCATAACCACTCGATCAGCGACAACTGATGCCGGGCACGGTAATCACAGCGCGAGCGTCTTTTTTTCTTCATTATTGGTCTACTAACATCACATGTGCATCAAGAATAGCCAACATTTACGAAATACACAAAAGCAAAAATGTTAAGATATCAAACTGTTGATAAAGCTTCAATACTTCTAACGTATGTCAGAGATTTAACGTTGCCTGTCGGTTGGGAACAAAGTCTTGTTGTTTCAGCACTCCATGTACTGTAGAGTGCTGTGCAGATGTTAAAAAGGCACCTTTTATATCAATTATAGTCCTATCACAGTGATTTTAGCAACGTGCAGTATTGCATCATCACCATGACAACCACGATTAGTTCCTTCAATACATCGTTTCTACGCGTTTGTCCTATTCAGCGCGTTTTCATTCAGAGAAGTGCAATTCAGTCAACGCCTTAACAAATCTCCAAGTGGCGGCGTTACCCAAAGCGTGCGCGTGGCTCATAGCATCCATTCATACGAAAATGACTATTCAATCCACCCCGTTCGCGTGTATGTAACTCCACATTCCAGGCTTACACGCTGTTCACCAGGGACGACAGAACGCGCGCTTTGTTGCAGCAACTACAACATCTAACCAGGTATTGCTAATCATAACTCAGAGATGCGATGAATAGGTGACCTTAGCCCTAGCTTGTCATACAATCCGTCACGCTCTTCTGTCTTTCACGCCGCTTTTCTTGGTTCTATTATCACGTTCAACTGCTACAGCTACCACAGGCATCAGTGACCACTGACATGTTTAATCATGAATCAATAATTTATCATGCAGGCTGGGTGTCGGAACAAAGTTGTGTCACTAAGTGTCACCGTGCATGCATTTACGTTAAACGATGCTTCAGCTGTCAAACACCAGCAGACCCTGCATAAGTTCTCTCATACCAGTGTACTGTGACCTTAAACAACTTCTGTAAGGAGACAATTTACTTTTGTGTAACACCGATTTTTATGAGGGAGGGAACATGGTTTTTCTTATTTACCACTGTGTGCGTTCCCGATTCGATAACGTGGGGACGTACGCATAGGAGAAACGGGGTAAAATTTCTGAAGCGACTTTTTATGTTTAGGTAATTTTTTGTTAGAAGCGTAATAACATGGATGTATTAAAATAACAGTACGGTACTTGTAGACGAAAGGCCATTTATGAAATAGGACATCATTTTTCTTAACAGCACGGTGAACTTATGCAGCGAAATACTCATAAACGCTATATTTTTTCTGCATTTTGCATGAGCTAGACATAATTGATTACCTTTCGTGCATATGCAATCAATGCGGATATGTTTTTTTTTTTCACTTTTATGGGCTTGCTAAAGCTTAGAGCAATTTTTCTAACGTGTCTACTACTCTCACTTTTTCTCGCTGTAAAGGATAAGCGAGCCGAGCCCGAACACATTCAATTTAACTTAGGCCATTTGATGTGTCTGGCGAGATGCAATCCATCCTTGCAGTCACCGCACATTCTTAGTAAAGGCAGGCGTCTTAACAAAAACTCCTCCAAGCGCCAGTTGAGAACTCGGACAGGTAACACTATTGATTTAGAGATGAAGAGCGTCTTATTGGAGCACATAACGTCACGCCAATCTCCCTCTTGATGAATTTCAGAGGCCCACTACGGACGGCTGGTTTTTCATTAGGAGTTTCAAACGGGAACTGGTTGCAATGACAGTCTATGAGGGTGCGCATCAGCGTGTGCAACTGTACGTTGCACACGCTGATGAAAGCGGACATTGGAATCCAGTGCCCTTGAAAGGCTGTATTTGGGCTCACACATCGTCTAGAAAAAACGGCTAACGATTGCCCCTGACAAGAAAATAAATACAAGGAAGGCAGGAAGTTTAACCAGACCACAACCAATTTCCCAGCTCGACGCATGAAGAGTTCAACAAAGAGGTAAAAGTTTTGATTAAGTCTTTGATGTCACAGTTAACAAACTTCTATTAAATGAGCCATTAGACAACGTCCAAACTTCTTCATTCACCAAAGGTGAAGTCAGGATGACGAGGCTCCTGAATAGGACACGGTGCAATTATTCAGAATCACGATGTTTCTGAGGGCACGTCAGGCTACCGGTGCTTGGCTTTCCCCGTAGCAGTTTATTGAGTGAAGTATGGGGATCATAAGCGGGCGCAGTTCTCCCCTTCAGGGGGACCGAAGGTTCAGCGCGGTTCCCTCCTCCTCACTAAGGCAATGTATGGAGCAGACACTGCACCCCCACCCCCCGTATTAGCTGACATGAGGTGGTGGTCGACCAGCTCCCCCCCCCTCCCCCACGTGCGCGCACCTATGATGACAATGGCCGTCTCCTGTCAACTGCCTAAAGACGGTGCCACATAGCCGCGCACTTAAAGAGGATGAGCAGTGGAGACCATGCTGCTTAGCACAGATACAGAGAAACTACTCTGGGCAATACAAACAACTGAAGATTCTTCCAAGGCTCAAGGGCTCCTGACTGACTCCAAAGCTTTGGATCCGCAGTAAAGCGGCCGCTGAATTCTGACAATAACCTTTATCATCCTCCGCTTCCTATATTCGTGCCCTAGCGGTCACAGTTACATTTATGTTCATTTCCTCGCACTCTAGTTGCGTTGAGGCCTCCCATGGCGCTCTTCAATAACTACATGTACTTTTATAATCTCTTATAAACGTAATCAATGCGATGTTAACGAAAATTCACATTTAATGCATCACTTGTATAACCGCATCTGCCCCGCGGTTCAAGACATAATCTCTTGACTCAGAAACATGACTCATGTGGTGTTTAGAACTCTTGTTTTAAATACGAATGTTATGAAGCCAGTCAACTTAGCAATATGCCCTTCTGAAAACGAAGTAGAACTTTATTCACACTTTTTTGAAACCCGGGTGCCTCTAGGCACTATACTGTTCAGTGAAAATTTTATACTTCAATTTCACTTCTAGTTTCACCTATGGGGGCAAGAATTATCTCATAACTTCTTTCACGAGCACTTCAACTCGGACGCTGAATACAATACAGTGTACTACGTTCTACAATCGAAGTGGAAAGCGCGATGTCAAATATTCCTAATCAAAACAACGCGTTAATAAAATACACAAACTTCAAATCTTAAAAGTGAAAAAATTCAAGAAACACGAAGCTAAAAATTTTTATTCAGTCGCGGCGTAGCGATGCATCCCGGGAAGCATGAACTTCCTACGCAACCAGAATATGCGAAGCTTCAAGCATTTTTTGTAATAATGGATATGCTTTATTTTTGAGAAAAAGCCTCTAATGGACTTGCCTGCAAAGGCAACATGTATGGGCTTGTTAGAATGACATCTACTTTGTCCACTACACTGATAATCACTAATTTAGAGAGGTAAAGACATGGACATGGTGCGGCGGCAAGGCTAGATGAAGGTGCCGTGTGGGTCATCTACAGAAGAGCGGGATAAGCAATCTATATCCATATGGAGACGTTCACACTTGTAACCAGCAGACTAGTAATACTTCGCTAGACGTAACGCCTAACGGCGAAGTCATCCAGTGGGGTCCTCCACTGAAGACAGCCAACACAGCGCGTGATGATCTCTGACGCCACAGAAAGGGCAGTCATACAAGTAAGGACCAAATAGCGAAATCGCCCAGATAAGAGCAAGATATTGCCACTCTGTTACAGAGTAATTGTGTTCAGACTTCGAAAGAAGACGACTTGCATACCCAATTACACGATCATGGCCCGGTTACACCAATGCTAAAACTGCACCAATGCTAGTTTCGTCGATATAAATGTGCAAGTAAAGATGTTGTCGTCAGAGTGGTGATTAGCTGTGGTAAACAGCTTGACAAGGACCCCAACGAAATGGGACGTGTTGTTTCAGTAAGTGGCTGAAACAGTCAGTAAGTGGCCGTGCGAATGACGCAAAGTTTTTCACGAACCGCGGCGAGTACGAGTACAGGCACACGGAACTGCGAAAACCATGGACAGAGCACGAGACAGAGAAGTTCATTAGAACGCGTACTTTCGCCGGGTCTGGTCGTACACCAGTAGCATAAACGAGGTGGCCCAACACATTAATTTGACGAAGACCGAAGTGGCACTTCGAGCAAGTTAGCTGCAGGCCAGCCCATCTAAATATAGATAGAATGTTTGATAGGCGTTCAGGGTATATGACCACGTCGTCCAAGTAATATAAACATGCCTGCCGACCATCTAAATTATTCAAGCAACGTGTCTATCACTTTCTCGAAGCTCGGCGGAGCATCACGTGTAATAAAGCGCGTGACCTTGAATTGGTAAACGCCGTCAGGGGTAACCTAGGTGGTCCTTTCTCAATTCATGTCATCTACAGCAATTACCCAGTGTATCGTTTAGCTCAGAGACAAGACGACGATGAACACTTGGCTGGGCCTCGCCATGAAGAAAGACCCCTGGCCGTTTATTTGCTGGGCTTAAGTAGCCGCGCTCACAGCGGGGAAGGGGGAAAGAAAGAAAAGGAAGGAACGTAAAGCGCACGAAACGGTGGAGAGGAGGAGGAGACGATATCGCCTAGGGCGAATGCTGATAGCAGATAGTCCGGTCTGTTACATCTTCTCTTCACACATTTTTAAAACACTGATTTCTTTTGCACTCATTTACTTGATGGAAGGATGGCCCGTAGTGAAGGCGCTTCGGTTCGCTGCGCTGGCGTCCTGACCTGCGCAGGCCAGCCAGTGGGCTTCCTGGAGTGTCTGGAGAAATGGTGGCGCTATAATCTTCTTCTGGCTGAGCTGGTTGCACCTGGTGACACCCCAGTGGGTTGTCCGGCGTGATGTTGCCGCGGTGTCCATCACTGAACTTCGTCGGGGGCCTCGCGTCGGGGTTCGGATTACCCTCGGGACTGACCTTGTCGTTGAAGTTTTCGTCCGTTCGCAGCAAGTGCTGTCGGTTCCGTCTCAGGAGCCCATGGTCTTCCGTTCTTACCACGTATGATCGTGGTGCAGTCTCTCGTACCACTTTCGCTCGGCGTGACCAGCTTCCATGTTTGATCCGGACCACATTTCCGGCTTCCAAGGGTGGTAGTGGCCTGCCTCGGGAAGACTGTCGCTGTTTCCATACGGGTATACCTCCGTCGACGTTGTATTCTGGAAGAGCGAGTGGCGTGCAGGCGACGACCTTGCAGTAGTTCTCCGGGTGAGTGACCGCTGTCAAGGGGAGAAGATCGATAAGCCAACAGACCAAGCCATACATCACCCCGGGACTCGTGGGTTTTCTTTAAAATACGCTTTACGATCTGTACCCCCTTTTCAGCTAAGCCATTTGATCGTGGGAACTCTGGACTTGAGGTGATATGCTCGAAGTCATATCGGCGCACGAAGGACGCGAACTCTCGCGATGCAAATTGAGGCCCGTTGTCGGTGCAAACTTGGTTGGGAATGCCGTATCGCGAGAAGATAGCAGATATCTTGTCGATTACTTCCGCCGCCGTGGTACCTCCGAGTTTCTCGACGTCAGGAAAGTTAGAATGGGCATCAAACACAACTACGTAGTGTTCTCCAGCGATTGTAAATAGGTCTATGCCTACGCGATGCCACGGTCGGTCGGGCGTTGGCTGTAGCAGGAGGGGTCACTCGGTTGACTGTATGCGTACTTTCGACATACACTGCACGTTCGCGCTCGTCGCTCAATGTCACTGCTCAATCCCGGCCAGAAAACCAGTCTACGGGCTCTAGCTTTGCACTTGTTCATACCTATGTGGCCTTCGTGAATTCACTCAAGAATTTCCGCACGCATTGATTTAGGCACCACAACTTTGCAACCCTTTACAACCACTCCATTGACCACGGATAGCTCTTCCGCATACAGTTTCAGTACACCGTCTATTGCCATGCCATCTTCCATTTGTTTCATGGTGCGGCTGAGAAGCGGATCTTCGCGGGTTTCCTTCTGCAGCCGCAACATAGTCGCTTTGCTTATGATGCTGGTGACTACTTGCGTTGTGTGGACGTCCACGTCCTCGACTTGGTCGCCTCCGCCAGTTGGTAGTGCAGCCCGAGACAGCAGGTCTGCGAGTAACAGGTCCCTACCAGGTACAAACTGCAACAAAAAATCATATTTCATAAGACGGATGAAAAACCGCTGTATCCTGGGTGGCATATCTGCAATGTTCTTTTCGGCAATCGCAAGTAATGGCCTGTGATCAGTTTCTATCGTGATGCTTCGTCCATACACGAACTGATGAAATTTTTCACAAGCGAAAACAATTGCCAGTGTTTCCTTTTCTATCTGGGCGTATCGCTCTTCACTCGGCGTCAGTGCTCTTGCGGCGTAGGTCACTGGGCACCAGTCATCCCCGTGTCTTTGCAATAAGGCAGCGCCAATACCTGTTCCTGAGGCGTCCGCAGTTATCTTAGTGTCTCTTTTTTCATCAAAAAGAGCCAGCAATGGAGGATTAGCAAGCGCTGCGCAGATCTGGTCCCATTCGCGCTCATGGGCTGTTGTCCACTCAAACACCGATGCTTCTTTCACGAGGCTACGCAGCAAGGCCGTTTTATCACTCAAAGCTGGCAGGTATTTCCGAAAGTAGTTCACAACCCCGAGTAATCTGCGCACACCCTGTTTATCTTTTGGGGCTGGCATGGCACGGACGCTTTCGATTAGATCGGGGTCCGGACGAATTCCATCTCTTCCTATAACGTCGCCAAGGAATGCAACCTGCGTGGTGCCGAACACGCATTTAGCTGGAATAAATGTCAGCCCTTCCTCTTGCGCCCGCCTTAGTACTGCGATGACGCGTTCGTCGTGTTCTTCCTTTGAGTCGCCCCATATTAAAACGTCTACGTAGACGCGCACTCCCGGCAGCCCTTCGAACATTTCTGTTAGAGTCTTCGGGAGCACCTCGCTGGCTGAGGAAATTCCGAAAGGCAGACGCAAAAAACGGTACCGCCCAAATGGTGTCGCAAAAGTGCATATTCGTGAAGTGGCCTCATCTAAAGGAATCTGGTGAAAGCCAGCATTAGCGTCGAGCCGGGAGAAATATTTTGCTCCTGCCAGCTCACTCTCTATGTCCTCTCTTGAAGGGATAGGATAGTGCTCCCGCTTAATGCTCCTGTTCACTGCTCTAGGGTCCAGGCAAATGCGAAGGGTACCATCCTTCTTGTGCACAACTACCAGGGGGCTCACCCATTCAGTTGGTTCATCCACCTTGACGATGATTGAGGCCTTTTCCATTCGTTGCAGTTCTTGTCGCAGGCGTCCTTTCAACGCTATGGGTACTCTGCGGGCAGGCTGCACGACTGGAACGGCATCCTCTCGTAGCACCATTTTGTAGGGTCGCCTGACGCAGCCGGTGCCGCTGAAGAGGTCAGGAAATGCAAGCTGGAATTTCGTTTGCCCATCGCCTACCTTCACGGCGTCCATCGTCACCGGTACCAGACCAAACTGCTGGCATGTCTTTAAGCCAAGGATGGCTTGGCGCCCCTTTTTCACGATAAAGAACGAGACTGAATGCTGTGCTTCGTTTACCTCGAGATCTTCGGTCGCCACGCCAACGTGTTTGATTGTACTGCCGTTGTAGGCGGAGAGGACAGCGGCGCTCTTTCGCGGAGTGCTTGCGTGGGCGATTCGGTTGAACAGGGTTAGGTGCAGCAAATTTGCCCGAGACCCGGTATCTACCTTGAATTGTATCTCCTGACCGGTTATTTTTCCGCGAACCATCCAATCCGCTCCTATATCTCCGGTGACGCCGCAAATGCTGATGCCCAAGATGTCAAAATTTTCATCGCTTTCTTCGGCTTTGTGAACCTCGCTTATCCTGCGCGCATTGTTGCAGCATGCGGCGAAGTGATTTCGTTTCTTGCATGCATAACTAGTTTTTCCATACGCCGGGCACCGCTCGGGGGCATGTACCTTGTTACAATTTCGACACCGAGTTCCATTCGCAAACTTCGTGTGGTGTGTGCGGCGTGTAATGTCAACGTGCAGGCTTTCATTTGACAATGCTGCGCTCTGAATGGCAGCAATCTCAGCAGCTTTGCAAATTTCTTCTGCTTTCTGCAAGTTTAAGTCTTTGTCGCTCAGCAACTTTTCTCGAAGTTTCGCATTATTTGTCCCAAACACCACTTGATCCCTGATCATGGACTCTTCAAGCGTACCGAAGTTGCACAGCTTTGCTTGCTTTCTTAAGTCCCGTAGGAACCGCTCAAAGGGCTCGGCCTCTTCCTGCTTTCGCAGTCGAAAAATGTGCCTTTCGTAGACTTCATTACCCTGGTCGACACAATATTCTTCAAATTTCCGCACTAACGTGTCATAATCTTCTTTGCTCTCACCTGCCGCAAACGAGAAGTTGTTCTAGACCTCGAGCGCCTCGTCCCCCGCGGTGCTCAGAAGAATCGCTGCTTTTACGGCCGATGGGCGGGGCTTCTCCGGTTCCGTAGCGGTGATGAACAGCTGCAGCTTCTGCTTGACTACCAGCCAGTTTTTCCTGATGTTGCCGGACAGTTGCAGCGGTTCCGCGGGCTTGACGGGGTCCATTTCGAACGTCAGTATCCCACTTCTGACACCATGTATCGTTTAGCTCAGAGACAAGACGACGATGAACACTTGGCTGGGCCTCGCCATAACGAAAGACCCCTGGCCGTTTATTTGCTGGGCTTAAGTAGCCGCGCTCACAGCGGGGAAGGGGGAAAGAAAGAAAAGGAAGGAACGTAAAGCGCACGAAACGGTGGAGAGGAGGAGAAGACGATATCGCCTAGGGCGAATGCTGATAGCAGATAGTCTGGTCTGTTACACCCAACAGCCAGATCGGAGGTAGTGTTATGACCGTCGTCAGTAGGCGCCATGTTGTCGCTGAGAAGCGTAGCCGGGCAGCGTTCCCACGCCTGGAACCCCGGTTCTCTCGGAACCAGCATCCAGAGCTTACGGGGGAGCGGTGCTCTTTCAATCGTCAAACAAGTAGGCGACTGGCCGGCTGCCTATGCCCGCCAGGCATTGTCCCTGTTAGCCGGAGGATGAGACGTCATGTCGCCACGACGCCGTAAGCCGTTTCAGAGAGGACAACAAAGACAGCATCTTCCTTGGAAGAAACCACGGCCGCTGCCACAAATTCCCTGCTAAGTGAGCGAACCGATCGGCGGACCGTTTGATGTATGCTGTCAGGAGCTTGGGACCCCTCGAAGAGCGGCAGACACACGACGAGGAAGAGCCCCGCTGGAGCTACCTTCCAGTGCAGTGATTACGACTCAATATTGGATGTTCACGTGGGCCGTGCAAGCTCGTACCTCTCGCCTATTGTGTGCGTGTGATTGGTGTTTCACTCAAGAAAGAGGAGCCCGACAGGGCTTATAACGACGCCGCTGAGTGCGGGACGTTGCTCTGAACCATGTAACGGTTCAACCACCATGGTCGTGGTTTGTGAAACTCCTAACCTTTCTATGCTGTAAATAAGTGTAAATAGTGCCATAAACCTGTTTGTTTTTCGTATCCCCATATTGTGAGCGTTCATTTCCTCAACCTTAATATTGCCACGTTCCATTTCCCAAGTTTTCGTTATCGTCCCAAAACACCACACGATTCTCAGCGCAAACCGCGCCTGCAGTTTTGCAGAAGCTTCCGGACTGTAGTATATAATTTCGATAAGATCACGCCCACTGTGCGAACGGTGCAGATTGTTCTGGAACCTACGCCACCGCCAGCGATAACGCTAGAACATTCGATGGCAAGAGTATAAATGCCGACGCGCTTCGCTGCTTGCCAGTTGTTGTTGATCGAAGGCCGACGCTCCGTTCGCCACTATCAGTCCGAGACTGCTATCTGTGCAAGACTGCTGCTGTAATTGGACTTTCCGTTTACCGGGCACAGGTTCGCCCAAATAAACAGTTAAATCCCGACACAAAGTCTCCTGTCTTCGGCCACGGCACCACCCCGTGACAATATACACCACGCTACCACAAGAGACCGGGCAGACCCCGGTCCGCAACCACTGGTGATCAGCGGTGGGATACAACTCAGCGCCGGGATCTTCAACAACGGGTGCTCAGCGCTGGGATACGAAGTGGCAACTGGTGAACAGCGCTGAGAGCCGCAACAGTAGAGAGGTGAAAAGAAAATGGTGCCATAGAGACAGTCGAGTGCCTCGTCGATGCGTGCCAGAGGGTAGACGTCTTTCTTGGTAATTTTGTTGATGTGCGGACAATAATTGCAAAAACACCACAAGCCGTGTTTCTTCTTCACTATTCACACAAAGGATGTCCAGGGCCTAGGGGATAGTTCGAGTATGTTATCCGAAAACAATTTTATATCGATAACTTTTTATATCACTTCTCGCTCGGATGCAGACACGTGTTAAGGCTGACGATGAACGGGCGCAGAGTCACCAGTGTTCATTCGGTGATTGACAATGTTCCAAGAGACGATCATGTAAGCTCAAAAGACCACTGTATGAGGTCAATACCTGGCAGAGAGCGTCGGCCTGGTAAAGTGAAACTTCCTATCCAATTATGCTTCAAAAATAGCGTTGTCAGAAGTGGGTAACTGTGTGACCACATCTTGATCAGGAGCATATACTGTGACAACGCTGACGTCCTCCTCTGTGATGGCCGTTAGTTGGACAAGAGACATCTAGTAGGGCAGCACTTAGGGGGTGAAGCGAAAATTAAGGAGCCGAATGAACACACAGAGTTATCAGCTATGAATGCGATGTTATGTGGCACAGTCACATCGTGCTATAGTCGAACGTCAGTTTTGACACAGTGATGTAACACCATTAGGTACAGGAGGGGCTGATGACAAACATGCGTACGTGACGACTCGAGGGGACAGGCGAACAAAAGTGGGCTGTTTCTAGGGCGCGTTGGAAATTCATAGCTTCATATAATATAAAAAAAGCAATCGGGCACAGTTGGCTGGCAGGCTTTTTAGAGTAGTCGGCGAGGAGTAGAAGAGCGAGGCTGACTGTACCGGAGGAACAGTAGATTAAGGCAGTGTGTGTCGTAATGAAATCAAGGCCAAGTATGAGGTCATGAGAACAACAAGCTCGAATGCCAAAATGACCACGGTCTGACGACCGGTAACGTTGATATTATCAGTGCACATTCGAATTACTTCTACGGTACGGTCACCGGGAACAGGTATTGAATGCGTCGTAGATGGCGTCATTATCTTCTGCAAGTGGTGGCGTGTAGGAGCGCTCATAATTGAAATGTGTGTGCCTGCGCCAATGAGGGCAGTCACAGGAACATGGTCGTCTTTTGCTTCAAGCAGGCTGAGGTATTTAGGAAGCATCTGTAGTGGATTTCTGGGCGTCATTGGTATTGCAGGTTCATCTCCGTAAGCTTCAATATCTTGTTTTCCTGGTATGATCGTACAAAGAAGCTCGGTGAGGATAAGCGCCAAGGCCATTGGGGCGAGATAGGCGGAGTTGCGGTGACCTGGCGAAGGGGTATCAGTGGGGAGAGGCTGGTGAGATTAGGACGAGTAGAAAGCGAATGGTGTAACGGCTGAACGACTAAGGGTCACAGCGTGCATGAAAGTATGGGTTGAGAAGGTATGTCGGGGTGGGTTTGACCAACGGTGAGGGCAATACCGATGAACGTGCCCAGGCGCTGTTCGTCGGGTGTTTGCCATTCTGAAGGGTTGCGGGAGGGCATTGCAGGGGGAATCGGCGAGCGTGTCCGAGAAAGTAAGGCCGGTCTTCAGGACAAGTCAAAGGACACGCTGATGGAAAACGAGGTTTGCAAACTCCTGCATCACCACAGCTTGATTGAACGTCACCGACGACTGTTGTAGGTCAGAAGCACGTAGGTCAACAGTCCTAGGTAAACTAGCGGGGCCAAAACGGGTGGCTGAATATGACCTCGACAGGTGGCTTTAATTGCCTGACGAACAATGCCTATGACGTTGTTGCACGGGGCCGGATGGCGGGCGGCTTCACATGATAAGGCTGCGGCCGTGTTGGGCATCCGGGTGAATCACCGAGTAGTACAGCAGCTCTTGGCTTTTTCACACCGCCGGCACTCCTTCATGCTGGTGTCGACGGTAGCAACCTTGCTATAGACGAGAAGATTACAGGCATCTTTTGCTATGCCCTTAAGCACGTGCGCTGCTTTATCAGAGTCACGCATGTGCTCGTCAATCTGGCAGAATAGGGCTACAACGTCATGAATTAATGCAATGTACGATTCGGTAGACGTCTGTGCACGAGTCGCCAGTTGATTCCGCGCAAATCTTTTTGCTGTCCAAAGGTGTTGTCAAAAAGATCGCTAATATTCTCTTTAGAAGAGCCTGAGCTTGTAATTTCAACTTCGCCGTCTCGAACCACACGTGCTGAGGGCCATCGAGGTTGAAAAGCACGTTGGCAAGCATGTGTGTCGGGCCTCACTTATTTGTGGCGCCCATTCATTCGTTACGCATGATCCGTTTGTCGATGTTAACGACATCTTGACAGGAAAATATGCCAGGGTCATGGGCAGGAGGTTGAAGCCGTGGTAGGTACAGGCGGTCAAGACGATGGTAGTTGAACGTGTGATGTGGTCGGACGGGCGAGGATACAGCCGTCGACGAATACAGGAAAGCACCTAGCACCTCCACCCCAAAAATGTTACGTAAAATCGACAAAAAGAGTAGCTATTTAAAAGTTGTATTTTCACTTATGTGTGTAGAAGTGACCAAGATGCAAGATAGCACGCACAGTGAACCAACCAGCGCCGCCTTCTGTGTGCAGAATCTCTCTCTGATCGCTAATGTGTCAGCTATGTAGCAATGTTACACTGTGTACAATGGTTTCAAACAAGACAGACAAACATCCATTTTTGATGGTGCGCGCGGCACAAATGTTTTTCTTTAAAAAAGAGAACAAAAAACTACAAAAATACACCTATACATTGTAAATGAATAGGGCTTTCTTCAATTTTTCCCAATTGTGGGAATAAGAGACATCTAGTTTGTGTCAGAAGAAGTCTGACGTCGATTGTGAGTGCGCTGGTGCAGGAATAAATTTCGGAACGTCAATATTTATGGTTTGTGTGCGTTTCAATAATATCGTGATTATAACGATGATAATCGTTGGAGAGGAAGAATTTTATTCGATATCTGCTATTGTCAGGCCTAACTTAGAATTACACTTACCTCCTTCTGTCAACTTTATTTTTTATCTTCATCATCATCACCATCATCACCATCATAGTCAACATCATCATCAGCCTGTACACGCCCACTGCAGCGCAAATGTCTCTCCCATAGGCTGCCAATCGACTCGGTGTTGTGCTTTCCATGGCCGCGTTATCCCTGCAAACTTTTTAATCTCATCGATACACGCACCTAACTTTCTGTCTGTCTTTTGTACGGTGGCCTTCTCTGAGAATTCATTCAGTTACCCTAAGTACCAGTGGTAATTCTGCCTGCGTGCTACGTGCCCGGCCCATGTCCATTTCTCCTTCTTGGTTTCTACTAAGATATCTTTACCCAAATTTGTTCCCTGACCCACTCTGCCCTGTTTTTGTCTCTTAAGGTTACACCTATCATTTTACTTTTAATTTCTCGCTGCTTTATTCTCGACTAAACCTGAACGCTCTTTGTAAGCCTCCAGGTTTATGCTCTGTGGGTAAGTACCGGAGATGCAGCTGTTATATACCTTCCTTTTGAGGGATAGTGGCCGATTACCATTCATATTTCGAGAACGATAGCCAAATGTGATCCACCTAATTTCTATTCTTATATTTTCACTCTCATGGTTCGGCTCCGCGGTTACTACCGGTCCTAATTAGACATAGTTGTTTTAAACTTATAGGGTGTCTCTACTTATATCGCAAAGTGCTGTTTCCTGTCGCGACTGTCGCACATCGCTTTATTGTTTTGCATAATAATTTTCACACCTGCTTTTCTGATTTTTGTGTCCAGTTCAGTAATCGTGAACTGTAATTTGCTCCCTGAGTTACTCATCAAGGCAATGTCATCAGTGAATCGCAGGTTGCTAAGGTACTCTCCATTCACTCTTATCCCTAAGTCCTCCTACTAGGCCTCTCAAACCTTTTCAAAGCACGAAGTAAATAACATTTGGGAAATATTATCCTTTTGTTTTACACCTTTCTTTATTAGGACTTTTGTTGCTTTTTTTATGGAGAACTATGGTGGCTCTGGATTCAATGTAGTCTTCCTCCAGTATGTTTATGTAAGGTTCTTCGATACCCTGATTTTGCAGTGCCTGCATTCCTGCTTATATCTCGACTGAGTCAAACGCCTTCTCGTAATCTATGAAGGCTATGCATAAGAAATGGTTGTATTCCGCCCAATTCTCTATTACTTGATTGATAGTATGAATATGGTCTATTGTGGAGTAGCTTGTACAAAATCCTGTTTGGTCCTTTGGTTGATTGAACTATAATGTCGCCCTAATTCGATTAGCTATTATTTTTGTAAAGAGTTTGTAGAGAACGTACAGTAAGCTTATTGGCCTTGAAATTTTTCAGTGAAGATGTGGCATTTCAAAGTACTTAAATAAAGGTATCGCAACGAAGTGTCCATACCTTCATAATATAGGGCAGGTTGCTATCGCTTCACCTATCAGATGCACTTCCTCTTCCTGTGTTGCGGATTACTTCTCTGTCTTACTCCTGCCTATTTTATTACATTTTCATTTTGTCCTATAGAGCGATGCTAAAAGTAAAGCCTGAACTTTTCTTCGAAGATGACAGTGTAATTAGTCTTTGTCGCGAAGAAAGGCGCCTGGTTCCTTAGCGATGAATGCTCAATCCATCAGCTGTGCCTAATTATATCGCAGGAGTAATTTGGGCGAGAGAGCAGATCCGTGAAAGCTCAGAGGATGCATGACAAAAGAAATGGGTGGACCGTAATTAAAACCTCACAATGAAAGAAGCACTGACGTTGGCAATAAAGTTTGTACTTTTACTCGAACAAAACAATAGGAATACAGCGAACTTTTTGGTCAGAACTTTATAACGTTAAGAATCGCCAAACATTATCCAGTCAGAACTGATCTGTGATTGCATTATCTAGTCAGAAGTGATCCGTGATATAGACTCTGTGTCGATATGTTTTTAGCTGTGTCGTGCGCCTTTACTTCTTCAAAGGCGCAAACGTTGCGCATTGAGAACCGCACTGGGATCACAATTCAACTAATCATTCAGTAGAGTTCATTGCAAGAACATAACTGCAGATGGTGTTGCAGTAATTACAGAGATAAAGCTGCAAGATATATGGCGGAAATATTACACAATAAAGCACACGTAGAGAAAAAGTGTTGTAAATGAGCTAAAACATGAAAATGGTTCTTCGTGCGAAAAAAATCTCATCATGATATCTAAATCAAAATAAAACACTCAAAAAGCAAGCTCAAGGCACGCATATTGGTAGTAAACAGTTGTTTGACACTGCTCTGCCAAGAGTTCCCCATTTTACTAAAAACGTATACATCACAAGCACTTGAACATTGCAGGAGAGGTCTGTAAACTTTGTGACGCAGTACTTTGTTATAAGCATTTTGATTTACTTGCCTACAAATAGGTAAACTGGGAAAGCGAGATGAATACATTTATACGCCATAAAACCAGAAAATACAATAAGAATATATATCTGTTCACAAAGAAGCTACTTGAGCAATGAAGGTGACTGGCTTTACGCAAGCTTCGTTCACATAAAATTTGTCTTTAAAAGTTTGAAATGATGTAGCACGTTATATTGTTACGATATTAGGAACACTTCATTGATATTTTTCTACAGAAGCGGGCACCGAGACTTTGGGAGTTGATAATGTGTGGCATCCAAAATGGTTGCGATGACAGTAAAATATGTAAAATGTTTAAATAGGAGACCGTGGAACGCAACGTAATAATAGGTACAGCACACAAATTAATGGTAAAAAGGCTGCACATATTTCTCTAAATAGTACTTGCCTTCACGTGTTATGCATCGTTCGCGTTTCCGTAAAAATTATTTTCCGTAAAAGTAAAATTGCTGCTCGCTTTGATCTCCAGTCAAAACACCAGACTCCTGCTCAATGTGAAAAGAAAATTAATTAAAGTAATGTGAAAAGAAAATTAATATTACTTCAAATATTTTCTATAAGCAATGAGAGGTGATGTGGCAAATTTTATCGATTCCGCATGAAACAAAAATTTAGGATTTTGCCTTGGAACTCCTTTACCGTTCCCCGAATTTCTAGCAATTTTTTTCGCAGAGAGCGAGATGGTAACAGTCTGCCGCAACTCTAGTCAAACTTGTACATCTGTCGAGCAATCTTCATAAAGTCAACTGATCAGAGAGTGTTGTATCACAGATTTTGCATACATTTGTCGCTGCTACTACACGGGGCGAAAACTAGACCCTGCGTGCTCAGTCTAGAAGAGTTGCAATAAATAGCATGCGCTTGTGCAGTAGCTGACATTAGGATGCATTCGTCGGTTCGAGTACAAATTGCTCGGTTTCATATCGCAGTGCGAGCATGGCCGGACACCTTTCACGTTGGGACTTTTTGTCCCGATACTCCACTTCTTTTCTCATCTCCCTTTCCCATCCCATCTACAGATGCTTAGGAAGAGTACCTGCTCGACTGCTCTACCTTGGATGCGTGACGCTCCTTGGTGGCGCACGCCCGGGCAGCGGCCATTTCTATTGGCGTCCAAGACTAAGGGCTGCCACTCGGGCGCACAAGAACTGTCTAGTTCAATTAAAATAAAAACGTTTACCACCACCATGGTGGGGTGGTAACAGTACTTGGCATGGAAGCTTCGATCCATGGCGGCGCATTTCAACATCAGCCACGCATTCCGTTGTCTTGCGAATTGCTACAACGATTTCAACTTGATAAAGTCAGCGGAAATGAGTGAGGAAAGCAATAAAACGCGTCCACGCTGAGCAATGCGGGCTTCTTCGTGTATTGGCATATCCGGCATAAAGCTTCCCTGTCTCAGACTGAAACTATGGTTCGATTCGACGCCACTAATACAGTGTATGCAGATTCCTTCATGTAGTATTAGTAAGACGTTACTTAAATATATTTAAATTGTGTAAAAATGCTGCAATATGAACATTGAATTTTTTATCCTTTCAAAGCCTGATCGGTTTTGTACCTCAGCGGTAAGATGAGATGAGATGAACAGCTTTTACACGCATTGTCCTGACGTGCGCGAGAAGTTTCCGGAAGCTTGCCGTAAAGCTAGGCACTAGACCAAGATCATTGCTGGTGAATGGCGTTTGATGTTTCGTGGCGTGTACCGTATGCGAAGTTGTGCTTTCATGGGGAGCCACCGTCGAAGAGCCAACATGCAGTCATGCGTTCAAGGACAATTTTCATTCACGCACAACGCTGATGCTTTGCTCACAACCAACGATGCCGATACCAATATTTCTGCAAAAGAAGCTCCTCAACGCTATCGCGTGATCACGGTAATACTACGTCTTCCACTGATGGCGAAGACCTAAAACTCCTGACTGTGTTAAGGTAATTTGTATGCAAAATACGCACACTCTTCAACTCAATGACAACATCGTCAGTTCTCGATACCCTGAAGTCACCCCTTGCAAGCGTTCAATTATATCACTCATGCTTACCAACTTTATGAAGTGCGCAGTGGAGGTATCAAGCGGGAAAACAGTTCTCAGCTTGATACTTTTGTAAGCGCGGTGAAATATTTTCTTTTTCTTTCATTTGTCTACTCTGTTCCAACACTTTCCACCTATACTGCTCCTCCATGTGCAAGGACAAGGAACCAATGGCCATCTGGTGAACCTCCGTCCTTTTCCTTGCATATCTTTTGTTTTTATATATAGTAATCAAAAGTAATATTAGAAAGAGTTACGATAAAAAAACCGTAGAAATGTGGTTATTTATAAGGTAGATTTAACGATGACACTTGTATTATTATTGGTCCAGTGGCGACTGATGAACATGTTCGTATAGCGACGAGTTGAGAAGAAATATATTTCTATGGGCCTTCAGTTAGTAGGTAGTAGTCCTCTGGTGAAATCAACATATGTTTCAGTCTTTCCGAACGCATTTATACTTCTATGTCGCACAATATCAGTGTGGACTTGCTGAACAGGTTCGTTTTGCATCTGAATCAATATGTACCGTTCGCTATTTCAGCACTCTAATCCACACTGCCGCCTTTATACTCATAAATGGGCTCGTTGAGGGCCGAGGCGTTATCGCTGTCATCACCCTTCGTCTGCATTCATTTCTGTAATCTCCTCATGATAACATAGTCGGGGTGGTATACTTCGATTGTACTTGAGCCTGTATATAATAGCCTTCATTACGTATGGCACATGTTTTCAAGGTGTGTAAAGTGTGAAAACAAATTCTGTGATAAAAAAAAAACTTGGCATGAATCAATTCTTTGTACCGAACGAGGGGATCGAGACCGTACAGTGTTGTGAAGTGTGCTGCACGTGCTGAAAAAGAAACAGTGCTGTCGCGACCACCGCCTCGTATCAATCACGTTAATGAAGACGGAATATGCTGAGCGTCAACGTTCCATAGCCACCGAATTCTGGACTGCTATCGAAATGTGCCTGCCCACGCGTTTTTCGTCGTAATTATCGGGCGGCGCACGAAATGACTAATGTGCTTACATCGAGCGCGAGGCGAACAACTATTAGCGGATTCCCCTTCTTGCGACAGAGTGAACTGCACGCTAGTCGGCGCCTGCAATGACGGCCTTCACCATCGCCTGATAATGTCAATGCGTCTGCGCTCTATTTTGCAGCTTCAACTTTGTTTTGTAGCTCCTTTGAACAATGTCCGGAGTCATAGCCTGAGGGTTGCTCGCATTCGCCATTACGTGCCGGCGGAACCACTGTGAGAACAGGCTTTCTCTTAAGCCCAGATACGAGAAGTTCATTGGTCAGGGCTTGTCAGTGCTTATTAATAAGTTCGATTATTTTTCACTGTTTCTGCATCAATAATGTTTTCCTACACGAAGTAGCGAATTCGACGTTTTTCACGCTTTCGAAGAGATAACGCAAGCTCCCAGAAGGTCGAGTTCAATAATTCATTTGTAATGAAATATTGCATCAACCGGAAGGGATGGTATGTTACAAACATAAGTACGTGTATTAAGAGTACATTTTAAAGAACGAGGCATGAAATCATAAGTGGTTGTGCCACCCTACAGTCTTGTTGACCTTTAATTTATATAGCTACCAGTTAAATAGTATTCATTTTAGTTCATTCAAAAGAAATGAAATACATTTAAGGATTTTGCTGCATTACACCACACCGCCGTTTTCACGTCTTTGCTTATTCATCGAACCTGAACAGCCAATGACGCCTACAAAACACCTCGTAGCTGTTTCCGCATATATGCTTTGATCAGGTAATGCTTAAGGTAATTCTACTGTAACAGTGCTATAGATTTTATAATGCCTTACACACATATCTGTGATCTGTGATCTGCCTCCAAGCCAGCCCTTCAGCTAATTAGAAGTTACTGAAAACAAGACACTGCATACAGTCCTCTAGTTTCTGACATAATAAATATGTTGAATGAGGCATTTCAATCCGGACATACCGTTGCGTTGCAATAGATTCCCAGTCATTGTGGCATAGCTGGGAATAAACAAGCTGATGCAGAAGCGTAAATGGTGCAAACTAGTGGCGAAGTAATATCGATTCACATTTCCTGACATGACATCAATGCTTTGCTGTCTAAAGGTATGAAGACATCTATGCAAGGACTATGGAATGATCCGGATTATTGCAACAAGCGCATTTACTGGATTGACTCTTCTGATGTTTTTCGCCTTCCGTTTCGACTAAGGAGAGACCAAGAAACGCTACTACATAGAGTGCGGCTGGGTGTTGCATACACGCGACGATACTTATGCATGACAGAAGAAAAGGAAAATCCTAACTGCAGCTTGTGTAACACACCAGAACATATTAATCACATCTTGTGTGTGTGCCTTTTATACGCAGTTGAAAGACAATGTCTTAAGTGCCTCACAGATGACCTAGACTGCCGACCCTTTTCGAAAGAGACACTTTTGGGTGCTTGGGAACGTGCGGATCACGCTCAACGCAGTTTAAAGGGCCTGCCTGCATTTCTAAGCAAGACAGGTTTGGATTCCCATCTTTAGAGATTCTTATAATGTAGAGACTTGTGCGTGTACTACCCCGAACGAGACATTGTGTGCAGTGACTCATTATGCTGTACCACAATCACCCCTCATCATACCCTCCTCTTTCTTTCCTTTTTACCCTTACCCCCGTGTCAGGCCAGAAACTAGCTTTCAAGGCCGACCTCTGCTCCTTCTCATTAAACAACTTCTTATTCTTCGTGATGCCTTACGCACATAACCAGCTTTACCTATAAAAGTGATGCTTTGTGGGGACTGCTTTTTGCTCTATCTGCCGTACTATATATATTTGACGACAGCAGTGCTATCGCATTCTCACAAAAACATTTCACTGACACCGGAAGTTCTTGCATCCACTAGCTTCAGAAAAACATACGTTGCTCGATTTTAACGAAAACCGGCTGTACTGAACAAAAATAGCGTAGACCATGTTTCTTTGTGTGTGTGTGTGTGTGTGTGTGTGTGTGTGTGTGTGTGTGTGTGTGTGTGTGTGTGTGTGTGTGTCTGTAGTGGCGCACTGCTGTTTCAATTGCCTTTGTTTTTTTTTTGTGCACGTGCTTATTTACTGGTCCTAGTTCGAGGTCATCGCAACAAGGTAAATGCGTGGTATTTCTGTATTATGGTTGCTTTAAACCACCGTCTCTCTTGTTCGACGCGGTTGTAGAGCCAAGAAGGAAGGAAAGAAGGAAAATAACTTTAGTGCTGCGGATCGAAGGCGACTCAGTCACGCAGCTAGCTCAGTTCCACGTAGGTACCGGCAGGCCGAGCTTGCCGACCACCTCGCGGACCCGCTGAACAGCCCGCGCTGAAGTGAAAAAAAAAAAGAAGGCTGGGTTCGCCAGCTAGGAGTTAGGTTACGTAAGAAAACCGCATTAATTACGAAATCGTCTAGAGTTCCAGACAATGACACCCTGGTTGGTGTACAGTATGCATTCCAGATTAAGGTTTTCCTTTTTTTTACAAGCCTCCTAAAAGTTTTATATACCATGAGTGTTCTTGGTTTGTATGAGAAAACTATATAAATTACTTACAAATACCACTCGCCAGTATTACCTGTTTCACAGCGAAAGCTAACAGGTATTTTAGCTTAGCAAGACACTTTACAATAGTTTTACTAGCAACATAGTTGAGCAACATAATAGAACTAGTGGCGTGACTATATAGCCACTTTCAAAACATACAGGAGATAGGTTAAATGGGAACCTGATTGTGACGCTTAATCATTGCCGCAATATATTACCGCGATACCATTAAAGAGCTCGTTTCGCGGAAATCCTGGCATTGGCGTCGGTGTCGTTGGTTGTGAGCGAAAAATTCTTTTGCACCTGACTGAAGAATTTAGAAAGATGCAATGAAATAAACAACCAATAAAAGTTCTGGGTGCAAGGGGGGATAGAACCCGGGTTGTTTAGTCATGTACGAATGGAAGCGAGGCTAGGATGCAGTGACAGGAAACACATACCACAAAGTTAGAATCAGTCTAGCGAGCAAAGCTCACTACTTCGCTGGACAGAATAAATAGTTTGATCGACGCACGTTCATAAGATTAGGTCATTTAAATGTCATCAAATACGTTCACATGTATACTTATAATATTTATTTTGATAAGACCGTAAATCTATCAACCTCATTTCTATTAATTATGACTAATTCAGAATAGGGTCACATGAAAATCTGTGTAAAGGCATTCTGACGGGGAGGGCCCATCCCTCTCTATTGAGCCGATAGTCTCTCTGAAAATTGAGCAGATAGTCTATGTAGCGATAAGCCGACGCCTAAATGCTGAACTGCTAGCATAACTTCATTTATTTATGTGATGTACAACAGCAGAAGGAAGAAAAAAAGTGTTTTTCAGGCATTAAAGCTCGAACAGTATTGTCGTTATGATGACGATAGTGCAGAAGTAATACAGATAAGCGCCTTGTGGGACATGGTGGATCAAGATCATTGCAGACTTTCGTTTTTTTTTTCTTGTGTTGTGGAACAACGTGTTTTGTGCGGTTTGATAGTCACTTCATACAGCACGTTACGTGCACTGAGCTAAACGTTAAATCCCGAATACTACGGCAACCCGTGTGGTCGCGAAAATACATGGCGTTAAATAAAAGCTACGAACCAATCGTTGAAACATAGGCAAATTTCACTCTTTGGGCCAGCTAAAGGGGCCTTTCTCACAACCAGTTTTCACAAGAAACCTCATAGTGGGCCAGAAATATCAATCTTGTTTTTATTTTAACGATTGGTTAGCGCTTGTCATTTACCTTCAAGCAAAAGCGCATGAAAATTGCATGCTCGTTGCTTAACGTTTTAAACGCGAAACATTTCTTAGCGAACTACGGTGACTTTGAGCGTGTCTATCTATCTATCTATCTATCTATCTATCTATCTATCTATCTATCTATCTATCTATCTATCTATCTATCTATCTATCTATCTATCTATCTATCTATCTATCTATCTATATATCTATCTATCTATCTATCTATCTATCTATCTGTCTATCTATCTATCTATCTATCTATCTCCGCATACGTTTGGGTGCTCTCGTGGTAACCCCCTTAACTTTGCGTGAACCAAAATGAGCATGGGAGGGTAAGATGGTTTTATACATAAGACGCGCTGGTCACGACATAAATAATGTCACAACCCCGTCACGTATGCCGTCAAACACTTCCCGCCAGACACATTTCCACGGGCGGGTATGTGCCGCTGGTATGCGGGTATGTGCCACAGATGACTGACACTTAGTATCTACCCGGCAACGACGAGAACACACATGGGCAATTTGAACGCGTGAGCGTTAAGTAATGCCCGACATCGGTGGCGTCGACCGAGCGAAGGCCTAGAATAAGTGTCAGCGTTAAGAGAAATGAACTGTACTAAAGTGCTTATTTGGGCCGGTTGGTACATGGTCAACGAAGTGAAAAAACAGCGCGTAACACAGGACACAGGACAGAGAAGAATCAGAGTTGTTTTTTCAGCCAGAAATAAGTTCTCTAGTATGTGCCATCAGGTGAACAGAGAGGACAGAGGGCCTCGCGTGTGTGATAAAAAACACGCAATCAAGTTTGTTGAATGTTGTTTTTGTGCCATTTATGAAATTCCCCTCTCTTGCGGCCGCTGTTACATCGGGCATTCTGGCCGCTGTATAAATGACCGCCTCAGGGAACACCGCAATCTAATGCGGGGTTCTGTTGGCAGCCACTTAGCTGCGCACAGCTCCATTTGTGGATGCCGTGCATTGTTTGACAAATGCAAGATACTTCGACGCTACAGAGATAAAAGGACACGTGAGATTTATGAGGCATTCTGCATAATCAAGAAAGGCGATATGTGTGTCAGTGCACCTTCGATAACGCTCCTCACCAGGGAATTGGCGTATTTGACAAGCGAATGATTGCGCAATCACAGTTTATTTGTTATACGCATACAATCATAACAAAAATTACTCTTTCATGTCACTCGACTTCTCTCCCTCTTTTTTTCAAGTTTCGTGTGCTATATATTATTACGAGGCAGTGGGCATGGCTCTACCGTCGTGGACAACAGTTCGATGAAAAAGAAGTGGACTCGCCGCGCGAGAGACTGGCAGCTCTGAAGCGTCACTTTGGCATGTAAATATAGGAAATACGCTCATTCCTCTCTTCCGTGTGTTTGCGAGCTCCGTAACAAATTGGTGGAGGTGCTGGGTAACGAAGCGCCATACAACGGAGCTCCGCAGTGGTCGTCAAATCGGAGTTTCCGTGATGGAACACGGGACTGATCCCACGGCCACCTCTCCATCGGCTTCGGCGACGCCCGCACCATCCACGGCAACGCCTCCACTGGCCCCACCCCCACCCACGTACGTGCTGACGCATCCGAAGCATCCTGGAACGTTCTGCGGTACGGACCAAGTTGATGTCGACGACTGGATAGCCGACTACGAACGCACCAGTGCTCTCAACCGGTATGATCCGACTCTTATGCTGGCCAATGTGCTGTTTTACCTGAAAGGCACGGCCAAAGTCTGGTACGAAAACCATGAGGAGGAGATCGGCAGTTGGGACACCTTCAAGGAAAAGCTTCGCGACTTATTTGGGAAGCCCATCGGTCGAAAGGCGGCTGCAAAGAAGGAGTTGTCTATACGTGCTCAGACGTCCACAGAGCCGTATATCTCATATATACAGGACGTGCTGGCTCTATGTCGTAAAGTTGACAACGACATGTCGGAGTCTGACAAGGTTGGCCACGTCCTCAAGGGCATAGCGGACGACGCGTTCAACCTGCTAATGTGCCGGAACTGTGCGACCGTCGACGAAATTATTGAGGAATGCCGGCGTTTTGAACTGGCCAAAAGCAGGCGGATTTCAAGATCATTTACTCGACTGCCGAACACCGCAGCGACGTCCTCCTGCGAAGATGGACTGTCCTCCCATCGGCAGTCTTCACCAGCGTCTGAAATTACGCGAATTGTCCGGCGGGAAATCGAAGCAATTACACCTACTCTTCCCGCCAACGGCCACGTCGATTTGCAAGTACCTCAGGTTTGCTTGGTACAGTCGATTGTGCGGGAAGAACTGAGCAATTTGGGCTTCGATGTCTGCGCCGTTGCTCAGTCTCGACCAATTGGCTTCCGTTCAAGGTCGCCGCCTCGCCCCAGGTCACCACCCCAAGAAAGGTCTTATCCACGCTCTCGCAATCCGGCCGAATGGAGAACTGCGGATGATCGGCCGATCTGCTTTAACTGCCGCCGCATAGGTCACGTCGCACGGTATTGCCACAACCATTGGTCTTCGTCCCGAAACCAGTATAACACTGCTCGCCGCACCGATAGCTACCGTCGTTTCCAACCTCCTGAGCCGATCGCCGACAACTACCGCCGGCCTCTGCCCGTCGATTCCTACGCCTGCGATGCCCCTGATACGCAGCACAGCCGCTCACCGTCGCCTCGACGTCACCAGTCTCGTTCGCCGCCAGGACGTCGCCCGTCGTCCCCTTCTCCTCTACGACGACGCCCGACCTCCCCGCTCAATTCTCACCAGGGAAACTAAGCGGTGCAGCTCTTGGAGGTGAAGCTGCATCCTCGGTACCGACCTCAAATCCTCTCCTTGTACTGCCGACACGACGAAATTTGATCGACGTCGACGTTGACGGCCTGACTGTTTCTGCACTTGTTGACACTGGGGCGCATATTTCTGTGATGAGTGCCCGACTTCGTCGCCGCCTGAAGAAAGTGCTCACACCGGCTGCCCCTGGCGTTATTCGTGTCGCCGACGGAAGAAGTCTTGCCATCACAGGAATGTGCACAGCACGCATCACTATCGCCGATCACCCCACATCTGTTCTCTTTGCAGTTATTGAGCAGTGCCCAAATGACCTAATTCTTGGTTTAGATTTCTTGTCCACCCATGCTGCTCTCATCGACTGTGCAACCGGCGTTCTTCAACTTGAACTGCCTCGACTTGGACCTGTGCCGTCCTCACCGTCACACCGCTTGTGCGCTGTTGATTATGTTCGGCTGTCACCGCAAGCCACCACGTGTGTTGCCTTAACGATATCACCAGCTCTTCCTGACGGTGACTACATAGTGTCTCCATTGGTGGATGTGCTCTTGGCTCGAAGTGTTGCTGTGCCGCATACAATCGTGACTATTGTGGACAACTACGTTCAGCTTCCGCTCCTTAACTTCAGTAGTTCGACCCAAGTTCTCCCGCAAGGCATTTCGTTAGCCCACGTTTCCCCACTTGATGCATGTAGCATCGTGGCATTGGACCCTGAAGACTGTTCGTCCCCTACTGCAGCCAGCCGAGCAAACGCACCTAGCGACGAAATCACGATGATGATCGCCCCTGATCTTCTGCCCTGTCAGTTGGCGCAACTTCACCACGTTCTGACTACCTACCGAGATATTTTCGACTTCGATGACCGCCCTTTAGGGCAAACGTCCTTCGTGCGTCATCAAATACATACCGGCGATGCTAATCCTGTTAGACGGCGACCGTATCGTGTTTCCCAGTCCGAACGCCAGGTCATACAACGAGAAGTCGAGAAAATGCTCTCCAAAGGAGTCATAGAGGCCTCTTCAAGTCCATGGGCGTCACCTGTTGTTTTAGTGAAAAAGAAGGATGGCAGCTGGAGATTTTGCGTTGACTACCGTGCCTTGAACAAGATAACCCGCAAAGACGTATATCCGCTGCCACGAATCGACGACGCCCTTGATTGCCTTCATGGCGCGCGATACTTCTCATCTATTGATCTGCGTTCGGGCTACTGGCAAATTTCTGTCGACGACTTAGACCGAGAAAAGACTGCCTTCATCACACCGGACGGCCTTTATCAGTTCAAGGTTATGCCTTTTGGGCTGTGCAACGCCCCGGCAACGTTCGAACGCATGATGGACTCTCTTCTTCGTGGTTATAAATGGTCCATCTGTCTTTGCTACCTCGACGATGTGATTGTTTTTTCCCCAACATTTGAAACTCACTTAACTCGTTTGTCGACCATTTTAGCCGTTTTTCGTCGAGCAGGACTCCAGCTGAACTCGAAAAAGTGCAATTTCGGCCGACAACAAATCACGATCCTTGGTCATCTTGTAAGTGCTGCTGGCGTCCGACCTGACCCTGACAAGATTAGCGCTGTCAAGAATTTCCCTCTGCCTTCTTCAACCAAAGATGTTCGGAGTTTTGTGGGCTTATGCTCGTACTTCCGCCGCTTTATACGCGATTTCGCTACAATTGCACGACCACTAACTGATCTTCTCAAAAAGAACGTGCCCTTCTCGTGGGGCCAAGACCAAGCAGCTGCGTTTTCCACGCTGATCGACCTGCTCATTTCACCACCAATACTGGCTCACTTTGACCCGTCTGCGACGACTGAAGTACGCACAGACGCCAGTGCTCACGGAATCGGCGCCGTCCTCGCTCAACACCAGGGAGGCCAAACGCGTGTTATTGCGTATGCCAGCCGCCTTCTCTCCACATCTGAGCGAAACTATTCGATAACAGAGCGCGAGTGTCTTGCGTTGGTCTGGGCTGTAGCGAAATTTCGCCCCTACTTGTATGGCCGCGAGTTTTCAGTTATTACGGACCACCACGCTCTGTGTTGGCTGTCGTCGCTCAAGGACCCAACTGGTCGCCTAGGTCGCTGGGCTCTACGTCTCCAGGAGTATAACTTCGACGTAATTTATAAGTCGGGCAGGTTGCACCAAGATGCTGATTGTCTCTCGCGTTATCCGGTGGACCCTGCTAGCCTCGCTGTCCATGAAGGCGATTCTTGTGTGCTCGCCATATCTGATTTGCACGACATCGGCACAGAGCAGCGCCGGGACGCAACCCTCAAGAAGGTCATTCAGCGAGTATCTTCAGGACATTCCGACCCTTCTCTCCGTCAATATGTCCTTCGCAACGACATTCTGTATCGTCGCAACATGAAGTCTGATGGCCCGGAATATTTGTTAGTTATTCCCCAACACATGCGTGCCACTATTCTTCAACATCTGCATGACGCACCGACGGCGGGACACCTGGGTTTTTCACGCACCTATCACCGCGTGCGGCAACGGTTCTTTTGGCCTGGCATGTATAAATTTGTGCGCCGTTATGTCGCTGCTTGCGAGCGCTGCCAGCGTCGGAAACGTCCTGCTCTCCGTCCGGCTGGCCTGCTCCAACCTATCGACATTCCCCCGGAACCATTCTTCCGCATCGGCCTCGACTTGCTCGGACCTTTCCCGACGTCCGTGTCAGGCAACAAGTGGATCGCTGTCGCAACCGACTATGCGACCAGATACGCGATAACTCGTGCATTGCCAACTAGCTGCGCTACAGACGTCGCAGACTTTCTCCTAAATGACGTCATTCTGCGGCATGGAGCTCCGCGCCAGCTTTTGACGGATCGGGGCCGCTGCTTCCTCGCAAAAGTTATCGACGAAATCCTCCGGAGCTGCTCTACCGAACATCACCTTACTACTGCCTACCATCCCCAGACTAACGGTCTCACGGAGCGTCTCAACCGAACTCTTACAGACATGTTGTCTATATACGTCTCTGCTGACCACCGTGACTGGGACGCAATGCTCCCCTACGTTACATTTGCATATAATTCGTCAAGACATGACACCGCCGGCTACTCTCCATTCTTTCTTTTGTACGGCTGCAACCCTGCGTTGCCATTCGACACACTCCTTCCTTCTGCTACTATCCAACCAACGGTGTATGCGCAGGACGCTGCTTCTCGAGCCCGCGTCGCTCGCCAAATCGCGCACACTCGGCTCAGTGCTTCTCAGGCCGCACAAAAAGTCCGCTACGATGACTCGCACCGCGACGTTGACTACCCTGATGACTCTCTTGTCCTACTCTGGACGCCGTATCGACGTGAAGGTTTGTGCGAGAAGCTCCTCCCACGATACACAGGACCCTACAAAGTTCTCCGCAAGGTCACCGACGTCGACTACCTCATCACTCCCGTTCAACCGCACTCATCCTCTGCTACACCATCTACTGATGTTGTTCATGTGTCGCGCCTAAAGCCCTACTATACTGCCAGTCCTGATTGACTTAGGGGCGCCGTGACGGCGCTTTGTTCGCCGGGGGTGATATTACGAGGCAGTGGGCATGGCTCTACCGTCGTGGACAACAGTTCGATGAAAAAGAAGTGGACTCGCCGCGCGAGAGACTGGCAGCTCTGAAGCGTCACTTTGGCATGTAAATATAGGAAATACGCTCATTCCTCTCTTCCGTGTGTTTGCGAGCTCCGTAACAATATACACCCCTGTACGAAATAAATTTTGGTTGTAAGTCAGCGCCTCGTCCGTCTCTTCTCTGTCCTGTGTCCTGTGTTACGCGCTGTTTTTTCACTTCGTTAAGAGAAACCTGACAAAGGCAGCGTTGACCCCGTGACGAATGCAATACACCGACCCCTAACACAAGGCATGCAGGCAACGGCAACTTCAACCTCCCTACTTGTAGGAATGTATATGGCGAACGGTTAATACAATTCACTGGTGCTAAAATCTGGAACACAATTCCACTTGAAATTAAACTTGCCCGCAACTTTAAATTCACTTGTAAAATGCATTTTGTAAGTTTTTCATGTTCTTAACCAAAGTTAAGCTCACGTCCACACTTTTTTACGACTCATCTGGCATAGTTCTTTTTCTTTCCTTCTTTTTGTTTCTAGTTCTGAAGTGAGTTCGATTGTATTGATTCTTCAACGCAGTTAATTTTGTGCACAAATTGTGCTAAATATTTTGTGGTATCACTATCTTCTGTATTGTTACAACGTATGCCTTTAGTTCTTTATCACTTGTGTACTAAAAGTATTTGCAGCAATTTAGCATTTATTGTCATGTGTATTTAATTCGATAAAGTATACCTTAAAAGCTACCCTGTCATTGTATTTGTGTATAGATTCATAATCATATTAACTGCACCTCTGCTCCTGACATGTAATAAAATAATCATGTAATAGATTGGACCACTGACTAGCCACACAGGCTAATGGTCCAAATACTTTTGTAACCATGTTTTTGTATTACGTTGATTGAATAAACACTGATGATGATGATGATGAAACATTAAACTTCAGGGTCCCAGCAGGAATCGAACTCAAGCATTCTACGTGAAAGTAAAGTATTCTACCACAGAGCTACGCAATGTCCCGGAACTACTTTTCAGATAGATGCTAATCTTCGTGAAACGTCAATAGTGATTGCAGTGATGCCTACCGATTTTTATGAACATTACTAATGTACTCCTTTTATACAGCCGTCACTTCGGAACAAACTCAATTGTAGCTAGGTCCCATGAGCTGAAGATGATTTATGTAGCGGTGTCCAGGGCTACCACAATAGCGAGCACCAGCACTTCATATTAGCTTACTGCTCGTGGTGGTGCTAATATTCATGTTACTGTTCGCATCGTTGCGCAAGTTCAAATAACTGGTCATATAAGCATCTGCAAATCTTCAACATATGTCGGTGCGTGCAACTTTTCTAAATATATTTAGCTTCATTTCATGACGTGTCGCTCAATACACAAAATTGCAACACGGTCACTTTCCCTCCGCTTGCATCGCATAAAGTCGATTCCCAGGTATATGGGATCTGCCGATTTTTTGTTTTTTGGAAATCTGCTGGAACCGACATTGTCGCCCATGCGACAACATAATACAGTTGTTGCTTCGTTCTTTCAGCAAGACCGACACACCTTATGTTTGAAGGGTAGCTGCTCTTCTTTCAGATACTTCTCGTTGATGTTCTCTAGTCGTTAACATAACTTCGTTACTCGTTCTTGTTACTACCCGCTGTAGTTACCTTTACATCACCACTACATGCGCCCTCTCTTCATAAAGTGGAGTACCTCTGTTTGTATAACAATACAAACATTAGCGATCAAAAGAGGGAAGAATAGGTTCTCTAGCACCTATTTGCTCAAAAAATCCTTCTTAGAACCGGTTGTTGAAACTTGGGAACACCAAAAAATGTACTGTTCCTGCGCTAAATCATCTTGAAACTGGACAGGTGTTCACATATTGTGCACGAACTACGTCATGTGAGATTTTCAATCTTTTGTCGTCACTGTACATGATCAGAACACATACACAAACTGCATAAACACTCCCACTTTAAGCAAACAGCGTTAGACGGTATTGTTCCTGAGATATTTACCAATAGAAGCTTTTCAGAAAACATAAAGTTCAGGACTCTTGCGCGCCGCTTTTACAAATACAGGGGGCAGCGTAGTCCACTCCCATCCATAAAGTCTTCCTAATTTTCTACCAGGTTTAGCTTCTCTGTGGATGTCTCAACCCTGCCGCGAAAAAAGGAATGTATCTGCACTATTCACCATTTGAACATTTCTTAGAACTCATGGCCACTACAAGGGCAGTCGTGAAATGTACACTACGCCATAATTCATGACATTGAGTATCACGCACTACGTGTTTTTTTAAAGCGATGGTTGCAGCGACAAGTTTTCATGATGCTGGTAGCCCCGCCGCGGTGGTCTAGTGGCTAAGGTACTCGGCTGCTGACCCGCAGGGCGCGGGTTCGAATCCCGGCTGCGGCGGCTGCATTTCCGATGGAGGCGGAAATGTTGTAGGCCCGTGTGCTCAGATTTGGGTGCACGTTAAAGAACCCCAGGTGGTCTAAATTTCCGGAGCCCTCCACTACGGCGTCTCTCATAATCATACAGTGGTTTTGGGACGTTAAACCCCACATATCAATCAATCAATCATGATGCTGGTACTGATCATAATGACCAACTATGGATGAACGTCTTGTAATCGGTCAGATATTAAGGTACTAACTTCATGCCCGATACACAAAGCGGAGTGCATGGTAGGATTATGTCCTTCAGCCACACAATGCTATGCGTGTTAATAAATTTTACCACAGAGCCAGGCAAAAGTTTCGAAATAGCCGTAATATAATCGTATACATGCATTACCTATTTGTACAAGTGCACTTTGATTACCACACAAAATGCCTGATTTGAACGCCTCCTAAAGCACGAGGTTTTTATCATTTATTTTCATCTAACTAGAATTTTCACTCGCAACTTAAGGCTTCAGCATCTGAAGACTGCGGAGTGAATGAAATACCTGTTCTCTTACTGCGTGGTTACCATCGATTCTGACCAGATAATACATGTATTATTCAGACTACAGAGCAATGAACTTCCGCGTGAGGAGACGTATTTTTCTTACACACTATTTATTCTTCCCGAGACAAAGCTTTTGCCCTGGAGTCTTCAGCTTTGCCCACATTTTAAAGTGTAGAAAGCTTCTTTATGACAACTGGCTCTCACGAAACACAGGTATATTGAAAGAATATCGTGCCCGGTGCTACTGTAAAGGAGCCAAACTGTCTCTTGAGCATCTGCACCACACGTTTTACACTCAAAACATATAATGAAGCATGCGCTGTAAATTTAAGTCCTGTTGAAGATACGTGACACGCCTGAATTTGTGTAGCCTACAAGCATTAGCAAACTAGAGAAATGCGAATGTTACGCTACGTGCGCAGTTGAACAGGAATTAAGGCGCACTAAACTATTCGGCACTGACGTGCACTTACGCTTGGAAGTCGTTTTTGACCTATTCTAAAGTCTTACTTTTCAGACTTCTGCATTGGTATATGGCTTGCTTTTACCGTGAAGCTTCCGAAGGCAGTAAACTTTCGAACCTTTACAGCCACTTACTCTGGAGACCCAACGCCGATCTGTGTATAAATATATATAACACTTGCTCCGGAACGAAACCTTGTTTTAACATTAGCTCGGCGCTTTACATGTTGCTAATGCAAGCGTGTTATGGCGTAGAAAGAAGATAAATCTGTTTTTTTATATTATTAATCTTTATATTTATAAAAACACAACATAAATAAGACGAAGTTACACCCGGAGGGACACCATGATTTTAATGTTCTACCTCCTAACTTGCATTCGAGGAGCTTGAAAAAGGAAGCAATGTACAAAATGTAGTAAGCGAAGAATACATTAACTAGGTCAGGAACACGCCCAAGAAGCACCCAGACAAATGCCGCAAAACAACGAATGAACGTTTCTTTGATGTAAGCCTGTGCAAGAACATTAGAATTTTGAGCGCCCAAAATGATGTTGCACCCAGCGTGCTTATTTTGTATTGCCCCTGATTGTCTACACTGTACTTATAGTATTGAGCTTTGAGCAGATGTGGTGTGCTGATTCATTTGATGTACACACATACGGCCAGTTTATAACCGTAAGAGGTATCACTACAGGTATATTGTAATTGAAGTTAAAGCAGGACGCGGCGTCATGTGGACGTTATAATGTATCATCATCACACACCTATGGTCTCCAGATGGGTTGACTTTGTGCCATAGACAGAAATGTGATCACTTTCACCACGCAAATATATTCAAAACATGACGGCCTTCCGTAAAATAGCGCTCGTCTTCTCGTGCCTGTGTTGTCGTTCAGAGTTCGCGCTATATCAATCGCCTTGTTTAAAAACTTTTGAATTCATGAGTTTCGCCTTGAAGAGTAAAACGCCATTGCCTGATAGTGCCCTATTCGTATGACCTTCTCAAGCGTCAACCTGCCTTGACTTCTCGGTGGGCACCTTAGCCGTGACGCAAAGAAGCAAACGGCTTTGAGCGAAACACATCCTCTTCCCCCAAATTCTCTTCCCTTTCCTCAAACTGCCCTCGAATGCCTGCTGCAAGTACTGCTGTTCATTGCTCCCTGCGCCAAGATTCTTTCATTCACGCCTTCCCAAAGTAGCCACTGCGCATCCGTAAGGCAATGTGCCCACTTGCGCATCTAGGCACTTAGTTTATTCTATAACTGATTGATTGATGAACTGATGTTTTTTAGTGTGTTGCGAAGGAACGCGATTGTGATGAAATTATTGACTTGGAGCGTGTGCGGTGGCGTCGATATGTGTTCGGTGTGAGGAACCGATTTGAAGAGCGCAGACATATAAACGAAGCGCGACTATGCGTGCCTGTTCGTGCCCGATTCTCTAGAGAACGTCTCGGGTGGTTGAGAGAGCTCGGCGAGTGGCAGCGACGCATCGGAGATCGAACATCGGAGCTCGAACTTTAGGCCCCACCCCGACGTCCTCATTCAACCCTGCTGGTGCAGCTCTCGTCCCGGCTTTTATGATCCCGGGTTCCTACTTGGCTGAACATCACCCCACCTGTCCCCGGACTCTGTCTTGAGCGAAGTACCTGGTGGCTATTCCCGTCGCTGTACCGTTTGCTGTTCCAAGCGCCCTCCGAGGAGCTGTCTTGGCACTGTTCATGACGGCCTTCTAAATGCTGTTCTCATCATCACTCCCAGCGTGGCTCCAGGCGTCGACTGCCATGCCGGGATGCTGTTTTCTTTGCCGGGTCATTGGGAGAGTGACTCAGTTAAGTCATTGTGCCATTATAACGTGATGGAAAGAGGGAGTAGGGACGCTTGTCAATCTGAGCCGAAGCTGTCCGCACGGTTCCTGTGGCAAAAGCGGCAAGCCTCGTCATCAGACCATCCAGTAGATGTCACTCAGCTTGCTAGTGAGTTAAAGCGCAAGTATGAGTACCAGCGTGTGAAATGGCAGGCTTTCTGAAAAGAGTGGTGAACGACAAATTCAGTGGGATAAATGTCAGAAGATTAATGCAGAAAAAATGACGGTGACGAGCAATCAAAGAGGCATTGAACGCTTCGCGTTCTACTTCGGTGGTGGCTTCAGAAACGGACAAAACTCATTCACTTTAATTAGAGAAAAAGAAATTTGCCTCAGATGAAAGGACTGTAGACAGATTATCTACGCCTGATCAAGGCCCCTCTATGAACCCGTACATTTGTTCCGTCGCAGTAAAACAATAAGTATATATATATATATATATATATGTATATATATATATATATATATATATATATATATATATATATATATACATATATATATATATATATATATATATATATATATAGTAAAGTTGACATCATAACTATTTATTTAACTGACGTTTTGACGGGAGGCCCATCTTTTCCAAGGCGTAATGCTGCGTGTACAAAGGCCAGTGGGCCCCGTATATTGTTACGCCTTGAAAACGACGAGGCTCCCGTCGAAACGTCGGCTAAGTAAACAATTGTTATGTGAAATCACATCTACTTTCATACTTATAAGCTTGCAGCAACCGAAGTTATTGCTCATATATATATATATATATTTATATATAGTATGACCTTTTTATATTTATAAAAAAAAAATATATATATATATATATATATATATATATATATATATATATATATATATATATATATATATATATATATATATATAAGGGAAACAAGTGTATACCTAAGGGATCGTTTTTGCGTGTTTTAACACAATATTAATCAGATATAACAGACAGTAAGGCCAACGAATGTACAGGGAAAGTTATAAGAACCAATATATATATATATATATATATGTATATATATAATGCCCAAACAAATTTAACAAGCAGAAAGCGTAACTGAAATATCATGTTAAAATTTCATGTTAAAGTCAGCATCCATCACACCAAACGAAAAATGAAAAATATAGCAACTACATTTTAGTTTTTTCTTTAGACTGCTTTTCTCATCACTCTGTTTTAAAAGTTTATGGCACAACTATTGTCGTCGAGTAGACAAGGTATTTGGTATGATAAGGTTTGCTTTCCGTAAATTGTCCTGGATAAACGCAAGCGGAATCGGTAAAAGTGTAGATTATAGCGTACATCGCCTGGTAGCACTGCTCTATGCAATTGATAAGATTGTTTTCTATTTTTTCCGATATATGGGGCGCACAGTGCTTTGTCAACGCAGGCTAACAAGCATAACGACGTGTCATAAATTTTCGTGTGCATCACCGGGCCTATACACGAATTAGGTCGCAGCCAATTTTAGCTTTCCCTACAGTGAAGTTTTAACCTTTCCCACAGTTAGCCTAATATGCTTCAACATTGATATGGTGTACTCTGTAATCAGTTGTTGTAACTGGTTGTCATAGTTACTAAAAATCACATTGTCATCTGAAAACCCCAACTTGCGGTTTTTTGTAGTACCAACCAATTGTTGTTCCAACCAATTTGTAGTACCAACCAGGTACACTCCGATTTCTTCGAATGAGTACAGGAGTACGCCAACCTGGCGCTCGGTTGTTGCTGCTTACTCATCTCGAAAGGTAGCCCGATAATGTTCTGCGGGGCTTTTGTGTGTATACCCTAATCTACCACAGCCTTGGTGAAATAGTTGAGCATCCGCCACTGCTGTGGAAGGCAGAGTACTGCTGCCCGAGGCACCTAATGCCTAAATGAGTACAAGCGCACTTCTGGACCCATACTCAGTAGAACGAAGTTCATGGTCGCTTAGGAGGACACCCACCCTGTTCGAAATTGCCGGCATGGTACCCTCAGACATAAAAAGGTCATACTATTCTATTACGTTCATTTTACCATCTAACCAATACTTTCATCTATCCGTAGTTTCTACACTTCCAACCTACTAACTCGAATACTACAAATCATGTAGGTTGGCAACATTGGAGACATTGTGTCTTTTCGGCTGCGCACTGCTTTGATTGATAATGCTTCGTTTTTTTTTCTTGTACAAATGCTCTATAGCTGCAAAATGTTTAAAGTTATCGGGAAGTGAATGCAAACGTTAGCAGTGTAGGTCGGCGAAGCAGATTCTACTCAACTACTGGTATCCCTAACAAGTCAAATTCATTTAAATGTCTATAAAGCCGCATACCAGAGTAGGTGGTTCGAAAACAGTTTTTCAGCTACTATACTGAACAAAGTAATAAATAATCCTGGGTAACCTTTGCTGAAGTGAGCTTGCTGTCTGGGCTTTGGAACGGCCGGCAGTATCCTTATTGCTCCTTGAGAGTTCGTTAAGTTTGTTAACTGTATCGGTTTTTCTGAGTTAAAGCGAGTCATCCGATCTTGATGTCACTTTCATCTCCTGGTCAAGGGCCACTCCGTTTGGCTAGCTTCCACGCCGGTCAAGGAATGGCCGATGGTCTATTTGTTGCGCAGTGGGGCGAGCAGTGTCTCTGTGGCTCTGGTACCTACTGATGGGGGCACTATACCGATGAAAAACCTAAAGACGATTCAACTGGGGCTTCGAAAAGCCACTTCGGATTTCCAGCAGATCATCGAGCTCCGCAAGTTCGGTCGTGGAGGAATCATGTGGTGTTCCGCAGATAAATAATGCAATCGTGAGCTTCTCCAATGTTCCGAGTTTGCAGCGCATCTGGTGCGCCTGTTCATTCCAGCACACCTCACATGCTCGACAGGATTAGTCTGCGTTGAAGACACAAGCCTGATTCCTGCAGAAGTAGTCGATTTGTTTTTCGTAGTGGGTGTAATTTCAGTGTACAGGTGAACCTGTACAATTGAATACAGTAAATTCCCAACTGAATTGGTGATAGTGATTTTTAGGAACAGTTCGACCTTCAGAAATTAGGGCATGGTCACTGATACATAAGATAGAGCCAGTTTTTCCCAATCCCGTACAGTGCTTGAAATGTTGGGGATATGGACAAACCGTCAAAGGGCGCCGATCAATTATTAGATGCCACGGGTGTGGGGAGGATAATGACAGACGTGTGTGCAGCTCTGAGAAAGAGCGGCCCTGCTTATGTTATGGCGCGCACCCTGTACACTCCGCAGATTGTGCAGCAAAAAAAGGGAGCTTGCTATATTGGATATTGTAAAACGCAAGCGGTGCTCTCGGAGAGAAGCATTTGCAGAAATGCGGGTTAGATCCAAAGGATACGCAGGCGTTGAAGTGTGTAATACCACCACCATGGATACATCTTTCGCAAATTATATCGCAGAGGCCATAGAGAAGGCAACAGAAAAAGCAGAGGAGCGCCTCGCAATAAACCTTGATTGATTGATATGTGGGGTTTAACGTCCCGAAACCACCATATGATTATGAGAGACGCCGTAGTGGAGGGCTCCGGAAATTTCTACCACCTGGGGTTCTTTAACGTGAACCAAAATCTGAGCACACGGGCCTACAACATTTCCGCCTCCATCGGAAAGTAGCCGTCGCAGCCGGGATTCGATCTCGCGACCTGCGGGTCAGCAGCCGAGTACCTTAACCACTAGACCCCCGTGGCGGGGCTTGCAATGAACCTTTTGGAAAGCTTGGCACAATTGTTTTCAAATCAACCGTCCCAAATTCTCGGGGTAGAATATACACAAGATGGGAATTCTCAGGCATCAGTGGTATTCAGCTTACGGAGATAGACAGTGCAACAGCACGTCAGCGATCAGTTTCTCCTAAGACAGGGACTTCCAAAACTACAGAAGAAAATGATCTCATCGTCTCCCACATCAAAACATTCTTCGCATAATTCGAAATAGAAAAAATCCATGTTAGAATTTTTTAAGAACCAGTCGAAGAAAGACATTTTGCGAAACGACATTTTGGACCAAGCAGTTTCTGCTATTGTTCTGTTATCAAAATAGGTTCACTAACCATATAACAGTGAAATTGCAGATCAATTGCTTGTGCAGCCAAAGACCTATAATACCTTTCTTCACAACTTTCTCCGGATATTATATCACTGCAAGAAGCCTGGCTTTCAACCGGCCAGGAGTTCTACCTAACAAAGTATCGTATATTTTGATTGGACAGACGCAGTAGAGGTGATGGACTTGCTGTCTTGATTTCAACTAAGTTCATTCACAAAGCTCCATATTGGTGTATGGCTCCAGATTGTGAAACTTGAATAGTAGACATATTACTACCCGACAGTTCTCTCTTTTTGTTTGTAAACGCATATTTCCCGGCCGCGGTGCAAGACACATAAAATCTAGATGACATGTTATCTGCCTGCAGAAAGGATATATTAACTACTGGAGAGTTTAATTCACATCATGTGGCCTGGGATTCCAAAGCAAATTTAAGCTGAAAAAGCTTGTGGGAACGGGCTGTCGACGAGAATTTATCTTATTCAAATTTGCACACTGCTACTTTTGTCCGAGGTCTCTTTAAATCTGTAATAGCCTTGGCATTTTCAAGCTCATCTGTAAATATATGTTCGTGGCGAACTTTAGACTGTTCTACTAACAGTGATCACTTGCCTATTAGTTCTGTCCTTAACTTTCCGAGAATACTTGCCGCTGAAAAGGTCGGCTTATTTGTAAACTATAAAAAAATTAGAAAAAGACTTGAAGGTTACTTTTATTCGTCGCTATGACATGCAAGGTGATATCAGAGCTATGAGTCTCAGTGCATGTGTTAAAAAGATCAGCAAAAAGCTCAACTTTTAAATTAAACTCGGCCCCAGGTGGTTCGTTTAGTCCTTGGTGAAATGAAGAGTGCATGAGGAGCTATAAAAAACGTAAAGCTGCATGACAACAACTGCTGGTCAACCAATGTTCAAAAATTGGTATGATTATAAATTTGCAGCAGCACACTTCAAGCGCACAATAAGTACAGTAAAAGATGAGTATAGTATGAAACGATTTGCTTGTCTTTCTAGGGCTGAAAAAATCTCTCTTGAGATTTTTAAGATCTAGAAAGATGTTACCACCCGCTGAAAATATTGCCTCTTCCGTTCTTTTTTCCTGTGAACTCTCTGAAAAAGATTACTGTGCTAGTGAAGCATGACTTTTTCAGGAAGAAGACGACGAAGTTGTTGCTGCTTGGCTAAGTAGTTCTGTTTGCTTTTATCGTTTATTTTTGTTTATATTACGGCTCAGCACTGCTCAAGACGTCGGACGACTCGAAAAGGTACTTGCCGTATCGGCGACCGACGGGTGCTGCGCAGCCCACCGCGTCGAAAGGTGCTAGAACAAACGAGACAAGCATCAGGGAGAGCGCCGCCATGACCTCCCAAGGTGTGACACCAGGTCAGAAGCACCAGCTGGTCTGCGCAAGCATACCTGACTGCAAGCGACAACACAGCGCTGAATCAGAGGACGAATCAACTGTCGTCGGGGACCACAACGGGGCGAACCTCACAGATCAAGACATGGACGAGGGTGCTTTCCGCCTTGTGCGACATCGCAAAGACAGGACGGTGGGCATTCCTGTGTTAATTGCTCCAACATCCGAAGGAGCTAACTTAAGGCTAGTGAATCCTATTCACCTATACTCGAAAATCGAAACGATTCTCGGTGGAGCCCCAGTTAAGAGCCGTTTCACAGCACAGGGAGCCCTGCTCTTGGATATAGAGACAGAACATCAAACTAATATGCTTCTAGAGACCAACACTATCTGCGGCCTTGCCATTTCTGCCCGTGTACCACACAGCTACATGAAAAATACCTGCATTATAAAAGGGGTCCCAAGATGGTACTCGGACGAAAAGCTGTTAACCTACCTGAGACCTCAGGGAGTATACCACGCAAGAAGAATTATACGACGAGTCCAAACCTCATCCACCGAATGAGAATCAAGGCGCACTGACTCTGTAGTTCTCACATTCGCTCCCAATTCGGAACGTCCAGAGAAGATCAACCTTGGCTTCACCAGACACGAGCTGGTAGACTACGTTGAGACGCCACCACGCTGTTTTAAATGTCAGCGTTTTGGACATGTTGCTAAGCACTGTCGTGGGGAACAAAGGTGTAAGCGCTGTGGGAGCCTCATGACTTTAAGACGTGTACAAGTAAAGAAAAACGTGTGTGCAAACTTTGGCGGCGACCACCCAGCTAGCTACGGCCGATGCCCAGCACGAACAGCTGCGCAGCGAAGAAATAAAACGTTTGTCCTCGGCCCGAAGACTGTGAACGAACCAACGCTCACGAAGAAGACGTCCGGCACGCCACAACAGGGCGGTTCGGATAACGAGTACGCAGAAAATTTTCCGCGCCTAAATCCGACAAGAGCTGGTACTGAGTCAACGCAAATGCTCAACGCTGGTGAGAAATGTATCACGAAAGAGTCCGCCAAGCGCACCTACGCTGATGCACTGAGCCCATCTCAAGTACCATCTAAAAGCCAACAGCAAGAAAACCTCGAGCACGTTATTCGCGCTCTGTTCACAGCACTACGTTCACACGTCGCTAAGATGCCTGCGAGTTCAACAAAGGATATCTTGGAAGCAGTCCTGGCTCTAGAGCCAGTGTTACATTGCTCTGCTTCCACAAACACCCAGTAGAATAATGGCACTGTCTCGCCCACCTGGTCTATTTCGTCCTTCAAAAGTGCCCTTATTAATGCAATGGAACTGCGCCGGTCTTCTAAAACGCCTGTGCGAACTCAACCTTTTCCTGCGCGACATTCCAATACCGATTCTAGCCCTCTCCGAAGCTGGTCTACCGAATGCAAGGACGCTCCCAGGGTACACCCGACACGGCAACCCGAGCATAACGTCGTTTGCAAATGGAAGCGCAATGATATACATAAGGCGGGAAATACCTCACGTCCCCTTACCAGTGCAAGACTTCTGTTCCAACTCACTGGAAGTCGCTGCTGTGCAAGTGTGTCTGGGAAACCGAAAACTGAGTGTGGTATCGGTGTACATAAGCCCACGAAAAAAGGTCTCTATGGGGACTTTCCTAAAGGACCTCTGCACTCGATGTCCCACTCCTCGAATAATCTGTGTTGATTTTAATGCGCACCATCCACTCTGGGGAGATAAGAGTGTAGATTTTCGAGGCAAGGAACTTCTAGCAGCTGCAGATGCTGCCGACTTGTGGGGCGAACGATGGTAAACCTACATTTTTCCGGCCACCAGATTCATGGAGTGCAATAGACCTTGTACTTCACTCCACTGACCTTCTGGTATCATCGACCACGGCTCCAGACAAGATGGGCAGCGACCACTTCCCCATCTTCACCAATAGCCTGAGATTTCGAACTGCTGGTCGACAATTCTGCAATGTAACACGCTGGGACACCTACAGAGAAGTGTTGGACAAATCCACTGGAGAGCTGTTCACAGATATGTTGCAAAGCAAGCGATCAGCAACTTCATTGCTGAAACTGCCCGACCATTTTCCTGCTCCTGACTTGAAATTGAAGAACCTCTGCGCAGCACGTAGACGGGCAGAGCGGAAAATAATGAAAACAAAAGCAAATCCGTCTGCGAAAACCGAATATAACAGGATAAACGCTGCGATTCGTCGCCATACAAAAAAATTAAGACAAAATCAATGGGCCGCTTTCTGTGAGAGTTTATCAACGTTTACGCCCTTGACAGAGATATGGGCAGTAATAAATAGTCTTTCTGGGAAGATCCGAACACACAGGCCATTCGAAGCACTCGCTTTGAAACAAGGGATAGATTTGCAAACCCTTGCAGAGGATTTCGCAGACGTGTACATACCTGGTAGATCAGCAGGAGCGGCGATTGCTCTGTCGCCCCAGTTTTTTCACACGATGAATACGCATTTCACCTTTCGAGAGCTGGATATGGCCCTTAGCAAATTAAGAAGACGCTGTGCCGTGGGTCCTGATTTGATCAGCAATCAAATGCTGACAAATCTACCATATGAGCGAAAAAGGGCCCTTTTGAACATATTTAATCATGTCTGGAGCACGGAAGAGATCCCATTTGTTTGGAAGACAGCATGGGTGGTGCCAGTCCTAAATTACGGAAAGGATCCTGCGAGCCTCGCGTCATATCGACCGGTATCTCTTACATCATGCGTATCTAAGTTGATGGAAAGATTAATATGTACAAGATTAACTTGGCACCTTGAACAAGGAAGACGATGGCCACCGTGTATGACCGGATTTCGCCCACGACTAAGTGCCCAGGACAGTGTTTTGGACCTATTAAGCCACATCGAACACCACCGCGTCAGCGGACTCTCGACACTCGCCGTCTTCATGGACGTTGCCAAGGCATATTATTGTGTGCTTCAGGCAGGCATCGTGAACGGGCTCCAAGCCATGGGTGTGTCGGGAAATGCTCTTTGGTTCGTACATGAATTTCTCAGAGACCGCTGTGTCCGTGTTAAGCTTGGAAATGTAACGAGCGAAGGGAGACACGTTTTCCTCGGCGTCCCACAAGGAAGTGTTCTATCTCCCTTGCTTTTTAACGCTGCCATGGCCAGGCTTCCCGACACTCTGCACTCAACTCTGAAAGCAGTTAAAATATCCATCTACGCCGATGACATCTGCATTTGGATCTCAGGGTACCAGCATAAACGTTTGGCCCGGATAGTACAGAGCGCTATTTCTATCATTGAGCGTCACTTGTTCACACTTGGCCTATCCTTATCAGCGGAAAAGTCGGCCTTCATGCTCTTCCCGGGAGCGCGACGGAAGTCAACACGTCTGTCGCTGAATATTCGAGGCCACTCAATTCTTTGTGCAACAAGTGTTCGTTTCCTGGGCATTACCATCGACAACAAGCTATTATGGCGACGTGCGGTTGATGGTATAGTCACTGCATCAATGCAAAGGATCAACGCTCTTCGTCGCATGGCAGGGGTCCGTTGGGGCAACAATCCTATGTCTATGCTTAAATTGAATGATGCGCTTATAACAAGCCGCATTCTTTATCAGCTGCCCCTGATATCACCATCACCAAGCCAGTTCGAACGCCTAGAGGCAGTGCACAGAAAGGGTCTTCGCTTGGCGATGGGAGTCCCTCAGGCGGCTTGAAACACGAAGGTCACCAATGAAGCCGAGTCTCTTCCGCTCCGCCTTTTGGCATCTCAGGCCTTATTGACGCAGCTGTCAAGACTGGGCGAGTCCTTCGCAGGCACGGCGCTTCTCCGGCGGCTAAGAGCGAGAACTGGCTCACATTTCAACGCGGCACTAAACACATTTCAATATTTAGGCTTGAAACTGCCTAAACAGCGCCCTATGGACCCGCCATGGTCTTTTGTGGATGTTGCGTGCAACTTCAGCGTACCCAATCTACCAGCGAAGCGCACCATTCCAGCCGCGGAAGCAAAATTTGTTGCGCTGGACCACTTGAGCACCATGTACCGCGGCCACCTACAAGTGTACACCGACGGATCAGTGTGCACACAGACGGATAGCTGCGCAGCGGCTTTCTGCATACCCAGCCTGGGCGTGTCATGGTCGGGCCACCTTGATCGCGTGGTTTCGTCCACAACGGTAGAAAGCGCTGCAATTACGGCGGCTTTGCGAAAACTGCGATCCTTTTCTGCACGAGATGTTGTAGTGCTGACGGACTCCAAATCGGCGCTACAAAGACTGCATCGTGGCCTACCTCAAGAAAAGTTCACCAGGCAATCTCTGGCACTAATCAAACACCTAAATGGCAAGCGTTCTAATATAAAGTTCCAGTGAATCCCATCCCACGCTGGCATTGAGGACAATGAAAAGGCGGATGCCCTTGCATGCGAAGCACGTACATCGTTTCTAAAAATAAGAACTCCCAAGACTTACCAGAACAACAAAGATGTCATATGCAATCATTTCAAGACGATCCACAAGTTTCGACACCAAGCATGTGTAATTCATGGACTTTCTCGTGAAGAAGCGACGCTGTTGTACCGCATTGGAACCGGCTCCGCATACACCCCGGCCTGGTCATTCAAGACTGGGAGATACGCTTCCCCGTTCTGTGCCTTCTGTGGTGAGATCGGGGATATTGAACATTTCATTTGGCTTTGCCCACAGTTTGATGCGCAAAGAGCAGCGATGATCCGCACCGTGCGAAAAGGCTGTCATAGGCACCGGACAGTTGATGACATCATCTTTCCTGAAGGACCCGCGGCAACTAGGAGGAACGTGCAACGAACTTTGTTGGTCTTCCTGCGAGACACTGGGCTGTCTGACACGTGGTGACATTTTCCAAATTCAGGAGATGCTCAGGCGGAACAATTACCGGCCATGCAGGCCAGGCTAACCCCGCCTGCTGCAACACCACCATCACCACCACCACCATGACTTTTTCAGATCTTTAGTTTACAATTTGTAGCTACGTCTGTCAGGAACAAGAGATGGTTTCACCGCTTCCTCAGCAATCATTTTTGTTTATTCGCAATTTCATCTCAAAAATATTATTTCAGATTGGTTTTTGGTTTCATTTAGGTATCCTGCCGCCCAGTTCTTGGCACATCCCCCTTTGTCGGTGAGCGCCATTCATAATCATCATCATCATTAAAATCAAGTTAGTACAAGAGCAGATGCTTGCATATAGACTCATATACGCACGTGGACTTTGACAGTGAGGCTACTCCTACCTTCCTCTCGGGTATTGGTTTAGCACAAGCCATCCACATTACTAGATCCTTCAATAAACTGGTACGATACCATACTTGAACATGCACAACCGCACTGACATGAACCATATGCGTAGAGATGAAACTTTCATTACAAAATAAACACGGAATCTCGGAGCAATTCATTCGGAAACTGCGCCAGTACAGTACAAAAGCGTAAGAAAAAAAGTTAATTTTCCTTCATACTTTTACTACTGCGGCACTGATTTACAGCATGGGCGTTTGTATTGTTCCACCTAAGCATAAACAAAAGTAAGATGTAAGAAATTTTATGTCCTGAAATTGGTACCAACCAGCTCGTTTTTCAGCAACCCCGGACGTTTCATTTTTTTGGCTGACAAAATCTCTTATTTGTAAATTATTACCTGCTTCTATGCACGCGCGTCTTCCGAGCACTGTCATTACAGAGCTTGACAAAGCTTGTTCTGTGTTCTCTTGTCTTAACATATAGTGATACAAATGACTCTCGAAGAAATCCGTACAACCAGCGCGATTTTTTCACAGCGTTCTTGCCGTTACTTTCATCACTTCCGATGTCAAAAGCTGGCGCGTAAAAATCTCCAGCTTCCTGTATAAAATAGCCGGGTAGTACGAACTAATTCAAGGATCGCTATGCCGGGAGAGGGGGGGGAGCTCTGCCTTAAGTGTTTCATTAAATAATCATATTGTGTTTCCTATTTGCTGGCTTAAAATTTGGTTCCTAGACAATGCATATTATCGTTGGCGGACATTGCCCCCCTTCCAGAAAATACCAGACTTCTTTATTACACAACTTACACAAGACATAGGAAAAACAACATACCAAGTCTGCTTCATCACGGATGGTCGAGCAGCATAATGTGGTCCATGAAAAGGAAAATGCCGAAGCTTTCACTTAGCCGCGTTAGCTCTGACCCAGCGAAACTGAATCATTCGGAAGTTCAATAGGATTGACAGCTTGGCTAGTTGGTGACCAATCATTACACCATATGGGTATAAGTAGCACAATTTATTACAGGCACGACAGAGACAAAAAGGGCCTGCACAGGCTCCATTTTGATCGCATGAGTGTGCCCCAAAAAATGTTTCGTGGATAAGAGTGCATGAACTGTTAGGCTCATGTCTACACGTGCCGCGATAATTCCATCATTGGGTGTGCCAAACTTCCTGTTGCATAACTTTTTGTTTACCGTTATTTTTTTTCTGTGTCGCTCGGGGAGGGAACGTGGGGCGTGGATAGGTTTATACGAAGTACTTTGTTTTCTGAAACAAATTTACTCGCGAGTGTAGCCAGTATTTCTTGTCCCAGTTGTCCCCGTAAAAAAGTGATTACTTAACTATACGGTATCATGATCATTCTGAAGATATATCTGATTTATTCTATGTGGTTCAACGCGATTGTCTAAAAATTTTGTGATTGTAGGAGTTTGGTGATGATTGTTGTTTCTAGGTCGCTTCTTTGTCATTCCTAGGCTTTAGGTAGAGGTCACTAGATTTTTGCTGCGTTTATTTGCAGCACAAAGAAGTTTGACCTAAACCATACTCACTCACAGAATCTTATGCAAAAACATAGTGTTTCTTTCGTCCATAAGAAATTCGACGAAAGTAATCATTTGCAACGCGGACAACCTCCAGAAATTTATACTAATATGGTCGTCGCATACCATCATTGCATCCATCGGCGCGAAGTGTTCCGCACCGCTTTTATTCTACGATACTGTATTTGTTCCCAAATGGCGGTTTAGAGGGGCATCGCGGAAAGAGGAACCATTCGACCCCGGCAGGCGCACCACCACCGTCACTCACCTGTCGGCAGTCACTGCTCTAGTCACTAGCCCGACTACCCTTCTCGAAGGCCAGAACGCACATACGGAACGGAATCCGGCTGGCGCTGCTTTTTATCTGGCCTGCATCTTGGGGGTGAGTGCCTAATTTATCGTTTACTCGCCGTTTGGATAACAGCTCGTGCCACTAATGATCTGTGTCATGTAGTACCTACGCAATGTTTCAGACAAGGCCACTGCGAGTAAAGTCAAGGCCATAAACGCAGTGTTCCTGCTTTTTCTGAGACGAAGTGAGTACTGAGTGCAGAAAATGCAGAATTTAAGGAAATCGCGGATTGAATTTGTTGGTCTTGTTTGCATTTCAAACGTGACATTTTCATGGCGCTCTCAATACTTGCTCACAGCAGTTGCATTACTCTATGCCGACAGTGTTCGGGATTGTCATCACCGTAGTGCAGCCTCCCTTTATGCTGGCGGCGTTAGCTGAGCCTTTGTTTACGGTGCCGGTATGCCGCTGCGCTGTGAGACGAGACGATCTATACCGTGAAATCTTAACGCGCTGCAGCCTACCGGCGCCTTCTCCCCGTCAGACTGAAGTTCATCTCCTCCGCGTTGTTTAATAAAAGTTGGCCTGCGGCAGGTAGCACCGAGGTGCGAACAGCCAGAGAGAACTTTTAACTCAATAAATCTAAAACAGCATGTGAATTTTTTCCCGAAAGGTAGAAACCACGACTCGTAAAACGCGTTTTTAAAATAATAAAAAAGAATTTGAGCTTCGTCTACCGCGGTGGTATGGTGGTTACAGTGGTCGGCTACTGACCCGAAGGCCACGTGTTCGGTGCCGCCCGTGGTAGTCGCGTTGTGATGGACGGGTAGTGGTAGACGCCCGTGTACTGTGCAATGTCAGTGTGCTATGAAGATGTCCACATGGTAAACATTTCGGAGCCCCTCCACCACGGCCTGCTTCATAATGACATCGTTATTTTGGGACGTAAAACTCTAGGAACTATTTTTAATAATCTGTTAATCTCGAATTTGGTTAGTACAAAATTTTCTGTGTAGACCAATCGTAAAATTTTCAGTGTATGAGCAATATGGTCCATATTAGTGATTTTTTTCATATAGAGATAACATTTAGAAAAATATTCAAGTTCGTATTAGCTGATTATCAGAGTTTTTGTTTTGGCAATAAAGTAATTCGATATGTGTGCAGCGCGAAATATTTTTTATAGCTGGTGAAAAAGTTAGAAAGCTGTGGGTTTTGTACATGTTCGGTTGTAAATTCAGCATTGAGGTTGTCTTATTAACAAACCATGATAAATGCCACATTTAGTAATAAAATTCATTCGTTACAGTAAAAGAAAGTCGTCGAATCACTTTTTATCATAGGTGATAAAATCTTTTTCGATGTGGTTGCTGAATTCTGAGCTTGCCCGTGTTTATACCTTGAAGCAATGCGTCCTATTGGTGAGTACTAGCTGCTCAGGCATGAGGAACACTTCGACAACATATCGATTTCGTCCGAGCTTACTTCAATACTATGCTCTCTAGTACTTGCCTGCATGAGTAATTGAGATCCAAACCGTACTAGGGTGCATTTAACCACGTCGAGCTATCTTCTCACAGTTTAAATAGTGTGCTTATGCAACACTGGTAAGTGACACCGATACATGCAAGAACTTATTACCTGTGCGATAAGGTTTGGAAGTGATAAGAATACCAAAATTAGGAAAACAATCTATTGAAATCAGAAAAAAAGGATATGTTTTTGTCATAAACAAATACAGCTGCAATAAAGTGACAATGTCTGGTATTAAAGTGACAATGCGGTGCTAGCTGCCGTTGAGGGTTTGCAGCAAAGTGCAGACGCATGGATGAAAAAAAAGGAATACGAAGACAGCGCAAACTACTAGCATTTATTAAAGCCTCTGCAGGTTATATGGCTGGTGTTATCTCCAGTTAAAGACTGCTGGTCAAAGATTGGAAAAGTGAAAAAAACATTTATACCCCACTAGGGCACTTATCATGAAGGTTGTTTATTCTTTTAAGGTGAAGCTTCATTAAAAAATTGTGTTCTTTCTCTTCAGTTTTGTTTGAAATTTGCAGGGTGAGAGCTATTATTATCTTCGATGTCACTTCCACCTTCAGAGGAACAGAGTTGATACCTTAATCTTGTTAAGGAAATAGAATCAATTAATTCTTTCATTCGGAAACAGAGTTGATACCTTAATATGGTGACTGAAATAGAATCAATTATATTGTTCAATTGAAAACAAACCTTACAATTTACTTCAGCAAAAGTTTTACATTCACAAAAGGTATGCCTTTTTTGCACACTCTCAAGTCTATATGCTTTGGTCATTACTAGCTTATAACTAGTAAAATGGTTTAATTGATGAGTGGCGATAGTGCCAACTTTTTTATACTAAATTGAAACGCTCTTATTCTTTTCAGACAGAACTCAGATATTGCAGGGCAAGTAATTGGCTCACGTGATGAGTGTCAAGATGTTCTTGAAGCCCGTATACACTTACTTTTATATTTTGTTGAATGAATTTGATTTAACACACTCCTTACAAACATACTGTTTTTTTATGTTCTGTTAGTGTTATACCTGGAATATAATTATTATTCACAGTGCAGCAGAGGGCACAAATTAACTTTAAAAAGTGTGGTTTTAGATATTCTCATGGACTAAATTCGAATACAGTACACTGAAAGTCATGGTTTGAGGAGATCGATTTAATGTAAAAGCTTTAATGGCAAGCTGTCTTGGCTGCATTTTTCTTACTCCTTGAGTCAATTGTTACGAAGTTGATATATATTTTTGTGTGAACTTAGGAGCTTTCAGCATATCAAGGGCTCACCAGATATGTCAATTGCACTGATGCCTCAGGAGTAACTGATGGTACAATGTTTTGCCTGCACTCTCATCTGTGCTTTTAAGAGCATACACTTCAGGTTTATTGAAATCAGGTGCATGCCACAGTGCCATGATGTGCATATCAAAATTTCTGCCCAGGTAAAACAGCACTTCATTGTAGCTTGTTGAGTCATATATGAGTACATATTTCTGGTTTATTACATTGTTTTAAACAAGGATAGCCAACATTGCAAACACACTTCGACATTGCTTCAATACCATGCTTGAATAGTCTTTTCTAGAGCATTTACAACCACTAGCGTGGCTATGTACACTACCTGAATTTCCAAGGTCCAAATGCAGCCGCAAATGATATTTACTGCATCTTTTCATTGAAGTTTTTCACTCGTTTAGAAGCTGCTATTATTGGCAACAGATGTGCTGTTGTACTGTCTCCTTAATGCTTACTCAGAGATTTCCAAAGTGCAATCTTACTGTTCCTGAGTAAACATAGGCAGTGAATCACATGTGGGTCATACCCACAACCCACAGACAGTAGTGTGCAGGTATGCACGCATGTGGCTTATGAAAAAGATTCGACATCGTGTTAGGCAAGCATGTCACATTATTCATGTCACGGGGTCATGACACAGCAGTTACAATATCACACTCACTATTTATACTCTTCCAGCTGCTTATATTGTTCTTGGGCCAGCTGTCGCCTATCAAGCCAGCGCCGCTAGGACTGCTCATGCCACAAGCACCTTGGTGACCTGAAGTTGCAGAAATTTGCGTCACCGCGTCACCAGCAAACTATCAAGCGCCATTATCAATCAATCAATCAATCAATCAATCAATCAATGAAGCTTTATTTTCATAAATAGATATATGCAATTACAGGGATTATTTGGACCGATAGCCTAAAGTGGCTAGTGGACGGTCCAATACAATGTGCAACATAAAAAGTGTACAGGTCAGCTCTGAGGTAACAACATAAAAAAAACAATCATGTGATACAGATAACACAGTAATACACTTTTTCTTGCAGATATGCATACTGATTAGCTTGCAGCTAGTTTCTATACATAGGCACCTATTAAAAAATACAATGAAAATCGAATCACACACACATGCTTACATGTCTTGACTCCACAGAAAAAATGATTTACATGCCATGCTGAAATTACGTGCCGTTTTAATCTCTAGGGGGACCGTGTTCCATATTTTTGTTCCACTAAACTGTATCAGTCTTTCTCCGTAAACATTAAAACATTTGGGCAGATTGAAATTACCATTCGAAGCATGTCGCGTATTGCGTTTAGGAATTGAAAAAAGATCAGCAGGCAAAGGTGAATTTCTATTAATTATGTTATTTACTGAAACAGCAATTTTGTAGTCACGCAACATCGGAACCGAGAGAATGCGTTGTGATTGGAAAATATTACTTACTGATTCACCTTGGCTTATGATTTTCAGTGTACGCTTTTGAAGTCGTTCAAGAGTTTTTAGATAACTGTTGTACGTCACACCCCACGATTCCAGACAGTAACCTATGTGACAATGACACAATGAAAAGTAGAGTGTGCGGAGTATAGCTTGTGGAAAATATTGGCGAGCTTTTATTAGAGAATAGCAGCCATAGGCTAGCTTTGCGCACACACTTTGTACTTGCTCATGCCAGTGTAAGTGTTCATCAAAAGTGACGCCTAAATATTTAAAACAAGGAACTTGTTGAATAGGAGTGTTGTTTATTGTTAGGTTAAGAGATTCAGCGTCAATATGTTTCCTACGAGAGTGAAACACCATATACTTTGTTTTAGTACAGTTAACAGTCAGCTGATTCCTGGCAAACCATTCCGAAATGTTCGATAAATCGGTCATCGCGTCATTTTGTAAATCTGCTAAGGAGTGTCCTGTGAAAACTAAAACAGTGTCGTCCGGGTACATCAGTGCCCTTGACCTTTGTAGGGATCGCGGGACATCATTAATATAAAGAGAGAACAATATAGGGCCCAAAACTGAACCCTGTGGCACCCCGCATTTAATATAACCGTAGGATGATTTGATGTCACCAATGACTACCTTTTGTTTGCGTGCCGATAGATAACTAGAAAAAAAATCAAGCGAGTTACCTTTTATCCCATAAGAATGCATTTTTTCCAGTAAAATGGAATGACTAATAGCATCAAATGCCTTTCGTATGTCTAAAAATACTGCTATTGCTATGTTGTTTTCATGTAGCGCGGAATTAATATATTGCGTAAGCATCGAAACAGCAGTTGAAGTGGACCTGTTTGCAACAAAGCCGTGTTGCTGGGGACAAAGTATATTCTGTTCACCCAGGAAGCGCCTTAATTGCGACGAAATTAGTTTTTCAAGCGTAGTGTTAATACTACTCAGAACAGATATTGGTCTGTAGCTGTCCGGAAGATTCCGATCACCAGATTTGTACACTGGTATTACTTTGGCGGTCTTAAGTATACTAGGATAAGTTGTAGAGGAAAATGCATGATTAAATATATGGCATAAAGGACCACACAATACATCAATATTCTCCTTTAAAATCCTTGATGATATGGCGTCATGTCCAGCTGCCTTGTTCCCTGGTAACTTATTAATTACTTGTCGGATGTCATCCTCAGTTACATCACATAAATCAAAATTATTGGTAACAGTACAGGGTGCATTTAAATTCTGCATATGAGTAGGGAACTTCCTCGCAAGGCTGAGACCAATATTAGTAAAGTAATCGTTAAAGTTGTCGGCCACTTCACGAGTTGGATTATCAGGTGTAATGCGTTCTTTGCTACCCATGCCAGTGACGTCTTTAACAATCTGCCATATTTTCTTCGTGTTACCATCATTTTTTTTCACTAGGTTGGTATAGTAGCACTTCTTGGATTTTCTTATCATTGCTACTGACTTGTTTCTGTAAAGCTTAAAATTTTGATGGTAGTATTCATTGCTCCTGTTATTTTTCCATTTGTCGTAGTAAAAATCTTTCAGCTTCAAAACCTCAAGTATATTTCTATTCATCCATGGACATATGGCATGGTCATAATTTCGGCGCGAACAGCTACGCGTTGATCGTTCAATGACATCCATAATGCATTTTACAATGTTATCACACTCGACGTCCACGTCTTCATCATAGAGGGCATCAAAATTCGTTCCTTGTAGTAGTTTTTGCACGGAATTATAGTCGACACGTGTTGTTCGTTTAATGGCAGGTATGGCAGGAGCACAAATGTATTTCTGGGGTAAAAATAGAAAGGTGGGATTGTGATCCGCAATAGCAACAGCGTATACGCCTGCCGATACATCCAGGTCAGCGTTACACAACACGTGATCAATAATCGACTCCGAGTGGTCTGTTATGCGAGTGGGTGATGAAATAACATTTCTCAGATTAACTGACTGTAGCAAAAACACGTAATCATCACATGTATCTCCAGACACGTCTATGTTAATATCACCGCAGACAATAATAGGTGCTTTAGAGGCCACAATGGGTATCATGGTACTTTCCATCACAGTAATGAAATCAGCCACACTGGAAATTGGTGGACGATATATTACACCGATGATGACACCATTCTGAAGATGAATAAAAAGAGTCTCTGCCGATGAACTGCAGCATGAGCTATTGCTAAGGTGAACGAAACTAAAGCAGTCTTTGATAAATAGCGCCACACCCCCTCCTCGTGTAGCACTGTTTCTAGGTTGCGAAAGCATGACGTAGCCGGGTAAATGAACTGATTCGAAAAATTATTTTCGCTGCATCTTCTGCTTCCAATTCTGGACGGTTCAGCATTCAGTCCAGCAGCATCAAACAGTGACAGGCGATCAAGCATCTAATAAGCACACTCATATCTTCGTTGCCTGAGGCTATAGCAGTACAGTCAGCATTTCATACTTATTGTTAAAGTTATTCCACATTATTGAGTGTGAAACAGACCTGTAAAATGTAGATAATGGTTATTTTGTTGTCATTTTTCAGTTTGAAATTTGCTTTCGAGCCTTCTAAAGGTGACCTTCGAAAGGTGACCTTCAAGACCTGCAGTGGTAATTTCTGCGTTGAATTTCCCACTGGCAACCTAGAGCCATAGTGACTGCGAACATTAAGTGCTTGCAACGCAGCAAGAGAATAGTAAACATAGCTGGCACATTGTTACTGTGTTTGACAGCATACCAAATTAGTCAGCTAGAGCACAAAAATTCTAAACAGGACCCACTAGGGCATCCAAATTTTTATGAGTAATATTACAATACTTCAGTGGGATGAGTGGCGGTGCCATGACGGAGTTTGTATAAAAAGTCAGCAACTATATCTTGATTTAGAGAGTGCATGCTTCGGCCACTTTTCAACTAGTAAGATCAGACCAATCATTGCCAACCTATATATCAATTTAGAAGTTTAATCTGTGATGAGTAGCAGCTTTCCTGTTGCAAGGCAATGCCTCTAGCTGGAAGTTCGTAACGTCACTTTCAAATATGAGCGCGGCTTCCTTGATCTTTTCATGTGACACTAGACTTGCTGGCCTTTTTGACTGTATACATTTGTTACTTGAAATAGGCTCTCAAGTTGACGCATTGTTTCCATATTTTTCTACAGCTCTTGGGAGGGTTTCTCGCTACATATTTTACTACCACAGCAAAATATTCCTCTGAATGTGCTCACTTGGGTTAAAGACTTTCGTGCAGACCTCCGTTTACATCTATTAATAATGACAACTTTTCTTCTGCTTAAGTGAAATCTGCTGTATTGCAAGGAAGTGTGCTCAGTGGAGGGGTGCGCCAGGAGGGGTGCGCCAGAGGGGTGCTCCAGGAGTTTGTTCCCCCCCTTCCCCCGAATTTGCATGTTGCGGGTTGTCCTACTGGGCATAAGTAATGAAGAAAGTCATTTTTCATGGCCATCGACATCTGCCCCCCTCTCTTCGAAAAACATTCCTGGCTACGGGGCTGTCTCTTTATGAGCTCGCTATTTCTTCTTGCTCGTTTTTCATCGTTTTTTTACCTTGCGTTGTCTGCATGTGTATGAAATACAGAGTGTTTCAAGAAATGTGTCCAATATTCTTTTAAATTTAGAGAAAAGAGGTACTTGCATGCTAGTTGCGCCATTGCCTCTCCTGTGGCAAAAAGAATGTTCAAATAGCCACAAACATCGATTGCGGCAGTAATTATAGCAATTAAGGTAATTACCTTTTTTACCAGTGGTAGTACCTGGTCGAGTCAAATGGGCAAATTCAAGTGGCTATGAAAAGTCTATAGCCACTATAAAATTTTGGAAAAGAAGCCACTGATAATCACCGTGGAATGACGCAATCTGGCTAATTTAGCTGTCGAAACGAAAACCGATGCACCAGACAGTACATCTACCATTCATTTTCACAACACCCTCAATGACGACACTGTTTCTCTAGCCGTTATCAACCGTCAATTTAGACACTTTGCTTTTTGCCCGCTTATCGACGCTCACTAAATCTTCTCTCCCAATTAAAGATTAACAGTGCTGCCATGGAGGGCATTGTCGAAGTGAATGGCAGATGCACTGTTTCGTGCATCGGTTTCGATTTTGCAAGCCAAACTAGGCAATATACATCGCTCTGCAGTGATTACCAGTGGCCGCTTTTCCTAAATTTTAAACTGGCTATGGACTTCTTCTAGGAAGAGGTTTAATTGGCCCATTTGACCAGACCGGCTATTACCACTGGTTAAGTAGATAACTGTGTTAATTTCTATAATTACTGCCGTTGTTATTGTTTGTATCTATCTGAAGATGTCTTCTGCCACAGGAATGCAACGCTGCATGTAGCACACCAATGCCTCTTTTCTCTAATCTTTAAAAAATACTTGACATTTATTGAACGATCTGTTAATGTTATCTCTAATGAGTTATTCCATGCCGAAAAATTCAACGTTTTTCTGATTATCATGAATATGGCTGATAAAACATTCACATATTTCTCAAAGTGCGAGATCCGTCCTGGTCATTTATTTTTGTTGCCTAAAATTTTCCTCCCTAATAATGAGAGACCATTGTTTGGCGCGAAGTAAGGTAAAAGGTGTCAACCAATTTTTTTTTTCAATAAAATTTTTTTGAATGCACCCGCTAAAAAGCATTTCTGGCAAGGTATTGAAGTTGTCTAACATTTAGAAAATGACTTAATTATTCATACCAATTCTTTGAGGTCTTTTCACACAAGGCATACTGAATAAAGTTGCCACATTTTAGATTTTTTCCAGGGACATGGTAAGTTCCAATGACACAAATACTTAATAAAGATTTTTAGTCGTATTCAGTAAATATGTATTATAGCATGCTGGTAGCATTGATGCAGTCCACTAATAAACGTCATCGTAAAACAACCGTTTCTTATTTTTCTAGCTTTCAGAAGAGCACCCTACTCCCTGAGGCCCAAAGCCTGTCATATGAATACAGACCTGCAAAAAACTTTAAATTAAGAACTAGTAGCCAAGGAGATAGTCTCATTTATGTGGTGCGTAAAATATAATTGTGTACTGTGTACTTTTCAACGACATGATGGCTCATATATGAGCCATCAACAGTGGCGTAGCCAGAAAGGCAGGAGGAGCTGGTTAACTCTCCACACCAGCACAGTCCAGGTATTTTTTATCCTAAAGCCGTGGATTGTCCTCATACTGTGACCGGTTCGTGACCGCCTAGTTTATCGATGACTCAGCAGAAGGCACTAGTGTGAGTGACAGACAGACAAATTCACGGTTACCGATAAAACCCTCTGAAGCTTCGCCCCACACATCATCAATCACTTCTTAGATATGCTGTGATTTTCTTAGTTCTGCATGTGCATACCTGCCTGCACCATTACAAACACACAAGAATGTACATAAAGTATGACCGAAGTCGCCTTCCCATCACACAGCAACCCCACGCGAAAAATATCTTTTTGCTACGCTACTGGTTTCCACACTCTAGCGACATTCATTGTAGAGCACCTCTGTTGGCAATAGAATGCAGATGATAGCCCTATTCCAATTTCAATTGCTACGCATCAAGCTTGCTGTGTGTGCCTCAGATCTGTGGAAGTCTGTTGAAGATTGCCCTTACGAGTGTTTCACACCGCTTGAGTTAGGTAGGGGTAAAGCTGGTGGAGATAGATAACTTCAAAAAAAATACTTCTCCAGTTAAAAAATTTATTACCCTTTAAAAACTTCACCTATATTGAGGTAGTACACAGAGCTGCAAAATGAAATGTGTATATTTCTTGTCCGACCACTAAGGCAAGCTTTTTGATGCTCAATACAGAGCTTTTCCCCCCAAAAAGTGAAATTCACAATTTTTAGGACTATTTGCTAAACTTTAGTGCGTAAGTTATTTTTTATTTGTAGCATGTCAAAAAGCTCACTAGCAAAAATTTTATTAGTGTCCTTACCTTTTCCCATGTTACCAGACAAAATCCCAAATCTGAGCACATTATTCAATAATGCTCGTGGGAAAAGCTCTCGAAGAATTTATGTACATAAGTAAGTCGTTATTTTTAGTTAGATCACTTCATTACCATGCTAGAAATGTCGTTTATTGAGTGCACGTCAAAACTAGTTTTGAAAAACAAAGTAGTTCTTTGACGACTTTTAGCTCAGTCAGTGCCATACTACAGACTCTCATAACTAGGAAGCAAAAATTTTCGGCCGTGGAATTAAATGACCAGGACGTGTTTTGAACTTCGAAGAACGGTAAACCTTTTTCCGCCATGTTCGTGATGGTCAAAAATATTCTGGTGATTTTGCATGGCATAACCCTAATTGTTGTATTGTTTATGACATTGAATTACTCCTTTGCTTCTTTTGCCTCAACTAATATTGTTAGCCAATATTTTATTGAGCCTATGAAGTTGTTTGTGCTTTCAGCCACTTCATTCTGTATGATAAGTATTATTGTGATAAGTATTGATGTGTGATTTTCGTGCTGCAAGCCAGTGCCTCTAACAAGGCCTATTAGGTGTCTTGAAATGAGTAAATTAATTGTGCTCGCACTGTTTTTCGCTCTGTACTCACCTGGTGTGTTTGTGCTGACGAAATGTTTTTCCTCTTATTCAGAAGAGAAGTCTGCATAATACTGTTACAATAGGAAAATATCACAGGTGCTTTGGGTATCTGGAAGTTATGATATTCCGTCTTCGTATTTTAAATTCCGAATACAAAGCTGCCGAAATAAGTTTTTAACCCTTTTCACACAATTTGTTGCATGCCTGTGCTGTATTTTGTTTTATATGCATGGGAAAATAAAATTCAATTTCAGTGATTAGAAAATTTGTTCTTGTTGGTTTTTAAACATTTGAACTCACTTCGTAAATTCTTTAGCATGTGCAGGTGCAGTCAAAGCTTCCCAAGTGACGCTGCCACAGGATTAGTTGGAATAGTGGCCAGGGAAATTTTGAATGACCTTGTACTTGCAGAAGAAAAATCTGCTGATTACGTATGCTTCAAGTTGAATCATATGCAAACACGTTTGCTATTCACTTACATGTACCAATTGTAATATAAATAATGTGTGAGAAATGACCCTACGAAGCAGGTGTTGTACCGAAGCCGCCGTTACTTTTTTCCTTCATTGCGGAGATCTCCGTGAAAGTTGAACGGGCTGTACGTTCTATTTGTTCTACGTGATTCCTGGTGTACTATTTTCTTTTTACGGAAGTGGTTGGCAGCATATTACCTACGCCTTTTTACGTAATCAAGGGAAAATATTTTTTGCAGTGTAGTTGAGCGAATCGACATTTGCTTAATTTTACTGGCTGCAACTAATTCGATGATGATAGCTTGTTGATAAAAAACAAAAAATGCGGCATATCCCACGTACCTGATATGTACAAATTTTGCACACAGAGACATATGTTGATGAGTTGCATATGTTTATGTAACCAGTTATATGCACTTGTGCAATAATGCCAACAGGAACATGCGTATTACCAACATCAGAAGCTGATAATAAACGATGATGCTCACGAGAATTTTGGCCCTGGAAAGTGCTACATAAGTGAGCTTCAGCGCATGGCAACTAACTATAATTGACGTTAATCCAACGTGATGGCTGCATCAAATGAGTACAAATGTAATGTTATTAAATTGGGGGAGGAGGTAACCAGCACTGCAACTACTATTGACGTTTCGCGAAGATTTGCGTCTATTTGAAAAGTAGTTCTGAGATCTGGCGTAGCTCTGTGGTAAAATGTATCATTGTCACGCAGAATGCTTCGGTTGGATTCCAGCTGAGACCCTGACATGTATTCTTTGCATTCATCCGGTCGACGGTATACTGATGTCGGGCATTTCTGAACGCTCGCACGTTAAAAGTGCCCGTGTGTGTTCTCGTCGTTCCTGGGTAGATACTAAGTGTCAATCACATGTGGCCAATACCCGCTTACCAGCGGCACATATGTGCCACTGTCTGGCGGTATGTGTTTGACGACGTACGCGACAGGATTGTGATATTATTCATTTCTTGACCAGCACGTCATATTCGTGAAACTATCTTACCATCCCATGCAAATTTTGGTTCATGGAAATTTAAGGGGGTGTCCAGGAGACCACCCAAACGTAAGCGGATAGATAGATAGATAGAGAGATAGATAAATAGATAGATAGATAGATATATAGATAGATAGATAGATAGATAGATAGATAGATAGATAGATAGATAGATAGATAGATAGATAGATAGATAGATAGATAGATAGATAGATACGCTCAAAGCCGCCGAAGTTCGCTGCGAAATGCTTCGGATTTAAAAATATCTGTGACCCGTCTGTTGGGCTAACCTCTGCCTTCCTCATTTTCAGTGGACCATTGTGAGTTCTCGGATATAAAGAACCTTTCTGGCACATAGCTGAAAGACCACAAAAGACAGACCACACAGAATGTGTCACACAAACCACGGCTGCCCATAACCCAATCAGCGTTAAGAAGATATTAGCGAAATTTTGCGATATGTTACACAAGCCTGAGTCACAGCTGACGTGATAGGCATGTAGTGAGTCCTGGTTTGATCAGACATGAATTCTCACCTCTCTCCTTCGTAGCCCTACTATACTATGTATGCATAAGCTTTAAGACTTTGTTTCTATTTTAAGTGCGAAGCACTTCTTAACCTGCCACAGGCACTTTCTATCTATCTATCTATCTATCTATCTATCTATCTATCTATCTATCTATCTATCTATCTATCTATCTATCTATCCATCTATCTATCTATCTTTCTATCTATCTATCTATATGTCTATCTATCTATCTATCTATCTATCTATCTATCTATCTATCTATCTGTCTGTCTATCTATCTATATATCTATCTATCTTTCTATCTATCTATCTATCTATCCGCTTACCTCTGTGTGCTATCTTGATCTGATATATCTATCTATCTTGATCTGCTATCTTGATCTGATATATTGATCCTGATAGTGCATCGTGCTTAGAATATATGAACTGTTTATACTGCTATGGCTTTACGTCGCATATCTCAGCACCAACTAGAAACGATTTACTAGGTTCGAATACCCTAATAGATCATATTATCTCCAACATTTCCACTGAACACGTAGCAGGTGTAATAGATCATAGCATTACAGACCATAATCCCGTATTTTTCATTCCGGGCTCCGAAAATACCAAGGCCAGTAACATCTCTACGAAACGCCGATTCGACGCGGACAAGTTTGTGCAAATAATTAGCACAGTAGACTGGACATCGGTGACTAATCTAGACTGCGCAGAAAAGGCTTTTGAGTCTTTCTCAGAAGTAATAGCTTCAGGTATAGATGCATCCACCACTTTCACTACTGTCACGAAGTGGTATCGTTCCCCTAGAAATCCATGGATAAGCAACTCGTTGTTGAAGTCCATTAATAAAAAGAATAACCTTCATAAGAAACTAAAGTCGCAGCCTTATAATCTCGCATTAAAATGCCGCTTTCACAAATACTCAGCAACATTATCTTCCTTACTTAGGTGTGCTAAGCGCAATTACTACCGGAATCTCATTGTAAAAAACACGGGTAACTTGAGACGCTGCTGGGAAATCATTAAAGATTTCTTGAACATGACAAAATGCTCAGATCCCACAATAAAAATAAAGCAAGGCGACGAAATGTATACCGACCCTGTAAGAGTGGCCGCCACGTTCAGTGAGCATTTCTGCGCATCTGCGGATACGCAGCAATCACCAGGTCATTTACGCAATATACCACGGTGTACTCATTCTTTTTATCTTCATTCCACGTCTGCAGATGAAGTCCTTCAGGTCATCACATCACTAAAGACCACAAGTGCTGGTTTAGATAATATTGATCCTTTTAAAGTAAAGCTAGTTTCAAACTTAATATCCCCACCTTTGGCAGTAATTATTAACAAGCTGTTTTCAGCGGGTGTGTTTCCGAGCTGCCTTAAGGCTGGTAAAATAGTTCCAGTTTTTAAGAAGGGTGATAAGACTTTTGTACAGAATTATAGGCCAATCTGTATCCTGCCTTTCTTCGGTAAGGTAATTGAAAAGTTATTCCACATTAGATTAATGCGTTATCTGAAAAAATTTAATCTTTTATCTCCACAACAATTCGGATTCCGTCATGGATATTCAACTGAGCTGGTACTAATTACCCTAACGGAGGAAATTAAACAAGCTATTGATAGAGGGTTACTTGTGGGATCTGTGTTTATCGATTTGACGAAGGCTTTTGACACTATAAATCATCACGTTCTACTTGCTAAACTCGAATCATTTGGTATGTCTGGTCCGCCACTAAGTTTTATTAAGAGCTACCTCAGTAACCGGTCTCAAATGGTTCATGTTAATGGCCATCTTTCAACGCCCAAGTTAATTAACGTCGGTGTTCCACAGGGATCAATTTTAGGCCCACTTTTATTTTTGATGTTTATTAATGATCTACCTACAATTCTTACAAGGACCAAGTGCATACTTTACGCTGACGACACAACCATCTTTCAGTCATCTAAATCAGTTTCTTCACTCCAGTCTGACCTCAACACAGATTTACATAACATAACTTTATGGTGCCAGGCCAATTATCTTCAGATCAATGCTACTAAAACCGTGTTTATGTTGTTCCATTCCCCGCGCATTTCACTTGACATACAACCTTCCCTTCACATTGGTAATACCGTCATAAACATTTCCAGTGAAGCGCGGTTTCTTGGCGTCATCTTAGATAGCGAACTAAAATTTCATAAACATGCAGCATCACTCGCTAAAAAGATTGCATTTGGTGTTCACGTTATCATCAAGACACGAACTTATTTTCCGCCTCACATCATACGTACTTTGTATTTTGCTTATATTCATAGCCTTATTTCGTGTTGCGTATCATCTTGGGCCAACACATATTTCACGCACATCGAACGTTTGCAGCGACTTCAGAATCAAGCAGTTAGATTAATGACTTTCAGCCCATTTTACTTCTCCTGCAGCTCGTTGTTTTCTCAGCTTAACATACTCCCATTGAGACAATTATTTTGTCATTGAATGTCCGTTGTCGCCTTTAGACTCATCACGCATGACATTTTTATTGCATGCATTGATCATCGTCACTTAACTAATGGTAACATCACCAGGTTTTCTCAGTGCTATAATCTTCTTTTGCCGGCCGTAAGGACAAACTACGGCAGGTTCTCAACCTTATTTACTAGCATAGCCATTTGGAATTCATTGCCTTTCGAATTGAAATCATCGCATAACATCCATATTTTCACTTCGCGTAGTAAGAAATATTACGTTCAGGAATTAATCAACTCATCCGATTTATGTAATTAACTGTTAATAGCTTTCCACAGTTCTGTGCTTTTTTACTACTTCAATTTGCCATTGTATAATTGATAACACTGATAATGAAACGTGTTACATTTGTCACGTAGAGTTCATTAATATTGTTTTTTGTCTTAACTTGCTTTTGATTGTTTCCTTGTTATTTTTCAATAGTGAGTATTACCAGTATGTTGTGTATTGATCGTGTTTTTATTGTTAATCAAGATTATTCATTATTACTCACAAGACCGTATACTATTGCTGTATTTTTTTGTAATTACCCCATCCATGTAGCCATAGGAGGTCCCCCTGTCAGTTTCTCTGAAACTTTGGGACCTCCTGCTGTAATAACGCTAACCATGTAACTCAACTGAACTATTTAATAAACTTGACTTGACTTGACCGTCTTCTGACAAGATGTATAGCAGAAATGGAAAGAAAGAATGAAAAGTAACATCTTTCCAAAGAGAACCCGGATAATAGGCGAAGCAGCAGCGTTGCACACGGGTGGTGTCACGTGTTAATCGGTGCTAACGTGGTTGCTGCGGTGAGCGTTAGAAAATTTGTTTAAAGCGATGGATAACATAGGTCTTGTGGTTTATTCCGAGTGAACACGGGCGCTAGACCGAAGCTCGCGCACGTTTCACTTCGACTACCACGGTCTTGTGAGCGGTGAAGTGAACGCTAAGAGTTTCCTGGAGACATCGACGTCGAAGTTGAGAAAGAAACAATCGATGCACGTTCCCCTTACCGTTGTGAGTAGTTTCTGTTCCGCCCACATGCACTTTGCACGTCACGCATGTAAACGACGTGGCATTCTCCTCCTTCTCCGCTGACGTCGACGTTAAACTCTCCTACGACTATAACAGGCACGCGTCTACCCGTCTTGCCGCAATCAGTCAGCGTATGCTACAGACAGCGTTGAACCTGTTCCTTCGGCAGGTTGGGAGCGAGGTAAAGCGCGAGCATCGGGAGAACGCCGGTGCGCGCGGCAGCGCACTTGAAGCAGGAGTGTCTTCGAGGGTTTCCGGATCGTTCTTCTTAGTCGACGTTATAAGCGCGTAGCGCACGCGGATTCCGAGTGTAAACAGCGACTCTTCCAACGTTGCGAGTGGTGGAGAGGGTGAAGCAAGAGTGATGGCGCGCGGTGAGCGGCGACAGGCTAGGGAGAGAGTTACGTCAACGTGCGCACACAGCAAGGGGAGGCGTGACCTACTTGGCACTGCGCCAACATCTTTGGTGAGGGGAGCACAGTGCGCTCGGAAGAACAGCGTTACACAGGCTAGTCAAAGGGCATCTTCGCATATAAAAAAACAGAATCTCAGAGATAATTGAACCCAACTATTCCGTATGGGTTTCAGTATCCCAAGACAGAGCCACGTTTGACGTTAAAACTGCTTCAGAAAAACACTCTACGCAGGCGTAATGTCAGCGTAACTCTAGTTGTGGTTAGAGTGTTGGCAATCTAAATCTATAAAGTAGCGTTGTATATTGAAGACAGGCTGCTATGGTAGAGACGTCATGTCAGGTTAACTTCAATTGCGGTTATACTTGTCGGTCTCTTTTTATAGTGGTCAACTAATATGCGATCATTGGGGAATCAATGAAATGATTGAGCATGTTCACTGCCACTGCCCTCACTACAGCGTGCAAAGACAGCTGCTAGCCGCTACGTTAGCCCGTCTTGATGATAGACCCTTGTCAGAACGGTCAATACTCGAAAGCCAGCATGATCAGTCTTCGCCCAGAAAATTAGTGAAGGCGTTATTGAACTTTTTGCATCGTAGTGTCCTATTGAATGGGCTATAGCAGCCGCGCTCTTTCTTTTTGGCGCTTCTACTTTGCTCTTCGTTTTCTTCGTAATCTTTCTTTCCCATTCCCCATTCTCTTAGGGCAGGGTAGCAAATCGGATGCCCCAATGTTTAGTAATCCCCCCTGCCTTTCCCTAATTTCATTCTCTCTTTCTCTCTCTAAAATAAATGTTTGTTTCTATTAATCAGAAAGCTTTATGCAAGCGTTCCTTGACTGTATAGGAAAACGGTAATAAAGTTATATATGTTTTTCACATCATAGCTCCGTACACTTCGTTTCATATTTAGAACCTTTGGGCTTTATGTTGAGTGCTGACGTTACGTCAATTCAGCGCTTGCGCTTTGAACACGAGTGTGTATGCACGGTCCTCGTAAGCCCACGAGTTGTACACAGCTACTACACTTACAGATATGCTTCGATACACGTCGAAATGCTACGCTTAAAGCGAACAAAAAGTGCAGCATATAAAATCACTCGCCGACTGCTTCACATGCAGCGGATACCCACAAGGTGTGGTATCCGCCGAATTACACGTGTCTGCGTATTCATCTCTCTGCCAGTTGTTTTCTGTCTTTTTTGTCTCTCTTATTCTGCCCTTTGAGACGATGTACCTTGTGTCATTTTATGTATATGTTTGTTTTTTTCTCTGTAGATCATTCTCTCAACTATCTTCTTTTTTCCTTCTTCTTTTTATTGTTCTGTCTCACTTTAGTTCTGCCTCTTCCGTTCTCTCTCTGAAGCTATTTTCTCTTCCTCCTCCCTACCTCTCACTCCTCCTCACCTCACCATTGCTTCCTTTTTAGATACTCTTGCTTTGCTAGTTTATGCTAAGCTATGATGTGCATTTCCCTTCCTCAAAACCTATCCCCCTACCTCAGCCTCATTCTCTCTTTCCTTTCCGAACTTTTCGCTATACTATTCTCTACATAGAAATGTAATTCACTGCTGGCATGCCTGGATAGCAGAGACGTTGCAACGCACATTTTCGAATTGTGGGCGCGAGAGTTCGAACCTTTTCGTCAACGAACTTTTTTCGCCAAGAATTTCTCTCTTAAACTTTCTGCCTCTTGCTTGCCTTTTGTTCTTTTTTTTTTCTCTGCCTATCCCTCCGCATTCATTCTCTTGCCCATCGGAGTTATGGCATCCCACACCGGACCGCATGCATTATAGAAGAAAAGCAGAAAATGAAAACAAAAATGAAGTGGACGAAGGAAAGGTTGAGAATGAGCATGCTGCTCACGATGATGATTTTTTTACGATGCACCGAGAACCTACACCATAACAGCACTGCTGTAAAAAAGTTATTCTAGATTCAATAAGAATCGAAGCATATCTGATTTACCAAGGCACCAGCCGAAGCGCATTACATGGGTGCTGTGTCTTCCGACTATATACGAATGTCCCGGATGCTCTACGAGGTGACTTCACGAAAAAAAAATATGTGTTTTTTTAGACTTCATCTGCTTCTACCAAAGTGGAAAACTTACTTATGGAAAATTTACCACTACTTTGCATGTATTCCTGGGGGCTTCATACGTAGAAACTGCCGTACTTGGGTGTCAGATCGGCGAATGAGATTTATGTCATCATGTACTCGAGAATTTCAGAGAAGTACTTATGACCTGCATTTGCTTAACATGCAAATATAATGTACGGCGGGGTCATCCGTGAACAAAAGCACACAGACCACGAGACCGCGTGTCTAAATTGCCACCTGTGCCTCCTAGTGGGGAGCCATCTGATGCAAGGTTCATTGCTCTGTCTTGGCGTTCGCGGGAGTCATGCTCTCTACAGCAGATGGCTCGGTATAATAGACCATGAAAATAGCGATAACGGCACGCGCTCTTACGTCCCGTGTACTTTTGCTGACACGGGCCACACCTCTAGCTATTTTTCTGCCTCTGCAAGGCAGCAGACAGCAGCTGCTGTAGTGTAAATCTCCACGAAAAGAGCAAGCAAAATGCAGTTAATTAATGTTTATTCAATAAAAACATGAATAACTGCAAGAAGCTTTGCTAAAACAGAAAAAAAAACACTTTTGATTAGTGAACTTGTCGGCAAGTTGAATGAAGGCATTGTAATGGAACACCGCGAAAGACTGGAATGCGTGTGCTTGAGTGTGTGAAATTTCTTTCTCTGTCGTTAGCGTTGCTGCCTTAATATAAAAATTAACAAATGAACAATACAAAGGAAGTTTTTGTCACTGGCATTCACAACGCATATGGAAAGAAAACCAAACTTTGTTTACATAACAGTAAATGGTACGCTGACACAGTCAACCACGCAACGTCGAATGCTTGAATTATTTCTGGCATATATTCATAGATACTACGTAAACAATCACCTTCTGGACGAGACCGAAAAACTACTTTCATAATGAAGTGATTGCTGTACTCGACGTCACACGTCTGGAGTAAATCGTTCAGCGCCAGTAGTTGCCGAAAGTTGTAGGCTAGTTTGTTTGAAGAAGGCATAATGTCTAAGCGAAAATTTGTGGAAAGAACGCTGTGGGCCACGCATCTACTAGGTTTTCCATTCCACACGCCCTCAACACATTATGTAGCACGTGTGATGTTTTAGTCATTTGCGCTGCGTATTATAGGTTAGTGTATATAAATACCTGCAATATACATCATTTCATGCGAAGTCTCTGGAGGCTCAATCTAAAGCAATTGAGAGCTTTAGAGTAATATACTCTGTATATGACAGCATTCATTGGGACTTTCAACCTAAATATTAATTTTTTAATTGCACATTCAGCTTTGAGAACCTAATTACTGCCACAACACGAAAAATACACGCCGCGCACGCAGTTTTCTGTCAGCCCTCGTCCCGACCTACTTAAACTGCATGTGATTGTTACCTGCAGGTATCGAGTAACCCTCAAAAGAGCTCGTATTTCCAAAATGCTGCCGAAAGAGCCTGCTCACAGCGTGTAGTTAAATACGGTGCTTTAACCAAATTGATCGTGAGCAGTAGTTCATTTTACTTAAAAGGGACATAAAGATACTTTACACAACAACAATCCTTGATATGCAATCATGCCAGTGTTTGTAGGTCATCACCAGCCAACACAGCACAGAAATCAAAAGACAACGTCGTGTCTCCTAATGAGCTGAATTGTGCAATTGGAAAAAATTAACCCTTATTACGTGATCGCTTGTAGAATTACGCCACGTGGTAAAGGGAGATAAAGTTGTTTATTGGGGAGTGTTATTGGAGCAAACGTTTTGACAAGTGGGCGCATCTTCATCAAGGAGCGATACAGGCCTGGAAATCTGACTAGTGAGTTTTTGCCATGGCTTGCTGTTCCTGCCCTGACAAATGCTTGGCCCATTCCTCATTCCTTCTAAACGCGGTTTCGCCTGAACTCTGCTCTTGTATTTATCTCTATGCTGAAATAATGAACACAGAGTTCAACTCATACGCAAAAAATATATCCTACGATTGAGCCGCGCCTACGCCACTCTTTTGCAATCAGGACGAGGAAGTTACATAATTAAATTTGGCAGCGCGTACAAGGCGTTCACATTTTAAATCACAACTCTTAGACACCGAATCTTGCATTGAGCTGTGTCTCTAGTTGCAGTCGAAATGACCATGCACCTCCCTATCAGTGACACAAGCGATAGACATCAAGTAACTGACTGATATAAAAAAATGATAAAAAATCCTACTTGATTTAACATTGGTTTTGAATGTGCGCGCTGAGCCGAGTACTTTACCACAAAGGCACGCCGGTGCTCAAACGTTATTTTGAAAGCTCCTTATACAGGCGTCATGATGGTGAAGAAATCGCGTGAGCCCATGTAATATAATACGGCAGAAGAATACAATTCCTATTCGTCCCACGTTGCTAATTACGCTACTACTGCTTCGTTTAATGTTGTCCGCTCACCTCTCAGGAATAATTCACCATTATCGTGTGTCAAATGCAACAATACGAAGGTGGACCTGAATGATTATTAGTGTAGACATCACCTATATCGCAGAAAGAGGAAGATAGGCGCAGTGGGTGGTGTCTTACTTTATTAAATTTTGATTTGTGGCGTAGTCCATAACTTGTGGAAACCAAACCATTAAGCACAGTCATCCTTGCTCTAACACAAAGCTTAGCGCAGAATTCGCATTAGTCAGTGTTCTAATTGTCGCCGAAATGTGTGAATAAGCTTTAAACGACAGCTACAGCCTCAACGTGGCAAGGGTAACAGTTCTTTATTTAGCTGCAGCTTCCTAAATAAGATGAATGTTTATAAAAACGTGGCACTGCACGCGTGTGATAGTATTCTTCAACAAAGCATTGGCTAGAAGGTAATTTATAAGAATGACTGTATTATAAAAGCGTTCAAAGATGTGAGCGGTGGCCACTCTTTCATTCATACTGAGCAAGCCCATTCCTAGCACCTCACGTTCGAGCCATCTTACGGCCACTGCGAAGTGTTTTAGTTTTGTATTTTCACGATTTCACCTAGTGGTGTTCCGTCTTCGTTGACAGTATTGAAATTGCAGGGAAACATTGCGAGGACATCAGAAAAGCGTCTGCCAGATTGGCATGACAGAATAGTCGGTGCATATATTTGTTTTGTTCGTATGTTATAAGCCCAGGGATCCATGTGCTCTTCCATAATATATGTCATCAAGGCTAAAGAGAGTCATTCTGCCTCAAATTTTCCGTGCGCTATAAATATGTGAGGCCTTTTAGATTGCTGCTTCTCTTAGGTAGTGTTTATGATGGACGAGGATGCAAGGAAAAAAATACAGATAGGTCGACGAGATACGCTTTTGGTTTGCTATTCTACAGTGGGGTACAAATAATAAAAAATCAGAGTAGAAAAAACAACAGTCAAGGTACGTGTGCGCCTATCCATTACACGCCTACAAGCGATCACTTACAGCTCGGTCAATTTTAAAACAGTACCATTGCTTGCATCTCTTTGCTGGTTCGCGACACGTAGAACCCCAAGCCAAAACGGTCTGTCACGTAGTTCCTTCAACGTAGAGCATAGAAACGTTGCTTTTTCTCACGAAACCACCACACCACGCACAGTAAACGTTCCACAATTTCGCAACAGTTCCAGCCGTCACAACTGAGGGCATACTTCTGCGATCACTATGCGAAAAGAGTGACGCCTTTCGGAAAGCAGCTCCTAACCATATACGTGGTGCTGCGAAGTTGCGTCACGGTGGGAGAGCCGCGATGAACTTAGCAGCTTCCTCGATGCGTCTAGTTTACATCGGTGTTGTATACGCTATGAATGACGCAAGTTTTCGACATTGCTTCAGGAATTGAGCGAAGGCCCCTAGCAGCGTGTTTTCTGCACAATTGTATATGGGGTGTGAGGGGGTCTCCGTGAGTGGACTGCGTGGCACCATCGGCAAGATCTACCGACTAGGCATGACTGTCCCGCCGGCGACTACAGGGCAACTACATATATCCATCAACAAAATTTGGTGGAGAACTAGGGTACTCGTCTCGCCTGAAGGCTCAAACTTGTAGGTGTTGACCTGGTGGTCTTTGGCAAGTACCTAAAAGAGGGTGGTCTTGAAAACTGGAGTTGTATAAGTAAGTATAGTGTGGTTAACATAGTTTTTATATTTCAATGTTTTGGTGCACCGAATTAATAACGCGTCGTGTGTGTGTAGTGCTGAAGTTTATGTCTCATTAAGTACGTGTCAGATTGTCGTTCTTGTCCGTGTGTTGGTTGTTCTTCATCATCTAAATTCATTCAGATCTTTTTAACATACTGACTTCTTTCGTTGCCATTTGCTACTTGGAAGAAAACTGAGTGATCAAAGCAAAAACAATGAGAAAAGACATCAATGACATTCCAATTGAATATCTCTCAACATTATCGAAATCGCATTACATCCTATGGTCGCTATAAGTTATTATTCTAAATCAGACACCAAATAACTTGAAGAAACGCCGAGCAAAATAACAAAATGAGCAGCAGAATAATGAATTGAAAGGGCACAATGTTCCTTGGTTAAAATGAACAGTAATGGAAAGCAATGAACTGGTTTTTATTGATAAAGTGCCCTCTGAGAACTCTAATGTCACTAGTCCTACCATCACAAGTTCATTGTTATAAGAGAAAAGGAATGTCAAAGCACTGTTTTTTGACATATGTGCCGAAATCGGCATCACGAATTTTAGAGCGGACTTCTAGTTAGTCTACATTGGCTAGACAAAGTTTTTCAGAACTTGTGATGGGAATCTATTGGCCCATAAACAGACAGTGGGATGCTTTTATATGTCTTAAAAGCTACCGGACCTTAGTAAAAACAATGCAATTTTATGACGTCATGGTGTTTGGTGCGAGACTTTCAAGGTGGCATTGTTGTCCACATTCTCTCTTTGTGCTTTTTTTACCAAGCGTAATCCGACAAACATGGTGATTTTGGAATTGTGAAATGGTAAACTACAATAACAAAAAATCATTTTCCTCATTAGTGTTTCTTTAAGGAATGGATGCCATGAAAGCTTCTAGCATAGGTGCACGAGAAACCTGAATTATTTATTCACTTTGCTCATAGATGTCAGCTCAACAGTCAAAAAAAAAACTTCATCGAGAACACAAAAATCGCATTGACTGACAAACTGCAAGGACGTGGTCGTAACAAAAGGCCCTAGGATAAACAAGGACATATGCCTGGTAGAAAATTTGAATTCAAGAAAAGTTTGGTAAGGGTAAACGAACCAACACGCAAAAAAAGCGAACTTGCAATAAGGAGGCATTAAAAACGGTCAGAAGGAAAATGTAGCGATTAGGCATTAACTAAGAAGTAGTAGAAAAATAAGAAACCAGGAGGAAACGTTACGCGTCCACAGAACATGCCACCGTACAGCGTTTTCCACTTCCGCGTGGTTGGTCATGTCTCGCATCATCGGTCTCTTGGGGAACGACTGAAGCAACGCCGCTGAAGGCATAGCAACAGCTCTATGGGCACTCAGAGATAGTAAATTCCGCCCTCAAGAAGAATATATGTTCTGGCTTACTCTTTGTGCATTTCAAAGCGTTTCTTTTTTTTTTGATACTATATGCGTTTCTTCTCGGCTTGTTCCATTAGTGTCCACATTACTCTCGGTTATCTTCCGCTCGCATCCGAACCTGACATGTGGGTCAGGGGTCGTGCACCTTAACAGGTGTCCGCCTGAAGCCGACATAGCGGGACCCTAGTTGGCAAATCATGGGCTGTTGAGGGTATTAGGAGGCATCAAAAGAAACCTACTCGGAGAATGAACAATGAGTTCAATGATTTACAAACCTGCATTTGAAGTCACGGTTAGTTTCAACACGCGCGTCGAAAAGTTGCAATCTAACGTAGGTAAGAAGCGAAAGTGTTGTTTTAGGTCAAAAGTGCCACGTCCACTTCATAAAGCAAGTGATAACGAAAAGGGGAGTAATTTGCTCTTGGGCCGAGGGCGCAGTAGCTTTTCCGGAGCACATCAAGACTTCAGTGACGTATTTCCGTCACTTAATTGACGTCTCAAAATTATGTGTGATCAGTAGTGAAAAAATGGAAGATCCCACGTACAGTGGGAACCGATGATATGCGAAGCACGAATGAGAAAGGTTGATACGTCACTTTATTATCAGCACTATGACACGAGGCGGAAGTAAACGATGCCTTGCATGATTTACGTGTCAGGGTTATCATGTTTGGATGTGTCGTTTACCTTCGTCATCTATCCCCGGGAGAAATCGTGGCCGGCCAACACACAAGATACATCGCGCATTAAGTTTCTCTCTGGTCGGGCCTCTGGCTCGCTTGATTTCGTGCCGACCGGTTGTGCCCTCGCGCTCTCCGACGACCATCAAGCTTTGGCCGACTGGGTTGGTCTTACGCCACCTCCTAACGCCGGCCCCTACAATGAAGACAGCGTAGCTCTAGCCAAGTGGATTAGCCCTACGCCATCTCCTGTTGCCAACAAGAGCTCTCGCCAGTGGTGCCCCACCATGTTTCATCTTTCATATCTCTCTTCTGTCGTCACTCGCTATCCCTGAGCATCTCTCTTTCTATATATATATACCTTCAATCCTATCCTTTTTATCCCTCTCTACCCCCATTCCTTCTGAGCTACTGTTGAGGTGTCGCACCTGGTGAAGACAGTTACGGGGCTCACTTTTTTCTTCTTTTCCCTTTTATAATTACAATCTCTGGCTGGGCTGTGGCGTTCAATAACTCCAACATGCTGTCAGTAAGCGACCTTAGCCCTACCTAGGAGTCCAATCAGTCGCGTTCTCCTGGCTGTCACATCACTTTCTCTGGCTTCACACTTACCTATGACCCCAAGCGCTTGCTTAATCATTAACGATCGACGTTAGTTGTCGGAATGGAGATGCATGACTAAGCGTCAACGTGGATTCACCCACAATAGGTGGTGGTATAGCAGTCAAACACAAATAGACATTGCGCAAGCTCTCTTATAATAATGTACGGAAAACATTAAACCACTTCAGTAGGGACACGTTTTACGTTCGTGTTTTACCTATTTATATGACGGATGGATCAAACATGATTTTTCATGTCACTTTTTGTAACCACGTTTACAAAGCGACACGTATACATATGCATGTTTATGTTTTTGTATGCGGTTGGGTATTTTGTATGGTTCATCATTGTTCTGAATTCATTTTTGTTCCCGGGATGTTTCTAACCACTTCTGGTGAAAGCCTCATATCAAAGGCTTGTGGCACCTTTGAAATAAATAAGTATAAACGACTACATCGATTCTTTGAATTTTTTATAATTTTACAAGTACATAAATCTAAGTCGCTATCAACAAACAGATTTTCCAAAAGTTGTGAAAATTTCTACGAAGTGGTTCATCAGGATTCACAGATTTTTTACACACAGTTGTTTCAAAACTGCAAGGATGAAGTTTATGTGATCACCACCAATATAACAACGAAAGACTTGTTATACCTGTAGATCATTTAGACCACGTAGCATCACTTCTTCAAGATGATAATTTCTGGTGACCTTTAAACCACAATTCACGATATAATTGGATTCTATTTTTTAAAGTATCTGATCCACTAAATAATAACACCTTTTCTTAATTGTTTACTGGATACCATGTAAGAGCAGACTTGACAATAGAGATGCGTACGCAAAGAAATAAGGCGGCATGAGAATATTTTTTGATTGATTTTACTAAAAAATGCCAATTTGTTCAATGACTTACTCGAATTGTCTTATTACTCCGCTCCGCGGTGGTCTAGTGGCTAAGGTACTCTGCTGCTGACCCGCAGATTGCGGGATTGAATCCGGCTGCGGCGGCTGCATTTACGATATAGGTGGAAATGCGGTAGGACCGTGGGCTCAGATTTGGGTGCACGTTAAAGAACCCCAGGTGATCGAAATTTCCGGAGCCCTCCACTACGGCGTCTCTCATAATTATATCGTGGTTTTGGGACGTTAAACTCTACATATCAATCAATGAATACAATCGTCTTATGACACTGCATTATTATTTGTATTCACACTAAACATATTGATGCAAATGTTGGTATTCTTTTTATATCGAAGTTTTCAAAATGTTCCATCGGCTTGAAATCTCACTCAGCTATTTACTGCCGACATGTAATATGACGCTCATGCAGTTTCAGAACCGCAGCCATAATTGCGAAGTCCGGTTTACTGCTTTGCTAATGAAGAAAAAGTGAAAAGATATCGTTTATAAAATTACATGAAGGTGACATACTTCCGACACATGCATAACTTTTAATAAAGACAGTTGGGATAGCAGTTGTGGTATACGACCTATCACCATTTAAATTCCATTAGCCAATTGCATGTTCCTGCCCTAAATTATATCCTGAGTCGTGGCCGTTATTTCTGATCCGCTGAAGCAAAGCTTCAATGCGCATGTACTGATTTCACGAACATAATCGCACAATGGAAAAACAAATCAAATAGTGTTGGCATGCAGTCGTTCTATTGGTAAATAAAGAGCTTTTTAAGCCGATGTAAGAAACATAAACACTCAGGACACACGCAGCTAGGCCATTGCATACTTTGTGTAGCGTACTAAGTCAGTGCTTCATCAAAAACCCATTTTCAGTCGAGGTTGGGTTCACCGTGAAAAACTGTTTGGGAAAAAACTTCTTAGGGAAAATGAATACCAACCGCAATGGCATTCCAGATTCCGGGAATCCTCTATTCCTTCTTTGTTTACCTCTTTCGATTTGGCTTCTGCATTGAGAAGCTTTAAGGCTTTTAGTTTTCTATTCACTTTCGCTGAGTCGAAGAACCATTCCTTTGTTACGGTTGATGCAACCAATATCCACATATAAGCCATCAATGACAATAAAAACATTTATTTGCGCTGAAACATGAGGTGGCATTATGCGTGACTCCATTACCTCGGCAGCATTGCCAGTTCCCTTTTTCCACTTATTTCGACGTTATATATTCCATTGGTTTCGCTATAAGGTCGGGAAGCACATAGCCCTGTACAGATTGCTTAGACATTTCGGTGCAGCGTTCTTGTGCATCAATATTGAACAGAGATTTAATTCGCGTCACCTTCCGCACCACTAGCCGCACGTCGCATACCCGTAGACCCCTGGCTGAAAAGAGAAGATTGTCTGTGGCACAGCATGAGATGTTAGAACTATCATAGAACATTCCTACCACGCCTACAATAGCGAAAGGCAACCCAAGTGTTCGTTTTTCGTTTTGATATCTGAGTAAAAGCCCATGACACGTTCATTATACGTTTTTGTAAGGTAACACGCGCACCCGCGCAGCTGCACACACCGTGTACACTGTGGCTCATAATGAATGGTTATGCCCGTATGCTTTGTAGATAATAACTCTCTAAACCAACTAGACCTGACTAGGCTTTCATGTTTTAACGCTACGCGCCCTCTGTAGCTTCTACTACGCAATAATACATGCGTTTTGGAGACTCCTAGAATTGTATAGCATTTGAATGGGGTTTCTTTCCAAGACAATTTAACGACTGCTTTGGTTCTCGGGTAAAATACCCGCTTCAGACAGCGAAGCCCTGAGCTCCGTTTCAACTTAACAGAATACGTTTATTCTTTCTTACCTTACATCTATTTCAAACTTTTTCTCACAAACAACGGCAATTTTTCGAGGACCATCAACAACGCTGATGCCAACACTGCATGTTCTGTGATACAAGCCCTGAAAGGCTCCTGTAATTGTTTTACAATGTCGTGGTAATAATGGTTCTAGGCTTCTGAGGTACTCGTCACGCACCCGATATCTTGAATGCTCAGATTTTTTGAAAATATTTGTTATTAAGCAAAAACACGCAATACTAAAACCGATATCCAATTAATCGCAGTGTCTACGCACGGCATATTACTTGGTAAGAACCAAAGTCGTAGAAGGCATGCTGGTCGCGCCAGCGCGGTGTATGAAAAACTATTAAACGTGGGACGAGGAGGCACACACACCAGAGGTAAACACGCCGAGCATCAGCTGACATGTTTGAGACTGACAGTATTTCGGAGATATCCGACAGCGGTGTCTATGACGTGTACGTCTTTTATGAGAAATGACTGGAACTTGCACGCATGCTGTTTCGCTCGGTAACCAGTTGGTCCGCCTGATCGCACTTATTTACTTTTCTAGAAGAGCACTCTCACTTTAAAAACCCAAATAGCAAACTCTCTGCGTCTTTAGTTAGTGGTTGGTGTAGCTGAAAACGCAACGCCAACTACGATCTTTCACCCCCCCCCTCCCCTTGCACAAGGAACGAGAAATCGCTTGCCAAACCAGCGAAGCGCCAGCCAAGCCTCACGGAGGAAGGAAGGAAGCTTGCCCGTGCCAAACATTACCGGCTTCACATTACAGTTAGCCCAGTAAACGCTAAGGAGGCTAAAGCAAGCGATGTCATCGACTGCGTCAATTTCGTTGAATTGCCAAGCATGACACCAACCAGACAGTGTCACCAATAGTTCTGGCATACCAGATGAGCGTTTCGAGGCAATGTTCAAAATTAATTAGCAAACAGTCAGCGCATCTCTCAAGTCTGTAATTTTGCGTAAGTAACAGAAATGTGCAAAGGAACGTGCACAGCAAATTACATTGAAATCTGTTGAACTCGAAAAATTGCCGGGAGTTGGCCTTTAATGCAATGGTTTGAGAAGAGCAATTATGTTTTGACGAGAAATCTCGTTACGTCATAAATGCAATCAGCTACACTAGATTATCCTATAATATGACCCTTCCGGTTGGACTGCATACTTGACAGTTCAAGAGAAACTATACTTTAACGTGTATTGTCGTGAATGCTCTGTTTCGTACGCGTGAATAAAATATTACGAAAAAAAGGTCACGTCTTCAGTAAAACAAAAGAAACTACTAACACTCTGGCTGGCGTTTCAACTTTGTGATTTTTCAAACCACTTTAAGTAAATATAGTTACTCTGACACTTTATTGAAAATTTTACACAATAGCCACTATACGCCAGCGGTACAATACACGTACGGTGGATAGACAGTGGTCTCGATGTCTGCGAGTGACCTGATGATTACGTAAATGTGTATTCACTCCACCTGCTTCCCTCGAGGCACATAGGAAATAAAACACAAACATAAAGTTTTCGCACAGCTGAATAAAACACGAATCGCTAAGAACGTTTCTACCTATGAGCATTAGGAGATCAGGAAAATTCCCATTGGACCTTTTTGCCTTAAACTGGGTTCGAGACCATTCATTAGCTGAGAAGCTGGGTTCACAACGTGTCACAATTTGCCGTCTCATACATTCTCACTGCACGACTTTCTAAGTGAAGCGAAGCCCTCGGGGAAGAGGTCAGCGACGCATGGATACACGCAGAGTACCCATATTATATAGCCTTCCAATGAACTTTTATGTTATCTCAACATGAAAGTACGATGATTCCGCTACCATGACAGTTACTCTATGGTGCTGGAACGCCAAGTTTCACATTAAAAATGTGTCTCGAATATTTTTCTTCTGCTCGTCTTGGCCCTGTTATAAGGCGGTAGCTCAATTAATTTCGGTGCGCACTTACAAACTTTTCATTCATTTAGCGCTACACCAGCAGACGCATTCTTTAAGCAGTTTGTGCTGCCTAATGTGCTGTGTTTACCTCTGTTTCCTCTCTCCTCTCTATCTTTCATTTCCCCCATCCCCCTCCCATGCCGAGGGTAGCAAAGTGGCTGCCTATAGGCTGGTTAACCTCTCTGCCGTCCATTTCCTCCTATTTTCCTTCCTTTAAACAGTTATGCGCATTGAATTTAAGACTCGTGGGCTGATTTTCTTTGCCGGTATCTATGCGGCATAGAAAACTACGCACATCAACACAACCACGTTTACACTAGCAGCGTACTTTCCCGTGTCTTTCCCCCTTTTTTGCCAGATATCTTACTTCGTTGAGGAGTCCCGTCACTTTAACGTGAGCACTATAGAGACGGGGTAACAGCTGTCCTATACATGCGGCAGCCAAACCTTAGCAGCTGAACCTCTCCGGCAGCTATACTTGGGTTGTAATGGCATATCAACCGCTTGATTTTGAACCCAAACTCCAAACCAGAGGACAAGAAATTAAATGTTTATTTGTATAAACACGAGCGGCAGTTTGTTAATTGGAACGTCTGTACAACTTCTCCAATTCCGTAGAGCGTAATCTTGTTTTCAACCAGATTAAATGTGCAACGCAGTTAGTGGGGTAGGCTTTAGTACCTACACTACTTCGACCTCATATGCTACAGATAATGATCAATCATTTACCTGGCCGTGGTCATGGATAGTCAGCTTACGCGTTACACTCTGCTTTCGATTTCGGCACCTGGGTTCAGCGCTCGTGTTTCGTGTGGCATTTTGTGTTGCCTTGAACAAGTTTATCGAAAAAAAATGAGATTCTTTATCTACCACATTACCCAACGCAACGACCTGGTGGGTATTTTGCTCGACTGCTATTGTAAGGTAGAAGAATGGAATCTCGGTGGTGGCCCTCCACTACGACGTTTCACTAAATCGTGTCGTTTTCGGCCTTCAAAATCTGCCACTATTTGTCGTTTACGCTGCAGTGTTTGCTTCAGGCGATGCTAGACACATGAAACGAATATTCACAAGGAAGGTGGCAAAGGTGTTGAATGTGTCCACAAAATTTTTCATAAAACCACAAACAATATTCATTGACTTTGTTTTGCTTCAGGTGTAATGTAATGCAGACTCGGTGATAGCTGGTCATATAGAACACATCACACCGCGGAGACACACTTTCAAAAGGCAACAAACAGGTGAGACGCAGTTTTAAAAAGTTTAATTTCTCTTTTCAAAATATTGGTGGGTGGTTGCTCTTGAAGGTGCCTGAACATTATTATTTCAGAGTTCTTGAACTCTACTAGTTTATATAGTACCACAGTATTGTTAAGAGGATTGCAACGATTCAATGGGAAAGTGTAATACCTAATAAAACTGCAAATAACATTGGTGATATTTGAAAATGTGATTTTCACATTTTTTTTCTTCGCTTTCATTTGGCCTACAGTTCGTTTGGCTTTTTTACGCCACATCGACGAAAGTGGCAACACTGCTACGCACGGTAAAGTAAGTAGGGTCATTTTTATACCATGCAATCTTTTTAAAGTGATAACTTACAAAACCTGAATAGGAATGCATGAGTGGTTTTCTAGGTTAGTACAGCGCGAGCGACTGTGCGAAGAAAGGCTGCGAAGCTGGCCGACACAAACAAATGCAAGCGTTTATATATAGACCCGCTGTTTTTTTAAGCGAAAGCGGATGTTGCGATCGCGCCGGTTGATCGCATTCATAAATCACGTGAAAACGTCAGCGAACTTCTAACGATATGGCGTGAGCGTGCTTGTAGGCGATAAGCGTGACCCGTTCTTGCAAAGGGAACACCAAAAATTGAGTTGCTTCGCAGTGTCATCACACGGGCCCGCTCTCAGCGATCATCCATATTCCTGTCTCTCGTCGCTCTAAAGAGAGGATGCTTCGTGAGAGAAGTTAAATCTCGCAAACAGCAGGACAAAAGGGAACACCCCGCACACTGGCGTACCTAACACCGAAAACTTGGAAAATTGGAAAGGTGCTGCGAATACTTGAAATACGGACGCAGCATTTTACTCTCTCAAATGTGCCTTATGGTGGAACCATTGATCAGCTCCTGTATATTCATATTGAAGCATCTGAAATAACATGTATGGCGACTCAATGAATATTATTGCTTTGTAATGTGAAATTACATCGGCTAGATTGTTATATGATGCACCAATCACCATTCTTCATTTAGTTGACATCCTCAGCATTCAGTGAGAGCTCCGTGAAGACGGGCAGGAAGATCCCCTGCACCTACAATCAAGAAAGGTCAGCTCCAGCTTCGACTCGACAAGCGTTTCTACATCCCGTTCCCCACCTCATTCATCCCTCTGTATGACATCATATTCGATTTCTTCGGTGTATCCAATGGAATCGCCTGGTCAACTCCCTCAAATTTTTTTGAAAGTATAGATCTGACGCTCGCTGTACCGATTGCCCCTTTGCATAGGCGACCTGGTACGTTGCCTTTCTACTGCCCAATGTCTCAGCCACTCCTCTGACCTTTACCCTTTCCTTTCGGTCACCACCTGGCTCGACTACGTCGGCGCCGAATGGCAACAGCGTCGACTGGTCAAGTTGGTGGTCAAATTGATTGGCCTTATATTATGGCATATACTACTACTAATACTTCTTTTATTGCTACTACTACTACTTCTACTACTTACTACTATTTCTAATACTGCTGCTACGGCTAGGGCTACAACTACTACTACCGAAAAGCGCATAGGCCTGTTTTAAAGTAAAGAGTTAGACGAATACAGCTCGTTAGTCATGAAATGAATAATGTCACTACCCCGTCGCGTACGTCGTCCAACACTCTAAAAAAGTACGGTACCCTTAAGCTTCACAATTAGGAGTTGAACGTGTTAATGAAATTGGGCCCCTAGTGCGCCCTTCAACCGCTAAGTGCATACTTATTATTATGTATTGTTACATACACACACACACACACACACACATACATGCAGTAGATTGTACCAGCAGGCGTGCGCTAATGGTACATACAGGTTTTTGATCTAAAGAAAGAGTCGCATGGCATCCAAGGCACACGCCGGACGCTCGCCATCTCGGAGGCCATAAAATGCCTCACAATGCCTCACAGATAGCAGAACTGGATCTAGCGTTTTCTGCTTGCTTGAACAACGCCTCTGGAAAGGCATATTTTTCTACTAGATGGGCATGGTTGTCCAATTTTAGAGATGTTTGAAAGTTCCTGTGTGTTTTTAGCGGCGATGGCTGCACTATCCCTGCCTTTTTTGACGTAGTTTAAGACCTCCGAAATGCGCCAACAAATCGCCGAATAGGCTCGTTTTCGCCGTGACACCTGTCAAACAAAATGCTTTAAAGGGGCCATCAAACATTTTTTCAAGTAACCATGAAATGAATTCCCTAGAAGAGCTTGTTGCCTAACGAATTCAACGCCGCAAAAATTTTAAGAATCTGTCCAGTGCGGGTGAAATTACGAAGGTTTGTCGCATGCCGCAATTGCATTATCTCTTCTTTCGTCCCGACGAAAGCACTGGAAGGTAAAGAGGGAGGGGTGGCAGGGGCAAAGAAACTACGTTAACCACGCCTCATGACCTTGGGCACTTAGTTTTGTTTTTCGAATGCGCGGTTTCTTTAGTGTGATCGCGCGCGCACGCGTGGACAAGTAGCGGCTTGCCGCGGCGATTTCTGTAACTTGCCTTTTCGCTAACGTACGATTTTTCACTCACAACCAACGGGAACGGCGCCGACGGTGGGATTTCGGTGAGACGAGCTCTCTAACGCTGTCGCGTTAAAACAGTGACACACACCCGGGGGAGGGCATGTGTCACCAAATCCCTGCTGTGGTGGCCGCGTTTTTGGTGAAAGCAAAACTATTCGATGCTCGTGCCTTTAGATTGAAATGCATAATAAAAAATTGCAGAAGACAAAAATTTCCTTACTCCTGCACTTCGGTGTCTCTTAACGTGCATCAAACGTTGTCAAGCGTTAAACCTTAACCCCCCCCCCCTGTAACCGTTATTACCATTATGCGAAATGAATAGCTGCTCAAATAATGAACCTAAATACTTGAGCTCACTCGTTATCATTATTAAACCTGAAAAACATTCGCGGAACTGGAAAACGCTGAGTTTACACGCCATCCTGCTGCGAAAACATGTGATGCCCTGATTATCAACCTTCGCCGAGTACATGCTTCACCCTCTTCACGTTGGCCACTCCGGCTTCTACTCACAGCAAGTCCAATGAAGTTTCTCATTATGTTTTAATTAAATGTATGTAAGAAGAGGTTGGTGCCAATGCGTGGTGCTGGCTACTCCTCTTCTCTTGCACAAAAGTCAACATCGCACATTTTGTAGCAAACACAAGGCTATACATATGTACATGGCACAACACTCACACAAAGAGTTCACGTTTTTCAACACTGAGTGTCTACTTCACACAGAAATGTGTCCACACCGCATAGAAATGTGTCCACCCCACACTGAGTTTGTAAAACATCAGTAATCATGCCAATTTAACTGTTCACACAAAAACGTGAAAGCTAAATAAAATGTCTAAGGTGATCTTGTCACCTAAATACTGAACTGTTTTCAGAAAGGTTTTCTCAAAAATATCTTAGTGAAACACAAAAATACTGTTTTGAAACATACCGTGGTTAACAGTGAATTACAGTTGTTTTTGTTTAGTACTTTTGAGCTATTTTGATTCCTCCAGAAAGTGAACCACTGCACGCGCTGCAGTGGCTTGTAGCTTTCCTTTTGGCCATGGACCCAAGATTTTCGCAATTGATGGAGGTCAATATTTACAAAGGTAATTGCTAACAGAGTAAAGAAAACATTAGAATTCAATCAGTCAAAGCAACAAGCAGGATTTCGAACAGGCTACTCAACAATTGACCACATTCATACTATCAATCAGGTAATACAGAAATGCTCAGAGTATAACCAACCACTATACATAGCCTTCATAGATTACGAGAAGGCGTTTGATTCTGTAGAAATATCAGCCGTCATGCAGACACTGCGGAAACAGGGCGTAGATGAAGTATATATAAACATTCTGGAAGAAATCTACAGGGGACCAACTGCTACCATAGTGCTTCATAAAGAAAGCAACAGAATACCAATCAAGAAGGGTGTAAGGCACGGGGACACAATCTCGCCAATGCTATTTACCGCATGCTTACAGGAGGTTTTCAGAAGCCTAGAACGGGAACAGTTAGGGATAAGAGTTAATGGAGAGTACCTTAGTAACGTGCGCTTCACCGATGACATTGCATTGCTGAGTAACTCAGGGGATGAATTGCAACTCATGATTACGGAGTTAGACAATGAGAGCAGAAAGGTGGGTCCTAAAATGAATCTGCAGAAAACGAAAGTAATGTACAACAACCTCGGTAAAGAGCAGCGCTTCGAGATAGGTAATAGTGCGGTTCAAGTTGTAAAAGACTCTGTCTACTTAGGGCAGGTAGTAACCGCGGAGCCGAACCACGAGATTGAAGTAACTAGAAGAATAAGAATGGGGCGGAGCACATTTGTCAAGCACTCTCAAATTATGCCAGGTAGATTGCCACCATCCCTCAAGAGGAAGGTATATAACAGCTGTATCTTGGCGGTACTTAGCTACGGAGCAGAAACCTGGAGACTTACAAAGAGGGTTCAGCTTAAATTGAGGACGACGCAGCGAGCAATGGAAAGAAAAATGGTAGGTGTAACCTTAAGAGACAAGAAGACAGCAGAGTGGATTAGGGGACAAACGGGGGTCAAGGATATCATAGTTGAAATAAAGAAGAGGAAATGGACATGGGCCGGGCATGTAGCGCGTAGACAGGATAACCGCTGGTCATTAAGGGTAACCAACTGGATTCCCAGAGAAGGGAAGCGGGTTAGGGGGAGACAGAAGGTTAGGTGGGCAGATGAGATTAAGAAGTTTGCGGGTATAGATTGGCAGCAGCAAGCACAGGACCGGGTTAACTGGCGGAACATGGGAGAGGCCTTTGTCCTGCAGTGGACGTAGTCAGGCTGATGAAGATGATGATGATGACTTATACAAAAAATTTAGTTTTTGAAAAAGGTTATTTCGAGGTACGTCATGATTTTTACAGTGAAGAAGAATATGCTCGACGTCTTCTTGAGCTTCTTTAAATATTTGTTCTTGGCACTTTAAACGAGCAAGATAACTGAGCACAGTAAAGTTTTTGCTATCGCTGAGCTAGGGGTAAGGGTGAGTGCAGGCAATGATTAAAAGGTAAAATCAACCAGTTACCGCGCTTCGCTAAGTTGCTCTCTCTCTCTCTTTCTCTCTCTCTTTGGTTGCAAATGACCATGGTTATGACTTTCACGTGCGAGCAATCGCGCCACAAGCAAGGCCATTACATTCCAGTGCCAAATAAAACGCATGCAAGTCTAAGGCCAAGCAAAATGAGAAAAACAAACAACGGTGCTCACCGTAGCCGCCGCGATTAAGAGACACAGCCACATTTTGTGTGCCGCATATATCAGTCCACTTTCATTGTTTATCACGTTACCCTTCTAGGCAGATCGTAGGTTGAACACTGAGTACTTAATTGCGGAACTAACTTTGATTGTTGTCTATGGTGCATGAAGAACAATACCTGTATAATGAAAATAAAAAAGAGAGAGTTCAGCCTGCAAAGCGAGTTTATGGTCTGCTACTTTTCACAGGGGAAAGAGGTAAAAGAGAGAACTGTAAAGAGGGAGGTGTTATGACAAGTCAGTATGGTATGACGAAATCAGGCCCTGTATCTAAGGTATAGTATGGTGCCGTGACTTGTGCTAAGCGCCAAAGTTTTTACAGGATAACACACGCCCTAAAGACCACGTTATATACCTATCTCACTCAGAATTCTCAACAGAAACATAAAACTACATCATACCAGGTCTACATGATTGCAAGCACCCAAAAAGCATGTTAACCGATAAGGGTCAAGAGTGAAATAAATCTACGAGCCGTTCAATTGTTGCTCTTTCGAGATGCGTATTCGAGAGACGTGATGTGGTGAAGAGCTTGAATTGTGTGTTACACTTTAAAAAGTCAAGGCGCGCAAACGCGGACATAAGTAGAAATTCACCATACCACAGACAACGACTTACAACTCAGAAATAGTAGCCAAGAAGGTGGTTGCAAGAGGTTATCAGCGCATACACAGGTATGATGGAAACCTCCTCCTGCCCAAGATGACCAGGTGGCAGAGCCACGCATGCATTCCCTTCGTTTCTTCACTCCCGTTTATCTCTTCGCCAAAGCCATAGGGTTTCTCACAAAAAATACCTAGGTGGCAATCTACTGTCACCATGTATGCGAATTTCCTAATTTAAGGTATGCCGTCCGAGTCCTGCGACGGACGGTATATGTGTCTGCGAGGCTTGTGTTGGCTGTTTCCAAGTGAGGCTTCAGCTCAAAAGCAGAGACGACTGCAAAAATAAAGTTTTTCTAAAAGGAAACATTCACACGGTTGTCTAGTTCAAGCGTAACATTTTTCAATATAGAAGTCTACTCAACTTGACGCCATAACCAAATGGTTGAAAAAAGAAACAAACGACACTTTCCTGCGAAATTCACTACCTCAAAATCGAAGAAAACACGTAGACAGGACGGGAGCCCACTTGCCACTGTTTATTCCTTGAGGAAATGGGCTAGCATGCACCCACTTCTCGTCAGAGCATGTGCAACGTGCTCGGGTCGTCACTTACCTAATCCCACTATAGGGCACTCTCCCTTGATACCGTGCTTCAGACTTATACGGGATCCGTGAAGTTTCGCTGTCACAATTAGTGCCCTCTTTCTTTATGTAGAATGCCTCTAAAATTTGTCGTGATACCTTGCTCGTCCTTTTTCCCAGCATCCTAATCAACGTGAAACGTGGTGTGCATCCACATGAAACGACATGCATAATTAAAAACGCACCATCTTCATTCCTTACCGTCAGAGCGTCCTTCCTTGGTCTATCATTGATGCAGTGCGCCATTTGGCCAACATAGCTTTTTCCACACGATGAGGGCATTTAGCATTTCGAGGTATTTTATTGCGTTAGCAATTAAATGGAAACTCTCGGCTGGATTTTGCCGCTGGCGTCGGCGTTGATGTCGGTGTGATTCACCGTATATATACATGGATTTATATATGTGAAAACACAAGAAATTGAAATTATTCAGAAAAAAAAAACTTCTGCGCGCGGAATCGAACGTCGGTCCTCTTTCTTGAGAATGAAAGGCGTTAGCCACTGAGCCACAAATGAACACTTCCTTGGACGTTGAAACGGCAGGCTATTTATATCTACCACTTAATGCTGGCGATGACCATGTCGGGGGACCTATCGTATTTTCAGCATTACCAGCGAGATGGCACAAAGAGCGCACTCCGCCAGATCTTCACGACACGGTGGCACGTTCTATAATTTCCCACGCGTACTTTGCCCATAGGAGAGGAGAGGGGGTGGATGTTAATGCGTGTGCGCGCTTAACTCGCTGTGGGGAAAATCGCATGCCTTGGGCTTTCAGCGGAACAATTGTGTTGTAGTCACCGGGTGCTAAACGGTCACTGCAGTCACTGCATAGTCTCCATTTGCGAAAAGGGCGCGTTTTTTCATGCATTTAAATAATAACTGAGGAATTTTGTCTCGTTGGCAACGTGGGGCACGTTTCGGTCTGCTTGTCATTCTTCGCGTGACATTCCAACTTGTTGCTATCGCATTCATTGCTTTGACTTTGTGGCAAAGCTGTGACTTTTTTCATAAAACAGTGTTGATTTGTATTGTTGAGCACAGAATTGTTGACTTTTAAGGCTCAGAGGCACGCTTGCAGATAGGTTTATATCATACTGGAAGGCTATCTTGCCTGCACCTTTGTGGCATATGAGGGGAAAATTTATCTGCTGCGCCAAGGCATTTATATAGGGAAAATAGCGTCTAGCAAGGCGGTGTTGCTTAGCTGGATGTTCCTCCTTTTGCTCTAAAGAAACAGCTGTTAAGACCTGAAACCACACTTGGAAAATTGAAGTATCAAACGAAACGAGCGACGACCAATGAACACCGGACGGCCCTCATGCCTGAGTCTGCGCCATAAGCAAATAAGTGTTCCCACAACCTAAAGAAGGTGGCAGGAAGCGGGGTTCCTATGTGTGTTTCTACCCCCTATCAGCTGGGAAAGCTGGGCTTACATATTTGCAACGCTAATAAAAGTGGAGGTCTGAGGAAGCATGAAGTACCGTTCAATAAGTGTTCCACTGGTGTGGTGCATTCTATTTCTTTATCATGTGGGATGTTTTACGTTATGTGGATGTTCTATGGTCTATGTGCGTGTCAATCACCTTGTTTTCCATGCTTCTCTCTTTTTCGTTCTTCCTTCTGGTATATATGATGCGTTTCATGGTGCCACTAAAGATTAGTTGTATGTCAGCGCCTTTGGCTCCATGTTTATTTCTCTCTTGTCGGTGTGTTTTGCGCTGTTCTTCCCTTGCTGTACGATGAACTAACTCGCCAAGTTTTGAGAGAAAAAAAACAGAGGAAGACGATTTCGCGTTGTAGCCATCATATGACAATGTGTTAGTGACCCAGAGAGTTTTTTTTTTTCATGTGTTTTGTAAACACAGAGTAAAGAATAACCGTAATTACTTAGAGTGATTAACGTAAGCTTATCTTATCGTATTTTTGTAATCACAATAATGTCGCAGCTCTGTATCTGTGGAATGTGTTACTTACGAACATATTAGTGTTTCCCACTTAGCGTAAGTGCTCTAGTTACGTGATGCCTACAACAAAGATTTCGAGAGTGAAGATCACGAGGAGGAATATCGAGGCAAGGAAGCACAGGGAAGTTAGCCAGTTCCGAGACCAGCTGGATACCCTGTGCTAGGGAAACGGGTGTGGCGAATAAAATTTGACAGAAAAGAGGCAATAAAAGCGGGAGTTTTATTAAAAGGTACGAGGTTAGTTATGATTTTACGTTATACTTTAAATCCATAAGAGAAAGCAATGAAAGCTTGCTTCGTCGTTTTAGCAAAACATCGGCTATGTTGCCATAGCTGCTCTCTTCTCGAACGGTAGTGATTTTAATGTCTAGCCAAGGATAGAATTTTGCAGTCCGTGCTTCTTGTAAAATCATGTATGAGCCAACAAACGAACGGAAACATCTACAGAGAGAGGTCACATGTAAAAAAAAAACGTCTGCACAACATTGCAGAAAATAAAGGTATGAGAGCAAGAAAAGCAAAACGCGGTAACACGTTTAAATGAAAGAAACACGCGATGGCTTGGCGTTTGCCACAGATAATCTACCCCAATACGTTTTTTTTTTTGCTCTGTGTTGTCTGCGGCAGGGGAGTTTTTCTACAGTCGTCTTACAACTGCACGGTATACTCAGTTAGCAGGTACTAAGCCTTGAATACTTCATGACATTCGCTCGCTTTGGTTCGTCGTAATGGTATCTATTGGATCATAGATGTTCTGGGGATCCTGACATCATCAGATCTCGAAGATATGTGAAGTAACATCAGCCTCAACATGGACTCCCTCGGCTTTATTCATGCCATCAAACTAGCTCAAGCTTTATCTGCTCGACCACGCTGAGATATGATAGTTGAGAGGTTCTTTGTGCGCAAGTATTTTCATATCGTTTAACAATTATGTAAAAAGCAATAAAGAATCAATAATATAAATTATAGCATAATTATACCACTAACCACTTTACTGTGCGCATTCCTGCTATCGTCGCCGTTATAGTTCCAATACCATACTTACTGCACACACTCAAAAGTCACTGTCATAACATTGGCCACTTTTGACTTTCACAGCTCGCAGTGCGTTGGTTTCTTACGTTCGTGTTGCAGCATGTATAGGGCTAAACACCACAACATATATGTGGTAGGAGATGTAATAAGAAAGCGAATTGTTCCCTCAAAGCGTTTTTACCTAAGCATAGGTAACTCGTCTGACATTCGGACTTCCCCAGCTATATAAGTCTTCACTCCAGGAGATTGCCTGTCAGTGGTGGCGCTTACATATTCCATTGGCCGAATCTCCCACAGATTTTATCGTATTTTCATGCTACCTTATGAGTTTACGGCTGTTCATGGTGCACAGATACAGTGTTGCATTTCAATAAGCGTTTCTCCGTGAACATGTGGTATGGTGTCAGAAAACGGGAAAGCAAGCGAGAAAGAACTACGAGATTGAAAGGGGGAAGGATGCAGGTTCTTGCCAGTTTCTTAGGATAATGAAGCGCCTGTATGTATGTCGCGTGAAAGGTGATTCGAAGTAGGAGTCACCGTTATAAAAAGCCAATTGGGTAACTTTCACAGTTGCAAAAAGCCAATTGAGTAACTATCTTTGACTGTCAAGAAGCGTAAGTGGCCAGGAACGCCCCGAAAACTACACGTTCGTGTCGCCTTTCTCGCTTCGTGCACAATATTTGAGACCCAAGGGGCACCTTTGGAGAAGTCGATAAGTTCTTTTGTGACTGTATTCTCACTGTTCTCATACTACCGTCTTTATACGCTACTCCTGGACAGGTCCCTCTTTTTGTTGGCCTGTCAAGGACGACGGAGACATAGTGGGTGCCCCTCGGAGATTACCCGCAAAACACTGGAGGGGCCATGCACTTGAAGCGGATCCTGATAAACCGGGTAACGTAATGCTATAAGCAACACGCAGTGCGACTGCATCTAAAGCACTACTTCTGTTAGTTTTTTTCGACACCTCCAACACCTGAAATGACTTAGATGCCACCTATTGTTTCCCTTCGGCAGCTCTTTTTGAACCCCGTAAATCTTACTTGCTATATCAGTACGCGCTTCAACGATTAAGAACATAACCATGCACACCATGTAATGAGATTCTGATGCCCAGAATTCTCGGACATTGCGTGCAATGTCTAGCGGCACGCCTTCGACAATTTTTTTTTATTTCGTTAAATTCATGTTCTTTCTAAGCTTTCAAAAGAAGGCTGTTATGTTATTTATAGGCAGACAGTTATTTGAAGGCTTTCTCGTGTTTCGGGGCAAATGCGATCTTAGTGATATACTCACCTGCATGGGCATGGACACAAATAAATAAATATTGTAATCATTTTAGCGGTATTTATGAAAGAGAACTTTAATGCTGAGAGAAAGATGCCGGCGCTTGTTGCTCTCTGACCAGGTCTACGAAAAGTATGTAACACATTCATGGAGTTCCCGCAGTAGCAGGTACCAGCGTACGCAGATTTGAAATCATACTGACATAATAATAGGAACATCAAAGGCGTTAGTTTCCAATTCCACAACTTCGTATTCTAGTCTTCACCCAATCCTTATGACAAGTTGACAAACAAACCAGGATTGTCGGTCAACAAATCTTCACGGTTTGCCGCACTTCCTTTATTTTCATGAATATAGCACATCAATGCTTCTTGGGAATAGGACTTACGCCACTGAGACAAAGAATCATAAATAAAGGGAGCAGAGAGCTCTTCAAGCTGCCCAGGGAAGCTTTTTTCTTGGCTCACTGTATATAAAATTTTTAGAATGGAAATAAATGAACGAACGAATGAACGAACGAACGAATAAACGAACGAAAGAAAGAATGAATGAAATAATTAATGAATGAATGAGTGAGTGAATTAATGAATATAGAACAAGATTACTATGCACAGAACGTTAAAGTGGAGCATTAACAAGGCCTTGAAGACTAGCTGAGAAACTTGAAACAAAGGTATAACTTCTGGGCTAGAATACAACAAAATATTGCAGAGTCCCGCAGCGAGAAGGGGTAGTCCCTGTCGCTTCACTTTGTTCTCGACAGTAGAAATGTATGACTTCAGGTGGCGGCTGGTATTATCTACGGGCCACCAAATACGTACTCAGCCGGTATATTTCGTGAAGCAATTGTGAAAAAAATTACATGAGTTACGGAAATTACAGGCGTTAGTCGAGAATACAACAGGAGGAAAGAGACAACATAAAGCGTATTCTAAGGAGCATTGTCAGGAGCTGCTTGCCTGGCCCTCCTTCCCCAAAATTGTTGACGCGTAAACTAACACCAATCCTAGACGTATAGTGCATCTAAATTAGAAACAATTATTTAAAAATTATTGTACTGCATGATTCTCTTAGCCCAAGATTCAGATCCACACCGAGGGCTTGAGACCTATGCATATAACGTTCGACAGACAGAGAAGAGGGGTGGCGGCGCGATCCCTAATTTTCTGGGGGCACGCCTATTACGCACAATGCGTTGATCAGTCGAACTCTCCTGTCATTGTTATCCTTGATGGGTATGGGCATGCTGGTTTGAAGGATAATGGCACCCATGAACCATTAATGTTGCATACCAATTTAAAACGATACACTCGACACATTTAGCGCCATTTATGTGCAGACTGTAAGAAGGTCCTCGTAAAAATACACGTAGTGGATAAATTTTGATTTCTTATAAGCATGGCAAGAGCCGTTTATATTTGAACTGAAACAATTGAGGGAGAGAAGGCTTCGTCTTCCTTCTGCCGGTAAAGCCTGTGCCCACTTGCAGGCTCAGGTGTATACTTAGAAGATCTTGGTGTTTCATGTTCTCGGCATTCACTGGATGCCTCAGTTTATGTAGTTAATGTAACCACTTGTTTTTTAAACACAGGTCATTATGAGTGTAAATCAACCGTGGTTTGGTGAGAACCCAGTGATCAAGAAAAAACCTTCGATTAGGGAACATTGAAAGAATGATGACGCTCAAGGCAGCTGTGACTAAAGCTCTGAGAATTACAAATGGATGACTCGAAATAAACCCCGAATCTATGCAGCAGTTTGGATGGTGTGGTAACAGACGCCGTCAGGGGCTGTGCGAGCGAATTATGTTGGGGCATGGACGTGCTTGCTTTACGGGCGTTTATATTTATGGTGGCAGTGTACTCGCCGAGAAGTACTTCACTGACCTTTGGCGCCACTTACCGTAGTGAGAAGTTTAGGGGGCGCTTGGGTTCTTGATAGCGGTAGTTTGCAGTTGACATTGCCCTACAGTAATACGGAAAGACGGGCTAGTTGGTTTTGTTGCATACTGAAGCTTTAGCGCACACACATGAGGACAAATACTATGCTGCGCTGCTCTTTGTGTCTTTATTGTATTGGTCCTCGTGTGCATGTGCTAAAGGTTCAGTATGTGACATTGCCCTACATTAGCATACTCCACTTTATCACACTAGACAGGAAAAAAATGTAAAGTCAGATAAAGAGTTGGGTGCTGATCCGGACTCGTTAGAGTAATTATAAGTGCACACAAGTAGTCGACTTTTCCCCACTGTTCCTTCAGGCTTTGGCCTAACTTCGCAAGTCAACCTTATCTAAAAATACATGCTTTGGAAAATGACCAAGAGCACGTCAACCATGTTCTTCTGACGATGCTGAAGGACTTCTTGTTCTACAAGCGTATACCTTTACTGCACGTTGCCGTAAGAACTCTACTGATGATATAAATAAGGTATCCATCACAGGACTTGTCAACGTTACTAGATTCAATAGGACTGTCAATTATACTAAAATTAACTATCAATATTGCTTCTGGTATAAGTACATGCTTCTTTTCATACCTCACAATAAAATATGTTTATACTGGTTATGCTGAAACCAACTGCGCTTCTTACATCCCATTCAGCGAATTTCAGGTTCTAAACACTCAACAAATTCAGTTTTTGATATACAAGGACTCCAGAAAGTTAGCATAGACGACAAAAAAGAATGCAGTGCAGAGCAAGCTGTCCATATAAATGATCTTGTGAATTTGCTTGAAGCTGTGAGTAAGTGTTACTACAAAATATCCACTATAGGAAATCAAATTTCGGGTGTGTGTTATTATCAAATCATAGCGCATACGGCACAGAATTAGATTACCAAGGTGAAACTCAATAACGGCAATGTTTACGGAATCAGGCCCACGCGGCCTTCTGCGAATTATCCGTTGTATCGTGGAATATTTGTTTCGTTGTAAAAGACGAAGCCAACTTTCTGTCGTTCGTACGTTAAGTGAAACAATGAAGCCGTTAACTGTTCACTCAATGCTGCTATCAATTTCTTCATATTTCGTCTTATGTCGCCTAATCAGCAATAAATTATGTAGGTATCTTGGGGCAACGTGTGATGCAATATGGTGCTCTTGTATATATGAAAATGTTTTTATTCCGCACTCATGCATGGATTTCGTAACGCAATAGTTTTTTTTTCATTGAAACACTAACAAACTTACAAATAAGGATCGTAGCACACACGCACATACATACACACACACACACACACACACATGCGAAGACACCATTTTTTTCCAACATGAACTCGCAGTTGGTCCTGCACCATACCCACAACATTTATTGGTTAGAAAAACTTGTGGACGGACGACTAAATCTCTTGACTCGCCTTCATACGTTCGTGCTTTACAGAAAAGATTGTATGTATGTATTGAAACGGGTGTTCTACAAGCAGGGGTACACTTGATGAAAGTGAGATTTATTTAGCGCAAGGGCTAACTCGAAGCAAGCAGCGGATGACAGTGTGCCTTCTTCTACTCAGCTCCATGTCCACCGTCGTCGCTACAATCACCCCCGGGCAACGAGGGCGCCATCTTGGCGACCTAAGGACAGATATACAGGGAAGAGTTGTGGTACTTCTTGAGCCGAGAGACCTCTACAATTTCTTGTCCCCGACGACGCTTGTCTGGAGATGCATCCAGCCGCTCTGTGACGAGATTTATGTATGTATGTATGTATGTATGTATGTATGTATGTATGTATGTATGTATGTATGTATGTATGTATGTATGTATGTATGTATGTATGTATGTATGTATGTATGTATGTACGTACGTACGCTACTCAAAAAACCATATAATTCCATACAGGATCCGTACGCTTCAATACAGGAGTTACAGAAGCTAATACAGGAGCTGTACAGGAACCAAATGGGGGTAGATAGGTCTTATACAGGAGCTATATGGTGGTATGTAGGAGCTGAATGGGACCTGGGCAGGACATATAGGGGTATGTAGGAGCTATATAGGCATTATGGGTTTGGTATGTAGGACTTCCATCTAGCACAATAAAGGAGCTAATGGGGCTGAATGGGGGCCATACATAGGACTTGATAGGGCTCAATGTCAACCTTGATAGTCAATGTAGCACATCAATAAACTTATTAGACCAAATACCTAGGCACGCATAACATTTTTGTTTTTTTTTTGTGTTGCAAGGTCTGAAATACTCAGTTTTTCAGCTCCATTAGTTGGCTGCACACAACCTCAAGAAATAACCAATTTTAACTAGTTCATATCATGAGATGCAAATATGCGCTAAAGTATAACAGATAAGTGTATCAGAAAATTACTAAAGTACTTTATTTCATTTGGTCACCTTAGTTGTACACGTGTTATATTTGCACAAATAATGCTGTTCATTTTATGAAAAAACAATATTTTAAATGTTGTACTTGTGCAATAAATAATCTTTCTATAAGAAATCTCTAACAGTAAATAGTGAGTGAGTAATTTTCTAATATATGAACATACACAAGGAGATAAAAGACAATTAATCCTTACATTCAGGAGAGATAGACCAAGCCTCGCTCACGTGCTCTGTCATTGCACTAAGGCACAAAGCACAAGGGGCCATGCAGGACTACCAAGGAAGAGTGCGAATGAGCTCTACGAAGCTTGGACCTCGAGGCAAAAGTGCACACGACACAGTCGAGAGGCAAGGCGTCTCTGTAATGACATAGCAATTGCGCTCTCTGGTCTAAACACACACACTGAAAGATATCAGTGAAGTCATTATTCTATACAAGTACAAAATAATTACATACAAACACATTAAAAAGGTTTTGCAATACTGGTGTTGTTGAAACAAAACTACATCCAATATTCAGATCAATTTTCCATGCACTGCTCGAAATGGTCGATCTGAGAGTTTGGTTGGCTTTGCACAAGCTTGCTCACTTGTGAACGATACCTGGCTCTGTTTATTCCTCAGACAGAATAACAGCAAATAAATATCAAAATTTCGTTTGGTGTTCTTCCATCTGAGCTTTTGAAAACACATTGTTGTACGTCTGCATGAAAGTATCTTCACCACTGGCCAACTAAGTATTTCTAATGATACTCGTGTCTTACAACAAAATTGATTCAAATATTCAGTTTCATTTTCAACACATTACTTTAAATAGTTGAATAAGTGTTTGAGTGGCACAAGGTTGCTTGCTCGTGAAATGTACTTGGCTGTGTTTATTGCTCAAAAGCTAAATAGGAGCAAATAGTTCTCAAGATTTTGTTTCGTGTGCTTTCATCTGAACCTTTGAAAACTTGTTGTTGTATGCATTCATATACCACATCATTCCAACTCAACAGCTAATGGTCACGATACTCATGTCCTGCAAACAAAAGTGGCTCAAGTTGTTGTTTTGAGCTTCCATGCATTACTTGAAAATGTTGACAAGAGTGTTTAGAGGCACAAGCTTTCCTCTTCCTGATACTTGGCTTGGCTATCACTCAAAAGGTGTACATTAGCAAATATTTCTCCACGCTTTGTTTTGTGCGCTTCCATCTGAACCTTTCAAAACATCTTGTTATATGCTTGCATGTACAGCATCATGTCAATAGGACAGCTATTTGCAACGGTACTCAAGTCTTGCAAATAAAAAAGGCTCCATTTTTCATTTTGAGTTTCCACGTATTGCTTGAAGTGGTTCATGAGAGTGTTTTTGTGGCACAAGAATGCTTGTCTGTGATACTTGGCTGTGTTTATCACTCAGAAGATGGACAAGAAAAAATATTTTCCACACTTTCTTTTGTGTGCTTCTATTTGAACCTTTCAAAACGGCTTGTTCTATGCTTGCATGTACAGCATCATGTCAATTAGACAGCTATTTGCAACGGTACTCAAGTCTTGCAAATAAAAGGGGCTCAATTTTTCATTTTGAGTTTCCACGTATTCTTTGAAATGGTTCATGAGAGTGTTTTTGTGGCACAAAAATGCTTGTCTGTGATACTTGGCGGTGTTTATCACTCAGAAGGTGGACAAGAGGAAATATTTCTCCATGCTTTGTTTTGTGCGCTTCCATCTGAACCTTTCAAAGCATCTTGTTATATGCTTGCATGTACAGCATCATGTTCATTAGACAGCTACTCGTAATGGTACTCACATCTTGCAAACAAAAGGGGCTCAATTTTTCATTTTGAGTTTCCAAGTATTGCTTGAAATGGTTCAAGAGAATGTTTTTGTGGCACAACAATGCTTGTCTGTGATACTTGGCTGTGTTTATAACTCGAAAGGTGTACAAGAGGAAATAATTCTCCATGCTTTGTTTTGTACGCTTCCATCTGAACCTTTCAAAACATCTTGTTATATGCTTGCATGTACAGCATCATGCCCATTAGACAGCTATTCGCAATGGTACTCATGTCTTGCAAACAAAAGGGGCTCAATTTTTCATTTTGAGTTTCCAAGTATTGCTTGAAATGGTTCATGAGAGTGTTTTTGTGGCACAAAACTGCTTGTCTGTGATACTTGGCTGTGTTTATCACTCAGAAGATGGACAAGAAAAAATATTTTCCACACTTTCTTTTGTGTGCTTCTATTTGAACCTTTCAAGACGGCTTGTTCTATGCTTGCATGTACAGCATCATGTCAATTAGACAGCTATTTGCAACGGTACTCAAGTCTTGCAAATAAAATGGGCTCAATTTTTCATTTTGAGTTTCCACGTATTCTTTGAAATGGTTCATGAGAGTGTTTTTGTGGCACAAAAATGCTTGTCTGTGATACTTGGCGGTGTTTATCACTCAGAAGGTGGACAAGAGGAAATAATTCTCCATGCTTTGTTTTGTGCGCTTCCATCTGAACCTTTCAAAGCATCTTGTTATATGCTTGCATGTACAGCATCATGTTCATTAGACAGCTACTCGTAATGGTACTCATGTCTTGCAAACAAAAGGGGCTCAATTTTTCATTTTGAGTTTCCAAGTATTGCTTGAAATGGTTCAAGAGAATGTTTTTGTGGCACAAGAATGCTTGTCTGTGATACTTGGCTGTGTTTATCACTCGAAAGGTGTACAAGAGGAAATAATTCTCCATGCTTTGTTTTGTACGCTTCCATCTGAACCTTTCAAAACATCTTGTTATATGCTTGCATGTACAGCATCATGCCCATTAGACAGCTATTCGCAATGGTACTCATGTCTTGCAAACAAAAGGGGCTCAATTTTTCATTTTGAGTTTCCAAGTATTGCTTGAAATGGTTCATGAGAGTGTTTTTGTGGCACAAAACTGCTTGTCTGTGATACTTGGCTGTGTTTATCACTCAGAAGGTAAACAAGAGGAAATAATTCTCCACACTTCGCTTTGTGCGCTTCCATCTGAACCTTTCAAAACGTCTTGTTATATGCTTGCATGTACAGCATCATGTCAATAGGACATCTATTTGCAACGGTACTCAAGTCTTGCAAATAAAAAAGGCTCAATTTTTCATTTTGAGTTTCCACGTATTGCTTGAAGTGGTTCATGAGAGTGTTTTTGTGCCACAAAAATGCTTGTCTGTGATACTTGGCTGTGTTTATCACTCAGAATGTGGACAAGAGGAAATAATTCTCCACGCTTTGTTTTGTGCGCTTCTATCTGAACCTTTCAAAATGGCTTGTTGTATGCCTGCATGTACAGCATCATGCCGATTGGACAGCTATTTACAACGGTACTCATGTCTTTCAAACAAAAGGTGTTCAATTTTCCATTTTGAGTTTCCATGTATTGCTTTAAATGGTTCATGAGAATGTTATTGTGGCACAAGAATTCTTGTCTGTGATACTTGGCTGCGTTTATCACTGAGAAGGTGGACAGGAGGAAATATTATCTACACTGTGTTTTGTGTGTTTCTATCTGAACCCTTCAAAACAGCTTGTTGTACAGATTCATGTACAGCATCATTCCAACTGAACAGCTAATGGTCACGGTACTTACGTCTTGCAAAGAAGAGTGGCTCAAGTTGTTGTTTTGAGCTTCCACTCATTGCTTAAAATAGTTGACAAGAGTGTTTAGTGGCACAAACTTTCTTGTTCCTGATACGTGGCTGTGCTATCACAGAGAAGGTGCACAATAGCAAATAATGCTCCACGCTTTGCTTTGTGCAGAAGATGCTGATGTGCTGTGACATGAGTATCGTTACAAATAGCTGTCCAACGGGGATGATGCTGTACGCGAAAGCGTGCAACAAGCCGTTTTCAATGGTTCAGATGGAAATGCACATAACAAAGCGTGGATAATTATATGCTATTGTGCGCCTTTTCTGTGATAGCCCAGCCAAGTATCAGGAAGAAGAAAGCTTGTGCCACCAAACACACTGATAAACCACTTAAATCAATGCATGGAAGCTCAAAACAAGAACTTGAGCCACTCTTCTTTGCAAGACAAGAGTATTGTGACCATTAGCTCTTCAGTTCGAATGATGTGGTGCATGAATGTGCATTATTTTAAATGTGTTATCTGAGTAATTGTGTGACACAAACTTGCGCATTTTCTGCTTGCCCGTTTTGAGTCGTCTTCAAATGACGTTTTCTAGGCCTTTAAAGAAATCTCTCTCATTTTATTGAGGGACGTAATCTTGCAGTTTCATGCAACCATGGTTTAAAGAAAACGTTGGTGTAGAGTAACTGCAGAGAGAATTCATTCTTCAGAAAATTGAAGAGAAGTGTTAAGTGTTAGCCCTCTTTATTTACTTTAAGGAAGCCTTACACTTATAAAACAAAACCAAGAAATACTTTGTGTCAAGCTTGAATTTCCGTAATATGATGGCAATTGAGTCTTATAACTTGTGAATTCTTATGCGTCACTTTGACATCAGCATGTTAATTTGATTAGCACTCATGAGAGACACTAGATCCTATGCCAGCTAGGAGTCACATAGAGAAGCATACTGGGTTGTTTCTTGTTTAACTTATTATTAACAATATTGTCAGTATCTATTACTCATTTTGTTTTGCACACTTATGCATGGGTGTCAGTAAGGGGAAAAAATGGGGTAGTTGTCCTCCTCAAGCCTCACTAGCACTTGCACCCACCCAAGCTATGGCAGTGCTTTCGCCCTACACTAGCCAATTGCACCCCTCAAGAGAGAATCCTGCGGATGACCATGCACTTATGGCACCGATAATACAGTTGTGTGAGAGAGCTGATCTCAAGGCGTGTGCTCCTGGGTCATGCGGCTTCGCTGTCTGCGTTGGAGGCGTAACCGATAGATCGAAGGCGAGAGAGCAAGCGCAGAGTGTGCAGATATCAAGAGCGACTGCAGCCTCGTTTTCTTACTCAGTCACGCAGGCTGTCTCCCCACCCCTCGCTTTCGTTCCTTATGGAGGAAGTTTGTGCGCATGCAGTGTGGCAGGCTTCGATTGTCGTAAAGTGGCTGTAGGCGTTCCGCTTAGTTCGCGGCTCCTTGAACGCACATAGTGGTGTGCGTGAAGCTTGAGCACTGGCAGTTTTAGTGGCAATATGTAGCGAATTATTGTTATTTTTCTACAACTGCGGAGTGCATGTGGCTGCAGTTAGCATTGCTTCAACAAGAAGCTGCGTGTAGAATGTGCGTTAAGTAATATCGTAATCTTCGTAGAATTTTTGGTTAGTAAAAATGGAGCGTGACTGGAAAACGTGCACTAGAAATTGTTGTGGCTAATACGAGAGGGATCAATTTTTGGCCACGGGGTGAAGCATGCGCTATGACAGGAATCAGTGACTTGCAGCTCTAGAAACATAAAAATTGTGCCAGCCATGTGAAATTCTAGGAGTTTGGTTAACATAAATGTTGCTGAGGGATGTGCAGGCCAGTCTCGTGCGTTAAGCTGTCTCACGTTTTAATTGTTCTTCCTACTAGCAGCACTTTAAAGAAGCTCCACGTTATTCAAAACAGAGCTTTACGCATAATTTACAACTTAGCCAAAGATAATTCTCCACAGCTCAGCTGTTTTTACACTATTTCTTACGCTGAATTCTAGCATATGCATATACAAGATAAAGAATATATTAATGCTTACAGATACAGTAAGGTCAGCTGAATACTCATCTATGTAACACTTACGGCTCGTGAAAAAATTCTAAACAACACCACACAGTAATTACGGGGCCCAGAGGAGAATATCTCTACCATTACTCTGTGTATTGAACAAAAAAAAGTCAACATCTCGCAGATCTGCGCTTTATGCTTTCGTCGTTAATCTAGAATGACGCGGACAAATTTTATCTTTGATGTGTTTTTTTTTTCTGTTGGTCTCCTCGAAGTTGGGTGTACTGGTCGCGTTCTTTTGGCGATTATGTATGCTTATGTACGCCAGTAAACGTATGCCGTCACTGCATGCTGCTGAACAATAATCAGCTGAGAAGCTTAGTGAAGTTCAAAAAAGCTTTTTTTTTTCACATGCTCTCCGCTGTAGGTAGGTCCAGTTTGTTACTGCGTCGATGAGAATCAACGGTATAATCGCAGAATGCTTAACTGCCATTTGCATTTTTGCGCGACCGGATGTTTACGAGCTATAAGTCAACACCACCTGACAGCCGCACTACGAAAGCCAAAATACAAATTTTTGGTAGCGTGAAAAAAAAACTATTGAAACCAATCAAACTTACTGCATGCTTTTTTATGCGCGTGAAAAAACGTGAGTTTATGAATTTGAAATTGTGTCAACGAGTTTTCTCTTTCTTGCCAGCTTCGATATTTTTTTTCATTGTAACTATGGGAGAGTCGGTTAACGACAAGCGGCCAAGACAAGCCCATTTCGGAGTCATTCGTCGTCAATATGGCGCTTGCGGGTTGTGCGAAGGGGTTTGTTGCTTGTCTTGTGCTACCGGGTTTAAACGTTTCCTGTGTGCAGCCTCTATGCCTCTTCGAACTGTGCGGCAGGTGTGAAACAGATGGGGTTCAGTAAAACCGTGAAGAGTCATTTGAAATGCGGGGTGCACCAAAAGTCACGTTCGTCGTTTGCGAAGACGGTTACCGCGCCGTTGTGGAAAACCTCGAGAAATGCTTCATTTCGCTGAGCGTTGCCAATATGGCAAAAAAGGCCTTTATTGGCAAAGTGAGCCGGGTAAGGACATCAAGAAGAGCTGCTATTACAGGGATGTCCACCTTCTTTGAGGTGAGTGTCATTTTATTTTCCATGACGTTTTCGCTGGCGTGCGTTTAGGCGAACAAAGGAACGCACAACGAAAACATGTATGAGTGCGTTTGTGTTTTATTTTTTTATGTGGCACATTTTATCCGTGTGTTGCGTATGTTGGCATGCTGCACCTGATACCGCACGCCCGTGTCCCATGGCATCTTTCGATCGCAATCATGACCGATCTGGATTAAAATGTATTCTTTGCGGCTGCACAGTGACATAAGTTGTAGCTGGCACTGTTGAACGCGATCAAAAACCACATTCGGGTCGGCCCTGATGGGGCTGGAAATGTCCGGTGTGACACCGGTAGAGTTATTAATATATGAACAAGTCGACGTCGCTATTCCTGATGACGAACCTGCACTACGTTGCATTTATTTATTGTTCGCATGTAATAGTCACACATTCTACGTTTTCATTTCTGTGTGGTTATTCATAGTAGCCTGCTCTCCAACTTTATGTGTTGTCTGATTAAACTATTTTTATTGACCTCGTGCAGATGGAGGAAAAAAATGACTCGCCGTGCAACACAATCTTTTCTACCAGAGTGACTGTGAAAAGAACGTCAGAACTTGGAAGGTAAATGTGGTTTAATAGTAAAACTGATTTTAACAACATATACAAGGTGCTAACTTCCAATGTCCCGGTTGCTTTCACAAGCCGCACGTCTATACAATAGTCGCTCATTCAAGTACATTTGTGCTAATTGGCTAGGCAAAAGTCACTCATTTTATGTTGCATTTTTTTCATGTTCTGTTCGGTCATGAAGTAGTTACCAGAGGAAAAATGAAGACTGCTTCATTTGAAACGTTTAGGTACATTTACCAGCTACATCTGTGCATATTTGCCATTTTGATTCAGACATTTGTCAGTGTGTAGCACCAACTCATTAATTTATTTATTCACAATACTGCAGCCTAGCATAGCCCAAGCTGCAGGGGAATTACAAGAAAAAAGAATGGTACAGAAATAATTATTAACAATAGTGGCACCACACGTAAATACGTCAGTTTCGCCAGGATGATTCTTACACAGAAAAAGAACAGCACTAATCGTTAGCAACCACACTTTTGACTTATTAATGTAAGAGTCTCAGTGATTTAGTATTCAGCACAACAAATGTTGATCAAGGGCTTCATCAGAACTGTCTGCCTTGCAACTTCCTTTACTCTTCGCCTAGAAGTTCAGTAAGCGAGTTTGCATCAAGCAGCAGAGCGAAGAACAGGACTGGGTGAAAGCACAGGCCTCCTAGCCACCATTTCATGTTTACAAAATTATGGCAATCAGAGATAGCTGAGTTGAGTCTGTATGGTGTTGGGCGACTGAACTTCCCGCTGCTTCCTCTGTGGCCCCATGTTGTCATGAAAAAAAAGATAGTGTCTTATGACATCTCTCTTTGCTTATTCTTAATTGCGCTCTGTAGACATTTGAGAGTTAGACCTACAATACTGCAGTGACGGTCATGCCATGTCCCATGAGTAAGTGAGGCATAAACTTGCAAAGGCTCATGGGATGCATGCAGTCTGCACCAGCTACCATTTCAATGGCTCTCCGCGTGCTGCATCACTCCTTGAGTATTGGCGTTTATCCGTGTCATTCGCTTTCTTCATGGTAACCCGACGCATATGCTGCAAATTTCTAGCACACAATAGCATGGCCGCACCTACGACTACCACAAAAGAGAAGCATGTGCTGTGATTGCCAAATAATATTTTCATTTGAAGTGGCAAACAACCGACTGTATGTGCTATCACAATTATGTGTTTTCTTTCAAGTGGCGTGGCCTTGGTTGTTACGTCTTGCAACTAATTTTACACTTGCATATTAATGCATATCACCGACTAATGTGCTCATTTTTACGTGTTTGCTTCAGTGAGGGCGCTCAGCTGTTTTTGCATTTGCAATTGAAACACTCTGTCACTGTCTCAGATTGTTGGATATATAGTATCTTGTATCAACGTTCACCATGTGCAACGAGTATCATGTGTTACTAAAACTACGTGTTAAGCGGTGACGGCCTGGTAAAATGTTCAAATGTACATGAATGACATCCACTTTTATTTAGTAAAGTCGAGCTTCTTAGGCGTTTCGGCATTGCATCGATTTAGTGAACAAGCTGGTCTAGGTGATGCTCACCTCACAGTCAGGCACCGTGTTTCTTAAGCCTTGTTACCTGTCCTGCTCGCATGTGCACCAGATCAGGTATGAATAAATTTACTACAGAATGAATGCTTGGAGGAACAGTTGAAATCAATAGCAACACATTGTATACCTGTTTTATAAATAGAATAGTGGAGCGCCCTTTCTTGTCTAGATAGCATTACTGACACATCATTTTTTCCAACTGGTGCAAAGTCGTCGCCTTCTTAACCACCACTAATTGTGTATACATCACTGCAATTGGTGCCGTGGATTACACGGTGTCACCCCTGGCATGATATCGGGCGGCTGTTGGCTGCTCTGTCTTGCTATTTTCTGTATCAATCTCAGAGCTGGCTGCACGTTGCATAGCCGCCGTGCATTTTAAAACAAATGCCGTATGCTTGTCGTAGCTGTGTAGATAGTGATTGTGATTGTGCTGATAAAAACTACACATCCAAACGACTTTTGTACTTCAGTCTTGGCGCCAATATCGACGTGCCAAAATGTTGATGGCACGTAGTCAACCTTCCATGGATCTTTGCTTGGAGCGCCTGTACATAAATACTGAATGTGTCAAACGAAACAATCCATGCAGGATTGTCGATAAATATTACTCACCTTATGCTAGGCATATACTACTCACCATGTCTCTCCACAAAATCCACTTCAATTTTCTATGTTTGTTCCAAGGGAATGTGAACATTTTTTCCCGTTAGGCACTATTTTCGACAGCTGCACAGCCGACTATGATTGTGCAGATGACTAGATTTCAACACAATTGAAAGAAAAGCTCTGTCTACGTTTACAAAAGCGTGGCCAGCGAAACAGCGCGCCACGGATATCTTTAACTAGGAGCCGATGCAGATGGCAACTCTCATGAGTCTTTGTGGGTTTATGCCTTAATTATTTTATGAAGGAAACACCATCATTAATCTCCCCAAACACAGCAGCCATGCACTTCTTCTTGGAGAAGGTTCACTTGAATTTTTTTGCGCTCATCGGAATGCTTCCACTGTTTGTATTGCACCTTCAGTTCTGGAGTACATCATAGTAGTGCCAGAGAAATGTCAAAATGGCACCCGTTTATCGTTTTGCTTTCATGACCAGTAGCATTTTAGGAACTGACTGCACGCAGTTTGCAGCACTAGAGTCTCACTCTGTGTCCAACCATGGTATACCATCTGTGCTGTATTGAGCTAACTGCAATATTTTGGGAAATGAATTACTCAGCCCAAAAATTCTGACCCAATAATTTTCCCGAATTATCTGATCCGTTCAGTCAACAAAATCATTGTTTTACACTTGCTTCATTCCCAGTCAGTTTGCATTGTAAATATTGTACATCATGCTTCTAATTTTCTACATTATTGCAGTGCCTTGCTGTCATGTATTGAAAGTCGTGCTGTACACATTGCTCAATATTCGATAAATTTCAGCTGCACTGCACTGCTCAGCACCCTGAAATTGAATTCTAGCACACACTTCACACTTATCCGAGGCATGCTTACATGGGTGCTTTGCGTCAAGAACTGAAAGCTGTGACCTCATAAGATAGACAGGCACACTAAAGAAATCGTACAACACATATGCGTTGCATCATGAAATTTTAATTGCCTTTTATTCGGAGCCAGTTTGACTTTGAAAAATATAGGCATTGTATTTTATGAGCTGAAATGTATCTCTGAAGTGTCAACATGCCAAAGCAAGCTTCTCAAGTTTACTCATGCTGACTGTATGTTTGCTACGTTCATGAAGCAGTTAATTTTGTAATGATTTGCATAAATTCATGTGGCTAAATCACTGCATAAACATCAGTCTGCAAATATGATGCGCAACTATTGCATAGTTATAAATTGAGAAGCACATGCGGCTGTTGCGGTAAGCAACACAGCAAACAGTATGATATTCAAGTGAATATTCATGGCTACCTATGAAGTAATTGAAACGGGTTGTTGAACAAGCAGGCGAACTCGGCGAAGGAGAGCTTTATTTAGCGCAAGGGCTAACTGAACGCAAGCCTGCGATCACAGCAAGTCTTCTTCTTTTTCTATCCTCTAGCTCCATGCCCACTACCATCGTTACAATCACCCCCGGCCGATGAGGGAGCCATCCTGGCGACCTAAGGACAGGTGTAGACAGAAGGGTCATGGTATGGCTTGAGCCGAGAGATGTGTACGATTTCTTTTCCCCGACGGCGCTTGTCCGGAGATGCATCCAGCGGCTCGACAAGGTAGTTGACAGGGGATGTTTGACGCACAACCCGATAAGGGCCATGGTACCTGGACGAAAGCTTGTGGGAGAGTCCCGGAGTAGTAGAAGGAATCCATAGCCACACCAGTGAGTTCGGAGAAAAGCTCATATGCGTGGTTGACGCGTCGTGTCGATGTCTTTGTCGCGGCTGGTCATGTGACGTGAACGCTCGAGCAAGCTTCCGACATTCTTCAGCGTGTGCTGCTGCTCGAGAAACGGTAGTCATCGCTGAAGGGTCTGGTCGATAAGGAAGAATGGCATCCATTGTTGATGATGGCTCGCGTCCTTAAAGAAGGAAGAAAGGCGAAAAGCCAGTGGTGCTTTGCGTTGCAGTGTTGTAAGCATATGTCACAAAAGGGAGTATGCTATCCCAATTTGACTGGTCGGATGAAGCGTACTTGGCCAGCATATCCCCAAGTGTACGATTAAAACGCTCTGTCATCCCATTAGTTTGCGGGTGATAGGCTGTGGTAGTGCGGTGTATGATGCGACACTCGCTCAACAACGCTTTGATGGCATCGGAGAGAAAAACGCGGCCATGGTCGCTTAGTAACTCCCAAGGTGCTCCATGCCTTAAAACCAGGTTTTGCAGTATAAAACACGCAACCTCTTTTGCGGTAGCAGAAGGTAACGCAGCTGTTTCAGCGTACCGCGTTAGGTGGTCGATAGCGACAATGACCCAGTGGTTGCTACTCGAAGTATAGGGAAGCGGACCGTAAAGGTCGACTCCGACACGATCGAAAGCTCGTGCTGGACATGGCAACGGCTGCGAGGGACCTGTGGCATGTTGAGTGGGCATTTTGCGTCGCTGGCACGTAAGGCAAGACCTTACGTAACGGCGAACGAAACGGTACATACCGCGCCAGTAGTACCGCAGCTGCAAGCGGGTGTATGTTTTTAACACACCAGCGTGGCCACATTGCGGATCATCGTTGAACGTGTCACAGATGTCAGAGCGCAGATGTCGGGGGATCACGAGCAACCACTTACGGCCGATTGAGCTGTTGTTTCGGCGGTAAAGCAGGTTATCCTGAATAGAGAAGTGCCCTGCTTGACGGCGAAGCGTCCTGGAAACTGGAGCGGGCGTCCGGTTTGAGAAAAAGTCCAAAAGAGATGAAATCCAAGCATCTTTGCGTTGCTCGGAAGGCATGTCCGAGATGCTGATGGCCAAGGCAGCACTAGTGGAGATAGGCGAGCCGACAGGCTCTGAAGCCAATGGCGAACGTCACAGGGCATCGGCGTCGGAATGCTTCCGGCCAGAACGGTAGATAACACGGATATCGAACTCCTGTAACCGCAATGCCCAACGAGCGAGCCGACCATTAGGATCTTTTAGTGAAGATAACCAGCAAAGCGCATGGTGGTCTGTTACAATATCAAACGGACGTCCATATAAATAAGGCCGAAATTTTCCGATTGCCCAAATAATGGCGAGGCACTCCTTTTCAGTTACACTGTAATTCTTCTCGGCTTTACTGAGGGTGCGGCTGGCATAGGCAACGACGTACTCGTCAAAGCCCTCCTTGCGTTGGGCCAGTATGGCCTCTAGCCCGACACCACTAGCGTTCGTATGAAGCTCCGTTGGAGCAGACGGATCGAAATGTCGGAGTATGGGAGGCGTGGTGAGGAGCCGTCGGAGTTCCTGAAATGCATCATCACACGCCTGCGACCACGCTGACAAGTGAGAACTTCTGGCAAGAAGATTGGTCAAGGGGGCGATAATGGAGGCGAAATTGCGGACGTAAGCCGGAAGTAAGAACATAGGCCGATGATGCTTCGAAGCTCTTTGATGGTGGTTGGCTTTTGAAACGCCGCGACTGCATTAAGTTTCGTAGGGTCCGGGAGAATGCCGTCCTTAGAAACCACATGGCCGAGAATTACAAGCTTGCGAGCGCCGAAGTGGCATTTCTTCAAGTTAAGTTGAAGTCTCGCCGTGGAAAGGCACGTAATAACTTGCTCGAGGCGGCTGAGGTGGGTCGCAAATTCGCTTGAAAATACCACAATGTCATCCAAATAACAGAGGCACGTTTTTCATTTCAGACCTCGCAAGACGGTATCCATCATCCTTTCGAAAGTGGCAGGCGCATTGCAGAGGCCAAAGGGCATAACGGTGAATTCATATAGTCCATCCGGTGTTACAAAAAAGGCTGTCTTCGGGCAGTCACCCTCTGCCATGGGCACCTGCCAGTAGCCAGAGCGTAAATCTAACGAAGAAAAGAACTCTGCTCCTTGTAGGCAGTCCAAAGCATCATCGATGCGCGGCAGAGGGTATACGTCTTTGCGCGTTATCTTGTTGAGTCGGCGGTAGTCAACGCAGAACCGGATGAATCCGTCTTTTTTCTGGACGAGAACAACCGGTGAAGCCCAGGGACTGTTGAAGGGCTCGATGATGCCACGTTTCAACATGTCGTCCACTTGTTCGTCGATGACACGGCGTTCAGCAGATGAGACACGGTACGGACGCTGCCTTAGTGGGGCTTGTTGACCGGTGTCAATACGGTGAACGACCGCAGAGGTTCGGCTTAAGCCTGACTGGTCACGATCGAATGAAGAACGAAGGCGGAGAAGAAGATTTATAATCTCTTCGCGCTGAGTTGGTGCGAGCTCAGAGTCTATGGCATCCGAGAATACGTCCAGAGCATCATTAGGCGCGTTGGTAGGAGTGACAGCACCAATTGGGAGCGAAACCGCAGAATCGGGTATAGTAGCCGGAAGAATGCACTCGTAAAGTTCGTAGCTTCCCAGGCATTCTCCACGTAGTAGGGATGACGGGCTGTGCGACGGATTGCACACATAAATGGCAGCGTGACCATTGCGAAAAATGACGACGGCAAACAGAAGCATGATATTTCAACGGCACGCAGATGGGACGGATGGCATAAACAACACAGGCGATTTCGGAGGGGAGGCACACGACACCGAGACAACAACACCTGAAAAAGGCGCAATGTCAACGTCAGAAGCAGCAAACACTCTACACGAAGCACCATCGTCGGGGTCATAGCACGGCACAGACAACGCGAGTTCAGAACCAGCACAGTCTACCAAAGCAGAATTTCACGAAAGAAAGTCTCACCCAAGGATAACGTCATGCGAAGAACGGAATAAAACTACAAATGTGACGACGTACATCGCACCTTGAATGACGACTCGTGCGGTGCACAAAGCTGAAGGCTGAATATGATGGGACGTAGCTGTCTGCAAAGATAGGTCGGTAAGTTGTGTGGTCACTTTCTTCAAGTTTCGGCACAGTTTCTCGCTAGTTACAGATACGGCAGCTCCAGTGTCAACAAGTTCGTGCACCTTAATGCCATCAATATAGAGTTCGATTTCGTTCGGGGGACAGCAGTTAGGTCTTGAAGTTTTCGCTGCCAACGCAGTTCTTGCCTCCGGAACTGCGCCCGTCAGTTTTCTCCTCGCGGTGGGCTGTTGCGACGTAACATCGGAGAAATAGATCGACGACGAGGAGAAGGTGAACGGCTTGCGCCGGATGGTCGGCGACCGGGACGTACGTCTAGAGGTGGATTGGCAGGAACGGGATATCTTGGCTGAGTGGGCATGGTGGGCATGTAATGTGAGGCCCCTGCAATGTCGTGAGAAGGGAAGCGGCGACGACGGCAGTGACGATCTACGTGGCCTGGGATGCCACATGAAAAACATATCGGCCGATTATCTGGAGTGCGCCATTGGCTGACGATAGGGGCACTGTTCGCTGAATAAGGTACCGTAAATGGTCGTGCAGGCGGCGGCGTCATATAAACGTTCTGACCTGTTTCATATACAGCCGGAGACGGGACGGTAAGCGAGCGGGAAGGTGGGGTCGACGAATAAACGTGGCGAGTAGCTTCGTAGATGGCCAGATACGCTGGCGCACGTGGTTGAGCAACTGCGGCTGCATACGTTAGTGGTGCGGTAACAGTTGGGGAAGCGTGAGCTGGCGGCAATGCAACTTGCGATCGAATGACCTGGCGAAGCGAAGGCGACAAGGGTGCCATCGGCTCGGTAGTTCTTGTGATTATAGATAGCTGCCGGGCGACCTCCTCGCGTATGAATTGCTTTATGACTGTCATCAACGCAGAGTGGTCGGTGGTGTCATGGCGATAGTCGAGGGATGAGATGTCCGCGGTGTCTTGAGCAGCGCAACGTGTAGAAGCGCGCTGCCTACGCAGCTCATCATAGCTTTGGCAGAGCTGAATCACCTCGGCGACCGTCTGGGGACTCTTCGCAGCCAGCATTTGGAATGCATCGTCGTCGATTCCTTTCATGATGTTCTTGATCTTGCCTGCCTCGTCCAGAGTCGAATCGACGAGCTTGCAGAGAAGTAGCACATCTTCGATGTAGCTCGTGAAAGTTTCATCTGCTCTGTGTACTCTGCCCGGCAAGCACTGTGCAGCACGAAGGCGGCGGACAGCAGGACGGCCAAAGACTTCCTAGAGGGTTTTCGCCAATTCGGACCAGGTACGGAAATCACTTTGATGATTTCTGTACCATAGTTTTGCCACGTCGGTCAGGTAAAAACTCACATTTGTGAGCTTATCGGCTGCGTTCCACTTATTGACGGCGCTCACCAGTTCATATTCGGCAATCCAGTTGTCCACATCTTGGTCCTCTGTGCCACCAAATATGGGGGGGTCGCGCTGCCGGAGAGTGCCAGCGCAGAAGACAGGCACAGGTGCGAGATCTGGAGTAGCAGCATGAGATGACCCCGGATCAGTCATTATACGAGGTCGTTGGAGTGTGCGGCTGCGAAGTTCCAGGGTGAGGACCAGATGTGCCCAGCACTTCCACCACTTGAAACGGGTTGTTGAACAAGCAGGCGAACTCGGCGAAGGAGAGCTTTATTTAGCGCAAGGGCTAACTGAACGCAAGCCTGCGATCACAGCAAGTCTTCTTCCTTTTCTATCCTCGAGCTCCATGCCCATTACCCTCGTTACATAATATATGACTTAGTAAGGTAGTTACTGCAACTCTAGTCTTGAGGTACGTGTTAATGGAAAGTACAAACTTCGTAGTATGTTGTGTTTATCGAAAAATTCCCAGCAAGTGCTCCTGGAGAGTGAATGATAATTCGACAAGGTTTGAAGAGTAGGCCCTTGCTCAGTCATCGGTCAATATTTAACGTGGAAGTGGAAGAATCACTTCTCGCAAGCTCTTCTCTGCAAGCTCGTCGATTCGACTCTGGACGAGGCAGGCAAGATCAAGAACATCATGAAAGGAATCGACGACGATGCATTCCAAATGCACATCTGTGCGTCTACTTAAGCACTTTCTTGAATTCCCATGCATACACGGCTTTATTTCGCATTCACTCGGCAAATAAAAACACTAAAGATGATGGTAGAGCAGTAGAGGCTACTTATTTAGCATTTCTTGAAGAAAGTAGGGAAGTGCTTGCTCTGTTAGGAGCGCTTACTCTGGATTTTATGGCATTTAGAGCGTCTGTACTGAGTGGTAATATTTTCGGTTTATATATACACTCCCAAGACCCGCCACCCCCCCCCCTCCAAAAAAAAGTCGCAGAAGGCAGCAATTCAAGAAAGAAAAAGAGCCCTGTAGGATGGCTCTGGCAATTAGAAGCTTGTTTGATTGAGCCTCCTCCAAAAAGAGAAAATTTTTACAATGGAACGAGTGGATTGAGCAACAAATAGAGGCTTTGGAGGAAAGGAATGGCAGACTTCAGAACCCCTCTCAGCCATAGGTTGGCAAACTCCCTCACAAGCCGAGTCACTCAAACTCGGATCGGGCCATAAATGAGAATCTGAATGAGTCATATGTGCAAATATATTTTGTGATTGAGTGAGCTTCACATTTTTGGTCGGCCTGTGCTTTCAACACACCTTCGACAATTTAAAGATAGAATTTTTGGTGAGCCTGTAGTTCACGCTCTCTTTTTTTTCATTCATCTATAAATAACACTGGCCCATCTGCCCTATGTAGGTGTGGCCGAAGCTAAAAGGAACTTGTTACTTCACGCCTGTATGGTAATCAACAAAACTTTTGGTGTGTTTACCAAACAAATGTGAGTCCAGCTTCTTGTTCCTTCTCATTGCTTTTCAGCATGACATTATATCTCGCCTATAACCTAGTCTATTGGTGGCCATAATGCATTGATGTTGTATCTATTTATCACTTTCTTTAGCCCCTGAGCTATGTTGTGAGTGTAAGGACTACCCACGACACACCCGTTACATGCTACGCTTTTCGCTTATTATGTTCACAGAAGTCTAACATAAATCTCTACCAACAAGCTCAGCTGTCCATCACTCTAAGTTGCGAATTTCTATAATGTAGTGAACATTCTTTTTCATGATTTTTTAATACCCTCTAGGTTTCAGTCATATCCTCCAAGTCAGGCCCCTTCGGCAGAAACACTGCAGCTGCTGCTACCACCACCACGACCTATATTTCACTTCAGCCATTGCTGCATCCCAACCAGTATTACAACTTCTGAGCCGCTACCACAGTCCTTCCCAATGATGCCTCACCTTGACAGGGCTTCACATGCTTCAAGAGGAAGCTGTCAGGCAAGTGTGTACTGTTAAGAAATTTAGCTTTCAATAGCATTAGTTTTTTCAATGGGCAGATTAATTGACAAGTCTGCCAACTTCACGCTTCTTCAACAGGGTTGAAACTACGTGTGTCTGTCAGTGTAGACAACCAAGTATATGTGAATTTCAAAGTAGCTTATTTTATTTTACAATACTGCAGGCCCCTTTTCGGCCCCATGCAGGAATGGGTGGAACTCGAATACACAAAAATGTGAGGAAAATAAATAGAACTTATGTACAAAGCAAGTAAGAGCAAGAAATATGCACATTGTATAGTATACAAGGTGTTTACATAAGTTCTGAGTTCTGTTCATAAATTTGACAGAAGAGGAGTTCACAATATCAGCGGGCAGCATATTCCATTGCTACAGAACTAAATAATATTTGTAAGGGTTATGTTAATAATTTTGTGTATGAAGGAAGCAGGGTAAGCAAAAGTTAAGAGAAAGTACTTTTTCATTGTTTACTAGATATGAAAGCAAATTCTTTTTCCACAATTTTCGTGTACCGTGCAATCCTGAGCAAGTGTTCCCACTATGGTAAAGGTGACGAGAATTGGAGGGGAGGGTTCTTGCTCGGTCTTGCATCAAAAATCAAGATTGTGGTGAAAAAGTCGCATGTGCTTCCAACGAAACTGATACACTTTAATAAATATGCGTAAATTCACTATGACTCTGCAGCCTCGTTGTGCTTCTAAATAAAGGAAGTGAAGGAAACTGCAGAAATGGCAGAAAGGCGGGGGGGGGGGGGGAGTGCTTGCTCAGTTGTTCGTGCATGTTTGAAATATCTTTGAAGAGAGAGGATGGAACTTGCTTAGGTGGGGGCGCTTGCTGGAGATATTACAGTATTGTCCTCAACCTGCGTACCCTTTTTTAATTAACTGAAAAAAGCGACCTGAAAGCAAATGGCCCTTTTACATATGGTATATTTGTAGCTTGTTTTCTTTGTAAATTGACGAAAAACATGAAGTTTAGCATTTTTTAGCGAAAAGAAAAAGCTGTCCAACTAGTGTTGTTTAAGCATTTACCGAGGTCAGACACAGTGAAATAGATAAGGTGGCACAGTAAAAAAAATAGGTCAGCACAGAAAGAAAATGTGCAATTTTTATTGCATAAGTAGAACTCCATCTTCCCGAAATGGCATTTTTTGTTCTGTCAGTATGATAATTTTGAAATGGCAAAAGATGTCATGCTGATTGTTTGTGCACATACTCAAGCAACAGATGGTGGTGTACTGAAGTGAACTTGATCCTTTAGAATAACTTTCATTTGATCTAAGGTGTGCAAAATGTCCAAAATCATGTACAAGCTCAAAAAATGCAATTTTTTAAATAAAATAAACCATACTTTGGTTCGGTCATTTTTACATGCTCAAAAATGATTACAACAGGGTAAAAAATACGTGGAAGGCTGGGACTTGCCGTTCTTTTCTAATCGACAGAGTGCTCTGAAATAAGGCAGTGTTTACATACACCCACAGAGCTGTCTTATTCAATAATGGCGAAGTAGATAGATAGTGCGGAAAAGTTATTGTCGCTACCCCTTAATTGGAGGCAGTAACCGGGTAGACTTCAATGGCTGACTTAACTGCCCCCAAAATGCATTGCTAAAGCTTGAACAGTTTAACATCAGGTCCTTTTAGCATGGCTGCAGCAGCTGTGCCAAGTGCGCCAATTTTATACAATTCCCGATTGTTGCACCGAGCTGCGCCAAACCCGTAAAATTGTTAAAATTGCACCACGCTGCGCCAAAATGCCCAGCCAGCCTCAATTGTTTTTCAGGTGTACTAATTGCGGTGAGCAATGCAGGCCATGTCGGCCACCTGCAGCTTTGCGCCATCACTCAAAGCGCGCAAACCCGAAGTAAAGTGCCTAAAATATACCTAAAATAATCTAGCCACCCACCCTATGCTCGTGAGACGTGATCTACCAGATAAAGTAACAACACTGCATGTCTATCGGTCCACTGACCACAACAAATACGTATCGGCGGGATGGCAGAACTTTAAAACAAAATGTGTTGCACCAACCTTTCCCGGAAAATGTAAGTTCTCTTGCCAGAAACGCGGCTATGGCTTATTAAGGCTCGAACAAGATTGACGTGCTGCAAATGCCGGCGTTTATTACCTTAGCAGTGGCAAATAACAAATTTTGGCTGGAAGCTGCGTCCTTGCCACGGTCTTGGCGATAGATATCTAGTACCGTCGCCGGGGCCACGGGCGTGCGCCGTTGTTACTTTATCTGTTCAAACTCGTCTTGCAAGGTAGCCGAAGCGGTACATAGCCCCATGCTGAAAAGGGTGGGTGGGAGGGGGGTGGTGAGCGGTTAGAAAATTTGTTGACTTTGGTTCTAAAGCTGCTTGAATCACCTTTGCCGCACTAGACCGGTGCCCGCGAAAAAGCGTGTTGAGATTTACAAGGGGCTGTTCGCGATACTGGGACACTTCACATTTTGCTCAGTTACTCATGCGTTTGTACACAATTAAATTCTGAGTATCAGTAGAATTATTGACGTATAAATAAGCTACTGTCAATCATTTGAAGCAGTGTGTGACATTTATGCTTCTCTCCAGAAATAAACTAAATTGTGCGCCAATTTTTTTTTCACCACCTCTACTTCTCGTTTTAACGAATCTTCCAAATTTCAAGCTCACAATATCGACAGATTGATATTGAAATTCTCTGAGTTTGTCAATTGATTTAACAGGTGCAGTAAACGCTAATATGGACTCTATCATTGGTTTCTTAGCGAGGTGGTTCAAAATACTACCTTCATTGAAATAGTAGCAAATAGTACGCTCACACTACATAATTTAGGTTATGTTTAATTGTTTATACATGTTCTTTCTCTAAATGTAAGCCGCCTTTATTATAGTGCTCGAAATCCGCTATGTGATGATAAAAATGCATGTTCTTTCTTTCCATAACCAGCTCCGAACTTGGAATCTAGTGCTCCAAAAGTAACATTTTGCTGCTCCAAAAATTGCTTTAAATGGTATTTCGGCTGTTGCACCCCTGTTTTAGCACGCCAGCAAATGCTTGTTGGGGTCCAAAGATAAAGTCTGAGCTCAGAGTTTTGTTACAAGCACGAAGCAATAAAGGAAATAGGAGCAAATGGGAATGCTATACAAAGACTAGCACTTAACTCTTCAGATTCCATTTCACGAAACGAAACTCTAGTTAAAGTCAATGTCAGTGCTGCTGAGAGTGAGTGGGTTTTTGTGCTGTCGGTAGTCTCAACGAATAGAAAGTGCTGAGAGCACACCACGTAAACAAGCCGTGTAGTGATATTTATCCAAATAGCACGCACCAGCACTCGTAACTGCGCCCTTTTGTTCAATGGTAGCAGCGGTTGAAAGTGTCCATATAATTCCCATTGCAATATTCTATTCTGAAAGAATGGCTAGTTAAATCACTGGACAACTCAAGTGGGTTTAACAATGATGGTGAGACAATGAAGTATTGCTCATCAAAAGCATGAAACTCAGGCACTCCAGAGTATTCAATCCTTCAAGCAATGATTTCATCACCAGCCCGACTAGTTTCTCCATGTAGACTGCAGTATTGACCAGGAGCTCCCGTGCTGCAGTCGGTGAATACTTGTTAGGCCTCAGTGTCACTGTGTGAGACTCTCTTTCAAAACACCTCCTCAGTGACTGCACAGCATCATCTATAAAATCTTCATGATAGACTGACTGACTGATGCCCTAATAAGGTGCTATTGGCGCTGTTTCGTATGCAAAACATCACACTGTATTGTTTCAAATTTTTTCTGGTCAGTGTTTTTCTCTGCAGCGATGTAAGATGATCGATGGTACTACTTAATAATGTAACACTTCTCTGGACAACCGAAGAACTCTTCTATATCATAACACATTGCCTTACCAGCTGAACCACTTCTGCATTTACCCTGTCTCTGCGTGCTTATATTGAGCAGCACCCTGCATAGGTTAAAAAGAGATCTGCGAATCATTCACATTCACTCATGAAATATACTTTTTACCTTAGGCCTTACTAGTAGACTCAGATTCGCGGCTCACTGCGAGTCTGACAAGTCTGGTGAGTCGACTTTTGAGTCCGTTAAAATATGATGATCTTTTCCACACATGGTTTCAATGCTCCTTAACAGCAATGTGTTTCATAATTGGTGCTCCAGTTGATGATCTTTTCTACACATGGTTTCAATGCTCCTTAACAGCAATGTGTTGCATAATTGGTGCTCCAGTTACAACCTTTCAATCCCAGACCTTTATATAGTGACTGAAACCCAGTAAGGTAATCTCTATTCAAAGAGATGGCGCCTCAGATATTTTATGAGAATGTCCCGGGAAGAAATTCACAGGAGGGCATGTCAAGGAACCTTGACTCCCCCCCCCCTCCTTGTAGTTCTGGCCTCTCAGCTATAAATATTGAGTCGTTGCACAAATGCTTGTGCATTCAGATATGTGTAAGCTGTCAAAACTGAGAGCTCAAGGCGCAATTCCATGTGGAGGGAGGCCGATACACTGCCACGAGACACTGCAAGGTGCCAGCTGGAGCACCTATTATGCAATGTATTGCTTTTATGTAGCACTGAAACTATAGGTGAAGAAGATAATCATATTTTAACGGACTCGTAGGTTGACTTGCCAGACTTGGTCATTGGTCACTAACAGCACAAAAACCCTTCACTCTTGGGAGCACTCACATTTGCTTTAACCAGCGTTTTGTTTTGTAGAGTTAAGTGAGATTGAATCCAAAAGAGGTAACTGCTAATCTCGATTCTCAATTGCTAATATTCTTGAACAACGGTGCCAATAGTTGCCATTTGCACCCTGGTTCGAAGAATATTGACATGACTCATCCATGCATAGCAAAACAAAGGCAAGGCCTTGAAATGAATAAGTTTCTTGCATGCTTTTCTCATAGCACTGTAGCGGCTTCTACATGACATTGTGTCCTGAGTTCTCTATTTTTTTTTGGGGGGGGGGGGCTTTTGCACCAGCATTTGGTGTGAAGCATGCTGGCTATTGCGCGGTGCCTTCTTTCAGAGAAGGGTGCAGGAGCATGCATGCTTCAGCGAAACAGCTAATGATAGCTCATGTAGCTGCAAAGGGCTCATTAGGGGCTGTGCTTGGGGCCTTCTTTTTTAATGCTGTTTAAGTGCTCATTTGTGTCAGCTGTGGTTGCATGCTTGTGTGGAATCACCTTATTTTACGACTGACTTAACTATCCAATTTTTTTGCTTTTCGGGGGGCAGCACTCAGTGGGAGGACTGTCGCTTACAGTTCTGGCCCTCATAAATAACAAAGTGGGCAGCTTTGCTTTTTTTTTGAAAATTTTTGTTTGCTGTTGATGCAATAATACTTATCTCTACCAGTTCAACGACATTCCTCATACAGCCTGAATATGCCATTTACACTCCTGCAGCTTGCACTTATCTTTTTTATATCTATGTACTGTATTTGCTCACATAATAATTGCATTTTCTTCATTTTTGGATAATTTACTGATATAAAAGTGTGGTTTGTACAGTGGGTAACGTTTCGGAACAGGTCGACTAAATTTAAAACTGGAAGCTGGAATTGTAATGACTACGTTGTGCTATAACAAAACCATATCAGTTTGAAGAGTTCCTACCTTCATGTTACAGGCACAAGTTCGCATTGTAATGAAGAAGCCCTGAAAAGCCTTTCCAAGTAATCATCAAATGTCTTCATTAGAGAAACTTAATTCATCCTAAATCGACTGTTGCAAAAAATTTTGCAATCTGCGAAGTACTAGCGGAGCTACAGGAATTCGTCACATACGTTACGTGCTTTCTTTCACCTTTCGTTCGAGTGAGCTCACTCAAAGCCACGCAGGAGGGGATGACTGTGGGACAAGAAGCTATGCCTATTCATCAACGTGCGTCCTGAACTTGAGCTCTTTTATTTCCCCCCCCCCCTTTTGTTTTCTTCAAACATGGGGCTTCTTCTCAGTGTAATCATGAACAGGTGCACGGGCATGTGGCAGCCTCCGGTTGCGGTTGTACACATTGCACTTGAAGCGCAGTCAGTTGAATTTGGAGCCTTATTTGTTCAGGGGAAACAGCATTTTTCAGGTGACTGATAATAAATTATGAATAACAGGCTGCGTGTTGCCCTATTATGTCTGTCTCACATGCTCTCAGATGCCTCGACTACCCTCGGCAGCATTTTCTGACCATGCTCGAAAAGGGTTGCTGGGCCACTTAAATTGCTTCATTGAGAGTGTTGTGTATATTATACTGAATTTGTGAAAGAAATGCCCATTTTAGAAAGCCTAATTTCTGTATATCTGCCACCTGCTACACTTTATAAGAACAATTTGAAAACAATTTAAGTGATGACAGTAGATGATCGAGGCCCTTAAATTGCTGGACAATAAATGTTACCGTCAAGGCACTCGAAGAACAGGAGGAAAAGGTCACTGTGGTGCAAGTGTGCCCCTAATTTGCTATGCTTTATATGGTTTTGCCTGCTTCAACATCATCAAAGTGCTTGAAGAACAAGAAGAATAATTCTCTGTGGCACGAGTGTGCGATAAAATGCTCAACTATTTCTGGTTTTCCCACTCCTCTGAAACTTTATTGTTATAGTATGTGTGCCAAACTGAATTCTAATATTGAAGTGTGTGTGCGAATTGAATATTTTTCTGAAATTTCTCGAATACTTCTAGCATTTTTTCAAATACTTCATGTGAAATTCTAGAAAAAAGTTGGAGAGGCTTCCAAGGTTTATTCTAATGAGATGAAAGTCTTCCTTTTGGCAAAATTGATAAGTGTTGGTAGGGTAGCGTTTCGTAGTTGCCTTATAAAGAATAAGATAAGGCACAATTGAATTTATATATGCACGAATGTGTTTATATGCACGATTTCACGCAGCCAAAGAGTTGATCAAATTTCAGGTCAAAAACAACTCTAAATAAGCCCTTGTCTCTGCCACACCTATCATCTCCTTGTTAGAATCAGCTTTTTCTAGAGTCAGTACATTTGCGACGTAGCAGAGCCAGAAAGGCAGCTTTCACGCAATACGAGTGTGATGAGGTGAAACATATTAAAAATTTGGAGGGTCCCTTTCAGTCAGACGTTGACCCTATTTTTTGTCTCTGGTAAGTTATATTAGTTCAAATAGCGAAATTTGCTGTAGGAATTGAACCGAATAGTAAATATTATTCAAAAGACATTCAAAAATATGAATATTTGCGTACCCCTACTTATTGTTTACTTCACATTTTTACCCCATTTTTTGTTCTCAGTAGAAAAGGCATGTGCCTTTCTAAATGCTGTGCTAAGGCCACAGATCACAACTCATGCACGTGCCTAGAGCTCCACGCATATTCTTCTGTGAGACCTTCTATTTACCTGTTTGAATTCAAAATTGTGGAACCTCTTGGATCAATTTTCACTATTGAAACTTAATTCTTTGAAGTAGTTATGCTAGTAAGTTTTAAGTGTTAAAGCAACAATGTGAGAGTGAGTGTAACGATGTTAACTCCCACACACAAAAAAAAAGGATAACAGAGACATTTTTTCCCTTCAGCTTCATTTGAGAGGCAGAAGAAGGAGCAGTAGGCTTGGCTGCGGTCGTAATGCAAGGAGGCCACAAAGCTCCTGTGGAGTGTCCTTCATCTTCAGAACAAGAGCCTCATAGTAGCACCACGTTGGAGTATTTTTGCATCAAGAGGACAAACAGGTGCCCCTCAACAGGGCCCTGACAGTGAGAAATTTGAAGGTTTTGGCTAGTGATTATTGCTTGAAGCGGTACTGATGCAAATTTTTGTCTTGCAATATTAACATTGTTGACAGCCTATTAGTCACAATGTGGTGGATTGCTTGCTGCAGCATGGGACAGATGGACAATTGCCGTCTGTTTATTACAGACTAGTTTTAGCTTGGCACAGGTCTAAGAACACGAGCCACGGAATTCAACAAATGCCAACTAGTGTGCTAAATGGTACACAAAAAACGGGGCTTCCAGGTGTAAGTAGCACTTGCACAGCAGGTCTATGAATAGTGAAAGTGGGCGGTGACAACCGACACAGTAATCAAGGCGCTGGGGCAAACATCTCCCGCTCGGTGCTTCTGGCTTAAAAGATGGCCCACCATGGCGTATTGTTCTTCTTCCTCCTTACACACAGAACACTGACGCACTTACGTGCTGCCTGCGTTATGTGCTCACATTCTTTTGCTGCTGCATATGCAGCACAATGTCGTTGTCGTCAAGTTGATCTTTCTCGTTCGGGTGCAAATATTTTCTTGAGGCATCCTCATGTCCCACATGTTTACATTAGGCATGGACACAGCAGTCACTGAATAGTAGCCTGCTAGCACAAGTGTGGCCAAAAGGCAACAACGACTATGATGTCGATAATGTAGCTGTGCCAACTCTGAGCTCGGCAACAATGGTGGCACCTGGAAGTTGGGACTCTGCTTCAGGTCACTTTCAGTGATTCAATGATGCGAGATGCAACATATAGCACTGTATCAGGCACGCAAACTTTACTATTCATATAATTGGCCGTCTGAGCTATAATTGTTCATCCAATTTGTAGATATACGCATGTTCAAGGGAATCGATGTCACAGGCTATATTAGCCACAAAATTTTGTGTCAGTACTCTTCATGGTATTTTGCTTTATGTTTTAACTTACAGTTAAGCAAATAAGTAAAGTATTTAGTAAGTGCTACATGTATTTGCCCATTACTGTGCAAATGGTTTTGCAGAAAGGCATGCACCTAGCAGGCTGAGAAAGATAAACACACTTCCTTGCAAAATGTTTAATCAAAAAAATAAATTCGAGGATGCAAAAATATTTGTCTTGTTTTTCTCAAATGTCCCCACACTACACTACATACAACACTTCGACCCGTTTAGTCTACTGCACTTTCGAAGCACTATTAAATTGCCCATTGTGGCATATTCATATTTTTTACACTTTATAAACTGGTATAGCCTTATTACCATGCTTAGGCAAACATTACTTATGACCTTCACTACTTGCCCAAAGTAACCGGGGTTGTTCTGCAGAAGGACTTGTTTTTGGGCTAGTTTATGCTTGCCTAAAATTATATGGTGTGTGGTTTTGTGTGACCGTTCTCTCTTTTTTGCACTATATTATGATTTTCAGGAGGAACCGGAGAACTCATCGGACCCCTATCACCTATATTACCCACGAACCCTATAACTCCTGTATGGCCCATATACCCCGTATGCCCCATAATCCCTGTATCCCCCATATGGCCCGTAATCCCTGTATCACCTGTATCCAATAACATCGTATGATACGGGTCCTATCTGTATAGGAATTGTCAGTAGGGTACGTACGTACGTACGTACGTACGTACGTATGTATGTATGTATGTATGTATGTATGTATGTATGTATGTATGTATGTATGTATGTATGTATGTATGTATGTATGTGTGCATGTATGTATGTACCCTATAAACATAGTAAGGGATAAGCGCGATTTTGTGCACCTATAAAGTGAGGGTTACATCAGTTAGAGAGAATAAATTCCAAACTTGGTAACGCGTACTGCTGGTGCACAAAATGAGATTTATCGGTTACCACGTTTAGAGTGCATGTCTGTGCGTTCATGAGAGCTAAATAACACGGGCACTGCTCTCAAACTTACGGGTGCAATCATTAGTGCTTTATTGCAAGGAGAATTAGAATAGAATAGGAATCGCCCCTTCTATTCATAGCCAGATTAGTCTCTTCTGCCGTGGTTTTATCAAGCGTGCCAAAATTGTTGCCACGTTAGTGGTTAGGTTGATACCATATCTACGATGAGCAATTAGGCAAGTGATTGCGAGGTCCAGATTGCGCCCTAAGGGTAAATAAATGAACAAAAATATTTGTTTGAAATACCCAGACGAATGATAGAAGGTGTGAAACTGCATTTTGATACAAAACCGGGGCATATATTTTCAGTGACAAAAGAAAACAGCTTGACATGTGCTTTTTGTGGCAGTTAAAGTTAGGCATCTGTCTTGGTTAATTACAACGTAATTTTCGAATTGAGCAGCTAATGTGGGTGGTCGCATAAAATCTTAATTGGCGTGTGTGAAGTTTTCAACGTTGCAGGCAGTAAGTTCGCTGTACCCGGAAGTAGGCAGCTAGTATTGCGGAAAATCTGGGAAAAAAAGTTGCCTCAAAGGACACGAAAAGAGATGAACAAAGCACGAGACATTCAACTAAGAACAAACTTTTGAGCTTTTGGTCTGGAATAATTTTTGTGACTAATTAACACGACAATAGACAGAGTACAGGTTCTTGTCTCCCATTTCGCTTGAATATGGTTCTTATTGTGCCAAGTGCGACACCTAATGCTTTTAACAGTGCCAAAAGACACCGGTGTTGCGCACGTCTAAGTAATTCTCAAGCAAATGTTTGTTGTACGGCTGTAGCACTTGTGTATATTCTTTCCTTTCTCTCGGGAACAAACAGGATTTGCTATCGTGTTTATACTAACGTTGCTGTCGTGCTACAGTTCATTTGGTCTTGACTGTGTTGTTCATTCAATTTCCTGTTCTTTTTTCTGCTGTCTTCTGTTGTCCCTACGTTCTTATTCCAGGAAGATTAAGCAGGCATGGATCCCTACTAGGTGGCTGCTGTCAGCCTGCTGCCTCTTTTCCTCCGACTAAAGCTCACTCACACATGTACAGCGGACAGCCGTGACAAATCATCATCATCATCACCATCATCATCATCATCATCATCATCATCATCATCACCAATCGCCCTATTTCATCTTTGTCGTTGTGAGCTTGTGCATCGAATAATAATAATAATAATAATAATAATAATAATAATAATAATATAATAGCGTGATACACCCTACCCCAAGAATATTACCGTACTGCAGCAGATAATACTGTTCCTGGCTGTGGACATGTTAAAACAGCAATATTACACCCCTAACGAGTAATAAGCTTTAACAACTAGCAGTTTACTTTATATAAATTGAAATATATTTGACGTAATTATCCATACAAGGTGAGGACAGTGCTGTGTTGTCTGACAATGAGTCCAGCCTTCATTTACCTGTTTACTTGGCACTTTGTTCTCGACAGAGATATAACGCATTTGGACATGCCTGTTGCCCAGTATGCGCATATATAAAAGTACCTAAAATTACAACCATTATGAATTCTAAGCATAATTACGCTAGTACAGCACTGCCCAAAAAGTCATTGGTAGGAGTGACAAACTTTACCTGTCTTTTTACCATTTTTATGGGAAGGTATTCAAATGATGTTATAACTAAATGAGTAGTATGTATATAGGACTGACAAAAAAAAGAATAAGTATGAAGACTGAGCCCAGCTGGCAGCAATTCATAATGAAAGGGCGTAGCCAATAAATGGAATGAAATCAAAAGCCAGTGAATGCAAAAGGTCCAGGCGGGCATAATCTCAAGCGCTAATCATTAGCTTACTTATAATGATACAGTTTTTAGGAAGTCATGATATGGTGTAGGCTCTTTGTTGCTTTGCGCATGAGCGCACTGATGGTGACACGTAAAAATACCGCACAACGCGAGGTAATGTAGTAAGAAAGGTGTTCAACACCACCTGCATGACTGCCACTAAGCCCTCATATCACAAGCAAGGTTACCAAAAAGAAGAATGATTCCACGAAACGTGCATACACAGAGCACGTACAACACTGCTAGGGATTTCATATCCCAAAAACACAATATGATAATGAGGGATGCCGCGGTGGAGGGATCAATAAACTTTACCAACTGTGTTGTTAACGTGTCGCACTTCAGGACTTCGCCTCCATGAAAATGCGATCACCGCTGCCGAATCCATTGCCCGAACTTTGTATTCGCAGCCAAGCACGATAGTGACTATACAACCAAGGTGGATGGTTAAGAATATAAAGGTAGTTATGGTGCACGGACGGTTTAGACTGACAGACCTGGATGATAGCTACTTAACCTGAGCGACTATTTTCATGCAGTATGCCTCACCATACCTTGCTTAAATCAGTTCCTCGCATAAAATGTAAAATAATAGCAGCCTCTGCTTTGCGGATCAGCAGTGAAATGCGATGCTCGGGCATTCATTTTCCGCAGTCGTGCATTTCTTTATTAGCGTAATCATAACTTCATCATAACTACCTAATAATTCACCGAGAGCTGCACACAATGGTATTTATGCTTTTACTGGCGTAAACACATGCGAATTGCCTGAATCTATTTTTGTAGCATTTTAATGCTTCTTACTGTAGCTTTTCCTTTGGCGAAACTCTGATATTTATGTTTAATTCGATTATCGGCTAATTAATTTAAGAGTGAATAATCTTTTTGCAATATCATCTCTTTTTTAAGTTCTTCGATCAAGGTACATGAGCATAGTGTGAAACAAGGCTAAAATTGTGATTAATCTTCCTTTACGCGCTTACAACTTTCCTGAGAATAGTTAAATTGCTCTCCGGTTTATATTGACATAAGCATGGTCCTTACCGTTTAGCGCTTTGTAGGACATTGACTTGCAAAACGAAAGTGGATTAGACGTTTTTGTGTAAAGCACACGGAGCGTTTTATACTGTACTACCAATATTATTGCAGTGATCCTGATAGAAGAAACCAACTACTAGCAGGAAAGAACGAAGTACTGGGCCATCCTGTGGTGGATCGAGATTTTTTGTTACGCACATGGTAATCTTATGTACAGGCGGCGGGGGGTGCGGAGTGAAATGTTGCCAGAAAATGCTCTCTTAAGAATACGTTGGCTAGTGTCCCCCTGTACGTCGCTTTCTCACCTTGTTGATTTGACTTTGAGGGCGTCGTGATACCTGTAAAAAATCATTGCATTAAATCCATTCGTCCTGCTTTGTGAAGTATTTTTTATGCACGCGCTAACTCAGCTTGTGATCGTTAGCACGAAAGAAAAGAGATGTGTACCTTAGCAATGAGAAAGAAACTGACAGACCAGTTTTGAACTAAGCGCCGTCACCACTTCATAAGTGAAGAAACTACATAAACGGCGTGTTTGTGGGGGAATAATCATTACATTAGAAGTAGCATTCTATGTGTTGTCTTCTTGTTCCCGTTTTCGCGCACTTACAGTTTTCGTATTGCCATGTGGAATTTGTGGAGCGCTGCGCAATATCATTTTTCTAAGCAGAAAACGCAGTTCGTGTTTTCACGCAAATCTCTATCATCGTTAAGCAACTTCGAATGGCGGAAATAAGAGAAGCACCTGGCTCCATCAGCCCAAGAGAGAATCAGGGGGTGATCTCTCCATAAATTTATTCATGTGTGGAACAATTATTTATTGGCACATTGGTCACAAATGGCATAACTGTGATAAGGTTTAAAGTTTGCTATGCTTGAAGCAACATAGTATGGGCTGGCGGCTTTATGTAGCGTCAACACATAATAAACGTCCTTAAGATAACCATACACTGGATCATACGCATAAAACCCCGGCCTGTAAAAATTTAACCTGATTTGGAACAAACTTCACAAAATTAGTCAAGGCTCAGCAGAGCTGTCATCTGTAAATGGTGTCTAGAACTTTAGAAATCTTATCCCGTCTGCAGCGGCTGCATTTTCGATAGAGGCGGAAATGTTGTAGGCCCTTGTACTCAGATTTGGGTGCACGTTAAAGAACCCCAGGAGGCCGAAATTTCCGGAGCCCTCCACTACGGCGTCTCTCATAACTATATGGTGGTTTTTGGACGTTAAACCCCACAAATAAATCAATCAATCAACTTTCGAAATTTTGATGTCTGCAATTTCAAACGCAATTTCCAGATGAACATGCGCCGTGTGCATGATAATTTTTACAATTCAAATTCCTCAAATTCTGCCGTGAGTGAGGTTCACGTGATATTGTTTTTCCGGCCAAGAACGCAACTTAAGCTCCCTTGAGAAAGGCTGTCTATGTTCAGAATTCATATGTTTCAATCTGGAATTCTTGAACGGAGAACTTCGAATAGTATTTATCCGTGTACAAAAAGATAGCCATTCAGCTTTCAAATTAGGCTCACCCGTAACGATGTGTCCATTCCCTCGTGTGCATTCCGATGTAATAAAACGTCAGAAATCTATTTTCACGTTTTTGTTCATTTTTGTTTGATGATATAGGCACACTTATTCAGCGAAACTATAAAAACAGCTGTATACTATGCAAGCAAAAACTAGATTTATGATGGCGTAGTACTGAAAAACAAATTAATCATCTGGTTTTTTTTAAGATAACAGGCTGTCTTGGCAGGGGTGCAATGAACTCCCTTGTTATGATCAAGGAGGCCCCAAAGTTCTAACGAGATAGCGTCGGCAGCAAGGAAGACTGCTCGGACTCTTAGCTCTATCGATTTCGTGGCACAAGAAAGCGCCAATCTTCTTCTTGGCGGTGGCGAGGAATGGTTGGCTCATCACCTAATCGAACGACAAGAGGCTTCGCTGAGTTTGATGTGTAGTATATACGTAGCTTGTGTTTGTCAGGACAGTCTGGCCTCGGCTTTTCACCAGCGCTGGGCTTTTTCGATAACCAGACTAAAAATATACTTCCCTAAAATCAAGACGCCGAAGACCTATAGCTCAGTAGAGCTTCTCTGACTATGCCTGTTTTCTTCATAACATCTATGCCGCTTTATCACTGTGAAGTAGGACCATATATCAGGCGGGTATGCTATTTCTTGCCCAAGAAAAAAATCAGGATCATAAAAAGATATAGCAGACTTTTATGTGAACTGCATGCAGAGATGCTTAGTTTTAATTACGTTGTGTATTACTAAACTTGTTTCATTTATTAGTGAGATCATTTTGTTTTTCATATCTGGGTTCACTGCTTGCAAAGTTCCAATTTACTATCTTAAGTATAGTCAAAGTAATATATTAGCGCTAAACTTGAAACATTTGAGGTACAAGGGAAAATAAATGTGTAAAGTAATACAGACCACATCGATGCACTCTTCTCATTTGTGAGTTCAGTGTTGCGGTTGGCGCAAGCTTTAGGTCGCGTTGCTGTGTTTCACTTCATGGCTCTTTAAAATATATTGAAGTCTTTCTATCTTGCTTGTACTGACAAAACATGTACCAGCCAGAGTTGACATATTTTCATCCATTGTTTCCAATGCATAGCACCTATGGAAGCATCTCAGTTTTTATGATTGTGGCATATTGTTTTTATAATAAAGACGGTGAGCATTTTTAATGGAACACCTTTTGTAAAATGTTTCGTTGTACAACAGAACTCCGAAGCCCAAAATGTTTCGCATGCCCCGCGGTGACAAGGACGTTTGTTCAGTTACTATATTTTCTCGCTTTACCGACTGCATGACAACGAATTGTGCAAAACCATAACTACTGAACAGCCCCTTGCATTTTCTAAGAGCAGTTAACTTTACCGTAGCAGTGTTTTTTTCTTATTTCAATTACAAAAAGGATATTTGCTGATAAAAAATTCTACTTGATTATATATAGCATCTACATCTCGAGTTACAGAGCGTGATAATGCGCCCTAAACCAGTTAATGCTTGTTTTTGAGTGCGCTTGATTATGACATCACGCCGCGCACCTCATGCTTGTCAGTCAGTATGCTTCCTAATTCTTTTTAGAGCTCGGAGCACCTTTCAGTATATCATTAAATCTTAAACCACCCGCTGCTAACCACTGCAACACTTGTTTCCAACAACAGAGGAACTGTTCATGAAGCTTGTAATAAAAAAACATGAAAGAAGGTGACACACAGCTATAGTGGGCGTTTCTAGTTAACATTATAGTGAACATATTTTTTCTCCTGATTGTGAATGCCACTGTTGATTTACACGACTAGGTAATCATAATGCGCACGTGCACTGCTTTCCACAGTAAGCTTCCATTTTATTTTTTGCCAAGTCTGATTTGCGGGCGTCCTATTTTTTGGTTATACGTATATTAGTTTTAATAAATTTTTTCACATACCTTCAATTTTCAAAGCATTGAGTCATCGCAACTTTTGGCCGCGGCACTACGCTTGTATTGTTATTTTCAGCTCTTATTTTTTGTTTTTGTGATCAAATTTAGGACTGCTCGTTCTAATAATATTCTTTATCGGATCTGCCCCGCAATTGTTCAGAACTCTGCCTTGTCTCTCACGTTGCCATCCCTCATATTAATTCCCCTGCTGATGTAGCTCCTTCCGTTCTCATCAAAATGTATTTTCTCTTGCCTAATCAGTCAAAAACAGTAAAAAATTGCTGACATCACTGTTGTCAGTGTACATTGGTACCGGTGCAATAAAGAAGAAAATCCGTCTCAGGAAGAATCCAAGCATAATATACAAGTCGATACATCGTCTTGAGTTCCTCTTGGGCAGTATGCATGAGGCAGCGTCCAAGTGATTTCCAAATGAATTGTGGATAACCAAGCTTTGCTCACGGTAAACGAAACATTTGGGAGATAGCCTGAGGCTGGCATGTACCACGCACTTCAGTGCTCGCCGTTAAACCTCACGGAAGATAGGACCACCGGCCTGGTACTTGTCTCCACCCTTTACGTTTTCGTTCTTATAGTAGACCAATATCACATGCGCAAAGTGCATCGCAATTTTGCTCTGACGGTGACTTCCGCAGTCTCGAGGCGACCAATAATGTGCCACGACCGCACCTATGAGCTCAATAGAGGCACACGCGTCGTAAACTCTCAGAAGATTGCTGCTTTTCGTATTTGAAGGAGGTTGGCAGCAAACGCTCTTTAGAAAAGCACGTGAAGTGTTCGTCCGGAGCTTCGTGTCGGTAAATGTGTGCACAATCCCGCGACTTCGTGAAAACTTGAGGCTTCGCCGATGCAGTATCCTGGGATGCATTCTTATAAACAAGCCATAAAATATAGTTAGTCATTTGTCCAAAGGAGAGAATGTAGCCAAGAAAATTGGGAGCCCAAGCTCTGTATAGTGAACTAGAATTTATTCTATAGTTCACTGTGGCGAGCCCTATTGGGAAGATGGTGGTACTTGATGCTTGGCGGCTGCAGGCTTTACCCACTACTACTCCTAATTTTTTTAAGGCGATAGTCTTTCTTGGGGACCTTAGACGGAAAAATTTTGATCTGTCGGTCTGTCTGTCTGTCTGTCTGTCTGTCTGTCTGTCTGTCTGTCTGTCCGTCTGTCTGTCTGTCTGTCTGTCTGTCTGTCTGTCTGTCTGTCTGTACATTCATCTGTTTGTGCGCCCTAACGATACCTCAAACGGCACCAAACGGCCAACCTCGTCCTCAGCGCCCTCCAATATTGCTCAAGGTTTAGCGTTCATAGTTGCGTGAATATCAATTAAAACAGCAAATAGTGTGCATATCTGAGGTGCCCTAACAACACGTCTATGTTTGCCTCTTCTAGTATAAATGCATGTCTGCATTTATACTAGAAGAGGCAAACATAAGTAACTCTATGGACTGTAGCGTTTATCGCGCTGCGCTGACAGTGCAACGCGATGCTCAAGAAGGTGTTTTCAACACTTTGCTACGACGACACGGTGGTGGCAACTGTTTGTCACTTTGCATTCTATACCTTATCACCTCCGATACTGGCGCGCATCTTTCTCTGCGGTTGCGCACACCTTCGTTTTCGAAGATAACTGCCAGATGACGCTCGTGTCTAACGTGCATAGATGCACTTGTTCACCTCCGCTACACGCTCGAGGCACTCTAACGCAGCGCCTTCAGAATACCATTCACCGATTTTCTTGCGCAGAACATAAATAAACGTTTTGTTCACTCTCTCCAGATGCAAGACTATCGTCTTTTGACGACATTTACAGTTTAACATGAAGATTCGGGCCAACTTTTTCTTTCTCATTTTCTTTGTTGTTTCTTTATTTCATTCTTACTTTTCTTCTTTCTTTATGTCTTTTGTTACTTTTTTGCTTTCTTTTGTCGCGATACATTTCTTCATCTTAGAGACATTGGCACTGGCAATATCATTTCTCTCTGCCCCTAACAAGTTTCAATCAAAATGACGAATCTTCGCACGGAACAAATGGAATAGGCAGATTATAATGTTAACGTAGACAAGCTAAGAAGTTTCGCAAGCCCCGCTGTGGCGAGGTCGTTTGTTCGTACTGCATTTATTTTCTACCTTTACCCACTGCATGACAATGAATTGTGTCAAACAAAAACTGATTGACAGTGGTTTTATATCTTCAAGAGGTGCTGTAGGCCCGTGTGCTCTGATTTGGGTGCACGTTGAAAAACCCCACTTGTTTTTCCTTTTTTTATTGTATTTCGTTTTCACGCTGTCATTGCTGACGTAGGGTGGACGGTGCTTAGTCAAGCTGCAATAACTGCAGCTTTTTTGCCATCTCCCTATTTTTCGCCATTGTATTTGTTATGGTGAAAATTAAAAATAAATAAAAAAGGTAGTCGAAATTTCTGGAGCACTCCACTATATACGGCGTCTTTCATAGTCATATGGTGGTTTTGGGACGTTAAACCCCACAGATCAATCTTTAAGTAATCTTCAAGAGCGGTTAGTCTTACCACGACTGAGTGTTTCCATCTCATTTACAAAGAGGGTATTTGCGTAGAGAAATGGTTTTATCGAGCATCCACATCTCGAGTCATGGAGCGCGACAACACGCCCTAAACTCATTATTGCTACTTTTTATGCGCGCTTGATTATGACATCACATCACTCACCTCATACATGTCAATCAGTGTAATCGTTAACTCTTTTAACTATGATAGTATTTCTGGGGAACCCCCTGTCTAGGACTAGTGAACTTTCCCACCTTAGGGTGATACCGGGCGTCGCACGGAACACTGTTTCTAAATAAACGTTTATTTCTCTCTCTGTTTCTTGGGGTGCTTCAACGCAAACATTTTGGTCTGTCTGTCTGTTTGTGCGCCCTAACAATATTCCAAAATGCACCAAACGATACCACAGAACACCTACCAGTGAAGAGAACAGGAACGGTACGTCTTGGTTGTTGTACCAAAACAACATGCAAAGAGGTAGCGGCATCGTACTGAACTGCAATACCGCGAGGCAAGATGGCACTGGTACTACTATCATCATCATGAAACAGGCGCATTTTTTCTCTTATTGCTGTAGGCGAAGGCTTGCTGCTTGTTTGCGCTGCTCGCTTGCTCTGGTATTTAGTTTTTTTTCTCGTTGATAAATTGCTGTTCGAGTGTTTAATTATCGCCAGGTGACCTAGCTCACCTCTACTGGCAAAAACAACGTCAATCAAGCCAGGTTTGCATCATTTATTGCGAGTGTACAATCTGGTATAACCAATTTATACGGTCGGATCCGAACAAAACAAGTCACTCATACATATCAAAAGCTTTCAACCCATGTGTAAAGACTCTCGAAAGCTAACAAGCAGATGCATATAACTGAACATTGAGATCGCTGAATGAACGTCACTATCATTGTGTGGCAGCTTTCGAGTTTATTAGTGTGGCTTAAGAACAAGGGTCTGAATCTGCCGTCAGATGCGGTGCTTGCCAAGCAGCGTTGATCTTGTAGTAAAGTGAATGCATGATGTGGAATCAGGAAGGAAACTTGTACATTGCCGATTGATAGCTCGGGCAGTGAGAGCAATGTAGATTTGCTAAATTTGTTAAATAAACAATCGCGGCTCCGTGCAGTTCTGAACTTTTCTCGCTCTGCAATGCTACATTGAGTACTTAACAATTGTGCAATGTCGTTGTGGTGTCGACAGGGTAGGCACTAGTTTTAGTTCTCACCATGAGCCCATATCGTAGGTAATATGTATTTAGCTGATAGGCCTAAAATTATTTCAGGCTTATTACACTTATTGCTAGAGTTAAGTTACATGGTAACTTGAGCTAGAATTTCTCGTCGCAAGTAATTACCAGTCTGCTTAGTATGCAGTGTACATGTATGCTAAAGGAACAGAAGTATGAGGCGTGTTCTTGCAGATCAAAAAAGCCCAATTCAAATGAAATAAGCTTTATGCATGCATTGTACATTTTTGTTGTTTGTACATCTTTGTTTGTGCTCTTACGGTACACTAAACAACTGTTCAGCTCTGAGCACAATTTCTTTTTTGCATAGAGATATAGATAGAACTTGAGCAATTTTTTATAAGCAAGCACTCTTGAAATCAATTGGTGGCACATGATGTGAATCTGTCAAAATACTGGATAAATAAAGGTCACATTTATTACACACTTTTTCTCGTGTTTACTTTGCAGCATACTTTTGCTTGAAAGCTGCAGTTGGTTTCTCTCTGCTACTTTTAGAGGGTTGGACTTGAAATACGTACTATCTTGCAGTGTGGCTGTGGATAAGCCAAGATCATTGATGTTTCAATTACCTGTACGATTTCCTAGATTTTTTGTGGCAGTAGGGCACAGAATTTTACTTCTCAGTGGGAGATACTATAGCTATTACAAATTGATTTAAAGAAAAGCAGATGTGCTCAAGCAAATCTGGGACGTTTCTTTGAAAAAAAAAACAGTACCGCGGCTAATGAACAAAATCTTACTCATCTCGACAGCAGTCACGTGTTTGAGGAAGCTGTGCTGCAAGTGCTCATCACCTTAATGATTTATTATTTTAGGAGCACATTGAGCATATGTGCAAAGATAAAGCAACTGTGTGCAGCCTAATGAGCTTTTGCAAATCTTTTTGTAAACTTGTAAGAGCAAAGCACAGTTAAGACAAAACAGCTTTCGTTGTAGTTTGTAAACTGTGTCACAAGGCACAACTAAATGTCGGAAAGCCTGTTCATGCCCCTCACTGCGAGGGTGTTCATTTTGTAATGCAAATAATTATTTCTAATGATTTGCAGGTCAACCATGAACTGATCATGAGTCGTACAGAAGTGGGCCACATTAGGCTGATTCTGGCTTGCAGAGATTAAAACAAATGACACTGTAGCCTCACAGGAGATAACACTGCTTGTCAAAACAGCTGCTCTGACACCTCGTGTTCACAGATTTTTTTATATTTTAAAGCTTCCATTTTTAAGGGTCAGTTTGATTCCCCTGCACCAATGGGAACTGGTTCACAGCTGTGCACGAGAAGTTTAAATCTTGTGCAGCACGAGTGCAGCAGTGCGACACCACAAATGAGTGACTAGGTGGAATCCTTATTTCTGCTCGCCTAATTTAATGAGGGGCAAACATCTTGGCGAAACATGCCGCGTTTGCCGAGGCGAGTATGGCACCTACGTCTAATACTACGTTGTTTGTTAAGCTCTGCGTGCGGCTGCGCCAATCCAGTGCCGTCAGAGTAAGAGGTGCAGAAAAATCATGAACTATTTTTAGTGCTGTACCTCTCCTGCGCTTTTTGAAAAGAATGGCATGGTTTAGAGGATGCAATGCTGAAACGAATCGCGAGGCGCAGAACTTTGTAAGGAGGAGGAGGATTGAGAGAGGAAGGACAGGGAGGTTAGTCAGTTCTCAGACCGGCTGGATACCATGTACTGGGGAAGGGGGTAAGAGGGATAAAAGATGAGAGAAAAGAGACGTTGAAAAAAAAAGGAGAGAGAAGGTTATCAAACGAACCCCGACGCTGCTTACAGTCTGTCTCTAAGACCACTAGCCCGCAGAAAGCGCAACAATGCTCTTAATGCCTTGCGTGCAGAGGACGGTCTCGGACAGTGTACTAACACCCTTCCTACCGACAATTGGCGATTGTCTAGTCTATCTAAAACTTTCGACAGTTCTTTTCTTGGCACACTGAAGCGAGGACACTCGCGAAGAAGATGGGAGAAAGTCTCTGCGCAGCCACAGTGTTCACATGTTGGGCTGCTGTCCTAAGGTTTCTTGCGGCAAAATTATGGGGTGCATAGGTACGAGCCATGCGTCAACTGTATGTTGCACGTTTTTTTTTACTTCATGCACTACAGCCTACATATCGATGGCAAGGCCCGCATAACAAACGTACGCGTCCTCTAGTCATTACAAGCTCAAGCACTGAGAATATGCCTCGGGCTTCCGAGATGCGCATCCTCAGCAGCGATGGTCGCAATCGCTCATGAACACCCTACCATAACCTACATTAGTTTCGATGTTTTAAGAACGCACATAAGACATGCCACCCGGGTTCAATCGCATCACCTCGCCTCCCTTCCAACTTCCAGTCCATGCTCTGCGTTCTGCTCTATTATTGCCGCACATTGCACGGTGATTCCCACGAACTTCACGCACGCAGAAAAACCGTCGTTACCATTGTGGTGTCTACATCCACTGGAAGCCCTAATAACCATCCCCGGAATGCAAAATAAGAAAAAATTGTCAAACTCGGCCCTAAACTAACAACATTACTGTTTCTACATGAGAAACACAGTTGACGCATTCACAATAACATGGACGGCTCGGTAAATTCAACAAGTTCAACAGGCGCAGTGGTGATTCCGGAGAAATCCATCACGATAAAGTTCAGGACCTCGCATTTGACAACATCCACGGCGGCAGAACCCGCCGCCATTCGTGCCGCTCTGGAGTTCTTAGTTGAAGAACCGCAGCAGACATGGTGAATCTTCTCCGACTCCAAAGCAGCCCTCCAGGGCATTGTCTCGCCATATCGTCATGGACCAAACAAACATCTGATTGCTGAAATACGGCTGCTTCATCACCGGGCTATAGAGAAACAACATGACATAGCGTATCAATGGATACCAGGCCACTGCAGCATTGATGAAAACGACCGTGCAGATGAAGCAGCCCGATCTGCTCGTGAGGATGCCCCTTGTGCAGCTATACCATTATCAAGAACGGACGCCGCTGCAAGGCTTCGATCACTTGCACGAGAACTGACACTCGCTCAGTGGAATTCACCGGCATTCACCAACGTACGCTTTTATAATTGGGACCCACACCTACAGCTCCGTCTTCCATCAAAAATAACCAGAGCTGAGGAGACACTTTTGTGCCGTCTGTGGATTGGGGTGGCCTTTACGAATGCTTATTCGTTTCGAATAGGAATGGCAGAACTTTGTAAAATGAATCATGTGGCGCAGGGGAATTGAACAAACCCTTGAGCACACAAGTGTCTTAGCATTTTACCCCCATCGAAATATGGCCACAATGTCTGGAATCAAACCTGTGTTGTTGAGCTCACCAGTGCCACACAATCCAACTAATATTGTTTCAGTTTCAGCGTTATTGAAATGTAGATTCCGATGCACAGCTGAATGCCAATGCTTGTCGCCAATCTAAAGCATCTCTTCACAATATGCGTGGTAAAACATTCACAAATACAGCAATGCAAGTGTGAGGTTCGAGATGACCTGCTGTAGTGGACGTTGAAATGTTTCAACGTGCTTTCAGAGTGGGCATTCGGGAGTAGTCATCCTGTCGTTGCATGGCAGTCTGGGAAAACAAGTAACATCACCAGACATTGATAAGAATAATCAATGCACAACATTTTCCAAAGTAAACAGATAAACTCAGTTAACTAGTAAATAGGCAGTATTTTATACATAAGTGTAATGGTTCCCATAACACATGTATCACTCAGGGCTGCTTCTTCACAAGTCATGTCATGTAGCAGGTTTCTTGAGCATTGTGCAGATCTGCTTCTATGCCAGGTAGGCCAGACGCGCTCGCTGGATTCTGTGCCGACCGGTTGTGCCCTCGCGATCTCCGACGACAGCGTAGCTCTGGCCGACTGAATTAGCCCTACGCCATCTCTTGTCGCCGACAAGAGCTCTCGCCAGTGTTGCCCCGTCATCGGACTCCTGCAAACGTGTTCTTTCCTGTATTTTCCTTACTTACGTCGCTCCCTGTCCCCCCCCCTTGCTCTTTCCTTCCTCTCTCTCTATCTCTCCACCTTTTAATCCTACTTTTTTATTCTCTTCTCTACCCCAATCCCTCGTGAGCTACTGTTGAGGTGTCCTCCTCCTGAGAGACAGTTATGGGGATCACTTTTCTCTTGTTTTCTTTGTAAAATCACCCCCCCCCCGGTAGGCCAGGACGCTGTGACAGAAAAAGAACTATATCTGATTTTGGTGACGCCTTTTTTCTCACACTACAGAAAAACCACACCCATAAATATGTGATGCTTCTCAAGTGCGACTGTGGTAAACTATTACCTCGTAAGGTATTTGCACTAATATATGGGCTAGCTTTAAAGATACATGCGAAGTGACAGTGATGTATTTGCATTCTTTCATCGCAACGGCGTGGTTTGTCTTACCTGGCGATACAAGTTCAGAATTAAGTATTGAGTTAGCGACTCGTTCCAACGTGAAGCCACGCCGCAAATAACGCACGTTTTTGCAGTCACCGAACGAAAGTTAAATACTTTATAAGTTAATATTGCAATACGCTGCCGCCACGTGACACTCACGAAATCATTGGAAAAAAAGAAAACTACATCTGTCCAAACGAAACGACTAGCCCAGCAAGCAACCGTCATAAAAAAAAACTTCAGTGGTTTTTACTCACCAGCCCGTTATTCTCCGGCTTGCAACGGGTGTTCATCCGATAAAAGCTTCAACGGTCTCTTTGTTCCCGCAAGTCACTTGAATTCGCTTCGTGAAAGCATTTCAACGAGTCAAAACAAACAGAACGAAAGAGAGTGTGTTGGCTGGTAGTGGCTCGAAATACTTACAGCAAAACAAATTAGTGCGAGACGTCTCCGAAAGTACCGCGAGCCATTACCTGCCATCGCTACCGTTGGCCGCCGTATATTTTGAAATGAGGATAATGATGTCGATTGGCTGCTGCTGACAACGATTCAGCTGGAGCAAAAACTATTACAAAAAGATTGATGACGCAGCACATGTTAAAAAAAATCCTTGCTATAAGAACAAATTGTTTATTTTGTGTGTAGCGGTACGCAAATATGTATTATTCGATGATTTTAGAATGGAAACATGGCCCCGACAAGGACGCACCTACAACAAAGTGCAATAGCTCGAATGGCGGCGCCCAGGCGCTGCATAACGGAAGGGTCAGTAGATCCACTTCGCGTGTTTGAAGCCGAAACGTGCCGTTGTGTATTTTTCACCCCCTGCGAGTGCTGCCAACCTGCGAAGTCACTTCTTCTCTCTCCGGAGTAAGAAAATTCTCTAGATTTCTCCAAAGTTTCGTGGCGAGAGATGTTTTGAAGACTAATGTGTTTGTGCTGTGGAAAAGATTTTCCAAGTTCACTTTTATGATATGATGGCGCATTTGTTTGAAAATATTCACCAAAATCACTGTGCTGAAGGTGAAAAGTGTTGCAGTACGAATCAATAAACTTTAAACGACATTTTATTCAATGAAATCACAAAGTAAAGCGGTAATCACATAGGGGGGGGGATGAGGACGCTTATTATCGCAGTATTTAATTTGAATCCCCAAGAAAGAAGCATTCCATATTGGCCAATGAAGGGATATTATATTGAAATAATGTTTACGAACACTGCGAGCCGAGCTGTTCAATGCGAAAATTGAAAATATTGCACCACGGTACAGTGCCCTTGTAATCGCATGCAGGTTAAATAATAATAATAATAATAATAACAACAACAACAACAACAATATTAATAATAATAATAATAATAATAATAATAATAATAATAACCAGAAAGAGCTTGTTATTTTGCAACTCTCCTTCAGAAAATGCTTGGGGGTGTTCATATAAAACATGAAAACAAAAACATACTCTCAAGCTTTGCCAGAATATCTGATGCAGGATATTGTGACGAAAAATAGTTTAACCACGAAAGAATATTATGCCGTGCGGCAGTTCATTCTTGCCACCTGCTGAATGGTTACGAAAAGATATGTTTATTAGAAATGTTGACTGCGATGTATTCGTTTAAAGTATATCCTTGCAGTCTTCCACCAGCTACTTTTTCTTGCACCTTTTTTTTTTCATTTCTGCAAATAACCGCATACATGCAGCCAACTGCTCTTGCCGCGCTTTTCACAGAAACCTTGGTGACTTTGTCGGAGCCATATGGCTCCATAGGGCAGCTCACTAGCACCGTGACAGCGTTCGCAAACAAGGGAAACCGATGAAGAAAGAACAACAAACCACAGAAATAATGCCGCTGGTGAAAAGCGACAAAATGGCAGGTTAGTGTGAAGGAAAACGTATATTTGGTAGACTCGAGAGAGAGCACTTTTTCTTTGGTTCTAACCGGGATTAAGGCAATCGACGTCGAACATGGACGGCAGGTTATGAAATGCATTGAAGTGGGGGAGAGGAGAGCGCTGACACAGCGTTAAAGATGGAGATCGGCCCTACCGCCCCCTTGCCCTCCGCGAAACCGCTAGTAAACGCATGGCATAGCGCTTTTGGGTGAGTGTAGAGTGGGTGTAAAAGAAAAAAATTGTGGCAGAAGGAACTAAAATCAGGTTATGGGCGGGAGGTCCCTGCGTTGATATGCTTGCTTCATATAAACGCCGATCTTTTCCTTGATGGTGACAAATTTTCCTTTTCCCCGGTATACAGCCAAAATCTCCTAGATCCAGAGAAAACTCCCTAGAGTTGGCAGCACTGCCCTGACAGGTGATGACTTGAACTTGCGCGTTTCCGGGGGCTGACGATACTTTAAACGGGCCACCCCAACCGCAGCGCCGACCAATATTGCTCAAGTTTCAGCGTTCATACTTGTGCGATTGTCAATTAAAAAACAATGATTGCGCATATCTGAGGCACCAACACAACATGTCAGTATTTTGTATGTAAGTCTTTATACTAGGGAAGGCATGCATAACTAAATCTAAGGATCATAGCGTTTATCAAACTGCGCTGACAATTCAATGCGATGCTCAAAAAGGCAAGTGTTCCCAAAGCTTTGCTAAGACGACACAGTGGTGGCACCTGCTGGTCGCTTTGCGTTCGACACCTTATTGCCTCCAAGACGGGCGTGCAAGCCTTCCTTTATGTTCGAAGATAACTGCCAGATAGCGCTCGTGTCTAACGTGCCTTAACGTGCCTTGATGCGCTCCTTCGCCTTCGCTGCACGGATTGACACTTTTTAATGCAGCGCCTCCGGAATACAATTCACAAATTTTCTCGCGCAGAACACCAAAGAAACGGGTTGTTCACTTTCTCGAGACGCAAGACTGTCGTGTTTCGAGGACATTTGCAAAAAAACATAGAGATACGGTGTCAATTTTTTACACCTCGACTCACCTAGTAGTATATCATGAAATCTTAAGCCACCTATTACCAACACATCCCATCCAACACCTGCTTCCAGCATCAGAGAATTGAGATGAGAATTCACGAAGATTGTAAAAAAATGACACGAAGTATGTAGACACAGGTGTAGTGGGTGCTTCTAGTTGTCGTTATACTAAACACATTCTTTTTGTTAACTATAAATACCATTGTAGTTTAACACAACCAGAAAATCAAAATTAGCACCTTCGTTGCTCTCCGCCGTGAATCCCCCCCCCCCCCCCTTTGGTTTTGCAAAATCCAATTTGTGTGCGTCGTGTTTTCGCAATATACATAATTTTATTTTAGTAAACTTTGTTTTAGCATATCTCCTGTTTAATAGTATTCAGTCATTGCGATCTCTTGCCCCTTTACTGCCCTTCTACTGCTATTTTGCAGCTCTTATTTTTCCATATCGGTGTGAAGTTCAGGAGTGCTAGTTATAATATTTGTTATCTCATGGTTTTAAACAGCTTAGCAACCAGAATATTTGCGTATAGATGCCGCGTTGGGCAAGGAAAAGTAGTGAAAACGTGATACACATGTACAACTCTTAGCGCAGGTGGTGACCCTTCCCAGACAAAACACCTTTGCATGAAGTCTGCCAAACTGTGAAGTAGTATTTACAAAATATCATTTCCCGCACTTAGCCTGGAAACAAGTTTGCTATGTCAACATTCCTGATAACATCAAGACTACCTTCTATACACTAAAGGACCCGCACTCTGCAAGATGTTCACAGCATCTGAAGAGGCGAAAGTACACACGCACCATTACGACCCCACACTGAATATTAAAAACGTTTGAGAAAGTGAGCTGATAGCATTCTTAAAGTGGTAGCCTCGATTGCTTATTGCACTTTATTATTGCACAGGTACTCTGGTGGGCGGGACGGCTATCGTTAACTGAATCTGGTCATTGCCTCAAGTGAACTTTACGTTAGAAATATTGACAGATAAATCTTGGCGCAATGATAACTGTAAACATTGTCGTGAATGGTAGGTTCTGCTAACGATTGAGCGGAGAATGCACGTTGTAGACGGTGCGTGCGAAGATGCCTCGCTTGCCAGACTTATAAGTTGCGTCATCAACTCTTCATCCCGGTGTTTTAGTTAATCGTGTTTAGAGGCTTCACATGGTGTTAAAAGAGGATACGTAAGCGTGAGATTATTACATATTTCAGTATTTCATTTTTTCAAGCGCAAGTGCGCCTCTCGGAACGATTGCCCTCGGCAGAGCTTAAATTGTTTTGTGCATTCACATTCTTTGAAAGCACAAGTTTAGGACCTCAAAATAAGTGGAGCATAAATGAAGGGTCGATGTGTCCTCTGGTGCTAGAAACGCCATCAATATTCGAAAAGGCAATTTTCGAAGTTAATTCTGTCTGCACAGCGCAGCCTGACTTCGGGAAGACTGCAGCGGGCAGAAGTGGGCTACGATTTTGAAAAAATCAATACACGTGATTACTTGAGCCAAGTAACATTTTCCGAACAAACCACAAAAGTACAGCTGAGATCAAGAAAACTACGCACCTGAATATCCTTGATAAAATGTGCCCGGAAAGTTGAAGTGAAAAGCCTTTGATAGTTCACCACACCACACCTGATAAAAAGGTAATGAGAAATGGTGATTAGTTATATAGCAGGAAGAATACGCCGCTTGAGAATTCAGTTATGTGTTTTGGTTATTTGTGGTGTCGAGTTTACTGTGATTAGAAGGTTCGTTTGTTATAAATAAGTGTGCTTTCCACGCTGCTAAATCTTCCGTGTTCTCGAAAAAAATCTTGCAACTTAGAACATGATTATGTCGACCTATAGCCGTTACAATCTTGTGTGGTCGGCATCAAGGCATGGGACAACTTTCGGAAAATGAAATATGTAAGTATTGCTTCTGCGAATCATTTCATTTCCCTCGTATTTTTTGTGGACAGAAAAGGTTTTTCTGAGATAAAAAAAAACATTGCAGCATATTCACGGAGTGCAGGGTGATGAGTGGGGCAAAACGTCCATTCGTCTTTGCGTTCATCTAAACGACAGTTCATACGTCCACCTGTGCGTCCGTCCATGCATACGTCCATCCATGCGTCCGTCCATGCATCCGTCGATCCATGCGTCCGTCCTTCCGTCCACCCATCCGTCCATCCATGCGTCTGTGCATTTGTCTGCCTGCCTGCCTGCCTGCCTGTCTGCCTGCCTGCCTGCCTGCCTGCCTGCCTGCCTGTCTGTCTGTCTGTCTGTCTGTCTGTCTGTCTGTCTGTCTGTCCGTCCGTCCGTCCGTCCGTCCGTCCGTTCGTCTAGTGAACACTCAAGTACTGCTATTTCACATCTTTTGATCATAAATTGAGCATATAGAAGTGCCTCCGTCCAGCGGACACTCCATAAACTAAACGAGAGGTCGCACTCGCTCATTTTCTTACAGCCCGCGCTTCGTGTCTACTTCCCACTTTTCATTGCCTCTTGTTCATGGCTATATACAAGTTCATTATATTCATTATACTGTGGCCCAATCCTCGCTAAACCTTGCTAAAACCAAGGAGGTTACGCCCAGTTAAATGCGGCAACACTTTCTTCTCCGGTAGGGCTCAAAGTGCGTCCTCGTGACACTTGCTTCTTTTTAATACACATCAAACTCAAGGCAAATTTTATTGTAATTAAGTCACCAGTACTAGTCTCTGTAAGTTATTTCATGAGACCAACAATTTTTTATTTATGATTAACCTGCGCGCATTTCCTCCTCATTTGAAAAAGGTGCACCCGTGCCACTCCTCTAGTATGGCCGTAGAGGTGACTACTACTACTACTACTACTACTACTACTAGTACTGCTACCACTACTACAACTACTACTACTACTACAAATACTAATACTACTACTACAACAACTTCTACTACTACTACTACTACTACTACTATTACTACTACTACTACTACTACAACTACTACATACATCGCGGACGCACGACCCACGGCATAGGGAGCTTCGCCCCCCAAAACTAACCTCATAATATTGCAGGAGCTGTACACAAGGACAGTCCTTATAAAGTACGCCTTATAAAGTGCGTCTTTTTTTAGAAATCTTTATTCCTCCATTAAACTGCACGGTTCATTGTTATCTTCACGACGAGTGCCAATTTAGCTATGATAACTATGTCTATTGATATTAGGAACCTAATATTGTCAATACACAGAGTCATATCTTAGGATCTCTGATATCTTCAATAACGTTGAGCTCAGAGTACGGGCAGTATTTTTGTCGGGAAGGCTGTGAAATTAATGCTAAAGCCTATCGACCAGGAACTAGAATGTATATGTAGGAGACAATGTACACGGCAACTAAGAGATTGCACAAACGGACATATAAAATAAAAATGACATATTCAGTGGTAGCCCGTTCGCAGTAGTGATGGATTCTTTCATGTTTCTTATTTACACAACATACCAGCCAACAATGTTTAAAAGAAAATAGCAAAAGATATGACAGTTCAGGGTGAGTGGCGGCCAGATGACGAATGCAAACGCCAGCTGCAAGAAGGTGGCACACTTTTTTGTTTTCTGATATTTGGGTATGTATGATTGTGGGGATTCGGATAAAAAATTCTCAAGTTTACTATATTTGCGAGCAATATTAGAACTTAGCACCGATAGTTTTGCAGTAGCAGACATCTGCGCTCGTTTTACCGCTTCTGTACTGTCACGTCCGCAGAGTCGAGATTATTGAATTCAGGTCGGTCTGGCCAACAACATTGACGTGAACTTTTCTGTCACGCCTAAATCATAATGTTTATTTGATGTACTTCATAAGATCCAAATTTAATAATCTAATACAGCTACGCAGCCTCTTTTACGACATCAGGATCAGTTTTCAAATAGGACTTGTAAAAAGTGTGTGCCTGCCACTCTATCAACCACAACTGGACTTCTATAGTTCAATATTCATTCAAGTACTAAGTAATATACACGTGCACATTGTACGATACACTAATCCTATCGACTCTCACTGCTTCTCACACGGTAATGAGCACCTACGAAGACTGATCGACGATACAAGCGACGATACCCCTGCAACCAAATACCTTTTTGAAGCCTCAAATAGGAAGTTACGATGCCAATTATTCTTGTTACAATACAGATCTCCACAAGATGCAGATGGATATTTTTTTAAAGTTATCGTGGGTTAGGAAGACATATCCTACGTTGTACTGTGATGCTTGTCCATGTTGCGGCGTTTTGCCAACATTATATCACGTCCCTTTGGAATGTGACCGAAGGCCAGATAATTGCAATATTGTTAGGCAACACTTTTACAGCAAGTTTGATACAGTGGCTGACACAACTTGGCAGCTCGGAACCACAGGCGCAGTTTTTCGTCTGAGTTAAGTTAGAAGAGCTGTGCAAGCCTGTGGAGCCCTGGATTTTGGGCCCCAACCAACGTGCTCCTAAACACCCCTTTTTTACCCCTTCCCTCAAAATAAAGTGTTGTTCTTCACTGTTCTTCCACACTGGAGCTATGATCTAATGACCCAGTTCTTGTGATCGGTCATTAGATCGAAAAAAGATCGTCAGAAGATTGATCTACCTTAGGATATCAGAGAAGCGTAACACTTTATTCGGCCCATGAGTATACTGATCTAATATGCTCACATTCGTTGCTCAGTTCGTTATGAGTACAACACATAGAGTGGAGAAACAACAAAAATTGGTAAATTCCACGCCCTGTGGCAATCGATATTATTCAAAGAATGAATGAGGAAGGTTGATATGTCACTTTAAAATCAGCGCAACGTTACTATGCCGAGGTAAATTATGCCGTATATGACTTCCCTTCATCATTGCTTTCTCGGCTCAAACTCATTGACCATAACTATTTCGCCAGCCGAGGATGCTTCTACTCTCATTAACATATATTTTTATCGCGAATTAAGAGAAAAACACCCATTGCTTAAAAAATCACCGACATCACTGTTGTCAGTGTACATTGGTGCCGGTGCAATAAAAAAGGAAATACGTCTCAGGTAGTATCCACGCATAATATAGAAGTCAATACATCGTCATGAGTTCCTCTCGGGAAGCATATATACATATAATAGCCAGCGTACAAGTTATTTCCAAATGAATAGAGCATTACCAGTCTTTGCTTCCGGTAAACCACACATATGCGAGAGAGCTTGAGGCTTACGTATAAGACGCACTTCAGTGCTCGCCTTCGTACCTCAAGGAGGATTTGACAAGCCCCGTGTTTGTCTCCACCCTTGACGTTTTCGTTCTTGTAGTAGACCAATATCACATGCAGAACGGGCATCGCAATTTCGCTCCGACGGTGACCTCCGCAGTCACGAGACGATCAATAAAGTGCGACGGTCACTTCAGTGCGCTCAATGTGCGCCATAAACGCTCAGAAGATTCTCGCGTTTCGTAGCTCAATGAGGCTGGCAGCAGAGACTCTTTAGAAAAGCACACAAAGTGGTCGTCTCTATAGCTTCGCGTCAGTTAATATGTGCACAATCCTGCCATTTGGTCAGAACTAGAGACTTCGCGATGCACTATCCTGAAATGCATACTTATAAATATGCCATCAACTGCAGAGAGTCATTCGGCCCTAGGAAAGATTGTAGCCAAAAAATACGATTCTAGGTGAATTAGAATATACACTAGTTCACTATACCAAGCCCTATCGGGAAAAGAGCGGAGCGCGATGCTTGGCGTCTGCACGCTTACTCACTACTGCGCTTTCTTTTAGATGCGGAAGCATCTTATATTCGCGCCTTGTAGTGCGCCGTCCGCGCCGTCCGCACCGCTTCTCAAACATTCGACAGCTGACGCGCGCGCATGCGCCGTCGCGCCGTCGCCCACTCTTCCACCATCTGTGCATCCCTTCCTCCTCTACACACCGCGCGCGCTTCACTCCTCCACCATCTGTGCACCCTTCCTCCTCTACACACCGCGTTCGACATCTACAATTCTCCTGATTCTCCAGTGGACGCGCATGTGGCGTCGCGCTTCGAGAACATTCAACAGCTGACAGTGCATGCGCCGTCGCACTGTATATATACTCAAGGTCGGCGCTCGCTCGCTCAGTTGCCGCTCGTCGGTTGGTTTGTACGGCGCGTCGACGTCCAAGGTCGCGGTGAAATTAATTCCAACGAATCCACAAACACAATGATCGACGTCCCTTCGACCAGCGCCGCCCTTTCGCATACGTGTGTACGTGTTCACTCATTTAACACCCCCTCCTACAACCACGTTAACCAATTTAGCCATCGACCCAAGTAAGTCGCAATTTAACACCCCATTTCACAACCACGTTAACCAATTTAGCCATCGACCCAAGTAAGTCGCACTTTAACACCCCGTTAACCAATTATATGCTCCGCATCCTCCTCAGTGTTCCCCCGAGGGAAGCTGCGGGCAATTTTTTTTCTTTTCTTTCTTCCTTTCTTTCTTTCTTGCTTTCTTTCTTCAGTTCTTTCTTTATTTTCTTTCTTTCTTTTGTCGCGATACTTTCCTTCATATTGAAGACATTACTATACTTTCTTTCAGGCAAGTTGGATACATTGCCTCTCGAAATACCACTTTTCTCGGCCCCTATCAAATCGCTATGAAATCAGCAGAGAGGTGCACAAAACAAATTAAATGACCAAATTTCAAATTTAACGAAGCAACGACCTTATGATGCAGGAGCGCGCCACATATGCACAAGCCAAGCACGAGTGGAGGGCAAAAGGTATAGAACAGTGAATGAGAGACGCTGACGTGTACCTCCTACGTAAATGACTTGATTCGAACGTTGAGCCGAAAATGAGGTTAGGGAATGGAGGTGGCCATTATGAATTTGAAATCTTAAGTAGCTTCACTGATTATGTCGTGAACACCAGTTAAAGAGTGCGTGTGGTAGCAAAGAAATGCGATCAAAAAGCAATATGATGCCACCGCCTTTGCTGTTTAACCAGTCTTAGCGATCTTAAGTTACCAAACCTGCTTCAGGTTTCTTAATTAGTGGCATATTCTTTGATTATCAGCACTTACATTCCAACATTTTTCTTACACATGTGAGAAATGTGCATATGCTGTGCCGCTTTGTTAAATTAAATTGTTCTTCGTTTTCTTATGAGCCCAAAATGAGCTTTCTAGTAAAATCCGAATTTAAGCTAGATTTAGCAGCTTGGTTGAAGTTAGTAACGTCTTTATTGTCAGTACTCTAAGGTCCTTGCGGCCTATCAGCTATATTTCAAATTCATGGAAATCTTTTCCCTGTAAGGCCCTGTTAGCAGTTGTGTGTAATCAGTGATTCCTTTTGGTAATAATATCGCTTTAGAGATTTTCAAGCAATTTAGAAGTTTTATTGCCTGTACGTGCTCTAGAGCTTGCCTTAATGTCACTAACTGTTCTAAAAAATGAATAACAAGCTTAAAACTGCACAACCTTAGGAGGCTTTCCAGTGTAAGTATTTCTAATTGTGCCCTCAAAGTATCTGTCTCAAACCCCTTGAAGTTTTATTTTATTTTGATCCTGACAACCATAAATTGAGAAGATATAACCACGATTATTTTTGTCACGTCACATATATAGCCTTCACATTGCTACAAATTTATGAAAAGCAGTTAGGCCACATGAGGTCTGAATGACGCTACTGCTATTTGTTGTCTCTGGTATATATATTCGGTGACAAGCTAGGCATAAAAAGTAAAATTACCGCAGTTCATTTGTATAATGCGCGTCCAACTGCGGCCGCTCTTTGCTATGACGTAACAATCATGATGAACCAATGACAAATTCAGCATGGCACCGTTCGCGACGAGAGGCGATGTGCCACTGCACCGAGACCAGGAGGCGTCTATTCGGTTTTGCTGTAGAGATTTTTTTCGTTGAAAAGCTATTACATCAACTCGCACTCAGCATCGTCCTCACTGGCCGTCATTCGATGGGGGCGTTTCTGATTTTGCAGTGTCTGAAGGGCACCGAAGCGGCAGAGCTTCATCGCTTTTCGTCGTTTCGGCAGCGTGAAGCGGCAACTCGGCGTCTACTTCATCAGTCGCTCGGATGCACCGAGCATATCGCCTGAAGGTGAAAACTCTCGACGGTTGTCGGCGTGGTCTTTCGTGTGCAGTAAAGTGAAAGTGAAATCTGAATAGGCGCGCCTGTATTTTGTGGAATATGAGTGTCTTCGATTTATCGCCCGCAAAAGCCGTGCCATCGGCGCTGCCACATGTGCGTGTGTGAGTGTGTTACTTGGTTGTCGCAACTTGGAAACCTCGGTGATCTTTTGCGATATGCGCTGTGCAGTGCGCCTATATGAGTGATATGAGGGCGGACAAGGCGTGAGAGAAAAGCATATACCAGTACCTGCTACGCGACACAATATGAATTAAAGTAAACAAACCTGATGGGGAGAATATCCAATGCTCTATGCATTATAAACAGAATTGTGGTCGTCCGGTGGGTGTGTGAATAATTATGTGCCACGTTTAAGAGCCCGTTACATATGCGCTTGTCTCAGGCTCCGTGCACGAGTGCCTTGCATGAAAAACACCGTTCAAGGTGCTTCAAACACGTTCTTTAATATCACTGAATATATTGGGATCAGTGCAGCGATAGCGATCAATTAGGATCAGTTGCATCTATCGTGATAGCTACTAAAGCGACACTGCTAAAACTAATATTGTGCGAAGAAAAAAGAAAGCGCTTGATGTCGTTTTTCCAGGCGTTATAGGATTTTTAATACTATCTTATAATTTGATTGATTAAAACTTTATCTTGGTCCCTAGAAGACGCAGGGGAGACCCCGCGCCACCCGGCTAATCTCACGTAGGAACAGTCAAGCCAAGCTTCGCGGCCCGTTCACGAGCACTCAGGACGGCCATGGTTTGATCGTTAAGTTCGGGGCTGCGTAACAGTGCAACCCACCAGTTCTCGCACAAGGTGGAGCCGATGACTTCACATTCCCACAACATATAGTTGAATGTTGCTAGCAGTCCACCGGCGGGAAAATGTGCACTTGGATAGCATTCAGGGTACATGGCAAGAAGAACCGCAGGGTTAGGGTACGCATTGGTTGAAATAGCCTAAGGGTAACTGCATGTGCCCGGCACAAGGTAGGGTGTGCGAGGGAGAATACCCTTCTTGACAGATAGAATTGCTTTGTTATTTCGTCGAACGTCAGTAAGGGTTTACAGCGAGGCAGAGGGACTGCGGAGGCGGTGCAGTCAGTGAGTCCTCACGCGGCCTCGTGTGCGCCCTCGTCAGGGTTAGAGGTAGAGCCCTCAATCGACCCAAGGTGAGCCGGAAAACAAGTGAGAGAATGGGGCGTGATACTCTTGACGACTTGGAGAATGCGGAGGGCCTGAGGGGCTACCATCCTAATTTCGTAGGCTTTGATAGCCACCTTGAAGTCGCTGTATATAGACTCTCTGCGACTACCTAGCGTAGCCTGCGCGATTGCAACCTGTACAGTTGTCACGGGCTTCGATGTGCGTTCCATGGCGGAGCAAGTGAGTCCGGAATGATGTCTCATTAGAAATCTTAGCTTTGTCTAACGTGTTTGTTTTGAATTTCGCCTGTATTGTGTGCATATAGTTCGTATTGATAACTTGTTTATAATAAATTAAAGTCCTTTGGAAGAAACATGAAGGCTGCATTGCACTCCCATGTGAAAGGAAGGTCTGCCACACAATTCACTCATAGACACACCTTCGTACAAACACCATCATAGAAGGTAGTGTCCCCTGGCCAAGCAAAACTGGCTCGCGTTCTAAGAACGTTGAATATTCAAGGACTGACAGAGTCATGGCAAACAATCGAGTACATGTTGTCAAAACAAGAATATTAAAATTCACTTACAGCGTTTAGCCACTTTCATTTAGGCCCGCACATCGCCTTGGCATCGATTTAACGAGAATGCATACCATGACACCCACTGTTAAACACATTATGCGCTACGCAATTTTGTTTCATTGAAAGAAGACGTCAAATAAAATATTGGCGTTCACCTCAGACACGATGACAAGCACTGAAACGCTGAATGCACAATCGGTAATCACGGCAGCACAAGAATCAAAATTCATGAAGTTATTCTCAGATCACTTCTCTGTTTTCGCTTTGAGTCATAGTTGCCATAGTTACATCAGATAGTGAAGAAACGTAGTAGCGAAAGTTTTCTAAAGCTACATGGAAATTGTAAGTGACCTTATAAAACTTGACTTATGCCCTTTGCTGTTGTTTTACAGCGTAAAACAAAAACTATTCTTCTTTTACACTTTACTATAACTGTGGAATTGTTTGTTTTAGTACTACTATAGATACCGCGCAGAAACGTCGCCTTAACAAGATGTATTTTACTTCATCGTGGACTCCAAGATGAGCGCGGTAGAGGGTGCGATTTAAACAACAGATATTTCGTTAAGCAGACAATGAACTTCGTGCCCTTAAGTTTATTTATCGAGCTTTGGTTTTTTATTTCAGTACCAATGAAGTATTGTAAGATAATTATTGTGTGCGGGAAAATTACTGTCCTTGTTTGGGGACTACTTCTTTTGAAGCGCGGAGGCATGCAAAATAAGGGCAATGTGGCCTCGTGGGCGGAGCTTGTATTTATTCTTAGGCTGTCACCGACTACAGATTTCTCTGCTTAAGTTTCTGTGTTCAGGCGGGCCGCACTGTCTCCTCGTGCTTGTACATATTTGTGGAACATCGACTATAGAAAACAGTATGCAATCGCAACCCATGCTTCCGTGTTCCGTCACTCCTTCTCTACAGTGACGACCAGTGTTTTGAACCATTTCTCATATGATTCTCCGGAGAGAACTACACCCACCTGAAGGCTTTTGCCGCCGTCGCCCCACAGGATCCATTTCTTCCAACAGCGGGTTGCCCCGTGCACCCATGGTCCCGTGGCACGACATGTGCAAAGCCTACCTGCTGGCTTCCGGTGCTTCCGAGCTCTTCCCAGAACGACGCAAGGCTCTTTTGCTGCATTCTTTGGGAACCGAAGGCCAACGTATCTTCAATACCCTGTCTGTATCGCACGCGCCCAAAAAGAATTGAGAGGAAGGAAAGACCATACCTGCATCCGCTGTATAAGGCTCTGCAGTAGCGGCACTGTCCAAGCACTTCAATACAACTCGCAACCTGGTCGTTAAGTGCCGCCGATTCCACTGTCGCACTCAGCTTCCAGTCGAATCTATTTAAGAAGGTGTGACCAAGCTTACTGTCATTGCCACGATGTGTTATTTTTCTTCGTAAGAAGAGTCGTTACGTGACTAGTTTGTTTCCGGTGTGTCCTCGCATCGTATTCGGCAACGTCTTGTGTTACAAAGGTCTTCGTTTTCGTTCAACAAGGCAGTGTCACTCGCCGGTAAAATCAAGCATGCAGAAGAGAAAGGCAGCGATTCTCTATTTCTGTACAGCCAGTATCTGCGCAGTCTCGCTCGATAAGGCAGTTCATTGTGGCAATCGAACGCATTCACAGCCGCGTACTCGCACTTTAGGTCAACGCGGTAAGTCAGCCACGTGTGGAAACCGCCCCTTAATCCGAGATTGCTGTCCATCGAATTAGCATAAACCGGCAAATTCTTCGCACTGCCTTAGATGCGGTTCTAAGCAGCATCGCGCGTCATGAAAGCGCTGCCCAGCTAAAGGAAAAAATGCTTCTTTTTCGGACCATATAGGGAATTTCGAAAATGTTTGCAACCAGAAGCGGTCACGAGTAGCTGTTCACTAGGTTTAAGAAAAAAACCCCTCACAGGAAGAAACCGTAGAGGCTGTCGTGGTTCTACAGCCTCTTCTAGCTACAATTCACACTAATGTTTAATTTCGGCGGTTCTTTTTTAAGCTTTTAGTTGATTCTGGCTCGTCTATTTCTATTCTTTCGGAGAACGTATTTAACCATTTCCCTTGGTATGCCGCTTTTTGCCGTTCCTCGTGTCACGCTTCTGGATTATTCGAAAGACCATTCTCAGTTTGAGGCTGTTCTTTTTCTGAGGTCTCTTTTGAAGATCACAGCGCACTGTTCATGTTTTATGACGTCTAACAGGGCACTTTCCTAATTGGCCTGGATGGCATGCAGGCTTTAGAGCCGCTCTTTGAAGGGCCTGAGGTTCAGTGCTTTTCAATGAGCACAGTACCAAACGCCCAAATAGCTTACCATTTCGAAGGAGGCGTGCATGCAGCAGCCGCGTTCAGCCCTCCAGCAAAAGTTTAGCTCAGCCCTGGGGAACAATTTTTTTCTATGGTTCAACCAACTTGTCTAACGAAATAGGAGTTCGGACAGGTGGTTCTTTATGAATCCACTCTAGAGAACGTGAAGGCGTACGTGAATACCTCTTGGGCTTTACCCAGGTACTCGCCTGAAGGTCTACAATTTTGTTTCAGAGTTCGAAACAAATTGTAAGGGGCAGAATTGTTTTCTGTGGACTGCCTCGTATTTTCTGCATATCAAGTTTCCCAAGTGACAGTCACAGAGCTTAAAGCTCACCGGGATATCGGACGCATGAAACCCCGACTTGGGAACGGTTTTGTTGACCTCGTAGGGACATTCATGTGGAAGAAGCCGTCCATCATTGTGTCATGGGTCAAGACGCAGATAAATGGGCAAAAATGTCACCTACACCACAGCAACCTGTCGAGCTACCAGAGAAATCATGGCGAAAATCTGCGATGGATATGTTGGTCCCCTGAAGAGGAGGCCTCCAGAGAACAAATTTTTCCTTACACTCGTAGACAACTTCTCAAAGTAGCCAGAAGTAAAGTCTTACAGGAAAATTTCTACAAGAACCGTGATCTGTTTCTTGCTCAACGTATTTGCACGAAAAGGCGATATTCCCGCAAAATAGTCTGCAGTAACAGACCCCAGTGCATTTCTAAAATATTGTTACCTTCCTACAAGAACGAGCCATTCAACTGTGGTATTCATCAGTTTATTACGCACAAGAAAACAGAGAGATCCAATGTTTCGATCGCATGTTCAAGACTTATTCCAAATTGGCCTGATTGGAACTGCGTCCGCTGGGATCTGCTGTACGAGATTATCTCACTGTATACAGCTGTACGCCACACGCCACATTAGGAGTGACTCCTCCTGTACTTCTGCATGAAAGGCTGCCCAGATAAAAGGTTGATATCTTCGGCTTCAACAGAGTCGTTCGCGGGAACACTCCACAAAGAACTGGCAAGGATTCGGCAACGTGTGAAGCGCACAGAAAGCCCACACCAACAGGAGGCAATCGGCCAAAATCAGACAATGGTGACCGTAGGAGACATGATGCGGGAAAATTTATTTATTTATTTATTTGTATTGCATTCACGGATGCACAAGGACACGGAAGAAAGAGGAAGAAAGCAAGCTGGCAACTGCCACCTGGAGGGGCACTACGCCTGCTCACTTTTTCAGAAAGAGAGAAGAAGCAGAGGAAAAGAAGAAAAGAGGAAAGAAGGAGAAAAGGAAAGTGAAGAAAAAATGACGAAAACTTAGACAATATAAGCGAACAAAAATCTGACTATAAACGGGCGGCCAGGTTCATTTGGTCCATAAAAGCAGGTAGAGCTCGATGGGCCTAATCACGTCGGAAAGCGCAAGCTTTCGGAAAGAGGTAATTGTCTAGGGTCATGAACTTGAGCCCCAGGAGTATTCATTATTCAGCAGTCTCGCTGCGTAGCGAATGCCAGATCATGCACTATACGAGGCTCAAGTGTTTCGCAAAAGCCACAAGTAGCACGCAATTAACTGTCAACACGCCATTCACGGTGTTGCATCCGTACAGAGCCCACCCTTAGTTTGTATTTCAGCGCCTTGGACCGACGCGACAAGCCATGGCTACGATCACGGGGAGGGAACGATGCGTTCGCCACACGCTGGTTTGGATGCTGCTTTCGGAGGTGTCGGTCTATAGGCAGATGAGCGTTGTCCATCGTACATAGAATTCCCGGACAGTCACTGTCATCATGATTGCATGACGAAGCCAGGCGATCCGCCTATTCCGAGGGTTGTATATGCTTTTGTGAAAGCAACCTCCAACCAATGACGACAAAGAAGCGAAGCTTCACGTCGACGAAGTCCGGATGGAGGTCGAAGTTCTAGTCAAGGGTATATTTGGTAGAGTCTCGTATGTCTTATGCTTGGGGTGTACCACTCCAGCAGACAGACTACCTGCCAGGTGACGAAGTTGCTTTGCAGCGTCTGTTCTTCACAAAGGAATCGGAAGGGTGTGCTCTTCTTGGTGCGATGTGCGAGACATGCTGTCTGCGGAATTATTGCCACTGATCCCACAGTGGCCAGGTAGCCACTGAAAATTGACTTCGTGGTCTGTTTCTGTGACGTGGTGAAGAAGCTTGACAACCTCGTATGTTAACTGTCCATGGCAACTTCGTCGAGAGACTGACTGCATGCTCGGTAGGAACGGTTTCGAGACGGAAAGCACAGCCCGTTTACTCGGTCTCTGGGATTCGATGTACTCTAGAACTCCACGCAAAGCCGCAAGTTCTGCCGCCGTAGACGTAGTCACGTGTGACAGCTTGATTCGCAGAGTGATTCCTCTAGTTGGAATCACCACTGCATCGCCAGAACCAGACGCTGTGGTTGAACCATCTGTGTATATGTGCACGTGGTTATTGTACACTTCGTGCAGGAGGTGCAAGCCTAAATGTTTTAGGGCTTACAAAGGCAAATTTGATTTTTTCTGTATTCCTGGAATTGAAAGACGTACTTGCGAAAGTGTCAGGCACCACGGAGGATACACCAGTTTCTTAGCAGGTGTAAAACCTGACGTAAACGACGCACGATGTGCACAGACAGTCACACTAAATTTCGTGTGGGGCCTCTCAGTAGCGAGGGTTGCCAAGTGGAGGGGAAAATTCCTAGCGTGTTGCCTGAGGTACGTACACATCGTTTCAATGGTGATGTGCGTCATGATCGAGTACTCTTGTGCAATTACAATTGTTTCAGCTGTCGATGCGCAGCGGGGTAAATCTAGGCATATCCTAAGCGCCCGGGCTTGAATATTTTGGATTGTGCGCAGGTTTGTTTTGCACGTATCAGATATAACAGCTAGGCTGTACCGCAGGAATCCAATAAATAATATCTCGTGCAGCTGTAACATAAACTCGATATTGACTCCCCAACTTTTCTTGGCAAGAAACCTGAACAAGTGACAAACGGCTGTCAGCCGCTTTCTTCATGTAGTTTACGTATGGGGTACAAGACAGGTTTTGGTCGATTATGACCCCCAAGAACCTGTGACTCCGGCTGAAGGACACGAATTGCCCGGTAATTGATATGAGGTAAGCGGACATTGGCTTTCTGATAACTTTCTACTAGCGATTTGGAGCCTTTGTTTGCGTAGGTGGCGCGATGTCACTGATGCTGCCTTCTGAAGTCGAGCGCGAAGTTGAAGTCGAGTCACACCTGATGTCCACACACAGATGTCATCAGCATAAATGGAAAGTCGTACACTGCTTGGTTGCGTCCAACTAGTCCAATGAGTGTTAGGTTGAACAGCGTCAGGCTTAGCACTCTGCCTTGCGGGACTCCTCGGCTACAGTAACACTCGGGTGTCGGGCCATTCTCCGACTGCACGTGAAATGATCTATTCTGTAGGTAGCTGTGAACCCACATATATATCTTGCCACCGAGTCCCACTCCTAATGCGCTGAGCATAGCTTCGTGAGTGACATTGTCGTATGCCCCTTTAACGTGAAGAAACAGAGCAGCAGATAATCGTTTGCAGGCGTTCTGGTGCTCTACATATAACACAAAGTCCACTACTTTGTCGATTCATGAGCTGCCTCGTCTGAACCTGGACATGACATCTGGATATGACAATGACAATGACTTTATTTTCGCATCAATACAATGATTGATACGGCGGGGCGGGTGGAAACAGCTGTCGTTTGGACAGCATGACGAGGCCGCTGGCCCCCTCATTGGCGCTGAACAGCAGTGATGCAACAACAAGAAACCAGCATAAATCAGCATTACACAATACAAGACATATATGAAAAAAACAATAATGTCTAAGTATACAAAATTGCAGTATTTTGCAGAGACAAAGAAAAAGAAGAAGAAAGATACCGCATTACAATAACGTTCTTCCTACGTGACCTTAATTATTCGTGCACGCGAGATTTAGAAATGAGAGGCATCAGAAGAATGCTTGTCAAGAATTATTTGTCTTGAGTTCAAAATAACTGTGTATGGCTTTAAAAGACATGTTCACATATTGTAGCCTTTCGCAAACTAATCTGTTTAATAAACTAGGAAGTTGTTTCCGAGTGTTTGTTTTCCATATATTGTTCGCACTGTCGGTAGTTTCCAGTACTCCCTTTTACGTGTTGCATATACAGGGGTGTTTTCTTGTAACCTGGAAAGGCGCTTAAGAAAATCTGATCTGGTTTTTAACTCTAGTTTATACGCCTTACACAATCGGTAATCATACAGTGTTGTGGCTGGAAGTATCCTATATTTTAAGAAATACTCACGTGTGTGAAATTGTCTTGGGACATTTTCAATTGTGCGTAAGAACTTTTTTGTAGGACGTGTATTCTGTGTAGATTTCCTTGTGTAGTGGTGCCCCAAACTAAATGACAATAGTTCAGTCTGTATTGAAACAAACTGTTGAAAATTAGAATCAGAATGTTCTGTGGCAGTATATGACGATTGCGCTAAACAATACTGGTTACTTGAGAGAGCTTTGTTACTAGGCAATCGACATGTGCATCCCAGCATAATGTTTCCTGAAACACGACGCGTTTTAAAACTGGATACGAAGGCGATAGGTGAGGAGTTTACAGTTAACGTTTTATTACCTACATTTTTTTAATTTTTACTGCGTTATATCATAGCTTTTGTTTTATTTGTATTTAATTTGAAACTGTTTTGAGATGCCCATTCGTCTAACTTTTGTAAGGTTAAGTTGGCTTTATCTATTATTTCATCAGCCCAATTGCCTATTAAAAAAAGATGCTAGTATCATCAACGTAAATTATAAATGTTGCCTGAAGGTTTATGGCAATAATATCTTTAATATAGATATTAAAAATGAATGGGCCTAAGATACTGCCTGTGGCACACCTGAAGACACGGCAAGGGGACTAGAGAGATCCTGGTTTATGTACACTCGCTGAATAAGATGTAGATAGGATTTTACGAGTTCTGCCGCCTTGCCGCGGTAGCCATAGCGTAACAGTTTCTCTAATAGAAGGGTATGATTTATAAGATCGAATGCTTTAGTGAAGTCAACAAAAATTCCTAGGACTAATTTACTTTCGTTAAGTGCTGTTAATATGAAGTGTTTTTTAGCCAATAACGCCAGTTCTGTGTTAAGACCTTTACGGAAACCAAATATATTTCGTAGAACTCTAAGTGCCATTTCAGACGCGTTAAAATCATATATTTCCATAAATTTTCCCACACAGCTCGCGAGGGGAATCGGGCGGAATGAGGAAATGTCCAAATGTGACTTGCCGGCTTTGAGAAGTGTAATCAGGCGACTTGGCTTGCATTCCTGTGGAACCATGCCAGTTTGCCGGAAGTCGTTGTACAGCAGCAAGAGTGCCTTCCGAGCTTGATCTCCTAGGTGAGACAGAGCGCAGTAAATGATGCCGTCAGGTCCTGGCGCTGAAGAACGTCTACACAAAGCAAGCGCCGCCTTTGGTTCTTTTATTAAAAACGAAGACTCCATTCGGGCATAACGTGAGGATACAGAAAAGTCGGGCGTCTTTGTTTCAGTCGAATTTTCCCCGCAGGCAATCCTTCGACAAAAAGAATCTTCGACATCAATCTCTTCGCAGCGTAAGTGAAGTGCCAGATATTTAAATAGGTAGCACTGAGTTATGGCAGTGCGAAGACCTCGGACAGTTCTCCAGATTAGTGACAAAAGCTTTCAGGGATCCAAAGACTCGCAAAAAGGTACCCATCGTCGCTTATCCAACTTGTCCATGTGACGCTGTATTTTTTTTGTGCGTGTCTGGCTACTTTCAGGTCATTAAATGACTTCGTGCGTTTATAACGTCGTTCTGCACGACGATGAATCACTCGGAGTTTCTCGAGATCAATGCCCATATCACTGCGAGAGGAGCCCACCGGAAGCGAACGCGGGGTGGACTGTGGGGCACTCTTTACATTGTTGTAATATTATATTATAATATATCATATTATTATTATTACTATTATCATTATTTTTATTATTTTTATTAATAATAATAATATTATAAGTGACAAAAATACAAAGGTGGTGATCATAAAATAGAATCAGGTGACACAGTTCAGGCTACGTTGAAAATGAAGTATTGAGGCCTTGGGCGTTCGCAATGCCCACGGCCTATAGGTGGCGCACCGTGAAATCCAATATGGCTGCGGAGAGAGCATCAACCCGGAATCTCGCATAAGAAAAGATAGGACGCAGGGACGTACTCCCCGTTCCACTGTTGCTGGATGAACTCTTCATCGTCAAATGAATGTATATCATACCGAAGTACTTTCCCAAACTAAAGGAAGAGCTGAATGTTCGCTATCTCATTACTGGCCGCATACGAAGGGTGGTGGGGTCAGCTGATAGTCCGTGTATTATCCACCATGCTTTGCGTAATCCTGTGCGTGCTGCAGAAAACTCCGCGAACTAGAATTTACGTATGCACTGAATGGCACTCCGAGATCATTTGCACCAAGCCTGCCTGGCGATTTCGCCGCAGTAGTAGTCCATTAGCGAGGAGCGCGCCATCGTGGCTGCACAAGACCGAGCGTTTACCGTAGCGATGGTTTGCAAACGTATTACGCCGTCGTCATTACTTGCGCTGTAAGCATCATGCAGCTGGTTCTTCAACGAAACACAAGCATGTACCTTCCGATTAAGCAGCGCTTGTGTCAAAGCCGTGATCAGATTCAAACTGTGCGCAATTCGCTGCACTTGGATGTGACAAGTTTCATCAGCGCGAGTGGAACAAGGATATCGAAACGAATACACGCATACGCTTTTCACAACGTGAGATTTGTGAAAATTTGTCGAACAACAACGTCGTTCTGACGGCACCGGTGAAGCGCAGAAGTTAGCGTGGACTGTAGTCGTAACTGCATATCTTATTGCTCTAACCATTTCGCTTCGCTGGTCGAACTCGAGTGCACTGGCGGCATGCGGCGTTCTGTAATTTTCACTGTAAATGGGTTACAAGCAATGTACATGAAAGACTGTGTTTTTTTTTATTTTGACTACACTGAAGGATAATATACCAAAAATAAAACCAAAGTGGCTTACGAGCGTAAAAAAGTATTAACACACGACGGGACGGGAAGTGCAACTCACTGCTTGTGAGCTAGCAGCTGATCGTTAATCGTTGCTGTCACTCTCAGCGCTTTTACAATCATCTACGTTCAGTGAAAAATCCTCGACGTTAAGACGGTTTATTTGAACATGACTGCTGAAAGTAATCTGGGGAATTCTCTCCACCGAACGACTTTGATAGCACCAACAATGCGTCATTGCACATCCTTAACATGGCGCCACTCATCACATTTGTTTGGGAGTGCAGATAACATTTCGCTCAGATACCAGGCAAGAAAGGGATCGCTTGCAGTGTGGTGTTATCTATTAACCAACGTGAAAAACAAGCGGCGCGGCGTTGGCCGAGGTTGGGAAGTGCAAATTGTGAGCCCGCGTTACTTTCCGCTTGCAATGAATGTTATGAGATTCATGCACTACAAAAACACTGATGAATGCTATATGCTCATAAAACAAGGTGGGTTTCAACTGAAAAGGTTAAACAATAACAATTAACTGCCCAACGTGACTGCAGAAAATTTCACGATGCTGATATGTGTACTCTGCGGACTATCTTCGAAAGTACAAGTTGCCACGTATTTTCACGAAAACTTCATTTCTCGCAAGAACGAATCAGATTTGTCGCGTCACGGACGATCCGGTATATATACTGATGTACGCAACATACAAAGTGGTTTGTGTTTGTTTCTTGCTACACTTTAACACTGAGGCTAGCAGATCCGAACAATGGAGCGTTGGAAACATCTGCCTACTGATTATCCTTGAGAGGATGCTCTTGCATTCCGCTAGGTGGCGCGACAATCAATGAACATTGCGAATACAGAGGACGTAAAATCTGGCAAATATGGCGATAATTAAACACTGTACAGCACAAGTGTCAATATCCCGAACCACTTTTCGGCAATTACTTCGACATCACAGACCCGTTATGACTCAGCGAACAAGTAATAAACATGTGGCAGAAACGATGTGGAGAATTTCCCATTACCTTTATACGGAGCTTGCCCGTCCTGACCCCTTTCAATGACCAATGTACCATACGTCATGTGAATCAATGGAAAGTTTTTCTGCATGCACCATCACAAAAATGAAGTCATGAAAGCTTTTCTCAGGCTTTTGCATTTTTATTTTTGTCTTTTGCTCTTTCTCTTAGCATATATTATTACTTTTTAATGTAGCAATAAAACAAAGGGTTAAAAAAGCAAGCCACAACACAGAAAAAGGAAATGAATGGATTCATGCATAGGTTGAGAATGAATGTATAGCAAAGGTATAGGGTATTTGTGCTCAAGAAGTAGCCAAATTTTTCCGAATGAAATGGTCACTACACATATCTTGATGCAAATGCACGTAAATAACGCCACTATACAATAATTTGAAACATATGTGACGTGTTCTATTAAACGTGCTGTATTAAAAAAACAGCACCCATACCTTGCCCATGTAGAGCATGCTAGTCTCACCACTCACAAGATGGCGTTTTCAACGTTACTTGTCGTCGTTAAACAGATACTGAAAAAATTTGAAATTGTTTCAGAAATGATTTTCGGAATTTACGATCGCACTGAAAAGAAGACGTCAATTATGAGAATTTTCAGTGGTTGCATGGTCTTATTTTAGGTATTTTTTTAGAGTGCTGCAAGCCTCTCGGCCTTGGAACGCATGACGCCTCAAAAACCTCATTTGACACCTGGTACAGTTCACCTGCGCAGTATACATTCATGTCATGGTTCATCTACAAGAGGTGAATTCACCTCTATTGATAGAGACCGGTTTACTTGCAAGGAGTGTTGCTGTACATGGCTACGATCTTCCTGCGCCAAGAGACGAAGAGAAGAAAAGGCCGCGGATGTGCTGGTCAGTTATTGCTGGCCAGCAACATGTTGCTGGCCAGCAACAATAGAAATAGATAAATCAATGTTGCACACAATATAAAACGCGCCATTTCATTAGCGTCATTAAAGCAGATACTTATTAGGGCTAAACCAAGGCTTTGCATTTTGTCGCGATGTGTTCCCTGTATAAGGTCTGCGTTCGAGCGCTGCGCAGTAGGTTCCTGCGCAAAGAGGCAACGTGTGTGAGGAATTTCTCAACTGTTTCATAGCTGCGTGCATATGGAAGCTACTGTATCATCCAAGCTAATGCACGCAAGTTGCGGGTTCAAATTATTTAGATTCTTTGATTATTTCACGTTGCCGGGCACGTAATATTCAAGTGCAGTCTCATTTGAACGTATAACGGCTAGTTGTTGCCAAGGTTTAGTGCTCTGGCTGGTCCTTCCTTTTTTACGATGCCTCTAATTGAAGCGACGAAGTGATCAGAGCTTAGAAAAACGTGTCGCGGAGTGGCGTTATATAATTGAGAATCCCGTATCTAAAGTCTACGCAGACTGCCATCTCATGAAAGGTTCTCGACCGTTTGTAGCGACTGACAATGCCGTTATCATTTGGGGAGTTATTACGCAAGCATTCCCTACCGCCGCGACGAGCGCTTGAAAACCGATGACCAGCCACCGGAAGGCGTGTATTATACGAATAAATAAATTTCATCGACTTCTCAAGTGGACCACAAAGCAAGCAAGTAGCGCTGAAAGCAAGCAACAGGCACCGCGGCCCCAGCGACTGCTGCAGCCAGGCGCGGGCAAGGTGCCACATATTGCACGCGTCGGTCACCTACGGCTGCTTGGGGGTTAGGCACAACCTAAAATCAGCGAAAGTAATTTAAACAAGAAAGTTTTTGTGCCAGATTCCATCGAGACTTGGGTGATGTATTTCCTTATTGAAAACTGCATTGGCAAATGCACACGAAAAACGGTTCCGTAAAGGGTAGTCGGTCGCATGACCGCCACAACAGAGGCCAGGCACGCTCATTCTGCCACGATCAGACGCCCTCAATGCTTTACGAATTTTCCAAACTTTATGTACCTCTTCTAAATGACTAATTGACCAATCACGCTAAAATATTTCAAAACTTATACCTAAATTTTTTAACAAATAGTCTGAAATGAATAAGCTGTTCAAACTACAATTACAAAAAAGAATAACTGTAAAGCCGCCATCTTGGCCAACGACATCTGATAATAATATCAAAAAGTTCACCAACATTGAGCGTATCGTCTATCTATCTATCTATCTATCTATCTATCTATCTATCTATCTATCTATCTATCTATCTATCTATCTATCTATCTATCTATCTATCTATCTAGCCATCTATCTATCTATCTATCTATCTATCTATTTATCTATCTATCTATCTATCTATCTATCTATCTATCTAGCCACATATGACTTTAGTTCTGGCCGTTTTAATGATGGCATCAATACGAAAATTAATATGGATGACATGATGGTATGATGAGCATAAGTGACTAGTCATATAAAAATAATGACATGTATGTCATAAATGTCATAATTTACATTTCATGGTCTTGCTGCTCTTCCGGTGGTTTTGTTTACATGACATATTGAAATACTGGTATGGTATGGTATGACTGCATGGCAAACATAGGTGACAGACTGTAGCGTAGAAATCATGACATGCTTGTCATGTAAGTTATGACTACACGCCACGCTCACGATGAGCTCGCGGTCGCTTCGCGAGCTTCACATATACCAAATTTGCAGTTACGGGATGCGAACGGACAACGAAGGTTAACGACACGTCCAAACATGATAATCATGACATGCGTGTTATGTCAAACATGACTACGTGCTACGCTCATAGAGTGCTCGCGGTCGGTTCGCTAACTTGTCATATACCAAACTTGGTGTTACGTTAGGTCAATTGATGACGAAGGTTTATGCTGGTGCAAACATGAAAATAATGACACTTATGTCATGTAGGAACATTACAACATACCACGCTCATTGACACGCTCGCGGCCGTTTCGCTAGCTTCAAATATACCAAATTTGGTATTTTGGGACGTCAAGGCCGACGTCCGAACATAGTAATCATATGAGTGTCATGTAAAACGTTACCACATGCTACGCTTATAGCTCGCTCGCAGCCGATTCTCTACCTCCACACATACCAAATTTTGGTAGCACTTGACGTGAATAAACCACAAAAATTGACCAACCAATAGCGCGTGATGAACCAACGATTTGTTGGGGCATCACGCGTCGGCATAATCTAGTTTCCTGACACCATCACATCATTGTGGAGAAAGTGTAACGGGCCGAGGAAACAGCGTCTTCCCACCCCTTGCACACACCGGAACACGCTAGTGTGCATGAACTCGTTCTGATAGTGCTTGGGCCAGCTGTTACGTACGCTCAGTAAGGAAGGTTACGCCGCACACTGAATTTACGTCCTCTATATGCTAATGCAGATCCAAAAATGTGCACTTTGATATCTCTGAAGCTAGAAGTAATAAGAGCGCAGTTTATTCAAATCGCTATTCAGCACTCTTATGTCGCTTTCCTTTGCATTTAGTCATCCTTATTCTGCAAAGTTCGTAGTTTAAGAATAGCTGTTTCTAAAGCTTTGGCGCAGTCGAAATAACGGTTGCCTCTTTCGACAGATACATGCTGGGCTTCGTATTTGTCATATCTAAATTTTTTCATTCGACATGCCTCTCGATTACGATTGCAGCTACGATAACTGCATTTATAAATTCCCCTCAACTACTACGGATACAGTTGTCAATCTTGACTACTACGTTTTTCCTTTGCACACGATGGCTTCGTGTTTTTAACTACTGCTTTCTACCAAACAAAATGTATGATTATCGACTCTCGTGAACTTTGCTTTCCACCACCACGGCACACAATTCGTAACGATTATGCTTGCCTGAAAATAATAAAAAATACGCTAAATTGTCAGACAAGCTTTAAAGAAACTTCTTCATAAAACATTCGTTTCAGTCTATTATTGAAAGAGGTTTCGTACAAACAAAGATACTTACATAGGGCTACCACACCATAATGTACACAACTCTCATACTCTTATGACAAGACGCGTCATTTAATTTCTAAAGGGATTAGTTCCTTCTTTGTACATGGTTCAGAATAAAAATTCTAAAATTTGGGTTTAATGACACAATGAAAAATTCAAGAAAACACTGAACTAAGCTTTAGATCGGGTGAAATTTGCGGTTGAAAGATTTCTCATCTTTTGAAACTCCGTAACCAGACATATTCTTTATAAAGTTTCTTCAGGCTGGGTATAAATGGATTTATTTATTGCGACCTCATGAAGTGGCAGATGACGCACAAATAAAGATTCATGAAAAATCGTCCCAAAGATCCCGGCTTCGTGACTTTTCGCAAAAAAAAATTGTGACTAAATTTTTCGTGTTGTTGTTGTTGTTGTCGCGGTAAGATGACATTCACATATGCATTTCTATGGCCATAAAAACAAAACAAATATGACGATTCAAATGAAAACTTAGCCCGCATAATGATATCATTTTGTGATAATTCGGTTGGTTCTGTATAATTTTTCTATTTTCCTTTTTCATCTCTGAGTGCGCAGCATCTAATATCAAGAATCATTATTCAAGGGAACCAATGAACGTCATTGAAGCAGAATGTGCCGCGAGATGGAAACCTCTATGACCAACATTTATCAATTCTTGCTGCTTTGGAACGTTTGGTGTCCGACAAGAAACGAAAAAGGCGAGCTTGGAAACTAATTCCACTTCTTGCTTTTCAGGCACTATCAAGGCCGAGCATTAGGTTAAGAATTATACGCTAAATGAAATGGTAAATATACAAAAATATAGGTTCTCATCTTTTTGCAGTTCTACGCTTCGTGGGAGAACAGCCGCCCTTAATCGGAACATGTCACACGCCTCGGTGCACAAATGTCCTGCATCAACGTGTCTACGTTTATTGGTGTGCTATATAATCACCAGACATTTCGAATGCCGTATTTTTTTCTAAGTGAAACTGTGCAGCCCTTACGAAATGTTTAGAAATTCTGCAGGTGTATATATATCCATATTGGTAGTTATTTTGGGACAAAAAAGGCAAAATAACTACCAATATGGATAGGATAGTTAAAATAGTGGAGGAATTTTACAGAGATCTGCACTGTAGCCGGAATAACCATGACTTTAATACTATAAGAACTAGCAGTAACCCAGATATCACCCCACCAGTAATGATAGAAAATGTCAGAAAAACTTTGGAGAGCATGCTAAGAGGCAAAGCTGCTGGTGAGGATCAGGTAACGTCAGATCTGCTGAAAGATGGAGGACAGATTATGTTAGAAAAACTAGCCACCCTGTTTACGAGATGTCTCCTGACGGGAAGAGTACCAGAGTCTTGGAAGAGCGCTAGCATCATCTTAATACATAAGGAAGGAGATGACAAGGACTTCACAAATTACAGGCCGATCAGCTTGCTCTCTGTAGTATACAAGCTATTTACAAAGGTAATTGCTAACAGAGTAAAGAAAACATTAGAATTCAATCAACCAAAAGAACGAGCAGGATTTCTAACAGGCTACTCAACAATCGACCACATTCATACTATCAATCAGGTAATAGAGAAATGCTCAGAATATAACCAATCACTATACATAGCCTTCATAGATTACGAGAAGGCGCTTGATTAAGTAAAAATATCAGCCGTCATGCAGACACAGCGGAATCAGGGAGTCGATGAAGTATATATAAACATTCTGGAAGAAATATACAGGGGATCAACAGCTACCATAGCGCTTCATAAAGAAAGCAACAGAATACCAATCAAAAATGGTGTAAGGCAGGGGGACACAATCTCCCCAATGCTATTTACCGCGTGCTTACAGGAGGTTTTCAGAAGCCTAGAAAGGGAACAGTTAGGGATAAAAGTTAATGGAGAGTACCTCTGTAACCTGCGCTTTGCCGATGACATTGCATTGCTGAGTAACTCAGGGGACGAATTGCAACTCAAGATTACGGGGTTAGACAAGGGGCAGAAAGGTGGTTCGTAAAATTAATCTGCAGAAAACGAAAGCAATGTACAACAACCTCAGAAAAGAGCAGCGCTTTGAGAAAGGTAATAGTGCACTTCAAGTTGTAAAAGACTATGTCTATTCAGGGCAGGTAATAACCGCAGAGCCAAACCACGAGATTGAAGTAACTAGAAGAATAAGAATGGTATAGAGCACATTTGGCAAGCACTCTCAAATTATGACAGGTAGATTGCCACTATTCCTCAAGAGGAAGGTATATAACAGCTGTATCTTGCCAGTACTTAGCTATTGAGCAGAAACCTGGAGACTTACAAAGAGGGTTCAGCTTAAGTCGAGGACGGCGCAGTGAGCAATGAAAAGCAAAATGGTAGGTGTAACCTTACTACACGAGACGCGGTTTCTTCATACCGACTCCACTTATCAGAATATTCGTCCACCCAAAGACATCCTAACAAACAGAAGAATGCCACCAGCTCACTTACCTAATGGCAACAACCACCCAGACGTGACGATGAGCGCCAGGACTCCCTCTTCTTCCCAGGAGAGCCTAAACGACTTCAGGTTCCGGCCGCTCCTGCCAGTCCATATTGTAGACTTGCGTGCAAATGTAAGCGTCCCTGCTGTGACTTTACGCAGATGTCGCCCTTGAACTACTATCGTCGAGCTAGTCGAACGCATGCGACCGACACTGCCGCAGTGACGAAGCTTCCCCGTAAAGCTTCCAAGCCCCATTACGACACGTCCAATCTGCCTTCTTCATGAGACGCCAGAATGGTTCGCTTTCACAAAGGAGGGAGCTTGCAGGGAAGCTAAAAGCTGAGCGCTGCATGTTGCAACGTGCCTCCATTGAAAATATTGCTCTTGCATGCTCCTGAAGTTTCTACGCGGCTTACAGCTCCAGCGCACATTCATTGTATTGTGTTGCGAAATACGCACAAGATGGAGTCGTCTTACACCTAAGGCAAAAGACTCCCAAACTAAAAGGGTCTGTTTGTCGAGCACTACAAAATAATGAAACTGCGATTTTTAAACGATAGAAAATGCTTCGAAAGCAATTACAATGAATTTGTCCCTGTAAACATTTTTCCGATTCCCACAAATTAGGGTATGTAGCCAGACGCTTATATATAAACTCTCTGCCTTCTGGCTTTTTATTTCTTCTAGCTTTCTATTGGGACCGCGAGGACTGGTATCACAGCATAATTAGTCAAAATGGAAAGATCCGTAACCTAATATATCCTCAATAAACTTTCACTAATCACGCAATATTTTCGTTATTGAACAAACGTAACAATGAGGAAGCTGTAAAAAAAAGCTTGTGAACGATGTTTTTCTTTACGTTGGTAACAACGGGCATGCTAGTATGAAATTTACCATGATAGCCACCTTCTTGAATATTCACCTACTATCGTGGTCACAAAGAAAGAATTATCCAAGGAAAATGTGAAAAAAAGGTGTGCTAGCAATTACGCCTAATAGGATCAGACAGCGAAAAGGGCAGTATAGTCATCCATCATGTGGTTGCTCCGCTCTCGAGGAAAGATACGGCGCAAGTCCAGAATTTTTGTAAAAGGCCGACAACGTACTGTGTCTTCGTTAGTCTTAATATCTGCATATGTTTTTCGCGCAGAAAGAATACATATGATACAGACTGCACTAAAACACGCCTACTTCACATGACTTGTTGGAAAAATTGTGGGATGTCTGCGTTGCTCGTATTTCAACCGGGCAGGTGTGCATAATGATAGACCACAAAAAAAAGCGGGACTGAGGTATTATGCATGCATGCACATTGGTGATTATTTTATTTTCTACAATTAACGAATCAATACAAAAATTACGATCTCACCCAAGATGCTATGTTTCAAGTATTTATGAAATTTTACAACAGCGTCTAAATCCGAGGACATTGCACTACCAATGCCTTAACAGGAAAGCTTCAGAGGTAGATATATCTAATGAAATATAAATTCAACAAAGAAGTTAGGAGTTCAGCGTGCCAGTTCACCATGACCGGCCCTCACCGACAAATAGTAAGTTTTGCTGGCAAGGGCATATCGAGGCCAAGGATGTTTCAAAATAAAACCTTCTTGATTGCAACTTGGAAATATTTGGTTTATTCAAGGTAAAAACGTGTGCGGTCCTTATTGCGTCCATGTGCGCGCATCCATTATGCGTACTATGTCATTGTAGGAGCTGATCTAGTAGCACAATTATTACAACTGAAAGTTTGCGCTTGTGAATTTTCCTTGCAGTCCGCATTCACAGTAAAACGGTGCCAGCGAAAACGACAGACCAGACAACGTAAGAGAAAGAAAGGTTTACTGTGAGAGAAAAGCTGACAGGTGCAACAGATTCGATTTTCTGACCTGCTACTCAGCGTTAGGTAAGTACAGAGGTTGGTAAAGAAAGTGGAGAGAAGGCATTGGTGATAATAAGGATCATATCGATGATGGACCAGACAAGGAGGAAGCGCCGTACACAAGGTGCTTTCACAAGGAGCTCCGAAGGCTTCTTCTTGGGCTCGCCATCGAAATTCTACACACAGCTCACCAAACGCTTCCCATGTAGACTCCGGGACTATTGCATTGCTGGTCACGTGAAGGGGGCTTCCACTTACAGCAATTTTTTGTAGCAGGTCACCTGAAGTAAAGGCAGCAATTGCTGCCATGGTACTTTAGTGGCTGTGCTCACCCCGCACATTCATTTCGCTCACAGGCGCGCAGCATGATTCTTTGTTGAGGTCAACCGAAGGTAGTCGTTCGAGAGACGAGCTTGCCGCATTCATTCGAATCTCAGAATCTAGCAGACTCTGCTTCCGTGTGCGGCCGAAAGAAGGAGTGGCCAAAGGGAGCTGTGCCTTCAGGAGAAAGAACCTTGTGTCTCCTGAAAATGGTCATTTGTCGTCCATGCTAGTAGGCAACCACCTCGATTGAGTGATAAGCCAGGTTGAAGGAAGTACATGTTGAGAAGGGATGTAACGTGCCCAAGTGTACATTTGGGTTAGTTGCTTCATATTCACTGTTAAACAGTGCCAGTGAAAACAACAGACCAGACGTAGAGGAAGACACGTACACAAGACGCTGTCTGTAATTTCTCCAAAATGCTGCTCTCAATAACCTAAATGAATGCTCAATACAAACAAGCTGTCTCTTCAGATATGATTACACATGCAGACACCAGGTGAGGTCTTGATCTATGATGACACCTAAGAACCAACGGGTATAAATTTACCAGCTACTGATAGGCCTTCGATTTCACTAAATAAAAAGCATAGGTTTGCGTGTAAATCCCACAGCTGCGCTTTTTTTCACTAGCGATGGTCAAACCTTGCTGACGAAGATATGTAGATGAAAAGGTTGCCGCCTTCCGTAAGTTTTCGCGTACTTCAGGCCAAGTCACGTTAAACTTCTAGATGGACATAAAAATAAGCACACAGGACGAAGCACTTCATACCGTGTGCCTCTTCTTTTTTTTTGTCCCCCTGACTGTCACTTCACCAACGGCCGACGCTCTACTCGCTGTTATCAGTGCCAGCGTCTTGTTGTAATTTGACTTTCCGTTAACGTGGCCATAAATGATGCTCAAGTAAACATATTAGTATTCGACTTGCAGTCCGCACTCTTCGTGCACGTCACGATCTCGTGACAATATTGACAGAGGATACCTCCAATTATCACGGTTCACATACTATGCCACACCCTCCAACAATTATAGTGATGAGATACGAAAGGTATATCACAGAGAAAAGCTGACAAAGCTTGAAATGATGTTTAGAGAAGGCTGGCAATGATACATTTATATAAAAACTAATGAATGCCGGGATGACGTCGTAGTTGATATGCATGCTTCAGTGAAATTTGAAGCCCCACCTGAGAGGACAAATGCTTGAGTCGTTCTTAACTCGTACTTGACCCAGGTCTTGCTTGAAATTAGAATGATGAAAGGACGAACCGGTATTTTAAAGTTACTATGCTTGACTTCGAGATTCAGTTTTCTCCAGAAGCACGCTTTAGAAGTAGATGAATAACCCTAAGCTTACCTTTCTGGAAAACCAATATCAATAAATAACAAAAAAATTAGAGTTTCACAAAAATGGTTAAACAATGAATGCAGTAGCAAGTTGTAATTTTGTACGACGTGAGGCTGGCTGCACACTCTTTCCCATGCGATCTCATGCAACTTTACAAAACGTTGGTGCAAGAGACCACAGCCGCTCCAGGCACACATTTCGCACCATCACATCTCGTTGAGAGTGCAGCAACTGAAAGGGTATACGTTACGCTCGCTCAGGGCTGTCGAGATAGCCAAGCAATGCCCACGCCAGCGATGGCTCGTAAAGCGAACGTTTGCAGCTCCGGCAGAGGTGTTGGCACAAATCCATTCACATTCATCATATATTTGCAATCGCAATAACAATAAAAAAAACGAAAAATCAAGGCAGCTACGAGGTAGTGGTTCGACGACTGACAAAGTAGCTTACATGATGGCTTTCGCCTCCTCGTCATCGTCATTTTCCTTACGCATCTCTTGCCGGGCTTTAATAAACTATACACGCATCTTATATGGCTCAACCTCTCCCCTTCTTTCCATCAGCTTCAGAATGACTAAACAGGTTAGTCATTCTGAAGCTGATGGAAAGAAGGGAGAGGGTTGAGCCATATAAGATGCGTGTATAGTATATTAAAGCCCGGCAAGAGATGCGTAAGAAAATGACGATGACGAGGAGGCGAAACGCCATCATGTAAGCTACTTTGTCAGTCGTCGAACCACCTACTCGTAGCCTGCTCTCGATCCTCCTCTTTCCGTTCCTCTTCTTTATTGCTGCACTGTTCATGTTGAAATTTTGACACTGGGAAGCACATTTGCGCCAACGTCACATTGTGTCAGGTGTGAAGCGTGGAAGCTTGGGCAAGTTGGTAGGACATAACTGAATTCAAGAACAGCGCAACCTACGAAAGTCAGTGCTCTTTTCTGTGCTTGTTTTTTCGCTTCCGTAGTTACGAAGTAACTACTTGTAGGTTGCGTTGTTCCTGAATTCAGTCAGGTGTGAGTGTGGTTAGTGGAAAAATGATACACTTCTTAGGCACAATTTTTTTTGCTACAAAGAACAAGTGAAATGCAAGTATGGGGTTATTTATTTTGATATTGTACATCGAAACTTTGAAACTTTGTGTATGTCTTAAAATACTTGTAAGTAGAGAACATCCTGGTGTAGTATATGTAGGTTATTGATGAAAGCTTTGGTTAATTTTTGCGTGAGCATTAGATCTTTCTTTTGATGCGGATTTCATAAATTCGTCCCGTATTTTTATTGATCAAAACCGTATCAGGTTAATGACGTGCTTTAGCCGCAAACAACATAAAAACAAAGTGAAGGAACACTTAATGACAAGCACAAGCGGTGCTTGCCGTTGAGTGTTTCTTTACTTTGTGTTTGTGTTATTTGCGACCAAAGCATGTCATTAGGCAAGTAGAAACTAGGCCAACAATCAGTATTGTTAAAATTGCACCTTGATGTATGTAATTTAGCAATAGGCCGAAATTTGGGGAAGTTGAAAAATACTGCGTTCCTAAGTTTTGTATTTCTCTGGTTAAAGTCAAGAATGTGGTCTACAACTTTGTGGGTAAATTTAGGTTCTTCCTAAACAAAAACAGGTGATACGAAACTCCGGAGTCCTTAATTGCGTCGATTTCAATAGTTGTATCGTTTTCTACACACAGACGAAGAGCTCCTTTTATACATTTTTCATTCGTTGAACTTCATTCATGCTGGTGCCGAAGTAACAGATGCGATTAAGTGACTAAGAAACCTCCAGGAAACCAAATTTAGCGGACGTTACGTTTTCAGCTGGTAGGCCAGCCTACTTCAGAGTAATGGACAAACAAGGTTCTTCAATTCTCTGACGACGCCTAGCGTCCAATTATACGTTACATTGAACCAATTCCCATTGAACCACTTCAATCTAGCATCTCGCCTACATGCAAGTGTGACCGCCATGGCTTGGATTTAAACCAAGACCATTGGAACCCGCAGTCGAATGCTTGTAACCGCTGTACTAGGCACGCAGCGATTCTTCAGCGCAGAGCCTAAGTCGGCAAAAAGAAAGAAAAACAAATTGGAGGCACCACGGGGACGAAACGTTACCTCCGCTACACTGTGCAGGCAGGGCCGCTGGAAGGCTATGACGCGAGGGTGATCGTGTGCATGGGCAACTTCGCTGTAGGCCTATTGTACGTATCTGAACGCGGGTAGGTACCGTCAGTATACTGAAGAGCTTGGAGTGACGTCACGGCCAATAATGGCCCCGTGACAACTTGCACAGCAGCACCGAAACTGCGTCTGAGGACAGCGCGTTGGGGGAGCGTCCCGCACGTTGACCAGTTGGTGAGCTCTGAGCTAGTCGGAGCGTAGGCGTCGTGACGTTGCTACAAAGGCCTCAGTATGTCGATATCGCCTACTTCTGTGTACAAACATGGAATACGTCTATAGGCGCTCAAAGAAGGGATAGGCGGTGCCTTTTTCTCTTGTGTATTTTAGCAGGAACACCTTTTACGCGGAATTTTTCGAAGCTTTTTTTACATTCTTTTTTCGAAGCTTCTAAGGAAGATGACCCCACACAATTTGTTCGTTAAAAATGGTTTCAAAACGATACTGCTATTTTAAACAACTAATTGAATAAAACGGCCATCATGTGTTATCAATATATAAATTGCACTTCCTAATGTAGGGGCCATCGAACTTGGCGATCACGCTGGAAGATTAAATAATTTTGAACTCAAATCGCACGTGCCAACGGACTTGCATGCTTATCAGGGTCAATAAATTATACGTTAAGTACCACTCAATTTTAATGGCGAATATGTGAACTGTCAAAGATGCCCCGAGTAATTTTGAAGTAAAGTTGTTTTATCGTACTTTTCCTATTTTTCAATGATTGTAGAGTAGGGCGGCTGAGATTTCACTGAATAATACTCTTGAGAGCAATACATTTCACCAGGACAAATTGTAGGAATAATTGTAGCAAGGATGGCAGCTCAGCTACGTTATCTGCCTCGAACACTGCCTCAGTAATTTTGTTGTCCTGCAGTACTAAACAGAAAATGAGATTTCTGTGCAGAGGTACATGTTGGAATTTGAGCATGTGTTTTAGTATTTGCATTCATAAACATTAATGTCCTTACACACAGTACACTTGAAGCTTGTCTCTATAGACCATATTTTTCAGAAAAAGAAGAAAAAGAGATACTATTTTAGTTTTCTATATTACTCAGCAGCGTAGAAACGATGCTTCCTGCCTCTTTTTGTGTCACCTTCTCCCTTTCTAAAAACGTGATACATGCTACGACTTAAACAGATTTTCTTTGAAAATTCGCAGAGTTTTAATGCAACGAAGTCAGTTGTTCAACGTTCGCTTTGGCGATGCGCTTACGGTAGGAACAGATTACACACAGTAGGTACGCTCCGGTAACACTGTTTCTGATGTACGTTGTAATCTGTCCTAACCGTCAAAATCATCACGTAAGCCAACTTGAAATTGATGCTGATGATTACTAATCTACTGTACAGGCAACGCTTCATTGGTGTATATAAAAAAACTAATACTTTGTTCCTTTTTTTAAAGCTCAGCAGGTAACGTTTTTCAATGTGCATCATTTCGCAAATATTTCAGTCAGAAATGGCAATCTCCTAGTTCGTCACGATAGAATATCTTCGCATATATATATATATATATATATATATATATATAGGCAGGCATGATGGTTGAGTGGCCGTAGCGTTGCATATAGTCTAGTAGATCCTCCGTGAGCGGTCACAACGTGGTTTATTTCGACGTTTCGGCCTAGAGTCTGGCCTTCATCCTGATGAAGGCCAGACTCTAGGCCGAAACGTCGAAATAAACCACGTTGTGACCGCTCACGGAGGATCTACTAGACTATATATATATATATATATATATATATATATATATATATATATATATATACATATATATATATATATATATATATATATATATATATATATATATATATATATAACATATAAAAGTAGATGCGCTTTCCTATAACAACTTGTTTATTCAGCCAAAGTTTCAACGGGAGCCCTTTTTTTTATGCCTTGAAAAAGACGGGGCTCCCGTCGAAACGTCGGATGATTAAACAAGTTGTTAAAAAAAGCGCATCTACATATAAATATATATATATATATATATATATATATATATATATATAATATATATATATATATAAATATATAACAATCAAATTTTTGTAAGTGTGCTCCTTTATTTCTTAATTATATATATATATATATATAAATATATATATATATATATATATATATATATATATATGCGCAAATGGAGATTTCACCAGGGCATACGAAATAGTGTGCCATAGATCTAACGCGCGCAGTATTTACAATAATAAAAATAAGAAGAAATAAACAAAGTGTATTCGTTGTATTGAAAAAATGAGTGCGTACTTTACTTTGTCAGATCCTGTCACGCGCGGTCTAGCCGAAATCAATGACTGCGAAGTCCGATGGGGAACCATTGTATTTTCTCGAAGCACTTTCAACAATGTTGTGAAAAACTAGGCCTCACGACACGGAATCGCCGCAAGGACTAAGCATCCGCACATAATTGAAAGAGTCTCAATTGCAGAAAACTTGCCTTAGAATCGTGCACTCTTCTGCTTTCTAACGTACGGATCGCACCAGTCGTCAAGTTGAAGTACGTCCCCTTGAATTACTTTGCGGTGGCACGCTACCAGTTCGCTTCAGCGAAATTCACAACAGCGAGTTTCAATTTCGCCGTATATATAATTACTGCAGCACATCGCAAGGGAACCATCAAAAGGCGTGTTGCAGATGGCGAAACTTAAAGTTCCGAAACCGACCAAGCGTGCGTTGCAGCACGGACGCAGAGACAGAGGGGAACAGTTGGCGCGACATGTGCTCGCACGCCTGTGCGGAAAGTCGTCAGTGCCGTGTCGTGATTGTGCATTCCGCCATTATCGCGGTGGTAGAGATTGGGAGAGAGGGAGAGGCAAACGCTCGAACGGTCGCGGCGACCCGTCAACGGGTTCGTGTTCGGGTGCGGTATCCTAGGAACCCTGTTTCGGGGAGTCCTCGGAAGCAGGAACTTCGCACTGGCAGCCTGTTAGACTGCGCTCGTCTGCTCGGCGAGGCGTGCACCCGGCCGAAGCATCGAAAGGTTCAAAGGTGTGCGCAGCGGCAAGCTGGCTCGGGCGGGTCGGGGAGCGCGAAATATGCGAGCAGATATTTTTTTTTATCCGAAAAGCTGCAGAATATTTGTGGTGCACAAATTTTGCGAGGACGAAAATAATGCGCGTAAATATGGTATATATTTCACATCTTGTGTCATGGCCACAAAAAATTCTTAGTACAAATTGTGGAATGCATATCATGTAACACTTCATAGGTTCATAAGTGATCGTACGTCGCATTGTAGAATGACGTCACAACATAGTGACACCTTGATTTGACGTAATTCCTTGCTTCGAGAAAGCTTTGAGGCTTTTTAAATGGGGCTCGGCCAAATTTGACCAAATAATGCGATACCTCCAGACCTCAAAAAAAAACAAAAAAAAACACGCATCCCTGCGAAGTGAATCCGGTCGCCTGAGCGAAGCTCTGGTCAACGTGTGATGAGTAACCATACTTTAACCGGACGTTGCCCCATATAATGTAAATTGAGTGACATAAAGAGACGTAAAGTTACATCAAGTGCCCATATAGTGCACGTTCAAGTCACCGAGCTGCATAAAGGTTTGTGATTGTAGGTGATCTTTAGTCTTCTACCACAATTGTGAGAAATATAGGTCTATTGTTAAGCATTTGACAGCGAAAGCCCTATATGGCTTGGAGAAAGGAAAGTCCGTCCGGCAGTGGTGTCACGAGCAGTGTTCGTTGGTTGTATCGAAACAGTACATATGGGAGCTTTATAAAATGAGACAGCCAGCACTGCAACCACAACGGACGCTTGACGAACATTAAGGTCTATTTGAGAAGCAGTCCCAATGTGCGGCATGGCTCTGTGTTAGAGTGCTCAATTTTCACGCAGAATGTTTAGGTTAGATTCCTGCAGGAACCCTGACATTAATTCTTTGCATGTTCATTCCCGTCGTTCCTGGGTAGCTACCAAGTTTCTATCACCTGTGGCACATACCCGTACACCAACGGCACGTACCCGCCCGTGGGTATGTGCCACGGTCCGGCTGGAAGTGTTTGACGACGTACGCGACGGGTTTGTGACATTGTTCATGTGCTGACCAGCAATTCATATTCGTCATACTATTTACCCTCCCATAATAATTTTGGTTCATGCATAGCTAATGAGTGACTGTGAGAGCACCCAGACGTAAGCGGCCATATAAATATATACATAGATACGCAAATAGACGTCGAGATTGCTTATAGTACGCTAAGTTGCGAAACATTTCTTAGCGAACTTCGGTGACTTTGAGCGTATCTATCTATCTATCTATCTATCTATCTATCTATCTATCTATCTATCTATCTATCTATCTATCTATTTATCTATCTATCTATCTATCTATCTATCTATCTATCTATCTATCTAGCGGCTTACGTTTGGGTGCTCTCGTGGTGACCCCCTTAACTTGGCGTGAAGCGAAACTAGCTTGGGAGGGCAAGATAGTTTTACGAATATGACGCGCTGCTCAAGATCTCAATATTGTCACAATCCCGTCACGTACGTCGTCAAACACGTCCCGCCAGTCAGTGGCACACATACCCATGGGCGGGTATGTGCCGCCAGTATGCGAGTATGTGCCACAGGTGATTGACACTTAGTATCTAACCAGGAACGACGAGAACGCACATGGACAATTTTAAAGCACGAGAGTTAAGAATTACCCGGTATCGGTAACGTCGACCCGAGGAATTCAAAGAGTAAATGTCAGGGTTCCAGCTGTAATCACACTCGAGCATTCTGCGTGACAACGAAGCATTTTAGCAGAGAGCTACGCCAGGTCTCGAAACTTCTTTTCAAATTGACGTTGATCTTCGTGAAACGCCAATAGTGGTGAAACGTCAATAGCCCCCAACTTTATAAATGAAACATACCTACTTCTTTGATACAGCCGTCACGTCGGGTTAACGGCAATTGTGGTTAGGTGTCATGTGCTGAAGTTGATTTATGCCGCAGTGTCCAGGGCCAGCACCTTAGCGAGCTTCAGCGCTTCGTATCAGCTTCTGTTGTTGCTACAATGTTCCAGTTGACATCGTTACGCAAGTGCAAACAACTGGTTATATGAACATATGCAACTCTTGAACATATGTCTGTGCGTGCGAAATTCGCACATATATTTAGCTTCAGTTTATGACGTGTCACAAAATAAAAAATTGAGACACGGTCACCATCCCTTCGCATGCTTCGCATTACGTCAATTTCCAAGTACGTGGTACCTGCAGAATTTTTTTTTCCATCGAACTCGTGTGTTTAAAGTTTACTGATTTCTGCAGTCTATATAAAAGTTCTTATTACAGGATTTTCTACTCTTGGCTTTCACACGCCGCACGCCACAGATGGCAGTTGCATCTCAATGGGGGCATGAAGTGAAAGGACGCTTGTGTGTTTATAGTTAGCTGGAGCTTGTTAGAAAACGCAGGTGAAGAAAATTATTGTGCAGACTTGCTGCAGTCTTTCTCACAATCACATTGTGGTTGTGAAATTGCAGAAAACAATAGAAATAGGAGCATTTCCGACTATGTGCGAGGTATACGAATTGAGCAGGAAGAATGCAGCTATAGGAACAATCTTGCCGATGGGTTCTTTTTTATCCCTCTTTTTTGTGTATCTCTGTGAACACACAGAGGTTGTAAAGACGCGAAACAAGGCCTCGTCAGGCCCATGTCCTTGAGGCGTTTGCACCTGATAAAAAGAATGATACTAACAGACAAGACATTGAGACGACAAACATGAATAATTACTTCACTTTTGCTCGTTTGATGCTCAAGCGCCTTCAGGCGTCAGCGTTTAAATACCGAATAATGAAAAGAAACAAGGCACGCGAGTGAAGGTGCGTCTGTTTTGTTGTTTTTTTTTTCTTTTCACCAATGCGCACCAAAAAAGTCTTTTTTTGACTTCCCTTGGTAGATTGTTTTGAAATGCATGTCAAAAACAATTAGGTCGACAGCAGGCGCCATCAGCACGCTCCTTATTCTCAAGAAAATTTTAAGAAAAGTTCGCTTGTGACAGCTCATATGTGGGCTGAATTGGCTCTCTATCTTCAAAATAATGAAATTACGTGATCTGAAGCTACCCGTGTGGTTATTTATGTGGTGGGCTTAGTATTATTTTATTTTTTTACGTCACCGTTCTGACTATGATTTACAAAGTGAACGAAGCTCTTTGTTGTGGGTTATGTGCATTGTAAATACTTTTTACGCACCAACATCCTTTTCCCGATAAAGGAAATAATGCAAGGCTCAAACGAAAAAAAAATTGTAAAATGAGCGCCCCAGAGGTAGTGTACGCGGCGTGGAAGAATGAAGTTCTAGGTTAAAATACATCGCATTGCCCTGAGAATACAACTAATTCTACATAGTTGTCATCCTTCTTTTCCTTCAGACGAAACGGTATTGAGTGTCTCCCAAAAATACAGAGTTATCTCTAGCAGCAGTTCCAAAATCAGTGAGTACAGTTTCCGCAATTAAAAATGTGTTGTACTTAAAGAATGCAAATAGCTGTGCTGTTTCGTATATGATTAAGACGGGAAGAAATAGCGCTGGCCACGGGACATAGAAAAAACAACAGACAAGTGCAGAGCTAACAACCACTGGTTTATTGCTAGGAAGTTTAATATTTGTAGGATCTTTGCGAAGATAAGCAACAAAAACAAAGTGTCTGAGCAGAGAAATTTAGAACTTGGTTACGTCAGACTTGGTGCCGAAAACAAGCTCTCGCGTTTTCACCGTGTAAATGATTTCATATTTTTGCACGGAAACTGACGGCATGTTGCCAGGCAGCATGACATATCGCACGTGAAAAGCGATATCATACGTGATACCGCACAAAGCGATATCGCACGTGAAAAAAAAATGCGTATAAAAGCAATGGTACTTCGCAAAAGAAGTTGTTAGGTTTAAAGCATAAAATTCAAGTTTAACAATAGTAATAAAAATTAGGGACATGGATGGGATATTCGAAGTAACACCGTTCGAGGGTGATCGCGGCTGCATGCGTGCTATTCTTTTCGCTTGTGCACCACAAGTTGGACATAGGCAATACCATCAAGTCTATACCATCACAATGTGTACGATCTTGTGAAGTCTAATGTACGTAAATCAAACAGTATCTGTCTAAATATTATTATTTTGACAAAGCTTCAAAAGCGTGCTGGCGTGTTATTCAAGGGCTACTATCGATGGTCTGTTTAAAGCATGTTGTTTAGTTTTCACTTAGTTCAACATTTTTCATAAATATAGCTAGTTCATACAAACAGCTCTTACATTTCATAAAATTCGTAATTCTAGGAAAGAAATTTATGTTACAAATTTGTAGAATTTATAATTCTATGAAGCCCCATCGCGGTGGTCTGGTGACTAAGTTACTCGGCTGCTGACCCACAGGTCACGGGTTCGAGTCCCGGCTGCGGGAGCTGCATTTCCGATGGAGGCGGAAATGTTGTAGGCCCCGGTTCACAGATTTGGATGCACGTTAAAGAACGCCACGTGGTCGAAATTTCTGGAGCCCTGCACTACGGCGTCTGTCATAATCATATAGTGGTTTTGGGACATTAAACTACACATCAATAAATCAAAGTAATTCCATGCATTTGACTCAGACAGCAGCTGTGGTTTCCTCTGCACTCCGAGTATTTTTATTTTGGACGTTTTCTTCTTGAATATGAAGTCGACCTGAAGGGATATATATTACATATTTTTTGTCAGCGTGAAGTGGCTAGCGTTTGTTTGATGAATAAAGTAGCATATATAGTAGGTATAAAAGAGGGACAGAGAAATTTATGAAACAGAAGTATTGCATGGTAAAACTATTGGGGAATCCAAACATTATTGAAAATACAGATCGGGTATGCAGGCACAAGGAAGTAACATAAATCTATAACAAAAATAAATGAAGCGGCATATTACTAACGGAGAGGAAAAGAAATACATGGAGGAACAGTCTGTCACAAGGCCGTTCGGCTGAATATTGCGCTCAATGCCGAGAACATCATTCGCTTCCGCATTGCTACGGTATTGCTGGAACATCAATATCTCAAGAGCAAGTCACGGGGATCACTCTATATTGAAAAAAAAAAACAGCGGTGCCCGCAAAAAGGTAGAAACACTCTTTTAACGACACTTTAGGCTTCAATATCTTCAGAATGTGGTGCCTCAGTTTGTCGCGTTCTGTTCATCATTTTTGCTACACATTGCTCGATTTTGTCCTCCGAGCACGAAAAAAGCACAAACACACACAGACACGCGGGCACACACGTACACAAATGTATCTCCGCTACTTTTTAAAAAAGTGCAGGAAGAAGCAGAAGGAAGCTAGCAATAAAAAAAAATTATATACAGTGGTTGTGCGCGTGATATACTACGGTTTGACAAGTGGACTTCTCTTGCTTGTTCAGTTCTAACCGTGAAGAAGACTAAGACCACTTGCTGGAATGACGGCTCGAGCGCACAATCGCTGTTCACGGATTCTTTCATCTCTACAACTCAGGAAGACTTGTCAGAGTGTCTAAACTGCAAGCTGACACCGGAAGATGTTACGTGGAGAGATGTGGTGCCATCAGTTTAGTGATGGAAGACGTTCCATTGGACTACGCGTTTGATGAGTACACTCGGCGAAGAAAGCACGCTTTATAGTCGCATTTGTTTTATTAAATGTATATCATCATCATCATCATCATCATCAGCCTGACTACGTCCACTGCAGGACAAAGGCCTCTCCCATGTTCCGCCAGTTAACCCGGTCCTGTGCTTGCTGTTTCCAATTTACACCCGCAAACTTCTTAATCTCATCTGCCCACCTAACCTTCTGTCTCCCCCTAACCCGCTTCCCTTCTCTGGGAATCCAGTCAGTTACCCTTAATGACCAGCGGTTATCCCGTCTACGCGCTACATGCCCTGCCCATGTCCATTTCTTCTTCTTGATTTCAGCTATGATATCCTTAACCCCCGTTTGTTCCCTAATCCACTCTGCTCTCTTCTTGTCTCTTAAGGTTACACCTACCATTTTTCTTTCCATTGCTCGCTGCGTCGTCCTCAATTTAAGCTGAACCCTCTTTGTAAGTCTCCAGGTTTCTGCTCCGTAGCTAAGTACCGGCAAGATACAGCTGTTATATACCTTCCTCTTGAGGGATAGTGGCAATCTACCTGTCATAATTTGAGAGTGCTTGCCGAATGTGCTCCACCCCATTCTTATTCTTCTAGTTATTTCAATCTCGTGGTTCGGCTCTGCGGTTATTACCTGCCCTAAGTAGACATAGTCTTTTACAACTTCAAGTGCACTATTACCTATCTCGAAGCGCTGCTCTTTGCCGAGGTTGTTGTACATTACTTTCGTTTTCTGCATATTAATTTTAAGACCCACTTTTCTGCTCTCCTTGTCTAACTCCATAATCATGAGTTGCAATTCGTCCCCCGAGTTACTCAGCAATGCAATGTCATCGGCGAAGCGCAGGTTACTAAGGTATTCTCCGTTGACTCTTATCCCTAACTGTTCCCATTCTAGGCTTCTGAAAACCTCCTGTAAGCACGCGGTAAACAGCATTGGGGAAATTGTGTCCCCCTGCCTTACACCCTTCTTGATTGGTATTCTGTTGCTTTCTCTATGAAGCACTATGGTAGCAGTTGATCCCCTGTAGATTTCTTCCAGAATGTTTATATATACTTCATCTACGCCCTGATTCCGCAGTGTTTGCATGACGGCTGATATTTCTACTGAATCAAACGCTTTCTCGTAATCTATGAAGGCTATGTATAGGGGTTGGTTATACTCTGAGCATTTCTCTATTACCTGATTGATAGTATGAATGTGGTCAATTTTTGAGTAGCCTGTTCGAAATCCTGCTTGTTCCTTTGGTTGATTGAATTCTAATGTTTTCTTTACTCTGTTAGCAATTACCTTTGTAAATAGCTTGTATACTACAGAGAGCAAGCTGATCGGCCTGTAATTCTTCAAGTCCTTGTCATCTCCTTTCTTATGTATTAAGATGATGTTAGCGTTCTTCCAAGACTCTGGTACTCTTCCCGCCAGGAGACACCTCGTAAACAGGGTGGCTAGTTTTTCTAACACAATCTGTCCTCCATCTTTCAGCAGATCTGATGTTACCTGATCCTCACCAGCAGCTTTGCCCCTTTGCATGCTCTCCAAAGCTTTTCTGACTTCTTCTATCATTACTGGTGGGGTGTAATCTGGGTTACTGCTAGTTCTTATCGTATTAAGGTCGTGGTTGTCTCGGCTACTGTACAGATCCCTGTAAAACTCCTCCGCTATCTTAGCTATCCTATCCATATTGGTAGTTATTTTGCCTTCTTTGTCCCTTAGTGCATACATCCGACTTTTGCCTATCCCAAGTTTCCTGTTCAATGCTTTGACACTTCCTCCGTTTTTCAGAGCGTGTTCAATTCTCTCCATGTTATACCTTCTTACATCGCATACTTTACGTCTATTAATCAACTTCGAAAGCTCTGCCAGTTCTATTTTGTCTGTTGTACTTGACACTTTCATGATTTGACGCTTTTTAATTAGGTTCTTCGTTTCCTGTGAAAGCTTGCCAGTGTCCTGTCTAACTACCCTGCCTCCAACTTCCACTGCACACTCCGTAATGATACTCGTCAGATTATCATTCATTGTATCTACGCTAAGGTTGGTTTCCTCACTGAGAGCCGAGTACCTGTTCTGCAGTGACACTCTGAATTCCTGTACTTTCCCTCTCAGTGCTAGCTGATTGATTGGCTTCTTGCGTATCAAGTTCTGTCGTTCCTTCTTCAAGTCTAGGCGAATTCGAGACCGTACCATTCTATGGTCACTGCATCGTACCTTGCCAATCACTTCCACATCCTGCACGATTCCAGGGTGTGCACTCATTATAAAGTCTATTTCGTTCTTATTTTCGCCATTAGGGCTCCTCCATGTCCACTTGCGGTTTTCTCGTTTTCGGTAGAAGGTATTCAAAATCCGTAAATTATTGCGTTCTGCGAATTCTACTAGTAGCTCTCCTCTGGCGTTTCTAGTGCCGATGCCATAATCTCCTACTGGCTGGTCTCCAGCCTGCTTCTTCCCTACCTTTGCATTAAAGTCGCCCATCACTATAGTATACTGTGTTTTTACCTTACTCATTGCCGATTCCACGTCTTCATAGAAGCTTTCAACTGAAGCGTCATCATGGCTGGATGTAGGCGCATAAGCCTGTACTACCTTCATCTTGTATCTTTTATTCAGTTTAATTACGATACCTACCACCCTTTCATTAATGCTATAGTATTCCTCTATGTTGCCAGCAATGTTTCTGTGAATGAGGAACCCCACTCCCAGTTCTCTTCTGTCTGCCAAGCCCCTGTAGCAAAGGACGTGCCCATTCTGTAGCACCGTATAGGCCTCATCTGTCCTCCTAACCTCACTAAGCCCTATTATATCCCATTTAACACCCTCTAGCTCCTCGAATAGTACAGCTAGACTTCCCTCACTAGATAAGGTTCTAACGTTAACGTTTAACGCTAGAAATGTATATAAGGAGAGGTTGATGCCAATGCGTGGCGCCGGCTACTCCTCTTTTCTTGCACTAAAGTCGGCTGCCAATACTCAGTATCAAACACAAGGCTATACATAGGTACATAAAACAACGCTTACGTAGCGAGTCCACGTTTTTCATACTGAACTGCGTCCATACTACAAAGAAATGTGTCCACAACACATATAAATCTGTCCATACCACGCAGAGTTTGTAAAAACAAAAGTAAATCAGTCCACACCACGCAGAGTTTGTAAATACAAAAGAAATCAAGCCAATTCAAAGGTCTATACAAAACATTAAAGTTCATTAACATCAAAGGTCATCCTGTCTCTTAAGTACTGAACTGTTTCAGAAAGGTATTGTAGTGAAACACAAAAGTATTGTTATGAAACATACATGTAACAATAATACATTTTCTTTTCTTTTCTTACGTTTAGTATTTTTCAGATGTTTCTCACTTCTCCAGAAAGTGAACAAGTGCACGTGCTGCAGTGGCTTGTTGTAGCTGGATGATTGATTCCACGAGAGAACGACACGGGTCGAAAAGTTGATATTTTATATTTTATTGAGTAGATTTTATTTCGGGCACCTCTCACTAGGTAGCCCGAAAGTCAACTTCGTTTTATGATTAACAGCATAACTTACGAAAAAAAAAATCAAACTTCACGATCACGAAGGCACCAATTTCGTCATCCGTCATTTTCGAATATTGCAGATGCTATAAAAAGACAAATATTTTTGTTTGCAAAGAAGATATTTTTTACCTGAAATGCATGTCTAATTAAGAATGAATTCATACGGTTTCAAGTTTGTAGACCTTAAGTAAATAGCTTTTAAAAATGTCTAATTTTGCGACTGTTTAAAATAGGTTATACATTCGCCATTTTTTTCTCCCAAAGTAATGCAAGCAGCGTTTCCAAACTTGGCACAATTTAAGGATATTGTATGTTCATTAGGTAAATAGATTATTGCTGCCGTAGGGCAAATGTAAATTTTTATATATTGCCTCAAAATTCTCATATTGGCAAAAGTGTACTTCAGTGAAATTTGAATAATAAAATAACCCATCTTCGGTTTTTCCTAAAATCTCGTAAATAGACAACCGAAGGCCATCATACAGTAGTATAGAAAAAAACATGTTGCATTATTTTGTTTCTAGTGACAATATTTGTGGTACAAATGCGAGCTTTTCGAGAATGCGCTAATAGGCTGAGAAATCTAGAAATCGGAACGGAAAAGCGGCAATATGCTTCAAACGCGATTAAACGTGACCGCATTTGGTGAAGAAAGCTGTTTTAGCAGATAGGAGTAACTATTTTGAACACGATATTCTACAGTATCTGAAGTCACTCTCATACGTAGAGCGCTGAGACTTCTAATATGTGGTGCCTCTGCATTACTGACACAAAGATGGAGCTGCTGTGACGGCCATGTATTTGCAACACTTTGAGTAAGAGAATTGAATGTTGAATGAGTTCATAAACGATTCTTAACAAGTCTTTATCATTTGGGGCACGAAGGCTGCCGCATTAGACTGAAGAACACGCTTTGGGGCAAGTTGTCATCCGTCGTCTGCTCTACAGATGAATTGCCGGCGCCGCATCTCGGAGGCAATGCTTTAGATCATATGCTTCAAAGTAGGGACAAAGATTACGCCTACCGTAACTTTATCGACAAATACATTGTGAAATTCATTTCAACGTACTATATTTCAGTGTTGCATTCGCACTCCGGATACTTGCGCACGCTGTTTTACGTCTGCTCTCAATAAAGGTGAGAGACATAGGAACAAACGACAGATAGATCACTTTCGTGCTGCTGGTTTCACGCATAGTTGCATTGCCAGTAATTTGAGCCTCAAGGAGCGTGGTGATGGCTGACTACTTCAGCCGGGATAGAGTTTTTGGTTCAGATTACCTCATGTTGCATAAAAAGAAAATGCCTTATCAAAGAAACATCCGCAAGGTCGAAGACATCGGCCTGTTTGCCCTTCAGAAGCTTTTGCCGAAAGCTGCCCGCCATGTCCATAACAACGACCACGTCTGCCAGAACTGCTTCAGACGCCTCAGACATATGCTGTCTTCGTCTAATGGCTTCTCAGCTGAAACAGCTGATGAGCTTTTGCCGGAAGAAGAAAAAGGCAGAAGTCAAGAGCGGTGCGTAAACACGCCTGAAGCATTGTCACATATGCGACTGGAAAAGCTGCATGCGCGAAATAGCAAAGTTTATGCTGAGCCAAGACAACTTAGCAGCAATTCTACAATAACCATGAAACGCCACCGTAACGTGTGTAACCGCCAATTTTAACCATCAGATCTAAAATGCAGTGTGTGTGTGCCCAGTGGTTCAAGAACTTCAAGCAAGCCTTTAAAGCGTGTTCTTCGTATCAAGAGCGCATGCGTTTGTTGACACTGTTGCCGAGCGATATAGAGCGCCGAAAACTCCAAGCGCTTATACCAAACTTGTCAGCTTACATGATATACAGATCCCGACGCTGGCGCGCAAAACACGGGATATGGTTAGCACCAAATGCGGTAAAAAGGACGTGGCTGAACCAGATGGACGTCCAGGCAGCTATGGCTTACTACTCCAGAGATGAGTATAGCTGCTCTTGGCAGAGACTCAATAAAAAAGATGTAGTATCTGTAATAATTGACGGAAAAGGGAGTTTGTTTCGAAAAGGTTTATGACCCGTTTGGTGCGAGAGGCTTACCTTCTCTTTAGAGAAGCTAATCCGAACACGTCGATTGGGCTCTCAAAGTTTTATTCACTGAGGCCGAAGTGGGTTCTTCTTCCACCACACCAAGAAGTGTGCATTTGTATATACTGTGCTAATGCCACGGAGAGTGTTTCTGCCCTACAAGACGTCACCGATGGTTCCTACACGGCGGACTTCTTGAAAGAACAATGTCTTCGCAGCTCCCCTACCAGTGATTGTTTTTTTAGGCCATTGTGACTATTGTGCTAAGGAGGACGCTCTGACAGCCACATGTTTAGGAATTGCTGATGATATTGAGGTAGTCTATGCAGTATGGGAAAACGGTGATCTAGTAAAAAAAACCGCCCAGGCAAGTGCTTTTCTGCGAAAGCTAAGTCTATGGTTCGTGAAGTGGATTACCCATGATTACATAAGATACATTCAAGAATCAGCAATACGCCAGGCGAAAGAGAACCAAAAAAAGAATCTTGCATTTTTCACTGTGATTTAGCCGAATATTGGACAGTAACTTTACCGAATGAGGTACTTTCGTATCACTGACACAAAAGACAGGTGTCTATATTCACGTGTGTCGTCACAAGGAAGCAATCAATTCAAGGTTTTGCCGTCATCAGTAATGACACATGTCATGATGCTGCACATGCCTGTTTTGCTCTACAAATAATCCACAACTATATGAAGGAACAATTTAAGCTTGACACGCATGTTACATATGTTTCTGATGGTGCATGCAGTCACTTCAAAAACAAGTACCAGTGGTTCGAGTTATGTCAGAAAGATCATATATCAACAATGTGCATTTTTTCGGCCAAAGGACATGCCAAGAACTGTTGTGACGGCGTTGGTGGCCTACTAAAGCATCAGGCTATGCTCTACAACTTCAGAGCGGCAAGCTCAGCTGTGTTAATGTCTAGCATCTCAAATGGTGGCGCAATTGAGCGCGAAGCTCAAAAATGTCAAGCTGCTGTGTGCAAATGGAGACGAGCTAGAAACTTTCCGTCAGTTTAGGAAGAGCTAGTGGAAATCGTTGCCACGGGTTCCAGGCATACGGTCTTGGCATGTTTGGCTAAGCACATCTGAGGGCACTGATCGTGGTCGTGTTTTCTTAGCGTCACGTACTGCTAAATGTGATCTGCAAAAGATGCAGCCATTTTCTGCGCATAACTTCTTTCACGCAGTTACCACCAAAATACCAGTGAAGGTACTTCAAGCGCATATGCTTTTTCTAGCGAGATCCAACACTTGCATAGGAACATTTTCATGTTTGAATTTATCTGCAAATATAGACAGATGTTTTGCAACTGAGTTACATTGTCGGAAATTTCCTCCATTAGAGCAGTGTTATCAGGAGCATAAATGCGCCTTCATAGGTACGTATTTGTCACAGTGCTAAAACAACCTTTCTTCACCAAATGCAGTCACGTTTACTCGCGTTTGAAGCTTATTGCCGCTTTTCTGTTCCGATTTCTAGATTTCTCAACTTATCAGCGCATTCTCGAAAAGATCTATTTTGTACCATGAATATTGTCGCTAAAAACAAAATAATGCAACATGTTTTTTCTATAATACTGTATGATGGCCTTCGGTTGTCCATTTACGAGATTTTAAAAAAAATTGAAGATGTTTTTTATTATTCAAATTTCACTGGAGAACACTTTTGCCAATAAGGGAATTTTGAGGCAATATATAAACATTTACATTTGCCCTACGGCAGCAATAATTTATGTACCTAATGAACACACTATATACTTAAAATGTGCCAAGTTTGAAAACGCTGCTTGCAATACTTTTGGCGGTAAAAAATGGGGATATATAACCAGTTTTAAACAGTCACAAAATTAGACATTTTTAAAAGCTATTTACTTAAGGTCTACAAACTTGAAACCCTATGAATTCTTTCTTCATTATACACGCATTTCAGGTAAAAATTATCTTCCTTGAAACCAAAATATTTGTCTTTTTATAGCATCTGCAATTTTCGAAAATGACAGGGGACGAAATCGGTGCCTCCGTGTTGGTGAAGTTTGATATCTTTTTTCTCGTAAGTTATGCCGTTAATAATAAAACGAAGTTTACTTTCGGGCTACCTGGTGAGAGATGCACGAAATATATGAATACTCAATGAAATCTAAAATATCAACTTTTGGGCCCATGTTGATCTCTCGTGGAATCACCGAGCTTTCCTTTTGAGCCATGAATCTCAGATTTTCGCAATTGATAGAGGTCACTTATTCAAAGAATTTAGTTCTTTCAACAAAGACTGGGTGCTGTCACACCTAATGCTATACGTTCCAGCTGCAGTGCCCGACTTGCCGTCAGGAGTTGGGATACAGCGTTTCAAGAAATAAATAAAAAAGATATGTGCAAGGTAAGCACCAACCCGATACGAAAAACAAAAAAAAAAAACAGGAACGAAACCAACGTGGTGTCACCCGACGATCGAAACTAAAGCTAATTTAGACTGCTTTTCGTTTGATTTCGAGTACTTGTGATTACGTTGTTGGTTACGTATGCATAAAATCACCATTATATTGTCACGTGGAAGCGACAGGGGCGTAGGGAGTAGTCGACGTCTTCAAGGTGAAACATTATTTTACCGAACTTGAAGCCGACCATCTGGAGGACTATATAACAGTCAGGCACGGATATTCTAAATAACTTAATCTAAGTGCAGAGTGCTTCTAACTGTATTGGGAAAGTAAGGTTACAGCAAAACACAATAGCACTGATAGCGGTGAACCGAGCGTCAGCCGTTGATAACCTCACAAGCGGCGAAGTGCGGCGGTAATAATACGTGTATCATCGAATGTTTCAGTCTTATCACTGGTTGTCGCACAAGCTCTATAGAATAAATTGCAGTGTTCATGTCCTGCGCGAAATCATGACAAAATTATCTACAATAGTTGTGAAGTGTCTCGAAAAATAAGGCATGGTTCGCGATGGACATTGCTGACAGTCTTTGTGGCAAAAACATTGAATAGAAGAGAAGTGAAAACTAAGAAACACACGTCACAATGCCCCCATTTAACAATCATCATCCCGAGTCTTAAAACAGAACACAGGGAGAAAGTGCATGCAAGAATAAAAATAACAACAGTGAAGCAAGAAAGTAAAATAATAAAGTACACAACACACAAGACTACACAACTACATGAGAGGGTGGATCTCCATTGAAGCGGCAAGAATCTTTAACAGTAAGGCAGAGGACTTGGTGAACGGAAGCTATACACCTAGGTACTTGAAATGAATTGTGGAGCACATGGGCGAAGATGAAGAGGATCTCAAGACCCCCTAAACATGAAAGAGAAGGCCCACTTTGCCACGCATGAACTCAGGCTGGGAACACCCATCTCAGACCCCCAGGGGGACCAATCTTGAATTTGATGATAAGGATCAGCTTCTCACCTTTCACAACATATTGGCTCACTATACAAAAAACAGAGGAAGATACATCATTAGCTCCAACTTAAACTAGATAGGTCACAAGAAGTAGACTCGAGACGCCTACCAACGAGAACATTTCAAAATCTAGTTCAACTCAACCGCATATGCCCCAGGCGACTCCCCGACGCTGGCTGTATCATATGTACACGCGAAAGCGCAGACGTAGAACACATTCTTTGGAAATGCCCACACACTACACGGATTTTCAATCGCCAAAACACGGACCTGCTTGAGACGCGTTGGCTTGAGGCTCTGGCTAGCTCAGAATTTGAATAGGAAATTCGGACCACCCAGCAGGCCCGGGAAGCGCCTGAAAAGCTAAACCTTACCGCGACCACACGGGTGCCCTAGGTCCAGCTGCTAATCTGCAGGTTTTAAATAAAGCCTTTCACATGTCATTCTATTAAGCGCAGTCCGGAGGTTCGCCAACGCGTGTAGCATGGTTTGAAGCGAGCGACATGGATCACTTCAGGTCACGCACGGTGCCATTGAGAGTTCGTAACGCCTTCCGGGACAACCTCATTATCTAGAGCACCTAGATGTCAAAAATCTTTGTATTGCTGGAGGTATCGCCGAAGAAGTTTTTTGTTAGAGTCCCCGTTGGCCTGTCGACGTCGACACTCAAACATGGTTGCCACACTGATATTGCACGAAGCTTCGTCGAAGAATGTAGTGGTGGTTAATAGTCATCTCTTAAGTCTTGATGCGTAGGCTGGCGAGTTTCCGGGCTTATGCAGCGCAATGCAGGTAGGAGGTGACGTCAATGTTTTTCTCGTCCCTGATGTTTGGTAACAAGGCGTCACGCATCGTTGCCGGCCTCCTGCCGTTCATTAAGTTGTATGGCGGGACCTGCGTAGTTCCTTCTACGGGCGTGTTGTAAGTGAAGGCCACGTACAGTAAGGTGGCATCCAACGTCTCCCGCTTGAAGTCGATGTACCTGCCCAGCATGTCGACAGTAGTTCATGTTTAAACACTCAGTGAGACAATTTTATTTTGGCGGTACAGACGGTGGTCCGGCGGTGGCTTGTCTGGCAGTATCTCAAGATCGCCCGAGTTAGCTTCACAGAAAAGGCCATACCCCAGTAGGTGATAAAGACCACTGGTGCACCAGGACGCAGGACACTGTCTTCAATGAAGAACTTCGCTACATTGGTGGCACTGCCGAGGGGTAAGGGCCCTGTTTTGGCGCATCGCGAGCAGTATAGTCGGTACTTGGTAGCTACGACGATTCATTTATTCCCTCAAGTCGACATAAGAAATGACCTCAGCAGGTCCATGGCGTCAAGCGTCATTGCCATAGGTCCATGCTGATTCGCTGGAAAATTTGGTGAAGCTGTTTGATCGGCTGAAGAAGGCCTGCTGGTCTTGTCGGCGGTGCCTTTCTTCGTTGACAGTCTCGGCATGTCTTTAAATAAGGAGCGGCTTCAGTGGTAAGCTATGGCCAGCAGTACTTTTCCTGTATTTTTGCGAGTGTACGGGGAACACCGAGGTGTCCAGCCGTCATGTCGTCGTGTAGGGTCTGGAGGATCTCTGGTTTCACTGAGGACTTCTGGTCTTTTAATTTGCGACTACATTTAGCCCAATCGAATCATAACCCTGAGAACAGGTTCTCGGTTAGGCTGTAGGCCGGTGTGCACAGATTCGGGTGTACGTTAGAGAACCCCAGGTGGTCAAAATTTCCGGAGCCCTCCACTACGGCGTCTCTCATAATCATTTATTAATATTGAGTCGTTATTCCCCACATACCAATCAATCACTCAACCAATCAGATTCCCGGTGAAAAACAAAACAATTACTTTTATGTTGTTCATTTAGACATGAATGTCAAACGAACGCAACAAATTTACGTACAACCAACAAACGACTCGCGAAGTTGATATGGTTGATTCAGTGCAGGTCACACTATCCTATTTTCTATGCTCAGAGCAGGCACTCTTGAAGTTTCTGGCTACAGGTCATACCATAAGTTAATTGCGCAATCGGTATTATCTTGTTAGGCTTGAAAAAATTGTACAAAAGCTGAACACATTTTGATTTACCACGATTATTGCTACGAGCAGACCACATCAAATCATGTCGAATGTAAAAAAAAAGAAATAGGAAAATAGACTTCGAGATGCAATGATGAAAGCGAACGCGTTTAAAAAACTGACAAAAACTGATATCATCTGAACACATGAGCAATTGTGTAGGCTGGTGCAGCGGGAGCCGGTATGGTTTTTTTTTTTTTGAACACTGAGGGAATGAAGAGGTATACGAGAGAAAATTGTGCGAGAAAAAAAAGGTTAACGAACCTTCAGAGTTCCTCTCGCGTCGGTTTTTTTTTTTTGAAGGCTGAAATTTCTAGGCCAATAAAAGCAAGATCAAGCGCCCATCAAACATTATTTATAAGATCAGGCTAACAAGGCATATGTCGAATCTATTGTAGCGAACAAAAAACGTCTTCGGGCAGCAAAAATACAAAAAAAGACTGGAAGTCTACGCTGATTCAATTATATTCCATAAAGCGCACTGTATCTGATCCTGTCCTAGCCTTCTGAGTAACGGCTTTCTCAAATAAAAAAAAAGTTCCCCTGGCAAAAAGACATACCTCTAAAGGGTGCAGGCACAGGCATCATTACTGAAGTGCCCGAACGCTGAAAAGTCTTGAAAGCCTGTATACATTTGAGATCATTGAAAAGGGGTTCGTTGAGGTACACAATTTACGATGAAAAGTGCATGAAGACACATGAGAAGCAGGTACAGTGTAGGGTGCGGCCTCTCCTTCATCATAATGAATTATTGTGAGCCATACGATATTTAGTAGCAATAGTTCCCCCACAAGTGTGTGGCATTCTGCAAACAATTTACCGACGAGCACTCTTCAGTGATTGATTGATTTGTGGGGTTTAACGTCTCAAAACCAAAATATGATTAAGAGAAACGCCGCAGTGAAGGGCTCCGGAGATTTCGACCACCTGGGGTTCTTTAACGTTTACCCAAACCTGAGCACACAGGCCTACAACATTTTCGCCTCCGTCGGAAATGCAGCCGTTGCAGCCGGGATTCGATCCCGCAATCTGCAGGTCAGCATCCGGGTTCCTTGGCCATTAGACCACAGCGGCAGAGTGATCAGCGCTCTTCATGCAACTTAAAAATTTTTTTGTAGTTTTATGTTGTAATACTCCGATGTCATTGACTTCGCACACCTATTGCGTTTAGAGCGGTTATTCAGAAGGGGTGTCAAAGCTTCAAATAAGAGCCAGAAAAAAATGCAAGCATCAGCACGAAGTGAATCATTAAGAGGGAGAAGAGCACTGCAGATCGTTTTTACCATAATTCAGCCGTGCCATTGGTTACTCGCGCATTTAGAGGAGTGACAACGCGTGTGTATGTCACTAATATTAATATGTTTGATTTTTATTGTCTAACTTACAACATGAGAACACTTGCAACTTCGGTGAATTCACCGCGACAATTCGCCATGCAGCATCACTCGGATTTGCAAGCGCATCACATATCCGCGCTGCAATTTACGGGCACAGAGTAAATGACAGCATATCCATTGGTTGAATATTGGAGAGTGGAGCGAATCCGGGTGCGCACGCTGCTGCTGCACCGCTTCGGCCTGCCGTTCTCGTACGCCGAGCGCCATCGCGCAGCTTTACGACACACTTCTGTCTCGCGCACTCACGCAATGGGGTTCTGTCTTCGAGCGCGAGCCGCCGCCGCCTTTCGCGCACGCCGCTCTGCAACCCTGTTCACCCGCCAACCTTCTGAATGTGCGTGCGCGTCAGAATGGCTTCTATTTTACTACACAAAGCCCTCTGGCGTATGGTGCCAACGACAAACACGCGATCGCCAACGGCTTTGTTTGACGTTTACCCTATTTTCTTGCGCACTCGTACATCGTGGTTATGTCTTTGAACGCGAGCTGCCGCTACCTAGCGCGTATCGTACTTTTTTTTTGGAAAACCGCGGAAAACCCGCTGGCCATAACCGTCCGTCGTCTGGCTGTCTGTTTGACGCATGAAAGGACGGACCTGCGGACGCACCTGCGGACGGACAGGCGCACGGATGATCGCAGGGACGGACACATGGACGGGCGGATGAACGAATGGACGCATGTGTATCGCACACGTAGCACGTGGCACAAGATATGCGCATGAACTGTTAAGAGATGTAAATGATTCGCATGCATTCAGCGCATATATAACCGGCTAACGCTCAATAAAAGGAGCTTTTCCACCACCGGCTACCAGGCGTATTGCCTAATTGACACATGGTGTCAGAAGTAATGCGCACCCACTGCCCCGTACATCAGCGCCGACGGCAAGCCGTGCAGTAGGGATGAAATTTGTTCGACCACCAGATGCAGTACGCTTCACAGGAGACATAGGCAAGAGCAGGCCATGGTTCAAGCAGAAATTTGAGCTATTCTTGACAGCTATCGAACCATCCGAGCAATCACGACCAGAGGAGACGAAGACTGTGTTGCTGCTTACAACTGCAGGCGAAGAAGCCATAAAGGTATTCGACGCCTTTGTTTTTTTTTTTGGAAGGCAAACTCAGCACCAGTTACGTTACGCTAGTTAAGAAGTTTGACGAGTGTTGTCAGAGCCAGAGCAATGAGACATACGAACGCTACTTGTTTAGGAAACGAATTCAAGAGCCAGGCGAACCTTCTGAGTACTTCGTGTGAAACTTGAAGAAGCAAGCTCGTCTGTGTAACATTAAATACCTGCGAAACTCGATGATCCGGGATCACATTGTTTTTTCATAGAAAAAGAAAAAGTACGAGAGAAGCTGCTGAGAAGCACGAATCTTGCGCTACAGAAAGCGCAACGGAATTGCAAGGCTGCAGAAGCAACAGCAGCGCAGCAAGAACTATGGCGACGAGACCATCAAGTACATCTGATTCGGAAGTTTTCCGTGCCAAGAAGCCACCATCACGGACAAAGTCAAAGAAACAGCGACGAAATGAAGCCACCAGACGACATAGGTCCCAGATGCGCACGAACACACGCGCCAAGAAAGTGTCCTGCGTCCGCGGGCGTACAGCCGCGGCCACTCCTGTGTAGAGCGCACGAGGAGCCAGTTTTCGCTCCGTCGGACGAAACCTCGACGCTGTTTTGGGCTCTAATGTAGTCAGCCTATAGCTAGGCTGCACAAGCTTCTGAAACAGCACTTCAGAGGCCGAAAATGCCTCGAGGTTTTGCTCCGCGGAGTGAAAACCGGCTCCTCGCGCGCTCTACACAACCGTGGCCGCGGCTGTACTTCACTCTAAGCCAAAACGGAGCAACAGAGGTATAGGGGTTGCTCCTTTCAGGGAGCAATTGCATTGCCACTCCCATTACTCTCCTAAAAGGAGTAACTGCAGAGGGAGGAACCGTTGCTCTCCTTTCAGTTCCTCCTTCGGGGGATGAACAGTTACTCCTTCCAGTTCCTCCCTGCAGACCAACAGTTACTCCCACCAGTTGCTCCCTGCCGACCAACCCTTACTCCCACCAGTTGCTCTTCTAAGAGCAACAGTTACTCTTTACCGTTCCTCCCACGTGTTTGCAGTTACTCTCTGAAAACCAACTGCACATGCTTCCAGTTACTCCTAGGGGAAATGAGTATTTATCTCGAGTATGCTTGTCACACGCTTAACACATGGCGAGAGCTCCTTGGAAGAGCACTGCTTGGGTGCTTCTAACACAAAAAGTGGACAATATTGAAAATAAAATAAATGCTTTATTGTTCTTTTTATGAGGCGACGTGTGACCACACGTAAAAGTAGACTTCGCCACAACACAGCCAGCACTAAACAAACACCATAATACATCAAAGGTTTTCTGCGTCATCCGTGGAAAAACAATCTTGAATTTCTAGCATAGGGCAGTCTGTGTCATCATTGGTGAGAGAAGGGCAACTTCTCCAATTCTGAAGAACTCAAGTTTCGCAGCTGGTGTTTCCATCAGGCTAGCGCAGCAGAACGTCACCGCAGGCATATGTGAAGCATCTCATTGCTGCAAGAAAAAAATGGAAGTGTGAGGTTAAACATGCCAGAATCAATTCATAACAATGAGTCACACACACTGAAGCAGCGCTTACATTCTAGGATGTCTACTACAAAACGAAATGTGAAAAAAAGGAAGGTTCGGCCAAACGTTACTTGGCAAGCCATATAAATGCTGATGTGGTAGACGCTCTTCACATGATGTCTCAGACAGCAATATTCTGAAAGAATATGTGCAGCACCTCAACAAGGCATATTTGTAGCAGTTAAAGATACCCTTAGGTTCAGTTAACTTGTTTCCTATACACAGCTGAGTTACATTTCTATGAGCCCAGTCACCAATGGGCATTCTAAATGAGGTCATGTGTGTGGCAAATAACACGTACTGTCTGCTCATATTAAAATACTTATTTAGCTCGTGCACATAGTTGCTCTCGATTCTACTGTTCTATCATACGCTGCTGCGTCTTGAATTGTGCAATACCTGTAGGCACAAGCCAAGCATGCAAAGCCTGCTTGAAAGCAACCATTTGCAGAGGCTACATGATAATCTTCAGTATATTTCTTTGTACCTGACGCAAACGGCTGGACAAAACTATAGACAAATAAATGTAGACCGTGCTACCTTTAAAAAATGCTTTAAATTTAGAAAACTAGGGCGCATTTGTTCACTCGGTTGACGAGTCACAGCCACGAGATATGTAAACGAAGCAATATATCTTAAGGCATGCACAGATATTCTGATTCTTTGTTTGACAGTGTCACAGATAGCTTGCCAATACATATATATCTGAGAGCAACAAGATGTGAAGCTTTTATTAGTTCAACGTCTTGTTGGCTCACAGCCAAACAGGTTACTCCTCTGTTAGACAAATTAGAATAAGCGCTTCGTGGTTTCCAAAAAAAGCATTATTAGAAGATAGCTCCCGGTGTGAATGTCTGCCTATTTATTTTGTACTGCCTTCTACATGTGCCAAAAAGACATTTGTTGAGGATGTGCTACCAGTCAAGCCAAGATCGCATGCTTGGTCAATGTGATGGAAATACAAACATTAGAAACACTGCCACCTCTAGTAAGAGCATAACACTTCAGTATCTTGGACTAGCAAAGAGGTGCACAAGAAAGTTAAGCCCACTCTTGCGGAACTTTGAACGCGAATATTTCAGAGTGGGGGAGGTCAACATGCTGTGGCACTTTTAAACCCACGAAACATCTGCAGAAAACAGGGTAAAGGCAAGTCAAGAAACGCTGTTATGAAGGCCTGCGCATGGAGAGCTTTGTGAATCTAGGCCCAAGTGTTATGCTTTGTGCAAGCCAAAATCCATGTAAATAGGGAAAGCATACTTTTAGGAGTACCAGCGTAAACAAATCTTGGCAGTTGGCTTTTTAGTACAAACAGCAATCCCTGCAATGAAAACATAAACATTTTATCTTAACGGTAACAGTGTGAGCACACACACGGGCCAGCGGAGCCATGTCGAATTGTCAGTGCCAGTGTAACCATGTGGCAAAATGAACTATTCTCTGGCCAACACATGCACAGTTTGCCCCTAAAAAGCGATGGTTTCATATACGTAGTACAAAAAGTCTGCACTTACCAAAATTCACTTGCTTTCTGTACTTTAGCATCGTTGGGAGCATCTTTATCTGCAGTATAACCAAATTTGTGTCATATCCCTGAAAAAAAAGTAAAAGACATGCATCAAATATTGTTTCATTTGGTAGCAGTGAAGTCAGGTTAAGAACAGCCAAGTGGGAATCAGCCGAATTATGTGCATGCGGCAAATCCCAAACGGCGTTATTGAGGTTGTCGAAATTTTCGTCGATTGGTATTAACGTCGATATGTGACTTCAACGGCATGCCAAGTTTTCACAGCGCATAAAGAATTCATGATGCAGAATAATGACAGCGCTAACAAGAACATACAGCATTTATGATTGTTTTTTACAATATTCAGTTTTGCTAAGGTTTTACATCACTAAAGAAATCTGAAAGATTTGGGTCATTCCTCCTCCAATTGTTCTGTCAATATGTAAACTGCTCGCTTGATGGTGCGCTTATAAAATAGTACGTTCAGCGCAGAGGTGAAGCAAGTGACGCAGTGATGTGGGCAGATTTTTTTTTTTTAGGCGTGCGGGGAGGGGGGGGGGGGGGTCCGCTTATCTGAATAGGCCGGGCAAGCGAATATGGTCGCCAATTTGGGCTCCCTACGCCCGGCCTAAAAAAATTTTGTGCGCAACCGCCTGGCTATGCCAGTGAAGTGATGCGACAATGATTTGTTCACTTACTGATTTACATACACTTTACATCTCTAAAAAATGCGGCCCAAGGCCCCAACACTCAGCCGTTAACATTACATAAAGCCAATGGTAGAAAAGTGCCAGTATGAATGCAGCTACAACCCCGCCCCAATGTTTTTTCAAGCGAGGTAGTGTTGCGGAAATGAACTTTTAACTGCAAAAGTACACTGGCACTGCAGTGGTGACAGGGGAAGCAAGAGGGTATGCAGGCGGTAATAGAGGTAATTTAGTCCGATACGGCTAGCAATGGATACGGTGAATAAGAGCAAATCATTTCTCTTTCAATAGCGCAACCACTCAACAATGTATTGTAAGAGCATTAAATGTTGCTGGAAATGCCACTCACCTGCATGCTGATGCATGCTCGGTCCTTTGTCCGACGAGCGAACAGGCTTGCAGATAGCTGAAGACGTGTTTACGATGTGTTTGTTCCACCCAGCAGCAAAATCCACAACTACTTCGCGCTCCATAAAGATAAATATACACTAACCTTCATCACGAATAAGCAGAAACGCAAATCTGCGGCACACACACACGATCAAAACATAGCTCACAAGCTCGCCCGTCCATGTGCTCGCCAACCACAGACCATATGAAAATGAGTAAGTAGTGCGAACGGGAACCTAGTTGCGCCGAAAAAAAAAACGTCCAGCAGTGGCAGCACAGGCGTCAGCGCAATAATTTCAGTGTGTTCTCCTATTACAATTATAAAAAAAACTAAAAAACTGAGGTACACTAAAACTCATAAATAAATATAAAAAGTTGAGTGTAATTTTTATTTAGTGCTAGTCAACATAAACACTGAATAAAAATTACTTTGTAACTTACATCGTTTGCTACACCAGCGCCACTTTTGTCGTGCGGGCGCAGATGGCGCAGATTTGTCATTCTGCCCTCAAACTACACGGTGAAGCGTGGTACTAAGTGTATGGCTGATGAGAAGCGCGTCTGGGTCCGCTTTTTTTTTTCTTTTCCGATATATCTGGGCGGGGGGGGGCTCCTTATGCACGTGTTTCGGTGCTTGATCGACTTTGACGCCCTTACTTCGCGGACGAACGGCGTGTCTAGGCTTTTTTTATCGTTGTTTTGCACGTGTTTCGGCATTCGGTCCGCTTTGACGTGCCAACTCTCCATTCTGCTGCTGCGTGTGTTAGGTATTTGCCGTACTGTATTCTCAGGCCTCCTGTGTTCAGCCAGCGCTGCTATCTTATTATCTACGGATGCTAAAATAAATCACTGTTTTGGCTTGGTGAAGTTTGGCACACAGAACAAACAATAATCTGGCCCATAAATATCAATGTGGGCGGCATGCATATTTGTGTGCGGTGTCCTGCCGGGGAGTAACCGTTGCGTGACGAGAGCATTTACAGCGGTTCCTCCTTCCGTTGCTTCCTTACAAACTTAGGATGAATACAGTTGCTCCCCCATTCTCGAACATGTCGGCCATCTTGTTCCGCTTGGTCTTTTCGGAGAGTAACAGTCGGTCTGAAGGAGTAAAAACAGCCGTTGCTCCCATTTTGGCCATTTTTGGCTTAGAGTGTTGCCGCTACTGCCAGCGGATGAACCACTTTGCAATTTGCTGCAATGTAAAAAGTCAAGTTAACGAGCTCACTGGCAATACAGAATGCTTTGACGTGTTGAATGTGTCCTTCAAAAGCAAGGTCAGCGGCCGGGACTCGCTTGTTCGCGCGAACGTTGGCAACATGTCAGTAAGATTTGAAGTCGACATCAGCTCCCAAGCAAACAATATTCCTCTGGGTTTCGTCATTAGCATGCAGCCAAAACCATCACTAAAGTCCAAGGGGTCAATACCACGTTTCTACGGCGGCAACAAAATCAAACACTGCGGCACCATGATCATGGATGTGACACTCAACGGGCACACCGCATTCCACCGATTCTTCGTCGTATACGTAAAGGTCAAGCAATTTTTGGACTGCAAGCTTGTGAACACCTTCAACTGCTTTCACGCTCAGTGCACAGTGTGGAAAAAAGCCATGCGAAAGAAGAGTGGAGGAATTTCAACACCTTTTCAGTGGCATGGGATGAGGCAAGCGCTGCTACCACATGGTACTCTGTTGCTGTTCCGGTGGTCCAACCAGCGCGGCGGGTTCCACTAGCCTTTTGAGAACCGCTGCGTAAAGAGCTGGAACGTATGGAACGACGCGGCATCATTCCAAGGGTGGCCGAGCCGACAGATTGGGTGAGTCCTCGCGTGCTAGTACGTAAGAAGGATGGAAAGCCTCCGGTATGCATGAATTTGAGGAAGATTAACGAGTGCATAAAAAGGGAACACTATCAAATGTAAACACTATCGAGGACATAGAAGGGAACACTGTCGAGGACATAGAAGCGGAACTAGCCGGTGCAAAAGTACTCACTCGCCTCGATGCTAATGCTGGTTTCCACCAGATACCACTGGATAAAAAAACTTCAAACGTTTAACGTTTGCAACGCCTTTTGGGCGATACCACTTCTTGAGGCTACAGTTCAGTATTTCTTCAGCATGGGAGGCTTCCAAAAAGCTTCGAATGAATTGTTTGAAAATGTGCAAGACATACGTTGTTGACGTAATAATCTGGAGCTCGTCAATACAGGAGTACGATCAACTGCCGAAGTCTGCCTTTAGAGCAGAAGAATAAGCCGGACTGACTTTTAGCGCGACCAAGTGTGCACTTTGTGTCAAGGAAATAAAATTCCTAGGTGACGTAATTAGCTCCAAGGGCATCAGACGAAATCCTAATCAGGTGTAGGGCAGGACGCAAATGCCAAAGAAAAAGGACAAACAAGCAATTCAAAAAATGCTGGGCGTCGCAAACTATTTCAGTAAGTTCTTGCCGTCTCTGGCCGAGAAAACGGTACTGCTGCGGAGCTTCTTAAGGCACGACACAGAATTTGAAGGGATAATACACCACACTAGAGAATAGCCGATGCTGTGTGATTGCATGTGTCGCCAGCCTTGGCTATCACTGTTTCACCCAAAAAAAGGACACCAACGTGTCATGTGACGCGTCGCAAAACGGAGTAGGTGCTGCCTTGCTACAGTGTAAAACAACAAGTGGAAGCCTGTTGCATGCGCGTTAAACTCGCTTGACGAATGCGAACAAAGGTTCTCGCAAATTGAAAAGGAAGCCATGGTTATTGTGTATGGGTGCGCAAGATTTCAGCATTTCACATACGGTAGGAAGATTATCGTGGAAACAAACCACCGCCCACTGATAACGATTTCTCTCAAAAAGCAATCGGAGATATGCCACCAAGGCTTCAACTTTTTTTTTGTCTACTCCGATACGACTTGGAAATTACGATTATTGAGGGAAACACCTCCTGTTAGCCGACATGCTATCCCGGGTGACTGTCAACTGCAACAACGATGCCACCGATGCAGAGGTACACGCCGTGAGCATGCTTGCATCCTGGGTCATCAAGTGGACCTAAGAGCGACTTGCCGAAGAGACAAAAATAAATATCTGGTAAAAGGTATAGAAAGTCTGGGAAAAAACACACCAATCGATGGCCAGCTAACACCATTTAACGGAGAGCTCTCCCAGGTGCAAGGTGTTTTATTAAAAAGATGCAAAATTGTGATTCCCTCTAGCATTAAGCATGAAATACTTTAAAAAATTCACCAAGGGCTTCTTGGCATCACGAAGTGCACGTGTGGTGCTCGTGATAGCGTTTTCTGGCCTGGAATAGAGTCGAGACATTCAAGACTTTGTACAAAAGTGAACAGTGGGCAGAAAATTCGACTACAGCCAGCCTCGTGAACCATTGTGGATGCGTCCGATACCTGAGCAAGGATGGTGCCGAGTAGGTATAGATAGTTTCCACTATGGCGGCAAGACTTACCTGTGCTTCTACGATGGATTTTCAAACTTTTCTGAGGTAGAAATGCTCAAAGATGCATCTGCTCTCACGGATATCCAAGCGACAAGTGCCTTTTTCCCCAGATGTGGTATATCAATGGAGGTTTTCTCCGACAATACACCACCTTTCTCGAGCAAGTCTTTTGCCACCTTCGCACGATAGTATGACTTTCGGCATATCACTTCTGGCCCTGGCTATCCGCAGTCTAACGGTTTAGCAGAAAAAGGGGTACTATTAGTAAAACAGACTTTAAAGAAAACTGATGAAGCAAAGCGCGACTTTTGGCTGGGTTTGCTTGCTTACAGGACAGCACACCTGGAAGGCAGTGCGGCACCGGCGGAGCTTCTCCAGGGAAGAAAACTGAGGAGAAGCGTACCTGACCTCGGAGGCGATCCATGTCTGCGAATTGTCAAGCATCGCCAGAGAGAAAACTAGAGGCGTCCTTTGTCAGCTCTGAAGCGCAGAGATGTGGTCCGTGTGATGAAACGTTCGTAGGACACAAAAGTGCGGGTAGTGGAACACTACCCACAACCTAGATCTTGCAATGTGGTCTATAACAAAGTGCTTGGTGGGGCTGGTTGGTGCTGCATGGTAAACGAAGAAAGTGCTTCGTCATTTGAACTGTTAAGCACTTTCTTCGTCTACAATGGGGTCAAAAAATAGAGGAGAATCCTCTGGCGTAACAAGAAAGATTTGTTTCTGACCAGGGAACGTTTTGTGTGTAACTTTTCAGAAGACAGCGAAGACGACAATGAGGATGAGCCACCCTGCAGCTGAGAAAGTACATCAGCACAACAATGGTTGCCCTCAACTTGGGCGATGAAGAACGTCTCAACACTACAAAGATCACATAGTCAACCTAGAGCACCCAATCGTTTAAGATACGAAAGTAACCTTGAACAAGTTCGTTAAGCGAGTTTTTGGGTACAAACCACTAGCATTGTACTAACACATTACTAACAGTGTAGTAATATAGCCCAGGTGGTGCGAAGTTTTGTTGTTAATTATTTTTTGTTTGATTGATTGCTGGTTTATTTGGAAAGAAGAAAATTGGCAGATCCCACGTAAAGGGGGCATCGATGATATGCGTAACGCGAATGAGGAAGGTTGATATGTCACTTTAAAATCAGCACAATGTTACGAGGCGGAGGTAAATTGTGCCGTATATGACTTCCATGTTATGGTTATCATATTTGAACGTGTCTTTTACTTTCGTTATTTATTAACGTGACGTAATACCAAATTTGGTATATGTTGAGCTAAAAATATGACCGTGAGCACATGCGCTATGAGCGTAGCATGTAGGCATGCCTTACATGACACGCATATCATGAGTATTATGCTTGGCCGTGTCATTTACTTTTGTTGTCTATTACGTCACGTGATACCAAACTTGGTACGTGTGGAGCTTGCGAAACGGCCGCAAGCGCATCATGACCTTGGTATAATGTCATGTTGTTACATGACACTCGTGTCATGATTATTATGCTTGCACCAGTCATATACCTTCGTCATACATTAACGTCACGTAACACCGAATTTGGTATATGTGGAGCTAATGAAACGGCCGCGAGTGCATCATGAAGGGCCCGATATACTCCGACGTAAAGTTTACGAGCGCGCAGGCTTCGCGCAGTGAGGCTACGCTCGCAAAATGTGAGAGAGAGAGAATAAACTTTATTGAAGAATTAAAATTACGTGACTAATCCCGGGTGGAGCCCTCTTGTAGAGCCCCACTGGCCACAGCGGCTCGCCGGGCCTGGTCTAGGGTCACCAGTTGGCTCCCCAGTGCCAGCCCGGAAAGCCGTGCCTCCCAAGACCACGTTGTGAGTGTTTGTAGTGAGCGCACCAACCTAGATACTGCATTGGCTGGCCGCTCGGTACATTGGTAGGTTATGTGTGTAAGTGTGGCTGTGTGGTTACTACACCATGGGCATACCCCTGTTGTGTATATATGTGGAAAAATTGCGTGTAGTTTTGATATGTGGGGGTATGTGTTCGTTTGGAGGCGGCGCCAATCCCGGGCTTGTTGGCTGCTTAAGTTCGGATGTGGAGGGGCGTACGTGCGTCTTGTAAGGCGTTGGTTTTCCAATATCTGCCTGCTTGTTACACTTTGCTCTTCATGATGCCCTGTGAGGTGTCCTGAGGAGAGTCCTGCGTCTCGGCCAGTAAGTCCGCGAGCTACGCAGTTTGCCTCCTCGTTTCCCCCCAGGCCGTCATGCCCTGGGCACCAAGTGACGCCATGTGCCTCCATCAACATGGACCCCAAAATATCAGTGACGCACCTTGGAAGTGTGCCTCTAAGGTATAAGCGACATGCAGCTTGTGAGTCTGTCAAAATATACGCTGAGCGCCCCCTTCTTTCGGCTTCTCTGATTGCCAAGGCTATGGCTGCTGCCTCTGCGGTGGCACTTGATCTGGTGCGTAGGGACGCGCAGGCCACGACTTTGCTTTGGTTAGTCACTGCCAATGCATATGCTTGTTTTCTGGAGCCTTGTGGTGGCGCGGGATAAAGACTGACGTCGGTAAAGTAAGCGTCTGGATCGCTACTTCTCTGCAGGAGTTTTCGTGCTCGCGCTTGACGGCGCTTTTTGTTGTAGAGCGGGTGCATGTTTTTTGGAACTGGTTCCACGATTATTTGATCACGTATTTGCTTGGGTGCAATGACTGTCTCATCGCCACAATATTGAGGGGTGAGAGGATATCCCAGCCTCTGTAGCAGTGTTCTTCCCTGGAGCGTAGTGGTGAGTCGTTCTCGCTGTGCGATTAGCGTGGCGGCGGCCAATTCTTCATACGTATTATGCATGCCGAGTCCCATGAGTTTTTCTGTGCTTGTGCTGTTCGGAAGTCGCAATGCTGCTTTGTACGAAATTCTGATGAGTCTGTCAATCTGCTCTATTTCGGGCTTGCGTGTTGATTGAAAGGGAAGAGCGAACGTGACTCGGCTGAGAACGAAGGCCTGTACAAGGCGTACCGTGTCGGCCTCTGTCATCCCATCATTACTTCGCGCAATTCTAGCTATAAGGGATGCAATACTCTTTACGGTGTGTTTGAGTTTGCCTATTGCAGTCTTTACGCTGTTGTTTTCTTGCACGTGCATGCCTAATATTCGAGCTACTGGGGTCCTGTTGATGATCTGTCCGGCAATTTCTAGCTGCAGCGCTGGTGCACGGTTGAACCGAGTGCGTGGGGGTCTTATTTGCAAATATTCCGATTTGCTAGGTGCGCACGACATGCCTGCAGCAGTGAGGTAGCCTTGAATCATGTCTATAGCGGTTTGCAGTACATCTTGTCGTTCTCCATAGGAGCCCTTTGTTGCCCATAGCGTAATATCGTCCGCGTAAAAGGCACAGCCCAGGTTTGGTACAGTCTCCAGCTGGAGGACTAGTTTCCGGAGGCCGATATTGAATAAAAATGGAGACAAGATGGAGCCCTGAGGTGTGCCTTTCAGTGGGAGGTTGTATGGTGATGATTTGGTACTAGCTATGCCAATCTGCGCCTTGCGATTTCCAAGAAAATCAGATGCATATTTGTATATGCGTTGTCCGCATCCAATGGCTGCAAGACCGTCTAGTATGGTAGAGTGCGCAATATTATCAAATGCTTTTTCGATGTCGAGTGCAACGAGTAGATTGTTGAGACTACCTGGCGCTGGGTTAAGCACTTCCTCTTTGAGCAGTAAGAAGATATCCTGGTTAGACACTCCTCGCCTAAATCCGTACATAGATGTTGGTAGAAGCCCCCGTTCTTCTGTGTATTGCTCAAGGCGAGTGAGTATAACTTTTTCGAAGAGCTTGCCAATGCATGACGTTAAAGAAATTGGTCGTAGCTGATCAAGGCTTCGCCGTTTGCCTGGTTTAGGTATGAGTACAACCTGTGCCAGTGTCCATTCTGCAGGTATCTTTCCACTCGGTGTCCAGACTTCCTGATTAAAGTGGTCTGTGATGGCTTGTAATGCTTCATCGCTGAGGTTCCGTACCATGGCATTTGTAATGCCATCCAATCCGGGCACTGTATTTCTTTTGAAGCTTTGAGCCGCTGCATAAACCTCAGCAAAGGTTATGGGGGCGTCGAGCTCAGTGTTGGGTTCTCCATTGTATTCTTGACTGGGTGTTGGGCTAACGTTTCGCTTGCGTTCTCCTGTGTAGCGTTGTTTCAGCTCTTCTATTAACTGATCCGGATCACCTTGAAATTCCCCAGCTAGCCGTTGAAGGGTAGCGTTTGTTTCGGTTCTTGTTGCAGAGGGATCCAAAAGACTCCGTAGGATGTTCCACGTCTTTTTCGTGCTTAATGTGCCTTTTAAGGAATCGCAGAAGGTGCGCCAGTTGTGGTTGTAAAGTTCCTTTGAGTATGCGTTTACTTCCTCCGTGATTTTCGCTATACGGAGTCTGAGTTTCTTATTTAGCTTTTGTCGGCGCCACCGTTTCGTGAGGCCTCGACGAGCTTCCCAAAGATGTGTCAAGTGGGTGTCAATGGCAGGTGCGTCGGTAGTTGTTTGATATATCTTGGTGTTCTTGTCATAGAGACCCTTAATGTACTGTGTCCATTGGGCTATAGTTGTTGGCTTGGGCCCGTCTACTTCCTGTTGCTCTCTATATTTAGTCCAGTTAGTCAGTCTGGCTTTTCCGAGCGGGCGTCGCAGTCGAGCTGTTTCATATGTTATTTGCACAATATTGTGATCGCTGCCCAGATTGTCGTCCAGCACACTCCAGCGCATGGTCGCGGCATTGTTGGTTACGGTAAGGTCGGGAGTGGTGTCCCTGTTGACACTGTTTCCTATACGGGTCGGTATGCCCGGTGTCGTGAGGAGTGTGTAGTCGTAGCGCTGTATCGCTTCTAAAAGTCGCGTACCTTTGGGTCTGTCTGCGCTATAACCCCATGTGGTGTGCCAAGCGTTGAAGTCCCCAGTGATGATCAAGCGGTCGCGTGGTTGAAGCTTGTTGTTCAAATAGTGGAAGATATTGCTGAATTCTGCTTTTCTGTCTTGTGGGGGACTATATATGTTACATATAACCTGCCTGGGGCGTCCTTTCTTCGCTGGCCAGAGCGTTACGATAAGGTGTTGCGTCTCTTCGTTCGGTGCCGTTATGCATGTAGCTGCCAATTCTTTCCGGACGAGTGTCGTAATCTTAGGTGTATTTGGATCCATGTACAGTTTGTAGCCAGAAACTGTTTTAGGCCTAGTTCCCACCTCTTGCAAGCAGATTACGTCAGGAGGAACCAGCGCCGCCTTTATGTATAGAGTGAATGTAGCGTGCTTGTTGTGCAGGGAACGACAGTTCCAGGACCATATAGTGAGATTCTCGTTTGCTATGCGTCGGTTAATTGCCATGATGCGAGGAGGTGGGTGTGCTTTCAGCGTCCGAGGTAAGCATGCTTTTGGCGTCGGACTCCTGGGACCGCGTTTGGCTCTGCTTACGTCGACGCTTCGTTTCTTTGTCGAGGCTTTCATGAACGTATCGCTTCAGGTCTTGAAATTCGACAAAGAACTGTTTCATTTGGGCTTCTGTTTGCTGCAGTATGTGCTGTTGCATTAGCTGCAGTTGTTGTTGTAAAGTGGGGTTTGTCGCTGTTTGTTCTGTTCCTATATTGGCTACAGGATCTCGTGGTGGTGTCGATTGCGGTTGGATGTGCCCATTGTCCCGTAGCTTTTCGCTTGGGTGGCTAGTTTGATTTTGAGAGGCCTGGACTATAGTTTTCGGGGTGGCTCCCATTAATTGGGCCAGCTGTTTCTCGAGCCACATTATTTTGTTCTCGTATTTGTCAAGGCGTTGCTCAAGCTGTTTGTTTTCAGCGATTACTGCTTGATAGTGTACGTTTTGTGTGATGGGGGGAGTACATGCAGACTTGGGAGCCACGGCTTCCGCCCAGCTTACCGGAAGTGATGATGCCTGTTGGGTGCATCCTTGATCCCCGCCGTTGCCTTTGGCTCCCCCTCCTGGAGGACCGCGGTGGAGGTTCTGCTGAGTCGGTGCTGGCGCGCTCTTCTTGGATGGCGGGTGCGGCTTTCTGCCCGGGGACCGTGAACGCGACCGGGATCTTTGCTTGTCATCTGCTGACTTGTAGGCGTTTTCTTCCTCTTCAGAGGAGAACCAGCGGAGATTCTTGGTCCTCGGTGGGTCGTTGCTAGTGCCCTGTTGAAGCTTATCACTGTGGCCTGCTTGTACTTGCGGCTGTTTAGGCTTCGGCGGCTTAAGTCTTTTTTTGCAAGTTGGATCTCCTGTGGGGTGAGCCTCCCCGCACGAGGCGCAACTGATAGAACACGGATGTCCATCCGTTGGATTAGTCAGTCCGCACAGCCGGCAAATGGGGCGATCCGGATGCGGGCAAACGTCCGCGCGGTGTCCTTTTTCTCGGCAGACCTTGCAGACTTGAATCGTAGGTCGGAAGGGGTAGCAGCGGAGTTCACCCCCGTAATAGTAGACGGTACGAGGTAGCGTTGGACCGAAAAATGTAATGGCTGCGCTTTTCGTTGTGCCTATCATTCTGTCAGTGATGATCTCCACACCGTGCGTTCTGACACGTAGGTGCGCCATGAGAGTTTCGGTTGAGGTGTTCATCGGTACGCCGTGAATCACCCCTCTCAGAGTATCGTCTCCATTTGCGGCGTATGCACGGACAGCGTGAGCCCTGCCGTTAAGCACAAGGGCGCGTATCAGACGCACTTTGTCCGCCACTTCCTCATATTTGGTCGACAGAATCGCTATGTTTGACCCTGGGTTGATTCTAAGGATGAAATGGTCATCTCTGATGCCAGCTTGGCATGCCTCAATGATTGCTTGCGCAAGCGTAGGAGTCAGAATGTTTCTCAGCGGGAGGCCCTGGTTTGGACGAATGACGATCTTGTAATCGTCCTTCGGCAACGGCGGTAGCTTTGGCAATTTCTTGAATGTTGGCGTGCCTGTCTTAACTTGGTCCTGGAGCCCTGCGCCGCCGCGTCTCCGCTCCAGTGCCTCTTGCTTGCGTTTTTTGGTGGATTTTGCTGCCTGCCAGCTAGCGTCCTCGTCTGCATGCGATTGAGCGCCGATAGCGTCTCGGCTCACCGTATCGTGGTCGCTCTGGAGTTGATCCATTTGGTCGTCTGCTGTACCATCCTGGTCTAGGAGGTGGTATTGTTGGTCGGTCGCCGCGTTGAGAGCCATAGCTGGATGAAGCTCCGACGCGGGCGTCCCCAGCGTCGGTGCAGCTGCCGGCGGCTCCCCAGGTCAGCGTTTGGTGAGCGTCCTAGGGGTGACGAGCTTTCTGAAGTCCTTTGGCACCTCCAAGTGGCAAGAAATCCTCTTGAGTGGTGCCCAGGCGTTCCTCGGAACTTCTTGAAGCTGATAGTAACGTTTTCGAGTGGTTGCAGACGGAAAAACACCACTAAAAATCATGAGAATCCAGAGCGCGAAGCGAGCGCGTCTGCACTACTTCGAGCCCCCTGGCGGTCTCCAGCAAAATGTGAGCACATTATAGTCTGACGGCAGGCGCGACCAGCGCGACCAGCGTCTGTCGGCGCGGCCCGGCGGCAACCGCCGCGAAATGCAACATGCTGCATTGCGCGCCAAGGACTTTACCCAGCTCTACCCAGACAGCACTGCGTCTGCCTTTCTTCGTGATGGAGAGACGCCGTGTGCACTCAAACACGTATGCGTCAAAGCAACGCAGTGCGGAGTGCGATCGGCGCCTGGCGTGGCATCGCCGGCGTGACGCGACGAAACGAACGCCGGCACGCGCGCGCGCCGGGTCACGTCAAAGTGTAATGGCGCCTCGAGTGTGGCATGTAGTCATGTTCTTACATGGCACGCATATCATGAATGATTATCATGTCCACACAAGTCACATGCCTTCGTCATCCGTTCACGGGACGTAATACCAAATTTGGCATATGTGAAGCTAGTGAAATGGCCGTGTGCGCTTTATGAGTGTCGCATGTAGTCATGTTGTTACATGACACGCATGTCGTCATTATCATGCTTGGACGTGCCACTTACCTTAGTTGTCCGTTCGCGTCACGTAATACCAAATTTGGAACATGTGAAACTAGCGAAACAGCTCCGAGCGCATCATGGGCGTGGCCTGTAGTTATGTTGTGACATAAAACGCATCTGATGATTATCATGTTTGTACCAGTCACATACCTTCATAATCTATTCACGTCCCGTAGTCCTGAATTTGGTATATGTGAAGCTAGTGAAATGGCCGTGAGCACATCATGAGCCCGGCATGTAGTCATGCTGCTACATGACACGCATGTCGCGATTCTCATGTTAGGGTCTGTCGCTTGAGTTCTCCAAGCAGTCATGTCCTACCATACCAGTTTTGCAACTTAATTGTTGTGTGAACAAAACCACCACAAGAGCAGCAAGATCATGAAATGTAAATCCTGACAATCAAGACATAAAAGTCATAATTTTCATGTTATGAACAATCACTTATGTTCGACATACATTCATGTTATGGCATAATAAGTTTTTTATTGATGTCATTGTCGAAAAGGAGGGCTAAAAGTCGTAAGCGGTAAGATAGATAGATAGATAGATAGATAGATAGATAGATAGATAGATAGATAGATAGATAGTTAGATAGATAGATAGATAGATAGATAGATAGATAGATAGATAGATAGATAGATAGATAGATAGATAGTACGCTCAATGTCGCCGAAGTTCGCTTAGAAATGCTTCGCATTAAAAAAATGTATTGTACACGTGGCACGTGGCGCAAAATATGCGCATGAACTGTTCAGAGTTGTACATGATACGCACGCCTTCAGCGCAAATATGACCAGCTCACATTCAATAAATTGAAATTTTCCACCACCAGCCGCCCGGCGTAATGCGTCATTGATACAGCATGAACAAACGCAGGGACAGACGCACAAACGAACAGACACACGGATGAACGCACGAGAGGACGGACGGATGAATGGACGAACAGACGCATGGACGGGTGCACGAATGAACGAACAGACTGATGGACCACCAAACGGATGGAGGCATGGGTCCACGGACGGACGAACGAATGAACCGACGGACGAACAGATGGACGCACGGACGGGTAATGAACGGAAAGACGCATGGACGAATGCACTAATGGACGGACGCATGAATGGATGGAAGCAAGAACGGGCTGACGGCCGGAACGATGGACGCTTCGCCCCACTCATCATATTTCACTCCATAAATATGGTGTAATTTTTATATTTATCATACTACAAGTAACGTCCTCTACTATCAAACCATATGCATTTTGTTATATGTACAAGTACCGCCGCCTAAGACCGGTTCAAGAACAAACGAGGGTTGGCTACATACTATTACGACGGGACGCTCAGCCCGTGCCTTAAAAGGGCTCTGCAACACTTTTTGAGCCTGGTCAGAAAACGCTGCCGATCCGTAGTAAAGGTTCCTGACCACACGCGAGCCGAATATTACAGCGCTACATGGGGCCTGGAATTCTCAATAAATTATCAAAGTGAGCTAAAATTTGCGTTTCCTTCTCTCGGCAAATGACGGAAGTTGCTCAAAAATTATACGTAGCAAACCCATCTATCAGCAATTGGCTGATATGAATATGGCGCGCCCGGTCGTTACAGAGACCACCGCGAAAGGCCGTGACATGTCCGCGAGTGCACGCGCAATCAAACTAAAAAAGCCGTGCATTCAAGGAAAAAAAAAAGAAAAAGTGCTGAAAGTCACGAGGCATGCGTGACGTAATTTTTTACCCCTTTCATCCCTCTCTGCGTAACTTCCAGCACATTTGTCGGGACGAGAGAAGAGAGATTGCATTGGCAGCGTGCGACAAATATTTGTAACTTCGCTCGTACAAGACGGATTCTTAAAATTTTTATGGCGTTGAATTCATAAGAAAATGAGCTCTTCCAGCGACTCCATTCCATGGTTACTTGAAAAAGTGTTTTAAGGCCCCTGCAAGGAGCTTCACTTTTAAAACACGGTCTTTCTGAGCCAAAAAGTGCACCTGCACGCTAGGCAGACATTCGCCAGACTTGGCAATCTATGTTTGACGAGCGACGACAGTAAGCGTAGGCACGTCTGTGCAGTGAAACATGGCTGTCTAAGCGGAGTGACGTCAAAGCGCTCAACAGAAAGAGTTAGCGGACCTGAAATCACCTAAGTGACATTGGTGTACCCACCGCCGGGCAAAATACACGTGGGAGATGAACGTATGAGCGCGCGTCGCGACGAGCGCGGTGCCGAGCTAGAGAGGCGGTCATGTAGGCTCCCTATACTAATCGCGTCTTTGCGCCATCTCGCCCGTAATACTGAAAACACGTTGATATTTACCCCGATATCGGTTTCACTATCAGTGAGTGGTTTACATATTCACCTCGCCATTTGAACGTTGAAGGACGTGCGCTTGGTGGCTTAGTAGGTAACTCTACGCGCTGCGGATTGAGAGGTCACCCGCAGAGTCAACTGAAGGCAAAAACAGTAAACTGATTGACTTGTCAGAATATCTTTTACCTACTAATATGTTTTCCTTCTGCTGGAGCGTATCATCTCTTGTGTGGTTACTGCTTATATGGCTCTAGAGCAGAAGTCTCAACTCACTTTAGCCAGAGGACTGCAATGACAAAGTTTGGTCCCGTAGGGACCGTTCTAGTGAAAAGCCTAAGAAACGAGGAAGGGGGCGAGAGTTCGCACAAGTTGTGCGAAATCGTTGCCTTTTGAACGAAAACCTCATCATTGTTTTCTGTGTATATTATTCCTCAAGGACATATGGTGCCATAATTGCAACAGCACGTCAATGACTTTGTGTGGATGCTGATTAGGAAACGATCAAGCAGATTCTTCACGAAAAAATGAGCCCATAGAAAGGTATGGAAGTTCCCAGCGAAAGCAACTTTCGCCTCATAGAGATGCAGTGCACCATGCCGAAGCCTTTTTGTAACCATTCGAAGACCGCAGGGTGGACGGCCGGCATCATGGGAATCCAACCATGTACCTCTCTTTGAGAAAGCTGACGCACTAAGCTTCTCGCCATTTTTCACGAAAAAAATGTTGTTCTTAACATGGCTGCTTAGTGCGTGATGATGCTTATTATTAAAATAAAAATGGGTAATGGGTTACGGCAGGCATGTGTGGGCCGAGGGCCACAAGTGAAGTGCTCGTACGCTTTTGAGATTTACACTCTACAGAGTTTACATGATGGTTTCACTTACATTCTATTATTATTTATCTCAAGTAAAAATGCAACCCAAATTCAGTCAGTGTTTCGTTTTTATTTTAAATAGGTGTGGTTCTCTTAGATCTTTTTTGTTCTGTTTATACTTTCTCATTTCTTTATTGTCCATTAAAACAGCGGTAATGGCACTCGGCTGCCCACGTGAATGTCGCGGATTGGATCTCTCCTATGGCAATCACAATCGATTGAGGCGAAATGATAGAGACCCATGTAAATGTAACGTGAGTGCACGTTAAAGAACTCCAGACAGTCAAAATTTCCGAAGCTCACCTTTTCGCGTTTCTGAAAATCGTATTGTGATTTTGGAACGTGAAAGCTCAGGTATAATAATAATAATATTATTATTATTAATATTAATAATAGTAATAATAATATAATAATAATAATAATAATAATTATAATATTAATGCGTTTGTTTGTTTGGTAATGTCTAATTTCCAGCCCGATGTACATTCTTGTCAAGGCAACAGGCACAAATCATAAACAAGTTTTTTTACTTATAGATGAAGAACCCGCATTTTTGGGCCATACCAATTATTCTTAGCGTTCGTCGGGTCAACGGTACGAATGTGGGCTTTTCTTAACGCTATAGCATTTAAATTACCTGTGTGTGTTCTCGCCATCACTCGGTCGATATATACTGTCAAATACCTGTGAGGCATACCGTGGCCTGTGGCAGACAAATGTGTTTGCCGTCGTCCACTACAGTATGTTGACATTAATCACGTCCTCAACAGACAGCCATAAATGTCAAAATTTTCTTAGTCTTACATGCTAATTTTGGTCTACGTCAATATAGGTAGGTGATACAAGAGCACGCAAAGTTCGGCGAATAATTAGATAGGTAGATAGATAGACAGATAGATACATAGGCAGGCATATAGATAGATAGATACATACATAGATAGATAGATAGAAACGCTCAAAGTGCATGCAGTACGGAGAAAAAAATGGGAGATGATTTATACTCCAACCAAAAGTTTTGAAGAAACCCGACGCTACTCGCGGAAATTTTCAAGCATACCCGGATCTCAGAATAGTTTACCTACGACTTATCTGCCATAACGGATCCGCACCGAGCTTTTGTGGACTACCGAAAAAGTTCACAAGCCTGACGTCCCCCTCCGACCGATGGTAGACTTCACTTTCTCCCCAAGCCGAGCCCTTTCAAGTTTTCTACACGAAATCTTCGCCCCAATAACCCGGAAGACACCAGCTCATGTCCGTGACGCCAGCCACTTCGTGCAGCTAGCGTCGAATGTGAGCATCGGCGATGATGAGAGCATGGTCTCATTTGACGTCCTTTCATTGTTCACCAACGTGCCAGTTCCCTTAGCTGTCTCCGCTGCCCATGCTGCACTTAAGGAGGACGCAAGCCTGAGTGAAAAGACTCGTTTGGAGGTTGACGAGCTCTGTCGTCTACTGGAGTTCTGCCTCTCCAGTACGTACTTCTCCTACAAAGGAACTATTTTCAGGCAGAACAATCGAACCGCGATGGGAGCTTCCATCTCCGTCACGATGGCAAACCTGACCATGAAGTACATAGAAGAGAAAGCACTCAGTTTCTTCTAGCCGCGACCCAAGCTTTTTCTGCGTTATATGGACGATTGATTTTGCGTCATTAAGACGGCTGAAGTTGAAAACTTCAGAAAACACCTAAATTCTGTGCACCCAGCCATACAATTCACGACCGAGTGTGAAAGCGACCACTGCCTGCCCTTCCTCGACGTCCAGGGGGCAAGAAAGCGCAACGACCTGGAGTTCTCCGTTCATAAGAAGCCAACGCACACTGGCCGCTATCTTCAATTTGATTCTTCCCAACCCGCCTGCCACAAGGCCTCAGTTGTCACCACGCTACTCGGAGAGCTAGGAACTTGTGCTCTAATGACACCGAGCGAAAGAAAGAGGAGGCCCGCGTAATTGCTGACTTCAGAAAAAACGGACACCCAAAAAACATCATTCGACTCACCACCCGCTGCGCTGAGCAACAGAGGATACGAAAACACCATTCAACCTCAATTGGCAGCCCCCCAAAACGCGCACCGGTTCCATACGCTCAGGGAACCAGCGAGATGTTAGCGCGGATCTTCAGGAAGGAAGAGGTTCGCATCGCGCATGTGCCTTTGTGTACGCTGGGCCACCTCCTCCCCCGGCCGAAAGACTGGCCAACAATGGACAGGCGCCCCGGTGTCGTTTACAAAATTCCGTGTGCCGTGTGCCCCTCGTCGTATATCGGCGAGACGAGAAACCTACCGGAATGACTGAAGCAGCACGCCAACGATGTGCGGAAGTTCTACAAAGAGCCCAGCGCAGTCGCCGAACATGCTGAGACGTTGGTTCACAAAATAAATTTTGAAGCGACGGTCATCCTTGAAAGCGAGCCGAACTGCAGGAGAAGGTTGTTATTCGACTCGTGGCACATACAGAGGACAGCCCATAATGTCAACCGCTCTCTCGGAACCCTTCCCCCAATGTGTTCACACGGACTGCGCTCCACGGCAAAACAAGAGAGAGAGAGAGAGAGGTCATTACCCACCCCGCGAGTGCTTTGAAGATGACGCTGCTACGTAGCCTCCGCAGTCACCCTCCCCCCCCCCCCCCCCCTAGGCGCTGCGCCGTGTTCCCGACCGGGTTGCAGAAATTAGGTGTCTTTTCTCATCTTCTAACCACTACCACTCATCCCTGAGGAAGGAACCAAGTCGGTTCTGAAACGTCGGGTTCCTTCAAATTTTTCGGTTGCGGTCTAAATCATCTGCCAGTTTCATACCGAACCAGACAGACTTCTGTCGAATGTTTACTTTGGAGAAAAAATGCCTCACATTTTGAATACCTCTCGAACAATTACAGAAGAAAAAAGCGTACAGGGTATCTCAAGCATTCGCCTAAGGTGCGGACTATGCGTTGTCGCTATATTACCATTCACTTTACATCGCGCTATTTCAAATGTTTTTAATCGTTCCAATCAGTCGAGGGCAAATTGAACGAACAGCTCGCGTGGCTCCTGTCATGAGGCGCATAGGTGGTATATGACCTCATCCACCACACGCCAGATTTTTGCCGATGAGTTCGTGCTGAAGCCTTCGAAGGCCCTAGCCTCAAAAAAAAAATGCGTAAATATATAGGTAAGTCTTCCTAGTCACCTTCGTTTCAGATAGGCCAGAGATCGCGGGAACCAAACAGTAACGCTTCCACGGCTTTCTTCCACGTTGTTAGGTCTAGCCAATGGCCTAGAGTTTTTTCTTCCAAGAGAGGTCATCCATAAAGCTGGTTAGTCTCGCGTGTCTTGGGTCGCATTGAACTTTTTCGGAGACGTTATGTATGCAGACGATTTATGAACCTTCTTCAGTGGTCAGGGATAAGCATAAGATTATTTGAAATAAAAGCAACAATATTCACATAAAATAATTGCGTGCTCCATATTCCGCACAAGACATTGCTTTCTGGTTCATCGCCATGATATTGTTGCTCAGCTGTGCCAAAATAAATTGGAAGGCTCTCAAGTAAAATCCCCAGCATAAGCACGTAAACGCTTACAAACTAGGACTAACTAGCTTGACTAACTAGGATATAAGTAGCGTGCGCTTTGTAAGAATGGAAGACATACACACACACACACATACATACATACATACATACATACATACATACATACATACATACATACATACATACATACATACATACATACATACATACATACATACATACATACATACATACATACATACATACATACATACATACATACATACAGACTGGAGAGTGAGCTCACGCAAGTACAGCGCCAGCCCACCAGTCACACGCCACTCCAAGAGCTTCCAGTCCTTTTCCCGTGCGCCAGCTGTGCCCCTTGAGACGGCAGTGCTCCTCGCGCATCCGCAGTGCGTCTCCAGTACGAGCACGAGAAAGGACTTTGGCTCGACCAGTGTAGCTAACGCTACAACAGTGGATATGTTGGCAAAGTCATAACTACATAAAGTATAGTCACTTTCAAAAACGCATGACGGCGTCTTCGAAAACTCATCTTATATATTTTCCATGCCTAAAAGGTACAATGATAATGACATGAATATATTGCGATAAGATTATCTGATTGCGATGAGGAAAAGTGAATGGTGGTGATTTACACGGTTCAGATGAGCCCCAGTGAGAGATTGCGCACATACGCACAACACGAACGAAATATTCGCTCCTCATGGCAACGAAATATGAGCGCACAAAGCTTGGAGCCAGTGTTTTCCATGTAGAGATGATGAAAAGTTTATCAGCCTGTGGCGAGGCAGAACAAAAGAATGATGAAAACGTTTATCAGCCTGTGGCAAGGAAGAACAAAAGAATGATGAAATTGGCTCATAAAAGATGGCGGGCTTAAGCGAATGGCCTAGTATAGTGAAATGCTCTACTCAACCAATCCCCCAGGGACGTTAATAATTTCCTCTGAAATTCCTGGCAATACATCAAGACAGCCGTATCAAGCAGATCAAGTGCTTTACACACAGAGAGGAGTGTAAGTACGCAAAAGTAAGAAAAGAGGTCAGGCATTTATAACAATTAGGTTTTTCGATGAGCTGTTAGTTCATACCGATGGACGTCTTTTCTTTCATTACTCATGGGTCGTTTTTTCAGTGCGTATATATACATCGCTATTCTTTATTTAAAGAAAAATATTCTTTATTTTTGAACAATGTGCATAAGAAAACATATAAGGGGGTTTCACATTGACCAATATTATTGAATTCATTCACAAAATAAATATTCAGGCCGTAATATATGGTTCACTGTGCATGTGGTATTTCTGTGTCGCGTTTTTAAATTCTATGCATGTGTTCTACTGTTAAGTATATCAAAATGTTAACCAAAAATATGCAAGTATTGCTTGATGGAAAATAGATGTGACGGAAGGGAGAAGTATAGAGCAGCCCACTTGATCACGGCACATAATAGTGAGCCCTCTACTCGAGCCATTTTTAGACCAGCGTCTTCAGCTGTGGGCGTTAATAATCTCTAGCTGCGAGAATCTTGCTACGAATGTGAGTACTCATTCCGATCAGCAAAAGTTATCTTTACCACTGCTGAGTGTAAGTTTTAGAGCGCTTTGCAGAACCTTGTTCTTGCCTCGAATGATCGAGAAACAAATTATTGCGTATTTCTCAGCTGCATTGCATTCGACGAATGGGCTGCCTGATAGTCTACTGAATACTATAAGGTGTAAACTTAGAAGGCGACTTCAGTATGAATGAGGAACGTAATTTTGGCCCCACGAGGTTATTTAACCCGCATCTGTGTTTAGGTACTCAGTCGTGCTTACTGTCGGCCCTCATCAAACTACGGTAACTGCCATCGGCAATCGAGTCTATGACTTTTGAATATATGTCATTGAGTCACCGTGGTAGACGATAAGTGATGCACATTTATTTTGTATACGTTTCCTGAATGCATTCTTTGGCTTGTATAAGCTGTATACAAAACAGCTGTCCTTACACGCACAACGAAGAACGCAATGGCACTGACTGAATAACTTACTTTGATGGCAACTCTGTGTGCACCTTACAGCTTAAATTAGAAATGAGGACCATTTATTTAAACTTATCTGCAATGCGAACGCCCACAGTCACCTAGGATCTGCTTTTTCAGCATCGTCCACCTCCGTTGTATTAGAACAGAGCGAGCTTAAGCCAACGCAAGTGCTCACATGTCTTACCCCAGTTTCATAAGGCCGGCTAGCTGCTGATGTGCCCGTTCACGCAGGTGAAAGCGAGTGCTAAACAAGAAGAGTATACATGAAAAAGAAGGAGAAGGCTCTATGTTAGAGCCATCACGAAAGCACACCGAATAGTCCATCTTTCACACCGGCGCCGCGATCTAGGGGCGTCGCCACTTCGTTCACCGTGAACTGAGACGAAGTGAAGCACAGCAGTCGACTACAGTATGCTACTCTAATCTGCGTTTGTACATTCACCTACACACCAGACATCGACTTTCATGCTCTGTTTTCAGCAAAGCTATAGATATTTCACGCTGTGGGGAGACCCTCAATGGTCATTATGCATTACTTCTTCCAAGCGTACTCCTGGTCATTGGGTAGCCCAGCACTTGAGTACTGTTAGGTAACCAGCAAACGACATTTTAATGTGCTCATTTACGGGTAGGCGGTAGCATTTACGGGGTAGCCTGGTAGCAGCTATTTTGCTCCAATTTTATTGAAAATTCAGCGAGGCTAAATCTATGGTTCTGTCACCCAAATCAATTTTCGTTCCCGTGTTTTGTTTCAAACCTTTTTTTGTCGTGACGCCTAGTCAAACACTTTGTGTAGCATTGTGTTGGTAGCTGCTAGCATAGTAATATGATAGCTTTTTTGTTTCCTCACTTGTGCCTCACTTTGGTTTGATGTAAAAAATGTTTTTTTGAATAAATGTTCATTTTCTAGCCAGAAAGTCAGTTTTGGAAAATATAAAGGAAAATACTAAATATAGTATGAATGCCCGGCACAGAGAAACACAGTCTGGCTTTACGAAAAATTTAAAAATCAGTAGTCAAGCGCATCTTTAAACAAACTTTTCACGAAACAGGCAAAGCTGCGGAATGAAAGATGAACACTTATGCTATAGGGCTTAATAATATCGCGTGTTATAAAAACAAAACGCTGGCTGTATACAGCTTATATGTAGTCATTTGCTTTATAGTTGGAGTTTGTTTATTGTGATTATCGCAGAACACCACCTGTTGACTGTGCAGATACCTTTGGCGTATTTGTTTCTGTCCTTCTATACTTTTTCGCTCATAAATCAGCTCGGTGGCCCCCATTTTCAAACTCGATTAGGCATCTTAGACATATCGTTAAGCTATAGCTCCCAACCACCTCCCGCATATTACGAAAGCCCTTCATTATAGCAACAGGTATCATCGTTAGTAATATTGCTTTTGAAGTACAAAATTTTAGCTTTCTTTCAGATCTATCGATTTGATCGCGTTTTATCGCGTAATCGCCTTTTGACAGCAAGGCATAAAGTAGTGATGAATGAGGCCTCTGGTGCTCTTATCACTGTATATAATTAGAGATAATGAGTGAAGTCGAGGCCATATGTGTCCTATGTTCAGACTTCCTCACCAATGTTAATTTTTGCTTGGAATCCAAGTAAGTCTTTTTATGACACTTTCATTCTACGCGTTGTTTCAGCGGCAACTTTGGCTTATATTTGCAGGAAGTCCAGCATGCCTAATATATTAGAAAAATGACCGCATTTCACTGTTCACACCAAAACGAGCAAGCACCATTTAACAGCCCCCTGCTTGCAGCTTTCCATCATTTCTGTAAAAAAAAGTGCAGCCATTGAAATTGGATGGCTGCTCGCTTCGCGGTACTACACGTCTAGTTGGCTATGCTAGCATGATGTGGGCGTATGAAAGTATGTTTTACAGAGGGGGGGGGTGCGTTGTGCATCACAGGCATAATGAAAGAAAATGCCCACAGTGTTTGTGTACGGCATACCGGGCATGCGGTAAGCAGCCGCAACATTAGACGCTAATGCGTTCCAGTATGTCTTTATTTACACTACATGAAACATCAAGAAACTGCTGCGATACGTTGCCATTCACTTCAGGCTTATGCACTGTTTGGTCAATTGTAAATGTCGAACCACACAACTGAGCTAATAAAATGGCTAATGAATTCTCAATTGTATTAGGAATCCTGGTTGACATTATGACCTCATTCAAAACGTATGCTTAAACTGATGACCAATGAACATTCACACCTCAAACTCAGCTGCACGAATTCCAATAATTGCATGTTGTCGCATGGCATTTCGTCGAAATGTTTCTTCATGGACCCGCGTTCTCGCTCCAGTAATTTTTCGATGTAGGCAACCATCGTACCTTACTCCTTGGCTTGTACTCGTAGCTGAAGTTCGGGAGCATCATTCTTGCATTACCTTCCCGCAGCCGGGGTGATGCAAACTTCGTGATTGATCAGCAGTTGCTGGTCGCCTTCAATCACTTCTTGCATGCCGGTTCATCCTTTAGGGCAGACAGAAATCTTCACGCTGGAGCAAGAAGGAACGGTGGCTAGGTCTTCTTGCACACTCAAGACGTGCCTTCCTGATAACGTGTGTGGTGGCAGTGAGTTTTCTGTGAATATCGTTATTGCCTCCGACACTAGGTCGATGACGGCGCCATGTTTACTTAAGAAGTGAATCCCCAGTATCACATCCCCGGAGCAGTTCTGTAGAATGAGAAAGCTGGCGAGATAAGTACGGTTAAGAATGGTAACTCTTGCTGTGAAAACACCAGCTGTTGTTATTATATGACCACCAGCGGACCGGATATCAGGGCCTTTCCAAGAAGCCTTCACTTCCTTCAACTTGATCGTGAAAGGCCCCCTAACGACGGAACAGTCGGCCTCAGCCTCGACGAGAGCGGTGACGTTGTGGCCGTCGGGTCGCTAGTTCATCTTTGTGCGTTGCGGTTTGGTCGTGACGTCGGGCCACGGCTACGTCAGTTTGCTCGAATGCTTCGACGTGGCGTCGTCAGGTCGCCTTCTGGCCGGGAAGTTTCTACTTCAGAGCTCTGTCTGCCTATTGGCGTATTACCTTGCTCTCGTGTCGTCGTCGGCAGCGGAGGGTCTTCTTCGGTTGTTCGTCGTACAGCAAGCGCACGTCCATCGGCTGCTGCCTTTAATTTTCCGAATAGAGGCTCCTGGAACGGCCCCTGTTGGAACTGCTGTACTGCTGTCGCCGATGACTGGACCCGTAAGGTCTAGGTGATGGTAAACAGAAGGAACTTCGAGGTGCCCTTTCTGAAGTGGTCAGCTGTCAGTGATGTCCAATGGTCAGTCACCGTGCTGTGGGGGCGGTGCGTTCACGGTGAAGCCGCTAGGCCCATTTGGTGGTACTGGCAGCGGTGGTATGTAGGGCCAGCTTCTCCGCAGTGGTACCAAAATGGAAGGTTGTGAGGAGCACGCCAAACATCGCAATCCCTCGGTACGTAGCGCTAGGAGGCACGTGGGTGGTGTGTCGTCGGTGGTTGCGCTGGCGGTGTCTGGCGACCAAAATGCGACGGCAAGGCATTTTGACGTAGACGTGGGGTGGAGCGCAGCGTCAGCCACCAGCAGCGTACGTACATTATGGCTTGGCGTTGCTGCTGCGTTGACTCAAAGATGACCAGCATTTGGTGAATTTCTTCTCTCACGATATCTGGATTGACAAAACTTGAGGCTCGCACAACGGGAGCATTCAGCGAAGTGCTTCTCGCACTACGGCTCTCAAGGTTTCACGCACATTGTCGGAGCAAAGTGACTGGATCTCTACACAGCCTAGCGTCGACTGGTGGTTGAATTGTTGCGTTCGTAGTTCTAGGGCCCTTTTTATAGTCGTCGCTTATGAGACAAATTCTTGAACGTTTTTTGGAGGAATCTGCATCAGTACCGCTAAAAGCTCCTGCTAAACTCCTCGCATGAAAAGGTGGACTTCCTCATTCTCAAGTATTTTCGTGTGAAGAAAGAGTTTCACCATCTCTTCCGTGAAGAGCGCCAAGTTTTTCTTTAGCCGCTGCATGCGAGTTTCAAGGAGAACTTCTGCCATCTTGCGGACCACACTTGCAAAAGTGGAGAGTAGCCTGGCTTGACAAACGTCCCACGTTGTGAGGTTTCATTCTTGGTTCTCAAACCGAGTCCGAGCAGCGTCTAATAAAGCGAAAAAGACATCCCGAAGCTTGTCATTGTCGGTCCAGTCGTCGAAGACGGCATCTCGGTAGAACCTTTCAAGCCAGTTTTCAAGGCAGTTTTCAAGCTAGTTTTCTGGGACCAGCTTACAAAGTTGGCGGCTCTTTGGAATGCCGGAGCAGGAATGGTGCAGGTGGCACAGGCGATGTCATTGTCACTGTGGTCAACGTCAACGTTTTGGTTTTCGAAGTATTGTGGCGTAAAAGCCCGTAGTACGGTGGCAGGCCTTGTCACCTACGTCTAAGTTGCAGCTCCCGGCTGGCGTCCGGGTAATCTCCACAACGTGGGCTATTTTCACGACTTGACGGGGGTGTCCGATACATAAAAGAGGCAGCGCCTACACCAGATGTCACGGGCTCTTGACGGAGACGAAGGGAGCAGACCATAGATCGAAGATGAAACTGTTTATTTGGGCTGAATTCATGGCCGACAAACACAAAGTAAAATTGAAACGATACACACTGGCATCAATAGCGGTGAACAAAGCGTTGGCCAGCGATCAACTGACAAGTTGTGAAGCAAGTCAGCATTTATACACGTGCCGTGGAATATTCTAGCGGTATCGCTAGTAGCCACGTAGGCTCCAAAATGATCTGTTATGTTAGCGATGTGAGCGTAATCTTAACAAAATTATCTCCTATAGTCTTGAAGCTTCTCAGACACTGCAGGCGTCGTTTGCGCTGAGAAATACGTACAGTGTAATGCGACGATAACAAAACTTGAGGAAGGATTGTGGCAATATTATATCACAGCAGCCCACACTCAGGATGGCATGATGGATTCTGGAGGCCACACCACCAACTTATTCAAAAATGTACAAGGCGAAACCTCAAATCAGATGTTGGTCATTATGTGAAGACGCGTTATGAGTGTCTAATAATGAAGTCGGAGTGCAGAACTCCGATAAATAGAATGGCTTTGCAAGAATATTAAACGATACCATTTAATCTAGTTCATCTTGACTTCGCTGAAGCTAAGAAGAAAAGTGAGGGCGTCAAAATAATGCAAGCTTTCATGCTATCGGTTGATGGGGCAGGCGCTTTGCAGCCCGAAAAAGCTGGAAGAGAAAACGTGAATTACGTAATAAGACTGTTAGAGAAAAATTGTCAAGCTCACCAAGGTCATCGTTGAAGACAATGGACCCGCGTTTAGCAATCTCTATCTACGCAACAGGGATAGTAAAAGGAACATTGTGATTCGATATCAAGTGCCTTGTAATCCTGAGGCCAATTGTCGCCCTGAACGCATGATTGAAAACCTGAAAATCTATATGAAATTGTACCAGGATTTCAAGAGAGGCTGGAAGAGTGCTTCGACGAGTGCTTTGAGCTAAACCAGCGCAAGTAAGGCTGTGATGGCACATACATACTCCTAACTTTACTCTAAACAGTAATAATAAACAATAATAACTTGTAATTTATTATTGCTGATTCATATGAACCTTTAGAGTATGCATGAGCCAATATTGATTGATATGTGAGGTTTGACGTCCCAAACCCATCATATGAATATGAGAGACGTCATATGAATATGAGAGCTCATGGAACTCAAGTAGACGCTTGTGCAGAGTGACATTGGATTCCTCAATCATGCCTTCAACGAATGATTGAAAGCCCGTGCTATTGATGCGTCAAGTAGGTCAAAGAAGAGCAATATAGATTATGGTGACAACCGTAGTCACCGTTCTATTTCTTTTAAACGCTGAGCAGAAACGCTGACATAGCACGTGGAATTGCGCCCCATTCTAAGTGACGTATTTGAAAGTTTTATTTATTTTATGGGTTGACTGCCCGGGCTGTCTCGACGACCTGGGCATTAGGAGTATTCCCGTATTTATTAACCAATTTCCCAAGACGTCTTTTACCCACGGATCTGCTCGCAACATCGATGACTCGTATCTTGCATAAGTAATGGCGCTAAACCCTACATATAAAAGCACTCAGTCACGTAGTTCTTCTTTATGCAAACCTATGCTTCGGTTGTTAATGCCCGCGGTAAATAGCAGCCTACAGTAGTGATCATTCTGCAGAAGATGTCAAAAAGTTATTTCTAACATGTTTTTAAGCCCGGTTATATTGTTGTAGATTGAAGATAATTTGATTTAAAACGATACTTGAAAAGGTACCAGCTTATTTGCAACCCTTTTCCTGAACAAACGCTAAAATATCCTGAAATCATAAAAAAATAAACATAAAACTTTGCCGAGGAAAGAACAACTTAATCAGCTACACGAAAGTTTTCACGATCCGAGACAGCTTCATTATTTTCAGGGTAGTTCACATCGAGACGTTATGCAGAAGCCCCCATTCCACTGGCTGTGCAGTTGTGCGTGAGCACACGCGAAAGCACTCAGAGATGGCGCTACGGGAATCTCTACAACGACCGCTCCCTCGCCTTTGCGCGTCGTACAGGCGCGTGTGCTCCCTTTCTCCCACCCACCCTCATCTCCCTCTCACCTCCAGCGAGCGCCTTCTCTAGAAGCCACGCCTACGAATCAGCGCTGTGGGTGGCTTGACTCGGTTCCTTTTCCTTCCCCTTCGCAAGCGCGCTAGTGGGGAACAAGGGATGCGTGGCGCTGTATTGCCGCTGCGGCCCACGGCTCAGTAGCCGGAGGTCTGCGCTCACGCTTGGTGGCTTCTGCTGTACACTGCTCGCGTTGGAGGAAAGATTTTGTTGAGCCAAGTGACAATCGCCCGTTTTTGTCCTCTGCAATTACGAAACGTCCCTGCGTCGACTCAACTCGTCCAGCCAGTGTCTACAGAGTAGTGATTTCGCATCGCAGGTGTCAAACCATCAGTGTCCGTAGCTCACCGTAATCTCTTCGGACAAACACCAGATGGTGATGTGTACAATATCCCTGATGAGATGTCCCACGAGACAGAGCTTTCCACCACGTCAAATGCATCTTCGACGTGCCATTTGATCTTTACTTTCTCGAGGCCATCGATTTGTGAGAGTTTCAGTTAGCGCACGCTCGTGAACACTTTAAGCTACATGGTTACTGCGACCGATGTCTAGTTATTGAATTTGTGAATGTGTGCATTGGCGTGTTTTTTACAAGTTGTATATAAGTGCTTCCCTGCTGCATCAACCGAGACGTGGTAAGAACACGGCGCTTGAGAAAGTTATTTTGTTGTTACTGGCACCTTATTAATGCAACATTTTAAACGCTGCCAAGATGTTCTGGGTTTAATCAATGTTAATATGGATTCAATCTAGTAAAATTTTAGGAGCTGATAGCTTTATTTTTTTCACGAAACACTTTGCTTTGGTTGGGTTAAAAGACTTGTAAATTTAAAAAAAATCTAACATTTCGAAAACACTTTTTGGGCTGGTAGCTATGAGCTTGCTTTAAAAAAATGCGCTGTTTAGTAGCAACAGTTTCGAAATTATCAATTTAATACTTTAGATATCGCTTTTTATTTTCCTAACGAAGCATCAGTGATGTTTCGTGTATGCTTCTAATTTTTAATAGACCGGCTCAATAAATTTCCGCGACCATGTTGTGCTGACTTTGAATGGCGTGAGAAAGGTAGAAAAACATTTAAACGTCCCAGATACTCAGATGACCCTTCGAGCTCACACGATTGACTTGGAAGGTAAAGAAAATAACCTTTTTAATCTCATGTGTGGCACTTGGAACCATGAAATTTAACAGAAAACTGTTTTTGCCGAAGTGGATGTTCAAAATGCTGAAATTCGCATAGATGTGTTTCTATCCACATATTGATGAGTGGTTGCGTACAGAGTAAAAAAAGAGCAGTGTAGTACAAGCAGCTTGAAAGTTTTCTCATAAGTATACTTGAAAAAAAGAAGACTCCAGCTCACTTGGAAAGAAAATTGATAATGCCTGCGCTGCCTGTGAACTCAATGAAGAGAAGCAGTCGCCCTCAACGTTTAAGTGCACAGTAATCTTCTGGCGGAGTCTTCATCCGAGAACATGGCCTGGGAACTGTGGTTCACCGTGTGTAGAGCAAGCTGGACATTCGCTCGAGGGACCCTTTTGGTGCTGTGTATATCGATGGCTACAGCGCCACTACTTTGGCAGTGTGACACAGTAGCGGCATTACCGGACGTCATACGCATAGGTAAGTTCACACATAAAACAACTCTTCACTGGTTCTATTGTCGCTTCACTTCTAAGACACCTCTCAGCGATTAAGCCTCGTGAAGCCATCGTTGTCAAATATTCTAAAGAAAAAACATATTGTGAATACTGACTTTGAGCGATTACTTCCCTCATGTGCGCTAAGCTGTTCTCTGTGTGAAACTGCTCAGGTATGGAATGTAGGCTGCAATATACTAGGACCCTGATCGTAGACTCTGCATGCATTTCTCATCACTATAACTTTCCCTCCCTCTTCCCTCTACACAGTGCACGGAAGCCTTCCAGGCTCAGCCCTGGTTGATCTTCCCGCCCTTCTCCTTTTTCTTTCTCTCTAGCTGAGAACAAAGCTGGCCATCTGCTTGGAATTGTATATTACTTGATCATATCTTTTCACCTTTCGTCGTCTCTTGCGGCTCATTCGACATCCTGTATTATGAAAACGAGTCTCGGGCGTGAAGAATTTTCTCGTCTGTCACAGCCTCAATCAATGCTCGAGAGTAAAACATGTGAATTAGCGTTTTGGAATTGTCCGACGTTCTCATCTACATGCTTGTATAGGAATGCAAGTTTCCGATCACATTACTATTGTGCTGCACATGAAGAGAATTTGAGTTCTCCTTTTTTACTATGTGCGTCAGTAATTGATCTCTAACACGTGTTTAATTTTACTGAGCTCAGTGGCTGAAAAATAGAGGAAGACAATTCACATCCAAGGTGGATGTCCCTGTTCATTCCACGCAGTTCTTTTCAGTTGTAATATTTTCCCACGTACTTGCTGCTTGGGGGGCACCTTTGCTCGAGTGCTATGATTGAATAAGTTTTTCGCTGATATTGACTAGTACATGTTAAAGTATAGTTGTTGGTAAAGAAACGTAAGTGCGACGAAAAAGGACCGAAGCGAAATCTGTGTTTTTTGTTCATGCAATAAGGTGAAAAGTCGCAAAAACACGCCAGGAACATACAAAGGTGGGTCAACTTATTCCTATGATTACTGCATAAAGCAGAATATCATCAGTATCTAAAGTTTTATGAGCAATTCTAACTAAAGCAATAGCAGACGAAAGCAGCGTCCTAAAACGAGCTGATAATTAGAGAAACGCTGACAGGTTCATTCTAATTGCCAGTTGGACTGCATCGCGACAAATGGAGTCATTATGCGATGGATTAGCTGTACTTCAGAGGATATAAAGTCATAGGCTAAAAAAGTGCATATTCTGCGGCGTTCCAGAGGTGAATGTGCTAACGCAGTGGTTGTGCCAAAGCAAAAAAAAAACATCGTGATAATACCAAATAAATAATCACATTACGAATCGCTTGATAGTGCTACATTACTGAAAAAATCTTTTAGTCGTCAAACCGTTTCGATACTCCCGCTCACACTTGCAACTTGGCTATATTACACATAAAGCACACTAATTATATCTTTTCACCTCGCTTTTATTTGGCTAACAGTGCCTCCTTGAAGAGTCGAGGGTATGCACACGTAATTAGGCTACGTCGAGGTGCCATGGACTCTTGCGTATATTTAGCGTGTATAGTTATGAACGGCAACGAGATCTATAAAACAGAAGCTTTAAAGCTACTCAAGGTGTGGCACTGGGAAATTTAGATTACCACTTACGGAACCATCTTGTGCACGGCCATCTTCGTTTTCTCGTAACTTCTTCGTAGTTAACGTTAATTCTCAGTCCCTCCCCTCAATGGAATATATCAAATTATATGGTCAAAATGGGCAAAGTGAGGTACTAGCCTAGTTGATTTCGCATGATTGATATATGGCGCCTAAAGGAACACGTGTATTCAACCTAGCCTTTTTTTTTATCAATAACTGTAGCACCGTATTTTAATCAGTCAAAATGAGCAGGTCAAACTGGCGTGCTCAATTCGTATTTACTGGCCTTTGAACAACAAAATAAATTAAAGAAACTGGTGTACGAGTGATGACAGGTAATCAAGACGCACAGTCACCCGCGAGCCTCATCGTTCGAAGAGAGCGATATCTGCGTTAATACACGCGTTCAATCTCTTCTTGGAAGCGCTGCTTTGCAAGGTGCACGCAGGAAAAAGCGCCAGATTTTGACTAGGCTGACCTCGGCAGCCATTAACATAAGTACTTTTCTTTGTTTCTCTACTTCTTCGGTAGGCACTGGTATTTCTCTGCATTTTTATGGGTAAAAGTTTATCATCGCGCACAGCGTTCCCGTGGGAAAAATTACGTGGCTGGTGTCGGTGTCTTCGCAACCCATCAAAAAGGGACAAATATCTGCTCGTCTTGATTACTGGATCCGTTCGTTAAGCTATATACTCCGACGTCAGTACAAGAGCTTACGCATTTACTTCGTGACATTATATTACTAGCTCCATACCACCATAAGTTTGCTTGATTTGGTGCCTGGTGGGAATGCGCAAATGTTTTTGAATTCGGGCATGTTGGAGGGGCAAAACGCCACAAAAAGCAACAAAATGCCATTGAAAGTTTCCTACTTAGTTAACCGATAACGCATAATGAAGAAATATTATAATTTTGTTCTGGAAGAATGGGGCATACAAAAGAGGACGTTATATAGAGCTTCTTGTGTGGAAAACTACACGAAAAAGTGCTGACTGCTGTGGAGGACAGGACTCACTCCATTCGCGCTACTTAATCGAGGCTGTTCCTTTCCAAGCATACTTTGGAAAGACGCGTGCGAAATTTAATAGATCTTCAGGTCAAGCCGTTTACAAACACCTTTCTTAATGGAGTTTTAATTAGTCATTTTTTTTCATACCGGAAAAATGACGAGCTAGGGAAAATTTAAAATTCATCACCTCACAATGCCTGGCAGACAATTTTGAATGTTATAAAATGCCCGTGCAGTTCTGCATCCAAAATGGCAAAAAGAGGCGAATAGACTGCATCAGAACATATCTAGGTTCATATTATTAAATAAGCCAATGGAGTGCAAGCGTCCAACAAAACAAAGCATTAGCACAAAGAAGGACTGGAAGTGCTTGATCTGCTAGAAATTTTGGAGCAACGTACCACCGGTTTCTGGCCAAATTCATTGCGTAGATGGCAAATAGGGGGGCCATACAAACTGCATGGGCGCCCTTGGAGTAAATTTAAGCTGCTTATACTGCAATATACTGCAAAATCTGAAGGAATGACGTTTTTTTCACATTATCTACTTCTCCACTCCCCACTGCGTCTCGTTTTGCCCTGCAGGTTGGAAAAAAATAACAATATGATGCATTTTTTATGCGATAGCGTTGAAGAGCTCATTTCGCAAAAATTCTGGCATCGGCGTTGGTGTTGGCGTCACTGATTGTTAGCGAAAAATTATTCTCTCATGCGTGGCCGGAAAATTGACAACGATGCAAATAAAAAAATAATTAAAAATCCTGGAGCAGAGTTCGGTATTAACCAGAATTGTTTGGGTCCAAATGGGAGTCAAACCTGCAGATCCTTCGCGTGGCATGCGAACGTTCTACCTTGCGGCCTTGCTTGCGAAAAAAGTGAAAACAACTTTCTCTTCTTGGAAATGCAGTGAAAGTAGCTTTCTCGCTTCATAAACACATGCGTCCTGTATACATGCTTCAGAATGCAACACGAAATATTGCGGTAGCAATGCGTGGCACAAGTGCGCATTGCCTAAGGGCGCCATAATATGCGATGGTGATAATGGCTCCGTGGTTGAAAGCTGGTACCTCACTACAAAGGCGCACACGCTACTGCGCCTAATCCCTTAAGACAACGTAGTGGGTGCATAAGAAAACCGAAAGGTTTTCATGCACTAAGTGTTTGAAATACACACTAGGAACAGGCAGTCGGTATTGCGTTCCACTCCTAAAAGGCAAGCTTTAGGGACCCCTAATTTTTTTTATTTACAGTGAAAGCTGTTATGAGATCACAACTCGGGTCACGCGCAGCGCCGTAGTTTACCGCTGCCTCCACCGGTGTCCGTAACTAATATCCTGCGAAATAAGAAAAAAATCACAACATATCCAAGGAGTTAATGATGATTGGGGCGAAGCGTTCGTCAGCCCGTCCGTGCTTCCCTCCGTCCGTTCGTTATTGCTTCTGTCCATCCGCGCGACCATCCGTGCGTCCATACATGCGTCCGTCCATCCATCTGTCTGTCTGTCTGTTCGTGCGTCCACCTCTCCGTACGTCCGTGCGACTATCTACCCGCTTGTCTGTCCGTCCGTGCGGCCATCTAGTGAACACTCCAAGTACCGTCATCTCCCATCTTGCATCCCCTGTGGCACATACGCACTCTAGAGCAAGTACGTGCCACCGGTGACTACGCACTACTACATACCTACAAGGAATGAACATACCCACGCTTTATAAGCTTTGCCCCTAAAAGACCTTGTACCAAGGACACAGCGGGGCTCGAACCCGGGTACGCTGTATTACAACCCTGTATTTTACCACAGAGCCACGACGGTGCTTGGTACTTGTTCGTAAACTTGCCTTAGGCAGGCTTGATGTAGGGAAAGGAATCGCGTTACTCTAAATATTGTAAACTGTTTTAGAACACCAAAAGAACAACACAATGCGATTAGCGTAACAAATTGGCACTCCAATGATCCAACCCATCACAAATCCTGTTATTGTTCCCCTATTAACTGTGGCGCGTACCCACTTCAGCCATAATTCCTCATCGTCGTCAGCCACTGCATGAACAATTGGCGCAAAATTCCTAGCAAGTGTTTATTGAATACCACTCTCCTCAGAAGAATGACGAAGAATAGCATAGCGAATGCCAGCCTTCTACCCAGGCATTATTATCATAATGCCACAGTGGTTACTTAGAAATTGTGCTTGCAGCAGTTACCCAATGACTTTTGAGAAAAGGCTGTGTAAAACCGCTCTTCAAGCCTTTGCTGTGATTGTGGTGCGCCATTCGGGAAGGCCTGGTGTTTTTTTAAACATGCCTTTGAACAGTAGCGATATGATTATAGCTATGCAGTGCATAATTTCTAGCCAAAGAAACGTTTCTGCATTGAAATTTATAGGTAAAGAGGGAAAGAAAAATATAATCACTATTCTGAAGTATTTGTCGCATTTTAATTGTTTCGCGTGCTCGCGTAAAGTAGAATTCGCGGCGGAATCGTCTCACTAATTAGGTTTCTTTAGTCATATTGGCTCAAGGCAATAACGCCTTCATACAATTTAAGAGTAAAGAGCTAAGGACCATCTCCTCAAAAGAAACCCTGATTGGATGCGAATCAGAAGCGGGGCGCACGGCGTTGACCCGGTGGTAACGGGCGTCGACACTGGTGCGGGGAGAATGGTTTGAAGCGAAACTCGGTTTAGCGTATACTTCAGTAAATATTTAATTCAAACGCAAAGAAATAGAAGACGGGACGCGTTGAACATGCTTGAACTCGGCTTTCTTGGCTCGGGTCTTACCGGTGTTACCCGTGCGCCGTCAGTGTTTTCGAATGCGATCGGTGTTCTTAACTCGCACCTCGTTGGTGTCGCTGGTCTTCCACTGCTGACGCTATTGTTCAGCGTCCCTGGCTCGCGCCTCGTCAGGATTGGCGTCGCCATTGGCGAACGCGAACCCTCGCAACGCCGGCGACAGCCGGGAAAGATACGCGGCCACTAGCGAGGAGCGTATCACGAACGCGTCCCGCCCGTCGGCGGCTCGTGCGGCCAGCAGCTGCGTGCCGTTCACATTGTCGGCGCAGTGAGATTCACGAGGTACGCACAGCGCACACGCACTGCCAGCACGCGGTCTCTTCTCGCCAACAGATGCAGAGAGGTGGCGTGGGTGAGATGATGCTCGCGAGAGGAGTGGGTCCGAGCATTGCGGGTGCTGGAGAGGGTGAAACGAGGGAAATGGCACACAGCGAGCGGCACAGGATAGGGAGGGAATGATGTCAATGTGCACGCACTGCGAGTAAAAGCCCCAACACCTGGGGACAGGGGAGCGCGGTGCGGACGGAGGGACAGCGTTACACAGGTTAGTCAAAGAACTGCTTCGCATCTAATAATAAGGTAAGTACGTAAGCAGTAAACTTGTTATGGACACTTGATTGCAATATTTTGTATGGGCGGCCTAAAGGCGATCTGCTGGACAACATATAAGGTCAATATCAGGAATCGCACAACACGAGAAAGTTTTGATTCCGAAAATATATACTGCCTTGTCCTGGGCGACAGCCACCCCGGAATAATCTAAACACGAGACCAAGGATCAAAGGGGCGCGACTTTAGCCGTTCAGACCTCGACCGCGACAACCTGTCAGCGGCTGCTAAGCGCGAACTATGACTGTGTCGTCGTTCATCATTATCTTCTTCTATAGTCGGTGCGCCCATAGCCGCCGCTCCCGATTGCGAGCCTTCTAATACAGCAATTGCAGGGTGGTCATTATTGAAGATAGAAAGAGGCCGCAGTATTGACACGTACTGAAACAGAGAAGAGCAACACAAGCCTTTTCTCTCCTCCAGTCTGTGCTAAGTACTGCCCCCTATATTTATCTTCAATAATGAACCACTACCAACTTGCCCAAATGGCTATTTTGCTACAGGGTGGTCACCCTAGGGGGCGACCAACTACAGCAACATGGCACTCTGTACTGACAGAGTGCAGCATTTTATTTATACACTTCTCTGTCTTAAATACTCATGCAACATGATGACCTGCACTATCAACGTAGTAAAGACTGGACATATTTCAACACCTACAAATACCCCTTAGGTGCGCGCGCCTTGACGACGAGGGCAGTTGGAAGAATGCAAACGCAACATGTTGAATTGAAACCGAAACAAAGTAGTGTCATACCTCAAAGATTTTCAACTGTCTTTTTTTAAATTCGTTATGAAAAAAATTGCCAAATCTCACGTACAGTGGGAATTGATAATATGTGAAGCATGATTGAGAAATATTGATGTGTCACTTTAAAACCAGTACAACGTTACGAGGTGGATGGAAATGATGCCGTACGTGACTTCCGTGTCATGATTATCATGTTTGGATGTGTCGTTTACCGTCGTCATCTATTCACGTCACGTGATACCAAATTTAGTATATGTGGAGCTAGCGAAACAGACATGAGCATGCTATAAGCGTGATATGTTGTCACGTTCTTATAGGACACGCATGTCAGAATTATCGTGTTTGCACCAGTCTTATATTTTGTCATTCATTGACGTTACGTAACACCAAATTTGGTAAATGTGGAGCTAGCAAAATGGCCGCGAGCGGATAATAAAGGGCCCAATATACTACAACTTAGCGTTGACGCGCGCACACGCTGGGCACTGTGACGCTACATTAGCAAAACGCGAGCATTCAATAGTATGACGCCAGGCGCGACCAGTGCCCGTCGGCATGGCCCGACGGCAACCGGCGCAAAATGCGACATGCTGCATATCGCGCTGATGTCATGGAATAACATTACTCTATGCCGATGCGTTACACAGACAACACTGCGTCTCTCTCTTTTCGTGGCCCCGCCGCGGTGGTGTAGTGGCTAAGGTACTCGGCTACTGACTCGAAGGTCGCGGGATCGAATCCCAGTTGCGGCGGCTGCATTTCTGATGGAGGCAAAAATGTTGTAGGACTGTGTGCTGAGATTGGGTTCACGTTGAAAAAGCTCGGGTGGTCGAAATTTCCGGAGCCTTCCACTATGGCGCCTCTCAGAATCATATGGTGGTTTCGGGACGTTAAACCCCACATATCAATTAATTTTTTTGTTACGGAGAAACGCCGGACGTGCTGAAACGCGCATGCGTCAAAGCAACGCGGCGCGGCGCGCCAGTGAGTATATGGCAGCACCGGCGCCTGGCGTGGCAACGCCGGCGTGACGCCACGAAATGAACGCCGGCGAGCACGTGCACCGCGTCATGTCGAAATGTATTGGCGCTTTGATTGTGGCATGTAGTCATGTTCTCACATGACACGCATCTCATGATTATTATCTTTGCACCAGTCACATACCTTGCTCATCCATTGGCGTCAAGTAATACCAAATTTGGCATATGTCAAGCTAGGGAAACGGCCGCGAGCGCATCATGTGTGGCAGGTAGTCATGTTGTTACATGACATGTATGTCGTCATTATCACGTTTTGGTGTGTCATTTACCTGTGTTGTCCGTTCGCGTTGCGTATTACTAAGTTTAGTACATGCGAAGCTAGCGAAACGGCCACGAGCGCATCATCAGCGTAGTATGTAGTCATGTTGTTACATAAAACATATCTAAAGTTTGTCATGTTCGCACCAGTATCATACCTTCATTCACATCCCATAATACCTAATTTCATACAAGTTAACCTGGCGAAACGGCCATCAGCGCATCATGAGCGTGGCATCTTGTCATGTTGTTACCTGACACGCATCTGTTGATTATCATGTTTGCACCAGTCACAGACCTTCGTCATCTATTCACGTACCGTAATATCACATTTGGTATATGTGATGCTAGCGAAATGCCGCGAGCATACCGTGAGCGTGGCGAGTAGTCGTGTTGTTACAGGACACGTATGTCATGATTTTCATGTTAGGTTTTCTCGATTGCGTTCACCATGTAATCATGTCATACCATACTAGTTTTTCAACATGACATGTGAACGAAACCCCCGCAAGAGCTGCAGGACCATGATATGTAATTTATGACATTCGTGGCATACATGTCATCATTTGCATGTTAGGACTAACCAAATATGTTCTTCATAAAGTTATGTTATGTCATTTCAAGTTTGATATCGATAGCATTAACGCAACGGCCAGGAGAACTTAAAGTAGTAGGCGGCTAAATAGATCGATACGCTCAAAGTCGCTGAAGTTCGATAAGAAATGCCTTGCACTTGAAATTGGTGGTTACCTGGGGTGACCGCCAACGAACACAAGGAGATCATTTGATGATGCGTGAATTAGTCTCCGCACACCTTTCAGAGCAAACTCTTTGATACAGCGCAAGAAAACATGCGAGAAAATTTGGTGTTAACGTCTACGGATATAAACTTGGTGGCGTAAAAAGCAACAAAGGATAGTTCGTTTGATAATACAAAAAAATAGTGAGCAAACTGTCTAACTTTCTACGTGACAGTTTAGACAGTGTAGAAACAGCAAGCATTTTTTTCCAGTTCGTGACATCAAAAAGCTTGAATAAGTTGGTTACACCAGATGGAAAGTGCTTATAAAAACACGCCCGCGTATGCTTTCGTCTTCAAAGTGGTTGACTTATTCACAACTTTTCTATTCACCGAACGAAAGAAAATTGCCTCCATGCAAGGAGCGGTGACAGGAAGACAAAGAATTTTGTCGAAGTTCTGAAGGAACGGAGAGATCATATTTTTTCGATGCAAAAATAATTCTAGGAACGCAAGCTTAAGGAAACAAAACATGCAATATATTTCACTAAAAGAGAAAGTCAAACTGCATGCCTTCGATGGTCACGGTAAGGAAATACGTGAGGTGTATGAGTGATATTTCTAAAACCTCAACATACTTCATCCGCAATCTGAAATGAGGAAAGAAGCCAGCAGTTGTAAAAAAAGAAAAAAACTAAGAGGATAGGGTAAAAATAGTGCCTCATCTTCCTCAAAAATGCGAACTAAAATGTGCTTTTCGCATTTACTCCAACTATCCCCACCGGTAAACGCCACGGCCTTCCCATTCTGCCGCGAAGTATTATGGGCATCAGAGCCAGCAATGAAACCATATTTAAGCCGTTGTTTTATCTCTTAGCACTGACAAGCTGAATGCCATTTCACATTCGTGTTTTTTTTAGCCGCTTTCACGGTGCTGTCACGCGCTATAACGCCCTTCTGGTGCCGTTTCCTCACTTTGAAAATGCGTCCCAGGAGATCTGAGCAGGCTTATGCAACATTAGAAAGAATTATCGCTTGTTTAAAACTTCAACATACATGTAAGTGGAACTTTTCATTGCTGCACGACTTTGTTTGCTGTTCCTTGCATAGTGCAATGTGGCATGTTCCGGATTCAATAAACACTAAAAAAGAAGGTGTCATGTTTTGCGCTTCTTATGTTGCAGGACTCGTTTTCGTTTATACCAGTGCTTCGAAAGGGCGCTGCAGTATCTTACTTGTGTTGTCTGTTTGCTTCCTTCGTTTGTCTTCGTCAATGACTTGTGTTGCGTTTATTTACTTCAGTACGTTTTACAAAAAGTAATCAAAAATAAAAAATGTCAAGCGAACGTATTGAGAACGTGGGGTAGAAATTTTCAGGCATCATAGCGTAACGCGGCCGAAGTTGCTCGCTATAAAAGTGCCAAGAAATCATTTAGTAATATTTGAATGTATTATCAAAGGATGGAAAACGCTAACTGATTCACCAAAGTGTGATGATACCTCATTCAATCTACGATAATTTGTAATCAATATTATGCGGCGCATGGCCACGAAGAGGGTGTGTTAGGGAGGTTCCTACCTCATCAAAATTTAATTTTGCTTGCGCACGTATACACCCACGCCTACAAATTTATGCGTGAACACACGTAAAGTACCGATAAACAGCCGTGCCCTCAACCAAGAATATAATAATAGTAACTCTGCCTACGCCCATGAATGATAGCGAAATTCAAATCAACTTTCAAGTTCTAAATGGTGGCCTGGGAGCTAAACAGCGAATTAAAAAAACTGTTTTTGCTTTTTCACGAAGCACCTAAAAAATTCCCAATCGGATTGAGCTATATATGCGTAAAATAGTGTTCATGCCATCCAAAAGCATTCTTTGGAAATTGAGCATATGCTCTTGATCCAAGATCAAGAGCATATGCTCTCCAATATGATCCAAGTCTGCTGCTGCTGATCGTGTGCAGGATTTTCCGCCTGTTGACGTGATTTCGATCAACCATCTGTACTGTTCACGGCATGGTACAGTGGCGGCGCTGGCAGCGAGGATGCCCAAGGATATAAGAGCGGCAATGTGGAACCATCACTTCAGTGGGTCCGGTGGCGGCATGGCGAACTGCCGTTTCAAGCACGTCTGTTTCATCTTGCAGGTAACATACAATTACAAATGCTGCAGAAGTGATAACCGCTGTTTGCTGCTGCTACCGGACCCTCTGAACTTTACTGCCGTTGTGACACATCTGGTGCATTGCTTAAGAGTATCATTACTGTTACTTTGTGGCGACATAGAGACCAATCCCGGTCCCAAAGTTGATGAAATGTTGTCGCAACTACTGTCTGGACAAGCCCGTATCAGCCAGGAATTAGCTAGCCTATCTGAAACAGTTGCATCGTTTGAAAATCGTCTAATGAATGTTGAGGCAATGGCGGCGTCTGTGTCAAACATCATACCACGTGTAAGTGAACTGGAGCAGACCGTTGGTACGCTTCAAAAACTAGTTGGTAAGCTTGACCGTCAGAACGATGAGCTAGAAAACAGACTCCGTAAAAACAACCTGATAATTCATGGTTTGCATGAGACACCATCCGAGACGACTAACCATTTGCTTGAGTCTGTATTGGATCTGCTATCAGTTAAACTCGGTGTAAATTGTGACGACATAGAGCGTTGCCACAGGCTTGGAGCAGTAAGAAGAGATAAACCTCGGCCGGTAATCATTAAACTGATGGACTTCAGGTCAAAGATTGCCATCATGAGCAACGCCCGAAAACTTAAAGGAACTAAAGTTTATATAAATGAGGACTACTCTGCTCGGGTTCGACTGGCACGTAAAATGCTGTGGCAGAGTTCGCAAAATATGCGCAAGAATGCTAGGAAAGTGAAGCTTAAACACGACACCCTCACAATTGACGGTGTTCGTTACACGTGGGACACTGATAAAAAAGCCATTATCAAGGTTTCTACGCACTCGCTTTCAGCGGGGTCCGACTCTGCGAAATCGGCTTCTGCGCAAGCGCTTGGTATAAACTCAGCTTCATCCGCTTCTGTTTTCGCGAAGGCTGATTGACGTTGTGATCGGAATATAATTGTCCTCAACTTAAATGCGAGGAGTATACTAAACAAAATTGAAGCTCTGAACTGTTTAGTGGAATGCCACAGCCCATCAATTGTCTGCCTTACTGAGACCTGGCTAAATGATACTGTTATTGACAGCGAAATTTCGCCTGCTGGTTATGCGCTTCTTCGGAAAGACAGGCGTGCCGGACGTGGAGGCGGTGTGGCAGTTTTAATTAAATCTAATCTTGAATTTTCTTTATTACCTGACCTTCCGGGTACAGAAACCATTTGGTGCAAAATATACATTAAAGGTATCGTAATAGTTATTGGTGTCCTCTACCGTCCTCCTAACTCCGATGATATTGTCCCTGCTATTAATGATTACCTTGTCAGTAACAAGTTGTACGATTGTAGGTTACTTTTGGCTGGAGATTTCAATCTCCCGCACGTTAACTGGAACTTACTTATCCCAACAGGCCGTGACAGGACACTTTGCGCTTCCCTGATCGATCTGGCGGTTTCTTTTGGGTTAACTCAAGTTGTAGATACCGAAACACGCAAGGACGCAATATTGGACCTTGTATTTGTAAACCAGCAACTCTTACCGCACGGTGTAAAATGCGAAGTCATCGATGGGTTATCTGACCATAAAGCTGTCGAAGTTGCCTTGAACTTAGTGTGTCCACCTCAAAGACCTGAGATAAAAACTGTTTTGAACTTTTCTAACGCTGATGATACTTCTGTATTGGACACTTTAGCTTCATCTTATGATGAATTTGTATATTGCAGTGAATTTTGCAATGTAGATACGCTGCTCCTTAAGTTTTGTGACATTGTGCGTGAATGCCAATCAAAGTACGTGCCTCAAAAGTATATTAAACGGAACCCAAGACACCCATGGTATAATAGAGAAATCATTCAACTCACTCGTCGCGTAAAGCGTTTACGTAAGAATCGTCATTCCAGGTGTAACGACAATGTTTCTTCATTTAATACATTGAAAAGTAAATTAGGCACTAAAATGAAAGAGGCTAAAAACTACTACTTCAGCAATACTTTGGCTAGATTTATGAAAAAAAATCCATCCAGGTTCTGGAGATCGATTAGTCCTGTATCGTCTATACCTTCATCATTTATTGTTAATGACCAATCCTGCTCAAATCCCGAAGCTATAGCAAATGCCTTTAATGATTATTTCAAATCTGTTTTTTCCACTGATAACGGCATCAAGCCTTCGTTTTCTGCATGCAGCAATCTGTCTGCTCTTCCTGATCTTGAAGTAAGCTCCTCTGGAGTACATAACCTTATATTAAATCTTGATGTAACGAAAAGCTCTGGCCCAGACGGTATTCACAATGTCTTTCTAAAAAGATATTCAGAGTGGTGTGCTAATTATCTTACTGTAATATTTAAAAAATCATTAATCTCTGCAACAGTTCCCCAGCTGTGGAAATTAGCAAACGTCGTGCCTGTATTTAAGTCTGGAAACAAGCAATTAATACCAAATTACAGGCCAATATCTTTACTTTCTACCAGCTCTAAACTTTTGGAGCATATCATTCATAAATATATTGTAGAATACCTAAATGCACACAATATACTTTCCCGATCACAGCACGGTTTTCGTGCTTGCTATTCTACTGTTACACAGTTGCTTGAATTTACGCACGACGTCGCTTCTTCTCTTAACGACCGAGGACAGATTGACGCCATATTTATTGATTATTCAAAGGCCTTTGACTTGGTTTGCCATGCTAAACTTTTAGTTAAACTTCGCACATTTTTTGGTGACAATAAGCTAGTTGACTGGATAGCAGATTACTTGCGGTCACGCACACAATTTGTTACGTTTAACCATGTGAAATCGTCTGAAGTACAAATCACTTCAGGGGTGCCCCAAGGTTCGGTGCTTGGGCCGCTCTTGTTTATTATCTACATAAATGACGTAGCAGAAATTATCGGTGACACACAAATTAAACTAAGAATGTATGCAGATGACTGCGTTATCTATAACACCATCTCTAGTGTTGAAGATCAGGAAGCCCTGAACAGTGTTTTTTCATTGTTTTGTAATTGGAGTGAAAACTGGCAAATGTCAATTAATTTCAAAAAAACTGTAGCCATGACCTTTTCAAATAAGAAACAGCCTCTTAGTTTTGCATACACTAATAATGGTGTCAGTCTAGCTCGTGTCACGGAGTTTAAATACCTAGGTGTAACTCTGACAACAAACTTAAAATGGCGCACGCACGTCGAAACAATCTGCAACAAGGCTCTTCGAAAACTTTGGTATCTCCGACGCACTTTAAACAACTCGACAAAAGAATGCAAATTGACAGCGTACAAGACCTTGGTCAGGCCCATACTTGAATATGCGTCGGTTGTTTGGTCGCCTCACCATAAACATGACATAGCTATGTTAGAATCTGTTCAGAAGAAAGCAATAAGGTTTATTTTTCGTCGCTATGACCAGCGGTTCTCGCCTACTTCGCATGCGCATGTCTTATCACTGCAGTCTCTAGAACATCGGCGCACTTGCGATCGTATCATCCTCCTGCATAAGACTGTTCACACAGGCTTGGGTGTTCTAGCGCCCATTTCTTTTGTTGCAGCTTCTGCGCGCCGTACCCGACGATTTGATCCCTTAAACATTACGCCCTTTAGAGCTAGTCTCGACTGCTTTAAGTTTTCCTTTTTTCCGTGGACCGTGGATCTATGGAATGAGCTTGATGGGTCTCTGCGCAGACTCGATGCTCTGCAATTCGAAAAAGAGTTGCGTAGTCATGTATTCTGATAATTTGTTTTACTGTTTGAACATTTGTATTCCACTCCTGCAATGTCTCAAAAACTGAGACAGCAGTATTTGTAAATAAAATAATAAAAAAAATAAAAAGATCTCAAATCTGACTATCTGACACCTCGTACTCAAAAGTGCTTGCGCTGGAAAGCTCTTCCACCACAGCCTGCGAACAGTGCGCTCCATGGAAAACTGTAAAAGTTTACGACGCGTTTTGCAAGCTGCCAGCATTGCGGCGTAATTGCGGCGTATTCGGCGTAATTGCGGCGTATTGAGCATTGCGGCGTATTCACATTGTGTTTTGAAACAGAAAGGGCTTTATTGCCCTGAAAGGAATTGGGAAATAGTTACAACAAAGCAGAGTTTTTTCTTTCAATCAACCGTATAGAACCTGACATGGGAGTAGAAGGGTTAACTAAAGTTGGCTTGCGCGAATGTGAATGTCAAAGCCAGTATACAATAACTTTGCTTTATATGACGTGTCAGTTTATACGCACCATGTCGAAGAAGGCTTAGTAACTCCAAGTAAAACTACGTGAGCAGATAGAGTGGACTTTGCGTGCTTTACGAAAAGTGCAATAAACATGGGAAGTGAATGAGCACGGATTTCGTCAACAAGCCTACCATCAAATGTATGGCCGTTTCTCAACCAAAGACATCCGCCTTAACAGAAATTATAACAGCTGGCACAATGTAGATTGACGTTCCTAAGCTGTATTCCCATGTTGCCCTAATAATGACCAATAACACTGCATAACAGATATTAACAAGGAAGCCACATACACTGCTGATAATATTTATTGCCAAACAGCTTGGTCTAAGACAAACTACTTTCTGCGCCAAATTTTTTAGACAACGAATGAACCAGACAAGAGCGGGCGCTCTTTCGTCTGTTATCTAGCAAATTTCACGCAAGAAATATTTCATAATGGAATACCTACTAGCTCGAGCCCACACCTTGTTGATCTAAGGTGAATTAGACGATTGAGACAGGAATGCAAGACTACATGAACTACATGACAATCACTAATACTACCAAACTTACGGCGTTGCTGTGAAATTTCAAATCAACGAGGGTAATGTATTCAGAACAGGCGAATGCCCATCTAGCAGGCTTTTTTCGTGTATTGCGTTTTATTTACTGTTTACCGCACGCCTAGGGAACTAACAAAAGGATTGTCTGGCAGCCATTTCTTACACGTGTCATGGCTCATATTTCTTGAACATCTTCTGCTCATTGACTACCCTCAGAATAACACAGTGAAGCATGGTAAAATATTCGTTCTCTGTTACACAGCCAGAGACAGCTAGGAGAAAGAAGGAACCATTACGTCTCTGAAGAGAGGTTTCCCATTAGGAGGAGCCGTCCAGCGCGAATCACGAGCGGACGACAGGAAGTAGACATAGACTGCGCATTGCCACCAGTTGCACAATTGAATTCCTCCAGCGCGCCACCATTTCGTTCTCTCCTCGAGAGGCCCGAGGACGAAATGAAACCCCCAACTTGTGGAGCAAGCGGAAAAAAACAAAACAATCTTTTCAGGAAACGAATAAGACATAATACGCTACCTACAGTTACGCATTGTATTGGCCTCTCAGAAGCCACAGTATTGTTTTCATTTTTTTCTCTGTTTTAGACGCTACCACTGCGTAAAGAATGTGTGCGGTTCTCTATAGGGCGAACCTATTTTGCGGGAAAAGCGGACACAGCACTTCCTCCAGGCACTCGAAAAAGAAAACGTTAATGGGCTTGCGAACTTATCAACCAATAATTTGGTGTTCTTTATCTCAGGCAGTTCTTCTGACGTTGCCATCTAGGCAGAAATTATACTTTGCTGCAAGAAAAGCACTTTTTTTTATTGAGCGACAATCCCCACTCGGCGAACTTTGCTGTGTAATTTTGTCAATTTTTGTTTTTTACATGAATGTCATCTCCTTCTTAACTATGGGAGGCTCCATTCTTCTATTAACATTTTGTATCACTTTCTGAATGCACAGCGCTGGGGCCGTTCTCGTCACGTTTGGGATGTTCAATCCATTACAGTTTCTGTTGACACAATTTCCATTTTTCCTTCTTTTTTGATTAGTACTCATAAACGCAATATATGTGCGAGTAATAACAAAAAGAAGGAAAAAAATTGCTTATTTAGCTTGACTTAATACCTTAAAATTGACTTACAAGGGCTTTTTTACGCATTTGAAATGTCTAAAAAATATGAGGCGAATCTTTTGAGGCACAAAATTTACTTTCCTTGAAGCAGAAAGCACTGGAAGTGACATAAAAATAAATGTACATGGGTATTCCTAATTGCGAGATTTATCCCTGTTTTGCAGCTGGCCTATCGACAAAAGCCACGTGAAAGCCATAAATAAACTATCTATACAGTGTCTTCCTGCTGCATTACGTCAATCGCAATTTTTCTTCTAATGTTTAGGTTATGTGAAAAGGAAATAAAATATTGAGATTAAGAGGGCACTAATTGACTCAATTCACCCTTTCGAAAAAAGATATTGCAGATAACAACATGGCAATAAAAATACATTCTTACAAATGTGCTCATTATTTGCAGTCTTCGAATTGAGTAGTAAGTACTGCTGATATGACGTAAATACAAAGAAAGAAAAGTAAGCTGGCCACTTGTATTCTTCCTACTGTAAATCAAGCTACAATTGTCGCGGTGCTGCAACCTTCAACTATCTAGACTACTGAACAATTTTTATGTTTACGATAGCGTTTGCACAAGCAACAGTGCGTATACGCACTATCTTGCACAACAAGCACGAAGTATGATAGACACGTTTTCTGGAAGCAGGAAAGTTGCGAAACCACTATAGTGTCTCGCGAAAAAAAACTGTTGGTTCAAAAAGTCGTGAAATAAGTTAAAATAACATATTCTGCTAGTTTTATTTCTCCAGTTTTCGGAACTTACTCCACCACGTTAAAGTATGTTTACAGGAGACGCTCTAAAAAGGGAAAATCTCCTACCTCCCGAAGTAAGCTAATGAATGCCTATGATATGGAATGCAAGTATTACCGTATTACCTTGAAATGAAACCATTGTGTGTAATAACTTGCAGCCTCAATGCTATCGGGGATTTCTCCTTCGCTTTTAACTACCAAGGCAGCAATGCTGGTTTTATCATCCTCTGGATTTGTACTCGCAGATGCAACAAAAGCAGTGTTGCCAGAACGGCAAGACGATGAAATATTGCGAAATGTACGCTCTTCCAGTCAGAACTCAATACGCAAATTTTTCGAGACGCAGAAACAGTAGGGGCGTCTGCAACAAAACAAAATAGTATAGAAGCATTTCTGATGCCTATAAGGTTGAAGCAGCCAGGCAGTTTCAAATATAAATCTGCATATCATTTTTTTCAATAGACAGGCAATGCCTTCACTGCTTTTGATATGCGGAATCAGAAAATTCGCAAACTCACCTTGAAAAATGAGCACTTTGTGTTCCACCCCCCTGACTGTCTAGACATTTGCGCAACCAATTTCTTTGCACGTCTACCATTTTGTCTGATTCAATCGATTTCGATGTTAACAACAGAAACAGACGCGACAACATAATTCAAAATAGATCCAAAATATTTCATTTGGCTTTACTTGAACTCTATGATGAAATTTGCATTTTACGAGGTAGGCGGTAAGCAATGATTGCTTCATGATACACAAAAGGAAGAGTATTACTACCGTGGAGTATTCCTATATCCTCCGCATGAAGCATCGAGATCCCCGATTTCATTATGACATCCACGTCAAAGGAGCAGCGAGAAAGGAGCACCAGGGACCAAGAATAATGGATGGAATACAAAAGGTACCGCCGTACTATATAAAGCAGCCTATAAGTGAGCAGCCGCGAACATACAGATAGATGGGCTGTGAGCTCTTCCCCGGTCTCGATGAGAGTCGGCACGCGAGCCAACTACTAATCAACAAGGCGGATATCTCTCCAGATAGTCCTTCTAAACATATACATACATAAGGGTACGGAAAGGGGCTCCGTCTTGTCGGCAGTGCTATATTGCCGGTCTACCAATTTATCTAGCACGCCGCCAACGCTAAGTCCGCCGAGTGGGAGGCTGACTGAGCGTTAATCGATGCCGAAGCAGGCGTACCGCTTCCTTCGAAAACAGAGTTCGACTGTACTTCACGCTTTAGAATAACAGCCTTCGATGACAAATATGCCGGCGTTACGAGCATATAGACGGCAAAAGATGGGCTGCGCCGTTCTTGCGTAAGGGCGTGACAACCAACAAAGCAGGAGTCGTTACCGAATGTGCATGATCAAGCCCTGAATATGTCTCCTTCCTGCGACGCATAAGCGATTCCCCCTTCGTCATTGTTAAGGCAATTTCGGTCATTCTACATTTATATGACTAATGTTTTCTGACCCGAATACATGATTCATACGTTTTGATGACACCGGGTGCAGTGTAGGTAACTACCTGATCATCTCTCTATGGATGGGCTCAAAGAAAAGCGTATAAGTTGCCTCTTTTTCTTCTTATCAGACGGGACAATTTATCGTTCATAGGTTCTGTTCTGATGTTCTTATTATGTTTTTTTTATTATGTATTTGTTAGGATACTTCAACGCAGAAATTTCTCTGTCTGTCTTTCTGCCTGTCTGTCTGTCTGCCTGCCTGTCTGTCCATGCGTCCATCCGTCCGTCCGTCCGTCCATCAAAACAATGCAGAAACCCGGCTAAAGTTTAAGCACTTCTTTAATGCCCTGCCATTTTGATCTGGTGGCTGCGTTCATACTTGTGACTATTGTGGATCAAGCAGCAAATATTACGCATATCTCAGGAGAAACGTCAGTACTTTTGTATTTGGTTGCTTGTTTTAATATAGAAAATCCATAAATACGTATTTCTAAAGGCGTTAGCGTTTCTCGCGTGGCGCTGAGAATGCGAAGCTGTGCACAAAAAAGTGGGTGTTTCGTACGCTTCGCTAAAACTTGACGCTGCTGCCACCAACCAGTGGCTCTGTGTTTTTTACATTTTTTTATTTCCCGACATCACTGCGAAATGGCGACCATATCTCACACAAGGCGTACACGAAGTAGACTAGCATCTTTCGACGACATTTGCAGCGAAGCAGGCACACACCTTACCAATTATGTTACTGTGTCTTTCTCTTGAATACAAACCGCTGTCAAGATGACACAACATGTAGCTTATTCTATGGTTCACATAGCATTAGGACTTTTTATTGCTGGCAGACAGATGCAATGAAGGAATGAAAGAAAAGCAAGAAGCAATGCTGAATCGATCCCACTGAAGTGGAAGATATATTGTGATTTCTCATACAAACTTCTCCCTGGGTTGCCGCTGTCCTGCACTGACGTCCTTTAAACTGAACGCTACATACATGCTTATGTTTTTGTCTTAATTTCAATGCTACCCCTTTCAAGACGTATGCATTGCGAATTCCACGCTTGAAACCCCGTTGTGATCTAGACAGGAAATGAAGCTAGGTTTGTGAAAGCTTAATTATATTATCTGAGGTAAACATCTTAAATCCACAATATAATTATGAGAAACGCCATATAAGACGCCTTTGGAAATTTCAGCCTCCTGCGGTTTTTCAACGTGCACCTAAATAAGTACACGGTTTCCAGTTATTTTCGCCTCCATCGAAAATGCAGCTGCCGAAGATTGATTCCACGACATGGCGGTTAGTAGTCGAGTGCAATAACTAGACCTCTGTGGCGGGGTGTTTGTGAAAGCGTCTGAGATATAATTCTGGTTTTCGGAGCCCAGCAAGTCACTGTCCCGAGGATTAGGAATAATTGGGCAAGTTGGCAATAGCTCATAGGTAATAGGAAGAAAACAGTGCGAAATCAATAACAACTAAGAAAATTCCGCTCCCTGTGTTTTTAGAGCTCTTTTATTTCGTACTGTTACGCTTGTATTTGCTATGGCCCTCGATAAACAAACTGCGTTTCATGACTTTGGGTCATCTTTTGTCTAGGAGCTCTGTCGTATAGAGTTGCTTTGATTAATTACTACGTTATCTCCACTAATGTCTATCCATATCATCAGTTTTTCAGACCAGGATTGCATACTTATAATCACCGTTCAAGAGCCAGCACATGGCGGGTTTGTATGCCCTAAATTATGGTGTAAATTTCACTCTCATTAGTATTCGTTTATTTGTTTTTTGCTAGAGGCAGCCATACGTTATACCTCCAGAAATAACATGCTTTTTCAGTCAGTGCTGCCAAAGAAGCCAAAATCTTATAGTCTCGAAAGTTCCTTCTCCTAGCTCGTTATTTCTTTATTGGGTTTCAAATATAATCATTCGCTCATGCAAGTAAAGTACAAGACAGGTGTGTGCTATGAATAAAGTGGTCTTACGCGCGAGAGCGAAATGACTTTACCTATGGTTTTCTCTTTTTGAGGCTGAAATGTAAGAAGCTTACCGGGACTGCAGGTTGCGCAAGCTGAATATGACGACGTTTTAATAAAGCACTTAAGAAGGAAGCAACAGGAAATAAAGCAAAAGCAGGGGTGTTAACTCGTCTAGAAGTACTGGTTAAGGACTGGACCCCGCACAAAGAAGATAGGAAAGCATTTATGGTATATTATTAGAGGGATTGTGATGGCTAAAAGCACGATGAGCGAAAAGGCAGGAGTGGGACCATAATACCGTACTCTGTTACCGTACCGTACTTCCGTAATTTACTGAAAGACCATTACTGGATCTCGCACAAAGTTTGAAAACAGCAAGTATAGCCATGCCACACACTGATCGGCACAAGAGAATATTTATCGGAGGATTCGCTTGTGCAGATACGTTTGTACACTGACTGTGCGTATCACGTTGAGAACACTTAATTTATTTTTATCCCAGTATAATTTTGCAGACATTTTATGGGCAATATTTATGAGTAATATATTTTGTGAATGATAAGGCTAAGTATTTATAGGTGTTATGAGGTATTTAATCAATAGAACAGCCGTTAACATATCACTGCTTGCATCTTGCTATTGTATGTGACCATGCGCGTTTGAACGGTAGAAGACGAAGAAGCGGGCTCATTTGTCTAGTGTTTTATAATGCTTTATTGAGCCCAATTTTAACAGAAGAAGAAGCTACTGTCTACGTTTATGCTGATGACATCGTATTCTTTGCTGCTGACTGTGATATTTACTCACTACAACTTAAAAACAAAGATATATTAATATGTTAGAAATTTGGTTACAGTCGAGTTCATTATCGTTAAATGTCAACAAAAGTGCGCTCTTGGTGTTCCCGGTGGCAGGCTCAATTTCAATTTCAATTATATATAAACAGGAACCCATCCAGCAAGTAGACTCTATAATTTATTTGGGAACCATGTATAATGAAAAACGTAACGGGAGTCTACACATAGAGTATATACCTATCAAAGCACAACGGGCCTTAGGCTTACTGCACAAGCTACATAACCGTAAAGACGGGTTACGAAGGTACACCTTGATAATGTTGTACAAGATGTACATGCACCCAATCATGGAATTTGCATGCATACTACTCTCGGGTAACCCTCCTTATAGAACAAAACCTCTAGTTGTCTTGCAGTGAGAAGAACTGCGAATGTGCCTGGCACTCCCTAGGTTTGTGGCTATCAATGTATTGTACCAGGTAGTGCACCTGCCTACACTAATATGTCAATTTTGCATTTGATTATAGATCCCAGTGAGCGCGCTCTCAACGCGACATTCAAGTGAGCGAAAAATCATCATGTTGTGCGTTACCGAAAATTGAGTAAGATGCGATTTAAATAATAAAGTTCTGGGTCCAATTCAAGATACAATGCGGGTCGTTTGCGTGGCAAGTGGGTGTTCTATCACAGGGCCACCGGTATGCTTGTGAATGCAGTGAAAGTAAATTTTGCGCTTTAAAAACGCGCGCGTCCTCACACACACATGTCTCACAATATAACACGAAATATTTCCTTATCAATGCGTGGTACAAGCGTACATTGCCGTCGGGTGTCAGCACATGTGATTATCATGAGGAGTTCGTGGTTCAAACCGGTCACTCATTACAAAAGGCGCACACGTTAATGTACTTGTGCTGTTAACGACACGTAGCAAGTTTGGAAAGACTTTCATGCACTGTTTCAAATATGCACTGAAGACAGGATATGGCTATCACATTCGACTTTCAAAAGCAAAGCTTAACGGTCCACTAATTATTTGTTTGTACGTACTCACAGCTACTTCAGCATCCACTCCCAACACTTTGAAGCAGGTCTCGCTAGTGGGCCACAGTGATGAAATTTAGTTCCACTATAAAGATGGTACACTGCGTAAAGCTTAAATAAGGGAAACGAAGAGGGCGACAGAATTGAACAGAATGTTCCTAAACACTGCCACTGGCAATAATTAGACACGTGAACCACGACTTAACAAGGAAGAAGAAATTTGGCAGATCCTACGTACCTTGGTATCGACGTTATGCGAAGTATGCGGAGAGAAGGTGACCCTGTTGCAATTTTTTTATTTTGAGCAACACGTCATGAAATGACGCTAAATATATGTACAAATTATGCACGCACACTCATAAGTTGAAGAGTTGCGCATGTTTATATAACCAGTAGTTTGCTCTTGCGCAACGACTTTAACTCGAACATGCGTATTAGCAACACCAGAAGCCTATATGAAGCGCTGATGCTCGTGAAGATGCTGGCCCTGGACACTGCTTCATAAATAAATTTCAGCGCATGACGCCGAACCACAATTCATGTTACCTTGACGTGAAGGCTGTATCAAAGGAGTACATATGTAATGTTTATAAAATTGGGTAGGCAGCACTGCAACCACCGATGATGTTTCCCGAAGACTAGCGTGTATTTCAAAAGTAGTTCCTAGACCTTGCGTAGCTCTGTGGTATATTGCTTGACTGCAACGCAGAGTGCCTGAGTTAGATTTCTGCTGGGACCATGAAATTTATTATTTGCATTCATCAGAGGCTCAACGCTGCTTATGTCAGGTTCTTCTTAACAAAGAATTCATTCTATGCCTTCGTTGGGTTGAGCCACCGATGTCGGGTATTGCTTAACGCTCACGCGTTAAAATTGCCCATGTGCGTTGTCGTCGTTCCTGCGTAGATACTAAGTGTTATTCACCTGGGGCACATACCCGCACCCCAGTGGCACATACTGGCCCGTTGTTACGTGCCACTGTCTGGCGAAAAGTGTTTGACGACGTACCCTACGGGAGTTTGACATGTCTTGACTAGCAAGTCATATTTATCCAACTACCTTACCCTCCTAGGCTAATTTTGATTGACGTCAAGTTAAGGGGGTGACCACAAGAGCACCCAAACGTAAGCGGCTAGACAAATATATATATATATATATATATATAGATAGATAGATAGATAGATAGATAGATAGATAGATAGATAGATAGATAGATAATGATTGCTATCTGGACCCAAATTGTGAAACAGAGAGCTTAACTTCCATAATTTTGTTTTAACACCTGCTAGGGTGGCTCAAGAAATAAATGGTAGAGCAATTCAGTGTCTGCAGCTTAGCAGAACCGAGCCTTATTATTCGCTATATGAGAGGCAATGATGCGAGCGAAAATCTCATTGGAATGTAACAGACATTTTTTTCCATATGAAGGTACTGCCCGCATGCGGTCTGTTATCCTCCTATTTGAGAAGACTGCCGCAAGACCAGACGCGTTTTAACAAAATTTGCAGTTATGGAAGTAAATAGTATCCAATGTCCACGTAAAAGTAAAAGTGAATGTTCGTGAAGCGTTGCCCCATTAGGAGGAAGTGAAGCTGTTTTACCAATATCACTGACCCTATGAGGTTTGTGCCACAGAGAATGAATATTTTCTTACTTCTCAAATCATGAGCTGGAAAGTTCCTAGACAGAAGTCTTGACTCTTAAAAAACAAACTAATAGATGGACAATTCCATGAGTTAAATTTTGCAGCGCACTGCTGGAACCCGCTTATCCTAATGAAACAGAAGGCCCGTCGCGCTGAAGAAAAACGACTCTGCTGATGCAGCGAAGCGACGGGAGTGGACGTCTGCTACAAAGAATAGGAAATCCTTGCACAAAGATAGCTTAGGTCGACGGTTCCCAGAATATTTTCAGCCCATTTCGTCATAGACATGAAGGCCACCGGCGAGCAGGTGTAATTTCGTCAATCGTGTCGGCATTTAATTTTATGTTTAATGACGGAATCAAAGCTAGCCAGAAATGTTTTCTCTGCGAAACGGCAGGAAATGTTCAGTATACTTCATGTATGATTGTGCGTGTGTTTATATGTGTGCGTGAATACGTATTTAAACGTAAACATTTTGACAGCAATCTGTCTGGCTGCGTATGCATGCAAAATTTACAAATTAAAAAGGGAGCCTGCCCCCTTCCCCCCTCCCCCCGATTACGCCAGGGATGGGAAATTGTTATCATAATTTGTTTTTGTCTTCTGCGTAATTGAGACTGATTCACCCATAGGAGATGTGAACGTAGCAATTCTAACACAATAATGCTGCATTTTTTCAGTACAATTCTGCCTAGCGTGTACGGTGAAACGGAGAGATTATGCTGGAAGGCTATGCTTTCAGAACACAAGAAAGTGAGAATGACCATTTCACTTAGACCACACAGACTACGAGACACATGAATTACGAGAAACCTCAAGTCTGACATCAAGCCAAGCGATAAGGAAAAAAAACAGCAGATTTATTTTTCCCATGGGTCCTCAATTAGAAAGTGAAATTCACAGTGCAAATACACGCCCGTAATATACCTGCACGCGCCGCTAAAAAAAGCAAAAAAACAAGCCAGCGTATTGCATAGAGAAAAAAAGTCTAGTCTTGATAGAAACAAGAAATGAAATAACTTGTTTTTGAAAAATTGGAAACATAAATATTTAAAGATTTTTTTTTCCAACGTTAGCTCAAGAGGTATAATGAAACGAATATAGCTTCAGGGTTTATAACTTGCAAAAGCTGGAAGTCAGATAGAACAGCTTTTGTTTGTTTTCTCAAAACCTCCTCCATATCCGCACTGGGGCATGCACGCTGAAAAAAGCAAATTGAATAATAGATAACAAAAAACAGCAGAGAACAAAGCGGGCCTTTCATTGCAACACTAGAAGGCCTTAATTCAAATAAAAAAGTTTGTTGTCTTAGTTCTATACGGTATGCATCAAGTCAAAAGTTTTGAGTAGGCATAAAGAAAAAAACGAACTTTGCAACTTTTTATAACCTTTTATTTTTATATTAGTTTGTAGGGCACACGAGGGACGCCCATAAAGTTTCGGGCAGGATGTGTGAGGGGACAGTCAAGCACGTTAAAGTGGTGCTGGTCTGATAAATATTATAGTCCAGCGGAATCCAATGCAGGAGCATATATTGCTGTCAGTGACCGCCACGGTAACCACAGTAATCACGAACTACGGAAAAGTAAAAAAAATCGGTCAATAACCAATATTTCTTCAGATGGGAAGCAAGGAGAAGCCCAAAAATAATCGGTGGCTCCCCTGAAGGTCACGGGTTAAATCGCGTGCACGGCAGTCGCATTTAGCTAAACGCGGAAGGCTAAGGCCCACGTGCAGTGCGGTGTCAGTGCACATTAAAGAAGTCCAGACGGTAGAAATTTCCGGAGCCTTCCACTCTGCATGATGTCGCATATATTGACAGTGTGTTTTTGAGAGATAAGCCAGATTAATTCATCGCACGTACACAACAATTACAAGAAATTGTGCTTTCGCTACAGAGCTTAACGTTTCCAGGTTAATTGGGCGCCCCCAATGTATTTCCTGATGTATCCATGTGGCTCTCTAAGCCAGCCCCCCCCCCCCCTTCCTTTTTTTGCGTTCTCGTCAGCATCGTCTCCTAAGGAAATTGTGTAATGAGTGATCACAATGTCTTTAAATAAGGAGGTACTGCGCCTTGAATGAGAAAAGACGAATACAGGCGCTATGTATTCATCGCTTGTTTCTCTCTCCTAGTTTTGTATTGCGCATTAGGTGCGGAATCAGGATTCCAACATCTCCAAGTCAGATGCCCACAAGTGAAACCACCACGGCTTGTTACATCATGCTGCCAATCTATAGCCGCATATTATGAACTGCTATTTTCACATCTATCTCCTTCATTAACAGCGGAAGATGTTGAACATCTTGATAGATCGTAAATTTCAGCAGCTGGTCATCTCCAAAAAATGAAATGAAACTTCGTCCTCAAGACTTGTTTTTTAAAGTTCAGTATAAAGACGCCAACGTCAACGTGAGAACATGGTCGTGATCACAAGAACGCACAATATCTCGGCTGGCATCAGCAAAGGGCTCGTATCTCCGTCTGGGTGCTTCGCTTTCTGGGCGAAGAGACTTCGCTAAAACAGCTTTTTTTCCTAGAGTGGCCCTATTCTCATGCACGAGCGTTTTGTAAAGACGCGAGAGATTACCTTTGAAAGCGTTAGCTGCTAACGTTACATTGTATAAAAAGTTGAATTTTTTGTTAATTGTTCCGTTGATTCGTCCATTCATGGAAACTGTACTCTTCATTTTAACTTGACTGAACGAGTGATCTTAACGAAAATAAAATGAAGATATAAGTGTAGTAAAAGAGAAAACTCCTGCTATTTATGTTTTTTTGAGTGCTATTCTATCGATATTTTAACAAATTATGCATATCAAACAAAAAATTGAGAGTGTTTGATATAAAATAGTTTATGTTTACCACCTCATGTGTTGCTTCATTCTGACAATCAAATGAGCTTCTTTCTACTAATCGTGCTTCATAACAAAAACAAATTGAGCGCTTCATAGGTGTGGTTAATTGCGGCAGGAAAGATCTCACATTTAGTATGTCTTGATATCATGAGACACATAGGAAGTATGGTAGAAATTATGAAGCCCCCTTTGCACTGCTGGTGACAAGCCTGAAGAAATGCTGAGCCAGTCTACATTTATTTCTATATCTTTCACGTATGCGCGTATATTTCTTTCTCTTTCTCGCCCAGTGCAGCTGTTTGTTTTGTCTTTGTTTTTTTTTCATTTTACCCTTCAACTTTAATTCTTCCCGTTTCTTTTTTCTTTCTGTCAGTATTTTTATCTCTATGTGAATTCCTGCCTGCCAATGTTTTGATTTTATTTCTCGTTTTCTTTCCTTTTTTCATCTCATATACCCTCTTTTCTTACGTTCGATGTCATGCATTATTGTCGCCACTCCTCCTTTTCTTATACCCAACCTCAATTTACTTTCCAACCTGTGTCTTTATAATATACAATACAAGGTTATGTTATGTGCTGCTATAGCGTACCTGAATCATGGAGTGGTTGCGATGCCCCTCTTTGAACTGTGGGTGCACAGGCTTGAGTCCCACCTCGCCAAGAAATTGTATATGTATAGAGTATCTATTTTTTTCCTCCCTTTCTTTTTTTGCTCGTTTTTTCTGTTTTTTTCTTTCTTTCTATCTTTCCTTACTAGTCCTTTTTCCCGCCAGGTTTATTCTACCCCACGCCAGACAAATTGGCGCACTAGGTATAGAAGCGAAGCAAGAGACAAAGAAGAAGATGAAAGTGGCGTGTGTCTGCTCATGATGATGATGGTTGCGCGCTCGTGGAGTACGATGGACGTGTGACATAAATAGCTTCACTGCTAAATACTGTGGGATCTCGCAAGCCAAAAACATACAAACTAAGTATGTAAGTCACGCCGCAGCTGTGAGTTAATGTGGACCAATTAAGATTTTAACAGTCGGCCTATATAAAAATAGAAGAAAAGTGATATTTCGTTTGACATAGCACCACGCCAATGCCGCAATACCTTCACGGCTAACGGCAAAAAAAAAAAAACGAACACCGCACCATCACTACTGGCCTTATGCGAGGGTCGCAACAGTTTTGCGCATCATGTTACGATGAACTACCATTAGCACTACGAAATCAAATTACTAGAAATGCAGCCACAGAGTGTAAGAGTGCATACATGCTACAGTCTCGATACGCTTTTCACTTAAGGGGTAGTGATAAGTGATTATCAGAAGGGGTAGTGTCGAAATTATCAGAACCGCCCATGCGAATTGCGTGTCGCAAAGTCTATTAACGACCGCAAATCGCGAGTGTCATCTAAGATAGCACTTTGGAAGACGTTACGCAAGTCAGCGACATAACATACCATCGCGAACATTCCGAGACTGACTGATAGCGAACTAACCCGCGTTGCCACCCAATCCGTCTGTAGAGCCTAAGCCGCACCGTTGTAATGCTCGTCGTGTTTATTATTTCACACTCCTGTCTTCATTTTTTTGTTGGCTGTCTGGAAAGCTTAGGCTATTTTAGCAACAGTGCGATGCTCCTCTTTAGCGACACGTTTGCATAAAAAATGTTAAGATAAGATGTATGGTGGCTAAAAGCAACCAACATGGAGTATAACAATTTTTGTAGCATATTTTCACTTTGCATTTGCACTTTTTTCTAGTGACACTGAGCGAAATTTCGACATTTCTTGTAGTCACTGCTGCTCTGTGTGTGAGATTGCGAAGAGTAGGTACGAGCATTAGTACCAAACATGGAAGCAGAAATGCAGCTCTGAACGTGGTCAAGTTAAAAGGAAAACGTACGTGCTTTATAATTTTCAGCCAGAGACGTTGAGGATGTTACGGAAAGCGCGTGAGGAATACAATAAGGACAAAACATACACTAACATACTACCATTGCGATAAAACAACCGAGCTTTTATTCGAATGGTTGTGCGTATAAATTGTAGTTTGCATTCTCTGCGTAACTACACAAGTGAGGATGAAAGGCTCGCATGAAGGCTAAGGCTCGCAATAGCCTTCATGCGAGCCAACCCCGAGAAATTTCGTGAGTGAGTCTAACGCAGGCAAGTTTCATGTTTCCGCAAGCACACCAATTCAGCAATGCAGCGTTAGATCACGCGAGCAGGCTTCACTGAGAGGCACGCACGCAAGCAAACGCTTGAAATTGTAGTCAACCAGCAGACAACTATCGCTAGCACTAACCAAGTTGAGAAATTTGTTTACAGAACAGATGAACGAGAACGCTCCTGTGATAACGAAGGAATTGAGCAACAAACTGACTTCGCAAAGCAGTACCCGGACTGCTCCTAATCACGCGCTGTTAATCTCGAGTGCACAGTTGCAGCGGTGCTTCAAGATTTACCACGCTCCTTATTGAGCTCTATTACAAACTAAAGCAATAATAAATCTTGCGGCTCGTTCATCATGGAACTCTACTTGCCTTGAGTTTTCGGGGTGCACAGTGGAGGGCGACAAGGGGCGCTAGTGCCTTGTGCACATGATTTCGTCTGGTACACCGTCGTAGCTGCGTCGTCTACCTCGTTTTTATTAGGTAATCGATTGTGCAGACCTTTTCGAGAGGTGGTTCTCACGTCTTATGCATCAATTATTGAGAAACCGTTGATTGCATCAGTCTTAAAAAAATTTCCTTTTTTTTCTGAGCAGGTTTCAATAAACAGCCATACGCGTGCCCTGCATGAAAGTTGGAGCAAGTAAAATTTCCTTTTTAATTTTTATTTTATTTATTAATACTGTAACTGTCACTTGAGGGTCATTACAGGGAGGAATATAAACGCAAAACAAAAACAATACACAATGACAAAACAGACATTACGTTTCATGTTGCCGGGAGTACAATTCTAGCGAACACTCAAACGCTTTGACATTTGCGCTAGTAACAGCGTACTCTGTAAGTATATTCCACACTTCTATACATTACAGAAAAAAAGAATTTTTAAAGCCATCCAGACGCACCCAAAAACGCCTTATTGGGTGACTATGGTTCAACCGAGCTCCTCGTTTGGGTGCAGGTTGTATGTATGTGTCTTTATTTATTTTCATTTCGCCTCTTATAATTTGAAACAGGAGTTTTAACCTTTGCTTTTCGCGGCGCACTTGCAGGGGTTCTAGCGCACATGATTTTAACAAGTTTGTGATGGATTCTGTCCTCCGGTACCGCGAGCAAATGAAGCGCACTGCTAGCTTTTAGCAGTGCGCTTCATAGGTCTACTAAATAGGTCTACTAAATAAAAAAAATAAATAAAAATAGGTCTACTAAATAATCACTTTGCTCACACACCTATATTCGGATAATTTTATTTTTCACACTTCTGAAGCTATGAAACAATTAAAAAAACATCTATAGTAACCATGCATTCGGAGCTTCTAATTTGTATAAACCGAGGTAAAGACATGCTTAAATGGTGATAAGCCTCGCAACAAAAGACTCAGATGCTCACTATGCACCAAAACGCACCGATAATTTTTTTGTAAAGTACAACTGAGCCGGGAAACAGCTGAAAAACAGTGCGCACAAAAGTTTAATGCAAGTACCAATAAGACTGCGAAAAAGAGGGTCCAAGTGTCGGTACGGTCTTTGGTGATCTATAAAGGCCGATCGTTTGGCAAAGCCATAATCCGTAAGAGAGCGGCGAATTGACCAGAAAGAGTAAAGGTGAAATGGCGGCTTTATTTCAAGGCTATCGTGCCATGAAGCGGTCTCTTCTTGTTCGTCCTCTTTTGCAAAGAATCCCAGAAGGATTTAAGATCAAAGAATGACTGTGCCCATTGCAATAGCGAAGATTTTGACCCCCGAACCTTTCTGCGGAAACCCCGTAATGGGCGCCATTAGAGCTCTAATTCCCCAAGTGTCAACGCTGCTGCAGCCGAAGATATACCAGCTCCTCGAATGCGTTGCCAATCTATATTTGTCGCATTCCACGCCGATAAGCCCAGCCAGTAATGAGAGGTGCGCCGAGAAATGAGCTTAGAGCGGGAATAGTGGGAGATATGTGTTTCATTGCCTATTAGCGTGTCTGGTGTGAGTATGCTCGCTGTGATTTAGTGTTTCGAAGTAGTCCAACGTACCAGTGAGCTGTTAACTTCTTTCTACTTGATCACACTTATTGTATATTCTTTTTTTTTTGTCTGGGATTGACACCCGAAAGTTTCTTTGAGCTGAATTATTATTTCAGTGGTTGCATTGCAACTGGGTAATAATTTCGCTTCACGGACCAGGAAGCGTTGATAAAATGAAGAAAAAAAAGCATAAGATCTTTTTTGTGTGCCTCTTTTTTACACGTATGCTGCATATCAAAATTTTTGTGCAGAACATTCTTGCGGGCATCGCTTCTTTTTCTTTCAAAAACATACCTCAAGGTTACGATTATTATATAAAAAAATTGGTATTCCAATGATCGGTCTCCTTTGAATACGTTCCTTCTTTTTCTGAAAACACGGTAAGGTGTCACAAATTGTAGATTACATTACGTTCATCGCCCACACGCTAAGAAAAAAAAAAGGTGTTTAACTCTTACTTCTTTCACATCGGCCTCACCTAGGTATGTCTCTTTAATGGAACCCGTTCAATCTCTTTAGGAGAGTAAGTAATCTCTTTAGGACAGAATACCCGCGTGTCCTAAATGGCAGTGTGATGTGCTCCACAATTTTCCTGGGGAGATTTTGCAGAGTGGTTACTGCGCAAGGTTAGACCCGAGACAAGGAGACGAACGATGGAGGGCTCATCCTCGTTCATCTCGTTGTTGCCTTTCTTAACACAGTAATCACAGTGCTCAGCTTGATACTTATCAAGATTTATAGAGGGGAACGCCGCATTCTTAGGAATCAAGAGTGAAATGACACTTCTCTTTCTTATAATTTAAGGTGACGGATAAAAGGAGACATAACTTGAATACAGAGCCACGGTACAAGTATACAGGTGATCAACTAGAAAGCCAGACATTACACATACACACACTGCGTCTGTCTTTAGTAACCACATCTGCAACAATTTAGATTGATATTAGGAAAATGTTACCAATCTTTGCTTATAAAATATGGTGGAAGTCATCAGCTTGTAAGCGGATTTTAGATCTCAGAGTTTCCTAGTATCGAGGAAGAAATTAAGGAGGAGGCCATGAGCTTAGCCCGATATTTGCATCTTTGCTGCCCTGCACTCGGATGAAGAAACAGGGGTCGGAAAGAGGGTGTGTAGGGAGAGAGAGAGAGAGCAACAGAAAAGAACACACACAAGATGGGTGCTTCGATTGCAGTCTTAGAAAGGCTGGTAGACCTCTAGATACGCCGTAGCGCTTACAGTGCCTTCTGACGACATTGTGTCATGTGTACTGCGCAGAATTAGTGACAACAACAACAACAACAACAACTACTACTACTACTGCTACTACTACTACTGCTTCCACTATTACTACTACTGCTACTACTACTACTACCACTACTACTACTGCTAGTGATAATAACATTAGTAATAATGCAATGTCTTCATTACTGCAAAGGAACGTTTTTTTCGGTCACTTCAGTAACTATCATGAAATCTACAATGCAGAAACCATTCGCATGAATACTGCATTGTACTACGTATCTTTCGTATAAGGTTTGAGGTAGCTTGACACCTGTTTTCTCCATGTTATTGAAGTTTTTTGTTTACGCAGACACTTGAAATTACATACTGTGGTTTTCTAGTAATTATTGACAGAGACGCAGTCGTGTTTTTAGATGTTCAAAAATGGGTATTTTTGGAATTTTTCACGAAGTCTGCGAAAAAATGAAAATTTGCACCTCATAGAGCCCTATTAGTCCGCAGAGACACTCAGGCGAACAATTATTTTATAAAGCCCATTCCCCCACACATTCACCTTAGTCATTCTCTACATTGTAGTGTTAACACGGGATATAAAGTTTGTGTCCACTAAGCCAGCATTGAGACAGTTCCTTGAGTCAAGCAGTGACTGCTTTTAATTTCTTGTAATCCCTAATAAGTTGGCTATGCGCGTCGCTACCAGCTGTATTACGATACTCGTGAAGCTGTGCAATGTCAACATTTTTTTCCTTTCACATTCAAGGTTATACGCTTTCTGTCGAGTCGGCATCCTCCGACACTTACTTTGCTGAGGATGAGTATAGTGAAGATGTTTTGTTTTACCATGGCAGAATGTGTTGCGATTATGCTAGCACGATCTCACAACGAAGTTGCACAGAAACACTACACAGGATGAGGTGTTCGCAGGGTTCTGTGTTGAAAGGAGCCAAGCATCGACCCAGACCTTCCCTGACCACGCCACACATTGCTGGAGTCGGAAATAAAAGCAAGAAAACAAGGTTCAAAAAGAGCACAAACTAGTATCATCATCATCATAATCATCATCAACAACAACAACAATACCACCACCGCCAATAATAATAATAATAATAATAATAATAATAATAATAATAATAATAATAATAATAATAATAATAATAATAATATAATGAAAATAAGAAGTAATCACAGGTTCCTTTTACGCATTCAGTTGAGACATCACTTTTGCTCAGTCTCTATTTATCCTGCCTTGCCACTCATCGAAAGCCTTCTGCACATGGTGTGATTTTGCACTACAGGAAAAGCCCTGAGTGCACCTCAGGGCTTTTCAGCAGCTGTTTCGAGTTCATCCTGGCTGGGACATGAAGGCGTCTTTCGAAGGACAATCAAGTGTTTCGGCCCCAACAACGTATCGAGTGACTGGTTCTCCAGTCGTAACACTGAGACGTTCATTTATTGCCGATGCTGAATGGGAACTGCCCCGAGAACGTGTGCGTGCAACCCTCACCCTTCTCGTCTTCCCAATTGTTTTGTCCGCTCCTCAGTGCTCTGTTGAACGGCTCCTCTTTCTTATCGATGCCAGGACGCTCTGCCCGATGCAGCCGTTCACCATCCTCTCCTCAATTCTTTTCCTGCTCTCGACCATCGCCTCGCCTTCACGTGTGCTTTGCGCTCAAGGGCGAGAAAACCGCTCATGCAACACATCGCAACCGCTCATGCAACACAACGGGAATCATATGGAGTAATTTTCGTTAACTTTTGTGCAGATCCGTGGGGTGGCGTGTTGTATTCCTTGTGTGCACAATATCGGCGGTCGCACTGGCTCTGTAAAAGGTACCGTGTTTTGAGATAGCGTGTCGCCGTTCGTGGCACTGTGCAAGCAACCAAATATGAAGAGTCACTGCAACGCCACCAAATGCCCTGCGCTGTGATGAGGGAATGACGTCGATTCGAGCCACAAACAAGGAGCAACTAGCAACAAATCTGAAGGACGTTGATAATGGAGGGGGAAATATGTCTACCACAACTCCGGGAGAAACCTGCGTGCTCAGCCCATGAAGTAGCGTCGCATCACGACCACTCTCCGAACTTGGGCGGACCGACGGTGGATAGAGGCGCTGCTCTGATCCTGGGCATTTCGCAATATGCGCTGCCTCCAAGACCGGAAGCACCTCGCCTAGCTTAGCGTTACCTCTGTGATTGGACTACCAGTGACGAAGCTAGGGTGCCAGGGAATGACACTATCACGTGATGTGAGGTCGCAGTAACGTTAAAGTGACGTTGCTATGAGGTCACCGCTCTGGGTACTGGAGACCTCATTGTCACCACGTTAATGGCGCCATCGCATGATTGATTTCTTTCTGTATCACTCGTTCGTAATGCCACTCGATCCGCCGACGGTCAACTATCGCTTTTGCTGAAGCATGTAAGGTATTTGACTTACAAATAAAATGAAGTCATGAAGCGGTTCCCACCACGGTCTGCCCTGTTGTCGGCTTTATGTAATAACGACGAGAATGAAGAATTCTATGACAACAGCGCAGTTGTTTTCTCTTGATAATCATAAAATCTAATCTCATCAAAGAACGCCGAAAAGCCCACTTTCATGACAAAAATAGTTCTATTTCTTGTAGTAGTGTGTAAAAAGGCAATAAAAAACGTTGTTATATGCATATGGCACCATAGTTCCCCTGCCATCAATGTTTCGCGCGCACAAACAGTCGCAAGTAAGCCTGGAAGCGCACAGCAATTTACATGGTTTCTCACTTTTTCAAATTATGCTTTTTGACCATGCAATTGAAAAAAAAGAGAAATAAGTGTACGCGAGGCAAGAGAGAAATATCCTTTTTCGCAATCTGTACGTATTTTCATCACTATAATTCATTGCCAAAGCGGTGATGCGGGTGATGTCATACATCCGCTGTCCTTTTTTCGCGGCAGTGTCTAGTTCCTATTTATGGCGCGCGAAGGACCATCGGCTCGTTACTACGATGACCGGAAGTAATGTATGTGCGACACAGTGATGCCTGAAAAAAAAATAACAACTATCATGGCACTCGCGACGGGAAAAATTGCGCACATCCTGAAGTCACACATCCTGAGGACATATGACGGTGCCACTGCCACCGTAAGGGTGCTGCCGCTTTTCAATGGCTGTGGCTTTCTCCGTCTGAGATGTAGGAACCATGGTGGGTTGTTGCAGCGAAATCGATGTCGCATTGGCTGGGCAATGGCGCTTGAAAGAAAAAGCGTGTACTCACACTGCTCTGGGTGGCACACTTGGCTGCCTGCGTTCTGATTCCGGTTTGCGTACTTTATTACGCTCAGATTTCTTTTCTTTATGCGTGCATTGTAGGTATTTTTGCATTGTTACCTAATTTGCTTTTATTTGCGTATCTGCCACTATCAGACTATCTTTGTCATTTGTCACGTCTTTTTTTGTTCGTATTTGCAGCCATTATTACGTAACGATACGCTTCGACGATCCTTCTCTTGGGGCAAGCTTAAACAAAATCATTTTCAGAGTCTTTATTTTGTTTTCCGCTTGCTTCCTCTGTTCTTACCTGAACGTTTAATATTTTTTTCGATGTAATTTTCTTTGAGTTATCAGCGTTATCGCTTATAGTATGTAAGTGTAGGTAAGCGATTAGGGTGCGCAGATACATTAGCGTTACTACTGAATTGCGATTAGCGAGCAACACTTTGAATAATTCACTGGTCTAGGAAGAATAAGCAATTATTTGAAGATAACTTATTTATTGTTGTTTCCGCAAAGACCAATGCTATTCGCTTATTTTATTCATACCACAGTTGCACACAAAGCACACATTTTATTTCAGGGGCTTCAAACTCACCTCATCTAGTGGGCCATCACAAAACTTATTCCCACAACCCCACAGGGGCCTGAAGTGTGAAGATGGCAGGCGCGCTAGTGGAGAGGGGAGGGTGAGGTGGAGAGCTTGAACGAAATCGCCCAAGACCTTGCCATACATACCATATAAGGGTGAATTTTCAAAGGTATATGATGGCAGGCTTCTGAAATCATGTGGGTATTGCTTTTCACAATGATCAAAGTGTAGACAGCAGCTCCGAAATATAGTTTTCCTTCCGCGATGATGTAACAACTTAAAGTAACTTCCGAAGTATAACAGTGCCTCCACAAAAATTGTTTCAGACCAGTCCCGTCGGTGAAGCTTACCCGAAGAAAGCGCAACAAATTTGCAATAGACCAGGAAACTAGTCAATTACTGCTTTAAAAAATTCTCAAATACGTGTTGCTTGTGAAGCGTCAGGCAACTAACGAGAGGTTTTGAAGACCCCTCTTCTGTAGACTTATTCCATGCTTGTAAACAGCGGTAGGTGCCATCGGCAAACTAGGGTTTCTGTAGCGACATCTAGGCCAAAGCTCGCCAATGCCATCTACGATCCAGTGACAACTAGCACTGCACCTGTTAAGCTGACTCCCGTGTGCACGAAGCCGGCTCCCCGATGTCACCAAATGTGGCGTAGTATGTCAATGGCGCGTACTACGGTTTACGAAAGAGGAATATCTATTTAGCCACCACACCAGCAACACTCATGGGGAGTCTTAACGGGTTACCTAGTGCTCTTTTGTAGTAGAACGAATTGTAAGTTTGTCGCCATTCCCATTTTGGCAGCATTCTGCCACCACACCCCGGAGCGGTTAGATGAGGCTGTGGAAGGCCTCACACAAGCTCGCCACCTACTCGTTGTTTCACCATCGTCTGTAACGCCGTAGAAGGAGCTCTGGCTCTTATGCACAACCATTTGCCTTATTTCATCTTCTTTTTTCATTATCCCCGCCCAGCGAGATTTTCGCAACATCATTGTCTGTTCGCTTCCTTAACCAAATTTTCTGATACATGTTTAACGCCAAACTGAATGTTGTTTGTCCTTTTTAGTGCTTTCACTTTAAGTAAAACTGTAACTTTTCAATTTTTTAGCTTCTTTGATGACTAGCAGCACTTTTCTATGAAACTGGGACAATTTTTTTATGCGCCAATAGTGGTGGGGGTGGTAGTTTGGTATAAACCTGGTGTATCTGTATAAACATGTAAAAAACAGAATAACTTTGAACAGGAAACCTTGGTACTCTATACTGCTGACACTGTAAGAAACCATGCAACGACACTTCACACGTTGATATGAAGATTTTTCTCTTAAGGAGTGGATAGTAACAGTCCAAAAATACATATTCCTTGGCTTCTGTGCTATAATGTAGTTAAAGTGTTTCATTGATACTGTTGCACCGGAACTAAACGGAAGAACAATACGCATGTGGGTGTTTAATTTTTCAGTTTGGTCCTGATATAACATTATCGCACCAAAATAATGACGTCATATACGATAGGGCTTGCCGAAACCTTGTTATTCAGTATTTCAGTCTAAAGGCCCACCTATTACCAGCCTTGTTGTGTCAAACCGAATATATAATCGTAATTATCCGGGTTCAATGTCCTCTGAAACCACGTCTTCATTGTGTGGGATGCCGTAGATGAAGGCCCCGGAAAGTTCGTTCATCTGAGGTTCTCAATGTCTGCCTAAATCTGAGTACACGGGCCTCAAGCACGCCCTAATATTTGGAATGTAGGTCAGGCCACGGGGGTGTTCAAGTAATCGTATGTTTCAAAATACCAGATTAGGAAAGCCGTTATGATCTTATTTGAGCGAATTTAAAAGCTAGCTTGTAAGAAATAAGTGTCCAGACGGCGAAATGCTATCAGCTCAAATTCGCTTAATTTTATATATAGGTATGCGCCGAATAATTAACTGCATTTCACATCAAATATTTTAACATTGTAAGCATATTGTCTGACAATACTATTGTTAAAATTTCGAATGATATCAAAAACACCCTCTAATGGTCTTCAACAGAAACACAGGTATATGAACGCAATGGCGCTTGTCTAACAATGAAACAAGCAATGAGTTGTTAATGTTGCCTAAGATCTTAAACATTAGGGTAGAACTTCGATTTATATAATTCGGTTCATCACTTTTATTAGCCTTTCTACGATACACGGTATGTGGACAGTTGTTATAACCTAAAATGCACTGAGGTTATAAGCTTAGAGAAAGAGGATCTGAACAACTTGACTCGAGCACCAATCTGCAATAATGAGTCAACACTACCCGAGGCTAATGCTGCAATCATGGCTTTCATCTAAAGTATTTATGGCACCTAGTCCCCATCAAGCGATTACCCTGCAGATAAGCAAATTGTTAAAGGCTTATGCTGGCTTGATTTCCGAGTGCAACAAACATCACTTCGAAAGGTCAACAAACTGTGTCGACAACCACATTCATTTAGAATGAAAGACCATGGTTCGAGCTTTATTGATCTGGCAAGAAACCTTGCTTTGCTGAAGAATTTAAAATTATGAAATGCAAAGGCTTCAAATTGTGGTGGCTGGTGGTTTTTACATCTAAAGCGCATATGTATATTTGTCATTTGTCTGGTGATGTAGTATTTTTTTTCTACCTAAAAGATGTGTGCATACTCTCAGGTTTTACAAAGACTATGGGTGTACATAGCAGAGGAAGCTTTAAGGGCAAGGAATTGACATCAGCATAACCCTGTCGTTTTGTGCCTCAATTGCTCTGTATATGTCGAAGAAAAATGTTATCTTGCACTTCTAACTTTATTACCTAGCCTTTTTGTGAAGGGATAAAAGAAAAGCGCTGTTCTCTTGTTAATATTTATTAATGTGTCATTGTAGTTAGCAACTGTGGCGTTAGCACAGGATTATATGTTGTTATGATAATCCATTTGAAAGAAACAAGTTTGTTAATTTAGACGGACGGAAGCTACCCTAACCACTTCTTTGGTCCATGTCTCTCTGGTCACGATGGCGTTTAGTTATAGATTACAAAATACACGACAACAAAAATCTGGCCACAGCGTGTTCATGTTTTGTTCTTTGTTCAAGTGCTATGACTGAAATCATGATAGTGTTATTTTTTGCTTTCCAGTGATTACCGTAAGCGAAATCGACTCTGAAGGATCATTGACAAGTGTTTCAACGGTCTTTTATTGAGAGTGGTTAGCAAGTGACTATGTGTTTATGTTTGTTGTTTATGCTTATTTTTTTTAAATTTGTTCCTTGGAACGTAATTCTGGATTGTCTCACGTGGCACGATGGGAAGGCTTCATAAGAAAATTTTACCTATCAAGTCTAAACATTACGTTAGAGGCACCCGCCTGTGCGTGAGAAAAAGACTACTTTAGCTTAGTACAAACACTAAAAGTTTCATAACGAACCATGCATAAGAGAACATTGAAGATATATCATATCTCTCTTTCATGCATACACACCAAAACATGCCCTATAAGAGTGCATACTTGAATTAAAACATTGTCGTGCCTCTAGCACTGCAATCCTAAACGGCCAGAAAATATTGCACTTGCATGGGAGCTTACTCATGCTTCTTTTCAAAGAGATGGCCGTAAAGTTTGTGTTGCAGTTTTTACCGACAGGTGCATGCGATCATACATTATACAGGCGTGAATATTTGGAGAAGCAAATATAGCTCGAAATGCGTTGTATTTTCAGACCGCATATCTTATTGGCAAGCTGTTGTGATCGATTGGGCGTGGGGTGTTTTTTTCACCATGCTTTTGCAGGGAGAAGTTAAAGGCACCGATATCACGCTGCATGCTGAAGACGTTTATGACACCCCTCCTCACTTTCACCGAAGTATCCCATCAGTAGCACTAGTATAAAATGAGTCCCTCAAACAATAATGGCTGAGAACAACTGTCCTTGAGGGTAAGTTGTTACACTCACTGTTCATTTGTTCAGTTTGAAGATGTTCTTGACAATATTTATAAATATAGCGGTTCCAAAAACTGCTAAGCTACAGGTCAAAGACAAAAGAACATGCCCTGCGTTTGCCAGCGAAGCTGCAGCAGCTCTCGAAGTGAAGCGCTGTAGCCATTTAATGAATCCCCCGGGTGAGTATACATTGAACTGCAACACTTTTAATTGCGATCGACCTAACGCTGGAGCCATAGTGAATAGCGAGCTTCCGCTTCACCCGAATGATTAGCGGATGCTACGACAGAGTTCTAAGCTACAAAGTTCACAAGAAACTTCTGTGACTTTGTTTCCAGCATCATTTCAGACAAGATGTCCTTTAACAAAACAACTGCTACAAGGTCATTGCATTTTGCGTAGAATGGTATTTTTTCAGCCTTCCGCTCTTAAACCCATGAACGTCTTTATACGTTCCTGTCTTCAGCTAAGGGAAAGTTCAAAAAGTTTATGGGTAGCCTGGAAATATATGTATGCAAAATAAATGATAACGTGGCACTGCGGCTTGAATTGTGTCAATATAGGAAAGAAATAAGAATACTACCAGAAGTCACTTCTTTAAGACCACTCACTTTCTCTCAATTGAAGAAGGAATACTACCTTAAACACTTAGCACAATAGAATTGGTTAGCAAAAAATACACTGATTCATCGCTGAGGTAATGATCAATATTTTCTTTCTTTTTCAAAGCAACCGCGTTTAATAAAACTACTCTTTAGGCGCGGCGTTAGGTTGAATGCTTTATTCTATGCTTATGAAGTTTGTAACAGTAACACTCAACATTACTACTTTTTTAAAAAGTTATTTTGCGAAATTCCTTTCACCAAGATGCATCTGTTTCTGAACTATTATGACTCGAGATATGTATAGGTACATACACATATTATACTACTCATTGTAGTTGATGGTTGCAATATTTCGCACGGAAGTGAAAAGTTCTCACCGCTCAGAAATATTGTCGATGCTTCAGATGGCTCTCAATCATTTAATGATTAATGTTACATGACTTATTCATGGCATTTGCGATGACCTCATTTTTGCAATAGGCATTTCGGGAGTTCCTGTGCCAATAAACCATATAAATTATTGCTATTATGCGTGAAAAGACAGAAATTGAGCCAGCGGCTAGGGTACGTTAGATGCTAATAGTGGTTAGTGATTAAGACGGTGAGTTAGGAAATAAAAAACAGCCTTTTAAAGACAACGTTAGGTCATCCTGCACCGCGAACAGAGTTCAAAAATAGGTATGGTAGATGATTTCCGGGAAAATATTCTCTTGAAAGTACGAGTATACATGTCATCTAATGCTCGCATGCCTACGTTATAGCAATGCCTCGAATCCAATGAACTTGTTTAATTTTGCTTCGTATTACCTTCCTTCCTAGTAGGCTGCACCTTGTAGCGGTGAAGCCGTGAGCATTCAGCGTACAACGTGTCTGTATGTATGTGCACGTGAGATCGTAGGAAAAATTAGCTGCTGTGTCCAAAAACCTCTAAAACAAAAATTGAGAGGTAACTTATTCGCCTTTTTAAGCGGTGAATACGACATGATTATTTGACACATTGACTCAACGGGACATTCACACAACATGAATTTTGGTGAAAAAAGGGGGAATTTTTCTAATTTTTTTTCGTTTATTCGTGTGTGCGCAATGGCATGGCCACGGACAAACTGCGACTTTATAGTGTACGAGGGGGGCGGGGAGTTGAACACGTCGCATCATTTATCTAGAATTGCCAAGAGCTGGTGAAAAGAGTGCTTCATATTTGTGACTGCAATACAAAGCTTATGCCTTTAATTCCTACCCTACTGTTGTTGCTATGTTAGTTTAGAAGCTTGCGTCACAAAACCACTGTCTAGAATGTGGAATCTGTAGCAGAAAAGAAATTTTTTTGTGGTAGGTGGGAAGTTAGCTATACTTTCACGTTCGCGCATACATATAGATGCGAAAAAATATGGAACAAAAAAGGTTTAAACCCCCCAGCTCGTTATTGGACCCCCCAGTTCGTTATGCTAAGGCTGTAAAACAACTGTTGTGTTGCCTGTGATCAAGTAAATATGTGGGTGAATTGCTCAATGGTCCTTATACGCTCCAGATTTGTATTTATCTTTGTAAATCAAACATGTGAAAGTGAACACCCCACAGGGAGTGCATGATAAAGCATTTACGATTGGTGAAATGCATTTCAGAAAAGTTCCAATCCTCAAGGGGAAAAACGAACATTTGTCATGGTCATAGCCAATTCCGAAACAACTGTTCGCACCGGAATTCGCGACAAATGTGTAAAAAGCAAGGAACGACAAATAATCACATGAGCGGGAAGAAAATGAAGATAGACGACCAGCTTTCAACTGGGCCTGTCCCTACTATTTTTCCATTAATGAAACACTCTGCATTCTTGCACAGTGCGACGCTGAATGAAAATATTTTCGAGTGTCTGGGACTATGTTACGCTTTGGAAAAAATAGCTATATATCTTATTCAAGTTAATTGGGCTTGTTCAAGGGTTAGCTTTCGCCGATTCAATAGCAAATCTGTTCAAGCATGCTTTAATACGTTTGCCGTACCACGATTCATTGGCTCACCTTAGTTCTCTGGTATGTTCACCTTAGTCCACTAATATGTTTCCCATAAATTCAGAAAGCCCCCTACTATCGTCTGGTCTACTAAAGGACTCCTCCCAGTCCTAGTTACGACAGCAGCGATTTATACTTTCATATGAGCAACTGTTGTCTCGGCTGTGACGCTGCGAGTTGATGATTGATTTGCGAAAGCTAACGTTACTTGGCAATGGAATGAAAGATCGCATGATCCGCCTATCAACCTGGTCTTGTGTTTTTTGCTGCCACGTTATACCTGCAAATTTTTAAATCTCGTCGGCGCACCTAACATTATGCCTCCTTTTCGTGCGTTTTCTTTTTCTGGGAATCAAGTCAGTTAGCATTAATCACCAGCGGTTATCCTGCTTGTGCTACTTGCCGGGCCCACGTCCATTTCTTCTTTTTGATTTTGACTATAATATCATTCATAATATCATTTATCCCATGTGGGGTGTTCGCATTCATATGTTTGATTTACAAACAGAAATACAAATCTGGAGTTTATATGGTTCATTAAGCAATTCACCTACATAATCACTTGACCACAGGCAACACAATAATTGTTTTATAGCCTTAGCATAACGAAGAGGGTAACTGGACGGTCTAAACGTTTTTGTTCATTTTTTTTATTTCGCATCTCTATGTATGCGCGAACGTAGAAGTATGGCTAACTTCCCACCTACCACAAAAAATTTTCTTTTGTACTACAGATTCAACATTCTAGACAGATGTTTTGTGACGCAAGCTTCTAAACTAACATAGCAACAACAGTAGGGTAGGAATTAAAGGCATGAGCTTTGTATTGCAGTCACAAATATGATGACGCACTCTTTTCACCAGCTCTTGGCAATTCTAGATAAATGATGCGACGTGTTTAACCCCCCGCCCCCCTCGTACACCATGAAGTCGCAGTTTGTCCGTGGCCATGCACATGCGCACACACGAATAAACGAAAAAAAAATTAGAAAAATTCCCCCTTTTTTCACCAAAATTCAGGTTGTGTGAATGTCCCGTTGTGCCAGTGTGTCAAATAATCACGTCGAATTCACCGCATAAAAAGGCGAATACGTTACCTCTCAACTTTTGTTTTAGAGGTTATTGGACACAGCAGCTAATTTTTCCTACGATCTCACGTTCACATATACACAGACACGTTGCACGCTGAATGCTCACGGCTTCACCGCTACAAGTTCCAGCCTAGTAGGAAGGAAGCTAATACGAAGCACAATTAAACAAGTTCATTGGAATTGAGGCATTGCTATAACGTAGGCATGTGAGCAATAGATGGCATGTATACTCGTACTTTCAAGAAAATATTTTCCCGGAAATCATCTACCATACCTATTTTTGATCTCTATTCGCGGCACAGGATGACCTAACGTTGTCTTTAAAAGGCTGTTTTTTATTTGCTAACCCACCGTCTTAATCACTAACTACTATTAGCATCTAACGTAGCCTTGCTGCTGGCTCAATTTCTGTCTTTTGACGCATAGTAGCAATAATTTATATTGTTCATCTGCACAGGAACTCCCAAAATGCCTATTGCAAAAATGAGGTCATCGCAAATGCCATGAATAACTCATGTAACATTAATCATTAAATGATTGAGAGCCATCTGAAGCATCGACAATATTTCTGAGCGGTGAGAACTTTTCACTTCCGTGCGAAATATTGCAATGATCAACTACAATGAGTAAGATGATATGTGTATGTACATATACCTATCTCGTGTCATAATAGTTCAGACACGGATGCATCTTGGTTACAGGAATTTCGCAAAATAACTTTTTAAAAAAGGAGTAATGTTGAGTGTTACTGTTACAAACTTCATAAGCATAGAAAAAAGCATTCAACCTAACGCCGCGCCTAAAGAAAAGTTTTTTTAAACGCGGTTGCTTTGAAAAAGAAGGAAAATATTGATCATTACCTCAGCTATGAATCAGTGTAGTTTTTGCAAACCGATTCTATTGTGCTAAATGTTTCAGGTAGTATTCCTTGTTCAATTGAGAGAAAGTGAGTGGTCTTAAAAAGTGACTTCTGGTAGTATTCGTATTTCTTTCCTATATTGACGCAATTTAAGCCGCAGTGCCACGTTATCATTTATTTTGCATACAAATGTTTCCAGGCTACCCATAAACATTTAGAACTTTGCCTTAGCTGATGACGGGAATGTAAAAAGACGTTCATGGGTTTATGAGCGGAAGGCTGAAAAAATACGATTCTACGCAAAACGCAATGACCATGTAGCAGTTGTTTTGTTACAGGACATCTTGTCTGGAATGATGCTGGAAACAAAGTCACAGAATTTTCTTGTGAACTTTGTAGCTTAGAACTCTGTCGTAGTATCAGCTAATCATTCAGGTGAAACGGAAGCTCGCTATTCATTATGGCTCTAGCATTAGGTCGATCACAACTAAAAGTGTCGCAGTTCAACGTATACTCACCTGGGGGATTCATTAAATGGCTACAGCGCTTCACTTCGAGAGCCGCTGCAGCTTCGCTTGCAAACGCATGGCATGTTCTTTTGTCTTTGGCCTGTAGCTTAACAATTTTTGGAACCGCTATATTTATAAATGTCGTCAAGAACATCTTCAAACTGAACAAATGAACAGTGAGTGTAACAACGTACCCACAAAGGCAGTTCTCAGCAATTATTGTTTCAGGGACTCATTTTATACTAGTGCTACTGATGAGGTACTTCGATGAAAGGGAAGAGGGGTGCCAAAAACATCTTCAGCATGCAGCGTGATATCGGTGCCTTTAACGTCTCCCTGCAAAAGCATGGTGAACAAAACACCCCACGCCCAATCGATCACAACAGCTTGCCAATAAGATACGCGGTCTGAAAATACAACGCATTTCGAGCTATATTTGCTTCTCCAAATATTCACGCCTGTATAATGTATGATCGCATGCACCTGTCGGTAAAAACTGCAACAAAAACTTTACGGCCATCTCTTTGCAAAGAAGCATGAGTAAGCTCCCATGCAAGTGCAATATTTTCTGGCCGTTTAGGATTGCAGTGCTAGAGGCACGACAATGTTTTAATTCAAGTATGCACTCTTATAGGGCATGTTTTGGTGTGTATGCATGAAAGAGAGATATGATATATCTTCAATGTTCTCTTATGCATGGTTCGTTATGAAACTTTTAGTGTTTGTACTAAGCTAAAGTAGTCTGTTTCTCACGCACAGGCGGGTGCCTCTAACGTAATGTTTAGACTTGATAGGTAAAATTTTCTTATGAAGCCTTTCCATCGTGCCACGTGAGACAATCCAGAATTACGTTCCAAGGAACACATTTAAAAAAAATAAGCATAAAGAACAAACATAAACACATAGTCACTTGCTAACCACTCTCAATAAAAGTCCGTTGAAACACTTGTCAATGATCCTTCAGAGTCGATTTCGCTTACGGTAATCACTGGAAAGCAAAAAATAACACTATCATGATTTCAGTCATAGCACTTTAACAAAGAACAAAACTTGAACGCTGTGGCCAGATTTTTGTTGTGTTCTATTTCGTAATCTCTAACTAAACGCCATCGTGACCAGAGCGACAAGGTTAGGGTGGCTTCCGTCCTGCTAAATTAAGAAACTTGTTCCTTTCAAATGGATTATCATAACAACATATGATCCTGTGCTAACGCCACAGTTGCTAACTACAATGACACATTAAAAAATATTAACAAGAGAACAGCGCTTTGCTTTTATTTCTTCACAAAAAGGCTAGGTAATAAATTTAGAAGTGCAAGATAACACTTTTCTTTGACATATGTAGAGCAATTTAGGCACAAAACGACAGGGTTATGCTGATGTCATATTCTTGCCCTTAAACTTTCTCTACTATGTACACCCATAGTCTTTGTAAAGCCTGAGAGATTGCACTCATCTTGGAGGTAGAAAAAAATACTACATCACCAGATAAATGACAAACACATGCGCTTTAGATGTAAAAACCACCAGCCACCACATTTTGAAGCCTTTGCATTTCATAATTTTAAATTCTTCCGCAAAGCAAGGTTTGTTGCCAGATCAATAAAGCTCGAACCATGGTCTTTCATTCTAAATGGATGTGGTTGTCGACACAGCTTGTTGACCTTTCGATGTGATGATTGTTGCACTCAGAAATCAAGCCAGCATAAGCCTTTCCCAATTTGCTTATCTGCAGGGCCATCGCTTGAAGGCGACTAGGTGCAACAAATACTTCAGATGAAAGCCAGTGACCGATTGTGCAGCGCGAGCTGTCGATATTTTCAGTCAAAAAGCGCGCTAGCACAAGCTGCCTGCGTCAGCGTCACCTGCGAGAGAAGGAGAGCATAGGAGAGGAGAGGAGACGCACATGCGTATTGGGGGTGTGGACGCCACGGAGAGATATTCCTAATAGCCCGAGAACAAACACTGGCGGCTTGGCAGTCGGGGTGAAGTGACGTCACGACAAGGGCTCATTTCTTCGGTGACCGAGTATCGCCTTTTTCTGCGCCCACCGCGCGCGAATATATACGCGATATATACAGCAGTCATCATTGCTCATTGTTGAGGTGCAGGTCTACCAAAGTCAAAGACAGCTGTTTACGCCACTAGGAAAATTTAAGTGAGCTGTTGCGATAATCTGATGGGCAAACGTACCTCCAAACGGAAGATTCACTGTGAAAATGGCGGTGAATGACAGTGATGAATTTTTTGTTTTCACCACTCACCCATAGAAATCGGTTCTTAACGGCTTTACGCTAGTTACACCAACTTTGTTTACATCTTGGAGTACAGTCCGGAGTTATAAGATGTGTCCCAAAGAATTACAGATGTAATTATGGTCTTTTAAATTCACCAAATACATCGCAGTTTTATGCGGATTATGTTGGCGATTTCACAAAGTAGTGCTTTCTGCTAAAAGAGACGTTACAATATTTACAACAAAAATCTTTCAATATGTCCAAATTGTTGAACAATATAATAGGTTCCCGTACAAAACGCTCAAAAAATGCTGATATGTTATCGGTATATAATTTTCACGTAAAGATTTCTTCTAAGTAGCTAAACACCTGCAAATATGTAGGCGTATTTCCGATTTGCAGGAACTGTTGCTCCGATCAAACGCCGCGTCACCAGCGGTAGTGTTTTATTTGCGTGGGCGAACTGTTCATAGTGATTCACCGACGTAGCCCGCGTAATAACTTAACGTTATTCGCCTAAATGTGTCAGTGTCTGGTCTACCACTTCATATTCACGTACAGTTTCATGAAACTTGAAGATACTCAACTGCTAGCAAAATCATTTTACTAGTATTCTGTTTAAACAAGTATACATACCTGTGCATTATCTGCAGCGCCGTTGCTACGATGCTGCATGAAGCTGGCGCAATTAACCTCAACTAGTTTTTGTGAGATGAATCCCCGAAATCACTCCAAAGAAAACGTGGAACAGAAATACACCTGGAGTTAGAGAGTATTCTACGGTCGTGCAGAGAATATCTTAAGCTAAAGCACTTCAGAATACGTTTCCACCACGATAGACTTAAGGTTGTATAGAATCCCTGCTGTTGTATCGAATCCCTCGTGTTTTTTTCCCTGACCAACTCTACTAACTTCTTGACCCTTAAAGTAGCACCTATCATTGCGCTATCCATCGCTCGTTGCATTATCCTTAATTTGAGCTGAATCGTTGTTGTAAGACTCCAGGCTTCTGTCTGAAGGTAAATACCGGCAAGATGCAGCAGTTATATGCATTCCTCTTGAGGTTTTGTGGCAGATTACCGTTCATGATTTAAGAATGCTTACGAAATGGATTCACCGCATCCTTATTCTTCTTGTTATTTCACCCTGATTATTTAGCTCCATGGTTACTACCTGTCATAAGTAGACATATTCTTTTACAGCTTCCAGCATATTTTCACTTATCGCAAAGCGGTGTTTTCTGCCGAAAGTTGCTGCACATTATCTTAGTTTTTTGCATGCTACTTTTCAGACCTACGTTTCTCCTTTCTGTGTCCACTTAAGTGATCATACGATGTGATTCGTTCCCCGAGTTACTCATCAAGGCAATGTCATCAGCGAATCGCAAGTCACTAAAATATCTCCAATTAACATTTATCACTAACTCTTTCCGATCTAGGGCCCTGAAAAACTCCTCTCGGTACGCGGTAGATAGCAATGTAGAGATTATGTCTCCCTGCATTACACCTTTCTTTATTGTGATTCAGTCATTCTCCTTATGAAAAACTATGATGGCTGTAGAGCCACTGTATAATTCTTCCAGTATGGTTACGTAGGGTTTGTCGATGGCATGATTCCGTAGTGTCTGTGAACTGATTATGTCTCGACTGATTCAAGCGCCTTCTCGTTATCTATGAAGGCTGTATGTATAAGCATTGGTTGTATTACGTGCTTTTTTCTACTACCTTATTGATAGTATAAATATGGCCTATTTTAGAGTAGCCTGTAAGAAATCGTGCTTGGCCCTTGGGTTAACTAAAGTGTAATGTAGCGTTGATTCTATTAGCTAATATTTTTGTAAATATTTCGTAGAGAATGGACAGTGAGCTAATTGGCCTGTATTTTTTCAAGTCCTTGGCGTCTGCTTTCTTATAGAATAACGTGATGTCGGGCTTCTTCCAAGATTCTGGTACCCTTCCCATGCAGAGACATTTCGTATATAAGGTGGACAGTTTTTCTAACACAATTTCTCTGCCATCTTTCAGCAGGCCCGTTGTTACCTTTTAATCACCAGCGCTTTGCCTCTGAATTCTCCCTAGGGATTTCCTTGCTTCACCAGTCGTTACTGGTGGGATGTCGAATTCTTATGGGCTATTGTTGCTTCTTGCGATATCATCGTGGTTGTTTTGGCTTTGTACAGCTCACTGTAAAATTTCCAGTCCACCTCACCTATCATATCTATGTTGGTGATGACGTTGCCTTCCTTTTCCCTTATGTCCATGCACAAGCTTGCCGTCGCAACATTCAGGCGTCTGCTGCTTCTTACAGCCTGCTCAATTCCCCCCAAGTTATGCCTTCCCTTGTCGGCTACCTGAAGCCTAATGATTACCCTCGAAAGCTCCATAAATCTATTTTGTTGATTGCATTTGTTTGCATGGTCAAATATTGAGTGAAATCATTTTAACATTGAGTGAAAAAATCTTACCTGGCTGCATAAAAAGTATTACTTTTTTCCGTATTCCTACTTGGCACCCTATCTGAGTGTGGTCCAACATTTGATATCGCTGAGCGTGTGGCTAGGGGCGCTCAGCCAAACGCTGAGCTCGCGTCTTCCCCCGGCTTCGCCCGATTGAGAGTTCACAAAATAACAACATGAAAGACAAATAAACAAAAGATCAGCCGGTAACGCCAGCTTTTTATTAACAGCAGGGATTTCATACAACCTTAAGTCTATCGTGGTGGAAACGTATTCTGAAGTGCTTTAGCTTAAGATGTTCTCTGCACGACCGTAGAATACTCTCTAACTCCTCGTGTATTTCGGTTCCACGTTTTCTTTGGAGTGATTTCGGGGCTTCATCTCACAAAAACTAGTTGTGGTTAATTGCGCCAGCTTCATGCAGCATCGTAGCAACGGCGCTGCAGATGATGCACAGGTAAGTATACTTGTTTAAATAGCCCACTCGTAAATTGATGTTGCTTGCAGTTGAGTATCTTCAAGTTTCATGAAACTGTACGTGAATATGAGGTGGTAGACCAGACACTGACACATTTAGGCGAACAACGTTAAAATCTTACGCGGGCTACGTCGGTGAATCACTATGAACAGTTCTTCCACGCAAATTAAACACTACCGCTTGTGACGCAGCGTTTCCTCGGAGCAGCAGTTCCTGCAAATCGGAAATACGCCTACATATTTGCAGGTGGCTAGCTACTTAGAAGAAATATTTACGGGTAAATTATATACCAATAACATATCAGCATTTTTTGGGCGTTTTGTATGGGACCTTATTATATTGTTCAACAATTTGGACATATTGAAAGATTTTTTTTTCTAAATAATGTAACGTCTCTTTTAGCAGAAAGCACTACTTTGTGAAATCGCCCACGTAATCTGCATCAAACTGCGATGTATTTAGTGAATTTAAAAGACCATAATTTCTTCTGTAATTCTTTGGGACACATCTTATAACTTCGGACTGTTGTCACAGGTTCCGTTAATTCGGGAGGCGATACCGGGCTAATTCCAAGGGCCGAAGTATCGGCCCCCCGAAGCGCACCACGAAAGCGTGGACAATTTAGAAGTGGTCCTATTTGGCGCGCCAGCGGACGCCGGCTGTGGCCCAAACAACAAGTCAGAACCGACACTTGATAAACAAAACAAATTTATATTCTCCATTATGGCAGATCAAAACGATACACAAGTACGCACACTCGACAATAGTTGAATACAATGTGTCACCAATCAAACAATGTACTACCCAGTACAATCATCCACTCTCGAAACAACGGACACAGACAACAATACGCACTACAATGTTGTCGCATGCATTGAACAACCAAGACACTTAAAGAATAAAGAGATAGAAAACCTATTCAGTGTAAAGTCCTTGGAACAAAAGTCTGGATGATACTCTTCCGAGAATCACTCACTCAAAGTCCAGCGTTGTTGTCGTTCCGCTGCCCCCGAAGTTCCTCTTCCAGGAAACCTCACGTCTTCACTTGGCCGCTCTCCAAGCTTCGAACTTCTTCGCCGGCAACACGTCGGCTTCACACTCGCAGCTGTTGCCACGCGTCTTCGCTCGATAGCGGCAGACACAGACTCTTGCCTGTAGCTCGAATCGTCACCCCTTAGTTGGAAATCCTCCTTTCCTCGTCCTTTGTCACGGAAGACAAAAAGGCTCGCTTTGTGACAACTGTACTCCAAGATGTAAAGAAAGTTGGGGCAACTAGCGTAAAGCCGTTATGAACCGATTTCTAGGCGTAAGCGGTGAAAACAAAAAATGCATCACTGTCATGCACCACCATTTTCACAGTGAATCTTCCGTTTGCAGGTAAGTTTGCCCATCAGATTATCGCAACAGCTGACTTAAAATTTGCTAGTGGCGTAAACAGCTGCCTTTTACTTTGGTAGACTTGCACCTCAGCAATGAGCAATGATGACTGCTGTATATATCGCGTATATATTCACGCGTAGTGGGTGCAGAAAAAGGCGATACTCGGTCGCTGAGGAAATGAGCCCTTGTCGTTACGTCACTTCCACTCCACGGCCACGCCGCCACTGTTTGTTCTCGGGCTAATAGGAATCTCTCTCCGTGGCGTCCACACGCCCAATACGCGTGTGCGTCTCCTCTCCTCTCCTATGCTCTCCTTCTCTCGCTGGCGACGCCGACGCAGGCATCTTGTGCTAGCGCGCTTTTTGACTGAAAAAATCGACAGCTAGCGCTGCACAGTCGTTCACTGGCTACCTCATACGCATATAGGCACTGGACCCTGACCACCCCGAAGGGCTAAATTTCTGATGAGCGTTGTTTTTCAACAAAAATTCGTTCTGTGCACGTTAACTAAAAGCGGGCTGTGGGTTTCTGTGTCCGATTAGATTCTTTTGTCTCTCATTGTCCATTAGCATCGATTAGCACGCACTTGTAGAAAACACCAGTCCATAACTGCATTCTTTGCGTCTTCTCAGGTTTTTCTTCTGCACAACACGGCATGAGCTCCAGCGTGAACAACATCGCCAGTGTAACCATTAGCACCCGCTGCTTCGCATCTGCACATGGTTCCCTTTAGCGGGAGATGGTGTATATTTCTTTACTCTTGTTCTATTCTTGTACATTCACTCTAGTCTGCCATAGTAGACTACTGGTGTGGTGATTGCATTCTGAGCCGAATCTTGTGGGTTTGATCCCTGCTTTGGTGGCTGCATTCAGGTGGAGGTGAAGTGCTACAGTTCCGTGTGCTGTTCGCTGTCAATGCACGCTAAATAACATCAGGTGATTGAAATTTACGGTGCCCTTCACTACGGCGTGCCTAATATTTTTGTCAGATGTTTGGCAAGGTAAGTTCTGGTAATATTGTTAATACCTACTTCCTCAGTAGGGAAGGACTCAAGTGTGACACTAACCTCTCTGTTCTTTTTTTACATTTGGCTATTCCTCTCTGCTCTTTAGATGTGTTTGTTAAGTTTTTATATACGTTATATATGTGGCATATGTACGCCACCATGAAGAGGTATGAGCTTGTGGCCACAGTTTTACATTAGACACTGCGCTCGCTGTTTTTCAGGTGTCGTGTACGACCAGTCGTGGTCATCAGAAGAAGCGAAGCAGCTTTCACAAGCACTGGACCGGGCTAATATAAATGCAAGTGACGTTCGTGAAGATCTGCACCAACATGGAGAAAGCGATGGCACTCAAGCTCGGCCACGGACCCCGCACTTGAGTCTGGCGGGCGTGAGACTAGAGCAAGAGGACATCTTCCGCTCTTCCAAGAAAGGTGAGAAGTCTTCTAAGCTTAGGCGTGCACCTACTTAACGGCCGGCCATGTATAAGAAGTCGAAATTGCAAATTTAAAGATGAAGTGGATCACGATTGCTAATATTGAGAATCAAAATTAATTGAGACTTACAAAGTTTTCAGCAAGACGTTGAGGACGCGGCAACATAAGTGAGCCAAAAGCGTTGACGTAATATCAACGAGGGCACCAAGGTGATCTGAGTTTGGCGGGGAGTTTGGCTGATTGTTTCTATAACAGATTCACTGTGGAGTTGTCTAGCATTCATCTGCACGGTCATGTTTGTTGAATGCAGACAATGTGTTGTCGCTGCTGACAGTATTCTACACCCGACAATATTTCACGGTCACCTAAGAATATTACCTCTAGTTGATCTCACATGACAAACAAGACCTAAAAGAACTTAAATACATTCACTTAACACGACTGCAACGTGAAACCAATCTTCCTTTTGCTCTTCGCTTGCACATTTATGCTGCCCAGCCACCCTTAGAAACTCTTCTGCACCTAACGTGACTTTACAGTGCCTTCGTGATTAAAAGCACCCCTCCTAGTTTGGCATTGCCTCCGTCATTGGACCACCTAGGGCAAGCTATCAAGCGATATGATGACTTCTTAATTTTACGTTGCGTGGTCTGACGTCTTTGTGAGACCGCGATGGCGTCATAATGACACCACAAAATTCTGCAACTTGGGTCGCCTACTCTTGATGGTGATTTTTTTTTTGTCACTCGTACTCGATAAAGCGGGTTGCGAGATGCCGTCATCGCGGGACGGTGACGGTCAAAATTCGCACTCTATAAAGCAGGGTTTGAAACCCGCAGCGTATATTGTTGTGACCCGTGGCTTCACAAGAAACACATTGTGTTATTGTTCAAGGGTTGTCGCAATATTTACTGGCTTATTTCGGATAATAGCCCTTTGCTTGGGTAAGCTGCAGAGATGAGACTTGCCCGAAGCAGTTTTTTTCTTTTTTTGTGAATTAATTCATGCATAGCCTTGTATTGAAAGATGACCATGAAAAAAAATGTAATATAAAAATTGGCGTCCGTATTCGGGTAACTCTACAGATCATCGTTGAAACGCCACTCTAATGTTGACGCCGAATAGCCACCAGAAACGCATCACATTTAGTTAATGAAATGCGCCTTTCAGAATTACCGTGTTAGGTGTTCACTGCCCCCTTTCTTCTGTAGCTTCAACCTTGTTCACAAAGTGGAGCATTGTATATAAAGGCCTAATTTTTTTAACTACGGCACGTTAGCTTAGGTGAGTTTAAGACCACTGCCATATGCCATCAAGTGATTTCGCCTTTTAAAGGATTAGGCAGCTTCGCAACAGTGTTGCTAAGCAGGATTGAAGTGCACAGCTTGATGGCCTTGTGTGTTTCTTCTTACTCTTATTCTTCTATTGAACTCCCTACTTTTACTGTTTCTCTATTTTTCTAGTGCTTTCAGGATCTTTTTGTATATATTTTTTGTTGTCCCTAAATATATTTTCTTTCTCTCTCTTCTTCTTCTTGCTTCATCTTTATTTATCTTCCCATCTATCTTTCGCCATTTATTCTGGTCCCTCCCTTGCGTTTTATTTATCTCTTTCCTTCAACGCTATGCTTTACTCTCGCTCGCCCTTTTCTATTTCTCCCCGTCACTCTCAGTTTCCTTTCTCGACAGCTTGCGGTACTACTTATACAAGGCCATGCTGTTCTCTGCTGGCGTGCCTGGATAAAAGATGGCTAACGATACTCTCCTTGGGGTCATGGGTACGCATGTTCGGATCCCACTGCTTCAAGAAAATGTTTTTGCCAAGGGTTCCTTTCTGTTCCTTTTATTTTCTTTTTTGTTGTGACTAGCCTTTTCTATTGGTTCTCCTAGCCATCAGAATTATTGTGTCTCATACCAAAAAAAAAACAAACAAACGCACGTGTTTCAGAAGCAATGTGGAACATTAAAAAAATAAGATAACTTGTGTGGGTTCGTTTCGTGTTTTTGCGAAATGACAAAACGAAAAGCTTACCAGCTACTCTGTAAAACACAATATCACAATGAAAAGAGCAATCTTGGCTATATACACTTATACGTGGGCCTGTTCTGTTGTGGCGGCCCCGAAACATTGTTTAGCGTGTGTTTATGAAAAGTCCCCAAAAATGAACAGGTGAAAGGGCGTTTTATTATAAAATATTGTTCAATTTCTCCGGCACCAAGAACAAAGTGCTGTGGGTTAAATTAGGTAACAAATAATCTCTAAAGAGGCCCTAAATAGATAACCAATTTTTCGCGTACTAGTAAAGTACACAGTGGCTGAAACACCACTTATAATGCAAAGCGACTTTCATAAGCAAGAAAAAGCGCGAAAAGCATAGACGATAGAGGCGATGCCTCGGGAATCCCCCACTATACACCGTGAGGTGATATATTTGCAAAACATGTACTGGGTTCCTGCGTAGCTTCTAATCGATAAAAAGCAAATACATCGCCCCAAACCTAGCATGCGAAGTTTCAGAAGATCTCATCGAGCTTGTGTTGCGACAATACAAAAAATACATTTCTAAATTCGGGGCTTCACGCACGGAGATTTCGACACGAGATTTATAAACGAAACTTGAACGTTAATTTTTTTCGTCACTAAAGAATTCAGGATTGTGAAACTTGTAACATTAGAGTTTTCAGGTTACAGTTTATTGTTCTAAGCGAAGTCATTGTTTACTCTATTGTGCTTTTATAAAACATTTATTGCAGTGCGAGTGGTACTGCCACAGCGCTTTCATAGAATTAGACTACGTAAATGCCTTAGTTTTGACGCCTCCTGTAAAAGTTATAAAGCAACATAATTCAATGCTCTTAGCACCTCAATGTTAAGTACAATGTTCTTTCCTTCATTCCAATAGATGCTTTCGGTATATATTTACAACATATTTCAATTTATATTTTAGAAACGTTAAGGTATACTCTCGTGTATATTGCAGTAGCGCTACATATCGTACTCATCACTATGTGCACTACTTGCTTTGCTGTGTTTGGTTTCATGCAACCAAAGCTTGTGAATAAAAATTGCTAGTAAATGAGCACAGTTGCAGAGACCGCGCTTATGTATATATTAGACAATTTCAGTTTGATGTAGTGTCTGAGGGCGTACTGGCTACTATATTAGATGTAGTTCTGAGTGCTCACTTTTTCCATGCGATAAACGAAAGTCAACGTTAAAGTCAGCTTCACTGCCGTAACAGCAGTTCTTCCTTCCTTCCTAACGTACTCACAAGTTGTAAACAAATTTTTCAGCGCTTTCGCCTTAGTGCAACATAAAATATATTTGTAGGTGGACAGGGAGAAATAAATCAGAAGCCCGGTACGGCCCCATTGTTGTCTGTGGTGACATATTGTGAGGCCGGCTGTCGGTATGTGTGTAGCCAAATGGTTTTTGTCGACAGGCCGCCCTCCAGTTCGAAGTTTGTTTGTCTTGCTAGCCCTGTTTCTGGGGGGTCTGTAATTTAGGTTCTCCACTGCGCCTCTCCATCAAGCGAGGTGAATGACACTCGTGTCAACGAGGAGCCAGAAAAGGAGTCGGGTCATTCGCGCGGGCAGCGTAAAAACGGTGCTTCATATATTCACTCTTTTCTCGAGCATCTTGTTGTTTAGGTAACTCATTTTTTATTTCTTTCACCGCGGCCAACTTGCTAACGATGTAGGGAAAAGCCGCACGGTGGAGTGGCGCCGAAGGTACTTCTAGCAACGCTAAGCGTGAAAGCTTCGGCTTAGCTCTGCGAAGATTGAAAAATAGACAAAAGAGTAGAACTATATTACTACCGGGAACGCTGCGTGGCACTACTACAAAGAAAGAGCGTTAACATTGAATCATAATGTAGTGCTGTAAAAGGATAGTTAACGCGTGAACCAGTGAGCACATGTATTCCAACGCGTTAGGTGCACGTGACGAATTGAAAGAATGCTTTTTTTATTCGAGCGATTTGAAGAGAGTGTGTAAAGGTGGGGCTCAAGTGGAGATGATTTATGTAGTTGACTTCGTGACATATGTAGAGCACCAGAAGACCTGCAAATGGTTATCTGCTGCTCTGTTTCTTGACCTTATAGGGGCATACGACAATGTCACCCACAAAGCCATTCACAGCGCATTAGAAATGGGACTCAGTGGAAAGATATATATGTGGGTTCAGAGCTACCTACAGAATAGATCATTTCCCGTGCAGACACAGAATGGCCCGACACTCTAGTACTACTGTAGCCAAAGAGTCCCGCAGGGCGGATGCTAAGCCCGATGCTGTTCAGCCTAAAACTCATTGGACTAGTTGGCGAGCAACCAAGCAGTGTAGGACTTTCCATTTATGCTGATGACATCTGTGTGTAGACATCTAGTGAGACTCGACTTCAACTTTACGCTCGACTTCAGAAGGCAGCATCAGTGACATTGCACCACCTACGCAAACAAAGGCTTAAAATTGCAAGTGGAAAGTCACCAGAAAGTCAATGTCCACTTACGGCATATCAATTAACGGGGAGTCGGTGTCATGCAGCCGGAGTCACAGGTTCTTGGGAGTTGTAATCGATTGAAACCTGTTTTGAACCCCACACGTAAAGTATGTGAAAAAGCGGCTCACCGCCATTTGTCACCTGTTTAGGTTTCTTGCTGGGAAAAGTTGGGGAATGTCTGTCGAGTTTATGTTACAGCTGTACAAGGTAATATTTACTGCGTTCCTGCGATACAGCCTACCTGTTATGTCTAACACGTAAAAACAAACCTGCGCACAATCAAAAATATTCAAGCCCAGGTGCTCAGGATATGCCTTGGTTTACCCCGCTGCGCATGGACAGCTTAAACAATTGCCATTGCACAGGACTACTCGATCATGACGCACATCACCATCGAAACGATGCGTGCGCACCTCAGGCAACATGCTACGAATCCTTCCCACCACTTGGCAACCCTCTCTACTGAGAAACCCCACACGAAATTTAGTGCAGTTGTCTGTGCACATCTTGCGTCTTTTACGTCAGGTTTTACGCCTGCTGAGAAACTGGTGTATCCTCCGTGGTCCCTGACACTTCCACAAGTATGTCTTTCGATTCCAGGAATACAAAAAAAAAATTGCCTTCGTCAGCCCTTAAACAACTGAGCTTGCACCTACTGCAGAAGTTGTACAATAACCACACGCACATAAACACCGATGGTTCAACCACAGCGTCTGGTTGTGGCGGTGCGGTGGTGATTTCAGCTATAGAAATAACTCTGCGAATTAAGCTGTCACACGTCAATACATCAACGGCGGCAGAACTTGCGGCTTTGCGCGGTGCCCTAGAGTACATCAAATCCCAGAGACTGAGTAAATGGGCTGGCTTTTCCGACTCGAATTCGGCCCTACAGAGCATGCAGTCAGTCCTTCGACGAGGTTGCCATGAACGGTTAACTTACAAGGATGTCAACCTTCTTTAACAAGTTACAGAAACAGGCCACTAGGTCAAGTTTCAGTGGCTACCTGGCCATTGTGTAATTAGTGGCAATGATTCCGCTGACAACGTGGCTCACACATCGCACCAAGAAGAGCACACCCTTCCAATTCATTTGTCAAGGACTGACGCTGCGAAGCAACTACATCATCCGGCACGTAGTCTGTGTCTGCTGGAGTGGAACACCCCAAACATAGGATATACGAGACTCTACCAAATAAACCCTCGACTGGAACTTCGACCTTCATCCGGACTTCGTCGATGTGAAGCTTCACTTCTTTGTCGCCTTTGGTTGGTGGTTGCCATCACAAAAGCATATACAACCCTCATAGGATTGATCAACAATGCGAAATGCGACGTCTGCTGCACCAAAGAAGACATCGACTATCTTATATGTCATTGCCCTCGATTTGCCTTTGAAAGACAGAAGCTTTTGGACGTATTGCGACCATTGAACGATCGGCCACTCTCTATGCAGATGCTACTGAAATACCGTCCTCGCCTTTCGGTCGGCTCGAAAAGCAGTCAAAGCTGCATTGTGCTTTTTGAGGACTACAGACCTACGTGACTACCTTCAACTTTTGTGTAGTGCCACCGCTGCATACGCGTCAGCCCATTGACTGACAGTCCTTTTTTTCTCTCTTTCTCTTCTCTTTCCTCTCCCCCTCATCTGTATGCCCCCCTTCCCACTCCCCCAGCGTCGGGTAGCAAACCGGGCATGTGCCTGGTTAACCTCACTGCCCTCTCTCATATATATATATATATATATATATATATATATATATATATATATATATATATATATATATATATATATATATATATATATATATATATATATACATACATATATATATATATATATATATATATATATATATATTTATATATATATATATATATATATAAATATATATATATATATATATAAACTTCGAGAATAGTGCAGTATAGGAAACAAAACAATAAAATATTTATTTATTCCTAACAGTTTCGGCTGGTGGACCAGCCTTCTTCGGAGGATGTAAGTGAAATGATACAAGTTCCCGTAGCAGAGGGTCACCCTCACAGTTTAAAGACCCTCCAAAAAAAAGAGAGAGAGAAAAAGACAAGCGGGCGAACGAGGTAGCAACAGACAACAAGAAGCAGAAGAAGGAGAGGAACTAGAAAGGAGCGACGGAGAGCCGCCGGGAATGAGCGGGTAATTCTGGCATTGTTACTGGGTATAGGTAAGACGCGCCGCCAGCGGAGGCGACCAAGAAAAACGGAAAAATGTGGAACATGTTGCCGCTTACTCGCATCCCACACATCGATCGAGTTTAAGTTCACGTGGTTCGGCGGCTGGCCCGTGGCATCGGGCCACACACACACAAGAAGCATACGACCCGCTCCAGCTTTCGGAATATAATGGCCACGTTGGAAAGCTAATGTGCCCTCTCCCCCTCCCTCCACCTGCCCTCTCTTGCAGAAAAATGTACAACCAGTCATACTGAAAATAAATAAATGGGTATTCTTGCAAAGGATGAAAATATATAAAAATAAATAATACTAAAAAAGTACTCAGAAATGAAAATAAAGTCTAATAATACTAACACAATCCGTTTGGTTCACGTAGCATCGAATTCGTTTAGTTTCGTTATATTGACCAACTTGCGTGTGCGACTTCACGTATGTATAATAAATTAATTGAGTAATTCAATTTCTGTGTTTCACGAAACGTCGCGGAGACACGTCAGTCGCCCAGGGCTCTCGTTGATTCCGTGGGTAAGTGATCTGAATTTCTTTATAAAGTATGACTCCCGCTGTTCGCACTCCCGTGTGTTCTGGAAGCTGGATTGTAGGAGTATGACACTTACGCGTTCGAAAGAGTGACCAGGAAGATTGATATGTTTGGAGAACGGCAAATTGGGGAGGCCCTTTACGTGTGCCCTGTGGTTGTTGAAACGCTAACGGAACGCGGTTTCCGTGTGTCCAATATATTCCTGTTTGCACACCTCACAGCGAATTTTGTATACCACATTGGCTGAGTCACAGTTAAGGTCGTCTTTAATTTTGTACACATAGTCTGAACAGGAGGCTTCGGCCGTATCTGTGGTCACCATGTGTGTGCACACCCCGCAGCGAGGTTTCCCGCACGGTCTACAGCCCTGATGGTGGTCGGATTTGTGTGTTTTCGCCCTGACCAGTAAGTCTCTCAGGTTTTTATTTCTTCGGTAAACCACCTTGGGCGGAGTCTGAAAAATGGCAGAGAGGCGACTACTCTGTTTAAGTATGTTGAAGTGGCGGTTTAGTATAGAATTCACCCGAGGGGCGGCGGCGCAGTATGTGAGGATTAAATTTGCCCCTGAAGTTATATCATCTTTATTCCCACCTTTTTCTGACATTGTTGATTCTCGGTCCAAAGAGCGAGCGCGCTCAATTGCATTGTCAATTATTTTTTCCGGGTACTTTTGGCGCAAGAAGGCTGTTCTCAATTCCTGTGCGTGGGTGTCAAATTGCGTGATTTCAGAGCAAATTCTTCTGTATCTGTGGGCTTGAGAGTAAGGAACACCTGTTTTGCAGTGATGGGGATGACTGCTATGGAAATGCAGATACTGTTGGCGGTCTGTTGGTTTTTTATACAGGGAAGTAGATGTGGTGGTGCCACTGAGTGATACAGTGACATCCAGAAAGTGAACACTCTTCTGCGAATACGTGTGCGTGAATGTTATCGAAGGATGCACGGAGTTGAAACCGGAAATGAATTTGGAAAGATTATGTTCACTGTCGGCCCACACGAAGAATATATCATCGAGGAAGCGTCGGTAAAATATAGGTTTGAATGGAGAATTTTCGAGGAAAGGAATCTCTAAAGAGGCCATGAAAATATTTGCGTAATTTGGGGCAATTTTGGTTCCCATGGCAGTTCCCTTTACTTGCAGATAATAGTTTTGGTTGAATTCAAAGTTATTATGTTTAAGTACCAGATTTAGGAGCACCTCTAAAGCGCTTTCGTCGAATTCACTCGTCGATTTACTTTTTCCATAGGCGGTGACTGTGGCGGCGATTCCTTCGGTGTGGGGAATGTTTGTGTACAGTGATGAGACATCCATGGTGACCAAATAGCAATCTAGAGGTACCACAAGTTTTGAGACTTCTCGAAGGAAGTGGCTGGTATCTTTGATGTATGATGGGAATGATTGTGGGATGTGCCTAATCAGAGAGTCAATGAAACTAGAAATTTTTTCAGTAGCAGTACCGTTGCTAGAAACTATGGGTCGGCCGGGATTGTTAGTCTTGTGAATTTTGGGTAGTAGATAGAAACGCCCGGGAGACAATTTGCCAGGTGACATCATTTTAAGCATAGGGTAGGTTATCTTCCCACGTTTACGTAATGATATTAGTGAGGCCTTAATAGTACTTTCATACTCCTCTGTCGGATCACAAGGGAGTTGTTTATATAAATTTTCATCTACCAGATAACTTAAACTCGATCCATGTGTGGGATGCGAGTAAGCGGCAACATGTTCCACATTTTTCCGTTTTTCTTGGTCGCCTCCGCTGGCGGCGCGTCTTACCTATACCCAATAACAATGCCAGAATTACCCGCTCGTTTCCGGCGGCTCTCCGTCGCTCCTTTCTAGTTCCTCTCCTTCTTCTGCTTCTTGTTGTCTGTTGCTACCTCGTTCGCCCGCTTGTCTTTTTCTGTCTCTCTTTTTTTGGAGGGTCTTTAAACTGTGAGGGTGACCCTCTGCTACGGGAACTTGTATCATTTCACTTACATCCTCCGAAGAAGGCTGGTCCACCAGCCGAAACTGTTAGGAATAAATAAATATTTTATTGTTTTGTTTCCTATACTGCACTATTCTCGAAGTTTATAACTTTTATTAGCCGGAAGAAACTCTGATCATCTATTTCGTATATATATATATATATATATATAATGCCACGAGGAATTGCTAAGGCGCAGTACAACGCAGACGTTGTTAAAAGAGGAACGCTGACGGCATCGCTACGACTCATGAAGCCCGCCGGAAGGCACGAGCCGGCCCAGCCTGTGCACGAGCTGCTACCGAGCAGCGGCAAAGAAAAGAGGAGAAGAAGAGGACGACGAGCGTTCGCTGCTTTCTCCCAGCTACTGTGTAGTTCTTTTGGCTTTGGGCACAAGTTCGCCCTTATTAAACCTTGTAAATAGGACGTCCCGGTTGTGAGGTTGTTATATCCGTTACATTTTCTGGTGGAGGAGCCTGGGTACATGATTCCGAGCCCCACGCAAGAGCGAAGTCCAAGCACTGACCAGCCGCAACCAGTGGAGCTTACACCGGTGCACCAACGAGTCAGCCGCCGTATCCGAGGAGAGTTGCCAGAATTTGGGCCACTCCCTTCTGTATCAAGGGCATCGGTGACGGAGACAAGCGCCGCCACCACCATGACGAGCCAAGTTACGCCGGCACAACTCATCGTAAGCCAACCGGTCATTCCAAAGGTGTTTCATGGTGACCCATACGAGGACGCCGAAGACTGGTTAGAGCATTTCGAGAGAGTGGGAAATCTAAATCAGTGGAACGAGGAAGGCAAGCTGCGTAACGTCTACATTGCGTTGGAAGACTCTGCACGAGTGTGGTACGAAAACCACGAGGCATCTCTGACGTCGTGGCAAGAGTTTCGGCGGCAGCTACTGAGTACGTTCGCCAACAGTGATCGCCGGGAAAGGGCGGAAGCAGCTCTCCGCACACGGATTCAACGAACGAACGAAACTGTCGCGATGTACATCGAAGACATGTCCCGCCTTTTCAAGCGAGCTGATCCTGGCATGACGGAAGACAAGAAGGTGCGCCACCTCATGCACGGGGTAAAGCAAGAATTGTTCGCGGGACTCATCCGCAATCCGCCCCGTACTGTTGCTGAGTTTCGGTCGGAAGCAACAACCATCGAAACGACGCTTCAGCAGAGAGCCCGACAGTACAACCGCGACGTAGCCGGTGCATCCGCAGGAGTCTACTCAGCAGGCGTCGTGGATAATCTTGACACATTGCGCGAGCTCGTCCGGTCTGTTGTCAGGGAAGAATTAAGGAAACTGCAGTCACCTGATGTCACCCCCGAGCTGTCTCTTGCTGAAGTTGTCCGAGATGAAATTCGACAGGCCATGCGGGAGCCGCGGAGTGATGTGCCAGCGACACGACGGGCGGTAACGTACTCCGAGGTGCTCAGGCGACCTACTCTGCACTGTTCGCCGATCGAGACACCAAGTACTTATGTGCAGACAATGCGCAGCCCGCCTGAAATCGTAGAGGCAACACGCACTCCACCTCGTGTGAGAGAGATGATGCCACGGAAGAGCGATGTGTGGCGAGATGCCACACGTAGGCCCTTGTGTTTCCACTGTGGAGAGGCTGGCCACCTGTACCGATTCTGCCGATATCGTCAAGCTGGTCTTAGGGGATTCGCCATCAATGCACCGTGTCCGCGAAACGGCGAAAGACCTTCCGAGATTGAAGAATACCTATGCTCACGTCGGGAATTTGACCCGCCTCGTCGTCATCAACCACGCTCACCATCCCCTATGCGCTACCGCTCGTCTAGCCCACGTCCCTTCCCAAGCACGTCTAGGCAGCGTTCGCCTAGCCCAAATCCGGGAAACTGAAGAGGGCGACCTGTGGAGGCGAGGCCGCTGGCGACTTGGGATATGAAGATCCTCCACTGCGGTACGAGCCTGATAACGACGACTGTTTCCAGGTAAAGGAGTGCAGTACAGAGAAAATTACTTCAGACTTGCCGTTGGTGATTGACGGACTAGAGCTCAATGCTTTGATCGATACTGGTGCGGATTATTCTGTGATAAGTTACGAATTAGCGAAGCGACTCAAGAAAGTTCTGACCGAATGGGGTGGACCTCAAGTACGTACTGCAGGTGGTCACCTCATAACCCCTTCCGGCCGATGTACCGCAAGGGTCATGATACGGGGCTTCACTTACGTCGGTGACTTTGTCGTCCTACCTGTGTGCTCGAGGGAAGTGATACTGGGAATGGATTTCCTACAAGCTAATGGTGCGATTATCAATTTACAGAGGTCGAGCGTGTCCTTTTCGACGGAGCAAGCTTTAAAGGTAGCACGATCAGATGAACGATGTACCACTCCACTGCGCGTCGTCGACGATGATGTGACTGTACCGCCACGGAGCAGTATAATGGTTCTCGTGCATAATGATGCATTCAGCGACTACGAGGGTGTGGCGGAGAGCAACGTGGATGTTTTCTTGAAAAGAGGCGTTTGTGTGGCACGAGGGATTATCCAGCTGCGAAACGGGTGCACAGACATCCTCTTGACGAATTTCGGTAACGAATTCCAGCACATCGCAAAAGGGACGGCAATAGCGTTTCTTCATGAGTTCTGTGAAGTGACAGAAATATGCAGTCTTGAAACGACGTCACCGAATGTGAAACTTCCATCTGATGCCTGCGACACAATATACGTAAATCCTAATCTTTCAGAGATTCAACGTCAACAGCTATACGACCTCGTGCGGGAATTTGGCAGCTGTTTCTCCAACAGTTCAAAGGTACGGCGCACGAGCATTACAAAACACAGGATCATAACGGACGAGACAACCAGGCCGGTATGCCGGCACCCGTATCGTGTTTCCCCTAAGGAAAGGGAAGTCATCAAGAACCAGGTACGAGAAATGCTTGAAGATGATGTTATCCAGCCTTCTAACAGCCCGTGGTCATCTCCCGTGGTGCTTGTCAAGAAGAAGGATAACACGCTACGGTTTTGTGTCGACTACAGGAAACTGAATGCTGTGACTAAACGGGATGTATATCCCCTTCCACGCATCGACGACACGTTAGATCGACTTCGGTGTGCCAAGTTCTTCTCATCACTAGATCTGAAAAGTGGATACTGGCAAATCGAGGTTGATGAACGTGATCGCGAAAAGACTGCTTTTGTTACCCCGGACGGACTTTACGAATTTAAGGCTCTCCCGTTTGGTCTCTGTTGTGCGCCGGCAACGTTCCAACGCATGATGGACACTGTGCTTTCCGGATTGAAGTGGCAGTGTTGCCTAGTGTACCTAGACGACGTGGTCATCTTCGCGGCTACATTTGAGGAGCACATCAAGCGCCTTCGGTCAGTGTTAGAGGCAATCCGTTCGGCAGATTTGACAATCAAGCCAGAGAAGTGCCGATTAGGTTTCGAAGAGCTTCGTTTTCTTGGGCATGTCGTCAGCGCCCAAGGTGTTCGCCCTGATCCTGATAAGACGACCGCCGTCGCAAGGTTTCCGGTGCCAACAGACAAAAAGTCAGTACGGAGATTTCTAGGTCTATGTGCGTACTATAGACGATTTGTGAGAAATTTTTCAAAGATCGCAGAACCCTTAACGAGACTTACGAAAGAAGATGTGCCTTTCCAGTGGCAAAACGAGCAACAAAGCGCCTTCAACGAATTGAGAAAGAGGTTAGAAAACCCCCCGATTCTTTCTCACTTTGATGAGACAGCCGACACGGAAATACACACAGATGCCAGTAACATCGGCCTTGGATGTGTTCTAATACAGTGGCAGAAAGGTGAAGAAAAAGTGATAGCTTATGCCAGTCGGACTCTAACAAAAGCAGAGACAAACTATTCGGCCACGGAAAAAGAATGCCTTGCCGTCATCTGGGCCATCAGTAAATTTCGGCCGTACCTATATGGTAGACCATTCAAGGCAGTCAGCGATCACCATGCGCTTTGCTGGCTGGCGAACATAAAGGAACCATCCGGACGACTAGCAAGGTGGAGCCTCAGACTGCAAGAATACGATATAACCGTGGTATACCGATCTGGCAAAAAACATACCGATGCCGACTGTTTGTCACGGGCTCCTACAGACACACCACCATCAGAAGAAGACGACTTTCCGTTCGTAGGAATTGTCGAGACCACTCAAATAGCCGAACTCCAACGTACAGACAAAGAATTACTCCCGCTTATCGAACACCTGCAAGGAATTGACGTACAAGTACCCCGTATATTTTCTCGAAGCCTCGCATCGTTCTGCCTCCGAGGAAACGTTCTCTACAAGAGAAACTTCAAGCCCAACCGCGAAAAGTTCCTGCTTGTCGTTCCAGCAACTATGCGACAAGAAATACTTCGAGCGTGTCACGATGAGCCCACATCTGGACATTTGGGTGTGACGCGAACGCTTGCAAGGATCAGTCTCCATTATTATTGGCCCAAGCTACTAGCTTCAGTGCAACACTACGTCAAAACATGCCGCGAGTGCCAAAGACGAAAAACACCAAGTTCTAAACCAGCGGGCCTTCTACAACCTATAGATCCACCGAAAGCGCCTTTCCGCCAAGTTGGAATGGACCTCCTTGGACCCTTCCCGACATCTTTACTCGGCAAGAAATGGATCGTTGTGGCCACTGATTATTTAACTAGATACGCCGAAACAGACTCTTTGGAACGAGGAACGGCAGCAGAAGTGGCCCAATTCTTCGTACACAAAATAGTCCTGCGACATGGCGCTCCAACGGTTGTAATCACCGATCGCGGAACGGCTTTCACGGCGCAACTTTTGAAGTGCCTGCTCAACATGACTCACACTGTTCATAGGAAAACCACTGCATATCATCCTCAATGCAATGGCCTGACCGAACGCCTTAACAGAACTCTAGCGGACATGATATCCATGTATGTGGATGTCGAGCACAAAAAGTGGGACGAAATTTTACCATACGTCACTTTCGCCTACAATACGGCTGTGCAAGAGACCACCAAAATCACCCCATTTGAACTAGTTTACGGTCGTGCTGTTACCACAACACTGGATGCTATGTTACCAATAGACCAAGATGACTACCCCCCCGATCTTGACGACTTTCTACAAAGAGCGGAAGAAGCCCGCCAGTTAGCAAGATACCGGATACGCCACCAACACCGCATCGATGCCGACCGCTACAACCGAGGAAGACTTGACACGCGATATGACGTTGGCGACAAAGTGTGGATATGGACTCCAGTACGACGACGAGGCCTCTCCGAAAAACTCATTTCCCGGTATTTTGGCCCCTACGAGATCGTACAGCGACACAATGACCTCGTCTACGAAGTCAAGCCTGCAGGCCACCTGCATTCGAGGCGACGCAATCCCACGGAGCGTGTACACATTGTACGGATGAAACCGTACTACGACCGATTCCAAACCTAGCCACCCCAATCCCTTGACGTACTGCAACCTCATTTTTACAAACTTGTACACACAAAAAAAAAAAAAAAAAAAAAAGTACTGAACAGCCTCATCGCAAGCATCGGGGCGATGCCGCTTGAGAGGGGGGATAATGCCACGAGGAATTGCTAAGGCGCAGTACAACGCAGACGTTGTTAAAAGAGGAACGCTGACGGCATCGCTACGACTCATGAAGCCCGCCGGAAGGCACGAGCCGGCCCAGCCTGTGCACGAGCTGCTACCGAGCAGCGGCAAAGAAAAGAGGAGAAGAAGAGGACGACGAGCGTTCGCTGCTTTCTCCCAGCTACTGTGTAGTTCTTTTGGCTTTGGGCACAAGTTCGCCCTTATTAAACCTTGTAAATAGGACGTCCCGGTTGTGAGGTTGTTATATCCGTTACAATATATATATATATATATATATATATATATATATATATATATATATATATATATATATATATATATGTATATATATATATATATATATATATACCTATATGTATACGCTATGATGTCATATACGCCAGGTTTATTCCAAAAAGCTTTTCGAATTCTCCTACTATGCCTTAAATTCCTTAATACGTCACATGATTCCCCCTCCCCCCGAAAAATGGCACTAACTACAAACCACAACAAATTCAAAAAACTATAAATAATAATGCCCGAATTTACTGTTTCATGCACTGATGGAGTTCCACAATCTCACTAAATCTTTAAGGCCGAGAAAGCAGTCCGGTGAAATTCTACAACACTGGTGGGCGAGGTTGACTGTTGCGTTCCGGGCAGAGTGGGTCACGGAGTGGGCTACACATGGATACTGACAATACTGCTCGGAACTCTTGTGGAGACTGAGCAAGGTTGGAACGCCTTGTGGCATCGGCAGCTGAGATGTCATCATTTTTTGTCGTGGGTGGTGCAATCCGGGTGCTTCTTGCGCTCGAGTGAGTGAAACTCCTTCTCGTGATCAGTGAAAGCTATGTAAAAGGGTTCGTTGTATTCAGCGTGTTTCTCTATTACCCGGTTGATAGTACTAATATGGTCGATCGTTAAGTACCTTATAATAAGTCCTGCTTGGTCTTTTTGTTGATTGAGCTGTAATGCCGCTTTAATTATATTAGCTAATGTTTCGTGAATGGTTTGTAGAGAATGGGCAGTAAGCTTATCGACCTATAGAGTTTTAAGCCCTTGACGTTTTTTTTTTTTTTTTGATGAATCGAAATGGTGTTGGGGTTGTTCCCAGCTTCTGGTACCCTTCCCCTCTAGAGACACTTCGTATACAAGGTGGCCTGTTTTCCTAACATGTTTTCTCCGTTATCTCTCAGTGGACCCTTTGTTACCTTACCCTCAGCAGCGGTTTTGCATTTTTGCATTCTTTCTAGGGCTTTCCTTACTTCCCCTGTCGTTACTGGTAGCATGTCGAATAACACTGGATCAATGTTGCTCCTTACGATATTATTCTGGTTGTTTTGGCTTCTTTACTGTTGAACTCCTCCGCAACCTTAATTATCCTCTCCATATTGGCTATGACATTGCCGTCCTTGTCCCTTAATGCATACATCCGATTTTGTCTATGCATGAGATTGTTTTCGAAGTTTTATTGCTCCTGCTGATTGTGTTACTGGGGCCTACGTAGCCTCTAACCAATAAAATGAAAGCTGTTTGTTACCTGTGGGTGCCATGAATTTGGCATAGAAAGTTTTCAAACAAAATTCATGCAACCAACGTAGAAAAAAAGACGAAAAATTGATTTCTATATAATGCGCTGCAATTTAGGCCTGAGATTCAATTATGGAACTTCAGCATTGATTACCTTCTCTACTAAGTAGCTTACGACAGTAAAACTGATGCCAATGGAGTTTTACCTGTACAGATAATGAGTATAAAATAATTTATTGTTTGATTTTAGGGTCCATTTAAAGGCTTTGGCCATCAATAAGCTGGTGTATAAAAAAGAAACAAGAAATATTTCGCCTCTGTGTTGTATTATTCATAATGCATAGGATGCCAATTATATGTAACTGTCACTTACAATTTGTTGTAATCCTTAGATATTCTGGAAACAATTGCGATAACTGCGGAAACGTATTTGGGAAAATACCATCGATTGTCTGTATGACGAGATTGTGGGTGCTAAGAAAGCATTATGGCAGTGTGGCGAATATTTCGAGGCAGATTAAGGACAACTTATAAAAATAACAAAGATATACAATCTGTGGCGAAAATTTTGTCATTATCAAGACACACGTAGATTGCTTAATATTGTTACGGGTAAAAGTGAATGCTAGTGGGAGATTAGGGGAGGACGAGGTGAGTGTAAGGTATTCAAAATATAGACTACAATGGTCTCATTACCAGAAAAATTTATTGGACTCATTTTATGTTCAAGTATGCTCTTTTTTGTGTATGGTGGGAATATTTATTACTTAAAAGGCCTAACAATTCACACAGCCAAAACTTGACCAATCCCCGTAATTGGGTTTGACCAATGGTTAAGGCATCATTATCATCATCAAAGCTGGTGTTTTTGGCGGCCACATTAAGAAAGTGTCTCAAGTGTAAATTGTTTGTGAGTGTTGACCAGCCGTTAAATTGGTGGCAGTGGTGGGATTCGCCAGTATGGAACGCCCAAAAGGTGACCTGGGACACGATGCCCTTGAAGATATTTTGGCAAAGTACATTCAGAAGTAGAAATTGGTGGTAGAAAAAATATATCGCCACTGGAGAACCTCATAACTACGTCCCATTGTAACGTCTAAATTTCGCACCAGAGTGACAAGTGTGCAACGTGGCTTTAGGAGAGACGCTGTGCCATCTTGAGATGCTGAGCTTTCTCTAATGGAGAAGCCTGAGATGATAAAGAGTGCGAGTCTTCTGTCGAGAGCTTTGACTTGGAAAGATGTGCTACAGACGTTACAGTGTAAGGTCAGAGGAAACAAAAGAACAACAATAACAAAGAAACGTAAAAACGAGAGTCAAGAAAGTATAAAGCAAAAAATCAGATATATTGAGTGTTTTTGATGCAGCTGAGGAAGACTTCATATAAAGAAAAATGCAAAAAAACGCCTCGTTCACTCAATTTTCCAGAATGGCATGAACTGAAACCAAAACCTTGAAGGAAACTGCAAAAGTGGGCCATTTTCTAGACGGGCTCGGTAAGTTCTTTCTCTTTGGAAAGCTTTCCAAAAAATCAGCCAACCCAATCAATCTTCGAAGACAGGATAAGCGCGCATGTACGATGACGGTTCTGTCCTACGCAATATCTTCAGTTAAATTGAACATCGCTATAGTGACCAACGACAGCAATCATCGACGGCTTCAGAAGACCCCTCAATTTAGTTGCAGGTTCCAATCGGTACTACGCAAACGGCGCGTCACTCCTGAAGTCTCCGTTATTTGTTTCAGAATGCTTCCTCATTGAACGTAACTGATTATGCTCACTGATTAGGCATCAGTTTTTGCAGCTGTTGGAACATTCATGCGTGTGATGAAGCACGAAGGAAACCAGAGTTTCTTAATATCTGAATATATTATTTATCTGAGTGTTGCCTAGGTACGTCGAGTGCCAACGGGTGCCTAATTGTTTTATTGGACAGATGTAGCTGGGCGTCCTGAGCACCCGTACGGTCAGAGCCTGCGACCTATTTGCAATGGCAGGCTGCGTCCGTACGGCTGGTGAACCTGTCGAAATCTGCTGAATCTGTCAAAATCTTGAGCAACTAAATCTGTCTAGTAAGTTCGTGCTATGTTTCGACAAAAAAAGCGAAAGTGATTGTGGTGGCTGGTGGAGTACTTGCGTTCTCACATATTTTATTCAATTAAAACGAGCACTCACACAAATACACTTGGTTTTTTGAGCTAACAGATAATAATGCCAAAGAAAGTATAGGGAAAGTCATTAGACCAAATTGTAATGTAAACGTGAAGAAAGAAAAGTGGGTGAAAAGATAACTTGCCATGGGCAGAAACCAAACCTGGGACCTTTGAATAACGCGTTCGATGCCCTACCACTGAGCTACCACTGTGGCTATCGTCCCAACCACATCATTGGGTATATATTTGAATTTAAACGTGAGAGTGTAAGTCAGCGCCATCAGTAGCCATGACGGCGAGTGCGGCACACTCTTTATGACCCTAAGTGGCATCACGTAGCATGGGAACTAATTACGAGCTGGCACCTGACCAATAGTCCCTCGTATACAACTTAAGGCACCAAGTCTGCCAGTATGAGACCCTCGGTAATGAATAAGGGAAAGAAGTTTATGCGTAAGGCCTCCTTTTTCCGTGTTTCGACACAATAATATTGAGATCTAAGAGACAATAGGCGTTTACAAATAGTATTCTAAGCAATTTCAAAATGAATCCGAAGTGCGTGTCACTTGAGCGTAGCGGCCTGCCGTACCTCGCCATCGCTTGGCGGCACGCTCAATGTACCGAAAGAGAAACCATGTGGCGTCCACCAAAGACCCATTAGTGAATTTCTCTCGGGGACTGAGATTTCAGAACGCGTCACCTCGTGACAGAAGCAACAATATTGAACAATATTTCAACGAGAGCAGAGCTCACAGCTCTTCGTGCCGCATTGCAATGCATCAATGACCAACAGCCACAAAAATGGATAATTTTTAGTGACTCAAAGGTGGCACTGCAATCCCTTCTATCACCTTTACGCCACGGCCCGTACGAACAGCTGGTATTTAAGACTGCAGAAAACACTCACCAACTCATTGAGGAAGGACATGAAATAGCTTTTCAATGGCTCCCAAGTCATTGTGGAATAATTGGCAATGAACGGGCCGATTGAGCTGCCCGTTCTGCCCATACTGAAAGCGATGAAATATCAATTCCGCTTTCCAGAACTGACGCTGCACGGAAACTCCGCATGCTTGCTCGCAAGCGCACCTCGTCACAATGGAACGAGTCACATTTCATCTATGCACGGTTAGGTACTTTGGACCCAACTCTTAGTCTTCGAATTCCTCCGGAATTACGCCAACGAGACGCTACTATGCTGTGCAGATTATGGTTGGGCGTCGCATTTACCAATGCGTACGCGTTCCGCATAGGAATGACCGACACTGCTGCATGCGAGCATTGTGGCAGTGATGAAACAACTTGGCACATTCTGTGTGAATGCCCACAATACTGCTCGCAGAGACAGTCACTCTGCAATGCACTAGATGAACTGGACAACCAGCCTCTTTCGGAAGAAAGAATCCTGCACTGCCGACAAGACTTTATGTCGCAGAAGAAGGCTGTGAAGGCGCTCCTGCGCTTCTTGCGTTCAACCGGCCTGTCCAAACACTGTGATCGGAACTCCCTGATTGTGGCGCATGTGTTTTTTTTTCTAAATAATTTTTTATCTCCCTATTTCCATCCTCTTTCCGACCCTTTTCACCACCCCCGTACAGGGTAGCAAATCAGTTCGCCTAGGTTAACCACCCTGTCTCCTTTTATTTATTTCTCTCTCTCTTGAACAATATTTGACGCAGCCATTTTTGCCTATTGAAGTCAAGCATGTGACTGCGCTCTACCGACCACCACCTAACCAACGACCCCAAAAATCAATTCAGAAGGGAGCACTACAAGTCAAGTCAAAATAGCAAAATAGCCCGAGAGAGAGCGCCACAGCATCATAACTGAAGATATTATTTGCTGCCATGGATTCGGAGGAAGGTGCCAGTGTACTGCCCGTGAACATGCACGTCGTCGAAGGGCTAATATACATGATGCAGCACAAGACGACGAAACGGGCATACAGTACCACACAAAATTTGTATGCCTGTTTTTTATTTCGGTGCTACATCATGATTTTTAGCAAGCACCAACTAGTCGCCTCAGAACAGAGCCATGTAAGGACAAATTTGTTTGTGCTGCCAGCGAAGGGATAGCGAAACGACAATGCCGGCCTTTAGGCACGTATCTACAAGAGATGAAGGGGGGTGCTAAAATAAAGCGAATACGAGGTAAGGTTCTAGTTTTTTGGAGAGAGACGCCAATGGAGCGCCAACAAAGACAGGTGATCCCAACACTTTGTCTCAGACAAGCACAATTTGAATGATAACAGAGACCCGCCAATGAACAGTTCTGATTAGCAGTGTGTAGATTTCAATGTGTCAAAGTTGCTCGATTTTATGGACTACCATAGATATTAAGGGCAGTGATGAGTGACGAATGCATGCTAAGTGTGTGCACACAATCCAACGGTAACATGCAGCGCTCTCAGAATACGTGCTGCTCGACAAGCTTTCTCTATGTCATGCTGGATCGTTAGCGAGACGACCGGAAATTTTCGGAATTTGTTTTTTGTGGACATCAAGTTTGCTTCGTGCCATACTGTGTGTAAAATCTATAATTATACCTCTATTAGTTACCTGTCACACAGCGTGATGTCAGAGTGCACACAAATCATAAGTGGTGCAAAAATGAGTTCGCAGAAAGAACTGAAGGAATTTCCAAATTTATCCTTTTGTCAACTAATGTCCCGGATAAATTTTTTAAAAAATCCCAAGATCGTTCTTCCTTAGAGAAAGTCCATTTATACTTTTTCCCTAATTTTGCTTTCCTATATTTATAGGACGGCCGCATTTGTGCGCTTTCTAAGCTACAATAGTCGTTTATAGTATAACGTGGATTATGTAAACGTTTGATTTTTCGGAACAGTGTGCGGCCTTCTGGAGCAGGGCGTCTTGGCAGTGCTTGGTTCCCAGGAAGCGGAGACTGCGCTACTAGTGCGGCATGCATGCGCCAGGCATCAGGTGCCACACGTGTACTTGCACAGACAAGAAGGACACGAGCGTGCCTTGCCAATAGATACGCTGTCATTGACCATGACACCGCCTGCTGAGGAGCTTGGTCGTGCTCTGTGTGACCTCGTTAAGGCTCAAGGCTGGAAACATTTTACCGTCATCTACGAGAAACCAGATGGTAAGCAAAACTTTGCTGTTACCTCAACTGTCATTGCCTGAAGTGCGGCTACTTCGAGTGTTACTTCAAGTATTGTCAAACATGCTGTTCTTCTTCCAGCAGTGCATTTCATTGAGAGCCGTGCGCAAACTCAGATATTTTTTATCTTACAGCGCTCTATCCGATAGAAAGTGGTATGTATCCGCCACGCTCGTGAAGTGGTTAGGGTGCTCAGTTGTTGACCGTGGGATGAATCATGGCTTTCAGTATAAGTGAAATGCTAAATACCTGTGTGCTGTCCGATGAGAGTGCACGCTAAAGGACACCTTCTGAACAAAACTTCCGGCGCCTCTCAATATATCGTGGGGCTGGCATATTACACCGTAGGTAATATTATTAAAAAATTGCGAGTTATTGCACTTTTGTACACGAATAATTGGTTATGCCTTCGTATCAGAACACTAACCCGGTATTTTCAAGACTTCTCTCCATACTGATTTATGCAGAAGCAGTGCAGTTCTTACTGTCTTTGCTTTTTAATCAATGAAAGAGGAGACGTATGTACCTTCAATATCTGCACTTCCTTGTCAGTATGTACTAAGCACATGACATGAAGAGACAGAGTGGCAGCACTTGGTTCGGAAGGTCCACTTGGTGTTGGGTTGCTATTGTGACAAAAAATAAAAACAGCAATATTATTATCATCTCCTTGACGACCATCCTGCTCAGCATTACACCATTAAAGATATAGAAGCTAAATCTGGCATACTTAAATGAGTCTTTCTTGAAAGTCGTAAGATAACACCAATGAAATAGCTGACTTCCAACGAACATTGACTGAAAAGTCCTTCGTAAAACGCCTACCTGGCTGTAGTACTCTTGCTCAAGTGAATACACTGATCTAAGAAGTTCTGTAGTAGTGTTAAGCTGTGTACATTTACGTTAGAATCGTCTATCGTGAGGATGATATTTTTCAAAATGTGCTGCTTGAAGACCCCCATTGCAATGCCTAAACAACAGGTAGAAGTATTGTTATTGCGGTGACATACCTTGTCGTAAAAGAAAGTTTCATTTAAAATCAAAAGCTACGTCATGCTGATCAAGTTTTAGAAGGGGCCATTTTTGCATCATTATCAGTGCATTGAAACGTACAGACTAAGAATTTTCTGAAAATATCGCAAGTGAATTGTGTGCGAAACCTTCTGCGGTCTAGTTTCGACTGTAGAATTCGATCTTGGCCACGGGAACGAAAAACCTACCTTATTATAGCTGAGGATATTCACTTCGATCGCACGTAAGTGCAATCGATCTCCATTTTTGTTGCATAAAAAGGCGGAACACAACAGTAGGCCGAAGGTACCACTTCTCCTTTTCATTGCCAAATTATGTATTGAGAATCATCTCTGCGCGCAATATATTGCAATGCATCCACCTTCCTTTACTTGCAGCGCTGGTTCGACTTCGTGGGCTACTGCAGCTGCACAGGCCTGGTGGCCAGCCTTCAATAGTTTCACTGCGGCCACTTGACGAAAAGGTGGACCCTCGGCGTGTTATGCGAGAGGTGGCCAAGGCAGGAGAAAATAATATAGTTTTTGATCTTACCTCCAACAGACTTGCGGATGTGCTCAGGCATGTGCGTGTTGCAGTAATTTTCTGACAAATACAGCCTTTTCGCATTTCATTGTTGAGTAGCGTAAATGATATACAGATCATCACACCTATGCGAAGGCCCACGCTGGCTTAAGTTTCACGCAGTCAGCCAGCCAATTCCGCAACGTCGGTCAATACACATTTCGCTCCGTTTCCGAAACCAAAAGTCTAACATTACCGCTTTAATACAACTGAAAATAATTTTGGGGGGTTATGCAGGCCTATGTGGTCTGAAAGTTGGAGCTTAATCCAGTCATCTATAAGGTACCTCTAGAAAGGTACATACATCACCCATATATTTCTGTTTCATATGCAGTCAAGAGTGCACTAAACGTTCGTATGCTCAGGCATTATCATAAGGATGTAGATGCGTTGACGAACTCAGTCAAGCTGAAGAAACACAGAGGGGGTTCGAGACCCATACGGTTTCTTTGTGTAAACTAGGAAGTGCTTGTAATGAGGTTCTGTTCGCCTGGCTGTAGGAAAATAACGCACAAAAATAGACACACAACAAGGATGTTATACAGGAACACAATGAAATACAACACGGCGAAAACCTTGAAAAACAACGCGCAAGCTGAGTCCTACCACAAGAGCGTGTCGCCGGTGAATGCATGAAGTTTGTTTTGGGCTCGTCTACATAGAGAAAGTGTAATGTGGGAATGTCGGGACTACAGAGATTTGGCAAAGAGCAGGGCTACGCTCAAATGTAGGCATGGCGGATAAGGTATGTGCCAAAGACAGGGCTGACGAAGCCGTGCAGCCTTCTACTCGGACGCGTGGATCAGCGTCCTCCTGCAGCTAAGCCCTCAGGCTTACGTTCAATGGTGGACCTGGTGGTTGCGGTAGCTTCCCGTTGGCTCCGCGAACCGTCGAAGCTTGAGGTCAAGTGAAGAATGCCACTACAACTTATTACCTTGACCAGGCTCTCGGGGCAGACCACTACGACCGTGATGCTGGCGAACCGCCTTCCTTTTGCTTCCGCCTGCACGACCACCACCTTGCCAACTGCATGGCACTCTACCCTCTTCACCTGGCCTCGTGTATGCACGCCACTCTTCTTGTTCTTCCACGCATGCCAAGCTAACCACGATTACACATTCTTTTTCATGCGCCAGTGTTCTCATTGTTTGTCCATCCCCACAGAACACACAGTGGAGGACTGAGAGGCTTTCGCACGCACATCTCATCACACCTGTATGGGTCCTGAGTCATCTCTTTGTTTTAGGGACTCCGTATGAATCGCAAAACGTCCCTGTGTTTTTTGACCTCGACAAAGTCAGTGACCGCATCTAAGTTTTCATTTTATTGCTCCACAAGCGTTTAGGATAAAGGGTGGGCTAGGGATACTAAACAGTTTCGGTATGATGACTGTGCGCCTATTATCTACTCTCTATATTAAAAAATGCGAAAGCTAAAAGAAAGCATTCGGAAATTAGTAGCCTCATTTTCCTCTCTGCGACAAAGTTGTGTTTTTAAAAATGCTGCCACGAAAATCGACCTCGACAGTCAATGAGAAAGTTAGTGTCGTCTGGGACTCCAACACTGCGCAGCTTTTTTGTTTGTGGACACAAAAAGGTTGTCGACCCATAAGTGACAGCATCACTATAGAAGACATTCTGACTAGGCAGACTTCTTCTGCATCTCACACGCTAATCCAAAGACACGAAATGCGATAGGCAATAGCCAAATACTATAGGCATCTGGCAAAGATACGAAATGCAATGAAATTGGCAAGATGCGAAGACATCCCTATCGCAAAAGCTAGTGGCACTGGTCCAGGGCCATACCTGATTACTGGACCAGTGCAGCGCTGACACTGGGACACTGTCACGCCACACGAGGCACGCTGGCACTGCACACTGGGACACCCACTATCGGCCGAAATCTGGTTTTAAAGTTTTTTTTTTAATTTTGGTCATGCGCACATCGTAAGTAAGGCTGAAACACGCGCGCAGCGAAAAAAAGCAAAAAAATGAAAAAAAGTGGGGAGCCAAATAAAACTCACTACTTCAGCACATCACACGTACATCTTGAGCCTGACCGCTACCCACTACACCACACCTGAAAGACGAGAATAAAGAAATTTTCCTTCATCTTAAAAATGTTTCAGGTCACCAATATTTTGATTTTGTCGCTTACATACGCGGTGTGTCCTCTCTTCATGCCAGCGCCAAACTAACAGGTGATTGTTAGCTTATTTTTTGCTGGTTGCCTTTGATCACAATAATCAGGCATGTTTTGCCGCAAAGTTTGTGAGCGTATAGCTGCGAATGTGTTAGGGCAATCTAGTGTTTGATTGATTGATATGTGGGGTTTAACGTCCCAAAACCACCATACGATTATCAGAGACGCCGTAGTGGAGGGCTCAGGGAATTTCGACCACATGGGGTTCTTTACCGTGCACCCAACACTGAGCCCACGGGCCCACGGGCCTGGGGTTCTTTAACGTGCACCCAAATCTGAGTACACGGACCTACAAAATTTCCGCCTCCATCAGATATGCAGCCGCCGCCGCCGGGATTCGAGCCCGCGACCTGCGGGTCTGCAGCCGAGTACCATAGCCACTAGACCACCGCGGCGGGGGGAAATCCAGTGTCTCGCTATGTGGTTGTTCACACCTATGTAGAAAACAGCGTCCATCTGAACTGCCCACTGAACACTGTAGATTTTGTCCCTTGATAGTTTGGGAGTAATTTATCTCCTCCTCGTTTACTTTCCGCGTACGACAACCACAACAGTTCACTCTAGCCTAAACGACCATTAGGCTTAGGGCCGTACTTCATGTGCCATGGTCGCTGTGAAGATCATAGGTATTCAGTTATGGTTTATTAATCAATAAAATGTAGTTTACATCATAACTTGCCCATGAGTGGTTATATTTTAACCTTCGACTACGCGAATCAGAGGCTAAAAACACCGAGATCGGGCGTTGCAGCGGATAAATGCTGCCAGGGACGTGCGGCTTTCTGCGATACGAGCCGGAACGACTGACTTCTAGAGTAGGTTAGTCTTGATTGTCAGACGGATACTAATGTCATGCTGTGTTGCGAATTATCAGTTCTATTGAGGCCGTTTATGAAATGCATTGCAAAAACTCAATCAAACTGCAAGCAAAGCGCACCCGTGCCAGGAGGGCATCCGTGGGTTGGCTGGAGCCGTTTTTCCCTATATTCTAGCAAGCCCCTTCCCCCCCCCCTCTTTCCTTCCCAAGAGCAAGCATAGTCAAAACACGACGCATAGATTCTGTGCCTCCCTGCCCCCCTGCAGAAACATCATTGTTGTTGGTGCCCCTCTCCCCAGCTAAATTCTGGTGGCGCCCCTGACGCGTGCCCTTGACATTTGATTGCTCCATCGTACTCGCGCATAGATCGATTGTCTAACTAAAACTAAAGCTATATATGTGTAGCACGTAGATGAGAATACCATCTTGTTCGGTAAATTTTACGCTTGACATCTCGCGATTAAATATGATGTCTTACAGAAAGTGCATTGATCGCGCCTAGCTTCTTCCAATGTGCCTCTAATGTTCTCAGTGTGCGGTAGAGACTGCACAGCGTGACCAGTGCCTCGCCCCGCCACGGTGGTCTAGTGGCTAAGGTACTCGGCCGCTGACCCGCAGGTCGTGCGATCAAATCCCGGCTGTGGCGGCTGCATTTCCGATGGAGGCGGAAATGTTGTAGGTCCGTGTACTCAGATTTGGGTGCACGTTAAAGAACCCGAGGTGGTCAAAATTTCCGGAGCCCTCCACTACGGCGTCTCTCATAATAAAATAGTGGTTTTGGGACGTTAAACCCCACAAATCAAATCGTGACCACTGCCTCCCAGTGCGCTTTAAGACACTGCCTAGGTTCCGTGCACTTCAGCGCGCTGGGCAGCACTGGCCATGCTGTACAGTGTGCCCCACTGCCTCGCAGCGCACTGTAGTACACTGGGACACACCGTAGAGCGTTTTCAGTGACACCCAGTGCGCTGAAACGCACTGGCAGACACTGCAAACGCTTTTTTATATAGGGATAGACAATGTACAACGGTACAATACGAAGTAGGCATTAGACAATGCATGCAATGGCTCTGTTGGGGAGCATTGTCTCCTTCATAAATATTTATTCAGCGAGATCGCAATGGAGGTGGTTTTTATAGCACCCACTTCCATTAGTCGCCGCTAATATAGATATATTTATATGGGAGATAAACTTTTGTCACTCTGAACTGCAGATGTCAGAGATGCTGAAAAAGGACGAAGAACTTTTTGGAAATACGTCTGTGGCTCATTCAGTAGTTTAACATGTGGCATACTGATCATCCAACTTAAGCTCCGAGTGTTATTTTCAGCACACGCGGAACACTTGAACACTTAGTCTTAATTTGCGCAGGGTCAACTCACTATAGCTTCCCCCATAAAGCAAACCGCGGTTTTACGCCTGAAGCTTAGCAAATCAATACATAGCGTCTTTTCAAAGATGGGTCTGAATATTAAAATATATTATTCACTGTAATAATTACTTTTATATTGTGGCAGACATCTGAGCTTGACTAGATACAAGTATAACGGAAATAATTGGGCGGTAGTTTAAGAGAACAGCAAAGGAAGGTTAGGTAGTAGTTAAGCTTCATAATTAGTCCTCACTAGTAGTTGAGTTGAATGGGAGTATCAAAATCCTTCTTACAAATAGTCCATTGTCACCGTGACATTTCCGAAAACGTGATGCTGGTGCTAGCTTCGCCAGGGAAACCCAATCATCAAAATGAAACAGTGCCATCACCACACTCTTCATGACGTCAGTAATGAGAAAGAGCCTTTATCTAATTGTGCATTTGCTTTATGGGCTTATGGGCTTTGCTTGCAACGCATGGTTAACAAATGCAGAACTAACACTACTACCTTCATTGTCGTGAGAAGTGTCATCATTCTTTAGGTCTGATAGTGGCGCTCTTGTGCGTTGTGCTTTAAGTCTGGTCGCTGAATTAAACCAACTTTTGTTACTTTGCGAAAATACCTGTTTAGAGGGGGTGGGGGTACTTATAGGGGTTCTCTAGGACTATATAACATTTGTTTCAACCCTCTAAAAGTCTCTTTTGTGAAAGCTCAAAGCAGCCAGTTGCTGTTTGAAGGAAGCATGGACACAGCCCCACATGACTTCACCAGATGTCAGAAATGTGTGATAAATTTATTGATTGTCATATATCACGCCTCCAATTTTATTAAACTGAGTGCCGCAACAGAAAAAGCAATTAATAAGGCGCTAGATAAACATTCTGCTTATTTTTCATGATTTCTAGGTACAATTTTTGAAACACGCTCCATCTATATGTATATTTACAAAAATGCTCACTGCAGACAGAGCGTTTGGTGAAAAAGAAAATAACAAAAAATTGCTGGCTGACTTAGAGCAATCGTCACTATAACGAACATGAGCCGCCACAGCAAGGTTACTGACTTAATAAGGCGAACGCACTTAATATCTCACACTTGCGTCCTCCTACGATTCATCCGCCTTTTTGTGCCCTGGAATAGGGTCAGCTGTGGCCTCTCCTTTCGCAATCTCTCATCAATCACGTGGTTGCACAGCGGTGGCGGGTGATAAATTGTCCGTCTATTAGTCCGTAATCACAAGGCAGCTGTCGTAACGTCGACGCAGCCAAGCAGAAAGAATTCGTGGGACGTTAGAGCAAATACAAAAAAACGTTCACAAACAGTCCATCATTTACTTGAAACTAATATTTATAAATATTTACTAAAATAAATTGAAGGACGCCTTGCGAATTCCGAAGTGCCTTTGGCGAAAGCATGTGCCCAGTACACGGGGGGTGTCATGCACAAAAAAGCAACAAAAACTACGAGATAGTCAGTCGAATAGCCGGACGCTTTTTCTGAACACACTCGGGAATTGTTAGTTGTTCATGAAAATTTTTATTTATTCGCGACATGCAGGTCTGTCTTCCTTGGATACATGTATGTGAGCGCATTTTGAAATATTTTCATTAAAATATCGACTCCGCGGTAGTGTATATCAAGAATCGATACGCCAATAATTAATGCACATGACAATTGAGAAGCCGTCAAATGACTTGAGAATGACAAATCTTGAGAATTGTTACAAAACTGGGATACAGCTATAGGTTCTTATTAAGAATATTTCGTTTTTCAAAGACCCCGGAAAATTCTGATGACACATCAACAAGCCTCGCGAGTCCTCTCTCTCTCATGCGAAATTCCCTTTTATCACTTTTCAGGCCCAGAAAGTTGGAATAATGAATGAGTACCACAACTTCATCACCACTACACTGGTAAGCGTGATCTTTTCTACTTAATATTGAAGCTGCTTAACGGAGCTGTACAAAAATTAGGCGCATAAAAAACGCTTAGTGCCAAAATCGCGAACATGACTACGTAATTCCAAGGTTTCTCAACGTTTTCGTAGTACTAAAAGTGTAGCAGCTGGCCGACATCGCTTAGGTAAAATATTCGTGCCGATAAGTATAAGAGACTTTAGGCCGCCTTAACATTCTTAAGGAAAGATTTGTTATTTTTATACCGGTGTCAATCTCTTCTTTAGCTGCACATGTATTAGAGGCGTAAAACATATTTTAAGAGTGATTCAGAAAGGGAAGTTTATCGTACACTTAACTTGTACGTAAAGAAACGAAACTTCCAAAACAAGTAAAGACAGTGTTTACATCTTACAAATGAGCACCAAAATCTAATTGATCACTGGTGTTGAAGCTCCTTAAAGTGGCACCCGTTTGTCCCTCGAAGTAGTCGTAGTAGTAGTGTGTAACTAGCCTTACGTTTTGACCTGCAAGGTGGTGCCGGTGGGAGATTTCTACTGTGCGTTGTTAAACAATAAAAAATTCGCAGCGTGTGCGTTACCTAAAAGCTGAATTCTCCTGTTTCTCATTCTCCATTAGCAGTCATTGGCATGTACAAAGAGCCGTATCTGACAAGAAAGGGTTGCTACGTTATACTCACTGGGTGTAACCTCCTTGGTTTTAGAAAGGTTTAACGAGCGTTGAGTCGCAAGGCCATGAATACATATACCATAAATACATAAACCATGAAAAAGGTGGTCAAAGGTGGGAAGTAGACACGAAGCGCAAGCCGTAAGAAAGTGTGCATGGGGCACCTCTCGTTTAGTCCTTGGAATGTCCACTGGATGGTGGTGCTTCTATATGGGGAATATATGATGAAAAGATACGAGATGGTGGTACTTAGAATGTCGAATAGATGGACGAACGGACACACATACTGATGCTTGGATGGCCGCACGGATGGCTGCACGGATGGATGAACACATGGATGGACGCAGGGGCAGATGCATGAACGAACGCAGGGACGGACGCACGGATGGACGTGCAGTCGCACAAACAGACGTACGCCGGGACGGGTGGATGGACGCACGGACAGTCACACAGACGGATGCATGGATGAATGGAAGCAAGAACGAATGAACGGATGGATGCTTCGCCCCACTCTCCATCATTCTTTGCGTGGATATACTGCCATTTTTTTTTTCACGTGGCACTCAATGCGGCCACCATATGTTGATATATTAGACAGTTTCAGTTTACCGCGGGCAATGCCTAAGGAACACAAGCGCGCGGCGCGTTGGGTACCTAACGGCTGAGACTGTCGCACACAGCGTTACTTTACCGTATGGAACAACCGAAACATGAAGTACGCTTCGGCGTAAACAGCCTTGAATTTTAGTGCTGCTCTTCGTCATCTATAGGCGAATAAATGAACTGCAGTAGCCGATGAAAGCGGCCCTTTTTTCGCAGAAGTCATGCCGTCGACGCTCGCAGCCGCAGACATCTCGCGACACAGCTTCCGTTAAGGTAGGCCGCGGCCGCAGCTGGCGCAACGACAGCGCCGACATTTGGCGTGCGCATCTCTTGTACGCTCAAACGCACGCATCTCTCCTAGGTTTAGCGCATGCGCAGTGTTGCTCTGTCTCGCCCATTGCGTGCGCAAGGCTGTCTCGCACACTAAAATAAAGCTCTCTAATATAATGAAACAATGAAATGGAATGAAAAAACTTTATTCTGTCGCAAAACAATAGTCTTTCGGATTCGGCCTCGCGGTTTTACTCATATTGGAGATCGGCTTCGATATGTTGTCGACTTCTGGCACATAATTATGTTCCAAAATGGCTCTCATACGAGGTATTTGACATGAATTCTTTCAAATGGTAGTGTGCCGTATACTTGCAGCCAGAGGAGGCCAAGCCTGCAGCTTTAAAATAGAAGAAATGGCTAGCTCTCAACCACCCAATAGTTTAGAAACTCGCATGGCGTGATGCCGGTTTCGATTCCACGCATCTGCCACGCACTAATACATTTATTGCCACCTCTCTTATCTCCAAATGAAGACGCTATAGTCTCTTTGATGGCGCTAGAAGCTGATGAATAGTGTGGGTTTCAGGGACAGCAATTTGCCTCCGGGCAAGCTGAAGTTTAGCGACGGCTTGAATGTGATGAGTGCGATGACACGCAGTTTTTTTCCACACGACCTGTGCGATCCGCTTCAGGAGCGCGCAATCCTACTGCCATTATTAATTTAAAACAACATGACTCAGCTCGTCACGTGTGCCTGAATAATTGAATGAGTTCGGTGAAAGAGCAGAATGTTTTCTTCCAGGCATGTGGCTTCAACTTGGTATATAGACGCTGCATAATATTCTTATTTAATTACAAAGTTTAGGCGTGTGAACTGCAACATCACAAAAACGCCAGAGGTATGTCATTTCACTTACTTAATTTGATTAGTACAGTCACCTATCAGTTTTCAAACTACTTGAAGCACTGGTCTGACATTCTGGCACATGAGTAGTACGTCGCCGCCAAACAAAACAGCTTTGATTTCGGCTATCACCCTAATACTCATCACTCACGAGAGTGCCTCGAGGCTCAATGGCCGGTGCCAAGTGGGCTTTAACGCTACGGCACACACTATATTTGTGATTGGCGCATTATACAAAGTTTCATGATTTAAAACAAACACGATTCTGACTTCGGATGATTAAAAAAGTGACAGTAGGGAATTTTCCTGCTTTAACAGGAAAGTGTTTATGCCGTTGTCTACCACGGCTTAACTGACGTACTTCCCTCGCGGAAGTGACGTTGAAAAATATATATTAGGAGATTTCAAGGTAAAAAAAAAACTAGTTGGAAAGCATAGGTCACACGGAATCTAGCCACCAACCCTTCAATTCTCAGCGCGTGGTGCCAACCAGTACGACACAGAGCACACGCTGCGTGAAATGTTAGCGCAAAGCATTTATACATACCAAACGCCGTTTGGTTGTTCTCAGAGCTTCGAAGCGTTAGCGAGTTTCTGGTATAAGTAGCGAGATGGCGCGACGGGTTCGCGTTAGGTGTGCGTTGTCTTCACAAAGTGCCTGCTTCATAGAGCGTTGTGTCTCCTGCGCACGTGCTTATCAGACTCGTAATTTGGGAGAACGCAAAAGTCACTTCGAATGCTGCCACGGCCGCGTTTACAAAAGAAACATGCTGCTGACACCAAACGCAAGAATAATAGGAACAATTATTCACGCCTGCCCTTTATACTCTTGAGCACTTGTTTCGTGCATCTTTCTTTCTGTTTAAACAGCGCGCATTAAATGTCGAACTGTGGCGCTTGCTAGCCCGCACTCGTACTGTGTATGTTAACTTCGTGCGTGCTTTCTGCTCGAGATGTGTGCTGCAAGTTTCGAACTGCTTGGCGTTCTTAACGTGAGTTTGAAATTTGTTGCTGTTGTTAAAACAAAGCGCAATAAACACTCAGCAATCTCTGTAAACGCACTTTTTACTTTTCTGTTATACCGATTCATATAAACGGGCATCACGCACGTTGTTTTATGTATTTTGAATATCTTACTTTCATTCATAAAACGCGTGGCCAATGATGTATTTAATCTTCGGGAAGTATTCTGTTTTAGCTGCCTTCAGAAAATAAATGTCAGCTTGTTAATTGTTCTATAATAGGCCAGAACTACAAGAAATATAAACATACGACATGACGCAGCTATTATGCATGACCCACTAGCTTAAACGGCGAGCAAAACTAAGGCCAGCACGCATATTTCTCACTGCCAGAAAACAAAGAGGAGTGTATTATTTCCTTTCACAATATGAAGAAAGCCGCCGCTAAAGGTTAGAGTGTCTGATCTAGGCCTCGGCTTTTTTGTACAGCCTTACGTAAATAAATGAAAACGTATATTTGTAGAGTTAACTGCATTTGTCAGTACAACACAATGGTTCTGTTAGGCATGTAGAGTAGAGAATATACAAAGCAGTGAAAACCCAAAATGATACAAAATGCGAACCTACACAAAGTACAAATCATACTCGTGTAAATATTTATTTGATTGCTTTTTAATTATTTAAACGCGCTATCAAAATCAACAGTAATCAACATTTTAATGATATCCACAGTTACATCATAATTTATATTTGTTTTATTATAGGTTTTGCGTATTTGAGGCAACCAGTGGATTTCTTTTTGAAAGTGATATGCATTGTTAGACAAAGTGAAGTTTTGTGTGTGCAGTTTATCGCTCGTAATATACTGCTACAGTTGAAAGAGGTAGACTTGGTTAGCTTTAAGCATATCACCAGTACGGAAACAATGTCAACGTGGAAAAATCTTTAGGTCTGCCATGGTACCCATTAATTCACAGCAGAAACATACGTGTTTTTTCTTTGAATGTTGTTTGTTTTCAGTGCTTTAAAAAAACAGAAACAACTTCTGGCCCGATTTTACAATGTCTGTCTATATGAACGGGGATAGCTTGCAGGCCATATCAGAACCCACTTTGGGAATACGCCCTGCTGCCCGACATTGCACTAAATAGGCTGGTCACAGAAAACCATCAGCGAAGAAAGCAGTACAACAGCAGTTCCTGTGACATGTGTGTAGAAGCTTGACAACTATTTTTGGGAGTACTCCGAACAAAAAAAAACTGCAAAGCTTCCGCCAAGTCATGCTAGGCTTAAATACAGAAAATCAGATTGATTCTAATGTTTCATGAATGTATTTGTTGGTTCTGTGAGGCCTCAATAGTTTTCCCACGGATGCGAGAGGCATGCTCAGAAACTCTCGTTGAATCCTGTTATCCACTGAACAGGATTCACTCTGCCCTTTATGTTCTAGACCACACACGGACAGGGCACGTATTTGGGGTTATTCTGCTTGTAGTGCTCCCTACGTCGAGAGGCACAGTGCGGCTTTTTACTGACCGGTGACACTTTTGCTGCAGCCTAACAAGCCTGGCAAGCTGCAAGGTGTACTTCTTGTGGGGCTTTTATTTCGAACTTTGTTTAGAACTATTCATGAAGGCCGTACATGCTCGCGATATCACAACGGCCTGTGCGGCTTGGGGGTGACTGCTCCACGTCCGCGAACGTTCTCGAACAGTGTCAAAGCAGGTGGGCGGAGCTGCGTAGTTAGTCTGGTTGCAGTGGCGATTCCAGGTGACGTCATAGCTAGGCGGGATTTTCGATCCAGAAGCGTTATTTTACAGACAGCGTAAACAGCATCGTTGTTAAAGAGAGACGTTTAAACATTTGCTTAGAACGTTGACATTGAATTAGGCACTCTTTGTTTGACGAACCAACGCATTGGACTTCCACTCGAAATTGGTATAGCGTATCAAAGTGCCGAGCAATAACACTGGAACAAAAATGATTGTGACCGTAAGAGCTACCTTGGTAAATGGCGGCTCCGAATATGATATTTTAAATAGATGGCATACACATTAAAGCGGAAACGCCACCTGTAGCCGCTGCACACATGGACTTTCTTCATTTCTTTATTAATTTTTATAGAAAACACAGGGGAAAGTGGAAGATCCATACTGATAAATTCTGCCCTGAAAAGTGTCCGTCTATGCGTGATTTATACCAGAACTTGGAGACAGAAAATGTAAAGTATCACGTAAACCACCCTCAACAATTGAATACGCTCTTTTTCAAACAGTTAAATGTGCCTGCGATGGTTGCCGAAGATGGCAATGGATAATATGTACACTTATCAAACATGTTCTTACCATAATTAGAATGCATAGCTACCTTTCATAAAGAGCAAAATAGCCCAGTTCATTTTACACACTGTGGAATAAACTCCAGCGCATGGCCACAACACGAGAGTTCACTGAATAACTAGTTCCAATGGATAACTAATTACTTAACTGACCCTTCCAATGGATAACTAATCACCTAACTGACCATCATCAATACGTACAGTATGGCATCCACACTTCTGACCTAGCTCCGGTGTTCTCAGGCATTCCGCAGGGGTCTGTACTAGCTCCAGTGTTGTTCCTAATATATATAAATGACATAACTAACTACGCTGACGTTAAACTCAGACTCTTTGCAGACGACTGTATGCTCTACAATGAAATACGTCATCAAGATGATCAGGTGAAGTTGAGTAATTCAATAAACAAAATAGCTCAATGGTGCGCTGATTGTCAAATGACTCTGAACATTGACAAAACTGTATTTATGTCCATTACCAACAAGGTGTCCAAGTTTGATTTTCAATACCATTTTAATAATGTGCCACTACGAAGGGTTAACTAGTACAAATATCTTGATATCACAATTTCATCTGATCTTCGCTGGACAGAGCACGTGCGTCAAGTGTCCAAAAAGCGATGAACAAATAATTTTTTATTAAAAAGGCCCTGTAATTCGCCACACATGAAACGAAGCTTGTTGCTTACGTCACGTTGTCCGCCCGGTCTTAGAATATGCTAATATTGTGTGGTTCCCCCACACTGTGATTAGTATCGCTATACTGGAAAGGATTCAGCGGAAAGCAGTGCGCTTTACCTCAACACATACGAGCGCAACGACTCACCTACTGCTCTACTACATCGTGCTGGTCTAGCCACCCTTGACAGTCACGCAAAGGTTTTTCGGCTCAAATTTCTTTTATCTACTTTTACACAAATTATTTCGCATAAACCCAGATCTATACTTGAGCTTTCGAGATACCAGACCGACTAGGCGAAGCCATATATGGGAACTCAAAGAATACTCATTTAGTAATAATACTTTTTCCTATTCGTTCTTCCCGCGCGTAATTCGAGAATAGAACACACTAAATCCAGCCAATACACAGCAGCCAACATTAGAGAACTTTATGAAACTAATTAAAGGCACTGATCTATTCTAACCTAGTTAGCATGTACAGTGATCACATGTTTTTCTTCACGCAGTCCTTCCTGTTTCCAATTGTCATACCAAAACACTTGTCTGCATATATTTATTGTTTAATATGGTTCCTTGATACCAATACTCGATCTGTGTTTTCTTCTTTCTGTGCTTCATTTCTTCTCGACTCCTGTTTTTTGTTGGTGTACCATTGGTGTACTTCGTACTTGGTTATCGTTCAAATAACTATTTATGATTGTTCTATGTCGTAATTCTATGTTCAGTGATTATGTGTTCTTTATTATTCTGCTTTTTCTTGATTCAAACGTCGAAAGATCTGACAGTGATGTTCAACCCTGTAATAATCCCCATGGGGGGATTGACAGTATTCTGTAAATAAAATGTTAAAAAAAACGTCCACAATATAATAAAGGGCAATGAGTAGGCTGACAGACTCCCCCAAGAAGTCTTGGTCGAACGACCGAATTACGCACCCCGTTTGCATTGGCTGGATGTTCGGAATATTATATCACAAAGAGGTGAAAAACGTTCTATAGAGAGGTGGTTTGATATACTACATCGAAACAATGGTTACTACATGAAGTAGATTCACAAAGAAAGTTCCTAAAAGTGATATTTCCTACATGGGACATAGAGACGTTACCGCGCTGGGTTCAAATGGAAGTAGCGTACAAAAACAATATCCTAAACGGGACACACCCCTGCAGGACCATGACATAAAAGGCGTCTTCAGCAAAAGGCGAACACCTTCCCGAAAGACTTCGAGTGTACTGTAGACTACATATGGTGGTCTAATCAGCAGCTGTCCATCATCATCATCATCATCACCATCATCATCATCAGACTGACTACGGCCATTGCAGAACAAAGGCCTCTCCCATGTTCCGCCAGTCAACTCGGTCATGTGCTTGCTGCTGCCACTTTATACCCGCAAACTTCTTAATCTCATCTGCCAACCGGACTATATCTGTCTCCCTCTCACCTGTTTGCCTTCGCTGAGAATCCAGTCCGTTACCCTTAATGACCAGCGGTTATCTTTTCTTCTTAATTTTTTTTCTTGATTTCTTCTTGATTTTAACTATGATATTCTTAACCCCGGTTTGTTCATTAGCCCACACTTCTCTCTTCTTATTTCTTACGGTTACACCTATCATTTTCCTCTCCAGCGCTCGCTGCGTCCTCCTGAATTTCAGCTGAATCCTCTTTGTAAGCCTCGACGTTTGTCCTCTGTACGTATAACGGCAAGATGCGGCCATTATATGCTTTCCTATTAACGAGATGTGGCAGTCTACCCGTCACGATTAGAGAATGTTTACCGAATATGCTACACCCAACCCACTGTTATTCTAGTTACTTCAATCTCGTGGTTCGGCTCCGCGGTTACAACCTAGTCCTAGGTAGTAACCACTCTTACGTGATAAATGGTCACCGGTAGCTAGGTAGCTGTAAAGTCGTATACTAAGTGATGGTTTAGTCCATTGGCTCTCGGCAAAACATGAAAAGAAATGTGTGCGTACAAACGTCCTGTTGCCAAGTGAGCTCCTGCAAATTAACTCTTCATTTCACTGCCAATGTTTAATATATTTTGCAGTTTACTTCTTTTTGTATTAGCATCTTCATTTTTTGGCTACAACTTTTTTAGCACAACTTAAAAGTATAAAATATTCCAATTTTTTGTAGAACTCTACCTCTCCACGGAATAAAACAATGCTCAAGGTTAGGTCTTAAAGGCTACAGCGTGAGGAGCAACAGGAGATCGAGAGGATAAGTACCGCCTTTTGCGGGATGATAACCAATGCAACTATACCGAAAAATCGAAGCAGGTAATGGAAAAGTAGTACTCGCGTCTAAATGCGAATCAATAGATGTAGATAATATAGTGAAGCTCGCATGCGTGTTTGAGCAAGGTAACTCGTGAATAACACATTCCTCAAAACAATCGTTCAGGGGCACTGTTTTAGCCCCTCAGAAGGTATTAGAGCATTCTCTCTATATATATTGTTACGGGGAGAAAAGGCGTCATGGAGTATATTTACAATGTGTGCCTAAACACGTAACGCCAACCATATAAGGTAGAGCCAAGTCCACGCGGATATCAGCGAGCGTTGTCCTTTTTTTTTGTCTTCCTCTTCATCTCCGACAGCGCTTCGTAGCATCACCCCTGGTGAAGAAGGTACCGACCCGGTGTTCGACTGGTAGGAGTGAAACGGCTCATGTGACGTGAACGATGTCACATAATTGCGCTGCGGTGGTCTTCAGAGGTTCGAATTTGTACGTGACGTCGGTGACTTGGCGCAAGACTCGGTATAAACCATAGTATGGAAAAGTCAAGTTCTCGCAAAGACCAACGCACCGTGATGGTGTCCAAAGAAAGACCATGTAACCAGTATTGAAGTGTACATCCCGGTCGCGAACGTCGCAGTTTAGTCGTTGCTTTTTTTTGGAAAGTGTTAAGCCGAAAGCGGACAACTTCGCGTGCCTCCTCAGCTTAGCGATTGCATCACCAGCGTATTTTGATGTCGTATCAAGAACGGGTGAAAGGTGCGTGTAGAAAGGCAGCGTGGGTTCTCAGCCGTTCCAGAGAAAAAATGGAGAGAAACCTGTAGAGTCATGCCGAGACGTATTGTACGCAAATGTTACGAACGCCAAAGCTTCGTCCCAGTCACGATAATCCGGCGAAACAAACATGGCGAGCATGTTCGTAAACGTTCTGTTGAACCTCTCCGTTAGGCCGTTGGTCTGTGAGTGATACGCAGTGGGAAACTTGTGTTTTGTAGCTCAGGCGTGTAGAATGTTTTGGACTGCCTTTAATAGAAAGTATCAACCCCGATCCGTAATGAGCTGTTGAGGAGCGCCATGGTGAAGTATGATGTCCTCGAGGAGAAAGTCGGTGACGTCAGTTGCACAACTGGTAAGGATAGCCCGCGTGATCGCATACCGAGTTGTGTAGTCATTGGCAAGAGCTATCCACTTGTTTCCACTGATGAATAGAGGAAAAGGGCCGCGGAGGTCAAAAACAACTCTGTAAATTGTTGGAATGGTATCTCTGTGGGTTGGAAGGCATCCTGCTGGAAGGGTGGCCGGTGTTTTGTGTTGCTGACACAATTTGCACGAAGCTACGTACTGACGAACAGAGCGGTAAATAACGGGACAAAAGAAGCGGCGTCGAACATGGTCGTAAGTCTTTGAGACGCCCAGGTGACCAGCAGTTGGAATGTTATGCAACTGCACGAGAACAATCTGACGCATATGTGTAGGTATGACCAGCCGCAAGTCAGGACCGGATGCATGTTGTCACGGTATAGAACACCATTATGAAGCAAAAACATACAAAGCGGTGGAGGCGTGGTGGGGCCCCTCAGTCGGTTGATGATCTCTCTTAGTGTTGATCACGTCGTTGCTCTTGTTTAGTGTTTGCCAATGCAGAAAACGCCAGGACGCACGTGGACTCATCACTCCCAGAAAGTTCTGGTGGATCTACTGGGTGACGAGGCACACAATCACTGTCCTTGGGTTATCGGCCTAATTTATCGATGACGATAAATGAGTACTCTTGCAGCCTCAATGCCCACCATCGAACCCAGCCATCCGGTAGGGTTCTTCAACGATGAAAGCCAGCATAAGACGTGGTGGTTCGTGACAACGGTGTATGACTGTCCATACAAATACGGTCGAAAGTTGCCTATGGCCCAATCAAGTGCTAGACGTTCACGTTCAGCGATGCAATAAGTCTGCTCCGCTGGGGATAAAAGACGGCTAGCGCATGCATCGACGCGGTAATTACCATGCTGTTGCTTTGCCAAAACGGCGCCTATGTCATGGCCGCTGGCGTCGGTTCGCACTTCTGTTTGAGCGGATATATTGAAGTGACCGAGAATCGGTCGCGACGTGAGGCACATGGTCAGTTAAGCAAGTGCAGTGGCTTGTTCAGGACCCCAGACCAAAACCACAGCCTTCTTCAGTACGTCTGTTAGAAGACGTGCAATGTCGGCGAAATCACGCGAAAATCTTCGAAAGTAAAAGGAAAGGCCTACAAAGCTTCAAACTTCATTCACACAGGTCGGCACAAAAAAATCCGTGACCGCGCGTACTTTGTCGGGATGAGGATGAACACCTGAAGATTCGACAAGATGTCCGAGAAAAGTAAGCTCCCGATGGCTGAAGTGACACTTCAACGAGTTGAGCTGAAGGCCTGTCTTTCGGAAAACGGAATGAATTGTCGAGAGGTACTTGAGGTGTTTCGCAAAACTCAGCGAAGAGACAATGACGTCATCAAGGTAGCATAAGCATACTGACCACTTGAAGCTGTGTAGTAATGCGTCCATCATTTTTGAGAACGTAGCTGGGGATTGCATAACCTTAATTACACCAATTTAAACTGATAAAGGTGGTCAGGTGTAATCGATGCGGTCTTTTCAAGGTTCATGTTGTGAACTCCAATCTGTCAGCACCCCCAACAAAGGTCTATCGAAGAGAAATATTTCGCACCAGTGAGACAGTCAAGGGCGTCATCTATGCGTGGTAGGGGGTACACGTCTTTTTTTGTTACCTTGTTGAATTTTCGGTAATTGACACAGAAGCGCCAGCTGTTGTCCTTCTTTCTGTCGAGCACAACAGAGGAAGCCCAAGGGTTTGAAGAAGGTTCTATGATGTCCGGGCAAGCATTTTGCCGACTTATTTTTGTATGCTTTGGGCTCAGTCAAAGAAACACGATAAGGTCGCTGGTGTATCGGGTTGACATCGCCGGTGTTGATCTAATGCTTCACAATGGTTGTCTCGCCAAGTGGTCAGTCGTTAAGTTCAAATACGACTTGGTATGAAACGAAAAGGACACGAAGAGCACGCGCATGTTTAGTCGAAAGGTCTGATGCATTCATTTTTGAGATCCTTTCGAAAGCAGTTTGACACAAATCAGGACTCGTGGGCGATAAGTTATCCACTGTTAAGGCGGAAATGTGGTAGTCGCAGGCCGGGGCAAGGTACGCAAGGGAGATACCCTGGGGAAGAACTTGTGAGCATAGTACAAAATTGACGAGAAGAAGACATGTGGCATTGTCGTTTATACTGATAACCATGTGCGGGAATGTGACGTTTTGCGAGCAGAGGATGGAGGGTTGGGTGACACGACGTAATCACCATCAGGCACGGGTGGATCAGGAGAGACCGCAATACACATAACGGATAAAGAGAGGACGCGAACGTAATCGGTGGAACGTAGCGTGCTGGGTTCTATGTCACTAGGCTCAAAGGCGTATGGTAGCGCAAGTTCGACAACACCCCTAAAAGAGTCAATGACAGCTGAATAGGAAGATAGAAAATCAAGTCCTAAAATCCGTTTATGCGGGAATTGCTCAAACACATAAAACAAAGCAGAGGTATGGGGTCCGGCAACAGTGACCCGAGCAGTACACATCCCACTTGCAACTGGAGTCGTACAATCGGCTACGCGAAGTACAGTGATTGAAGCTGGAGTGAGAACCTTTCGTAGTCTTGCACGGAGGTTAGAGTTCATACCTGACACGTGAGCGCCTGTGTCGACTAGTGTGATGACAGGTGCGCCATTGACATTTACTTCGAATGGGCTGCTGTGTCCAGGTAGTGTGAGCAGAGGAATTTCGGGTCAGGTCATCGCTGCCATGTCACTTCTAGGAGCTGCACCCGTTAGTTTTCCGAGAAGCGGCGGAAGGAGGGGGGGGAAAGGAGAACGAAGGCGTTCAGAGCGAGACAGGAGACTTGATGGCGAAAGAGAGCGGTGTAGTTGGGGAGGCGTCGATGGCACAGCAGCATCGTCTTCGTGCGTGGGCAGTCGGCAACTATCAGGAGAACGCCGATTGTTGGAATAGTTGGACCAGATTGAAAGTTCAAGGGACTACGGCAGTGGTGGGAAATGTGGCCGACGCGTCCACAACAGAAGCAAATGAACCTGTTGTCAGGAGTTTGCCATTCCACCGGGTTCCATTACCAAGTACGGGAATACGAGTTTCGGGGCAGATCACAAGGACAGGGTGGGCGGTAGTCTGGTCTGTTCACGGGCCAGAGCGAGCTCTGGGCGTACGACGGCCTGTAATAAAGAAATCGCGTGGGAATCGTCGTTGCCATGACGTTGCATTGGTACTGGAGCTTATGCTTCTATTTCGCGGTGGGAAAGGCGTACAACGTTCTCACCTGCAGCAGGAGTGGAGCGTGGATGGATATCCTCGCAAAAAGAAGTCGCCGTTGTGTTAGGAAGGCGTGAAAAATTAGGAGCAATGTGACGACTTTTCGCTTCTTCACAGTGCCGACATAGGCCAAAACTTTTGCGACTGTCGACGAGTTGCTTAACACGAGGAAAATTAAACCATCATCTGTGATTCCCTGAAGGATGTGCGCGACCGTTTCGCACTGCGGCATCTTTTCGTCAGCCGTGCGGCAGAGGGCGAGTACATCCTGAATGTAAGTCGCGTATGACTCGGTGCAGGACAGCAGCCGGCACGCGAGTTCTTTCTGCGTGAACAATGACGCCCCATGATCTTGCCGAAAATATCAATGAGCTTGCGCTTGGATATGTCCCAACTGGTTATGGTTGGCGTACGGGACACCAGAGCCATACTTTTTCTCCGGGGTGGTTGTACCTCGAGTTCGGAAAACCAAACTTTGGCCGTGCCCTCAAGGTAAACTAGAAAATTGGCCAACACTAGCTTCGGGTCCCAGTTGTATACTTTACTCATCCGTTCGCATAGCTGAAGCCAATCCTCGACATCTGTGTTTGCAGTGCCAGAAAAAATGCCCGGGTCGCGGGGTTGGGTCTGGACGACGATGTGGTCAGTGGTGATTTGTGGCGGCGTGGCAGGCCCGGCTGGCCGAGGCATGGTTGAAGACGTTTCCTATGCATCCTCGTATTCCTCTTGAGCAGCCATAACATAGGCAGCTGAAGAGCGTTCGCTGCAGAGAATCGTCGTGATCGTGAAAAGCAGGACGCACACTCTTCCCCTAAGTGTTACGAGAAGAAAAGGCGTCGTAGAGTATATTTACAAGGTGTGTCTAAACACGTAACGCCAGACCTACAAGGCATAGCCAAGCTCACGTGGATATCCGCGAGCATTTTCCTTTTTTTTATTTCTTCCTCTTCATCTCCGATAGCACTTCCTAGCAATATATATATATATATATATATATATATATATATATATATATATATATATATATATATATATATATATATATTGTCACGGTAATAAAATCAGTGCAAGTAACAGTGTAGCAAACAGCGGAACAGCTTCTATCGTGCAGCGCGAGTTCGCCGACGTCTTTCTGCTGACGAGATCCTTCAACATGCCCAAGTAATGATGACACAAGCCACGCAACAGCCAGAAACCCACTACATGCTCGTGTCATTACTGTCCCTCTCGAAAAGCATCGGCTCGATGCTTTCAAATGTATGAAGCAAGAGAAAGTTCTCAGTGTGAGTAATACGGCTTCATCATAGCTTCATGGACAATGTCCGGCTGGGCACAACGACGGGAGGACTGCACGCTGGGCTCTACGATAGTTTCGTAATATATATCGCTGAGGTGCTGAAGAACCCTGTAAGGGCCGAAATAACGACGCAAAAGCTTCTCAGAGTGTCCGCGTTGGCGTACGGGACTTCAGAGCCATACATTTTCTCCGGGGTGGTAGTTGACTTCTCTGTGCCAAAGGTTGTACCTATGGGCATCGGGTTGTTGCTGAGAGCGATTGCGCAAGCGAGCTAGTTGTCAAGCTTCTTCGGCGCTGCGCATACTGATCAGCATTTTCGGTGGTGATCGTGAATGCGTCATGTAACAGCATGGCGTCTAACATCGTAGTAACTTCGCGGCCATGAAGCAGGCGGAAAAATTGTAAGTGCTGTAGTTTCTTGCACGGCGGTGTTATATGCGAAAGTTACGGAAGAAAGAAAACTGTCCCAGTTCCTATGGTCTACGTCCGATTACATAGAAATCATGTCTGTGATGGTCTTATTGAACCATTCTGTTAATCCGCTAGCTTGTGGATGGTAAGTTGTCGTTTAGCGATGTACGATGCCGCTGAGTGTCATCACGTCTTCCGGTAATTGGGCAGTGAGGGCCGTGCCTCTGTCAGAACGACGGCCGGTGCACCATGGCGGAAGACGACATCATGAATAAAGAAATCCGCGACATCGCTTGCCGTACAGCGCTGAAGTGCTCGTGTTTCACAGTAACGGGTTAAATAGTCAGTTGCAACTATTATCCGGCGATTCCCCGCTGAAGATATCGGGAATGGACCTAGCAAGTCCCTGCCAACTTGTTGAAATGGTTTTCGGGCTGGCTCAACAGGGTGTAAAGACCAGCAGGTTTCGTGGGCGGAGTTTCGCGACGCTGACAGTCTCGGCAGGTTTTTACGTAGTGCTTCACTGTACGGGACAGTTTGGGCCACTAGTACGTGTGGCGAATACGTGCCAGAGTACGCGTGAACCCTGAATGCCCGGAAGATGGTTTGTCATGGCTCGCCTTAAAGATGTCGTCTCACATCACAGAAGGTACGACCAGTAGGGCGGTTCAAGCGTTGCGATCAAAGCTCCGCTTGTACAGAACGTTGTCACGAAGGAAAAATGATTAAATCGTGCGTCTGAATGTTCGTGGTGATTGTTCAAGCTTGTCCTCTAGATAATTGATGATTAGGCGAAGCTTTGTGCATTCACGCTGTTTTTGAGCCAAGTCAGAGGGTGTGACGGCCATAAGGAAATGTTCGTCGTCAGTTTGGTCAGGAGAAATTGACTCGACTGGGGCACGTGGTAGGCAGTCAGAATAGATGTGCTTGCGTCCTGACTTGTAAACCACCGTAACATCAAAATCTTGAACGCGAAGACCCCATCGAGCTAGGCGGCCTGAGGGGTCTTTGAGGCCGGCAAGCCAGCACAAGGAATGGTGGTCGGTCACTACTTTGAACGGTCACCCGTACAAATACGACCGGAACTGGGCTATGGCTCACACGACAGCTAGGCATTCCTTTTCTGAGTTGGAATAGTTCGTTTCAGCCGATGATAACGTGCGACTTGCATAGGCGATCACCCACTCGATATCTTCCTGCCATTGCACAAGGACGGCTCCGAGGCCGACATTATTTGCATCTGCATGCACTTCCGTGTCGGCATTTTCGTCGAAATGGCCCAAGATTGTAGGAGCCTCGAGGCGTCGTCGTAACGCGCAGATAGCTTCGCGTTGTTCTGGGGCCTACACAAAAGCAACGTTGTCCCTCGTATGTTGGTTTAAGGGTTCTGCTATTTTGAAAAAGTTTAGCGATGATAGTACGGACAAAGGCCCGGAAAACGGCGTACGTTGTGTTTGTTCGTCGGTGTTATGAAGGCAGCGACAGCCAGTATTTTCTAGGGATCTGGGCGAATTCCGTCACTGTTGACGACATGGCCGAGAAACTTGAGCCCCTCGTAGCCGAAGTGGCATTTTCTTTGCTTGAGCGACACGCCAGCTGTTCGTAGCGCCTCAAGTACTGCACGAAGACGCTGAAGGTGCTGCTCGAAGGCCGATGAAAAAACGACGACGTCATCTGAATATACAAGACACGATTTCCACTTGAGACCAGACAAAACTGTGTCCATCATTCGTTAAAAAGTCGCGGGAGCAGAGTACAGTCCAAAAGAAAGCAGCTAAAATTCGAAAAGCCCATCAGGAGCAATGAAGGCGGGCTTTTCCCGGTCGCGCTCATCGACCTCAATTTGTCAATAACCATATGCACTGTGTAGATCCATGGATGAAAATTATCGGGTGTTCCTAAGGCGGTCGAGTGAGTCGTCGATGCGAGGAAGCCGATAAACGTCTTTCTTTGTCACCGTGTTCAGTTAGCGATAATCAACACAGAAACGCAATGTGCGTTCTTTCTTTTACCCCAACACAACCGGTGATGCCCATAAGCAATGTAGATAGCGGTAGGGGGGCAGTCCATGTAGATAGCTGATTGATGTCGTCAGCAAGCATTTGTTTTACTTGGTCGTAAACGGCGTCTTGCTCTCTGCGGGAAACTCGATAAGCATGTTGTCGAATAGGTCTTTCGCAGGGCTCTGTTATGAGTCTGGGCTTTGCGACGGGTGTCTGTTTGGTTTTGGATGTCGTGGCAAAGCAATCACTGAAAGAAAGCTGGAGGGAGCGAAGACTTTCTCGCTGTGAAGTTGGCAGTACACAGTTCACATCAAGCTTAACCGGAGACTGACTGTCGTCGCGAGGACCGGAAGAGAGTTGCAAGAGTGAGAAGCTGGCTTTCGAGTCTACGATTTCTTCGAAGTAAGTGGTGCCACACTGCCTCATGAAATGCTGGTATTCATGACTGAAATTTGTTAGCAGAATTTTCGCAGGCTCTTGTGTCAATTCTACGAGACCACGGGCGATGCATACTTGAGGAAACAAGAGCACGGAGACATTGCCTTCCACAACTCTGAGAGCCGTTCGGTTGATGTCACTCAGCACGTTAACCAGAACACTAGAACGGGGTGGTACCGTCACTGAATCGTCGGATACACGCAATGCCATTATACGCGATTCACAATTCTGAGAATGCTCGTTACGTGGAAACAACACTAGCGATTCTCGGAGATTTTTAATACCCCATATTCTTGAAGGAAGAATAATCTTAAGATGACCTGCCTGGAGCGTTCCCGCAGTACGACGAAAGTCCTGACAAACGTCGAAGCGCCAATATGTACACGGACAGTGCACCTCCTAACCGGCGTCACTAGATGACTACCCGCGGTACGGAGCTGCGGACCGTTCGATGACGTTACCACTTTTCGGGGAGCAGCCGCGAAGTCACCACTCATAATGGAGTATTTGGCGCCAGTATCCACGAGTGTGATGGCAGAGTGATTGTCGGTGGTTATAAAAATATCGGCGGGAATCGCTGCGTCATGTTCAGAAAATTTCGTGACAGAAATATCAGCGTGGACAACGTGTCGTGGCGGATGATGTTTGTCAGTTTGATGAACAGCGGCTTTACCTCCAGAGGCGGCTGGACTCAGTTTTCCTGGCGTGGGTGAGGACTTGGGGACCTGTTTCGTACACCAAAGAACGTGGCGTAACGACTAGGCGAGCCGAGGCACCGAGGAGAAGGTGAACGGGGCCGGTGGCTTTGTGCAGGAGGAAATGGCTGGCTGCGCTGTTAGGTATTGCTGAATCTCGCGAGGACACTCCCCGTTGCTGGGTCGACGCGTGTTTGAGTGAAACCCCTGAAGACCCATCCTGCGATACGCACACTGGCGGTACAGATGGCCCGCTTCGCCGCAGTGGTAGCAAAGAGGCCTGTTGTCAGAGGTGTGCCATACGTCAGATTTACGGGTGACTTCACGCGGAACGTCATACTGGAAAGTGCTCTCGTAGTTATTTGCAGGTGCGAATTGACTGCGTGATGGTGAAAAAGTAGAAGTTGGCCGGTGGCCGGTAGAAGGTTGATGAATCCTCAATGCATCGGCGTAAAACAGAGCAAAAGCTTCCGCACGTATTGGGAGCAATGGTTGGGTCACATCCATGAGTTCATTGCGAATAATGTCTGCCAGAATCTTCACACTTGGGTGAGCAGAAGTGGGACGGACTTTTTCAAGCTCCTCGCGAACCACGCTCCGCACAAGCTCGTGGGGTGCTGATAAGTCCTGTCCACAGGTGAAAGGTGACACCGCGACAACAGAAGCTTGGCGGTCGTACTACAAAAGTGTTGCGGAAGTGCCTGTTCCATGGTAGTAGCTTACACGATTAACTCATTGACAGTAATTGGAGGCTTGCGTATGAGTCCAGCAAAAAGTTGCTCCTTGATACCCCGCAGGGGGAGTCGATCTTTTTTTGTTTCATCCATCCCTTGGTCAGCGCGCTTGAACAACTGTGAGATGTCTTCGACAAACATAGCCACGTTTTCATTTGGCTTCTGAACCCGGCACTGCAGAGCCTGCTCGGCCTTTTCTTTCCTTTCGGGATTTCTGATTGCCCGGCATAGCTGTCGCTGAAATTCTTGCCAGTTGGTGATAGACGGCTCATGGTTCTCATACCAGATGCGAGCATAGTCTTCAAGTGCGAAATGGACGTTGCGAAGCTTCTTGGTGTCGTTCCAGTTATTGGCGGATGCGACCCGATTGAAGTGGTCTAGCCAGTTATCTACGTCCTCAAACACATCACCAAGAAACGGCTTTGGGCAGCGGGCTGTGTAGACGACGCTTGGGGTGAATGCGAGTTGGTCTACGTTGCTCTCTGGTGTCTTGATTGATTGATTTTTGAAGTTTGTTGTCCCAAAACCACAATATGATTATTAGAGACGTCGTAGTGCAGGGCTTCGGGCCTATATTTCCGCTGCCGTCTTTTGCGTCTTACTTGTCGTTGTTGTGGTTATTCTTCCCGAGCTCAAGGGACCAAATTCAGGAGGTAGTCCTAGCAAGCAGCGGCTGTGACGACGTGCCAGGTTTTCCTCCGAAATTGTTGAAATGGTGGCAGAAGCTTGAAGCGGCTTGAGTTAAACCTAGCGAATTGGGACTGTACCCAGCCACTCCACCTGTTTGTCACCGTAATAAAATCAGCGCAAGTAACAGTGTAGCAAACAGCAGAACAGCTTCGATCGAGCAGCGCGAGTTCTTGTCGCCTTTCTGCTGATCAAATCCTTCGACACGCACAAGTAATGATGACACTAGCTACGCCAATGCAAGAAACCCACTACATGCTCGTGTCAATATATTTATACGAGAGACTGTTGGTCAGCTGCCAGCTCGTGATAAGTTCACGTGCTACGTGACGCCACACAGGCCCATAAAAGAATGTGCCACACTCGTAGCCATGGCTACACATGGCGCTGACTGACATTCACACGTTTGAACATACATATATACCCATTAATGTGGCTGGGAGGATTGCCGCCGTGGTAGCTCAGTGATAGAGCATCGAACGCGTTATTAGAAGATCGCAGGTTTGATTACTACGCACAGAAAGTTATCTTTTCACCCACTTTTCTTTCTTCAGATTTACCTTACAATTTGTTCTAATAACCTCACCTGTACTTTGCTTGGCATTATTCACTGTTAGATTTCAATATATGGGGTCAAAACACAAAAAACGAGCCCTTAAGTATGCACTTCTTTTTCTTATATATATTACCAAGGGTTGTCAGTATGTACCACTCTATTACATGCGCTCTATAACACAGCTGAATAGTTAATAGAAACAGACCTCAGACCTCTAATCAACCTGCTTGATATAGTAGGTGAATATTGCCTTATGGGGATGGTAGTGGTAAGCACTTCGACAGAGCTCAAACATGCACACATGTTCATTCAGTTGAGTCAGTGCCTATGACCTCGACAACACATTCATTACCAAACGAGGACGGAAGAGCACGTGCGCATCCCAGAAGTCTGGAGATACGCCGTCCAGATATACTCTCTTTCGACCAGCTTGGAACGTGACGACCAAAGTTGCAAGCGCCAAGCACGGGCAGAGACATTGGCCCACCATTATGGGTTCAAACACAGCATCTTTTACGTGTACGCCTCGAGCCCTCACGATGGTTCACAGCTGCAATCGGTCACGGAAATGTCGCGGTAAATTTCACCACATTCAGAGCCCAGATTAGAACATAACACATGCTGGGGAAGTCGCCATCATGCTGGATGTCGCAAACCAGGCCTCATGTGTCGTTATTATTACCGATTCGAAAAGGGCCGACAGAAAGAACTGAACTCCAAGTAAATGGCGTATTGCATGTTATACGAAACTGCAAAATTTCGGAGCTTCCATGGAAGTTCTTTGAGCTGGAGTTCCTAATGAGATATTTAAGGCCCATATAAGTTCGAGCCTATCTGAAATCGTAGGAACAGATCGGCTCGAGCTTATGCATATGAACCGCGAAGGCAATGAAAGGGCAAACGCCGTTAACTACGCTCTGAAAACGAGTTGAGACCCTTCTAAAATGGATCCCAAACTTTTTTATCCTTAACATTTTGAAAAATACTCTATTTATGATTCGGCTGCGTAATTTATTCTTAACCTTGTAATGGCCTTACAAAGGCAGACGAACACTTACTGCTCCACCTTCACACCAAAGCACTGCTGTGCTTGGTAGTGTTCAAATACTATGACCCTGCATATAGAAGAAATTTCCCGCACTGTGCGAAGAAGTCTTCGAAGACCCCCTACATAATGCGGGCGTGCCAGTCAACCCTTCGCCTCACACCAAAACTGAACCCCACCCGGGAGGATCAAGAAGCAGCCCTGATCAAGTGCCCCGACCTGATGATCAAGTGCCCCGACCTGATGATAACACATACTAGCTGTATGCGTATTCGAAGTGGAGTTGTCGTGTCGTAAGTCAACAGTACATGTAATAATTTCTTCCTATGTGAAATGAGATCTGTCGGCTAAATAAGAATCGTCAAACCATACAGGGTCATGCACCGTTTTATAAAGCAAACAGTTGCGTAAAAAAAGATAGTTTTTTCTCAAGTTCGTGTTTGGATTGAGTGAATTTTTAACGGGATACGTTTCCGCGGCCTCACAAAATGACACGACGTACACATGAAAGCCTTGTTCTAAAGATATGCCTAGTTGGAAATGGAAAGTTGGCTTTTACCGCCCGAGTTCCATGAGACTCTCAAAAAATCTCACAATGTGTTGTGCATTAAGGACTTCTTTGAGCAAGCTGAATCCGCGCGCCTCTGTCTTGACATGGCGAATGGTAGAAGTCTAGACAGCTAACTCAATTTCACAGAATACAACGCAAAGATAAACCCATTTGCACAAAATAAAACACAAAAAACACGAAGGAGATGTAGATATCAACTTCTTTATGTGCCACTCCCTGTATTGAAAGTGGAGTTGTCGTAAGCCAACAACAGCCGTCTCCTTAACCCTCAAAACAGCATAGTACGGACAACTTTTACCGGTGCATTAGGATCATTGCAATTAGCAGGGCATGGAACTGGGCGTTGCAGATATGCAACAAGGGGCAATAATGGGCTATCCTATCATTCATTATGTCATCAGATGTAGAGAAAAAAATGAAGGAATGGCGGGAATTGTAAGGCTATTCCCCTCTCCCCTTTTTTTCAAGGCACTACACATCTAGCGTATACGAAGCTCTGGCTGGTAGTCGGGCGGTGTCTCGTCATAATATGTCGCCGATACTCCTAACACCTTTATGGTGTCACTGGCTCATATTTATTCTAACACGCACTTGCACCTGCAGTTCGTCACCAAATTCACACAATCTGGGTGCACTTCACAGCTTTTTAAGCGCGAAGCTCTTTCAGCTCAAGGTTTGTCTCTGACGCATGAACAAAAATATTTTCGTTCTAAAACCTCTTTGTCCTTTCAGTTATCGTCTTCTTCTTCTGTTACACTCCCTGAACACGTGCACTAATTTCCCCAGCGCCAGATACAAAAACCTGATAAGAATGAAAGAAAGAAAAAGAACAATAAAATATCGCCAAATCCTTAAGCTTCGGTTTTAAAAGTTGAATGCGATAGCGGCGTCGTATCCTTAGTTCGAACTTCACTTGGTGCATACTTTTTATTGTAGGATGTTACTCGAGAAGTTGAAATTCTGGGTTATTACAATGCAAGCGATAAAGCTGAAAATGGCATAATTCAGTACAGCTTTCACATATGGCTGCATTTTATATATTTTGTAGGTTGCTTTAAACCACGAACGTTTATGAGCTTGCAATATTATCGAGCCTGCTCTGCACCCATTATACATGGTATCAAACAAGTACGCGCAGAAACGCGTGTGCCTTTTATAATGTATAGCCGCCTTCAACCAACAAAAACCTTTATTACATGCTCTGACACCCAATGGCAATGCACCCCTTCATCACGCAACATTACGGCAATATTACATATTCTACTGTGAAGCCTCTATACAGGACGCGTGGTTCGTAAAGCAAAGTCATTTTCACTGTTTATACAAGCAAGCACGTGACTGTTTGCTAGAACTTCTGCTTCCAACACAAATTGCCTGGGTTCGATCCCCTCTCAAACCCAACTGTCATCGTTTATTTGATTTGTATCTTTCTCAATTTTGCTGTCGTGGACGAGATGATGGTTTTTTCACTCACAGACAAAGACGTCGACGCCAACACCAATGCTGACACGAACACCAAAATTTCTGCAGAACGAGCTCTTTAACGCTATCGTGTTTAAGTTCTTTGAGGTGGGACATGAACTGATGTTTCCGTGGCACGAAGGCGATCATCGTAAGAGCTTTGCAATCCAAACGCGCTTGAAAAGCCTTGAATAGTATTATATAGTAAAAGAATGTGAAAGAGAAAACAGGGTGAAGAGAAGATGCGAGGATAAAAGTGATCGAGTAGAGAAACGAAGGGAATAAAGCAAAGTATATAAGAAAAAAAAGAGGGAACAACGACAAAGAAAGGCAGAAAGACACTAAAGCGACAGACTCAAGTAACGGCAATGAAGAAATAAAAACAGTAAAAATTGTTGGAAGCAAAAAAATCCAAGACCATAGCAGGTAGAAGAAGAAAACAACAGAGAGAAACAAACAGGAAATAACATGTAAATTTCACAGCGAAGAGAACAAGAAACAAAAAAAACTGCACGAAAGAACGGCAAAACTAAAGAGTAACAGTGCAGGCGCTGACCTGCTTCACACTTCCTTCTCCCTTGGCACTCCAAGTGCAAGCTGCGTTGGTGATTTTGCTTCTACAGGAGGCATGGGGAGAGGTGGCATCTACAAAATGTTACAATTACTCAAAAACAGAGGACGGGGAAGAGTTCGAACCTTTTTTCACCGGTACACTGGCTGCGCCGCTCGCAACACCCGGTGGTTGTTTGCATGCAAAAGCGCTGAAATTTTTGCGAGTCTCAATATTCCCGGCAGATACGGTGAAACTTCGGCAAAATATCTAGATATTAACATATTGTCACGTGTGTCCTGCGAAAAAGACGAAGGTGACAGCGCATAAGCACATCTGCAGGCTTTTATGCAGAACGCAAACACGAGAAAGACGAGGAACTCTCTGGCGCGCGCGGCTAATAAAAAGACCGACCCGCTGCTGTTTTCTCAGCGTCTTCAAATACGACCTCTGTCTTCATGTCGCGACACTCGTGGAGGTGCTGGGGCCTGCAACCTGATGCAAGAAAGCGTTGTTCAAGACCGTACACCCAGTCCGGAGCCTCAACATCTTGTTACGACTCCAGTACACCGATTCAACCGGCGCCTACTAGGTCTAAGTCCAGAACTCTTGACGGCATCTGCTGTTACCAACATGGGAGCCCCTTCAACATCTGCGAATCTCTCTCTGGCCCAGACGGCTCATCCTTAGCAGGTAACTTTTGAGACTCCTCGTGTTCCCGAAGTCTTCCGTGGAGAACCGTATGAAGATGTCGAGGACTGGCTCGACCAGTTCGAGCGGACCGCTGTGGTGAATCGTTGGAGCGTGCAAGAAAATCTTGGCTGTGCCTACTTCGCAATGGAAAACAGCGCTCGCACATGGTACGAGAACAGGGAGCCTACTTTCCAAACCTGGGACAATTTCCACAAAAAGCTTCTCGAGACGTTCCTGAGTGCGGACCGAGGGGATCTCGCACAACAGATGATTGAAGCCCGCATGCAAAAGCCGAACGAAAGCGTCGCCATGTTCGCTGAGGATATGGCCCGTCTATTTCGCCGCGCTGACCCTGACATGCCCGAGGCAAGGAAAGTTCGTCACCTGATGCGGGCAGTTAAGAAACCGCTTTTCGCCGGCCTTGTACGAAATCCGCCAACAACAGTGGATGAATTCATCAAAGAGGCGACTGTCATCGAGCGGGCGCTCCGGCAACCATGCCGCCACTTTGACCGCCTGCCCCACCAAATGCCTGTTGCTACCGCCGCTCAAAACGCTGCTGTTTCCGAAAACTCTTTACGCCAAATGATTAGGCAAATCCTGCGGGAAGAGCTGCGGGCCCTCGGCCTTCCATCTACCGAGCTCCCAGTGTCTTCTGTTGCGGAAATCGTGCGCCAGGAACTACGGCAAGCCTTCTCATCACCGGCACCACCACCCGAACCACGTCCGCTGACCTATGCTGATGCCGTCCGCCGTCATCTGCCTGCCCCAGAAGAAGCACCCTTTCAGCCACGGCCCGTTACCTTGCCGTGGTGGAGCGGGAACCTGTGCGGTGACCACCAGTACGTCGCACTGACTTGTGGCGCACTGCCGACCGTCGACACCATTGTTTCAACTGCGGCGAACCAGGCCACATCTCGCGCTACTGCCGTCATTGAGAAGCCCGGTTTGGAAACTTTTCTCGGCCCGCTTCATCTTATTTTGAAGACACTCGTGACAATGGTGCTGATCACCTGCCGGCGAACCAAGCGTATTCACCAAGTCGTCGCTGGCGGTCTCCCTCACCTGCATGAGGTCACACTTCCCCGAATCGCCAAAGCTACGCTGACGCCGTCAGAAACCGCTCCGCAAGCCCGTCCCAGGGAAACCAACGGCCGCGACCTCCGGGGGCAAGGTTGCCAATCGCCGAGACGCCAAAAAGACCCCCTTGCCTCTACACAAAGACGACATGACGACGGTGATGACGAAGACGACGACAACCACGAGTACTAATGCCAATGAATTTGTACGTGCCGACCTCAGCGTTAATATAGACGGACACCACGTAACAGCATTGGTTGACACTGGTGCTGACTTCCCTATTATGATACAAGAGCTCGCCGACCGCCTTAAGAAGGTCAAGACGCCGTGGAGTGGGCCGAGCATAAGGAGTGCTGGTGGACAGCTAATGACGCCAACCGGTAAATGCACCGCTCGGCTCGCAATCGGTGATTCGAGCTTCGTTGCCACTTTTGTCATAATTCTGGACTGTTTTAAAGAGTTGGTTTTGGGTATGGATTTTCTGCGAGAGTATGGTGCCGTCATCAACATTCCAGAACGTATTGTCACCTTTTCCGCCCATCCTTATGTCGACGCCACCACTGAAGAACAACTGCAACGTTTACGTGTAGCCGATGATATGATGCTCCTGCCGAGATCTTGCTGCCTTGTGTCGGTGTTATGTGAACGGCCATGTCGTAATGAGGTGATAGCGGAGCGAATAGACACGCTATTGCTTACGCAAGGTGTTCCAATAGCAAGAGGTGTTCTGGCACTAATTGATGGGCGGGCAGAAGTGCTCATCACAAACTTCAGCAACCAGCGTCGTCACATCCAGAAGGGCACCGCGATTGCCAACTACAACAACGTGAACCAAGCCAGTGATTGCTTCGCTTTGCAACCGGACGACGCGACCATCCCAGCCTCGACCCCTTTGTCTGTTAACATTGGCTCAACCCTGTCACCCTCGGATAAACTGCGCCTACTAGAGCTGATACACCAGTTCAAAAATTGTTTTTCGTGCACGTCGAAAATCAAGCAAACACCACTGACCCGGCACCGAATCATCGTTAAGGAAAATACGAGACCGATCCGTCAAAATCCATACCGTATGGCTTCGAAAGAACGTGAGGAGATCCAAAAGCAAGTTCAGAAGATGTTCCAAGATGACGTTATACAGCCTTCCAAAAGTCCCTTGGCATCTCCCGTGGTATTGATTGAAAAGAAAGACGGCAGCTTGCGTTTCTGTATAGATTACCGCAAGTTAAACCAAGTAACGAAGAAAGACGTCTACCCACTGCCACGCATAGATGACTCTCTTGATCGGCTGTGGCAAGCACGCTATTTCTCAACGATGGACCTGAGAAGTGGCTATTGGCAAATAGAGGTCGACGAGAGAGACCGTGAGAAAACTGCTTTCGTGACGCCGGACAGTCTTTATGAATTTAAAGTGCTTCCATTCCGGTTATGCTCTGCGCCAGCCACTTTTCAGCGTTTAATGGGCACTGTGCTATCAGGACTGAAGTGGCAGACATGCTTGGTCTATCTAGATGACGTTATCGTCTTCTCAGCTACATTCGAGGAACACCTGAGTCAATTATTCGCAGTTCTACAAGCTATACGTTCGGCTGGCCTGACTCTAAAACCAGAGGAGTGCCATTTCGGTTTCAGCGAACTTTGCTTCTTAGGCCACGTGGTCAGCCACGAAGGTGTTCGACCTGACTCGGGCAATATCGACACTGTCGCAGTTTTCAGCAACACATGACAAAAGAGCAGTGAGACGCTTCTTAGGCCTCTGCGCTTATTACCGACGATTCATCGCCAACTTTTCGTCTATCGCGGCGCCTTTGACGCGGCTCACACGAGAGGATGTCCCCTTCCTTTAGAGCGAAAAGGAACAAACAGCGTTCAACGAATTATGCCAACGCCTCCAAAAACCTCCGGTTCTTGCGCACTTCGACCAGGAAGCGTCGACAGCACTTCACATCGACGCAAGCAATGTAGGCCTGGGCGCCGTGCTGATACAGTGGCAAGATAACTGCGACAAAGTGATAGCCTATGCCAGCAGAGCTTTCTCTCGCACGGAAGAGAACTACTCGACTACGGAGAAAGAGTGCCTCGCCGTGGTTTGGGCGCTTCTCAAATTTCCACCATATCTGTATGGCCGCTCATTCAAGGTTGTCAGTGATCACCATTCGCTTTGCTGGCTCACTAACTTGAAAAACCCATCCGGCCGTTTAGCTCGCTGGAGCCTTCGGCTTCAAGAGTTTGATATGACCATAATTTATCAATCAGGGAACAAGCACACCGACACATTTTGTCTCTCGCGGTCACCCATCGAGCCTGCCGCTATTAATGATGAGTCTATGGACGCCACATTTTTGGGAGTCATCAACGCGGCCACTATTTCACAAGAGCAGCGCAGTGACCCTGACCTGCTTTCGCTTATCGACTTCTTAGAAGGACAACGTGAAGAAGTGCCGCGAGTTTTTGCGGGAGGAGTGCCATCTTTTTGTTTAAGGAACGACGTACTATACAAGAAAAACTTTTTTCCCACTGGCAGCCCATACTTGCTCGTCGTCCGTGCATCACTGCGAAAAGAAATTCTAGAAGCCTGCCATGACGAAGTCACTTCCAGACATCTCGGTTACACTAGAACATTGTCCCGTCTGCAAAACAGTTACTACAGGCCGAACCTACCTGCTGCTGTGAAACATCACGTGCAAACATGTGCCGACTGTCAAAGACGCAAAGCACCACCCGGTAGGCCGGCAGGCTTATTACATTCCGTCCAAGTAACAGCAAAGCCATTCGTCCAAATTGGAATGAATTTCCTGGGCCCATTCCCAACTTCCACCACAGGGAACAGATGGATAATTGTCGCCACCGATTACTTTTCTCGCTACGCAGAAACTAAAGCCATGCCGAGGACCACAGCAGCAGAAGCGGCTCATTTCTTCATAAAAAACGTCGTCCTTCGGCACGGTGCTCCAACAGTTTTCATCACGAATAGAGGAACTGCGTTCGTGGCAGAACTTTTGGAGTCAGTTCTTAGGCTCAGCGGTTGAGCTCACCGGAGAACAACGGCGTACCACCCACAAACGAACGAACTAACAGAGCGGTCTAATAAGACCCTCGCAGACATGCTCTGCAAGTATATCGACACAGAACACAAGAACTGGGATGAAATCTTGCCTTATGTGACCTTCGCCTATAATACCGCCTGGCAGAAAACTACCGGAATGACGCCGTTCATTTAATACACGGGCGCGAAGTCACTACAACGTTGGACGCTATGTTGCCGCACGAGTGTGACGACACTCACGCTGACGCCGAAGAATTTGGTCAGCACGCCGAAGAAGCCCGACCGCTAGCCCGCGTGCGTATTTGTCACCAGCAACACAAAGATGCGAAACGATACGACCTACGACATAAATTTGTAACCTACAAACCAGGCGACAAGGTATGGGTCTGGATCCCAATACGTCGACGCGGACTTTCAGAGAAGCTATTACGACGATACTTCGGCCCATATCGAGTCACCCGACGATTGAATGACATCAACTACGAAGTTATTCCCGACGGCGATTGCAGTTCCAGTCGCCGACACCGCTCACTCGAAATCGTGCATGTCATCCGAATGAAACCCTACTTGTCCAGCTAAATCTCGTTTGTCCTGTGGGTGCCGGTGCATATGTGCGTTTTTATAAGTAGAGCGCCTTGGCTGTGCATCGGGACGATGCCATTTTGAAGGGAAGCGTCCCGCGAAAAAGACGAAGGTGACAGCGCATACGCGCATCTGCACGCTTTTATGCAGTACGCAAACACGAGAAAGACGAGGAACTCTCTGGCGCGCGCGGTTAATAAAAAGACCGACCCGCTGCTGTTTTCTCAGCGTCTTCAAATACGACCTCTGTCATAACGCGCGACAATATATAAGTTCACCAGTACTATGAGAGAATGTTTTGCGTGGATTGTAGACCTAGTTTGTCTGCTCAGAAGATTGTGAGATTTCTGACAAAATGCCACCAATTTCACTAAGCAGCTCCGCATTTCGACATTGCTCATATACCGCTTTTTAACGTTGCAAATATACATAAAAGTGTGCTTTCTGAAAATGTCATTTACAACAATGCCATACCCAATAAGAATGAGTAGGTATAGTGCGCATCATGGCATTCATGTTTATGCACGTTGGGTAGTTCTATGTTTTTATTTTTATATACTTGAACTCCATGAGGGCTATCGTACGAGTGAGCTACAAAATAGCTTCAAAGTAAATGTATATGAGTACACGTGTTGAGCACAAGTTCCGGACACAACTTCAAAATTTGACTATATATGTTCTGCAGGGCTAAATTACCATGCAGCAATAAACTTACCACACGTTGCTCCAAAGCGTGCAAGGATGAAAGACTGCAGAGCCATTGGTACGCTTCCTCATGTTTATTTAAGCGTCGGAAATGAATGCCTGAGTGGTGCTTGAGTATGTTCTGGTTGAAGAGAATTTTCTACCTACGACGCATGGTAAACCACCTCTGTTATAGCTATCCTACCAAAGCAGAACTTCTCCAGACTCTTTGATTCGAAATTTTATAGCACGCAGTATGTGTGAGAGACACTGGGCAAATCCCGCATCCTTTTAACCTTCTTTATTTACCAGCTGTACATTATGCTATGGTGGGCATTTAGCACATGATGGCTCATGGTGATAATGATTTAAAATTGACAACGCACAATAAACCTAGACCGTAACGTCTCTGATGGAAAATATGTACAACTGGTCGAGAAGCTCTCATTGCCAAAGAATCTAATTTTTTTAATATTTACTGCCCTCACATGGCCTCTGAAGGCTGATTAGCCACTGACCTGTTGACCTGGTTACCCTCTCTGTTTGCCTCTCTGACTTCTTGTCTCTTCCTCTCACTGAATTTTAATATTTCTCTATGCAGGATTTGCACACAGTTGACCTGTCGGACTTCCAAAACTCGGGGACAAATCTGAGTGGTTTTGTGCTAGTAAAGAAAGAACTGTGGGAGCACGACAATGCGGCAGTGCGAGATGCTTACTCTCGCACTGGCTTCCATCCGATGTTCAACAGACAAAGGGCCTCTAGAAAGCCTATAAGGGTGAGATGGGCAATGCGTATCTTTTAGCTTTCTCAAATATTAAGAGGAATTATCTACTTTGTTAGTCAAACTTATGTGCAACAACCTGGTTCTTATGACGATGGATACCATATAGCACGTAAGGTCTTACACCGCACGACCACTTTGGCGAACGTCACCGGTGCGCAGGCGCACTTTCAAAGTCTCCAGCACGTCCGTGTAATAAATGCATTTTACATAATAAATATTGAAGTTTCGGAGGCAGATGAGAATAACTTGTTTTGGGGGATGTCGAGACCGTGGAAAACACATAATCAGGTTCAATGAAGGAATGTAGAAGAGTCTGCTGGACTGAAATGAACGTATTAAGGCTATTCACTATTATTTTATTACAAAAAAAACTACGCACTACTTTTTTTTTGCTTTTGCGTTGTGACAAGCCTTGAAGAAAACAAAAACCTAGAAGGGAGCGTCGTGTGAAGGTCTTGAAGTCTAGAGAAAAAAATGAAACAATGGCTTGCTGGGAACTTATTAGGATATCTTTAAGGCACGAAGTGCGAGTGCCTTCGGATAAGATTTCCTTCTTAATGCTAGGCGCGCCCTTTCTTAAACAATCTCGTTCTTTGAAATTGAAAATATTTTGCAGAAGTTAAGGCAGTATATATACCGTCATAACCGTATTCTTGCAAATTGAAGCAGCACCAGCATTCATCACGATTTTTTGCTAATTAATAAAGTTTCTAATTTGCAAGATTCCAATAAATCCTCCCCGCCGCACCTCTCTTGATTCTATGTTCTTGGCGCTCATTTTGTTTGCGTTAATTGTTTTACTCGTTCTCTTACCTCATAATATATAACTGGCCCTTTACCTGCTGATGTATTTGTTTGATGAAAAAAATGACTGTCATCACTGTTGATCCTGCGGATACGAATAAAAGGCTTTCACGTAATGCACTTTGCCGGTCGTCGAACTTGGATGTAGCTCGTTTTTTAACGGCTGCGCGATACGCCTGTTTTGCACCCCAACAAATTTGACATTGTTCTTCATAAGCGCAAAAAGGAGAATCGTTATTAGAATTATAAGATATTGCTACGGTATGAGCTGGGCTGTTGTATGTGCCGGGTAGGTAGAAGAGGAAGATTACGTTGTCTGGTATGGCCTAAGGACTCCATCTTTACCGCGACTGCCGCACTTCATCCTCACCCTGTAAATAAATCCACATAACCTTTAATTCAACCGTAACAATTTTTTGGTGGAGGTGCTTTGTATCGATCCCAGTACCTCAGTTGCGGTGTTCGCCCCAGAATCTGCCACATCTTTTGACGCCATCGTTGAACCTGCCATCGTTCAATGTGCTAAGAAAGGCATTCTCGTCACTTGTTGTTTGGTATCTGTTGATAAAGGAGCAACCTTTTTGTGGGCACTGAACTGTTCGCCAATCTGTGGGCACTGAACTGTGCTCCCTCGAGGAATGAAGCTTGGCGTCTTCGATGATGCCACTGAAGATTCTGTAGCAGCCGTTAACAACGATGGAAGCGAGAAAGGTACAGTCTCTGGCAAGCGCAGTAGCTCTTACGAGCCGCAGATCCTAGGTATGATTAGCGCCACTTTGCGGTCACACGAGCAGCAGACGTAACGCCATCTGTTGAGGCAACATGCTTCTGTGTTTGGCTTTTGCCAAGAGAAGAAGCTTGACCTTTACCATGTTCTCGCGCTCACCATAGGATTGACACCAGTACTGCCCATCCGATCCGACAAAAGCCCTACCGAGTGTTGTCATCAGAAGGAAAAGTAATTGCCGACCAGGTTCAGGAAATGCTGAAGAAGGGTGTCATTGAAGAGTCGTGTAGCCCGTTGGCAGCACCGGTCATCTTGGTTAAGAAGAAAGATGGTGCCTGGTGGTTCTGCGTTGATTACAGAAGACTCAATGCCGTGACCAAAAAAGATATATATCCGCTGCCTAGGATTGACGATGTTATTGACTGCTTACACTCGGCTTCGTACTTTTCTTCAATAGATCTACAATCAGGATATTGGCAAATAACTATGCACCCTTCAGACAAGGAGAAGACCGCATTCGTGACGCCTGATAGACTGTACCAATTTAATGTGATGCCGTTTGGGCTTTGCCACGCCCCCGCCACTTTTGAAAGGTTTATAGACTCCGTCCTTCGTGGTCTTAAATGGGAGGTGTGCTTATGCTACCTGGATGACGTCGTCATTTTTGGGCGTACCTTTGAAGAGCACAACGTCCGTTTAAGCCTTGTTTTAGACTGTGTCGGAAAGGCTGGCTTGATTCTGAACTCTAAGAAGGGCCGGTTTGGTGAACCGGTTTGGGAGCCGGTTTGGGAAGTGCCGGTTTGGTGGTTTGGTGCCGGTTGGTGCCGGTTTGGGAGCTTTAGTCCTCAGTCACCTAGTTGACAAAGATGGTGTCAGGCCGGATTCCCGCAAAATCGAAGCAGTCGGCACATTCAAACCACCCGAAACACTGAAGGAACTTCGTAGCTTCTTGGGCCTATGTTCCTACTTTCGCCGCTTTGTGCCCTGATTCGCGGACGTAGTATACCCACTGACGAGCTTGTTGCGAAAAGACAGCCCATTCGAATGGACACCTGATTATGATACCGCATTTTTTGAACTGAAACTTCTGACATTTGAACCTATTTTTCGTCATTTCGATTCTTCTGCTCCTACAGAAGTGCACAGGGACGGAAGTGGAATTGGCATCGGAGGTGTGCTTGTTCAGCGCCATGATAATGCAGAGCAAGTTGTTGCTTATACGAGTCGACCTCTAAGCAAGGCTGAAATGAATTATACGGTGACAGAGCAAGAATGTTTAGCGGCTGTATTCGCCATTCAGAAGTTTCGGTGTTACCTCTACGGTCGTTCATTCACGATTGTGACAGACCATCATTCATTATGTTGGCTTGTCACTCTCCGAGACCCTTCTGGCCGACTTGCTCGATGGACTGCACGCCTTCAAAAATTTGACTTCAGCATTTCGTACAGAAGTGGACGACGTCAGTCGGACGCTGATTGCCTTTCTCGCCTGCCTATGACCACGACGAAGGACAGTGCAGATACCCTCGACATCTGTTTCGCTGCGGTCTTTCACACGTTTCATGACGCCAATATCTTCAAACAAGAACAATTGACGGATTTATCTTTAGAGCCTTTGTTCGTTGACGCTTGGAATCTCAAAGGCAGTGGTCGCTTTCGCATTCATGATAAACTGTTGTTGCAAAACGAATTACTCAGCAACCGGCACACGTTATTTACTGGTTGTACCTCAAAGTCTTCGATGCGACGTTCTCCGTACTATGCACGATGATCCAATGTCAGGACACCTTGGGTTCATTCGCACCCTGCATCGAGTGCAGCAGCGTTTTTACTGGCCTCGAATGCGAGATTTTACGAAACAATACGTCTCGAGCTGCGAGAACTGCCAGCATCACAAACGACCTACCAGTGCATCGCACGGCCTTCTTCGCCCCGTAGAACCGCCTACTACGCCTTTCGAGCAAGTGGGCATCGACCTATTGGGCCCGTTTCCGCGATCTTCAAACTACAACCGCTGGATAATAGTGTGCGTCGACCACCTTACCAGATACGCCGAATCCGCTGCGATACCATCTTCTACAGCTGATGGTGTCGCTGCCTTTTTGTTACGCTCCGTTGTTCTTCGCCATGGTCCACTTCAAGTAATCATCAGTGACCGAGGTCGCCAATTCATCGTTGACGCTGTGGAAGAATTGCTTCGCCTCTGCACTTCAAAGTTCAGACATTCGACACCATACCATACCCAGACGAATGGTTTTGTAGAACACACCAATCGAACTCTTAGTAACATGCTCGCTATGTACGTCGCATCCAATCACAAAAACTGGAAATATATATTACCATTTATTACTTACGCATACAATACAGCGAAAACGAGACCACGGACTTCACGCTCTTCTACCTGTTCTACGCTCGATCACCACGCAGCTCCCTTGATACAATCCTCCCAGTTAAGCTCCATACCGATGAGTCCATGGCCGAAACAATGTGCTGGGCTGAAGAAGCCCGCCAAATTGCTCGCTTGCGCACACTGGCATCACAAGATTGCTCCAAGCAACGATACAATCATCGCCATGATGTCATTCTATTCCAAAAAGGTGAATTCGTGTGGTTGTGGACCCCCTAACAAAAACCTGGTTTATGTCAGAAGTTTTTACCGCAGTACACAGGCCCCTACATCATTGTAGATCGCGTGACTGACTTGACGTACGTTGTGGCACGTTTGACCACACCTCCTCGTCGGTAAAATCAAACGCAGTTGGTGCACGTGGCTCGCCTCAAGAAATTTCATCCCTCCAGTGACTTAAACTCGCCCAGCGGGCTTCGTCTGTGAACCGGGGATTGCTACGGTATGAGCCGGGCTGTAGTATATGCCGGGTAGGTAGAAGGGAAGACGACGTTGTCTGGTGCAGCCTAAGGACTCCATCTTTACCGCGACTGCAGAACTTCATCCTCACCCTGTAAATGAATCCACATATCCTTTAATTGAACCGTAACATTATGTTTACCCATCGTAGTCCACGGCAAGATACATAGTCATAAATTTCATACTAATCGGGTGATAACGCCAGTGAAACGACTATGAAAAAAAAAGCATGAAGCTTTTCAGTTCTATGTTTGGTGGGCCAAAGAATTGTGGTGGCACGTCAAGTAGGGTTAGGTAAGAAACAGGCCGGGTTCCATAGTTCTAAACGACGAAAATAGAAATGCTACAACAAACTTGATACTACCTGCTGATTATGCTTCCTTCCAGACAGATGCGGCTTTGACACAAGATGCGCTGGACCTTCTGGTACGTGCTGTTCAAAGGCTAGCGTCGGAACGGACACTTGCTCGACCACCTAGCGTGCAATGCCATGAGCCGCAAGCGTCACGACATAGACCACAGTCGCAGGCTTTTGTCGACGCAGTTAAACAGGTGTGTGCTCCTACTTCAAACGTCCAAAAATATGCATGCAATGTCCCTATGTACACTATGTATACAAGACATTTCGGTACACGTGTTTTAATCTCTTTCTAATATAGTTTTAGGGGCCAAGCTCCTCTTAGCTTAACCCTGTCACTTGTCAAGCGTACCCGAGAGAAGAAGAGAAGAGAAAGAAAGAAAAAGCGAAAGAAATGAATGAGAAATTTTTGCCTCATTTCCTAGATGGCGTTACTCTGCCGCTACTCTCCGAAGTGCCGGTACTGTTCTATATGCTGCTGCGCATGTTTTGTCTGAGTGCGCGGAGAACGAGTGCCTCTCTTGTATCCTATATAGTCACCGTAGGTGCCGGATCATTGGTGGGGCATGAATGGAGCAGAGCGGCAGGTGCTTTGAAGACAATTGCGCACGGCTGCCTTGGCTTGCGTTTTGTTAGTGTTACCCGCGTACCATCTGCATTCTTGAACGCGATTGGACGCACGGACGCATGAATGGGCGGACGGACACATGGACGGATGGATGAATGGATGGGCGCTTCGCCCCGCTATTCATCATTCACTCCGTGGATACGCTGTGATATTTTTATATTACTTGGCGCAGTGGAATTGTACACTACATAACTTTAGATGAATTAGAACAGCAATGTGGGAGTTTGTGTGTTAATATGTTCGGGAACACGTACAGAACAACACACATGAAGGACAAAAAAGCAGGAGACAAGAGCGCGACGTGTCATTTGCTTTATTGTGTTTCATCTGTGCCCCACCGCACGTTTACACGAAGATTTATTATTAGGTCCTAATAAACACGAGACATGTCCTGATGTTAAGAATAGTACCTTCTGTTTTATGCATTAGAGAAAGAATGGAACATAATACCGGAATCTCAGAGCATGCTAATTCAATTAGTAGGAGAATTTATGCCGTGCGGCATTGAGGTATTTAGTACTGGCTCTGGTACTCATTATGGTCTTCCCCTGGCACTTCAGATTGGCGAAAATGGCTATCCGTTTATAAATAAAAAATGCTTATTGTGTCTACGATGAAATAAAGAAGCTTTCAGCTGCCACTTAAAATAATTTTTACAGAATTTCTTAACTGCTGGCCGTTACCATAACACACTCAAATATTTTGGATGTAGTACAAATTATGAATACATACACATGCCTTTATTCAGCGGTAGTGTACATATACTATGTAATTCAAAGAAGGCACTCGCTATTACCACGCATCTATGCGCGAATCGGGCACGGACTTGAAACACGTTTGACAAGACTTGTGCCTACTACCAGTAAATTTTATTCGGAAACGAACAAAAGCGTATATATGATTTCGTATGCATGCATGACCAGCTAGCGCCTACACAAGCTTTGCAGTTAACAGGTGTCTATCTGACATCAACCTTCAACACCAACGGGCTGGTTCCTGATGTAGTTCACCAAAGATCCTAAATATATTAACCTCAATGTGTGCCATGGCACTCCCGCACATCTGTAAAAGCCACAAACACTAGGTGTCAATGTGCAGCACACTGCAAAGACACATATTATTCTGTATTGCGATAAATATGTCCCGTCCAAAAGCACCAGTTCCGACAAGCGCCGCTACTGAAATCAAAAGTTGGTAGAAGAAATGACGCTTATCACGTTAAAAAAAGTCACACTGATACCCCGCTTTTGATCTGAGCTTCTATTTAAGTGTTCCCTAGTTCAATATATTCTTGGTTTGTAGGATATATCTGAATCTTTTTTTCTGTCGTATAACAGCAGGACTTCACTTTGTACAAGCAGCGCTTATGAGTTTGGGAATGTTGAAAATAAGCTCTGAATGGAACAGATAGATTCTTTCTTAACTGACAGGCGTTTTTGCTGCTATCTTGTTTACCTTGTCTTATTATCGAAGAATGTTCGCTACTTTGTAGTACCAAGCTTCTCGTATTGTTGTTTTTTGCAGCCCTGAGATCCTTTGTTGCATTTCAATATAACACATAATTTTGACGACTGAGCATAAGAGCTCCAACATTGTTTCTGACTCAGCCAAGTGTGTCAGGCTGTGATACCAGGGGAGGAATATAGAATCGATGGGTAAGAGGATTATGGAAGGGCCCCTCAGCGAATTCTAGCGGAAAAGCCTTATCTTTGCTCACATATACGTATCTTTCAGTAAAGATACTTAGTTTTGAAAGCGGAGAAAGTCGGTAACGACTCGTAGCTCGTTGAGGTAAACAACGCAGAACACGAAAACAGAGCATAGGAAGGACACAAGACGAGCGCTGGTGAACTAGGGATTGAGATATAAAAACAGAGCCCTGTTTACTGGAAATGGCGCTGCATCAAGTTTCTTCATGCTGAGCAGTATGTATTCTAATTTCATTGTTTTTCTTTAAAGCAAAGCATTTTTTGGCGAATTTTAGCATATCTATCTATCTATCTATCTATCTATCTATCTATCTATCTATCTATCTATCTATTTATCTATCTATCTATCTAGCCGCTTACAACTTTAAGCTCTCGTGGTCATTTGGGCAGTGGTATCGATACCAAAATTGGTATGGCATAACATGACTGTATATAGAGCATAAACGCCCACAAAAACATGAAAATTGTGATATCTATGTTTTGAATGTGATGATTTAAATTTCATGGTCTTGCTGCTGTTGCGGTGGTTTCGTTCACGTGACATGTTGCAAAACTGGCGTAGTATGACAAGACTGCATGGCGAACACAAGCGACAGACCCTTATCATAGAAATCCTGACACGGATGTAATGTAACAACATGACTACACGCCACACTCATGATGCGCTCGCAGCCGTTTCATTTGCTTCACATATACGAAAGTACATATACTACATATATACTACAAAGTTCATATACTAGGCATATTTCATTGCATAAAGCAATGAACTATTCCTTATGCAGTTTTATACAGAGGTAAGATCATATGTAGAATTCAGGGAGCGCATAATTATGGTATGTATCAACACTTTTTGAAAGATCGTGAATTCATAATTGCTGTGCAGATTCAAAAAGGTGCTGCCCTTTTAACGCTCAGAAATTTTTTTCACTCTGCTTGTTATGTATTATGTTTGCGCTGAGTACGCCGCTTGACAGTTTGAAGCATTCCTTTTGCTACTATTAAGAACTAACAGACAATAATGCCATCGAAAGCATAGGGGATGTTAATATAGGTAATTGTAATGTAAACTGAAAAAGAAAAGCGGACAGAAACATAACTTGCCTGGCAAGTTATCTTTTTGTCCACGTTTCTTTCGGCAAACTTATATTACAATTACTTGTAATACCTTCCCCTATCCTTTTAAGGCATTATTGTTTGTTAGTTCTCAATAATAGTGCATCTAACAAAACAAACAGGTCCTTCAGTTTACGCTTTCCTCCGTTTTGTCGATGCATGTTTTACCATGAGAAAGTCGCGGGATGTTTGCCGAATATCTTCAAAAGTTTTGGAGTAGCCAGCACAGTGATTGTGTGTCGAAATCCACCCACTTGTTAAATTTGCGTAAGACACGTTCAGAGTTTTTAACGAACTAGCCCATTTTCTAGCTTCTCCTCACATGAATAAAACAAAGACATTATGCCTGCATCAGAAGTTGAAAATTGCCACTAAATAATTGGATAACTCAAAAAACATTCCGGCATATATACGGAGTGAAATGATGTGTGGGGCGAAGCGTCTACTCGTTCGTTCGTCATTCTGTTTCTCTATTCATCCGTCCGTCCGTTCATCTGCCCGTCAGTCCGTCCGTCTGTCTGTCTGTCTGTCTGTCTGTCTGTCTGTCTGTCTGTCTGTCTGTCTGCGAAAAAACTCGAACGATGCGAGCGATGGGAGCGCCATCTAGATAACAGGTCGCATACAAGGGGCGGCTACGACAGACAGCTGCGGCACTTAAGCCCTTAAAGAACTTCTACCTTAAAACAAGTGAAACGGTAAAAACGACTCTCTGTTCTAATTCGCTCACCGTATTCCCTTTGCTTGTTGCAGGCACAAATTTCAGGACTCACCGGGTCGATTCAAGTGGATTCGATTGGACGCCGACATAATATTTCTCTGCAAGTTGTCCGGATGAAGCGATGGGGATTGGCGTCGGTTGGTGCATACTAACATCTGTTTATTTATGCTACGTCATCAGTTTTAACGCCAATCATTTTAGACTACTCCCTAATACTTCTTATTTTACTACAGCTGAAAAATAGGAATGTTCCTTTTCTAACAACAGAGGCCCTTATGTAAGGGCATTTAAGATATTGTAAGGTGGATATTTGAACAATAGCTATGCATTCATTCATAATGGTACAAAGCAAAAGATGATGTTAAACGCTAACAAGGTTTACCAGTTGCGCTCACAATACGCGGATTTTAACTTACTTTTTCGCCGAGTAAATTTTACGGCTTTTGCTTGCTGCATTTTGAGAGGGGAAGAAATTTTTAGCATTTTTCCAGCAAACGTAGTTATTTTAGTGATAACCGTGTTCACTAGGATGCATTAGTCTTTTACCGTCTGTTTCGATGCCTTAGTAATTGACAGAATGGATCTGCGCATGATTTTTAAAGAAGAGTGTAGAAGGTGCTTTAGGCGAAGGGTAATCTTCACACCCATACCTCATCCAACTATTTTTCTGTATGAGGAACATCTTTCACACTGCCTCTATAGGTGACCCCTGAACCACCCCGTGAGCCCACGCTCATTGTTGAGTGTTGAAAAGTCAGTTGGAGAAATGTGAGTAACGGTAAACGGGCTTTAGATCGAACTGAAATAATTCCCTGCATCTAATGTTAAAAAGTAGCCATGTGCATTTGTTCAAAGCTGAAAATATTTTCGATGTGTTTAAAAAAAGCTTTCCTGTATAAGGCATCTTTTTTTTAACCGCAATGAAAAATATTCTTGAGTTTGGGGAAACTCATTATGCCTCCTCCTAATAAGGACTTCTTTTGTTATGAGTATTTTTTTGTGACTTCGTGCTGAAAACGGGCTGTTGTCTTTTTTTCCCTTTCTTTATCATTCTGCCACCTAGTGGGTTTCCACAGAGCTCATTTGCAATTCTCTTTTATTCTCGCTAGCATCTGGCAACACTGGCGCTAACGTATGTGTCAGGGAGTAGGACAAATTTATTACGCTTAAAACTTCTTTTGCAAAACAAAAAACGTTTGTTCAAGTAGTTGAGGAATGACTTCCAAGCTCTATAACACATCTGCTTCGGACACGACATATGATTTGCCTTTTGCCGGGCCTGGCGCAGCTGTAATTTTTGTCGATGCGGCCTCATCAAGTGTGATGCCCATGGGACGGCTTTCAGCACTTTCATAGTAAATCATCAAGTACTCTAAATAGTTAACAACTTTTTCTAAATACACACTTATTACTGTGAAGAACTGTCCTTGCTTTTTTTCGAAGAACATTGATATTTGCACTGTCATGCATTCTCATAATTCAGCTGACTTCCTCAAAGAGACGTGAAAAAAAAAAGCTTTTTAGCAATCACACTTACAACTTGAAACTTGAAACTTGAACTTCATGCTACAAACACGTGCAACAAATTCTATACGCGAGTGCGCAGTTTCAATTCTTCTTGTAATTTTTGCTTCGCTGATGCAACCGCAAACCATATTCGTCCGAGCCTGCCTGTCTCTATGAAGGAGACGTGCATAGAGTGTTCGCTACATGATACTGCTCCCGCGCTCTTATCAGCCACTTGCATCGTATTTCCAATTCGCATCCCTTTCCTTGTGCAGCTCCCCAATTCACAAAACAAAAACAGCAAGATGCTTTAAAGGCACAAAGAACGTGTCTAGCATCACGATAAATGTTTGAAGAAACATGCCTTGCTTCTGAAAGATGCTTGCAAGATTCTTCGCCTGTGCTTGCTCGACTGCGCAAGAAGTGCCGATGGCGGCGAAACGTGGCGAAAATTAGTGGTCGTTGTAGGAGAAGGAAATCAATGAAAAAGCATGCACTAACTCAATGTTGAAAATCGTGAGAAATTAAAGAGTATCTAGCACTTTTAGCACAATTAACTCATTACCTCTAGCAGCTGGTTATTTCATAAAAGTAAGCTCTAAAGGGAGAAAAACTGCAGCAATATCACTATTGTTAGCGTGTCGCCGCAAGGCATGAAGTCATCACGTAACAGTGCAACCTAGTTTTTGAAAAACATAAAAAACAATCTATAGTCTGTTTACAATCAAATTCGAGCTTACCTCAACGCTGTCGCAGTCCTACTAAGATAACTTTTGAACTTTTGACCCATGCAATAAAGCTTGATCATTCCTGTGATGTCAAACAAGTTTGATATTATTCAGGTAGATGGCTTTCCCACAGAGATATATGTTCGTGTCACGGTTCACGTTCTTCATAAGAATTGGCAGTGAAAGTTAAGAAAAGCTTTTGGAACAACTCCCGAGAAAACAAAAAATTTGAGTCGGTACAACGAACATTTAAATACTGATCAGCGTAATAGTTGTTTACAACATAAACGAGAAAGTATTTACAGCCACAACGTAAACCCTCTGGCACGGCTCTTTTACACATATTAATGGCAGACGTGCCGAAGTACTGGGGATAGAGCATTATAAGGTTCGAACTTGTTACTTTGTTAGAACACACCCTATAAAAATAGGTGAGGGCGCGAACAGTCTATATTCGGTGGTGGAATAAAATGCTCTGCAAAAGTTGCCAAGGTTTGACATTTGGAACAATTTAGAAATTGCTCAATATTTCAGAGGTGGTGCAAACATTTTCTACGACTGTCACTTGCTTTCCACAAAGTGATCAGGGTCGTTGCTGTACTACAGTGTGGATTACGTGCGTTTGGCACACATCATCTTTAACATAAAAGTGAGAATATAAAAAGACAAACGTCATGACTGAGAACTTGCATTGAAATGCCCTTTCCCTCTAACACGCATAGTCTGCAGCCTAAACAGTCTGTGTCTAAGCTCAATGCAATGATTCACCTACGGGTGTTATTTTTGTGTAACTAAGGCATGATATTTGCTTATTGGAATTGGTGAAGTCTGTGTTATATGCCTGCTGGCACGAGAAAGTTGATTCAGTGTTATGATCACCTACATTGATCTGAGGGATATCTTGAAGAAAGAATTAGTGGTAACTGCAAGCCATCATGCACAATCCATTTAAAAAAGAACTCACAAATAGGAGCCGTAAGCTCCAGTAGAGTTAAACATAGACACGTTTTGTTCATGCAAGCTGCAGACTTTATTTGAGTCTGGCAGGCATAAGTTTATACGTCACAGAGGGGGTCCAGCTTCCTTTCACTAAACTTGGGGTCCATGTGAACATTCCAATTAAAAAAATTTGGGTTGCCATACTAGCAAAACCATTATGCAGAAAACGGCTAAATACGAGACAGTGAAATAACGTCGGCTTGTTTGTTTCGGTACCCCGTAGTCTGTTCTGTTTGAATTAGATTCTTATTATATTTATTCATCATCGTAATATCAATTACGATTTGTCAATGTTGCCATTATGTAGCGATAATTTTCCATCCCTCGTGTTGCCGTCAACGTGGGGCGCAGGTCAGTTTTCACGCTTTGTGAGGCATCTAAAATTTTATTGTCAATAAAACCTGAAGGAAAAGGCTAGAAAACTTGTGTGGCAATTTCGAGTGCCAAACAGCTTGCGACGCAGTCAGATGGGGGGGAGGGGGGACCAATCCTATTCAAAATGTCCAGAACAACTTGAAACTCGACGCAGATAATACAATGCCGTCGCATCGTATCTACTTGTTTATGCTATGTTACAAACCAAACAATTGAAGTAAAACGTAGTTCTTCATCTTGTTGTATTACGATTCCACGTAGGCTCTTAATAGGGGTACCTTTATGCTCATACAAAACTAAATGTAAAATGAACGCATCATGAGCTTGCTTAGTAAATGGCAAGATTAATCTTCCCAATTCCTCACTAAGTATGCATGCTTTGTGTTATAGCAGCAGATTACAAAACAGTATCTAAATACTATACTGCCATCGGGGACACCAACACGGGCTTGTTCATTTGTCAATTGAATGACATTTACCCTCTATTTTAAACATTATCCTAATGAAATTTGTAAAATATATTTTGCATATCATCAATAACAGAGGGTGGGATGGGAGAGAGGTAATCCCTTTTTCTCCTTGCTCGTCCTAAGTTAACTACTGCACAATAAATAAAGTCCATCAGTAATGAATTCATAAGTAATTATTCAAATAATAAATAGTTCGTTTATTCACAAAGCATTGTGTCCGGGTTCGCATTTTTTTATCATTGCAACAAGCCACAATCTCTTGTATGTGCTAAACATTTTTTTATTGTGGGCAATGCCTATTGAACGACAAGTTTGTCATTAGACTGCACCAGCATATAAATATTTGTGAAGGGTACAGTGTGGCCACATTACCTACCCGGTCGTTTTCTTTTTATTACTGAGGTCGGAACATGGAGTGCCTCCACCGGTCTCACCATGGCCCAGACGGAGCAGATGTTCCAGCAAGAAATCTTGAGTACCCTGAAAAACAAAACTTTCAGGATTACTACAATATTGGTATGCTCGCAGTCTTCCTAATACAGTGTATCTAATGTCTGGAAGCCTATTTCCTGTTGGAACCATGTATGCTTTCATCAAGCTTATTGCAGATTGTCTATTCACCTAAATGTTTTCATAGATGTGCTACATGTTCACAAAACCAGATATCATCTTATTTATACTGACAGCCGTAAAGTTTAGAGAAATAATTGTGGGATGTAATCATGAACAAGCTAATTAACCTCACAACTTAAGGGCAGAGCTTAAAATAATTGGTTGTACCCTGTACCTACTGCCGCGAAGCTGTATCTATACTATATATTGTTTACAAGATTTGGCCCAGGAATTCTTTTGCAGGTTGCAGTTATTCTAATTGCAATACAAGTTATGCTACCATCTATTCTACCTTCTGTGCGTGTCTTGGCCTGCGCTTTACGAACGTCGTGATTATTCTTAAACTGACAAAACTTGTAATCTTTATGCCTTATTTGCCAGTCGAGTGTGAAAGTGAAGCAGAATTGTTACAACTAAAGAATGTTGTATGTCTCAATTGACTAAAAAGCTAACGTGGTAGCAATGGAGCTAATGTTAATTTTGGTCATCTTAACAAACATAGTGTAAAAGTGAGCGTCCATATTTTTTCAAGTATATTTGTGGATGTCGAAATGGTGAAGACTTGACAGATTGCCATGACAGCATTCTGAAAGCCAACTGAATTGTCTTGTGTAACTGCTTGTAGAAGCTTTAAGTGAAATTTTCTCGTCACAGAATGCACCTTACGTTATGGAAAGAGGGCCATTAGAGAAGATGGTGGGTAATGATCGCTTCGAGGGATTCTGCGTGGATCTTCTCCGAGAAATGTCCGGGCTCCTGGGCTTTCACTACCAGTTGCGGCTTGTCAGAGATGGTGCCTACGGCAGCCGAGACTCCCACGGTCATTGGAATGGCATGGTCCGTGAACTACTCGACATGGTAAGACCACGAACGTTTTCTCGCCGACGTGACTTCACTTATAAGACTGCTGAGGGTACGAAGCACCTTTTTGTAAGCAATGCATAAAAAATCGAATAGTTCGTGGACTTTACAATGCTTTGAAAGTAAAAAGAGAAGCCGGCACTGCGCGATACCGCGCCTCTTCGTGCACGAAAAAAAAAGCTTGCGTAAAAAATGCTGTATAAAAAGGAAGGTAGCTTTAGATCATGCCATTTCTTGGCATTGCCCCTTGTGTTCAGTACTTCTGTATGGCTTATGTTTCTCTTTGGCAGTCCTGATGGAGAGAAATACTTTAGAGGCTAGGGCTGTCCGTATGCTGCGATCGCATGCTGTCGAGTGAGTGAGTAAAAACTTTATTGAACATGTCCGGCGTCATTGAGGGGGGTGGGGCTACAAGCGCCCTGGCCTAGGTGACGGCCTCGAGTCCTTGGACCCGGGTGGCATCCTGAGCATGCCGGACGGCTCACAGTTGATCGGCAAGGTTATGGCTGAGCAGAAGCCTAAAATAATAATATCTGGAAATGAAGTCCCAAATCCGCAATACAAAAATAAGGAACGCCGTAATAGAGGGCTGGAATAACGGAGGTAAAGTCAAGAATGAAATAGTGATCTGTATCAAAGGGAGCGCACGCTCCCGCCAACAAAGTGCCTTTTTCCCGTTTAAGTTCAATTGCCTTGACGATGATAAGTTCAGAGCTCTGAAGGGACCTAGGCTGTGGTTTGCGGCCGTGCACTGTGCTCGCTTGCTATACGCAGGAGATACCGCGTTTACAAATGAAAAAAAAAGTTGAAGCAAGTGAGAAATAGAAATCGAGAAGAATAATGGTAAGAAAAGTAAAAGAAGCCACAAAGAGAAAACTCAATGGAGGGAGAGGAAGACAAAATAAACATAAATAAACAGAGGAAAACTCATAAACACAAAAAAAACGTGGCTGATTAGTCTATCTAGGAATCACTGTAACACAAAACTAAAGCGTCTCTTCTTAGACGGAGTTTAGCGCTTATTGTGCATTGTTTCAGCAACAGGAAGAGTTTGGAAAGTCGCGGCGAAAATGGCAAGCAGCTTTTTTTTTCTTTTTTTTGCATTCCTTCCTACATGCTTTTCAACGTCGCTTCCATTACGGAACTACGTCAGCACAGCCATGTGCACCACGGCATCAAGCATTTAAGTGTTATAATTTGAGAAAACAAAACCCCCAGCCCAGCACCGCACGCCATTGAGGCTTTGCACCACTCGTGTAAAATTTCCTGAAAGTTACCACATACTTTTAGTGTGCATTGGTTCATAGTTTTAGAGAAGAATGGTGTGTTTAATAACGCAGCGCTTATTGCAGGGTGATTCTACGAGAGATCAACAGGCGCCCAAAAGTTGATATTTTAGATTTCATTGAGTATTTTATATTTCGTGCACCTGTCACTAGGTAGCCCGAAAGTGAACTTCGTTTTATGAATAATGGCATAACTTACGAGAAAAAAAATATCAAACTTCACCAACACGGAGGCACCAATTTCGTCACCTGTCATTTTCGAAAATTTCAGATCCTATAAAAAGACAAATATTTTTGTTTCAAGGAAGACATTTTATACCTAAAATGCATGTCTAATGAAGAATGAATTCGTACGGTTTCAAGTTTGTAGACCTTAAGAAAATAGCTTTTAGAAATGTCTAATTCCGCGACAGTTTAAAATAAGTTACGTATTCCCTATTTTTTTTTCTCCGAAAGTAATGCAAGCAGCGTTTTTAAACTTGACACGTTTCAAGGATATAGTGTGTTCATTAGGTACATAATTTATTGCTGCCGCAGGGCAAATGTAAATCTTTATATATTGCCTCAAATTTCTCATATTGGCAAAAGTGTACTCCACTGAAATTTGAATAATGGAAAACCCCATCTTCGATTTTTCTTAAAATCTCGTTAATAGACAACCGAAGGTCATCATACAGTAATATAGAAAAACATGTTGCATTATTTTCTTTTAGCGATAATATTTGTGGTAAAAATCAGAGCTTTTCGAGAATGCGCTGATAAATTGAGAAATCTAAAAATCGAAACGGAAAAGGGGCAATGAGCTTTAAATGCGAGTAAACGTGACCGCATTTGATGAAGAAAGGCTGTTTCAGCAGAAAGGAGTATTTTATTTTTTATATTTATTTATTTATGAATACTGCAGCCCTAACATAGGGTTTTGGCAGGGTGGATATACATATGATAAATTTAGAATTCGGCAAACAAATAAATATAAACTAGGTAAGGCATTTACACACTTTCAGAACGAAAAAAAAAAGAACAGTGGTTTGTAATAAACCGGCATAAGAGCATATAGAGAAATGAGCGCTACAATTAAGATGATCACAAGTTGAGAATGGTTACAGTGATTGAAATAAACAACACGAGCGCATGTCATAGAAATCAGACACTCGCTGCTAGAGCTGCGCAGCAAAAAGGTTCAAGGATGACTGGGAAATGACTTCGTTACTAAGGTTATTCCATGCGGTAATTGTCCTAGGTAAGAACGAATACTTGAATGTGTTATTACGGGTGGAAAATGGGGTTATTGTAAAGGCATGCCTCTGCCTTGTGGTATATCCTGTGGACAAATGAAGTATATGTGATAAGTCTATCTTAAAATAACCTTTAAATAACTGAAAGAAAAATTTCAATCTCAATACTTTATTTCTTTGTGTAGGTGTTCGGAGGTTAGCTTTTGCTAATAAACATGTTATTGAAGTACGACCAAAACTGTTATAAATAAACGTAACAGCTCTCTTTTGAATTTTTTCCATTTCGCTGATATTTTTTTTGGTGTAAGGGTACCAAATTATGGATGCATAATCTAAAGTAGGTTGAACAATGGCATTAAATGCAACAAGGCAAACGGCGGGAGTGGAGTGCGTAAGAGCTCGTCTAATATAAAATAATTTGTAATTGCACGAGCTTATTATCTATTTTGAACACGGTATTCTACAGTATCTGAATTCACTCTTATACGTAGAGCACTGAGACTTCTAATATGTGGTGCCGCTCCATTACTGACACACAGATGGAGCTGCTGTGACGGCCATGTCTTTGCAACAGGTTGGGTAAGAGAATTGAATGTTGATTGAGTTCATAAACGATTCCTAACAAAGTTTTATTATTTGGGGCACAAAGACTACCGCATTAGACAGAATAACACGCTTTAGGGCAAGTTGTCATCCGTCGTCTGCTCTACAGATGAATTGCTGTGCGCCGCATATCGGAGGCAATGCTTTAGATTATATGGTTCAAAGTAGGGACAAAGATTACACCTCCCGTAATTTTATCAACAAAAACATTGTGAAATTCATTTTAACGTACTATACTTCAGTTTTGCACTCGCACTGTGGTTACTTAAGTACAAGTATCCACAAACCTGGTCTACAAACCTGAAACCGTATGAATTCATTCTTCATTAGACATGCATTTTAGGTATAAATAATCTTCCTTGAAACAAAAAAATTTGCGTTTTTAGAGGATCTGAAATTTGCGAAAATGACAGGTGACGAAAATGTTGCCTCCGTGTTGGTGAAGTTTGATATTTTTTTCTCGTAAGTTATGCCGTTAATCATAAAACGAAGTCGACTTTCGGGCTACCTGGTGAGAGGTGCACGAAATATAAAATACTCAATGAAATCTAAAATATCAACTTTTAGACCCTTGTCGGCTCTCGTGGAATCACCCTGCAATATGAATGTTTACAATCTTGCATTACTGCTAAGCGTCTGGTGAATATTTCAACTTACCTGTTGTGCGAAAACTTCGTTTCAAGGTGATATTGTGTAATTCTGTGCACGCTGCTGACTTTCATCGGCAGTGTGCACTATTTTATATTGGGTGTACTATTATTATCTTGAATAAAGAGTGAAATATTATTGTTTCTATGTTAATCAAGAAAAATGTCGTAGATGGAAAGCTGTACGTAAGCTTTGGGGCACAGTCGTGTTGTGGTTATTTATCTGTCTATCTATCTATCTATCTATCTATCTATCTATCTATCTATCTATCTATCTATCTATCTATCTATCTATCTATATATATATATATATATATATATATATATATATATATAAGTATATATAAATATATATATATATGGTGGCTGCTGACCCGACAGCCACTGGTTGAATCCTGACCTCGGCGGTCGCATTTACTTCAAGCTACACTAACGCCAGAGGCCTGCATGCTGTGCAATGCTAGTGTACATTAAATGCCTCCAGAGGGGGGAATTTCCGGAGCTTTCCACTATGGCATCACACATAATTGTATCGTGATTTTGGCGTGTTAAACCCTGAAACAGTATTTGTATTTTAATATATTCTAGATTGATTTAGATATATTATTCTATTTTTCTATTTGCTCTATGGTCTTTTCATTTATACAGCATTTGTGGCATTTCCATGAAATATCGCGCTCTTCTTGCAAGATTATAGATGTCCTCTTTTTTTTGGTTCTATAGGCCATGTCGAAGCGTGGTCGAAATCCTAGAATGTTCGTATACCACACAATAACTGCACGTTTAAGACTATTGTAGAAATACTTCTACACTCGTTCGTTTCATATAATCCAGCATTAGCCGCAGAGCAGTGTCTAATGCGTGTTCATTTAACAAACGAAGTTAACGAGCTCATCACTTCTGCGTTCTTAGAAGACTAGAAAGAATATTTCTTGATTTGTGTCCATAGCGGATGTAGATGTCATACATCACATCTGCACCAATGATGCAATGAACCGATGCTTCAAGACGCTTAGTCTACTAACGCGAGATTGTTAATGAGCTCGTGTCGCAGAAGTTTTGGTTTCGGTGTCGGCGTCTTTGGTTGTGAGCGAAAAATCAGCGTTGTACATCACCTATATTTCTGGATAGAGGCAAATAAGATGATGAAATTTTTGAGCTTTGAGTGAGGATCTAACACAGGTCAACTTTGTGGCAAGCAGGTAGTCTGCTACCAAGCCGCGTTGTTTGTTCGAAAGCTGTGAAAAAAGTTAAAAAGAACTTCACTGCAGGAATGTCATGTAGTAGAAGCTTGAAGTATCCTTAACGCGTCATACATTGGGTTACAGGAGCGCATACTCGCACGAGGTGTCGATATATGCTATTCATGAACGAGTGGGCATTTCAAACGTCTGCCCATTACATAGCGCACTGCCATGTCTTAACGTCAGCATCAGCTATAAAAGCTTCAACAAAGTGTGCAGCTCTGTCAGTTAACGTGTGGCCTTAGTGCGTATCCGTATAGGGCCCTTTCCTATTTCACAAAATGAGTGAATATAGTTCAGTGGAAGCCGCGCACATATTTTGCAGCAGGCATTCTGAAATAGTTTGAAACAGCCATTGGCAAGTGAGCCGTCAATCGATTGCTCACGGAACGCACCTAGAATCGAAGACAGGCTCTGTAGTATTTGAGAAGCAGACGCGCATGTGGCTCGACCACGCTATAGAGATCTACTCTCGAAGGCGTAGCTTTCTATTGCAAAACCGGCGTTGTCGTCTGCTAACTTGAGCGCCTTACTCTACATTGGTGACCCAAACATTTCAAAATCCAACGATGAGTGTGACACACGCAATATGAATGAAATATCAATGGTAAAGCCCTGCACTGGAGTGATGATAACGCTTTTCATGCTCACTTGCGAGAACCTTGCTGTACAGAACAGGAAAGGAAATTAAAAGCGACCGCCACAAGAATTTCATTGGATCTTTGTTAGTTTCCAAATGGTGATCGATGAACTGCATAGCAACAGCTGGTAAGACATGTATCAGCACCTCTGCATAGCTTTCAGTGAAACATGAACCATCTACGAATTTTCGTCTGTGACCTGCGGAAGTGTTGTCTAATGTTGTGAACTTTCTATGCTTGCGCAAGTCTGGAAATTCGGCACCATTTCGCAACGAGGCTTCGTTGAAAGATGGCGCTCTGCCCCCTTGTGTTGGTCTGCTGGGCCGTTTTTGTTTCCCATAATGGGCTGTACCAACGATGAACCAATATACGATAAAAATACTCAGTCAATCTTCAACACTTCCGGACTCTTTTGGCATTAGTTATTCTCCTATCGCGCTGCTCTCATGAATTTGGGCTACGTCGACTATTTCTGCCGTATTATGCTAACTAGATACGCACATCGTTCATCAAATATGTACTGAGCGTTGAATTTTGATTTTATAGCTAAATCCAAGTTGAAAGACACAGTAACAAGATATTTCTTGTTATTTTTTCTGCTTGCCATACGGCACCTAAAGTATCGTTTTGCATTAACTATTCACTAAGAAATCGTAATTTCTACAGTTCCAGACTTCCGAAAACTCAGCTTACAGGCTGCCGCGGGGTTCTTTGACAAAATCTCCTATGTTCCTTTCTTTGCAAGATAATAAGGTTCTAAACTATACAACGTTTAAATATGTTTTTTTATTTCAATCTTGTCTAAAGACGTAAGAATACACTTTAATTGCCGTACAATATTCAGGAAATTCAGTTTTTTTTATTTTTGCAAGCGCTGTTAGATTGTGAATTTCTAATACGCTTCAATACGATGCTTATACAAGAAAAAAAAACCCTTTCTGCATTTTGCATATTACGCAAAGACTATCTACCAATGCCGAATACACCACTGAACAGAAAGCTTCTCGATCTTACATTGACGTGTTTTTGTAAGATATTTTCTGTGCTTGTGCCGGTAGATGAAAAGAGACTCGTAGCTCGTAGTCAGGAACACGTTTCCGTTGTTACTAACCGAAAATTCGAAATTTGAAACCATTGCCGGGTGTGCGAACCAATTTACTGACAACCTGATTCACACGAGAGTCGTTATGGGAATACTAATACATATGAAAAGCTAGCACCGAAATCAAGTTAATGTATGGTCCACTTGCACTAGTTTTTGCTGACCGAGAAGTTAAGCCAGCTTCGCACTAGCGGTTCCAACTACGGCGAAAGTGGGTATGCACGCTTCATCTTTATAATGTTTTAGTTTCCAGTTTTTATCCTTCAATAAACTCGTGATTTATACTTGAGGTAATCGTAAGAAACACGGGCTCTAAATGAGTTGCTTATTTTTTTTTTAATCACAGGAGGCTGACTTCGCGATTGGCGACCTGACCATCACCTACGCCCGCGAAGCAGTCATTGATTTCACCATGCCTTTCATGACCCTCGGAATGGGCATACTCTACCGCAAGCCCCAGCAGGACCACTCGCTGCTCTTCTTCCTGTCACCACTGTCCACAGATGTGTGGTTGTGCGTCGCGGCAGCCTACATAGTGGTCAGCTTGTTGCTCTGCTTTGTGGCTCGCGCGGGAGAGGCCCGCTGGAGAAGCAGCTACGTCTCGACTGGACATTGCTGCTGGTCGTGCCAGGGAAGACCCATTTGTGGCGGGGGCGGTGGATATGTCGCCCGCAGTGATTGCGGTAGTGCGGGCCTCGATGTCGTAATGGCCGGCCGATCTGGTGAGTTGCGGCCACGTCATGGCGAACGGATATTCAGTGATGAGAGAAAACACGATGAAGTGAGAACGGCCAAGAGCCAGTTCACTCTCCTAAACAGTCTATGGTTCACCATGAGTGCAATCATGAGACAAGGCTGCGACACTTCCCCGAGGTAAGTTCTTTTCTCAATATTATAGCACGTGCGGTAAACTTGAGGCACGAAAAAGAAGTTTTCATATGAGCACACGTTGAGCATATTCTGCAGTATAGTTCGTGGTATGCTTCCTGTAAATGATACCGTCTATGTGATCCTCGTATTGAACAGCCAGTAGTCTACTGTCAAATTTATTGCGCTGATTTAGTGCTCATCGTTCGGTGCAAAGCAATTGCAGTCGTCGGTGATTCATGTAAAATGCAGAGCGCAAAGGCAACGTTTCGAACAGTTCATTGCGGGTGCTCCATTACGTATTCACAAACAGAAGCAACGAAAGGTGTATAAGGTTGTGTGGTTCTAATGCTGAATCTCAACGGCAATGCATACATTTCAACCGACTGGCATATCACTGAAATGATTTTTTGCACAAAAAGGGAAGTGACATGTCTTATGGAAAAGTACGAGCCACGAGCCTTCGTATTCTGCCTAAGAGCAGAATACGAAGGCATAAACTGAACCATAATATTAAATTTAGAGCAGTAGAAACGGCTTGAAATTCAGATTGTTGTCTGAAGAAACGTAACCCGATAAATTTTTTTTCTGGGTGCTATTTTCAAAAAAGTACGTCAGAATGAATTTTAGCGTCACTGGAGTGATACAGCGCAGCCTAGACTGAGCATGTATAATGATGTTGGCGGCAAATGACAAACTCAAAAAAGAGTGACGACTCAATACACTGGGCATTGCAATGCCCCTTTCACTGCTTCAGACCTGCCATGAAGACGCGGAATGGAAAATGCCCCTCGATGCAGTATCTTACACCACCATTTTTATACATAAAATTTGCACTTTCTAAGGAAAGAACATGCCGCAAACGTTCCATCATCGTTATGGCTACTACGCACCGACGTTGCCTTTTGGGGAAGATTTCGGCCCGGTGCGTTTGCAGTGATTCGGGCAATGGCATTGAACGTGCCCGGATAACGGCAGCACCTACAAAGAACACATTTGTGTTGATATCGTGCGTTGCTTCATAGCATCCTTACCTCCCCTGCCACTACAAGCTACGTGGAGTGCTTATCATGTTACGTCCACCATGATTTTTGATGTCGGCGCAGCCAATATCAAGCACAAGCTTAAGTCGTAATGGTGCAATCGCATTAATTAAGCTAGGGTGGCAGCGATGACTTACAGCAATTGCACATCTGCATTTCACTGTTTCATCAAGAGCACTACAGTATTTTTCACCATTGACTGCCTCCGCATGTACCCTTATCCTTTGCTGCCTATTCGCGATTTACTTTCATCATGACAAGATGGTAGCGCAAACAAACCGCACAAGGGACACAAACTAGCGCAAAATGAAACTTGGGTTATATTGTAGCAGAAAGATATGCAAGTTAAAAAAAAACGAGGGAAAATAAGTTACAAGGGGAAGGAACAGCATCACGTATGGTCACCAGGTGTAGTCGAAGAAAGAAATCTCACAAACTAAAAGCGATGAAGAGGGTGAACTGGCACAAGTATCAGTGTTCCTCTTCATGGAAAATGCTTCAGCTACCTCCTAGTCCTTGCGTCATGATGAGCGTATAAAAGAGAAGTGCATGGAAATTTTGGCGTGGAACCATGCTTTGCGCATTATTCAGACAAATGCAAACTGTAGGCGCTGGCGTTAGCGCGTTGTAATGTTCTCAAAAGCGCACGTTCACGCAGCATCCAGTCTGTCTGGTATATAGCCCAGTGCGAGACAATGAAATGCAATAAACTGCATTCATTGGGCAGTTATTAAAGTGATTGGCATAATTACTTGCGTTTGTTTGTGTCCTTTGTCTTGTTTGTTCGCGCTGCTAAGATGTCATAACGTGTTTCCAAGATTGCACACAAAAAGCACGCGCACGTCTTTTCTCCCGTGGTTGGTTCATGTTTGCTAAGAAACGACTCCCGTTTAGAACCAGTTGAACGCATCTGTTGTAAGAAAAGCAGTATTATTACCAAACTTATGCTTGCCGTAGAGAAAGCCAGACATGGCATATAACGTAACAATATTGCTCGTGTGTGAGCATTTTTAGGTTCCTGAAATATTTAGATTACAATATCATCCATGTCATTGCGACTGCAGCATGTTTTCTGAAGAAGAGGATTATACTCCTATTTCCTATTTATTTATTTGTTTCTTTAAGTTCAGATAACGCTGCAAGGGGCGAACGTCAGCAGTGTTAGTGAAACTCCCAATGGTATGCAGAAAAAAAAATTGGCCCCGTATCCGCAAATTAATCTGCAAATGTCATCGAAAGACGACAGTCTTACGTGCGGAGAGAGTGAACAAGACATTTATTTGATGTTCTGCGCAAAAATGTTGGTGAATGGTATTCTGGAGACGCTGCCTTAGAGTGCCTCGAGTCGGCAGCAGAGGCGAACGAATGCATCAAGTCACGTCACACGTGAGACAAGAGTGCCATCTGGCGGTTTTCTTAGAAAACAAAGCGCGTGGCTTTGAGACGAGTGTGCGCGCCCATTTCAGAGGTTATAAGGTGTAGAACGCAAGGCGACGGGTAGGTGCCACTACCGTCTCGTCTTAGCAAAGCGTTGGAAACACTCGCTTTTCCGTGCAAGCGTTGCATGGTCAGCGCAGCGTGATAAGCGCTACAGTCCTTAAATTACTTTGTATGCATTTTCTAGTAAAAGACGCACAAGCAGAATATATACGTGTTGGTATGGGGCCCCAGACATACACAATAATTGCTTTTTAATTGACGATTACACAAGCAGGATCGCTCTACCTTGAGCAACATTGGCGGGCACTGCGGATGGGGTCAGCCGTTTCAAGTACCCGATGCCGTTAAGAGTGGACAAACAGACTAGCGTACAGACAGACAGACCAAACTTTTTGCGTCGAAGGTCCCCAAGAAAGACTATCGTCTTTGATAAAGTGCCCGATTCAGCTACATGAGTTACCATTCCGGAAGAAATATCGCCTGATGAACCACCACATCTTGCAGGTCAGCCTCCACAAGAATTCTCGTTGCTGCTTGGTGGCTGTTTTCGTTCGTACTGGTATCGTCATACACCGCCAACCTGGCGTCCTTCTTGACTCGAGAAAGGCTCCGGTCACCAATAGAAAGCGTCGAAGACTTGGCAAAGCAGACTGAGGTTCTGTATGGCTGTGTCCGCTTTGGATCTACACAGGCTTTCTTCAAGGTATGAGCTCGTTTCTGAACTTTTTGCTTAATGTTTTCAAATAAAAGTTCATATGCATGAACTTCACGAAAGTTGTTTGTGCCTCACGAAATTTTTGGTAAAATGAAAACCAAGTATTGCGGAGTTCGTCCTACTTCTTCATGATGAACACAGGGCCACCAAAGCGGAGCACCCAAGAAAAATAAAGACACATGAACTTTTTACTTCACTCTTGTTTGCTTGGTTTCATAGAGCGGAACTCCAAAATTCTTTGCCAGCAAAATTATCAGTAGGCAGCTTTAATAAAATTTATTTGTACTATTAGGTTATTGATTAAATACTCCATAAGTGTCATGTGAACTAGGCTTGAAAGTGAAGGTGCAAAATCAACAGGCAACATCGAAGTAAAAATGCATGTGCACTGTTACTACTACGCGCGGAGGACATATTTGTGTTTACAAACCAGAAATTGTGTATACCCATATTTTCATGCAGTACATGTTAATTTTACATATATGTAACATATATCTGCGGTTCTATTCTAGAAGCAATTTTTGTTGTCGTGAAACCACGACACGACCACACGCTCCTACAATCAGTGGCCTAGCAATCGGATATTGAGCCTGATTGATATTGAGGAAAGAGCGTAATCCTGATGACTTCATACAGAATGAGCTGCTCGGAATTTCGACGTTTTCGCAAGCACGTCTTAAAATTTGGTCATTGACTGCGCAGCACTTTTGAGCGTGGTACATTTTGAGTGTTTGTGACACACACATCAAACGGTACGCTTTATGCGCAGGATTGCAAACATGAGACATTCGAGAAGATGTGGAATGTCATGAAAGACGACCTGGTATCGTCCAACGCCGAGGGCGTTGAGCGGGTAGAGCGTGGAGGCTACGCCTTTCTGATGGAATCAACCAGCATAGAGTATGTGGCCCAGCGTCGGTGCGAGCTCACGCAGCTCAGGGGGCTCCTGGATACAAAGGGATATGGTATTGCGATGCCACAAGGTATGTGATAAAATTTGTTTATCGTTTCTTCTGATGTAAAACGTACACGTACATATTACTAAACATTGACTAGATTATGTGAAAATAATACGACGAGCTTGAGTTATGGTTGCACTGCTTATTTATAAGGTAACGTCACACAAAACGGTATATATAGGCCTTACTGTCAGGAGGTTAATGAACAGGCAAGACTGCGGACAAAAAAAAATGATTGGTTTGTTCACTAGGGCAAATCAATGAGTGCAATAGCAAAACATTTTAATATCACGTGGAGACCGACAAGCATCTCGATATATTGAGCACGCCGATACGGCACTAAGAAGGATGGCTGATAACGCATAGGTCTATAATGGACAAGTGTGATCTAGTTATGCCTTTGTGTTTGAGGAATGCGCTGAAAAATGTCTGCAATGCAGAAGACGAGGCTGTTGGATTTTTTTTTCAACATGAAAGTGTTCTATGCCGGTTTGCACTAAGACTTCAGTGACTTATTTCTGTCACGGATATGACGTTCTAAAAATAACGTCACCACGTGAGAAAGAAAGAAGCATTCAAGAAGTTTTCCCATTGATCATCAAACCTCTGACTCTTGGGGAAACGGTGAAAACCACCAAGTATTTTACCAACTAAGGTATTGAGACAATTTATGATTGACTGATTGATTGATTGATTTGTGGGGTTTAACGTCCCAAAACCACCATATGATTATGGGAGACGCCGTAGTGAAGGGCTCTAGAAATTTCGACCACCTGGGGTTCTTTAACATGCATCCAAATGTGAGCACACGGGCGTACAACATTTCTGCCTCTATCGGAATTGCATCCGCCGCAGCCGGGATTTGAACCCGCGACCTGCGGGTCAGCAGCCGAGTACTTAGCCACTAGACCACCATGGCGGCGCAAGGTGTTGATACAAAAGCTGGGCTTGGTATGAACATGCCCTATGTCTTCCACACATTCTCGTTAACTCCGCGCTTTTTGTAGGCAAACTTCGGAGGTGCTGCTATGTGTAAGTGCTTAAAATAAGTAATGGAGCACAACGCAGTTTAAGCATGGCATTCGAGATTGTGCACTGGCGTGCAGTCTTGGAATCAATGATTAAATCTTCACGTTAGCAGTGAACAACCCTGACCGAAGGAGCATCGGAGAGTCACCGACGTAGTTATGTTTTTTTTCTTTCACTGTAAATCACTTTATGTATACGTCCTGTACAGGGTGCGGCCACCTGCCTGGCTAATCACACGTTGGGACTGCGAGGTCCAGCCTCACTTCTTGTTAGCGCGTGACCTCTCTATGTTGAAGTCGTGCAGCTTTTATACGCATGTTACATGCATGATACGTTCCCCACCACCGACTACTTCATTTGTGATAGCAGTGGTCACTTTAATAAAGCTGCTGCAGTAAGCAATGCAGCAAGGAAACGATGTCGACGGGCGAACGTCGCGCCTAGGTGGAGCACTACTGAGACTAGCACGACGTAGAACGCCGGCTCGCGTTCTTGGCTCAAGCTACAAACCTTTGTTTCCCGCGTTGCTGAAGCGCAGTTTATGTGTTTGGCCACTCCCGTAGGTTTCACGAGCGCACATTGTGCTGTTGCTCTTCATAACGGAAGATGTTTGAAGACGCGCTTAAAAAATAACAGTGCTTAGTGTGTGCTAGTTAATGTCATCTTTGTGCGCGAATAACTAAACGATGTGTTCAGGTATATGACGAAAAATTCATCAGAGTTCCCGTACCTGGGAATTAAGGTTATGCGAAGCATGTGGAGGGAAGGTGACTGTGTTGCAACTTTTTTATTGAGCGACACGTTATGAAGTGACGTCCCATAGCGGTGGTCTAGTGGCTAAGGTACTGGGATGCTGACCCACAGGTCGCGTGATCAAATTCCGGCTGCTACGGCTGCACTTCCAATGGAGGCGGAAATATTGTAGGCCGAAGTGCTCAGACTTTGGTGCACGCTAAAGAACCGCAGGTGGTCGAAATTTCCGGAGCCTTCCAATACGGCGTCTCTCATAATCATATGGTGGTTTTGGGACGTTGAAAAACAAATACCATTCAATAATTCATGAAATGACGCTAAATATATGTACAAATGTTGCACACGCAGACATATGTTGAAGAGTTGGAGATGTTCATATAGCCTGTTGTTTGCACTTGCGCAACGATGCCAACTGTAACATGCGTATTAGCAACACACACAACCTGATTTGAAGCGCTCATGCTCGCGAGAATGCTGTGCCTGGACACTGCAACATAAATTGACTTCAGCGCGTGGCAACTTACCACAATTTACGTTAACCCAACGTGACGGCTGTATCAAAGAATTACATAAGTAATGTTTATAAAATTACGTAGGCAATACTGCAACCACTATTGGCGTTTCACGAAGATTAGCGTCTATTTGAAAACTATTTTCGATACCTGACCCTGATACACAAGAAGACAATATTTGAGATTTTGGTGAGAGAAAAACAGGAATCGAGAGTATTGCTGCACAATAGATTCGAGGCTCTGAATGGTGTAACCGACGTTAGCGTTTATAAAATGAAGGATAATCTTACTAGTATTATTAAAAAGTGTGCAAGAGAATTCGGAGGTGCTGTCACTAGACTGAATGCTGGCAAACTATCTGAGGAGACAAAAAATGTCATTAAAAAATGAAAAACCACGAAAGCATAAAATACTACCATCAACTAAAGCTAGTAGAGATTTCGAAGTTATTCAATAGGCGTAAGGTAGCCGACACCAGAAGGTATAACAAGGAGAGAATCGAGCAGGCTGTAAAAAGTGGCAGAAGCCGAAAAGCTGCGAAGGCTAACATGTGCATCGGCGAAAATTGGATGTATGCATAATAAACAAGTCAGGGAATGTCATACTTATTATATATAACATAGTTGGAGTGGCAGAAAAGTTCTACAGAGATCTCTGCGGAAGCCAAAACAACCAGATAGATATCTTAAGAAGCAATATTAACTCATAGAAATTCGACATCCTACCAGTAACAACAAGGCAAGTACGGAAAACCCTACAAGGAATCAAACTGCTGATAAGGATAAGGTAACAATAGATCTACTGAAAGATAGCAGAGAAATTTTTTGACTGGCCACCTTACAAATGCAGTCTCTCTTGCACGGGCAGGGTACCAAAATCTTAGAGGAACACCAACATCTTAATGCATAAGAAAGGAGATGTCTTGGGAGTGAAAAATACAGGCTGATGAGCACACTGTGAACAATAATTCATCGATTACCAACTATTTACAACAATAATAGGTAATATACTGAGGGCGACATTACACTTCAATCAACCAAATGACCAAGCAGGATTTTGTACAGCTAGACTTCTCCGCAATAGACCACATTTATAATGCACACTAGCTGATAGAGAAACGCACGGAATACAACCAACTCCTATACATAGCCTTCACAGATTACGAGAAGGTGTTTTACTCAGTCGAAACATCAACAGTAATGCAGGAACCATGGATTGGTAACATCTACGAACCTTGCATAAACACACTGAAAGAAATCTATAGAAGAGGTACAGCCACCATAGTTTTTCACAAAAAATGCGACAAACTCTCAATAAAGAAGGGTGTAAGACAGGGAGACGCGATCTCTCTGATGCTAGTCACCGCATGTTTACAGGCGGTTTTTCAAGGTCCTACATATACACGAGTTAGAAATAAGACCTAATGGGAAGTATCCTAGTAACCTGTGACTAGCTAATGAAATAGCCTTGATCAGTTACTCAGGGGATTAGTCACAGCTCACGATTACGGAATTGGACACGGAAAGTAGAAGAGTAGGTCTGAAAGTTAATATGCACAAAACTGAAGCGTTCTTCAACAGTGTCGGCAGAAAAGAGCACATTGCGAAGGAGGAGAGACGCTGGAAGTTGTAAATGAATGTCTACTTGGGACAGGAAGTAACCGTGGAGTCAAACCTTGAAAATAAAATAACTAGAAGAATAGGGAAAGGGTGGATCCCATTCGGCAAGTATTTTCGAATCATGTATGATAAACTACCACTAATCATCAAGAGCAATATTTTTGCCGGTACTTACCTACGAAGCAGAAACCGGCAGGCTTACAGAGATGGTTCTGCTTGAATTGAGGACGACGCATTGATCGATGGAAAGGAAAAGGATGGGAGCAACCTTAAGAGAGAAAAAGAGAGCAGAGTGGGTCAGGAACAAACCCGGGGCAAAGAATATATTAGTTGAAATTAGGAAGAAGAAATAGAATTGGGCCGGGCACGTAGCACGTAGGCAGGAGAACCGCGGCTCATGAAGGATAACTGGCTGAATTCTGAGTGAAGGCAAGTGCTCGAAAGGGATGCAGAATGTAGGTGGGCCGATGACATTGAAAAGTTCGCAGCCTAACGTGACAGCCGAAAGCACAAGACCAAGTTTATTGGCGGATCATGGGAGAGTTTTTTGCCCTGCAGTGGACATGCGTGCGTCCGTCTGTTCGTCCGTGCTTCCATCCATCTGTTCATACGTGTCTGTCCGTCTTTGCGTCCGAAGAGCCAGACGGCAGCATGGACAGATAGACGGAAGTGTGCGCGAATGAACCCGCGGATGAACGGACACACGGACAGACGCTTCGTCCCACTCATCATAGTTTACTCCATGGGTCTGCTGTGAAAACCACTTACGCCACTTGGATTTTCTCCCAACGCTCGGCTTACTATTACAGTGATCGCTTCATATACAATAATTTTGGTATACGGTTTCATTCGCAGACAGAATATGGAGCAATTTCTAGTTGACTTTGAGATTTATTTGAAAATTTTGGGGCACATATTGCGCTTTATTGCTTGCGTCGCTTATTTGCGGAAGCCTCAACTACCTATCGACAGTGTTTTCTGACCTTGGCTGAAAGTGTGGCAGGGTCCCTTAAAATAACCTATATATAAAAGAATATTGTCACGGGGTCATGACGTGGCCGAAAACAGGAGACTTCATGTTGGCATTTAACTGTTAATTTGGGCGAACCTTTGCCCGGTAAACGGAAAGTGCAATTACAGCAGCAGTGTCGCACATATAGCAGTCTCGGACTGATACAAAGAGAAGTTTATTAACTTCAAACTCAAAAAAACTCTTTACATCATTTATTCATACAGTGCTCGTTTAGACACCCCTCTTGTGCACTATGGGGTATACAAACTCCATTATCCATAGAGGAAACTAGCGGCACATACACAGATCCATACATATACATATATACATACATACATATATATACATATACATACACATATGCATACACATATATATATAAACTACGCATACATTCGTAAAAAAACCACAAATATATATATTTACAATCACATATACATATATTTACAACAGATCGTGAACATGGGTAGGCATATTTACAATACTTCGACTGGTGCTAGACATACACTTGTAACACAATGTTTTGGGGAGAAGGGGTTAGTAGGGGATTATGGGGGTACGGAGTTTTGCACCTCTGAGGAAAAAAAACTTTGTGCGCCAGCGGCGAAGGAACTGGTCCTCCCCGCCAGCTTCCAGTTGCTTGGCCAAGTACTGCACTATTTTCTGCCTGATCATGGCTAGTGCTGGGTAGGCCGCTCTCACTGGGGTGTTCTTTACCTCAGCAAGGCACCGGCGTTTCCAAATCACAAAGAGTGTGATGGAAATCACCAGCCTTGCGAAGCAGCCCCTATTCCTTTCGAGGGCCGGAGGAGGGCGGATGCTGAAGCACCTCGCAACCAGGCGCCATACCGACTTGGCCGCCCCGCATCCTAACAACGCGTGGGAGATCGTTTCCTCAGCGCGGCAATTAGGACACTGGCTATTCGGCGTGATGCCGAAACGGTGCAGGCGATGTCTCGTGGGCAAAACTTGCCACCTGCGCTTCCACTCGAAGTCATGTACTTCGCGCGGTCGGTACTTATTGATTTTTTGTTTGCACAGTCCTAGGCTTTTGATGTGCTCCTTTTCTTCTTCGGACAACTGGTTTTCTGTTATCGCTTCGACAATTCGGGCGGGTGGGTCCTTGTCAATGTCGCAGTTCGGGGCTTCTTTTTCTGTGATCTTAGTCGTAGTTGCCGCCATCCTGTAAAAGTGTGAGGGCGCTTCCGCGCGCGGGCCAGTGTGTTTGTGGTTTTTCAGATAGTGCGTGATGGTGCTTGTCCAGTAGTTGATTAGATTCTTCCCAACGTAACTCGCTGCGTAATAAAGCATGCAGGTAATCTTGAGGGCCAGTATCTGGCTGGCCATTTGTACGTGTGGGAGGCCGAGGCCACCTTTGTCCTCGGGTAGTTGAAGGAGGTGTCGCTTGACTGGTGCCGGTTTTCCTTCCCATAGCAAATCGGTGATCACGGCGTTCAGTTGGCTCGCGGTTTTCCTAGGGATCACCACTACCCTACTGGCGTAGAACGCAAACGCGCAAACGGTGGTCCTTGCTGCCAGCGCTTTTTCACGTAACGTAAGGTTTAGGAGGCGAATGCGGGCAGCTGCCTGCTTTGCCCTCTCGAGTGCTCTCTGCCACGTGGCTGGTGCCACGCCTTCACTGGAGAAGTAGATTCCCGGTACTTTAACGATGGACACCACTTCGATGTTTCCTAGGGCTTCTCTAGGGAAAGTTCTAAATAGCATCGCCTTGCTCTTGTCCGCATTTATCGCCGCTCCGGATGCCTGCGCGTATCTTGTGAACGTCGCACTGAAGGCTTGGAGGCTGCTTTCATCCCGAACAAACAGGGAAATGTCGTCCGCGTATGCCAGCACTTTCACCTGCTCCTGGCCCGTCAGTGGGAAGCCCCGAATGCCTTCATGCGCAATAACACTTGTGATCAGCGGCTCGCACGACATGACAAAAAAGGTCGGGCCCAATAGGCAGCCTTGCCTTATGCCTCTGCTATACTTGAATGCCGGCGTTGCGACTCCGTTTATCAGAACGGTGCAGGTTAGGTCCTCGTACAAAGTTTTTGCCAGTTTTATAAAACTTGCCGGTAAGCCAAACTCCTGCATCACGTCGAAGAGGCAACGGTGTCGTACCCTGTCAAAAGCTTTAGCTTGGTCTAGGGAAATGAAAACACCATTGAAACCCCTTGCCGTCGCGTATTCGAAAGAGTCACGGATCACTGCAAGGTTCGCAAAAAGCGACCTTCCTGGAATCGCGCACGTTTGGTACGGGCCAATGATGTCCGGTAACAGGAGCTTGAGCCTGTTGTTCAGTATGGCGGCCACCAGCCTGCAATCGGTGTTCAAAAGCGTGATTGGACGCCACGCCGTGGGCTCGTTTGGTTGTGCACCCTCCCTGTGTAGTAAGACAATTCCACCCACTCCGAAGGAGTCGGGTTTCTTAAAGGACCTGAAGATCGCATTCACCATCGCGAGCAAGGGTTCTTCGAGAACTTCGAGAAAAGCCACATAGAAGGCTGCAGCCAGGCCATCAGCGCCTGGGGCAGAATTGGGGGTCATGCCTCTTATGGCCTCGCGAAGCTCTGCAGGGGAGACTTCAGCGCTAAGGGTTGCTGGCTCCTCCTCCTCCTTAATTCGCTGCAGATGTTTGCATAGTTCTTTGACATGGTCGGGTCCCCGATTGGTGTCTATTGGTTCGGTGTCTTGGAACTGTATGCTGAAGTAGTCTCTGAAGATGTTCTCAATTTCTGCTGGGTCGTCGGTTATAGAACCGTCTAAGCGCTTTGCCTCTGTAATTCGCAAACAGCCACTTCCACGCACTTCCCTCACATCAACTCCGGTCGCCGTGCCCAACAGTCCATGCTCACTTCCAGGCCGTCTCATGGCATCTCTGAGGAGTTGATTGCATTGCTCCTCGAGCGAGGTCAGGCACTCTGTTGTACATGAGGTCAACGTGTCGGCTGCCTTGATGATCTGCATTCGGCGAAGAAGCCCTTTCATTCCTGTGTACGACGTCTTTTTCTGGCTTTGCCTTCCCTTTGCAACAGGGCCCTCCATTCTCCCTTAAGTTTATCCCACAGAGGGGGGGGGGGGGTAATATGTCCGGCATTTTCCACTGATACGCTGATGGCAGCTTTCAAGTTTTCTACGCAAGTCCCATCTCTCAGCAGCCCAGCGTCCATTCCCCAGCCATTGCTATCAGAGCGCGGGCCGGGGGATCCCCTTACCATCGCGACAAGCGGGGCATGATCCGTCTTCTCTTTCAGGCTGGCCGGGAGCGCGAGCACTTCGCATCCTTCAACCAAAGGGAGGAGGAGGTCCGGAAAGTACATCCGGTCCATTCTACTTCCTGCCGATCCAGAGGTACGGGCCGCCACGAAGCGGTCCTCATAGAGGTGTACCCATATGTCCGAGAGGTTTAGGTGCCGAAGGGTTTTCACCAACTCCTCTGCATTGTAGGTTGATCTTCCTTGGCTTGGCCCCCTCACGTCCCGGTTAGAATCTACCACGCAATTAAAATCACCGACCAGTACGTGGGGAATGGGCTCTAGGAGGAGTTCGTGCATCTCTTGAAAGAACTTATTCGTATGTTTTCTTGTCACGGGGGCATAAACGTTCACAATGCGAATCTTTTTGCCTTCGATGAAAATGTCAATCATTATGTACCGACCATTCGCCCCGAAAATACAATGGGATTTTGATCGAAATCTGCCTGATACAAATATTACTCCGACCCCGCATGCTCTCGTGGTCGCCAGAGAGAGAAAGGCGTCGGTCTGATGATCTCTGCGGAAGTTAACCACATCCAGCGGCGTTCGGAAATTCGCCTCTTGAATAAAGAGGAGGTCTATGTTCTGGTTCCTAGCGAAACCTAGGATGGCTGCTTGTTTCGACCTATCTCTAAACCCTCGGATATTTCACGTAGCCAATTTTAAAAAAGCCATCAAAAACCTTAAAAAGAAGGAAACAAAACGCGGGAAGTATCGAGGCTAGCAAGAAGCGTGGCCGTCATCCGCCGATTGGGCACGATGCCAAGCGCTGGAGGGGAGAAGGAAAGAGGGGTGAGCGAATGCACCGAGCAAGACAACCGACAGCCGCGCGCCGACAGAAAGGGGCGAGGAGGGCGCTGCACAAGAAGGAGAAGGGAAGGCAAGTGGGACATAGTGCGGCCAGAGCGAACGAGGGGAAGGGAAAAGGGCCGTGAAGCCGACAGGGCAGGCGCGCCGCTTCAGTGACTTGCGTCTCGGGGCTTGGCGGGCGGTTCCCCTTCGCCCACACCGTCTTTCTCGAGCTTCCGAGCCTTCGCGTGTGGTGGAGCGTCGCTATCACTGCTTTGGCCGGCTGGCCCGGGTCCACGCTGCCGGGCCTCCTTGCTGGCTGCCCTCCCACCCAGATACCGCTCATCGTCATCAGGGCGCATTCGTGAGCGCGAGCGAGCTCTCTGCTCTAGCCCAGCGGCCATCTGTCCAGTTTTCGCGTCCGACCTCCGGCTTGGGCGCGCCGAATGGGAGGCGGGGGAGGAAGTCGGTGCAGCATTGTCGCATTCGCTGTCGCCGGGTAGAAAGTAATACCCTTCACCTCCTATGGGGGCGTCGTCGCCGGCTGGCTCTTGGGTGCCGGCCTCCAAGGCCGGGCTGGTCACTGGGGCCCGGACGCTGACGGGTGTGTTTGATAAAGCAAGGAGGGCCTCTCCCTGCTCGTTGGACTCGGGGGTTGCTTCAGCCGCGGTCAGCGAATTCCCGCAGTCATCCCGGCTCGCCGAGGGTGGAGGCGGCTTAGGGGGGGACGATTGCGCCGAACCCGTCTCGACATCGCTAGACCCTGTTTCAGTCGACCTGGTGGTAGTCTCGTCAAAACTCCCGAGCCTCTCCCCCTCACTGGCGGACGGATCGCCCATGCCACTACCCGAAATCAGATCGGAGTCCAAGTCGCGGTCCTCGGAAGGGGATCCCCTCTCGGCTGTGCGGGATGCAGACCTGGACGCAAGGACCTGCATGCGCGGCGAGCCAGTTGCTCGGGCACAGGCGGGGCCGCTTGACTGAGAGTGCGACGAAGCGGACTCAGACAGCGAGGGGAAGCCGCGGGCGGCCGAAGCGTATGAGCGCCCACGAAAGCACTCGCGTGTTCCGTGGTGACCCCCGCAACGTTTACAGTCTGCCGAGCAGCCCTCAGTATCGTGGCCGAAGGTGCCGCACCGCTTACAGTACGCCGTGGTGCACGCAGTCGCCATATGCCCGACCTCACCACAACGTGCGCGCACCCGGCGCATGCCTCTGTACTCGCACATGACTTTGTGCCCCGCAATAGTGATGAAATTGGGGACTGGGCGGCACATCTCAATTTTAACCACACGTACCCTGTTTAACTTGGTCTGGCGAGTGGCTAGGGTGGCGAAGGAAATGCCCTTCACTTTACCAAAGTGGGCTAAGGCGTTGCTAAGAGCCTCGTCTGATAGAAAAGCGGGGTAACGGTAAATGTTCACATATGTGACCGGCGGCCCGACTGCCTCTACTGGCACCCTCGCCCCGTTCACTTCAAATCCTTCCGCCACCATTAGCTTCGTCGCCTGGCCAGCATTGCGGGTGCATACAAGGAATTTTGCGCCCCCCATATGTTGCAGTACTAATACGCTGTCGTCACCAGCTGTCTCCTCAATTGCGTCAATCAACTCATCGACGGAGATATCGCCCTCGGGCGCGGGAAACATGAAACAATTCTCCCTCACCGGGAGTTCAAATGGCGTGGCCACTCTGGTGGGTGGATCCCGCAAGCCGCCGGTTGGGCGTGGCCCGTGGGTGACCTGCAACGTGCAGTCGAGCTGCACTCCGGCTGGAAGCGGCTCAGCCGAGGCGAGTGCCGCGCAGGTCTTGGTGGTACCAGGTGGACCGCAGGGGGACTCCGGGACGGCGGGCGTGAACCGGGGACCCCGCACCTCCTCCTGGCACGGGGCAGGCGGGCTCCAGGCAGCAAGGCCCGAGACCCAGGGGCGGCGGTCGCGCGCACAAGACGCCGGTGCCGCGCAGACCCCCCTTGCCGACCCGAAACCCTAGGGCCGACGTCCGCGTGACGCGACCCCGGGTCCCGCTTGAGGACTCGAGAAGAGACAGCTAGACCGGCGAACGCAGCGTCGGCCTTCGATCAACAACTCACAAGCGGCGAAGCGCGTCGGCATTTATACCCTTGCCGTCGAATGTTCTAGCGTTATCGCTGGCGGTGGCGTAGGTTTCAGAACAATCTGTACCGTTCGTACAGTGGGCGTGATCTTATCGAAATAATTTACTACAGTCCGGAACCTTATCGAAAACTTTAGCTGCGGTTTGCGCTGAGAATCGTGTGGTGTTTTGGGATGATAACAAAAACTTGGGAATTGGAACTTGGCAATATCATTCAGCCTTATTTACTATCGCCGTGAAGACAATTTGCCGACTTTGATGGGACGACATTGACTAAAGATTGCCGTGCACTTGCACTGTTTGTATGCATGATTGATCGTTATGTCACTAATCCGAGACCAGTAGGCTAGAAACGCAATCTGCAGTCGCGTCAAAAGTCACATGTGCTTGTGACAATTCAATCGTAAAAACACGTGTCAAAATCTTCAAGAAGCAACATTTTCGAAACTACCAGCAGGCAAGAAGATGTAACTGTGCATGCGCAGACTAGCATCTCGTATAGCGAAAATTGCTGGTTTGGTAAAAAATAGAAATAAACGAATATTTGAAACTGAACTCTTGCTACGTGGCCACCTAATTTGAAGGTCTGCTGGAATGATCCCCTGGTGGTGAATAACAAATTTAGTGTGGCACTCTGAATGTACAGAGCATGGGTTGAACTTCTAGCCATGCCAGTTGCATTACCACGAGAGTGAATGACAAGAATACTCATGTTTTATGATTTGTGTGCATGATAAGGAACTCCTGACTCTAAGAACTACATACCACGGTGCTGCACTATTGTTGGGAGAGTATTTTCTTGTCCCATCTTTCGCTCTCATTCCCAGAGTAAATCACCTTTTTTTTTGAGGCAAAGTTTAGTTATTCCCCGAGAAAGGTTTAAGGTACCTCACTTGAAAAAAGTAACCTCACCCGAAGTGCTCTTATGCCTTAGTTTCTTCATATCACAAGTAATGCCCATGATCTGTCTTGACATTTTCTAATTTAGATATGCAGATTTGAGTGTTTCAGCACGCGCGACAACTAAACAGATTGTAATTCATGTGTTCGCTTTGTGTCTCGCAGGGTGGCAACGTCGATCTGACTTGTTTCGCTGTAAACAAGGATTAGCGTAGCCAAAGTTTTGTGTGGCGCTGGAACTGACTCGTTAAGGGGTTATCCATTTATGTGTGTAGGAAACATCGCACTTCTAGACTACACACTGAAAGAATGTCGTTTTCGTCATTCTTGATATATTTTCGGTCATTCTTGTTCAACTCGTGTGACTAAAGCAATAATACTTCGCTGTAGCTGTGCCATACATTAGGCTTATTAGTAAGCATCCTCCCTGTTTAACGTTCATAGCGAGAAATATGAATTACAAAATAAAAATAAAGCATTATCTGTTTCATTTTAGTTTCGAGAAAGACCAAGTCAATGAGCTGATATTATCTTATATAACTACATAAGTACGCAGCCAGAAACATCGATTTTTTCTTCAAGTGCCTCCGAGTGCACGAAAATTCACTGAGAAGCGCTGAAAGCGCCGTTCTTTGTAGTATTTGTCTTTAATGCCACAACAAGAAATAATATACATTTTACTGCATATATGGTCGGGTATTAAGTAGTGATAGTCCACTCGTGGTGTGCAGGCGCATCCATATATAGATTAGGAGCGTCAGTTTAACCAGGTTTCACACTGCCATGCTTTAGGAGTATGTGTGAATTCCACTCGCTCGAAGAGAAGTAGAGTATAAAGCAGTTTCACTCTCTCTTTTCATACAGAGTGAAAACGCATTTCACTTTATTCGATGCTTTGCGAAAGTAGAACACCACTTCGCGTTTCAAGCACACTTGCAATACCTTCCACAGTCTTTAGAGTGTACTTGATATGTAGTCCGCAATTACGGCGTGGGTTCTTAACAAGGTTGTTGTTACCTAGAAAACACCTGCAGGTAATGTTATTGTTAGGGGTCCTTTCCTATGCGTACCTCCTTGAATACGCTTCCAGCATAACCGTTAGGCAGCGTAGTCTTAATTCAGGCTCTCTTGTAATGAAGGTTCGAAAGTACTCTTTTTGTATGGAAGGCATTCCCAAGATTACAAATGTACTTCTTCTAGAAAGGGTTTGTAATTACTAACAGAAACAAAAATGTTTAGGTGCACGTGGAAGGTGTGATGAAAATAGAGTCGCGAACAGCTACTCGCACTAATTCGATTTCAGCATCGCGTTGATGACACGCCATCACAAGATGGGCCCATTCTTCCAACGCAGGTTCTCCGTACCGTAGAGTACTCTCATCAACTATTCTACGTCTTCAAGAAAGCGGGACATTACAAACGCTCAAGGACCGCTGGTGGAAGGTCAAGGACCAAGTGAGGCGATGTCCTGACGACCAGGCGGCGTCCAGGACCAACGCAGTGAGCGAGCTAGGCCTGCCCAAGGTGGGCGGCGTGTTCGTCGTACTGCTTGCCGGACTTGGTCTGGCTTGTCTCATCGCTTTCGCCGAGTTCTTCTTCAAGGCGCGTTCATCGCGCGAAAAGCGTTGCAATGCTTCGACAGGTGCCTCGACATCGGGACGACCGGTAGATGTGAGTGTCCTCAACGCTCTCTTTTGCTTTTCACGCAAGCGCGTACGCTCAAGCTGCTCTGCTACCCTCATGTCATAAAGTTGTTTTGGTCTGGCTAGAATTTGTCTTTGTTTCTGTCCCCATTGTTGCAATTCACACCTGAAGGAGTACGTACAATATTATTTATTTAGGTTATTTGGTTCGTTCATGCTTTCATTCATTAGTTATTAGTTGGTTAGTTATTCATTAGCCAGTCAGTCAGTCAGTCAATCAGTCCATCAGTTCCAATCTTGAAGACTAGAGTTTAGGATTTTCATATTGGGGTTGGGAAAGGGTTTAAAATAGCATTTGTTCTTCAGCATCTCGAAACACGGTTATGCGAGCCAGAGATAGAGAGAGAGAATAAGGATTAAAGAAAGGTAGGGAGTTTAACCATTGCTGAGTCTGGTATGCTACCTTGCACTGGAGAAGGGGTAAGGGGAATAAAAGTTAGACAGGGACAAGGATAGAAAAGTCACTCACGCTGTCGACGAAACTTTATATATCTTTATTTGTATCTTAAGGTCTATGCTGCGCGTCACTCGCTAACCACAACATTTCATTCCCACTAGTAGAGTTTTTTGAACCTTGCTGGGTTAGTTTGATTTAACTCATTATTATAGCAATAAATTGGTGATCATGAAATAATAGTTACGTTGCGTGTATGAGTGATTTTTTGAGAGCTGTCACGTTACGCATTGCTACCGTTTGTAGCTCCACAAATAAAGCACCGAAATGTTGAAGTGGTGCATTTGTCAGTGGTAAAACTACGATAAAAAAATAAGACGTGAAATAGTGGTAGTCTCTTAATTATTTTCAGCACCTGGTGTGTTTAGAGCGCACTTTCATAAGAGCAGCGGTGTTATTTGAATTTCGCCCTCATTTAGACGCGGTGGTCATGACCTTAAGTATAATCTGTGCCATTGACCTAATTCAAAGGTGCTTGCAGGCGTGTTGTCTTATTATCTTCTCTTGAGGAAACAGCGTATATCTTTTCCAGTTTAGTAATTTTGCAAATTTATGCCAATGACTACAAGAAAAAAATGGTAGTACCGGGTGACTGTCATAAGGAAACACCAATTTATTTTCCTTCTTCCAATTTCTTTGCAGATCAGTGGCAAGTACCTCCTGTAGGTGGTCTCACAAAGTGGATAAATGGATTGTTCAAAAGTTTCTAGCACGGACAATGCTGCCAACTTCGACAAATAGAGCTGAAGTGTCTTTTTTAAAAACCGTCGAGTGTATGCAACTGCCACATCTTTTTTTTCCGGGAAACTACGTGAGGCTCTAAGTACAAAGAACGTTTAATAAATTTGTAAACATTCAGTATCTTTCTGTCTTTATGGATATTCTTGAATTGAAGTTATACGGATCGGAAGATTTATATGGCCTCTGTCAGGAAGTTGTCGCCTAACCATACCAGGAAATACGTTGTTATCATGAGAAGAGCTTACGTATATAAGAATAATAGGTGACAGCTAAGGATGGCCGAAAGTGGAGATTTGAAGTTCTCTCACAAAATATAAAATTACAAAATATAACTACCGAAGCGTCTAAAGAAGTCTAGGACTGGGCGTTGTGCTTTGTTTTGTAGTCTCTTAATCTGCCTGTGTCGGTGATATTCAGTTGTTTGCGTGCTTTATCGATGAAAACTGTGTTTCCGTAACAACACTTCCTGCTTCGATTCATTACTAGATCCGCAAGCAGCTAGTAGTAGTAGCCTTGCTGGTGTCAAGATGGTTAAAGTATACTAACAGTATAAGCAAAACTGCCCGAAAATGTCGTGCATTTGTAGCCTTGTAGGCACGTGTGCTCCGATTTGGATGCACGTCAAAGAACCGCAGGTGGTCGAAATTTCCGGAGCCCTCCACTAGAGCGTCTCTCATAATCATATGGGGATTTCGGGACGTTAAACCCCACATATCAATCAATCATTTGTAGCCTTGTTCATAACACCCAAAATGTAAGGGTGTAAATGGGATGTTTTCAGGGTGTTTTATTCACGAACACCTCATATATAAAAATCGAAGCGTAAAAAGAATGTTCATATGGGTGCTTTAAATGCGTACACCCGTTTTACACCTTTTAGGGTGTAATTTTTTTTATAGTGCATAAATACATCTTCAAAGCCCGTTTACAACTATGCACTGACTATGAGATCACCTTACTGGACGATTCACCTACTTCAATATATTTTTATGTATTCTCTGCTGCCCGCACGCTCTTGCATACGCGTATATATTAAAACATTTGTTTCGTGGCAAAAAGAAAAAAATAAAGGTACCTTAGCCCGTACCACAAGTATAACGACAGGAAGAACGCGACTGGTGGCAGTGAGACACACGGGGCCGCCTCGCGCACATCGGTAGACAATCTGGTGTTACGGTCCTTACGGCCCAATATTTTCTTTTCGTATGTACGCACTCCGCTATGTGTATATTTCATTGTTGTAAAAGCTTCAAAATTACAACCTCTCCTCTCTTCAAGGTGATTATGCAAGATTATGCGTAAACTCCATGAAGAGGGTTGAAACCTTGCTGCTGGTTCCATATGAATAGTGACTCGTTGTTTTGTTCACCACTAGATGACGCGAAAAGAGGCAGTGATTGCTCTTGCTGACGCTGGAGCGTACTGCAAGCAGCCACCAGAGCTAGCAGACCACGCACTCATGCGTTCCCTTTCATAAAAATGACAGCTCTACGCGGTCTCGCGCACAGAGAATAATTACATTTTTACAAATGACATACTAAAGCAGCAGAATTATATAAAAGTGTGACATTGGTCCCACGAGATCGAGCTATGATTTTGAGGTCAGGTTCAACCAACGGAACAATGAATTTATTTTATCTGGTGCAGGTGAGCTTGTGTATTTGCCATAAGAACATAAATAAGATTATCAGAGATAATAAAATTTTCTGAACTTACGTCGCGATGGCTGTTGCAGTTATGTGAAAGGCGGTGTTATTTATTGCGATAACAAATATATGAACACTCTCGGCTGTATTTCACCACCGGCGTCGGCATGGGCGTCAATGTCTTGCACCGTATATGTATACGTATCTATATATATGAAAACACAAGAACGAACAAAAAAATCTCAGGAAAAAGACCGTGGCACGCGGAATCGAACCTGGGACCTGTGCGCCGTGAATGCGAGGCGTTAACCAGTACTTCTTTGGGCGAACAAACGGCAAGCCATTCATATCTACCACTTACCGATGTTAGCGGGCATCTCGGGGAGGAAGGAGGGACTATCGTGTTTTAAGCATTATCAGAAAGATGGCGCAGTGAGCGCGCGGTGGCGCACATCTCTCACGCGTACTTTGGCCCGCGTAGAGAATAAGAGGGTGTGCGCTTGATCACACACCTTTATCTTGCAGTGGGAGAATCCTACGGCTTGGCTATCCTTTGGGTTCCCTCAGAACAATTTTGTTGTAGTTACCGAGCGCACAAAGGTCACTGCAGTCGTTTCACAGCTTCCGTTAGAAAAAAGGGCGCGCTTTTTCGACACAGCAAAGTGTTAACTGAGACGTGTATACGCGTTACTCTGTAACTGTGAGTACGTTTTGTGCATTATTTGTGTGAGAGAAACGCGGGGCACGTTTCAATGTGCTTGCCATTCTGCGCGTGTCCTTCCAATTTGTTGCTATCGAGTTCATTGCTTCGACTTTGCGGCAAAGCTGTGACATTTTACGTAGGCGTCCCAGTTTTTACAGAATATTGAGAATTGCTGGGCTGCAGTACACCGTCTTGCACTTCTTCGCTTTGACCTTCCCTCAGAAAAGCGCTTTTATACTCCCATTTTGAAATTTCCCCTACGAATTGTTTGCGGTAGTTTTATATTGTTTCATGTAATGAACATAGCTTTATGATAAGTGGTCTTGTTTCCCCTCCCTGGGTGGGAGATGGCGTGTATAGCCAGCAGTATTATACACGTGCTCGTCGCTAAACGGGCCGTGGTTCACATACAGAAAAGGATTCGCGTTTCACCCTCACATCGTGCCTCTCTACTCCAGGGGGTATACACGCCCAAACAATGTATTATTCAATTCGATTCACTTCACTTTTTATTTCTTTTCAGACTTGAAAGAGAGGGGACAGGGATAAAAGCTACCACACCTTGGCAGAGGTCCTGTCTCATTTACAAATGACAGCAACAGATTGCAGAGAAAGTATAAGCTACACATTAAAAACAAAGTAATACGCGATAACAATACAGTTTAAATAAAAAGAAAACATTTGTATGCATCATTATATATTTATATATGTACAGACAATAAAATATTTGCCTGCGAACGAAATTGCGGATTTTATTGATTTACATTTTTATACACGATACACAAGTATAAATAAGCAGGTCGATATACTCACGTGCATACGCCTTTTGGTAACATGTTCTACACAACTTAAACACAAAGGTAATGTACGAAAGAAAAAAATATACATTATTTACAGTAATAGGAATCTGTGTGACCTGACTGACGAAATTGTCTTATTTCTTTATTGTAGTTGCACAAAGGGTCAAAATCGGCCTTTGTAAGCTTATTAAGTATGACTGGGACAGTATGTTTTGTTAATTGTTCGTAATATTTGATTCGAGGTGTAGGGACAAGCAATTTTTTCTTATGCCTAGTATCTCGAATACAGTGGTTTACATTGAAATCAGTCAGCGCAAGTTTAATATAATTATTTGACTTTAGGTATGACTTGTAAGTTAAAATAGGCGATTATTGTATAAAAAAAACACAGGTAGAGTATGAAACTTTACGAACAGATCTGTCTGGCTCCACCGCATTTCTGTTCGATGCTGCTTACCTAGCAGTGGATACGCGGCTCTAAGAAACTCAGCAGGTTTGGATATCTGTCATGTATCAGTTGACAAATGCAACGCTATTAGTGAATGCTATACAGTAAGGCTCTATATATAGTCTGGCTGTTTTATGGAAACATTGTAAGTATGGTTTTTCTAGATAAATATGTTTTTGCAAGGAGCACTCTAATCTGGGCAAGTAAACATCGAAGCGTGGCCTCTTGGTGGACTTCTGCAATATAATGAAGTTGAGAGTTATATTTCCCAAACTACAGGAGGAAAACAAATTTCAACAAGAAAAAATTTAGCAAGCTTACTGGTATTTGTTTTCAAAAAAATTTTTTTTCTCGCTCTTCTAGCTTTCGCCGCGACTCTGCTGCGTCTTCCGCGCAGGCCTGGCGTTTTTTTTACTGGTACAGTCACGCTGAAACGTGACGCATTCTAATTTCTTAAAATGCATTTTACCACAACAGCTATTTATCCTGGCCATCATATAGTCGATGCAAAAAAAGCGAAACTCCGCACCATTATGGCGACACCACTTGTTTCTTAGCAACCAGATTCAGAAACTTCAGCCAGCTTCGATTGCACGAACACTGCTACGCCACCTTCCGCTTGCCTACACACATGCTCGCGCCACACATGACTTCAGGGCCAGGTGCGCATACGCTCCTTCTTTGCGTGTAAAGGCGGCACGCGGTAGCAGCGTCCAATTATGGGGAGACCGAAACCAAAAAAGCCGCTACTCTGCGAATCACCGTGCGCTTCCAAGCGAGACTACAGGGCTCGACTGCTTTAGCGTGGTATCTGCGTTTCTAAGCGAGACTACTGGACTCGACTGGTTTAGCATGGTAGCGCGTTTCGAAACAAGACTACTGGGCTAGACTCGTTTAGCGTGGTATTGCGTTTCAAAGTGAGACTACTAGGCTAGACTCGTATAGCGTGGTAGCGCGTTTCGAAGCGAGACTACTGGGCTCGACTCGTTTAGTGTAGTCATCGACGTAAAACAGCCGAAACAGCGAGATTCAACTGTGACTAACTGTGCTTTAACTTGGCATCACAAGGCATATATTCCTGTACCTTAAAGCAACTTGGACTAACTTCACTTCATTTGGCATCATCTCGTACGCCCAGACCAGACAGGAACCGATTAGTTCCACTACGCCTTGGTCCTTTAGGGCAAGCTACGCACACTTTTTTTCTTGAATTTTAAATGGGATATGAAGATTCTGTCAACTCATCAGAAATTGTTTACTTGGCTTGGATAGACAGAAAATACAAAGACGCAGGAGAAATAGGGAGCAAAGAGGTTGACGATTGCACCTAAGGGGGCACATTGCCTTCGGTTAATGCCGAGAAAGCAGGAGTGGGCATCTACTCAACAGAATTAGATTGGTCTTATTCACTGCGAATGCCCGATTTGACGCCGATATTGTAGGCAGTATTAATGGCAGTGATTCTGGTCATACGCAAGCTCGCAACATATATCTCTTGGGTTGTTATACTGACCAATTCTTGGTCAGTTTAGACTGCTTTGACAGCACCAAAGACATCACTTTGTTTGTCAGAATTTCATACGTATATACCCAATCTCGTTCAAGTTATCCTATCTGTTTGGAAGCCAGGTTATACTGAACTAAAACTAAATGAAGCGTCTGACACACTGGCGGGGAATCAATTAAGGACCCCGTCCTGAATATTCTAAGACCCTGCTGCCTATATACAATCACGCGATTCTGAAATTTCTGTATACGGCAGGAACACACCAGCTTCTCTGTTCTAAATGGCGTAGATTTTCAGCTCCTTAGGTTCGCTGGTACAGCGCTTGGTGTGAAACAATACAATTCGAAGTGACATTCACTAAATTGCGATGCATGATTATACCTTTAAACTTTTGAGTATACAGACTTCGTTTTGTTTCTGCCCCTCATTGTCACAATCGCACACAAACGAAAACTATAAAGCACGTTTCAAGAATGTCGCAGGTATCGAACTTTACAGCAACCATTTCTAATACCAGCTTTCTAAAAACACGGGTTTGAGGTGTCTGCAACAGTACTGCTCTTTCTATGGGCTTCGGCACTAAGTCATTGCAACAGAGACACATGTGGGGCGATATACAACTATATAAAAGAACCAAAACGGCTACCATGCTAATCTCACAAGTACATATATACTCCTTACTTATTTTTGTAATTAGTCTAATTTATATATTCTTTACTGTATTTATTTTTATTACTTTAGTTTTTATTTATTTCATTGGTAAACTATTATTAACTGCCTGTTAGCACAACTAAGCTTTTCGCTCATATAAAAATTAGGCATCACACTCCTTATTTTCTTCTTTTTTCCCCGACATCCCACTGCCGCGCGATTCACGGCCGACACTTCGCGGTGGTTTGAGCCATTCCTCTTGGGTCCAACCGACCAACCGACCGACCGAACGACCGACCGACCGACCGACCGACCGACCGACCGACCGACCGACCGACCGACCGACCGACCGACCGACCGACCGACCGACCGACCGACCGACCGACCGACCGACCGACCGACCGATTGACCGACCAACAATGCCTGCGTGCTCTTTGAGGAAGAAAAGCATGGAGGAAAGAAAGATGAAAGAAGCAACATAAAGGAAGAAAAAGCTAATAACAGAAGTGTTAACACCAATAATCAATCAAAAGTTTCCGAACAACGCAGTGTCATCTTCAAGCATGTAATTTTGCAATACGTGCATGCGAAATTGATCGGATTGCTCTTTCAGACATCTTCCACAAATAAATAACATAACATCACTTGCAGCAATGTTTCCACCGGATCATACGATTACACGTAATAGTTGCCTGTTTAATTATACGAAGACCCACCTTATTTCTGTATTTATCTAGCCTAGCACTGCCCGGCAGGTGAGAGTGTTGCAAAGAAGGGTTGAGTTGCTGTCACCTGCGAAACCACAAGATGAAAAAAGAGAACAGAATCGACGTCAATTAAACCCGGCAAGAAGAAGAAATGAAGCGTGCTAGCTTTTTAAGCAGTGGCCTCGTTCTAGCGACTCCCATTTTACCCTATCACGAAAGTGTGAAAATCTGGATACTGCGAGTCAGCAATACATGAGGTGCGAAACAAAGCTTGAAGCGCACTCCGCGCTTCTGGCTATTTTCGCTTACGTCTCCACCTGTTTTGATTTGATTGTTCATTCTTTCCCTTCTTATTTTGACACTTTAGTCTTTTTTTCGTGCTTTCTGTTTCAGAGCTGCTTACATAGCTTTTGTTTGTAGGGAAACTCCTATTTGTAGGGAATAAATATAGGTTGCTTTTTTACAGCTTTTAGTAACTTCACGTTCATATTATGCACTTCCTGGCTCGCTTGCTAGCTCGCTTGCTGGCGTGTTCAAAAAGCCTTCTTGCAGCCAAGAAGCATAACGTATTCTTCCATATACTTTATTGTATGACGATAACGTGTTTCATAGAAGTTGTCGAGTTACACAACATTAAAAACTTTCTTCCTTCTACATACGCATCTTAAAAAGAGAAACGGAAGTGGTGTCTCCTTTCTAATATTTTTGCAACCAGAGCACTTCGTAAGTCGACAGCTGACTTCCTCGAGTCTGTACCATTGTCCGATTTGAGTTTTTCTGTCATTTTATGTCGAATTCCTTCTCTGTTCCACATGAACATGAACCTTTTTTTTTTCTCGTCAAGTTGCCTGCAGCACTTTGTAGCTCGACGAAGCTAATGCAAACGCCAAGCGTTAATCTATACAACAGTGAGGCGTAGTTGCGCTGAGCGAAGGCCACCAACGAGGATCACGGATGATGAAATGACACGGAAGTCTACAGAGGGTCACATTGTGTGCTTTTACCGAGGGCTGTGACCTGTAAGCATTCATTAGGGTGTCTGAAAGAGGTTTTTCGAAAACGAGAAAATGGGGTGTTGGCGTACGGACATGTGTATATTGGAGGCTCGAGTATGGATGATAATCAGTAGATATAATGCTCCCCTTTACGTGCAAATGTTCATGTCAGTGACTGCCTTCCCGTTGGCTTCATAACTCAATGTTCATAGTTTCTGCATAAATAAAGCGTAGTTGAATGCTCTTTAGTTTGTAATATACACAGCTTTACCGTTGGTGAGGCGTGAGGATGAAAATGATTGAGCGCAAGTGGAGAAAAGCATTGTATGTGGTTTTTTAATCCAGCGTTCCTTATTGCCCTAATATGTTTTGCATGAGTCTTGATGCAGAAAAACTACAAGGCATATTCCTGTCAACTGTCGCCGCGATATCATATTCGGAAGAATCTCTCCAGGTCTGATACAGTTTAGGAAAACGGTTTTATGCATTCAGTAATAATTTTCTCAGGTTAGCAAACTTTACTACAAGATATGGTGGTCTGATACGGCCAAATTGTCATAAGACTGCTGTCCTCTCAATTGGTGAGATAGTTTGAATCAGTGGCATGTGTTGCTGTTTTATCTGCAAATACCTGGGGAGGGGGCAGTGTCCTCGGCTTCTTATAAAAGCGGTGAATGCTTCATTGTGTAATAAACACGTTCGGGACCATGAAAAATATAAAAGCTTTCGCAGGTCTGTATAAGCTCACCAATCACGATGAGTACTCATACGCCATGTGCACCTGACACATAAACCGGGTACTAGTGTGTCCGCTAAAAAGTCGATAGTAAAACAAATCAATCCTGGTATTTTGCAAGTAGCAGTTGAACCCAACGCTAATGAAGCATAATTGCGTCTCGTGCTTTTTTTGTGCGCATACACCAGTATTTATCACTGTTAACTTAACGAGGAGGTATTTTATAAAACAAAACTCGCCAAATTGTTTCAGTTTTTAAGTAGTAGTAAATTGGCCATCCACATACTTTTTTACCGATTTCACTGCCTACTGCTGAATTTCACTGCTGAAGATATGTTATCGACATCATTCAATATGGGCAAAATAGTCTGTATCCATGTGTTTTCTCGAAAATAAAGCGACTTCAAGACATGTTTGGAAAACAGAAGGTGTCCTAGCGAATATGAATACTCTGTCGGTTTAACAAACGCCAAATATGGCTGGAGAGCTGCATTCAGCGGAATACAAGACCAAATTCCAAAAAGATGTTTACAGTACTTTCGGTTCTACCAATGACATTTCTAATGTTCAGGTCGTGAATAAGTTGGTACTTGTACGTAACGCTCTTTACCATTTCACTCGAGAAATAATTTCTTGATTTGAATAATTGAGAACAATAGACAACATCGTCAGTACAATTGTAGGCTCCTCCACTTAATTTCCAGTTCTATTCAGCGATAGAACCATCAATTCTGCCAAGTACGATTTGCGAAGTACGATCGAACCATTTTGTCGTCATATATAACACTTCCCGTATAGCTGTCTTGTTCAGGCGCCTTAACGAGCGATAATGGGGCCAGAAGAGCGAGCTATCGAATGGGCTTTGTCAATGCAGCACGGGTCACAAGCGCTTTGACATGATTGGAGAGACGAAGCAGCCGATACACATTTTAAGAGGAAGATGAGCACTCGGCATGCACCTGTTTGCATTCTTTGTGGCACTCGTTCACATTCGCTTCAAAACTGCGTTTATTTCAGTGCTCTGTATGAGCTCCAACTTGTGAGTCTTGAGAGAAAGGAAGAAAAAAGGGGTAAAAAAAACAGGACCATTTTTCTATATAGGTATCGGTACAACACAAAACTAAACTGTGTATTTACATTAATAGTTGAGCGTTTATTGTTTATTGTTCAGCAACGGCAACAAATTACAAAGTCGCGTTAAGAACAGGGAGCAGCTCCGGAACGGCCCGCAGGAAGAAGAGTAGTATAGAAGTGAACCAGATGCAAGTTTGGTTGGTTACCCTGCACTGGGGGAAAGTACGAAGCTATTGAAGAAAATAAAGCGTGAAAAAAAGCCTTGTCAGGGTACATGTGTGCCTGTTCAATAAACGCGTACAGGCGGTCACTCTATTCGTTGGATTTCAGAAACATTGCATTGATTGCGTCACTTTGATGGCCTGCGACACGTAGAGCCACGAGAAAAAGGTCTACGGCCTAGTTTGTTCAGTGTATTGCGTAGAACGTCGCGTTCATTCACAAACTGATCACAGCAATGCAGTAGGCGTTCTATTTAGTCACTAACTCATCAGTCTCATCTTAGGGTGCCTTAGATTCTTAGGCGACACGAGTTCTTCTTCTAGAGCGTTACTTATAACCACAGGCGGCACAGAAATGTTGCGTCGCGGCAGGGCAGGTTCAATGGCCCTTAAGTGTCTGCGATGGGTGCTATTTTGTAGGTGGTGGTTCCTGACATTGGCAGCGCTCTACCAAATTTTCGACACCACCTAAGGAAGCGAGGAAACGCCCTTGTCCCGTTTGTTCTTGACAAGGGTATTGGGGCTGTCTGGGTGTTGTCGTGGGCGAATGAGAATCATCATTATTGGCATCACTCCCTACAATGCCACAATGAGGCGGGAATCAGTGAAACATAACGTGTGTTCCTTTTTAAAAGTTGATGAATGACTTCTCTCATTTCGCTTGCTATCTAAGTGCCCTTCATCGCAACAATGATTGCAAACTCTGAAGGGATGCCTTAGATTTACAAAAGACAGCTAATTTTTATGCGTAGCTTACGCGATACATAGCAGTACCACGCTCGCTGGATAGAATACGAGGTACAGCCTTCTGAGTCGTGTCTGTGCTCGTGTCGGTGCGAAGTGGCTTTCGCACAGAAACGCTCCACCCGTTTTTGTTTCGCCTTTGTCCCGTCTTTTTAGCTGTCCTAATGAGTCTGTCTATATCAACATTCTTGTGTCATAGAATTTAGGAAAAGGGTAAAGCTGCAGTATTATTTCTGAGTTTTCAATGAAACGTAAAACCCCATATATAAGTCAATTATTTTTGAATGAAATAGTTTTTATTAACCTTTGCGTTATTGTAGGCTCCCCCTCAACGAAACACATCGAAGAAAATTGCGTGAAATTTAGTTGCGTCAAATCGTAAACCATGAAAAAGGGTACACAATTTTTTTAATACAGCGATGTGTTCGGTATTGTTAATACTCATGTTGCGTGTTTAATGTCCTGAATTTTTCGCAGTGAGGACAAAAACGTATGCTTGATTTTTTTTTGTCGCATACACGTACAGAAAAACCAGTAGGCATCCACCTGTGACCCTAAAAAGCTAGCTTTTAATTTTGTCCGACCTTAAAAAATTTTTGTGACTTTCACTGTTTGTTATTCAATTTTTGCGGTTTATAAATCAACACAATGTTTGCAAAAAAACCGTAAACACCCACAATATCAGACGAAAAAAACACCGTATGCAAGTAAAGGCGTATCTGTAATTTAAAAACTCGTAAAAACCTAGAGATACTTATGGCTGAGTTTCGCCGCCGTGCCTTTAAATATAGGAAGAGCTTCGCGGAAGGAGTGCTCTATTTACCAACTCGGATGTGATAGAAAGTCTATTGCCACTGAAGAATTTTCGTGCCCAAATTATAAAAAAAGTTGAAATCGTTTTTGGCTCTGCCAATCCTACTTCTATTGCGCATGTCGCCAATGCATTCGCACTTGTACAAATAATCTACTGAGAACTTGCAGCTGGGCGAGTTATTGAGTACACAACGTCCTGTCTTCACTCATGTGGCTGTCAGCGCAAACATAATGATGTTTTGAACATAACTTTTCTTGCCGTTTCACTCCAGAAATGGTTCACGGGCTTGAATGCTGGAAACGAAAACAACTTATACACTACAATCATATGATGATTTTTCTTAATTAAATGTATGTAAGGTATGACACCTGTAGACGTATGGCACCAATTCTTTCGCAGAGAGGCGCAGAAAGTAGCTGCAAACTGACCTTTCCCTTCAGAGCTGAGCCAACGACGCTGTGAGAGTAATCGCAGGACTCTTTAGCACAATTGTGGTCGTTCAGTAAATGTTGTCGTACATTGTCGTATGTTATATGATGATCCTTGTAATTTCCAGTTCTTTTCAGTGAAAGCGACATTGCTACAATCTGTGCTGCAGGATTCAAAAGGACATTATTGCCAAGTCGCAGAGATCTGTGAGGTATAATGGCACCGTTTTCTCGCCATATATCACACCTATTCTATAGCTGTCGAGTTCAGGCCTCTAACGAGCGATAACGGTTTCATAAGGCCCTACGATCAAGTGTGCTCTGTCGATGTGGCATGGGTCATAAGCGCTTCAAGACAACTGGATAGACGAGGCAGCCGAGAGACATCTAAAGACGAAGATGGGTACTCGGCGTGCACATGTGGGCGATCTATGCTACGCTCAATCACGCTTGCCTGAAAACTGCGTGTACTGCAGTGCTCTGGTGAGCTCAAACTCGCGGGTCTTGGGAGAAATAAAAACGGGTAGACTAAAATAATAGGCAACAAGAACACAAAAGTGCGCTACAATCACGTGCATTCAACTGAGAACGGCATGGCACCACTATGAAGTGAACAGGGCTAAACAGGATTAAGTGAGATGAAAATTTAAAGAACATTTTAGCAATGCTCGCAAGTTGTAAAAACACAGCCATTACCAAGAACAAATGGAAAAAAGTCTGCTTTCTAGAAACGCTGCTATAATACTTCTTCTGGATTACTTCGGCTTCGTTGCTCCATCGACGGGAGTACAGACGAAGCAGCACTCGCTGCTCAGGTTAAGGTAAATGCACTTATATTCTCGCCATTTTCGTTCAGTTTATCTACGGTCTCTCTTCTATGGCAGGCATCTACTAAAAAATGGTAAACCTTACGTGATACAGAGAAGGCATAGGCACGATTTCTTGTAGGATGACCGTCTATCAAAAAACTCACACGCGGTACTTTGTTTAAAAGGGTGTGAAAATTTGTCTTGCTTCAAGCTAGCACTGCTCTGTGGGGACATGAATAATGGAACCACTCATGGAGACTTGAAAGAAAAACAAATCAACAATCAAGATAGTGAGCGACATAATTATATTGTTGTCGCCACGAGACAAGACGAGAACTCGTATTAAAAAGGTTCATTTATTCACCCAGAAGAATCCACGTGACACAAGCTATACTCAAACGCTATACAGAGAAAACGCAAGTAAATCTCTTTTTCTGCGTCGTCGTCTTTTTTTTTTTTTTTCTGCAACAGACACGTGCATGTCGTGAACGCGCTAGCAATTTAGCAACATACCAACATTCGGCCGTCCTGAAACGCTTCACGTCCTAGTTAATGCTCTCTCAAAAATGTCAATGGCCAACTTGACATACAACTTTATTGCTTTCCAACTATACCAACTACCCAAAATAAATAACACGTGATAGAAACAAGATAAACAAGAAGGAAAGGAAAAGCAATCAGAACACTATTCCATAACATGAACAAGCTATATGTTCAGCGCAACACAGAAAACGTAACCAGTTTCTGAGATTAAACTCTGAATAAAAATAATATCGACCTGCCGTCTTGACTGTCTTGACAATGCGGAAGGCCACAAAAAACAAGAAACGCATTTTGTGCCGTAGAGAAACCGTTTGTCACTAAAGTTATGTGCACCCAAAGAAAATCGAAGCCATGGCACAATCTCGTAGTCTGGTCGGTAATGTGCGTTCGTGTTACGGCAGTTGACGTGCTGGTTTTTTTTTCTTGGGACTCTTACGATGCGACATTGCCATATTGTGATGCTCTTGACGTATGACACCAATTCTTTCGCAGAGAGGCGTAGAAAGCAGCTGCAAACTGACCTTCCCCTTCAGAGCTGAGTCAATGACGCTGTGAGAGTAATCGCAGGACTCTTTAGTACAATTGTGGTTGTTCAGTAAATGTTGTCGTACATTGTCGTTTATTTCTCGAGGTAGTTGGCAAGTTAATTCAGTATCGGTCATCTGCTGAAGTTGCACTTCACGAAACTCAGCTTGTAATTGTGAAGCACCTCTGGTGCATTCGAACCAGTACTCATTCTTAGAGCACTGTTAAAGCTTACATTTTGGTTATGCTGTTCAGGATAATTGTTAGCAGGTGTGATTTCTCTTTACATTTCGTGCATCACGCTGCCTCCACAGTGCTTATAAACGAGTAGCTTGGCCGAGAGTGATCGGTGGACCTGGTGACTAAACTCACCATATCTGTTTGGAGCACATATTATTCTCTTGGTATCAGGTACAGCTTCGAATGCTGTTCGAACTGCACTAGACCAAAGAAAGTGTGCCCTACTAGAGTACACGTGCATATCGTAAACGCGTTAGCAATTTCTAACTTGAAGGAAACAAGTTCCTAAATATTCCCTAAAACGATTGCATGATCGTGTTTGTGCGATATTTATATTGTCAGTTCACTCAGGTAGCATGTGTGTGCTTTTTCTGTGAATATACAGCAAATAGGTAGAAATAACCAAGTGCAAATTTACGTACAAGCTGACCTATACTGCATTGTGTCGGCGTGAACGAAAGTGTTGCGATACCCCCACCGAGGTGGCTAAAGTGAAATATAGAGAGGTTGTTAGGAGACGTCGCTGGGAATCGCTTGGTGCATAAATTATAAGAGCGTGCAGGCCTAGATTGCACATAAATCATGCTGCTTCAGCGGAAGTACTGGCAGTAGCTAGGGTGCTGGCGCGATAGCTGTAAGCCGCTGTCACTCCTCTAGAAGAGCCAGATCTAAACGCAGGCTCAACTCGGGAAGCTTAGTCGATTAGCTTCATTCTCTCCCCACTCACTGTTTGGCTTTTCTAAGTCTGCAAAAAAATCCTTTTTCTATGTGGCATTGTTTACGGGAGCCCTCAAAAAAGTACAAATGTACTTCTCTGCACCAGTTGGTGAAAACAGAACGGGATATATACAAAATATATCGCTGATCCCTCTTTCTAGGAATCTGTACAACACGAAAGTGAAACAGAAAACGTGTCTTCGCACAGGTACTTGAGCGTCTATTGTGCATTGTTTCTTCACAAGGGCGAAGGCATGAATGCTACAGCCACAAAGTTTAGTCACACGAAGACTGTAAGCGGCTCGAAACTTACAGAGTGCAAGCACGAACTGAGTATACAAAGGATGAGCGTGGACTAACAACTGCCACAACTTGACACATGAAGCGCGCTGTTGGAGCAGAAAAGAAGACGCACGAAATGAATGCACAAGTAAACACAGAACAAGCGCGAACTACTCTTACTCCTTAGTTTGTCACAATTCTTAAATCTTGCCCCGCCGCGGTGGTCTAGTGGCTAAGGTACTCGGCTGCTGACCCGCAGGTCGCGGGTTCGATTCCCGGCTGCGGCGGCTGCATTTCCGATGGAGGCGGAAATGTTGTAGGCCCGTGTGCTCAGATTTGGGCGCACGTTAAAGAACCCCAGGTGGTCAAAATTACCGGAGCCCTCCACTACGGCGTCTCTCATAATCATATGGTGGTTTTGGGACGTTAAACCCCACAAATCAATCAATTCTTAAATCTTCGTTTGCGAGCAGTGTGCTCCTTTCGTAAACGTGGTCGCAACATCGAGCGGTGTCACAGCAATGAGTGAATCCCGAGTCAAACATACGTGCGCGCAGGAGAGACCATGCTCCGTGGGGCCCATGTTTATCAAAGCGCGAGAGGTGCCAACCGTTAGAGCGCGCCCAACGTGAGGTCTTTAAGCCATCTCTCTACTGATGATAAAAACGACCTGAAGTCGCGGAGCTCTGACGACTGCCAAATGTTATAGGATGTATCTAAATAATAGCCTTCTTCTCAACGCACGATCCGAGGTCTAGTATATAAACCTTATGAAAAATTGCTGCCATCTGTCGGCCGTCATGTGCATGTCACCATATTAGAGACTTGAGCGTGGCGCTGTACGCACACTCTGCATGTGTTTACGTATACGTATACGTAAGGCGTATCAAGGTGAGGCTTGTATTGCCCGATAATCGCAGTGTCGACGTATTGCGGTGTCCCTTGCTGCACACAGAGAAGAACTCGGAATGCTGAAGGAAGAAAGATAAGCCATGAACTATGCTCCTTGTTATTTTTCAATCTGATGACGTTTTCATCGTGTGCTCTGTCTACTGCACCTGAAACACGTGTTTGCGTTCTCCTTTCCTAGAAATTAAGACGGCAATTAGCATTTGTACTCGTGTACCCCAAAATTACTGTATGCCAAAGCAAGACAGTTTTTACAACGTTTTCGCTATCACATATTTACCAAGACAAGGCAGCTCGTACGCTTCACGTAGAAGCAACGTTGACGCAACGTACTTTATGGCAGGGTCATTTCACGCCAACTCTCCCAGCTTAGCGCTCGACCATCTCCGATTTACTGGAAAATATTTACAACTATCTACCCCAAGTCAAAAGCGTTTCCCCGAAACATTTTTGGCCAAAAAAAAAGTTTCCAGTTCCGCAAGCCTCACTTGAACTCCTTCGGAAAGCTCGAAATCGTAGCTCGTAAAACACGATGTCGAAAGATCCGTTCTTCCTGAATTAAGTTAAGACAAATTTTTACCTTTACAAATATGGAATGAGTTCTATATTAAGTAAGTATTAAGAGCTTTTCCGCTTTAGTAGATTTTTCATGTGGCCTCAAATACGGACAATCTGGTCCATAGCGAAGAGTTTTTATAGAAAGACAACATTAAGAGAAATGTGATAATTGACATTACCATATTGCCAGAATGTTGTACTGCAAACCAAAAATAATTTCAGGCATATACAGTGCTATATAAAGTTTACAGGCGGTGACAAATTTGCACAAATGCTCAATTTTTCACGTGCACAGGGCTTATCTTTCTTCCTTCAGCATTCAGAGTTTCTGTGTGCAGTAAGGGATACAGCAATACCACGGCATTGCGATTATCAGCCAATACACGCCTGATGTGGACATGTCTTACGTATACGTATAAGTAAACTCACACGGACTGTGCAAACGGCGCTGCACTCGAGCCTCTAACGTGGCAGCATGCGTACGACGGCCGACAGATGGCAGCGATTTCGCAGAAGGTGTATACCGCCACGTGCTGCGAAGCAAGAGGTCACTCATTCGACGCCACGCACAGGAACCTTTTCTTTTCGTCATTTACTTGCGATACTTGTGTATATAATTTACAACGTTATATTCATGACAGAAATACGCCAGCAGAGACGTAGTGGATCCTAGCGTAAAACACCTGCGTGTTGAAAAATTGGTGTTGCTACGAACTAGCAGTGCATAAACTCATTAAATACAACAGCTGGTGTCGTTACTCTTCACTTTTACACACTGATCGCATTAACATCACTTCCCTTTCTCAATTTATTTTCCCAGAGAAATGATAGAATGTGATACATGACTTACTCGAAAATGTAATGTTATCAGCGAAGTGCAGGTTACTGAGGTACTGTCTATTACCTTTTGTCCCTAAATATTTCCATTCTAGGCTTCGAAAAACCACCTGTAAGCACGCGGAAAATTGGGTTGGGGTCATCGTATTCTTTTGTCTTACACCTGTCTTCATCGGTATTCTGTCGCTTTCTTTATGGAACTCTAGGGTGGCACATAATTGTAATGAAAAAATAATGTGACCGACACACCCCGGTTTGCGGCTGCATACATACTGCCGTTTTATTAGACGTTCCACAAGTATATACAAGTACAAGGACACAGTTTTGCCAACCTATACACTGAAGCCAAAACTTCAGAGTACAACACTTTCACTCCCTCATTTATTTTAGATTTTTTGATGGTGTTAGTACGTTTGTATGTAATAATATAGGTTCATTTCGCCCACATGCACGCCAATATATACACCTCAATATATACACATCAAATGCACTCAATATATACACGCCAAATTATCGATACACATGCAGAAATATTGAATACTTCAAGTATACTGGTACACCAACTTCGAACTATTTATGCGTTCACAGTTAGTAACCATATCGGTCCGGTGGCCATCTCTCGCAGTCTGGCTGAATGCGGTGACCAGGTGGGCACGACACGAACGGTTCTTCTGCAGGGTTGACGGGTGGACGTGAGGCAGTTTCTGAAGCGGGAAACTGTCTTGCGGGTGATCTCGTAGGTGACCCGGAATCGTTGTCTGCACAGGCACAGATTGCGCTGCGAGAACACTTGCCTTCGCAGACGCTGTCTGCCATGCTGCAGTAAGAAGTGTCGCATCTAAGGGATCGTGGTGGAACGACGATTCGCACCCAGGAGACTGTTGCCAACGGCCATTGTCGCTAGGGCACCGAGAAGGCGCCTTGCACAGCTTTGTCACGTTCAATGTTTTGCTGTCGCCGCGAATGAAGGATGCTAGACGCACTGCTTAATGGATTTCCTTTGTTTCGAGAGGGAGATGTCAACCTTGAATGAAACCGATGGTTTCTTCACCCACACTGAGCCTTCCACTACCCTTGTGGTCAGTTTCACTGCTCGGCTCTTGTCGGTGTAAGCTTTGCTGTACTCTTGGCTGCACGTTGCCGGAGCCTGGTCAGTTCCTGATAGGACCTTTGCGAATGACTTAGGCGATAAGACGAAGATCTCAAGTATCATTCTTCGCAGCCTTCCATGTAACAGTACCGCAGCGGTCACTTATGTTGTGGTGTGTGGCGTTCACCTGTATGCGGCGATATAATCCCGTACAACCGTTCGCAGTGGACGTTGTTCCATACGGGCCAATTGAAGGTAAGTATTGAACGTGCCATTGAACCGCTCCATCTGTATGTTTCCCTGTGGGTAATAAACAGATGAATGCGACAGATGGATCACTTGTTCTTGTAAGAAGTTGACAAATTCTTTGAACATCAACTTGGGCCCATTATCACAAACTATCTCTTCAGTATATCCTCTTCGTGCCAATACATTGAGCAGGAATTCGGTCATGGTGCTTGTAGAAACTTCTCTTGAAAACTGTACTTCTGGCCATTTTGAGAAGTAGTCCACTAGTGTCAGGACAAATCTGCAATCTGGAGGCGCCCTCTCCAGGGGACCAACAATATCAATGGCAAGTTTCTGCCATGGTCTCTCTGGTAACTCAACAGGTTGCAGCGGAGCAGGCGACGTCTTTGCCGATTTATCTGGTGCTTGGCAGATGCTGCAATTTCGGACTGCTTCTTCCGTGTGAATTTCCATGCGGGGCCACCAAAATTGGTCCCTAACTCTGACCTTGGCGCGTGCAATGCCCTGGAGTGTTTCATGCTCTGTTGCCACAAGTTGAGCCACGAAAGATGAAGGAAGTGCAAGCCTCTCTGCACACATCAGCAATTTGCCCACTACTGACAATTCCTCTCGAACTTGGAAGTATGTTTGCAGATCTTGCGGCAAGTCTCAGTGTGATGGCCAACACCCATTTAAAAACGTCTTCACCTTTTTAAGAGTGGCATAAGCCAGAACCGCTTGTTCAAACTGCTCTTTTGTCACGCCCGCTGGTTGAACCATAGAAACAATTTCTTCCCCAGGATCCAGCTTTCTATCTGCATTATGAACAAGTAACCATGACAGAGCATCAGATAATATGTCGGACGAGCCTCTCTGGTACTCCACCGTGAAATTGTACCATAGTAGCCATGCTCACCAACGTGCAATTCTAAGTGGGCGTTGGCCTGAGCCTTGCGAAGACAAAAGCGAAACGCGTGCTTGATGGTCTGTTTGGAGAGTGAAGATCCGTCCCCACAGGTATGTATATCAATGCTCGCATGCCCAAGTGCATGCAAGTGCTTCCTTCTTGCAACTGCATACATTATTCCAGCCGGGGATAGCATACGTGATGCAAAAGCAACAGTGCGAAGATTGTCAACGACGTGCTGCTGGAGAACTGCTCTTATGACACATTCAGATGCATCAGTCGAGATGATAACTGGAAGCGCAGGATCAATCATGTGCAAGAAAAGGTCTGACGATATTACCGCCTTTACCATGCGGAAACTGTTATACACATCTGCAGACCTGGTAAAGGTTTAACCTTTTCCAAGAAGAGCCCTCATTGGTTCTCTCATCTCAGCCAAGTGTGGCACAAACTTGACTTAGTATTCCACGAACCCACGAAAGGAACGGAGTTCAGCGATGTTTCTTGAAATTGGGATTTCCACACTCGCGTCCATTTTCCCCGACAGTGACGAAATACCGCAAGGTGTCACTTTCTGACCCGAGAGTGCGAGCTCCCGAACTCCAAACACACATTTACTGTTGAGTTTCAGGCATGCGTATTTCATACACTGCGTCCAAGTTTTTAAGGTGCTCCTCAGCAAATTTGCCAAAAATAATGACATTGTCAATGTAAAAGAGGATACCCGCACAATTGCGAACGATTAGAGACATCATACTCTGGAAAGTAGCAGGTGCTGAGGCTAGCTGAAAACAAACGCGCTTGCAGCGGTAGAGCCTTTCATGTGTAATAAAAGCTGTCAAGTCCCTACTCTCCAAAGCCAGGAGAACTTGGTGATAGGCAGACGCTAAGCCAAGTTTCGAAAAGTGCGTGGCACCAACCAAGGCATGAAGCAACTTATCCATGCGAGGCTGCGGAAAGCTGTCCAGAACGATGGCCTTGTTAGGCTCACGTAAATCTACACAGAGCCTAATTCTTCAATCTTTCTTCCGAATGACTACAATAGGGGACACCCATTCTGATGCTTCCATACGTTCAATAGTTTTGAAGATTTCCAAGCACTGCAGTTGGGCAGACATGGGTGGTCATAACGTTAAAGAAAGACGGCGAAGTTTTGGTGCTACTGGCTGAAAATCCGCACGTGTCTTAATCTTGTGAACGAAAACTTTTGCCAGCCCGAGCTCATTTGTGAACAGAGAGCAAAATTTTGCTGAAGTGCTGATGGCAGCTGTAAGGATGAATCCATCGAACATGTCCGAGATACTTCGGCGTTAGGTACCGTGCTGGTTTCAAAACACTGCAGCTCAGACCCTTCAATGCGCAGCTTCAAAGCCTTAATACCATCCAGGCCAACAAGAGAAGTACCCTGTTATACGACATAAAACAGAAAAAGTGCACTGTGATTCTCGAAAACAAAGCTCAAAAAAGGAGCAACCTCGAACCGATATTGGTCTTTTGAAATAATCTAGAAGCGTCACACGCGGCACGGGAAGAAGCGGCACGCCAGAAAAATGTCGGTGAAACACCTTGCCTGAAAGAATGGAAACGTAAGAGCCAGAATGTTCTAATAGCTTCACAGCGACCTGCCCGACTTGAACGTTACTGTAAATTCAAGATGTAAAATGCTCTTGAACAACAATAACCTCTATGGCTTTATCCTGAAATGGGCTATTTACTGAAACCTCATGGACAGGCGCCTGCGACCGCTTCTGGTTGCAAACATTTTCAAAATATCCGATATGGCCACAAAAGAAGCACGTTTTTTTTAGCCGAGTGATCCGAATGATCTTCTCTCTATTACGAGCCTCTCTACATAATCTTCTCTTGAGTCAAATAATCCTCTCTATTATTTCTTCAGGATGTTTATATATTCTTCATCGACGCCCTGATTCCGCAGTGTCTGCATGACTGCTGTAATCTATACTGAATCAAATGCCTTTTCAAAAACTATGAATGCTATGTGTAGTAGATGTTGAATTCTGTGCATTTCTTTATCACCTGATTGATACTTCTGTCACCTGAGGGGACGAATCACAAAAAAATGATTACTGATTTGGGCATGGAAAGCAGGAAGTCATTGATAATTCTGCAGAGTAGGAAAGTACTGTACAAATACCTCGGAAGAGAACAGGGTTTCGAGATAGGCAGCATTACCCTAGAAGTGGCAAAAAAGTACGTCTAATTATAACAAGTAGTAACCACGTAGCCTAAACACGAAATTGAAATGCCTAGGAAAATGGGAATGAAATTGAGTCCATTTGGCATGCATTCTCAAATCATGACTGGTAGACCGCGACTATCCCTCAAAAGGAAGGTGTATAACAGCTTAATCTTGCCGGTACTTACCTACAGAGCATAAACCTCGAGGCTTACAAATTTCATTCAGGTTTAATTGAGGATGAAGCAGCGAGCGATGTAAATAAAATGATCGGTGTAACCTTAAGGGACAAAAATACAACAGAGTGGGGCAGGAAATCAACCGGGTTTAACCATATTGCCGCGAACCATGCATTGGGTTTGTTTATTTGTGTTTTGTTTTTTCGGCCTGGCTGCGCCGGCCTGTGCTATCGCCGTTTTCACGGCCTGTGAAACGGCCGTTTTCACGGCCTGTGCTATCGCCGTTTTCACGGCTATAGCATGGCCTGTGCTATCGCTGGCCGTGCTATCACCGTGTGACAATATCATAGTTGAAATTAGGAAGAATAAATGGACATGGGCCCGGAACGTAGCACGCATAGGCAGGATAACCGCTGGTCAGTAAGGGTAACAGGCTAGATTCCCAAGCAGGCAAGCGGGTTAGGGAAGACAAAAATTTAGGTGGGCAAGTGCAGCACCGATTGGACTGGCAGAATATGGGACAGGCCTTTGTCCGACAGTTGGCGTGGTCAGACTGACGATGATGATAATACGTGAGGTAAAATTATGCTATACCAGCCTATGTTCTTCTTTCTCTCCACCTTACTCTTAATTCAGCCCCTCACCACGCATTTATGCTGAACTATGCATCGTTATGCTATGCTAGCAGATGCTTCACACATGTTTCTCTTTCCTGCCCCTCGGTATGCTATACTGTACACAGCTATGTCATGAAATCTATGGTTTACCCTCTCACCTTCTTTTTTTCTCCCCTCCTCTTGTAGCACGAGTGCATCTTGCCCCCACTCTCTCTCATCCCCTTGCTAATATACTTTGCTTGGTTATGAACTATTTACCCTTTCCCATCCTCTTTTATTCCTCCTCTACGTCACTTCTGCTTTTCGCCCATTGGCTATGTTATACTATATTATGCAAAACAATTGCTATGGTAGCAGCTGTCTGGCACTAAACCGCTTTCTTTGGCAGCTACCCTGTCAGTATTCTGCGGCAAACTACGTAATTTTAACTGCGTACAAAGTCTAAGCATCTGAGCTGTTAAAATAGTTTTGGGTGAGTTGATATCTCTCGATAAAAAGTCTAATAATACACAAGAAGCACTCGTCAAGGAAGAACATGTGCACTGAATGTATCGTTTGCTACGGCGACAATACGATGAATGCCTGCAGACTTCCTGGTGTAGCCTTACAAATAAGCACGCAATAAAAAGACGTATTGTGCCATCAAAACAAGCAGAATCCCTGCTTTCAACAGTTGCTTCGATGAGCAATGTTTTGTTATATTGTGTACCATGGTATGTTTTGAAAATTGAAGTTACACGCATTGGCAAAAAAAAAGGCGATAAAGCTGGTGTTTCCATTTGGTTAACTGTGTCTTGCTGAACCTCACAGTGATGATGAACATTGGAGGTGGTTAGTGTCATTTATGTGTTATAATGGCCAACACTACTCAAACACAGAAACTTGGTCCTCCTACAAACCTTTGTGTCAATTCCTTATGCAATACAATGTTTTCAAAGAATCATCCCAACATTTACGCTGTTAAACTCACGATACCTTTGCATTGACGCTGAAGGATATGCAAGGATATGGGTATCACAAATCACACGCTACATTACAAACCCAAGACAATAACGTGGGTTCAACTTTTCATAAACATGAACTGCTTGCTTTCATGCTGATGATGGTGTCGATGGTGAAAGAATAGGAAGAAATACGTGGACACATATTCCTCAGTAGCTGCAGGCAGTACCTTTTTAATATCTGATTGCACCTTTTGGCATAGGCAAGGGTAAATATTCACACAAGCCACCGAGGAATTTTCTTGATTCAATGGTTTGTGCAGGTGCGCATGACTCAGTTGCAGTTGTTGCTTGGCGAAATGGTTTTTAGGGAAATGACACCAGGCGCTGAGCATCTCGCTCTTGAAGCAGGACACGCTTGAGAAGCATTTTAACAGCTGTGAAAAAAACCGTCGAGGTATTGAGCTGACATTCAGGAAATGGTTGCGTATGGATAATATAAGGCGAGTTGAATGAACTTTCTGAAAGAACCCTGATCAATGCGCTTGCTACAAAAGGCCGCTTCAGCGACAGTCGACGCCAAATCCACCTAAATGTGACTGCCGTTCGCGAGGCTAATTCCCCGTTCGCTATAGCTCGCTTTAATAGCAGCATCCCTCGTGCTTCAAACCTTCAAATAGGGATCTTGGTCATAAGCGAGACCGCTGGCAGCGTGAATATCTTGGGTCCTCATGGGCCTAACTTATTAGGTGGAATTATTGGTAAAATAAAGATCTTTTGGAGAAAACTGTCATAAGGTTATAATACGAATATTTTCAGGCTATTCATCTCAAAGCGCAGCTCGCATGTTACGATAGGCATTCGTACCTACAAATTGATTTGGGGTGGAATGTGACCGACCTATTGCTCTTGCCTTTACAATCTTTACTGGAACTAGTGCGTACAAATATGATGCAGGCATGAAGGAATACTTTGGAAGGGAAAGTGGTAGGATCATGATTATCATCACCTTTTTTTCGCCGCCATTTCGCATGTGATGGGATCACTTTGGAGCATAATAAAACACCAAGCGCACTGGATAGCGCCATTGATTTGTTAGGAAGCTGTACATGCATGTTGATAGAGTGGCCGGTTCAAAGCGTAATGTAACGTTTTTTTATTTTTTTAGGGGGGGGGATGTGTTAAGTGCTCTATGCTTCCTGCAGACGTTTTATAACAATAAAACGTTTTCCTCGGCAAAACAATACTATTACGTATGCTTTCATTCGATATTGCGAGTATGCGGACTAATTGAGCACCTCGTAGGCGGTTACATCGACAACAACTTAGGGAAAAAGCAATTGTGTTCTATAAATGACATATAAAAAAGCAGTTTTTTTTCACACAAAAAAAACAATCGGATGAAACAACTTTGAAACAAATGCATAACTGAAAGGTTAGTATTAAGAGGGTGATTAATTGATATGTCGGGTTCAATGTACCAAAACCACCACATGCATGATATTCAGGGGTAGTATTTGACGTATGTGGGCACCTGTAAGGTGCTGAAATATTGTTCAGCAAAGTTTGTGAACAAATGTAGCACGGGTATGTGCAACAGGCAAACTCGGAGATAGGCGATGTGTGCTTCTTGATTTTGAAGGTCAGAACAGAATAATAACATATTAAACGAGCTTGAAGTTGTGTGCATTTTATTACGAATTTTTTGCAAGCTAGTAGCACGCTTGCGTACAACTACTCGCACGATTCGTAAATAAAACAGAATTTCTTTTTCTTTCCATCCAGGCGTACACCGAAGTGAAAAAAGAAATCTCCAACGATTAAGGTACTGCCAATAAAAATTCTTAGCGCAGCTTCATGTTGTGTCAATGCCAAATGTGCTTTACGTTTTGGTTATACGCAGCTGTAACAATGCAACATTCGTTAAATATCACCACCGTCACTGTTCGAGCTCGAATGCTACTCAAATCACTCTGTGCATCCTCCGGTCATGACGGCGCGGTAGACGAGTGGGTTAGGAAGACATAATGGTCGAATACAGTGTCATTACAGATCATTGTAAAATATGGAGGGGCATATTCTCGCCGCCTCACTGAAAATTAGCAAAAAAATGATGGCACACCCATGCGGTGAATGATGAAGAGTCGGGCGAAGCTCTTGCTATTTAAGATAACTCGCTGCACACCTCAAATCGATTTCTTGAGAAAAATGTTTTTAAACAGTGTTTATTAAATAATGCTGTTTATTACTTCCACTTTTCGTTTCCCTTTATTAGGACCACCTTATGGTCAGTGAAATTCACCGAAAGCATTTCTTGCACTGGTTGTACCTGAAAGCTTGCAGTTATGATGTTGATGCACATTCCCCTGATGATCGTCTTGTAATTGAGGTAATCGAATGAGATGCACTTGAGTCTGTACCGTGCTCGTCATGTATTGCATCAATCATTGTTTGTTCGGGTCCGATACATAGACATTGAGTTCGCCTACGAGACGCAACGGTCTCGACCTATCGTATATGTGCAAGTCTTGGTCGATGAACTTTTTCACGTCTTCAATTGGAAGATTGGGCGCCAGGTACAGCTTCTCGTGTGGCCTGGCGCCACCACCACCACCACCACTTCAGTCTCCCGCGCTCATACTACATCGGGGGCCGAACTCACAAAACTCACTTACGAAAACACTTTTGCGCAAGAGAAATTTTGTTGCGTAAGTCGATTCACGAAACGAAAAAAAAAACGCCGTAAGAGGCCATCTGTTCACATCGACCGCTGCAATAAAGCGCGCTGTGACTGCCCGGGAACGTGTCAGCGATGGTGATGCAGTTACTATATTTGCTTACGTCACCGAAACGTGCCCGTAAGTGGATTCAGGAAGCAAAACTTTGCGTAAAAACAGCGTGGCTAAGAAAAAATCCGAAGAGTGCTCCGGACCACTCTTAGGAACAATGTGGCTACTTAGAACCTGCAGCCACAGCAGTATACTTAGGTGTCCTGGTTGGTGTGAGTTAATTCACGCCCATGCAGAGCTGCCAAATGACTGCTGGTGCGCTTTTAATTCTTCTAGTGCTTTGAGTTTCGTGTGTTGTTTCTCTTGTACGCACTGGATGGTATTGACAACCACCGTCGTCTAAGAAGTTTGAAGTCACAGTAATTGAAGAATCCTATAGGGCGTCCATGCGTCAAATTATGCATGTAGAGATTTGTGGTTAGACGAAAACGAATATGCTACCTGAATTGTCGGTGCATTCGAACGTGGAACGGCATAGTATGAACCTTATTTGTTATCTTGTTGTGTTGCACCCAATCTCATCCAATTAAAAGTACGACTTGAGATCTTTGCCTCATTAGTGGAAATTACCACCAAAGAGGTTAATGAGAGCACATTCTTTGCACGCTATTGGAAATAAACATGAGAGGAACTTTTTAGAGAGTGGTTCATAAAGCTTGTGCTCTAGTGTACTTCGATTGCGTCTTACTGTCCATTGGGAACGATCTCTGTAATACTGCTGTCAATACACTTCGAGACAATATGAAACGGCGCGTACTTTGTAAATCGAAGCGTATTAGGGGTGGGCGTGATTACGCATGGAACTACAAACAAATCAAGCATTTTCAGCTTTACTGTTCAGAAACCGATATGGACCAAGATAATATGGCAAGCAGTCGGGATAAAATGACCCTAGTAACATTTAAGGACACCGGAAATATGCAAAACCTCACGGTTCTCAAGCAAACCTTGGCTGCTTTGGTCCCTGCGACATTTACCAGCAGTTTAACTTGGCGCACGAACACCATTCAAAAGTAGAGCGAGCTACTGACATGTATTTTGTGCGACGCAGCCACCACTTCACCAGGGAATAATTGCGTTGTGAAGGCGAATCCCCCTCGCATGCTCTGATCGAAGCAGACGACAACTGCGAGCAGATGACGGCTTGGCCGACAGACACAGCTTGTGACTGGTTGTAAAAGAATACCCTCAACATCAGCTCTCTCTCCGTGACGTTGCCAAAACACTTCTTTCATGTGGCATGCCTGTCGTGTTCGTCATATCACCCCCCTCGCACATAAGAGCAAATTTTGTCACGCCTTAAAAAATGCGCAAGTACTTTCTAAGAGCTCTCTTACGTGAATGCGCAGATGTCGAAAACAAGAAGGCGTCGTAAACAGCATAAGCAAGCGGTGCGAATTTCAGCAAACGTTTCTCGCATCAGACGTTCAGAAACGTTTCTCGGTGCGTTGTGATTACGGCAGCTCTTCTGATGCGTGTAAGCAGTGTGAAAAGCTGCGGCAGTGCAATGATGTACGCTGAAGCGCAGCGAAGCCTGTGCGTCGGTGTGTTTAACCAGCGGGCATCGGCGCCGGGCTATCGATGACAACTAGCACTCGAGAAGCCTGCAATGTGTGTTTGTGTGCCAGTAACAATTCGTTCGCTTGACTTTCCGGTCTCTCAGTTGGGTGCTGGGCGACATTTCGGATTGACAACGTTTCGGCACGTTACTTGAGTGACCCCAAGTACAGTACGTCCGAAAACGTATGAACTACGCGCTGTGTTTGGTTCTTGCTTTGTCACTGGTTAGCCCGCACACTTCTATTTTCTTGTGAGTAATCTAGTGTTCGGGAGTGAAACGATGTTCGTTGTGAACAGTGTGGCTGTGTTGACATTTCCAAGACTTGTGAAAAAGCTGTGCTTGTGTGACCGAAAATTAAAAGACAGCGTTGATAACTGTTTTGCCCTGCGAAGCTGCGGTGGTGGAGCTTGGCGCTTTTGTTTGTTAACTCGTCTTTTCTGCTTTTTGTGATAACCATAGTCCTAGCGCTGTGATATGATTAACCGAATCTGCGAGATGCTACATTCTGTTGTGGATCGTGCTACTTTGGCAGTGCACCTAGACTGTTCTTCGGTAAGAACTTGAGAGTTCTACGTAGACAGCTCGTCAACGTCAAGCTTCTCTGCGGCCCCCAGAAAATGCAAAGATTTCACTGGTGCCTTGCTTTGGATCAAGTTGTAGGCCGGTACCGGCTAACTACATGTTTCCGAGCTCGTCTGCCCATCGTTTTGCACGGCACTAGAACCTTGAGAACAGCCGGACATAGCCAATTCTTACACTATATCAATGCACGCGCAGGCCTGGCAGCCCTGTCTTGCTGTCATCAGTAGCTTCTTGTCTGCAGATGTCCTTTACCTGTTGGCCCTAGAGCACACTTGGTTCTTCATGACACTGACGGCTACTAAATGCTGCCATCGGTGAGTTGATCTTGCAGAACTAAGTTTGTTGCTATTCACGCACTGCTATAACGTGTGCAAGTTTTTAAGGCCATTAGATGTAATGTTTTCCTAGGTTAAGTTCAAGCATAAAAATTTACTACTACATTTATATACATACATACATTGTGGAGAGGCGGGCAAATACATCAAAAGCTTTTTGTGATTTGATAAAAGGTAGCTCTTGTTTGATTAATAGGATTGGCCTTTCGATTTACCACGTTTGATAGTTGGAAAGGTAATGTGAATTTATTTTCTAGGAGCCAGATTGCACTTGAGAAATTTATGCCATTTTGAAAAATTAGTTCTATAGACGATTACCGCTGTGGTAGCTCTATACTTCACTAGAACATATATATTGTGGTACGTAAATTTTACATGAGGCTTTAGTTTGTTTCAAGGTGTATATAGCAGATTTGGTCACTTTGACGAAGAGACAGCTTCGTCAAATAAGTATTAGAAAGGAGTGATTTTGATGATTGTTTTTAAACATCTCGTATTTGGCTCTTCACAGATCACAGAGGTTATTTTTTAAGGTTCTGTGATGCATCGGTTGCACACACTGGCACCTCAAGCCTCACCATGAATAAGAGAACCCGCACAAAAATAGGAAGAACACGTGCTCCCTAACAGTGCAAGTCTATGTCACTGCTGGGACTGTTATCATTCAGCGGACCTGGAAGTAGCCTGGAAGCATTCATGGCTGCCTCATTTGCAAAGACTGCGATCTGCTTGGGAGCTTCGAGGGCACAAAGCAGTCTTACGGCTGGCTGCAAGGTTAGTTTTTCCTTAACGCATACAATTAGGTAAATACCACTTAGTGTGCACAAATTGAAAACCCAAGCATAGTTGCTTGCAGTGGACATCTCTATTATTCTCACTTATATTGCTTATTTAACATATATAGAACTAAATTGCGAGATAATTGAGAATGTTGAAAACTGAAAGCCTGCAGCTTATGAATGAAACTCTAATCATCTGAGGCTCAAAAGCTCGTGCTTTTTAACGAGCACAAATACTTTGATCCTTTATTGAGCTCTCAAGCTTGTGACTCACTCTGTGGATCAAGTGCTCTGGAAGGAAATAGAAAGTGGGTGAAAATCGCCTGGCTGTTCACAACTTGCAAGGAGAAAGACCCATTGAACAAGCCTCATATGGCATAGGCCCAGTAACTTCATCTCTTACTTTATGTAGCTTTTTCTATGTCTGTGCTCTGGCATGTTGTGTTTCAGTCGAACGTGTTCACCACAATTGCATAGTGATATATTTTTTTCTACAAATTGTACCTTACCTAAGTATGCATTGTTGATCTCTAAAGGTGACGTTCAGTGTGTTTGAAAGCGGTGGCTCCTCATCTCTCTGTCTGTGGCTAGCTTACTTCAGCCGCAGTCCGATGCAGCCAGCACACATGCAAGCAAAGTCACAGAGCGCTCCTTTGGTGTTCTGTGCAGCACACAGCATACCCATCCGGCAATACACTGATATCAACAATAATGGTGAGTGTTGGTGACACCTGTAGGAGCCCGTTGTGTTTGTTGCTTATGATTATTTCCCCTGATGAAGTCGATTTTTGACAGGTTTTCTTCGTTTGGAATGAATGATAGATGTCAGCAACAAGCGTACTTGTAATTGACAAGTGCTTTGTGTCTTCTAGACTGCCCATTTGCTCCTATACGCGGTATGGTGAGCGTGCTATGTTAGACAGCCTTAAAGTTATGAACATTAGCTCTTGTGTTGTAATGCAGTTTAACTTGTGTTTCATAGTGAATCTATTCGTGGTCTGCTTCTCGCACCTAGTGTAAAGTCGAAATAGAAGAAACTTTATTGGCTTAATAGGCCAGGCAGAAGTTTCATGCCTTTATCTATAACATTGTAGTTTTGCTCTTATAGCATTATAAAATATATTTTCGGTCTTCACTGTTTCTGTGTGTGCTGAGGCTTTTGAAAATACGACATCTGTAAATATGAGCACATTTTTACCAACTGTACACTTTTGCATGTGGCATGGTTGTAAGAATGATCTGTATTTTTTCTAAGTTCAAGCAGTAACAAGGGATCCGGTGCTCCACGGTCATGTACAGTGCATTAAAAACAGAGCACCGAAGGCCAGCACGTATAAATGCACTGCCAGTGAATGTTCTCCTGCTCAAAGTTTACGACAGCAGAAAGAGCACATTGTGATGCCAGGAGCAGTTTGAATTGTATACGTAGTAACATTCTGTGCAGATGTAGTTTAGCTTCTTAGCAGTGCATTATTCAGCAGTTCCTTTGCTTGCATCCCAAGTTATTTAAATTTTTCATGCAAGATACTAAACAATGACACTAATTGAAAGTCTGCTGTAGTGTTAGTGGGCAAATAGTTTTCAGCTGATGTTGTTTACATGCATGTTAATCAAAGTGCCAGCGTGTCTCTGCATTTACCTGCCATAAATCACAGCATCCATGATCGGCAATGGTAACTGTGTTTGCATTCTTTGTAGTACAAGAAGTAACGCCATGGATGCGGTAATTTGTATTTATTCAATATATTCCTTCAGTATATACCCATTTGAATTGCCCCAACGATGACCTGTGTGTATAAGCTCTGGGAGGTGAATCTATGAGGCTCATTTTATCTGAAAGGAAGAGGATCATCACTAATCCTAGTATATCTAACAGTATATTTTAGTGCTTTTGTATTGTTATGCCACACCTGTCCGTCCTTCAAGAGTCTACTTCTCTGTTTCTACTGCGTAAGTGTAACTTTTTTAATGTATACTTTGCTCGGATATATTTGTTCATATTATCATTGTGTACTATGCAAGTGACTTATCATCTATGCAGCTTTACTCGGACTAGAAATAAAAGTGTTTATTTTAATTTTGCTTATCTTTTTTAGTTATCTTTTTTGTGCGGTACAATTTTTTAGCCCTACAAAGGTACTGGCATACTCTATTGAAGCTGGCATCTTAAAATAGTTTGTTAGTGGAAGTAACAATTTGTTTATATCCATTATTACTATTCTCAGATGAGCTGTGAAAACTTTATGGTAATGTATTTACATTTTTTGAACAGTGTGAAGGTAAATGTTCTTATGATCTTTTATTGTGGTTCCTGTTTCATTTAAATGCCACATAATTACTTTGCATTGGCATAGTATTAGTTGTGATTTTACACATATGTGCTGAGCAACATCGCAGTTAAGGCCAGCAGCAAGACTTACATGCAGTGCACTGGAGCACCACCTCACATAATTAGTTTACAGTCTTTGCCCATTAGTGAACTGATTATTTTTCAAGTGGACTAACAGACAGCTGTATGAGAACTGTGATGTGCAAACTTTGAAGTATTTTGAGGTGTGTTTTCGGGAAACAAAATGGGGTCTATAGCTGTCAATATAAACATTGCTTGCACCAAGGAGCTTAGTAGCTTGAAATTGTATTATTCATGTATTGTCTAGAATTTCTCTGCGCTGTGTCGACTCAGCCCAAGTGTCTTCACATGCTCTTTTAGTTAAATTGTGAAGAAGCCAAGCAATGTAAATAAACACAGTAACATTGCATACATGTACGATATAATAATGCACAGCCTTTCCTTTATCATGACATTGTCAAGGGCTTTCTTCTTGTGTTTCTTATAAAAACTGCTAGTCACTGGGCAGCAGCAGAATCTATGCATCAAGCTTTTCCGAGATGGTTCGAGAAACACCGAGTTCAGACATAACAGTGCTGGTGGGTTTCTCTCGTAAGTTACTTTCTGTATATTCAAAATGAGTGTATTAGAATTTTTGCTTTATAGCCATTAATTTTAATATTTACACCTCAGTAGGTATGTATGAATGTATGTATGTATGTATGTATGTATGTATGTATGTATGTATATATGTATGTATCTTTTATTTTAAGATCCGTTTATCATTGAGGAGTAAGTTTGGTAATGATTTGGCTGAATTTATTTTTAGTTCTCTTTTTTCTGAGCCGTCATACAATACAATTTATTTTTACTGCATAAAAATAAGTGTAACCTTACACAATATATGTTCATTCGAAGAAGTTGTTTTATTTACAAACGTACAGTCACGAGCGAGAAACTGGTTAAAATGGAACGAACCAGCAAAGATGAGTTTAGAGCATAGCTACTTTACATGGCATATCTTGTACACATTGCGTTGGTTGAATGTGTCTATTTCAATATATCAATTTTATTCTAAATAAACAAGCTATCACCCGTCATTGTATACGAGTGTGATATTTATGCATATTGTAATACCGCTCGGCAATTACTATTATGGTTACAAACCTAGTCAAGCTGAATACACGAATTTTGTCCATGCACCTTTCATCTGTACTAGAACTGTTCTTAACAAAAAATAAACTTCGGTTTAATTATTTATTTTAGAAACCAAAAGCAGAGTATCTCTCTATGAAACAAATCAAATTGCCACTGTTCTGTTCCGCTCTGGACAATAGAGGACCCTCTCAGCAGAACTCGATTAACCGTCATAGTTCATTTTAATCATTGACAGCGTCATTACACTGAAGCACACAGCATGACAGATAGCGGGAAAGAAGACACAAACTAATCACTCTGTTTGTGTCTTCTCTAACTGTCTGTGCTCTGTGGCCTTCCTGCATGTAATGATGCCCACAAAATTAGCACGAAAACGTGTCCCGACAAAGGCAGTCAACTTGGCCGCAAGCAATTAGCTCGCTGCATGTCTAGATTTTCTTCAAAACACCGTGACGACCGATTGCAGGTCGAATATCCAAACACGTGAAAAATAATAAAGCAGGTATGATATTGCTTTTTCAGCACTTGGCACTTTTGCGATAAGAGAAGATGAAGGGAAGAATTATGAGCCCTGAATTATGTAATTTATGAAGGAGCATGGAAAAACGCTTTTAGGTCAAAAGAGGAGTGAAAGACGAGAGCGCGAAAGCCACCTCCTATAAAAATTATTACCCGCCACCACGCATAATATAAGGCCGGGCAACCTCTTAAAAAAGTGCTTGGTGACACTGCAGATCAAACCCAGTACCTCCTAGATTGTAGCTGAGCGCTGTAAATGCTCGTCCGCTGCAGCAGTGCTTGCATTCACCCTATTGCTGATATATATCGTCAATACTTCTAATGATGCCAATTGCAAAAACGTCCGGTGAAACTTGGTCAAAATTAGAAAAAATAGAATGCGTTTGCCCAAGGTTACTAAAAGATAGAAACCGCCACGTGTGACTGTATAACCGTGCATTATTTACCTTGTACATTACTGTCATGATGTTGGGATAGCCGGCTATAACGTCCGCTACCTTCTTATAGTGTGCCAAGTAGAAATAAAAATAAAAATATATAGCAGTCTGTGACAACGCTAATAAACTATAATGATTTCACTGTCACCAGTGTCACTTTCACTAAATGAATACTCAGTTTGTTTCCATTGACGTTATTTAAAGAAGATTTGGCTCATCAACTCACAACTCTCCTATTAGAATTGATTCTCACATCTAGAGACAGTCACACTTTATCTCGCTTTCTATGTGGCTGTCGCTCTTATAAAACGCGTACTCCAATTTTTTATGCTCTCCAAGCATCCGACCCTGCTTTGCGGAAAGTTTCCTTGACGTCTGCTGGGCCAGAAAATTGTCTTTAATATATATCTATAGATTTCAAGCTTTTGTGAAGACCAAACGAGAGTCTGCCTTTTTTTTTTTGTCCTTTTTGCACTTGTGATAATGTCTCGCGACTTCAAGACTCATATACACGTCCCTTGCTTTGTTTGCTCACTCAAACAACGCTGGACGAAATATTTTGAACGTGTTTTGTGAAATTCATTAGCACTGAAAAAGCTCCGACGAGTGTTCCTCGTTTTACGTAGACACATACCTAAGCGTAAGCGTATGCACGTTCTCGCATTCCGGCTTAATGAAAATGCTGCGGTGCATGGAACCTGCGAAATTCCGCTCACAATTTCATTTGATTACTACTGTTTTATACTTCTGCACAATTCGTTCACAGGCACGAAAGTCACTCTAGTGTTTCGTAATAAGAATATTGTAAGAAAGGCAACCTTTAGGTTGCCTTTCTTACAGGCAACGTCTAGGTACAAAGGCAACGTCTAGGTACAAATTACCCTTACGTTCACCACTATACCGTGCTCTATTACACCGGATTAGTTGAGTAGCAGCACAAATTCATTAAAATGTAAGGTAACTGGTCGCGTTAAACAAGGGAAGACATTTTAGGCACATTTCCAAACGTTGCATGCATCGATTTATGCGTGGTTTCAATGATGTGATGCACCTGGAGTGTTTACTTCTACTTGGTGAGATAGTGCATGGATTGCTCGATGGCTTAAGGCCATCGAGCAATTTTTTAGCTACAGTCGTTGATGAAAGGTGAGTACTTGGCTTTGCGCGGCACACCCAGGTGTCTTATTCAACGCGGCATCGCGTGAGTGCTGCAGCAGACGCCCGTAGAAATGAAACAGATGCAGCAAACCATTGGCTATAATCGTATTGCCACGTTCTTATTCTCAAGTTTTGTTATCGCTTCAATACGCTACGTAATTCTCAGCGCCAACCGCGCCTGCAGTCTTCGAGAAACTTCCGTATATTCTCGATGCTAGACGCTTTGCGTGCTGCCTTTATATTATCGGCACACACATCTTACTTTCCGTGTCGTTTCATCGGCTATCGTGTGTCCTCCTCGCCCTCTTAAGTGCCGAATAAGTTAGTTCGTACCCGCGCTATAGTAATCCCTCCAGATAAGATAAATCTTGGCTGAGAAAATACGTAGCCAAGGAAAATCTTTGTGAATTCGTCCCCGCGATTTTGTCCGTGCCGTCGCGCAGCTTCACGGCATGCTTCAGCCTTGTGCGCTCGCGCATCGGGGTTCCATCTTCGAGTGCGAGCCGCCGCCGCCGAAGACACGTACACCCTCTAACGACCGCTTCAAGACCTAACAAGAGGTGGCTACATACTCTTATGATGGGACCCACGGCCCATGCCTTTAAGAGCTTCGCCAATAAAAAAATGGTCTGCCGAATGGCGGCAGTTACAGACTAGGACGAATCCGAATCTTACGCTCTCGCAAAATATATATCCCGATGTCTACGAAGCCGACAAGTGCAAGCGTTGTGACCACAGAGCCATTTCAGGGCATATGTTATTGTAATACCGAGTGGTTGGTGCCCATAACAAGAACGTGGCCTCTAGTGACAGATTTCGCGCACGGTGGCAAGCCGCTATGCTAAGCCCAATTCTCCAAGATCTTGATGTAGGCTGGCCAGCGTGCTAAGGCAACCACCAGAATTTGAGGACTCCTGGCCGTAGCCTAGGTGGAACCATTAGCACACCCCAGCTACTAGCCGGACTTGAATAAAAACTTTTCCTCTTCCTTTTCCGCATTTACAATGAAAACGACTGTTTTATATATAACCTATGCTCACAGCAAAAGGCAATGTGCCCAATTTATTTGGCATCCCCAAAGTCCCAATAATAATGATATTGAATGAGTATAAAATAACACCGCTTCATTCATAATAGATAACTATCAACGCATTCCTCGTATTACATTACTGAAGAGTACAATTCATATCTGATTGCACTCCTTTTGCAGAAACGATTCGCGCCTTTTGTTACAATAAATCTATTAGTATAACGCATTCCTTCGCTATGTTTATATCTACCCAGCCTCAATGATCATTTGCAGATAGTCAACGTACCTTGTCCGACCGCTATTGCATGTTAAGAATAATGTCTTCTCAAAGCCTCAGTCGATTGAAATACTTTACCTCCTTCCTTAGTAACCATCACTTGCGCCACCCGTTTTATTATGGGACAAATAAAATAGAATTTGCGAATAGTACCGACAGGTATAATTACATACTCATTGGTGTAGAATGACTGTGAATTGTAATCAATGCATTAACTTTCCTTTTCTGTTAATGAAGTTTACCCTTTGTGGGTAATGTTCACTGTCATGTAGTGCTGATAAATCCACAATAATGTGTTTGAAGTATTCCATATTTATTTTTCTGTTGTGCTCTACTTCGTTCTCGTGTCTATGACGCACAAATTTACCGTGAAGTTTTAACAAATAAATAAATAAATAAGCAAACTGCCATTGCCAAGGTTGTCCCCATTCCTCTTGTCAAGAACTGAAGAACACATTCTCTAAGCTCGCACATTGTTTCAACGATGGCCGCTTGCTCGGAATAGAAATTGGTGTGGGCATTCGCATAGTACTGTGCATTATCAGCATAATATAGAGTTCTTAATTATGGTTGATTAATGAAACAATTTTTTTCTCTTTTGTGTTCTGTGGTTACGGTGTGGTCGAGTAAGCCGTTTTACGGGACATAACGAATATTGCCTTACCTGATGCGCCAGATATGGTAAAAATATTTTCTTAATAGGACACGGGAAGCGAGCACATAACGATTTGCCAAGGCTTGCTTTTAGACTAGTTGCCTTGCCTTATAGTCCTGAAGAACAAGATTTATAAGTTTATTTTCTCCTCTACTTTACACACGACACTTTTTCACTAATAATAAGCTTTGCCTGACTCAAACAAAACGCAATAGTTCCACGTTATTTGGGTCTTCAAGCCAAAGCCGCACTACGATTCTAGATAGCGCAAATATTAAAGTTGTTTCAGTTCAAGTCTCCTTCACATTCACGACTTTTCAAATGTTTATCATTCGCTATAAGAGAAGCCATCCAGTTTCTCTGGCAATTCAAGCTGTCTGAAGTGGACAGTAGAGGGATAATAAGCAATCGTGCACAAAATCGTCCATTGTAATACACACAAACGCTATTTCTACGACTTCTCGCATTTCTCCTACGAAACACCTCAACATGTAAACAAAAAAGTAATTGTTGACAGAAAAAAGATTTTCACATCCTGGTAAAGTTTTGAGTCCAAGAAACTCGAAAACACTTCTTAACAGGCCTGAGTAAAAAAAAAAGAGACCAAAAAGAAGGAATAGGCTCTGACGCAAAAGTTACTTAAGGTTCAAGTAGAGGAAGCCAATTGTCAGTGTACGATTCGTAGTCGAGCAATTTAGGAGAGATATTTCAAGTCGCATGAATCAGGGCAGCTTTTTGAGGCTGGAACCAGGAAGTAAAGGCGAAGTGTAATAAAGGTAGGGGCTTGCTGTTATTGAGACCTGGACAGGTGTAAAGATTAGTTTCTTTGAACCTGCGAGGAAACATTTTCGCCTCGTTTATATCTTCAGTGATTTCCCAAAGGCAATATCCCAAGAAGGTTTGCTGGCGAACTCGTTGTAATATAAATTGAAAGAAGTACAGGATAAAAATCAATTCCTATTTTGTTTGAGGAGGCGGTTGGTAGGTGAAGGTAACATAATGAACGGCGTCAAACCAGTAAAAGTACTTCAGTTATTACACCACTGTGACACATCATTTGCCTGTATAATAATTAGCTTTTTGTGCATAGGTGCTACAGGTCAGCTACTTCTGTCAGGAACGTAAGTTACATTCTAGTACATTCCACATGCCACTTCATACCATTCTCATCACTAATCTTGCGTTGAACTTTTGAATGCAATTATAACAACTTCGAGATAAGAACATTGAGAATAGGCATCCCATCAGTCTAATACAAGCTTTCTTGAGCTCGATTTTCTCTCATTATTAATACTTATCTTCGTGCTACAATAACATTGCTCCGGTTGCTTTCGGCCTGCGTATTTTAATAAGAATATAATTTCTGTATTATTTATATTGCCTGTCTAATATTGCCTATAGTACGGTTCTAGAGCACGAAGCGTAGCAAGTGCAAATAATGAAACATGCGGATATATCCCAGGGTAAATGTTTTGACCGACTCCTCCTTCGTAATGTACAGCATTGCAAAGAAATAATATTTATTTATTTCGCTTACCCTCCAAGAGCATTGACGTGACAGGAGATGGTTTCTTTTCTGGAGACGCCGTTACTGCACCGTGACAAGACATGATTGCGATAGCATGGCATGTCGCTTCGGTTTTACACCGCTCGACTTTTTTCCCGAAGCGAAATAGGGACTGGGTGCTTTCTTTCTATATTCATGGCGGCTCCATTCATAGCTGCCTACTATCTTTTTACCACCCGTCTAGTTCATGAAAAAAAAACTTTAGACCTAGGGTTAGTATGAGATATATGAAAACGTGGCCTTATAGGTTTTTACGAGGACCAGCGAGCTCCACAAAATATCACTTGCAGTGAGAGGAACGACACTTCCATCGGCCACGAAGAGAAATGAAGGAACGAGCATGATCTCGAAATTGAATTTTACTTTTTTTCCAAAATAAATAATTACAGTCAGTTGCTTGACAAGCCCGGCTGGTGGAGAAAAATGGACGCTATGCGAGCTTTACTTTTTACGGTAAGCTTAAAGAGCGCGACCGAACATGGTCAGAGAAAACGCACACGCACTCAGAGCGCTGTTTGTTTTTACCTTCTCAAGAATGTACATGCATGCGTCACGTGCACATGAAGACAAACATTTCCCATTGAAAGTCATCGTTGCTTGTCTTTTGTGCGTGTTCATCTCTGTCGGCGTCCAGTCACGCTGTCCAATCTCACCTCGATAAACCAACTATCACACCAACGCATTTTGGCTAACTTCATTTATTAGATGCCTCTATTTACTGAGAAGATTTGGAAAATGGGCGATGATTTCACTGGCTATTTTACCGCTGTGTCTTGAATTACAACTGGTATATATTGATCACGGTGCACTTTGATAAAACGCCATAGGTGTGCTAAAGAAGTGGGCAAGTGTTCACTGCGTGCCGTTGCATGTTTTGTCGTGTAGCACTTACATCACTGCTGAGGAAGTAACAGCTGTAGGTCCGGTGAACGATCTTTAATCACGCTTCATGCAAGCATGGCAGCTAGCATACTTGCACATTAAAATTAAAAATTGAGAAACCTTTGAGCTTGGCCCTAAAGAGTTGAACGCGATAGCGGGTGCTCTCACTGTAGTGCGTACTTAAACCAGTGAATATGTACTTTATACTGTATATGATAGCTTGAGAAGTCTAATTAGTGAATTACAACAAGGTAACCGAATAAGTTTAAAGTGACTTGTGACAGTGAAGATTTCGTATGGCTGCCATCTGAACGATGAGTAGCATGGTTTCAACCACGAGCAATTCTGTGTGTTCACAGCTTTCTAACTTGTTATGCACCCAATACGTGCTCCTAAAAAACAACGCGCAGTAACGTGTGTGTCTTCTGTAATGAGTGGCTGGCTTGAAACTACAAACAGTTATTTTAACGACATGTTCAGGCGCATGACAGCAGTGTAAACTTGTACAATGCAGTAATACTAATATATTAGATGTTGTATTATGCAAGCGGTACACATTACACATGTGTTTGTAAAGCATAACAGGTATTTTTACTGAATGTTTAAACTGAGAAAGTTATCTTGACGGTATATTTAAGCAGACCTGTGGCTGTGCATAAAAAACCTTCTTACCACGCAAAAGGACTGACTCAGATCTCAAAATTTTTGTTATTTTCTATTTCATCTTTCTAGTTTTTTCATGCATAGACGAAATGATGAACTTTCGCTCACAAGCAACAACACCCTCGCCGACACCGCGGGCAATGTGGGAATTTCCGTAAAAGAACCAACTTAATGCTGTCGTGTTACTATTGAAATAAAGTACCTTATATGCTAGTCACAAGGCAGGCAGACATAATGGCAGTTTTTAAGTGCGTATGTGCCGCTACGATGCAACTACCTTTTAAAGGGCTCCAAACCACCACTGTTAGTTTTGTTTTACCATTTCAGGTGTGCGCCCATATTGAGGTCAAAATGTTCTCACGATCAACAATGCAAAGCGCAGCATCGCTACGTGTTGCTGACGCCGCACGTAATCTCTCGTCCGTTACAAACCTTTCGCTAAACCGAGCACTGGCCATGGCGCCATCCTTAGCATCTTGTCATGTCTTCTACAGAAAAGGACGTGTTTGCGTGATCGAAAAAACGCGCATTTTCCGCTTTTTCTGATCAGATGATTGAGGCGGAGGCCGGGGTAGAAAGAAGAACGAGTCGATGAACAGAGTGCAGCGAAGAAAAGAGTGATTTGAGCAAGACCCCCTTTCGATCACCAATCGCGTGTATCTCCGCTATTAAGAAACTGCTTTAAAGAGCTAACTTGGCCACCCGTTTGTAGAAGTCTCGCACACAGCTGCAACTTCACAATTAAAGAAGAACCTTGGGATGGCGGCAGACCCTATAATGTTAAGCGCGGCACTTTGAGAATGTTGCTAGCAAGCGAAGGTTTAAACAAGGCTAATGGGCTTAGCAAGTGCTGACTACATTTTTTAATTTTTGGTCCACTTATTACGACTTTATTTTGCGTGGCTTGTCCCAAAATCCAGTTAGATGTCTTCGAATTTTTTCTGGTTCATGCCAAATCGCGCAGAGCTCACAAAACTGCAGTGCGAATCTGTCACACGACTGTGCAACACTTTAAACAAGATACAAGCTATTTACAAGCTATTTACAAAGGTAATTGCTAACAGAGTAAAGAAAACATTAGAATTCACGCAGCCAAGGGAACAAGCAGGATTTCGAAAAGGCTACTCAACAATTGACCACATTCATACTATCAATCAGGTAATACAAAAATGCCCAGAATGTAACCAACCACTATACATAGCCTTCATAGATTACGAGAAGGCGTTTGATTCAGTAGAAATATCAGCCATCATGCAGACATTGCGGAATCAGGGCGTAGATGAAGTATATGTAAACATTCTGGAAGAAATCTACAGGGGATCAACTGCTACCATAGTGCTTCATAAAGAAAGCAAGAGAATACCGATCAAGAAGGTTGTAAGGCAGGGAGACACAATCTCCCCAATGCTATTTACCGCGTGCTTACAGGAGGTTTTCAGAAGCCTAGAATGGGAACAGCTAGGGATAAGAGTTAATGGCGAGTACCTTAGTAACGTGCGCTTCGCCGATGACATTGCATTGCTAAGTAACTCAGGAGACGAATTGCAACTCATGATTACGGAATCAGACAAGCAGAGCAGAAAGGTGGGTCTTAAAATTAATCTGCTGAAACCAAAGTAATGTACAAAAACCTCGGAAAAGAGCAGCGCTTCGAGATAGTTATTAGTGCACTTGAAGTTGTAAAAGACTATGTCTAATTAGGGCAGGAAATAATCATGGAGCCGAACCACAAGATAGAACTAACTAGAAGAATAAAAATGGGGTGGATCACATTTGGTAAGCCCTCTCAAATTGGGACAGGTATATTGCCACTATGCCGCAAGAGGAAGGTATATAACAGCTGTATCTTGCCGGTACTTAGCTACGGAGCGGAAACCTGGAGGCTTACAAATAGGGTTCAGCTTAAATTGAGGACGACGCAGCGAGGAATGGAAAGACAAATGGTAGGTGTAACCTTAAGAGACAAGAAGACAGCAGAGTGGATTAGGGGACAAACGGGGGTTAAAGATATCATAGTTGAAATAAAGAAGAGTAAAGGGACATGGGCCGGGCATGTAGCGCGTAGACAAGATAACCGCTGGTCATTAATGGTAACTAACTGGATTTCCAGAGAAGGAAAGCTGGTCAGGGGGAGACAGAAGGTTAGGCGGGCAGATGAGATTAAGAAGTTTGCGGGTGCAAATTGGCAGCAGCAAGCACAGGACCGGGTTAATTGGCGGAACATGGGAGAGGCCTTTGTCCTGCAGTGGACGTAGTCAGGCTGATTATGGTGATGATGATGATGCAAAAATCAACCGATATCTATTACTCTAGTATATGCGACCAACAGAAAGCCTTGTTGTTATTAGTTTAGTTTTATCACGGAAGAAAGGCTAGACGTTTCGCACTATTGTCGCTTCTCAGAAAGAGTATTGTCACACGAACCACTTCCGCGTTCGCTGACCTCAGCACACGATGTCTGTTTCTCCTCCTTTGTCAGATATGTTAGGTGCGCTACAAGGCGCTTAAGGTGAATGCTCCTGCATGTAGACATCTTTGCCACTTTGATAGAGATGCCGGTTCCCAACTCCGCTTTTCATAAAAAAACTCCAGCGGTGAAACATGTCTCTGATATTCGAATTGTTAAGCGAAAAGACCGGACCTGAGCCGGCCAGGTAAGGCATAAAACAGACAACCTTGGGTCGTTGTGAGTAAGTGGCATGGATGCCATGAAACAGAGGATAAAGCGACAAAGAGCGCAGCGGCAACAAAGAGAAATGAAATTTTGAAGTTTGCGTGTACAAAACGTAATCAGCTGGCGCAACTGGGGAAAATAGGACCATACTTTTGCACTGCAGTTGGCTTACTTAACAGCAGGTTTGGAGTGTTGATAATTATAGAGTTATCCTAATATCCTAAGCGAAAATGCGGTTCCGTATAGATTTGGGTTGATTAATGTTGTACAGGTAATTGAATTGTATATTATTTATTGCTAATAAAACTTCTACATTCAAAGATACTAATAAGCTTATGTTTGGGCATCAGCTCCAATTACGACAGCACCAGGCTATAAGGGCCAAAAGAACGCTATGATCTCATTATGCGCCATGCGTGAAATTTGAAAGAGAAACCTTTTAAACACTTTAAATGAAATAAAATCACTTGTTATGCGCACAACGCGAAAACGTTCTCTTTTGACGCTTGTCAAAGACGCTAAAAGGGAAGAAATTTCATGTCAATCTGACTTTGGTTCTTCGTAAAAGGAACAAAATTTGATGGCCAGAACATAGACATAAATTAAACAGAACTTTTCGGAAAGTTTCATTACGGCTAAGAACCAGGCACACTGCGCCAGATGGTCCCTGCGTAGACACGCTGTGTGGCGCCATCTATCAAACAGACCGGTACCGAATGAGCGCCACAAAATTCATGGACCATTGACGCCGTAAATGTTCAAACATCCTTGTTTAAGCTCCCAAAAATGACAATCAAGTATATGGTGCCCTTTCTCGGCCTTCGTAATGTCGTAGAAGGAAATGACAAATATAACTTCGGCGCCAGATAAGGTACAGATACTGCTATTGCGAAGAAGCAATTATGAACTGGGAAGCAGATTGGAAAGTAATTAGCGCATGTGATATTGTTCCATGACGAGTTGAGAACCAAAGATCACCTTTCCCGATCTCATGACTAGTTGGCCGGAAGATGCTGTTTTTTTTCTTCATGTCACGATGCCGGGAATATCTTCGTTGAGTGTCCGGACATTGGCTCTGGCCTTAGGCTCAAGGTTACAGGAAGCTCGTGGAGAAGGTTTAATTTGAACTTTTGTGAAGCTCCCTAGTGAATGTACTGGTACGAACCATTACTAACTATAATAATCACATGCAGGTATTCAACAGCAGAGCATGGTAACATAAATAAAAAAGACAACAAAGACAGACCAGTGACGTTGTCAAGATAGTGAAGTCGGGAACCTAAAATACTTCTCAGGCACACTAAAACTGTTTTAATACAACTGTTATCCTCCTTCTATGTTCTTTCATGCATCACAATATCAATATGAAATGTTTTGGGGTAAAATACTTATATGTTATTAACAAGGACTGCTCATACAGTTAAGTCATTATACGAGTAGATAGAATAACGAGAGTACGCCAGCAGGACATTCCTATTATATGTTATGTTCCGGAGTACAGGTTTCAGTGGTTGTTAGATATGCGACTTGATATGACTGCGGTACTTCGAATAGGTTTCTGAACACTCAACCAGCAGCACTGCTTTATGATGTTTCTAGTGCACTACGCATACACCTTCCGGCTTTCAAGTGCGAACTGTCCGAGCCATAAAGCCTATGTTCCCAGCAGCAGAATCGTGGTTTCGGCCTTTACTACCGTAATTCAAGAGTGGTTACATCATTTTCTTGGTTTTTTTTGTTTCCTATAAGGCATAAAAATACATTACTCGAACATCTCTTTGTTTTCCAGGACATAAAGTTCAAGACTATATTTTTCAAGACAACACTCTAGCAGCTCACATTATAGGCCAACAGTCTAAGGAAGAAAACAGAGGCAAAAGAAAGACACAATGTGCCATAAGATTGGACAAAAACTCTTTTAGACAAACAATGTTCTTTTCCTTTCTATCTTTTATCCAACCGCGGAAACTTTGATGGCACTAGATTTCCAAGTCCCTTCGTTTTACTCATCTCCTGGAATGAGTGGTTCTATGAGGCTGGGTACTTCGGTGGAAGAGTCAAGCCAAAATCGGAAGCTGTATTCGCACTGTGAACTCTTGGGAGGCCGTCGGCAGAGTAATTCTACGCACTCGAACTCAATATGAAAGCTGTGGGGATTGCGGGGAAGCGCTTCGCCTACCTCTCATCGACGCCGGTGTTCGCGGGCAAGGGTACAGTGGCATCGCCACTGTGCAGCGTGCTTGACATGTGTGGCAGGAAAGGAAATTATTAATTGGCAGACTCCGTTGCTATCTCCCCTACTCTCTTTCTTCCTGTTCCCTTGCTTCTTCCCCAACATCAGTTCTTCTTTCTACTGCATTGCTATGCTATGCTATACACAGTTTACTGTGAGTCATTATCGTCTCTGCCATTCTTTCTTTCTCACCCTCTCTTCCCTTTTCCTCCCTCGCTAGACAGTACCACACGCGGCTACACCTTGATTTGCACTTCACATTAGGTGTTTTTGCCTCCTCATGATCGCATCACCTATCTTCTCCTTCACTTGCTGCACTCTATTACACGCGGCCATGCGATAATGTATCATCCTCCTCACCCCCACTTAACAGATTCTCACCCCCACTTTACTTTCCTACCCATTGCCACACCATCCTAAACAAGTGTATTTCATGCTTTACTTCCACCCCCTTCTCTCCCTCCTCCTCATGTTCCACTCATTGTAGGCTTATTTTTGAATGCGAAGCAATTCTTAGCAAACGTCGGTGACGTTGAGTGCATCTATCTATCTATCTATCTATCTATCTATCTATCTATCTATCTATCTATCTATCTATCTATCTATCTATCTATCTATCTATCTATCTATCTATCTATCTATCTAGCCGTTTACGTTTGGGTACTCTTGTGGTCACCTCTATGACTTGGCGTGAACCAAAATTAGCATGGGAGGGTAAGGTACCCACGGGCGGGTATGTGCTGCTCATATGCGGGTATGTGCCACATGTGATTGACACTTAGTATCTACCCAGGAACGAAGAGAACACACATGGGCAATTTTAACACGCGAGTGTTAAAAAATACGTGACATCGGTAGCGTCGACTGAACAAATGCAAATAGTAAGTGTCACGGTTCAAGCTGAAATCTAACCCAAGCATTCGGCGTGGCAATGAAGCATTTAACACCGAGCAACGCCAGTTCTCGGAATTATATACTTATCAAATTGACGCTAATCATCGTGAAACGTCAATAGTGGTTGCAGTGCTGCCTACAAATTAATATAAACATTACATATGTACTTCTTTGACCCAGCTGTCACGTCGGGTTAACGTTAATGGTGATTAGTTGCCATGCGCTGAAGTTGATTCATCTAGCAGTGTCCAGGGCCAGCATTCTCGTGAGCATCAGCGCTTCATATGAGCTTCTTTCTGGTGTTGCTAATACGCTTGTTCCAGTTGGCATTATTGCAGAATGGCAAACAACTGGTTATATAAACATCTGCAACTCTTCAACATATGTTTATGTGTGCAACATTTCTACATATATTTAGCGCCATTTCACGACGTGTCGCTCAACAAATACATTGCAACACGGTCACCTCCCCTCAGCATGCTTCGCATAACTTCGATTCCCATTTACTCGGAATCTGCCATTTTTTTCACCTTTTACTATGATCTTTGTTACGCTTTAGCTCTTGCCATCTTTTTTCTTTCTATTCCTCCCCACACCACTTCTTCTCACCCTGACTTTTTTCGTCTCCCCAAAGAATATTTTAATAATCATGACTTTGTTACGTGTAGCTTGCTAACCTGGTGCCATACATGGTTGCGCTATGCTCTAACCTTTCTCCTCGTTATATTCCTCCTCCTCACCCTATTATCTCTCCTCTTCAGCCACAGTTCTCCCACCAACCGCTTTGCTGCACTCTACTATGCAGGGCACGCAAGCTATTTCTGGCCAGTGCTAACAATATTGCCACGTTCCATTTCCCAAGTTTTTCGTTATCGTCCCAAAACACCACACGATTCTCAGCACAAACCACGCCTGCAGTTTTCGAGAGGGTTCCGGACTGTAGTAGATCATTTCGATAAGATGACGCCAACTGTGCGAATGGTACAGATTGTTCTGGAACGTACGCCGACGCCAGTGGTAGCGCTAGAACATTCGACGGCGGGAGTATAAATGCCGACGCGCTTCGCCGCTTGTCAGTTGTTGATCGACGGCCGACGCTCCGTTCACCGCTATCAGTCTGAGACTCCTAACTGTGCGAGACTGCTGCTGTAATTATACTTTCTGTTTACCGGGCACAGGTTCGCCCAAATAAACAGTTAAATCCCAACAAGAAGTCTCCTGTCTTCGGCCACGTCACGACCCCGTGACATTCGGTGGAGGTGCTGGGTACACGGCTTGACGGGGGCGTCCGGTACATGAACGAGCGTCCGGTCCTAAACGCCAAGTACTTTTCGTCAATGGACCTCAAGACTGGCTATTGGCAAATCGAAGTCGACGAAAGAGACCGAGAGAAGACGGCGTTTAAAACACCGGACGGCCTCTTCGAGTTTAAGGTGATGCCCTTCGGCCTTTGCTCAGCGCCTGCAACTTTTCAACGCGTTATGGATACAGTACTGGCAGGATTGAAGTGCCAGACTTGCCTTGTGTACTTGGACGACGTTGTCGTGTTTTTCTCGAGTTTCGACGAGCATCTTCGGCGCCTTGAAGCTGTACTTCAAGCCATCAAGACTTCCGGACTCACACTGAAGCCAGAAAAGTGCAGATTTGCGTATGAAGAGCTCTTGTTTCTGGGGCACATTATCAGCAAGTCTGGAGTTCGTCCTGATCCACGGAAAACAGCCGCCATCGCCAAATTCCCGCCGCCCACTGACAAGAAAGCCGTGCGCCGATTTCTGGGCCTGTGCGCCTATTATAGGCGGTTCGTGAAAAACTTCGCCCACATCGCCGATCCTCTCACTAACCTTACCAAGGCGGACGTGGAGTTCAAGTGGGAAACGCCACAGGAACACGCTTTCCAGGAGTTTAAACATCGCCTCCAGACGCCTCCGTTACTTGCCCATTTCGACGAATTTGCCGAGACAGAAATACATACTGACGCAAGCAGCGTAGGTCTTGGCGCCGTTCTTGTGCGGAGGGCTGACGGACTTGAAAGGGTTATGAGTTACGCCAGCTGATCGCTATCCAAAGCAGAAGCAAATTATTCTACAACAGAAAAGCAGTGCCTCGCCATCATCTGGGCTACGTCGAAATTTCGCCCATACCTCTACGGCAGGCCCTTCAAAGTTGTGAGCGACCACCACGCCTTGTGTTGGCTAGCCACTTTGAAGGACCCTTCAGGTCGCCTCACACGATGGAGCCTGAGACTTCAAGAATATGACATTACTGTCATTTACAAGTCCGGCAAAAAACACTCCGACGCTGACTGTCTCTCTCGTGCGCCTGTCGACCAACCGCTACCCGACGACCCGGATGACGACTACTTCTTGGGAACGATAACTACCGACGACTTCACTGAACGACAGCAGGCCGACCCGGAACTGAGGGCCCTAATAGAATACCTCGAAGGCAGGACCGCCGAAGTCCCGAAGGTATTCAAGCGCGCACTTGCGTCGTTTTTTCTACGAAACAACCTTCTACAAAAGCAAAACTTTTCACCGCTTCGGGCTAAGTATCTCCTTGTGGTGTCTTCAGCTCTGCGACCAGAACTCCTGCAGGCCCTGCACGACGATCCGACGGCAGGGCACCTCGGTGTTTCTCGCACGCTCGCGAGGATACAAGAAAGGTACTACTGGCCGCATCTTACCACCGACGTCACTCGTTATGTGAGGACATGCCGGGACTGTCAGCGACGCAAGACACCGCCGACAAGGCCAGCGGGACTTCTGCAGCCAATTGCTCCACCTTGCCGACCTTTCCAGCAGATTGGTATGGACCTACTGGGGCCGTTCCCGACGTCGGCTTTCGGAAACAAGTGGATCGTGGTAGCTACCGACTACCTTACCCGCTACGCCGAGACAAAAGCCCTGCCAAAAGGCAGTGCATCCGAGGTAGCTAAATTCTTCGTTGAAAATATCGTCCTACGTCACGGCGCCCCGGAGGTCCTTATCACCGACAGAAGAACGGCATTCACTGCCGACTTAACTCAAGTGATCTTGGCATACAGCCAAACAAACCACCGCCGGACGACAGCGTACCACCCACAGACCAACGGCCTCACCGAGCGGCTTAACAAGACGATCGCCGACATGCTGTCAATGTACGTCGATGTCGAACACAAGACGTGGGACGCCATTCTTCCGTATGTGACCTTCGCATACAACACGGCGGTGCAGGAGACGACGCAGATATCTCCATACAAATTGGTCTACGGAAGAAGCCCGGCAACGACGCTCGATGCCATGTTACCCAACGTCACCGACGAAGAAAACCTCGATGTGAGCGAGTACCTTCATCGCGCCGAAGAAGCCCGACAACTTGCGCGGCTCCGAATCAAGAATCAACAGACGACCGATAGCCAGCGTTACAACCTTCGACGACGCTTCGCGGAATACCAGCCTGGTGAACGTGTTTGGGTGTGGACGCCGATACGCCGACGTGGACTAAGTGAAAAGCTTCTGCGACGGTACTTAGGACCGTACAGGGTGGTTCGACGTCTCGGCCCACTTGATTACGAGGTTGTTTCCGACGGCATCACGAACTCTCAACGACGCCGATCGCGACCTGAAGTCGTCCATGTCGCACGCCTCAAGCCGTTTCATGCGCGTTAACAAACTGAAACAGTGTTTTTTTTGTATTATTGTTATATCGTAATTTATTCATTGTACTTTCTTGCATTATTATTGTACCTTCATCGTTAGTTAAAGCATCGAGACGATGCCTTTTTCAGAGGGGGGCAATGCCACGTTCCATTTCCCAAGTTTTTTGTTATCGTCCCAAAACACCACACGATTCTCAGCACAAACCGCGCCTGCAGTTTTCGAGAGGGTTCCGGACTGTAGTAGATCATTTCGATAAGATCACGCCCACTGCGCGAATGGTACAGATTGTTCTGGAACGTACGCCGACGCCAGCGGTAGCGCTAGAACATTCGACGGCGGGAGTATAAATGCCGACGCGCTTCGCCGCTTGTCAGTTGTTGATCGACGGCCGACGCTCCGTTCGCCGCTATCAGTCTGAGACTGCTAACTGTGCGAGACTGCTGCTGTAATTGTACTTTCTGTTTACCGGGCACAGGTTCGCCCAAATAAACAGTTAAATCCCAACAAGAAGTCTCCTGTCTTCGGCCACGTCACGACCACGTGACAATATATACTGACGCACTCAATCACTATGTTACCGAATTCATGGTGACACGTGCGTGGTGTAGGTCACATTGTTTTTTAACAGGAGCGTGTTTTATGCCGGGGCCTACCACAGCTCTCGTAAATTATTTCCGTCACGGATATCACGTTGTAAATTATATATTTAGAGATCGCAAAGAAAAAAATTGGCTCCGTATCTGCATAGTCTTGCGTCTGGAGAGAGTGAACAAAACGTTTAATTGGTGTTCTGGGCAAGGAAATCGGTGAATGGTATTTTAGAGGCGCTGCGTTGGAATGCCTAGAGCGTACAGCGGAGGCGAATGAGCACATCAAGTCACGTGACACGTGACTCTAGAGCGCTATCTGGCGGTTATGTTGGAAAACAAAGTGCGCGGCGTGCGCACCTGTCTCGGAGACGATAAGGTGTAGATTGCCAGGCAACGGGTAGGTGCCACCGCCATGTCGTCTTAGCAAAGCGTTGAAAACACTTGCCTTTTCGTGCAAGCGTTGCATTGTCAGCGCAGCGGGTTAAGCGCTTCAATCATTAGAAATATTTATGTATTCCTTTATTAGTAAAAAGACAGATAAAAAATATTGACGTGTTGTTATGGTGCCTCCTATATGCGCAATAATTGCTTTTTAATGGACAATCGCGAAAGTATAAATGGTAAAGCTTGTGCCATATTGGTGGGCGCTGCAGATGGGGTGGGCCAGTATCGTGTGGTGCCATTTAGGGTATCGTTAAGGGTGGACAAACAGACAATGTTAAGGCAGACAATTGAACAAACTTTTTGCGTCAGAGTTCCCCAAAAAGATTATCACCTTTAAAACGACATGCAATGGCTCTGCCTTGAGGCGTCGAGCCAGCGCCTTTCAAACCGCAGTGTGCGACACAAACCACGACGCCAAGATGCGCACGCAGTAGGTTGCTTATAGACCGTATAGCATTTGGAGTTCCTCAGTTCTTCGTAGCTTAAGCTCGTTTTCATCACACTAGTGAGATGACGCAGTGAGCATGGTATGCATTGAGTGCCTCAATGCGCTTCTTTCCCTCTACTGCCATCGAGGCCGTCTAGGGTTGGAACCTCTTTGAAGGCCATCGCCTCTCGCGTTTCGGACCGTGCAGCTTTAATGGAGCGTGGTCTCCCCTTCGCGCGCGCTTGTCAGAATCAGGATTCGGGAGAGTACGAAGAGGTCATTGTGCTTACTGCTGCGGCCGCCCTAATGAAATGGGCATGCTGCTCCCTTACGAAGAAATAGAATTGTGACAGTTGCTCACGCTCGTCCGGTGTATACCTGTGCGTTAGTTTTCTGTGTCTTTGTGCGTGTTTATTCAGCAGGCTCTAAATGTCGAGTTGTGAGAGTTGTCAGTCCGTGCTCGTCCTTTGTAGGCTCACTTCATGCGTGTTTTCTGCACGCCGAAAGTTTTCTGCATGCCACTGAGGTGCACGCCGCAAGTTTCGAGCCACTGCTTCTTGCCGTCCCTCGCGTGGCTAATCAATTTTATGCTGCAGCATTCATTCCTTCAGTCATATGGCGAATCAACGCACAATAAACGCTCAACTACCTGCCTGACGACTCGTTTCACTTTCATATTTGCCGATTCCTAGAAAAGAGGATCAGCCGCATTGATTTTTTGCATTTGCTCAATAGACATTTTTATTTTACTAAATTATAAAGTAACGAAGCTGGACAAAGAATTCTAATGACAAAGCTGTAAATACGTTCGGAAAATGTCAGATAAAGGAGTTTTCAGTAACCTTTCTTATTATTCTGTAGTGTATTTGTTTTCAGTAGCGAATCACGGTAAATACAAAAAATATGACCTGAGAAACCCGCTAGCGCCCTTTGCATGCCGGTATTATAATGCGTCTTAACGTTTCTTTAATTAAATGTATATAGGGAGAGGTTAGTGCTAATGCGTGGCGCCGGCTACTCCTCTTCTCTTGCACAAAAGTCGACATCGCACATTTTGTAGCAAAGGCATGGCTGTACTTATGTACATAGCACATTTACACAATGAGTGCACGTTTTTCAACACTGAGTCGCAACACCACGCAGAAATGTGTCCACACTACATAGAAATTTGTCTAGCACCACACTGAGTTCCCTGTGCAAACGGCCGTTGCACTTGGCCAAGTCTCCTGACTCGAGGGAACAGCGACGATGGTTGTGACGCACGTTTTGCTATCGACCACACAAGCTCGTGCTCTTCCGGCAATTTTTTTGCTCTGACTTATTTTTCATTGTGGGTTATTTGTATATATTACCGTGTGTTCAAGAAAAGTACCCATAGCTTTCTAATACCAGAGCAATGCAAGGCTCTTCGATGACTTTATTGTTACTTGTCCCGTAGCTGCAGAAGTCTTAAGATGGCTAAAGACCACAATTGGTGCAGTAGTGAAGAAAGTTAAATAAATTACGTTTTCAATACTGCAGCTCGGTAATTGTTTTACAGTGCAGGCTTAAATTTTTCAGTGGAAAAATCCCATTTGAGCTTTTAGATTGCGAAAAGGTGGCACCTAGGTATAATTTCGAGGTAACATAATCAACCAACTTCAACAGTGAAACAGAGACCAGAACTTAGAAAAACGTAAAAGCTAATGGTCTTGATAGCGCCATAGCGACAGAATGCCCGTTCAGCTAAAATTGTAGCTGCAGCATCGGCGTCGTTGGTTGTGAGCGAAAAAAAATCATCTGGTTAATGACCGAAAAATTGAGAAAGATGCGAAATTGACAAACGAAAGCAGACGGCCTCTGGGGCAAGGATGCGTCGTACTGGACACAATACTACTGCTTGAAGCTGTAAATATACACAAAAACACTACCAGAAGTTGTCTCCAAAGCATGTAATTATTGCGTGGCAGAAGCGTAGAATTACAACTGTTGTCAGAATATGTGAGTTACGCAAGTAGTGGGTGTTTGAAGGGCTCATTATTTACAAAGTGGTCCAAAGTGTGTTCGCGTGACGTCATACGGACGCCTAGTTGGCCTTTCGTTGATTCACAAAAGAACAATTGTATACCACAGAGGGCAATTAACTATACTTGCAGTAGAAATTCTAAAGTAGTTCGGAACGGCCAGTGTCACGTGCACAGTCCTTGTTTTCTATAGAAGCAAACTTATGGGAGGCACAAAGAACTTAATGTAGGATAAGAATTGAGGAGGCTATGCACACAGGCCAGGGTTACGCCATTTGATTCTCTTCCTGAAGTCGATGTTCAAGCGTTGTCTATGTTTTAGGGGCGAAGCTCCTCGTAGCACCTTGTCCTGCGTGTGGCGTAACCGAGAGAAGAAAAGACTACATAACGAGGAGGGCAGTATCTCTCGTACAATATAATATGCGACGCTGTCTCATAGAAGTACCTACAAACTGCAGTTGAGTGAGGATATTCCAGATGGCGCTGTGCCACTACTCTCCGATTGACTGCTGTGCGGGTTGTGCATGGATGCAAAACGAAGGAATACCTCCCTCATGTTCCTGGAGAGTCGCCGTACGTGGCGGGTCGTTGGTGGCCCATGGACGAAGTAGGGCGGAGTGTGCGTTGTAGACTCTTGCGCTCGGCTGCCTTGGCTCGTATCTCGTCAGTGTTACCAGCGCGCCGTCTGCATTGTCCAACGCGATCGGACGCACGAATGCCTGTATGGACGGACGGACATGCAGATGAATGGAAGGGCGGGCGCGGCATGGACAGACAGACAGACAGACAGACAGACAGAAGGACATATTGACGGATGAATGGACGCACAAACAGACAGACAGACAGAAAGACAGACAGAGAGACAGATAGCCGGACGGATGGACGTACGGTCGGATGCAGGGATGGACAGACGGACGCAGGAATGGACGCATTGACGTACGCATGGACCAACACACGGAAGGACGGACGGACCGAGACAAGAATGGCTTGTTGTGATCGAGGCCAGAGCTGACGAGGGAGCGGTGCTCTGTTATTCCCCAAACAAGTAGCCGACCAGCCGGCTGTCTATGCCCGCCAGGTATTGTCCCTCCTAGCCGGAGGTTGTGACATCTTGCCGCCACGTCGCCGTAAGTCGTTCGAGACAGCACAACAAATACAGCATCTTCCTTGGAAGAGACTGCGGTGGGCGCCGCGATTCGCCCCGCTGATTAAGCGAACATATCGGCGGACGCTTTGATGTATGCTGTCATGTGCTTGGAACCCCTCCACCAGCGGCACACACACGACGAGGAAGAGCCCCGCTGGCACCACCTAGGAGTGCAGTGATCACGCCTCAATATTGGACGTTCACGTGGGCCGTGCGTGCTCGTCCCCGTCGCCGATTATGTGTGATCTGTGATTGGACAGTACCATCTGCACGTGTTCGCTGATCTAGGGATCTGGGGAGAACATACCCTTTATAACAAGCCACCCGGCTCATTCGAGGGAGTGCCAAGTAAAGGAACACCAGATTCGAGAGCTTGACATGTAAGAAAGAGCTCGTCATGTACGAGAGCTCACCATGTACATAATGTAAATAAACCTTCTTCAAGTCTCTCTTCCTCCTGGTTCGAAAACTTCATCCCGGACCTCTGGTGCCTGCAAATCCCGGTCGCAACAGGATGTACGAACGCTTCGCCTCACTCACCATCATTCACCTTGTGCATATGCTTTGGTTTGTTTTGTTTCTGAAACACCAGAATGAATTAGCGTCGTTGTATATACCATCAACGGACTTTTTTGTGTGGGTGTGTGGGCCACTTTTGCAATACTAGCACAAAAGGCACACATGCGACAACAAATGCGGTCGAACTACACCTCTCGTTGTCTTCAAGAGTGACGTCTTTTTGGTCGCCTGCTTCTTGCGCTCAAGGGGGCTTCGGTTTCGGTAACACTGTTGAGTTCGGTTTGATTTGATTACGTGACACTAATTATTAATGACGGCTTTTTACATATTTATTTATCTTTAATTTATTTATTTGAAGATACTGCTAGCCTCACATCTGAGGCTGTTGCAGGAAAGGGGGTATCTTCGAGTAGGCGTGTACGCAGGTAAGGTTAAATCAGACAATGCATATGTTCTCTGCATTAACTATACAAGGGCTACTAAATGATAGCAGTAATACACAGCATATTAGAATGAAGATACATATTCAGAACAACACAGTTTAAGTAGGCACTAAAATAAGTTAGGTTCGACTAGACAGTACATATGCACTACGCAAGAAATTATACAATCGCTACAAAAATGACAATATGACATCCAACACACTCAGCGTAAGGGCCGACAAGTACAGCATAATTTATGAGTAGCGCAGTTTCCCGGCAGGAAAAAAAATACTGAGAAGTGAAACATATTATTATTGCGTAACGCAGAAATCTTGCTTGGAGATGATACCTATAAAGCTTCGCCTGATATCTTGGAGATAAAAGGTTCGAGTGATGTACACTTGGTAGCATCATTTGTTAGGCCATTCCAATCTCGAATTGTTTGCGGAAAAAAAGCATACCTGAAAATGTCGTTGTGAAACCTGTATTCAGCTAGGTGCTTCGTATTTTTAGTTCGGGAACTAGTTGTATCCTAGTGTATTAAATAGTTGTTCGCATTGATCTTCATGCTGTCATTAAGAAGAAGGAAAAGAAACTTAAGGCGAAGCAGTCTGGCTTGATCTTGTATAGTGGGTAATGTGGCTTGCTTTAATAGTTCAGTCGGAGAGTCGTGACGACGATACTTATTGAAGATAAATCTAAGTGCCTTTCTTTGTACACCCTCCAACTTTGCTATGCATAGTTTACAGAAGGGAAACCAACATATTACTGCATATTCCAGTGTTGATCGAACGAGTGACAAGTATGCTTGGCATTTAGTATCTACGGATGCGCATCTAAGCGAACATTTCAATGAGTACAAAGCGGTCAGTGCTTTGTCAACAACGTATGTTACTTGCTTGTCCCATTTGAGATCTGACGAAATTATGACGCCTAAATATTTTTATTCTTCTGCTTTCCTAAACATCTCTCCTAAATAATAGTGGAAGTTTATGGGCATTTTTTCATTTGATACTGTCATACAAACTGTTTTATCTGCGTAAGGCACCATCTGCCACGTCTGACACCGCTGTGTTATATGTTGAAGGTCTCTGTTTAGAATTATTTGATCTTCGTGGCAAGTGATTTGCTTATAAATTATGCAGTCATCCGTAAACATTCTCACTGTTGCGTTATAATTGATGTGCAAATCGTTAATAAAAAGAAGAAAAAGCATAGGTGCTAGAACGGCACCTTGTGGAACACCACACAGCACATGGCCGTAATCCGAAGAGTGGTCTTTGTAGTGAACGTACTGGCGTCTTCCTGTAAGATACCTTTTTAACCACTTGGTGATGTTGTTATGTCCGAGGTAATGCGTAAGTTTCTGAAGTAACTTAGCATGGGAAACGCGGTCAAATGCTTTGAATAGATCTGAATAAATTATATCCGTTTGGCCACATTTGTCCATTGTAAGTGCTAGGTCGTGGATTGTTTCAACCAGTTGAGCAGTTGTAGAAAGTCCTTTCCGAAAGCCATGCTGATTCGTGACAATTAAGTTTTTTTCTACGAATGATACAATGTGTTTCAGGATTAGATGTTCAAGAATTTTTCCGGCCGTACAAGTAAGCGAGATTGGTCGGTAGTTTGATGTGTTCGTAAGGTCACCGGATTTGTGGATAGGAATAACCGTGGCTATTTTCCATTTCTGCGGGATTACACAAGTTTTTAATGTTTTGTTATATATGATCAGTAAGAACTTTGACGTTCATTCTGCGTAGCGTTTAAGAAATGGATTTGGTATGTTGTCAGGGCCACAGGAGGTTTTAGGGTCTATTTTGATTATTAGGCAAAAAATGCCTCATTCAGTTAGGATTAAGTCGTCTGGTTTGGCAGTGTTACATGAAGGATAACTGAGGTCGGGGTTCTCACCATTGTCACGTGTATATACTGAAACAAAGTAATCATTAAACTGTGTATCCTTTTCAGTAGCTTACGCCGGGGATGGGTTACTGATCTGATGCGGCTTCAAATTAAAATATCGCCAGAACTTAGAAGGCGATTCTTTGATAAATTTACTTAAGGTAACATTCATATATCCATCCTTTGCCATTTTTACAGCAGATTTTAGTGCACGAGAATGCTCACCTATTTTAGCTGTGCAGCATAGTAACAATTGTTTATTTCTCATTTTCTTTATTCTGGCAAGCTTTCGTTTTAGTTGTATAATATTTCTTGTTATCCAAGGGTTTTTCTTGCGGACTGGTTTATCTTTGTCGGAACATATTTTGATAAGCAGTGCTGAACGATTCTTTCAAAGGTTGTCCATAATTGATCTACTGAAACTGTATCATCCTGCGAGAACGAGCTAAAAGTGGAATAGGATTCATCTGGGTAGTCAAGAAGGCTCGCGTCATCGGCATTCACCCAGTCGAAAATTCGTGTACTCTCTTTATGCTTAGGTAGTGGTGTACCCAACAACAAGGAACATTTAGTCGGTTTGTGGTCCGATATGCCACTGACAACTTCTCATGAAATCCTGTTTTCTGCTATGCTATCGCTCACAATTATTAAGTCAAGTACATTTCTGCTTTTTCTTGTAACACGTGTTGGTTTCCGAATAAGCTCTCTAAGGCTAAAGTTAAAACAAAGATCAAGCAGCTCATCTGGATTATTAGTGTTGGCAGTATCATGAAGGGAATCCCATGTTATACCAGCGAAGTTGAAATTCCCCGTAAGGATTATCGTTGTAGTCTGTGCGAAATGAGCTTCCATATAATTTGCTAGTAAAAGTAGTACATAACGCGAAGAATTTGGTGGCCGATATAATGTGCCTAAATAAAGAAGGATTTATCTGTCGTTAATTCACACCAAAATACTTCAGGACCAACAACTTCAGGCATAGGTGTGTTGTAGATATTTTCTTTTATAAAAATTGCTATACCACCCCCGCGTGAGCACCTACCTTTACGTATGACAGTATAACCTGAGGGGAATATATTGTTACTTGAATTGTTAGGAGAAAGCCATGTTTCTGTTATTGTCACAATAACGGGCTTATGTGCTAGTATGAATGCTTTAAGCTCGGTACTTTTGTTAACAACACTTCTGGCGTTTAAGTTCACTATCACTAAGCTGAGGGGCGTTTCATTTTCACTCAGTTTTTGGCCTTCTGGACAACAGATTTCTTTCCTACGACTACCCTCGCTTCTTTATGTTCGTCCCAGACATACAGTCACCGTTTATCTTTATCTTGTCGTTGTTGTGGACACGGTGCTGAGTCGTATCCCACCGCTGCCACCAGTTGTTGCGGCTCTCGGCACTACTCACCAGTAGTCGCTCCGAATCCCAGCGCTGATCACCCTTTGCTGCGGACCGGGGTCTGCCCGGTCTCTTGGGGTAGCGTGGCGTAACTTCGGTTTGAGGAAACGAACGCTGACAAGATGAGGATACGAAAAACAAACAGGTTTATGGAACTATTTACACTTATTTACAGCATAGAAAGGTTAGGGGTTTCACCAACCACGGGCGTGGTTGTTGAAACGTTACATAATTCAGAGCGACATCCAGCACTCTGCGGCATCGTTATAAACCCCGTCGGGCTCCTCCTCCTTGATTGGAACGTCAATCACACACACACAAGACACCACCCAAAGGGCATAATTCAGTAGCACATGGTCTGCCGCATAGTTATTGCCCCTCTTGACGCTATGCTCTGGAGATAGGGGAAATGGGGTTTCTTCCCGAAACGATTTGGTGATCGGGTTGCTTCTTCCGCTTTTCTCAGGAAGAGCAGCCAAGGAGTGGAGACACGACCTGTACAGTCGGTTTGCTTCGCCGTCTCGCTAAACAAGCTGGCCCGGAGAAACTGCTTGTAGGGACTTTGGCTCACGACCGTCTTCTAATCCTTTTGTCGCTCGCCGCCACGGGACGCTGGTTCCAAGAGAACTTGGGTCCCAGGCATGGGAGCGCTGCCCGGCTACGTTTCTCAGCGACAGCCTGGCGCCTACTGAGGACGGTCATAACAGCTTCTCCCTCGCCAGATGAGTCACGGAGGGCAGCAGTCACCGCTGCTGCTCTCAAAGACGACAATAGGGTCCGTTGTGGAATCCCAGAAACTCGCCTTCGCTTGTCGCATTGTCTGAGTAATTGCTGAAAACTTCTACAGCGTCTCTGAAACTCGACCACATGCACAAGCAAGCACTCGGCCCCCTTCGAAAAACCCAAGCCAAAAGAGGGATGGGAAACCCATTTTCGTTACTAGCCTTAACAAAAGCTAACATTCGAAACTCTCAGGACTCACTTGCGCTGAGAAACCAGACGTGCTGCCTTACACAATTAACATAATGAGTGGCACGAAAAATACTAAAATATCAATTTTGATACATCAAGAGCACCCCAGAATTTTTTAGAAAGAGCAGCTGAGAGCGTCGGCATTTCCATTTATTTTGCCTTTATACCTAAAGTCAAAATCGTATTTTTAAAGAATCAAGCTGCACTTCACAAGGCGACTGTTCCTCAATCAATGTCACGGTTTGCAGCCAAGTAAGGAGACATTGGTCTGTCTCTTCTTTAAATTTAGTACCTCTGAGATAACATTGCAACTGATGAATGGCCTACACAATGCAAGCGCACTCCTTTTCTGAAGCGCAGTACGTTATCTCTAGAGATTCCTAGCTTCAATAGAGCGCATCTTTGCTCGTTACTACTTCCGTCCCGACATAGAACAGCTGCCTCCTTCTTTTCATCGATGGCCACTTTAATCAGTTCTGTCTCGCGGAGAGCATCGGTCAAGCACGCGGATGCTGAACAAACTCGGATCGAGCGCGCTCTACGATTGTTCTAGTATCCGTAATTGTTCACGGCCGCCAATAATCGCCTACTACGGAGACATTAGGCTCACCAGCCTCCCAAAAGGTTAACCGAAACTGTGACCTAACGGTCTACCTCAACTGTTCGGGAAGCCTGATGATCTGTTCATGATCACTCGATCAATCATTCTTCAAAGAATTCAACAACAAAAAGGGAACAAACGCTGCCTTCTAGCAAGTTTTTTCAGTTTAAACTTACCTGGCTGTGCTAACGCCGAATCTTTCACAGTCTTTCTAAACGTTAATCTTTACGTTACGTTGTAACTCACCGTGTACAACACAAAATAATCTTATATGCAATACTCATCAAAATCACCCCACAACACTTGTACTGGTTTATGCTAAAACCGTGCAACAATTGCTCTCAATTCTCATTGTGCGTAACGACAACTGTATCGTGTCGCGCCAAGTTTAATCATTTTACGAAATCAATGGGTCTATGTTAAGATCTTCCTACTTGAATTTCTCATTCACGTCACATTCTCATGACAGTGAAGGCATACGACATTACACTTAACCTTCGAAAATACTAAAAAATAACAATTTTCCAGTTTTAATCTTCTGCACGTATTCACTCTAATGATTAAAGCACTTTTACTAACCTTCAACCTTTAGCTCAGTGGTTTTCCTTTTTGAAAAAAAAATTTAACACCGCATGTAGCAACTTCCAACCTAAACAGACCAATATACATTTCCTATGCAATACTGAGTAGCCATATTTAACACGCACGTGGAACCATTCTTAAGACTTACTGCCCCCTTTTCTGAATAAGATTTCTCTGAATCGCACACGATGGGGTCGTGGTCCCAGCGGTTTTCGAGCACGCCAGAGGCTACAAAGTGCACAAACTCTAAGCAGTGCACTGCACTCACACCTTATTTTGCACTTCGGCCTGTTCCCTTCAGGAATTTGAAAGGGACGCCAGCATCAGGGGTGAAACCTGCGCCAATTTTCTTTTGTGTTGTCCCCTACGCGGTATTTAGCCACTCTGTGCTTTCGACTTAGACCCATCGGGCAAGGCCGCTTTCCCGAATTCGTCGAACGCAACCGTGCTTTTCGTTGGGGTAACGCACCTCGTTTCCCCCCTCTACACCTGGCTCGCCACTTGTGCCTCCATGAACGCCACCATTGACGTTTCTTGAAACGGATTGATGGCCTAGCCCCCCGTCTTTGTTGGGACGGAGTGGGACCTGCCCTAGGCTTACGCAGTGCCGAACGCCCCCGCTTCTTCCTTTTTCTGCGATGTTTGCAAACCATCTCGGTATTATCGGTGCACTGCTGAAGCGTGCCGTTCTTGCTCTCATCAGCCACTGCGCTAACCATGCCTAAATTTGACAATGTTGAAAGGTCCTCTTGAGGCACAAAGAAGGTTTTCAGCTCATTACTGGGCTCACCAGTGCTGCTGGCACCTTCCTCATCCACGCAAGGAGCGTCTTTCAACACTGTCCCTACCTCCAGACCGGCCACGGCCTCGTTCTCAGCATACTCTACCTTGATGGATTCTAGAATAGGCGGTCCCTTCTCTGGCGCGATCTCTGTTTCTAGCGCTTCATGACGCTGCTCAACTTCCAGCGCTTTGTGACGCGCCTCGCTTTCAGACTCCGGTGCGAGTCTTGTTTTTCTTTTGGCTAACATAAGTTCCAAATCTTCTGATTAGCTCTGCTTTCAACACTTCGTAGTTGTTCGCGTGCGGCTCACTCAGTCGCGCAACAACATCCACTGCCTCGCAGGGCAGAAACGTGCGTAGCTTTTGAGACCAGGTGTCTCGCTCACACTTGAGTTGACTACAATTTCGTTCAAACAGTCTCAGATACGGACCCATATCCCATGATGCCTCTAATGGCTGCATGTACCTAGACATCTCGAACTCTGCATCGCTGTGGAGAAGAAGTGCTCCTCGCTGGGGTCCCAACCTTTTACTCAACTCGTTATCTTGTTTGAAAAACTCCAACTCGAGGTCTAGTTTTTCGTCTTCTCCCTTTCCTTCCATCTGATGCTCTTAACTTTCTTTCAATTACGAGGTTCCATTATTCACTCAGTTCCTCATCATCAACCCCCAAATCATTAATCGCTTTTATGATTATGGCTTTTCGTGCCAGACCCTTTGTATCGATTCCCAATTCTTCACACAACAGCAACAAGTCTGACTTCTGCAGCTCCTGTCAGTCCATCATCGTACAGAGTTCTCGCTACTACCACAAATAACTTCCCGAAACGGTGAAACTGAATCGTTCGGCAAAGTTAACTACCAGTTTTAATATATACCCTCTTTTAGAACCAGGTTCACTCAAAGGAAAAGCCAAGCACTCACCCATACGTGATCCATGTCTCGAGCCAGCGGCTTCCCTTGGGCCGACTGTTGTCACTTGTAGCTTCGTATCCGACCGCTGCCAACCAGTTGTTGTGGATCCCACCGCTGCCACCAGTTGTTGTGGCTCTCGGCGCTGAGTCGTATCCCACCGCTGCCACCAGTTGTTACGGCTCTCGGCGCTGTTCCCCTAGTAGTCACTCCGAATCCCAGCGCTGATCACCCGTTGTTGCAGACCGGGGTCTAGCCGGTCTCTTGGGGTAGCGTGGCGTAACTTCGGGTTGAGGAAACGAACGCTGGCAAGATGAGGATACGAAAAACAAACAGGTTTATGGCACTATTTACACATATTTACAGCATAGAAAGGTTAGGGGTTTCACAAACCACGAGCGTGGTGGTTGAACCGTTACATGGTTCAGAGCGACGTCCTGCACTCTGCAGCGTCGGTATAAACCCTGTCGGGCTCCTCCTCCTTGATTGGAACGTCAATCACACACACACAAGACACCGCCCACGGGGCATAATTCAGTAGCACATGGCCTGCCGAATAGTTATTACCCCTCTTGACGCAATGCTCTGGGAATAGGGGAAATGGGGTTCCTTCCCGGAACAATTGGGCGGACGGGTTGCTTCTTCCGCTTTTCCCAGGAAGGGCAGCCAAGGAGTAGATACTTGAATCGTGGAGACACGACCTGTACGGTCGGTCTGTTTCTCCGTCTCGTTAAACAAGCTGGCCCAAAGGAACTGCTTGTAGGGACATTGGCTCACGACCATCTTCTAATCCTTTTGTCGCTCCCCGCCGCGGGACCCTGGTTCCAAGAGAACTTGGGTTCCAGGCGTGGGAGCGCTGCCCGGCTACGTTTCTCAGCGACAGCCTGGCGCCTACTGAGGACGGTCATAACATCCTACACAAGTGTGACTTTTTCACCCTTATCTCGGTTCCTTTTGGTGCTGTCCCAAAGTTTTTTCCGGATGTTACGCACACGGAGTGAAAATTCTTCGCCCACAGACACTGGAATTCTTAAGCTTATAGCAGTTTTTCATTATTTTCGCCCCATCTTTGAAGCGTTACAACTTCATGATTACAGGCCGTGTTTTGTTTTCTGTTTTAGTTCATAGCCGGTGCATTCTCTCAATTTCCAAAATCGTGACACCTAAAGTTGTTTCAATGAGTGTTTCAAGGATTACGTGATTAGCTGTCTCGTTTTCTTCTTCCGGAATGCCATAAATTATTAGGTTGCATCGTCTGCTGCTATTTCCGATGTCATTGACCTTGAGTTGAAGGTTGGTAATGGTATTTTTATACGTCGCTATTTTCTCCTCAATACCTGCCATTCTGCGTTAAAGGTTGGCCAAAATATCTAATTTTACATGAATGGCTTCCAAAGAATTATTTACGGCCTTGTTGTCATTTTTAAAGCACTTTTTCAGCAGCCAACTTGCGGATTTCTCTCAACACTTCCTGATTCCCAGGGCCCGGGTTACTTTCTACATACCCAGAAAGCATCAATAAGCACTTTAAGAATATTATACTATGGCACAAAGTTGCATACACTTGGCCTGGGCATGGCAGCACCACAAGACATATTTCGTTACATTTGTAACGTTTGCCAAAATGTTTTTCCATCTGAATAAAGATGACGAAAGGATTATTCGACATCTTCTCTGTGGTGCCACCCTGCCCAATGACGTTGCCAGGCACGGAGCGCTGTTTATAGGTGTACGATGTCGATAGCATTCCGGTGGCTGATACGCCTCTGAAGGGGGCGTAGTCCAGTCGGTCCATCAGTCCGTCAAAGATGCCGCTGCCTAAATCGTCTATCGGTGCATTGAAACACTCGGCACATGGCAGAGCAGTCAGCGACAACACGGTTTGCTGGGGCGTCCAAATTCCGTCCGTGAAGCGGTCGAAAAAAGCAGGAGACCGAGCGCCTGGATCAAGAAGACGAAAATATTATTCGACACGTTCACTGCGATGTTGCCAAGCCTAATTGTCATATCTAAAAGCTATGACAATTTATTCACATTAGGACATTCGATTCTGCCACATAACAACTCAGTCTAAAATTTAATTATATAACATATCTTAAGTAGTGTTCTGATTGATATCCTTAGTCATCGTGAAATGCCTTGCGGCCGCAAAAGTGGCACATATAAAGGTGTAGAGTGAATATCATATTTCGCTTATTTTACGAGATTTGGGGCACATTTCTTGAAAAACCCGTAGTATACACGCACATACATACATTCAAGAAATACGACAGCGAAGCCAACATGATGGCAAACCATTGCTGATGGTTCTCATTCTGTCATCATAAAATGAAGAAAAACGTGTTTGTTTGTTGACAAGCGTAGTTAAACGGAAATCTTGCGTGGGCAAACATGGTCAGTGAGGTAATGTACCCATCCGAAAACCATTCTATGAAGGTATGTTTACATATGTTTCAGCAGAGAAAACAAGTAGAAATAAAGCATTCAGTAAGACTGCATGCAGCGGAATTTACCTAAAATGCTCCTGAACTACTTTGGAGGCTCAAGGGTTGCTGAAGACATGCCGCTGCCGTCACGCTCTTGGTTACCCCCAAGTGCAGGTCTCAGCGTGCCTGGTGTATGTAAATGACCGCTGTCAGGCCGACGGGGTGATCCTCCCATGAAGCAAGCACCTTAATTAAGCCTGGCTATGCTGCTGCGTTGATATATAGCGTGGCTTTCATCTCTCGGGAACGCGTACACGAGACGAGATTGGGCCTAAAGCTCCAAATGCGCCAGGCTGATGTTTAAGTTCTTGGTGCAACAAAAAACGCTAAAAAATGTATGTGCCTTATCTCGGTTGCTTCGAATTGTAAATAAACAGGTTCATGTTCGCTTCCACTGTAAAACGGTATTTCCAACTGTTTTCTATTTTCGAGCACTTTGCAAGAAACTTTCACAATAGGAGTTGTAAAATAAAAAAATGACAACATATCCACGGACTAGATATGCTGTCATTAAAAAGTAGGTAGCGCAGTTGTCTTTCCCAGACTGATGGGTAATCTAGCGTTCAAAATTGTTTTAGGCTGTTTTGAAAATAAAGGAATATGAAGCAGGGAAACAGTACATATCACTTAATGTACATCTCTGTCATGTTTATTAAAACATGCAGTGCAATTATCAGTGCCTACTGTTGTCCATGCAGCCTAAATATTTAACAGAAATTGTATTGTGAAACAAAAAAAACATGGCTACTGAAATCAGAAACCCAGTTGTACAATACAGACTCACGTGGTATCTGCGGACACAGTTATTGAAAATTTTGTAGGCAATTTTTACTGTCACTGGACAAATATTACGCAAAAGTGGTGTTAATACAAATATCGACAAATGAACTGCAAAAAATTTGCTTTCCGAGAAAAAGAACAAGCAAGAAATTAGTGAAATAATACACAGTATGAAAATAAACAGCAGACAAACGTGTTCACTCGTTAAAAAATTAACTGCTTTATGCTTTATGCACTTCCGCAAATGAAATATTTGTGAGTCACTGCACATATATTTCTTTTCTTTCTGTGTGTTTTCGTGCCATTTGTCACTTCACTGTGCTTCAAAACCAGTTAGTCCACAAACCCATTACCTACAAATAAATTTTCTAGACTGTGACATGTTTTGAAAGAAATGATCTTATGAAACAACAACAATTCAGATATCATGTTATCTAGGGAGACATAATGTTATGATCACATTGAATGACACTTCTATTCTCAATTTACCATACCATGCAGCAGGCAATCTTGGATGATCTTTCACTGGAAGCAGGACTAACACACCCCGATATGTGGAGCGGTGTTAAATTTTGGAGCAAATTGTGTTGTCTAATACCTTGCACAGATGGCATGAAATTGCCCCAGAACGCCATACATAAAAATATATGTCCACCTGCCCTTTGTTCAAGCCTCACCGTGGTGGTTCTAGTGGCTAAGACATTCAGCTGCCGACCCGCAGGGAGTGGGATTGAATCCCGGCAGTGGTGCTGCATTGTCGATGGAGGCGAAAATGCTGTAGGCACATGTGCGCAGATTTGGGTGCACGTTCAAAAACCCCAGGTCTTAAAAATTTCCGGAGTCCCCCACTACGGCGTCTCTCATTATCATATGGTGGTTTTGGGACGTTAAACCCCACATATCGATCAATCAATACCTTTTGCTAAAATAGTCTCTTTTCTCGTCCAGTTTATGCGAATGCACAGTCCACCTAACGTAGCTATCTTTACAGTTCCTTTACAGCTTAGTTAGTTTTAATCTTTCTGCTAGGGATTTTTTGAATGCTAATATGTTATTCAGCAAGCATTAACTCCCTCAGAAATCGTTCATGAAATCGTTCGTTTGTTGCGTGTGTTGCCTTATAGGTAGCACTAGACCTACGATACCACTTAGTAAGCACAGACGTGATCCTGAACATCTGATTCACTTGCTTTTTTTAATGTCGTACACACTCTCGCTCTTGAGCAGGAGTGTGAATTTACAACAAAAAAATAAATGAAACAACATGCGAATACATCTGAGAAATTACTGTATACGGAAACTTAGTGCTGCATGAAGCAGCACTCGGCACTACACGTGGAAAATTAATTGTTGAATTATATAGCTGCCTAATAAAAAGCAAGCAAAGACTACAATCACGCAGCTGGTTGATCATAAACAAAGTAAAAAGATATGATCAGAAAAATCACAGCAAGCAGTGCGAGATTGCACGTCAAAAATTTGTATATACAGCATCCTAATGCCGTATATAGGATAGGGCATTAGGATGCCGTATACAGCATTAAATGCCCTCGCATACGAGAAGTAAGGATTAAAAATGAAGGCCAGTTAAAGCAAACAGAAGAGAATTACTGTATGTCTTAGATGAATGAATTGTTACGGAAGGCCCAAAACCCACTGATATTAACAATTAAGTGCACTGAATAAAAACGAACTAGGCTGGCATTGAACCACCTCAACAGGCGGATCCTTTCAAATATGGGCAATGCTGCAGATGAACATCTTTTGTGCTGATATCCGCTAACCTTATTCAGGCAAAAAACCCAGATTTGCGGCTTCCGTTCTGGCAGAAAGCATTATTTTTGATCTGCTCCAAGCTATGTTTCTTGTCTACTCCAAATATTTACGTCAATCATAGTAACTCTGAATTTCGGTGTGTTGGTGTCTAAAATTTCAAAAAAGATTATGCAGGATCTGCAGTACAATATAATTAACTTTTGTTGCGTGTCTTTAAAAATGAAATAAAGAACTAGCACATGCCCAGCATGAAGCCATTTTTAAAAGTGGGATTAATTAGTGATGCATCGATCCTAAGCAATTTGGTGCACAATCTGGAGCAGCTAAAACGTCAGTTTTGAGCAGCAAATCAGCTTTCTTTTGCACTTGATAGTCACACATTTCCAATTATACAATTTAGATCTCTAAGCGCAAGTGGTTTATCATTTTGAACGATATATATATATATATATATATATATATATATATATATATATATATATATATATATGTATATATATTAAAGAGATCTAATAGACAGTAATGCCAAGGAATGTACAGGAGAAGTTATTAGAACCATTGAAATGTAAATAAGAAGAAAGAAAAGTGGGTGAAAAAACAACCATTCGTGAACAAGAATCGAACCTACGACCTTCGAATAACGCGTTCAAAGCTCTAACCACTGATCTATCAGAGCGGCTTTCCCTCCATCCACTTTGTTTCGGTTATACGTGAAAATACGATGAATGGCAGACGTGGCCTGGCTCATACCCCATGTTTATTCTAATCTCACTTCTTCCTTCTCTGCCTCTACTAACTATCGCTTCATACGTCACACGGGGGGAATCGTGTGACGTATGAAGCGATAGTTAGTAGAGGCAGAGAAGGAAGAAGTGAGATTAGAATAAACATGGGGTATGAGCCAGGCCACGTCGCCCATTCATCGTAGCGTCACACGATGTGACCTGGCCACCACTCATCAACCTCGACACATCATTCGCGAGGCCACCTGCAGTACGCCTCAACTGAATATCGACCACAGAAGAGGTGATCTCAGGCGCATACAGTTACCGGCATCATGACAGAACCATCGACTGAGCTCGACATCCCCAAGTACACCGGTTCAGCGGACGACGGACCCGTACAGGACTGGTTAAACCTATTCGAGGTCCACGCCGCCGCTGCATCCTGGTCGGAACGGGAGATGATCATCAACTTCACTGACTACATCTCCGGCGAGGCATTCAAGTTTTACCTGACACACATATTCGAAAACGACGAATCATGGCAAAAGATCAGGGAAGAGATGATTACCCGTTTCAAAGAATACGATGAAGACATGTTGATACCTCATCAGCGGAAGGCTTTTCAACTGACCCATCATAGTTACGCGAAGTCTTCCCGCAGTAAGCCTATTTTCCAAACGAGATCTCAGAAAAAATATACCACCATTGTACCATCATATGACTCTTACGAAAAAAACGTCACGCATTCGAACACCGACTGGTAACGTGCACGTCGCAACAGACAAGGTAAAGCGTCCGTATACTGAAAGGAATCTAGAAAATTGCGCCAAGAAGCTGAACCTAAACCCACCTTTCCCAAGTGCAGTGAAATCGGCATTTTCAACGTGTTCACTGAACCACAACACTTCAGATTTTACAGAACCACCCAAATGCCTTGATGCATCGTGTCACACACAAGGCCCAACTGGTTTCGAGCGTGTGACGGAATTTACGTGTGACGAGCTGGTGAATCCTCGCAATACCAGCCTTCACCCTGACGTTCCCGACCAGGGTCGTTCGACAGACACTGTCAGCCTAACTACGCTGCAAAAAGAAAAACATACGCCATCAGAACCACCTAAAGCCATGTCTGTTGTGCTCTCATCGTCAAGTGACAACACACATGTGAGTCAAAGCACTGCAGGAATTTCGAATCCACCAACGCCGGCGCATTGTCAACTGACAGAAGCATTTACAATCAAGGATGACTCACAACCATCTTGGGAGCGTTCTCATCAGCCTGTCACGCTGCTTTCATCGCAGGACAAGTCTAGCAGTACAGGGTCGACTACCGACAATCTACTGATCACATCACCATCTAAAGAAAAGCAGACTCATGTTCCTGAAAGAGGCCCATCTGATGAACTTTCACAAGAAGACGAGCAATTTCAACAAAGGCAACTCCACGAACTCCCAGAACTGCAACGGCTACTCGAACAAGAACAACGATCAAATGAAACCTCCTCACGAGTACACTTGTGGCTGAAAGATCATCAAAGACAACATCAATTAAAGAAGCAAAGACGAAGTCGATGCCTAAGCCATCTTCGCAGAAAGCAACGTCGACAAAGTTTCCTGCACCAGTTCTCAACGCCGTGTCTACGATTCAACAAACAGAGAGAAGACTACAGAAAGCTACGAAAGAGACGTGCAGCTACCACGTGTACAATGAAGGAACAAAGGCATCATACTATCTGCTTCGGTTCTCGCACATGCAGGCTGCAAGCACTCGTTATGTCTCAGCCACGACACAGAAAGCAGCGTCTACGACGGAACACTTCGTGCCTACGACATCCGACTCTCAAATGGTACAAGTACTTCGACCCTTGTTCATTCATGACAGGAATCGCTGTGTCATCAGTAATTTCTACGTTCAAGGCGTGCTTCTGTTGGCCAGAACGCAATAGTGAACCTCACCCACCAGAGTTGTCATAAAATTCATCGGACTGCTCAATCGGCCTTGAAGATTTAGTGAGATTGTGGAACTCCGTCTCGACGTGAAACTGTGAATTTGGACATTGTTTTGTTCATTAACTTCTTTAATTTGTTATAGTTTGTAACCAGTACCATCTTTCGGGGGGAGGGGGAATCGTGTGACGTATGAAGCGATAGTTAGTAGAGGCAGAGAAGGAAGAAGTGAGATTAGAATAAACATGGGGTTTGAGCCAGGCCACGTCGCCCATTCATCGTAGCGTCACATATATATATATATATATATATATATATATATATATATATATATATATATATATATATATATATATATATATATATATATATATATATATATATATATATATATATATATTAAAGAGATCTAACAGACAGTAATGCCAAGGAATGTACAGGAGAAGTTATTAGAACCATTGAAATGTAAATACGAAGAAAGAAAAGTGGGTGAAAAAACAACCATTCGTGAACAAGAATCGAACCTACGACCTTCGAATAACGCGTTCGAAGCTCTAACCACTGATCTATCATAGCGGCCTTCCCTCTATCCACTTTGTTTCGGTTATACGTGAAAATAGAAGTAGGAGTGTCACTCAGCGTCATCAATATGCCAAGCGACGAGCGTGAAACACTCTTCTATGCGCATGTCTGGCGTCTCGTAGCACGTAAACTTATTACGAGCGGGCAGCTGAATAATAGTCCCTCGTATACAACCTAATGACACCAAGTCTGCCAGTACGAGACCCTCGGTAATGAATAAGGGAAAGAACTGTATACCGAAGGGCTCGTTTTTCTGTGTTTTGACACAATAATAATGAGATTTAACACACAGTAATGCCAAGAGAGAGAGAGAAAATTTTATTAAAAAGTCAGTCAATTGTTCAGGCATGGCCCGTCGCCCCTAGCTGTCGGCCGGAATCCCTTGGGATGCGGCAGCAGCAACGGCTTGACTGATGATGTCGCGCTGGACGTTTGGACCTGGGCTGCAGAGCAGGGCCTCCCAGGATTCTACAGTGTGAGAACCATCAATTTGGCTTGGACATGTCCACACCATGTGGACCAAATTCGCTACCTCATTACAAAATATACACTGGGACTGGAAAACTGCGGGGTGCCACTTGCTGTAAAATGCAGGGTTTGGAAAAACCCTGGTCTGTAACTTTCGCCACAAAACCTCGTTTTTCTTACTTAGTCAGTTGTCCGCTCTCTGGTATACTTGCCGATTCAGCCTGTAGTGTGTGACGATTTCATGGTATGTGCGCATATACTCCCTTCTTTGTTCGGTAACTTGGGAGGTTCCAGGGGTCAACCGGTAGGTGAGACCTCGGGCGACGGAATGAGCCTCCTCGTTCCCTCTAAGTCTTTGGTGAGCTGGAGCCCAGACAAACAGAACCTGCTCTTTGGGCACTCCTATCATGTTTAATATACGGACGGCAGTCTCCGTCACCCTTCCCGATTCATAATTTCTCACAGCGTTTTTGGAGTCGCTGATGACCACCCTGACCACCTTTTGGCTGATGGCCAAAGCTATGGCCACTTCCTCGGCCTCTACAGTCTCGACAAGGACTGTGCAGCCCGCAATCAGGCCACCATCTTCCCTGACCGCCACTTCCGTGTGTGCCGCTTTGCTTTCATATTCCGCAGCGTCTGTATACGCGACGTCCTGTCGACCGGTGTACCTGGATTGTAAGGCCTCTGCCCTGGCTTTACGCCTGCCTTCGTGAAAGGTGGGGCTCATATTTCTGGGTAGCGGAGGTATCTTTACCCTGTCCCTGATCTGTATCGGTATGTCTTTTGAACGCGCTTGCTCACGCGTGGGCTCATAGCCCAATCGCTTTAATATTTCTCTCCCCGTTTTAGATCCGAGTAGTCTTTGATGTTGTGCAGTCACAGTAGCTTCAATTAGCTCATCGAGTGTGTTAGATACCCCCATCTTCATAAGTCTGTCAGTTGACGTGTTTGGGGGAAGTGCGAGTGCGACTTTCACACTTTTCCTGATAATGGTGTCGAGTTTGCCCCGCTCCACTTGGTTTAATTTTAAATAAGGTGTCACGTACACTATCCTACTTATTATGAAGGTCTGCACTAATCTAAGAAGGTTCGCCTCCTTCATCCCAGCATGTCTGTTTGCTATTCGTCTGATGAGACAACATGTCTGATTAGAACTGGCTTCCAACCTAGCAAGAGTTTCAGAATTCTTACGGTTCGCCTGAGTCCTTAGTCCAAGGACACGAATACTGTCTACCGCGAGGATCTATGCGCCGTTAACACAAAAGTGGATGTCCACTTCAGGCCTGTTGTGGATCCGCCGTTTTCCGGCGGGCATGAAGAAGAGTGCTTCCGACTTTTCGGCCGAGAATTTAGGTCCTTTGGGCTCCAGGTACTCCACAATTTTATTAATGGTGATTTGCAGAGAGCCTTCGATTTGGCCGTCACTGCCTTTGTTCATCCATAATGTTATGTCATCCGCATAAATGGTGTGATTTAAATTCTCAATATCCTTTAACAGTTCAGGCAGTTTCAACAATACAATGTTGAAAAGGGTGGGTGATAACAACGAGCCCTGAGGTGTCCCCCTGTTGCTAATTTAATGTCCTTAATGAATTCTTCCCCGATTTTTAAAGTGGCTGTCCTGTTCGAAAGCAAGTCCTTGACGTAGTCATGAACTCGCTTTCCGACGTTCAGGGAGCTCAGATTCTCCAAGATCGATACGTGCCTCACGTTGTCAAATGCTTTTGCCACATCTAACCCCACGATAGCTCTTGTGTCTCGCGTTGGCTTGTCGATAATTTGGTCCTTGAGCTGTAGCATCACGTCGCACACTGATAGTCGAAGTCGAAAACCGATCATGGTGTCCGGATACATACCATTGTCTTCCATGTACCTATTGAGCCGCGTCTGAACGACATGCTTCATGAGCTTACCTACACAAGACGTTAACGATATCAGCCTAAGATTCTCGAAACGGAGTTTTTTACCCGGTTTAGGAATGAAAATTACATTTGTGAGTTTCCACTCCTGCGGTATCGTCCCTTTTTCCCAACATTCCTGCATGTACGTTGCTAGGTTAGCGAAGGACCTGTCGTCTAAATTACGGAGCATTTTGTTGGTCACTCTGTCCAGCCCTGCCACGTATCTAGTCCTTAGCCGATTAATCTCCGCTCGCACCTCAGCCAGGGTGATAGGGTCGTCTAAGGCTGCGTTTTCCGTCCTCCATAATCTGGGAGAGTTTCGAATCCAGCGGGATTAATGTACCTTCTCCGAGTTTCTTCTAAGAGTTCCTTCCTAGTGCCTTCAAATTGGTGCGCCATCCGTTCCAATTGCTGTTTAGACGCTGTCTTCGTGCTCTCCGGATCTAAAAGGTGACGAAAAAGTCGCCACGTCCCGGACGTACTTATGTTCCTACCCATCTCCTGACAGATGTTCCCCCACCTTTGCTTCGTGAGCGTGATGGCGTGCTCTTCAATTTGCCTGCTTAAAGCCGCTATTTGTTTCCTGATACTCCGATCCCATCTCAGTTGAATTAGAATCAAATCAAATTTTATTGTTACTTTGATTCCTCTACTTTCTGCCCGGGCGTTGCCATCTTGGCGTCCCTGTCTGTAACCTCTAGCGGACTCACGCTTTTCTTTAACATGTTTTTCAACTTTCGTGATCCAGTCAACGGTTCTAAATTCTTCAAGGGTAATTTCAGTACCCTCCACGGTCACCTCCATTGCCGTCGCGCCTTCACAACGGGGCTCTGAAGTGAACGCCGGGGGCGTCGGCCACCGCCGAGCCACCGCGTTTGTTCCCCGCTAGCGTTAGGCTTTGCTGGGCGAAGCCGCAGTCGGCACTTAAATAGCCATAAAATGTCCCAAAACGTACTCAGAGTCCTGAAGTTGTGGTTTAGATGGTCCCTAGAACTTCAGGCAGGCGATCATAGGAGTTGATTGCTGTAACTGCACAATTTCCACCAGACCAAACAACTTTCCGCGGAGCTGATGCGAGGCACATCCGAACTCCCTGGCCCCCTGGTGGCCATCTCCCAGTAATGCCAAGGAATGTACAGAAGAAGTTATTAGAACCAATGGAATGTAAATAAGAAGAAAGAAAAGTGGGTGAAAAAATAACCAGCCGTGAACAGGAATCGAGCCTACGACCTTCGAATAACGCGTTCGATGCTCTAACCACTGAGCTACCACAGCGGCCTTCCCTCCAACCACTTTTTTTTGTTTATGTGTGAATTTAGAAGTAGGAGTGTCAGTCAGCGCCATCTATAAGCCAAGCGACGAGTGTGAAACACTCTTTTATGCGCATGTCTAGCGTCACGTAGCACGTGAACTTATTACGAGCGGGCAGCTGATTAATAGTCCCTCGTATACAACCTAATGACACCAAGTCTGCCAGTACGAGACCCTCGTTAATGAATAAGGGAAAGAGGTGTATACCTAAAGGCTTGTTTTTCGGTGTTTTCACACAATATTAGTGAGATCTAACAGACAGTAATACCAAGGAATGTACAGGAGAAGTTATTAGAACCGATGGAATGTAGATAATAAGAATGAAAAGTGGGTGAAAAAGTAACAAGCTGTGAGCAGGAATCAAACCTACGACCTTCGAATAACGCGTTCGATGCTCTAATCACTGAGCTATGACAGCGGCAATGACTCCGTCCACTTTTGTGGTTTATATGTGAATTTAGAAGTAGGAGTGTCAGTCAGTAGGTTCGATTCCTGCTCACGGCTGGTTATTTTTTCGCCCACTTTTCTTTCTTCTTATTTACATTCCATTGGTTCTAATAACTTATCATGTACATTCCTCGGCATTACTGTATGTTAGATCTCATTTATATTGTGTCAAAACACGGAAAAACGAGCCCTTAGGTATACACTTCTTTCCCTTATTCATTAACGAGGGTCTCGTACTGGCAGACTTGGTGTCATTAGGTTGTATACGAGGGACTATTAATCAGCTGCCTGCTCGTAATAAGTTCACGTGCTACGTGACGCTAGACATGCGCATAAAAGAGTGTTTCACACTCGTCGCTTGGCTTATATAGATGGCGCTGACTGACAATCCTACTTTTAAATTCACATATAAAACCAAAGAAGTGGATGGAGGGAAGGCCGCTTTGGTAGCTCAGTGGTTAGAGCATCGAACGCGTTATTCGAAGGTCGTATGTTCGATTGCTGCTCACGACTGGTTATTTTTTCACACACTCTTTTTTTTCTTATATACATTCAATTTGTTCTAATAACTTCCCCTATACATTTCTTGGCATTATTGTCTGTCATATCTCATTATTATTGTGTCCAAACACGGAAAAACGAGCCCCTTTCCCTTGTATATATATATATATATATATATATATATATATATATATATATATATATATATATATATATATATATATATATATATATATATATATATATATATACATATATATATATAGATGAAATAGATGATCAGAGTTTCTTCCGGCTACCGTAATAAAAGTTATAAACTTCGAGAATAGTGCAGTATAGGAAACAAAACAATAAAATATTTATTTAATCCTAACAGTTTCGGCTGGTGGACCAGCCTTCTTCGGAGGATGTAAGTGAAATGATGTAAGTGAAATGATGTAAGTGAAATGATTTCACTTACATCCTCCGAAGAAGGCTGGTCCACCAGCCGAAACTGTTAGGATTAAATAAATATTTTATTGTTTTGTTTCCTATACTGCACTATTCTCGAAGTTTATAACATATATATATATATATATATATATATATTTATATATGCCCTGCCGCGGTGGTATAGTGGCTAAGGTACTCGGCTACTGACCCTCAGGTCGCGGTTTCAAATCCCGGCTGCAGCTGCATTTCCGATGGAGGCGGAAATGTTGTAGGCCCGTGTGGTCAACTTTGGGTGCACGTTAAAGAACCCCAGGTGGTCGAAATTTTTTGAGCCCTCTACTACGGTGTCTCTCATAATAATATGGTGGTTTTGGGACGTTAAACCCAACATATCAGCTATCAATCAAAATATTATATATATATATATATATATATATATATATATATATGCATGCACGCTTTTATATGACGCCACAAAAAGTAAAGTTGACCCACAGATTCTCGGTTTCCTGCTAACAGCCCTAGACTTCTGTGTATTCTTGGCATCAGGCTTCTTGGCATTGCCTTGTGATACATATTTCATTTGCTATTCAGTATCACTTTCCCTGATGTTTCCAGATGCATGAATTTTCCACGCATATTACGTTTGCCATCAGAAAGAACTAGCCATGCAATGACGTTTGTGCTTTCAATGGTGCCTAGGATTAACAGTTACGTGTAGAAGTACGTGCTGTTGCTCTTTATGAACAGACTCATTAAGCTTTTGGTTCTTTTGCACTTAATGAAGAAATGGTATATTGTAAATTGCAACAATACGCAACATGAAGTTCAGTGTAATAAACGCTAGGCTATGCATTTTATTTAGACTCATGCCAAAGAAGTAACACCGGTGTACAATGGTAGTATTTCACTGTGCTACAGTAGCCAAATCGGATCAGTGTAGTGGGTGGCTTTTTTTAAATATGTGGTCCATATAGTATGATAAATAAAAGTTCAGTGACCTGCGCTAATGCAATATAAGTCAGAAGTAGAAATCTGAAATTTTCTAAAATAGTCAACTCATGCGACATGTTCCAATTACATATGCGTACTTCTTTCTGTCGTTAATGCAATCACTCCTCGTGTAACAGAATGGTGTCTCACAAAAACATGTAATTCTACTCTTGTTTTTCTCATTTCTTCTTAGTGACCTGCGCCACCATGCAGCTTGACCAAGATGAACCTATACCAACTGGTCAAATTTTTTTATACTGCTCCAGCGCCTTCAGTGGCACTATCACGCAAACTATACTAAATTCCGTGCTCTTCTGTGCCCAGATTGGTGCAAAATACTATTATGCAAAGTATTTTAGGACAAGCTATGCACGCCTTGGGGTTTTTCTGAGCCTTGCTTTGTGTATTGCATTATTATCTTATTGTTATTGATGAAGGGTGATAAAGAAAACCAAGTGCTTAATGGCAATTTTTTGTGGAAGATCTTAAATAATGCCTTAGAAATTGAGGCTTGGCATAGAATCTGAAATTCAAGTTGGAATGCAGAGTGTCCAAACACATCTGTCTCTCATCCAGAATACACTTCTGTCACTTAAAGACTGTAAACAGAAGGGTGAGAAGTGTGCCGCAGTAGTGAATATGGTTCAGGAACGAGTTGCCAAATTAATCAATAAGGTGGTGGAAGACTCAAAGTAACATCCAAGTGATTTGTCAATATGGTTTCTTGGGCGAGCTTGAGAAATATGATTGTTTTGATGTCTTTCTGTCTGCGTCTAAGTAGTAGGCTCTCATTTCTAAACTAATCCAAGTGATGCTCCACACTCAAGGTTTTAAAAGAGCTAGTACTTTATAAATTATTTTCTAACTTATAATGTAAAGACTTTATAATTTAAAGCACTTTATGATTCAAGAGTGCATACCAATTGAAGAGGGTATCTAGCTCAATAGGAAGCGTCAAATCATGAAAGTCTCAAGTACAACCGGAAAAACAGAACTGGCAGAGCTTTCGAAGTTGATTAATACGCGTAAGATATGCGATTTAAGAAGGTATAACATAGAGAGAATCGAAATCGCTCTGAAAAACGGAGGAAGCGTCAAAGCAGCGAAGAGGAAACTTGGGATAGACAAAAATCAGATGTACGCGCTAAGAATCACAGAAGGCAAAATAACTACCAATATGGATAGGATTGTTAAAATAGCGGAGGAGTTTTACAGAGATCTGTACAGCAGCCGGAAAAACAACGACCTTAATACTATGGGAACTAGCAGTAACTCAGATGACACCCTACCAGTAATGATAGAAGAAGTCGGAAAAGCTTCGGAGAGCATGCAAAGACGCAAAGCTGCTGGTGAGGATCAGGTAACATCAGATCTGCTGAACGATAGAGGACAGATTGTGTTTGAAAAACTAGCCACCCTGTGTACGAGGTGTCTCCTCACGGGAAGCGTGCCGGAGTCTTGAAAGAATGCTAACATCATCTTTATACTTAAGAAAGGAGATTACAAGGGTTAAAAAATTAAGGAATTATCTTGCTCTCTCATCTTGCTCTCTGTGGTATACAAGCTATTTACAAAGGTAATTGCTAACAGAGTGAAGAAAACATTAGAATTCAATCGACCAAAGGAACAAGCAGGATTTCCAACAGGCTAATCAACAATCGACCACATCCATACTATCAATCAGGTAATAGAGTTATGCTCAGAATATAACCAACCGTTATACATAGCCGTCATAAATTACGAGAAGGCGTCTGGTTCAGTAGGAGTATCAGCCGTCATGCAGACACTGCAGAATCAGGGCGTCGATGAAGACTATATGAACATCCTGGGAGAAATCTACTGGGGATCAATTGCTACCATGGTGCTTCATAAAGAAAGCAACAGGATATCTATCAAGAAGGGTGTAAGGCAGGGGGACACTATCTCCCCAATGCTGTGTACTGCGTGCTTACGGGAAGTTTTTCAGAAGCCTAGAATGGGAACAGTTAAGGATAAGAGTTATTGGAGAGTTCCTCGTAACCTGCGCTTCGCCGATGATATTGCATTGCTGAGTAACTGAGGGGACAAATTGCTACTCATGATTACGCAGTTAGACAAGGAGAGCAGAAAGGTGCGTCTTAAAATATTCAGCAAAAAACGAAAGTAATGGAAAACAACCTCGGAAGAGAGTAGCGCTTCGAGATGGCTAATGGTGCATTTCAAGTTGTAAAAGACTGTCTACTTAGGGCAGGTAACAACCACAGAAACGAACCACGACATTAAAGTGACTAGAAGAATAAGAGTGCGGTGGAGCGCACTTGGTAAGCACTCTCAAATTGTGACAGGTATACTGCCACTATGCGTCAAGAGGAAGGTATATCACAGCTGTATTTTGCCGGTACTTAGCTGCGGAGGAAAAACCTGGAGACTTACAAAGCGGGTTCAGCTTAAATTCAGGACGACGCAGCGAGAAATGGAAAGAAAACTGGTAGGTGTAACCTTCAGAGACAAGAAGAGAGCAAAGTGGATTAGGGAACAAATGAGAATTAGGATATCATAGTTGAAATCAAGAAGAGTAAATGGACATGTGCCGGGCATGTAGTGCGTAGACAGGATAACCTCTGGTCATTAAGGGTAACTAACTGGATTTCCAGAAAAGGCAAGCGCGTTAGGGGGAGACAGAAGGTTAGGTGGGTCAATGAGATTAAGAAGTTTGCGGGTACAAATTGGCAGCAGCAAGCACAGGACCGGGTAAACTGGCGCAACATGGGAGATGCCTTTGTCCTGCAGTGGACGTAGTCAGGCTTATGATGATGATGATGGTGATAATCCAGCTCAGATGAGCTGAAATTGACATGCCCTCATTATGGGCCACGGAAAAAGTGTTGAATGCATGTATTGTGCATGATTGCAGAGACAGCAGCCTGCTCTAATTCTGTCAAGTCTTATCAGAATTTCCTTGTCATCCAGCAAGCCGATTAAAACCAACTGCTTTCTCTTGGTCGTGAGAAAGTTGTCAATTTAAACTCGTGCATAAAAGTCATAGCGTACAGTTTGAGGCTCATTGTTGCTCAAAAGTACAGAAGTTAGGAATGGCCCCAAGGCCTAACTCGGTTCCAGCAAATGAATAATTTGGCCTAAGATGATCTGCATTGGCTAGAAACTGTCCTGTAATCACTGTCCAAGTATGCAATTTCTTTCATGATAATTGTAAAATCGTATCACACAGCTGTTATTCAACTGTAGGGCCATATGATTTTTGTACACAAAAGAAAAACGTTTTGCACTGTACTTCATGAGCTCACAATAGCCAGTTTTAGTGGCTATATTGTCTGCGGCTGTCATCCTTACTGAAATAGGAAGCTTAGCATGTGAGCAATTTAAGCCGGAATCCATACGGTGATCTTTCATTCAGCCATACCATCGTGTGTGCTTGAATATTCTTCGCAAAAACACGCTTTTTAGGCATCATGTTAGGAGACGAATCACATCATTGCTTGGAAGAAGAGTAGCTTTGCGCAATATTTCACTTCATGGGAACTGCTTTATGAGTGGATGGTCGAATGCTTCCTACTTGTTACGAAGGGCCGAACCATAATTCACCATCCTCATCATCTTCAGCCACAGCGTCAACGAAGCATGCAAGCTACCCAAAGGCCTTGCTGGGTGCTTTGTCATTATGCTAAACGCACATTGGGTGTTTTGTTATTATGCAAAATGATGGCAATTGGTGTAGTGACTACCTAGTTAGTGTACCTGCAGTAGGCACTCCATCAGAGTTTCCTGAAGGCTCTATGGAATGCCTCTCCTCCAGCTTATGATGGGATCGTGTTACGTCATCCACACTGGCTTGACGTCTTTAGCCCACTTGTTCTTATGCAAGCGTCTTTTTTTCATGGTGCTTTTTTTTCAACCACATTTTAAAATTTTGTCAGGTCAACAAAAAGTACCAATAGAAAGAGACCTCTCAAGGGCTTACATATTGTCACGGAAAAAAAGAGACGCCGTATCGACGAGGCTGGGGTTGAGATGTATTCAAAGCCAGCGGCAATGGCATGACCGGTTCACCAGTGATCGAGCGGAGACAACCCTTCGTCTTCCTCGTCAGGCACACACGCGCTTCACCCCCTAGAATATCAATATATATGCAAGTAGCATCTACCCCGGTGGCACAAGCGCCATCTTGGCGCATCTAAATGTCAACTTCACTAGGAGAGCTGTAGGGCTTCAAGCGCACAACATGTACGATATCGGTAGCCTGTTGGGCACATGAAGGCGACGAGGTGACAGGACCAATTTCATATGTTACGGAAGTAACCACACGAAGGACTCGGTATGGACCTGTATAGCAAGTAAGCAGCTTTTTGCCAAGCCAACTTGACGGGTCGGAGACCAGAGCAGGACCAAAGAACCGGACAGAAAGTGTACGTCGCGGTGTCGTTGGTCATACAAGCACCGTTGCTTCTCTTGAGAGGTCAGAAGGCAAGTACGGGTGATTTCGCATGCGTGAGTGGCCCGGAAGATAGCGTCTATGGCATATTCACTGTTCAGTACTCCAGGGGAGTGTATGAAGGTGTCTAGAGGGAAAGTTGATTTTCAGCCAAACAGCAGAAAAAATGGAGAGTAACCGGCAGTGTCATGGCGCGAAGAATTGTAGTCAACTGTGACGTACGGCAACGCGAGATCCCAGTAGGTGTGGTTGGTAGAAACATACATAGCGAGCATGTCTGTAAGAGTTCGATTTAGACGCTCCGTGAGTCCATTGGTTTGCCCGTGGTATGACGTAGTCAGCTTGTGTTTCGTTTTACAGGACTGCAAGATGTCTGCTATAACCTTCGACAAAAAGGTGTGGCCACGGTCTGTAAGCAGCTGCCGTGGGGCTCCGTGTTGCAAACTCACGTCCTTGAGAAGGAAGTCGGTGACATCTGTAACGCAGCTTCTTTTGAAAGCTCGTTCGATGGCGTAACGCTTGGCGTAGTCGGTGGCCATGGCTATCCACTTGTTACCCGCGGAAGACAAAGGGAAAAGGCCAGGTAGATCCAAGACAACCCGGAAGAACGGTTCTGACGGAATATCAAGTGGTTGAAGGCGTACAGCGGGAAGTGTCGATGGTGTTTTGCGGCGCTGACATTTCTCACAAGCCGCAACGTATCTTCTGACTGAGCCTACAAGCCCTGGCCAAAAGAAAGCGTCGGCGTATTCGGTCATAAGTGCGTGACACACCAAGGTGACCAGCAGTCGGAAGGTCATAAAGTTCACGTAAAACTTCCGAGCGAAGGTGTTTTGGAATGACAAGCAGCAGCGCCGGTTCATCTGGCTCAAAACTTTTATGATATATTACACTATCGTGGAAAACAAATGAGCGATTGGACTGATTGGAAGATGGTGATTCAATGTGCTCAATGATATTATGCAAGGACGCATCAAGGCGCTGTTCGTCACAGATGCATGTCATTTGCGAAGGGAAAAGACGCAAAGTCCGGTGTCGGCGTCAAGCATAGCGCTCGACTCAGCAACCGGGTAGCGGGACAGGCAGTCTGCGTCCTGATGTAGGCTACACAAAAAATTGACAGCTACACAAATACGCACAAAAAGAATATATCACTCTTTTGTCTTGGCCCTGCCGCTTTTATTTGATATATAACATGTTTCTGGGGAACAACAGCTGCTGTCAACGTGCCAAAATATTGAGGAGGAATCCCTTCACACTAAGCGCAAGTAAGCTCCGCTGTCCAAAAGTGGGTCATTGAAAGCGCTGCGAGTTACTCACGCAGTCTTCGGCCAGGGCACGAAAATTGAAATTCGGTTTCACCCCGTGAGGCCATGTTCACTGTAGACTTAAAAAAAACTTAAAAGTTATAGAGATCGAAGGCTCCCGAAATCAATAGTATCATTGCTTTGACAGCTGTGCAGAGTGTTCTCTGGTTTCCAGTTTCGACATGGGTGGAGCCACTACCTTGAATGGGCAGGCCACTTGACTTTTCCCTCGCAATTCTAGTAAAGCTCTTTGTATGTGTGTTCTATTCCAAAAGCAACGACAATATTTGAAGTGAAATTTTCAAGTACAAGTGGTAAATTGGTCATTCGACCACCCACAACGATTTGGCAAACAGTCGTCAAAACGAACGTATTACACGTCTCAATTTTTTTATTTTTCTCGTAAGTAGAAAGAGTCTCACAGAAGAGAGTTACAAAGCCTTGCAGAAATACCCAATTAGAAACCTTCAGAACCCCGAAACCTGTACACAGTACTTGGCAGAGATGAGGATTTGCCAACATCTGTTGACAATTGGCTTGCGTCTCCTTGAGTCGAATTGGTGGGTTGGCCTTTTTCGTGGTAGCTAGGCTAGCACTGGAGTCTTGCTAAGGTGATGGCTACATAGCATTTATTGATGTTTTGCCACCGCTTCTCCGATCCGCATATTTGGGATTAACTGCCGCCACTAGCATTTTAGTATCGCACTGCTTGCTCGGACAGACAATTTAGCTTTCTATTAGAATTAGAAAAAGCAAGCAGCCACAGCCGCAGCTTGAAGCAGCCGGATAGATAGATAGATAGATAGATAGATAGATAGATAGATAGATAGATAGATAGATAGATAGATAGATTGAAAAGGAGCTGAGAATTGCTAGCTGAGAAACTGATGTGAAAGTCTATCTAAGTGGCGGAAACAAAAAGACCATCGAGGTGCGCAGAGGTGGCTGAAATAAATCAAAAGCTAACAAAGTTGTGTGTAGAACTTGTGTAAATATGGACCTATTAGCCGTATTTGAACTGACCAGTGACTTTTGGCTATTGTGTACTTTCACATCATAAGTTGTACTGCCTTGCTTGCTGTGCCTTTATTGTTTGTCTTAAGGGGTATGTTCTCTACTAAAAGAAAAGGAGTGGCCAGTGCAACCATAATAGTACGAACCTCTCCTATTTCAAGAGTTCAATAAAAAATTCACGAAACAGCTTTTCGTTCTAAAATTATCAGCCAGAGAAAATAGGAGCCCGTCATCATGCTTGATATGTCATTATAAATCACAACTTGTCAAGCACTGAAGTGTTGGACATGCGCCGAATTTGCTGCTTTAATTCAGCACAGCCGCTATATTACCGCATCGATTCTAACAACCTGTGTGCTAAAAGGAGCCAATAAACAATAAAATGCCTGTTGTATTACACTCATATCTACTGAGCTACCATCTTGAAGACCCCGGCACCAAACTCATAAGGCGGCTCTTTGATTTTTCGGGGACAGGGAACTAGACAACTGGTTACTGAAGCAGGCCGCCACGCCCTCCTTCATGGACGCCATTTATTTTCTTTTTTCTGGCCACCACAACTTTACACTCTCTCCCCATTTCCCTACGATCAGTGAGCCGTCCTTTTAACTAGAGCTGCAAGAGTCACATTATATCGCCTCCTCTTGTTTTTCCTGCTCTCTTTCAAAAATCATTCGGAAACCTTTATTTTTCATGCTCACATTGAAGCTGGTCAGAACAACCAGACGTGTCGCGGATGTGAATTTGTGTTTGATTGTCATTTTCATAATTGTAGGGCTGTTTTTTAAATAATTGACTGATTTACTCTAATTTCACTCTGAGGTACAATAAAGCTACCCTGTATAACTGTAACTATAAAATGAGAGGTGACGAAATCTTTTTTTCGTGCCGTTGTTTTTGTGAACAAGTTGTACATAAAGTGCTGCGTTTTCGAAGGAGTCACCATGGAAATGTGCCAAAAATAATTAGCTGCCAGGGATGAAAACTAATAAAGGTGCTGACTAAACTGTGTTACAATACACGCAGGAGACTTCACATACTCATCCAAAAAACAAATGGAGAGTGCCCTCATTTCTCTCTAATATAAAATCGTGTATAACTTTTCCTTTCACCAAAAAAAAGTTAAGAGTGAAAGGCAGCGTAACATCGATGTAACGAGCATGCCAAGAGACTTCAAAAGAAAAAATTTGGCAGATCTCATGTACATGGGAATCGACGTTATGCGAAGCATAACAGGGAAGGTGACCTTGTTGCGAGTGTGCTATTGAGCAACACGTCATGAACTGACGATAAATATATGTACAAATGTTGCACGCACAGACATTAGTTGAAGAGTTGCAAATAGTTGCAACTAACTGCAACTCCAGCTGTTTGCACTTGCGCAACAATGCACTGGAACATGCATATTAGCAACACACGGAAGCTGATATGAAGCGCCGATGCTCGCGAGGATGCTGGCACTGGACACTGCTACGTAAATCAACTTCAGCGCATGGTAACTAACCACAATTCACGTTAACCCGACGTGATGGCTGTATCCAAGGAGTAAATATGTAATGGTTTTGAAATTGGGTAGGAAGCACTGCAAACACTATTGACGTTTCACAAATATTAGCTTCTATTAGAAAAGTAGTTCCGAGACCTGGCGTAGCTGTCCCGTAAAATGCTTCATTGTCACACAGAATGCTGTGACTGGATTCCAGCTGGAACCCTGACATTTATTCTTTGCAATCTTCGATTCGACGCTATTGATGTCGAGTATTTCTTAACTCTCGCGTGGTTAAATCGCCCATGTGTGTTTTAGTCGTTCCTGGGTAGATACTTAGAGTCGATCACCTGTGGCGCATACTCGCATACCAGCGGCACATACCCGCCCTTGGGTATGTGTGCCACTGACTGGCGGCAAGTGCTTGAAGACGTACGGGACGGGATTGTGACATTAATGATGTCTTGACCAGCGCAATATATTCGTTAAACCATCTGACCTCCCATGCTAATATTTAACGCCAAGTTAAGGGGCTCACCACAATAGTACCCACACGTATGTGGATATATGATAGATAGACAGATAGATAGATAGATAGATAGATAGATAGATAGATAGATAGATAGACAGATAGATAGATAGATAGATAGATAGATATATAGATAGATAGATAGATAGATAGATAGATAGATAGATAGATAGATAGATAGATAGATAGATAGATAGATAGATAGATAGACAGATAGATAGATAGATAGATAGATAGATAGATAGATAGATAGATAGATACGCTCAATGTCACCGAAGTTCACTGAGAAATGCTTTGCATTTAATAACAGCCACAATTTTGCACTCCTGCCATTACGCATATGGACTGCTTTGAAATATGAACAAAAGGATAGCTTACTAGTGGTTATTAATGACCGGCGACAGTAAAATTCAGTTGCGGTGCCACTGAGTCGTATACTGTTATCTTGATTTTTAACAATAAAATTGCCTTCATTCTTTGCGTTGTCGTTGTTGAAACTTGCTAGCACCAAGGATGGCAAATGAAGTCCAGAAATGCGTGTAAACGTACCAAATACGTTATGGCTAGTGGACTACAGTAAACGCATTGATAGCCAGCTCAATCGTGACGTTGACTACGGAGAAAGATGGTCAAATGCAATAAGACGATGATGTAAAAATTATCCAAAGATTACCAAATTTCATGACAAAATTTTGCCGTAAAGGGTGAAAAATCAGCGCAGCTTTCGTGAAGTCGTGCAGGGCTTGTTCGCTGCAGAAACAGTGGGCACCTAACCCCGCCGCGGTGGTCTAGTGGCTAAGGTACTCGGCTGCTGACCCGCAGGTCCCGGGATCAAATCCCGGCTGTGGCGGCTGCATTTCCGATGGAGGCGGAAATGTTGTAGGCCCGTGTACTCAGATTTGGGTGCACGTTAAAGAACCCCAGGTGGTCAAAATTTCCGGAGCCCTCCGCTACGGCGTCTCTCATAATCATATGGTGGTTTTGGGACGTTAAACCTCACAAAATCAATCAAACAGTGGGCACCTAGCTGCTCCTGGAACTGGCTCGGCGACGCTTTTACCCTCTCAACTTTCTCTTTTCCTCCTCTATCTATTCATATATTTACTCGCTACCATCTCCTTCTTTCTCTCATCAACACACTCACATATCACCGCTAATAGTTGCCCTTATTTACTTTTGCAAAACTATGTTAAACACAGGTGTGTTATGATAAAGTTGTCACTCTAAACAGCCGACTGCTTAGGAAACTCGTCTTCGGATCGGCGAGACGATGGTTGGAACTTTGCACCTCCAAGAGATTCTTTTTAACCAGAAATATGTCTTGTGTCTCCATTTTCTACTGTTTTTGTTTTGTTCACTCTCTCTATCTAAACACTATCTCAGCAACTCGTGTTTTGTGCCTGGCGCGGGACAAATCGACATGCGAGACGTGAGGGTTAAGCAAAAGGGGGCGAAGTAGAGAACAGAGAATACGGGGACGTTTTGATGATGATGACAATTTTCCATCAACTACTGATGGAACAGTTTGAGCTTAACAGCTCTGCTGTAAAACATTGGAAGGTAGTATGCAAATTATTATGCGCGCCTAATCCTGAAGACATTTCTCGGTGTAAGCCACCGTAAAGAAATCGAAATATGTGGCAGGTGCCTTTTGGCTGACCTGAAGCTACAGAGCATCCAAGATTGGTTTTCCGGAAGTTCAATAAGAATCTGCTGGATTGCTGCAGACTTTAACTGGGCGTGTGGTTTTAACACTCTAGTTACTATTTGAAACTAGCATTCTATTCTCAACGAGGCCATGTGAACTTTATGCGCAACTCAGTAAAAATGCCGCGCCAGCCATCAACCTGAATGCGATAGTTAGACTACACAAGGGACACTCCAATTATACGAGAGATGCTGCGAAGAGCACCTGCCTAAACTGCAATCTTGCTTCAAGGACGGAGCCCTGCCGAATGATGTCTGTGCCACTAAACGCATACATAGCCAAAATAAGTGCATGTGTTTGATATATCTATTTGTTCTTGCTTTTAACTGATTGCTTACCACTCGTGCTGCAGCTTGCTAGAAGACATGCTTTTGAAGTTTCTGTGAAAAACTGCAGCGCAAAAAAGAAGAAAACAAAAGAAGAACATAGTAAAGAGCGCTTAACTTCGAACGACTTCAAAGACGCTCAGAGTCAGCTATAGTATCTGGTATGTATTGCGGTAAGGTGCGGCCTGGTAAGGAGCGTCCTCCCGTGCCTATTCATCGATCAATGTAATTTGTCTTTAAGGAAGCGTATTCTCGTCGGATACAAAGCATAAAAAGGAAGAATATTCATGATGCCCTCAATTTTTTATGCTTTCGTTCTGGGGCACGGAAGCTTGTTTATTGAAACCACCAGCACACTCCTTGAAGAATAACAATAAAAAGGAAAAAACTTTCTCCGCTGCACATGATAGTTTGCAACATCTGACGTGGTCCTTCGGTGTTCAGTTTCAAGTACACTATCCGCGATGCCTGGAAATAGCGGGCTTAGATACTTTTCCTCTAATATAGAAAATACCCTTGTCAGGAACAAGAAGCAGACCAGGTGATGGCATGTCCAATTTTTCTAACCAATGCTTTCTTCCTCTCTCACCTTCTGTCCTCACACGCAAACACACACATACGCACCCCTCCCCCCTCACACACACTTATAAACTACGTTCAGGCCTTCGTCACCGACCGGACGTTCACTGTGCCAGGGGGCAAGATAAGTGTGCCGCGTTCCGTTAACCGCGGCGTCTGACAAGGCATCGTCCTCAGACTATACTTGTTAATTTTAGTACTCCAGGGTTTCCAGAAACGACTGCATTTTCTGTGTGTGCGGTTGGGCACGCTGACGACGTCGCACTCAGTCTGCTGGCACTTCAAGCCATCGGTTGTGTCGTAGTCCTTCAACGGTTCTCTTCGCATGTCAGCATCGCGGGGAACGAGGCTGTAGACAAGCTCGCCAAACGAGCACACTCCGCTGCAGCCGCACTGATGGACTACGGCAAGCTCATTCGACTCGGCACGTAAAACCCAGTGACTCCTTTCACCCGTCATGAGCGAGGGCTTCTCTAAGCCCTGAAGACCGGCTCCACGTGGCCGGCAGAACGGAAGCATAGTCCCCGCGCCATGATTGTGTCGAAGTGCGGCGATTTCGGCATGAGAGAAACACTGCCCCACCTCTTTTGTGTGTGTCTAATCATAAGACAAATGACAATAATTTCATCGTGAATTGTCCTACTTTTCATATTAGTTTTTTTTCTCAGAGTGCGTGCCAATTATGGGCGACCAACACAGCTAAATTCAAATGTTCCTTACACTTTTGTAAGCCGAAGAACTAAAAGTGTTAACAAGAAAGTGAAGCACCAAGAAAGCCTTTCGAAAGCCACAAACGACCGATGGAAAGAAAGAAGACCGAGAATGAAAGCTCAGGCCTAATCAGAAGCAGAGAGACTATGCAGAAACAAAATTGCAGCATGCTATTCTACAGTGCGTATTATCTATTAAAGATAAAAAAGTGTGTGATGAAAAAGAAACAGAAATAGCACTTCATCACTGACAATAAGCACTTGATACACTTTTCCTAAGATAACTGTCCCGAGATAAATAAAAACAAGTGAGCTCAGTGGAGAATCACCAAGCTATAGGTATCAAATTATCGCAATTATCACGCTGAAACATAACAGGGGTAAGTTGTGTACAAATAGGCTTCCTCAACAGAGAGAACATAAATTAGCGCATTGAAAATTTAGTGATGTGTTGTCAAAGATCGCCAAGTCGTGTCGACTGTCATTTTGACACTTACTCAAATCACCGCTCTGCAACAATATGGAGACGTAAGAGTGCATATCTTCTTTTTAGTGGACGTCTATACACTCTGATGGGTCCCGCAGACTAACCAACACCTCGCTGTCCGCAGATAAGAACAATGTAAATTTCCTGAGATTTACGAGCGAAAATCACAATAAAATGTGGTATGTCATAGTAGGTGTCTCAAATATTTAGACGACATAGTAATAACATATGAGGTTTTACATCCCAGGGTCACAATATCATTATGACAAACGCCGTGGTGGAGGGCTCCTACAAAATGTCGACCACCTGGCGATTTTAACAGTGTGATTTTAACTACAATACCTTCTGTATAGCTTTAGGCCACATAGTTTTACTTGTTATTTTTTTATTCTTTGATCAAGCAAGTACTCGTTCTTCAAATCCATCCTATTTCTCTTGTTTCGCGTTCGTTTGACTGCGAACACACACGGACACAGAAATCTTCATGAAAACTTGAGAGCGCTGACATTCGAGTGAATGGTTATTACCAGAAAGTGGAACATCCATGTGTGCATATCATCGTTAAGTAACACGAAACATTCATCAAGAAATGGCATTTTTTTAAATGTGACGCCTTTTTTGCGTACTGCAAGCAATTCTGGCGTTTATCGCCAGAAATGCTTTCATTATCTATCTATCTATCTATCTATCTATCTATCTATCTATCTATCTATCTATCTATCTATCTATCTATCTATCTAGTCAGACGCTTATGTCAGAGGGCGCTCATGATGAAGTTCTACACTTGGCATGAACCAAAATTAGTATGGGAAGGTATGATGGTTTGACGAATATGACGTGCTTGTCAAGGCATGAACAATGTTACAATCCGGTCACGTACGTCATCAAACACTTGCTGCCAGACATTGGCACATACTCGCGGGCGAGTATTTGCCAGAAGTGATTGACCCTCCGCATCTTCGAAGAACTGTGACAACATACACGTCTAATATAAATGCATGAGCGTTAAGAAAAAGCTAACATCGGCAGATGCAAACAATAAATGTCAGGCTTCTTGTAAAAATTGAACCAGAAAATTCTGCGCAGCAATCAAGTATCCTACCACCAAGCCACGCCAGGTCTTAGAGCAACTTTTCAATAGACCCTAACGTTCGTGCAACGTAAACAGTGGCTTCAGTGGTTGATATCAACTTTTTATAAACATTACATATGCACTCCTAGGATTCAGCTGTCTTGTTGAGTTAGCGCTAATTGTAAGTAGGTGCCATCCGCTTAAGTTGAATAATGCAGCAATTCTAGGATTACTATTCTCGCGAGCACCAGCTCTTCATATCAGCTTATCGCTTATGGTGTTGCTACATCTATGTTGCTGTCGTCATCATTGCGCAAGTTCAAACGAATCGTTATACAAGCATCTGCAACTATCTGCAATCTCAACATCTGCAACTATCAACAAGTATCTGCAAAATCTGCGTGGAACATTTGTACATACATTTTCGCGTCATTTAATATCGTATCACGCACTAAGAAATTACAACAAGTCGCTTTCCCACCACCTGCTTCTCATAACGTCGATTCTCAAGGCATGTGAGATCTGCTTATTTTCAATATAGTGATAACAATGGCCTACAGTGCAAAAACTCTCTTCAGGTTTAACAACTAATTAAAATAAAATAAGGTTCTTAACTTTGTGTATGCTTACTAAGAGCCAGTTTTAAAAACGTGGTGGAATGAAAAGGAAGAGTTCATTGGAACTACTTACGGGGCGAAGAAATATGCTAAGCAAATCGGCTTTTCGCATCCAAAATAGGTTCACGCGCACGATCGCTAAGACGGTTTTTGGTCTTGCATGTCACAACTTGCCACAACTTGACGTGTGCAATTGGCGTACTTTAAAAAATGAACACATATCCCCGAGAGTGGCTGGAATGGTAAATAGAAACATTACCGTATGATTTTATTCATGGTATATCATTCGAATTGGTATAGTTTCCGCGCCCCCTTCCTGCGCTTCTAGTTAAATTCACAAACTGAGCTTGTAATTATATCTCGCTCGACTGATTCATTTCCGTGCCTTTTTCGCACGTTAAGTGAGCAGTTAGCACAAGAAGGGTAAGGCAAAAGTTGCATTAATAGTTGGGGTCTTCCAGCCCAAAACAATGATATGACAGTGATAGGTGCCACAACGGAGCATCAAATTTGGACTATCTAGGGTTTTTTAAGGCGCACCCACAGCTAAGCACACGGTCATTCAGCATTTTACTGCCATTGATATTTGGTCGACATGGCCTGAATTAGCCTTCAAGACCTCGTCAGCCGTAGAACACTACAACCACTAGACCACCATGGTGAAGCAGTCACAGGAGTTTTGTTGGTGTATATATACAGATATCCATATCCCTGATTGCTAAAATTTCCATCTAAGTACATATACACCTTAACAAAGCTCATAACAATGATTTTAAAACAAAGACGTACATTCACTACTTGATGAATATTCTGAAGCGTGAGTTAATTGAGACTCAGGTAGAATAATCAAAATATTCCTTTACTATGTACCTCTCGTAAGAACTGACATAGCTTTCTGTGTGAATCTTTTCTGCAGCAGCATATGATTTTCTTCGTAGTATATATGGTAAAAACCTGCCTTAGATGACTGCAGGAGCTTTCTGTAGTCAAGAAATTGACTGAGTGAAGACATGTTCACTCAGACTCTCAATGAAGAGCACCCAGACGCCTTCCGCTGCTGTTTTCTGCTGAACTATGCAAAGACTAAAAAATAGGCCGCTGTGATAGCTCAGTGGTTAGAGCATCGAACGCATTATTCGAAGTATGCAAAGACTAACACCGCACTCATACCTGGCATATCAATACTGCATTCTAGGCTAGTGTGCTATATTTCAAGCATAAACACAAGCCTGTCGCTCAAGTGAGGCAGCAGCTGCGTGCAATAACGCCGTCTAGAGCCACGCACTCCACCGCTTCAAACAAGTGTGATGCTGAGTTTACGTGCATTGTTTCACTTACGTTGCATAAAGCAAAGCATAAGTATATGAACGAATTCACGATGTAACACAACTGTTAATGTAGAAGGTTATCAGTCAGCACAGGGGCCATCCGGATATGCGAAAGTGATCAAGCTTGTTGCAACGAATTTAGTTTATGCGTGCAGCCACTAGGTGTGAATATAACCGGTATGTTTCCCGTAATTATGCATGTGGACGAGGATAATGGTAGTTGCTCGAGTGAGAGGTTAAGAAATTCCCGCAACGGCGAAACGAAATTTCCAAAACAAGCAAATCTTTCTCACTCAGAAGTGTGAAATTGTGTGTTTAAAAAGAAAAAAAAAGGCACAAAGGCGCAATAATAATAATTGCTCGAGTGAGAAGCTGGAAAATTCTCGCAACATTGAAAAAAAGCGTAAAAGAAGAAATTCTTCTCACTCAGGAGCGTTAAATTATGCGTTTTAAAAGAAAAAAAAGCCACAAAGTCCTAATAGTGAGGAACGCGAATTCATGCGTGTCGAAGGGAGGCTCAGTGGTGACGCCACTGGAAGAAAAATACTCTAGAGATGGTGTGAAATTAAGCAGAAAAATAAAACTTACGCTGGTTCCCTCATGAAAAAAAAACTTTCAGGCTAGGCGTTGCTCTCAAGTTTAAGACCTAGCTGCTCAAGCCTGAAAACGCATCTCTTAAAGCAGCGTATGCATCGAGTAAGCTTTCGTCATAAAGGTCCATTTACAGCCACGCTAACAAGTCTCCTACGACACGTGCTGCCATCTGTCATGTAAAACACACGTGCTTCTTTTCTATTTAAGCATTTTTCTCTTTTTTCCGTGGTGAGCAATTTGCTAAGAAAATAAAAGGTATGACTTCGCCTCGTCTCTTTATGCAGGAACGCCATGCGGGAAAACGACGTAAAAAAAGATATAAGGAGCAAAAACGCCACCAGCTGTTGTTGCACAAGGAAGCAGTACTGTTCTTTTCTTGAATGCTGCTAGAAAACTTGGATCCAGCTCAGACCCAGTCGTCCAGTTAAGGGTCGTGGAGTGGGCCACACAGGTCACTGCCGACCTTGGGTTGGTGGCCATCTAACACATGAGTCATCCGCAGCTGCATTTTGACGAAATAAAAGTTTACCATCCATAGATGTATTTCCTCATCCTGTAATTTTCCGCAATGCTTGTTATACAGGAAATATACCTAGTGTGATTTGATTCCATCAGTGAATCGCGAACAACGTATCTAGGTACGTATATTTAAAGCTATGTGAATAGCGTTGAAGTTTGCTTGTCTGAGCTGTCGCTGTACAAAAAACCTACAGAACCGACGCAGATAAAACATGCAATTGTTGAAAACCTGAAGAGGCACCCACACGCTCTTGAAATGACATTTACCTGACGTACGACATCTGAGTCACAGTTACTTCAACTAAATCTTGTGTCAAACTCCGAATGAAAGAAAATAAACAAACTATACCTCAATCTCTTTCAAGTGACATATTTATCGGCATATACAGATGTGCAAGTGTCATCATCATCATCAGCCTGACTACGTCCACTGCAGGACAAAGGCCTCTCCCATGTTCCACCAGTTAACCAAGTCCTGTACTTGCTGCTGCCAATTTATACCCGCAAACTTCTTAAACTCATCTGCCCACCTAACCTTCTGTCTCCCCCTAACCCGCTTGCCTTCTCTTGGAATCTAGTTAGTTACCCTTAACGATCAGCGGTTATCCTGTCTACGCACTACATGCCCGGCCCCTGTCCATTTTTTCTTCTTGACTTCAGCTATGATATCCTAAACCCCCGTTTGTTCCCTAATCCACTCTGCTCTCTTCTTGTCTCTTAAAGTTACACCTACCATTTTTCTTTCCATTGCTCGCTGCGTCGTCCTCAATTTAAGCTGAACCCTCTTTGTAAGTCTCCAGGTTTCTGCTCCGTAGCTAAGTACCGGCAAGATACAGCTGTTATATACCTTCCTCTTGAGGGATGGTGGCAATCTACCTGGCATAATTTGAGAGTGCTTGACAAATGTGCTCCGCCCCATTCTTATTCTTCTAGTTACTTCAATCTCGTGGTTCGGCTCCGCGGTTACTACCTGCCCTAAGTAGACAGAGTCTTTTACAACTTGAACCGCACTATTACCTATCTCGAAGCGCTGCTCTTTACCGAGGTTGTTGTACATTACTTTCGTTTTCTGCAGATTCATTTTAGGACCCACCTTTCTGCTCTCATTGTCTAACTCCGTAATCATGAGTTGCAATTCATCCCCTGAGTTACTCAGCAATGCAATGTCATCGGTGAAGCGCACGTTACTAAGGTACTCTCCATTAACTCTTATCCCTAACTGTTCCCGTTCTAGGCTTCTGAAAACCTCCTGTAAGCATGCGGTAAATAGCATTGGCGAGATTGTTTCCCCCTGCCTTACACCCTTCTTGATTGGTATTCTGTTGCTTTCTTTATGAAGCACTATCGTAGCAGTTGATCCCCTGTAGATTTCTTCCAGAATGTTTACATATACTTCATCGACGCCCTGATTCCGCAGTGTCTGTATGACGGCTGATATTTCTACTGAATCAAACACTTTCTCGTAATCTACGAAGGCTATGTATAGCGGTTGGTTATATTCTGAGCATTTCTCTATTACCTGATTGATAGTATGAATGTGGTCGATTGTTGAGTAGCCTGTTCGAAATCCTGCTTGTTCCTTTGGTTGATTGAATTCTAATGTTTTCTTTATTCTGTTAGCAATTACCTTTGTATATAGCTTGTATACTACAAAGAGCAAGCTAATCGGCCTGTAATTCTTCAAGTCCTTGTCATCTCCTTTCTTATGTATTAAGATGATGTTAGCGTTCTTCCAAGACTCTGGTACCCTTCCCGTCAGGAGACACCTGGTAAACAGGGTGGCTAGTTTTTCTAACACAATTTGTCCTCCATCTTTCAGCAGATCTAATGTTACCTGATCCTCACCAGCAGCTTTGCCTCTTTGCAAGCTCTCCAAAGCTTTTATGACTTCTATCATTACTGGTGGGGTGTCATCTGGGTTACTGCTAGTTCTCATAGTATTAAAGTCGTGGTTGTCCCGGCTACTGTACAGATCTCCGTAAAACTCCTCCGCTATTTTAACTATCCTATCCATATTAGTAGTTATTTTACCTTCTTTGTCCCTTAGTGCATACATCCAATTTTCGCCTATCCCAAGATCCTCTTCACTGCTTTGACGCTTTCTCCATTTTTCAGAGCATGTTCAATTCTCTCCATGTTACACCTTCTTACATCAGATACCTTACGCCTATTAATCTGCTTCGAAAGCTCTGCCAGTTCAATTTTGTCTGTTGTACTTGAGACTTTTATGATTTGAAGCTTCTTATTGAGATTCTTCGTATCTTGAGAAAGCTTGAAAGTGTCCTGTTTACCTACCCTGCCTCAACTTCCACTGCACACTCCGTAATGATACTCGTCAGATTATCATTCATTGTATCTACGCTAAGGTTGGTTTCCTCACTAAGAGCCGAGTACCTGTTCTGAAGCGAGACTCTGAATTCTTGTGCTTTCCCTCTCAGTGCTAGCTCATTGATTGGCTTTTTGCGTATCAGTTTCTGTCGTTCCTTCCTCAAATCAAGGCGAATTTGAGACCGTACCTTCTATGGTCACTGCATCGTACCTTGCTAACCACTTCCACGTCCTGCACGATGCCTGAGTGTGCACTCATTATAAAGTCTATTTCGTTCTCATTTTCGCCATTAGAGCTCCTCCATGTCCACTTCCAGTTTCCTCGTTTTCGTAGAAGGTATTCAAAATCTATAAATTATTGCGTTCTGCGAATTCTACTAGTAGCTCTCCTCTGGCATTTCTAGTACCGATGCCATAATTTCCCACTGCCTGGTCTCCCGCCTGCTTCTTCCCTATCTTTGCATTAAAGTCTCCCATCAGTATTGTATACTGTGTTTTTACCTTACTCATTGCCGATTCCACGTCTTCATAGAGCTTTCAACTGAAGCGTAATTATGGCTGGATGTAGGCGCGTAAGCCTGTACCACCTTCATCTTGTATCTCTTATTCAGTTTAATTACGATATCTACCACCCTTTCTCTAATGCTATAGTATTCCTCTATGTTGGCAGCTATGTTTCTGTGCATTAGGAACCCCACTCCCAGTTCTCTTCTGTCAGCCAAGCCCCAATAGCAAAGGACATGCCCATTCTGTAGCACCGTATAGGCCTCATCTGTCCTCCTAACCTCACTGAGCCCTATTATATCCCATTTAACACCCTCCAGCTCCTCGAACAGTACAGCTGGACTTCCCTCACTAGATAAGGTTCTAGCGTTAAACGTTGCCAAGTTCAGGTTCCAATGGCGGCCTGTCCGGATCCAGAGATTCTTAGCACCCTCTGCTGCGTTGCAGATCTGACAGCCGCCGTGGTCAGTTGCTTCGCAGCTGCTGGGGACTGAGGGCCGTGAGTTATCTGACGTATGCGTGTGTCAGGTAGTGGCCAGATACTGCACCAGGGTGGCCAATCCTTCTCTGGTGAAGGACCCCTTCGCGGCTGCTAGGGACTGAGGGCCGTGAGTTATCTGACGTATGCGTGTGTCAGGTAGTGGCCAGATACTGCACCAGGGTGGCCAATCCTTCTCTGGTGAGGGAGTGCGTTCCCGGCGGTGGTTACCGATGAGGCCGCACCCCAGGCCTTGTAATTCAGTTCCACCACCACGCGGATTTTTTTATCCGGTTGGGAACTGCGCGGCGCCGGGATTTGAACCACAGACCTTTTCCAGGCGAGGCGGATGCTCTAACTACTACGCCATCGCTGCTTCCTCCATTATGCTGCCATTATGAAATCCTGTTTTAATAACTCCCTTATGAAGTCCTGTAACCACAAGGTTGAGTGCAGTTTTCTGAACCGGGGCCAGGTTACCCAGTATGTGTGCTGAGCTCGGTCACAGAGGGCTTGTGCAGAAAGCTCAAACACCCATCCAAGGGCAATAGTGGTCGCCCAGCAAAAAAAGTGGCCATCATGCCATACTTGCATGATGTTTCGCATAATCTCAGAAGGATTTCGGAAAGTCAAGAGCGGATGTGATCTTTTCAGCTCCTGAACGTCTACAAAAGTTGTGCAAGTGTGCAAGTGCAAGTGCAAGTGTATTCGCTCGCAAATACAATCAAAGATTCGCGCACTGGCATTGTGTACGTGGTTTAATTGCTTTCTCAAAGAAACGATTTAACGTACCTCAAATGCAACCCCTAACATTTCAACATGAAGATGAGCGGAAAACCACCAAATTGATGATCATAATTACTATTTCAGCAGATGCTGGCTATAGCCTCAAATTTGTCATCATTTATACATTTCTTCAATTTGTGGACTTTTTCTTGAAGGGCGCCTGTGCAACTACAGTAGTGGGTCTGAAACTGCATAGAAACAAAAACTGCGTCGTAGAAATGTCAGAAGTTGAGGAGAATGTCTCGATGGCCGGAGTGTAATAGAAGTAGAGAATAAAAATTACCACTGCGTTTAAAAACAGCACATACTTATTAGTGCATTCTGATTTGAGCATGTTGCATTCGTTGCTTTGCCGTTGTTGCTGAACTATCTTTTTTCTTTTTTGCGAAAAACAGGGACATCATATAAATGCTGCTTGAAAGAAATGTTAACAACCAATCACTGATAACTGGCCTCCACCGGTTTTGAGCTCGACTTTGTATCACTGCGTGTAACGCAAGTGTAAGCGAAAGACTGGGATTAGAGCGTGTGAGCCGAGTGAGAGGATTACCAAGCTTTACCCTCTTGATTATTGCACCTGTATTCATGAAAGCATGTTCGTATGCACCCGACGCAAACATTGTTATACACAGCTTTTCCTCTTGCACTTACCTGTTCTGTGTTCATCAGGATTATCTGCGCAGTTCAAAGGGAGCCACCGTCCCCATATGGTTACGTTATTTTGCCTAATTATATGAGGGCATTCCTATGACTTTGCAAACTGTGCCAATGCATTTGCTCCTACAATTCACATTTCTGAAACTGGGTGCACTAACGAAGGGCAGCTACTGTTTTGGAGGACTCAATCATAATCCTTGCCTAAAATGTGCAGAGAAAACATTCAAAGTCAGCGAAAGAACCTCCGTTTTTTTTCGTTAATGCAGAAATTGACGTTGGGTCAGAAACTACAAAAAATGGCACGACTGCTTAATCTTACGAAGCAACTAAGCTCAGCAACCTATGGATCAGGTGTAATAAGCAGCCTGCAGGACAGCACCAGATGGGTTATAGTAATAAAATAAAAAATAATCTTTGTATGTATTCTTATTTAGATATACGCCTAGGTTGCAATCGTAAAAAGCTGCTAAAGTTTCATGCGACTATTTAATACTTTTAAATGGTTGCTTAATCCCACGCCTGATTTACTCTGTTTTGCAGGCTGGAGGTTTTTGTACAAATCCTTGGACGCATTATTCCTCATATTCACATCCACTACTTAACACTTTTTACTTGAACAAACGCGCGGCAAAAATAGGTCGTTTCAAGTGACGCGTTACGTGATAATGTCCCCGTGAAATATTGCTACGGGATATGTGACGTCCTTTTGCCTCACGTATCAGACTCACGCATCGTAAACTAGCTTGCGCTTTGTGAGGGTGAAGATGTAGTCGAAGAGGACGAAGTGAGCGTATACTGTTTCCTCATTACGATAATTACTGTTCCTCTTACCAGGCAGAATGAAATTCTCAGATATTCACTCTTAAGAAGGACAACAAAATATATGTTTCTAGATTGCTAACTACGTATTAGGATGGCTGCTGCATTTTATTCAGTGGTAACGCCAATAATATCAGGTGTTTTTCTGTCCAAAAAGCAAGATTAAAATATGAGAAACGCCGTAGTCGAGTGCTCCAGTCATTTCAACCATCTGGTATTCTTTAACGTGCGTTGACAACCCTGTGTACATGGGCCCCTACAATCTCACCTTCATCGAAATGCGACTGCCATGATTGGTATTGAACCCACAACCTTTGTTCCAGTGATCGAGCGCTTAGCCAGTGTTCCACTGAGGCCTACCATTACCTAAGTGTTCGCTATTATAAGCAGAGCTTTTACAATGGTGGCTTCAAAAGAGAAAGAAAGAAAAGAAATTGTGACGCCAGAAACTTACAGCTAGAAATATGACCCCTCATCAAGAAAAGTAACCTCTGTAATATTAAGCATGGTCTTTTTATTTTGATATGAGTAATGGGGACAACGACGTAGCTCCCTCTCCTTCTGCTGAGCAAGTCATTATGAAAGCCATTTGGAATACCCATGGAAAGAAAAGAAATCAATACACGGCCCTTGTTTCTCGCGGTTCTTCTGATTTTACACCAATAATGTAAAAACAATTTCAGGAATACATAAAATATGTTCTCATGAGAAACCTCTCTTGTGTCGTGTGGTAATGAACCTCAAAGCTGTTCGCGAGTGAGGATAGCTATATTGCATTAGAGCGCATAAGCTTTTGAGTGTAATTTTGTACTTTTTTGCTAAATAAGATAATCTGCCATTGTGAAGACCCAGGTCATGGTCATGGTGGTCATGGTCACTATTGTGTAACAATACTTCGAAGCTCAAAAATTTTGAGAAAAACACGGAATTTCGTAAACTTTTATGTAGGCATTTTCTGAAAAATGTTTCTCGTAGTAAGTGTACGTGGATGAGTTTTAATTCATGCTGCCTATAATATGCCGTTTATGTGAGCTATCGGGAACTTTACACGATAAGCGTGGACTTCTAAATCAGCACGAAAATAAGTTTTCATTTGTCGTTAGCTGTACCGTGAAAGTAATTGAATGGTAAGAAGCAATTGTGTTAGTGAACAGCTGATTTTTCTACCTTAGAGGGTTGCTGTGAGTTTTCAAAGGAGATTATTGATGTTTAGGCGCTGTAAGATTTAAGTTTTGGCGCTGTAATTTTGGCGCTGCAAGAATAATAATTTACTCAAAACGCTTTCTCATAAGCTCTCAGCAAAACGGACTGTTAGCTCTTTTTGTGAGTGTTGAAAGAACCTAAACACTTGATTTTTCCAAGAGCACACTAATATTCGCCTCTATCTAACCAGGAGTAGAGCGTAGGCTTAATTGTTATGAAACAGCAAAGAAAAAAACTCAAGAAAGCGTGCAAAGTTGAGATATTGATTTAAGCTAACCGTTGCATAGGATACATAGGATATTTGCGGAATTAGAGTAGAAATGCAGTAAAGATAAGGGCCAGTAAAATCTCAGTAATATTAGTCAGAATAAATTATTGCGTACATTGAAAGAACGTATAGCTTCTCGGGAACAGCTGGAAATGTCGTGGCACCTGGCCAAGCAGATCTCTACAGCGCACTTAACCAGCGCTACTGGTTACCAACGTCCAGCGCCATGTCTGAATATGGGCCCAGTATCACGATGGTACTTAGACACTGGAGCGGCATGCTGCTGGGAAGCGCTTAGTACTCTGCGCAAAATGGCTTCACATGGGTAAAACGGGTGCACTATCCCCATAAATAAATTTATAAGTAAAATAAGCGCAAGGGGTGCATTTGTATTAAAAATTTAAAGAAAAATGAAAAAAAATATCTACGGACAGAAAATAAACTCTGCTCTTTCTGATTACCTGTCGACTGTACACTCTACCCCCTACTACGCCACGCCGGAACTTGTCGGTTGAGTTTTAAAATGTTTATTTATCTAGACAAAACGCCATTTGGCTTCGTGTTTACTAGTTGCACAGCCAACGTGGGCTCAAAAGCCTTTTAAAGTGACAATTTCGTCTTTATTCGACACTGACAAAGAGCTTCCGGACATCGAATGACGTGCGAATATTGGCAAGAGCCCAAAGTTCTTTAAACAACCCACGTATTAACTCTGAGAAATGTCAAATTGACTAGAGAATCAGCCACAGATTATCGGCTGTTGCTGCCGATATTTTTCTTTTCGCTTTGATAGTCGCTTCTCGCACTTGCTACCGGTCAACAAGTACAGATGATTTATAATGACTTGTTTGGTACATATGCACGCACACGATTGAATATTGAGTATTTTTCTCGCGCAAACGACCATTTGGCCGTATACAGCTGGCGTGCCAGTGTACACATTTGCAGTTATATTGATACGTTCAATAAAAAACCTCCCAGGAAAATACTAACGCAATCGACCTAAAAATTATGCCAGTGTGTTAATTTACTAAGGCGTTCCAAATGACCTTATCGAAATTGCGTGTTGTTACAAAGAAGTCGGAGAAGTACCGGCTACTGCGCTCGGAAGGAAGCTTTCGGTGACAGCCTCCATTGCAGAAACCACGACGCATCGAGCGTCGTTGCCCCTAGTGTGGGCTACGCACACGAAGAGAAATGGTTGATTAGGCGCTGGGATATGTAAACTGTACTTAGTCATTCCTACATTCAAAATTGTGCGTACCAAAAGCAAAAAGCGCCGTTAGTGTGTAAACCGACGCGGTTAGCATAATAGGCCTAATGCTCGCTGCATGGGACGGGGCACTGTGTAAGGCCGCTTTCAACGCCGCTGAGTTACGATGCTTGATGTTTTTGCATTTGAGCTTCACAACATTTCTAACTGTTATCTAAACTGTACCTAAAGTAAGTAGAAAGTCAATCAATGCCAGACATGGGTTGTCGGGGTTGCGACGTTGAGCGACAGCTGCTTTTCTGGCCTCCGTTGGCAGTATGCAGCGGACGTGCTAGTGTAAGAATTTGTAGTTATATTGTTAAGTGATTTCGGCTGACTGAAACAAGGCATAGTGGGACATAACCAAAAAAGGTGCCTCAGACTGAGAGTGAAGAAGTGGACTTTGTCGGTGAGCTGCGTTGAGGTTGTAGACTTACTACTGTTATTTTCCACGTAACATTTTGGTGGAGGGGCGAGGTAACGGAGCTACGCAGTGGACGCCTCCTTAAAAGTGCTACCATGGCTCCGGGTGAGGATACGGCTTCGCCATCTACCTCAGGAACGACAGCAACCCGGTACGTCGCCCTAACGCAACCCCGTGATCGCGATATATTTACTGGAGAGGAAAACGCGAATGTGGACAAGTGGCTTAGCATGTACGAGCACGTCAGCAAGTACTATGGCTGGGAACCAACAGTTATGCTCGCGAATGTCATTTTCTATCATGACAAGACCCCTCGCATCTAGTTTGAGACCCATGAGCACAAAATCACTAGCTGGGAAATGTTTACACAACAGCTCCGCGACATCTTTGGCAACCCATTTGGTCAACAGCTTGATGACCGAAAGCAATTGGCCGTACGTACACAGACGTCCACTGAGCCCTACTTCACCTATATTCAAGGCGTCTTAGCGTTGTGTCAAAGGGTCGATCCCAACATGACTGAGGCTGACAAGATTTCACAAGTTTTAAAAGGAATCGCCGACGGTGCGTTCAGCCTGCTTGTATTTACCAGCGTAACGACCATCGACGCCGTAATCAAAGAGTGCCGCCGTCTTGAGCAGGCGAAGAGTCGACGCATTTTGCAGCAGTTCCAGCGCCTACCCAACACCGCGGCAACGTCTTCTTGTGAAGCCACTCCTTGTCATCCGTCTACGACCGAACACGTGACGGGCATCGTCCGACGTGAACTCGAGGCCGCTTACCCGGCTGTCAACAAACCGATGTTGCCCGGCGCCTCAACGCCAGCTGTCGCCTTGATCCTGGCTGTTGTCCGCCTGGAATTCGCTAACCTTGGTCTCCGGTCCGCTACACCTACCCTTGATAATACTGGTCCCTCGATAGCTTCTGCGAACATGAGAAATCGCCGTCCATACTCTATTCGAACCAGGAACCCGTCTGAATGGCGAACAGCTGATGATAAGCTGATCTGCTTCCGCTGTGGTCGCACGGGACACATCGCTCGTTGCTGCCGCCACCAATTGCCATCTATGTCTTCTGGCTCGTACCCCGCTTACAGTAACTCATTCCGTCCACCAAACCACCGTTATCCGACCCGCACTGAGTCTACAGCATTTACTGCCCCTGAGGACTACGGCCACCCTGTCCCGTCGTCGCCACCGCCTCAAAGCCGCCCTTCTCGTTCAAAAATGCGTCGCCGCTCTCCCTCACCATCGTTTAAACGCCGCATGTCCCCGAAAACTAAGCTGCGCAGCTTCTGGAGGTGAAGCTGCCCTGTCGACCTTACCCAAAAATCCTCTGTTGGCCTTACGTTTAAACCGGAACACCCTAGAAGTATATGTTGAGGGCACACCTGCAGAAGCTTTGATAGATACGGGCGCTCACGTCTGTATTATGAGTTCCGTTTTCGGCGTCGCATGAAGAAGGTCCTCACGCCCCCCTTGACCAGTGTCGTCCAAGTTGCAGATGGCGCAACAGTCCTTGTCGTCGGTATGTGCACAGCTCCACTTACCGTAGCTGGTCATCAAGTGGTCGTCCTTTTTACCGTGCTTGCAACATGTCCCCACGACCTCATACTTAGGCCTAGATTTTCTTGCCGCCAAGTCTGCTCTGATTGATTGCTCCACTGGTGTGCTCTGCCTAGAACTGCCACAAATCAGTGACGCCCCGTACCAACTACATGCCGATTACAATGCAGCGACTTTGTTCACCTGCCCTCCAAAACTGTGACGTGCATCGATTTTCTGTGCTTAAGAGCTGTGCCCGACGGTGACTATTACGCTCCGCCTCTCACCGACGTACTCCTTGCGCACAATGTTGCGGTGCCCTACACGGTGCTCAGCATCACAGATAACAAAACTTGTCTACCTCTTGTAAATTTCGGCTACATGAATCATGTGCTTCCACAAGGCATTTACGTGGCCACCTGTGTCCGTTGCTCGATTCACAAATTGAAGTGCTTGCCTTAGACACACTTATTTCACTGCAGCGCACATCACTCGCAAAACATTTGGGCAGCCGTCAAATTGTAGACATGAGCGCCACTGATCTTCCGCCTCCGCAAGTTGAAGCCCTACATCAACTTCTCGAGGCCTACCAGGATATTTTCGATTTTGGCGACCAACCTCTAGGGCAGACGTCCTTTGTCCAGCATCGCATACCCACAAGTGATGCCAACCCTGTTCACCGCCGTCCCTACAGAGTGTCTGCTTTTGAGCGGAGCATAATTCAGAAGGAGGTGAACAAGATGTTAGCGAAGACGTTGTCGGTGAGCTGCGTTAAGGCTGTAGACTGACTACTGTTATTTTCCACGTAACAATATCATTACCAACAACTCGAAAACCAACCGAAGAAATACTAATGCAATCCACTGAAAACTTATGCTAGTGGATCAGTTAACGAAGGCGTACAAAATTATCAACTGCAAATTTCATGTTCTCGCTTACATATTAGTGAGAGAAGTATACCATCTATAGTGCAACCGGCAGCTTTCGGTGACAGCCTGCGTAGCTGAAAGCGCTACGCATCGATCATCAGCGCTCCTTGTGTGGACATAAACACAAAGCAAAATAGTTGTATTAGGTTCATGGGTCTCTAGACTATACTGCTTTTCTCACATTTTAAAATTGTGTGCATTTAAGGCAAGAAGTGCCGGTAACATGTACATCGATGTGGCCGGCACAATAGGCCTAGTGCTCGCTGGGCCGGGCACTGGGCAAGACCACTCTCGACGTGGTGAGTTGGGATGGTTGAAGTTTCTGCATTTGAGATTCGGAATATTTCTTACGGTTACCTGAAGTGAGGAGGATAAGCATGGCCAGACATCTATTTACGGTGTCGCGGAAACAAATGACAGCTGTTTCTCTTACCTCCACTGGGAACCACGCAAAGCGATGGAGAGAGCTTCTTTACGTTTGGTCAAGTTGGCAGTGTAAATGATTTCAGGTTTCTGTGAGGAGTGGCGCCCAGCTCCAGGCTTATAAACACTGCAACATGGAATCATTATAGCAATACAAGAGTGATGCGAATGTTGTCTACGAAAGGGCGTGAAAAAAAACATCCATCGATTATTGGAATACTTACGCGCACAGCAAAAATTACGTATGGTCGGGATCTGTTAAGGTGGCATCAATCCGTACCATTGAATCAAGCGTTTTATATTCAACGGCACCGAAGCAAACCACGGCACACACTACATAAATGTGCACGCTGTGCTGGTAGAAACAATGCGTGCTCCGGTATGCACCAGCGCTTTCCAGTGAAAACTCCAGCGTGTCCAGAGCTTCTCAGTTTGTACCAGCATAAAAGCGGTTAAGCCAGCGCCCCTACAAATGCTACACAGCTATTTTCAAGTGCGCCCAGCAAAGTGCCCGTAAACCTCCGCTGTACCAGTGTCTCCAGCGTGTACCATTGTCAAAAATGTACTGGAATCACGCGGGGGATGCTGTTTCTTGCAATAGGAAATAAGGTCTTTTATACTTTTCTTGGCATCAGTGCCAGTTCAATATTCCTATTATTGTGTCTAACAACTACATTCAGGCCTTAATTTTTCCACTTCTTTCCTTCACTTATTCTTACTCTTTTTTTCTGTCGTCTTCATTTCTCTTATTCCCTCTTCCTCCGCCCTCAAGTGTAAGGTTACCAACCGAGCCAAAGCTTCATAAACCTCCCTATCTTTCCTCTCCATTTCTCTCTCTCTCTGCTTCAAATGTAATGACAGTCTGATTCTCGCAGACCGGATGCTATCAGGTGGTGTGCAAAAAATAAGTCGCCATATGCGTGCTCATAATACCATCACGTGCTACGAGACGTCAACACGCACAAAAAGAGTTGTCCACCCCACTCACTGTCATGGCTACGGGTGAAGCCGACTTACTCTCCCATGTCTAATGCATATGTTTAGGTGTCGCACAGATAGCCGCCGTGATAGCTCAATAAGTAAACCATCGAACGCTATAATAGAAGGTCGCTGTTTTTGTCACTGCCCACGGCATGTTATATTTTCGTCCACCCTTCTTTCTGTACATTCAATTTATATTAACTACGACTAACTTCACTGTACTTTTCTTGGCATCACTTTCTGGCAGTTCTCATATAATGCCAGTCGTCTACGATTTCAATGTTTATTTTTCGTAAACAAAGCTATGTTTAAGCTTGATGCGGTGAGCCTGAGCCTGCATGCGCTTGAGAGGATAGCGTACTTCACAAGTGAAAATGACTAAGAGTTTAGTGTTCACCATCACAACCAGTTCATGCCAACCAATGAGGTGCTTTCCTTTTACATATTATATACCTCAAGCGATAACGAAACTACTACTCAGAATCCCAGCGTCTCCTTATCTTAGTATGGCAGTTGCGTGCGAGCTGGCTGGAGCTCTCCCATTGCACCCACTGTTATAAGATAGGGCTCACAAGAATTAAATGTCTGGAAAATCTGTAGCACTTGTATTCGCAGTGACCATATTTGATTTAAAACTGCTGTTAATTATTTAGCTGGGTCATTTGACGGGCTGGCTTACTTTCCAAAGCTAGTCAGGTCATGAAAGATGCCCTAGTTCAGGCTTCCCTTTGTAGAGTGGACCCTGTTCCATACTTTAACGTGCCCACGCGTCTATTCATTGCATGGGCCTCTATGAATTCAACTTCATTGGTATAAAAGCGCCGAGGCCGGGACATCTGTTAACTTGTAAAGCGGTGATTCTTTGAAGCTGTGCTGCCATATATTGAGCGTCGGTTTTAGAGTTTCGTGATTGTGAGATGTAACAATTGCACGATCGTGTGCTTTCTGTGCAGGTTCTGGTGAATAACCATCCCCATCACTCTTTGACTCATTTGGCAGTTGAAGCCCTTCAGCTCTTTTGTGGACTACAGGCCCGTGTGACTACTTTTGGCTATTGCCGCGGCTCTCAAGCATGTAAGTCACAAGTAAACCTGCCGAGCTTCATTAAGTGTCAAAGAACATCTCTACACCACCCCTTCCTGCCTGCCATCACTTTCATGCAAGCATATTCATCTAGCTCACGCTACTTTCATGCGCAATTATTTCAAAGCAAGAATATATGAAAAGTGTATTCGGTGACATGGGACTAAAGTCATTTTCTTGCACCAGAAAATTGGTGTAAGGCTCAGTAGCACTCAGGGTCATCCATATGCCGATGCGGTATTTTGCCCATTCCTCTACTCATTGTTCAGAAACGCTTGTGTCGATTATGTATCCTCAAAAAAGCATACTTTGTTGAAAAAGGCTGCAGTATGTCCCCTGATTTGTCTTCTGCATTCGTCTTCAAACACGAAAAATCATCTTGAGGGTAATGCAGGACCTGTGAGATTCAAGTGCACTACCATAACTACACGACTTGTTTGAGGAGTCTTGCTGGTAACAAGCTGCTGGTGGAGTTTATTGCGTTGCTCGAGTGTTTCTGTTGTGCACTGAGATGTGGTTACTTACATTCGCGTGTGAGTAATAGCTGCTCCTCACATCAATTACACATTGTAATCGCCATTTCAGTGACTTACCGACTGCAAAGTGAATGGTATTCGGAAGCCCGAAATAGGGCCTGCGGAACCAAAGGTCCCGCAGGCCGGCTTTCAGAATCATCGACTATTGTATAGTGCCACCGTTACATACGCGTCAGAACAATCATTGAATTCATCACTTTCCTTTCGCTCTTCCCTTTTATCTTTGCACACCCCATCTCCATTGCCTCAGGGTAAGGTAGCTAACCACATGTGTGTCTCCTTGATCTCGCTGTCTTCGGTCCTATTTTCTTTGTTCCTTTCTTCTGAACGACTGCCTAACCACTTTCTCACTATCAAAAGTCTGTCACGTGTTTCTCATAATCAAAAGTGATGTCGGCGTGAAGCAAGTGTGCCACAAATAAATGTACGAAGTAGCCCTAACCAATATAAATGCAGTAAAAAGCTCACTATGGCGGAGAAAATTACATCCACTGCTCTGCCAAAACTGTCATAGAGGAGATGCTTTTCGTAAAAGCAACCACAGTTTCACAATAATTGAGGGATTCCCTTCTCAGAAACAACATAAGACCAGTTTTGCGTTATCAAAGCAGTTTGGGGTTGAATTGTGGTATTTAAACACCATACAAAATGTTACGTGAATGACGAGTTGTAGCATAGTACACAATTTACAGTGCACACTTACAGCTGCAGAGCACGCAGACCGAGATCTACGTTCTCATCGTTGTGTGCACACGCACAAGGGAAGCTCGCATTATGAACGCCGGAGGTATATGCCCCGTCTCGGCATGTATAGACGTCAACATCCCTGGAGTATCTACCACGCGAATACCTACTGCCGGCCGCCACGTTCCTGTTCTCTTTAGGGGCCCAGAATTTGCCCTTGCGCTCTCATCTTCGGGACAGACTTCCTAATGACGCATTCTACCCTAATCGACCGTTCCGCTAGTATCTTTTGCGTCAATAATTCGCTTCGGTTTAATGCTCACTGCAAACTCCAGAGCAATAAGCTTCAATTCCTGCGCAAGATCTCGAACAACAGGGGGAGCACGCAATGCCACTGAGGCCATATATCCACTGTTGCCACTACTGAGCTGCGCTAAAGCGTCCATATGACCATGAAATCACTCTGGTTCTGGGTTCTTAGTTCCGTTAAACTATTGTGCAAATAACGACTACGACATATGTTGGAGCATTTTGCAACGTGTTCCAAATTGAAAACTTGATATTCAAATCGACCATATCACGTTTTGTAACTGAGACTTTGCAAGGCAGATTATAATGTGCACTACTAAGGCTTCATCGAATGGCTGTTGTCGATGTCTTTGCTGGGAGTTCTTAAAGCTTTTAGTACATGTATGTGTTTGTTATCGACTCTAAATGCGCTGTCCTTTTCCAAGTCATTACCGTTAGCTGATGACTGGACGCGAATTGCTGTGAGAATTTATCCTTATGCTTTCGAGCACGAAGAACAATTGGCAGAGTGAACAGAATCTCCGAGAGTTGCATTGTGCGAGTGTGTCGCCTATAAAAATGGCATCCAATAAACGTCAAGTGTAGCTTTGGTTTCACTGCTGCGCTCAACAGCAAGGTGACTTCGAACGAGTTCGGTTAACTAAAAGTAGGGAAGGCAGCCGTTTCCATGCAAGTGGAAGTAAATTGAGTCAGTATAAGGCAGACTTGCACAAAACGCGTTAGAAGCATTGTATCCCTAGTAAAGGACTGTAGTTTATAATGTCTCATTAGCTTGACATAAGCAGTAACATTTTTTCCCAAAATCACTTTTTCTCTAATTAACCAAGAAACTATAAATTGCATATTTTTTCATGAATACTTCCGCTGACAACTTTTTCAAGCTTTCGGTTGACCAAGACGAGGGCTACAACAATCCAATTATTGTCCTCGTCTTGAGTTCTCAGTATAACAGTCATTGTGACCTACGGAGTAGCGTAAGCCACCACGCTTCTAACGAATGAAGCACGTTGCCTTTATAGTATACTAGGACTAATGAATAGAAGTGCAGTGCAATCATGAATGTAAAGTGTTCGTACGGTACAACACCACGCTTCCTTCTAATGCGCCCTTGTAGAGAGTCTCTAGCGCTTCAGAAGGCGTCTTGATGAGGAAACCCCTAAATAGGGCATACCAGCTATTTGATAACTGATGCTGATACTCAAGAGATTGCTGAGGGTAAAAAAACGTTATCGAGTATGCTTGAGCGCACAACAAGGCCGATTTATGAGATCATAATACTATCTAGGTATTACGTTCCAAAACCATCCCATGATTTGGAGACATGCTATAGTTTAGGCTTCCGAAATCATTTATGATCGCCTGGTCTTAGCGTGCGCTGACATTGCATAGCACTCAGGCTTTCTAAGATTTTTCCCCATGGCACCCATCGCGTGCTTTAAAAGCTACATCACCACAGGCAGGATATATCTGCGAGAGTTCGTTAGAGTGCATATTGAAAAGGTAGGGCTAAAAACAAAAACAAGCAGCAAACGTGCTTGTATAACGTCTGTTTCTTGCTTTCATCGTATTTTTCTTGAAATCGATGAAATAAACATTGAAATCGTAGACGACTGGCATTATATGAGAACTGCCAGAAAGTGATGCCAAGAAAAGTACAGGGAAGTTAGTCGTAGTTAATGTAAATTGAATGTACAGAAAGAAGGGTGGACGAAAATATAACATGCCGTGGGCAGTGACAAAAACAGCGACCTTCTATTAATGCGTTCGATGGTTTAGTTATTGAGCTATCACGGCGGCTATCTGTGCGACACCTAAACAAATGCATTAGACATGGGAGAGTTAGTCGGCTTCACCCGTGGCCATGACAGTGAGTGGGGTGGACAACTCTTTTTGTGCGTGTTGACGTCTCGTAGCACGTGATGGTATTACGAGCACGCATATGGCGACTTATTTTTTGCACACCACCTGATAGCATCCGGACTGCGTGAATCAGACTGTCATTATATTTGAAGCAGAGAGAGAGAGAAATGGAGAGGAAAGATAGGGAGGTTTATGAAGCTTTGGCTCGGTTGGTAACCTTACACTTGAGGGCGGAGGAAGAGGGAATAAGAGAAATGAAGACGACAGAAAAAAAGAGTAAGAATAAGTGAAGGAAAGAAGTGGAGAAATTAAGGCCTGAATGTAGTTGTTAGACACAATAATAGGAATATTGAACTGGCACTGACGCCAAGAAAAGTATAAAAGACCTTATTTCCTATTGCAAGAAACAGCATCTTCAGCGTGATTCCAGTACGTTTTTTGACAATGGTATACGCTGGAGACACTGGTACAGCGGAGGTTTACGGGCACTTTGCTGGGCGCACTTGAAAATAGCTGTGTAGCATTTGTAGGGGCGCTGGCTTAACCGCTGTTATGCTGGTACAAACTGAGAAGCTCTGAACACGCTGGAGTTTTCACTGGAAAGCGCTGGTGCATACCGGAGCACGCATTGTTTCTACCAGCACAGCGTGCACATTTATGTAGTGTGTGCCGTGGTTTGCTTCGGTGCCGTTGAATATAAAACGCTTGATTCAATGGTACGGATTGATGCCACCTTAACAGATCCCGACTATACGTAATTTTTGCTGTGCGCGTAAGTATTCCAAGAATGGATGGATGTTTTTTTTTTCACGCCCCTTCGTAGACAACATTCGCATCACTCTTGTATTGCTATAATGATTCCATGTTGCAGTGTTTATAAGCCTGGAGCTGGGCGCCACTCCTCACAGAAACCTGAAATCATTTACACTGCCAACTTGACCAAACGTAAAGAAGCTCTCTCGATCACTTTGCGAGGTTCCCAGTGGAAGTAAGAGAAACAGCTGTCATTTGTTTCCGCGACACCGTAAATAGATGTCTGGCCATGCTTATCCTCCTCACTTTAGGTAACAGTAAGAAATATTCCGAATCTCAAATGCAGAAACTTCAACCATCCCAACTCACCACGTCGAGAGTGGTCTTGCCCAGTGCCCGGCCCAGCGAGCACTAGGCCTATTGTGCCGGCCACATCGATGTACATGTTACCGGCACTTCTTGCCTTAAATGCACACAATTTTAAAATGTGAGAAAAGCAGTATAGTCTAGAGACCCATGAACCTAATACAACTATTTTGCTTTGTGTTTATGTCCACACAAGGAGCGCTGATGATCGATGCGTAGCGCTTTCAGCTACGCAGGCTGTCACCGAAAGCTGCCGGTTGCACTATAGATGGTATACTTCTCTCACTAATATGTAAGCGAGAACATGAAATTTGCAGTTGATAAATTTGTACGCCTTCGTTAACTGATCCACTAGCATAAGTTTTCAGTGGATTGCATTAGTATTTCTTCGGTTGGTTTTCGAGTTGTTGGTAATGATATTGTTACGTGGAAAATAACAGTAGTCAGTCTACAGCCTTAACGCAGCTCACCGACAACGTCTTCGCTAACATCTTGTTCACCTCCTTCTGAATTATGCTCCGCTCAAAAGCAGACACTCTGTAGGGACGGCGGTGAACAGGGTTGGCATCACTTGTGGGTATGCGATGCTGGACAAAGGACGTCTGCCCTAGAGGTTGGTCGCCAAAATCGAAAATATCCTGGTAGCCCTCGAGAAGATGATGTAGGGCTTCAACTTGCGGAGGCGGAAGATCAGTGGCGCTCATGTCTACAATTTGACGGCGGCCCAAATGTTTTGCGAGTGATGTGCGCTGCAGTGAAACAAGTGTGTCTAAGGAAAGCACTTCAATTTGTGAATCGAGCAACGGACACAGGTGGGCCACGTAAATGCCTCCGTTACATACGCGTCAGAACAATCATTGAATTCATCACTTTCCTTTGGCTCTTCTCTTTTATCTTTGCACACCCCATCCTCCATTGCCCTAGGGTAAGGTAGCTAACCACATGTGTGTCTCCTTGATCTTGCTGTCTTCGGTCCTATTTTCTTTGTTCCTTTCTTCTGAACGACTGCCTAACCACTTTCTCACTATCAAAAGCCTGTCACGTGTTTCTCATAATCAAAAGTCATGTCGGCGTGAAGCAAGTGTGCCACAAATAAATGTACGAAGTAGCCCTAACCAATATAAATGCAGTAAAAAGCTCACTATGGCGGAGAAAATTACATCCACTGCTCTGCCAAAACTGTCATAGAGGAGATGCTTTTCGTAAAAGCAACCACAGTTTCACAAGAATTGAGGGATTCCCTTCACAGAAACAACATCGGACCAGTTTTGCGTTATCAAAGCAGTTTGGGGTTGAATTGTGGTATTTAAACACCATACAAAATGTTACGTGAATGACGAGTTGTAGCATAGTACAAAATTTACAGTGCACACTTACAGCTGCAGTCCTGTAATCCCTGAGAGCACGCAGTGAGAGATCTACGTTCTCATCGTTGTGTGCACACGCACATGGGAAGGTCGCATTATGAACGCCGGAGGTATATGCCTCGTCTCGGCATGTATAGACGTCAACATCCCTGGAGTATCTACCACGCGAATACCTACTGCCGGCCGCCACGTTCCTGTTCTCTTTAGGGGCCCAGAATTTGCCCTTGCGCTCTCATCTTCGGGACAGACTTCCTAATGACGCATTCTACCCTAATCGACCGTTCCGCTAGTATCTTTTGCGTCGATAATTCGCTTCAGCTTAATGCTCACTGCAAACTCCAGAGCAATCAGCTTCCATTCCTGCGCAAGATCTCGAACAACAGGGGGAGCACGCAATGCCACTGAGGCCATATATCCACTGTTGCCACTACTGAGCTGCGCTAAAGCGTCCATATGTCCATGAAATCACTCTGGTTCTGGGTTCTTAATTCCGTTAAACTATTGTGCAAATAACGACTACGACATATGTTGGAGCATTTTACAACGTGTTCCAAATTGAAAACTTCATATTCAAATCGACCATATCACGTTTTGTAACTGAGACTTTGCAAGGCAGATTATAATGTGCCTTACTAAGCCTTCATCGAATGGCTGTTGTCGATGTCTTTGCTGGGAGTTCTTAAAGCTTTTGGTACATGTATGTGTTTGTTATCGACTCTAAATGCGCTGTCCTTTTCCAAGTCATTACCGTTAGCTGATGACTGGACGCGAATTGCTGTGAGAATTTATCCTTATGCTTTCGAGCACGAAGAACAATTGGCAGAGTGAACAGAATCTCCGAGAGTTGCATTGTGCGTGTGTGTCGCCTATAAAAATGGCATCCAATAAACGTCAAGTGTAGCTTTGGTTTCACTGCTGCGCTCAACAGCACCGTGACTTCGAACAAGTTCGGTTAACTAAAAGTAGGGAAGGCAGCCGTTTCCATGCAAGTGGAAGTAAATTGAGTCAGTATAAGGCAGACTTGCACAAAACGCGTTAGAAGCATTGTATCCCTAGTAAAGGACTGTAGTTTATAATGTCTCATTAGCTTGACATAAGCAGTAACATTTTTCCCAAAATCACTTTTTCTCTAATTAACCAAGAAGCTATAAATTGCATATTTTTCCATGAATACTTCCGCTGACAACTTTTTCAAGCTTTCGGTTGACCAAGACGAGGGCTACAACAATCCAACTATTGTCCTCGTCTTGAGTTCTCACTATAACAGTCATTGTGACCTACGGAGTAGCGTAAGCCACCACGCTTCTAACGAATGAAGCACGTTGCCTTTATAGTATACTAGGACTAATGAATAGAAGTGCAGTGCAATCATGAATGTAAAGTGTTCGTACGGTACAACACCACGCTTCCTTCTAATGCGCCCTTGTAGAGAGTCTCTAGCGCTTCAGAAGGCGTCTTGATGAGGAAACCCCTAAATAGGGCATACCAGCTATTTGATAACTGATGCTGATACTCAAGAGATTGCTGAGGGTAAAAAAACGTTATCGAGTATGCTTGAGCGCACAACAAGGCCGATTTATGAGATCATAATACTATCTAAGTATTACGTTCCAAAACCATCCCATGATTTGGAGACATGCTATAGTTTAGGCTTCCGAAATCATTTATGATCGCCTGGTCTTAGCGTGCGCTGACATTGCATAGCACTCAGGCTTTCTAAGATTTTTCCCCATGGCACCCATCGCGTGCTTTAAAAGCTACATCACCACAGGCAGGATATATCTGCGAGAGTTCGTTAGAGTGCATATTGAAAAGGTAGGGCAAAAACAAAAACAAGCAGCAAACGTGCTTGTATAACGTCTGTTTCTTGCTTTCATCGTATTTTTCTTGTATCGTACTTGCTCAAGTACGCTTGAGTAGCATGATTGGGCTCGCTCAAGTATTATCATTAGATAGCTTGACCTCACTTCTCGTTAGACATTTGAACCAGCCTGCAAAGAAAGAAATGTCTATGAAAGTCGTATTAACCATTTAGCGCTAGCCATAAATGCACACTGCAAGTTCAGTTTCGATGTGGTCAGTGTATCAAATTTTCCTCTGCAGAGAATTTTCAATGTACCCCTTACGCACCCTTAATTCAATAGTCGAACCTACGCAGTTGCTCATTTTGTTCATGCGTTTACTCGTGATGGGTGTGCCTTTATTTCACTGACTCGTCATGCAATTGACACCGTGTTGACGTCTTGCACGATGCTACGCTTTCGCCAACATTATCAAATGTGCCAATGACACTCATCACACAGCATATCATTCATACAGCTCTTCTAGGGCTTAAATATTCCGAACAGAGGCATGGTCCTGTTCACGGGCACTACCTTGCCACGCAGACTTCAGTGGTTTGATTTCCACTGGAGCAAAAAAAAATTATAGTATCTTCGTTTGCATCTAGTAATTTTGCTTACAGACAACCTTGATTTTTTCGCTCACAATCACCTGCACCAATGCCACAATTTCTGCTCAAAGAGCTCTGTAAAGCCATTGCGTTGAAATATGTATAATTGCAGAAATCTTCATCAAAGTTTAGCATGGCATAAATAGCGAGTTGACCCGTGAATTAAATTCGAATATTCGTTGCCTGCACGTTTATACCCCCTAAATTGTTTTTGTAAAGTTTAAGATAAACGTCGCAAGTTTACGTCGCAGCGGGCAACACTTTTGTCAAAATTCGGGGTACTTGCTGTTGGGGATGTACAAGAATGCGGCCTCGGTGAAGTTATGAAGGGGCTGATTGTATCTAAGCTGGGAAATCTAGGCGAAAGAACACTGTCAATAGCACATCTACTACTTGAACTGAAGTTGCCTTCTTCAGTGTTATGGCTTCAGGGAATTTCATTGCTGGACACAACATAGTCAAAATATATTTGTATCCAGACTTCGTCTTAGGTAGAGGTCCAACAATATCGACAACAACCCTTGAGAATTGTTCCAAAACTATAAAGACCCTTGCCATCGGGGCCCTCTTCTTGTCGTTGGATTTACCTACCTTCTGGCACGTCTGAAAAGAATGTATGAACTCCTGTGTATCCCTGAAACAACCTGGGCAGTAAAATTTCTGAAGTAGCCTCTTCTTAGTTTTGTTTACTTCGAGGTACCCTGCTCACGGGTGATCGTGGCAAATATTCAGTAGATCCTTCCAATATTTGACTTGAATTACTATCTGATTGAAGTGTCGGCGATGTGTATCTTCATAATGGTGATAGAGGATACCACCTCTCTTCCTGATTGTGATGAGCCCTTGATGCGTCTTGACCAACATTCTGTAGTGTATGCAAAGAAGATGCCCTCATGCTCAGTTTCGGTGTGCCCTTTACGACCGGTGTCTATAGGTGGGTGCACCGCTTCAGCGTTAGTGCTATCTTTCTCCGCACTCACAGGTTTTTTTAGCTCTGTTTGTTCCTCCACATTTGCCCCATTAACTGATTCCTCCGCATAAGGTTCATCTTTGTCCTCTGCATACCGCAACTGTGCCGAAAGCTTCCTGGCTTTTGATCGTGCCAGTGCGAGCACATCTGCATCAACGTCAGTATGTGCCTTTATGACTGCTCATTCAACAGCGATTCAGATTTATTGTGAGAAAAGGTAAGGGTGCCCTTCGAGCAACCCTTTTCATACAGCTGCCGCAGTTACCGAAACACCAAATGGCCCTTCGACTTCAACTTTTGCCATTTGCAGACACACAAAATCTTCGCTGACTACTTGGCGAATCCATTTGCATTCAGAAATGTAATCCTTACTTGATACGTACTTTGGGTGGACCCTATCCATGGTGGCCACTGAATTCCCGAGTTCTTTGCACGTGTGACCGCTTGCAATTAGATCTTTGGTTTATGGTTTTAGTAGCTCAATGCTACTGGGATCACTAATTATTATAGTCGCGAATACACGCTTTTTTTCGGAAGTTTTTGCCCAAGTGAGCTTCTTCTTTGCAAATATAGCGAATTGTGGGCCGTCTCTTTCTCCATTCCTGCGAGTGGTTCTCTGGCCCTTTTCGATGGATTCCCTGTTTTTCGCTCATGCTTGAACTAGGTTGCACTGATTCGAACTATCCTTTGCCCTCTCCCTCCCGCATGTCTCGTGGTCCTTTATGATAAGCCTTATACCCAGGGTGAGACTTTCGATAGCCCTGATTGCTGAGGTCAGTCTCTGTTAACCCATGACTCACCACATACTCATCCTCAAGCTTCACTTCTTTCTTCACCCAGACGCCAATTTGTCTATCTCTCACCCGCAGTCGTATGTAATCCAGCAATCACTCATAGAACTGCTCAAGACAGATCGAACTCTGAAGCTTACTGAAGCCGCCCTCTGGACATGAACCTTTTATCCATTCGTTATCAGTTATCACGTTATCAGTTAGGCAGCAAGCAAACTCAACAAAGCTTTCATTCGCTTTTTCCTTCCTGTTCTAAACCTTCTCCTAAACTCTTTCAAAGAGAACTTATGTTCATCGAACATTCTTGAGTTCACCAGATCATAATCACTTGCTTCGCCAGTGCTAATACGAGCAACAACCTATGATGCCTCCCCCGGAAGCAACGCAAGCAACCTTTGTGGCCAAGTGTCGTGGGTGATCCGATGTTTCTCACACATGCATTCGAAATTCACGAGGTAGAGACCGATGTCATTCCCCCACTGAACGGCTGAAGCAAACTAGTCATCTTCACATGGTCGGGCAAAGCGGGTATCAGCGACACAGGCTGCTCGAAGACACCACTTGTACTTTCCAATGGGCCTTGCGGCCTTTGATGGAGGTTGCGTAGTACAATAGAGACCCTTCATAACCTTCACCGAGTCCGCAGTCACATACATCCCCAACATGACGTAAACGCAGAAAATTTTCATACTAAACTCCCCAGCTGCCTCATTATTTATATAAGGCTATGCTTTTATAGCTGTTGTCGAAATGAAATAGATGTTGTAACGTGGGCTGTAATCAGTAACTCCAGAATGCTTTTGGATCACTTTCCTGTACGGTAACGGTAATCAGTTACTTTTTTTCGCTAATTTCTACAAGAATTACTCAAGGAAGCGCATCATGTACGAAAACTAAACAACACTAACAAGCGTTTCCCCACGGCAGATTTCAAGAGCCATTAAAATGGCGAACTTTCAAAGAAAACTATGTCGTGAAATGCTTTTATTTCACGTTGTTGCCTCGGACCAAAGTGAAGGAGATCTATCCGAGCGTTCCGGTAATGTTATTGCATATTGCGTTAGTTTTTCTCTTGGTTATAGCATATTTGGCCTAAAAAAGTATTTCTTCAAAGAAGAAACAGAAATTAAGCGCATTACTCTAAAAATATATAAGTATTCCAGAGCGAACATTGGAAATAAAAAACATATTACCATTTTGTTCTCTGTTCGCACAATTCAACGATCGATTCTGCATTGTTCGGCTGTTATTAAAGATGCTGTTTGCTTGTTATATTATATAAAGTCCTTAGATAATATTCTAAATTAGGCACACTCTTATGTATTTCTCTTTAAATGGAGCCATATAACCTTCGTTATCTCTGCTATGAACTTGTTTAGAGAAGTCTTAACTTATGATAAACCCTTTGTCCCGATTCCGTATACTATATTAAATGCAGCTTAGGAAATGCATTGCCATTGTTCATAAGTAATTACCGCTGTATTGTCAAACCACTTTTTCCTTAAAAAAACTGTGAATAAAAGGAATAATGCAGAAGTAACGCAAATAGGCGCACTTTTATTCTCATGCAGCGAGCGCGTATTCACTTTCAACGTTTGCATATTGCGCATGTAAACAGACTGGGGCACACAGCTAGCTTTCCCAAACACTCGAGGGCACAAAAACAACAACAGAATGAGGGCCAGCTATTCGTCAGCCGTTGCTGCGTTTGCGAACGCGCAATCTGAGCCACGTCTAGCTGAAAGAGGACGATGCACTTTGTTTGTACGTCTGCAGCAGATGCTACACACCACGCACGTGGCATCCGTGTCCGGCCCGACAAACAAGGACGCTATTGGCCTCGCTTCCCTCTAAGTGCTTTATCTCTTGGAGTTTTCTAGACTCCATAAGCGGCCTTAGTGTGGAATGCCGGAAGGCGAGCACAGCTTCAGAGAAAACATCACAAGTGTTCGTCGAAACGTGGGAAAAAACAGGGCTAAGGAGACATGTTTGGGAGAAAGCAAGGACAGAGTTTTCATTACAATGGTGAAACTGGTCATTGGAGATGATATGCGCCTGCACACGTTTGCTATACAATTCTATCAAAAAGCAATACAATTCTATCAATTTGTCGATAGTTAGGCAAGGACTTCAGTGTGTTAAATTGGACATTCGATCGGTTCAATCAGTATCGTTGCTAGAAACGTTCACGAAGTATATAATTTTTGTTACCTTTTGTCCAAACAAAATTGCAAAAACAAGGCAGTTAGCATTCTAAACAATGTCAAGACCTAAGTGCGTCCGGGGTTTCAAGTGTACACTGAAATTTTAAGAGTGAAGCATTTTGTTTTCACGTCATAAACAATTCCAATAGCCTGTATTTTCATTTTCTCGTTCAGAAAAACAGGCTTTAGACCCCAAAAACTCGTGGAAACCTCACCGAAGCTATTTTATCCCTTCTGACCGAATTCAGGACATCTATCAGACACGCTTACCCGTGAAACAATTTGGTATAATGGGAAATGTCTTTCCTTCCACGAAAAATTGAATGCAAAGAAATCTTTAAGAGAAATTGCAGTTCCCTCTTACAGTGGGAATCGGTGATATGCGAAGCACGAATGAGAAAGGCTGACATGTCATTTTAAAATCAGCACAACGTTACCTGGTGGAGGTAAATGATGTCGTACATGCCTTCCGTGTCATGATTATCTTGTTTGCATGTGTCGTTTACCTACATCATATATTCACGTCACGTGACATCAAATTTAGTATATGTGAAGCTAGAGAAACGACCACGAGCACGCTATGAGCGTAGTATATCGCCTTGTTCTTACATGACACACGTGTCAGCAATATCATGTTTGCACCAGTCACACACTTTCGTCATCCATTTACGTCAATTAACACCATATTTGGTATCTGTGGAGCTAGCGAAACGGTTGTGAACGCATCATGAAGGGCCCAACATACTCCCATGTAGTGCTGACGAGCGCGCACGCTGGGCACAGTGACCCTACGTTAGCGAAACAAGAGCACTCTATAGTCTGACGCCAGTCATCGGCGCGAAATACCACATGCTGCATTTCGCGCCGATGTGTTACGTGGACAGCACTGCGCGCTCTTTTCGTAACGGAGGGACGCCGGGCGCTTTAAAATGCGCATGTGTCAAAGCAAAGAAGCGCGGCGCGCGCCGGCGAGTATATGGCAGGACTGGCGCCTGGCGTCGCAATGTCGGCGTGTTGCGTCGAAATGAACGCCGGCGAGAGCGTGCACCGCGTCATGTCGAAATGTATTGGCGCCTTGACTGTGGAATGATTGATTGATTTGTGGGGTTTAACGTCCCAAAACCACCATTTGATTATGAGAGACGCCGTAGTGGAGGGCTCCGGAAATTTTGACCACCTGGGGTTCTTTAACGTGCACCCAAATCTGAGTACACGGGCCTAGAACATTTCCGCTTCCATCGGAAATGCAGCCACCACAGCCGGGATTTGATCCTGCAACGTGCGGGTCAGCAGCCGAGTACCTTAGCCACTAGACCAAAGTGGCGGGGCGTGTATTGTAGTCATGTTCTCACGTGACAAACATCTCATGATTATCATGTTTGCACCAGCCACATACCTTCGTCTTCCATTGACGTCCCGTTATACCAAAATTGGCATGTGCGAAGCTAGCGAAACGGCCGCGAGTGCATTATAAGTGTGGCATGTAGTCATGTTGTTACATGACATGCATGTCGTGATTATGATGTTTGTGTCATTTACATGTGTCGTCCGTTCGCATCGCGTAATGCCGAGTTTGGTACGTGTGATGCTAGCGAAACGGCCGCGAGTGCATAATGAGCGTAGCATGTAGTCACGTTGTTACATGACACGCAGCTCATAATTATCAAGTTTGCACCAGTCACATCCGTTCGACATTCATTCAGGTACCGTAATACCAAATTTGATATATCTGACGCTAGCGAAACGGCCGCGAGTGCATCATGAGCTTCGAATGTATTCATCTAGTTACATGGCACGCATATCATGATTTTCATGTTAGCGTCTGTCGCTTGTGTTCAACATTTATTCGTGTCATACCATAGCAGTTTTCCAACGTGTGAACGAAACCACCGCAAGAGCTGCAGGGCCACGAAAAGTAAATCACGACATTCATGACATTCATGGCATGATTTTCATGTTATTAATAGTAAATATGTTCTCCATACAGTCATGTTATGTCATACTAAGTTGGGAATCGATTCCATTATCGAAACGGCCAGGATAGTTAAAAGTCGTAGGCGGCTGCATAGATAGATAGATAGATAAAGAGATAGATAGATAGATAGATAGATAAATAGATAGATAGATAGATAGATAGATAGATAGATAAATAGACAGACAGATAGATAGATAGATAGATAGATAGATAGATAGATAGATAGATAGATAGATAGATAGATAGATAGATAGATAGATAGATAGATAGATAGATACGCTCAAAGTTGTCGAAGTTTGCTAAAAAATGCTTGAGTGTGAAACAAACCTGTACCATGAGTGTGAAAAAAACCTGTACCATGTAGATGATGTTTACTTTGTTGTCATTATGCAGTTTAAAATTTGCTTGCGACATCGCACATTCAAAACAAAACTTTCGGAAGGTGACCTTTAGGACCCGCAGTTGTAATTTTTGCGTTGAATTTTACATTGGCAACCTCGAGCCGTAGTAAGTGCAATCATTTATTGCTGGCAACCTAGCAAGAGTACTGTAAATATCGCTAGCACATTGTTACTGCGTTTGACAGCATACCAAATTATTCAACTAGAGCATAAAAAGTCAAACCATCACTCACTAGGGCATCAAAATTTTCGTTCGTAATTTTACATTACTTCAGTCGGATGAGTGGCGGTGCCATAAAGGAGTTTTTATGAAAAGTTAGCAACTATATTTTGATTTTGAGAGCGCATACTTATGCCACTTTTCAACTCGTAAGATCAGACCCATCATTACCAACTTGTATAACAATTAAGAAGTTTAATCTGGGATGACTATCAGCTTTCCAGTTGCAAGGCAAGGAATCTAGCTGGAAGTTCGTAACAACATTTTCAAATATGAGTGCGGCTTTCGTAAGTATTTTCATGTGACACTAGACTTGCTGGCCTTTTTGACTGTATATATTAGTTACTTGACATTGGCTCTCAGGGTCACGCATTGTTTCTATATTTTTCTACAGTTCTTGATAGGATTTCCCGCTACACATTTTACTTACACAGCAAAACATTCCTCTGATTGTGCTCACTTCGGTTAAAGAATTCTCTCGTGCAGACCTCCGTTTACATCTGGTAATAATGACAACTTTTCTTCTGCTTATGTGACATCTGCTGTATACCAAGGAAGTGTGCTCAGTGGAGACCTGTAGCCATAGGAGTGTCCCAGGGATTTACCTCCCCTCCCTTCTATTGCATATTGTGGGTTTTCCTACTGAGCATAAGTAATGAAGCAAGTAAGTAATTTTCATGGCCCTCAACTTGTGCATCCCTCCCGCGAAAAATATTTCTGGCTACGGGGCTGTCTTTGAGTTTGTTGTTTCATCTTACTTGTTTATCATAAGCGTTATTTTTACCTTAAATTGTCTGCATGTGTATGAAATACAGAGTGTTTCAAGAAATGTGTCCAATATTTTTTTAAAAATTAGAGAAGGGTGGTACTTGCGTGCTAGTTGTGGCATTGCCTTTTCTGCGACAAAAGGAATCTTCGGATAGGCACAAACAATAATTGTGGCAGTAATTATAGCAAATAATACAATTACCTTTTTACCTGTTGTAGTAGCTGGTCGAGTCAAATAGGCAAATTCAAGTCCTTTCTGCGAAAAGTCTATAGCCACTTTGAAATTTTGAAAAACAGCCACTGATAATCACCATGGAGTGGTGCAAGCTGCCTAATTTTGCTGTCGAAATGAAAACCGATGCACGAGACAGCACATCTACTATTCATTTCGACAACGCCCTCAATGACTACACTGTTTCTCTAGCTGTTATCAACCGTCAATTTAGACACTTTGCTTTATGCCCGCTTATCGACGCTCATCTAATCTTCGCCCCCAATGCAAGAAAAACTGTCTCGCCATGAAAACATTTGTCGATGTGAATGGTAGATGCACTGTTTGGTGCGTCGGTTTCGGTTTCGTCTGCTAAATTGAGCAGAATTCATCGCTCTGCGATGATTACCAGTGGCCACTTTTCCTAAATTTTAAACTGGCTATGGACTATTTGTAGGAAGGGGTTCAATTCGCCCATTCAACCTGACCGGCTATTACCACTGGTTAAATATATAATTGTGTAAGTTTCTATAATTACTGTTATAAATCATGTTTGTACCTATCGGAAGATGCCTTCTGCTACAGGAAGGCAACGCCGCATGTAGCACACAAACACCTCTTTTCTCTAATTTTTAAAAGCATTTGACACGTTTCTTGAATAATCGGCTGATGTTACCTCTAATGAGTGATTCCATGCCAAATCATCCAACGTTTTTGCGACCATCACAAATATGGCTGATAAAACTTCCACATATTTCTCGAAGTGCGAAACTTGTCCTCGCCATTTATTTTTTTTTTGCAAAAAGTTTCCTCCCTATTTACGAGAGTCTATTGTTTGGCACTAAGTAAAGTGAGAGGTGTCAAACAACAATTTTTTTTTCAAAAGAAGTTTTTGAAATGCGCCCGATAAAAGACATTTCGGCAAGGTAATGAAGTTCTTTAGCTTTCACATAGCAACCTAATTATGTATATAAATTCTTCGAGGGCTTTTCACACGAGCATTGTAGAATAAAGTCGCCACATTTGGGATTTTTTCCGGGAACATGGTCAGTTCCAAGGTCACAAATAAAATATGTGCTGGTGGCCTGTCAACATGCTACAAATGAAAAATGATTTAGGCTCTGATGGTATAGCAGATACTCTGAAAAAAGTTGTGAGTGTCACTTTGTTTGGGAAAACCTCGATATGCAGCATCAAAAACTTGCCTGGGTGGTCGGACTATAAATATATTCAAAATTTCAATTTAAAGCTCTATGGAGAAGGGAAATATAGGTGGAATTACTAGAGGGTACTATTTTTATAATCGAAAAGTATATTTTTTGAAATATGTATTTGCACCAGCTTTTCCCCTACTTAACTCAAGCGACATGACACACTCGCAAGGGCGATCTTCAGCAGAATCTTACTGACCTGGAATACAGAGAGCAAATTTGGTGCTCTCTACAGAGCAATTGAAATGGGAATAGGAATATGATTTGCATTCCGTTGCCAATGGAGGGGCGCTCTAAGGACTGGGTTCAGTGTGGTGACTTCGAGGTGAGCCATGCAGCTTCATAGATATAAACTAAGACATCCTGCTTGGGGATTTCTGCAAATGCAGTAGGTGTGCTTTAAACACTTAATAAGAATATTTAGTCATATTGAGTATATATGTCTTATAGCATGCTTGTAGCATTGATGCTGTACACTGATGAACGCTATCGTAAAACATCTGTTTCTTATTTTTCAGACTTTCAGGAGAGCACCCTGATCCCTGAGACCCAAAGCCTGTCATATGAATACAGAAGCGAAAAAACTTTAAATTAAGAGCTAGTAGCCAGGGTGATAGTCTCGTTTATGTTGTACGTAAGGGATGATTGTTTATTGTATACTTTTTAACGGCTTGATTGCTCATCTGAAAGTCATCACCAGTGGCGTAGCAAGGAAGGCAAGAGGAGCTGCTTAACCCCCCTTTCCCAGAACAGTCCAGGTATTTGTCATCCTAAAGCCGTAGATTGTCCTTCTACTGTAACCGGTTCATGACGGCCTAATTTACAGGTGACTTGGCAGAAGGCGCTAGCTTGAGTGACAGACAGACAGATTCACGATTACCGATAAAACCCTCTGAAGCTTGGCCCCACACATCATCATACACTTCCTAGATATGCTGTGATTTTCTTAGTTTTGCATGTGCATACCTACATGCACATATACAAGCACACAAGAATGTACATGAAGTATGACGAAGTCGCCTTCTGCGCACACAGCACCCCCACGCCAAAAATATCTTTTTGCTACGCTACTGGTCTCCACACTCTAGCGATATTCATTGTAGCCCACCTCTGTTGGCAAATGGAACACAGATGATAGCCCAATTTCAATCTGAATTGCTCCGCATCAAGCTTGCTGGGTGTACCTCAGGGCTGTGGAAGTCTGTGGACGATTGCCCTTGCGAGTGTTTCACGCCGCTTGAGTTAAGTAGGGGAAAAGCTGGTGGAGATATATAACGTCAAGAAAATACGTCTCAAGTTTGAAAAATAATACCTTTTAGCAACTTCACCTATATTGAGGGAGTACATATTTGTGCATATTTTTATTTTGTGTGTATTTGTGCATATTTTTTATCGACCATCAAGGCAAGCATTTTGATGATGAATACAGAGCTTTTTCCTAAAAAATTTAAATTCACAATAACTTTGGCTATCTGCTAAACTTCAGTGCGTAAATTATTTTTAATTTGTAATTTATCAAAAAGGTCACCAGCACATATTTTATTTGTGTCCTTGGAATTCGCCATGTTACCAGAAAAAAATCCGAAACCTGGCAACATTATTCAATATTGCTCGTGGGAAAAGCTCTAGAAGAATAGGTATACAAAAGTAAGTCATTATTTTTAGTTAGATCACTTCATCACCTTCAAGGAAATGTCATTTATTGAGTGCATTCCAAAACTACTTTAAAAACAATTGTTGTTTGACGACTTTTAGCTCAGTCGGCGTCATACTACACACTCTCACAACTAGGGAGCAAAATTTTTGGCAACGGAATTAAATGACCAGGACGAGTTTTGAACTTCGAGAAACGTAAATGGTCAAAAAGCGCTGGACGATTTTGCACACCATAGCCCTAATTGTTCTATTTTTGATACATAGAATTTCTCCTTTGCTCCTCTCGCTTCAACTAATATTGTTAGCCAATATTTCAGTGTGTTTATGAAGTTGTTTGAAGCTTCAGCCATTTCATTCAGTATGATTTGTTTTATTGTTATTTGTGTGTGATTATTTATTTTTCTGAAGAAAGCCAGTGCCTCTAACAAGGCCTATTAGGAGTCTTGAATTGAATAAATTTATTGTGTTTGCTCTGTTTTTGCTCTGTACTCGCCCGGTGTGGTTGTGCTGACAAAATGTTTTTCTTCTTTTCAGAAAAGATTTCTGCACAATACTGCTACAATAGGAAAGCAACACAGGTGCTTTGGGTATTTGGAAGTTATGATATTCCTTCTTCGTATTTTAAATGCCAGATACAAAGCCGCCGAAATTAGGTAAATTTTTTCACAATTTTTGTTCACACAATTTGCAGCATGTCCTTGCTGTATTTCATTTTATGATCATGGGAAAATAAGATTCGACTTCAGTGAATAGGAAACTTGTACTTGTTGGTTTTTAAACATTTGAATTCACTTTGTATATTTTTAGCATGTGCAGGTGCGGTCAAATGTTCCCAGATAATGCTGCCACAGAATTAGTTTGAATAGTGGCCTGGGAAATTCTGAATGACCTTGTACTCGCAGAAGAAAAATCTGCTGATTACGTATGCCTCATGTTGAATCTAATAAAAGCGTATTTGTTATTTATGGACATGTATTAAATGTATTACGAATATTTTGTGAGAAATGGCCCTACGGAGCAGGTGTTCTTACGTAGCAGCCGTTACTTTATTTCTTCACAGCGGAGATCTTCATGAAAGTTGAATGGGCTGTACGTTCTATGCGTTCTAAGTGATCTCTGGGCTACTATTTCATTTTTACGGAAGTAGTTGACAGCATTTTACCTACGCCTTTTTACGTATTCAAGGTAAAATATTTTTGCAGTGCATATTCACAGAGATGACAGAGGTATATCAAAACACATTTTCCTGATTGCTCAACAACACGCAAGTGAGTGCCACACCGAAAATACATAGAAGCAAGCAAACAGTGGTACCTGTTCCTCACACTTGAACACACGAAAAATTGAATACAAAGAATAAAGGTGCGCGCGATGTTACTGTACATTGGCTCATAGCTCAAGAATGGCTTAGCTCAAGCAGCTCAAATGTAGTGCTTAACGTGAGACCATGCGCTCGTTTCTCTCTTTCTGCAGCGGCATTCTAGCTTAAACAGCCCCTTTTTGCATTCGTATAACAAAAAATTGGCAGATGAACAAAAGATTTCAATGTTGCTTATGTTAACGCAAACGCGCTAAACAGCTAGATTCGAAAAATTGTAAAGCCGGCATCTGCGTCAATATCGGCTTCGTAGATTGCGAGCGAAAAATCATCATATTGTTTGTGTGCGAAAAAAACTAGAAAGATGGAATAATAAGTGTCTTGTGTTTGAGTGAAAATCAAACCATGAACATTTGCGTGGCAAGAAGCAGTTCTCCGTTCCAACACAGTGCTAAGCTGTTGTTTCAAAATGTGTCGGAAAAACACTAATTTTATGTCACGTTGTATGAGAAGTGTTCTTCAAACATGCAATAATGTGTGGTAGTGTAAAATGGCATCTTGTCCCAGAACATATGACTGGCGCAAAGGGATGATACTTAAAAAGGCCGCTATTCACAAGCCGCTCAGACAAATTTAATCATCATCAGCTGCAAAAGCATCCCTGAAGTGTGCAGCTGTGCAGGTTAACGTATTGCCTTCAGGACGTGTAGTGTGCACTCAGGAATCCTACTAGCAGCAGGCATGATATGATGTGTGGGGTTTCACGTCCCAAAATTACCATATGAATATGAGAGACGTCGTAGTGGAGTGTTCCGGAAATTTCGACCACCTGGTGTTCTTTAACGTGCGCCCAAACCTGAGCACAAGGGCCTACAACATTTCCGCCTCCATAGGAAATACGCCGCCGCAGCCGGGATCCAAACCCACGACCTGCGGGTCAGCAGCCGAGTACCTTAGCCACTAGACCACCGCGGCGGGACTAGCAGCAGACATTTTATGACAGTTTGAAAAAAAAAGTAATGTTACACGCAAAAGCATTCACTTCTTTATGGAACGGTTGAGGCATGCAGTGCGAACGAAACGTAGGCTATCAATTGAGAAGAGGATGTCGACAAGGCGATTACGCTATCGCATTCTACTCTTGAAGATGAAGCTTAACCGTGCTTTAAGTATTAGGTGTCTTTCATATATTTGTTTGAGCCTTATTCTCATAATACACGCTGCAATCTAACTGCATCACTGAAGGTGTATGAGTGCTAGCATATAACTCAACCGTCTACATGCGTGAATATTCAGATGGTCTCAGTATTCCACGTTAATGATGGCATGCTTAAAGGGCATATCAGATGTAAAGCGGATGCTTAGCAGCCCACAGTTTCTTTAATGGGGCTTCGTGCAGCTGCGATTCTCTACAAATAACAAATAAACAACTGTCCACAATACTATAAAAAACGTGAAACCATTCCATTTCCGTTCATGATTATGTAGTGCATTTCTTGTGCTGTGGTCGGTGACGATGCGTAAGTAGGCAGACCAGTGTTGTTTTTTTTTTGCCAACGTCAACGAGAAACTTCTACGTACTTCGCACTGGTTACTAATCTGAGATGCGTCCGTCTCCCTTGAAACAGACCTGCAGATCCATGCTCTTGATTAGCAATAGCAAGCGCAATCAGAGACAGTGCTTTCGAAAGAGCAATAAGCAGTACCACGAATTTTGTATTACCACTGGCATTATTTTCCGCGGTTATCTCCTTTCATGTAAGTTCATCTGACAGGCAGCGAATGGTGCGCATATCACGGCCAATATAAGATTCATAAGAAGGCACAGGGTGCGTAAAAAGTGGCGTACTGAATGCTGCAGTGCTTACCTATTTAGTTTTTGTCTTTAGCGTGTTTTTCATAGATCAATCTTTCACAGCAAATGGGTTCATAAGTGGTGCCATATTGTGCTGCCTGCATTGAGAAAATTATGTGACATCCATTGGGAGCAAAAATGAAGTATTTCCTTGGTGTGAGACCCCTGTTGATCTTCGCTTGTATTCGACAATCGCAAGCTTTGAAAATACCGATGCAGAGTCACTGATGGCGTTGCTTGATGTTACCATGGGGGAGAGTCGAAATTTTGTGAAGGAGGCCAAACAGCTTTCTCATGCACGCTAATTTTTACACACGAAAAATTATCCATTTAAACGTATGTTTTCTTCATCTCTCATTCTCTCTGGGTGTGTATGTATGCATCTTACTCTCCGTTCTCGGTGCTGAAGGCACCTGCAGGTCTCGGAAATGCGGAACATTGTATTTGAGTGGACGTATGCCAAAAAAAGGAAGATAAAGTACAATGAATTCAAGTTGTGCAGACGTAGCGGTAAGAACCCGTCAGTCGTCGAGGAATCTGCTCTGGGGTAAGGCACGCCGACATTTGAAGGAACATGTGGCGCCGAAGGTTCTAGTGTTACTACTGGCTCTCGTGAAAGCTCCTGAATAAAGTTCAGTATTCGGCTGCTGTGCATATACTAATAGAATGATCTGAAATGATAGTCAAGCGTCCCAAATATTGCAGTGCAGTCTGCGCCACACATTGATGACAAACTTCATGGGAGACACCCGAATATATTAGTCTGAAAATCTATGCACGTGGCAACGCGCGTCGAGTTTGACAAGCTGAAGAAATCAAAACAAACAAAGGAGCGTTTCAAAACAACATTGCGAGTTCCTGGCACACATTTAGAAGAGCACAATGAGGGCTTACGTATGAAAACGCCATTTCTCGCACAGCACGGGCAATCTGCATATTTTGCTCCAAGTTTCAGCCAATCAAATACCTCTAAGCATGCTTGTAACTATATAGGATCGATTAGAATTGCCAAAGAGGTAGTGACATACGAAACCGTCAAGCAGTGATGAAAGGATCAGGAATCTATAGAGAGATATCCAAATAATCTCTAACCATTATGCAGTCACGACACTAAATTTTTCTGGCCTATTTTTTGTCCCAACGCTGCGTTTATGATTATGAGAGACGTCCTAGTAACATGCTCTGGAAGTTTTTACAAATTGGTGCTCCTTAACATGCACTGGCTTTGCACACTGGACAAGCCTCATTTTACTAGACAAGACGTAGAAACACGCAGAAGATGAAGAAGTGAAGACAACCCAAACGGGTCTATAGCACATCACACCCATCGAAATAAAATCAGTGCAGCCGAAAATAAACTTGCGGCCAGCAGCTGAGTGGAGGAACCACTACTGTTACATCGTAGAGTCACGCCCGGCGTGCGCCTTGATGCCCGGTGAAGACGTGTCAAGTGCAAGCATCAGAAGAACGTTTATAGTTCGTGAAATAGGGCTTTTACAGCCAAATGGGGGAGCAAGAAGTATGTACCTCTTGGGCCCACGGGTGACTAGCCATATGGTCATATAATAAGCGATGATAGGAGCACTGTACTTGGCACAGAGTTTATGAAAATGGTGACTTTGCGACATATTTTGCGTTTGACGGTCTTGATAACCTTTGATTTCTCGGATACGTAATCATCTTGCAATTTACCTGAGACTAATATATCTACCTGCTGTATACAAACTGCCACACGCGCTTGATTTTTTTTTATTGTTGCGTACCCAGCGAATGCTTTGCGCCCGCAGCACCGGAATGTCAAGTGTACCCGATTATTTCAAAAATATGCTGGGAAGCTTGAGCACGCAAAGGGGACAAAGCGATTTCTTATTTGACGAACGCATCCACCACCGATAAAGCCGGAATATTACATGTCACGCCTATAAATACATGTGAGGCGCCCTACTACTCATCAGCTAACGAACCGCCAACTGTGTGGTAACCGCTATATGAGCAATAACTGCCGGGGTTCAACGTCTAAAAACGACCATTTGATGATGACAGACACCGTAGTGGATCGCTCCGGAAATTTAAACACCCCGGGTTCTCTAACAGGCACCTAAACCTGTCAGCATATGGAACTATGGAAAAAGCGGCCGCCGCAGTCGGGATTCCAACCCGCGACGTTCGAGTTTCCAGTGGAGCACCATAACCACTGTACCACCACTGTATCACCACTGTACCACCGTTGTACCACCGCTGTACCACCGTAGTACCACCGTAGTTTGGGACTGCCACTATCAGTGTAAACCACGTCTTGCTAGTACTTCGACTTTTCGTTCTTGGGCCCAAGTTGACCCACATGAAAGTTTTTTCTTGTACAGCCCGTGGGCTGTTTCTTCACCTGTCGCGAGCACGCGATGATAACAAGAATAATCACATACAACGCGGCTTCCATCCCTGTTTATTCAATGCCGTTAATATATTCTGCGCTACAAAGAACTAAAAAACTGAACATCCAATCTTTTGTGAGCGTAAAATTGTCGACATTGAAAAGCAGGCCTAATAAGCGTGTGGTTTGACTCTCTGCGTTTGCTACCTGTCTGCGTTGGAAAGGAAAAATCGGCATGAACAGACGCTACCTTCTTGGCGATTTTATTGTGTAAAGAACTTTACTTTCGACACTGTTCTGCCATAAGTGGCGATCACGCATTCTCTGTGGTCGATAATTAGTCTCATTAATTGTGAATTTATTACGTTCGAAAAGATTTCTTGTTCGCATAATGGCTGCTCGACGTTAAGTGATTAATAATCTTTCACAGCAAATGGGTTCATAAGTGGTGCCATATTGTGCTGCCTGCTTTGGGAAAATTATGTGACATCCATTGGGAGCAAAATGAAGTATTTCCTTGGTGTGAGACCCCTGTTGATCTTCGCATGTATTTGACTATCGCAAGCTTTGAAAATACCGATGCAGAGTCACTGATAACGTCGCTAGATGTTACCACGTCTTGCTAGTACTTCGACTTTTCGTTCTTGGGCCCAAGTTCACCCACATGAAAGTTTTATCTTGTACAGCCCGTGGGCTGTTTCTTCACCTGTCGCGAGCACGTGATGATAACAAGAATAATCTCATACAACGTGGCTTTCAACCATGTTTATTCAATCCCGTTAATATATTCTGCGCTACAAAGAACTAAACAACTAAACATCTAATCTTTTGTGGGCGTAAAATTGTCGACATTGAAAAGCCGGCATAATAAGCGTGTGGTTTGGCTCTCTGCGTTTGCTACCTGTCTGCGTTGGAAAGGAAAAATCGGCATGAACAGCCGCTACCTTCTTTGCGATTTTATTGTGTAAAGAACTTTACTTTCGACACTGTTCTGCAATAAGTGGCGATCATGCATTCTCTGTGGTCGATAATTAGTCTCATTAATTGTTAATTTATTATGTTCGAAAAGATTTCTTGTTCGCATAATGGCTACTCGACGTAAAGTGATTATTAATTACGCTTCCAGACATCAGCCGGTTATTGTGAACGGTTACTCCGCTTGATATAAGCATCCATGGAAAATTGATGCTCTAGCGTCAAAAAATAAGCCGGAAGGTATTGAGTAGAGCCACGACATGTCTTTCATCTTTTCGCTAAACACGGTGGTCAGCACTTAAAATCTCATTATAGCGTAGACGCCCAACTTGTCGCTCGTCTTTAAAGTGAAAATAGAAATACACTCCCTGTTTCAAAAGCCAGGGGATTACCTGCCTGCTTCGAGAGCAGGCGTGTTCGCTAATGCAAGAATAAGTCAATACATAGGCCCGAAAACACCGTTGACTACGTTGGGACAAGAAAGCACAATTCCTTCTTGATAAAAAAAATTAGTAATTTCTTTTTTGATGAAATAATTTCACCAAAAAAGCTCATACTTTGGTTTAGCCAATGATGTACGCCGAAGAATCAGCCAGAATATCCAAAAAGAAATAGCGAAATGTCAGATAAATATGAATAAATTTTCTAAGAACCTCATCGTGCTAATGATATTCTACGGCTCTCGGCCCACAAGCACGTTCGTCATCTGGGAAGATAAGGGCTGCAGCCTAACGTCAAAGGTTCATCGTATTGAAGAACATAGCAATAAAACATAAATGTAAAGCGAACCTAGAAAGCCACTTGGGATAAACGAATTTTAGAATGCTGTACTATTTTTAATTGTGCTCCTAGCATGCGAGATATCCGCCAAAGCTTGACTTGTAAATGATGCAGGTGGCAATCTGCTGCCAACACTCGCTGTTATTTAGAAGACATGCTGATATTCGGGGCTAGTAAGGTAAAGACAGTGAGGTTTCGGCCACCTTTACGGAAGTCATTTGCATAGTGCGTCGAATTCAGGCGCTATTTACAGGTGCTACGATTTTGGTAAGTAAACACAGATATTTCCAGTTTTCTAAGTAAATACATAACGACGTTTTATTTTTTGTTGTGAACTCGCTGGTAATTAGGACTCTTTTACCGAAGAGTGTTGAGCCAAATTTGGCATACAAGGGAACTCATAGAGAATTCGCGCATTTATTTTTTTTTTTTGCGTTTGCATTCCGCACATGCTATGTTATTTCTGGGCTCAAGGCGAGAATGGCTCTTATAGTATGATATATAACTGCCTGCATTACTTCACACGCGGTTCTAAAATACAAGAAAGTTTTCGCTGAAACCAACCTATTTCACTGAGTAGAGAACCAATTTAGAGAAAGTAAACTGCAGCCTTCACAATGGTACGCAAGATAAGCAGTCGTAGAACATTCAACTGTGGAAGGCACCCAATAGATGGCACTGCGTAAATAGTAATCAAAAAACAAAGTTTGTTGGGTTTTTTTTTTGGTAGGAAAATATTGGCAGATCCCACATAACTGGGAGTCTACGTTATGCGAAGCATGCGGAGGGAAGGTGACGGTGTTGCACATTTTTTGATTGAGCAGCACTTCATAAAATTACACTAAATATATGTACAAATGTTGCATCCATTGACATATGTTGAAGAGTTACAGATGTTTATATAGCCAGTTGTTTGCACTCTCGCAACGATGCCAACGGGAACATAAGTATTAGCAACACCAGAAGCTGATCTGAAGCGCTGATGCTCGCGAGGATGCTGGCCCTAAACACTGCTACATAAATCAACCTCAGCGCATGGCAACTAACCACAATTGACGTTCACCCGACGTGGCGGCTGTATCAAAGCAGTACATAAGTAATATTAATAAAATAGGGCAGGCAGCACTGCAACCACTATTGCTGTTTCACGACGATTGGCATCTATTTGAAAAGTAGTTGCGAATTCAGGCGAAGCTCTGTGGTAAAATGCTTCATTGCCACGCAGAAGAAATGCGTGGCCCTGAGACGGGCGCGCACGCCCTTCTGAGAGATAATAATGTGTAGAGCGCAAAGTGACGGGTAAGTGCCGCCACCGTTGGAAACACTCGCTTCTTCGTGCAAGCATTGCATGGTCAGCGCAGCGTGATAAGCGCTACGCTCCTTAGAATTACTTATGTATGTCTTTTCTAGTAAAAGACGAACATGCAGAATATATATGTGTTGTTACGGTGCTTCAGATATGCACAATATTCTTTAATTGACAATCGCACTCGTATGAACACTGATTCTTGAGCAAGATTGGTGGCGCTTCGGATGGGTTTGGTCGTTCGGGGTATCGACTGTGCCGTTTTGAGTACCCAGTTCATAAAATTGGTGGACAAACAGACATGTGTACAGACAGACAGACGGAGAGACAGACAGACAGACAGACAGACAGACAGACAGACGAACGTTTTTGCGCAGAAGGTTCATAAGAAAGACTATCATCTCTTAAAGTGCGAGATGGCGCTCATGTCTCACGTGTTACGTGACTTGATGCGCACGTTCACCTCCAATGCAAGGTCGAGGCACTCTAACGCAGCGCCTTCGGAATACCATTCACCGATTTTCTTGCGCAGAACATCAAACAAATGTTTTGTTCACTCTCTCCACACGCAAGGCTATCATATTCTGACGACCTTTGCAGATTACATGTAGATACGGGGCCAATTTTTTTATCCTGTACTTCTGTAATCGAATCAAATTGATATGGCCACGCGCACGAATATTTAACAATAAGGCATAAAACTCAATTTGCAGGGATTACTAGAAATTAATAATAAACTAACTACTCGAGTCAGCACTATTCACTTACCAACTAGGTAGTAATTTTAACATCACAACGACTTAGTGCTTTTACCCAGCCTGGTTCTATTTCGGCTAGGGTTTGTTACGAGCCCAACAAGGTATACATAGTGCCTTTCACTATAGGTTACTCTTACTAGCTGCATTTACCAGCTCGTTAGTGGATTCTGTGACAAGTAACGGGCTAGTACTTAGTGAATATACCAACCTTTCTTTAGAGTGTAAATACGCTGTACTTGAGTGCGCGTGCGCGTGTGCGTGTGCACGCGCATGTGTGTCTGTGTATCTTTGTTTGTGTGTGTGTAACAAAACACATTATTAAGTACGCACTTAGTGGTTGAAGGGTGCACTAGAGGTGGGATTTCGCTATCGCGTTCAACTTTTAATGACGAAGCTTAAGGGTACCCGTGTTTTTTTTTTTCGCCCCCGGTCGGCGATGGGTGGAACCTGAGACTTTCGGAGGCCTGCTAATTTGAGTATGAACGTCTGGCTTACTTGAGATTTAACAAAGATGCCCTACGCTGGGTTCTTCTTTTTTTCTTTGTACTAAATTTGCAACAAGAAACAGCAATGCTGGGCAGTAGCGATGCCGTGTACGCTGGCTGAATATCTCACAACTGAAACCTAAATGACGGGACTCGCCCTCTCTGGCTTGAGAATACGTGAGCTGACCACATTTTTTTCTTAGCGGCATCTATGGTATATGAAGAAACCAGAAGCTGGCTATTTTGTAGAGCACACTTGTTGCCAAAAACTGCCTGCTTCAAACTGTCGATGCAGTAAACAATAGTAACCTAATGCTACCCGCAGCTCTCGAATTGTAACGATGGCTACAGAGACACTTTATCTACCACAAAGAAATTAGTATATGCTTGAGAGTTAGTAGTGCGATAACGTAGTTCTGGTAGTAACTTCAATGTGTGATGTTCAATAACTTGCCTAATTCGTTTTGACTAGATCAAAAAATATTTCGCCAAATACCCGTAATATACCCACTGTGCAGTTTAATTGATACATGACCCTCTAACATAGGGGTGCCACTCAACTCAAACTTTGTACTACGCCTATTATTTGTTTGTGCGCATATTGCATATTGCCCTTTATATAGGACAAGGTGTCAAAATATTTCCCTCTACTTCGCGTTCATACCCTCGAGTTGTGTTTCTCCAGTCATTCTCCATGTCACCTGAATTGCACCATGAAGAAGCGAGGCAGCGGAGCAAGGTAGCTGGAATATACAGCTCCATAGAGGTATTCCCGTTTCAACTTTCCAAGAAAGGAACCCGCCACAATGGTATAGTGGCTAACGCACTCGACTGCTGACTCGCAAGTCGTGGAATCGGATTCCGGCCATGGCGACCGCCTTTTCGATGGAGGCAAAACTGCTTAAGGCTCGTATGCTTAGATTTAGCAGCCCGTTAAGAACCCCTGGGGGCTGAAATTTCCGAAGCACTCCACTGCAGCCTCTTTTCTGATCATATTGTGGTTTGGGAACGTAAAGCCCCTTTACCAATAATATCACTCCAAGAAAGAAATGCTCGCTACAGGGAGCAACTGTACATGCTAAATTTTAAGGACGATAGTCTTTCGTGAGCACCTTCGTAGCCAAAATTTTGGTCTGTCAGTCTTACTGTCTATACAATTGTCTGTTTGTCCATGGTAACGATCCACTTAAAAGCACCAAACGTTATTACAGTGCACCTATATACTATCAATTGACGGTATCTCTAAGGGCCAACCCCATCCGCAGCGCCCACCAATAATGCTCAAGTTTCGGCGTTTACACTTGCGCGATAGTCAATTAAAAAGTAATTCTTGCGCATACCTGACGCACCATAACAACTCGTCGTTGTTTCGTATGTGCGCCTTATACTAGAGAAGGCACACACAAGTAATTCTAAGGAAAGTAGTGTTTATCACACTGCGCTGACAATGCAACGCGGAGCTCCAAAAGGCTATAGTGTTTCCAACGCTTTGCCAAGACGACATGGTGGTGGCACCTGCCCGCCGCTTTGCGTTCCAGTCTTTCACTTTCACTTCACTTTTATTCCTTAAAGACCCCACCAGGGGGTATTACATAAGGAGTGGGTTACAATACATACAACAGGTTCAACACTTTATTATATGATATAATGTGATGTGATCGCTTCAATGAAGGGACTAGGGCCTATCCATTATTACACGGAAAAAACGAGCCCTTAGGTATACACCTCTTTCCCTTATTCATTAACGAGGGTCTCGTACTGGCAGACTTGGTGTCATTAGGTTGTATACGAGGGACTAATGGTCAGCTGCCCGCTCGTAATAAATTCACGTGCTACGTGACGCCACACATGCGCATAAAAGGGTGTTTCACACTCGCCGCTTGGCTTACAAATGGCGCTGACTGACACTCCCACTTCTAAATTCACATATAAACTCAAAAAAGTGGACAGAGGGAAGGCCGATGTGATAGATTAGTGGCTAGAGCATCGAACGCGTTATACGAAGGTCGTAGGTTCGATTCCTGCTCAAGGCTGGTTATTTTTTCACCCACTTTTCTTTCTTCTTATTTACATTCCATTTGTTTCAATAACTTCCCCTATACATTCCTTGGCATTATTGTCGCTTAGATCTCATTATATATATATATATATATATATATATATATATATAATGGTGTGTTTTAATTTTAATGAACAAAGATAGAATTGCCATTTCACTTTTTCAAGGCGACACCAACCTCACAAAAAATTTCGAACCTAAGAGGATCACACACTCTCTTAATGAACCCTAAACGTTAGCCACTAACTGCCGTTTGAGCTTACCGCAATACTAAGGCAAGTTAGCTAACACTGTGTATACAGGCATTATCATGATGTTGCCTCGTTCTTTTAAAAGGGGGTTACACCATACCACAAAACCTTCTCTAACTCCATTGCATACGTAGCGCTATAAATTATGCTGTCTCATTACACTACTGTGTTACTTTCTCCCTCTGCCATATTACTCTCCTATTGTGCTATTAGAAAGTAGTTCTCATCAATACTGCGTCTAAAAAAAGATCAAGCACACAGGTTCACACTTCCTTCGTCACCCTCCGGTGCGTGATTTTTCCTTTACAACTCACCCCTGTAATGCTGTCAGCGCATGAGAGTACAAAAAAATAAATCAATAAATAAACTGACTGACATTTTCTTACAATGAGCTACGGTTAAAAAATGCCTCATAATACTGCCGGTCAAAAAAAAAAAGCTGCTGACGCCCATCGTTAAGAGTTTTTTTTTATGTTTCGATATTCTAGGACGCACTTCGTCCATGAACTTTGGAATCCGCCATTTTTCTGTTTTTCTTTTTTGCCTTATCTTCCGTATCCGCACTTCCTGTGATTACGTTTTCCGAAAGAGGTGATCGCACACATCCGGTTTTGCATAATAGCAGTTTCTCGGCTGGGTTCTCTCTTTCCCCACCGTTCTTCCTGGTTTCATTTCCCCGTGACGATCAACCTCGCGCTTTCTATTTCCGGGCTCCGATGATTTCACCTGCAACGCAATCAGCTCCCCACTGCATTTTAAATTCCCAGCACGCTTGTCAAGTTAGAACCAGCGTCCATGGCACTGGTTTGAACTCCTGCTCATATAAAAACTCCTTCCCATTGGAAGCTCGGAATGTTGCTTCAAGAAGGGGACCTGTGTGTAAAAACGACTTATAGGTACTCTCATTGAAGCTTTCTACGTTTATTATTCAATAATCCAACGTCGTAAAGAGGAAGAGGAAGTCAGAAAGAAAAAAAAATAGCTCATTTTAATGCTCATGATCTTTTGGGTTATCCACGATTCCGAGGAAGGAGAGCGTGGAAATACGAGCTGCAACGACAGCGCACCAATGAAAGGCCTTCCACACGCTGATAGACTCTAATTTTTATACACTAAGAGTTATTGTAGTACTGTTCTGCGACGCTAGGTGAAGCACATGAACAAAAAAAAAACATCACAACATATCGAATGTTTTTTCACTGAACTCAGTGATCGCGTAACTTCGCGAATGGCATATAAAATGGAAGTCCGCCACTTTTCACTAATCAGCTCATAAATTCATAAGTCTTTGTGAAAATACGTGCAACGTATGTAGATGCAATGCCACAAGAAGGCGATACGTAAACGTTTCCATTAAATAGCAAAAACACATCTGCAGACGCATACCATGTAATCAAACAATAGTATTCATGAAAAATCCTACTTTTCTTAGTGTATGCTTGATATACAGGTTAGTTTGGCAAAAAATAGTCAGCAATATATTTATCAAGACTGTCTTTGAGCGCACCCCACTTTTGGTATTACGTTCACATAAAAAGGTGAAACGTTCAAGAACAAACAAACAGCGCATGACGATAGCGTAACAATTTTACTAGGCATGTCCTTTTTAAGACGACAGTTTTTCATGGGGACCTTCGACACAAAAAATTTGGTCTGCCTATTTGTCTGTCTGTCTGTCTGTCTGTCTGTCTGTCTGTCTGTCTGTCTGTCTGTCTGTACAATTGTCTGTTTGTTCATTCTTAAAGGCGTCAGATACTTGATACGGCCGACCCCATCCGCAGCGCCCACCTATGTTGCTCAAGGTTGAGCGTTCGTGCTTGTGCAATCGTCTATGAAAAAGTAAATATTTCGCATGTCTGTGGCACCATAACAACACGTATATATTCTGCATGCGCGTCTCCTACTTGAAAAGGCATACATAAGCATTTGAAGGACCGTAACGCTTATCAGTCTGCTATGAACATGCAAAGCTTGCACGGAAAGGTGAGTGTTTCCAACGCTTTGCTAAAACAAAACGGTGGTGGCACCTACCCGTCACCCTGCATTCTACACCTTATCACCTCTGAGATGGGCGCGCACACCCGTCTCAAAGCCACGTGCTTTGTTTTCTAAGACTACTGCCAGATGGCGGTTATGTCTCACGTGTGACCTGACTTGATGCGCTCGTTCGCCTCCGCTGCACGCTCGAGGCACTCTTAACGCAGCGCCTCCAGAATACCATTCACCAATTTTCTTCCGCAGAACATCAAATAAATGTCTTGTTCACTCTCTCCTAATGCAAGACAATCGCCTTTCGACGACATTTTCAGGTTACATGCAGATACGGGGCCATTTTTTTTTGTACACAATCACCTAATCACTTGCGCATCTTTCTTAATTCTCTAGGGACCACAACATCAGTCTTGGGTCGTACTCTGAGGTCATCGACAGGACAATCTCGACGAGCTTTGAATGAAATTGCAATGCATTCTTTTCGGGGACGCTGACAGTGCGGTGAACACGAGGTCTACATGATTTCTCTGCAGATGCCTGCATAGAATGGCAATATTGTCCACTATGTGAGAAATGCCATTTAATTGAGGTGTTTTGGTGTACTATGGTTTCTGTGGTTGCTTCATTCAGTGACACACGCCACCAGCTTCAGGCAGCTTATATCTGATGGAGGCGAGTCAGAAAGCTCACTCGCCTATATCAATCTGTTATTGCCTGCTTCAGATGAAAAACACGTGGATTGTGCTTGTCAAAACACGCACGCGCTTCTTAAGAAGTAACGCCGGCGATAACAGAAAAACGTTCGACGTTACTTCTGTCCTGATAAGACAGCATGACCGGGCCTCCCAACGCGGCCGTCACAATTGCCAGGTATAGTAATTACCATAATAAATGTGTGGTAATAACCTATATACATTTCCTGCTCGCAAGCAAATATGCAAAGTTCCACTATAGCGAATAATTTCTGTGAATACGAAAACAACTTTTTGTTTATTATATGAGTTTGCAGTTGCTTAGTTTCCGCGACTCCTCACCACGCCTGGCTGTATAGTGTTAGGTTGAACGCACTTGTTCGTGGGCGTTGAGAACTTCGAGACTATAGTGCAACCCTGCTGTGACATGGCATGCTAAACACATTTTTGCTGTTGCACCAGTCAGGTACTTGCAGACACCTAAAAAGAATATTTGTACAAGAATTTCTGCTGAAGAGTTGCGAATGCACAAAACTTGTCGATGGCAATGGTTCATTGGTGACAGGTAAAAAAGACTAGAATGGGGGTTAAAACAACACGCAGGTTTTTGAAATAATGCCATTCAGACTAAATAGAAAACAACAATTCGCAATAGGCGGACAGGCACAGGAAGTGGTAATAGAGCTCGTGCATCAGAGACAGGTAGTGGCTGTAGACCAGAACTATGAAACTGAAGTTAGGAGGAGAATAAGAAGGAATAAGCGGCGCGTGCTACATACCTAGGCTTGGAAAACCTTTGGAGCCTGGCTTGCCCGTGCTCAACCTGCTGGGGTGTTCTTGGCTGAGGATTGAGTGGTTTTAACTTTCTGTCTTAGAGTCCGATTCTATAGTTTATCTGTTTCTGGGTCTAACCATATCTCTCGTGCTCATGCCGACTACTTCTCCTGGCCAGGCGCGATCCGCCTGGTCAGCGTCCCTGCCGTCTAACGAATTACCGCTAGACTCCTTTTTCCGCAGTGGTATCGACAGTATTCCCGTGGCACTGGTACCTACAAATGGAGGCTTCATCAGACTTACAAACCTTCAGGCGGTTCAAAAGGAACTTAAGACAACTTCAAACCAATTCCAGACCATCACAGATGTGCGCCCATTTGGGCGAGGAGGTATCGTGTGTAGGTCGCCGGATCAGACCTGCGTGCAGGATCTTCTCAAATGCACCTCATTTGCTGCTACCACGGTGAGTGCTTTTATTCCGCCTCACCTTGCATGTACCAAAGGCCTTGTACGGGGAGTTGACTCCAAGCTGAGTCCAGCTGAGACCCTAGACAGGCTCTGTGGAGCAGGCGTAATTTCAATTTACCGGTGTAATCGCCTAGTCGACAACGAGAGGGTACAAACCGAATCTGTCATTGCGACATTTTTGGGCACAAAATGCCCGCCAGAAATAAAATTATGGCCACTGATCTTCCGAGTAGAACCCCTCGCTTCTCGTCCGATTCAATGCAGGAACCGCTTGAGATTCGGCCACAGTGCGGGAGGATGTAAATCTAACGTTCGTTGTAGCACCTGCGGAGAGGCAATCCTTCAAGCAAGTGTACTGCAACAGCGGAAAAGTGTTGTCTCTGTGGGGGTGGTCACTGCGCCGACAGCTCTGACTGTTCTGCTTGTTCCCGGGAGGTCCAAATCCTAGAAGTTATTGACCGCCGCCGCTGTTCTCGAAGGGAAGCCATTGACATAGTTAGAGATAGGGCTTTTGGATACTCTGGTATTACAGCGCGCTGTACTTCCAGTATGGACTCAAACCTATCGCAGGCTATTTAAACTGCAGTGGAAAAGGCAGTGAGTAAGGCAATGGATAAACTCATATCTAACCTTTCCGACTGTTTGGTTCAAATTCTTTCAAGTCAGATTGGACAAACAGTACAGACTAGTACAGAACCTGCAGTATTAGACATTACCAGCGATGCCACACAGCTACGCAATGTAGTTTTGGACGAACTTTCTTCATCTGCAGCAAGGCTAAGCAGTCACGAACACAGGTGCACTTAGACCGACATTCGCCTCAGCCGAGCACAAGTACTGCTACAGATATGGAACTCGATATAAGCACTAATAAACGTACCAGATCCTTTATCTTCACCGATTTCAAGTCCAAATTTAAACAGAATAAATCAGCTATTTCGCGTAAAGATGCTAACAAGGGCGCGACACACGCCTCTGTGGTGCGCTCAACACCATAGGTCAGCTGAGGGTACTACACTGGAACTGCCGTTCTATATTCTCAGCCTCAACCGACTTACATTTCTTTTGCAATAATTTTAATCTTGATATTATAATTCTCCAAGAAACTTGGCCCACACCAGATGAAAATTTCCATCTTGCAGGTTTTCGTTCTTTTCGATTAGATCGCCCATCACGTGGTGGTGGTGGTTTAATGATCCTTGTATTAAGTAAATTATGCCATAGGGCGAAAATTTCTTTCAGAATGTTAGACTTAGAGTGTGAAATATTAGCATTAGACTTGTGTCTCCCCGGATACCACCCTTTTTCAATTGTAAATTGTTACTTCCCCTCCGGTGTGCAAAGTACGCGTTATCTTGACAGCGTTTTGGTAGCATGTAGAAAGGAAATTGTACTCACAGGAGACTTTAATTCACATCATTTGTCTTGGGGCATAAGGACAGACTCTTGTGGTAGGCGATTATGGGAATGGACTATTGATCACAACCTCTCCTGTCTGAATAAAGGTCATGTAACATTTGTCCGAGGTCTAACTAGCTCAGTATTGGATTTAATGTTTTGCTCCAATGCAATCAAGGTTTTGTCATGGGCTGTTTTAGATTTGGCAACTAACAGCAACCATCTTCCATTAGTTTTTGACATTACTTGTCCAACAATAACTTTATAACAGCCAAAACGCACATACATTAGCCATAGCAAATTTCAAATCTGCCTCCGTTCTGCCATTTCGAAGCTTGGAAATACCAGTACTAAGGAGATTGCATCTACGATTGGTTCAGTGCTGGAGGGATCTAGAAAAAATTCCGAATTTTATATTCCATCCAATAAACTATCCTCCTCTCGTTGGTGGAATGATGAGTGTACGCGCAATTATAGAAGACAAAAAGCCACTTGGAAAAAACTTCTTCTTAATCAAAGCCCAACGAACTGGAAGGACTATCAATTCCTTGCTGGCGTATTTAAGCGTACAGTGAAACGCGCGAAAGAAGAATACGATAGTAGACATTTTGATTATCTTTCTAAATCTAAAAATAAGCGGGATTTGTTCGCTTATCTTCCGACAATAAAAGTACTGCCAGCACCTTTAACGTTGCAGTCATGTGTCTTGACGCCGGAAGAAATGAACACCTCTCTAGAAGACATAGCGCAAGGTTTAGAACGTCGCTTCACTGCTAATGTTTTGGCTATTGAGTCCGTTCTGGTAAACTTGCATGAATTTCGAGAAGTTTCTTTAGCTGAATTGAGTCAGACAGTATTATGCTTACCGAGGACGGCTCCCGGATCAGATGGGATTAGGAACTCTATGTTGAAATGTTTACTCCAGGAATCGCCTAATCTTTTGCTAGAACTAGTGAATTATTCGTTAGGGAACGCATGGATACCTCCAGAATGAAAACTTGCCAAAATTGTATTGTTGCTAATAAATGAAAATGATCCATACACGCTGGATAACATAAGGCCGATCGCACTGACATCAAACTTAGTGAAATTGGTTGAGAGAATCATCAATATACGAATGAATGAACTTATTACCATGAGGTCAATTCTAAGTCCCTGTCAAATTGGGTTCAGGGCTGGTTGTTCAATTTGGTATGCCCACGTTGATATAGAGAGTCGGCTTCAATTAGCTCGGCTACTTAAAAAATATGCAGCTTTAGTTACTTTAGACATTGCTAAAGCATATGATACCGTGGAGCACTGTATTTTGATAGATCGATTAGGATATCTTGATTTTCCATCATACATAGTAGCGTGGGTTCACGATTTTCTTGCAGACAGGAAATTTTATTGTTTTAAAGATGGGTTTTCATCATCTACTCATACCAAAACGAGGGGAGTACCGGAAGGCTCAGTGCTTTCCCCAGTGCTATTTAATTTACTAAAAGCACCATTCCACGTGAACAGGATATAACAACTTATGTTTATGCACATGATATCGCATTTTTTGTAATGGCAGATAACATTCAGACCTTATTTGAACGGCTGCAGACTTACCTCAATATATTGGAGAGCTGGCTCGATGGCAACAGCTTTTTACTTAATCCGATTAAATGTGCCCTCCTTGTTTTCCCGCTACAATACCCTGTGAACATCTCTCTGTCTTACCATCATGAGGATATACCATAGGTGGAATCTGTTAAATACTTTGGAGTAATTTATCACACATTGCTTAACTGGCGACCTCATATCGAATGTATCGTCGGAAAAGGTGTGCAGGCCATTGGCATATTACGTAGGCTAAGCAATTACCACATAGGTATGAAAAGAGACACATTGGTAATAATATATCGCCTGTACGTTCGTCCCATTTTAGAATTTGGTTGTGTACTTTTCTCTGGAGTCCCAGCTTACAAGTTGCGGCCTCTAATTCTTCTGGAAAGAGAAGCTTTGCGCTTATGCCTTGGCCTTCCCAAAACAGTTGCCAACAATGTGTTGTATCTCGAATCGAGGGTCCCTCCGCTTTCTTGTAGAATTCGCCTTCTGACTGTTCAGACATTCTTAAGAATTTATGAATCACCATTACGACATTCAGAAACAGCCTTTATTTCCACCCCGGAATCATTTTTTGCTGCTAGATGGCCGCCATTTCACACGCCACAAATTATATTTGTGCAAAATTTACTGGAGCCTCTAAACGTACGTATATACGACATCATGCCGAGTCGTGATAATTTAGCCCCGGTGGAAATTCAATTCGACGACATTTTTCCTAATAATGCCAAAAAACTTCCCCATAACATTTTGGATGGTTTACTACAAGATCACCTGCGCCGTATTACAAGAAACGTTGTTATTGCTACATACGCATCGCAATACGACGAAAAGTCAGGGGTTGGTATTTTCAGCCCGATTTTAAATTGGATTTCTTCCCTTCGACTACCCGATTTCATACCCGTTTTTGTGGCTGAGTTTCTGGCAGTGGTGCTCGCCTTGCGCAAGTTAGATACAGCAATTACATCAGCTGTCATAATAACAGATTCCCTATTTCTCTGTGCGGCACTTTCTGTTGGTGCTGATAATCACGTAACAAAGGCGTTCCGTGCACTAGTACCTGCGCATTTGAGAAAACTACGATTATTTTGGGTGCCTGGACATAAAGGTTTGTTTCTAAATGAAATAGCCGATTCCTTAGCTAAGTCGTCAATCAGCCAATTAATTCTACCGCTCTGTCCATCATCCGCTTATGTGAGTGCTGCTAGATTCCATAGACGTGCGCTTATGCAAGTCTTTAAAGGTTCAGCACTAACAAACTCTACAGAATATTGCCATTTATTATATCCCTGCCGAAGAGATTTTTGCCGCACTCAAAAACAAGACGTAGCTATGACAAGGCTGCGTTGCCGGGTACCAAATCTAAATTTCTATAAACACGGGTCTGCCCAGGCACCTTCGCCATTGTGTGCATTCTGTGATGAACTGGAAACAATAGACCATTTCTTTTTGACCTGCAGGCGGTTTAACACATTACGAAAAACACTATTAGAAATACCTTTACGTGGTATTGGTATGGACTTATCTCTGCGTGTCATTTTGTCTTTTGGAGCTTCCATTTCTGGTTTCTCTAATGCGACAGTATGCGTGGCCGTCCGGGACTATATTGATGAAACTAATATGTTAACTTGTTAACCAGTTTCATTATCCTAACAGATCCACATAATTATATAAGTATAAAATCAGATTATTGCTCAATTCTAAGAATAAATTCGTTTATGTAAATATTTGTATGCATTACATTAAACACCACACTTTCCTAGGCTATTGGTAATCTTTCTGTTAAACCTCCATTATTCCAAATCTGAACAGTAAATTTGGAAACCACTCGATTCTTGGCCAATCCCCCACAGTGGGTATGCGCCAATAACAATAGGATAACAACAACAATAACAACAATAAGAAGGGTGTGGAGCACAATTGGCATACATTGTCATGTAGTGAATAGCCGGTTATCAATATGCCTGAAGAAAAATGTATATAACAACAGGATCTCCCTATTGCATATGAGGCTCTGAATCTGAAGGCTTAGGCAAATGTTTCACTATAAATTGAAGACGATGAAGAGAGTCATTCGAAAAAAGTGACAGCATATCCATGGAGCGAATGATGGAGAGTGGGGCGAAGCATTCGTCCGTCCATGCGTCCGTCCGTGCGACTGTCCTTGCGTCTATCCGCCCGTCCGTGAGTGCGTCTGTTCGTGCGTCTGCACGTCCATCTCTGCATCCATCCCTGCGTTCGTCCATGCATCCGCCCCTGTGTCCATCCATGTGTCCATTCGTCCGTGCAGTCATCCGTGCGTCCGTTCATGCCTCTGTCTGTGTGTCCATTCATCCATCTATTCAACACTACAAGTACCACCATCTCGCAAATTTCGATATATATTGTTCATATAGAAGCACCACCATCCAGCGGACATTCCAAGGACTACACGAGAGGTGGCACACGCACACTTTCTTACGGCTAGTGCTTCATGTCTACTTCCCACCTTTAACCACCTCGATCTCATGGTATATACTAGTTCACTGTACTCATGGCACTGCTGCCTAACGCTCGCTAAATCTTTCTAAACGAAGGAGGTTACGCCCAGCGAGTATAACCTAAAAACCCATTCTTGTCAGATTGTGCTCAGTGAACATGCCGATGGCTGCTAATGGGGAATGAGAGACAGGAGAATTCGGCTTTTACTTTGTTATGGTTTTCGCTTCGTATTTACTTCCCACCTTTAACCACCTCGAGTTCATGGTATATACTAGTTCACTGTATTCATGGCACTGCGGCTCAACGCTCACTAAGCCTTTCTAAAACCAAGGAGATTACGCCCAGCGAGTATAACGTAGCAACCCTTTCTTGTCAGACACTGCCTAATGTACATGCCAATTGCTCTTAATGGGGAATGAGAGACAGGAGAATTCGGCTTTTACTTAACGCGCACGCTGCGAATTTTTTTATTGTTCAACAACGCACAGGAGAAATCTCCCATCGACACCACCTTGCAGGTCAACACGTAAGACTGGTTACACACTATGACTACGACTACTATGAGGGACGAACGGGTGCCTCTTTAAGGAGCTTCACTCCTAAAGAAATGCATGTGGAATGGCAACGGACAAGAGGGGAGCAGAGCATGTCAACAATTAAACACGTTGTAATGACTTTTGGAGTCGAAATTGAGGAGAAATCGCCATGCACATGATATGTGCATGGCAATGATCGAAGATAAGTACGTGCTATTAGAAGAGACATACTAGAATGCAAAAGAAGAGAGGCACCTACGTAAATGTTTGGCTGAGAAAGTGAAAATAAGAAGTTTGCAAGAATACTGTTGGAGTAGGAAATATTGAAATTACTTGAATGCGCAAATACCTCATAGGCATGATCCCTACATTGAGCGCAGTCACTTGATCAAGATTACAATGGGAGACTTGTGGAGAGCGTCATTACTTTACGATGACTGCCAAAAGAGGCAACATATGTTACGAATGGTGTGCAAAAAAAGAACATATTGAGCAGATGTAAAAGGCAAAACTATTCAAATTTGTGAGTTCATCAATATCCTGAGCAGTGCTAATGCTGTGGTCTCTTTCTATTGACCTATGAGCACAGTTTAACGTACTGAAATTGTCTTTTTTTACATTGCGCCATCTTAAACACCTTATGTACGGCTGCAGGTGGGCATTGTTCTGCTACCATCAACACGCATTGTTTCTGTGCAAGCGTAACAAGTAAATGTTGAACGTGGGTGTCTAGGGTGATGCACATGCCTTCAAAAAAGTACACTCTTCTTGAAGCGCAGTACACGTACGGAGATGATCACACGTAGGAACCTTGTATATTTCCCACACTAGTCACGTCAAACGGTGCTTTGCCACGTTCTCTTTCTTTATGCCTGCTGTGAGCGCTCATCATTGTTCTTTTTCAATTAAAGATGTCAGGAAGCCTTCATGTCAAAGTCACTTTGTTTTCTTTCATAGTTTATGGGATTGCTGCTGTTTTTCAGACCAACCAGTGTGCGTTGCCCCCTAATATGAATGAGGTCTTTCAGATATTTTCTAAAAAAATGTTTTTTTTTCGTAGATGGAACAAGAAATGAACTTACTTCTACTGCCCACGATCAGTGCCACGAAACATGAACTAAAGCACTTTTATAAAATTATGAATACTAACATAAAAATACTTAAGTGAATAATACACCAATGTTGGTGCATCTTGAAAAACACTTTTTGAAACACAATGATAATCTAACACAAATTTTTTTGCCACATAGATACAAATCATACATAAAAACAAGGATGGTGGGATAAAAGCTGCATATAGAGCGTTTTCACGGAGAGCAGGAGCATAGCCCTAAAGACAGTGTATCTTCGTAACTCCCTTTCTGCACTGGCTACTCCAGCTACCGCCGCTGGTGTGTGAGGACTACCATGTATGGAATGCGCGGATTGTGAGGTCAACGTGTTACCTTTTGTTTGCTTCTTTATAGCGCTAAGGCAGTTGTGCTACCGAAAAGAGAAATATCAGAGGAGAACAAATTGACAGGCCACCACGGCGCTGTGTTTGGCTGTGACGAAAGCTCAAAAAGCTGGCAGCCGATACATGCAAGGTGCGCCTTCCTTCGAATTGACTTTATTTATGCGACAAGCCTTCTTCTCCGACGAGTGTTTTATTATATGTTTGTGGCGTCTGTCCTCGTGGTCTTTTCTTCAATCCACAAGTTCGTGGTTCTGGTGACACGATGGTACGCATCTTCACTTGCAGCAAAGAGAAGCAATATCGCAGCTGACGGTTAATACAGAATATGTCTCGCTCAAACCTCTTCGTTTGTAACGTTAATATCCCCCATTTCTATGCAACAGCACATGAGTTACCCTGTCTGTGGCTACTGAATTTTAAGTGCGTGGAATTTTTAAATTATGGATTGAGCACTTTTCTAATGACTTTACAGAAAGGCCCGCATAAAATCGATGTTGTACAGTCGTGAACCTGCCTCAAGCGATTTCTCGACAGCGCCTCATTTCTCGACTTATCGATTTTGTGACAAAAAATGGGACAGTTTTATGACGACCACGCGTTTTTTTTCTTTTTTTGGGAGCCTGAGTGTCGTGAATAATCGACCCAAAATCGTTAAGTGGACGTTTTTACGTCAATGCGGGCGCTTGGCTTGATGAAAAAAAAAAGGCAGATCCCACGAACAATGGGAATCAATGATATGCGAAGCACGAATGAGAAATGTTGATGTGTCACTTTAAAATCAGCACAACGTTACGCGGCGGAAGTAAGTTACGTTATACATGACTTCCATGTCCTAATTATCATGTTCAGACCGGTCATTTACCTTCATCATTCATTCACGCCACCTGAGACCAAAATTGGTATATGTGAGCTAGTAAAACGGCCACAAGCGTGCTATGAGCGTAGCATGTAGGCCATCTTCACCTGACACGCATGACATGATTATCATGCTTGGATGTGTCCTTTACAATCGTCATTCATTCACGTTACGTAATACCAAATTTGGTATATGGGGAACTAGTGAAACGGCCGCGAGCACGCTGTGAGCGTAGCATGTAGTCATGTTTTACATAACACACACATCATGATTATCATGTTTTGACGTGTCACTCAACTTCGTCGTCTATTGACGTCATGCTATACCAAATTTGGTATATGTGAAGCTACAGAAACGACCACGAGCTCATCATGAGCTTGGCATGAGGTCGTGTCGTTACAAGACACGCATCTCATGATTAGCATGTTTGCACCAGTAACATACCTTCGTCGTCCATTCCCGTCTCATAATACCAAACTTGGTTTATGTGAGCTAAGGAAACGGCGGGGAGACCATCATGAAGAGCCCAATATACCACGGCGTATAACGTTGACGCTCGCATGCTGGGCGCAGCGACGCTAAGCTAGCAAAACGCGAACAATCTACATTCTGCCGCCATACGCGACCATCGTCTATCGGCAAGGCCATGCGGCAGAATAGCAGAACTCCAAAAGGCCAAGTATAACAAAGCATTTTCACCAATAACCTATTTACAAGTGCTGCTTAAGGAATGCATTGAAATATTACTCACCTAGATAGGCAGGAGGCTCCTGTCTATCGTTGGCACCACTGCGGTAACGATTCGTAGGTAGCCCCTGCTTTCAGTTTCGGCAATTTTAAAGCTGACGGCTTATCGATTACTGCCGTTACACTCGCGTAGCGTGGCTGTGTTTTAAATGGTGTACCGCGAATAAAAGCGATAACCAGCGCACTGAGTGCACAGGCTGTGTTAAAAAAAGTTGTTTCTTTTCCTTTTCAACATGCTGCGTACACCGGCAGAGATCTCAACACACCGTCTCGGCGGCGAAGCATCGCAGGTGCTAGACAGCACTGCGGTGGCAAATATGGCAGCCTCCTTGTGAAAATGGTGTATACACAACTTGACTGATACAATGAGAGCATGCATGACAAGAACTGCTTCTTTCAATATTAGGATAGATATATACATGCAAAACAAACTAACAAATAAGCAAAAAACAAACAATAAAAGCATATCAGCAAGGTTAATGTCTACCAAAATTTGAAATATTGTGTTTTCAGAAATACAACGAAGGCATTCCTTGCATAATTTCTATTTGTTTGGTGTTGAGGGAAGAGAGTAGGGAAACTTTCGAGTAATCGCTGTGTCGGTTCAGTCGAGATGATTGGTTGTTTGACAAGCTCGTGATGTTGCCTAAATGATTAGTACCCTTAGTCGTTTCACGTTTAAAAGAAAACATGAGCTGATACTAGTATAGGTGGTCACTTCGCATAATTTTGAACACAACAAAACAGATCACGTGTGCGTTAATTTTAGGTACATTAACAATAACCCGTAGTGCTCATTTCTGCGTTGTGTCTAGATGATCTAACGATATTTTATCACTGTTTGACTCAACCAGGTGACAGTAGCGCAGATGCGAAGCTAATATTGCGTTATATGATGCTACGAAGCACTCTCAAAGATGAAGAAGACAGCAAAGACAAGGACAACGTTCGCTAATATCCGCGTGGACTTGGCTCTGCCCTGTATGTCTGGCGTTCCGTGTTTATACACACCTTGTAAATATACTCTATGACGCCTTTTCTCACCGTAACATTTTGGTGGAGAGTGCGGGTTCTCCCTTTCACCGTCACGACGATTCTATGTAGCGGACGCTCATTGGCGGCTTCTGCTATGTCTGCTCACGAGGAAAACGAGGCTGCATCGGAAACGTCTCCGATCAAATAAGGACCGCAGCTGGCGCTTTTGTGTCGATTACCGAAAACTCAAGTAGGTAACAAAAAAAAAGCCATGTACCCTCTACCACGCATAGATGACGCCCTTGACTGTCTCAGCGGTGCGAAATATTTCTCTTTGATAGATCTTCGTTTGGGGTACTGGCATATTGCAGTTGATAACATGGACCATGAAAAGACAGCATTTATTACATGTGACGACCTTTATCAGTTTCAAGTGATGCCATTCGGGTTTTGCAACGCCCCACCTACATTCGAACGAATGATGGATGCTCTACCACACGGTTTATTGATTGATATTTGGGGTTTAACGTCCCACAAATACCATACGATTATGAGAGACGCCGTAGTGGAGGGCTCCGAATATTTAGACCACCTGGGGTTCTTTAACCTGCATTTAAATCTGAGCACACGGGCCTACAACATTTCCGCCTCCATCAGAAATGCAGCCGCTGCAGCCGGGATTTGATCCCGCGACCTGTGGGTCAGCAGCCGAGTACCTTAGCCACTAGACTACCGCGGTGGGGCCTACCACACGGTTTCAGGTGGTCAATATGCTTTGCTACCTTGATGACGTCATTGTCTTTTCACCGTCTTTTGCGACACATTTCGAGCGCCTCTCGACAATTCTTTCCGTTTTCCGAAAGGCAGGCCTTCAGCTCAACTCGTCCAAGTGTCACTTCGGCCATCATGAGCTTACTGTCCCCGGACATCTCTTAGATTTTTTAGGTGTTCGTCCAGATCCCGACAAAGTGCGCGCAGTCAAGGGTTTTCCTGTGCTGACCTGTGCGAATGACGTTTGAAGCTTTGTAGGCCTCTGCTCCTCATTTCAAAGATTTGTGCGCAATTTCGCCGACATTGCACGCCCTCTAACAGACCTATTGATGAAGGTTGTGGTTTGCAGTGACTGACCAAGTCACTGCATTTGCTGAAGTGACCATGCACCTCGCGCCGCCACCAATTCTTGGCCACTTCGAAATATCTGCTCCAACAGAAGTGCGAACCGACGCTTGCGTCTATAGCATTAGTGCTTTGCTGGCACAGCAATAGCATGGTAGGGACCTCGTAATTGCATACGCTAGCTGCCTTTTATCACCAGCGAAGCTCAATTATTCTATCACCACGCGAACACCTTCTGCTCACTTGGGCCGTAGGCAAATTTCGCCCTTATTTTTATGTCCGATCATTCACCGTTGTGACGGACCACCACGCTTTATGCTGGCTGTCATCGTTGAAAGACCCTACCGGACGGATGGGACGGTGGGCGTTGCGGCTACAAGAGTACTCATTTACCGTTGTCTATAAAATGGGCCGACAACACGAGGACGCTGATTGTTTGTCTCGTCAAACAGTAGACCCACGAGACCTTCCTGAAAGTGGCGAGTCCACGTGCGTCCTGGCGCGTTCCGCATTAGCAAGCACCAGAGAGGAGCAACGACGTGATCCTCACTTAAGAGAGATAATCAACCAACTGAGCGACACCACTACGCCTTCATCGCTTCGTATGTTTGTGCTTCATGATGGTGTTCTATACCGTTACAACGTGCATCCTGATGGTCCTGACTTGCTGCTGGTCATACCTACACATATGCGTCAGACTGTTCTCGCGCAGTTGCATGCCATACCTACTGCTGGTCACATTGGCGTCTCAAGGACTTACGACCGTGTTCGACGCCGCTTCTTTTGGTCCGATATTTACCGCTCTGTTCGTCGTTACGTTGCTTTGTGCAAATAGTGTCAGCAATGAAAACCACCGGCCACCCTTCTAGCACGACGCCTTCAACCCATATAAATACCATCTCTACCAACTTACAGAGTTGGTCTCGACCTCCTCAGCCCTTTTCCTCTATCCATGAGAGGAAACAAGTAGATAGCTGTCGCCACCGACTACACGACTCGGTATGCGATGACAGAGGCTGTCCTTACCAGTTATGCAACCGACGTCGCCGACTTTCTCCCCGAGGACGTCATACTTCGCCATGGCACTCCTCGACAGTTCATTACACATCGAGGTCAATATTTTTTATGAAAGGTAGTCCAAGACATTCTGCACGCTTGCCCTACAAACCTCAAGTTCACCACTGCGCATCACTCGCAGACCAACGGCCTAACGGAGCGGTTCAACAGAACCCTTACGAACAAGCTCACCATGTATGTTTCGCCGGATCACCGTAGCGGGGACGAAGCTTTGGCGTTCGTAACATTTGCGTACAATACGTCTCGGCATGACTCCACAGGTTTCTCTCCATTCCTTTTATCGTTCGGACGAAAACCCACGCTGCCTTTCGACACGCTCCTTCCACCCGTTCTTGATATGACATCAGAATACGCTCGTGATGCAATCGCTATAGAGCTTAGGAAGCACGTGAAGTTGCCCGCTTTCGGCTTAACACTTCGCAAGAAAAACAACGTCTAACCTAGGACGTTCGCCACGGGGATGTTCACTTCAACCCTGGTGACATGGTCCTTCTTTAGACACCGTCATAATGAGTTAGTCTTTGCGAGAAGTTGACTTACCTTACACTGGTCCGTACCGAGTCTTGCGACAAGCCACCGACGTCACGTACGAAATCGATCCTATGGAGACCCACCGCAGCGCGATCAACTGACATCGTTCACGTCACGCGACCAAAGCCCTTCCACTCCGACCAGCCGAGCACCGGGTCGATGCCTTCGCCGCCGGGGTGATGTTACGAATTGCTGTCAGAGATGAAGAGGAAGAAAGCAAAGAGGACAATGCTCGTTGATATCCGCGTGGACATGGTTCTGCCTTGTATGTGTGCTAAGGTGAAAGCTTGGGCGAGTTGGCGAGTTAGTAGGGCGTCTGTAACTCTCTATCAAAAAAGAGATTGATTGTTCATCTTGAGATGAACACGTGTGCAGTGAAACAGAGTGGCGACACGGTGATAGTGACGTTCGTGCGACATTTGTTATATTGTGGTGGACACGTGTTATTTGCCTGCCATGATATATATGTGTTCGCATTTCTAAATGAAGATTAGTTGTAAGTCAGGGCTCTGTCCTGTCTTTTCCTTTCTTTCCTGCTGTTTTTGCGCAGTTTTTTTATCTTTTATGCCTAGCGTTACGTGTTTAGACACACCTTGTAAATTGTTGTGCCACAGACATGTTCCTCGTTCGGGAGCACGTCTCACGAGATCGAGCCCTGTTCCAACGAACTGTCTCCCCCACCTCCCAGCGCCGCCTTTCGTGCAAAAGAAGCGTGCAGTTCCGGGGATAACGTCGCTTCCTCCGCCGAACCACTTTGCAGTTCCGGGTACGGCTGCGTCTCCTCAGCCGAGCCAATGTGCCATTTCGGGGAACTGGTCTCGCAGAAGAGTCCCAAAACGCCATTTAAGGCCATGCCGGCCCCATGTTAGAGGATTTTGCCCCAGCCGACGTTGTCGTGCTGGCCGGCTCGGTACAAATGACAACCTGCTACAGTAAACGCTCCTTTTGTTGCTGTTTTCAAAACGGATTGCGTCCCTGTTTCGCCCTAGGGCCAAGGCTTCAGCGAAGTCCGCTCGACGGCTCGCCGCTCTTCGCCACCGCTACCATCGCGACAGAGCAAATTCATAACAGTGGTTGGCAGCTACGGGATACGATATCCTACGTTTGGCAAGTCTGATCGGATCTCTGAGCACGAGGACGACCGCCGTGATAGCGTTTGGCTACGCTGCGATACGCTACCTTGTTCTCATCGTTCGGCAAGCGGCGACAAGTAACCCCGGATCTCAACATTGGCAAGTTGGACTGGATCCCTGAAGGCCTGATACTGTTCGACGGCAGCCACGAGTTGGACCATCGTCGGCTACTTTGGTTAGGTGAGTGCCCAACGTTTACTGTTCATTTCGCCAGACCTCTCTAGCACAGGCAGATGTTAGGAGAGTGTTTTGTTTTGTTTTGTTTAGGTGGTTAGAATTTATTATTCACCTACTTTAAACCACGAGATTAGTTTTGGAGTACGGTGAATATCAGTAGTAGAGCATCACGAGGGACGAGATCACGATGGAGCAGTACCTGGTGCAGGACCTCCTTGAAATTTGTGGAGCCATGGGGATTTCCGCCGGGTCCGCTAAAACAAGGGAAGCGATTCTCGAGGTGATGCGGGCAGAGACTGTGACGGCCGAGGAAGCTGACGAGTTTTGGGAGCTTATTTGTGAGCAAAAGCAGAAGGCCGAAGAAGCTCAAAGGCACGAACAGTGGAAGGCCGAAGAAGCTCAAAGGCACGAACAATGGAAGGCCGAGGAGAGCAGAAAAAGGAGAGAGCATGCTCTCAGAATGAAAGAGCTTGATTGTCAAATTGAAGCGATTAAGTGGCAACGAGCACAATACCGACTTGAACTCTTCAGAATGGACGAGAACATCGTGTCTTTTCTCGTTAATTTTGAATAGGTCTGCGACGATGTTGGTGTTTGGCGAGACTTATGGTGGAAAAAGCTTGCCACGTTGCTTCCGTGCAAAGTCGCAAGCGTTTTGGGGTGCTTATCCGCCGAGGAAGCGCATGACTTTGATAGGATTAAATACGCTTTGTTCCGCCACTTTGCTGCTATGAGTACTGCCGACTGTGAAAGTCGAGCACACAAGTACAGCGCTGAAGCGCGCAGCAAAGCGCTAGAAATTGAGACCCATCGCAAATCGCAGGACGCCAACGTGCGTCAGAGAGAGCGAGATGAGGCGCGGCGTAAGGCAATGGAGGTGGAGGCGCGTGTAAACGAGCCTCGCCGAAGAGCGCTCCTGCCTCAACTGCGCTCCTGCCTCAACTTTCACCAGAGCCCTATATTTCGACCGGATCCTCTCGATTTCCCCCGCTTTGCATTCGGGATGGTCAGCCGCCCACTTTGATCTCACCTGACTGTCGCTAGCCCGCCGGGATCGGTGCCACGATCCGTGCTGTTTTCTTGTGTGCCCGTCGGAGCTAGGCCTACGCCAGGCCTCGCCTCCGTGTGGTCACCGCTCGCCTAGCCATGGAATACCGCGTAGAGGGCACTGATATCGACGCAACCGAACTCGGAAATGGGGAATGGGAGACCGTCCTACGTCTCCGAAACAAATACCGCCCTGCGACGGCTGACAACTGTCTATAACGCCCAGCAAGCTTGATCGGCCAATTGGAAATCAGTGGCAGCGACGGCCGCCGAACCGTTGGAGAATCGCAAGATGGGACGCCGACGCCTTCAAGGCCGTCTCCTCCACCAGCTCCTCCTCGCCATTTACGACGCACGCCTCTCCCGCAACTCCCGAGGGGAGACTTGAAGGTCGTTGTCCGACCCCGCGGCGGTTTGGACGTAACTAAGCAGACCCCTCGCACGCTTCTAACAGCGATCTCCTCTACGACAGCAGTTTCCCTGCAGGAAGCCCTCGCCCAAGACCAGTTGCGGCTACATCCGACCAACACTACCTTCACACTCAGCACCCCTGTGGAGGCTCGGGCGCGGGCTTATGCCGAGCTCACTTCCATCTCTCTCGGCGCTAGCCGCACAGATGTCACCGCCTACCTCGCTCCTCCCGACGATGCCGTGCGGTGCATTATTCACATGGCCTACAATGATGAGCCACACAGAGAAATTTTGGAGGGACTTGTCCCCTACAACCTGGACCTCCCAATAATTGATGCTCGACCATTTGGGAAAAAGCGATCCCTCCTCATCACCCTGGCCACCGGCCCTCTGCCCAAAGCTATCCGCTTTTGGGCGGGCATCCACACATGTTTCCCCCATCGACCGAAAGTGGAAGCGTGCTACAACTGCCGCCGCATCGGGCACCGCCAAGACGTTTGTCCGGCCCCAGCAAGCGGAATATGTCATAATTGCGGCGATCAGCATGTTCCAACAGAGCCTCCAACCTGCCCACCGAAATGCATCGTCTGCGGGGACGGGCACCACACCGGGAACGTTGAATGCAAGTACCGCTACGCCCGCCGGCCGCCACACACGACCCAACTAGCGGCCGGACACCAGTCCAGATCCCAGGAGAAGAAACAACGAGCCCCTCAGAAGCCATCGCGCAATGCATCGCGCTCCGCCTCCCGTGACCGGAGCCTCAAACCCAAGCAGGACCTCACCTGGGCCGATCGAGCACAAAAATCGCCGCCAGCCCCCGTCCAGCAGACTCCGAACCACAACAGCGATGGTGAGCTCCGGGCCCTGAGGGAGGAGGTAAGCCGCCTTAAAGCTATAACACAGCGCTCACTAACCCCTCCCACCCCTTCTCTCATACCTTCACCACCCACTACTCAAACGCATGCTAACATCCCTCCCCATCCTCCACCCTCCAAAAAACAACGCACTGATCCTCCAACCCCCACCTCCGGATCGATCGATATCAACGCGAAGCTGAAAAATCTGTCCGACCAATTCGACATGAAGCTCCAGGAACTTGAAAGTCGCATCGAAAGTAAATTCAACGCCCTTATCAGTGACATAACTACAAAATTAGAGGCACGGATATAACAATGCATGGAAACTATTCTCCAGAGGATGGTTTGCCTTCTAGAGACACGCCTCACACAGCTCCCTCCGCATGCCACCCCCTTTCCCCTCACAGAACAACGTGCCGCCACGGATCCCCACACCTCTATTAACGAGAGTCTAACACCGCTCATACATCCCCCTACGCTCCATTATGGCAGTGCGGGCCAATAATAATTCCATTCATATCATAACATGGAACTGCCGTGGCTTTCGGGGCAAGCGCGCGCCCCTGCAGCTTCTACTTCCTACTCTCTCCCCAACGCCCCAAGTCCTTCTTCTCCAAGATACTGCCACACAGGCCACACTTCCTAGTTACAGCTCCACACACTCTGACACCACAAACGCACCCAGAGCGTCTACCCTTGTGCACCGCGCTCTCACATACAAGACACATTACATCACATCAGACACACCCCGTGTAATAACGGAAATTATCCACCACACACATACCATCCCCTCCATATTTATTGCCAACATTTACCACCCCCCATCCCAACCGATGGCCTCGCTGGATTCCCTCTTCCGGGAGCTGCATCGACTGGCGGGGAAACATTCCTTGCTAATCGGCGGCGATCTCAACAGTCAACATACTGACTGGGGATACAAAACAACTACACATAGAGGTCGCAGGCTTTGGCTGCTCATGCAGAACCTCCAACTCTCCGTCCACAACAACTTTCAGACACCTACACGCATAGGCAACAGTGTCAGTATGGACACTAGTCCGGATATGGTACTTAGTCGCTCCCTCCGTACTGTCACATGGACGAGAACACAGCACACACTGGGCAGTGATCACTACATTATACAAGTCACTGTCCCGTTCAAACCACCCCGGCACACATACATGACACACAAACTCATTAAGTGGGACGCTCTTCGTGCTGCGCGTGCCACCCGCGCAGACAATCCCATAACCGACATCAACGACTGGGTGGAATCTCTTCAGACCGACATTCAACATCACACGCAACTAATTGAAACCACCACAGACACTCCAACACTAGACAACCGACTCGCTCACCTATGGGATGCCTACCACAGCCTTCTAGAGCGGTGGAAACGGGGTAAACATAACAGGACGCTAAAGAAACGTTTAGCCACTCTACAATCGCAAATCCAAATACATTCGGAGGAGCTGTGCCGCTCCAATTGGGGGCAGGTATGCGACGACATTGCTGGCAGACTGACCACCAAAAGGGCGTGGCATCTCCTCCGACACCTCCTCGACCCATCGCACACGAAAACCACTACCCAGCACCACGTCACCCGGCTTATACACGCACGCATGGACAACCCCAATGATCTTTTGGATACACTCCGCGACACCTACACATCGCCCGGCATACCAACTTCTCTTCCCTCATACACAGGACAACCGAATGCCGAACTCGACACAGATATAACCGAGGCGGAGGTCAGAGCCGCGCTGTTGACTCTCCGCACTAAATCCGCACCCGGAGCTGACTTGATTACCAACACAACACTGCGCAACCTGGATGACAAATCGATCACTCGCATCACGGAGTACTTCAACCAGTGTTGGAATGAAGGAACGCTTCCCCAGTCCTGGCGTCACGCGAAAGTAATGTTCATACCGAAGCCCAACAAACCACTTACACTCCAAACCCTTCGCCCAATCTCATTAACTTCGTGTTTGGGCAACCTTTTCGAACATGTACTGGCGAGGCTTTCACAGCATATGACAGACCGTGACTTATACCCTCACAGCATGGTTGGCTTTCGCCCCCATTTGTCCACTCAAGATGCCATGCTACAAATCACTCACGACATCTTCGACCCGCTCATTCCGGGCCACACAAAGGCAGTGCTGGCTCTGGACTTATCCAAAGACTTTGATCGCGTTGAGCATCATGCGATCCTGACAGCACTTTCTCCACTGAACGTGGGTACACGTACGTACACTTACATTCAGGCCTTTCTCACAGCACGCACGGCCGAACTTCAGTTCGGCCCGCTCACCCACCCAACATACACACTAAAGAGTGTCGGCACCCCTCAAGGGTCCGTCCTCTCACCTTTCTTGTTTAATATCACCCTCATCCCCCTAGCTCGACAATTGGCAACTGTTCCTCATCTGAAACATACCCTATACGCAGACGACATCACACTCTGGTCTACCCATGGCAGTGACGGTGACATACAGGACACCATCCAAACAGCCGCCAACCTAACGCAAAATTATGCAGTTAGCGTAGGACTAACCTGTTTTCCAGAGAAGTCCGGACTGCTTTGCATCCGCCCCAAAAGCCGCAACTTCCCCTCCCCACCCATCGTCATCGAACTGGATGGCAGATCGGTACCAGAGGTCGACACCCTCCGGATACTGGGCATGCATATCCAGAGTGATGGGAAGAACACAAACACAATCCGGAGACTCAAGCAGGTTGCAGGGGCGATCTCGCACCTCATCCGCCGGGTCTCAGGCCATTACCGAGGCATGAAGGAGGGCGACCTATGTCGCCTTATTCATGCCTTTGTACTCAGCCGCGTGCTCTACTGCACCCCCTACCTCGAACTCTCTCGCCGCGACACTGAAACATTGGACGCCCTCATCCGTCGGGCATACAAAGTAGCCCTCCACCTTCCCATAAGTACACCTACCGATCGACTTTTCAAGTTAGGCCTTCACAACACTATCGGGGAACTTATAGACGCGCACCGCCAAGCACAATACCTTCGTCTCACACAAACCGACACTGGTCAGCATATTCTACATTCTCTTGGAATCCAGATACCCGCCAATGATCCCACATTACTCCCCATACCAAGACCCCTGCACCGCGAACTCCTCATTACACCACTTCCCCGTAACATGCACCCCGACCACCACGATAAACGTCGCAGAGCTCGCGCTAAAACTCTACACCTATGTTACGGCGCCGAACCAGACGCCGTATGGGTAGACGCAGCCTGCGTGGGTGATGAAGCGGTCGCTGCCGTGGTGGATCACAATCTCTCTCCCATAGGTACACACACACTCCCTTTAGACACGTCCCCCGAAGCTGCAGAGGAAGCTGCCATTGCCTTAGCAATCGCAAACACAGAAGCACGGTACGTCTTATCAGATTCCAAAACCGCAATCTTAAATTTTGCACGAGGCCGAGTTCACGTCCCTGCTTTTTGCATACTGGATTCGCCCGCTGCAACCCCGCCCCGTCAAGTGGAGTTGATTTGGGTGCCCGCGCACTGCGGGAATCCTGGAAATGAGGCCGCCAACCTCTTAGCCCGAGGTTCTTTAAACCGGGCTCCCGCGGCCTCCGATCTGGGATTCACGAAGGACCGCGCGCACACTTTCAACGAGCTGACTCAGGCCTATAGGGCAGCACGTCAGCTATATCCCCCACCGCACAAGTCCCTGAGCAACCGACAGGCAACCCTCTGGCGCCAGCTACAAACTCACACTCTTCCCTCTCCTCTCATTCTATCGCACTATCACCCCCTTTTCCTCACCTCAGCCTGTACCCTTTGCCCTGAACCTCATGCTTCTGCTATACACATCCTTTCTCACTGCCCGGCGGATCCTCCCCCGTGGGCCCTAGAGCACCTAAATACTTGGGAGGATTGGGAGACCCAACTGCGCTCAGAGGACCCGGTTGAGCAGACCATGGTGGCCGACCGGGCTGCCAGCGTCATGGACCACCACCAAATGAACGCTTGAGCGCAAAGGGGTCGTGCGGGGGCCCGAGAGCCTGCGTGCTCCAAACTCCTCTGTTGAATAAAGTTTTTTTCTCCTCTCCTCGAGAAGCGCGTGAAGATAAGGCATGCCGAAAAGCTATGGAGGCTGAGGCCCGTCGCGAAGCACAAGCCGCCGAAGTGCGCCAGAGAGAGCGTGACGCTGAGGTGCACCGCGAGGAGTTAGGGGCCGAGGTCCATCGCATAGCTAAGGACGCCGAGGTACATCAGAAAGCACTGGTGATGGAGCCGCTTCGCAGCGCACGCGATCAGGATAAATCGCGTCAAAGAGAGCATGAGGCCAACTTCGAAGGCCAGAGAATTAGGGCTATCCACGACAGCGATAGACCCCCACAGATCAAAAGCTCTCTAGGCGTGTTTGTTGGCTTTGATGGCATCGGGAATCCCGTTCTGTCGCAAGCAGAGACAGCTAGCAACGGGCCCGAAGAAAGGCTAGCTAACCACTCTAGAGTATTGGCAGTGCCTGTCAAAGGCAGCACACTTGAAATTAGGTTTGTCGAAACAGCCCGCATTCCTAGCCATTCTGTCAAAAGGAGGCATCGGCGAAAGCGTAACACGGAAAAGACGACAGGCGCCAAGTGCGCTAAAGCCACTGTTAAGGGCCATGACGCCATCAGTCGATACGCCCGGTTCAGGGCTTGGCATAGGATCGCGAAAAAGCCCTGCAGGAAATGTTTGAGGCTCAGACCATCACTGAGATGGAGATTAGGGGGGAAGCACGTCAACAAAGACCAAACTTCAAGAAAATTGGAACGCCGAAATCACCGCCTGGTCTCATCCTTTTCTCTGCCGCGTAGATGCAAGCAAATGGGGAAACGTTGCCAGCGCTTGAGCTGTAACACAAGCGGTTGTTCCCCACCGTGGCGAAAGGGTCACTAGTCGAACGGTCGGCGTAAACGATGCAGTGCAGATGCCCCTTTCTTCGAGTTCAGCGGCTGCGGGTCAAAAGTCGCTGCTACTGAGTTCGGCGAACAGGTTGATTCGTCGTCCTTTTGTCCAGACCGCAACCCTCGAAAGCTGTGGAGTGCGCGACTCCCCAGAGTTCGTCTGAGAGAGTGCTGCCTTGCCAATACCAAGAGTGTACTTTGTGTTTAGTTTTGAGAATTGTTTTTCTTAGGTGTCGTCTGCCATTGAGCCATGATTGCATCTGAATTTTTGTAAGTTTTTCTTTCCTTCTCATTAGAGAAGCAGGTATTGATATGTTTGTTCGATTAAATTTGTTTTCATAACATTTCGAAACGTAACAGTTTGCGTGTTTTATTTTAACAAAGAAGGCTGAGTAAAAGCTCCTGTTTGAAGTAACTTCTGCGCTTGGCATTACGTGTGAGTATGCAGATCAGTGTAGGTTAACTTTTCCCTTTGTTTTGTGTAAGGCGCGCAAGTTTGATATTCAGTGTTGCTTTCTTACTTTTCAAGCGTGTTTTATTTTGTTGGGATGCTCGTTGCCTGAGCACCTTGAGTTAGGGCTTATCGAAAAACTTTGTTTTGTTTAGCGGTCTGAAGCTTGCAAGAGACGCCAATGTGCGTAATTCGGATGTTCTTAGTATTCTAAACTGTAGATTCGGGGCCAAATTGAGTTAACCTCAGCAGCTTCGATTGCCCCAATCTGCCCGGGTCACAATTGAGAATCACTTGAAAAAAAATTCTGTTTGGTTTAGCGGTGTCATGCACTGACACTGAGCTAAAGGAGTGTCAGCACTGTGTATTCCTCCCGAGATTCGTTGCTCGTGATGCTATTTGTTAGCCCAGCGTAATCTCGAGGAAACATTTGGTTTCTGCTGGTCTGGCGATTTGATCAGCAATTGGAGGGTGCTTCCTTTGGCCAGAGTGGTTCGGCTTTGTGTTCAACTCCGTCGTTCCAGTTAACCTCTGCAGGCCTATGGAAGTCTCAACAGGCGGAGAGAGCGGAACGGCTACCGACGGTCAACAAGCATCCCTCCTTCCGAGCCGCGCTGACGGCTCAAAACTCCGGATGCATTGTCTGGCGGCGGGGGTGCTGTTGTGCCACAGACATGTTCCTCGTTCGGGAGCACGTCTCACGAGATCGAGCCCTGTTCCGACGAACTGCCTCCCCCACCTCCCAGCGCCGCCTTTCGTGCAGAAGAACCGTGCAGTTCCGGGGATAACGTCGCTTCCTCCGCCGAACCACTTTGCAGTTCCGGGTACGGCTGCGTCTCCTCAGCCGAGCCACTGTGCCATTCCGGGGAACTGGTCTCGCAGAAGAGTTCCAAAACGCTATTTAAGGCCGTGCCGGCCCCATGTTAGAGGATTTTGCCCCAGCCGACGTTGTCGTGCTGGCCGGCTCTGTACAAACGACAACCTGCTACAATAAACGCTCCTTTTGTTGCTGTTTTCAAAACGGATTGCCGGCCTGTTTCGCCCTCGGGCCAAGGCTTCAGCGAAGTCCGCTCGACGGCTCGCCGCTCTTCGCCACCGCTACCATCGCGACAGAGCAAATTCCTAACAAAATATACCCTACGACTTCTTTTCTCCCCGTAACAGTATTATGAGTTTTTATTCAAGCGAAAAGTATTGCAAAGAACTAGGAGTTGCTTCGTGTACGAATATTACCGATAAGCAAAGCTCCTTCGAATCGGGACGCAAATGACTTAGCGCCTGCTCTCACTGCTGGCTTTCCTTAAGGCGGTAGCGTGGGGAGCAGGTAGCGAGAGTGTATGGTGGTTGCGCTCGGTGGCGGGATCAACTTAGCAATTACAGGGTTCCTCGATGCACGCGCCCCCCTCGGCCTCCTAGGGGGCGCGCTTATCGAGGAACCGTAAGCGAGGAAGTAAGCGGCGCAGCACGCGCCAGCCTGCAATACCACGTAGGGTGACGCAAGGGTGGAGCGATGGTATCGCGATTTCGCTGGTTGGAAGAGAGAGGGATACAGAAGGAAAAGGGTTGCGCGCAGTGATGTGGCGGAAGATGCGACGGTGGCGGGCATAAAGTCTCTTGGTCGGTGACGCTGACGGTGGGGATGGGCCTAAGGAACTTCGCTTCTAATTCGCACAATGTGCCAAATAAAAAAAAATCACAGCATATTCCCGCTATGTATGGTGAAGCGTTATCAGTCCGTCCAGGCTTCCGTCCGTCAGTTCGTTCTCGCTTCCGCCCGTGCGACCATCCATCCGTCCGTCCGTCCGTTATTCTATGCGTCCGTTCGTGCGTCTGTCTGTCCGTTCATCCGTGCGTTCGTCCGTCCCGGCGTCCGTGTATCCGTTCGTGCATCTGCCCTTGTGTCCATCCGTGCATTCGTCCCTCCGTGCATCTGTCTGTTGCCCGCGCATCCGCCCATCCGTTCATCTTCTTGTCTCTCTGTCAGTCTGTGCGTCCGTTCATTCGTCCATCTAGCGAACACTGAAGCACCGCCATCTCAAATCTTTTCGTCATATCTTCATCATATAGAAGTACCGCCATCCACCGGGCAGTCCATTCATTCATTCTTCTTTCCGTCCGTCCGTTCGTCCGTTCTTGCAACCGTTTGAGCGCCCGTCCATCCGTCCGTCCGTACGTCCGTCTGTGCGTCTGTCCATCCGTGCATCTGTGTGAGTCCATCCGTACATCCACGTGTCTATCAATCCATTCTTCTGCCTGTCCGTCGCTACATCCGCGCGTGCGTCCACCCATCCGTCCATCTAGTGAACACCGTCATCTCGCATTTTTTTTCATCATATATTCATCAAATAGAAGTACCGCCATGCAGTGGACACAAAAATCAAACTAATACTACGACGACAACTACTACTGCTACTACTACCACTACTACTACTACTACTACTACTACTACTACTACTACTACTACTACTACTACTACTACTACTACTACTACTACTACTACTACATATACCATGGACGCGCGACCGATGGCTCAAGGAGCTTCACCCCTAAAAAATAGTGCAATAGAGGCGATAACAAGCTGACCGGGGCTTAGGGTCACAGGGTCCGTAGCCTATATCCCAGTTGTTTCTTTCACCAATCTTTTTATCATTTCTGAGCTTTCACATTCCTCCCGAGTTCAATAGAACAATCTTTATGCGCACCTACATGTGTGTTGGCTTTATTTAGTTGTGATTGAAAATAATCACTCCTCTTGGTTGCCTTATTGTCCTTCTATCTGTATCTTTATTTTGTCCGTGACCTTTTCGCTGTTTATCTTTAAAATACAGCACGTCACACGTATTTGAAGACTAGGCGTTATGCGAAGCAGGAGGAGGGAAGGTGATGGTGTTGCAATGTTTTCATTTAGACACCATATTACATCACGCTAAATTTGTGTACAAATGTTGCACTAACAGATATACGTTGAGTAGTTTTACATGTTTATATATTTAGTTGTTTCCTCTTGTGCAATGATGCCATCAGGAACATAAGCATTAGCAACACCAGAAGCAATAGGGCAGCTGATATGGATCGCTGGGGCTCGCAAAGATAGTTGCCGCGGACACTGCTAAAAACAACAAGCTTAGTGCATGACACCTAACTACAAGTGACGTTAACCCGAGCTGACTACTGCATTGTAGGAGTACATATTCATCAAATTGGATAGCCAGCAGATAAGCCTGTGTTGTATAGTAGATAAGGCACCCGCAGGTAGCGGGATCGAATCCCGGCTGCAGTGACCATACTTTCAATCGAAAATCGTGGAAGCCTGTTTGCTTAGACTTAGGTGCACGGTAGAGAGCCTCAGGTGGTCGAAATTTCCTTAACCCTCAACTACAGCGTCTCTCATAATCATATGTTAGTTTCGGAACGTTCCTCCTTAACAATTAGTATTAAATTTGAATAGCCACCGCTGCAACAACAATCGACGTTTCACGAACATTAGAGTGTATACCAAAAGTAGTTGCGAGACCTGGCGTTTCTCTGCAGTAGAATCCTTGATTGCCACGCAGAATGCTGGGGTTCGATTCCTGCTGGGACCTTGACAGTAATTCTTTGAATTCGTCTTGCCAACGCTGCCGATGTCCAGGTTTCGTTGATACTCACGTGGTACAATTACCCATGTGCGTTCTCGTCATTGCTGGGTAGATAGAAACCATCAATCACAAGTGGCACATACCCACATACCAATGGCACATACCCGCCTCCGGGTATATGCCGCTGTTAGGCCGAAATCGTTCGGTGCCGTATCTGACATGTTTGTGATAATATTGATGTCCTGAGCAGCGCGTCACCTTCATCAAACCATCTTATCCTCCCATATTAATTTTTGATTACCCCAAGTTATTGGGTTAATCACGAGAGAAACCAGATGTAAGCGGCTAGATAGATGGATACGCATAAAGCGGTTGCAGTACGCAAATAAATGCCTCTATTTAACAAACATGTCAGTATGGAATTCGAACTATGCCTACGCAGCGGTTCTTTATTCTCACTATCTCGCGCGAAAGAATGGTACTTTCTAAGCAAATCCGGTTACCACTGCGCTAGCTTCGACTTACCGGAAGTACATAAAGCGTGGTCATGCACGCATTCTCTGACGTGACAATGGTGCGCATAGACCCGAACGCTTGCAGGAAAAGTTGCCACTGAGGAGTCGTTCGAGATACAAGCTTCTGACGCCTCAAGTTGAAACGTACGAATTGAAAAGTATTGGCATACTTATCGTTCTCGCGGCTGGTGAAGCGACGCAGCTTAGCGTATAAATCTGTACAGCTAATAAATATCATGAAATGGGATATATAGCAACGTTGAACACTGCGTGTTTAGTTAGATTGCTTTAACTTTCGAGACTGCTTTCTTTTCCTAAGTGTCGCGCCGTTTCGCAGGGCACTTGTTGGATGGTGGCGGCGCTTTCTCCTCCCGGAACAAACAAACAAACGAGGAGGAGAGTTCAATGACGGGGCCGAGAGTGACAGCACATGCAGCCGTCCTCTGGGAAGTGAACACCGAAACATGACTAGACAGCTGCCGTTAACGAAACGAGCTGGCACTTGGCACCGTGAAGCCTTGCACTGTATTTTGCCGCAGCCATAGCGGGGAGAAGACAAGCAGCTTCCCTATGCGGCTTGTGAAACTATCTACTATAATTTCTTTGCTTGTTCACCTCAGTTATTGTATCTTTCTAAGCGTTCTCTAGTGTGGCTTGAATTGAGCTTCCTTTGTTTCGTCTCTAGGCCAGAATAGTCTCTCTCATCACATTCTTTCGTTTTGTATGAATGTAGCTTCTTTCTGAAGGAAACGTTCGGGAAAAGACAAAGTGGTCGTTAGCCACTGGATGCATTCCTTCCAAGGCAGCGCGTTTACGCTTGTCATTCCAGTTGAACAGCAGCTGTCGTGGCTTTGTGGTCATAAGGCCTAACAGAACTGGTGCTGTGCACACTTCAGTTAACCGTGCTGTCTACCGTACCCATTGACGCTGAGTCCTCTTTGTCGAGAACTGCGTTGCGCTCGTTTTGCATTTGCTGCCTTTCTTGTTTCAAGTTTTATGTTACTGGTACATCCACCCGAATCGTAAACAGTCAGGCAATTGCAACCACTAATGTCATATTGATGTCCTTTTATTGCCTAAGAAAAGATTCGCAAAGCCACTTTTTCACTCAATCCTTTTCTTTATTGCGAAGCAGTTTGGGGCTTGGTTCGCCCTACATTCACCTCCCGTGGCGTGATCACGCTTAACCTATAGCGCTCAATAAAGAGCATAACAAGCCGAACATTTCTAAAATTCAGGTTAAAGTAAAGGAACGAGGTCTAAAATATTCTAGCTAAGGAACAATGAAGAAGCAATCGAAAGAACACACTACGTAAAAAAAAAATTTACGCATTTTCTTTCTAAAGATCAAGATTTTTTTCGAAATTGAGATATAGAATCAACTGCTTCCACGACGCACATTCTGATAAAATTAGCAAAAAGCGGTTTATTGTGCCTTGAATTTTTAGTGCCTTTAACATATTGTGATAATGTGCTTGAAGAGGAACTTGCGGCCATAAGACGTCAAGTTGTCGATGTGAACTTCGGTTGGATAATTGCCTCCTGAAGAGCTGTACGTTGACAAGAGACTTTTTTTATGCGATGATACATGAGCAACGTACGCGTATAGCATTTGCTCTACAACATTTTATTTATTCGAGCCGCAAAAAAACGAAAAATGCTCTAAAAATTACCAAGCAAACGGTACTCTTTGTAAAACTACACGCAAAGTAGCTTGGAAACGACTCAGCCTTCTTTGAAACGCCCCCGGGGAGGTGATAATTCAAGTGCACGAGTCAAACTTGTCCAAAACGGTAAATGTGTCAACCTAAAATAGCTCAAATAATTCTGAGGTCTGTTTTGACAAACCGACATCGTCATATCTCAGGCTTTCCTTGTCAGTATTTGCTTATTTTTTTCTTGGTTTCGTTTGGTGAACAAATAGGCTGGTATTACAACACCAATCTTGTATTTATCTTTTAGCCTGTTCCCGTTTTTGCGTTCCTATACCATTAGCAGAGTGTGGACAAATATAAAGAAAATTACTTAAGCATGCCTTTTCTAGTAAAAGCTACACATACATAACAATAACGTGTTTTTATGGTGCGTCAGATATGCGCCATAATCGCTTTTTTATTGACAATCGCACAAGTATGAACGCTGAACCTTGAGCAATATTGGTGGGCGCTGCGGATGAATTGGGCCGTTTAGAGTATCGCTTGGTCACTTTGGTGCCGTTAAAGGTACGTTCAAGGGTGGACAAACAGACAAAAGTACAGACAGACAGACAGACGAAAATTTTTGCGTCGAAGGTCCCAAGAAAGACTATTGTATTTATTATAAGATTAGGATAAGGTTGGTTTGTGAATACGGGTGACTCCGGTGGCGAGCAAAAGACGGTAGTGCCACATCGCTTGGAGAGTGAATGACAATCCTCAAGCGCCACCTCTTCGCAACCTGATTGCATTTGGCAGGGCAACAACCTCACGGGCATCGCTAATAATAGTAGCGTTTGTAACATATAGCCATGAAAATTGCAGTACGAGGAGATGCGAGTCTTTTTTAAGCAACAGACGAAATTGGTATAGGTCTGTTTGAGCGGCCGCTCCTTGTCTCTTTTCCTGTGTCATCTTGCCCAACCAAAGGAGATGTAGGACGGAAACGGTCGTTGACGGAGCCGGTTGTTGACAGAGGAAACATGCTGATGACATTCATGACATATGGTTCGGCGCAGGACCACAGCGGCACCTTCGGTTTTCGGAGTGTGACTGACAACTGGAAGGAAAGCGGCAAGAAAAGTGATCCTGAATTCTGGAATTAGCCATCACGCACAGTCTGATTCTTTGTATTTAAAACCACTCCTGTGCATGGCACCGTTACTGTACAGACAGGTGACATAATTATTTCGTCGAAACTACTTATGCAACAAAAGTAAGCTTTATTTATTTATTTATTTGATGCTATCAACCCCGTGCTTTGAGTCTTTACAGAGAGGGTGTCCCAAGATACATATCATTCGAACAAGAAAAAAAGCATTCTATAGCACATAGCAATATAACAAGAATTACCAGCATCAGAAAATAAGAAACAAACTACAGTCATTCGGCAGGCAAAAATCGACTAATGAATGCTCGTGCTGGGAATTAGATAGCATCACTACCGAGAGAACAGTCTAATGCATATTCGAAATTGGCTGATGTTGCACCTTGTACAGCAACACTTGGTAAACTATTCCGCATATATATTGTGTGAAAAAAAAGGCTTAAACGTAAAGAAAGAAGGGAACCTTGCTTCACAATAGGCGCGACTCTATAGGAATTAAATCACTTCTTTTCTGGAAAATCGCTTAAAAACTTTCTGTCAGATTGAGCCGGGCTTTGTGATACACTCTCTGACACCCAATCGCATCCTACGGCATCAAAGGGCACGCTTTGAGCTGCTGCTGACCACTTATTGAACAAACATAACCCAATTTCGAATACCCAGATAAACACATGAGTGTGCGAGCGCCCAAAGGACCAGCGCGCTTCAATGTAGTCTACGATAATATCAGCAATGTAATATGCTAGAACTACCCACACAGCTTCCACAGTAAACAATTTGACTTCCTTATAGCGCCGAGCATCTGAGCATACGTAGGCAAAACACGAAAACATGAAACAGGCTTGAGGGATAAATATCAGCTTCAACAACACGCGCTGTCGAATTTTGGTTTGGTTTGGGAAACCTTCATTGTGATTGTCATAAAGCGTGCACCCTAGCACATGGCGGGCCGCTCCCACGATTGGACCGTAAGGCCGAGACCTACCGCCGCATTGCGGGCTCTGTGGACAGCCCAACGTTGTGATGTTATGTCGGACTCGAGATAGCGGATTTCACTTGCTGGAAGATGCTGCGTTGGTGCCGCGTGCAGAAGGGCACTTCTAGAACATTTGGTGTAAGGTCGCTAAACGACCACATTTTGTACACGAGTTAGTTAAATAAACCTCAGGATAAAGCTTGTGGAGAGAGGCAAGGTTCGGGTTCGTTTCTGTGTGAAGTAATCGCAATGTGAGCGCCTGCACTCTATTTAGCTTCCTATGTAGAGGTGGAAAGCTTTTTTTTATCCATAGCGAAATACTGAGTAATTATAATGTATGTAGTTGGGAGATCCCAGTTTACGTAATCTCCATGTCGACGCAAAGGTCCTTCATGGCCACGGAGAGCTAACCCTCGCACGCTGGAGTGGGCCAACTTACTGAGATTGATAATCCCCCAGTCTATGTTTCCCATATCACCGGGAACTATGTAAGAGTATGGGTTGTAAGTGACTTTTCATCAAGTATGTTTTTGGCCTCTTTGCACACAGCTCCAATACTGATAGTACGAATTGCAGCTCTAGAATTGCTAAATATATGTTCATGATGGTGATCGAAAAGATCCATGGCAATGGCAGCCTTCTCGGCCACATTGGCAGTCTTCGCGCATACCGGCGCCGCATTAATTGTAACCCCTTTGTGGTTGATGGCTGGCCACTATCGTAAGTGTGTCTCTGTGGTCATCATATAACGCCGCGTCTACGAAACAGGCACCCACATCCAGATCTGCAACTTGGCGAAGAAGGGTATGAGCACGCTTTCTCTTCCTTCGAATATTTGTTGGGGATGCATATTCTGTGGGACAGGTGAGACAATGATATTCTTCGTCTGATCCCTCGTCAACCCTTGGTACAGGGTCTCAATATGAGATGGTGGGATACCCGTATTCGCGAGACGCATCCTCCTCGCTTTCGAGCCAGACAGCCTAATTGTCTGTGTTCTTTCTTGCGCTTCCGCGATTTCTTCCAATGTATAGTTAGTTCCCAACTGCAGGAGATGATCTGTGTGGGTGTAGCTGGGGAGCTTAAGGGGAGTCTTTACCGCTCTCCTAATAGTTGCATTAAGCTTGTCAATTTTCGTTTTCTTCCAAACACGCATTGCCACCACGTATGGAAAACGAGACATCATAAAAACATGTCTAATCTTGACCAAGTTGTCCTCTGATAGTTTTTCCCTTCGATTAGCCATCCGATTTATGAGCCTGATAACGCTATCTGCCTTTTTTGCTTACCTTTGAATCGTGATGTTATTGGGGCCCGTTGCTTCTTGCGTCATACCTAAGATCCGAATGGAAGCGACTTTGGAGATTGATAGTCCGCTTTTGGTACGTATGTAGATGTCTGCCTCCAGTTGTGGCACCCGTCCTCGCGATCAACAGCCCTTCCTGACAGGGTTAGGGATAAAAAGTTCAGGCTTTTCCGGAGAGCGGAAAAGGCCTGTGTCCTCGAGAAAACACTCGCTAGTGTCGATCGCCTCTTGTAGTGCAGCCTATGCAGTGCCATTACTTCCTCCTCTACACCAAATGAAGATATCATCGGCATATGTTGTGTGACAATCAACTTGAATTCCAGAAAGCTGCCTCGAGAGACCAGCTATGACGACGTTAAAGTAAAGGTGATAGAACAGATCCTTGTGAGGTGCTTCTATTTCCCAGCACTTGCACATCCCATTCTGGATTTCCAACTTTAGATATGACTTTTCGACCACTCAGGAAGGGTGTGACAAACGCATAAAATGAAGAACCAGCAAACAATAGATTATCATAAATGGTTGAATCGACAATATTACGGAAACCTCTACAGCTGTCACTTTTATGGAAGGGAACACGCGACCGCGTGGCCTTGGCGCTTCGTGCAGTGGGTTCAAGCCAGAGTTATTCACTCATATGAGTTGCGAAACTGCGTTTCGAAACCCGGTACGCCATTGGCCGACCTAGTGGAAGTGAGCCGATCGTCGCGCCACCTGGGAGCGACAATACAATACACTGCATTGCCACTTGTGCGCCTGATTTTTTTTTTTTTGTAGCTCAACGCCGCACGCAAGACTGGCGTAGTCACCTGAATAATTGGCCTTAGTTTGCACGGCACCCGCCGCCGCTGTCAGCTGTTTTCAGTCTGCAAAGGCGTAATCAAAGCCGGGTCAAAGCGTCAAAGTTTATTTCGTCGAAGGTGGTGCTTGCAATTTCGTGCCATCATAGTTTTAACACTGCGCCCCGATTATTTATGTCACTCCTCACTTGCTCGTTTGAAAATGTGCGCTTGAGATCGATTGCTCACGAGAAATTAGAAGAATCCTTTGAACTGTTCCACTCTGCGGTTCACGATGTGTCTCACTAACACGACGGGAGTGATGGCCGCACAAACAAGAGACAGATATGGTAGAGTGCAAACCAAAGCACAACAGTGCCGATCAGTACTTCCCGCGAATTGGCCGCTTCGTCTTGCACGCAGTAGTCGAATTCCCCTAATCGCGAAATCAATGAGACAGTGGCTGGGATACTCTATATTTATGAAAGCCCGATCACAAGAAAGTGAGAATTTGAACATTACTATTTACTTGCAACTAGCACTGCAAGCGTTTTTTCTCTTCAGGTGCTATGTTCGTGGAGTTTTTCCAACGGCACCGGCGTTTGCTGCTCGGACAACGTCGTCTGCTGCCGTCGACAGACTCACAGGTTGGATGCACCCGGATCAACGCTGCATCCCGCTTGCATCACGCCTTGCCGCTCACTCTTTTGCCGAAATGTAAACATCGTGGGCTCGCCGCATGAATCTGATAAACTACCAACTTCGCTACACCGTCCATTACGCTGTGCTAACTGTGTACCGCATGAGAACATGCCGCTTATAGTCACGTTACTTCTAGCGCAATGCGGAAAACGTGAAAAAGGACACAACATCAAGACAACAAGTAGCTCCTCTGTTCTTTATCACGTCTCCACCACTGCGAAAAAGTAACATGTTCAGCACTTTTGGCACCAACTCTCCTAAGAACAAATTCTAGGCGCTGCCAATCTGTTTGGCAGAATTCGGCGGCGCGCAAAACACAAAATATTCCGTTTTCTAGTCAGTTTTGTTGTCAAGAAATGGCGCTACAATCTACTGCCTTCCACAATTTCCGCTGATGCCGTGTTCGGATTTTTTTACATGGAGCCTATAAGAAGTTTCGCGACTCGCATGATTGAATAACTCTGCGTTCAAGCGGAAGCGAGAGCAGCCACAGCCTCTTTTTGCGTCATCTCGTGGCGAGAGAAACAGACAGCCATTGTTAATATAAAACCTGGTATCTCCAGTAATCACCTTGAAGGAAGATGGGGGCAGAAATCTTGCTCCAAAAAAATAGTGATGCGAAAATTTAAAGGGGCACCATGAAGAAGACACCCATACATATGCACACCCGAAGTGTTCGTATGTGTTTTTTGATGTCCCTTTCGAGTTTCGCACAATCATATTGAAGCATGAAAACCAGTGCTTGAAGCACTGTTCGATGATTGATTTGTGTGGTTTAACGTCCCAAAACCACCTTATAATTATGAGAGACGCCGTAGTGGAGGGCTCCAGAAATTTTGACCACCTGGGGTTCTTTAACGTGCACCCAAATCTGAGTACACAGGCCTACAACATTTCCGCCTCCATTGAAGCATTGTTCAGTCCCGCATTATAATGCAGCATGAAACAAATACGACGGACGAAAACAGAAAATTCACGAACGAGCGCTTGTTCAAATTTTTTTCCTTCATGCTTGGAAAGAAACAGCGGTGTGCAAGAAATTGGCATGAACTGCCATATCAAAAAACATCAGTATGCATATTTAGCTAGATAGAGATATAGCGCAAAATTGAAGTAAAATACATGTCGACATGCATTCGAAGATAGGCATTCTAAGTGAATGTCAGTCCGTGGAATAGGCATAATTCACAGAAGAATGATGCGTGATAAATGTAGCGTGGTACAAGGCAGTGAAGGATCATGAGTCCCACAATCAACCGAACTTACGTACACAATGTTCAACCGGATGCCTTTTTTGCCAAATGACGCACATGGACAATCTCATATAGGCCGCGCCACTACGAGTGCTTCAGTTCTTCCGCAAATACAGAGGGAAATGAAGCATTCCTTAGCCACTTTACCAATGACACATTGATGATACTATCGTCCTCCGATGAAACCGGTCTGTGTGCTCTACAAGCATGCGCCGAAACTGTCTGTATCCAATTTTGTCTATCACCATTGATACCTCTTTTCTTCATTCTCACAATCTCCGAGGGCAGCTATGCATTGCGTGTGGGAAAACCAGAAGTAATGCTAAAAAAAAAAAAACTATCGCAACAGAACGAACAGCAGTGTATTTACGAGACAAGAACTACTGGGGCGCTGTGCGAGGCACACCCAGATGATGCCTAAAACGCATTGGTGCGTAGCTTTACGATCTCTGTCGAATAGCTGCGGACCATTCTTTCTTATTTGGTGAGGCAGTCCAGGGTCTTTCAGGAGGAGTTGATGAGGTTTCAGCTGAGCAACGATGAACACCGTCAACAACACGATGCACTATGATGCCTGACTTCAGTTGTATGACTTCAGCCTTTGTTGTTCACTGCAAGTCTGCTATGTTGCTTCCTTACGCTAGTTCACTTTTTTCTACTTTTTGTTTCGCTTTATTCGGACCTCTTTCGTCTATTCTTCGTGTTGCCTCAATATGTATATCTGAAACCCAGAAACGACATTAACCACAAATTTGCTTTTAAACACATGTATAAGCAAATGATAAAGCAAGATGAACAATCAGCGAAAAAAGATGAACATCGAAACAAACCAGTGCGAACTTCCATAATGTGTAAAAAGTAGACACGGATAAAACTTTAAAATAAAAGCAGTCTACAGATGTTGACACGAAAGTGCAATCTTAAGGATGCTTCAGTGAGTCTATGCAGATTGGTTAAAATAACACTGTGGATCAACCCTTACTTACGGTTACCAGAAGGCAAAATGTTTCATTTCTGCAAGTCTTGCCCGAGATCACTAGTCCTCACAACAAAAAAAAAAAAGGCAGCTTGGCTGTAGTGGCACCTAAGCCTGCAAAAAGTGCACTGCTGAACAGCCTTATTTTTCTTCTTGGTTTTCTTTTTCTTTCAATAATTTCCTTCTTGTTTTTCCCTTGTTTGATCAGTATTTTTATTGCACCTTGCTCTTACTTTAAAAATTTTATTTTTTGTCTTCGTCAGCTCTTTCTCTTTCTCGCTTGCTTTCTCTATTCAATATTGAGGCTACACGGTGTGTGTGTGGCTGTCTTTCCCCAGCCATAGTAGTAATGTCCCTCCTTAATGTCATCAGTGCTCATCACCAAGGCGCTCGAAGAACAAGACGCCTACTTTTCTTCGTTACGAGGGTCTGCTCAGGACGCTACATTTGGCTACGCAGTCCCTGGTTGATTTTTAGTTATTATTATCAAGGTGCTTCAAGAGCGAAAGGGAGAGCAGGTTTATTAGCTGCACACTCACAATGCTACATCTGTCTATGCTCTACGCGGTATTATCTGCGTTATGCACCAAGCAAAGACGCCAGCATATGACAGACCGACCCTCTAAGATGTTTCGCACTTAATAGAAGCTTTCGAAAAAGTATAGGAGTGGTACCCCAGAAGCAGAAAATGATCACATTTTTTAGGTTTCACTTTCTGTCATGTCGCAGATATTGTAATACTACAACACGACTTCACATTACTCTGCTTTCAAAAATAGGCTTACCCTCAAATGAAGAAGCTGTTTTAGGTGTCAGTGCGTCAGGTTCGGCATACTATCACAAGGATGTCTTTGATGCTGCGTGTGATTCCATTATAGCTAGTAATCGTGTACCATTTTATTCTTGTATATAAAAATATTCATTATTGAAGTAAAGTAATATTCATCTAATCTCTTAAAATTGTTCACACCGGGTTAATGCGCCATTCCGGAATACAACCTCGATAGCGTAATACTTGTAGTCTTCACCTGATGCGTTACACATTATTGCCATTTCATTATTTATTATTAAACCACCTAACAGTTTTCAAATACCATTCCAAATTTTCAACGTCCCATTTGCGGCCCATCCACCAGAGTGGGTTCGTGCCACAGATTGAACGAACATCTAAGCGAAACAAAACAAAATTCAAGTTTCTTAGAGGTATACAGTTCACCAAGCGGAAACAATAATTGTAAGCACAAAATTTTAACATCAACAATGTAGTGCGAAGTACCAGGAGTTATTTCGACAAGTGAAGAAAGTCGTTTGCTCGTGTTTTATGGTAATTCAAGGTGTCGGAAGCCTTTGGGATGAATTCAAATTTTTTTAGTATGAAGTCTTCAGAAATCAAATGTACCGTAATCTCAATCTGCACTAAGAAAGTAGTTTTGGAAGGCTAGTTGAAAATGAACTGAATGTTAGCGAATGAACACATTTATAACGATTTCAGTGGACGTGCTAACTTTTGGTAAATTTCCCCGCTTCAGGCGCGCCGATCGGCCAATATATATATTCCCATGAAATGTCAGCGTTGAAAGTGTACCAGCATTATTTTTAAAGGATTGCGCATACACGTAGATGGGAGATTGCTTGACATTGTGTCGGGTGTGGTGCTGTTATTCTGTAACCTACTGTTATTAGCAGTGCATCTAATGCAATGACTGTATTTTGTGTTAAAAGGCGTATTGCTTTCTGTGGTTGTCAATGCCACTAACCCTGGCTATACAAGAGTGCCCGTAACATGGCACAAGTTGTCCCATTTTTCAATGCCGTGCATTATAGACCTGCTCTAGCACCGCGCTTGTTCACCTAAAGACATGGCGACAGCACAGCATAGCCTAATCAGAACAGCTGGCCCATAACTAACAATCCACTGTGAAAGAAGTACAGATGAGATTTCATGCAACAATGCTGCGTAATGTAGGCGTGTGCCGCGACACAGTGTTTGCATTGAACAACATAACCTACCCGTGTTAAAGATTCATGTTTCCATTACAGAATTCCACAAGAACCGGCTCAAAGTCACCGGGAAATGAGCCACACTGCGAAATTTTCATCACCATAAAGCAGGAAGGAGAGGAGCTTTAGTCGAACTGCATTGAATATTTTAGTGGTATCCCAGTTGTCGAAACAGCTTTCTGAAAATAAGTGTGAGTTGCATGTATACTTGATAAGACACTGCACTTCTTGATGCTGATTTAGAGTTGGTGGGTGCAGTAATAACAACTTGATGAAAGAAAGCAGGAGCTCCATACAGACAATTTACAAAAAAACAACAGCTCATGCAAAGAAGAGTAATAATGGTCAAAATATTCACCTATGACATGAGTATTAAATCAAAAATTAAAGCAGCATAGATATAGGGTTCAATAAAGAGGCAACAACTGCATCACATCGAGCATTAATTACGGTCACGCTGTAGAGAAGGTTTCCTCAAGATTTTTTCGTCATGAAAACTTTGTGGGTCCCCAAAAAAACCGTCAAGTTATCTGTGTGCATACGCAAATTATTGCATTTCAGTTATTACAGACGTCCACTGTACCATCAATAAAATAATTGTCCCAGAGATCTTGCAGTTCATTTATGATGCGTCTGCTGCATTAAAAATGATCAATCTCTTCCATGAATTCCTCTGTCGAGTTTTTCAAAACCGTCATTAGGACCTATGGTGCTCAATCATTGTGTCTGTTGAGATCTACTGAATCTAACTGCCAAAACGTGTGGCACTGTAGATGTAGATGTAAATCCCAAACTTGTGGCTCACACCTACCCTGGCTGGGCAATCGGTCAAGAATCGGGTAGCTTAACAAAAAATGATATGTACATATTTAAATACTGGCAAAAAAATTTAGCGGAAATATTGATTTTCTTGTGATTTATCCTTGAGAAGAAGTTTGATGAATTAGTTCCTACTGAATGAGCAATAAATGATTGATATCAAAGAAAACTTTTATAGCCTACATTAGTTAACGTGCACCTCTTGCTATTGAGTTTTTATTTATTTGGAACATTACCCACAGCGCCATCTTAGGCATTATTGCGGGAAGCCCAGTGCCTCATAGAATGAGTCCGCAGTCGTGCGGTCAACTAAATCAGCTGGTAACATATTTCATTCGACAATGGCTTGCAGGAAAAAGAATGCTTAAAGAGATTCGTTCTGGGGTTGTATGACCATACTTTAAATTTGTGGTCATGACAAGAGGATTGATAATGCGCTGGTTTTACATATTCTAAAAGATTAATGCCTATTTTTTGTTATAGACATAATAAAATAGTTTCAGTCTAAGATTACGTCCTATTAAGTAAATCTCTTAGACTGTGCAATGAAATCTTGCACGGCCACGTACAGTTTCGCGTTGCTGTGCTCTAGGTTATGTGCACCTAGGGATAGCAAATTTGACATTGTCAAAGCTAAGCCAAGGATTCGTAACAGCATTTCTAGTGATACCTTTCTTGATGTTGAAAACGTCCTACAAAAGATCAAAAAGTGCTCCACAGTTTCCTCTTCTCCCAGAAAAAAAAAGTGTGGAGGGAGTCAAGCCTGCATGCTCTAAAGAAATAAAAATTTAATGGATGAATACGACAGCGTAATCAAGTGACTACAACTTACAGGTGTCGATTATTACACAAGGAAGTTTGCCAGGGTGTCATTAGATATTTGAAATCCAGAAAAGTTTTTAAGATGGTGTAGAAAATTCTTGCATCAACGTTTGCCTCCGAAATGTTGAAGCTAGTATAAAAGATGTTGTATGGGTAATATTGATAGCTGGTCCGTCTAACGCTGTTTTCGCTAGTGCATCAGCTGTTCCAATTAGAGTTACGCCTCTATGCCCCGGCACCCGTACTAATAGCACCTGGGTTAAGTGATATGGTACTAGGGAGTTGAATTCGCCTAACGCTTTCGAATCACCGGATGCCGTGAGAGCACTGCAGACCAACCAGGAGGCCGTTATTATTAAAGCGGAATTCATTGCTGTTGTCAGTTTTTGAAGGTGTAATACTACAGTTAAAAATTCTGCAATAAAGATAGGTGTGTAATCTGGAATTCAGAAGGAAAAGGACTAGTCTAAAACACCGCATAATATACTGATGCCACTCTTTCCTCTCTCTGTTAAGCGTCCGTCACAATGATGACAAAATATCGCATTGAAAAATGAAGTACAATTCTTTCTTTTGCACCTCCTATTTTACAAGCAATAAAAGATCACTTGATATGCGATCTTGCAGTCTGCTGGTTAATACTCATCAAAATATTGTGGGTGAAGTAGCTATAAAGTGTTGTCGGTCCACACCTAATGCAATACTAAAAACAAAAATAACGTAATATGCAAAGTTGCAGAATGATCAAAAGACGATAAGTATAGGTGACTGGTGGGAAACTTCATTTTCTATGGGGCGAAGTCACAGGAGGTGCACTCATACATCATCCCCGGATGCAGTCTTCTTTAAAGAAGCATTGTGAAAAAAAAACATACCAGTTTTGCAAAATGCCATGTGAACGAAACCACTGCAAGAGCTACAGGACCACGATATGCAAGTCATGACAATCATTACAAACATGTCATGATTTTCATGGTATAACTATTCAACTATGTTCTTTATACAGTAATGTTATGCCATAACAAGTTTGGTATTGATACCATAATTGAAACGGCCAGGAGAGCTAAAAGTCGTAGACTACTAGATAGATAGATAGATACGCTCAAAGTCACCGAAGTTCGCTAAGAAATGCTTCGCGTTTAAAAGAAAATGAACAGAATCGTGATTGTTTTTGCAGCCTTTTCTGCGTTAGTGGTGCCAGGAGAATTAATAAAGATGGGACGCAGAAATCACACAAACTACTAGCTACGAGGTAGTAAGAAAAACTTCTATGTCTTCGCAACGACAAGCTGTAGCTTTTCAAGGAAACCATTCAAAGTGGCAACTATATTGATCAGAGAGAACTGTTGCCTCGGTCATGGTATTTCTGTTATATTGTTCTTATTCACAGAGCTGGGAAGTCAAGGGCGTTGACACATAAAGCAAGAAGAAGCTACAACACGATTATTGTCCCTGAAAAGAACGCATTGAGCTACAGCAACGTTATCTCTGGGAAAGAGTGCTTCGTGCAGTGAAGTTCAAACAATAGAGAAGACGCAAAGCGGCGATACTAGGATAGAAAAGTATATACGCAATTCGATTTATCGTCATTTGGAAATTCCCGTAGTAGCAACTCCAATTAATCATTCAAGTTTCCTACGTGAGCTGGTGCTTAAGTGTCACAGTGTGATGTATCGCTGTGCCCATCATAAGGTGGCTGCATTGTATTCTTTCGCAGCCACCTTTATTCTGTCTACTTGTCTGGACCTTTTCTTTCTAATGTTTTTGGGTTTTTCTTTTTTTCCGTTGTCGTTGTACCTTCGTGCTTCACTTCAAGAAAGAACCCGATTCTCTACCACTTCAATCTTCCACATATTCACAAGCAGGAAATGAAAATTACAATTACACTCTAATAATGTGCTCTGATTTCGTGACGTCGGGGTTAGTAATGATGCTGCGTGCATATGAACCGTCCTGCCACTTTGAGAATTTTTGAGGACTTTGAATTGTAGGTCAATCAATTTCATATTGGGAAATTATCTTTACTGATGGCTGGCTACAAGTGGTGTTATAGTTAACGCCTTGTTAATCGCCAAGTTCGAGAAACGAAGCTTTGTATATTATCTGGATGCTGGCGATGACTTGATGGTTATCGCAAAGAGCAGGCAAGGTTGAAGGGTGACAAAAACAGTTTACGTTAAGCTGTTTACCATACGATAATCGTGTGGAAGCCTCCACTTCATCGTGTGGAGTCGTGTGGAAGCCTCCGAATCATGTCCTAATCTGTTGACGATAGACCAGCCAATTCATACGATTTGCCAGCCATATGATTCGGAGGCGTTCGAGTAAAATTGTTGGGATAAGTGAGCTTAACTTCAAAATAGCAGATGGACATGTAAAGCTCTATTCTGTTTAGTAGAATTTACATATGACATGTTACAATTCAACACTTTCAACTGTCATTATGTGGCAGCTTGTCTGGATTTATTTGGCCGTATCCGATGTATGGAATAACCATTTCATTTTCGAATTTTCTTCTGGGGCTCTGACAGAGGTTTTCTCGTTGATGGTCAGCTGTGAAAAAGCACACCTTGTGCGGGTGAAACAATATGAAAGCTGTTCACAAATCAGAAGCGCTCTGAGAAAGTATGAGGAACGGCCCATAGGAATGCAGGGACCATTTCTGAACTCCACGTACATAGACTGTATCGAAATACCCGACTTGCCCACATGCCAAATGGCTGCTTAAATGATGGACAGAGTCCAGCATACTTTCATCACTACCTGTGGACGACTTGTAAACAGGGTAGCCACTGTGTAAACATCATGGTATCAAACTTCTATCAAAGTTTAATGGGTTTCTGTCACTCCCCTAGTTTGTATGCAGAACAATTTTAAACGATTTTATTGTTTGCCAGACGCTTCTGCTTTAAATGGAATATGTGCAGGGTAAAAAACGCCTGGCCTCCGCGGTAGGCGTAACACTGTCACAGCGAAAGCTAAAAGAGCGGCCTTTCAGAGCCTTTTCAAAACTCTTATTGAGTAACTACTGCCAGCACACTTGCTTAGTACGCACTAGGGCATTAATAATAAACTTTTGGGTAGTAGGCTGGCATTCGCTGTCCTATTTCTTGTTATTCGTCTGAGAAGCGTGGTATCCGCTAAACACTTGCAAGGAATTTTCCGCCAATTGTCCATGCAGTGGCTGACGACGATAAGGAATGATGGCTGAAGTGGGTATGCGCCACCGTTAATAGGGAAGAAGAACCTTTTTTGATGGTTTGGATCATTGGACGGCCCACTCGTTACGCTATTCGGATTGTGCGATGACTGGTTGTTCTTTCGCTATTGTAAGACGCTTTATAAGTCGTATTAACGCAATCGCTTTCCTGAGATCAAGCCTGCCTTAGGCAAGTTTGACAACAAGTCACAAGCACTGGTGTAGAAAACATGAGCTCCGGGAAGAGGTAAATGATTAGGTGAAAATTGAAGCGGAAAACCCGGGCTTATTTACACATCAACTGCAGGTTGTCAAAAGCAAAACTCAATGTTTTGTAGAAGATAAGTATAAAGGCGCAGTTCGACACGCAAGAGCTGAGAGATTCCTCGTGGGTGAAGCCCCGACAAAGCGAGCCTGATCAGATGAAAAGGCATACGCCCGAGCTCACGACATACTTCAGATAAAATTGAATGGTAAAATATTGAGAGAACAAAATATGTCATGAAAGCTTTTGAAAGCTACTATCAAGAATCGTTTGCTTATCGTGAGCCAAAGGAGCCGGGTTTTGTAGACGAGTTCTTGATAGAAGTGCTGACACTTGATGCTGAAGACACAAATTTGTTGGAAATGATTGTTAGTATACGGGAAATTGAGAAGGCAATTGATGATCTTGGCATGAACAAATATACTGGTCCAGATGGCATTATTGCCGTCTTATGCAAAGCGTAAGAAGAACATGGCCGCAGCATTGCGTAAGGTTTTTTCAGCAGCGTCTTTATATCTAGAAACTCTGCCTCCATCGTTTAATCGTGCCCACATTGTGGTGATTCCTAAAGGAAAAGAGCAACATGTTTCACGCAAAGCGACAGGATACAGGCCAATAACGCTAACAAACTTACATTACAAGGTCTTTATGAAAATTCTGGCTAGGAGGTTGCAGGGAGTTGTGCACAAGTTGGCCGGGCCACATCACACTTGCGGCATCAAGCGTAGGAGCATATTTACGAATATTCATGTCGCTAGGAGCACTTGGGTGTATTGTGACGCTGCACTTATGAAAGTAGCCATGTTACAAATTGAACTAGCCAAGGCTTTCGACATTGTTCCACACAATATACTCTTCGCGCTAGCTGAATACGTTGTTCTTGGTGCGACGATGTGTAAATGTATTAGATTGGCATACATAAGCTCAACCATAAATTTATATGTAAATGGAGAACTCTCACAGCGCATACAAGTACTTTCCTCTGTGCGCCAGGGGTGTTCCTTAAGTCCTTTGCTTTTTGCACTATTTTTAGGACCACTGTGTTAGAAAGTGAATCACCACAAAAGGATTAATGATTTCAGGTTACAGTCATGTTAAGTGCGTGTTTTGGAATACGCCGACGATATTGCCTTTTTTTTGCTGTTGATAGAGAGAGTGTCACTTCGTTATTAAACATCACTGAAATGTTTTGTGGCACGAGTAGAAGCTTAATGAACAAAGAAGAAAAGCATCGGTTTATGGCACAGTAATTGCGACCTCACGCCCAGTTCCTTTAAAAATATTTAGTGACTCACGACACCTAGTCGTTACCTAGGGGTATTCAGACAGTGAAGCGTCTTGGCTTAAAAAGGCTGAGGAACTGCCCGCGACAGCCGAAGGATGGGGGGGTCGTGACTTATCAATTTTCTCTCGGTAGCTGTATGTAACGTCTTTCTCGGTGCTAAAATAGTGTACCTTTTACAAATACTTAGTTGTACGCGTAAAAGCATTTATATTATACACAGAAAATTTGCCACGTTCATCTGGAGCTCTACATGGGGGCGAACATCTAGAAAGAACTTGTTTCGGCGTTTTAAGCAAGGAGGGCTGTCTTTGTGCCATCTGTTTCTTAACCAAAAATATAACTGCTCCTGCTAATACCACAGAGATGTTTTTTGTGTTCTTTATTTAAACAACGCTATTACACCACATTCCTGGCTTCTTTGCATCTTCAGACAGGGGAGAACGACACACCTTGTCACCATTCTTGCGCAAAGTTGTGTTCTCATATCGTTTCTTGAAAGCAAGGTTTTCGATAGATTACCTGGGTAAAGTGAAGAGAAAGCGCCTTGTGAAAGACATAATACAGAATATTTTTCTTGTGCCCCTTTATCGTTTAAAGTACGAAATATCATATTGACAAGACGTACTAAAGTGAAAAACATGTGGACACCACCCAATGTTAAGCTTTCTTTTTGAAACTGCATACGGGAACCTTGCCAGTGAAAACGTGGCTTGAAGAGAGAGGAATGTACGTACCATGGGGAAGCAGCTGTCTCCTGTGTAAAGAACTTGAGACCATTGAAAAGATATTTGGGGGCAAATATTGTCACAATGCAGAAACAGCAGCAGTCGAATCCAGGAAACTCACTTTAATTGTACCAGAACACTGGCAAACTGATCGGAAGAGAACCTCGTCTTCTTCTTTCGCTGCGCGTGTTCTTCGTTGTTCTCTTGGCGCTGCTTATTCAATATGGCATTTGCCCCCCTCCAGAGAGCAGCGTCCCGATGCTCTTCTACAAAAGACGGTGGAGTAGATGCATGGTGTAAATCAGTCCGAAAAGTAGGGCTTCATTCGCACAACGTGCACGATTTCTGGTTTTTGCTGGCGAGCTGTCGAGGGGCTGTCAGGAACGACCATGTAATTAACGTCGCTCAGGCGTTGTAAAACTGTGTAGGGGCCAAAATACTTCTTCAGCAATTTTTCGGACAGTCCCCGGTGGCGGATAGGACTCCATACCCAGACTTTGTCGCCGGCCCGATAGACGACATGTCGGTGTCGCAGATTATAACGTTGGGCGTCATAATTTTGCTGCTGGGTGATTCGGACGCGCACAAGCTGCCTCGCTTCTTCTGCTCGTTGGGTAAAAGATGCAGCGTCCAAATCGATGTCATTGCAGTCGTGCAGTAACATGGCGTCAAGCATCATCGTCACTTCACGGCCATGAAGGAGACTGAACGGCGTTCTTCGTGTAGTCTCTTGCTGCGCTGTATTATAGGCGAACGTGATGTACGGTAGAATGTCGTCCCAGTTCTTGTGATCCACGTCAACGTACATACTCAATATGTCGGCAAGAGTCTTGTTGAGGCGTTCTGTTAAGCCGTTGGTTTGTGGATGATAGGAAGTGATTTTCCGATGGGCTGTTCCACTGAGCTCAAACACTGTCTTCAGGAGCGTGGCCGTGAAAGCGGCACCTCGATCTGTTATTATGATTGTTGGAGCACCGTGCCTCAGGACGATATTTTCTACGAAGAATCGTGCGGTTTCAATGGCGGTGCCACTTGACAAAGCCTTTGTTTCCGCATAGCGCATAAGATAATCAGTGGCGACTATTACCCACTTGTTGCCAGCATGGGAAGTCGGATATGGTCCAAGGAGATCCATTCCGATTTGGGCAAAAGGTACCGTGGGCACTTGAATTGGTTGTAATAGTCCAGCTGGTTTTAACGGTGGCGATTTTCGTCGTTGGCAATCGAGGCACGTGCGCACGTAATGCTTCATGATAGCTGGAAGTCTTGGCCAGTAGTATTTCTGTTGGATTCTGGCCAATGTGCGTGTGTATCCGAGATGACCAGACGTTGGCTCATCGTGGCAAGCACAAAGTATCTCCTCACGAAGTGACGTCGGAACGACAAGTAGGTGGGTGCTTCCCCTGGGGGAAAAGTTCTTATAGAGAACACCACTACGTAAGCAGAATGACGGCAGGCTCCTTGCAAATCTTCTAGGGACGGTTGTTGTCCGGCCATTCAAAAATTCAATAAGAGGAAGCATTTCGTTGTCTTCTTTCTGCTTGCACGAAATCGTAGTGGTGTCAACGACTCCTACAAACGCCATGCTCTCATCGTCTTGTCATCGTCGCGCTTTATCGGTGACCTTGATAAGCAATCGGCGTCGGCGTGCTGCCGTCCGGACTTATACACGACCGTCATATCAAACTCTTGAAGGCGTCAGCTCCACCGTGCGAGCCGACCAGACGGGTCTTTCAAGTTGGTCAGCCAGCAGAGGGAATGATGGTCGCTGACTACGTGGAAGGAACGACCATAGAGGTACGGACGAAACTTCATAACCGCTCATACGACAGCAAGACACTCTTTTTCCGTTGTGGAGTAGTTGGACTCGGCGCGGGAAAGCGTCCTACTAGCATATGCGATCACACGCTCGGCTGAGTCTTGCCACTGGACGAGTACAGCGCCTAAACCCACGTTGCTGGCATCTGTATGGACCATGGTAGGAGCATCTTCATCAAAGTGAGCAAGCACAGGCGGAGTCTGCAGGCGTTGTCGGAGATCGTCAAACGCCACCTGTTGATCGTCGCCCCATGTGAACGAAACGTCTTCTCTTGTGAGTCGTGTTAACGGCGAGGCTATGTGGGATAAATTGGCAATAAACCTTCGGTAGTATGCGCATAGGCCAAGGAAACGCCTGACTGCTTTCTTGTCTTTTGGTACCGGAAGTTTTCTGACGGCCGCAATTTTATCGGTATCAGGTCGAACACCTTCATGGCTCACCACATGGCCGCAAAATTGAAGCTCCTTGAAGCCGAAATGACACTTCTCGGGTTTCAGTGTCAGGCCGGCAGATCTTATTGCCCTGAATACCGATAGCAGCCTGCTCAGGTGTTCCTCAAATGTTTTTGAAGAAACAATGACGTCGTCCAGATAGACCAGACATGTCTGCCACTTAAGGCCTGACAGAACGGTATCCATCAGTATCTGAAATGTTGCGGGGGCTGAGCACAATCCAAATGGCAAGACTTTAAATTCATAAAGCCCGTCAGGCGTTACAAAAGCCGTTTTTTCTCTATCTCGCTCGTCGACCTCAATTTGCCAATACCCACTTTTGAGGTCCATTGACGAAAAGTAGCGTGCATACCTCAGCCTGTCGAGTGAATCATCGATGCGCGGTAATGGGTATACGTCTTTCTTTGTCACGCGGTTCAGCCTGCGGTAGTCGACACAAAATCGTAAGCTTCCGTCTTTCTTTTTAACCAGCACTACCGGCGATGCCCAAGGACTTCTTGACGGCAGGATGACGTCATCATCGAGCATTTTCTTCACTTGTTCTTGGATTGCTTCACGCTCTTTCGGTGCTACGCGGTATGGGCTCTGTCGTATTGGCCTTGCCGTCTCCTCCGTTATTATCCGATGCTTCGTCAGTGGCGTTTGACTGACCCTCGAGGTCAATGAAAAACAGTCTTTGAACTGGTGCAGAAGATCTACTAGACGCTGTCTCTGCGCTGGTGACAAATCCGAGCTTACGTCAATAGGTGGTGGGGCTGACGTGGCTTGCGGCTCGTCCTGTTGTACTACACAGCACTCGCGGATTTCGGTGATCTCGTCGAAGTAGGCAACTGTAGTGCCTTGTGTAATGTGTCGTCGCTTGTTGGTAAAATTCGTCAACAGAACCTCTGCTTCACCGCACACAACATTGACGATAGTTCTGGCAATTGCAACACCGCGAGAGAGTAGGAGCGTCAATACTTGTTCAGCGATTCCTTCTCCAGTATTCTGCTCGCTGCACGTGACTGAAACAAGGCGGCACAATAACGGAGGTACGGTCACATCGTCAATGGCTCGTAGGGATTTGTGGTGTAGTGCTGCGCTTTGATCCGCTGAAAAGGTCAGTACACCGTCCGGAATATTGATGATGGCACCATATTCACGCAAGAAATCCATCCCCAAGATTGCCTGTTTGCAACACTCAGAAAGGATAACAAAAGTTGCGACGAAGGATGCATCCCCTATCTTCATTCTTGCGGTGCACTTTCCGGTAGGTGTGAGTAGCTGCCCTCCAGCTCCTCTAATCTGCGGTCCGGTCCATTCCATTCTAACCTTCCTGAGCGTGTCTGCCAGACTCTCACTCATTATTGAGAAGTCCGCGCCAGTGTCGACCAATGCCATGACGTCATGTCCGTCAATCGTAATTGCAACTTCGGCAGTAACAACCCCATCTTTCGTCGGTTCATTGAAAATGTGTCTCTCTTCGCTCGGCAGTAATGGGGGATTTTCAGCACTTCGACGATTCGCAACCTTCCCCCCTGAGGTCGCTGCTTTTTGTTTCCCCGGCGTGGACTAGGAGATCTCCCTCTTGGCATGTCAGTGGTGCTCCGTCTAGGAGATGGAGAATAACGCCCAGGAGAGGGTGAGCGTGACCGAAACCCAGGAGGAACATCCCGCGGGGTCATGACATTCGTGTCGACGTCAGGTGGTCCGTTGAAATGGCGCCGAGGAATAGTGGAAGGAAACCCTTGGTACCCTGCGACGCGCTACGGGCAATACAGAACAATGTGGCCTGCTTCCCCACAATCAAAGCACAGGGGCCTATGGTCAGGGGTACGCCAGATGTCAGTCTTGCGAAGTGGTGGCCGCCTCGGTGTCGAAGTTTCTCTGTAGTACCAAGGCGCTGTCGGCGGATGTTGCTGGTAGTACTGATGTGGTGTCGGCACGTCCGCTGGCTGTCGGTGGACTATGTCTGCATAGCTTGCCCTGGGAGTGCTCTTGTTCGACATTGGAAGCGAGAGCGCTTGCCTGATCTCCTGGCGTACAACTTCTGTTACGGAGGCCATCGCGAAGTCATTCGGTTTGGCGACGAATTTCTTGTAGTCTTCTTGTACAATTTCTCGTATTAGTTGGCGCAAAGAACATTTGTCGGGTGTTGTTTCTGTGGTCGTGGCTGCCACGCTGATCGGTGCACTGTGGGTTGGGCGGTCATACTGGTGATAACGTAGATGCAGTGCGCGTTCGATAGATGTCGCCTCCTTGGAGAATTCATCCACACTTGTAGGCGGGTTTCGTACGAGACCAGCGAACAGCTGCTTCTTAATGCCCCGCATGAGGTGGCTAACCTTTTTGGCTTCGGGCATATTAGGATCTGCTCGACGAAATAGCCGCGCCATGTCCTCAACAAACATTGTAACGGATTCATTTGGTTTCTGAATCCGTGACTCGAGGAGACGCTGTGCGATCTCTCGTCTTTCAGTGCTCGCGAACGTGTCGAGGAACTTCTGCCGGAACTCGTCCCAAGACGACCACACGCGATTCGTGAACCATGTTCGGGCTCCGTCTTGAAGCGGAAAATAAACGTAGCCCAATTTCTGTGTGGTGTTCCAACCGTTAACATTCGCTGTGTGCTCGAATTCCTCGAGCCAGTCATGTGCATCCTCATATGCGTTTCCGTGGAAGTCAACCGGAAGTCGAGGGTTCAAAACAGTCACCTGTGTCGTGCTTGGGCTGGACATGTTGGGGCCAGTGCTTCCAGGCACCGTCGTGCTTTCTGGCACAGTCACGCTTTCCGGCAATGGACCAAACTCCGGGCTGAGGCCTAACAGGCGCCGGCTGCTGCGGTGAACGGGGGTGTCGATGCGCGGAAGTCTTTCTTGACCAGATGCGGGGCTGTTGTCAGGCGTCCCGACATGTACCCAGCACCTCCACCAGTGTCACAATGCAGAAACAGCAGCAGTCGAATCCAGGAAACTCACTTTAATTGTACCAGAACACTGGCAAACTGATGGGAAGAGACCCTCGTCTTCTTCTCTCGCTGCGCGTGTTCTTCGTTGTTCTCTTGGCGCTGCTTATTCAATGTGGCAATATTACAAAGGACTTTAAAAAAAGATTTACCTCTCACTCCACAGGGAATTCGTTTTTCGCCCTGTGATAGTTCTGTGCAACATTTGGGCGTTATTTTCTGACTTGGTTTTCTTTCGGTTAGGTGTGGCATGCCATCGTACAGATGCTGTGATGTAAGAGTTCTATTCGTTTATGAATGTTTCGCGGAAGCTGTGATCAAAGTGCGAGATGTGTATAGGACTACTGACTATATTGAAGATGTAATTTCTTTGTTTGATGCGTTAACACACATGAAGCACGTGTGATGTGCGATTGTTAGAATAACTTCACCTGTAGTGAATAAGACATAAAGAAAAAAAACAACCGGTGTAGCTCAGTGGTAGACTACTGGCCCGCCACCCAGCGGACCCGGTTTCGAGCCCAAATGTGCCATTGGTGCTAGGCCGTGCCTGCCTGAGGCAAGTTTGACAACATGTTACAAGCACCGGCGTAGCTTAGGGGAAGAGGAAGAAGAAGCCGCACCAATCGGCTGTGTTCCAAAATGCTCTCTGCTGGTAACAGCTTATCGGCCAACGGCCGAGGATCATCGACTCCATTTCATGATGAAGACTCAAGCTATAAAGTCGTCCTGCCATGTTTTCCAACCGGTAACGATGTTTTGAATTCCGTTTTCCTTCATGCCGACTTGAGTGGTAGGCCGTACCGTGCCCCAGACTTCCGTGACGCGCTGCTTAAAGTGGTGAGCACAGCGGACATTATTGGAGTTGGCCAGTATCAAATGAGCCATGTATGGATGGTTACGTGTGAAAACAGCATGGCAAAACAGAAACTCGTCACTTGTGGTGAGCTCCGTGTAAAAGGGCTGAAGTGCATAGTGCTAGATCCGGAGACCAAGAATATTAGGCTTAAACTACTTTGGCTTCCGCCTCATCTTGAATTGCGACCTGTTGAAGAGGCGTTCCAAGCTTACGGCGTTGTGAATCCGTTGAAAGAGAGGCATGGAGATGAGCAGGATTGGAACAATGGATGACAACAAATAGAGACGTTGCCTTGGAGCTCAAGGACACCATTACTGTGAGCTCAATACCACACCTTATGTCAATCTATGGCCACCAATGCCTCGTACTTATTCCCGGTAGGCCTCCACTGTGTCTTCGGTGCAAGCGAGTGGGGCATGTACGACGACAGTGCAAAACACCGAGGTGCTTGCAATGCCAGCGTTTTGGTCACTCGTTGGATGCCTGCGTGTCGACTTATGCCAACAAACTCCGTTCTGGCCAAGGCACAGAAGACCAACGTCTCGATCATCTTATGGATGTCACTGAGGTAGTTGATGCGACAGGAGAAGCAGTGGGAGTAGCAGAAGGTGCCTTAAAGGAAGCGGAACACTTGTCCATGGATACCCTTGGCACGCAAAATAACACCGATAACGACGCCAGTGAAAGCACAAATGAATGCAATGCTGCTGACGAACACCACTTGGAAGGCCTTAAGATCAAGCCTCCTGACAATGAGGAACAAGAAGGAATGAATTGCAGTCAGACAAGGAAGCGTCAGGCACCGGTCACCGATGAAGCAACAACGAGTGCGCCAGACACGACAGAGCAAGTGTCTTCGTGTGGTCCACGTGTTGCCTTCTTTGGGGACCGATAGACGCGCCGCCTATGCCAGCGTCCTGAGGAAAGTGCTCCTAAAAAGTGCAAAGGAGGTAAGTCTACAGGTTGCCCTGTAGGTAAAGGTGACCTACAAAAGCTTTAAGATATCAAAATGGCTACCGCGCTAACGTTTCCCATGTGTGTAGCGACACTCAACGTACGTGGCTTGAGGAATGTAAGGCGTCAGTGGCAGTTGCGCCACGTGCTTGAGCAGTATAACATTGATGTACCTGCAGTGCAAGAGACTCAGATTTCCGCTGCTCGTGACGCCGTTCTTGCACTGGAAGTTTTCCGTGATTACAATTTATCCATCAGCCCAGCACGCGGTGCATCCGCTGGATGCTTTTTATTAATTAGAAAGCACTTGAATCATATTTTGACGTCACTACCTGTTGATGGGGAAGGACGCCTCATTTGTTGCGACTTATCTTTTCATTCCCATAATTGGAAGTTTATCTGTGTCTACGCTCCATCCAAAGTGAATGAAAGGAATTCTTTTTTCTTTCTTTAACTTCGCTACTAAAGACTGACACAACTTTGGTAGTTTTTGGAGACTTTAATTGTGTTTGTGACGCTAGAGATCATTCATATATAACAAATCGTTATGATGCAAGTGCAGCCTTATTGCAGAAACTATTGAATGACCACAATTTAATAGATGTGGGAGCGCATGCACCTTCCTCGGTGAGGTTCACGCACTTTCAAGGCATCTCTCATGCTCGGCTTGACCGTGTATATGTATCCCTAAGCTTATGATCTCACATTCATAATTATGCTGTAAAGCTCATATTTTTTACAGACCATTGCTTGGTCACTGTTTCTTGGGGTCCTAAACATTTTCGTAAAACCCCTCTAAACTGGGACCTATGGAAGCCTAACGGGCAGTTGTTGCGCGAAGATTGTTTTGTTAAAATAGTAAAAGAATCGGTACAAGAGGTAACATAGTGTCGACAGCTACCAATTTTCGCTCAATGGGAAAGGTTCAAAGAAAAAGTTAAGTATCAGGCAATTAGTATTTCAAGCGAAATAGCGCAAACAAAGAAAGCTGAAAAGCGCTATCTTTATGATTCACTTCATAAGCTCCATACTTTTGAAAGTCAACAGCCGGGATTGTACGGGGACGAGATAAATGTGATTCGAGCACAGATACAAAAACAAGATACAGATTTATACAGAGGAGCTAAGATTCGTTCCCGTGTTACCCATTTCACTGAAGAGGAACCCACTAAAGAATCCCTCGGGGATGAAAAGAGATATGCAATTTCTAAACAGATACTGCAAATTTGAAGATTATTACAAATGTTTGTTCACCGCGGCTGAGCTTCAGGAGAATTTTGAGGAAGAAGCTAACCACTTTATTGCCCTTGTGCCTCAGTTACAAAATGATGATAGACTCCCTGTAGAGGGGCAATAACAAGAGAGGATATTAGATTTGCAATAACAACTTTGCAGAAAAACAAAACTCCTGGCCCAGATGGCCTTAGTGGCGAATTTTACATAGCTTTTCAGGAACTTCTGATACCTTTCCTTGAGCAACTTTTTAACGAGGCTAATGACCGTGGTCAACAACCTCCTTCTTTCTATCAGAGCCATACAACATTAATCCCAAAAAGTGCTGATCTTAACACATTAAAGGGAGTTAACGAATACAGGCCTATATCGTTATGTAACGTTGACTACAAAATATTTGCTAAATTGTTGACAAATCGGCTACAGACAGTGATTACAAAATGTGTAGGTGACCAGCAAACATGTGGAATTTGTGGTCGCTCTATACAGACAAACTTCATATTGCACGTTCAGTTCTTGAGGGTATAGATGGTAGCATGGATCAAGTAGCCCTCCTTCAAATAGACCCTGCAAAAGCATTTGATAAAGTACAGCATGCTTTTTTGTTCCGGCTCCTAAGACACCTGCAGTTGGCTGATGTACCAATTGTATCTCACTCTGTTATAAGAAGTGCACAACTAGGCTAATTGTAAATCGCACACTTTCCAGTATAATAGAGTTAAATACATCTGTACGTCAGGGATGTCCGCTCTCGCCTTTGCTTTTTGCGATTTATCTGGAGCCATTTGGTTTAAGTGTGCTTCTAAGGTCTAGCATAACAGGCTACCGATATGATGCTGAGGAAGTTGAAGTTCTAGCTTATGTAGATGACATTTCCTTCTTTTGCGCTGATAAACCCCGCGTTCAAGAAGCAGTCAACACAACTTTACGTTTCTGTGAAGTCGCTGGTGCCAGCATAAATTTTGATAAAAGTAGTGGATTCTGGCTAGACATGTGGGCTACAACTCCTTCGGTCTTCGCAAATATTCATTGGAATGCGACTCCTATGAAATACCTTGGTGTGCCTCTCGATAACTATCGTAACGGCGGCCCACACTGGACCGCTGCGATAACTACGATCCGCCAAAAGGTGGCAACCTGTCACGGACGGGAGCTTTCCAATTTTGCAAGAGCGAAAGCGTGCAATATATTCCTTGTATCGAAGCTTATTTAAACTCTGCAGGTGTTGCAATGCTCTCGGGTACACATTCAAGCCTTTCATAGGATATTTGCCTGCTTTATTTGGAGCTCTTCCTGGGAACCCATGAGAAGAGACAATCTTTTTCTTCCGCTCGAAAAGGTTGGCCTCGGCCTTGTGCATTTGTTCGTGCGACAGTTGGTGTTGCGATTTTTCTACCTCAAGGATGTGTGCCACCCATTTCTATTAGCGGTTCTTCGTAACCATCTATGTTACCACCTTCCTTTTATTCATGTCACAACAAGCGTTGCTAAGGAATTACCGTTGCGGGGATTCCTAAAAGAAATTGTTGATACTGTCAGTTTTTTGAAAGCGAGGTTTACCTTAGAGTATTTGTATACTATTGACAGAACAAATTTAACCGCTGCACTTGTGAATAATCTTTTCCCCGAACCTGTTTATCGAAAGCCATATTCGCTTCTGTTTGGTCACGATGTATTATTTCGTGTACGTAAAATGTGTATATCTCCTTCAGCGAAAACATTTTTCTTTAAACTGCACACTTCCACGCTGCCAGTGAAAACGTGGCTGAATGAAAAATCATTATACGTACCCTGGACAGTGAATTGTAGACTCTGCAACCAACCTGAGACTATAGAGCTTTGTTTTATTCATTGTCGTGATGCTTTTTATTTTTGGGACATTCTAAAAGAACGTTAAGAAAAGAACTTCCAATCACAGCCCATGGTATTGGGTTCCTTCCGTTCAAAAAGAGTCTGTTTATGTTGTTAGGACTTTATTCATTATGGAAAAGTCGCATGATCGATAGACACGCCGAGCCACTACGGTCGACGAGATCTGTCTTCCGAGAAGCAGCTGCTCAAGTGCGCAGTGTTGTCGAGACTTTTGACCCCGTTCCGGAGTGGCTTCCCGTTCTTGACGCTTGTGTGTGTTTGCCTGACTTCAGATGAAGTATGTTCTGTGTACTTTACTGGTGATAATGTCATTGATTAAAGAAAAAAAACGGTGTAGCTCTGTGGTAGAATATTAAGCTGGCACCTAGCAGACCCGGGTTCAAGCCCCACTGTGTCATTGGTGCAAGTTTTTTTTTTTCACGCCATGTAGTTGTGGACAACGGCGGCGGCAGCGGACAACAACTGTGCGTGACCCAAAAAGTGATCGCAAAACAGCTTTCGCTGCAATAAAACGTAGCCTAAAAATACTGTAACATGAATAAAAACTCACAATTACTCTACAAATGAGCAACTTGAGAGGTGTTTTCTTTAGCGATCTGATATATGGTTCAGTATAGGCAAAAATTCAAAATTTATTTGAATTGTACGTTACCCTTTGATAGAGGCTTTAGGAGTCATCTACATTTCGTTCGAAATAGCTGTGACGTTTTTAAGAGAATGTCATCTCATTCTTTTCGCATGTCACAATTCAAGAATGCAATAGATTTACGCTTGCCTGCCGGTGATTGACAACGCCCAGTGCTGGAAAACTGAAATTTAACCCAGTTCGCAATCTCTGGTAATGACGCACCCTACCTGTTGTGGGAAATGATTGGGGGTGGGGGGCAAGCTTCTGAGAGAATTTCTTTCGTTCAAGAGTTTTTCATAATATTAACAGTAAAATTGAGCGATATATACTAACAAAGCTACAATGAACACAATGTTGATAATCTGTGTGCTAAAAGATTGCAGCAACATGTGACATAAGGAGGAATTGAAATTGTGTTGCAGTAATGTGTTCACACAATGTTTTCAGTGAACTGCTTGAGGTTCTTGTGCTCAGATTGAGGTGCAAGTTGAAGAATCCCAAGTGGTCGAAATTTCCCGAGCCCTCCATAACGTCACCTATCATATTCACATGGTCGTTTTGGAAGGTTAAATTTATAAATGTGTTAACTATGTTGTGTTCTTGTACTCGAAGGTGTATAGGTATTTTTTGTTCTAAGGTATATATGTGCTATTTTATAAACAAAATTATAGAAAAACAAGGTAATTTGTGAGCATTATGTTTCAACAATGTGTTTTTACTTGAACAACTTCCCTCAATAAAAGCGAATCTTCTTCCTTGCAGACAAGAACAGAACAGTGACTAGAAACCTGAGTGCTCTTCACAAACGTAGAAGAGGCATGTAGACGCCATTGGTGCGCTCATCAATTACATCTTCACAGTAAAAAGGACACAGATAATCCTACAGGTCAGCCATTGAAGTTTCATTTGTGAACTGACTTGGAAAAGCATTGCCTAGTTTAAAACAGAACGAATGTTCAATGGCGCGCTTTCAATATAGTTTTATACATTTTCTCTGAGGCCCCTTTTTAACAGGTCTCCTACGGCACCGTAGCTTCATGTGGTATAATACACTTTTTCCACAATAGGAACTATCACAAGACAGATATTTTTCAAACGAATACATCAAACCAGCTTCTGGCCCATCCAGAGCTAGTAAAGGAGCATTATCTTGTGAGATGAAAGTGTTAGAATACAATAAAAATTACAATGAAAATATTGAACTCAGAAATGAGAGCTTGAGGACACACCACTATGAACGGTGTGTTATGCGCAAAGTTTTATAAGGAAAGTGGATAATATTGCGTAGAAAAGAACAAAACAGAACTTAATAGGAGCTACAACTCGTCGAGGAGGTCACCTCAACAGCCCTCAGTAGTTGAAGAAAGGGCTATTAAAGCAGATAAACAAAGTAAACACGCCAATAGAATTAACGCGGAAGTAAGAAAGAAAGAAAGAAAGAAAGAAGAAAGGAAGAAAGAAAGAGAGAAAGAAAGAAAGAAAGAAGGAAAAAAGAAAGAAGGAAAGAAAGAAGGAAAGAAAGAAAGAAAGAAAGAAAGAAAGAAAAAAAGAAAGAAAGAAAGAAAGAAACGAATCCGAGCACTGAGATGCAACGCCAGCCATTTCAGGAACGGTTCAGAGCAAAACTAAATAACTCAACGCATATTCATGGAGTGAATAATTATGAGCGGGTCTAAGCTTCGAAGGGTTCTATCAGCAAACCGTGAATCCTCCGCAGGTCAAGTCTGTCTGTCCGTGTCTCCACATGTTCGTCTGTCAGTATGTTTCTCTGCTCGTCCGTCTGTACGTTGGTCCATCCATCTATATCGTGAACACTGGAAGTACCGCCATTTTTATCATATATTCATCATTTACAAGTACCACTATCTAGCGAACATTCCGAGGACTAAAACGAAAGGTGGCTACTAAATACAAGAGACGGACTAACCACACCCTAAAAAGCTTCGCCTTTAAAATAGCTGAATCTTCCCGGGGTAAGAAACTGACGCATTGTAGGGTCTCGAGTGGTAACGTTGAAACCTTGTGCTTTTTTTTTCTTTTCTTGCTCCTTTGAAACCACTGCGATGCAGTCATATACAGCAAACCTCCTTCCCTATTGCAGCAGTAGTTTGTCGCCCCAGGAGAAAAAAAAAGAGAACAAACACGCAGGCTCCGCTTGCACCGAATATGAAATGGGGAGAAAGGAAGGGCGACTTCCGACATCTGACAAGGGAACAGTATCTTCAGTGGCTTTCCGTAGGCCATTGCTGGACAAATGCTCCTAATGAGGACTATCAAAACAGGAAATGAATCCACGAGAGACAAATTACTTTGACCACAATGTACAGTATTTATTGAGCCTGTACAAGTTTGCTATTTATCTTCGCTTCAACTCCGAATCAAATTACCATTCGCTTATCTTTAAGAGTTATCCGGTTTACTTGACTTCCGTGTATTTTTCATGGTTATGGTGGGATTATTCGTGACTTAGAAGGGCGTTCAAGTTTTGAAGAGCTGAAGTTAAAAGTGCAGATGAAGAAAAGCAAGGATGTTCTCTTTATTTTTTTACCCACGCTAAAACTTGCAAGGAGAAGAGAGAACTTGGCAAAGACTTGACGTAGCTCGATGTAGAAATTTGGCAGGCTGTATTCAGCTGAGCCGGTAAATGAACGCAAGTTAGTCTGCTAATTTCCAAGCAGTGCTACTGCTGTATCTCCTAATGCTCTATTACTAATATATCTGTGCTAATATATTCAATAAATAACCTCCTGACGGCTGAACTGCGTAAAATATTTGAACATTTCACTTAATATTAGGAATACATTATTGTTGACCAAAAATGTGTCATTGAAGACATCTTTTCGAAAATTTATTTGAAGAAATATACAATTAAGGATAAAGTCGGAATCAGAATCGAAGTGCATCATATTTTACAGCGAAAGGTCTTATGAGAAGCCAACTCGGGCCACGCGTCACCGTTGTTGTCCGCCGCCGGCATCGCCGCCACCGCTGTCCGTAACCACATCGCACGAAATTAAAAAAAGAAACACCTAGCGTTCATAACACATTGGGGCTCGAACCGAGGTCCATTGGGTGCCAGCCCAGTATTTTACCACGGAGCCATTTTTTTTCTTTCATGCATGAAATCATTACCAGTAAAGTACACACAACATACTTCATCAGAAGTCAGGCAAACACACACAAGCGTAAAGAACGGGAAGCCACTCCGGAACAAGGTCAAAAGTCTCAACAGCACTGCACACTTGAGCAGCCTATTCTCGGAAGACAGATCTCGTCAACCGTGGTGGCTTGGCGTGTCTATCAATCATGCGACTTTTTCATAGTGATGAAAGTCCCAACAGCATAAACGGGTCATAAGGGGTATTATCAGTCAGACTCTTTTTGAATAGGAGGAACCTAATACCATAAGTGGCGATTAGAAGTTCTTTTCCTAATGTTCTTTTTAGAATGTCTGAAAAATAAAAAGCGTCATGACAATAAATAAACAGTGCTCAGGTTGGTTGCAGAGTCTAAAACTCACTGTCCAGGGTACGTATACTGATTTTTCATTCAGCCACGTTTTGACTGGCAGCGTGGAAGTGTGCAGTTTAAAAAAAATGTTCACGCGAAAGGAGATATCCACATTCTATGTGCACGAAATAATACATCGTGACGAGGCAAAAGTGAATATCGATTTTGATAAACAGGTTCGGGGAAAAGGTTATTCGCAAGTGCAGCGAATTAATTTGTTCCGTCAATAGTATACAAATACTCTTAGCTAAACCTGGCTTTCATAATATTGGCAGTATCAACAATTTCTTTTAGGAATCACCTCAACGCCAATTCCTTAGCAACGCTTGTTGTCACTTAAGTAAAACGAAGGTGGTAACATAGACGGTTACGAAGAACCGCTAAAAGAAAAGCGTGGCACACATCCTTGAGGTAAACAAAAATCGCAACACCAACTGTCACACGAAAAAAAGCACAAGGCCGAGGCCACACTTTTCAAGCGGAAGCAAAAGATTTACTCTTCTCATGGGCTCCAAGGAAAAGCTCAAAATAAAACAAATAAAGCAGGCAAATATACTATGAAAGGTTGAATGTGCACAGGAGAGCAGTGCAACACCTGCAGAATATACATAAGCTTCGATGCAAGGAATATATTGCACGCTTTCGCTCTGGCAAAAATGGAAAGCTCCCGTCTGTGCCATATTGCCACCTTTCGGCGGATTGTTGTTATCGCAGCGGTCCAGTGTGGGCCCCTGTTACGATAGTCATCAAGAGGCGCACCAAGGTACTTCATAGGAGTCACATTCCAATAGATATTTGCGAAGATCGAAAGAGTTTGGGCCCCCATGCCTAGCCAAAATCCACCACGTTTATCAAATTTATGCTGGCGCCAGCGACTTCACAGAAACGTAAAGTTGTGTTGACTGCTTCTTGAACGCGGGGTTTATCAGCGCAAAAGAAGGAAATGTCATCTACATAAGCTAGAACTTCAACTTCCTCAGCATCATATCGGTAGCCTGTTATGCTAGACCTTAGAAGCACACTTAAACCAAATGGCTCCAGATAAATCGCAAAAAGCAAAGGCGAGAGCGGACATCCCTGACGTACAGATGTATTTAACTCTATTATACTGGAAAGTGTGCGATTTACAATGAGCCTAGTTGTGCACTTCTTACAACAGAGTGAAATACTATTGTACAGTACAGCACCCTACTGCAGGTGTCTTAGGAGCCGACACAAAAAAGCATGCTGTACCTTATCAAATGCTTTTGAAAGGTCTATTTGAAGGAGCGCTACTTGGTTCATGCTGCCATCAATACACTCAAGAACTGAACGTGCATGTTTGTCTGTGTAGAACGACCGTGAATTCCACATGTTTAGTGGTCACCTAAACATTTAGTAATTACTGTCTGTAGCTGACTTGTTAAAATTTATCAAATATTTTGTAGTCAACGTTACATAACGACATTGGCCTATATTCGTTAGCTCCCTTTGATGCGTCAGAATCAGCACTTTTTGGTATTAATGTTGTACGGCACTTATGAAAAGGAGGAGAAATTTCACCACGTTCATAAGCCTCTTTAGAGAGTTGCTCAAGGAAAGGTATCAGAAGTTCCTGAAAAGCTATGTAAAATTCGTCACTAAGTTCATCTGGCCCAGGAGTCTTGTTCTTCTGCAACGTGGTTATTGTAAATCTAATTTCCTCTCTCGTTATGGGCCCATCTACAGTGAGTCTATCATCATTTTGTAACTGAGGCACAAGGGTAATGAAGTGGTCAGCTTGTTCCTCAAAATTCTCCTGAAGCTCCGTCGCGGTGAACAAAGTTTTGCAATAATCTTCACACGCGCCTCTTATTTCACTTTTCTCTGAGCAAAGAAAACCCCGCGAATGAATTTACAGTGTCTGTTCAAAAAGTGCATGTCTCTTTTCATCACCGAGAGAATTTTAGTGGGTTCCTTTTCAGTGAAATGGCTAGCACGGGAACAAATCTTTGCTTCTCTGTTTAAATCTGTATCATGTTTTTATATCTGTGCGTCGAATCTCATTTATATCGTCCACGTACAATCCCGGCTGTTGACTTTCAAAAGTATGGACCTTATGAAGTAAATCCTAAAGATAGCGTATTTCAGCTTTTTTTCTTTCCGCTATTTCACATGAAATACTAATTGCCTAATAATTAACTTTTTCATCAAATCTTTCTCACTGAGCGAAAATTGACAGCTGTTGACACCGTGTTACCTCTTGTGCCGATTCTCTAACTGTTTTAACAAAATAAACTTCGCGCAACAACTGTAAGTTGAGCTTCCATAGGTCCCAGTTTAGAGGGATTTTAAGAAAAGTTTCAGCACCCCAAGATACAGTGGCCGAAAAATGGTCTGTAAAAAATATGGACTTAACAGCATAATTGTGAATGTGAGACCATAGGCTTAGAGATACATATACACGGTCAAGCCGAGCATGAGAGATGCCTTGAAAGTACGTGAACCTCACCGAGGAAGGTGCATGCGCTCCCACATCTAATAAACTGTGGTCAATCAATAATTTCTGCAGTAATGTTGCACTTGCATCTTAGCGATTTGTTATGAATAAATGATCTCTTGCATTACAAACACAATTAAAGGGTGTGTTTCAATACTCACCGTAGACGGCTAAATAGACAGCTAAATGCACGGCGGTCATCTTAAGTCCTACTCCAATTCTCACGTAGCCGGCAAAATAGACAGCTTCGAGAAGACGGCACCATAGACAAATACGATGCAGGCTAATTTGCTGTCTAAACAAGACTGCGGCTCAGCGAATCGCTCACATAGATCGGATCTCGCCGGAACGGTCGACTGCTCACAAGCAGACGCTTCCCTAGACGCTCAATGTGAGAAACGTTTAATTCTTTTTGATTTCAACACGAAATAAGACAGAAATTACAACTGTTACGTTTGCATATTTTAGCTTTTAGGGACTACCTAGTAGCCGTTGTAGTATGTAACAAGTATAACATCTTGACCTCCATGGTGGTGCCGTCGAGATATTTTTTCTGTGCGTTGTTCTACAATAAAAAATAGCGCTCAATGTACATGCCAATGGCTGATGGGGAATGAGAGACAAGAACATTCGGCTTTTAGTTAAAGCGCACGCTGCGATATCTATTAGCAGCCATTGGCACGTACACTGAGCCCTATCCGACAAGAAAAGGTTGCTACGTTATACTCGCTGGGAGTAACCTCCTTAGTTTTAGAAAGGTTTAGCGAGCGTTGAGCCGCAGTGCCATGAATACAGTGAGCTAATATATACCATGAATGAACTCGAAGTTGTTAAAGGTGGGAAGTAGATACGAAGCGCAAGCCGTAAGAAAGTAAAGGCCGAATTCTCCTGTCTCTCAGTTCCCATTAGCAGCCATTGGCATGTACATTGAGCACTGTCTGACAGGAAAAGGTTGCTGCGTTATACTCGCTGGGCGTAACCTCCTTGGTTTTATAAAGGTTTAGGGAGCGTTGGGCAGCAGTGCCATGAATACAGTGAACTAGTATATACCATGAACTCGAGGTGGTTAAAGGTGGGAGGTAGACTCGAAGCGCAAGGCGTAAGAAAGTGTGCGTGTGCCACCTCTCGTTTAGTCCCTGGAATGTCCGCTGGATGGCGGTGGTTCTATATGGGGAATATATGATGAAAAGGTGCGAGATGGTGGTACTTGGAGTGTTGAATAGATGGATGAACGGACACACAGACAGATGCATGGATGGACATATGAACGGACGCAGGGGCGAATGCATGGACGAACGCAGATATGGACGCACGAACAGACGCATGCACGGACGGGCGAATAGACGCATGGACGGTCACACAGACGGACGCATGGACGGGCGAAAGCAAGAACTAGTGAATTTACGAAAGCTTCGCCCCACTCTTCATCGTTCACTCCGTGGATATCCTGCCAATATTTTTTTTGACGCGAGGTGGCGCATCGTCACGTGAAAGCCGTCTAAATGCGTTCAAGTTGTCGGACAGCATGGGCTTGATGCTGTCTTCTAAGCAGTCTTCGTAGACTGTTTACGTGCTGTCTAAAAATTGGAACACAGCCCAAATCTCCAAAAACTATCAAAGTTCTGTCAGTGTTTAGCAGTGAAGTTAAAGAGGGGAAAAAGGCATTACTTTCATTCACTTTGGAGGGAGCATAGACACAGAAAAACCTCTAAATATAGGAATGAAAAGTTTAGGCGCAACAAATGAGGCTTCCTTCACCATCAACATGTAGCGACGTTAAAGTATGATTAGAGTGCTTTCTAACTAACAAAAATCATCCAGCGGATGCATCACATGCTGGGCTGATGTAATAATTGTGATCTCTGAAAACTTCCAGTGCAAGATCGGTTTTACGAGCAGCCGAAATCTTAGTCTTTTGCACTGCAACTACATCAATGTTGTACTGCTCAAGCACGTGGTGCAACTGCCGCTGACGCCTCACATTCCTCAGGCCACGTACGTTAAGTGTCGCAACACACATGGGAAACATTAGCGCGGTAGCCATTTTGCTATCTTAAAACTTTTGTAGGTCACCTTTACCCACAGGGCAACCTGTGGACTTACCTCCTTTGCACATTTTAGGAGCACTTTTTTGAGGACGCTGGCATAGGCGGTGCGTCTCTCGGTCCCCAAAGAAGGTGACACGTGGACCACATGAAGACATTTGCTCTGTCGTGTCTGGCACACTCGTTATTGCTTCATTAGTTACTGGTGTCTGACGCTTCTTTGTCTGACTGCTATTCATTGCTTCTTGATCCTCATTGTCAGAAGACTTGTCTTTAAGGTCTTCAAGATGGTGCTCTTCTGCAGCATTGCTTTCATTTATGTTTTCACTGCAGTCTTTAGCGATGCTATTTTGAGTGATGATGGTGGCCTCCATGGACATGTGCTCAGCTTCCTTTGAGCCACCATCTATTCTTGCCGCTGCTCCTTCCTGTCGCATCAACTACCTCAGTGGCATCCATAAGATGACCCAGATGCGGCTGTTCAGTGCCTTGGCCAGAACGAAATTTGTTGGCATAAGTCGACACGCAGGCATCCAACGAGTGACGAAATCGATGGCACTGCAAGCACCTCGGTGTTTTGAGCTGTCGACGGACATGTCCAACTCGATTACACTGAAGACACAGCGGAGGCCTACCTGGAATAAGTACGAGGCAACGGTGGCCATAGATAGACATAAGGTGTCGTATTGAGCTCGCAGTGATGGTGTCCTTGAGCTTCAAGGCAATTTCTCTGTTTGTTGTCATCCATTGTTCCATTCATGCACCCTTCCATGCTTCCCTCTAAACAGACTTCACAACGCTGTAAGCTTGGAACGCCTTTTCAACACAGCGCGATCCAAGATGAGGTGGAAACAAAAGAAGTGTCAGCCTAATATTCTTGGTTTCTGGATCTAGCTCCATGCACTTCAACTCTTTTACATGGAGCTCACCACAAGTGACAAGTTTCTCTTTCGGCATGCTGCTTGCACACGTAACCATTCACACACGGCTCATTTGATACTGGCCAACTTCTATGATGTCCGCTCAGCTCACCGTTTTAAGCAGCGCGTCATGGAAGTCTGGGGCACGGTACGGCCTACCACTGAATTCCACATAAAGAAAAACGGATCGCAAAACGTCGTTACCGGTTGGAAGACGTCGCAGGACGACTTTATAGCTTGAGTATTCATCATGAAACGAAGTCGATGATCCTCGGCTATTGGCCGATACGCTGTTGCCAGCAGAGAGCATTTTCGAACACAGCCGATCAGTGCGGCTTCTTTTTTTCTTGAGCAATACCGGTGCTTGGGACTTGGTGAATTTGCCTTAGGCAGGCTTGATGTCGGGATTAATGTTGCTACGGTATGAGCCGGGCTGTAGTATTTGCCGGGTAGGTAGAAAAGGAAGACGATGTTGTCTGGTGCGGCCTGAGGACTCCATCTTTACCGCGACTGCCGAACTTCATTCTCACCCTGTAAATAAATCCACATATCCTTTAATTCAACCGTAACAGTTTTGTGGTGGAGGCGCTGCGTAATCAACAAAGCAACACGACTCTTCAAGCGCCTGATCTACGACGAAGCTGCCGCCTTGCTGGACTTCCCCCGTGACCACTGGCAGCTGAGATGTCTCACGGTGAAGAAGGAAACCGGACCCCCGCAGCTGCAGACGTTCTACCAGTCCCAGCAGCACCACTAGTGCCAGGTTCGCGTGCGGCTGGTCACTGGTTGCGTCAGGATCTGATAGTGCCTCGCACATTCGGTGGCAAATCTAGCGAGGACGTGGACGCCTGGCTCACACGCTACAAACGGGTGAGCAAATACTACCAGTGGGACGCGGCGACCCAGCTGACCAATGTAGTATTTTTCTTAACGGACACAGCACTCGTGTGGTACGAGAACCACGAAGATGCCCTCACGTCATGGGATCGCTTCGTTTGCGAAATAAGAGCGTGCTTTGGAGACTCCGTAGCTAAGAGAAAGCAGGCCGATTAAACGTTACTGCAGAGAGCTCAGATCGCAGGAGAGACGTGCATGACCTATGTCGAGGCAATCTTGAAGCTCTGCAAGATTGTCAGCCCTTCTATGTCAGAGGAAGAAAAAGTTGGCCACCTGTTGAAGGGAATTGCCGAGGATGTGTATCAGTTTATCGTCAGCAAAGACAGCCTTGCTACGGTAACCGACGTCATAAACCACTGTCGCACATTCGAGACCCTGAAGATGCGACGTATCACCCCCAAGTTCGGTTGCCTACCGAATGTAACCAACGTGGCAAGTGTTGCCGAATACACGCCGCTTGATCTCGCGTCGACAATACGCCAGATCGTTCGAGAAGAGCTCACTCGACACGCTCGCCCGACGCCGTACGAAGCTACACCCGCACCGCCTCCCTCTCACCTTCCCGTGTCAATTGCGGCAGCGGGCATCGATGACTGCAACTACAGGCCACCCTCACCACCGAGGTCACAGCGCAATAACTACCCGCTGCCGAGGTACGAAGACCGCTTCAGTTACCCCCATCAGCCAGCCAGCACCTATTACGACCCGAAGGAAGATGTACCTGTACCACCACCACGTCAGCGCAATGCCTTCCAGGAGTACAGTGCATACCGCCAAGCCCCTGTGTGCTACCGTTGCGGTATTGCCGGGCATATAGCTCGGTTCTGTCGTCGACAGAGAGGGACGACATCCCGATATCATTCCCCATCAGAGTTTCCGCCAGCGGGCACTGATCACAACAACGGTCATTGGCCCGCCAATTCCAGGAGTACTTCACGGCGGGAAATCACCCTGGCAGTTCTCCCGCTTCTGACCGTAGTTTGACGCCTCCATCTGGCTGACTGCATCGTTCCCTTTCGCCGGGACGACGCCTGTGATCACCGCCGCCGCCGGGAAACTAGCCAGCGCGACCGGTAGAGGTGAGGTCCCACAACAGGATTTGCCTCAGATGCCTCCGCCAGTTATAATGTCCAAGAACAAGATACATGTGGAAATAGATGGCTTTTGTATAAGTGCTTAGTTGGACACTGGTGCTACGATATCAGTTATGAGTCTTTCTTTCAAAAGTCGCATTGGCCGCAAAGTTATATTTTCTTGGGGCGAATCAACAAGGTTTCGTGGTGTTGGTGGGGAAGTACTTCATCCTGTCGGAGTTTGTGCCGTCAATGTGTTATTGGCAGGAAAGGTGTTCCCAACAGAGTTTCTTGTGTTGCAACGTTGTACCAACGGTGTGATTCTCGGTCTTGACTTTCTCCAAGGATGTGGTGCTTTCGTCGATTGTGGAAGTGGTGAACTTTCCGTCAGCGGTGACATTGTTCCTGCTCTCGTCGATGAGGCGCCGCAGGCCGCGAAGGATGCTCTGATTGTTTCCGGCGAGCTGACAGTGCCGCCATGGTCAATGAGGTCAGTTGCGGTGTTCGCCCCAGAATCTGCCACATATTTTGACGCCATCGTTGAACCTGCCATCGTTCAATGTGCTAAGAAAGGCATACTCTTCTCTTGTTGTTTGGTATCTGTTGATGAAGGAGCAACCTTTCTGTGGGCACTGAACTATTTACCAATGCCGGTTGTGCTCCCTCGAGAAATGAAGCTTGGCGTCTTCGATGATTCCACTAAAGGTTCTGTAGCGGTCGTTAACAACGATGGAAGCGAGAAAGATACAGTCTCTGGCAAGCGCAGTTGCTCTTACGAATCGCAGATCCTAGGCATGATTAACGCAACTTTTCGGTCACACGAGCAGCATACGTTACGCCATGTGTTGAGGCGACATGCTTCTGTGTTTGACTTTTGCCAAGAGGAGAAGCCACTACCTTTACCATGTTCCCGCGCTTACCATAGGATTGACACCAGCACTGCCCATCCGATCCGACAAAAGCCTTACCGAGTGTCGTCATCAGAACGAAAAGTTATTGCTGACCAGGTTCAGTAAATGCTGAAGAAGGGTGTCATTGAAGAGTCGTGTAGCCCGTGGGCAGCACCCGTCATCTTGGTTAAGAAGAAAGATCATGCCTGGTGGTTCTGCGTTGATTACAGAAGACTCAATGCCATGACCAAAAAAGATGTATATCCGTTGCCTAGGATTGACGATGTTTTTGACTGCTTACACTCGGCTTCGTACTTTTCTTCGATAGACCTACAATCAGGCTATTGGCAGATACCTACGCACCTTTTAGACAAGGAGAAGACCGTATTCGTGACGCCTGATGGACTGTACCAATTCAATGTGATGCCGTTTGGTCTTTGCAACGCCCCCGCCACTTTTGAAAGGTTTATGGACTCTGTCCTTCGTGGTCTTAAATGGGAGGTGTGCTTATGCTACCTGGATGACGTCGTCATTTTTGGACGCACCTTTGAAGAGCACAACGTCCGTTTAAGCCTTGTTTTAGACTGTGTGGGAAAGGCTGGCTTGATTTTGAACTCTAAGAAGTGCCGGTTTGGTGAACGAAGAGCTTTAGTCTTTGGTCACCTAGTTGACAAAGATGGTGTCAGGCCGGATTCCCGCAAAATCGAAGCAGTCGGCACATTAAAACCACCCCAGACACTGAAGGAACTTCGCCGTTTCTTGGGCCTACGTTCCTACTTTCGCCGCTTTGTGCCCCAATTCGCAGACGTAGTGCACCCACTGACGAGCTTGTTGCGAAAAGACAGCCCATCCGAATGGACACCTAATTGTGATGCTGCATTTTCTGAACTGAAACTTCTACTGACATATGTGCCTATTCTTCGTCATTTCAATCCTTCTGCTCCTACAGAAGTGCACAGTGACGCAAGTGGAATCGGCATCGGAGGTGTGCTTCTTCAGCGCCATGATAATGCAGAGCATGTTGTTGCTTATAGGAGTCGATCTCTAAGTAAGGCTGAAATGAATTATACGGTGACAGAGCAAGAATGTTTAGCGGCTGTATTCGCCATTCAGAAGTTTTGATGTTACCTCTACGGTCGTCCATTCACGATTGTGACAGACCATCATTCATTATGTTGGCTTGTTACCCTCCGAGACCCTTCTGGCCGCCTTGCTCGATGGGCTTTACGCCTTCAAGAATTTGACTTCAGCATTTCGTACAGAAGTGGACGACGTCATTCGGACGCTGATTGCTTTTCTCGCCTGCTTATGACCACGACGGAGGCCAGGGCTGATACCCTCGACATCTGTTTCGCTGCGATCTCTCACAAGTTTCCTGACGCCAATATCTTCAAACGAGAAGAAGTGAATGATTTATCTTTAGAGCCTTTGTTCGTTGACGCTCGGAATCTCAAAGGCAGTGGTCGCTTTCGCATTCGTGATGGACTGTTGTGCGAAGCAATTTACTCAGCAACCGGCGCACGCTATTTCCTGGTCGTACCTCAAAGTCTTCGATGCGACGTTCTCCGTAGTATGCACGATGATCCAACGTCAGGACACCTTGGGTTAATTCAGACACTGCATAGAGTGCAGCAGTGTTTTTACTGGCCTCGAATGCGAGATTGTACAAAACAATATGTCTCAAGCTGCGAGAACTGCCAGCGTCACAAACGGCCTGCCAGTGCACCGCACGGCCTCCTTCACCCTGTAGAACCGCCTACTACGCATTTCGAGCAAGTGGGCATCGACCTATTGGGCCCGTTCCGGCGATCTTCAAACAACAACCGCGGGATAACAGTGTGCGTCGACCACCTTACCAGATACGCCGAAACCGCTGCGATACCATCTTCTACAGGTCATGGCGTCGGTGCCTTTTTGTTACGCTCCATTGTTCTTCGCCATGGTCCACCTCAAGCATTCATCAGTGACCATGGTCGCCAATTCATCGTGGACTGTGGAAGAATTGCTTCGCCTCTGCACTTGACAGTTCAGACATTCGACACCATACCATCCCTAGACAAATGGTCTTGTAGAACGCACCAATCGAACTCTTACTAACATGCTTGCTATGTACGTCGCATCCAATCACAAAAACTGGGATTAGATATTACCATTTATTACTTACGCGTACTATACAGCGAAGCACGAGACCACGGACTTCACGCCCTTCTGCCTGCTCTACGCTTAATCACCACGCAGCTCCCTTGATACAATCCTCTCATTTAAGCTCCATACCGATGAGTCCGTGGCCGAAACACTGTGCCGGGCTGAAGCCCGCCAAATTGCTCGTTTGCACACACTGGCATCACAAGATCGTTCCAAGCAACGGTACGATCAACGCCATGATGCCATTTCATTCCGAAAAGGTGAATTCGTGTGGTTGTGGACCTCCCAACGAAAACCTGGTTTATGTCAGAAGTTTTTACCGCAGTGCACAGGCCCCTACGTCATTGTAGATCGCTTGACTGACTTGACGTATGTTGTGGCACGCTTGACGACACCTTCTCGTCAGTCAAATCGAACGCAGTTAGTGCACGTCGCTCACCACAAGAAATTTCATCCCTCCAGTGACTTAAACTCGCCCAGCGGGCTTCGTCTGTGAACCGGGGATTGCTACGGTATGAGCCGGGCTGTAGTATGTGCCGGGTAGGTAGAAAAGAAAGATGAGGTTGTCTGGTGTGGCCTGAGGACTCAATATTTACCGCGACTGCCGAAGTTCATCATCACCCTGTAAATAAATTCACATATCCTTTAATTCAACCGTAACAATATGATTTATTTGTGGGGTTTGACGTCCCAAAACCACCATATGATTAGGAAAGAAGCCGTAGTGGAGGGCGCCAGAAATTGCGACCACCTGGGGTTCTTTAACGTGCACTCAAATCTGAGCACACGGCCTACAACAATTCCGCCTCCGTCGGAAACGCAGCTGCCGCTGCCGGGATTCGATACCGCGACTGGCGGGTCAGCAGCCTAGTACCTTAGCCACTAGACCACCACGGCGGGGCTGATGTCAGGAAAGTAATCACGGTAATATGACTCATAAAGCGTTTTAAAGTAGTGAAAGAACAACTATTCGCTGCACAATGCGAGTAGCGGAATGAGTGGTTCGCCAAAGGCTCCAACCCGTTACGAAAGCTTGTTCTTGTTCAACCAATAACTGTGGAGCATACCCACTTCAAGCATATTTCCTCATCGTCGTCAGCCAATGCATGAACAATTAGTACAAAATTTCTTGCAAGTGTTATCAAATACCCCACTTCTCAGAAGAATGACAAAAAATAGGATAGCGAATGCGGGCCTACTACCGAAAAAGTTTTATTAATAATGCCGTAGTGAGTATCAAGTAAGGGTGCTTGCAGTTGTTACCCAATGATTTTTTAGAAAAGTCTCTGGAAGGCCGGTCTTTTAGCTTTAGCTGTGACTGTGCTGCGCCTTACCCGAAGGCCTCGTGCTTTTTGAAGACGCCATCTTTTTCTTTGAGGATGAAGGGAACTAAATCGAATGTGTGCACTGCGTTCTTAAAAAGGTTGTTTCTTTCGAAGTTAGAGCACTGTCGGGCACGCCAAGTTATTTTGTTTTTCCAACTTTGTGAAACGCCTTAGGCCATCACAATGAAGTGGCGCGACTTCTTAATTATCTTGTATTTGTTGAAGTGAAACAAACTGAGCGCTTCAATTGATTGTTCGATATGTAAGGTTCAACGTTCTAAAACCACTATATGATTATGAGAGGCACCGTAGTGGAGGGCTCCGGAAATTCCTACTACATGTGGGTCTTTACCATGCGTCCACATTTAAGCCCACGGGCCTACATCATTTTAAACTCCATCGAAAATGCAGCCACCGCATCCAGGATTTGTTCCCGCGACCTGCGGGTCATCAGCCGAGTACCTCAGTCACTAGAACAACATCGCGGGGCATGTTTCAACGTTTAGGTGATCACGACGTGCTCTATTGTGGAGCTAGACATCTGGAATTATGCAACGGCATTGTCCACGACAGAACAGAGTGGGGCAGCGAGGATGCGTTGGATTGTATGTATGATTTTTAGAACCGTAAGAATGATTGCTCTAAAAGCAGCATTTCCACTGACAGGGATTTTGCATGAGCTGACTACGAGTAAAATTCTGTATTTGAGCTCCTTTAATTTATGACCGCCAACAACGGCGCGACAAGCCGCAGCATAAAGATTTTTTTATTTAGGGTACAAGGTTTTTTTCACTGAATGATATTTGTCCATGCGTACTTCTTTGTAAGAATAATTTGTCATTGCCTCCCGTTTACCCACTCGGTTATGGGGCATCAAAGCTAAAGCCGAGACTGCTCCAGTGGCTCCAAGGTCTCAGAGGTTCGAGCTCTAGCTTGTTGACCCCAAATTTGATCACCCGGTAGCCTCGTAATGACCGTGCTAGACTGCGTCATCAGCTGCACTATAATCCTTAGCTCTTCCGCAAGAGTTTCCTTAGGATTGATAGAATATATTTTCTGGCAGTAGGCGTCGCATATACTCAGATCTAATAACACCAAAAGCATGCTTTGCTCACTACAAAAGGAGTAATGCGCTTCCAATTTTCGATTTACATTGCAGCTGTTCTTTCCCAATAGTCGCTGATATGTTGTAAGAATCGCCGACTGGGCTTGTTTGTTTAGCATATTTGAAGTTTAAGGCGCTAAAACGATACGGACGAAGTTAAGGTACACACGCACTGAGTGCCTCCATGTGTGTGTATACCTTAACTTTTCCGTGTCGTCTTGGCGCCTTAAACGTTAAATTTGCTGATATGGCTTTAAAGGAGGTAGAATAGAATCTTTCAGCCCCTTTTGACAGACTCGTGACGTATACAAAGCGAGAAAGGAAAGTTAGCATTATAATGGTTTACTCGCATATGTGGCTTAATCGCAATGTCCATAAATTGTGAGACCACTAAGCGGATGTTAAGGGAAACCTCTGTAGGAGGGTTAGCAGGCAACAACACTGGTGACTCTGTCATCCACTGCTTTGTTTGTTTTGGTAGCCTGATTTTTGACGAGTTAAGACAAGACAGTGGGATGACATGTTTCTCATTGATTGATATGTGGGGTTTAACGTCCCCAAACCACCATAAGATTATGAGAGACGTCGTAGTGGAAGGCTCCGGAAATTTTGAGCACCTGAGGTTTTTTAACCTTCACCCAAATCTAAGCACAAGGGCCTACAACATTTCCGCCTCCATTGGAAATGCAGCCACCGCAGCCGGGATTCGATCCCGCGACCTGCGGGTTAGCAGCCGAGTACCTTAGCCACTAGACCACCGCGGCGGGGTCATTTTGAGTAAACTACACTCATCGATGCAAGACTTACGAAACATAAAACTTTAATGACTGAAATGAGCAAAAACTTAGATGACATTCAACGAAAATTGCAAGAGGTCAATAAATTGGTCTCCGATCAAGCCGATGTAAATAACTATCTCTTAGATAAAGTAAAGAAATTAGAACTGAAGGTTGTGGATTTAGGAAGTTGAAGCCGTAGAAGAAACATTGTATTCTACGGTGTAGAGGATAATGATCAGTTTGAAACTTGAGACAAATTGGAGCAACTGATTAATGATATTTGTGAATCTTATCTGGCCATTGAGCCTAAATCCGTTGAAAGAGAACATCGCGTCGGACGTTATGACAGCAAACCAAACGGTAATTATTGTACGTCTTCCATTTTTCGAGGAAACACAATTAATTCTGTCAAACACCAGGAAACTTAAACGGACCACGTACGGTATCAATAAATATTACTCACCTGGAACGTGTGCTATCAGAAAAAAGGTATGGCAATAAGCTAAAGTTAAGAAGGCCGATAAAAGTATATATATATAAAGGTAAACTGAGTTTCGATAAGCTCATCGTGAATGGTAAGGTGTTTCGCTGGGATAAAGAAAATGATGAAATTGTCGCGTTTTCGACAACATGAACAATACATAAAAACACAAAGCTAAAGAACACAAAGATATTGTTGTCTTAGTAGTTATTTCCAGAAGCGTAACAAATAATGTAGACCAGCTTGCCGGATTGATAGAATCAGTGGAAGCAGATATTGTAATGGGCACTCAATCTTGGCTCAAACCAACTGTTAGAGATAGTGAAGTGTTTCCACAAGACTACGTGATATAACGTGAAGGTCGGCCGAGAATCGGAGGGGGCGTTTTTCTACTTGTTCATATAACACTGCAGTCTAGCGCTCTAGATGTCTGCCACGAAGCTATCTAAACATTCTGGTGCAAAAGCAAAATCGCGTTGGCTAATAACTCTAGTTTGATTGTTTGCTCGGCTTATCGTGCGCCAAACTCTGATCTGAGCGCAGTTTGTGCCTTGTCTGAGATTATCTCGGAAGTTTCTTGTGAAGTGATATTGTTCGGTGGTGAATTTACTCTGCCGGACTTGTGTTGGAAGGATGATTATAGTGACATCTTTGCTCGTTGTGCTGCGAACTATGAAATGAAAAAATTTTTAGACACAAGTGGTCTAGTACAATACGTAAGAGAACCAAAAACCTGGACGTAATTTTCTAGATTTGTTGTTTTCAAGCGCACGTAATGCAGTAAGATCTATAACAGCCGTGCCAGGAATTAGTGACCATTTGGCTGTTGTTGCAACCGTCCCAATCGAAATTCACCGTTTCAGTTTTTTGTGAAAATAAAAGCATGTTTTTTATGATAAAGGGATTTATGAAGGTATCAACCGAAAACTGCTTCAATACATACCAACGTTTGAATGCTTAGCGGACGATTGTAACATTCATGATTTGTGGAATACGTTTGAGCGAAAATGGGGTGAGCTTGTGAAGGAACATATACCACACGTACATTTCTCAAAGCTTAAAAAACGAAAAAAATTTTAGGTAACCACATTCATTAGACGAATTATACAAAAAAGAAAACAGATTTTCTCGAAGTATAAAAAACGAAGAGCAAGGCTCATCGTGAGAGATTGGCACAAATAACGCTTGATTACAAGCTCACTGGTAAGATCGCAAAAGAAAAATATTTTAAGGGACCTAATGAAAGGTTAAAAACCAATCCTGAGGCTTTTTGAAAGCATTTAAAGAAGTGCGAATCAAGTTATCTAGGCATTACCAAAATCATTTGCTGTAACGCAATCGTAACGAACGACGAAGCAAAGGCAACATATCTAAATGACTTCTTCATTTAGTATTTCTTCAAGCGAAAGACGATACTATAACGACAGCTTTTAGCAATGTGTCGCCTATGACGCAGGTCGAACTCGGCGTGTCAGTTATCAAAAAGTTATTGGAGCAATTGGACGAAAACAAGGCAGTTGGCTCTTACGGTATTTCACCTAGCGTGTTAAAGCACTGTGCTACGACCATCTCCCTTTATCTATTGTTATCTTTACGCAGTTGCTTCGTGCTTGTTAATTGCCTTACGACTGGAAGATAGCCCACGTTGTGCCAATTCTTAAAGGGGGTTCGGGAAAAGATGTGCAGAATTATAGGTCTGTCTCCATTAGATGTATCGTATGCAAATTATTGGAGCGTATAATTTGCTTAGCCATCATGAGTCACCTTACTGAGAACAATATATTTATTAAAGTTGTGGGGTCTCGAGATGGCGAGCGAGTGCCACGCCACGCTCTTGGAGTGAAAGGACACAGTAGACTTTGTCTGTACAAACCAAAGAACAATGCACATTTATTTAAGTACTTGTGAACGACGATATCATCCGCCGAATCGATACATCAATGGTAATTAACATGCTAAAACAATCTTACACAATAACACGACAAAAACACAACATCACAAACACACTAACACACCCAAGGCGGCGTCGCCAACGCTTGACGCTTGACTTACCACGTCGGCCCCCGGCGTCGTAACCCACGGTTCTACGCACCGAGGACCCACGCTAGGCACAACCGATGGCGGCAACCGCCATGCGTAGAGGAGCCTCGCTCATTTCTCGCCCGCCACCAAAACTTGCCGTCCGCCACAGTACAGTGGCTGGAATAAGTAAGCGTGATGAGCGGCAAGCGGCGCCTACGGAGCGCACTGAAGACTTCCAGGAGGAGACGCGCGGGGGCGCGCGCAATCTTTTATATGTCGTTTGCACGTTTCCGACAGTTTCGTCGTGCGCGATCGTCCTCGTTTTTTTTAATTGCGGAGGCACTCTAACAAATGCTTCTGTATGCGCTCTCGTGGCACGAAAACAGTCATTGCTTCGTTCCGGGATTCACTGCAGGTTATAAGTCAGCTAAAAAGAAGCACGTGTTTTTCGGCGTTCCGAAGGACGAAGCTCTGTTAGTGCAGTGGTAGGGAGCGATCCCGCGCGCTGACAAGCTGCTTCAAGAAAACTCGGCTGTGTGCGAGCTGTACTTCGGCGAGGGGTACATTTCCCGACACTTCGAGCACACTGTGAATGGCAAAATTGTCCGCATTGAAAGGGGGAAACCCGTACGCGTGCTTGCCGTTCATGGGGGGGGGGGGGGGGATTAGCGAAGGTTCATTGCAGGGTGCCTCCTTCTTAATAAATCAGTGTATGAGGCAGATTTTACGCCTCCTTCTAGATGACTAAAAACGTTCCCCGCTGCCTAGTTAATGTATAGAAAAGATTTAGCACCCCGCTCTCAGGTGGCCTGCCTCATTTGCCCCCCTCGTGCGGACGTCTATGAGTAGGCCCTTCGGAGAAGCTCTTCGCATTTGTAGATGCCTTTGAAATCACTTTTTCAAAGTGCTTTAGCTACAACGAGCTTCGCAGTGACAGCTTGGAAAAGCTTGTTTTCTGCTTAAAAAATAAAAAAAAGGTGTCACACTGCGCTGCGCACAACATGGCCCGAGCCTGAACAGTCAAGTAAACAATTTTTTTCTGCTCACTCATTTGCGTTTCTACACAAAGGTGCTCCACAAGGAGCGAGTATCTTCCCGTGAAAAGAGGAAGTACCTGAAGCTCAGGCGCATCACCTAAACTTGTAGCCCTATTTTCTGTGGGGCGCGTGTGAGCTATAAAACATTTTTTGGAGATAAAAAAGGACATGCAACAAATCATTCAAAATCCATTGTTGTAAACAGATAGTGAGTCACTGCTCGGAAATGTGTTGTATTACCTGTGCGCAGAAAATAAAAGGATTTCATCCAGATACCGCTCGTGGTTCTCGTCTCTGAGTATGACGTTTTGATTGATCGGGCTTTATTTACACATTAGTGCTTGAGGAAATGATGGTTCGTCGTGGAAAGTGTCGCAAGCAATGGCTCACAACTGAGTTCATAGTTCCACTATTCTACACTTCACATTGATAAGATGTTTCAGTGCCGTCACGCGCTCACTTTCGGCATCCTGTCGACTTGACGATATTTCTGATCAGTCGTGCACCCACGTAGGCATCCTGCTTTCCAGAAGCTAATTAACATATTTTTCGGTCGCCATTTCAGGCCACGCACGAATAAAAAATATATTTTGAATGTTTCACATTGCCCGCACACGTGGTTGATTGCCGTCTCTGCGCAGCGCATCGCCGCCTTGGCTGACGTGCAAACGTGCACCAGCGCAATCTGGCGGTTTCCTCCCAAGGCGTTACGCGCCAGTCGGTGCGTTCATCACACTTTCCTATTCTAGCTACTGTAGCCAGTGGTCACCACCGCGTACACAACGCCACATATCGCTCGGTAGTTGTAACCCGAAATGCGGCTTTTGGGCATCGCAAACAACTTTACATGGGTTGGCAGCACCCCCATAACGTACAAAATGGTTTCCGAAAGGGCTTGTCCTGCACTACACATCTTCTAGAATTCTATCACAATTTAGGTAGTGAAATTGATGCTGAAGGCCAGATAGATAGTTGTTTTTTAGATTTTTGAAAAGCTTTTGACACGGTTACGCATTCACTTCTTACTTACAAACTACGGCAAATAGGTTCACATAGAGATGTTAAATGAATTGAAAATTTCTTGTCGGAGCGCAGACAGTGTGTTGTTATTATTGGTAAAAAAATCAAATTACGTGAACGTCACCTCAGGACTCTCTCGTGACTCTGTATTGGGACGTGTATTACTTTTAATATACATAAATGATATCAGTTAGGGTATTACGTCCTCCTTGCGACTGTTCGCAGATGACTGCGGGGTGTACCGAAGTATATGTTACGACAAAGATGCGACAGCGTCACAGGGAGACGTGAACAGAGTATATGATTGGTTTAAACAGTGGAACATGTATTTCAACGCGAAAAAGTGCATCCATATGTATTTTACTAGAAAAAAGAAAGCACTACTAAATAAATATTCTATAAACAAGAAGGTTATTACCACAGTGAATGTCTCTAAGTACCTAGGCGTCGTGTTTTCTGCTGACTGCACATGGAATGCGCACATCAGTGAGACAGTTGGTAAGGCTGGACGGGCGCTGAGTTTTGTTCTACAAAACCTAAGATATAACGAAGTTGAATTAAAACGGAATGCACTTACTACGTGTATTCGACCTATATTAGAGTACGCCTGCCAACTATGGGATCCACCGGAAGCCAGGCTCATTTCTCAAATAGAAGGTATCCAAAACAGAGCAGCCAGGTACGTACTATGCAGGTACCGTACAATGGACAGTGTCACAATGATGAAAAAAGAATTTCATTGGGCATTGTTGTCTTCACGAGGACGGAAGTTAAGGCTGAAAATGTTTTTTTTTTCAATTATATTGTTAGGAGTAACTTCTTTAATAATCTATTTGCAACGCACAGAACTCGACGAGCAAGATGGCGCCAGTGCAGCATCAATAAAAAACATACTTCGTCTTCTTCTTTCATGTAGCCGCGTTTAGCGGCTGTTATGTATCATAACCCCCGGCGGTAGAAGCACCGTCCTGCTGCTAAATCTACGCAGATGATGTCGAAGGGGGGGGGGGGTAATAGGGCTTTAGCCGAGCCACGTCAACGGTGTTACTTGGAGCTGTCGATGACTTTGTTGGATCGGTTGGAACAATTTTGTACGTGACTTCTGTCATTTGGCGAACGATACGGAATGGTCCAGTGTAGGGCGACAACAGTCTCTCAGACAGTCCCACACGCCGAGTGGGTGACCAGAGAAGCACGAGCGAACCAGGGGAAAAGTGCATGTCCCTATGGTGAGAACCGTAGAGCTGTCGTTGGTGTGCCTGTGAGGCCTGTAGATGGTTACGGGCGACTTGGCGCGCGTGCTCGGTGCGGGTGATGGCTTCCCCAGCATATTCAGTGGTCACAGGTAGAAAAGTGTCTAATGATAGAGTTGGGTGCTGGTCATATAGGAGATAGAAGGGCGAATAGCCGGCAGTGTTGATACGGGATGAATGGTAGGCGAACGTCACTTACGCCAAATAAATGTCCCCATCCTGGTGGTCTGGCGCAACGTATTTGGCAAGCATATCGATTAGGGTCCTGTTGTGGCGCACCATGAGGCCATTTGACTGGGGATGGTACGAAGTAGTATATTTGTGCTTGGTATGGCAAGACATCAGGATTTCGTGAACGAAAGCTGATAAGATCGTGCGGCCACCGTCGGCGAGAAGTTGGCAGGGAGCACCGTGCACTAATATTATGTTGTACAGCAGAAAGTCCGCAACGTTGGTAGTGCAACTGGTCGGTAGTGCTCGAGTGATTGCGTAACGCGTCGTGTAGACTGTGGCAACAGGGATCCATTTATTTCCGGCTGTGGAGAATGGAGAAGGGCCGAACAGGTCGAGACCAACTCAAAAGAAAGGTTCAGTGAGAATGTCGATCGGCTGACGGTAGCCGGCTGGGAGGGCAGACGGCGTTTTGCGACGCAGGCAGGGCTCACAAGCGGTGACATAGCGTCGAATGGAGCGGGCCATCCAGGCCAAAAAAACCGACGTCGTACCCGATCTTATGTGCGAAAAACGCCCTAATGGCTCGTCATGGGAGCGTCATGAAGTTGGTGCAAGACAGTGAAACGCAGGTGCGCTGAGACAGGAAGTAAGTCTGATCTGAAGGAATCAAGGTTACGACGGTATAGAGTCCTGTATTTCACCAAAAACATTTGTAGGGACGGGTCGCGAGACGTTCACTCCAGTTTGTCATTAATAGCTCGTAAAGAAGCATCCCGACGTTGCTCTTCGCCAATGTTCAGCAGCTGCGACACGGAAAAAAAAACGTCCGTAATAGCGCCAGTATCTGTTTCTTCGTCTACAGGGTAACGGGACAAACAATCCGCATCCTGATGTAATCACCCCTGTTTTATACATTATAGGGAACGTGCGTTCTTGAAGGCGTAGGGCCCAACGAGCGAGACGTCCTGTGGGGTCCTTCAGGGAGGCTAGCTAGCAGAGCGGGTGATGATCCGTGACAACACGGAATGAGCACACATACAGGTAGGGACGAAACTTGGCGACTGCCCATACAAGGGCGAGGCACTCGCGCTTCGTTAAGGAATAGTTGGGCTCGGCTGGAGATAGAAGTTGACTTGCGTGGGCTATAACACGGTCGTGTCCCCGTTGGTGCTGCAATAGCACTGGCAGGTCCTATGCCGTGTCCACTGGCGTCCATGTGAACCTCGGTTGGGGCTGATGGATCACAGTGAGCCAAGATTGGTGGCATTGTAAGCAGGGTCGTAAGTAGAGAAAACGATGACGCTTGGTCATTGCCCCAGATAAACGAGGCGTTTGTTTTTTTCAAAAGATCTCTGAGGGGGCGTTCAATGGTCGCAAAGTCCTTAAGAAAGCGTCTGAAATAGGAGCACAACCCCACAAAACAGCGGACATCCTTTGTGGTCCTCGGAACGGGAAAGTTTGTGACTGCACGAACTTTAGTGGATCTGGACGCACGCCTCGAGCATTGACAAGGCGACCAAGCACGGAAATTTGACGACGAGCGAAGCGGCACTTGGAGGCGTTAAGCTGGAGTCCGGCTCGACGGAAAACGTCCAGAATAGCTGACAAGCGATCGGGATATGAGTCAAATGTGGGCGAAAAGACAATAACAGTCAAGGTAACACAAGCAGGTGGACCATTTCAATCCTTGGAGCAATGAGTCCATCGTTCTTTTGAATGTGGCTGGCGCATTGCAGAGACTGAAGGGTATCCCCTTACACTGATATAGACCATCGGGAGTGATGAATGCGGTCTTCTCGCGGTCCGTCTCGTCGACGGCTATCTGCCAGTAGCCTGACTGAAGGTGAATAATTAAAAAATAAGTAGCACCGTACAGGCAGACGAGGGCGTCGTCGATGCGAAGAAAAGAATAAACGTCTTTTTTGTAATTTTATTGAGGTGACGGTAATCGACACAAAAGCGCCATGTTTCATCCTTCTTTTTAACAAGGACGTCTGGAGAAGCCCAGGGGTTGCATGAAGGCTTGATAATGTTTTTCGCAAGCATTTTGACGACTTCCTGTTGTAGTATTGCACGCTCCGACGCAGAAACGAGGTAGGGGCGTCGGGGAATGAGAGTCGCGTGGCCGGTATTTATGCGATGGGTGACAATGGTTGTTTGGCTTAAGGAGTTGCTGCAAAGTCGAAAATGCTACGATATCCCTCAAGAACGTGGTAAAGCGCTGCATCTTGCTCAGACGTGAGGTCCGATGACACCATTCGCTCGATGTTGGTGCACCAAGAACGTGATGGAGTGGAACCACTGACTTAGCTGCAGCAATCGTCAACTCTGAAAGGCTCGACATGGTCGTCTTGGAGAGCGGTAATTTTGGCCAGGGAGAAACCTTGTGGTAGAACTTGCGTCATGAGTAAGAAGATCAGTGGAAGGAAGGTGCGGTTTCTCGTAATTGTCAGAATCATATGCGGCACAGCAACCCCATGCGTAAGCATCACTGCAGGAGTCGGGGCCACGATGTAATCACCGTCAGGTAGTGGCGGCATGGACGACATGTGTGACAGAGTTAGGCGGGAGGCGCGTGAAATCAATGCAGGAGAGGCTAGTTTGCTTTGGGCTGGTCGGGTCGGAAAAGAGAGGTAAGTAGAGATAGAGAGAGCCAGCTTAACAGTCTATGAGGGCAAAGTGCCTGGCTAGAAAATCGATACCAAGAATGAGTTCTTGAGGGCAATGTTCGATAACGGCGAAAAGAGGACAGTGCTTCTCTCCCCAATAGAAACTCGCGCAGAGCTCGTGCTAAGAATTGTGACAGTTCCTCCATCGGTGACTCATACAGCTCGGTTGAACGCGGGCGTGACAACTTTTTACGTCGGTGGCGAAGGTTCGCACTCATAATGGACACATGCGCGCCAGTATCTATCGATGCTCTGACGCAAACATTGTCGATAGTAACGTCCAAAAGGTTCCGGTTCATCGTTAACGTTAAACGAGGATTTCATACGAATATCGTCAACGCAGCTCCACCTCCATAAGCTGCATGACCTACTTTTTCAGTCGGAGGGGCTGCAAATAGGTCGGGGAGGCAGCACGGCGTTGTGTGGGCGACCGGGACAGACGACGAGCAGGGGATGGTGACCGGTCGCAGCGAGGTCTGCTCAGAGGCGCTGCAGGAGGAGGAAATGTGGTCGGCGTTGATGAAAAGTGATGGGGCTGACTGGCGGACAAACGTGGCGTGAGACTGAGGTGCACAATGTGACAGTAGAGCCCAGCGGCTGTGGCAGTGACGAGCGATATGACCAACGCGTCAACATTTTAAACATATAGGCCTGTCATCAATGGTACGCCATTCAGACGGATTGCGTTAGGTGCGAGGAGCAGAAGAGGGACGATAAGAAGGCTCAGCAGAGTATAAGGCAGGAACAGGGTGTAGGCTGACATTCGATAGCTCTTGACGAACGAAGGCTTGCATCAAATAGATCATGGTCGCGGAAGGCGCAGGCGTCGGTAATGGCATGGCTACCGTTTGTGCTGCCTCGACCTCTCAACGAATGATGCGTGTGAGGTTGTAACATCGAGCAGCCTGGTGTAAGGCGTCGTCACACGAAGAAGTAGCTGCTGTGTTAAGAAGGCGCATGATGCTTTGGGCTACGCGGCGGGCTTTACCTTGTTCGAGACGTCGGCATTCTTTAAGGGTGGTGTCGATGCTCGAGACGTTGTTAAAAACCAGCAGGTTGAAAGCATCTTCGGCAATGCCTTTCAAGATTTGGTTAACCTTTTCGTCTTTCGACATGCACTGGTCGGCCTTGGAACAAAGGGCCAACACATCAAGAATGTTGGAGACATATACGGTAGCAGACTGGGCCCGTGTGACAAGAGTCTTTTTCGCAGCGAGCTGATGACCAGATAAACCGCCAAACAGGTCGTGGATCTTTTTTTAAGAGATCCCAGCTCGTTATGTCGGCTTCGTGGCTTTCAAACCATAATCGGGAAGTGCCGTCCAGGCAGAAAAGCAGGTTGGCAAGCATGAGCGTGGGATCCCAGCGGTGAGTAACACTGACGCCTCGTACCGGTTCAGCCAAGTGTCAAGATCGATCGTACCATCACCTGAGAAAGTGCCGTGATCTCGGAGTTGCGGGAGTGTGACGTAGGTGGTGGCTTGGACTGATGAGGGTAGCGTAGAGGAAGTACCAGCAGTCGAAGCAGTCGAAGAGTCACCGATGTTGCGACCGCTGCGCGTCTCCATCGAGGTACGGTGGTCGTCCACCTCCCCCAATAATGCTACGAGTAACTTCTTTATTAATCTATTTACAACGTACAGAGCTCTACGAGCAAGATGGCGCCAGTCCAGCATCAATCAAAACTCACTTCGTCCTCCTCTTTCATGCAGTCGCGTTTAGCGGCTGTTATGTATCAATATAACAAGGTAGGCATAAACGAAGATAATTATTTAAATACACTTTTTTATGCGTAAGGGTCAGAAACACAAAATTCATGGAAATTAGCCCAGGACATGCATGTTTGCAAATTCTTTTTTTTTCGAAGTGTGTAGCCGAATGAAACAAGCTCTCTGAAGTACAAGTATGTTCTGTAAATGAAGACCTATTTGTATCTCTGTTGTAAACCCCCCTGCTGTAACGCCCAAGGGCGATGTAGGGTAACTCTTGAATAAAGAAAAAAATATGTTGCTGTTTCATTGTTCCCTCCCTCTATTCATCTTCCTCATCTTTAGATCACACTCCTCTTTCTCTCTTGGTATGCTATACAATGCATAGATATGCTACACTTTGCCATTTCCTCCATCCATTCGTTTCTCTTCCCCATTCTCCTCATTCTACATTCGACCTTGTTTATGTCTCTCACGTGCTTGCTATACCGTGATGTCCTCCTTCCTTGGCGTTGCGTTCTTTGGCATAGTTAAGATGAGAGAACCCAGCTTAGCTTGTTAGCCCATTGTGAGTAGGAAGGCATCAGAAACGGCACTTCACAGGTGTCCGCGCTCGTGTGAAAAGCACGGTTTGCCAATACTAAATTATTCGTACATCACGTAGCATTCACACCCCTGTTTAATTCGTTGCCAGCACCGTTGTATAACACATGTATTGCTCTTACCTTTCACGCTATAGCTCAATATATGATTAAACGAATAAACATTCGTAAATAGCCATTATTAGCTATAATCCCCAGCCGACAAATCATGCAACAACCTGTCCCTCTCACGTCCTACAAGAAGTGAGAGGGACAGGTTCCCCTCAAGGAAGGTCCTTGAGAGTAACGTCCTGTTCTTCTCAACTCCGTATTCTACATTGTGCACCGTTCATATCAGTACGCTTTAAAGTACTCCCACTCGACGGCGATGAAAGGGTACTTTACAGCCTGTCTGTAAATGCGGCAGGATGCAACGTTATTTGTTGCCATTGCATTACCTTGATGACGCCACGACTCTTTGTTGAGATGAAGCGGCGCGTCTTCTCTATTCAGAGGTCATAACTTCGGCCATCTCGTCGTTTCTTTTCTCGTATTTCTATTGGGTGCACCACCTCGTGAAGATTCCGATCCTTGCAGAAGCCAAGCGGAAGTAATGTGAGTGCGACCTGGAGAAGGCGTGAAGAGACGAGCGCAATTTGGGTCCCCTAAAGAGAAAAAGGGAGCAAAAAAATATACAGCCAGACGAAGTTTGACACTAGAGAGCCTGGAATGACGTTGTTGAGGCCGTCGAATACACCTTTCAATGTTGTTCTGCATTGTGCTGGATGGGGTGAGATGCTCCTCACGAAAGCGATAAAACGTCATTTGAGGAAAGCCGGGAAGTAGAAAGAGCTAAACCCTGGCACGTTCTGTGGTTACGTACCACTTCTTGCTTACTATTTGCTCGACTTTTTTTTTTCGACGACAGCTTTATGCTTGTTGATTGTTTGCTGCGAAAGTATGTCTTTTTTCAGTATCGTTCTTTGTCCGTTCCATGTTTTTTTTTTAATTTTATGCCTCTGAACCTTCTTTTTTTTCGGCACCAGAGCTGGCATTCTTTGTTTTGTTGCACATGTAGATATTATTTAGAAAGCCAGTTTTACGGGTTTCTGTTTTATTGAATATCTGCTACTTCCCATCTTATATTGTTTAACGAAAGTTCACATTGAATACTGATTACGAAGCGTGAACGCGCCTTTTGAATAGGTAAAAGCCCAGGAGAAAGCTGAACCAATATTTCATTGAGCGTTAACAGCACCACTTTGACATCTTGCACCATGCCTGTAGTCACCTCACGGCTGCGGCGGCTGCATTTCCGATAGAGGCGGAAATGTTGTAGGCCCGTGTACTCAGATTTGGGTGCACGTTGAAGATCCCCAGGTGGTCGAAATTTCCGGAGCCCTCCACTACGGCGTCTCTCATAATCATATGGTGGTTTTGGGACGTTAAACCCCACAAATCATGTAGCCACCTCACCCTCTCACACCGAAGCCCGGTCCCACTTGGTAGTCAAGACCCCACATTAAGCAGTTATATTCACGAGATGATGTTAAAGGTATGAATGGGTGTACTTCAAAAGATGACAAGTTTGCTGTGCCAGACACATGGATTCCAATAACTATTTCCGAGAGTTCTAAAACACGTGGTCATCATGGTTTCTGACGAGCCTACAATAGACGTTCTCAAACAGCGCACATGGAAAAACATAAAGAAACATCGAAGTCCTTATCAAGTCCTGAAACTTGCTCAAAATGAAGAATGTCAAATGCCAGCGTGGAACCTACAAAATCACTTTAACAGATCACCTGGAGCCTCGAAGGCGTGCACGTGGACTTAACAAAATTAAAGAGAGAGTGCCGGATTTCCCAGGATTCGATGTTTTCTGGTTGCAATAAATTAGTTTGCCAGAATGATACCAAAGTGCGCTGGGAAAAAATATGCTATCAGCGTTGAGGCTTTGGTTGTACGAGCGATATTCCAACTGGTGAAAGCTGTGACTGCAGAAAATAGACTCACTTAATCAAGAGCGTTTAGCATTGGGCATCAGATTAGAATACTTTTGCGCTCTGTTTCACGTGCAGCCAGATAGAATGGCATGATGAGTATTTTGTTGCATTGACTGATCTATGTACGTTTGTCTAGAATTGATGAAGACACTGCATATAGGTGGCTGTGAATCAACGTAACATAGCACAAACAACGAGTCTTAGCTTCCACCCACACTTCGCTTCTTATGGGAAGTTTTCAATACTGCCAGCCAATGAAATGCAATGACCACCTGCTACTCTTTGAACCCCAGATCCCCAACCATGAGCACAGCAGCTGGCGAAAGAAAATGAAACTTTCAATCAAAGAGCGAAGCCAAAAACATATTGCTGTCGCTACCGGGTAGCGACAGCAATTTCTGGGCATCTTATTGGCATAGTAATTAAAAGGACACTTTAGAAGGCTTTTTTTTCTCACCTTGTTGTTCTGGAAAAAGTCTAATTTGATAATATCCCTCGAGAATTATTCGTCCTACCTGTGAGTGAAATCGTGCGAGTGAGGACAATCAACGCTTTCTAAGCCGAGATCAAACTAGCCGGCCCTATTCCATTGCCCGGCGGGTGCCTGCGATTGCCTTCGAAGTTGCCTTCGAAACCTTTGTCCGGCCAAAGCTAGAATATGCTAACGCGATTTTTGACCCTCACCACATTAACCTCACTTACGCCCTCGAATCTGTCCAGAACCGTGCGGCACGGCTTATACTGTCTAACTATTCATACACAACAAGCATCTCGGCACTAAAAGCAGAGATTAACTTATCCGATCTGGCTAAGCGCCGCAAAATCGCACGTCTTAACCTTTATCATAAATTCTTCCATTCTTTGCCTTTGGATAACCCATACATCAGACGAGCCCACCACATTTCCCGCAACAGTCACTGTAACGCAGTATATCCGCCACAAGCCCATACTGTGACCTTTCATCAATCGTTTTTCCTGCGCACAGCCCAAGACTGGAATGACCTGCCCACCGAAGTCACCACCATCATCGACACCCAAGCATTTAAACGGCTCATCGAAACTATCCCATCATAACTACCATTATATTGTTAGCCTTTGTAATACCCACTCCCTCATGTAATATCCCAACCGGGACCTTTGAGGTAATAAAATCAATGAAAATGAATGAATAACATCCCCCCCCCCCCCGCTTGTATGACATACCGTCGAATGCCCAAGCGCAGAGGAAACACCCCATACGTCTTGAACGAGCAAGAAAAGGGGGAAAGGAAAAGGTTTGCACGAGTGGCAACTGTGAACTTGGATGCTAAGGGCGTGGTCGCGATGGCTGGCGCACGCAATATGTTAGGTAACGCACGGCTCGTATAAGCTTCAAAGTGGTACGCTCCCAACGCGAGAAAATACGCAAAATCTGCTTTTTTTCACTACAGCGGCCGTGTCTTGTACGCCATCGTTTTCTGTAGTTACATGATAACGGAGCCGCTGTAGCTAGCTGCCAGTCTTACTTTGTAACCCCTGTATTGAGCACTCCACATCGTGGGTTGGATCCACTAAAAGGTGAGTGTGTGCAATTCTTTACCATAAGGTAAAGCGTACACTGTGCTCCACAAAAATGGCACTGTGGGGACGACAAGTAGGGAGTAAACTCTAATTTCTTGATGGGTGAAAAAGCAGTAAGTGCATCCTTGTGCATCCAACTTCTTAGTGCATCCAAGCGATCCGACACACCTGAGTTGTGGCAGCGAGCCTTGGCCAGCCCCCACCCCCATGAAGATCAGCATCAACTGGTGGAGAGGGCTGTCGACTCGGCGGAAGCCTATGGTTTCCTGGTAGTGGGAGACCACCCCAAGGACGACAATTAAAGCGTAAGAAAATAAAAACATTTACACACACTCTCTCAGGGTGATGGAAATATGTTTTATGCGAAAAAGTCAGGCAGTAGTTATATGCAGAATTTATGTTTGCCCTGAGCAATGTTTTACAAGATGGACTGACGTGTTTCGTAAATGCAGTTGTGTGACTTACCAGTGACGCCAGCTACACTGATGTTTAATGGAAACTTATCGCATGCTCTAACGTAGTACGTACACTAATGTTAAAGCCATAATGTTAGAGCACACATGTCCGTTTGGTCAAAAGAAGGAGCTGGTTACAGTACGATGACGTCAATTTCACACGTGACTGAAGATAGCACATTCCTCTGGGGCTGAGCAACGCCTGAGCATAGCTTGCTGAATCTTGAAAAAGTACTGACATGACTTCAAGGCACCCGAAATGAGATATATTTAGTTTCAAGGTGTCCACTATAACGGTCTCCACACACCGAAGCCAGACTACAGATGAAAATATTTTACTTTCAATTTAGAGTTTGATGCCTAGCTTTGCCAAGCCAGCCCCACCGCAACGAACATTGCCCCGACCTGTGAACACAGTTCACAAGGTTTGAGAAACGTTCGTCCAGTTTGCTGCCTCAATCACCAAAGTTGCTTTCATAGTCTTTAAACTGTCATTCTCTCATCGTTGTTTACATGCACCACGTGTGACTGACAGCGAACCAGTGGTTGTTGCTAGTATGTCGTAAGTTGCAGTCTTCCTGTGACATCGGCCCCTCTTGATACTTCACTGCGAAGTCAACCTCTCGATACCGAAACCGAATTTGTTGTTAGAATTTTAGTGCTGATTAGAATGCTCTAAATACAACCATAAAACATCTATGATAGTAGTGCGTACGCGATATGTCTTGAATATATTGAACATGAAACGACTGACAACAAGTCCTTGCCTAGATTTTTACAATGCATGGAAAACATCTTCCAATAGACTCGTATTACATTGATCCATCAATTCCGGCAAGATTTCTGGGTGCTGGTTGTTTCACTATAGCCCTGGTAAAAGCTCCTTCGGCGTTGTCTACTCTCCAAAGGAAGTTTTTGGGATGTTTGCCACTGCAACAATTCATGATAACCCTAGACTGCCTGAATGATTAAAAAAAGTTGCAGCTTTGCCGCGAAGGTGAATTGCAATGAACGCGATAGCAACAAATTGGAAGGTCAAGCGCCGGATGGCAAGCAGATCGAAACGGGCCCCACGTTTCTCACGCAAAAATGGCTCACAATACGTACTCACAGGTACAGGTGAACGCAAATAAGCGTCTCGGTTGTTAATTCTCTGTGTCTTAAAAGCACGCCCTTTTCGCAAACGGAGATTGTGCAATGATTGCAATGACTTTCGTGCGCTAGTTAACTACAACGAAAACGTTCTGGTGAAAGCCTAACGCCAGGCAAGACCTGCAATCGTCCCCACCACGAGATAAGGACGTGCAAGACAACTTCCACCTTCTCCACTTTGAGGGGAAAGTAAGCGTGAGAGATGAGAATACGCACTCATTGCGCCATCTCGGTGGTAATGCTTTAAAACGCGATAGTCCCCCCCTCCCTAGATGCCCATCACCAGTGGTAGGTGGCAGATATGAATAGCTTGCCGTTTTAACGTTGAAGTACGTGCTGCTCGGTCGGTCAGTGTTTAACACCTCGCATTTTGGGCTCACAGGTTCCACGTTAGTTTCCGCATGCCAGACTTTCGTTTTTAGATATTCGCGTATACATATACGGTGAGTGACGGCGATGCTGACATTGACGCCGACCTCGATGCCGACCTCGACGCCGACATCGGCGGCAAAATTCAGCGGAGGGTATTCATGCAATCACTATTGCAAAAACTTTTTTAAAAATGGACTTGCTAAGTTTCCGAACGAAGTTGGGGCCGATCGGTTCGCGTTTTTTCTCAGGACTGTGATAATATGGTTTGCATGGGATTGTGAAAATAGTTTAATGAAAATGTCTTTCTCTACTCCTTTTATGACCAAAGACTAGTAAGTGACCCATCGTGTATCAGCGAACGTCGCCATCCTCAAATAACAATGGACTTTGGTGCGCGTCATCCAGTGCAGGTGTGCTTCACAATGTAATACCTCACATTAATTTTCGAACAAAGCTTATATAAAATTTTCAGTGAACAAACCTTGTATTACTTTCTTATAAAATTATATAGCCAGCAACAATTCTACAATCGACTGTGTAACGACATTATGCTTGCACAAGTTTTTTTTCTGTTGTTGAAAGAACTTTCTACTCGTGGCGTGACTGACAGAATACCAGAAAAGCACGTCTGCTACGCAGAAAGATAGGGATCTAATGCTGCTGGAATACTGATTTTTATTCGTTGCAGGCATCAAGCATATGCTGTTGGTTTCATTTTTTTTCGCATTTTTCGCACTTAATTGAACTACCAATGTGTCTTTTCACCGTTTCGGGCTAAATAAACAATCACAGCATATCGACGGAGGGAATGATGATGAGCGGCGAGAAGCGCCCGTCAAACCGTCCGCGCATCCATCCGTCCGTTCGTTCTTTATTTTGTCTGACCATGCTTCTACCCCTGCATCCATCTGTCTATCCGTTCTACCACACCTGCATCCATCCATCTGTCCGTGCGTACGTCCCTGCCTTCATTCGCGCGTCCGACCATCCGTCTGTCCATTCATCCATCCATCTGTTTGTCTGTCTGTCCATTCGTGCGTCCATGGGTCCATCTAGTGAACACTCCAAGTATCGCCACCTCGAATTTTTTCATCGCGATTGTAGTCGCACGATCGCCTCTTTCCTTACCCTTTGACACGTACCCGTCAATCCCCTGTCGGCTATGTGCCCCCAACCGTTACGCACTACGTCAATAACGGACGTACGAGCCACGCTATGAGCAAGTTCGTCCCTAAAACTGTCAATCACATGAGGCGCACACCCTCATGACAAAGCCTGCGGTATATTCGTTTGTGCCACGAGCATTTGCTGTGTAAGTTTTGATAATGTTCGCGATGGTATTTTTGTGCGGTTCGTATCACGATCCAAATTCATTCTCGCGAAAGTGTCTTACCTTCTTCACCTGCCAATTTTGGTCTACACCATACGCTTTGATAAAGGAGCGAGTCAGACAGGAAGGTTCATTGAGAAGAACAGAGATAGATAGATAGATAGATAGATAGATAGATAGATAGATAGATAGATAGATAGATAGATAGATAGATAGATAGATAGATAGATAGATAGATAGATAGATAGATAGATAGATAGATAGATAGATAGATAGATAGATAGATATACAGGCAGGCCGGCAGGCAGGTCGGAAGGATCACCATGCGGAACCCTATCCAAACTTGATATTTTAGTACGTCACTGTCTTGATAAAGAGGCAAGTCCTGCAAAACGTTCCCTGCACTTACTCCTTGTGGATACTTATTGAAAGCGTGCATCTGAAAAGTACACAGAGCAGTGCCTCAAAATTTTAGAGCTACTGACAATTAGTGAAGGACACACAAGCCATGTTAGCCGTTCGTATAAGAGGCATTGAATTGTATCTTCTCGTGAGAAATGCATGGATCAGTTTATATAATATGTTTGATTTTAACATGTTTAAGGAATGGTAGGTTCAGCGTGAGCTTGTGCACCTCAGTTTAGAAGAATTAGCCAAATTCTAAATTGTGAATTTATCTGACCGTTGTGATAACAAAATAACGCATCCTCGTAAAGCACTATAAATCTTCAAGTGGAAAAACAACATGATGCAGTGCAATTTTCACAGCTACTGACCAGATTGTTTTCGCTATATAAGTTTTGTTGACTAGACGGTATGCCCTTCTCTAATAACTACGTGCGACTTCTCTCTAGTTTAACAGTTTTTCAGTGTTATTGCAGAGCATGTATTGAAATATTTCATCTATATTCTTGCTTTTTAACATTTGAGATGAGGCACGAACAAGTAGAGGTTGTGAAAACTGAGTGAAGTTCATAAAAAACTCTATCCGATAAACCTACCCTGCATGGCATACAGCCTGACATTATATCGAAAGAACTGCTTTTAGTCCTTAAAACATAACCGGGCTTCAAAACGTTATTACATATCAAGTAACAAAGCAAACATGCAATGAACAAGTCCAACAAGGAAGATGCACTTGTTTAGAACCACTCCTAGAAAGTGTTTTTCCAGTACATTCGCCCAATAACGATGTTGTCAGTCGACGTAGATAAAAATACCTCGAGGAACATTGCGTAAATACGGAAGCAGATGCTTCTGTTTCCTTCGTGTACGCTCGCTGTGTTTTATCAGACGAAGTGAGACTCCCCGCAATATCAATGTCGGCATCGCTTACTATAAAAACAGAATATTTTCATGTGTTTTTGGTGTCATTTTTGGTATAGAGTGTTTTTTATGTGTTTGTTAGCAGACCCACATAAAAAGCAGTTGCTATTTTGTTTACACATCTGGCTGCTGATCTCAAAAGTTTTTGTTAGCTTGGACCTTTGTCATAAAATAGAAGCCTATATGAACTGGTGGATCCGAAGCAAATAAAACTTATTGTCGTATGTTTACATTTCTGAAGAAATGTCAACAATGATCCACCGAACGGAAACAATCCAGGAAGTTTGTGACGGAAATGCGCAAAAAACCTTTAGCGTTTACCTAATCCCGCGACAACGTAATCACCTGTTCTGAAAACTAGAGGCATACTCTGTGTAATTCTCAGATGCACGTTTTCGATTCGGTGTCAAGAAGAAGTAAGCACAGGGAACGTTTTCCAGGACTTTCTTCTTTATCATTACAGTGACGTATTAAAATATTATGTTTGGATTGGGTTCCTTACCATGCTAGCTCATGACACAAGCCCTTAAACTGAAGAGGACCTGACGCAGATGGCAATGATGTGCTTAGGTGCTGGCAGACTATTCAGGAATTTAGAAGGCAACTGTTCCGCTAGTGCATTCTACGATACAACCAATGAAAGCGAAATTCCCAAGTTCTCACAAATATGCAAACAAGTACATCTTCAAAAAACGAAAAAAACATAACCTTCTCTTCAATCCTTGTAAAATGACCCAATTTTCAGATATGTCCAAATTGGTGAAGTGACTAACCATTATATTTCAGGAAATGGGTCAATTGACTGGACCCTTTTTACTTTTATTGTTCCTTTGGCATAACAAAGTTTGCAGTGTTGCGTTTTAAACATCTGGTAGCACGCTGTAAAAATCACTGTCCATTGGTGCAAGTGCAGCGCTTGAGCGAAACAGAAAAGGAACATGCGGACATGGAAAGAGGGAGAGAGAGAGAGAGAGAAAAACGTTTATTAGGTGGTCAAAGAGTAAATGTGGGAAGGTCCCTTATTCCAGAAAACTGCTGGTTTGGACCGCCTTCCGGGTTCACGCGACGAGTTGGCGCTGGTCGACGAGGTCCGGCTTGGAGATCGCAGCTTCCCATGATTTACTGAGGAGGTTTAGGTCTGGATTTAATGCTACTGCTTGTGTGGCTGGGTTGCTGCCTTTGTATTGCAGGAGCAGGTGGGCTAGGGTATCTACCACAGTATAGTGTGGGCAGATGTAGTCAAAAGACGTTGGTTCGAGGTGATGAAATAAAACATCATGCTTAAATGTATTGCTTTGAAGGCGCCTCTAGTCCGTGCTTTCATCTCTTGAAAGTTTGGGATATGGGGGAGGGTAGAACCTGCGTTTCAGCTGATAGCTTCCAGTGTTACGTTTCAAACATCTGTTAGCACGCTGTAATAAGCACTGGCTATTGGTGCAAGTGCAGCGCTTGAGCGAATATAAAAGGAACATGCGGACATGGAAAGAAAAAAAAAGCTGGAAGTGGCTTGAACATTGCCTTTCGAAACATGGAACACGGTAGAGCAATGGAGCCTCACGCGAATTGGCTGCTCAATTGCTACACTGCCTTTGGTTCTCTGTAGATACCTCAACCACGTGCAAGGTATCAAAGATTTGTGCGCGAAACAGAGAAATTCAAAATGCTCAGGAATGCATCCGAAGGTTTCAGGCTGGGTTCGTGCCAGCGACAAGTTGCGTTTTCTTTCATATTACTTTCTTCGCTTCTATATGCCAGTTAATACAACGGACTTGAAACAGTCCAGTTACCATTACATTGCCCTAATTATCTGCTGGTTTCTTTTATTAATCATACCAATACGTGGTGACCATTGCGCAATATTTCTTCCATTTGCGAATTCAAGAATACCGAGTACGCTTTGGTAGTGTAGCACGTGCCGCCGCATAACTGAACGCATCGTTGATGCTGTTGCTAACAATGATGACTAATTATCTCTGATTGCTTTGTAATTGTTAATTATTTCAAACACCAACTCGTTGCTCTATGCTCATGTTTCGACGCCTGGCGCTAATCTGGATCTCGGCAACGGAATGTTACAGATATTAACGATATCCCTTGTCTCAACAGAACAATTGTGTAACCTTTTTTTTCACTGCAGTGTGAAGAAACAGCAACAATTTTTGGTACAGCACCTGCTTCCTACGTAGAAGATATCCGCTCATTTGTAACTCGAACAGAACATTTTTATTTAGTGATTTACTTATATTTCTTCACTTTTATGTATTCACCAATTATTTGTTAATTTATTTATTTCCTCTTCATGCACTTTGCTCCAACAGGGGAGGTTGCTTTTTAGCTCACAACGACCTTCAAGTTGGCACCAGAATTTTTAGGAAACGACTTCCTCAACGCTCCAATTGACTTGTTTTTGGGCGACTGGGTAGTTAATTATTAGTTCGCTTCCACTGTGCTTTTCTTCTGGTCTTCCTGTTTCATGAATTGTTTTTTTTTCGCGCATAAGTCATCTGCACTCCTTAGCGCTCTGAAGTTCAAGGGGACAAAAGGAACCACTGGTATGGCAGGTACTCGGCTGCTGACCCGCAGGGCGCAGGTTCGAATCCCAGCTGCGGCGGCTGCATTTCCGATGGAGGCGGAAATGTTGTAGGCCCGTGTGCTCAGATTTGGGTGCACGTTAAAGAACCCCAGGTGGTCTAAATTTTCAGAGCCCTCAACTACGGCGTCTCTCATAATCATAGAGTGGTTTTGGGACGTTAAACCCCACATATAAATCAATCAATCAATCAATCAATGGTATGGCGTGCATACTCTCCCCCTTTTTTTCTCAGTCTGCGTGTTCGTTTTTCTAAGTCCTTTTGAACTCCGTAAGTGTGAATTGTTCTGCATTTCAACAATACCATTAAACTGCATAATGTTACTTGGTTGTCTTCAGTGCTTCGGGTAGCATCATTCATGCCAGTGCCTTCTGCACACAGGATTTGTAGTAGACTGCTGGCTTCCGTATTCATTTCAATGAATTTTTCATATTAAACTGCTTAGACACGATACCCCACTGTATGCGTTGGAATGCTATGGCTTTTATTGAATTATTAAACACGTATTTAATAAAGATAATGGGCCTTATTATCTATCTATCTATCTATCTATCTATCTACTTTCACTGTAGTTGGTTACAACCTTAGGATAGATAAAATTTCCTTCCATGGCCGTTCTGTGTGTTCAAAAAAATTTATTGTTACCAACATCAATAACATTCAACAGAACATTTTTTCTTGGACGTACACTAACGATGATGACAAAACAGACGTCATTTACATGAACATGGATATGAGATGACGTTGGAAGAACACGTATAATCGATGGTTCATACAAACACTACCACACAAATATTTCAAGATAAACAAGAAAGACAAATAATGCAGGAATATGTACATTTTGCATATTTATATGTTGACATGCCATTTTTGTCGGCGCATTGACACATCAGCCTACCACTGAACATTTTGCATATTTACATCTTGGCATGTCATTTCTGCCGGCGCATCGACACATCAGCCTACCAATACCAGGCCGGCCGAAAGAGAAGTTGCACTCGTCCGTCACAGACCGACACAAAAGGGCAAGGCCAGTGCCAAAGAAATTCCTCTTCACCGAAAAAGAAGAGCTGCTCCGACAAAACAGACACCATCTCCGAGTACAATCGCTCTAGGATCGGGTAGAGCGCGCGGTGGCGGCGGCACGCTGCAACCGCCTTGCATCGGTTGCTCCAGAGGCAGAAAGAGCCGGCAACAATGAGAAGACAAGCGAAGTGGCCTCGCCAACAACGCCCAGAAGAAACGAACCGACTTACTCTGAGGCAGCAAAATCCGGCATGTACGGCTCTACAAAAACCGCGAGCAATGACACAATGCCTCCGGCATTTCTGCGGGGCCAAATGGCGTGGTACTACAGAGTCATTATTAGCCTTACACGTTGCCTGGATACGCCCCATCGTAAGTTACTCACTTCCTCTGCTGCCTGGACTTCCAGCCTCCACCGAAAGGAGACTTCACTTGGCAAGGAGCTTGAGGGTATGTCTGCGGTGGCCATGGTCAACTGCCAGTGCTTTAGTGTATGCAGAGGCTCGACAGCCACCTTTGGCAGTACTCCGAACTAAAGAAACATCTTGAAATTTATTTGGAGTTTTCATGCAACATGAAAGTCATTTTTTATATGGTGCACTAACACAAAGGACGGCAACGAGACTACCGGATAGTGTATCATCATTTTAAACAGTAGAGCCAAAATTTAAACGATGGAAAACTTCAAAACCACCTTGAACGCTGCCACGTCTCAACGTTATCCGTAAAATAGACGGCATAGAGAAGAAAGCAGACATGACACCTCTAGTAGCGGCATACATCATAAGCTTCATGTAATGCATAATGAAAAAACAAAGATATATACAGACGGATCATGCACTTAAGAGGCGTCAGCTTGTGCGGTCTTTATACCGGAAATTCTGAAAAAGAGAATGTACAAATTATCGCACTAATCATCATCGACGACAGCAGAATTGGTGGCTATCTTTGAAGCAGTTAAGCTTATTTGCAAGAATCCTGAGCCACGAAAGCGGGTGATATGCACAGACAGACAACCTGCTCTTCAGCTAATCAGAAATTTGAGATCACTTTACAAAAATGGTGAAATAGCACAATGCGTTCCAGAAACTGTGGGATCTGCCTCATCGCAGGGTCACAACATCGTATTCCAATGGATACCCAGCCACATTGAAATAAAGGGAAATGAAGAGGCTAACAGCCTCACGAAGAAAGCATTGAAGGAAGGACTGGATGGCACAATCCCTATGTCTGGGGCGGATATTCGACATTTTATAACGCAAGAAGCCAACCATTGTTCAATGGAGAAGTGGTTGAGAGCCCTAAATCAAAGAAAAAGGTACTTTATGAAATTTATCCACACAGAAAATTTTCCATAGCGACAGACCTCCCACGACACCTAGAGACAATTATCTACCGACTTCGATTGAAAGTAGCATACACAAACAGCTTCCTGCACAAGATACATCGATCCATCTCACCGGAATGCCATTGTGGTCATGCAGAAGAAAATGTTCGCCGTATTCTTTTGGAGTGCAATAAATACGCGAATGAAAGAGAAAAATCAAAGAACAAATTAGCATGTTTGGACAGACGACCCCTCACAATAAAGAAACTGCTTGGACCACGGCCTGAGATGCATCTCAAGAAAAAGGCAATAACTCTCCTGACAGACATTTTAGTGGAGACCGGACTGAACAAGCGCCTATGATGGACAGCCAGAGATGGATATATACTAAGTTTATGCGTATACTGACAGTAGAAAAGGAAGGTGTGCGTGTAAACAGTTTATGACTGTGTGAACTTCTCTAAGATAATTGTGTATTGGCATGATATTTGAACTGGTTTCAGGGTGCTAGTATGTTTTTTTTTCTTGTCCGTATTGTTAATATTTGGATACCGTTCTGTATTATTCGTTTTCTTTTCGATGCAGAACTTCGTGGTATGGAGTAGCTGAGGCAATATGCACCTCAACCTCTCCACAGCAAAACAGTTTAAACAGAACAGAACAAAACAGCCTCAGAAAATGCTGATTTGTTTCCCGAAGGGAACAGTTCGGACATGTTGCTGACTGGACCATTCTTCACCTTTCGAGGTGGTCGAGAGTGGGAAGCACACCCCTGTCCAGGTGCCACATGGAGTCCCGGAGGTGTCCAGGCATCAAAGAAGCCGTTAACGTGCTAACGTTAACGGCTTCTTTATAAAAGAAGCGTTAACGTTAACGAAGTAAGAAAAGTACTAAATGCGACCGCAAAATACAGTCTGTGCAAGGTACCTCTACTCAAGAAGCGGAAAGTCGAAATCCCGTACATCTTGAATTTTCAGTCTTACTTCTTCGAGAGCGTTCAACCAAACGGATTTGCAAATGCCGTAGTGGTTGTATGAAATACCTAAAATACGAAGGGACGCGGCCGGCTGAATAGAAAAACTGGCGCTAAGCATGGAGTTTGGAGAGCCAATGAAGAAATACCGAGATTTGGAGATGTTCAAACCTCAACCCCAAACGTCTGCATACTGAGAAAATACATGCAGACTGCGTGAAAGGATATCTCTATCTGATAGTTACAAGGTTTTATCGTCAGCGATAGCTGTGACTTTCACGACACTGCTACCAGGAAGCGCAAGACCCCGGATTCGGGAATTCGCGTCAGGCAAATATGGCTCAAGGCTGAGGAAAAATAGCACAAGAGACAATAGACATCCCTGACGGAACCCACATGTTATGGAAAAGGCAGCACTTTCCCATTCATCCAGAACTAGTGTGCTTTTCAGACCAGTGTAGGTATTTCGAATCATTTTCACAAACGAATTAGGAAAGACGAATGCTGTGAGCACATTAAAGATATACGTGTGCTCTATTCAGTCACACGCTTTTTCCTGGTACAAAGACACAAGGATACCACGCGCAGATCGCGACAGATTATAGGCTATGATATCACGTGTAATAAACGACAAACTGTGCATTTCTCGTCCAAGCACTGATGAAGTCTGCTGATGACCTACCAGGGCGTTCAATAGACTCCTCAAACGTTGAACAACTACCGCCGCGAATATCTTATAGCCAACGTTAAGGAGTGTGATAGGTCTCCATTCTTCAGGATTAACAGAGTAAGCATCACCCTTTGCAATAAGCACAATGCGTCCATCTCGAAAACTGGATGGAAAGACACTGTCCTCGTAAGATCGCCGGATAATCGCGATAAAGGCGGCACCAATCTCATTCGAAAATGTCACGTAATACTCCCCAGGAAAACCGTCTGGCCCAAGGGCCGTTCCACGTTTCATAGATTTCAGTGCCGCCTTTACCTTCTCAGCCGGCGGAGGGATGCCCAGGCAATCCGCAGCTTCTTGAAGAATATGGGGGCAAACTTCTTAGCATTGGCGGTGTTTCATCACAGTTCGTCCGCATGGTCGAACACGACATTGCTTCAAAATGCGCCAAGAAAACAGATTGATCACGCATAGGAAGCAGCTGCGCAGGTGGTATTTGTGCTGCCATAGAGAGAGATGGTAGTGATTGCCCAAAAAACGAATGTCTCGCGTAGCGCAGCACCTCGGGATGGGCACATGGGTTATGTCTACAATGCCATGCTGCTATCGCCAGGGACGGAGCAGCAGTCAAGCGCTGAAAGCGTTCACGCAGTTCACGCTGCCAAGCTCGCATCAGAGGAGAAGGCGTTTGGGCGCACAAATCCATACGTAACTTCATCGCAGTTTCAGCAAGCTATTCAGAGACGCGTCGAAGAAGCGAACGCCCCTCTATACTGCACAGTGCGGGCGCCACTCCTTTTTAAGCGCATTCCAATCTTCAGGACCAGACGCCTTGAGCGACACGCGTATTGCGCGTGACAATTTTGATCTTGAGCGCGCGTCCTGCAGGACGCGAACATCAAGACGGCATGGCTTTTCCGAAAAAGAAAATGGAACATCTAGCTTCAAGACAATAGGCCGATGATCAGATACGTACACAGGAGAAGGTGGGAAGGACGGAACGCCTGAATTGGGGACAAACACCTCTAACGCACGTGTGATATAAGCCCGGTCGAGCCTGCTGGAGGATCGTCCACGTCGCCATGTCCAAACGAAGGTATTTCCGTGCACTATATTGTGCGCGTCTCGTAATGAAAAGTGGTGAACAAGGCGTCGCAGCTTGCGTGAATACCAAGCAGACCAGCCCCAGCCAGGACCTTGTACATCGGTTCGCGTATTTAGAACGCAGTGGGGTAGATAGATAGATAGATAGATAGATAGATAGATAGATAGATAGATAGATAGATAGATAGATAGATAGATAGATAGATAGATAGATAGATAGATAGATAGATAGATAGATAGATAGATAGATAGATAGATAGATAGATAGATAGATAGATAGATAGATAGATAGATAGATAGATAGATAGATAGATACGTTCAGATTCGTTGAAGTTCACTAAGAAATTCTTCGCATATAAAAGACTATCCAGACGGTTACAACTTGTGGTTTTAATGAATGATACCTTGCACCAAGCATAAATCTTTACCTGTAGAATATTTTAACACTGTTAGTAATTCTACAAGACGTCCTGATCTTTGCAATATCAATATTTAAAAATGAACGGCTGGAGCAACAACTCTGCCCTATACCCCTTAGGTCTGCGCTGGTCTTCAACCTTTCTGTGTGCGTTGTTTAATGTTTTACGCTGAGTAGTTTATTAATAGAAGAGCAAGTACCCCAATCCCACGCATGACTTCACACTTCAGTTGATAAATTTTATAAGAATTATGTATTACGTGCAAAGAAAATTGTTTCTTGTTTTTGAACACAAATATGTCTACTATAACGTGTCACCACTGCACCTAACACGTGTTTCTGACGCTGAAAAATTTTTATCCAGCTTACGCAAGCACCTTTCTACAATTCATTGCAAAAGCGCCAAGAAAGTATGAGAGTATAGTGAGCACGCTGGTGTTGTTGTTAAGGGCTAGGATACTGCACACACGTTATTATGATATATAAACCAGACACGTTTCTTTACTGAATGAAAAAAAAGAAACCTCCTCTTAAGGCATGGTTCAATCTGTATAGAGTACAAATTTGTTTTCTATTCGAAATAACCTTTCGCCGTAAAATTTCTGTAACGATATGTAATGCTCTGAAGTTACATAAAAATATTGTTGTTTTTCAGTTGTCATCAGGTGGTGCGAAATTGTTACTACACACCCCGAGCGACTTCTTATTTCAAACTATATAGTCGGTTCTGCCTCCAAGGCACGCATCGACAGTCTCTCACCTCTACTCTGCTTCGTTTTGAGTGTCACGCACAAGAAATAGAAGTAATGTGTCAAAGAAGCTGAAAATACTCGTCCACTAAAGTAGCGCGATCGCGTGCTTGATTCAAAGTTGTAGACATTTTCTTTTTTTGTTTGCCTGCTGACAGGTATGCGCAAGAAAAGAAGGGTTCTAGAATGCCACGTGAATAAAACAGAGCACGTTATGCAATTGCTTGTACGCGCTGTGAAGGAGCAGAGAGGGCGAAAAGTAACTACGATGAGGTCGTGGTTCTTGTGGTCGGTTTGTTTTGACGTAGAGTGTTCTCGTGAACATAGCTTCTGTGTTATCTTTAATAATGTGACATTTGTCTGGTGGGTGCTCTAGGTATAAAATTCTGGCCGAAAATTCAGAGAAAGCTTGAAAGAAAACACGTAATATAAGAAAGACAATCAAATATGAGAATTCTGACGGAATCCCTAATGCAAGCATAGGCATCTTCCTACATAATTGGCTAACCTCCCTGTCCTTCCTCATTTATTTCTCCTCCTTTCTACATAATATTACGGTGAGGACTGATGTCACTATACACTTCTGTTGTTGTAGGTCCGATAGAATACCCGTTTCTGACGTCTAGAAGGTTGCGTCTGATGATTCGAATTTGCTTACAGCTGAAAGTTGAAGGGTTGAATACTGCATATGCTCGGAAGGACTTTCAGTAAGTTGCCGATGAAGTCACGATCGAATACGCATCCTCTAAATGGCGATGCCCGCCTAACTCTTTATATTGTGGGATCTGAGTGCAGTCAGCATGGAGTCCTATTGATTACGACACTAGACGTCAGACAAAAAAGCAGTGGGATTGGATCGACGACGCGGTGGCCCCATTTAGAGAAAACGGTTGAGGCTGGTACACTAACGTTTAGGAGCCCGTTAAAAAAGACCACTAGTGGTTGGTGTCTTAGGTTGATGTCTGCGGTGCCGTTCATATTCATGTCGTGGTTTTGAAGCGTTAAAGACCAGTAAGTGTTACTATGAAATTGTGTATAAAACGAAAAAAAAAATGTGTTGGGCCGGCGCGGAACACGCACATCTAAGCTTTTCGTTCATCAAAAAATTATTTAGGTATCGCCCTCCTTTTTGTTTCCCGAAATATCACTGCCACGCGGTTCATGGCTGATCCCCCCATAGTGGATTAAGCTATTCGTCTTGGCTCCAACCAACCAACCAACCAACAAACTTTGCACAGTTACAGAGAAGGCTCAAATAGCGACAATACATATATTTTTGAGATTGTGAACGGGCTTCTTTTGAAGAATCTGCCGAACATGTGTGGGAAATGTTTCGCGTGTGCACCAAGCCCTTTGAGTCAACTAGCGGATATTCTAAAGATAATATCAATGAGGCTTTTTGACATTAGTATACAATAGAATGTTACTGGCCTGTGTTGGCAGTATGAACAGTGCAGTCGGAAACCTATCTAATCTCATCACAGTGCTCACTACAAAGAGTGCAGCAGATATAGATAGATATGTGGAGTTTAACATCCCAAAACCACCATATAATAATGAGTGACGCCGTACTGTAGGGCTCCGGAAATTCCGACCACCTGGGGTTCTTTCACATGTGCCCAAATCTGAGCACACAGGCCTACAGCATTTCCGCCTCCATTGGAAATGCAGCCGGTGAAGAGAAAGGTCACGAAACAGTGTCTGTCCAATGTGCACCAAAAGTCTCGCAATCATTACAATAGGAATAGCTTGCGAGTGCAGGTGTTACAAGTGATTAGGGCAGGTTATCCGCAAAACGTTTTTATGTGCATTGCTCAGAATATATTGAAATAAATTAAGTCCAGAGAGGCCATATAACAAGGAAAAACTAAGAATAAACATCAAAATCGCTCAAAGGAGGTGCTGGGTCCAAGCACTTTCTGTGAGCACTTATACCCGTATATACACACCTCCTGTGGGTATATACGGCCATACTCTATACAAAGTACTTCATAATTTGACGCAAATAAATCAACGTGTGAAATAACAATGACTTTAAATGCACCTCACAACATGCACAGGTTCTGTAACAAGCTGAACACCCACAGGAATGACGGCGTTCGATGCGACGAAAGCATAAGTCACCGTTTGTTAAATGTTCTGTAAATGTTGTATACAAAACACCAGTGATATGTGGAGAAGCGTATGTGGGCCAGACTGGCCACTGTTTTGGGAACACCAGCATGCTTTGGGAACACTAGTATAGCCTGACAAGGGCTATCAGTGGTCATCTTAGAATTCATTGGGAACAGTGCTGCTGAGATAGATATGTGGGGTTTAACATCCCAAAACCATCATATCATTATGAGAGACGCCGTAGTTGAGGGCACCAGAAATTTCGACCACCTGAAGTTCTTTAACATGCGCCCAAAACTGGGCAGACGGGCCTACAGCGTTTCCGCCTCCATTGGAAAGGCCGCCGCAACAGCCGGGATTTGATCCCGCTAATCTGTGTCAGCAGACGAGTACCTTGGCCACTAGACCACCACAGCGGGGCGAACAGTGCTGGCGTGAACCCGAATTCAGATATTGTGAAGGGTTAACCTGCTACCAATTGAAATAAACTAGCACGTGAAATATTCAAGGCCGTGTTGAAATTACAATGCTGTGTTGAAAGGTAGAACCTCTGCAGTAGCAGTTCCTCTGTTTTATTAACTGCCAAGAAAATTGTGTACCATTCGGCTAGCATATAATGTTAGCCATTGCTGTCAAACCCTCTAAGCCTTTTGCATCAATGAACATTTGATGTCTTCTCTAAAGGTCTTCCTTTATCTGTTCTCGATTACTTTGACGATGTCTCATACATTTATATGTATTTATTAACGTTCTTCGCCACAATAAACTTCAGTTGCTAGTCAGTTGCACGTTTGGATGAATGTGTGCATTTGCTGTCTTGGTATTTAGCGCTGTTTTCGCTGTGATTGTTTATTTAATGACTGCGTAATCTTTTTAGTGCAAGAGAAATTACTGAACGAACGTCTGATCTCTCTACACACCTCCTGTAGCCTGGTGACGCGTGAGCTAATAAATGTTTTCGCGAAGAACAATGCATACAAAGAGGAACGCTAACATTCACAGCCGTAAAGAAAGGAAAATTACTGCTTGCCTTTTGAAGCAAGTGGCTAGGTGCGGTGCATATTACCATTGTGTACGCATTGATGATTGTTGACTTGGGCGACAAACCTTGCTGCTAGTGGTATTTATGAACCCATATCTTCGTGATCCCTGCGGTCTTTAGGGATAACGGTAATCTCGCTTTGAAAGCACTCAACACATTTTAATGTGATACTTTGAGTGACCTAGTTGCGCAGAAATAGGCGTTCGCGAGAATGGCCTAGAGTTCCGGCTGGCTTGATGCCATCATGTAGTACGCAATGACTTATCGATGAGCTTTCCGCATAAGAAAAAACCACATCCATTGGGAAACAAGCTGGCAAATGACATAGCCTTCCAAACACACCACAAGGCTACAAAAAACACCTACACTTGCAGATTTTCAAAGACGATAGTCTATTTTGGGGACCTTCGACGGAAAAATTTTTGCCTGTCTGTATGTCTGTCTGTACATTTGTCTGTTGGCCCGCCCTTACCGATACCTCAAACGGCACCAAACGGCCAACCCCAACCGCAGCGCCCACCAATATTGCTCAAGGTTCAGCGTTTGTAGTTGTGCAAAATATTGTGCATATCTGAGGCGCCACAACAACACGTCTATGTTTTGTATGTCTGCATTTATACTACAAGAAGCACACTCAAGTAACTCTGCGGACTGTGAAGTTTATCGCGCTGCGCTGACAGTGGAACGCGATGCCCAAAAAGGTGTTTCTTACGCTTTGCTACGGCGACACGGGGGTGGCACCTTCCCATCGCTTTGTGTTCTACACTTTATTATTACCTCCGAGACGGGCGCGCATCTTTCTCCGTGGGTGCGAATGCTTTCGTTTTCGAAGATAACTGCCAGATGGCGCTTGTGTGTAACGTGCCTCGATGCGCTCGTTCGTGTCCGCTACACGCTCGACGGCCCTCTAGCGCAGCGCTTCCAGGATACCATTCACCAATTTTCTGGCACATAACATCAAATAAACGTTTTGTTCAGTCTCTCCAGACGCAACAGTATCGTCTTTCGACGAAATTTGCTGTGTGACATGCAGACTCGGGCGAAGTTTTTTTACTGATATATTTCCAGTGAAGCCAACGAAGGGATGACCACCACAACTAAGTTGGTAGAGCATTGAGCTTGATAAAAGAAGATTGCACGTTAGATCACATCCGGCGTCAAGTCGCCTTTTCGTCAATTACCTCTTTTTTCACACCTATGTCACAATTACTGTAATGAACTTGAGCCGGTACAACTAACGTGTCCAACCTTCTGTTGCTTCATTATATATTTATGTTCGGTACGTTCTACATAAATGTATACGCGCAATATGCGAGAACTTGCCATCCATAGAAGCTGTCAATTTTCGTTTCCTTAATATCTGCATACGATAAGTAGTGGGATATCTACTGGTGTATATCTGCTTTTAGTTAAGTTAGCATTATTTTGGGAGTAGGAAGCAGGCCCAAGTTTGACGCCCAGCTTAATGATTCACCAAAATATTGCACCATCTACAGTTTAATAAGATTCACGCACTATTCTCGTTACTATCGTTCGTTACAAAAACAATGTTATTATACGCCATGCAGATCGTTCTTCTACATGTAGCGGTCATCAGTCCATATTTATTGGACAAAGAAACGAACAGAGATCGTTGCTTATGGAGAGTCCCGGCGTCTTTGCAAACGAGTAAAGCCTTGCGTATTTTTGTGGTTTACTGCCAACTATTGCTAGTATTTATTTGAGACAAGCTACTGACAACACATTATTGATCGAAACCTACCATTCCTAATGCAGCTGTGTTGAAGGAGGTGGAGAAGGAAAAGGAGGGTAGAAGAGGAAGTCAAGCAGAAGAATGTCCCGCTCGATAGCCCGTGAGTGCACCCATGAGGAAAAGCATTCACCGTTAGAGACTTTTCAAAGGTAAAATTACCTTGCCGAATATCTGAAAGACAGTCCAGGTCAACTTCTCGACAATGTTGAAAGCAACAGACTGAAAGACCACAATGACAGCGTTCTACGAATAAAGGCGTGAAGTACATCATGTGGGTAACCCTTAAAATTTTAAAACACTTGGGTCGCGATGCTCAAAGTACCGAGAAAAGGATCAGTGCATTAGTGATTCAGCCGTTGAAGAAACGACAGCTTGAAAAAGAAAACTGCATCCGTAAACCATATAAGAAGACTAAAAAACAATCACAGAAAATACATCGTGCACTGCAGCAGACGCGCACCGACTTGTACCGGCCCTTCCATTCCTATATTTTAATGAAAAGTTGTCAGAAAATATTGCTTTTTTACTTATGCAATTCGCTGTGCCCGTGAATCACTGGTGATGCTTTCTTTTTCATATCTTGCGTTTGTGTGTGCGTGTTTTTAAATTTGTCTGTGTGTATACTTTGTCATTACTAAGAGGGCCCACTCATGTCGTATCGCTAAGTCGTTCGTCACACAAAATGACCCGCGAACATCATTGGCAACGCGACCAAAATGTTGTTCCTAGCCGGTATCGATAAGATGGAAGTATTTGGCAATCGATGGAAGTGGGGCCGTAGTCACGTCTGTTCACTTTAACTGCCTTTTCTACTCAACTAGTGCGACTTTGTGGTCTTTTTCTTCGTGCCGAGTACACGTGATGCGGCAAGCAGCTCTTGGGAAAAAAAATCAGCGTCATCGACGACGCGGCGCCTATTAGGGGGAGGCGCAATCCAAGCTTTAAGAGCGATCTACAACACGTGGCTAGGCAAGCAGGGACGTTTGCATGCTCCAACAGCACAAGCTCAAGAAAACGTTCGCAAAAGATGCGCCGGTGGTTAGATCGATCCGAGCTCCCACGAGAGGCTACAGCTCCCCTCTTGCAAAGCTTGAAATCAGTTTTCGTGCTGCGGACTGTTAGAAGGCTTAGCGAAGTGCTAGAGCGCGATTCATTATTCTACGGGGACACTGCAGGCGTGCTGTGTAAAAAAGCCCGGCAATGTGTGCGCCTGCGCAAAACCGTTGATTTAAATTTTTCGTGTGTTCGTTTTTTTGTTTTATTTCAGCACGAAAATTTCTTTTCTAAAGCGCTCGCAAAGGCCGAGTGATACCCTGTTACTGTTACCCTGTTCACTTCCGCCCTTGAGGGATGATCATTACGGTGGACGAAAGCGCGCTATTCTTGAACCATGAAGAGGGTGGGTGAAAACAGTTCCTCATGTAGCACCATGCTATAGATCCGGATGCTTTTTCTTGGTTTGACTGTGTCGCCATCCAGGCTGAACACACCGAATGAAGTATTTAAGTTAAACTGAGAGATAAAATCACTGTTACTCGACTTGGCATTTGATTCTTGAACTCTGGACCTTTCTCATATTTTGGGCTTCATTGTGGTTTCACCTGCACCCGAATACGGGTGCACTCTAGGGAGGAAGAAATCGAAAACATTATGAGGCTGACAAAAGAAAGCACTGTGAACCAGCTACATTAAACTAAAGTCGTCCACAATGAGCCTTAGGAGTGTGATTAGTCGCGATGCAGTCAGTATTGAAGATTACGCGAACTCTGATAGTTGTCACTCTGTGTAGTCAACTTTTAAGTCATTACCTTCATTTACATACTATATAACTATAATAAATCAAAACCCATTTTAGTGACAGAGGGGGCATCGTGGTGAATTTTGTTCGGGTATTAAGAGAATCGAGCAAAGTAGGCTTTTGATAGGTTTACTCTGTGAATAAAAACTTCAGTAAAAGTAATTATGTTCTGCGGGCGGCTACTCTTGACGACGAGAAATATCTGGACTTTTCAAATTCTGCAATAGGACACATCTTACCGCAAGACTTGCTCAACAACATTGAACAACAATGCGTGTACGGGACACCATGTGGAGGCCTTCAGCACTGACGTGCGTTGTCGTTCTGTTAGTTCACGGTTTCACAGCTCTAAGTTCAGAATGCGTGTAAGCCATGTATTCAGAGCCCAAGTGAAATGAACAGGGTTATCACCAGCAGACCTAACGCGAGTGATCTCTCAGTGTCAAGTGGTGAAATTCTTCCATCATTATGCCACTGTGTTAGACCAAAGACCTGCATTAGTTATTTCCTTCGAAGCCGTCGTATATAATGACCCAGTGGCTATTTAGAACAATCGTCAAATAGCATGTCTTCTAACTTTCTGCCTCATTATTGGAAAATATCTCAGCGACCAACGAAGACTGCTCCTTACCATTTTCCTAAGTCTCATTGGAGGGTAAGGCACGGTCAGAAAGAAAAAAACTGGCCGCTTAAAAGACAAGTTAATGTGTATCCCCGGCACAGGCCGGATTCGAGGAACCTGTTCCCATTGTGTTTGTGTCTCCACGCGTGTTGTTTGTGTGCGGTAGACGCACAAATAATGTTCAGTGCACATAAGTTTATTTTAACGCCACCTGGCAACTTCATGGTAATGCGAATATTTATTTTTGTAATACTTAGTTTATTATTCATTTATTTAAATGTTGCAGACCAATAAAGGTACAAGACGAAAAATGATAACAAAATTAATTCAAATAAAATGCAGATATTTTAGGAAACCAGAAACAGAACACATATTTACACTACGCATTAAATGGAAATGGAAAAATAAAAATAAAATGAGAGAAATGGAAATGAAGAAACGGAAAGATAAAAGACATTAACGGTAAATAATGACGCTCTAAGTTACAGAAAGATGGTTAATATCAATTAGATGGTTCTACTTCCACACAGCCGAGTGGAAAAAGAAAAAATACAACTGAATGGCGTTAGTATCCCAAAACCCTTCGAGCAAAACAAACTAGAGTCACTCTATATGCTTCATACGAAAACAATGTAGCTCATAGTTCCGCCATCTTGCCTGGTTAGACACCCTAGCTACGCGGTGAAACCGCGCTCTCGTTGTGCTTTAAGCATGTGGACTTGCTTTAGGCCTGTCCCCAATCGGTGAAGTGGTGATGACTCTGCAAGAGGTCCGTATGTGCCAGAAACTTAATATATTTCGAACTGTATAGTATAGGGACACTGAAGAACGAGAAAACAAAAAAGACAGCCTGATCTGCAAGCGATGGTAAATGATTACCGCACTGTACGCTCAGGGTAAAACTCGATCGAATAAATTGGTTCCTATTTTCTTTATTTTCACAAAAAGGAGCGCATAAATACATTTATTCCAAAAGTTTTTCCACGGTTGACCCAAATTACAAAATTGTTTTACATCTCCTTGAATAAAGTGATGCGGTATTGAGCTGAATCAAATAAGCCTTAAAACGATAACCCATCTGATGCCAACGTGTGAGGACGGCTTGGAACAGAATCGAACCTCACCTTACCAACATTGACAAACAGCACGAAGGCGCTGTTTGATGACCAACTTACATATCAGTAATTGCTTTAGTGGACTTCACGAAAAGTTGGAATCCACCTAAGAATGCGGTCGGCAAGTATCACGAATCACAGAATGGTTGTTAAAGCGTGCTTCGTCATGTAAAGAAGTAGCTACGCAAAGACTTTCGGAGCTCTAGATTGGGCAGAAGGCATTCTTGTTCGCTGCAACCATGAATGTCTCTACTATGCCGGTAACTTCTATTTTCCATGCCCCGCTTCGCTGTGATGGTCAGAGAGCAAACAAGTGGCGCTTCGAATTTTTCGAAAGAGCCTACTCCTCCCAGTCTATTGCTGGGCTCTATGCTCGTTGAATGGAAGTCTCGTTTTCGACTGGCCAATCGTACACCAACACGCAGATGACAAGTTTTTGAGGCGCCATCGCTCATTCTGTGATCTCTAAGGTGAAGTATGTCTATTCCATGGCCTTCCACAGCTTGTCTTCAATAAGGTGAGGTTCTTTTAAGAAACAAAACTAAACCCAAGTGAAATTCAGCTTTGACGTTATGCATAGGTGTCTCGTGAAGAATACTGGGATGTCAAATTATCTTTACTTAGAGCTCAAGGGTGTTTTGCTGCATACTATGTACTGCCATTTCACTGCATGATCATAGTTTTACAGCTCAAAGAATTGACTGCTCGAACATTTTTTATTGTTCTTGCAACTTTGTAACTACACTTATACCTTGTTGTTAGTCAGGCATACCAGCATGTTCTTACGAATAGAAAGCTTGTGCTTTACGAAAGTGACGAAAAAGAATGAAGCTGAAAAGAATCGTGAATGGCATCAGATTATAATTTCAGTGTTGTTAGGCGAAATACAGCAAACTTTTGGCTAGATTAGGTTGAATATACGAATTTATTCATGAAAATTACATTGTGCCTTTTAGAAGACCATCGCAATTTCAAAGGTGCAACACATTAGAGCTGCGTACGTGTTTCGGATACGTTCAGCAAATGTCTTTACCTTGTGTATAGGGATTGCCTTACAGTGAAATTAATAGCGGCGCATCTGCGTCGACACGGTGCGAATAAACGAGATATTTTGCACTTCGTTGCAGAGTGTTTTATTTCTTCTATTGTGAAAAAAAGTGCACTAGTGACCTTCATTCGAAAACCAATGAGGCCTCATGGCATCTCGGTCAAAGTACGGCCCATTTGTTACGCAAGAACTCACAGGTTTCTTGGCGTATTCATTGACAGGAACCTTTGATAAAGCCCGAACGTGCTTTGCGTCAATTTTTCAGCTGTTAAAGTTCTCGGCAGAAAAATTGTGTAGAATGTCAGTAGAGGTGATGCTGGAACTCTACAGAGCACTGTTTTTTGGTTTTCTGGGATATAGCCAACATGTGCTGAGCAATACTAGCAGAACACATATAAGGGTTTTGCAGGCAGTCCAAGCGCAAGCACTCGGAGTGTACCTAGGTTTGCCCAAATGTATGCCGACAAAGGCAACCATTGCGATTGCTCATGTCCATCAAATGCAGACTCACATTACGTTCGAAGTCCTGAGAGCGCACGTCAGACATTTTGCACGCGCTTACTGTCCTCACCTTGCCATACAGCCTTTAGACAGACGCCAAGCATCGTTCGCTAAAATTGTTCTCAAGTGCAACGCCAAACTTCGCTCGGGTGTAACCATGGCGTCTAAACCCCCGATTTTCCCATGATTTCATACTTGACTCACAGTGCAACTCAGTTTACCAGAAAAGCAGGAAAAATTTATAATGTCGTCACCTGTGCTGAAGCAACTTTCTGCTTCATTTGCACGAGAGGTATGCGGACAGTGTACACAAATATATAGTGATGGTTGCACAAACCTCCTGTCTTCGTCCGGTACAGTGGTTGTCCCAGCAAGAGTTATGACTATCAGCTTTAAAATTGAGTACCCCACGATGTCGAAAGCTGTGGATCTAGCTGTTGTGCACGTTGCCCGTCGTTTGCTCAATCGTGAATATCCCATACAGTGGTCGATTTTCACTGACTCCATGGAGGCCTTGCAATCTGTGCTATCAGCACTGCGTCACGGTAATTTGAGGAGCTCGTATTTGAAATTTGGCATCTTATTCACACACCACATGAGAAAGATCACTACGTAACGTTTCAGTGACTTCCAAGTCACTGCGGCGTCGGAGGAAACGAACACACCGATAATGCCACTCGGGCTGCTCTTGACGGCACACATAAAGATGCCCTACCACTTTCAAGATCTGACGCGGCCAGGAACTTTTGAGGGCTTGCATAGGAGATAACGCTCTCTCTGTGGTGCCCATCAAGCTGCCAGATAAACCGGACATCTCATCAACACTGCCTGCGCTCTTTGCTATATCCCCATATGCCAAGTTGCCTGCACCCAAGAGAGGCCACACTGCTTTACCATTTATGGTTAGGTGTGGCATTTACAAAATAATATTTGTTCCTCATTGCGATGACCGACAATGATCTCAGCAACACATGTCACTGTGAGGAGATGCTATGCCATATAATGTGTGGCTGTCCGGTTTACAATGTGCAGAGACAATCAGAGGCGTTTATTATAGCGCGCCTTGACAATAGACAAATGTGGGATGAATCCATTCTAGCATCTGGCCTTTCTGGCCAGATTGATTATTAGACTCTTACTTACTAGATGCTTGTGTACGCGCTCTGTTAAGTGCTATTCATCTGTCCATTTCCCCTATTTCCTCTGCTTTAAAAGACGAAAGCCTTTTTTGGGGACATTGAACGCAAAACGTTTAGTATGTGTGTCTGTCAGTTTGTCTGTTTGTCTGCCCTAACGGCACTCCAAACGAGAGTAAACAATATCTTAAACGGCAGACCCCATCGGCAGTGCCCACCAATATTGCTCAAGTTTTCGCGTTAATAACTTTTGCGATTGTTAATTAGAAAGCAATTATTGCGCATATGCGAGGCACCATAACAACACGTCAATATTCTGTATTGGTGCCTTTGCACTAGAAAAGGCATACATAAATAATTCTAAGAACTTTAGCGTTTATCCCGCTGCGCTGCGCTGAAACACTTCCACAAAAAGGCAAGTGTTTCCAAAGCTTTGCTAAGATGACACGGTGGCGGCATCTACCAGTCGCCTTGCGTTCTACGCCTTATCGCCTCTAAGACGGGCGCGCACGCCACGCGCTTCGTTTTCCAAAATTACTGTCAGATAGTGCTCATGTCTCACGTGTGACATGACTAGATGCGCTCGTTCGTCTCTGCTGCACGCTCGAGGAACTCTGACAGACCACCTCCAGAATACCATTCACCGATTTTCTTGCGCAGAACATCAAACAAACGTTTTGTTCACTTTTCGACGACACTTGCAGTGTAACATGCAGATACGGGGTAAATGTTTTTTCAATCTCCATTTGCCATGTGTAGGATAGCAAACCAGTTATTCTGGATTGGTTTACCTGCCTGCCTTTTCTTCTCTACCATTCTCTCTTGTAGCAGAGTACATTTTCTTACTGCACATACTTTCACGTCACCAAAGTGCTGTGGATTGGCGCAGTGAAACCATGCTGACCCTATGACCCAGAGGTGCTCTCCTTCTTTGCGTCTCCCCCATCTTTTTCTTACGTCTAGGATAAAAAACCGGTAATGCTGGACTGGTTGACCTCCCTGCCTTTACTTCTTCACCGTTTTCTTCCCTCTTCTTTTGTAAATTGCTCGAATATCACTTATAAAAAAATTCAGTAGATGCCAAGTATGATTGAACGCCAAGGACCATATTAAGCAAAGAATGCGGAGGTAAGGTGACTGCGTTGTAATTTTTTTAATAAATGAAACATTATAAGGAGGAGGAGGAGGAGGAAGGAAGAAGGAAGAACAGGGAGAGAGAGAAGAACGTGGTGCTTAAGATGTGTATAAGAGTATTCGAAGATACATGTTGAACAGTCGCATTGCACATACTCCATATAACCAGTTTACCGTCGCGTATAACCATGCGAATAAAAGCGCGGACAATAAAAACACCAGAAGCTGCGAGCTGATAACCAGCGCTTTTGCTTGTGAGACTGTTAGCTCTGGAGAGTGCTACGTAAACCAACTACAGTACATGGTGCTTGAGTATACAATACGCGTTAACCTGGTAGGACTCCTTTAACATAGGAACTATTAGTGCCACACATGTCCCTTTCTGTTTATGTTTTATGTCGCCGGGCCATTTCAGGTGTAGATAATACGTTATGCAAACCACGCCAAAATTTATGAAATTATTTCAGGCTATCTTCAGACGATCATTTGTGCTTATACATGCAAGCAGGAAGACGTGAGTTTATTCTCGAGCGAACGAGGCTCCCAGTGGCAATGCTTGAATGTTCGCTGCCACATGTGTGAATACCAACGCACCACAGATCAGATTATCGACGGCCGATTATCTCTTCACCGCTATCAGTGCCAGAGCATATTCCTGCAGTCTGACTTTCAGTATCGCGGCCAAACGTTCGGCAAAGTAAAGAACTTTTTCTTTGACACGCCGACTGTCACCTTCTTTAACGTAACAGTTATAACTGTGGTAAGTCAACTGTAAACACAATTGACGTAAGGTCAACTGTAAAAAGAGTTCATGATTTAACACATTGTGCCTACATTTATCGGGCCTTGTACAAAGCAGTTTCAAGAACTGACGTGACTCGGTAGTGCAATACTTGATTGCCACGCTGATTGATGGAGCTCGATTCCTTCGGCATCTCTAATTTCTGTGCTTTGGCCTCGTCAGGTCAACGTTGGCCTTGTGAGTTCTTAACGCCCCGGCATTTAAATGACCAATGTCTGTCCTCGCAGTTACTTCGTAGAAATAAATTGTCAAACACCTCAGGGGCGTAACCGCGTACTAAGGCCGGTGGTACATGGTTATAACCTACAAGTGTCTGAAGGATTGATTTGAACGACGCACGTGGTGGGACTCTAACGTTAATTACGTCATGAACAGATACATTGATATGTGGGGTTTAACGTTCCAAAACCACCATATGATTATGAGAGGCACCATAGTGAAAGGCTCCGGAAATTTCGACCACCTGGGGTTCTTTAACGTGCACCCAAATATGAACACACGGGCCTACAACATTCCCGCCTCCACCGGAAATGCAGCCGCCACAGCCGGGATAGGAACTCGTGACCTGCGGGTCAGCAGCCGAGTACCTTAGCCTCTAGACCACCGCGGCGGGGCCGTCATGACCAGACATTCATATTTTTCGAATTCCCTTACCTTGCCATGAACTTTGGTCGTCCTCAAGTTAAAGAGGCTCTTACGAGAGCAGACGTAGGCGGCTAGATAGATAGATAGATAGATAGATAGATAGATAGATAGATAGATAGATAGATAGATAGATAGATAGATAGATAGATAGATAGATAGATAGATAGATAGATAGATAGATAGATAGATAGATAGATAGATAGATAGATAGATAGATAGATAGATAGATAGATAGATAGATAGATAGATAGATAGATAGATAGATAGATAGATAGATAGATAGATAGATAGATAGATAGATAGATAGATAGATAGATAGATAGATAGGTCAAAGTACTTGCAGTGCGCTGAAAACTTTTTAGCATTTCAAATCGACCGGCCATTACATTACCCCAAGATATAAGTTCTGAGCCGATCTTTGTGTTGGGGCAACACCTACTGCGTTTGAAGTTATCGCTATCCGCAATGGTCGCTATTTAACATTCGGTACATAGTGTCACCTAAACTACCAGCGCTGGAATGCTACGCGCAACGCTGTGCATTGCCGAAGTCGGCAATCAAGCTAAATTTTGACTGTGGTCCAGGGCATATGCAGACAACATTCTTTGAATTGGAGCATTGCACACGTCGCGAATCAAGTGACACTCCTACAGCCCCGTTATGAAAGCGGAGCTTGCAGCAGTGCACGTGCCAGTATTGCGTGCGCATGAGTTTTGATTGAGGTGGAAGCGTGCGTTAGATCCACCGACTGGTGATATCGACAAGATCATGGCCCTTGTCACCGAACTCATTCCTTGTAGTAAGGAGATGCACTCTTGCAGCACAGATGGAGGCTAATTTACATCTCATGTGGGTGGCGAAAAGGAAGCGCAAGGGAATAATGTGGAACAGTCTTTTGCTTATATAGCCAGCCTTCAGACAACACTGAGGCACCAGGTGTCTGCAGCTTTCGCCAATCGAATGGCTCGACAACCCGGCGGCGAGGATGAGAGTCTGAGAGGATGAAAGGGGAGGGAAGAGTGTCGTTGCCGTCCCGGGTGAGATGGGTGCGCTCCCTGTTCTCCACTTCCAGGGCCATCAGAGACTAACAGCACTACGCCAGGTAAGTTGGTCGAGACGCCTGCTCGATTGTTCTCTGTCAAAACCAGTCCGTTACTGCTACACGACCATGCAGGCATATTATTGGCCTTGCGCGCGAACACTGGACAGGCCGGCGCTGCTGTTGCTAGGACGTAGTAAACGACATCCCCTGACTCGCGCATGCTGTCGTCCGTGAAGCGCGTTTAATTTCGACCCCGAAGCACTTCACTTTCCAGCCTACCAGTTTGTTGTCGCTCGATAGTGGAGGGCCGGGCTCATTCTAGCTAGCCTGTAATCTGAAAGAGTCATTGCAAAACGTCGCCACAGCGATCATATACTTGACTGACAAAACTGAAATTCGGGAACAACTCAACGTTATTCGTTGGATTTGCAGCTCACTAAATGGCTACAGTTTTTTTAGCGGCCATGCATCCGTAAAGGTATTGTGTCCGGAAACGGAGTTTAGGAGAATGTTCAGTATTAAGTACCACGCCGTAATTCGCAGATATGTACGCATAGGAATATGTAACCTTTATTTGCCCGATGCTGTAAAGAACGATGTATTGTTTCCAAAGCATGGGATTGTGCCAACCATTTTGTTGGGCTATTGGATGGTTGACGAATCGCACGATGTGGTCTTTACTTTTTGCCCTGGTGTGAGTTTGGATGCATTACCGTAAAACGAAGCACCTTGTGCTCATTTTTTTTTCTAATAACTAAGCACCTTCTATATTACCCGACAACTTTCTTCTAGCTGCCATGAGAAGACTTTCGTTCAAACAGCTTCGCCTACCCCCCCCCCCTCCTCCCGTCAAAAAAAAAAACAACGCCTGGCTACGTGATTGTATGTAGGCGTTATAAGGTTCATGATTTAAGCCAGTCTTTCTTTTTGCTTCGAATATTTGACGTATGAGACATGAACGGCAAATAATTCATGCTGTTCACTGTTGCTCATGGTATACCGTTATGGCTGCGTCTGGTCACGCGGTCCCCAGACCAGAACCTGTAGCCACACCAGACCATGCCACAAAGGGAAAAACCAATGTAATTGCTACATATTTTGGCAATTGTCGAAAATGACAATGAGATGTGTTTGTGTTCCAACTGTTAACAGTAAATGTTCTTCTTGACAGGAAGTATTTATTGAAATTGATTGACCCCATAGTTCGGGCGCCGAGGGTCATTTTCTTTGTACGAATAGTAGCCTCAAAGCATCTAGGTAGAGCAAAAATGACCCAGGTGAGTTATGAAATAAAACATTTGAAATGCCGCAATGCAGTAATTTTAAAGACAATTCTAATAAATTTCCTCTGCGTTTACTGGTTTACATTGAGATAGCTAATGCCCCTCTGTAGAGGGCGCTGGCTAAAACTGGTTTCACTCATCATGCGATATTATCAAAAATTAGCCATTTCTTTCGAGGGTGTAGCCAGCATAGCCTTTCCTGTAACTAAACCACATCGACCCACGTGCCATGAAGAACCAACTGTTCTTTTTCGTTCGTTCTTCATTGATTGATTTGTAGGGTTTAACGTACCAAAACCACCATTTGATTATGAAAGACGCCACAGTGGAGAGCTCCGGAAGTTTCATCCACCTCGGGTTCTTTACCGTGCACCCAAACCTGAGTACACGGGCCTATACAACATTTCCGCCTCCATCGGAAATGCAGCCGCCGCAGCCGGGATTTTAACCCGCGACCTGCGGGTCAGCAACCGAGTACCTTAGCCACTAGACCACGACGGCGGGCTTTTTCGCTGGTTTTTCGCGACTGGTAATGCCCCAGCTTGTTTTTCGATGCAAATGAGTTGTGTATAATAACTGTAGTATTATTTTATTCCCCGCTTTCCAAGAATATCTTGCGTCTGTCAGGGGTAGCACAAGAGAACCAAAGGTAAAACAAATAACGAATGCTTCGCATTCACTGTATACGGGCACATGCAATATCATGTGATGCGCAGAGAATCTAAAGTATTACAAAAACTTATTTTTGTCTACTGTCTACAAAAATATAATGCGCTCTAGTTTCCTTAACCACGAGAACTATTGAACACTGAATATTTCCTTAATGGTGATACTCTGGCTTTTTTAACTTGGAAATTAAACTAGTGGAGCCAGTCCACGCTACCGTTTAGAGCCAGGGCTTTGTGTCTGAATTTCTGTGCACGTGCATGGTGTTCTTTGTTTTTCGGAAAAGTTCTCTTTTCTGCATTTTATGAAGCAAAAATCAAATGATAGAAGGAACAAAGTGAACACAGGTGGTATGTGTGCTAAAAGAAAAACAGTTGACTTTGCTGTCAAGTTTCAGTGTCAGATGACAACTAAATTTCTTGCTGATGAATGTGGGATACATGGTACATTAAGCGTGTACTATAGCTTCAAAATATTTCTTGGAAACTAGTGTTGACGGAGTGTTTGGTAGCAAAGCTTGCACGTCAAATCAAGTCGCATAAATTTCTTTCTCGAAGAACCTGTAAGTTTTGCATATCTTCTTCAAGGCTGTGGAAATGCAAATTACACTTGTCTACTGTGTGGCGCATAGTATAACATGGCGCATTTTTTTGTTTTGTGGGTCACGCGTATGTTGTTTGTACTGGAATGAGATCGCCGCTTGAAGAAGGGAGAAGACAAAGTCGTCTCATGTGTTGCCGTACGTGTGTGCGTACGTGTGGGTGAGTGCCTGTGAGTGCGTGTGAAAGAGAAAAAATGAAACGAAAATCAAAGCGTGGGAAATGGGAGAAATGAAAGCGAAGCACACGAGCAAGGAATGCAGAGGTTTATCTTTAAAGCAAACGACAGAATTTCAAGTGCCATCTGCTTCACTTTCCAAAGTGTGTTTTCGTTTACGAGGGAACCCCCGCTTTCTTGTGGAGACGGAAATTATTCTCGACTGTGACAGATGAGTGCTTGATAAAACACTATTTTGGAATATTGAAGGTCTACAAATACGGCCACAATACCGAAGTGAGAAATGGTCTCCGTATTTTGAACTCCACATCTGTCATCGCGCCCACTTTTCTGTTCTTTTTTGTGCTTTGGACAACTTGATCGCCATTTGCGTCTTTATTTGTTTTTTTTTTTGCATAATATAATATGTCATCACTCAATTTATTTCAAAATTTATCTTCGTGAATATGCATATGCCACCCATCTCTTGTATCTGTCAATTCCGCCTGAGTATGTTTAGCCTAATCACTTAAAAACATACTTTACCCCTTATGTGAATGAAAACTGTGGCATTTTCTTTGCACTAGTCAAGCTATAGTCCCGCTACTTTCTGGAACATTATACGTTCAAACTAAAAACAAAATGAAAAATACGCATATCGTCATAGTAATACCGGCAGTCGAAAAAAGAAGGCAACTTGCGCTCAAGCTCTTTTTTTATTGCGACAAAGACTTGCCTTTAAGGCATAATATTTTTAATGTGTGCTGTTAGGCTAGTGTTGTGTATGAAGTGAAGTAGTGTCTTGTGGAATCTGTTTTCATGTATCCAGCGGCTGTAACAAGCTCAACCGCGTTTACTTGAACACGTGTTTTGAATTGTTATTTGAGTATGGCTGGCCCCTCTGAAACAACATTGTTGCGAAAAACTTTTAAGTAGTTTTGGAAGCGTTCTCTAGAAATGTTTAATTGAAGGACTCCTGAGTGACGATGACAGCGGTGAGGATAAAATTTGTTTCAACAGCTTAAAAAACATTTTTTCTCTTTTTCTCAATATCACAAGTCTTGCGATCAGAAATTCAAAAGCGGTGGATGCTCTTCTATGTGCTCCAAAAACAAAGAAAAAATGAACTCACTCATGTACTATGATTTTGGCACACGTTAAGGAAGTGTAGAATTTCGAAACGAACCCTGAATCGCGATACACATAACATCGCGGAAAGCGTCACCGCCATATCGCGTTTTGAACGGCATTCCTCTATAATTGGAAGACGAAGAAGACGAGCCTCTGCTGTGCTGCTGTTACTGTTCGTTTGTGGTTTTTACTCAAATTCCCTTGTACTGCCACCTCCATGGCGGGTGTAATGGCGACAGCAAGGACGGATGCTCCGCCTCCTCTTCCGCCAAGACCGGGATGTGACCTGCATGCGTCAAATAGGACTGGTGCACTTGAGCATCTGAACAGTGCGCTACCAAGGTCATCGAGCTGCTCTGACAGGGATGACATGGAATCTGATGGTGGATATGCTGGGGCCACGAACAGACACTTGAAGAGGAAGCTTCGCAGGACTTAGAGCGTGAGTGACCTCAATCGCATTGCATCGTCCTCTCAGCAGACGTGCACGTTTGCTTGCGTCCCTATCACTGCTACAGGCAGCCTGAATTCCCTTATTACACAAGCTCTCACGGCGTATGTTGGAAGGATAGCTCCAGGACAAGTAAAAGAGTTCCGCATTATTTCCACAAGCAACATACTCGCTGTTGACGTTTCTTCACTAGTGAACCTCAATGCATTGAAGGCTGTGACACAGATGTGCAACATACCTGTGCACTCCTTCAATTTAAATGAAAGCTGCACCATTGCTCGTGTGATTTCTGATGTGGATAAGAATATCGATAGCAGTGATTTGTTAACGCTGATACCCTCGACTGTCAATATCGCAGACGTACACCGTTTTAGACAGTCGAAATGTGCGAAGATAGTTTTGGAGGAGGACACATTGCCATCGCATGTGAAAGTGGGCTATATGAGGCATCCCGTCCACCCATACGTATCTAGGTCAGTACAGTGCCACAAATGTCAAATATTTGGGCACGTTAACGCTGTGTGCGTGAACAGATTGACTTGTCCCCGCTGCAGCGGAGATCATGAAGAGTCATCATGCGGGATATCTACCCTGAAGTGATCTAACTGCGATGGCCCGAATGAGTCGAGATCGAAAGATTGCCCTAAAATTAAAGACTGAAATGACCGTGCTGAGGAAGATGCTGCGACATCACTCTACGCGTAAAGAAGCGGCTCTTAAGGTGCACCAGCCCCAGAGGCGCTCTTGTCTCGCAGGAGGAGGTCAGCATACAAGTGTATCATAGAAAAGTCAGCATACAAATGTATCAAAGCCTGTACTGCCTGATGATTCAGCGAGAGATTCTCTTAGATCTGAAGCAGTTTCTCAACCTCGAGTCGCGCCTTCTTTGAAGAACGTGACGGATAGTACCTCATGGCCTTCTCTGCCGCCTCAGAGTGCTGAAGTGCAAGGACCAAAAAACCAGCATAAACATGAGACTTCGTGATCGGATGTGCAAACCAAAGTAATGCTTACGCAGTTGATCCGTGCTTTGCGAATGCTGCTTGTTGGTACCAAGACGTCTGTTGCCAAGGCTTCAGTGCAAATTCTAGACAGACTAGAACTAGTGCTTGGTGCTATCTAAACGCAACAAAAATCATGGCGTCAGCAGCCTCATCGTCATCACTGAGTAAAAGAATTAGTTGTTCTGTTATATTTCAATGGAACGTTGGAGGTTTACGAGGTCACCTTGGAGATTTTAAACACAGATTGCTGAAACGCTGAGACAAGTAGAATCCCTAGCAAAGTTATAGTATTCGTGCGTTGTGACCTCACGTATTTCATTAACCAAATACATATGTATCGCAGCAGTGAGTACGTTTCTATCATGTTAAATCGAAAAAGACGTACAGTCTCGATCATTGGTGGTTACATTTGACCGAGCGGGATATTTGACGCTGAACACCTGAAACTTGCCATAGACTCGAGTCAAGGAACTCACGTCACCGTAGTTGACTTCAATGCACATCATTTTTGGGGCAGCAGCGTCATAAGTACTCGGGGGAGACAACTCCTAGAGTTCACAAGCAACAATGGTGTTCATATTTTAAACGACGGACCACCCATATATCTCTGTTAGTCAACATACAGCAGCTGTATCGGCTTAGCTATCACTTCTCGGTGCCTTTCAACATCCGCCGCCTGGTGCGCAGACGTTGAAACATATGGTAGGGATCACAATCCTACTTACATAAAACTACAATTGTATACCGGCGTTGCAAGCATTCGAAGGCGATGCACAGATTGGGAGGCTTTTCAAGAAGAGCTATAAAACTCTTGTAGCTCCATAGTTTCTCCGACAGAAATTGAAGCAAAAATTGCCACAGCAGCACAGACCGCTACACGAGTTGTTACAACATCTAATTCCAGGAAGCCGGTTGATGTGGTAAACGAAGAGCTGTGGGCAGTTTGTCGTCAAGCTGAACGCAAATACAGGCGAACAAAATTGATCACAGTCCTGTGGACCTCTCGTAACGTGCAAAAGAAAATTCAGACATACACACAGAATCTTGGCCGCCAAAACTGGGAGTCATTTTGCATCACCCTGGACCCTCGAAAACCACTTTCTAAGATATGGCACGTCGTACAAGCTCTACCACATTCTCCTCAGCAACTGCATCCTTTCCGTACATTGGACATCATAAGAACATGCAGTAACAAACATCGCGGAAGAATTTTGCGTGCGCCTCTCCGGCTCTGCAACAACGATTGGCTCACTGCTTCGGTGCGCACTTCCTACGGAAGTCAGTCTCGATCATCCTTTCACGCTGCAAGAGCTTCGTGCGGCTATGTCCACTTCGCAACGTTCAAGTCCACCTAGGCCTGAAAGAATCACCTATGCTACCCTGCGCCACCTTGGTACTCGGGCAACCGCAGAACTGCTGTCTTTGTACAACGTTCCTTGGGCATTTGGAACTGCACCAGCACACTCGAAAACTAGCACGATCGTAACATTGCTAAAACCTGGTCAGTCTCCTCGTGATATGCTATCCTACATACCTGTGGCGCAAGCAACTTCTGTAGGAAAAATTATGAACCGAATGGTTTCGTTGCGCTTATAATGGTTCCTAGAGACGCAAAGTGTATATCCAGACGCCATGACTGGCTTCCCACAAAAGATCATCAATTGACAGGGTGATTGATTTTGTAACAACCGTTCAACATCAGAAAAGGCGCCGCTGATTAACAGCCGCAGTATTTCTTGATATCAACGGTGCATTCGACAATGTTCTGCATGATGCCAATCTAAATGCTCTTGAAGACAATGGAATCGGTGGGCGAATGCATCAATAGATAGCCAGCTATCTTCAAGAACGAGCTATATTCATGTCTACTGCTGACGGTGACACAAATAAGCATCCCGTCTACCTTGGCGTGCCTCAAGGTGGAGTCCTGAGCCCAACATTATTTAATATCGTACGAGTTGGCCTCGTTAAAAAGCTCGTTAAACTAGGAGGCGAAACCTCGGTGTTGGTGACACAGATGAGATTTACATTTGGACCACGAGTCTAACACACTTGTGAGTACAAAAGAAAATACAACGTGCGGTATCCACAACATCTGCACACCTTAATACCTGCGGACTGCAACTGTCACCGATGAAAAGTGCAACACTGTCATTCACGAGAAAATTTATGAGTTGCTAATCCACAGTGATTGATGGGAACATGATACCTTCGGTAACTCGTCACAAGTTCTTCGGAGTTATCATCGAACGTGATTTGCCTCGGTTGAAGCACGTCTCATCGCTAAGAAACAAAACGTGACAGCTTCATCCAGGTCAACTGCCATATGTCTGGAAAATCACGGCGACCATCAAAATCACCTCTTCTGCACCTATACAAGGTACTTTTATTGGATACCTTCACTACAGTGCTCCTGTTCTCTCCCGTGCTCGCAAAGGGGCTGTATATACGCCCTCAGAATTTGCCTAGGAGTACCTCGATGCACTTCTACATGGGGCACTATCGCAGAAGCACGTGCTTGTCCAGCTCGTGTTTATCTTTAACACCAACCATTACGAGTTCATCCGAGGCTACTGACGAGGCATCGAGACCATTCACTGGCACATACTTTAAACACACGACCCAATGCTGCATACCTGCATACTCGAAAGCCGTTATGTCTCACCAAGATCTGATGCCTTAAAATTATGCACCACATGTTTTCTCTGAGATACCACTTTGGACGATTGCTAAGCCAATCATACGACTTTCGATTTCAGGAATAAGAAAGAACTCAAAAATACCAACTGCTGGTGTTAAGCATTTAACTTTGTCGTATGTTGACTATATGTACGGTATACAGTACACATTTTTGCAGATGGCCATGTACCGCAGACCTCCTCAGCAGCAGCTTTCAATGTGCCTCAAATGGGAATCACTCAACGCTACAAAATAGCACACCAGACATCATCTACTGCCACCCCGCTGACCGGCATGCGACAAGCTGTGTGCTACAATTTACAGGAGATTCCAGCGAAATGTACATTATTTTGCGACTCCAAGCCGGCACATTAGTTAATTAGAAACTACATGAAACAAGACACTGCATACGGTCCTCTGGTGTTTGACATAATGAATTTGTTGATTGAGACGTTTCAATCTGAACATACCGTTGCATTGCAATGGATTCCCAGTCATCGTGGCATAGCTGGGAATGAACAAGATGATGCAGAAGCGAAAATGGCGCACTCTAGTAGCGAAGCGATATCAATTCACTTTTTTTTTTGATATGACATCAACGCCTCGCTGTCTGAAGGTATGAAGGCATCTATTCAAGGACTGAGTTATTCGGATCATCACCACAAGCGAATACACAGGCTTGACTCTTGTCGTGTTTTTCGCCTTTCGTTCCGACAAAGGAGAGACCAGGAAACGCGACTACATAGACTGCAGCTGGGTGTTGGATACACGCGACGATACTTATGCGTGATTGGACAAGAGCGAAATCCTAACTGCAACTTGTGTAACATGCCCGAAACTAATAATTACATCCTGTGTGTGTGTGTGACTTTTATACGCAGTTGAAAGACAGTCTCTTAAGTGCTTGACAGATGACCTAGACTGCCGACCCTTTCCAAAAAAAAAAATTTTTTTGGGTGCATGAGAACGTGTGGATCACGCCCAATGCAGTTTTAAGGACCTGCTCGCATTACTAAGCAAGACTGGTTTAACTTCCGGTCTTTAGAAATTCTTATAATGTATAGGCTTTTGTGCGTTAACTACACCCAACGAGACATTGTGTGCAGTGACTAATTGTGCTATACCACAATCACCCCTCATCATACCCTCCTCTTTCTTTCCCTTTTCCCCTTACCCTTGTGAGGAGTAGCATGCCAGAAACCTGCTTTCAAGGCCGACCTCTTTTCCTTCTTGTCATTAAACATTTTCTTCTGCTTCGTCTATAACTTTGTTTATTTTTACATAGAAAGGTTGGCCGAACAAAAAGCGTAATGAAATGAATATTATAAGTGGCACGGTAGACTAAGTTCAAACGAGGGTTCGTGGGTCAAGAAAGCATGAAGAAGCCGGATAGTTGGCAAATTCTAGCGGGAATATAGCCAACTTGAGGCCAGAGCAGTTAAAGTAGTCAAATTAGCCACATACATTTAGTCAAAATAACTGCGATGTATTACAATCAAGGAGAAAAATGCAGGAGTACTTTAGCCAAAGTGCGAATAAGTGCAACATATAAAATCTGAATTATAATCGCTGTGGTTAAATGCAAAAATATTCATCTTGGTGTTCATTTCGTGCAAATTGACGAATTTTCTTGGCATGCGTGTTTTCCGTTCACGTACATTGCAGAGTTTTTCTTGAAAGAAAAGCTCTAGAACTAACAGCCGTTAGCGACAATAAAATAGGTATGTCTGGAGTACGAAAAAAAAGCCCAGTTGCTCCAATAGAAGCGTACACCGCAATAACTTTCTTATCATTTCTCGCGTCAAGACAACGTCTGAGCAGGTAACATTCTGCAATCGACACTTTCTATACCTAAAGCTAAAAATGACACCATTTCTTAGGAGATGTGATTTTTGTTGTGGATGAATGCAGAAGAATATGGATGCTGAGCGGTTTTGATTGTCCTGTTCTCTTTCGATTGCGGTATAATTTCGCATACAGAAGCAGGGGGTCTGCAAATCAGGAAAAAAAAAACTTGCTTGGGGGCACAAACACCAGCCATACAGACAATTTTTATTTCTTTTTGTGCCTTGTTTGTGCAAGATTTAATGTGGACGGCTAGAAACACTCTTTATACACCCTGCTTTTACACCACCGCCACGAACACTAGCCTAAGCGACATCACCAGGCATTGATAACTTTACTAAAGACTAGGAAACAAAAGAGTAACGGAACTTTCGCCAAGCAGCTAAGAGGCTTCTACTCAAAATATCGAAGAACCCAGCCTTTAGAAGACAGTGTATAGCGCGCGATATCAAAATTATACAACATTATAAATGTTGTACCCACCCCCTCTGTAATGCCCTACGGGCCCTGAGGGTATTCTAATAAATAAATAAATAAATATTGCACGACCGTCCACCTTCATAGCATCTCATGGGTTTAGCGGTACGTTTAGGAACTGTGCAAATAAATCAAGAGTGAGCATTCTTCTCTCTCTCGTTCCCCATTCCACGCTACATCACCTGCCCCTACAAAGTATACTCTGCACTGTTTCTCTCTATTTCGAGTCTTGCGTTCTTTGCGATTAAGGGTATTCATCGTGGGCTCTTATACCCGCAGGTAATTACAAAATTGCTGTGAACTATGCGATAAAGCTGGTGTTTGGCACTGCTTAGTTTATTCAGCTTTCTAAAATGGGAGTGATAGCAGCTTAATGAACAGTAAAAAGAGTGCGTGAAACTTGCGCGATACCAGCTTCTCCTCGAAAGAGTATACTGGGATGGGGCCCTGTTGTGGTTCTAGGTCAACGCACGCGCGGCAACCTTCATATTGGGAGTGACTATACACAAGATGAGAATTATTGACGTTCACACGCGCTGGAAAGCACAGACGCTTCAGCACGGTTTTTAAGCGTGTGAATATTTTGTTTCGGCTTCTTTCTTTGTCACAAACGTTCTTTCCTAATATAGCATGTTTGGCGCACGCATGCTGTGGCTTTTTCTTCCGAATACATAATTTTTCCCCGAGATTGTTGCTAGTTTTAAACGTTTTTGGGCGCCAATACTTTTCGTCTTGAGTACGTGCCTTTGAAGATTGTGTTCGTCGTTTTTTCATGCTAAGTGCGAGTAAGTTTAACACCGGATCCTTCTAGAATCTACCTGCCGCCACCAGGCACAAACATGTTTCCAGATTGGTGGAGTATAGTCAAACCCGTGTGGCTTTGTTATAACACCGCGGCACTTAGTTCAGACACCGAATAACAAGTTTTTTGAACAGATGAACAAATATTTCTGCATTGGTTATTTTTCTGAAACAATGTTCATCCTTGTTTTCTCCAAAGGAGCAAGACCGATATATAATTGTGTCATTACGTCCCTCCGTTTTTGTTGTCGTGCGCCTTCGCCTGCCCAATATTTGTTTTTGGGATGTGTTCCAATACTCATTTTATACGAACGAATGGATAGCTAAATAAAGAGCGGCCATCTTAAGTCCCATTCCAATCCTCATGTAGCCGGCAAAATAGAAATATTCGAGCAGACGACAGCGTAGACAAATACGATGCAATCTCTTTCCTGTCCAAACAAGAGGGCTCCAACATCATCCGAATTGTCGTCTGCACTCAAACAGACGCTTCTTTAGAGGCTCAATGTGTGCAACTTTTAATTTTCTGAGATTTTATCATTAAATAAGATAAAAAAATAACAGTCAAGTTTGTTTATCTTAGCTTCTTCTTTTTGGCGAGAGGCGGCGCCTGGCCGCGTAAAAGCAATTCAGGGGGGCTCCATTTTTCAGACGACTTGGGCTGAATGCTGTCTTCTAAGCTGTCCGCGTAGACTCTCTACGTTGCTGTGTTGGAATGAGAACACAGCATTTCTTGGCATTCTTCTTCGTGGTGAATTACTCCTGCGCCTATCGGGAGGTAGAGTGACACCTCAAGTGAGGCATTGACCATCGCGCGCGGCAATTCACCTCGGAGAGTGCGCGAACACTGACTATGATAGATCCCATGCGGCATATGAATTTTATGGCGACAGCCTATCAAGTTACAATAAGAAAGCAAGTTCGCATCAAAAGTCAAGAAAAAACCATCAACACCAGCACAGTCCTTGCCTTGCAATTGCAAGTTATTGTTCATATGTTGGTTCGCTTGCAGGTAACGATAATAGGTTGAATGCATTAATGGTATTACTTTTATTCCGTATGGTTGTGTCGCTCGATGTCATCCTTTTAAATGCGGATTATTTCTTAGTCGCATGATGTCACGCTTCGGCATCGGCGGAGGCAGCGTCCACACCCTCAATGCGTATGCTCTCGTCTCCCGCCTCGTGCTGCATGCTCGCGTTTCCTGCCCGCTCAGGAAGACACCCGCAGAACTGTTCCTCCCCTCTCTCTCTCTCGACTAACAAAGTCAATGCAGGCAGTGTCTGCTAGTAAAAAAACGACTGCTCGCACTGCACAATCGTTCACTTGCCAAGTTGATGCCAGACCATGTTGTACTACCCAACCCATAATGACAAAAAAGACCAAAGAAAGTACGCAGCGGTGCGATACAAAAGCAGGAACACAAAAAACTGTTTATACTGAGCGTATAGACTACATTTATAGCAGCCATCCCACAGCAGGGAACTACACTATTCGTGGTCGAGCGAACAGCATCAGCACTAGTACGTACACACATTTCAGGTGTTTTTTTTTTTTGCGGCTGTACTTTATCACAATACTTGAACAATGCACCACGATTTCTACATAAAGGCATGGGCATAGAATTCATGCTTTACTTATTCGTGAAAGCCTACACTTTTGTAGGTATTTCGAACATGGTAGTCTGTTATTGTTCATCAAAAACATCGCCCTGTTTTCACAAAACGCTTTCGCGCGAATGGGGTGATATGGTTACCGACTGTTCTTATCAAAAAGTGTACACCAAAGGGAGTGCGTTTTACATCCCCACACTTCTAGCGTGGCAGAAAAACTTCAATACACAACAGGGCATACAGTGGCCTGATGAGTCAACATTGGTCCCGTTGGTCAAGTCTTCTGTACGAGACACGTAGAGGAATATGATGTTGTTTGCTCTGGTCGGTAGAAGTTTGACGTTATTTCTAAAGCGCTGACCTAAGACAATGTTCTCTTTGTGTACACTGCCCTTCACTTTTACCTGAGATTGGGTGAGGCTTGAGAGCTAGCTGCAGCCTCACTTCACAAGTAAAACTTGAAATTTTACAATAATTCTTCGATCTCTGCCGCAAGTAGGCTTTTTATCAGAAGTGAAATTTTTGTTAGATCTTGAAAATTTTATGTTGTGGTAATCATGGCTACCAGACTATCCAACTGGTATTTTTAAATGCATTATTGCAGTCAAACTGCCATGGTTTCCAGAATCAGAGTGAAGATTTTCTGAAGTTCGTCGTTTGACACGGATTTTTTATTTTGAGTATTTCTGAACCAAGAGTACCCATTAACTTTCACCTGTACAACTTTGCGGTGTACCAAGCGAAACGCCCGGCTACAAAAGCAGAGTGATTTGTTCAAGGCAGGACGTTCAATCTACACTGGGGGCTACTTGAAAAACAGGTGTGCCAGAATTCGTTAGATGCCAGGTGAAGTTTGGCCAAGTTACTGTAACTAGAGTCGGTGTATAACTGCACCCTTACACAAGAGTTTCATCCACTGAGTTAAGAGCATTGTGTGCATGATCCCTTATTATTAAGTGGCAATTATAAGGCGCATCATTATTTATGGGGTAGGGAGTGTAGTGATGTAAGCGGATCTGCTATATTAGAGATATGCGAAGGCCACGGTTACGCTCTGCTGAATAACGGCTCTCCGACGTTCCTACGGGAGAATACCTACTGCAGCTTATTAGGCATCAATGTGGCTCCTCTGAACTTGCGGCTGGAGTAAACCAGAGTGCAGATTACGCTGCAAAAGGAAATAGCCACTTACCAGTATTTTTATATCAATCAAAATTGAAGCAGACGAGAAATAACTGAAAAATACCAATAAAAATCTTTGCAGTCTTTGGAGAACTATAAAGGCAAAATGTTAAGTTTTGTTATGACGCAGATAGGGATTCATTGAAGTAAAAAGAGTTTCTAACAAAAGCTGCTCGTGCAGTACTAATTGCATGTGTTCAGCCTGGGTGCTAGTGCTTTCGGGATATGCAACCACAAAATGAAAGAAGATAACACAATTCAAAGTGGCCCAGGAAGTATATCGTCCAATGCAGGACCTAATACTGAAAAATGAAGAGGCCATCCAAAAGTGCAAATGTCAATCCTCAGCAGAATGGACTTCATTGGTTGTAACGAAGTGTTTTGTGGTCAGTTCATGAGACCTGAACCATAGCTTCACCCCAGAGAGGATTCAGTATGTGCTGTCTTCAGGGAAATGAACAAGTTCACCAGGATCTAAGGGAGTTACATAAGCCGTTGTTGGTAATTTGTGTGAGAAAGAAAAAGAAAGATTACTCCACTTGAATATTTACAACGAAAATTGACAAGATGAAAAACGTTGCAAATTGTTGGATAGTACTAAAAGTAGTACAGTTGCAAAAGTAGAAAAGAGACTTATGAATCTGGATTCGTTTAGGCTAGTGAGTTTCATACTCTGTATTTTGAAAGTGATAAAAAATAACAAATGAAGAATTTTTATAGTGGAGAGACATGAAAAAATCTACTACCGAAAAACATAGCTGGCTTGATAAAACATAGATTCACAATGGACTACATTCTGGACTTGGCCACACATTTAGAAAACCAACGTACGCGAGAAAACATCCCTGTCGCTATATTCCTTGCTGTACAACAATCATATGACACAGTCATCGAGGTTCATATTATGAAAGGCCTAGCGTTGCATGGATTTTGGAGAACTATTCTGCATTGAATGGATGACTGACTTCCTGAAGCACCGGCAAATTTTCGTGGTTATGCAAGAAAGCCCAATGTTAGAACAAGTCGTCACTCAAGAACTGCCAAAGGGCACCGTGCTGAGCCCGATGCTCCTTAATGCAGTCATGGTGCAGCTCCCGTATAATCTTTTCCCTAACATCAGATGTTCAGTATACGCTGAAGATATAAGTGTATGGATGTTTGGCCCGTCGTTTTTGCATGCCCAACAAACTTTACAAGCAGGATGCTATTATGAACACCGTTTTATTACAAGAAGAGGTATGAGTATGGCAAAAACAGCCATGCTACCATTTACTTTAAAAGACCAGGTTTTCATACTCTTTAGCAGAACTCCACTATTAAATTAGTAAAAACCTACAGATTTTCAGATGTGATTTTAGACAGCAGACTAACAAGGTCGTCCCGCGTTCAGCCCCTAGAACAAAAAGTGAATCAAGCTATTCAAATCCTCCGTGATTTCTGCGGGGCTAAATGGGGTGGTACTACATAGTAGCTGTTGGCCCTACAAGTCGCGGGGATAAGCCCCATGGTAAATTATTCTCTGCATCTGCTGTATGGACTTGCAGTCTCCACCAAAAAACATTGCACTTGTGTTTGGTAAGGAGCTCGTGCGTATGTGTGGGGTTGCCACGGTCAACTTCCGCTGATTTCGCGTATTCAGTAGCTCGACAACCACCTTCGGCAGTACTTCGAGCAAGAACAACGTTAACAAATTTATTTAAAATTTTTCCGCAACATCACAGCCATTCTTTATCTGGCGAACTAGCAAACAGAATGGGAATCCTGCTACAGGATAGTGTGTCCTAACTCCAACCAGTATTACCAGGATATAAACTATAGAAACTACCCAAACCACATTGAACGCTGCCCGCACTAAACGTTATCTGTGAAATAGATGGCATACGCAAGACATCAGACAAGGCGTCCCTATTGGCGGCACAGATAGTGCTTTATTTGCAGGCAATGCACAATGGAGAGGTGAAGATATATACAGATGGGTGTAACTCAAGAGGTGTCCGTCTGCGCGATGTTTATACACAAACTTTAAGAAAAGAGAATGTGAAATTTATCGCACACGTCTTCATCAGCGACATCACAATCAGTGGCTATCTTTGAAGAAGTTCAGTTCATCTTCGACAATTTTGGGACTGGGTAGTACGCACGTATTGCAAACTCGCCCTTCAGATAATCACACATGTCATGTCACCTTAGAAAATTGTTTAAATAGCACATTATAGTGCAGAGGCTGTGGACTTTGTCTTAGCACAGGGTCGCAACATCGTATTCGAATGAATACCCAGCCAATTTTAAATACATGGTAACGAAGAGGCGGACTGCCTCTCAAAGAAAGCCTTTAACGAAGGACGGGATGGCGGATCGGCAAGGTCTGGGGAGAATATTCTGAATTTAATAATGCAAGCAATTAACCACTGTTCTACGGAAGAGTGGTTCGATATCCTGAAGTCAAATGAACCAGTGCTTTACAAACTTCATCCGCACAGAAAATTTACAATAATGACAGATCTCCGACGACATTTAGAGAAGTCATTCTACAGACTTTGTTTGAAAGTATAGCATATACAAACAACTTGCTGCACAAAATACATCGCTCCTACTCTACGGTATGCCAATTTGGCAATGAAGAACAAATTGTTCACCATAATTTTTTGGATACCTTAAAAGACGCAAATAAAACAGAAATATTAAAAAGAAACTAGCAAGTTTAGACAGTTGGCTTTTTCCATTAAAGAAAACTACTTTAACCATGAACGGTGATGCATCATCAGAAAAATATTAAACATCTTCCTGACAGATTTCTTTGTGGAGACCGAATTGAAAAAGCACTTGTGATATACAGCTAGGAGCTGTGATATGTGGAAGGGTGTGTTAGTACATACACTGTGAATATAGAAAGAAAGGTTTGCGTGTGAACGTTTTATGACAGTGTGAACTGCTGGTAAGCAAATCGTATATTGCCATGTTATTATGAAATGTTTCAGTGTGCTAATATGCTTTCTTTTCTCTTATTTTTCTTCAATGTCGAATTTAGGTACCATACGTGTTTTTCTTTTCGCTTCAGAACTTATCTATATAGAGCAGCCGAGGCAATGTGTCCATCCACCTTTCCACAGCAAAAAAGTTATAACTGTACAGGAAAAGATAAAGAAACAAAAAACAGCCAGCTAGAAGCTCTCACTTCATTTGCTCGTACCCAAAAGTCAACTCTTACGGAGACAAAAGTATAATATGTATACTTTTGCTATACAATACTTTCAGACAATACATATGGTTACTCAAAAATCAGTGCTTGCTATGCTCATGTCGTTTTCGTACAAAACCACTATGTCGAGAAGCCTATACTGTTCCACAGTAGAAGTAACGTGAACGTTACGAATCACAAAAACTCGTTACGACCTCCTCTAAGTATTGACATGATGGTACTTGTTTCTATTCGAAAGTTGCCATGAGGGCTAATTTATGGTATACTCATTTTTTCTAAGAATCTGAGAAAGCTGCACGTTGTTCAAGATATTCTTGTTGGAATTTTGAACGCAAAATAAACAATAATGGTGCCCTGTGTAAGCGAGCGTTCCCTCTGGGTTACGTCAACGTGCAACTACCTGTGACAAGGAAAAGGCAATATTTCAATATTTAAGCACGTCTTTCCATATCGGTACGCCCGTTTGCCATCGTGATCCCCCTTCCTATTGTCTCTATCAACGCACTTGCTGTTCACAGATTTAAAACCCTTGTTTTCGCGTGGAAGAGCTGGAGATTCGTTTACCCGATGTTTCGCGGGGACAATACTCCTTGCCACGTTTCTCTCACCGACACGGTCCTTGAATTCTTCCTCAGCTAGGTTCTCATTTTCGGTCTCCTGAAGAAGATACATCGATTGAGACCTTTGTATGAATAAACGGCCCCGTAAGGAGTGCGCTTCTTTTAAAATACTTTCTACCGTATACTCCCGCTTCTGTCACTTTCGGGGAGGCCTCCTAAGTTCTCGTCTGTACATTTTTCAACGCTTGTGATCTTGCTGTCCTCATTGAGACTTCATGATTTGGCTTTCTTTTTTGCATGTCACTATTGTGGTCATGCTCGCAGCACCGCCTAAGAGCAAACGTATATGTGTTGATGTGCCACCAGTCAACGACTTGCTCTCGTAAATTTCTGCCTGGTTTGCGAGGCCACCAGCACCTTTCGGCACAGTGTATTTTTCGTAACCACATAGTCATATATCGCACACTTATATACCACTAATACTGTGCATATACGCACAGATCAACATTTCAAATAAATGTACAAGGTTCGCCAATACAGACATGTGCGCATGGTAATGATGATGCAGTACCCAACAGAAAAAATTGTAGATGAAAATTCACTTAAAACATTTGAGTTGACAACCTGTCTTCTTCACGGATGTGGCCTCTTTAACTTATTTAGCTACACTGAAGTGCAATGTCCTCGGGGGCGTTGATTGACGTGAGAGCCACTAATCTCGGAAAAAATGAACAATAAGCAACTGAAAACAAAGAAATATCACAAGGAAACTACGAAAACAGGAGAAATAATGATAAAAACAGGATGGGCCACTAAAGTATATGCAACGCCGAGGCCTTCGGACGCGAGAGCGGTGTAACCAAGTTAGGCAGGGCCTACCACGGCTCACAGAGGCTAGCTTGAGCTTCGTAAACGATGCGTGGCGCCCCATCAGTTTAGAGCTGCTTCTGCAAGCGAGGATTAGGACGATGGCCTCGAGTGCAGCGGCAGAGTTAGAGTGGAGGCAGTGGAACATTGTTCCTTGCATTATGCAACGAGGCATCTGTCTTGTCTAGGCGTCGAGGGGCTCTGTCGAGGTCACGCTTTCAGCGCCTGAGGCAAACAATTGCAGATTCCCCATGAGTGGAGACTTCCGCCGTAACACTTTGTGGCTCCAAGTTTAAGTCGACAAAGTTGCATACACCTAATTTGTAGGTAGGAACTTTCGGAGTAAGCCAAGTTGTGGTTATAATTTTTTTTGTTTTCAGAAAGAAGTCACTTTGTTGAATTTTCCCTCCTGCTTGTATCAAAGAAAGGCTGCCAGTAGCCCATACTCCCATTTTCAAAACTGCAGGTTCATTTGAGAAAGATTATTCTCTTCCATGCTTACTTTAGTACGTGTGTCTGTTGTTTCATTGCCGAAAAAATTTGAGCCGTACATCAAGTGACGCTCCCTATTTAGGTGTTTTCTGCGGCGACAGTGATGCTGGATAAAAGAATGGGTAAATTATTTGTAGTTGTCAATGAGCGCATTAGAACAAGTGAGTGCATTTACATAGTTTAATCAGCACATAAGGACACAGTAAGCCACATTCATATAAAAAATTTGTTAATCTAACCCTGATACCTGGACAAACTGATATTTTATCTACTGCGCATTTTGTCAATGTTTCTGCACTCACTGCGTATAAAAATGCGGAAACTGGGCACAAAGCCACGGAAAGCTTGAAACAGGGAGGCACGCGTCCATCACCTATCGTACTACCTGTCAGCTAACTCGTCTATCTTCGAGGTGCGCGGCTCGTTCCTCAGCAATCGCCCTTGTGAGTAAAAAAAAACTAATCCTCAGCCCGCACCATAAACTTTTAGCAGGCTATGCCAGTTAGTAAAGAAAATCTAACGGAGCATTCAAAGAAAATTTGGAGGGTGAAGAATGTGCAGCAGAGGCGGACTACACCCCCAGTTGAACCGCAAATAAAATTGTTCCGTTCTAAAATGTAGTTCTTGCTGCGAATATGTTTGGCAAAGTTCAATCTTCAGTGATGAATTCTTGCGATGCATAGCTTACTGGGGTTGCCTTTGAGTTTCTTGCTTTTCTTGTTTGTTGTAAGAGTAGACGTTGCGTGTTGATTTAGACTTCTCTTCCGAAATGAGTATTCTGTGAAAATCCTCGACGGTGCGTGCTGAAAGTGCGTGCCAGCTTCTTCGGCAGTACGCACTATTTTGGGACTACCTGTGACTCACTGGGTACGATTGGGCAAAGCTAGCTTAAGCTGCAGATCGGAGGTGTGACGTGATGCATCCACAGCTATAGGAGTGGTTCAGAAACCGTGCATGCGCTGCTTGGTCTTGGCGTGTTATGTGACCACTAGTTGACGTGGTGCTTCCTTCCTCTTTCTGGGAGAGAAGATATCTAAGCCATGGGTGGTGCGGCCGCAATGTATGTAGTATTATAGTAGTAGTAGTAGTAGTAGTAGTAGTAGTAGTAGTAGTAGTAGTAGTAGTAGTACTAGTAGTAGTAGTAGTAGTAGTAGAAGTAGCAGTAGTAGTAGTAGAATTTGATGCTTACTTAAAAATTGGCCCCGTATCTGCTTTAATCTGCAAATGTTGTCGAAAGACAATAGTCTTGCGTGGGGAGAGAGTGAACAAAGCATTTATTTGATGTTCTGCGCAAGAAAATCGGTGAATGGTATTCTGGAGGCACTGCGTTAGAGTGCTTCGAGCGCGCAGCGGAGGCGAACGACCACATCAAATCACGTCACAGGTGAGACATGAGCGCCATCTGGCATTTTTCTTAGAAAACGAAGCACGTGACTCTGAGACGGGTGTACGCACCCGTCTCAGAGGTGATAACGTGTAGAACGCAAGGCAACGGGTAGGTGCCACCACCGTCTCGTTTGAGCAAACCGTTGGAAACAGTCGCCTGTTCGTGCAAGCGTTGCATGGTCAGCGCCGCGTGATAAGCGCTACGGTCCTTAAAGTTACCTACCTATGCCTTCTCTAGTAAAAGACCCACATGCAGAATATACAAGTGCTGCTGTGATGCCCCTGACATGTGCAATAATTGCTTTTTAATGGACACTTGCACAAGTATGAACGCTGAACTTTGAGCAACATTGGTGGGTGCTGTGGATGCGGTCGGCCACTTCACGTAACCGATGCTGTTAAGAGCGCACAAACAGACAAATGTACAGATAAACAGACAGACCAAATTTTTGCGTAGAACGTCCCCAAGAAAGACCGTCGTCTTTAAAGGTAGTATCAGAAGGACGCACTTTGAGCACTACCTGACCAGGAAGGATTGCCACTTTAAACTCACTGGGCGTAACCTCCTCGGTTTTATTGAGCTTTAGCAAGGGTTCAGCCACAGTGCCATGAATATACTGAGCTAGTGTATAGCCATGAACTAGAGGCAGTGAAAGGTGGAAAGTAGACACAAAGCGCACGCCGTAAGTGCGCGAGTGCCACCTCACGTTTACTCCTTGGAATGTCCGCTGGATGGCGGCACTTCTATATGCTGATTATATGATGAAAAGATGCGAGATGCCGCTAATTGCAGTGTTCACTAGATGAATGAACAGATGAACGGACGGACGGATGGACGGACCAATTGATGGATGGACGCAATGGCGGACGCATGGACAAACGCAGCGACGGACGCATGGATGGATGCACAGACAGACGGACGCACTGACGAATGCATGGATGGACGGACAGTCAGAAGAACGCATGGACGGTCGCACAGACGGACGCACGGGCGGACGGAACCAAGAACGAACGGACGCTTCACCCCACTTATCATCATGCACTCCATGGATATGCTGTGGTTTTATAGACGATAGTCTTTCTTGAAGACCTTCGAAGCAAAAATTTTGGTCTATCTGACTGTCTGTACATTCGTCTGTTTGCCCACTCCTAATGGGATCGGGTACATGAAACGGTCCACCCCATCCACAGCGCCCACCAATGTTGCTCAAGATTGAGCGTTTATGCTTGTGCAATCGTCAATCAAAAAGCAATTATTGCGCATGTCTGGGGCACAATAAGAACACGTATATATTCTGCGTGTGCGTTTTTTTTACTAGAAAAGGCAAACATAAATCTTTTTAAGGACCGTAGCGCTTATCACGCTGCGCTGACCCTGCAACGTTTGCACCGAACGGGGAGTGGGGGAGTGTTTCCAATGCTTTGCTAAGACGAGCTGGTGATGGCACCTACCGTCGCCCTCCGTTCTACACCTTATCACCTTTAAGATGGGCGCGCACACCCGTCTCAGAGCCACGCGCTTTGTTCTTTAAGGAAAATGCAAGATAGCGCTCATGTCTCACGTGTGACGTGACTTGATGCGCTCGACGATAGTTATAGCGCGAAAACATAAAAATGACACACACACACGAAGGGCACGAAGGACGTCGTTTTGTTTTCGCACTATAACTATCGTCATGCCATACTAACTAGCCTAAGCTGCCACACTATTGATGCGCTCGTTCACCTCCGCTGCACGCTCGAGGCACTCTAACGCAGCGCCTCCAGAATACCACTCACCAATTATCTTGCACAGAACATCAAATAAATGTCTTGTTCACTCTCTCCACACGCAGGACTATTGTCTTTCGACAACATTTTCAGATTACAAGCAGATACGGGGCCATTTTTTTTATATGCGAAGCATTTCTTAGCGAACTTCGGCGTCACTGAGCGTATCTACCTATCTAGCCACCAAAGATTTTTAGCTCTCCTGGCCATTTCGATGATGGTATCGATACCAAACTTGGTATGACATAACATGACTGTATGATCATCATATTTGACTAATCATAACATAAAAAGTATAAAATATATGTCATGAATGCCCTAATTTACATTTCATGGTCCTGCAGCTCTTGCGGTGGTTTCGTTCACTTGGTATGTCGTAAAACTGGTATGGCATGGCATGATTGCATGGCGAACACAAGCGACAGACTCTTACATGAAGATCATGACATGCGTGGTATGTAACAACATGACTACATGTCACGCTAATGATGTGCTCATGGCCGTTTCGCTAGCGTCAAATATACCAAAATTGGTGTTACAGTATGTGAATTGATAACGAAGGCATGCGAATGGTGCAAACTTCATAATCATAAGATTAGTGCCATATAACAACATGACTTTATGTCAGGCTCATGATGCGCTGGCGCCCCGCCGTGGTGGTCTAGTGGCTAAGGTACTCGGCTGCTGACCCGCAGGTCGCGGGTTCGATTCCCGGCTGCGGCGGCTGCATTTCCGATGGAGGCGGAAATGTTGTAGGCCCATGTGCTCAGATTTGGGCGCACGTTAAAAAACCCCAGGTGGTCGAAATTTCCGGAGCCCTCCACTACGGCGTCTCTCATAATCATATGGTGGTTTTGGGACGTTAAACCCCACGAATCAATCAATGATGCGCTGGCGGCAGTTTCGCTAGCTTCAAAAAAAAACCAAATTTGGTATTACGGGACGTGAATGGATAATGAAGGTATGATACTGGTACAAACATGATAAACATGAGTTGCGTGTCATGTGAGAACATTACTACATGCCACAGTCAAGGCGCCAATACATTTCGTCTTGACGCGGTGCGCGTGCTCGCCTGCGTTGATTTTGTCGCGGCACGCCGGCGTTGCCACGCCAGGTGCTGGTCCTGCCATATACTCGCAGGCAGGCGCGGCGCTGCATTGCTTTGACATATACGCGTTTCAGCGCACGCAGCGTCCCTCTGTTTCAAAAAGAAGGAGACGCAGTGATTTCTGGGTAACGCATTGGCGCGATATGCAGCATGTAGCATTTCGCACCGGTTGCCGTCGGACCATGCCGAAGGACACTGGTCGCGCCTAGCTTCAAACTATAGAATGCTCGTGTCTGCTAACGTAGCGCCGCTGGCCCAGCGGGCACGCGCATCAACGCTACATTGCAGTATATGGGGCCCTTCAGGATGCGCTCACTGCCGTTTTGCTAGCTCCACAAACACCAACTTTAGTGTTACGTGACGTCAGTGAACGACTAAAGATATGACTGGTGCAAACATGATAATCCTGACATGCGTGTCATGTAAGAACATGAAAACATACCAAGCTCATAGCGTGCTTGCAGCCATTTCGCTAGCTCCACATATACTAGATTTGGTATCACGTGACGTGAACAGATGGCGAAGGTAAGCGACACATCCAAACAAGATAATCCTGACACGGAAGTGATGTACGACATCATTTAGGTCCACCTAGTAACGTTGTGCTCATTTTAAATTGAGATATCAACATTTCTTATTTGCGATTTGCATATCATTGATTCCCACTGTACGTGGAATCTGCCAATTTTTTCTTGTAACCTTTTCAATCTTTGCTTAGACACTATCTGAAATTCAATTTGCATGCTGCGCTTTTTCGAACTCCAACGTCTTGGAAAAAACAAAACAAAAATGCGTTCAAATCATTTGTTGCAAAATATTAATCGTCAAAGTGAAATAAAATATGTGGCTACAATTACTTCGGCTTACAAGAGTACAGATTATACATATAAGGGCCTTTCTTATATGTAGATTGAAAAACATGCTTCCACGCATCATAAAGTGCCACGCGCATCTACTCTACTTTTAGGAAGTCATCGTACTACGGTCAAGAAATGTGTATATACAGAACTATATGTTGAGACAGTATAACTACTACAGTGCCTATAATTACCCACTGGGTACGCGTTAGCTGTTGGTGTTCCCGTTTACCACGCGCTGACTTGCGCAGTCAACTTCTATGACCAAGCTTGATATAGGTAGTTTGGCAAGGGAGGTAGAAATATATGGCCGCATAGTTAACGCCCCTGTGATCCTACGAAGCTGCTTCATTTTTGATTTTTTTATGCAAGAATACGTCACTCTTGTCACCAAGCCTGCTCGTACCTCCGTGCCCACTGAAATTTTTATGGGACTTAAGGAAGCGATCAACTTCTATGGCAATAACATCTGCCGACGCCTGTTCGTAACACAAAGTATTACAAACGTGCTCGTTTGCTTGTTTATCTCACTACTGGCCACGCTCCTTCCGAGGGCGTTCGTATTCTACAATTGTTCATGCGATCGATTGCCTTCACGAATATTCCCCATCCATATACAAAAGCGCGTCACATCTCACCTCAAAAAGTACGTAAATGGTTGAAATTACTACCAGCAGCTGTTGTATTTTGATGCTTATTTTTGTGCACCTCACACTACCAGTATTCGAAATAAGGTTGTATGTTTCTTTCATTTAGCTGCAATGCTGTCAGGACTTTCGCTTGAAGAGTGGAATTGACATGATAGCGACTGAATCACTTTTACTAATATAGCCAATTATCAGGGCGATAAACTGTAAACAATGTCTATTTGCCTCTACTGGCATGAATTTTCATGAACTGGTAATAGAAATATGTAGTTTACTTAAGTTCATTTCTCCTAACATTGAAAATATTATAATTAAAGTTTCTCTTTATGGTTTATTTTCCCGTGGGGTAATTTACGCTGTAATTCAACAGTTTTAAATGAAACAGCTAGAACAGAAACTTCGTTCACAGAAATAATTTTGCATGCACATATCATGCGTATGCATGGCAATGTACATTATTATAAGACATATTCACAGCCATATCAGGGCAAATGAAGTGATACTGGCGCTAAACAAAATACAAAATAGCTCTTTCTCCTTCTAGCTGAGAATGTGTTCCCGAAAGAACGCCAGTTGCACGCGCACTTACGTTCAGGCTGAGTAGAAAATAGTTATGATGCATTCCACTTAAGTATTATTGTGCACAATACATTGCCATCCTGATTTCAGCGCTGACTTTAATTTCATAAAGAAAACTTGATATGTGTAATCTGGTTACTCGTATATTGTGCTTTTGTATTTCTGGTCGTGAAACACGGCGTCGCTGAAAATGGAGAACGGCTGAAGCTTATCATCAAACGAGTCTAGCTTGTTATAATCACCATTTTAAATCCACCTTCATTGAAGCGCTACTTTCTGCTTGTCATAATAGCTCGCCTGCCAGTGATCCCATAAGCAAACCACCGTGAAAGACATCACGTTCTGCGATAGCCAGAATTAGTAGCCCTTAATACATGTACTGTCGATGGAGCAGTAAACTTTTCTGTCTCGATGTTTGATGATTTATATTCCAGAAGCTTAAACGACTTACGGGCGATTACGGCACTGAAAGGAAGGCCGGAACCCTCTTCGAAGATAACATCTCCTCTTGAGGGGCTGCCGAAACAATGGGCGTTTGGCAAGTTTGTTTCTATAGCAAGCGCCTATGCCACGTTCACTCGAGCCTGAAAGAGGCTGTGGGCTTTCCGAACAGGAAAGAATGGTGTCTTTGAATAGCCATGAATAATGAGTCACTGTGTAACAACTTAGCGCTTCGCCAGTAGGTGTATAAGAAGTAGGGCAGCATCACTTACGTTGCATGCAAATCACGGCTCTTCTATAACGAGAGACTGCATTGAGTTAGGCATACCGCTTGGATGGTTGATCACTAGTTGAGAGACTAATTCAGAGCGCTTTACGTCTGTTTTTTTTTCGTCCGATTTCGGCTTAGAGTAAATGCTGGAGGGACAGTAGCAGTGCACAGTTATATCAGGTGTGCAGCGCCCGTCGATGCTTGCTGCACGAAGGTCAGCAGTAACACTGAATGAATAAAGAGCTCGCAGCAACAATTTAGCGGTAATGGTCACAGTCGATACACATGGAATTTTTCTAATGGAGTTTGGCAGCAGCGGCAGCGCACTGAGCAACTGACCGAGATTACCGTATAATTTACTGCAGTTACTTCGGCCGATGCCCGATCGTCCAAGCTTGCTTCCCGAGGTGCTGCTTCATCGCCGGACGCCCTGATTGCTGCCACGGACTACCTTGCTCGTGGCGCCTTCGGAGACTGCGCAGCTCTACCTGCGGCTGCGTTTTCGGTGATATCACTGGAATCGTCAAGCAACGCTATAAAGGACCGGCACTGTCGACGGGATGTCATTGGCAGCAGCGGCAGCGCACTGAGCAACTGACCGAGATTACCGTATAATTTACTGCAGGTTGGTTTTCACGCCATTTGCGATTCTTTCGTTTCTCAGTTGCTGTCGCTGCTGCCGTTGTTTGCATTTTGAGCTTGTATGAGTGTCTTCTAACTGTGTCCAAAATGCCAACGAATGCTGAACTGGCAAAGAGATTAGAGGAACTCGAGGAGAAGCTGAGAACCGAGGCTTTAGTGGAGTTGGTGTTCGCAAGGATTCTGTTAAAGCTGAATCATTCTGGTTTCGATGCGGTGCAAATGAAGAAGAAGAAGTTGATGACCTTGTTAGTGGAAAATTCACGGAAAAAATTGTTGAGGAATTAAGGCAAGACAACGCTGCCTTGATGGCCGAAAACAAATCACTGAAGTCTGAAAACCGCATGATGTCTAAGAAACTAGCTGAAATCGAACAATATTCACGGCTCAACAACGTCGAGATCAGAGGTGTACCGTGCACACAAGGGGAGGACTGTGTCGCGATCTTGCAAACGGTGGGTGAAAAGATCGGATGCCCGGTGTCACCATCTGACCTTGACGTCGTTCACCGTGTTCCTACAGCAAAGGAATGCAACAAAAACCTTCTTGCGCGATTTTGTTCAAGGGATAAGAAGACTGAATTCATAAGCAAGGCCCGACAAGCTAAGCTCTGCCTGAGGGACATCAAAATAACACAGACACCTGACAATCCTGTGTACGTAAATGAGCATTTGACCCCTGCGAACAAGGCTCTCTTTTCTAAGGCTTTGGCTTTAAAGAAAGAGAAAAATGGATGTTTTTGTGGACAACAAACTGCCAAATCAAAGCTCGCAAGACAACCGACAGTAAAGTATACAGAATACGCGATGAGGCTGATCTGGCTAAAATAAACTAATTGGCTCCCATTGTACTTAATGCGCATGCGCCAGCCATGCCTTCCTCGTCGGCTCTTCTGTCACCTGTGCAACTAAACTCGTTTTTAGGGAGTAACTCCCGCTCTTTTATTCATCTTAATGCCAGAAGCCTACGAAAGCATGTTGATGAATTTCAAAGTCTTCTTTCCACATTTACCAACCCTTTCTCAGTAATTGCAGTTGCAGAAACTTGGTTATCAGAAGACGATAGAAATCTGTTCGGTTTCCCTTCCTACACGTCATATTACAGTCACAGGTTATCAAGTAATTATGATGGCGCAGCCACATACGTATCTTCTAACGCTTCCTGTAAACGAAGGTTTGATCTCGAATTAAACACGCTCTCCTGTGAATCGGTCTGGCTTGAGTTTGAGCATACTTTTCTTAATATAGATAACAAAAGATTCATAATAGGCTGTATATACCGCTCACCGTCTTCTCCAGTTACTGAATTTTGCACAAACTTGCAACGCTCCCTAAATGTTATTTCCCTTGAAAATAAAAATGCTACTATCATGGGTGACATAAACATTAATTTACTAGACGATTTGTCACCTAACTCAATCAACTATCTAGCTGCACTAAACAGCTTCGGGTATGAATCTTTAATCAGTCTTCCAACTAGACCAAACAGCATTAGCAATGGGTCCCTCATTGATCATGCATTTTCAAATCTACTCACGGCACCAGACGCTGGAGTGCTAGAAATTAATATTACTGACCACTATCCCATATTTCTGCGTTTCGATTCCACTGCAAAACGTGATTCACCTTCCTTTATTCGTGATATATTGGACAAGCAGAAATATACTGATACCGTTGCTAACACTACCTGGTCTGAAGTTTATCTTAAAGCTGATGCACAAGAAGCTTTCACCCTCTTTTCATCTTTGCTCCTATCACATGTTCAATCTTGTACAGATAAGCAAAGATGCAAAAAAATAATCGCATCACTAGCAAATCCCTGGCTGACGAGGGGATTACTAACAAACATGCGCAAACGTGACAACCTCTACAAAAAAACTAAAAGGCAACCGTTTAGTACGAATTTGCTTGTTCGCTATAAAAAATTTTGCAACCTAATAAACACCCAGCCTAAGGAAGCTAAAAGAAAGTATTATGCGCAAAAGATAACTGAGGCCGGAAATAGTACGAGGAAAAAATGGGACATCATTAATTCCTTTTTAAATAGGAACCCACGTTCGGAAAAAATAGCTACAGTTCTTCATAATGATGTCACTTATAGTGATCCAGCTGACATCGCCGATCAGTTTGCAAACTTCTTATTTAACGTAGAGCACACCCTACCTTTATTAAATGAAATGGCCTTAGATCGCTTACCCCATTCGTTCTTTCTGTTTCCCACAACTCCAGATGAAATAATTAGCGTTATAGGTACCCTAAAAATGACGAGTGCTGGCCTTGACGGCATTCACCCCTCCCATGTAAAAATGGTAGCTCACCTTATATCAAATGTATTCTCTTCAATTGTGAATTTAATGTTTAGAACAGGTGTTTTCCCGCATGAACTGAAGCAGGGTAAAATAATCCCCGTACATAAAAAAGGAGATGCTTCGTTATTGATTAACTACCGCCCCATTTGCATCTTACCCTTTTTGAGCAAAGTAATTGAAAAACTGATCTGTACACGTCTCACAAATTACCTAAACAAATTTAATATACTATCGCCTTGTCAGATTGGCTTTCGTTCTGGCTACTCCAGTGACCTTGCGCTAATCTCACTTACTGACCAATTAAAAAAGGCTATTGACAACGGTTACTATGTGGGCGGTGTTTTCATCGACCTAACTAAAGCTTTTGATTCAATCAATCATCACATTCTTTTCAATAAACTTGAAGCATTTGGTACAACTGGCCCAACATTACTATTATTGCGTAGCTATCTCTGCAACAGGACACAGAAGGTGGTAATTTCTAATGCATATTCTTCAACCAAATTAACTAATATTGGTGTACCCCAGGGGTCCATTCTGGGGCCCCTTTTGTTTTTACTTTATATTAACGATTTGCCGAAATGCCTTTCTTCATCCAGTTGTATATTATACGCCGACGACACCACAATTTTTAACTCCGATAGCAGTATTACATCCTTAACTGGAAAACTAAACTTTGATCTGGCACAGCTCGTTCGGTGGTGCAGTAATAACATGTTAGAAATTAACACGTCTAAGACAAAATTTGTTGTCTTCTCTTCACCACAAAAACCCTTGCCTTCTATCCCTCCTGTTATAATTGCGCGCAATGACATCCCTGTGAGCAACTGCTGCAGATTCCTAGGCGTTGAACTCCACAGTAACTTGAAATACCACCGATATGTTGGATATATTAGGAAAAAAATGACGTATGGCATTCGACTACTGATTAAATCTCGTCTTTATTTCAATCCATCAATACTTATGTCACTGTATTTTTCTTTTGTTCATTCGCACATTTCTTACTGTATTACTTCATGGAGCAACACATACACCACTCATCTTACTTCAGTTCAGACAATTCAAAACCAAGCGATAAGAATTCTCACATCAAGCCCATATCTCTCTAACGCTAAGTCACTACTTCACGAAAACAATATATTAACTGTATCTGAGCTAGTTAAATATAACCTTGGTATTTACATGTATAGAACTATAAATAACCAACTTCCACATTTCACTACCATTCTCTCAAATAACAATGTCACAAGGTTTGCCCTTAACAATAACTTTCTACTGCCAAAAGTTCGCACCAATTATGGCAAACAAACCATTCATTTTTCCGGAATTTCTTTTTGGAATAGTTTGCCTTCCGACATTAAAGTATGCCGTTCCCTGAAGGTAATTAAATCGAAGTTAAAAAATTATATCATGTCAACTAACTAGCCTGTTTTGCTGTTTCTTAATTGATTCCTGTGCATTGTGAGTTGCGTTCTGTAATCATTTGTCATTGAAGTTAGCACGTTATTCTTACTTTTAAATTGTTTCTGTGAGATTACAAGGGTATATTCTTACTTTATTTGTTTCAATTGCATTTTACTGTAGCTCTGTCTCCCTGCTATGTACATCACAATCATTCTCAATTCTACATTGTACAAGAGGTCCCCTTGCAGTCTCTGACTATGGGACCTCTTTCTGTATATCATGCACATGTATTCTTCTTCATTTAGCACAATAAAACCTTCTGTTCTGTTCTGTTCTGAGTGCTTAAACACACCTACTTTAGATGAAAAAAAAGCGAAGCGACACGCGAATAGCTTCCTAAAGTACTAACTTGCTAAGAGGAAATTCAAAAACATGTGGAACGTTCAGCCTGGCTGCTTCATTTCACTGACGCTTCACGGACGTTAAAGGAATTTCTGCCGCAGTACGAGGTGAAAGTGGCTATGCTTTGATTGTTGTATTGAAATAAACACAAAATTGTTCGGGAAACTTGTACATTTTTGCTCAGGATTTTATTCAAATAGTTGAACGGTTCACCTTGACAAAGCAAGGCCCCATTCGAATACTCAGTTAAAAAAATGTCTCATTTAGTTTACTGATTTACCAGGGTAGTGATGACACCATAAAATTGTATTTGCAAGCGTTAGGTAAGGCGGGTGGTGTTGATAACAATAACTTAACATAAATATTTTTTCATAAAGATTTCAGTTACCCGAGGAGTACTCCAAAGCACATTCAGCTACAGAAAAACGATTGTAAGAGTGATAGGCCATATACTTTTAAAATCATGTGTTTTCTGCCATCACTTGCGCTAACAGATTCCCTCACATTAACATGGTTAAGTAACTATCTAACATGCCGACTGCATTTAGTTCGCCTTCATTTCTTTGTTACGATTTCTCAGGTGTTCCTCAAGGCAGTGCCTGCCTGTCCGACGATGGCGGCTTTTAGAGTCCCTCCATGTTATCTAATGATGGTCATTGTCTGACGCGTGTGATTGCAAAAAGAAACTATCAACGACGCAAAGGAAGAACCGATTGGGTTCGAGGTGGCTCTGATTTTCGGTAACGTGCTCATGGGCAGGATAGACAAAAGCAAGAAGAGCCTTGTACGCCAACTGCCAGTTTGGCGCCCGACCCCTTCGATCCACCACCGCAGGACTATCAGTGTGATAAGTGCTTCTTAGGACCTGTAAGTGCCGACGACATCGCCGACCCATAACTGAAGAGCCTCGCTGAATACCTTGAGGGCTGGACCACCATCATCCCACAAGTATTCAGGCAACGACTGGCGTCATTTTTTTGAAGAATGAAGCCATCGTAAAGAGTAATTTTTCACCGGCCCGAGCCAGATATGTCATCATTGTACCTACAACAATGCGACCAGAAATTCTTCAGGCTCTCATCGGCTTGTCTACACGACTACCCGACGGCTAGACACCTCGAACTTCCCGCACAAACGCAAGAGTACAAGAAAAGTACTACTGACCGCGCCTTGCCCCTGACGTCTCCCGCTACGTAAGGACGTGCCCGACTATCAGCGACAAATGACACCAACCAAGAGACCCGCAGGCTTCCTCCAGTCCATCGACACTCCCCGACGACCATTTTAGCAGATCGGCATAGACCCCTCTTGGGGCAGTTACTAAAGTCGTATTGCGGAAATAAATGAATAATCATAGCCCCTGACTACTTCACACGCTATGCCAAAAGAGGAGCCCTGCCAACTATAGTAAAGTATTTTGTTGAGAAAATTGCCTTTCAACACGGTGCCTCAGAGGTTCCAATCACCAACAGATGTAGGGCGTTTACTGCTCACCAGAATCAGGCAATCTTACGATAGAGCCAGAGAAGCCATCGTCGAACAACCACGTACCACCCCAAACCGACGGCCTGATAGAGTGCCTAAATAAGACCATCACCGACATGCTGACCATGTACTCGACGTCGAACACAAGACGTGGGACGCCATCCTTTCATACGTGGCCTTCGCATACGAAACGGCCGGGCTGGAGATGAAGCGGATGGTGCCATACAAGTTGGTCTACAGAAGAAACCCGGCAACGACGCTCCACACCATGCTTACCAACATTGCTTACGAAGAGCCCCGCCGCGGTAGTGTGGTGTCAACGGTACTCAGGTGCTGACACGCAAATCGTGGGATTGAATTCCAGCTGTGGCGGCTGCACTTTTAATGGAGTCGAAAATGATGTAGTCCCGAGTGCTCAGATTCAGGCGCACGCTGGAGAACCCCAGGTTGTCGAAATTTCCGGAGCCCTGCACTACGGTGTCTCTCATAATCATATGTTGGTTTAGGGATGTTAAACCTCACATATCAACCAATCGCTGACAAAGGATACTTCGACCTTACCGTCTACCTGCAGCGCACCACAGAAACCCGACAACTCACCCGCCTCCATATCAAGAACCAAGAGACGGCCGACAGCCGTCAATACAATCTTCGACGAAGCTTTACGAGCTCGGTGACCGCGTTTAGGTGTGGACGCTGATACGCCGACATGGACTCAGCCAAAACTTCTGAGACGATACTTCGGACCTTGCAGGATTGTTTAACGTCTCAGACCACTCGACAACGAGGTTGTCTCCGAAGACATTACTGTTAACGGCTCCGTGCACGACCTAAAGTGGCCCATGTCATCCTCCTCAAGCATTTTCATGCGTGAAGCTAAGGGCTTTATTTTTAGGGGCGAAGCTCCTTAGAGCGTGGGCTGTGCGTCCCCTGTAGCCTGTATGTAGCCACATCTAGTTTAGTTCTTGCAGTGTTCACTAGATGGCGGTACCGTCCCCTGTATGTAGAGTTCGGGGCATAAATAGACGTAGCCACGAGCGCCGAGCCAATTCAGACATAGGGTATATTAACATGCAGGGTGGTAGGAACAGGCTGAAGTGGGAAGAGATAGAACAGCTAAGGGAAGAGAGGCCGATGGTATACGGATTTGTAGAAACACATCTCAGGGACATGGAACAACCTCCGAACAATCTGGACTACGCGTGGGAGTATTATAATAGAACAGAAGGCAGCAGAAAGGGGGGTGGTATTGGGGCATTCATTCGTAAAAGTACAGACTGGCAAAGGGTCAAGCAGGAGTGCAAGGAACATTTATGGCTAAAAAGGAAAGTGGCAGGTCAAATGACACTCCTGGGTTTCGTGTACTTGTGGACAGGAGCAAAGGCCAGAGAGGAAAACCAGGCAATGGTAGAGTGTATATCAAAGGACATTCAGGAGTTAGGAAGAGAGTGCGAGATAATTATACTAGGAGACATGAATGCGCACATAGAAGATATAGATGGGTATACCGACCCGACAGGCAAAATGATCATGAATATGTGTGAAAGGCTTGATTTGATCATTTGCAACAGTACCGAGAAGTGTGAAGGGCAAATAACATGGGAGGTAGGAAGGCTTCAGTCGACGATAGATTATGCACTGATGTCACATAGGATGTATGATAAGCTCAGGGAAATGCACATAGATGAAGGTGGCTCCAGAAGTCTGGGTAGCGATCACAAACGTATCAAGCTAAGTTTTGGAAGAGCAGTGAAAGTGGGAAGAAGACAAGATGAGCAACTACAGGAAAATTTTTATCCAGAAAGGCAAATTGAAATAGCCACTAAACAAATTGAGAAAGTAATTACGGAGGATAATAAGACAGTGTGGACATACACGAATTTAATTAGACTCTTTGAGATAGAGCTTGCTAAGACGCGTGACAAGTCACCCCGGAAAAGAAGACACAAACCCAAAAGTTGGTGGGATGAGGAAGTTAAGAGAGCCATAGCAAAACGTCAGGAAGCCTCTAGGGAACACAGACATGCTAAGCAGCGGGGTGAACCGACAGATGATGCGGAAAGAAAATGGGCAACCTTTCTAAGCTGTAGAAGGGATGCATCCCTTCTGATCAATGAAAAGATTAGAAGGAAGGGAGCTCAGAGCTGGCAGAAGTACATAAAAAGATAGAAAGGCAGCTGCGAAATTTTGGAACCATCTAAACTCCCTAAGAAATGATACGAGCCTAGAGCAGAACTTTATAACTACAGCCCAAGGTGCTAAGCTAGAAGGGGACGAAGCTATTGAATATATAAGAACAAGGGTGACAGAAAAATTTCAACAAAGAAGTACTTTATGCACCGCAATAGACAAGGACGAATCAAGTGGTGCAATGGCTCCATTTTCACAACGAGAGTAGGAAAGGGCTAAGAAAAGGGTTCCTAGTAGTACATCAACAGGCCCAGATGGCATTTCAATTAGGCTGATAAAGACATTAGGTCCGAAGTCTAAGCAGGCTTTGAAAGATGTAGTGAGCAAAATAATAATCGCTGGTTAAGTTCCCGATGAATGGAAACTTAGCAGGATGAGCATGATCTCTAAAGGAAAGGGGGACAAAGCTGGCATAAACAACTACCGTCCTATAACAGTGACATCAGTGGTCTACAGGCTGGCGATGCAGATTATAAAGGAAATACTGCAGGCATGGATAGAAGATGAGGGGGTGCTGGGGGAACTGCAGAATGGGTTTCGGAAACACAGGAGGTTGGAAGACAATCTGTTCTCACTGACGCAGTGCATCGAAATAGCAGAAAAAGAACACAGGCCCCTGTGGCTAGCATTTTTGGATATCAAGGGAGCGTACGATGGCGTGGTTCAAGAGGAATTGTGGGGAATACTGGACACACTAGGCGTGGAACATGTAGTCACTAATCTTTCAAAGGGTGTCTATAAAGGTAACAAGGTAGTTATAAAGTGGGAAAAACAGGTATCCAAGCCTGCAGAGGTAAAACGGGGGCTTAGGCAGTGGTGCCCCCTGTCACCCTTATTATTCATGATGTACCTACAAGGATTAGAGGCAAAATTAGAGGGAAGTGGGCTGGGCTTCAACCTCTCTTTAGTCAAACAAGGAAAACTTATTGATCAGGCACTACCAGCATTAATGTACGCAGATGATATAGTGCTAATGGCCAACAACAAGGAAGATTTGCAGAGATTGATGTACATCTGCGGTAATGAGGGAGACAGGTTAGATTTTAGATTCAGTAGGGGAAAATCAGCAGTCATGATTTTCAATGACAACGAAGGTAGTGAGCTTAGAATACAGGAGGTCACGCTAGAGATAACAGATAAATACAAATATCTGGGCGTATGGATAGGCAATGGGACCGAGGATCTGAGGGAACACGAAATATACGTGACGACTAAAGGTAACAGGAATGCAGCAGTCATGAAAAATAGGGCACTGTGGAATTACAATAGGTATGATGTTGTGAGAGGAATATGGAAAGGGGTCATGGTTCCTGGGCTGACGTTCAGCAATGCGGTCTTGTGCATGAGATCAGAAGTTCAAGCAAGATTAGAAATTAAGCAACGTGGAATAGGTAGGCTTGCTTTAGGAGCTCACGGGAACACACCAAATCAGGGAGTACAAGGTGATATGGGATGGACATCTTTTGAGGGCAGGAAAGCTAGCAGCAAGATAAAATTTTAGAAGCGATTGAGAGAAATGGGGGAAGAGCGTTGGGCTAGGAAGGTTTTCAGCTACTTGTACATGAAGAATGTCGATACAAAATGGAGGAAGCGAACCAGGAAGTTGACTGGTAAATACTTAGAAAACAGCAGGTGGCCAAACCAAAAAGAACTATCGGTTAAGAAAAAAGTGAAGGAAACGGAGACTGACATGTGGAGAATGGGCATGATTAGGAAGTCCGCACTAGAGATCTATCGAACTTTTAAGCAGGAAATTGCCAAGGAAAGGATCTATGATAATACTCGGGGTAGTTCTGTACTGTTTGAGGCCAGGACGGGAGTACTGCGAACCAATACATATCGGGCCAAATACGAAGGGGTCGTCGACACAGTATGCAGTGCGTGTGGAGAGGAAGAAGAAACTGCCGACACTTGATAATGTTCTGTAAAGGGCTTCACCCTATAGTTCAGGATGATGGCGCAGAGTTTTTCAAAGCACTAGGATTTAGGGACAGCGAGGGCAAAATAGACTTTAAGCGGGTAGACTTAACTAGAAGGAGGTTATCTGATTGGTGGCTAAAGTCAAGGCACGAGTGAAAATTAAACCCTTCACTGCGAAGTACGAATCCTCAACTTCATTCTTTAAAGGAAAAAAAAGATAAATGTAATGGTTAGTTCACTAAGTATTACGGCTAGGTGGCGTTAGCCGCCGCCCGATCTAAAGGGTACAGCCACATCCATCCATCCATCCATGTAGCCACCTCTAGTTTAGTTCTTGCAGTGTTCACTAGATGGTGGTACTGTCTCCTGTATGTTGCCACCTCTCGTTTAGTTCTTGTAGTGTTTACTAGATGGTGGTACTTGTAGCTGATGATGAAAAGATGCAAGATGTTATAAACTAGAAAGCGGTACTTCTAGTTGATGAAAGACGCGAGATCTTATAAAATAGGAATGATGTCACATATGGCGCGTGTCATTGGTTGAAGGCAATCGTTCGATTTAGTGCGGCGACGTATGCTAGGGGGAGCGATGTAATAAAATCGAGTGGGCAAAATGTACAGAGGATTCATGGTTTACCAGGTTTACCTCCGGAGCTTCGCCCACTCATCATCATTCACTTCGTGGATATGGCGGAATTTTTGTCTCTGCTGTGCTTTATTGCTTGCACTTATCGTTTATTTTCTTACTTTATTTTTTATGTTCATATTTTGTTAAAGAAACGGGGTGATGCCTTTTTCAGAGGGGTGCAACGCTACATTCTTGGCAAAAGTTTCGTTATCGCCTTGTTACACGCGCGAACAAACAGACGGATGCATGGATGGATAGAAAGATGCACGGATGGACGCACCAAAGGATAGACCTCATTGCCACTTACTGCATTGTGCGGCACAAGCTCACCAAATACGCACTCAGACGCATCCATATTCAACCTTTCACGATGCGAGGGAAGTGCATAGACTTTGTGTTTGGAAACTTCCTATTGCAGCTATATAGTAAAAAGACCTCTCTCGCTTCATTTCTCGAACCATAAAACTAAATGGAAACACAATGGCTGAATCGTCACTTCTTTTAGGATGCTTCACACATCTGTTTTTCTTAGTATCACCGGTTTTCTGTAGATATGGTTTTGTTTTTTGCCAGGTGTCCTGAAAAAGTGTTGTCACTTGAATGATTCTGCTGCACATGCGCAGTTGCTCTGTCAAAGCTGGTTCACCTGTGTGTATATTCGTGTCTTTCCTTTTAATATTAAAGCTTTAGTTGAGAGTCAGCGCTCATGTTGTAGTATCCTTCATCTGCGTCTTCGTCCTACTTCCGCTGTGAGTTATCGAAACAATAAAGCCGTTACAAAGAAAGAACCTCGCAATGCAGCCGGCTTGACAATGAAGAAATGGGCGAAACAAATGAAGAAATGAGACCATAAACTAAACAAAAGAAAATAAAAGCTGATTTGCATAATACACGCGCATTCTTACGTCTTTCTATTTATGTAATTGGCTAACTTTTCATGGGATAGATAAAGCTTACCGTAGATTTCTCCCTCTCAAGCTTCGCCCACTTATCATAATTCATGGCGTGGTTTTTTAGGAGCGAAGCTACTTAAGCCATGGCTCGGGCATCGCCGACGTATGTAGTAGTAGTAGTAGTAGTAGTAGTAGTAGTAGTAGTAAATAGCCACCTCTTTAGTCCTTGGAATTTTCACTGAAAGGCGTTACTTGTATATTTTGAATATATGTTGAAAAGATGCGAGATGGCAGTACATGAAGTGTTCTCTGGATAGATGAACGAACGGACAGATGGACGCATGGACAGGTGGATGGATGCATGGACTGACGAACAACGAACGCGTGGACGGAGGGATGGAAGCATGAACGGATGTACAGACGAATGGACGCACGGAAAAACCCACGGATGGATGAACGCACAGACGGATGGACGGAACCACGGGAGGACTGACGAATGCTTCGCCCTACTCATCATAATTCACTCCAATGTTATGCTGTGATTTTTTTTAACAATTCTTGCAACACGTGCTATCAATTTTTTTGATTGCACGTTCTTTCATATAGGCGGAGTTTTGTATACTTTTGACTTCAATCAATACAAAAATATATAGGGTGCATGAGCATGTTTACCCAGGGCATCATGCCAGGTGCGGGTTCTTTGTAACTTCGCATCAGTTTCATGGTTTATCGTCAAGGTGACTCATATGCACAGCCTAATCGAATAAAAGTGCATAAAACACTCCCATCGCGAACGGTCATGAGTTGAGGATCTGTACATGTCACGCAGCGGACAAAATTGAATAAAATAGCACCGAAAGCGGCATTACCACGGAACTTTACCTAGTACCACCGAGTTGTCTTGATTAAGAATATGAATTATATTCGCGTTAATCTTTGGAAGTGGCCAGTACTGCGCAATTGTTATTTGCAACTACGATTGCATTTCGTAGAGCAGCTTTTGATGATCTATTTAAACGCGACTGGCCACTGATGAAGAAATTGTCATGTAACCAATAAACAAATAAAAAAACAAGTATTGCAGGCGTCTTTGGTAATGCTACATCTGCAGAACATTGGAATACGAAGGTGGTGGTGGTGGTGTTAAAAAACATTTATTTCAGAAAAAGTCTACTAGAGAGTGCCGACGTGGCCCATCGGCGAGCTAGAGTGGCAAGACCCAATTCTGGGACGCCAGTGGAGCTGGAAGCTGCCCGTGCGCGCTCCACCAAGGAGCGTTGTGCAGCCAAGGTAGAGCAGCCGAGCAGGTGCTCTTCCCAACCCTCTCTAGTTAGGATAGGAAAAGGGGATGAGAAAGGGACGGGATTAACTGGGCACGATGCCACGACGTGATATGTGTCGACGAGGACATGACAGGTGGAGCAGGTGCCATTGATTTCCGGCAAAAAGTGCTTAGCGGCCGCCGGACTGATAAAGGTGTTCGTCTGCAGGCGGCGTAGCAGTCGTTCGTTCGCTTTCTCCAAACCGCGTGCGGGTTCCGGGTAGAGGCGGCGCGAAGCCCGGTAATAAGCTAAAATTTCGCGAAATTGCGTCAGGTTGGTATGGCCAGATTCCGTCTCGGGACATGGAGGGGCAGCGGCCCGGACAGGAGAAGCGCGGGCAGCGGCATTTGCCGCCTCGTTGCCGGGCAGGCCCGAGTGGCCTGGGGCCAGACTATACGAATGGGATGAGGGTTAAAGCGCCAAGAGGCTGCCTGTAGTATGCTAGCCGCCAGCGGGGCAATGAAACCCTGAAGGTACTGAGAACAGGCCGAGCGCGAGTCCGTCAGGATGGTGCGTGAGGCAGGGTGAGAGGAGGCCAAAGCTATGGCAACCTCTTCAGCGTGCGTTACAGTGTCTGCTCGAAAGGAGAGGCCATCGACGTGTTTGCCCTCTGTAATTACGGCAGCCTTGAAGTGACCCGAGGGGGAGGGACCCGAGAGGTCCACGTAGAAAACACCAGGACGATCGGAGTGTCGCGTATGAAGGGCCACGGCGCGTGCTAGTCTACGGCCAGGATGGAGGTCGGGGTTCATTTATGGGGTAGAAGTTCCACCCATAGCTTTTGACGCCAGAGCTCTGGTACCGGCTGCAGAGTGTCTTGGTCAGATATCGGGTTAAGGCCAAGTCTGTGTAGAAAATGGCGCCCTGAAGGCGTCTGCGACAGTCGATTGATTTGGTTAACGCGATGAGCTTCGCGCATCTCTGCAAAGGTGTTGTGTACCCCCAGAATCGGCTGTTGGAAGTTGCAATAGGTAAGTCCACAGCGCGTTTGTATACTGAACGAAGAAGGACGTCCAGCTGCTGCTCGTGTCGACGACGCAGGCGAAGGTAAGGCAAGGCGTAGAGGACGTGACTGGTCACAAACGCGTGGGCCATCGGAGGGACTGAGACCCGCGGAGGCCGCCGCGCTTGGTAGAAACTCGCCGTATCATGCGGCTCACCTGTTCGCTGGTGCGTCTGAGGCCTGCAATTGTGCCCTTTGGATCCAAGGACGATGTGAGGTGAAGTCCGAGAACCCGAATATTTTGCACTGACGGGACGGGCCCGAACGCAAGAAAAATTTGAGGCGGCGGTAGCGGAGAGACTGAAAGAAGAGCCGATTTAGCTGGAGAGCACTCCAGGCCGCATGAACCAGCGTAGGTGTCCACCAGAAGGGCAGCCTTTTGCAGGCGTTCTTCGATTTGTGCTAAGGAGCCGGTGTTGGTCCAGATTGTGATATCGTCCGCATATAGTGCGTGTTGTATTCCCTCGACCTCGCCTGGAAGAGAGAGGAGGTTCATCATCGCCAGGATAAAAAACAGAGGAGACAGAACTGCCCCTTGAGGTGTACCCCGCGTGCCTAATAAGTACGGGCCGTGTTCGGTAGAGTTAAGGCGAATGAAGGCGGTGCGATGTGATAGAAAGGCGCGAATGTAGTTGAAAGTCTTCTGCCCGCAGTTTGTGGTAGACAGGTTAGTGAGTATAGTGCTGTGTTTGACGTTTGTCACAGAACGAGCGCTAAACAAGAGCGCGCCGCCAAATCCTTGCGACAACGGGCGGCAGAAACGCCGCGAGGTAAAAAGAAAAAAAAAAGAAAGCCAACATCCAGGGCTCCCGGGCGCGCGCTCTCCCCGCAGAAGCACGGCTTCGCAGACGATCCTCCTCACCCCACATCGGCGGCCCAGCAAGACCGCGATTTTTCTAGAACGAAGGAGGCGGGGTTAGACCGAGTGAATCATCCTCCGGAGAGGGCAGTCGAACCGTCTCGTGCCTCTCCCCAGCCTTCGCTGCGCATCGCGCCGACGAAACGGCAAGAAACATCTGGAATGTCGCGCGCAAGGTATTTAACCGAGCGGCCGAGACGAGAAATTAGGAGAAGACGAAAGTTAGCGCCGGAGCGCGTAGGAATTCCGCCGTGTAGTCGGCGAAGGTGCTGCCCGTAGTGACAGAACAGGAGGAGACGGAAGTGAGCGCCAGAGTGCGTAGAGAGTCCGCCGTGTAGTCGGGGAAGTTTTTGGTCCGTAGGGACGGCTCGAGCTACAGGCAAGAGCGTGGGTTTACCGCTATCGAGCGAAGACGCGGGCAACAGCTGCGTGTGTGAAGCCGACGGATTTCCGGCGAAGAAGTTTGAAGCTTGGAGAGTGGCCATTAGAGGACGCGAGGTTTCCTGGAAGAGAAACTTCGAGAACTACGGAACGACAACAACGCTGGACTTTGAGTGAGTGATTCTCGGAAGAGTATCATTCAGACTTTTGTTCCAAGGACTTTGGACTGAATAGGTTTTCTATCTCTTTAGTCTTTAAGTGTCTTGGTTGTTCAATGCATGCGACTGCATTGTAGTGCGTATTGTTGTCTGTGTCAGTTGTTTTGAGTGTGGCTGATTGTACTGTGTAGTACGTTGTCTGATTGGTGACGTATTGTATGTAACTATTGTGGAGTGTGCATTTTTGTGTATTATTTTCGATCTGCCATTATTGAGAATATAATTTGTTTGTTTTTCAACTCTCGGCTCTGACTTGTTCTTTGGGCCACAGCCGGCGCCCGCTGGCGCACCAATAAGGACCACTTCTAAATTGTCCACGCTTTCGTGGTGCGGTTCGGGGGGCCGATACTTCGGCTCTTGGAATTAGCCCGGCGATCGCCTCCCTAATAAACGGGACAGGTGTGACAATTAATCTGGCGTCCGCGACATAGGACCTTTTGGTGCACAGTGTGTCCAAAGTAGTGAGAAAGAGCCTCGAGTTGTTGATAGTGCTATCGGAACGATTTTGTGTGTTGTTCAGTGTTCTCGTTAACGAGTGCAGGGGAGTGTTCCGATAGACTGATTTAGGCAGATACTTTTTGCACGTGGCAAGGTTTTAGTTGCGAGTTGCGAGACACAATGGATCTCGAAAAGTTAGTTGCTCTTGGTGAAAAGATGGGTCTTTCTGGCGTCGAACTACGGAAGTGGGTCACCCAGAAGGAAAAAGAAGAAAAAGAGAGAGCCAAAGAAGAAAAAGCAGCTGAGTTGTAACGAGAGAGGTTGGCAGCTGAGAGGGCCAAGGAAGAAAAAGCAGCTGAGTTGGAGAGAGAAAGGCTGGCCGCTGAAAGGGCGAAGGAAGAAAGAGAGCAACAATTGAAGTTGGAGTTGGAGAGAGAGAAGTTAGCAGCCGAAAGGGCGAGAGAAGAAAGAGAAGCGAGGGAGCGACAACAGAAAGAAGAAAGAGAAGCGAGGGAGCGACAGCTGAAAGAAGAAAGAGAAGCGAAGATGGCTGAAAGGGAACGGCAGCGACAGCACGAGATAGAACTCGAGCGGCTCCGTTTGCAACAGCGAAGTGAAACTCCAGTCCAAGCTAGAGTTGAAAGCAGCGAACGACAGGACCATGGCTTCCGCTTGAACCCAAGCAAGCTGCTCGTAGCGTTTGATGAAAGGAAGGACGACTTTTACGCGTACCTTCACCAATTTGAGACCATTGCGAGGAGCCAGAATTGGCCGGAACATCAATGGGCAACTGCTTTTAGTACTTGCTTGAGTGGTGAAGCACTAAGTGTGTATGGCAGGCTGACGCCGACCGATGCAGCCAACTATGCAAAGGTGGAAGCTGCTTTGCTGAAGCGATTTAGATTTACCGTGGAAAGATTCCGGGACAGATTTCGGACAGGAAAGCCAGCTGATGGTGAGACAGATCCGCAGTATGCCGCCCAACTGCGCCATTATTTCGACAGATGGATTGAAATTTCAGCGACAGCGCAGGGGTGCGATGAGCTTAGAGAGCTCCTTATTAAAGAGCAATTTCTTACTAGTTGCCACCCAAGCCTGTCGCTGTACTTGAAAGAGAGGAAGGCTGAGTCACTTGACGGAATGCTTGAATTGGCTGATCAATTCTTGGAAGCGCAAGGTGGCACAAATTTGGCCAGAGTCAAGAAGGAGTGTCCCGAAGATTCGGAGAAATCGGCACCCGAACAAAAGAAGCATACAGCGGAGAGTGTTCCGCGATGTTTTCTGTGTAACCGAGTGGGTCATCGCGCGAACAACGGTCGTACTAACTTTACGAGTCCCACGGTCGTAAAATGTTTCAAGTGTGGTCAGACTGGGCACAAAGCAGACGCATGTCATAACGGAGTGAGTCAAACTCACCAGGTATCCTGTGTGCTAGCAGCACCGAAATCCGATGATGGTACCATCACCAACGGATTCGTAGAGTTGAAAAATGGGGAGAAACTTCCTATTGTGGGTGCTGTAATGACAAAACAGCCAACCGGTGTTACGAAGGGAATGCCGACGCTGCCTGGAAAAGTTGCAGGCAAGAAGGTTACGGTGTTAAGAGATACCGGTAGCTCCACCGTTATTGTGCTGAGAAATTGGGTACGAAAAAGTGAGTTAACAGGCAAAACGAAACCAGTTTGCCTAATTGATAGTACGGTTCGGATGCTTCCCGAAGCAGAAATTGAGGTTGAAACCCCGTACTTCAGCGGGAAGGTTACTGCTTTATGCATGACGACCCCACTGTATGACCTTGTCATCGGAAACATCGACGGGGCGCGAGTGCCAAGTGATCCAGAATGTTTGGGAGAAGACCCGAAGATAGAGCCCTCGCCAACACAGCGGCCGCGAGATACAGTGGAGGAGCATCCCGTGACGGGTCTCACTAGAGCCCAAGGTGAAGCTGCGGCGCAAGAGACAGCGAAGGAGAAGACGATCGTGTCGAATAAGTTCATAGGCCGAGCAACTGGACGTACGTCGGCACGACCTCAACCGACTGACAGTGTAAAGGAGACGGAGTTGGCCAGCCGGGCAAAATGTAGAAGCATTATCAAGCGGGTAAATAAACAGACAGGACCCGTCGAATTTAATGACGCGTTAACGGTGTCGGAAGAGACAACGATGGCTGAGACGACGCCTCAGATATCGTCGTGGGAAAGGGCTCGCCGAAAAAGAACGTGGAAACACAAGAATAGATCGAGCGAGCACCGCAAAAAGGGGCGCAAGCGCTGCTCGAAGTACACAGGATAAGTGTTTAGGTGGAATCAGAATGTGTTCGGCAGGGCTGAGTGACATATGTTGTGTTAGGGTTCTTGTTATCCTGTGTCTCAAGTGTATGTCGAGTGAGTCAGTGTTCTGTGCGATGGTGTGATGTATAGTGTTGTATAATTGTTGGATAGACAGAACTTTGTACGGTTGTATTGTTTAGAATGTGTGATGAAGTGTTGTAGGCATGTACCTGTGGCTATATTTCATGTGTTGTGGAATTGAACTACAATGTACGATTGTATTGAGTGATATATTGTGAATGTGAAGTGTCATGAGCGACGGATTGTGTTACAGTCTGTGAGAATGTGTGGTGACTGTTCGCGCTCGTCTGTGTGGTTTTTGAATATTATGAGATAATATTATTAAAGTGGGGGGCAGTGTCACAGAACGAGCGCTAAACAAGAGCGTGCCGCCAAATCCTTGCGACAACGGGCGGCAGAAACGCCGCGAGGTAAAAAGAAAAAAAAAAGAAAGCCAACATCCAGGGCTCCCGGGCGCGCGCTCTCCCCGCAGAAGCACGGCTTCGCAGACGATCCTCCTCACCCCACATCGGCGGCCCAGCAAGACCGCGATTTTTCTAGAACGAAGGAGGCGGGGTTAGACCGAGTGAATCATCCTCCGGAGAGGGCAGTCGAACCGTCTCGTGCCTCTCCCCAGCCTTCGCTGCGCATCGCGCCGACGAAACGGCAAGAAACATCTGCAATGTCGCGCGCAAGGTATTTAACCGAGTGGCCGAGACGAGAAATTAGGAGAAGACGAAAGTTAGCGCCGGAGCGCGTAGGAATTCCGCCGTGTAGTCGGCGAAGGTTCTGCCCGTAGTGCCAGAACAGGAGGAGACGGAAGTGAGCGCCAGAGTGCGTAGAGAGTCCGCCGTGTAGTCGGGGAAGTTTTTGGTCCGTAGGGACGGCTCGAGCTACAGGCAAGAGCGTGGGTTTACCGCTATCGAGCGAAGACGCGGGCAACAGCTGCGTGTGTGAAGCCGACGGATTTCCGGCGAAGAAGTTTGAAGCTTGGAGAGTGGCCATTAGAGGACGCGAGGTTTCCTGGAAGAGAAACTTCGAGAACTACGGAACGACAACAACGCTGGACTTTGAGTGAGTGATTCTCGGAAGAGTATCATTCAGACTTTTGTTCCAAGGACTTTGGACTGAATAGGTTTTCTATCTCTTTAGTCTTTAAGTGTCTTGGTTGTTCAATGCATGCGACTGCATTGTAGTGCGTATTGTTGTCTGTGTCAGTTGTTTTGAGTGTGGCTGATTGTACTGTGTAGTACGTTGTCTGATTGGTGACGTATTGTATGTAACTATTGTGGAGTGTGCATTTTTGTGTATTATTTTCGATCTGCCATTATTGAGAATATAATTTGTTTGTTTATCAACTCTCGGCTCTAACTTGTTCTTTGGGCCACAGCCGGCGTCCGCTGGCGCACCAATAAGGACCACTTCTAAATTGTTCACGCTTTCGTGGTGCGGTTCGGGGGGCCGATACTTCGGCTCTTGGATTAGCCCGGCGATCGCCTCCCTAATAAACGGGACAGGTGTGACAACGTTGTCGAACGCCCCACGGAGATCGAGAGCGAGCACGGCTTTATCGTTATGGCGCATAGTAGTCAGCTCTATTGTATCGTGTTGAAGCTGGAGCAGGACGTCCTGCGTCGCCAGATGCGGGCGAAAGCCAAACATCGTGTCGGCAAAGGTCCTCCTGGCCTCGAAGTAGGCGGAAAGACGTTCGCGAACCATGGTTTCCATGAGTTTGCCTGCGCAAGACGTAAATGAGATGGGTCTCAGTGCCTCAACACTAACGGACTTTGCCGATTTGGGTATGAATGTCATGACCGATGTGGTCCATTTCGTTGGAAGCGGAGAGCCGTCCCATATCGAATTTATAAGGTGGAGTAGCGAGAGGTGTGCTTGGTCGGGAATCTTTGCCAGGAGCGATACTGTGATTCCGTCGCGTCCAGGGGCCTGCCCCGTCGCATCTTCGTGAGTGCAAATCGTAAATCAGAAAACGTGTATGGGGCGTCGAGGTCGGTGTTAGGGGCGCCGGAATACGTATATGCTGGGACTGCGGGATCAATTGTGCGACAGATGTAGCGGTCACAAAGTTCTCGCGCGAGTTCATCCGTAGTGCCCTGAAAGGCATGCAGAGCACAGTGGATCTGGCGTTGCGTTTCTTCCCTGGTGGTGGAGGGATCGAGAAGGCTTCTAAAGAGTCGCCACGCACTCTTAGAGCTCATCTGGTTTGCAGCCTTCGAACACGTGTCTGCCTAGTTAGCATCGGAAAGTTGTGCAGAGTATGCGGCCGCCTCTGCAGTGAGCGCCTCAATGCGAGCGCGAAGTTTTCGATTAAGTTCCTTACGAGCCCGCGGCGAGCGTGCCAAAGATGTAGGAGATGTGGATCGATTGCAGGAGTCAGATTAGAGGTTGCAAGGGTGCGAGTGTTCGCTTGTTTCATATGGAGGGCGTATGATGCCCACGCTGCATATTCGGTCGAGGAGAGAACGGCAGGGAATGGTTGCATTCTGAACTGAGTCAAATCGGTGAGACGGGCTTGGCCCCAGTGTTGGCGCATTTTCAGCCGCGGTGTGAACGAAATGCGGAGTAAAAAGTGATCGCTGCCTAGGGTTTCGCCTAAATTTTCCCATGTAGCATCGCGGATGTGACGGGTGAGGGAGAGGTCGGGGGATGTATCTCGCGTAACCGAGTTGCCGGAACGTGTGGATTGTGCCGGATCGGTAAGAAGCATCAGGCTCAGCGAGGCAATGAGCTCCTTGAGCTCTCTGCTCCGGGCCTTCTCGTAGTGGTAACCCCAGTGAGGGCTGGGGGCATTAAAGTCCCCGACAATCACCAGTGGTTGTTGGGCAGCGATACGCAGCGCCCGATGGAAGAGATGCGCAAACGAAGCCCTCGCAAGGCGAGGGGGACAGTACACGTTTAAGATATGTATTGATGGTTGGCCCCTCCGCTGAGATAGCACTGTTATTGCGCAGTAGTCGTAAGGAAGATCCAGATCAAGGTCAATCTGTATCGCCGTGTAAGCTTTATGCACGAGGAGGCATGTGGTGGTGCCACCTACATAGGAGCAGTATCCAGAAAGGAATGGAGCAGGGCCACATTCTTGGAGCGCCAAGACGGCCGGCTGAGAGCCAAGTGAGCTGAGGAAAAGGGAAAGATCGCTTTCGCCTGAACGCTTTCGCCTGTACCCGAAGCCTCCAGGGTTCCACTGTATGATCTCGAATTTAGACGCAATGTTTGAATGGGACGTACGATTGGTAGCCATCGTGACTGTCTTAGAGTTTATATTTGGTCCTCCATGTCCCGCTCGGAATTCTCAGACGCAGGGAGGGGCACGGAGGCCGGATTGTCCGACGGTGGGGTGGTGGTAGCCACCTTACGACGACACCGTGGAGCGGGAACGCGATGCCTTGGGTTGAAACTGGGTAATTGCCCAGGCTTGAATAGCCTGGGTAACCTCTACTACTATGCGTTGGACCGAGAAGCTGGTGAGGAGGTGATTATTTGAAGCTTCGACGCGCGCGAGGCGTTCCTCTATGCGCGGGGCGCGCTCTTCGCTAGGGAGAGTTTGGTTAGCGGGCAAGAGAACCTGAGGTTCGCCAGGAGCCTCAAGAGCTTCTGGAGTAGATGCGGCGCCGCTTCCGAGTGCTGGAGTGCACATGGCTGCTTGAACCGGCGGTTTAATGGGAGTGGACTTAGCGCGAGGACTAAGCTTGGACGTAGCTGGCGTAGCTGCCTGGACAGAGGAGGCAATACCCGATGGCCTTGCAGTACACTGTTGTTGGGGTTGAAATCGCCTATTTAAGAGTTCGAGTTGTTTAGTTAAAAGAGAATTTTGCTTTTGAAGTGCCGCAACTTGCTGGCGAAGGGCCGCAAGTTCGGGAGAAGGAGGATCGACAGAAGGGGGTGAGAGAGGCTTAGAAGCAGCATTCCCTGCCCAACTGCTCACCTGAGGTACCGCCGCTGGTGCTTCGAGCGGTGGGAATGCCTGAGCGTCGGCGTGGAGTGGTGGAGCCGAATGAGGCAGGTTGGTGCCGCTGTCTGGCTGTGACGAACATGAGGTGGTCCCTCGAGGAGATTTTGAGGGCTGCTTGCGTTTCTGATATTTTCGATATTTTGCCGCGCAGCCACTGGTCCCAGTCTCATGGGTGCCGTGGCAGAGGAGGCACTTGGGGTGGCAGTCATGGGTATTGAGACCTGCAGGTGCGGGGGTTCCACATTTGGCACACTGGGTTGAAGCGGGGTGAGGACACTGAGGTGGTCGATGACCAATTGTACCGCACTTGGTGCAAACAGGGACCATTTTCTTGTAGGCGCGGATATACGTCGCAACGCAGTGGTAGAAGAGGAAGCGGGGTAACTTCGTGCCCTCGAAAGTCACCACCGCCACCGCGGAATCTCCGAGTTTGTGGACCGCGAGGATAGTACCTCGAGGCCAATGCAGTTCTGACTTCATCTTTACCGGGCTTTCAACAGGGTTTATGTTGATGACGCCCTTGCATGTATCTCCTGGTGCCTTGGCGTGGCCCCGAACGGGCAGCTGCTGATCCCCCCTTGAAGCTGGAAGTCCCCTAGGAGTCGCTGTGCCATAGGCAAAATGGTGGTGCTACAGACCAAGATCTTTTGTTCCCAGATCGGCCACCCTTGAATTTGCGTGGTAGTCCGGTCGCCGAGGTAGCTGCGGATTGCGTCGCCCACGCGATCGGCCGGGACGAATGTGCGTAGCTCGCAGGGAACGCGAGGTTTCACTACTACGATGTAGACGTCGCGAGAGAGGCGAAGAGTTTGACGCGAACGCCACTTGCATTGCTTCACTGGCTGCGAGGACGGAGCAGAGGTAGGCACACCACCAGAGGGATGGAGTGCCGGCGTTCCTTGCAAGGCTGGGGAATGGTGGTCCGCTGTGGCGTCTCGTTGTTGTTGAGACGCAGACTTCGATTTCGCTTGCTTGCGTTGCCACATTCTCACCATGTCGTCGAGGTATTCGTCCTCTGATGGCATAGTATTTACGGAGGATGAAATCTTCATGGACAGCACTTGGCTTGAGGTAGGATCAAAGCCCGTAACCACGCTAGCGGCCGCCATCGCCGGGCTGAGAGCCCTTAGCGAGGCGGCGTTGTAGCCGGGAGTGAAGGACGTCCCTCAAGTTGTCGAAACTGGACCCACCTGGGCGAAGGTGTTGTCTAGGCGAAGCGGAGAACTTGGCGGTGACGATAAACACAAGTTTCAGTGGTACCAAGGTGGATGTCCGCAGAAATAGCAGAAAATCTACGAAGGCGATGTGGAGTGCATCCGTCACCATCGAGCGCTCGCAGCGCCTCCCATCGAAATACGAAGGGACGCTTCACGCTCTGCGGAGTTTCCTAGTTTTAACAGTGCGAATAACACTGTCGAAATCAAAGAGACACACTGCCGTGTGCCCTATCTTCATCAAATCGCGCAGCATTGTAATCTAATATGCGCTGATTTCCTAGTCCACCGAATTATATTGTAACGCGCAGAGTTGTAGTAGTCATAGCATATTTACAACAAGCATGGGGTGAAGCATTGACGCACTATGACAAGTGCGAAACCATCATTTTATTGTTTGTTGCCTGTGAGCACTGGAATCGGCTTTAACCTGAGACACTTCAACGTCGTCTACGGGTAGTAGCACCCTCTAGATCACAGTAGCACAGACGACATTTGATAGGTCACACCCAGATCGAACTTGATTGTTTCTGCATTAAACAATAGCACTTCTGTATCGTTGATTCATCGTCCTCGGAAACGGAGGCGTGTTATTTTAGTTTCTGGCCATAAGGCACAAAAACTAATGATTTGAAAATAGTGCTTAACTTAACGAGGACGGTCCCGTGTCCATTCTAAACGTTTCTTCACGAAAGATGGCTTTGTCATACGTTGCGTTCTTGATGCTTCATCACGCGACAACGGCTTTTCCAGCATTACGCCAAGCAGCACGAGGCGAAGACAGCATACGACAACCGAAAGCCCTATAGTGATTTGCACTTTGAACGGCAGGGGGGAGACTAAAAGAGAATGGCGGGAAAATCAGCTACGAAGAGCTGAAACCCTGCCGCCTACTGATACTTTATGTCCTTCAACGGCGGGCTCTGAGCGACGGGCACAATTTCGTGAGCTGCTGAACAGTGCAACTTCACTTGTGTCGTCCTACGGAGCACCTACGGCATCCGTTCGCAACGCATCGCGTACCCGCTTAACTACCTTTGGAACGTTCAGTGCCATGACAATTATTTCGGAGCATCGCTTCGGAAACGCTCCTGGTTTCTGAACTTATGCTAACAATGAAGTGTGCAGCCAATTGTTTTTTTTTTTGGTCTACGAATATGTGAACTATGAATTGTGTTTAGAAGTGTCTTGGCTTCCGACTATGTATAACGTGAGTTATTTGTGCATTTATTACATTAGGCTATTTGTGTGCATGCACAGGGAACGTTCTCTTCTACCCGATTTTTCACGCGTAGTTAGTGTCAGGTAACTGAAACTTCTGCAGCTAAATAGAAGTCATGGCTCAAGGGTACTTCAGCACATGGCTCAAGAGTACTTCAGAAAAAAGCACTTCAGCACATTTTGTCGTTATAGTAAACGTTCCGGCCAGCATACACTTTAATACCCGCAAATGAAAACTATATGATATTGACCATATCCCATCATATTTCGTTCATGGAAATCTAAAGACAGCTCTGTCTTCTGATAAATTGTATCAGTCAACGCCCGCTGCTCAAAAATATTTCATTTTTAAGCCTCCATTTCTTCTTAAACGGCTTACTCCCTCATTGGTTACGGACCCATATAGGGTATTACAACACAATGCAATAAACAGGTTTTCATTGTTGAGAGCTTTGCAATATTATGCTCATATTCAGCAACGCCAGAACGTAACTCACAGCATGATGCACGGGTCCTTTTCCGTGCCTTCGCCACTGTATTTGTTGACGGCGCAATGTTGTCGAAAAGATCAAACACCACAACAGATACGATGCGCCTTTATTTTCCTCTTCACCGCTCTTAGAGCGACGCTGCCGACAGCGCAGCAATGTCCTGTACTCCCTACTGACGGTGACCTTTTTATACGGCGCAATTGGTCATTCATTGCATTATAGAGCACGCCTTGAGATGAGCGCTAGATACAAGCCCTTTTGTCTGTCTATCAACTACTGTGGGCACATTATGAAAGAGCAATTGCTGTGAAGAATTTTCCTAAAACTTTCCCCGTGTATTTTGTTTAGGCATGCGCTTCTGATAAACCCAAATACATATTCGTTTTCATTATACTTTTTATTTAATAAACCTACTAGGTTAAAGGCCTTGAGGAGCGCAGTGGTTGCACTGAAACGACAAAAAAAAAACAGAAAACCGAATAGAACGTTTCCGTACATAGGCAGGGAATTATACAGTTTTAGCTATACCAACAAAGCCAGATAACATGCTCACAAACGATTAAAAACAATTAAAAAGTGCACTAAGGTTACAGAACATGTACTTAGGAACTGATAAAGTCCTCAGTAACTCCTTGAGCTCGTGATGCACAAGCATAGTGAACTAAAAAAGGAGTGATTGATTTGTGGGGTTTAACGTCCCAAAATTACCATATGATTATGAGAGACGCCGTAGTGGAGGGCTCAGGACATTTTGACCACCTGGGGTTCTTTAACGTGCACCCAGATCTGAGTACACGGGCCTACAACATTTCCGCCACCATTGGAAATGCAGCCGCAACAAAAAAAAGGAGGAGCCATTTATACAACATTATCTACAACTATTATAAACAAATGATCATCATGAATAGCTATGCCTTCATAAGGAACGTGGTTTTATTCAGAGGAAGATCACATAACAAATGACTGATAGGTTTTTCTGCGATACGTTTTAAGGATAACGCTGTAGCGATGGTATATGTATTGTGGCAGAGAAATGAGTTCGTTTCGGAGAGTTGCATATAATGGAATACTTTGTGATAAAGAACCAAACGCACGCATAAAGATAAAGACTTAAGTGAAAGACAACCTCCCCACAAAGTGTACGCACGTGACTGGTCGTTTCTGTGGGGAAGACATAGCTATAAATGTTACAAAAAAAACTCACCAGAAAAGAGTTTACTGCATAATCAAGCTACCACATTAGGCTCGTCCCTCGCGGATTTTCAGAACAGTAAAGCTGAAGTACGGGGGATATATCAGAAGTTTCTGCAACAGAACAAAGAAGCGTGGCATTATTTTTGTGACGGTTTTATTTAATATAAGCTGAACAATGATACAAAAAGCGCGCAAATACCAACTAACTTCACAAACACGCAAAAGCATTTCAAATAAATTGCTAGTAGATGTTGTCACTTTCAGTTTAACGAACAGCCCTCTTTCAACATCGCCATTTCCGTTACCAAATAATTAGTTCTCGCTGCATTCTTTTACTGAATATAGTGCCATGAGCCAAAGATAGGACGCGCGTTGATACAACTAAAAAAAGAATCAATCTCCTTGTTTGAGCACCAGAATTTCACTTCCAGGAGTGATAAAATTTCAGGAAAGAACTCCTTGTGTCACTCGTTAATTAAAAGCTTATATGAGCAAAGGAACGGCGGCTGTTGTGATTCTCACAGGAATTTCAAATGCGTTTATTTGTCGTCTTTATAAAAACGTTAGTTTTGGACTTTTTCCACACTCTTACTGCAAAACTTTAATTAGGTCCGGTTCTAGTATAAATAAGCTTTAATGTCGAAGTCGGCCCACTGCTGCTTCTGCTGGGACCACTTCCGGGATTAAATGCAGAACTGTGGCTTTGCCCTTATTTCGAGTACGTGGACTGCCTAGCTCTATTTGAAAAGAAACTCATGGCACCATGGAAGCTACGAAGTGTACGAAGTTCAGTTGTCTAGCAGCGGATTTTAGTGTCTAGCTCTTTTGCTTATTTGCTCGATTGTGGTTGTAAATGCTTTTCATAGTGCATGTTTAAATCGTGATTTCTATATTTTTCACGCAGTATATTTTGTTACTGGGCTTGCTTTCATTCACACAATTGAGATTGTTCTTATGCCACCGCCAGTTTTTATTACTTTGTACAGGAGTGAGTGGTTTCTACGGTCGTTTTTTAGACGTGACACACCTGCTCACAATACCGCTTATGAAGGCAGCCGTACGCCACAAGTTTTCCAACCATGGCCACTCGTCTGTTTTCTGTGCACCCCTAACGTCTCTACATTTTCGGTGAAGTGCAAACAGGTAGTCTACCGTTCGCACTACCAAAACCTACAGACTAGAAGGAGGTTCTCAATCAAATAATCTGAATCGACAGTATGTACAATTTTTCATTTGCTTTATTAGGCCTTTTCAACAAAATAACCACGAAGGGGGCAAAAAGAGAATGTGTTTGCCAACTTTTTCGTGAGGCGCTCCGGGCAGGTAGAGCACTGTATTTCTAGTTAGATTTGTAATTTAAGAAATATCCTGTGTTGTGAGCGTTATTTGATATGTTCTATTTTTTCACTTCCTTTGAAATTGTTTCTTTTATATAGATATATGCTGAAAAAGTGTATGTATGCTAGTGTTTACGTCACTGCTTCCATGTGAGTGACTTCAGGAGCATTAAAACTTTGTGAAGCAGCTTTTTGCGTGAAAGACAGGAAAGATTTTTGTTGAAGAATGACAACATTTTTGAACTGTCATTGCTTCAGTTTGGATTAGTTTGACGGCCACAGTCTCTGGTCGTGACACTTAACTTGATCCCCTTGCGCTTATTTGTCTAAGTGCCTCTTACAGTTCCAGTGTTGCAAACTACTTAAACGTGAAGAATTCTCGAATAATAGGCTCTGCTACCTTCAAGACACAACAGAGAAATAGCAGTAGCCACGAATGCCGGCATATATGGCCCATATATGTCTATTTCCCATATGATGGCTAAGCAATTCTTTTCTGTCACGAAATAGTTGATTTCGGCTTTGGTGAGCGCATGGCTGGCATACGAAACGACGTACTCGTGAAATCCAGGTTTACGTTGTGCAAGCACAGCGTAGACACCAACACCGCTAGCGTCCGTGTGCAGTTTAGTTGGGGTGAGTGGGTCAAAGTGTCGCAATGTTGGAGGTGAAGCTAGAAGGCTCGAAGTTTGGTTAGAGTTGCTAAAATGGGTGCGAAGCTGCGGATAAAACGGCGAAAGTACGAACAAAGGCCAACAAAACTCCGTATTTTTTCAATAGCGTCGGTATAGGGAACTCGGCAACCACACGATGTTTTGTCGGATTAGGAAGGACACCTTTTCTGGAGACGACGTGGCCCTAACTAGGAAGATTTCGAGCACCAAAGCAACACTTCTTTATATTCAGCTGCAGACCAGCCGAGTTGAGGCAAGTGAGGACTACTTTCAAGGATGAAGATACGTGAGAAAGTCACGCAAAAATATGCAATGTCATGAAGAGAGCGCAGACATGCCTGCCATTTGAGGCCACGGAGGATGTTATCAACCATGCGCTCGAATTTGGCAGGCGCATTGCAGAGCCCGCATGAGATGACATTGAATTCATACAAGCCATCGGGAGTAACAAAAGCTGTTTTTGGGTGATCAGCCTCCGCCTTTAGTACCTGCCAGTAACCGGAGCGCAGGTCTAATGACGAGAAGAACTCGGCTCCTTAGAGGCAGTCGAGGGTATCGTCTATGCGTGGTAACGGGTATACATCCTTGCGTGTTATGTTGTTCAACCGCCCCGCCGTGGTGGTCTTGTGGCTAAGGTACTCGGCTGCTGACCCGCAGGTCGCGAGTTCAAATCCCGGCTGCAGCGGCTCCATTTCCGATGGAGGCGGAAATGTTACAGGCCCTTGTGCTCAGATATGGGTGCACGTTAAAGAACCCCAGGTGGTCGAAATTTCCGGAGCCCTTAACTATGGCGTCTCTCATAATCATACGGTGGTTTTGGGATGTTGAACCCCACCTACCAATGAAATCATGAATTATGTTGTTCAGCCTTCGGTATTCAACGCAAAACCACATTGAGCCGTCTTTCTTGTTTACAAGAACTACCGGCGACGCCAACGGGCTGTTAGAGGGCTCAATAACGCCACGCTTATGCATATCGTCCACTTGTGCGGCGATGATCTGACGCTCAGCTGCCAGCACACGATATGGGCGCTGACGTACAGGGGAGTGGGAGCCGGTGTTGACGTGATGAGCTACAGATGAAGTACGGCCCTAGGATGGTTGTTGGTAATCGAAGCTGGCACGAAAGCGTTCAAGCTAGGCGCTGATATCAGAGCGCCGCTGTGACGTCGGGTGACTGTCAATGTATCGCGAAAGGGCATCGGTGAATGATAGTAATGAACCTGAAACGAGACAATCGATGCCGTTAATCTGGAGAGAAGTCCGCTCATAATTGACGACAATTGCGGGAAAGAAATCGAGGTTATCAAGGCTGCCAAGGCACTTGTCCTTCAGTAAGATGGAAGGGCAGTGAAACTGGTTTGATATTTAAATTGCACTAGAAGAGTCTTGAATCGAGAGGACGGCGAATGGTAGCAAGCATTACTTTCGGCGAAGATCAGTTTCAGCTGGTGTAAAAATAACAGGTGAGTCAGCAAAGGCGTCACAGGAATGTGGGACTAAAGCAGACGAGAAAGAGGGTAATGTTGTGCCGGCATCGGCGAACACTTTTGCAGGTAGATACGGTGACTCGACTAAAATAGAATCACACAGCGGCGAGAACTCGACCTCGGAGCGAGCACAGTCTTAATAGCATCGTGGGTGCGTAGGTAGTCCCATCCCATAATTACATCAGGGGAACATTGCGGGAGCACGATAAATTCTGCCGTATAAAAAACACCTTGGATAATAATGCGCGAAGTGCACGTAGCGAAAGGCCGAATGTGTTCCGCATGGGCAGTGCTTAAAACGAAGTACCGAAGAGACGTTGTTACTTTTCTTAGTTTTCGGCAAAGCTTCTCAGACATCCCTGCCACGGTGGTCTAGTGGCCAAGGTACTCGGCCGCTGACCCGCAGGTCGCGGGTTCATATCCCGGTTGCGGCGGTTGCATTTCCGATGGAGGCGGAAATGTTGTACGCCCGTGTGCTCAGATTTGGGTGCACGTTAATGAACACCAGGTGGTCGAAATTTCTGGCGCCCTCCACTACGGCGTCTCCCATAATCATATGGTGCTTTTTGGGACATTAAACTCCACCTTTCAATCAATCAAAGCTTCTCAGACATGACAGAAATTGCGCCTTCTGTGTCCACAAGCGCTGAAACAGGTACACCGTCAACAGAAATAGCAATAACAATACACGGTAATAAGCAAGGCCTTGAAATGTTCGAAAGCTGCAAACTTCTTGCTTTCAAAACTGCAGTTTCTACACTCTTAAAAAGGTTAGTAAAAAGGTAGCAACTGCAAGTGAATAGGTAGTAACTGCACTGGTTAGTACCTTTCTTGAACCGTTACTACCATTTTGCTACTTGATTACCTACGTTGGTAAACAGTTACTAGCTGCAACCGTTACTAACTCTTTGCGACCTGTTTACTACCTAAGTTAGTAAAGAGATAGTAACTGGAATGAAAGAGGTAGTAACTGCTGCCGTTGCTACCTTTCTTGCCCCATTACTACTTTTTTGCTACCCGGCTATTAACTATGTAATGCAAAATAGTGAGTGACTCCGATTCTGATCATTTATGAGAGGAATCGCCTCGACGCATTATCAATAAACGGGAAAATGACGCTAGAGATATCCATTGATCAAGAAAATACATTTTTTAAACTACGCAACTCAGATATACATACGTCATTCTGATATTGTCGAAACGGAGAAGTACAAGGTAACGAACCATATGCAAGTGCTACGTGCGTTTTAATAGACGACTACAACAAACTCAATAAGTTACAGCACATATTAACAATACCGGTGGATCAAAATAACTAGACGGTCAAAAATAGCCCCGAGAATGGTCATAATTATTCCAGTGTGGCGTCTCTACAAACATTATCATTGTTTTCACGCGTCAAACCCTGAAAATGAATATTACCTTTTCAACGCTGATATACTAGCCATGTGAAGCATTCAAATACTCTGAGAATGAGCCCATAAACTTGTTTCGGCCACTGTACATAAAGCCTTTGTTGACACCCTTGTATAATAAATAAATATGACATACAATCTTTGTAAGTAATGCTTATTAAAACTATTTTGCTAAATCCCTAAACACACGTAATCAAGTAGTATATTATATTGCTATAGTTTCAAACTTGTTGTAATTCATCCTGAAACACAGGTGCTCCCTTGTGCCAGACATGCCCCTGCAAAGTATGGGCTATACATACCCCGCACTTACTTCATACTACATGTATGCGTAAAGAATAGGGTCACTCAACTTTCGGCTTCGGTGGGAGACGGACGTGTGATGGTTCGCTCCGTGCGAGGTGCTTCAGCGGCCGCTGCTGGCCGCGGTGTTAGGTTCCCTTCTGCACCATCGGGTTACCGGTTTTGTTGCCTACATTGCAGTCTGGTGGCAGTATGGAACATTGTGTGTTTCTGCACGGTAATTTAGAAAAAAGACCATACCGGTTGGAAGACTTTCGGGCCCCGTTAGAAGAAGTGGGACTCATGAATGCGATCGCTGGCATTGGAGCCTTCCAGATGAATCACATCTGGCTGGTGAAGATCGAAGCAAGGCTGAGAAAGATACATCACTCACAACGGCTGGACTCCAAGGCAAGGGTGGCTACTGTGCTATTATTGACCCTATTCAACATAATGTCAACGTAAAGATCCACTGGGTTGACTTTGCCGTCTCGAATGAGAACATTCGACAAGCGTTGAGTGACGTTGGTGAAGTTCTGGAGGTTTATAACGACAACTGGAGTGTCGTGGGCTCTGAACACGTGACATCGACGAGGAGGAGGTGCGACTGAAACTTATGGAAGGCGTGGTGCTAGAAGACTTGCCGCACCTTTTCAAGTTTGGAGGGGGCACCGTCCTTCTTTTGTCCGCGGAGCGGGCACCACTTTGCCTAAGGTGTCACATGCAAGGACATATACGACGAGACTGCCAGACTCCCCGCTGTGGTGTATGCCGAGCGTTTGGACATAAAAGTCAAGATTGCGTCAGGAGTTATGCCAGAGTTACGAAGACCACGCTGCCAACAGACGACGCCCAAGATAATCGAAATGACGCCGAAGAGGCTGAGAAGTTGGCCCCTGGCAGCATTGCCATGGGACACGATGCCACGGTTCAGGCAACTGGAGAAGAGACAGCCGACGCGCCAACGCAAGACGGCAATGACTCAACGGAGGAATCCGAGGAGTTGGCCGCAACAGGCGGCCAGCAGGGCATTCAAGAAACGATCGAGGAAGACATATGTACCAGTGGCGAGATCGCTACACTAGAAGCCAGCGCAAAGTCTCCGGAAGCGAACAGGGGACTCGGCAAGCGTCACAGAGTTGAAAGCACGGAACGCAACCTGAAATGCCCGGAGCGTCTGTGGCATCGCGTCACGGGCGCTAAGAGTAGAAAATATGCCCTCGAAACACGGTCGCCGTCATCGTCGCCGGTTCGAGGACAGGATCGAGACGCGTAAGTCCCCGGTTTTCCCACTGCACGGTATACGAGACACGGAAAGCGCAGTATTGTAGTTTCATCTTTGTCATCAACATGGCTAGCATGACTGTGCCTTTAAGCATTGGTACGCTGAATGTGCGTGGTCTAGGAGCGCGTCGCAAACACTACCAGTTGAAACGCTTGATGCAAGAAAAAGACCCTGACTTGCTCGCGGTCCAGGAGACTAAGCTTAGTACTGAGGACGCGACTGATAGCTTGGTATCAGAATTTTTATTGCGGTACAATGCGTGTGTGAGCCATGCAGTGGGAGCATCAGCCGGACGTATTATTTTTGTCAATAACTCTCTGGGTATTGTAGTTGAAGAGGTCACAAGTTGCCTACATGTGTGTTTTGTATTGTGTGACGTTTGTTACGGGAACACTACATTTAGAGTTATCTGTGTATACGCACCTACAAATTCGAGAGACAGATGTTTGTTTTTTCGTGAAATGCAAGCGTGAAACTTTCGTGAAACTGCTAAATTAAGTGATGAAAGCGTTGGTTTGCTTAGAAATTCTCTTAATAAGTACATTTTGCACGACGTAGCTCTGTTTGTGAATGGTGGCCGTCGCCAACACTTCACACATTTTCAAGGCTCGAGTCACGCACGACTAGATCGAGCACATGTTTCTTCTGAAATAGTACCTTTATGTCAGAGCTTTGATGGTTATCCTGTTTCATTTAGTGATCATTGCTTAGTCTCGTTTTTGATAGGCCAAAAGTGCAAAAAAGAAGGTTGTATGGGAAACATGGAAACTGAATACCAAGATAATTACCCACGAAGGGTGTGTAGATAACACAAAAAAGGAAATCGAGAATTTTTTCAAAAACGCAGAAAGCAGTGCCATGGAAAGATGGGATTTATTTAAGCAAAGGATAAAAATGAAGACAATAGAGTGTCGTTGTTACATGCAGTACCAAGCTCGAAAACAGAAACGCGAGCTACGTGCAGAGCTAAATGATTTGGTGAAAATTGGAGCAAGAAACCCCGGCTTATTCACGGATCAACTGCAGGTTGTCAAAAACAAAATTGAATGTATTGAAGAGGATAAATATAAAGGCGCAATTACACGAGCAACAGCTGAAAGATTCCTCGTGGGTTAAGCCCTGACAAAGCGAGCCTTGTCAGATGAAAACGCATATGCGCGAGCTCACGACATAATAGAGATTGAATTGAATGGTCAAATATTGAGAGAACATAAAGATGTCATGAAAGCTTTTGCAAGCTACTATCAAGACTTGTTTGCTTATCGCGAAGCAAAGGAGCTGGGTTTTGTAGATGCGTTCTTGATAGAATTGCCGACACTTAATGCTGAGGACACAAATTCATTGTAAAAGTCTATTAGTATAGGGGAAATAGAGAAGGCTATTGATGATCTTGGCATAGGCAAATCACCTGGTCTAGATGGAAGTAATGCCGCCTTTTATAAGGCATTCAAGAAGCATATGGCAGCCGCATTGCATGAGGTTTTTTCAGAGTCTTTATATCGCGAAACTCTGCCTCCATCGTTTAATCGAGCGCACACCGTGCTGATTCCTAAAGGGAAAGAGCAACATGTTTTACGCAAAGTGACAGGATACAGGCCAATCACGCTAACAAACGTAGATTATAAGGTGTTTATGAAAGTTCTGGCTAGGAGGTTGCAAGGAGTTATATACAAGTTGGTCGGGTCACATCAGACTTGCGGCATCAAGCGTAGGAGCATATTCACGAATATTCATGTTGCCAGGAGCATTTTGGAGTATTGTGACGCTGCGCTACTAAAAGTAGCTATGTTGCAAATTGATCTAGCCAAGGCTTTCGACATGGTTCCACACAATATACTCTTCATGCTAGCTGAGTACGTTGGACTTGGTGCGATCATATGTAAAGGTATTAAATTGGCATGTAGCGCCCTCGTTCGGGCGGCGCGCAAACCGGAGAGCGCGCGATGGCGCCAGAAGAAAATAAAGAAGGCGCTAGGCCATGGCACGTGAAGCCACGGCTCGCGTTCCTGGCTGGCATCGGTTATCGTTCAGGCGTGTCTTTCTTTCGCTCCTGTGGCATAAGCCTACAAGTGGTGACCTCGGACGAAGACAATGACTGACTCGAATGCACCCTCAACCGAACAAGCCTCACGTCCGCAGGACGTCTCGGCCGTGCAACTGCGTCTCCCATCTTTCTGGCCACAGGACCCGCAAGTTTGGTTTCATCAGGTCGAGGCGCAATTCTCCCTGTACCGCATCGCCTCGGAAACGACACGCTACTACCACGTAGCCTCCGTCCTTCCTCCTGACGTTGCCAGCGAGCTCTCCGACGTCCTCTCCAACCCCTCGGACACTACGCCATATCAGCACCTTAAAACCAAGGTGCTGGAACGATTCATGCCTTCGGAACGCGTCCGCCTACAGCAGCTCCTTGCAGAGGGGGACCTTGGCGACAGGCGCCCCTCCCAACTACTGCGCCGAATGCGACAGCTTCTTGGGAAACACGACGTCTCTGCCCTCTCAGCGTTGCTTCGCGAGCTCTTCCTCCAACGCCTTTCTCAGCCAATCCGCCTCGTCCTCGCGGCGGCCGGCGACGTCAATCTCGACCGCCTCGCGGAGCTCGCCGATCAGGTTCATGAAGCGACCTCCCCATCTGTCAACGCTGTCTTACCACCAGCAGACACAGCGATTTCGCGCCTTGAGGCCCGCATCGACGAACTCGCCGCCTCCATTGCCGCACTCCGGAGCCCCCTGCAGGAGACTCGTTCGCCTCGTTCCGGTCGTCGAGCTCTTCCACGCACACGAGATGCTCGGAGTCCCAGCCCTCCACCCCTCTGCTGGTACCATCGGCGTTTCCAACACCGAGCCACGAAGTGTACACCCCCATGTTCGTGGCAGGGAAACGCCTGCCGGGATCACTGACGGCGGCGTGTGATCTCCCTTCTCGTCCCAGCCGCCTTTTCATGGTCACGGACCAGCTATCCGGCGCCAGGTTCCTTATAGATACGGGCGCGTAAATTAGCGTTGTGCCCGCGACTAAGGCTGATCGTTCAAAGTCACAGGGGCAAGTGCTTCGTGCTGCCAACGCCTCGTCTATAGCAACGTATGGGCTCCGATCTCTCACCCTCGACTTCGGCCTTCGCTGCATTTTCCGGTGGGTTTTCGTCATCGCAGACGTGGTTCAACCGATCATCGGCTCCGACTTCCTCTCATACTTCGATTTGGACGTCAGCGTGTGGCGGCGCCGCCTAATAGATGGTAAGACTTGTCTATCCATCTCGGGAGTCCTGTCCGACATCGCTCCAATGGCCATCCGCATGCTGATACCTTCCTCACCGTTCGAAAAAATCTTGGCGAGTTTCCCGGAGTTAACTAAACCGTGCAACCTCACTCATCCGCCTAAACATACGGTGACACACCACATCGTCACCCGGGGTCCACCGGCATCCACTCGACCACGCCGCCTGTGCGGAGACCGCCTAGCTATTGCTAAACGGGAGTTTGACCACATGCTGCAGCTCGGCATTATCCGCCCGTCATCAAGCGCTTTGGCTTCCCCGCTGCATTTGGTGCCAAAGCGTGATCCTGGTGACTGGCGTCCTTGTGGGGACTATCGAGCGTTGAACGCCAAGACTGTCCACGACAGCTATCCTCTACCTCACATCCAGGATTTTACATCGCGCCTCGACGGCTGCACAATTTTCAGCAAAGTGGACCTTGTTAAGGCGTACCACCAGATTCCTGTCGAGCCCGCCGACATACCTAAGACCACCATCACGACGCCCTTTGGGTTGTTTGAATACGTGCGGATGCCTTTTGGACTCCGCAATTCGGCTCAAACTTTCCAGCGGTTCATTTCTGAGGTCACACGGGGTCTTCCTACTGTGTTTGTGTACCTTGACGATGTCCTCATCGCCAGCCGCACACCTGAAGATCATGAGCACCATCTACGCGCTCTGTTCCAACGTCTTCAGCAGTACGGCCTCGTTGTGAACGCCTCTAAGTGTACTTTCGGCGCATCTGAGCTCGAGTTCTTGGGCCATCACATATCATCCAAAGGAATACGCCCTCTCCGGTCCCACGTTAAAGCAATTCAGGATTATCCTCAGCCTACAACACTGCGCCAATTACGCCAATTCCTGGGGCTTGTGAATTTTTCCAGGCGCTTCATACCACACTGTGCCGAACTGCTACGACCGCTCACCGACCTCCTTCGGTCGACCGCCGGCCCGTCCTCCGCCATTCCTTGGTCGTCAGAGGCCCAGGCCGCCTTTGCTGCTGCTAAGCAAGCGGTCGCTAACGCCGTGCTTCTCAATTATCCACGCAGCAACGCCCCTACTCGGTTAATGGTGGACGCATCCAGCGTGGCCGTCGGAGCCGTCTTACAGCAGTGTATTAACTCCGAGTGGAGACCCTTGTCGTTTTACTCTCGGAAGCTACTTCCTGCTGAGACCCGCTACAGCGTCTTTGGCCGGGAACTACTAGCCATCTACGCTGCAATACAGCACTTTCGGCATTTCCTGGAAGGATGCTCGTTTTACGTGCTGACTGACCATAAGCCACTGGCGTATGTTTTCCGCACTAACTCATTCAAATACGTGCCCCGTGAACTCCGCCATCTGGCTTATATATCGGAGTTCACGACTGACATCCGCCACGTGAAAGGAGCTGACAACACCGCCGCAGATGCCCTTTCTCGTATAGCCGCGGTTGACTCTCCACCGCCAACCATCGACTGGGCCTTATTCTCCTCGGCACAGCAGGATGATAGAGAGCTTGCCGCTTTTCGGGAGAACCCCCGTTCTCCCCGACTACGCCTAGTGCCTCATCCATTATCATCTGAGCGCTTGTGGTGCGATGTCTCAGCTGACCTTCCCCGCCCTTTCGTTCCCGCTTCATTACGACGCACCGTTTTCCACTCCTTACACGACATCTGTCACCCTGGCATTCGGGCTACTCAGCGTCTTCTCACCCAGCGCTATGTCTGGCCCGGAATCAACGGTGATGTGCGCGCTTGGACGCGCATGTGCCTGCCCTGCCAGATGACAAAGGTCTCCCGTCATACTAAGACGCCGCCCCAACCTTTCCTTCCACCCGGCCGTCGTTTCGACCATGTTCATCTAAACATTGTGGGCCCTCTACCAGTGTCTCAGGGGTACCGTTATATATTGACCATGGTCGATCCCTTCACACGCTGGCCAGAGGTTGTTCCAATTCAAGATATCACAGCCGAGACAGTTGCCCGCGTTTTCATTTCTATGTGGGTATCCCGTTTTGGCTGTCCTGGCACCGTGACAACAGACCGTGGACGTCAGTTTGAGTCCTCGCTGTTTACTTGCCTTAATCGCATCCTCGGAGCCAGACATTGCCGTACCACGGCTTATCATCCCTGCGCCAACGGCATGGTGGAATGCCTTCACCGACAACTGAAGACCGCCTTGACTACCCGCCTCAATAGAGCCACCTGGGTTGATGCCTTGCCACTGGTGCTCTTAGGTTTACGAGCTGTCATCCGGGCAGACCTGCAGTGCTCAACAGCAGAGCTGGTGTATGGCACTTCTCTACGGCTTCCGGGAGACTTCTTCACGTCAATGAAGCTACCAGACCAGCCACAGCAATTCCTACAACGCCTCCTCGACTGCGTTCAAGACCTCCGGCCCACTCCACCCAGACCTTCCGAACACAAGACCATATTCGTCCACCCTGATCTGGCCACTGCAACATATGTTTTCGTGCGCCACGATGCGGTCAGACCACCTTTGACACCAGCCTACGACGGACCATTCCGCGTCCTTCACCGCACCCCCAAAACTGCCACTCTACTTCAGAACGGCCGTGAAGAGACAGTCAGCTTGGACCGACTCAAGCCGGCGTACCTGGAGACCACCCTAGAAAGCCTCTCATCTACGACTGATCTTCCGTTGGAACACCACAAACGGCATGTCACATTCCGACTTCCAGTCTACACGGGGGGCCCTGTAGCGCCCTCGTTCGGGCGGCGCGCAAACCGGAGAGCGCGCGATGGTGCCAGAAGAAAATAAAGAAGGCGCTAGGCCGTGGCACGTGAAGCCACGGCTCGCGTTCCTGGCTGGCATCGGTTATCGTTCAGGCGTGTCTTTCTTTCGCTCCTGTGGCATAAGCCTACAGGCATATAAAAATTCAACCACAAATTTAATTGTAAATAGAGAACTCTCACAGCGCATACAAGTACTTTCCTCCGTGCGCCAGGGGTGTCCTTTAAGTCCTTTGCTCTTCGCTCTATTTTTGGAACCATTGTGTCAGAAAGTGATTCACCATGCAGGGATTAATGGTTTCATGTTGCAGTCATGTGAAGTGCGTGTTTTGGCATACGCCGACGATATTGCCTTTTTTGCAGTTGATAGAGAGAGTGTCACTTCGTTATTAAAAATCACTCAAAGGTTTTGTGACACGAGTGGAAGTTTAATGAACAAAGAAAAAAGCATTGGTTTATGGCATGGTAATTGGGACCTTACGCCCAGTTCTTTTGGAAATATTCAGTGGCTCACGACGCCTAGTCGTTACCTTGACGTACCATTGGACATGTATCAAGACAGTGAAGCATTTTGGCTTGAAAAGGCTGAAGAACTGCGCGCGACCGCCGAAGTATGGGGCGGTCGTGGCTTATCAATTTTCTCTCGGTCAGCTGTATGCAACGTTTTTCTGGCTGCTAAAGTTATGTACCTTTTGCAAGTACTTAGTTGTAAGCGTAAAACCATTCACAAAGTCCACAAGATATTCGCCACGTTCATCTGGAGCTCTACGTGGGAGAGAACATCTAGAACGAACTTGTTTCGGCGAGTTAAGCAAGGAGGGCTGTCTCTTTGCCATCTGTTTCTTAACCAAGTAATATCACGTTTCCTGCTCATTAGAGACCAGAGAGACTCTTTTTTACGTTCTTTATTTCAAACAACGCTGTTACATCACATGCCTGACTTCTTTGTATCTTCAGACAGGCAAGAACGACACACCTTGTCACCGTTCTTGCGCGAAGTTGTGTTCTCATATCGTTTCTTAAGGGCGAGGTTTTCGATAGATTACCTAACTAATGTGAAAAGAAAGCGCCTTATGAAAGACCTAATACAGAATGTTTTTCCTGTGCCCCTGTACCGTTCAAGGTATGAAAAATCATATGGTCATGACGTACTAAAGCGAGTGAAAAACATGTGTATACCACCCAATGTGAAAACCTTCTTTTTTAAACTTCATACGGGAACCTTGCCAGTAAAAACGTGGCTTGAAGAGAGAGGGATGTATGTACCATGGGGAAGCAGCTGTCTCCTGTGTAACAAACCTGAGACCATTGAACATGTGTTTATTGATTGTAAGAACGCTATTTTCTTTTGGGACATTTTACAGAGAACTTTTAAAAAAGATTTACCTCTTACTTCATATGGAATTCGTTTTTTGCCTTGTGATAGTTCTGTGCAAAATTTGGATGTTATATTTGTACTTGGTCTTCATTCGGTTTGGCGTAGTATGCTATCGTACAGACACTGTGATGTGAGAGTTCTATCCGTTAATGAGTGTTTCGTGGAAGCTGTTATAAAAGTGCGAGTTGTGTATAAGACTACCGACTGTAATGAAGATGTAATATCTTTGTTTGACGCGTTGTCACGCATGAAACACGTGTAATAGTGATTGTCATATTAGCTTGACATTTAGTCAAGAAGGCAATAAAGAAAAAAAAGTAAACACGTCGTAGTGTGATTCGTTGCTGTGAGTGGTTGATTGTGCTCTTGTTGCGTACTTGTTAGCGTATATGATAGCGTATATTTGTTGCGTACTATATGTGCAGTATATGTCCATGTGTGCATGTGTAGTTATATGCATTGCACCAGTGCATATTTAGGCTTCCGGTGTCAGTGACAGTAATTCTCAATGGGCTGTGACGTAAGAAATTCTGAATGGGTTAAGGCGTAAACAATCCGCAAGGGAGCCGTGAAAGTGGGTATGTACGTCGCGGCAGGCAACTTTTTTTAGTTTTGTTCAGTCCCTCTAGATGGCGCCAGCTACCACCTACTTCACGGTTATGACGCTCTCACACCTCCAGCTACTTATATAACGTTGAACATTTGTCTATCAAAGCTGCGATACTGAGTCGGAATGGTTTCGCTGCGATCGAGTCTACGGTTTGGAGGCACATCTCGTGACCTGTGGACCCGTAAACGCATGGATAACCTCGCTACACTATGTGAATCTGCGAGAAATAAATACAGCATGCCTATCATGCACTATTCAGGTGAGGGCTCTGCAGTATATATCCGTGTCTATCGGAGTGAACGTGGCTTCGCTGACCGAACGAAGCGTACTTGCTCCGTCGTTCTCTTTCGCGATTTGTTCACCGCCACAGGTTCGTCTGCTTGTTTTTATAATCATTTCGTGCAATATCAAGCTCAGCGGGACCGTTTTTTGTAACTTTAAGTGCCATGTACTCCTTATCAGTCGAGAATCGTTGCATTTGCTAAGCCTACTCGCTTCGCCGGGGGGCAGCCATGTTGATTTTCATAAGGAGGAACGTGTTTCTCCGTGGATAAGGGAGCAACGTTTCTCTATTTAAAGACGAACATTGGAGACATCGCCGTTTCTCCCTAAATGGAGAGAACGTCACTCCATTTTTTTAGTGCAGTGCCATTGAAGAAGCGGACAAGACTCAATAAGTGTGCAATCCCTCTGGATAGACAACGGGCTGATGGACTGACTAGGACGTCATCATGGTCAATGAAGTCAGACATAACCGTGATAACGTGATCGTGGTTAGGTGGCACAAGGAAGTCATTGGCTGTTCGTAGCTGGTCACGTGATGATTTCGGGGAGATATCATCCATTTCTCACATATGTATGAGTCGTTGTCGACAAGAGATAGAAGCAGCAGCATCAGAAAAAAAGTCCCATCCTAAAATAAACATAAAAGCACAAGAAGCCGCGACGGCAGACTGAATATGATGCCGGATCCCATCAATGAAAACTCTAACGGTGCACTGTGCTGATGGCCGTATCTGCGAGTCATTTGCGCTACGTAAGAGGGTGCCAGTATAAGGTGTGGTAACCTTACGTAGACGAAAACACAAATCCGCATGAATAACCGAAATAGCAGCCCCCGTGTTCACCAATGCCTGAACTGGTACCCCTTCAGCATACACCACTAACAAGTCGGCTGGGCCCTCTGGAGGTCTTAGTGTTTGTTCGAGTGATGCAGCACACCCTCCGAAAACTGCACCAGCTAGTTTTCAGAGTGGTAGTCAGAAGTAGGTGCAACCGGTCTGGGAGGAGATGTTGGGCGTCGCAGAGGTGAAGGGGACCGGCGGTGTCCGGGATAGCAGGGGCGAGGTGCGGCGAGTGGAGAAGTCGAAGAGAAGGAACGTGTTGTAGGGCGTCGCTGGTACTGGTTCGGGGATGTCTCCAAATCCCTTTCGTAAACGTCGTATTCAAGGCGTTCATCCTGTTCACGGTTGCGGCAAAATCGTGAAATATGGCCCCGAATGCCACAATAGTAACATATTGGGCAAGGCAAGCGCCAGGGACGTAGTGTGCTAGAGCTGTCACAGGGGCTGGTACTGGCGCTGGGACAGACGAGTGTGGTTCAAATGCTGCTACGTTGGATAACGCGGGTACAAGATGCGCGTGCTGAACCAAGGCCGGTGGCATGGCAGCGACTTGCGCATACGTCAAGGGTGGCGTTGGTGGCGCCGTAGTGTTCGATGGGAGAGCGCCAGCCATGGATGAGAGCTCCTCTTTGATGATGTCGCGCAGACCAGCTGATTGAGAGTGATGCCGAGGGGCGAGTGCACATGACAACTCTTACGCTTTTAGTTCCTCGCGAATCAAAGTGCGCACCAGTGGGCAAATCCGCATCCGAGGAAGGCCGGCTGTCACTGGCGTTTGGGTAGTCTGGGTGCAATCGAATAGTTTGGAGTTCATCAAGATGCTGACATGTGGTGATGACGTCCTCAACGGTGGTAGGGTTTTAAACAGCCAGAGCGTTAAACGCGACATGGCCTATCCTTTTGATAATGTGCCGAACACGATCAGCTTCTGTCATCGCCGAGTTCACGCGGTGGCAAAGGGCGAGGACGTCTTCAATGTACAAAGTGTACGTCTCCCCGGGATGTTGGGCACGCCCATCGAGCTTTTGTTTCGACACTTCGGAATGGATGTTCGGTTTCCCAAAAATCATACGGACTTGTTGAGCAAAAGTAGGCCAATCCGGGAAGCAGCTCTCGTAGTTCAAAAACCACATTTTAGCGACGTCGGACAGATAAAAAACGGCGTGACGAAGTTTTCGTGGCTCACTTCATTGGTTATAAACACTGGTCAAGTTGTATTCTTTTAGCCATACCTCGACGTCGTCACGTGAAGGGCCAGAGAAGATGGGTGGGTCGCGCCGCCGGGCGTTGACGATCCACGCAGGAATGGTTTCATGGACAGGGATGCTGGATCTTCCGAGGAGCGGTTCTTGAGCCATGACAGCGAACGGGGGAAGCAAGCGGTGACCCGAACGAAGCTCCAGGGGAACGTGACGTCGGAGAGGACTTGGGGATCGAAGCAGCCTCCACCACTCTGCAAGACAGTAGCAGCGTTGGAGTCTCGACGGTGTTTATTAGGCCGAATCGTCTGATCAACGCTTCGAACGAAGACGACGTTTTTCGTGATGATGATTATGTACAGATGAAGACGACGAAGGTCAAACGTTGTGAATATTGTGCTTATAGTTTATTACTTTGCACATCACCAAAAAATTCCCTTCCTATATACGTAAGCTCGCCTACTTGACCCTTGTTAGACCTAAAATCGAATACGTTTCAGCTACTTGAGACCCAGTGCAAGTTTTTTTTATCCAGAATCCTGCCAAAGCCATGCTGTGCGTTTTATTTTTTTCGATTTTTCTCACGTCATACAAGCATCACTGCACTAGGAGGTCGTGCCAAATTTGAACCATTATCTCATCGTCATCAAGCAGCTCACCTTTCACTTTTTTATAAACAGTACCATCATTCAACTCTTTCTGACGATTTCTTTCAGCCCCCGGCAGTCATTTTTCCTCACCGTGGTTCTCAAAACAAAGTCAAACCAGCCTTATGTCACACTCATCGTTTTGCTAATTCTTTCACGCCACGCACTATCATTGAATAGAACAATTTACCGTCTCATGCAGCTATCAAAGAAGCAAAAGGAAGATTGAAGATATTCTGCGCACTCAGCCTATTACCTAGATGTGGTGTCCTACGTGTTTTTTTAAATAGCGTTTCCCTTTTTTTAGTCTATGTGTACCTGATTGATTGATTGATTTGTGGGGTTTAACGTCCCACAACCACCATATGATTATCAGAGACGGCATAGTGGAGGGCTCCGGAAATTTGGACCACCTGGGGTTCTTTGACGTGCACCCAAATCTGAGCACACGGGCCTACAACATTTCCGCCTCCATCAGAAATGCAGCCACCGCAGCCGGGATAGTCTCTGTGTACCTCTTTGTAGATTTCGTGTATTTTGATGTACCCTGTTTGAGAAGGCATTCAGCAACTAACTTATTTTTATGCTCAAATTTCTAGCTTTTTTAGCACTTAAGCAGTAAATTTAGGAACTGTAGGAACTAGCCAAAATGGTGGCTAGTTCCTACAGCTCTCAAATTTAAAGTATGTTGTAGTTTGCATTTATTTCTTTTGCTGTTGTTCTTGTTTTCTTATTGAATATATACCAGCCAGCTGTCAAGACTGTGCGTTTTAATCGTCACTTTCACTGTGTTATTTCCCCGTTCATTGCTACATATCCCCCTAGGTAATACCCTCGTCGAAGGCCTATAGGGATATTTTGAAATAAAAAAATATTGAGCGCCACGCTGGTGTCTCATTCATAACAAGCTGTCGGAGAAGTTAAGTGCAGTTGGTTGTAAGAGCACCAACGCGAATATCATTTTTTCTATTCCACTAGAGTCACTATAACCGGAACCACATTTACTCTCGACACAAAATATATTAGTCGGATGCTCAGGGCCAAAGTTTATAGTGAAAATATATGCACTGCAGCCAGTATCGATACATGCGCCTGTGATACTTATTAGACTGCTTCATTTATTGTAAAGGAATACAAAACCATGTACTTTCAGGCATAGTCAATTTAATGTTATATTTCATCATTATTGCATGCCAGTGGAATCGCTGACTTGACTACCGGGAAGGTCTCTTGCGCGGCACGGCAATTACACAGGTGGCGCAAAAGTCGTCTCTCCTACCGAGAAGTTCAAAACAGAATGATGCACGCTACGTATTGTATACCTATTTGTAAGATTGATATTTTATGAAGCATTTTCCTCTATTCTTTTCTTGCACTCTTCAACACTGTTCTTGGTTCGCAGTTTCTGATTAGTTACTACTCCTTCAGGGGCTTCCAGTCCTACGCTCAACTGACACCACTTCGCCTTTGTGAATTAGAAACAAAAAGTGATGAAAATCTGCCAAGTTCATGCTTGATATTTTTATCAGTTCTTCTCATCGCTTCATTGAGTATCGCTCTTTTTTTGACATAGTACAAAAGCCAAGAGCAACGAAGCGTTAACTCTATAGTATCACCAACATCGCCACAAAGAAAAAAAACATATGAAGCTAAGTGCGAATAGCGGGGGTTTCTTCCACCGAATTATGGCGGCATTTCCTCTAGGAAGTGTTCAATCTTACCATTGCACTGTTGTCTACAGCACCACCCACACAGACACAGCTTGTTCTGCAATTGCACGGTACGAGGACATTGGCCCCACGATGCGTGGACATAAAAGAAAGAGGCGTGCCTTCCATTAGGACCCCGACGTTCCCAATAAGGTTGTTGCTGGAATGGCTTTCGGGCCAAGGAGGATAAACTTAGGAAAAGCTTGGGCACCGAACTGTGAAACAACGTACATTAGAAACCTCTCATAAGTACCATTACTAAGATCAGAAATGCAAAGCGGTGTACATTTACACTGTGTTGAAACCAATCGCTTCTTTCTCTGTTACCCTAGACGTCGTTACGGTCAGAAACATGAAAAATTGTGCGCATAGATGATATATGGTGAACATTAGTGCCATTAGCAAGACAAGCCATGATTCAAGTTATTCTAATGCGCTCTATAAAGCTATATTCGCACTATGCATTGTGAATCAGGGTTACATTAGGGAGCAATGCCCGTCAGACTAAGCACCAAAGCCTTTCGTCAATTTTATGTGAGTTGTAGCATGTTGTATGTCAATAAATTGCGGCGAAGAGCGTTTTAAAAATACGGAAGTTGTATCAATGACCTGCGTAGTTATAACATCATAACAATGTAAAAAAGAATGTGGACGATAATCGTGCCGTTGAGTGTCGCACATGCTCTTGCGATCCTCATTTTGAAAATTGCCGTATAACAGGTAAAATAGTAAACTCCTCAAATATTCGAGGCAGCAACAATTGAATACTGAGGTTTGCTATACCGTATGCCACTAACACAACAAGGAGGGAAGAGTGGGCTTCAAAACCTCCCAAAGTTTCCAATTTTACATTTGTATATACATATGCATCATGCATTAGCAGAAAGCATGATAGAACCCCTCAAAAATTTTGTTGTTTGCTAGTTTTGTACTGCACAATTTTTACCAAAAACGTTTAATGGGGATCTTCATGCATTAGATTTAAATACGAAATATCTTTATCATTTCTTACCATTCATGCATATTATGGATTCTTTTATAAAATTGGGTGAAAGGTTTGGCCCGTCAGTCAAGCACACTTGAGTAATTGAGTTTGAAGAGCGTAATGAGCGGAAAGCGGCTCAACAAATTTTTACGCGTACTTTAAATACAAAACAAACATAAAAGGCCCAGACCAGTTGTCCTTGGTTATAAACATGACGATGTAGCTTTCAGTCAATAACTTGAATAATGGAAGGTTGGTGTTTTGAGAAAAAAGTATGTATGACTTCGGCAACCAACGTAGTCACCAAGGATATCCATAAAGCAGCAGAATCAAGATGGAAGCCGACAGATGTAAACACGCAGTGGTACATTTGGGGTGAACAGTGGAAGTGCCTCATACAGGCTGGCCGACGTTTCGATAGGAGGATCTATGTTTTTCAAAGGCGCCGTGTCATCCTTGGCGTGTTCGTTTCAAGGGGGTTAGTAGTAACGTCATTTCCTGGTGGTGGCGCGCGTCCCTGTGGATAATGGCCGCCTGGAAAGAAAAAAAACCTCCAAAAGAAAAACTAAACTCTAAATGGGGCGAGGACTGCATTCCACTGCTTTATAGCTTCCTTCTCAGACGACGATTATCAACAGACACGCGCGCCACCAGCAGGAGATGACGTCACTACTAACCGTTTGAAAAATAACACGCTAAGGATGACATGACGTCTTTGAGAAAAATAGGTCCTCCTATCGAAACGTTGGCCAGCCTGTCTGAGGCACGTCCACTATTAATCCTGGTCATCCCACTACATAAAGAAACAGAGTAGATGTGTTGGAGCAATTTGAATGGGTGCTATCCTAACGCTGCAAAGCTTCAACATATTCTATATACGATTGATTTCAAGCAAAAGGGTCCAAAAAGAAAAATATGAATTAGTGATGCCTTTCGCATACGAAAGCCTTGTCTCCAGTGAATAATTATAAAAGTGAAGCTTCGTGAATGTCTTGTTGTTATAAGAAATGCAATTCATTGAAAGATGATTGACTGTAATCCAGCAGAAATGCCAGCAGAGGGTGATGTTGCAAGCAGGAGAACATGAAAGCAGATCGCTAGATTTAAAGCAAGTAAAAAAAATCCTTGCTGATGGGAGTAGCATGGCCTGTGAATAAATATTCATTGGCTCTGGCAGTAGATCGCCTTGAACATGGTCTGCCTCCTACACTTTGAACTCGAGTTGAAATATTTAGACCATGCACGAACATAAATTTTTATACTGTTCGTTCACAGCATATAGAGGCCCCATCGCGGTGGTGTAGTGGCTAAGGAGATCGCCTGCTGAACCGCAGGTTGCGGGATCGAATCTCGGCTGCGGCGGCTGCATTTATAATGGAAGCGGAAATGCTGTAGGCCCGTGTGCTCAGATTTGGGTGCATGGTAAAGAATCCCAGGTTGGGTGAATTTCGGGAGCCCTCCACTATGCCGCCTCTCATAATCATAAGGTGGTTTTGGGACATTAAACCCCACATATCAATCAATGAATCAATCAGTCGAACCACATCATATAGAGCACGCAATGAATTCATCTTGATGAGCGTGCATTTGTCTAAAAAGGGCAGCATGGTTACAAAAGAGCATAGGAATGCTATTACTTGTAAGAACAAAGATGATTGAATCTAGTCCTCTGAAAAATAAAACAGGGGACGAGGTCCCCCGCTTTCGTAGCAAAGCTAATTTTAAACATTGTGGCAGAGGACGTGCGCACTACCCAGGTCTTCGTTCGAGGGCAGCTGCAGGGTCACGCCTGGGCAGAGAAGAAAGTAAATCATTATTCGCACAAAGGAAGGTCAGTTTTTTTGCACAGTCGTACCTTACACGTTGCTGAATCATGTGGTTGGATGAGTTTTCATGACGCATTCAGAACGTGATACAGTGTAGGAAATGAAAATCCGCAACATATGCACCCAAGCAATAGCACCGACTCATAGCTATATGCAAATCATACTTTCGAAGCATGCAACAAAAGAATTAGGCTATGAAAATTAGGACTATGAAGGAAGTTTGTCAGATGCTGTCATTTAAAGCACGTATACATAGCACGTGGAAACGTGTGAAGTCACAAGAGCCACGTTGTTTTTTATTGTACATTTTTTATCAAGTAGATAGCCTATAAGCCATTTGCAAAGCCTCCAGCACTGTCTGTTAGCTGGTCTCTATGGTGCTCTACCATCTCACAGCGGTATAACTCGGCAACGCATTTGCAGACTCGCTGCTGCGTAAAGTGGCGGTTAGGCATTGCCAAACGTGGGCTAAGGATGCATGCCTAGATAGCGTATCAATAGGAAGGTTGGTCCTACTTCATATGGACTTCCTACGCAGACTGCACTTGTTTTTCCAACCTTCAGCATTGAAACCTTATTGAGTACCCCTTGGTCAAGTTGGGGCAAGGCATTTTGAGGATTAAAAGACTCTTAATGTCTTTCCTCAACATATAAAGCCGCTAAAAGAAGTAGATAGGAGTAGTGAGGCGTTAGCGCTGCAGGAAGACACGCTGTCAATAGGGGTCATTATTCTGGCAAGCCATTGTTCACGAGCGTGCTATCGGAAAGATGTAGAGCATATCCCGCGACCATATTTGTCTCCAGTCCACGTTCGCTAGAGTTAGACCTCAAATACCTGACTTTATTTATCTCGTGTAAACAGGCAGGAAGGTGTTGATGCCGTAAGACCACAAACTATTTTTTCTTCTGAAGTAGTTTATGCAGACACCAACAAGAACCCGCTCAACCATCTCGTGCTTCGTGCATTATCACCGACCTCTTGTCCTGGTCGGATTATTGCGGTCTGCGCTAGCGCGCTATGATATTTATGGGACTGCAAAAACATTACTCTAATATTCATCGAAGATTTTTATGTGGTTTATAATGTTCCGAAACACCAATATGACTATGAAAGACACCGTAGTGTAGGGGTCCGGAAATTTCGACTACCTAGGGTTCTTTAACGTGCACCCAAAGCTGAGTTCACGGGCCTACAGCCTTTTCGCCTCCATTGAAAATGCAGCCGCCACAGCCGGGATTCCATTCCGCGACCGGTGGGTCAGCAGCCGAGTAGCTTAGCCATTAGACCATCACGGCGGGGCAATATTCACTCGAAGGCTTAGGGTGCTGTTATAAATGTAGAATTGTAAATAGTTATTGTAAGATTAACTAATCCCGAGGGAACAAATACAACCAACCATGCAAAAGCGGTTCCAACTACAACGCAAGTACCACGAGCAAAAATAAGGGCTACGTGCTATCCGAAATATTCTATCCTAGTACAGGTAACCAACTTTTGTTATTGGTAGATTCAAATTGAAGAGATTCAACAATTTTTTTTAACATTTCTTTACTGTAGGCAGAAAGGAGGACGATTGAAATACTTTTCAGGGCATAAAAAATTTTCGCATACCTTTAACATTATACGGTCACTCTGATATGAAGATATGTATTCTCATTGAGAAAAGACTCCTGCTGGATCCAAAGATCCGCCCTTGATGCCATCGTCTGACAACACTGGCCAGTGGTTAATACACAAAAAAGAACGTGGGTGGCCTCACTTATGAATGAGTGATGTTTCGAAAATGCCAAACTCAAATTCTCACTGAGTAGTGATGCGTACTGTCATGCCGTTAGTTCCTCATTAATATGAAGACCGAGACTTCTTAAAATGACACTACAACAGAAATTCTTCACCACTCTGTGTATGTATAGTTTGTTTTTGCTCCTTTTTTGTAGTCGTGAATTCTACAAGTTTTCGACAGCATGAAGCAATCCATCCCCCTTGCAATGATGACGAAAAGGAGCCCCCGAGACACCCCTGACAGAAATGGCCGAAGGAAATGTAGCAGCCACTCTAGCAGAACATTTTAATCTAGGACACTGAGGTTTTCATAGGGAATGACAACGATCGCTCTTTCGCAAGAGGCGAAAGACAAATTCTGCTATGGCAGTTGGAACGAGACTTATTTTCTGTAGAGATCTTATTTTCTGTAGTCACACACACTATTGCGACGCGCGCCTTCGACGACGTTATGAAGGGCACCTCGAAATCTCACCGCTGCAACCACTGTTTTGAAAGACGGCGACGCCAACACGGTCCCGAAGGCGCCACTGCTTCGAACTCTGCAGGAAAGGTCACCAGCCGTTTGGTAGCGTAGGTTTCTCAGCTCGCGACTGCTTCTGCGCAGAGCTGATAGACGAGCGGACGAGACGACGGTGAGTTAAACAAGGTTTAGGTACCGCACATATACAGAGGCGTTACAAATTCGGCACTGGGGCCGACAGAGACTCGAAGAGCCAAGATCTCCTCTCGAACACATAGGTCTGCTCTCAAACGGGTCCGCTGCGACACTTATGTCGGCTCTCCAACAGGTCTCGCTTCAGCTAGGACCGCCACTCGCGACGCGCCGCAGGGCTTCTTATAACCCTTTGCACCGGGTCCAACCCAAATGTCCAACCAGAAGCGCTGCTGGTCGTCAGGGCAGACTCCTCCAATGGGGTCGCCGCTGGGCCGCGTCATTCTTTCTCACCGAATCTGGAGAGGCTGCGCTGCAGGTGGCTGCACCCAAGGACGAGTGACGTTGCCGCGCATTGCGTCAGACCCCCAGACATGAAGACGCCCGTTGTTTACTTGCTGGGGTGACTCGCTTGCTGGGGTGACTCACTGCACGTGCACGCCAGAAAGGCGCCGTCCGCCTGTTGACGCCGTTGAGTTGTTCACGTCAGGCGCGCTGGCCTTGACAAAGATTGCCTTTCTCAGAGGCACGGACGTTCGCTGTGGACACGCAGGCTTCACCCCCGCCGCCAGATAATGCGCCGAAAAGACGAGCTGCTTCCACGGGGTGTAGCGGTTCAAAGGAAGGTCGCTGATGGCATCCCGCCGCTGCCACCAGTTGTTGCGCGTCTTGGCGACCGCAGTCTGCGGGTAGCGGGGCCGGTCGCCGTCGCTCCGTCGAACCAAGGACTAGGGGAGAGCTTTGAGCAAACTTAACGGATTTATTTACATCTTTAGATTGAGCTGTCGAGATGACAGAAGAGAAGAGAAGAGAAGATCGTTGGGCGAGGCACTGCACGCCCTTTTTGTTGACCCCCGTTCCCTAGGTCCCTAAATTGGGGATCACTACACAAAACAATGTGGACCAATGGTGATGTGGCAGTTCCTCTCAATGAAGTACCGCCCATCATGTCTGTTCATAGAGGCACAACACAGGCTTGCACATACCCACACACCCTTGCCACTAGTCGCAGCGCTGCCGTAGAACAGGGAGGGGGAGAGCGGAAGACGCACGGGCGCCTCGACTCCTTTGGTGCTGGCCTCGGGCTGCGTTCCCACGAGGAGATCTTAGCGCGCCCTTTCGAGAGGTGCCAGGTTCGTGGAATCCTCTGGGGAGAGCCCTTTGACCAGCGCTGTCGTCCTCTGCCGGTTAACGCGCTAACGATGCGTGGCCCAGGCGGGAGATAGGGGAGATAGAGGGGCGGCTCCAAAACCCTCTTTGGCAACATTCCACAAAGTTGGCGCCGCTGTCAATCAGTGAGCGCCGTCTCGTGAAGTCGGCCTCTGTTGCATCCTCCGTCCAGCCGTGGCGAGACTGTCCTTTTGGCACTAATCCGGCGTGGCGAATGGCCCGCTGGGTCAAGGCATAGCTTGATCGCTACAGCTCGTCCGCCGACTGGAAGATCTCGGACGTCGGGTAGTATCAGCTGCTCGACGGGAGAGATCACAGTAACCGCAGTCTCCCAACACCATTCGAACCACAAAGGCCAACCGTTAGAACCAGCAAGCGCCGGCAATGAGTTTTCGGCAACCAGGCTGGTCTTTCAAATGTGCCACAATGCACCTACGCTTTTTTTTAAATGGCAACCACACTAATACTCTTGCTCATAGCTAAATATTTCGATTACTCAAAAGACCCCTGAAAATCATTACGAAAAAACGTCCCTCAACGTTCCGTGTAACATGACGCTCAGCCAAAAAATTCACCTGATCCCTGAGCACATACTAAAATAACAAAGGGTAATGCGATTTCGTGTACTAACACGCTTATTTGCTGAATGTAGTTTCATGTCAGCCCATGTTTTTAAAGAACGCACAATACTTTGCTGTGCGCTCTAGCACGACATGTTACTCTCATTCAAAGAACGCTATCATACTAACACACCCCTAATCATAGGCCATACCGCGATAACCTATAGCCACCACTCATTCAAATTTAGCGGGCGTACCAAATCATCATCCCTGGCCTACATGCTTTTATCTCGAAGAGAACTACTTTCACGCAGTCGGCAGACTGATGCGGGCCACTGCTTCCTCATAAGGCTTAACAATTCAACTCGAAGTTTTGACAAAGCTTATACGCAAACAAAATCTTGAGGGAAGAAAAAAGTATCCAAGCAAACTAGCTGTGGAGATGACACAGGTACACCACTTTAAAACCAAATATAACCAAACAAGTATGTTTTAAAAAGACTCCTGTGTCTGACTCTCCTGCCTACAGCTGTCGCTCCCCCTTCAGCCGTACACGCGGCGGTCGTGGTCTTCGATTCTGAAAACGCGCGAGACAACAACATGCACGAGCAACAAGCTGAACTGCAGCATTACGCCTCATTTGCGATTTCGGCCATCTTCTGTCAATCTGGCGAAGGGGACCCGAGCAATGCAAAAGATAGAGCGATGGTGTCCTCTTTGGTCTAGCTCTCGAGCGGTGTTTAGCTAGTGTGACCTTTCTTCTAGGACCCCTTCGACAATCCTGTCCCCGCAAAGCTTTAAATCTCCTGTGTACATTCCGTCGCGAGGATGCGCGCCGTGGCCTACCCTTTCGCCGCTGGTGCCTTACTTCCCGCCACAAAGGACCTTTCCTTGAACTGGCTGGTAACCTACTCTTCGGTTGCTCGCCCGGCTGATTGCCACCTTTTTCATCCCTTCGCTTTGTCGCTCGCGTACGCTTCCTTCTTTTACGGCGACGTCTGCGACCGACCTGTCCCGCACCCCTTTGAAATTGGTCGCAGGTTGAGTCATCAATGGTTTTACAGCTCAAGGGCGCACCATGAAACTTGCTGTGGACGGAATCACAAGACTGCCGCTCTACACGAGATACAATTTGTGAATCCGCTTTCTTTTTATTTGCACGGACGCGTGCAACGCAGTTTTGACGCTGCTCCAAAGCTCCTGGTCCTACCTGCTAAGGTAAAAGATTTTGTGTCTTTTTCCCGCGTAGCACTTTTTTTCTCTCTCGCGGCTTTCCGACGTCTCTTGCGTCTGCGCCGCTTCTTGCGACTCGTTTCCGAGCGTCCCAATCGCACCTCCAGCTCGTTAACACCCTCACTGCTCCTGTCTGCTGTCTCATCCACGCAGTCTAAATGATTTTCGACCGAATTATATTTCTGTTCACACACTGCACTGGCGGACAGGTTAAGACAAAAAGGAACAATGCAGCTCTTTGAACAATCTCGCTGGCATTCTTGGGAGCTATCTGCAACCGCGTTGTTGCCCTAACTCTCTACTTTGGCTGCTTCTCCTGAGCTTTCTCTGGTGTTCTTGCCTACTTCGACCTCATTTGCAAGATCCACCGTCGCGACAAACACAGTTGAGGTCTGTGCCAGATTGTCTACAGCTATTCTAGCTGTTTCGCTAACAGTTAACTGGCAAAGCACCTCGTCGCACTCGCTCTGGCCTTCGTCGGCCTCTCTACTCAGCGCAGCATCATTCGCAGCACTCAAACGCGATTCGCCTTTGAATCCGCTGCTATGTTCACACGTGCTAGCCTTCTCTAAAGCTCTGGGGTGCACCTCGCACTTCTCGTGCGCTGCACTTGCGGATGGCTGAATCTTCCACCGCGTTGCCTCGACTTTTTGTTCCGACAGTTCAATCTATAGGCTGAGTGTTCGTTCAAGCTCTTCACCTCGCTCCCGTTTTTCTATCTCCCATTTGCGCTCACTATTCACCTTGGTGCTATGAGAGACACGCGGACCTCTCTCAGGCTTGGTTTTAATACCAGCGCATCGTCGCGCGTTCTTCAACGGAGCGTTCGTGAGCTTGTACTCAATTTGCTTTCTGTGAACTCTGATGCCGAAGCACCGCAGTAAAGCTGCCTTAGCTACATCGTACCTATTGAACTCCTCCTCGGAAAGGTACCTTATTCTGCCAATTAGGTCGCATGGAAAGACACTCAATAAGGCGTTAGACCAATAGTCCTCGTCGAGGCCTAGGTCTGTGCAAACATTCTCGTAAGAGGTTAGGTAACTCTCTATATACTCGCCCTCTTCGAATGCATGGATCCTCGAATTTACTTGAGACCATCTAAGGCACTGTATTGATCTTCTTGTCTCTTCATGTTTTACTTTTAGGCTTTGTTTCCACTGCTCTCTCTCTTGCTCTCGCCTTTCCTGACGCTCCTGTTCTTCACGCCTTTCCTGACGCTCCTGTTCCTCACGCCTTTCCTCACGCCTTTCCTGTTGCTTTTGAATCTCGTTCCACGTTTCTGTAATATCTTCACTGCTCAGATTCAAGCCATCAATAGCGCTAACAATTGCGTGTTTCTTCATCCCCGCATCTACTTCTGCTCCCAGCTCCTCCCCCAGAATCAGGAGCTGATTCTTCAACAAACGCTTCCAATCCATGACAGAGAACTAGTGTGGTGCAGCTCACTCTCTACCCAGAAGCTCCGTAAGTAACTGCTCCTGTGGTAGCCTCTACCAGCGAAAAGATTGCACTTCTATTTTATCAGCCTGGCAACCAAAAAACCAAAGCCAGCACTCACCAGTCCACAGCTGCCAGTCTCTATGATCTCGGCGTGTTGTTCATTCTCCGTCCTCCAGGCTCGCATCCAACCGCTTGCCATCCAGTTGTTAAGGTTCAAAGGAAGGTCGCTGATGGCATCCCACCGCTGCCACCAGTTGTTGCGCGTCGCGGCGACCGCTCTCTGCGGGTAGCGGGGCCGGTCGCCGTCGCTCCGTCGAGCCAAGGACTAGGGGAGAGCTTTGAGCAAACTTAACAGATTTATTTACATCTTTACAGTGAGTTGTCGAGATGACAGAAGAGAAGAGAAGAGAAGATCGTTGGGCGAGGCACTGCACGCCCTTTTTGTTGACCCCGTTCCCTAGGTCCCTAGGTTGGGGATCACTACACAAAACAATGCGGACCAATGGTGATGTGGCAGTTCCTCTCAATGAAGTACCGCCCATCATGTCAGTTCATAGAGGCACAACACAGACTTGCACATACACACACATCCTCGCCACTAGTCACAGCGCTGCCGTAGAACAGGGAGGGGGAGAGCGGAAGACGCACGGGCGGCTTGACCCCTTTGGTGCCGGCCTCGGGCTGCGTTCCCACGAGGAGATCTTAGCGCACCCTTTCGAGAGGTGCCAGGTTCGTGGAATCCTCTGGGGAGAGCCCTTTGACCAGCGCCGTCGTCGTCTGCCGGTTAACGCGCTAACGATGCGTGGCCCAGGCGGGAGATAGAGCGGTGGCTCCAAAACCCTCTTTGGCAACATTCCACAAAGTTGGCGCCGCTGTCAATCAGTGGGCGCCGTCTCGTGGAGTCGGCCTCTGTTGCTTCCTCCGTCCAGCCGTGGCGAGACTGTCCTTTTGGCACTAATCCGGCGTGGCGAATGACCCGCTGGGTCAAGGCATAGCTTGATCGCTACAGGGGCTCGGATGACAGGCGCGCTCGTTCGCCAGGTCCCTCCAGGTTCGCCTCCAGGGCCATGGGGAGAATGCAGCTCCAGACTCTGTTCCGAAAACACATCCTATTGTTGATGACGGATCCCAGCTCCACTGGCTTGTCGCCACAACTTGCCGGCCAGCTTCGCTCGTCTCTGACGATCCTTGGTTTCAGCACTTGTCGATGGTTCTGCATCTTGCCAAGAACGGTGCGACAACATACGACACAAGCAAGCGCCCTCGGTCACCTGACAGAAGACCAGACCAAGTATAGTACAACTTATACCTAGCTACGTGTCTATCGAAATTTCGTTCCCTCTACATCAAGAGGCACATGTGGGACACAAGACTCTTAAAATGGCAACTCAATTTTTTTGCCACGTACAACAACGTAACGAATTAGAATACAACATAAAGTTGGCCCCTTGAGATCACTTTGAACGAGAGCGCTCAGCTAAGACCATGATGAGTACAACACTTTGCCCCGAATCGCCAGCGAGAAACCAAAAGGTTGAGAAGGTACTAGCTAGAACGCACTGCTCAATGCACCTGCATTAGCGTTAGGCTTTCCTTTTTTTTAGCGACCGTCAAAGTTGTGCTGTTGAGCAACATGCTCCATCTCAGTAACCGACCACTTTTAGGCGACGATACCTATGCGGTATCAAGAGCGGCTCACACTTGCGACGTTGCACAGGGGAACAACGATACGGCTTGCTACGGATTGACTCCTCACCGCTTAGCTCGATATCGTGTTCGATCACCCTGGTGTTTCCTGGGCGGTCCGAAAACACGTCTCCAATCTCGGAAACAATCTTTCTCGGGTTCTCCTTTTGGACTTCACTTAACCTAGGCTCTAGGTTCAACTGCTCCAAGGTTACCTCCGATCCCCTTTCGATTATATCACTAAAACTCCAAATTTCTGCTCCCTCTTGCTCTGGAGCATTCAACCGCAGATTTACGACCGCTTGAAGTTGAACGTATGGTTTCATCAAGTTGTAAATTTTGTTCAGCCGCCTTCCTAATTTAACTTCACAATTGGTATCAGAAATCTTCGATAATACTTTGGCGGGCCCTTCCCAATGAACCTCAAGCTTGTTCTTTTTGGACGGCTGCAGCAGCATTACCTGACTTCCTACTTCAAAAGCACGCTTCTTCACCGATCTGTCGTTGTACTCTTTCGACAATACTTGTGCAGCTTTCATGTGGCTTTCCACTGGCGCTTTAATCGAGAGGTCCTCGCACTGCTCTTGAATGAGCGTCTCTCGATCATCCTTCGACAGCTCGCTCCAACTTTCCGCTACAGGCAAGAGCGTTGCAACCCTCTCGCTCTAACTTAATGGCACCATGTCGTCTCCCCCTACGCATACCGCGCCGGTCGCTTCGGCGACGGGCCGCTCGCGTGACTGCTCACATGACTCACGCGGAAAACTTCTTTTCTGGGGTTCCGTTGACCCGGCGACAAGGTCACTTGAGAGTTCACCGCATTGAACAAGGTCAGGCTTCCGCGAAAGCTTCCGCGCTTGCGATCGCGTGAGGGCCATGCACGCTAAGTTGGGGAAGAACGATTTGCCCTGCTCTTTGAGAAGCTGCTCTGAGTTGTTGGAGAAAAGATAAGGAAAACGATCATTTAGCGCGGCAGACAAGGCCGCTTCGGTGCGAAGCTTACCGAACGGGCCTTCAATGACAACCGTGGCGATTGGTAAGGAAACACTCTGCTCCTCGGCGACTTGCCTGATCCACGTGCATTCTCCTGTAAAGTCATCCGGAGACACCAATGAAGGATGGACAACGTCCTTGGTTGCCGCTGTGTCTCTAAGTGCTCGGCACGTTTTCTCAATCACCCGAATTTCTTGGAGATACGGCTCCAACAACCGCATGTTTTTTTCTGATTCTCGGATTGTTGCGAAGGCAAACATTTCCTGACAGTTTATCGCGATGTGTCCTTCCTTTTTGCAGTTGTAGCAGATTTGTGGCTTCCGTTTGTTTTCCGATTCTAGGATAGTTGCAAACTTTTGCTGACAGTTAATCGCGATGTGCCCTTCCTTTTTGCAGTTGTAGCAGATTAGCGGCTTCCGTGATTCAAACGCCCGTGTGGTAGAAACCTCACTCGATTTCTCCGCTTCCGTTTGCCCTTCACCTACAGCGTAATTCGTAAGAGACGCGTCCTTCTTGAAATTACGGTGCGGAACGGGTTTCCGTTGATCGGGTTTCCGTTGATCAGGTTTCCTTGAAAAGCCCTCTTTCCTTTCATCCTTTTCCACGCGCACTGCCCTGCTATGCAACTTTCGGCGAGTATAATACTCCTCAGCTAACTCTGCTGCCTTGTTTAGCTGTACTTCCCCAAGTTTGTCCTGCAGCCAAAGTTAGACATCCTCCTCGATGCAGCGGTAGAATTGCTCCAATGCAACGCATTCCACCACTTAATCGCGGTCGTCATAGACACCTCCACCCTGAGCCATTTAATTAAATCGGCTTTAAGACGAAACGCGAAGTCAACGTGTGACTCATTCCCCTTTTTAGCATACCGGAACCTTTGCCTGAAAGCCTCGGGTGACAACTTATAACGTCTCAAGAGCACTTCCTTAACCTCGTCATAGCTCTCAAACGCTTCCCTCGACAAGCAAGTTATCGCGGCGTACACTTCGCCGGGAAGAAGAGCTAACAGGTTCCGCGCCCAAAGAGACCGCTCTAAAGCGTTTCGCTCACAGACGTGTTCAAACTTTACGAGATACTTCGCCATGTCCTCGCATACTACGAACGGTGGCAGTTGGTCCCGAATTCTAAAACCGCTGACCTGAATCGTCGGAGAAGCTACGCTAGGTTCCTGCGAACACTGTAGGATTGCCAATTCTATTCGTTTCAACTCGAGGCGCTCCTGTCTCTCGGCCTCCTCGCGCTCGCGAGCTTCTACTTCTCGCCTTTCAGCCTCCTCACGGCGTGCTTTGATATCCACCCAGGCCTCATCGACTTCCTCAGCCGGCACTCCCTCATCCTTCATGATCTCAAGGATCGCTTGCTTTCGTTTCGCACGGCCCAAAGTAATGCCGAGTTCCTCACAAATTTCGATGAGTTCCTTCACTTTAAGGTTCTCCATCGTTCACACTAGCGTCTTGTTGCTCGCCCCTGTTAACAATTTACTTGCCGTACCCACTATAAGTCAACTAGCAAGACGCGCAAGCAATTTTTCACACTCCCGTGTTTACCCCCTCCGCATTAACTTTGGTTTCAAAGCACTTCGACTTTGCTTGAAACGATCAAAGCTCACTTCATTGCTTCACACAGCCCTTCTCTAAACTACTACAACCTGAGCTAGAGTAGTCTGGTGAACTGAGGGGAAAACATAAGGCACTCACCGCATCGATGTCGCTGACCCCGGCCGATCCCGCAGCTGCCAACCAGTGTTGCGACGCGCGCCTCCGACGACGTTACGAAGGGCACCTCGAAATCTCACCACTGCAACCACTGTTTCGAAAGACGGCGACGCCAACACGGTCCCGAAGGCGCCACTGCTTCGAACTCCGCAGGGAAGGTCACCAGTCGTTTGGTAGCGTAGGTTTCTCAGCTCGCGACTGCTTCTACGCAGAGCTCATACACGAGCGGACGAGACGACGGTGAGTTAAACAAGGTTTATGTACAGCATATATACAGAGGCCTTACAAATTTGACACTGGGGCTGACAGAGACTCGAAGAGCCGAGCTCTCCTCTCGAACACATAGGTCTGCTCTCAAATGGGTCCGCTGCGACACACATGTCGGCTCTCCAACAGGTCTCGCTTCAGCTAGGACCGCCGCTCGCGACGCGCTGCAGGGCTTCTTATAACCCTTTGCACCGGTTCCAACCCAAATGTCCAACCAGAAGCGCCGCTGGTCGTCAGGGCAGACTCCTCCAATGGGGTCGCCGCTGGGCCGCGTCATTCTTTCTCACCGAATCTGGAGAGGCTGCGCTGCAGGTGGCTGCACCCAAGGACGAGTGACGTTGCCGCGCATTGCGTCAGACCCCCAGACATGAAGACGCCCGTTGTTTACTCGACGGGCTCGCTTGCTGGGGTGACTCACTGCACGTGCACGCCAGAAAGGCGCCGTCCGCCTGTTGACGCCGTTGAGTTGTTCGCGTCAGGCGGGCTGGCCTTGACACAGATTGCCTTTCTCAGAGGCACGGACGTTCGCTGTGGACTCGCAGGCATAACAACACACACACATATATATATATATATATATATATATATATATATATATATATATATATATATATATATATATATATATATATATATATATATATATATATATATATATATATATATATATATATATATATATATATATATATATATATGTATATATATATATACATACATATATACAAAGAAACTAAAGGCTTTTGGGTCAGGTTCAATAGTCACGGAAAAGTCAGAACAGACGTGCGTGCGAAGCAGTTTTATTGACGTTTAGCTCGGGGTCTGAGCTTCATCAGAATAAAGTGCATAGCAACATTGCCGTTAATATACACATGTCCATATCAACCACAGTGAAGAAACGCTGACCACAACAGATATGCAAACGCCATCAATGAAAATTTGTGTGAAAAGCTCGAGAAAATCATTGATGCAAATGATACAATGAGGATGCTAAAAGTATACACGTGTAAAAAAGTAAGATCGGAAAGCTAAAAGCACTAAAATACAAAGGCACAAGACTTCACAGGTCCACGAACTATGTAAGTATACTTACAATCACTGGGCGGATTACAGTGACAAACAGCCTACTTTGCCAGTGCATTCACTTGAACCAGACGCGATGTTATCAAACTTCTGAATTAAGAAGGATCCCAGGGCTTCCCTGTCATAATTAGAGCGAAAGCCAGATTTAAGTAACGTGACCTTGTGGTTATTAAAAGAGTGACCGGGGAAATGCACATATTTTGATATGGGCAGGTGCGGCAACGTGTTAGCGTGAGATTCATGATTGTTAAATCGTATTCGGAAAGGGCCTACTGTTTGCCGCATATTGTACATTCAAGCATATAAACTACATTTTTGGTGTCATAGTCAAAGTCACCTTTAATTTTTAAACAAAATGCCGAAGACTTACTGGCGACCTGTTGGGAATGCGACCTGCCCGGAATCGTCCGGAATGTTTCGCAACACTCACTGCGCCACTTAAGCGTTCACCTTCAGCTCTGTGCACAACGGGGGACTCCACTAAAACTCGGCACCACGAGCTTCGCAGTACCTACGCCCAGGCTGTCCAGGCAGCGCCAGCCAGATGAAATACATTCACTGCCGGTAATGCTACATGTCTAAGTTTTAAAGGATTCTCAAAGCTAAGAAAGGTGGTTGAAAAAAAGGTTCGTTGTGATCTACACATTGACACATTGAATAGCTACCTAACTGCATCGGTTGCTCCAAAGGGTCTCCGCATTTGTGTAAAACCTGCTTTGTCTGACATGTCAAAACTGCATTCATCCAGATGGAAGGACATTCTAAAAATGCTTTTTTAGAGCTTACTCGCGTCGTGTTAGATCATTATACTCATCCCAGTGAGTGTCTTATAAAACAAGACAATGCACTGCTAGCTAATTCAGACTTGTCAGCAGCTGAGTAGGCTGAACTCGATTCATTTGCATCTAAAAAACGTCATGACATTACGGTAAAAAACTAAAAAAAATATACCGCGATGGTATCTTTTGTCCTTCTTCCAGTAAAAAAAGGGCAGGCGAATCCGCAGCTGCAGTCTCTTTAGTTAACCATTCCACAATACTGTGCCCCGATTTTCCGAAGTCTCGTTCTTGTGGGGAGCCCATAAAGCAACAGCAAAGCAACATTGTCAACGTTTGAGACACAACGCTGATGACTGATGAACGTAGCGTCCTCAGTCGTGGCCTCAATCTTTGTCTAACAACAGGTGAACACAGCGAATTTCAGCTGCTAAAAGGCTTCGACAATTTCGCCCGTAATTGACGCTTACGTGATTATTATCATGACAAGCCAAACGAAAGAAATATTAAAAACAAGCTGCCTTCACACTAACAGTGGGTGCCGCCTTCCCAACGCGATAGATGCCTCGATATGTATATTAGAGCTGTTCAGCATGATAATATAGAAGTATATCAAAAACACCAAGATTTTCACCGCAATCTTTCTTCTAGCGAACTTAAAGCCCTAAATTTGTTGTCATCCCACACTGGCATTATCGCAAAGCCAGCAGAGAAGGGTGGTGCTGTTGTAGTAATGAATAGGTTCAATTATACCGCAGAGGCCCACAAGCAGCTATCAGATACCAAGTTTTATAAACAACTTGATCATGACCCCACAGAAGAGCTTAAGTTACTGGTCAAAGGCAGTATTCTAGACCTGATTACACAGAAAAAAAAATGGCTGACAACGCAATTCATTCACTTCTTCACTAAGTCCGGAAGCTGGTCGCTTTTACCTGCTACCAAAAATACATAAGGATGGCAATCCTGGCCATCCTATAATTTCCGGTATAGGTACTGTTACGGAAAACTTATCCAGTTTTGTAGATTCCCTCATCAGCAATATCGCGGCTTAGACCTAACTTACTGTCTCCCCGTAATGCGTTTGCCTTCTCTGGGAATCCAGTCAGTTCCCCAATAACACGTGGCTATTCTGCTTACGTACTACGTGCCCGGGCCATATCCATTTCTTCTGGATTTCAACTATGATACTTTATCCCCAGTTTGTTCCCTAACGCACTCAGGTCACTTTTTGCCTCTTAAGGTCATGCTTATCGTTTTGTTTCTATCTCTCGCTGCGTAGTCCTCAATTTAAGCTGAACGTTGCTTGTAAGCCTCCGGGTTTCTGCTCCGTAGATAAGTATCGAGAAGATGCACCTGTTATATATCTTTCCCTTTCGCCTTAGTAGAAGATTACCATTCATGACTTGAGAATGCTTGCCGAATGTGATCCGCCTCACCATTATTCTATTTGTTATTTTGCTCTCATGGTTCGGTTCCATGATTACCACCTGTCTTAAGTAGACATATTCCTTTAGTACTTACAGCTTCTTTCCACCTATCGCAAGGTGCTGTTTTGTCCCAGACTCTCGCACGTGACTTTAGTTTTGTGCATATTATTTTCAGACCTACTATTCCGCTTTTTTTATCCAGTTCAGTAATCATGAGCTGTAATTCTCCCTTGTTACAATACTGATTGTTGGCCTAGTTGTTACTTGCTTAATGATATATTTTTGCTGCAAATAGCACACACAAAATCTAAAGGAACGCTCAACAACAAGCACAAGTGCGAGTGCCGCTTATGCTTGTCGTTGAGTGTTCCTTTACTCTGTGTGTTTGTTATTTCCGGCCAAAGGCTGGCATTAAGAAATTCTCCCCTGAGTTCCTTATCCCAGCAATGTGATCAGTGATTCACAGGTTATTAAGAAACTCTTCATTAACTATTATCCCTAAATCTTCCAAATCTGGGGCCCTGAAGACTTGCTGAACACACGCGGCGAACAGCATCGGCGAAATCGTGACCCGCTGCCTTACACCCTTATTTGTTGAGATTCTGTCGCTTTCCTTATGGGAAACTATGGTGGCTGCGAAGTACCAAGCTGCACGAAAAGGGCACTCAAAAGATTATGACGTGAGGTGAAAGTCATTTGAAACAATAAGATTTCTTATTTTCTTTTCATTCGTTTCTGTGCTTACATCTTGTCTTTGACTATCGCACATAGTAAAACCAACTAGTCCGAGTATGCTATCTTTGATTACTAGTCCGAGTATGCTAAGTTGATTACTTACAGCCAGATATGTTTGCCACATTTCTCAAACTCATATACATCTCCCAGTTTATGTCAGCGATACGGACTACTAATTTGCAGCCCCGCTTACAAGCTAAGCAATAAAAGAAAGTCTTGCTGTACGTGTCTGCTTCACTAAAAAAGAGTATTACGAAGTCCACTTATCCTGAAAAAATAAATTTCCGAGACTGCTTCAATTTTTTCTAGTCAAGGAAGACCTTCCGAAACCTTCACAATGAATGCACAAGGAATATCTAGCCACGCATATTTGTTTCTTTACTGACTTTCTTATTCTCAAAATTGCAGCAAAGACGTTGATACCCTGTTCGCTTAGAGCGTCAGAAGAAACACAGATGGCGTTTTTTTCTCGCTATGTAGTTTTACAGTTTCGCTTGGCAAATCAATAGAAGTTCTTGTTGCCTCACGTTAATTAAGGTGTGCCCGAACTTTAGGTAAACGAGCGCATTGAGCGGTCCGCATGATAAAAGACCCGTTAACTAACATGTATTTTTGTCACTAGGTCAATTCTTTTTAGTTCAGTGTTTACAGCTCTGTTGTTCCTGCTTTATATATTGGTTTCGATTCGGGACCTTTCCTGTCGAAGCCCTTTTTACGTTTGTGCGGCTAATTACTATCTGTTGCGGATCCTATTTTCTCGGGAAGCATTGTTAGAGACACAGGCACGGACTATGCAACCTGTTTCTTTGCAGTCAATCGATAAAGTGATTTGCTGCAAGGTTCTGCTCGGATGAACGCCTTGATCAGGTACCTCTGAGCCACAACGCGCGTCTCTTCCTTCGCCTTCGTCGTCATGGTCAATAGCCAGTGTCCTCCATTTCTTTTTACGGTTCAGATACATAAAAAATTAAAGAAGGTTTCAATATGAGCTTTTTAAGGATTGATATTTCGTGATTATTGTTTGCGCAATAGCCCCTATCCACATATAAACACTACGCCGGTACAGATCACCATGCTATCGCTGTTTCTTTTGACACCTTTTTGAGTGGACTGAGTCAGATGGATGAGAATGGTCCAATGTCAGTGAAGTTTTTTTTTTCGTAAGAACTATGTTGTTACTGCGCCACATTAGAAAAGACGCACTTTTATGTTGAACGTTTGTGTTTTTGTATTGACGTTGAATCATTTACCCAACTTTTGTTTATTTGATATTTTGACTATACATAATAATGTTACAATCATTAAGCCAGAGAATAATTCACGAGTTATTGAAGCGCAGTGGTACTTAAGAAATAAATGTATGCCTTCAAGGAAGCAGAAAGATTTGCAAGTTCAGGGTCGTACCACTGTTATGCATTGTTCACTGATGTCTTGAACAAGGCGGTTACCAAGAAGCTTGTGAAACAGCAACGACTTCCCACTTGATCTTCAAGGCCTCGTTTCAAACATTTTTTCCCTTTTGTATGACAGCGAAACAAGTACAACAGGTCTCAGCTAATGCAAGAACCACTCCCTAATGAAGCCATATTTGACCTATAAGGATCCTTTTTGCCCGAGCAGTGCATCTTCTACTGATGATGATTGAATGACATATGCAACTTCTTACTGCAATTGTATGTGATGTACACCACAGTATTGGTATGCTCTTTCTAATTTTGTCTTATTCGAATGGCCGGGAATAGCCCATTGTTTTGGAGCGCTTTATAACGGAAGAGAAATGTTAAAGATACCATTAATGGTGGTGTAATCTTTATTGCCTATTGACGAGTAATCTTTTATTGCCTATTATAGTTTGTGCTACTGCAAACACTCAAGTAACTTTACTGCTCTGCATATTTGTTACAGTTGAGCATTTTTTCTTGTCATTCTCAGCGTAGCGTGTTGTCGCAAATTTATCCACTTATCGACAGCAACTTTCAAACAGATAGAAACTTCATCGCAAGTAATTCAGTAAGTTTTGTAGCAAGGAATGCTACACTACAGTCACACTCCTTTACCTCAAGACCATTCCTATTGAAAGCATTATTTTTAAGGCATAACAAACGAGAATATACATGTGTTCGCCTTATAGCAATGAACCTCGCTGTGGGGAAATAACTGCCGTGACATATTCAGCAGGCTTGCGCCAGACAAACGAGATCAGAAACGAGCTAGGATTCCTGCACGCGCTTCCTTCATTACGTCCATGCGCTTTGCTTTAGGGTAAGAACAAGGTCTATAACCTACGATTTGCAATACGAGACTAGGACAGCAAGTGCTTTCATATGCAGGGTTGTTACCCGCACGGCGTAACTTGAAAGACTCCACGCAACAACTTCAAGCTTGCTAATGGTGATGAACGATCGAAGATGGCGCATGTTTTCTCCAGGAACAACTGAGAACTGCATGCCTAGACGACCATAAAACGCCTTTAATATGCTTATGCACGTCATAGGAAGGCGGCAAAGTGCGCATTTGTTCTGCATTATTTAAATCATATAGAGGAGTCGAAACAATAATGTTTGATGTAATGTGGTTGCCACGATTTGTATATATCTGAAGAGGAGGTATTGAATGGAATCAGCTTGAAAAATTATCATAACGAAGGTTTTCTGCTTGCTGCTATTTCCATTTTGGTGCAGAAGAGCCTTCCTTTGTTCTGCAGTTAAGCTAAATGGCAGAGGAGATATACTGCACTGCACTAGGTTCCGGTGGTTGTGAGCGTATTGTGTTTACGTCTTCTATCTGACATAAAGATCTTACAGTTTTCGGAAAACAAAGATGCACACACACTCGTGTTCTGCAAAGCAGAAGGAAATTTCCACAAAACAAACTAAAACGCGAAATAAACGTTGTTGGGTTGATATCTCCACTGAAGCAACTACCAATATTTCTTTATCATTTATTCGTACGTTGAACGAAACCGACCATTCGTGGTGGAGAAGGGACTCCTCCGCAGTTCTTACGGCGGCAGGCTCATGCGCAAGGCTGTCCACGTAGTTGAGAGAGCCGGATTACTCCACCGCAGCCTCTGAGATGGCTAGAAGAAGAAGCGTTGATTACATATAACGAAATGAAGCTGCCTAAAATGATGCTTGGCTGCGAGGGTGGTCGCTTCATTAAAAAGTTACAGGGTTGTTTATAGGGGCACTTCTAGTACCAATGCCATAATTTCCTACTGCCTGGTTTCCAGCCTGCTTCCCTATTTTGGCATTGAAGTCTCCCATCAGTATTGTATACTGTGTTTTTACCTTACTCATTGCCGATTCCACGTCTTCATAGTACACTCTAAGTCAAATCCTGGCTAGACTACACTCCCACAGGTAGAAAATAAAGTTAAATTATCGCCGCTTCTAGGCGGCTCCATAGCCGTGTTGCAGAAAAACCGGCCCGATTTGAAGTCGCCTTCAGAATAGCCCGGACAAAGACTAGCCGGGATTTTAGGTCCAATTTTTATTGGAAAGATACGGCCTGCGGTTAGGCGTGACTTTCCGTAGGCGGCCCGGCCTTGATGCGTTGGCGAAAAAAAAGGTGATATTTTACACTTTTAAGAGCGGTTTCTCGCCGAGAACGCCGCGGATATTATGACTACAGGTAATTTGAAAACCAATAGTATCACATTTACTTATATTAGCGAGATTACAATGCAAAGCACAGCCCTGGAATCGAACTCGGGACCACATGCACGTGAAGAAGATGTCTTACCCATTGCGTCACAGCGCCACCGCATGATGGCTATTCTTTTTGCGGCGATTCATATTTACCAAGTGAGTTTTTGCAAACCGTCTTCGGAACTTTGAACTGTTTTTATGCCATCTGCATTCATTTGATCAGCGATCAGCTTGTAGGCCTTCAAGAATGGTGCGCCGTTCCGCAAAAACAATTAACGTGTGTTTGTGCGTCGTTTTAGTGCTTCCCCGTGAAATGCGGATGTTACGCTCACCGAAATTGGCAGACGATGCTGAGTTCGGCTGTCGAAACCTGCGTAAGTTTCTCGCGCGTGCGTGTGCTGTGAGAAGTTTGGCTGACTTGTGTCGGGAGGTACACGAGTGTCAGTGACAGCAGCCCATTCTCAGCTGTTTGAAGCCAATGCGCTTTCGCACGTAAACTTTGCATGGGTATTTTAGTGTGCCTACTCTAACATTTGCATTTCGTACGCGTGAACTGCCGCGAGCCGCAAGCTGGGGCAGCACTCCTTTATAGCATTTCGACGATTACTCATTTCCGCAAATAAAATTTATGCGCAGTATTTCGCAATATACAGTGGTTCTTACTGATTTTCAATATTTAACTGATCTTATTTATGGGAGTGGCTACTCTTACCTTTATTCAGCATCACATTGCTGTTCAAGTGAGTGCCTAAACGCGCGCCAATGTCAAGTGTGACGTACACAAATTAGCGACGGACAGGTCGGTCCCCTCCAAATAAATATAGATTCTGCACATTTCTTTCGTGAACGTCGCCGTGCAGTTGGGGTCAAGAAATGGTGCAGAACGAACTTCAAATTATTTATTCTTACTGCTAGCAGTTGCTCTTGAGAAAATGAAAATTCTTATAGCTGGTACATTATCTCCACAGCAGTACACTGGTTGGCTTGGTTATGGTTCACTGTTATAAATTCATGCTGGAATATGAAAACTGTGCTTAATATTCAAAAGAGTGAGCAAATGTCGGTGACATACGCTCTCCTGCTGACTTCAATTGATTGATCGAGATGTGGGGTTAATTTCCAAAAACCACCATATGATTATCAGAGACGCCGTAGTGGAGGGCTCCGGAAATTTCGACCACATGGGATTCTTCAACGAGCACCCAAATCTGAGCACACGGGCCTACAACATTTCCGCCTTCATCGGAAATGCTGCCACCACAGCCGGGATTCGAGCCCGCGACCTGCGGGTCAGCAGCCGAGTACCTTAGCCACTAGACCACCGCGGCGGGGCTCTGCGGCTGACTTCTGCACCTGATTTCTGACTTCTGTACTTGATGTTCGTCATCAAATTACGCAACCACTAATTAAAGATCGACCAATAGATTTTCAATTTTGATCTTTTTTCTGTCTCGCGGCTTTCAATTTGTTTCTTTTTTGCCATGCTTTCCTAAAATCATCAGTTCAACTTGTTTGGTAGAACATGAGCATCAACATACATAGGCGAGTGTTTCAGAAAGCTGTCACGCTTGCACTAGTACTTTTTTATTTAGTGCATAACACAGTGTCATACCTCGACATCTGATGAACGGAAAGTTGTTTGTACTCTTTTATTGAAGTCAACAGAGTAACAATGGGACTGCACATCCCAGTGTATGCCCGAATGCAGAGAGATGTATGATATCTTGAATCAAGTGTGCCATATAGCACTGGAAAGTGTTTCTGTCACAGACCATCTTTTAGAAAAACGACCATCACAAGACAGCGGGACGAAATGGCGACACACAAATGCCATGGCATGCAGGCGACGGTGAACGTGACGCCGACACCCGGGCGCCCAGCTGGCGGCGGCAGGGAAGGGGGGCATTTCTTTTTCTTTTTTTCCCGCGCTCACGCTTGTGGCTGAACGGTGCTGCGTAAATTGATGCCGGCTCCTGGCGCCAGGCTGGCGCGACAGAGATGGCGGCTCTCCCCCCCCCCCTTGTTTTCCCTTCTTTTGCCTGCTCTTGCCTTCTGTATGCGTGACTTCCGTGACCCGTGGATATCACGGGTGTTTTTTATTGCTGGGCTCCCCATAGACAGGATTTTAGTCAGTACGCAGAAGTGCACCGCCTATGTGCCGTTCGTTATACGGCATCTGACATAGAGTGTAGCTTTCAACTGATGCGTCATCACTACTGTATGTAGGCGCGTAAGCCGGTAACACCTTCATCTTGTATCTCTTATTCAGTTTAATTACGATACCTACCACCCTTTCAATAATGCTATAGTATTCGTCTACGTTGACTGCTATGTTACTGTGGATAAGGGAATCCCATTCCCAGTTCTCTTCTGTCAGCCAAGCCATGATACCACAGGACGTGCCCATTCTGTTGACTGTATAGGCCTCATCTGTCCTCCTAACCTGACTGAGCCCTATCACACCCCATTTAGCACACTCTAGCTCCGCAAATAGAAAACCAATACTTGCCTCACTAGATAAGCTTCTAGCGTTAAACGTTGCGAAGTTCAGGTTCCAATGTCTACTTAGGACAGGTAATAACCGTGAAGCCGAGCCACGAGATGTTGCCGGTGGCTTCTTCATATCAGCTAAAGTACTTGGCAGGGTAGTTCGAAATTGGCAAGATGGCGTGGTCACATACGTTTCCCACCTGAAAGTATTGCTGGCGTCGTTTTTGAGCAGGTCCGACGTGCTGAGCTGTGCATCACGCGACGTACGTGGCAATAGACGACGCCGGCAATGGAGATGTTTCTGTTCTAAACTCGCTTCCGTATAAATAGAGCCGAAATAAACCCCAAATAAAACAACGCAGCTCCATAAAATTGAGTGCATTTCGTCGCTGATTCTTCAATGACTCAGAATACACTTCAATTTTCAGATTCGAAGCATCTTATTGTGGCAATAAATCTGGTGTGCGGCGTGACAGCCCTTACAGCATGTGTGCAACAGCTGGTGCAAGCACTGCGAGTACACGCTCACGAGCTGGCGTGGTCCGGCCTGTGTTGAATCTGCCGACTGGCCTGTGTAAGAGGCCACTGCCCTTTACGCGCTCAGCGATTCCATGATGGCGTCGGGGAACCTGATCCCACAGACGCGCGATAATTCCATGTGCTCCCGCGTGGCGTGGTATGCTTTCGAGACGCGCAACAGCAACACAAACTATACAGTGAATTCATTCATGGTGTGCTCCAGTTGCAAGGACGTGTTAACATCACATAGGGTGCCAGTGATTAACCGAACTTCAACGTGCACACCACCCATGCAATGCTTCGCATACTACGTATAGTTCATCTTAGTGGTATAGATGGTGAAAGGTTTGGCTATAACGTTTTGAAGTGGTCACAGTTTATACGCAGTAGAGTATGGGCAGCGCAATTCACAAAATGATCGATGCTTTTGTAAGATAAGAAGCCCTTGTACACATCAAAATGCACTATACCAGTGACAGGCGGTCACTAGGGTTATAGATAAGCATTATCAAGAAGGGAAACAGTGAACGTTCGAGCACCTGCGGAAAAGAGGCTAGGACGTTGAAATCAGCACGCTTCGATGCGCAACAACCGCGCCTACGTTTCTTACTTTCTTGGAGTTGACAAGTTTTTGCACTGCATACACATGTGCCTTCACGGAAAGCTAAGGCGGTGCCTACAGCAATATTAAAAAAAAAACTGGGGAATTTGTCAATGTATTTGCAATCACAGATAAAAATATTTACTAATCCGGTGAGATGTAAACAAAGATGGTGACGCGCGTTGCACAAATCTTCTAAACGTGGTGAATTTTGATCGCCTATTGTGACGCCCTGCCAATTTAAAGAGGCCATCGCTTTTAACATGGAATGCTCGCATTGGGACGACTAGAGTTCGACACTGCGCACAATGCACTTACAAACTTCATGCCAACACGTAACACCGTGGATAGTGAACATCCTCCCCCATCTTTTCGTGCGCTCTGGAAACCTCACTTTGCTCTTACTTTAGGGCTCACTTACCAATCTAGGCCTCACTTACCAATCTAGGTAACTCCATAAGAACCTTCCACCAAAAATGTATCATGCACTGTTTACTAAATCTAAAGAACAACTCAATAAAACAAAATGGCCTTTGTGGGGCATATAGTATTCGCAAGTTAACAAAATGAAATACGGAGGCAGTCCTAACATACGAGACACTGAGTCCACACGGTCCAGATTTGTCCGCACGGCACTCTACAAATGTTTCCTTTCTATCACATACGCTTGTTCGTCGGTAGGGTGCCAGTCGTATCCACACGTTTTGTACACACATAGTGGCCACAGCTGCGCTCTTTATTCGTTAGCGTCGTAATCTCACTGAAGTTCCTATTTGTTTTATATCAATCCTCAACACAGACCTCGCACGTGTTTGTTACGCTTCGTCAGACTTCCAGCATGACTTTTATATGGTAAGAGAAGATGCAACAATTTCCTACAAATACAATATTGATTGCCGTTTACGCCGCTGTGGCTCTGTAGCTACATTTTTATGTCATTTACAGCTGTCCATAATGTTCACGCCTTCATATTGTCACGTAAGAGTGAGGGCAGCCCGAAGACAGGAGACCGGGAGGTTAGTAGAAATAGAAGGAGATCCGTTTATTTGGCGGACTTGCGCCCACTAAAGGAAAACAGACACACCGGCTTAGCGGGTGGCGAACAGCGCGTTCGACGGCCGTCGGGGAACAGAATGTCCCACTGGAACGCAAGGCGCGTTCACCATCCGAGATACAGTCGCCGTAGCGTCTGGCGCTACGGCGACTTCTCGCGGCAATATGAGCCAGATGCTTCCCTTCATTAAGTCTTACCCTCCCTCGTGCAATAAGTCCGACGTTGTCGCTGTGTAAGCAAGCTGCTACCATTAACACTGTCAATATGCATGCGGGATATAAACCGACACAATAAAACGGAGGACTTGCACCCTTCCGTTACCCAACAAAGCATTCAGAAAAAAATGAACCTCTAATACTATAGTCAATACACTATTACGTTTGTTTTTCTGGCAGAGAATAATACACGGGAAAAAACTCGTGGCATGGGGCACTAGATTGGGATTGATCGGACGGCATTCTGCACACATAACGAGTGTTTGCGAGGAAGCCCTCCTCTATGTGTTATGCACTTGGGCACACAATATCTAGCATGAAGGAGGTGAACCCTACTAGCACCACGTTTGTCCCAATCTAGAAGAGGTCCTCATGCGCGCAGTAGACGTATACCACACGCGGAAGGAGCATGAAGTTTGGCACAGACAGCGACCTCCCCTGTCTGTAAGCGATCAGTATGTGCAATCAACGCGGGGAGGAGTAAGCACTTGAGAGGTTCTCGTTGACGGTTTATCCCTGAGGGTCAGATGGTTAAGAGAAGAACCGTTGAATGAAAGATTCGACTTGCTGCTATCGGTTCATGACCTGCGCACGGTAACTGCACCACTTTCATGGCTGGCACGGGTAGTTGACGACAGTTGAACAAGAAAAGCCCGCTGTGCAGCGGGTTTTGCTGCAGAGTAACGCTTTTTGTGCCTTTTACATGCACACACCGATGTAGCCCTAGCAGGAAAGCAACATCCTGCGCATTCATAAGGAAGTGAACACACACTGGGCGAGTCGTCACACAAGGGTTGTGATCGTGCGAATAACCTATAAAGAGGTTGGTACACTGGGTACACAGGCCTATACACTTGTGAAGTTTTCATATGCATCAGCTTTCGCGTTATATGTACTAGAATATTTAAACGACAATACCAACGTCAAGTATCATATGAGTGCCTGTGAACAAAACTATTCAAAAAGCCTTGCTAATAGTGATCGAAGGACGCACGCATCTATACATCAATAGCCTGGGTGAATAATTAAAAGAACCATCCTCATGAAATAATGTTGCCTAAAATGTGCCCTACGCCTTAATTTATTTCATCAATCAGTGATCACTAACACTTCCAACTTCATGCAAGAAACCGTGGCTTAAATTTCTTCGTGGTATTAATTACTATGGAAATGCAATTAACCCTTCTGATTACCTGTTCGCACCAACGTACGCCTCAAATCGACGAGACCATTCACGAAAAACACTGGAATACCCCTGCAAAACCCACTTTTCTTGTAGTTCGTTTTTCGTAAAAACAATACAGGAATGAAACCGTCTACCGAATGATAATGTAACGAACAAATACAGTGCCGGAAGCTAAAACAGCTATTTATTAATGGCAAACTTGTGCCCGTCAACTAAATACACAAACATTGTGAGCTCACTAGTCAAAACCTCGTCAACTTCTCTTGCGTCTCGCCTCGAGCTGCTCCTCGAAAAACCGCCAGCGTTCCTTGTCCAGCGCGTGATGTGGTGACACGTGCAGCCAGCGTTGCATGGCGCGTTTACTTTGGTGCGTTCGGCTTGTCAGTTGGTGCATAAAGAAAGGAAAAGACAAGAGAGGACACTCCGCGAAACCTGGCCTCAGGAAGTGCGTCACGACTCCGTAACGAACTAGTGCTCTCACCAAACGTCAGAGGGCGCAAGCGCAAAAAAAAAACAGTTATAATCATTGCAACAGAATTGCTTTTACAAAATAATAATTATACGCCCAAATCTGGTTTGTTCTTTATACATAAAAACAATTTATTCAACACACCTTACGCGATTATTTTTCTTCAGCCGTACTGTCATAAACACCATCCACCCATCGACAAGCCCATGCATGACTGACAGTGGGAAGCTTTCGTCGCTTTCGTCAACGTCAGCTGCGTCGGCGTTTTCTTGCGTGAGATAACAGGTGAGGCACGTTTTCAAGCGAAGCTTGTTGAATGACATGTTGTTGGGCTTGTTGGGTCATTTTTTTCAGAAAACGGTTACACCTGCGCGAATAAGACACCATGCAACAATCATAGAAAGATGCACACACACACGTTGCGCTTCGTGTGTGCGAGTTTGTTTCTTACGTGGCGTCTCATTCACGCAGTTGTAACCTTTTTCTGAAGCTTGTAAGGACGGGGAGGTTCGCTAAAAAGAAAGTTTGCGGCTCTATTCGGCGGCTAGACGGGAATATTGTGCAACGTATGCAGTATAGCAAAGGCGGCACGGCGTCAAGCCGAGGCGACGCGTGCTGCGTCTGCCACGGACGCGAGCGTCTGTGCGCTGAGCATAGCTGGGCAGCTAGGTCATAGGCTCGGTGGCTCGGTGCAAAATATTGAGAAGCGTTCGCTGGGCCTCGCATGCTTCACGACGCGTTTCCCGAAGGCTCGGAACACGAATAATTCTTGGTGTGCCGGAGGCAAATCTGGACTAGCCAAGTGGCCATCATCTTCGTTTCTTCGCTAGCCTTGTGCCACTAGTGCAAGCTGCCCATAATTTTTTTGACGTTTCCAATATAATTTTACCGCACAAATTTCAACTACGATTTTTCTTCCCAATTTACTGCTGATACTGCGTACGCACGAAGGTGTTCTAAAGTTCCCAGGCCGCGATACCATTGCATTACAAGGGATAGCGGCCTGGAAACTTCTGAATATCTTTGTACGTGGTCTTGACGTCTATCTTTGTTAGTCAGAGTTTTATGGGTCAGAGATGTATCACTGGTTTTGTATTGTGCATCGATTAGCTAATCATTCAAAGGAGTTTGCTGGTACACTTATGACGTGCACATATCTTTTTCGTAATTTGACAGGGAAGCATCCACTTACTAACATTTTCAGACCGCGCTGATGCCATGCCGTCCGGCGGTCCAAGCTACGGCAGCTACTGCTGTGTATCGTGGTGCTTCAACAATGGCAGAACCCACAAGAAGCCTGGGACGAGTTTCTTCCGCATACCATGGGACGGCAGGTGTGTTAAAGCTTTTGTATGGTTTGCATGTCTTTAGGCTTACTGTTCATACTTGCTCAGTGAGGGTAACAATAAAAAATCATTATTCAAGCACTTCCCCTTTCAGCTGATAGTTCATTGCCAATGCAGGATGAAAGCATGAGTGCAGTATGCTGGACGCGATGATCTCCTTAGGAAGCCGGCCAGCCTATTGTACGCAACGTACAGGGTTTGTAGCGACCATTTTACTGCTCAAAGTTTCATGGACCCTGGGCACGCAAGGCTTACAAGAATGGCTGTTCCCAGTGTGCAACCAGCTGAACCATGTAACTGATTGACTGAAACTCAAATATGTGCAATAGCAGCCACTTGTATTGAATGAGTGGTGACAGTTAACCGCGAAGATCTTTGTAGCCGATGGAGAAACCTCACTATAGAAGTAACACTTGGAAAGTGTTAAATTTTGTGAATTGTGGGCTACTACCTTCCTAACAGCAGCTTTACATTTCTGTCGTTTTTTGATGCTCTTGACCTGCGCAACTTGTTTTGAAAGACTTTAAAGGGCTATTTCACGTTATCTTCAAGCCTGAGTGCACATGTACGTATACCTTTCATCAGTGAAAGCTGGCACTGTTAATAATTCCAAAAATCACAAATTACTTGTTTTCTAGTTGGTGCCTTCTCTTTTCTTTCACGTTCGACCAATTTCTGCGTTTGAAAGAGCTGTTTAAGTTTCCCCATGCTACAAGCTTTGTAACTTGTACCAACTGCACATATATGCAGGTTCTCTGAGCATCGCTTCAAGTAGTGACTGTGATATGGCTGCAGAAGCTGCACTGCAAGGTGCGGATGAGCTTCAGTTTGTGTTATTTTAAGCCTCTTACTGACACATTGTCGTAATTTCATTTCTTCAGGACCTGTGGTAGAGGCTTCAAAAAGCGTCTCCTACACATTGAGGTGCTCTGATGAGCAGGGTGCGTTCAGTGTCGCGATTTCTTTTTTTTTTACCCAAATTGACTGTTGACCAAACCTCTGCAGGTGGCAGATCCCTTGTAGCTGGTGAAAGAATTTCTGCTGACTTCGTCTTGCCGGAGAAAACCTTAACCAGTCGTTTAGCTGTCACAAAAGGAACTTGTGTGACCGGTAGATGTATGTCCACTTCAACACCAGAGTGTATTGATATAGAGACTTCCGCAGGCCGCTCGCAAGATTGTTCCGACAGCACTGTCCGAGGCACTGAACAAGCTTCACAAGACCCTCCAGAAGACGTCTCCGCCAACAGCTCCACGCCTGAGTGCCCTAGAGAAAATGGTGACTATGCTTTTATTGCAGCTGTTTTAATGTGCTATTTTATGTTTAGGACATTCTGAGGAAACTATCCTCAAAAGGGCACTACGTGTGAACTTACAAAATGTAAGGGGGGGCTCTCAATGATTTTCATTTTTTTTGTGCATTGTCAACATTGTGAATGGTTTGTTTTTAGGTAGTGGAATCGAAAACTTTGCACCACAGAAAGTTGTGCACCTTGGGTCTGAAAGAGCGAGGAAAGTTCTCGTATGGGATTAGTTTTTCTTCGCTTTTACATCCATTTTTTGTTTATTGCAGTGCGTTCCTGTATGCCAGCGACAATGTCTCCATCAATGAAGTACAAGCAAACCATTAAACATCTGCAAGCCAAAGTAGCAGCACAGCGGAAAACTTCAAAAGACTGCGGAGACAGCCTCACCAAGCACCGTCATCGACTTCAAAGGCCCTTGAAGTTATCCGACCGCACGTCACCGAGGAGGTTTTTAAACTTCTTTCTGCACATGTTCGCTTGAGGCCCAAACGCAAGGGCAAGCGGTTTCCCGTGTGGTTCAAGAAATTCGCTCTCCACTTAAACTTCCGAGGTCCGCGAGCATACCGATTTCTGGCTCCATATTTTTCTTTGCCCTCCCGGCATTCATTAAGGAGGTGGCTAGCTAATGTAAAGATGACTCCAGGCTTAATTCCAGGAATCCTTTCTTCCATTGCAACTAATACTCAAGCTTGGAATGAACGGGAGCGAGTGTGCGCTTTAGTTTTCGACGAAATAGCACTCAAAAAGAATTTGTACTATGATGCTGCAAGAGACGTTGTCCGGGGTTTTACAGATGATGGCACTCATCGCACTTTAACCATCGCTGATCAAGCACTGGTTTTTCTTCTTGTTGGTGTTTCGAGAAAGTGGGTTAAACCGGTTGCTTTTACTATAGGGCACACATCAACACCATCATCTGTTATACATAACTTGCTGGTGTCACTCATTTTGGAGCTTAGGAGCATTAATATTGCAGTGAAAGCAGTCATTTGTGACCAGGGCAGTTCAAATGTAAGTCTCGCTAACCAACTAAGAGTGACTGTAGCAAAGCCTTTTTTTGAATTAATGGTGAGCGCGTGTATTACATTTTTGATGTTCTGCATTTAATTAAAACAACGCGCAATAATGTTCAAGCACAAAAGTTACACATTGGGGATGACATCGTTAACTGGTCGCACATTGTAAGCCTTTACCAATCCTCACATTAGTTGCGGTTGCGATTGGCTCCAAAGTTGACTGAACGGCACGTTCATCAGAAACCTTTTTCTAATATGAAGGTCAGCAGAGCAACTCAGGTCCTCAGTGCACCAGTTTCGATTGCTATCACGGCGATGGTGTACGCGAAGGTGCTGCCTGCCTCGGCCATCACTACAGCTCAATTTTGTGATCGTATGGACAGGATTTTCGATGCCTTGAACAGCTAGAGTGAAAAAAGAACTTCGCAAAAGCTGCGGCATGCAATCATGAAAAATGATTCAGAGCTTATTGACTTCCTCCGAAGCCAGCTTCCCTGGATTGCATTATGGCCGTTTGTTGGCAGACGTCAACCACAAACCATCGTAGGTTGGCAAATTACAATTCAGGCAATTTGTCAACTATGGGACGACCTCTCCAAAATTACAATTTTGAATACCTGTTAACACGCAGGCTTCAACAGGATCCTCTGGAGCACATATTTGGCCACATTAGGCAAAAACATGGTTGCAACACCAACCCCAATGTAGCACAATTTATTTGTGGCCTGAAGCACATCTGCATAAGAAAACTCTTCAAGCTGTCAGAATACGGAAATGTCGAGGATGATGAATGTGACCTCCTCCAGGAGCAGCTCTCGCCAGTCTCCCTCACCAGTGCGTCTCTTGTGGATAATGAGGAGTGTGCACAGCCACAGCCTGACGACTTTCCCGCTCTAGACGATCTCTCTGAACTTGCGACCAACATTCACTCCCATATTATCGATGACTCCACTGCATATTATGTAGCTGGTTTTCTCATCAAACACTTCCTTCGGAATGCATGTGACGGTTGCAGTTGCCCACAGTTACTGAAAGATGACAGTGAGACGCTTAAGGGTACCCATCAGTATTTCACAATGCTCAAAGCATACCACGTCCCCAGCAAACTTTTTGGGAATCTCACTGTGCCATCAGAAGCAGCTTTTGCATACGTACAACAACTTGAATCTCACTTTCTTGCCATAATTGAGGCCACTGCACATCACCTGAAAGTGTGCGATGTTTTGTATGGCCATCTGTCAAGTGTTGGCGATTTTCATTTCTGCCCTGCTGGGTGTCGCGCGAAGTTTCTGAAAATGTTTTGCCGGCTTCGTTTATGTTGACATGAGCGTTTTGTGAACCGAAACTTAGATAGGGTTAGGTTCCAGTCTTCAATCTCAGGCATACAGCTTGACAAGTTCAAAGGTTAGCAATTAGCGGCGGGTTTACACTAAAGTATTCGAGTTGAGCCGAATCCTGCAATAGTTTTGTTATGTTATTACTTCGTTACAGCAGACTTCATTATGGCCTTATATGCTTATATTCAGTTCAACTGGACTAACCACTCCTTCGTTCCATACATTGTATTGGTTACCCGCTATGAGGAGTAGGGACACTGTGTATTCGCTCGAAGTGATTTGGATAACTTTAAAAAGAATGTTGGGTATCCTGTCTGTATTTTTGTAGCAAATGCGGGTGAACTGTACACTTTACTGTGGGTCACTTGGTCACTGTGTATGCTTTATCTCTCCAGCTCAAGTAATATATCGATGAAAAAACTGCTTGTTGAAACGTCTTCGAGCGGGTAAGGAACACAGTATGAAGTGGGCACGCTTCACGTTATCACGCTTTTCGTATTTCAGCTTCTCATCAACCTCCTCATCTCGCCTATCAAAATTTTCAAAAGAATACCCAAACTTGTAGCGTTTGATGGGGCTGCGGACGCTGCCATTTTATTTTTATATAGCTTGTTAGTGATAACGTACGATGTAGAGCCTTTGTGAAAAATAATGAGCCGAAGTGGTTTCCTTCTGCTATTTATTAGCCCTGTAATACCGCTCTCGTAGCACCAATTAAGGTCCACAATTCTGGATAAGTGATGACTACAATCTATTTTAGCTCGCAAGCGTCACAGGAACACCCAGACGCAAATCACTTGGGATCTTAAGTTTTTGATGAAGGCGACGCATAAGAAGAGCCACAAGACCTGCCAGTGTTGTAGCATAAAGCTTGTCTTTCACGTAGTGAGCAAGCTGCAAAGCCCTACGTTTCTGAGGACAAGCAGGTATCAAGTCTGCTTTTTTTTTAAATTTTGGGCTAGCTGTTCTTAAACACAGCCAGCACACTGCACCTTTGCCTTTCTGCTATATTGTGTCGTGTGGCTTCTGTGCGCTCTTTTTTTCTATGCATTATTTCGGTTGACCCCAGGCGTGATTCGCGACTTCATTGCTGTGTATATGTCACTTCTTCCTTCTTAATCAGCATTGTGCGCTGTGTTTTTGCCATAAATCCTTGCTTACCCACTGGCCCGGTGTGTCATACTTCACCAGCTTCTCGGCTTCTGCCAACTCTAGCGATGTGTGCGTTGCCTGTGTTCTCTCTGTATTTGTTACAATATTTGTTACAATTTATTTGTAAGGCGAGATGCATTTCTTGTCTACCTCTGTCATATTGTGCTTTTTATATTCTCAGACTCTACCTTGCCTTTGAATAAAACATTGCGGATACTGTGTCTCTTTGACTGATATATACATTGATCACTTGTTCAAAAAGAAAAACACAAGCGCGATGAATAAAACCGTAGTGAATTATCATTACCTGCATCTCTTTTTATTATAACTTAATCGAAATAAAAATTACGTCACGACCAATTCGCAGGAACCACTGAACAAAACAAAACAGGGAATCGCTAAACCAAAACAACCTACAAAAACTATTCATTTGGGCGATGAAAAGTGGTCTAAAATCATGAACTTTCGTCATAGCCAAACGTCGGTTACGCAAAGTAATTCAAAATTTGCGCCTGTGAAACCGAAACAGGAAGCGCACGTCACTTGCTCTCACCAACCACCAGGTGTGCTAGGGTCGGTTGGGCCGCTTGGGTCTACTGGAGTGTCCACTCTTGACCTTTTTTGTATTTCTCTATGTTGGTGTGGCAGAATTCATAAGAGCAGGAAGCGGGGCAAGACTTTGGTAGGTGCCTAACAACATGCGGCATTAGTCCCCCTCCCAAAACGCATCGTCCAGATGCGTACGCTGACGTCGAACAGTTTTGTAAAGGAGTATTTATCCGATGTTTGAGCACATTTATCAGTTGTCTCATTCAGTGCCTTTCGTAGTACGGTTTCATTCGTACTACATGTACGACTTCTGGATGATTCCTGCGTCGGGTTGAGCACACTTGCCCTTAAGGAATTACTTTGTAGTTTAGTGTGCCTAACTGGCGATGTACTTTGTAAGGGTCGAAATAGCGCCGCATCAGTTTTTCCGATAGGCCAGTTGCGCGTATAGGCGTCCACACCCACACTTTGTCTCCAGGGTTGTACTGTACGTCTCTCCGCTTCAGATTATAGCGACTTGAATCGGAGCCTTGTTGTAAAATGATACGATGTCTTGTCAATTGCCGTGCCTCTTCTGCTCTTTCTATGTAGTCGCTGATGTGTGGGTCACTCTCATTCAAATCGTTGACAGGTAACATCGCACCTAAGGTCGTTGTGACCGTCCGACCATAAACAAGTTGAAATGGCGTGAAGTGTGTCGTTTCTTGTACTGCGGTATTATACGCAAATGTTGCGTAAGGCAAAATACTGTCCCATGTCTGGTGCTCAACGTCCACATACATCGAGATCATGTCGGCGAGAGGTCTATTGAGCCTTTCGGTTAATCCGTTTGCTTGCGGATGGTATGCTGTAGTCCTTCTATGATCGGTGTGGGTGCGGACAGTACATGCTGTTCCTTTGTCTGTAATGACAACCTGTGGTGCGCCATGTCGTAGTACAATCTGAGCGACGAAAAACTGGGCTACTTAGTTCACCGTTCCTTGTGCGAGAGGTGATGTCTCAGCATATCGAGTCATGTAATCTGTTGCTACAACAATCCAGCGCTTTCCCGATAAAGAGAGAGGAAATGGACCAAGCAAATCCATTCCCACTTGCTGAAATGGCCCTTTTGGTGGCTCTATTGGTTGCAACAGACTGGCTGGTTTCAATGGTGGTATTTTACGTCTCTGGCAATCGCGGCATGACTTAACATAATGGTGCACCGAATCCCTTAATTTCGGCCAATAATACTTCCGGCGAATTCTGGCCAAAGTGCGACTACTACCCATATGGCCAGCCGATGGGTCGTCATGACACGCTTCTAAGATTTCTGCTCGCAGTGATGATGGTACGAGAAGCAGAAACGTCTCACCAGTGTTTACGAAGTTGCGCTTGTATAGGACGTCGTTCCGGAGGACATAGGATGTCAAACCACGGATGAAAACTCGTGGTACCTTGATTTGGTGACCCTCCAAGTATTGGATAAGCGGGCGTAGTTCCGGGTCCTCTCGGTGAAGACGAGCCATCTCCGACACATTCAGAACTCCAAGAAATGGGATGTCTTGTTCTTGGTCAGATGATGGAGACTCAACAGGCGCGCGACACAGGCAATCCGCGTCATTGTTCTTGAGAACGGACTTGTAAACCACAGTGATGTTATGTTCCTGCACACGCAGGCTCCTCTAGCAAGTCTTCCTGAAGGGTCCTTGATTTTTGCCAGCCAACACAATGAATGATGATTACTGATTGCTCGAAACGGTCTGCCATAGAGGTATGGGCGACACTTGCTGATGGCCCCTAATACTGCGAGACACTCTTTCTCTGTCGCTGAGTAATTAGACTCGGCATTCGATAGAGTGCGGCTCTTGTAAGCAATGACCTTTTCTTCTCCATTCTGTCACTGAACGAGGATGGCAACAAGGCCAACGTTACTCGCGTCGGTATGTATGTCTGTATCGGCCTCTTCGTCAAAATAGGCAAGTATTGGAGGAGACTGCAAACGGCGTCGCAACTCTGAGAAAGCCGCTTCTTGTTCCTCCCGCCAAGAGACTGGTACACTTTCTTTCGTTAGCCGTGTCAAAGGCTCAGCGCCCTTAGCAAAATTTTCAACAAAACGTCTTTAATAGGCACATAGTCCTAGGAATCGTCTGACGGCCTTTTTTCTTGTGCTTTCGGAAAGTTTTCAACTGCTGCAATCTTTTCCGGGTCTGGGCGGACGCCTTCCGCACTAACTATGTGCCCGAGAAACCGAAGCTGATGAAATTCAAAGTGACACTTTTGCGGTTTGATGGTCAGTGCTGCCACGCAAATGGCATCCAGTACCATTCTCAGTCGGTGGATTTGCTCCTCGAAGGTAGAAGAAAAAACCACTACATCGTCGAGGTAGACGAGACACGATTGCCACTTGAGTCCGGAGAGCACAGTGTCCATCATCCTCTGGAAGGTAGCGGGAAAAGCGCACAAACCAAAAGGGAGCACTTTGAACTCGAATAGTCCGTCTGGGGTCATAAACGCCGTCTTCTCGCGATCTAGTTCGTCCACCTCGATCTGCCAATATCAACTTTTTAAGACCAATGATTAAAAGAAGTGAGCATTGCGTAACTTATCCAAGGCATCATCAATCCGTGGAAGTGGGTAAACATCACGCTTTGTGACTTGGTTCAGCTTTCTGTGGTCAACGCAAAACCGCAGAGTGTTGTCCTTCTTTTTGACTAGCACTACCGGTGATGCCCACGGACTGTTGGATGGCTGGATTACATCATCGTTGAGCATTTCCTGCACTTGTTTCTTGAAGGCTTCCCTTTCTTTTGGCGCTACTCGGTGTGGGCGCTGATGCACAGGTCTCACGTGTTCTTTGACCACGATACGGTGCTTTGCGACGGGAGTACGTCCGACTTTCGACGGGGTGGAGAAGCACTCGGCGAACTCTCTGATGAGGTCAGCAATCTGTTGCTTCTGAGATGACGATAGCTCTCTGTCAATGTCTACTGACTGGAGTACGTTATCTACTGTCTCTGAAGCTTTATCAAGAGTGCAAACATCTGAGACTTGCACGCACTCATGCAGCGATGCTACGGATGTTCCCTTCGCAACATGCTGCAGCTCATTTCGAAAGTTAGTTAATAGGACATACGAACATCCATCACGAAGGCTCACCAGGCCTCTTGCCACGCATAGTCCTTTTTCTAGTAGCAGTCCGATGTTTCCGTCAGCTAATCTGTCACAGTCACGAAGAACTTCACTCCTCACTAGAACGGTCACACTGGAGCGTGGCGGCACGGTTACATCTTCGTCCACAATGCGTAGAGGTAGAACGATCGGTTTCTCCGCATGACAAAAGGCGACGGCATTCTCCGTAGAAAACAAAACCTGGGACTCTTGCAAGTCAATGAATGCATTGTTTGTTTGCAAAAAGTTCATGCCTCTAATCAGTTCCCCGGAGCACTCAGGAAGCACAATAAAGCTGCCGACGTACACAAATCCTCTTATTCATATCCTTGCGGTGTATAACCCCACGGGACTAAGTGCCCTCCAGCGGTACGTATCTGAGGTCCGGTCCACTCAGTCATCACCTTCTTAAGCTTCTTTGCGAGAGCGTTACTGACAACAGAATAGTCTGCACCAGTGTCTATTAGCGCAATGGCCTCGACGTCGTCGATCGTGACTAATATCTCGGAGGTAACGTCGCTACCACTGCACTTGACCGTCGTTGCGTAACTGCCACCGTCCTGTCGGGCTAACAATGGAGGGTCTTCAGTTGTCAGTATATCAGCTGCCTCACCTCCAGAGGTCACTGGCTCTAGTTTTCCCGCCGCGGGCTAGGTGAACGTGATCTTCGGAGATTTGATGATGGACGAGGACTCGGCGACCGATAGCGCATCGGTGCTGTCAAACGCGACTCCCGTTGTTGCCTGTCTTGAGGTGAATAGCGTGAAGACAAGTATTCTTCGATTTCGTAGGGCCGTTCACCGTTCTGTGGTCATGGTGCATTGACTGGAAAACCACGCAGTCCCGCTCGACGATACTGGCACACCCGGTAAAGGTGATTTGCTTCTCCGTAGTGGTAGCAAAGGGGCTGCTGGTCTACAGTGCGCCATACATCGCTCTTACGTGGTCTTGCTTCCGGCATTGGTAGCGGCGTACTCGGAGAAAACGTCGGAGGCATCACAGCAGTCACAGCCGTCCGATTCATGCGTCCGAGGTCCTGTCGTACAGCTTGCGCGTACCACAATTGAGGCGGAGGCTCCAGTTGTGCGCGCTGTAGTACCTGAGGTTGTGGTTGTAGAACCGCTTGCCGCACTTCTTCGCGCACAGCGTCGGCAAGTGAGGACATCGCTAGATGAGCTTCAGTCATTTGTATTTGCTGGAGTTCTTCCTTTACGACAGCCCTCACCATTTCACGCAAGAGATTAATGTTACTCGTGAGGGTTGTCGACGCCGCGCTAACAGATGAGACGCTTACGTCCCTGTTGTATTGGCGCGCGCGCTGCTGCAGGGTCTTTTCTATCATGGTCGCCTCTGATCTGAACTCAGCAAGAGAGCGCGGTGGATTACGCACCAGACCTGCAAAAAGCTCCTCCTTACCTCCACGCATCAGGTGCCGCAACTTCTTTTCCTCAGCCATGTTCTGGTCGGCCCGGCGGAACAGTCGAGCCATGTCTTCAATGTACATGGCGACGCTCTCGTTGTTCCGTTGGTTTCGCGTCTGAAGAGCGGCCCCTGCCTTTTCTTTGCGGTCCGTGTTTGGGTATGTAGCAAGAAACTCTCTTCGAAAGTCGTCCAGCGATAATAAGGACGCTTCGTGGTTTTCGAACCACGTACGTGCAGAATCTTGCAGAGCCACGTAGACGTAGCGAAGTTTCCGGTCTTCGTTCCAACCATTCAGTCTGGCAGCGCGTTCGAAACCGTCGAGCCAGTCCTCGGAATCCTCAAAAATATCACCGTGAAATACCTCTGGTATGCGGGGCGGGTCCATGACGATATGCGATGGAAATGAAGTCGCTTGGGTGGCCATTGCAGGGGCTCCGGAACTTACGTCCTCTACTGGTCTCGAAGAATCGAAGAGGGCACCAAACTCGGGCTGCTCACCTCGTAGGCGACGACTCGTTCGTTGGTGTACGGGAGTCAACAGCGCTGGCTCCAACCTTCGGGGTTCTGGGCTATGTTCCCAATGCTGAGATGGGCTTGTAATCATACCCCGCACCTCCACCAGTTTGTAACGAACAAATACAGTGCCGGAATCTAAAACAGCTATTTATTAATGGTGAACTTGTGCCCGTAAACTAAATACACAAAGGTTGTGAGCTCACTGGTCAAAACCTCGTCAACTTCTCTTGCGTCTCGCCTCGAGCTGCTCTTCGAAAAACCGCCAGTGTTCCTTGTCCAGCGCGTGATGTGGTGACACGTGCAGCCAGCGTTGCATGGCGCGTTTAGCTTGGCGTGTTTGGCTTGTCAGTTGGTATGGCAGAATTCATAAGAGCAGAAAGCGGGGCAAGACTTCAGTAGGTGCCTAACAACATGCGGCAATATTGTTAATGAAACTGGTAATGAATAATTTTTTCTTCTTCTTTGTACCAACAATATGATTGCAAATAAGAATGGTTTGTTGCCTCGAAGCATTTGTATGTTAACATGTGTATGACCGTGACGTTGTTTGTAATTTGTGTAGTTCACCATTATTCCAGTGTTTTTCTCTCAAAACATCTTCAGTGTTCTCGTATTTGCTGTATCTATTGTATCAACTAAAACAATGTAATGAAATTGCTCATGCCTTACGCGTACCTCCCCCCTACATAATGCCTTACAGTGGTGTAGGTGAAGTGTAAATAAATATATAACAATACTATTTTTCTTGTACTTCTACATGACTGGTTGCATATATATTTGTGTTCATACGTATTTTTTCTTATGCACTCGTGGCTTGCTTTACTATTTCTGTGCGTTCTCTCACACATAGCAAATGTATAGTCGGAAATAACGTTTTTGGTTACACGACTGCAAATAACAAAAATTGACAAAATAAAAAGCACTACAGAGTGGTTGAGCCCCTAAATAACCAGTCGGAGGAAACTGGCAGGACATTGTGTTAGCGAAACTCATTGATGCGCGGTGACCGCATCTCCTAGCAGCAACACTACAAAGCACAGTGAGGAGAATGAATGACCCACAGAACTTTCCTCACAGTGACAACCTGAATCAAAACAACGACACTCTGCTTCCCCGAACCCTCTCAATTCACGGTAGACATCGCAATTGCAGCTCGCTGCACCACAAGCGACAGCTTTGGCGTTGTGGCTATCATTGCAATCTAAGGTGGCAGGTCCGCGCCCCTGTCTAAGAACTACTCAAGGGTGGCGCAGCAGCTTGAAGCCTAGATAGTGAATAATTACTATTATTATGTGTCAACTCAATGATTTAGAGCTAAGACTCCCTGATCCTGCCAAGCCTTTTGTCGAGACAGTGGACACGGAAGGTCGCAAGCAGCGCCTAAACATGCACGGCTGCTCGACAAGACAACAACGTTGTTGACAGCACAAGAAAGGATTGCGCTTATATTGATGCAGATGGACACGCACAGGCGTGCACAATGCCACTGGCGTAGCTACACTGAAATGCGCAAGGATTCACGAAAAACACAACATTTCGACGCTAACACAACAGACGAAAAGAGAAACACACCGACACATACAGCACTGTATAAACTTTCTGTTCTTTCAGCCCGCCTAAGTCATGTTTACTAATTGTCACCAGGTTAGCCAACTAAAAGAGCTATAAAAGGTACGCAGCCGTTAAAACCATAAATGTGCTAGTGGCAAAGTGTTGATGTAACCGTGTAAATGCCACTTTTTATACACCTTAAAATGGCACCCGACGTAAATTTAAAGAAAAGTAATGTACTGTTTGAGTGAGAAAGTTGAAGCCAAGCGACAGTTGTTTTTTTTAAGCTTTTGCGCAATAATAATTCTATGTGGAGGTTTTTGGCGTGGCTATATTTTCCTGAATATATTGGTAAGTCTGATAGCTTCGGTTAGTGAATTAGGTATTGCGACGGTTCTCGAGTATTACGGTTAGTGGCTTTCAATATTTCGAAAAATGGGACTAGGGATATACCACGCGATGACCCTATTGATCGTATACTGCTGATGTTCCAGACGACGCGACGGTGACATTTGAGAGTAAGATGAATGCTAAGCAATGTTCGCACACGCGAGGGCACCATAATTGTCACAGCTTGTAAGGCTGGCATCCCATACTCACCTAAGCTAGTGGGCCACTAGCGCAAAATTTAGGCTTCCGAAGGTCGAATGAGTGAAGAAGGATAAAGCAGGGGCTGCGGGTTAAGCCGGGGAAACGCAGTGTTGAAAAACATGTCGAGTAGCGCAGTTCTTTCATAGAACGCATTTCCCTATAAATCACTTCCAAAGGAGAATCGGTCGCAGAACTTGAGATACGTATTGACAGTGATCTGCAGAATGACTCGAACCTAAAAGGCGGTTGTGAATTTTCAGATCTTTCCCGCAATATTTTGTCAATTTATCGTGGTCCAATCTGTTGTCTCATCATAATCACGGCTGCCAGAAACCAGGCACATATGTGGCACCTACGAGAACAAGGCGTTGTTAATTACAGGAGGCAAGTAATTAAGGCAAGTATCGTTTCGCGAAGTTTCAATGTCCCAATCTGTATGCAGCCGCGGGCCTCTAGAGAAACTTCCGCGGGCCGCGCAATTGAGAAACCTGGTTTATGCCATACCTTTCTCTTCGGTACAACTCTAAGTGAACCTTTTTGTCCTTTATATATAGTATTAAACTTTTTGGGGGTGTGCATATGGTATTAGTGTAGTATGTTTAAACTTTAATATTTAAAGGTTGCAATGTTGTCACTGTAGTGTTACAATTTTCTCAAATCAGACGGCAGCTCTATGTGAATTCCGCACATCTCATTACTTTACTTCTCTCTCAAACCTTAGGATATTATTTCATTTAGTAATATTTTTCTATTTGGTTACTCTTTTAACAAAAATGTGAGTGCAAACTGCATTTTGCATCGTCTGTTCTTGTGTGTTTGGACTAACAGAAAGTTGTTAAGGCATTCGGCTGCGGACCCGCACGTCGCGGGATTGAATTCCGGCTGCGGCGGCTGCATTTTCAATTGAGGTGAAAGTGCTGAAGGCCCATTCGCTCAGATTTGGGTGCACGTAAAAGAAATCCAGGTGGTCAAAATGTTTTAAGCTCTCCACTACGGCGCCTCTCATAATCATATGGTGGTTTTCGAACGTCAAACCCCACATAATATCCTTAACAAACAAAAAGTCACCATTTGTTTTGTCTCTTCTTTGACGTATTAAAAAAAAACTTGCGGAAAGTCCTACCATAGTGGTTCGAGGGATCCCACAAGAGCTGCCTTCCAGACAGTTTTCTACAACCTAACATTCGATATCAAGAGAGTGCTTTATGTGATAGTTACGGTGCTGAAAAACGAACTGATTGCCACACATTTTTCTTTTAGTTTCTACTACAGTTCCCCGAAGTTCCCAGCTACAAGTCGTAGGATGGAGATTTCTCGTTTTACAATTTGATTGGAGCACGTGCAGATACGCGTATTGAGTTTCCACAGGATAATTTTTCTGGCTGGACATATATTTATTTTTACTTTGTAAGCTACTCTAAATTTGATCTGCGAGAGAGTGGTAAGCCATACCTCAAAGATTCTGCCCAAGCACAATCACTGAAAACCTTCCCTTTACATGTTGGCCAACAGAGTACATGAGGGCGGCCAGTAGGTATCAGACATTCAATTTGGTAATGCCGCAGAACATCTGTAACTTCTGAACATAGCAGTACCGCGAGTATAGAAGTAGTGAGAGAATTTGATTTTGTGAAAACTTTTTGCGTGTGGATGTTTTTATGGAAGCATTGCAACAATTAGTTTATACTATACTTAGTAGTGGCCCCGGAAGCTCACGGCACCGGCTGTTTGGTTCGTTATGAACTTTGGCAGGAAATATAACCTGTCCATAAACATAACTATACCAGGTCTACGCATAGGAATCGACTGGTTAGGAAATATAGTTGCACATAAATGACATCCATTTCATTTCAGCTATCTGATGATTGTCTCTTCTCAAACGTGACACATCACTCAGAGTGCTGCAGTTGCATTTTTAATGGTGTTGCAAAACAAAAACTAAAGGGCCTTCTCATTGGCATTCGCCTGAGAAGACTCGAAAAAGAAAACCATCTTGTTTTTTTTAATCGATGTATTGAGCCTCCCCCGCACCCATCCCGAAAAATTTCTGCAATCAACAAGGCTTTGCACTGCCTCCATTATCGGCCCACTTTCGAAGAAGCAACAATGTTATCGTTGGTTGACCGAAGGTGAGCCGATCATGTCAATATGTAGCGACGTTAAAGAAACGCAAAGTTCCTCGTCGAGATGCCGTCTTCAGCCGCTTACATTCTTCAAAACCGCTCGCTGCTGCAAACTTGATGTGTGCTATTATTCGGTGGCCCATAATCACCATATTATGGCTTCTGCTGAACACTGGAAATTTTAAAATGCACTAAAAAACGAACTTTCTGCGCTTGAGAAATTATCGATCTCATATTTCCGGAAGCGCCACTCTTACATTTAGAAGACGCTCGCAAGCGGGAAAATGCAGTGAAGCAAAAGCAAGATGCGGTCATGTTGCTTTGAAGTTTCTGCAACTGTTCGTGGTGATGTGATAGATCTTCGAGGTGCCTATTTGAGCCTACTTGATCATCATCATTAGCCTAACTACGTCCACTGCCCGAGAAAGGCATCATTCCGCCAGTCAACACGGCTCTGTGCTTGCTACTGCCATCTTCTACCCGCAGACGTCCTAATCTCATCTGTCCACCTAACTTTCTGTCTCCCTCTCGCCCTCTTTCCTTTTCTTAGAATTCATTTGTGATTCTTATTGACTAGCCGTTATCTTTCCGTCGCACTAGGTGCCGCTCCCGTGACCATTTCTTCTTCGCGATTTCGACTATGACGTCCGTGACACCAGTTTCTTTCTCAACTTACTCTGCTCCTTTTCTGTCTCTTGGAGTTACACTTCTCATTTTCTTTTCCATCGCTCACTGCGTCGTCCTCGACTTAATTTGAACACTCTTTGTGATCTCCATGTTTCTGCTCCATGAGCAAGTAGCAGTAAGATGCAGTTATTAGGCACCTTCCTCTTGACGAATATTAGCAATCCATCACTCGTGATTAGAGAATACTTGCCGAATGTTCTTTATTCTTCCAGTTACTTGAATCTCATGATTCGGCTCCGCGGTTACCATCTGTCCTAAGTAGATGTACTCTTTTGCATCTTCAAGTGCACTCTCTAGGCGCTGTTCTCTTCTTACCTACCTAGCTTTCTTACTACCTGATGATTCATTGATAAATTGTCTACGCTGTGGTCAGGGAAACCGAAATCTTTACCAAAAAAGTTCTTGAAGACTTCGTGAAACTGATCCTGCCAAAATGCACAAAAAAGCTCTGAAATTCGTGACGTGGAACTGACGTTTACGTGTTCAAGTTCCGGCGCGAAATTATGATATGAAGCTTTTACCATTCCTTTCGCTTCTATTCAATTTCCATGATAGCAAAACAATGACAATGGAGTTCCCAAAAGACACTTTTCACACCTATGCTGGTTTATAGTTTCCGTTAAGTGTCCCGTCTTCTTGCCTAAGCGCATCATGATGCAAATTTCACCAGGTGATCTGCACGTAAAGTGAGTATGCGCTGCTGTGTTTACTCCTCCACATGCTCTCATTACAGATTTGACAAACGAAGAAAACAAAGCCATCTGTAGTATTCTATGCTATGAACGCTAGAAACCTACCAACCAAGCCTAACCCGCTGCACAGTCCCGCGTTATGGAGAAGACGCAATATTCATGCAAGGTAAACGATGCTGCCATGATATCCATACAGGTACTTCGGTGATGAGCTCAGTTGTCACGCAGTAACTAATTATTTATGGTCGTTCGAAGGCAGCCCTTTTCCTCGTTCAAAAAGCCCGCCAACTTATAATTGCACAAGCGAATGTGATATCGGCATTGACAATAAAACAATTTGGGCCAGTGCCTATTGTGTAGGCAGCTTCTCGGAAAAAGCTACTATCTTCGAAGAGTTCCCCGTCCTAATGGTCGTAAGGGATGCCGTTCTCTGTCGTAATCACGCGTGAGTCGCTCAAGCTGCGAGAAAATAATAAACTATATTTAAACAAAAACGCTTAGCAATCGATAGACCGAGCATATCTAAAGAGTCACTTATTCTGCCCGAGCGAGAACGCGATGTCTTACAAGGCTTTGCGCTTAAATCACCTAGACAGGCACGCTAGCCTACGAGAGTCAAACTGCAGTGCTGAAAAGAAGGCATCTTTTTACTCATGAATATAACATGCTAAAGTCATTCTATCTGCACTTTCTGCCATTGCTTCTAATCAACTATGTAGAGCTGGCTAACCGTTATATTAAAGCCTAATATAAACAAGAATACAGGATCATTGAACATGGCTCGTGCACATCCGCCTAAAACAACGCTTGTAGGCTTATCTATCGTCGTTAACACAGTTTTTGTCCCCTTCTTGTCGCCTCTAAAACATTATTCTGATAGTTTCAAAAAAACGTCCCCATTTAGATTACACGAAAAACCAGCTTAACAATCCTAATGCTCATTGTTACTCCTGACAGGACTGCGTTTCAACTTAAGCTCCCTGGAATGCTTCATATTATGATGCTCTAAATAATACTCATTATTATTACCATTCAGACATATTCTTTTGCCATTTTTTTTTCTCTTAGGATTGATTGTTTCAAGGTTCTACCAGGAGATGTACGCAAGTGAGCTTTAGGCGAGTTTTTCGTTGCATTCGAACTGTTGTATTGTACGTGTATACACATTTTTTGCCACTCCAGCCCAAGCAATCTTTTCAAGTATCTGTGTATAAATTATTAAAACTCTAAAATGTAATTCTTTATTCTCTTGGTATGTGCCGCTGGCGCAGTTACAATTGCGGCAGCCTTACCTTGGTCAGGAAAATAACGAAATGTGGAATAATGATTCATCACTTGTCTATTAGTCTTGTTTTGGCAATAAACAGCAAATGGTGTATAAGGAGTGATAACATCTCAGTTTGCAAAAGAAAGAGATACGTTCGTAACTACAAACAACAGCCTCAAAAGGTATCAACTGCGCAGTAAACACGAGCAGTTTTTTTTAGTGAAACTTATTATGGAAGTATCACGTATAAGGAGAATGCATGGGACGTAGATGTTGTAGAACACCATGTGATTGCCCCCCCCCCCCCAAAAAAAACAGATGCCGCGAAAGCCTCTCTTCAACTGGAATGACCAGCGTAAAAGCGTTGATTGGATGGACGTGTATTCATGAGTCAAGGACCTCAAAATACGTCACTGAAAATTGCTTTGTACCCGGAGAATAAATATGAAAAAAAGAGGTAAAATTTGGCCAACACATTTTTGTCCACAAGTAACGGGATGAAACAAGCTGAGCTCACGCCACATCACACGGCGGATAGAAGGCAAACAAAATGGCAAGAAACAAGCAAAGAAAATGACCGTGATTGTTTTACGGCCAACGGCAAGGTATCTGTTCTTCGCCTATGAGCAGTGGCTGCAAGAAATTGCAGTGCAACGATTCTAACAAGCGATGCGTCTGAAGACTCCATCGGCGTTAGCTGTCGTTCCGCGTTTAAAGGTACACTTCTCAAAAGACGGCTGTCATAACTGTCTCCACGAACTAATTGAGAATGTTGTCTGCACAGTTTTCGGCTGTTCGTTTTTTTGTGTTTGTGCAAGAAATCACCGCAAGTGCGGCGATTTCTTCCGTAGACAGACAACATTGTGGAAGCAGACTTCGCTAAAGCACAGGCTTCTAAAGTATGGGCAGTGCACTCACAGACACTGTGCCTATATTGGAAATTTTATTCATTGCTTAATGGTTGATTATCTGCATTCACGTAATTTAAATCTTTAGGGGCGAAGCTTCTTATAGCTGCACCCGTTCTTTCATCCTAGTCATAGTTGTAGTGTGTAACAAGTGTTAGATTGTGACCTCCAAGGTGGTGCCGGTGGGAGATTTCTCCTGTGCGTTGTTGAACAATAAAAAAAAAGTTCGCAGCATGCGCGTTCACTAAAAGCCGTATGCTCCTGTCTCTCATTTCCCATTAGCAGTCATTCGCATGTACATCGAGCACTATCTGACAAGAGAGGGTTGCTACGTTATACTCGCTGGGTATAACCTCGTTAGTTTTAGAAAGGTTTAGCGATCGTTGAGCCGCAGTGCCATGAATACAATGAACTAGTATATACCATGAGCTCGAAGTGGCTAAAGGTGGGAAGTAGATACGAAGCGCAAGCCGTAAGAAAGTAAAAGCCCAATTTTCCTGTCTCTCATTTCCTATTAGCAGCCATTGGAATGTACATTGAGCACTATCTGACAGGAAGAAGTTGCTACGTTATACTCGCTGGGCGTAACCTCCTTGGTTTTAGAAAGGTTCCCCGAGAGTTGGGCCGCAGTGCCATGAATACAGTGAACTAGTATATACCATGAACTCGAGGTGGTTAAAAGTGGGAAGTAGACCCGAAGCGCAAGCCGTAACAAAGTGTGCGCGTTCCACCTCTCGTTTATTCCTTGGAATGTCCGCTTGATAACGGTGCTTTATTATGGGGAATATGTGATGAAAGGATGCGAGATGGTGGTACTTGGAGTGGTGAATAGATGGACGAACGGACATACAGAGAGATGCATGAATGGACGCATGGACTGACGCGGGGGCGGATGCATGGACGAACGCAGGGACGGACGCAGGTACGAACGCATGAACAAACGCACTCACGGATGGGCGGATGGACGCATGGACGGTCATACAGATGGATGCACGGACGGACGGAAGCAAGAACGAATGGACGGACGAATGCTTCGCCCCACTCTCCACCATTCACTCCGTGGATATGCTGCCATTTTTTTTCCACTGCACAAGCTTTGTGGATACACAAGCTTGTAACTTCGTATTCGTCAAGTAAGTCGACAACACACTGACTTCTTCCCTTCTTTCCTAAGCTTTCAAAATTACTCCACGTGATGCCTGTAGCGGCTCAAGAAGGAATCACACCATTACAAAGGAAACAAAAAAACATGTAATAAACCAATAGCAGAAAGGTAAATCAAACAAAACTAAGGAGGAGCTGAGACATTTAGGGAAGGGTGTTTCATCTCCATTAACGTAAAACCTGAGTAGGAGTGAAGCATGAAGTACGTTTATGAAGAATTTCATTGTTGAAACTGTAGAGTGGTGTCATACTTCGATCCACATATTTGTGGAAGGGCCTTTATGCTTTACAAACATCACCGAAATCGGCGTCAGAATCCAGCTTATTTGTTTGTGGCCTGTCAAGTCTGCAAATACCTACTCGTGGGGATCGACCAAGAAAAGTTGTTGTAGCCTATAAAGGTTAACTGCACTAATGATTGCCGACCTATTATTGATATGTGCGAAGAAAAAAGGAAAAAAATTACAAAGATATAGACATCAGGTGGCAAAATCTTCAAACAAAGTAAAATAAAATCATAAAATAAGAAATGAATAATTAATAGGGAATGACTGCTAAGCCTATAACGAAAGCGTGACAATTTGAGCTGAGCAGACAGCTCAGTTTAGCTCACCCCATCGAACTCGAATGTGACCTACATTCATTCACATTAAGAATTACATCACTAGTACAATTTCCCCCTATGATTCTCTTATTCTTCCCATTTTTCCCTACGCCACAGAGAAGAATTCCTAGAGGAGAGAGAGCGGGGAGGGAACGCAGGTTCGCAGACGCTTCCTGCGTCCGCGTTGTTAGGCGAGAAAGGGAAGCGGATGCGCATGCGTAGTAAGTGTGGTCACGCCGCACACCGGATGGAGCTCGATCTTAAACTGTTTCACATCTAAAAGAGTAATGGATGACGATGAGGAGGTAACCACGTAAGTATGTATAGTCCCGTCAGATTGGCACAGTGCTACACACGCGCATCCAGTTCAAGGGCTAGCAAAAAGCTGGGATCGCCATCACGGTCCCCGTGGCATTGTTGAAATTATGCTGAGAACAGCGGCTGGCCTATTTATTGGGTACATCAGCAGAGGATATCGATTACTGACGTTTACACGCGTATGCGAGACAAGTACAAAGTATGTTCAATAACGTTCCTGGTACTTTACAATGCTCACAATCAGGACTGGCGTCACTACAGCAGATAGTATCGCTATAACATCTTGTGAAGCCCACACTAAGACAAATCCTGTGTATGAAACGTGTGATGTATCGTTTTGATTTATGAAGCATGTGGAATCTCGTTTCCGGTTTTATTTGTGGAATCACCAGGGTCGTCACTCCTTTTTAGTCAGGTGCTCAAACGTGAAATTCCGCACTATGCACTGAAGCAAGACGTTCTCGTATGGCCATGAAAACAGAATGCGTATTTGAGGACCACCGGCTAAGCTTCATTTTAGATTCAGTGTCTACGTTTTCATTTCTCATTATTCCGCACTGCACAGGAAATCACTGAAAGGTGGTTATGTGTTCATTCGTTTAAACAATGGAAAAAAGCTATGCGAATACATAGCTAGAATATTATATGGACCTTGTCTCATGAATCGGTTCATGACTTGCATAGGAGATTTAGCATCGCAGCATAATGTCCTTCTACGAGGTTGCTCTCCAGAAATGCTTCTTATTGCCTCCCGAGTACCAACAAGCTCGACAGCAGTTGATGTTTTGTGTTCCATCTGGTTAATTCTTGAATTGCAGACACAGCCAATGTACAACAACAAACAAAGCCACAAGTGCGTTCAATAGCCGCAAGCACAAAAACAAGGCTAATTTTTGTAATACCCGTAATTGCCATGGTGGTTGAACGATCACCGCGCAAGAATTTGCTCCTGTAAAAAATTTAAAGAACCTCTACGCTCTTCTCAGTCAAAAGAAATTTAAGGGCTGTGGCGTGTGTCTGTTGTAGAAGGTGGGAATAAAGGTATTCGAATTAAATATGGTTATAATTTTACGGGGTAGATTCAAAGCATTTAAGCTCCTCGCATGTCGTAAAAATGGCTCGCCTATTTTAGGTGAAGCGTTTATAACTCACACATCGTAGTTTCGGCGTCAAACGCAAAATATACGGCGTCGGGGAGCTCTCGAGAAATGCGGCAATTGTAAGTGCGCCTTACACATGCGCATGTGTAGGCGCTGAAACGTTATTAATATTATTCTCTCAATCACACAGTTGTCAGCGATACGCCAGTTCTGATGTAGCAACCAGAGAATTCATCGAGTTTATTTATCGATTCGCCATTTCATGTTGTCAAATTTAGGTGCTGCCCAGGCATATATGCATAACCGCCGACGCTGGCTGTTGCAAGTGAAACGCTGTGCTGCCACACATGTGGAAAAAAGTCCTATTGATTGATTTGTGGGTTTTACCGTCCCAAAACCACCATTTGATTATGAGAGACGCCGTAGTGGAAGGCTCCGGAAATTTTGACCACCTGGGGTTCTTTAACGTGCACCCAAATCTGAGTACACGGGCCTACAACATTTCCGCCTACATCGGAAATGCAGCCACCGCAGCCGGGATTCGAACCCGCGACCTGCGGGTCAGCAGCCGAGTACCTTAGCCACTAGACCACCGCGGCGGGGCACGGAAAAAAAAAGTCCTATTCGCGTTCAGGAGAAAGTGAAAACTTAGGAAAGAGCATTGTGCGGTGGGCTTGAGAGAAAGAAAGAAAGCAAGAGAAATAAGAAAAACAAATAAAAAGAGAAAAGAAGACGAAAGGAGCAAACGAGAGAGAGAGAGAATAGAAGGAGAGAGAGATTTAGAGAAAAAAGGAACAGAGAGGAAGTGTGCGTCAGACACCCACGCACCAAGCTTTGTTTCTAGCTATCTTCCTGGCAACAGAAAAAGCTTCTGGCTTCTTTTCCTAGTTTTGCCTACACGAGGTTAGCTGCATTTACCGCAGTGCTGGCCACAGTGTTCTGAGAAAAGGCGAATTCAATCTTTTACTAAATGCGTGTTGCTGTATCCCGTCGAAATCACCAGGCCTATTTATTTTGCCTCGTTCCACATTAGTTTCCCATCAGTGCGCGTGTGCGCGTGTGTGTGCATGTGTGTGTGTGTGTGCGTGTGTGTGTGCGCGCTTCTTGTGTCAAGTCCACGGCACCTTCCAAATACGCAGCCGATCCTAAGAGTATCAATAAGTGCTTAACGTATTTTACGCATCAGCAAACAAGGTCTGCTGGCGCGTCTAACAAATTGTGAAATGATGACGCACATCTTTCACGACGGTAATTGGGTGAGCTAAAGCTGTGGGATAAAAGTAAATTGCCCCGCCGTGGCGGTCTAGTAGCTAAGGTACTCGGCTGCTGACCCGCAGGTCGCGGGATCAAATCCCGGCTGCGGCGCCTGCATTTCCGGAGGCGGAAATGTTGTAGGCCCGTGTGCTCAGATTTGGGTGCACGTTAAAGAACCCTAGGTGGTCGAAATTTCCAGAACCCTTCACTACGGCGTCTCTCATAAATATATGGTGGTTTTAGGACGTTAAACCCCACATATCAATCAATCAAAGTAAATTGTTTACGCTATGCAATGGAAGAATATGCCATGTGGGAGTATCTACTGAATTTTCTGACGAGAAAAAACACAAGACCAGATACATAACACGGCATTTGTTATTGTGATATTATTTTTGTGGACACTATCGTGAATTTTTGCTGTTAGCATCATTGTCATGTCCCGTATATGTGTACTTATGTATACAGTACATAAAAGACACAAACAAATTTATTAAGGGAAAAATTTTTGAAGTAGAAAACGGGGGATTAAAGCCTATGATTATTCGCTCAGCAGTGCGCTGCCTTAGATGATAAACTGTGCGCCATTCGATCATTTATATACTAACGGCAGTATACTGACGCACGCGCTTAGGTCACTGCACGTGGCGAAATTAGGATTATGCGAGACTTCGGCTATGTTTCAATTTCTTCCGTGCTGAGTTTGTATCGTATTGAAGATGGACACCAACGCTAGTTCTCGACTTCTCGTGGTGGCACATTTTTTGTGGTGGCCCTTGTACGGTATGAGTCATGTTGGCTTATGCCGCGGAAATGTAGCACCGCGAAGGCACAACCTGAATCACAGTGTCTTACATCATGACCTGAGTAGATAACAAATGGGAACGTGAGCTAGGCTTCACGTTCCACTGTCAAGCACCCTCATTATTTTATTTGGTCCAGGTAGCATGCTCTTCCGTTTTGTTCGCAGCCCAAACGAGTTCGCTAAAAGGTCTCGGGACAAAACGATTGGAAGAACCCCAGAGTGGCTCGCGTTCTGTGCATATGTCCGGTGGCTCGCAAATATGTCGGGTTCCGTAGCTTGTTTGGTCCCCAATTATAAAGTTTTGTAGTGTTTCGATGCAGTTATGACGTGCAACTTTTACTTGTGCTTTGTCATACAGGGTGTGGCTGCCCAACTTTCACGTGCTTATATCTTCAGAAAATGTTTAAGAGTTTTGTGTATTCACAACAAAGAAACGTTCACGAAGGTCCATTTGCTCGCGCCAGCAGCCGCGTTTGCTAAATAAATTAGCTGCCAATCACAAGAGCCAAAGTAAGGCTAGTGCTGCAGAAAAACTACTGTAGTTCGCGCTATTTCCGTGTGTGCCTGTGCTTTCTTTTGTTTCGGCCTTCTATGTGTTTGAAGACCACGCTGCCACTGTCGTGCTGTAAGAGTTGTTCGTGCGCGCTGACTGTGTGTGTGTTCTTCAGCTATGTCCTTCGTGCTTAAGTAGTGCGCAAAAAAAAATCTACCTACTTCCCGTTTTTAGAGAAGAAGCTTCTTGAGTCGTGGGTCGTGCTGCATCGATGTATGTAGTAATTGATTGATATGTCGAGTTTAACGTCTCAAAACCACCATATGATTATGAGAGACGCCGTAGTGGAGGGCTCCGGAAATTTCGACCACCTAGGGTTCTTTAACGTGCACCCAAATCTGAGCACACGGGCCTACAACAATTCCCCCTCCATCGGAAATGCAGCCGCTGCAGCCCGGATGATATATGTAGTAAGCAGCCACCTCTCACTTAGTTTTTTGAAATGTCCACTAGATATCGGTACTTGTATACGATCAATATATGATGAAAAGATGCGAGATGACAGTACTTAGAGTGCTCACTAGTTGGATGGAGGAATCTACAGACAGACAGACAGACAGACAGACAGACAGACAGACAGACAGACAGACAGACAGACAGACAGACAGACAGACAGACAGACGGGCGGGCGGGCGGGCGGACGGGCGGACGGATGAATGGACGAATTATTCACGATTAAAACAAACAAATCCCCCGGAGCATCGCCCCAAACATTATCATTCACCTTGTGGATTCGCTGCATTACGTTTATTGTGATATTCCAGTTTCTTGCTATGGCATGTATTCTTTCGGCTTTGAATCTAAACTGCTACTTTTCTTCAAAAGCAAAATGTCATATTTCCTTGATTGAGAGATTCTCGTCATTCAGTATCATGTGGTAATCTGTGATAACTGACGTTGTCACTCTACCTTGTAGTCAAAGACATCATAAGACACTGCGGCTCCTCAACATTCTAATACATGGCAAGTTACAGCATCTCGCACTCACATGAACCTCGTTTCCTCTCTCTTTTTCGTTCTAAAGTAGCATGATTGTACGTCTACTAGAGACAACGCGTAAGAAACTGTCAAGACAGTATGTGTTCTTGTGCACGTGTGTTTCAATGTGACTCACAAGTCGCACTTTTTAAATGCCAACCATTTCTTAGTGAACTTCGGTGACTGTGGCGTACCTATCTATCTATCTATCTATCTATCTATCTATCTATCTATCTATCTATCTATCTATCTATCTATCTATCTATCTATCTATCTATCTATCTATCCGCTTAATACTTTTAGCTCTCCTGGCCGTTTCGATAATGGTATAAATACCAAACTTGGTATGACATTACATGACTGTATGACGAGCGTAAGTGATTAATAACACAAAAATCATAACATGGATGTCTTGAATGTCATGATTTGCATTTTATGATGCTCTTGCAGCTCTTGCAGTGGTTTTGTTCACGAGATATCTTGAAAACTAGTTTCGTATTACATGACTTCATGGCAAACACAAGTGACAAACCCCCACATCAAACACATGACATGCGTGTCATGTAACCACATGACTACATGCCACATTTATGACGCGCTCGCAGCAGTTTCACTAGCTTTGTATATACCAAATTTGGTATTACGGGATGGGAATAGATGAAGATATCTGACTGATGCAAATATAATAATAATTAGATGCATGTCATGTAAAACAGGACTACATGCCGCACTGACGATGGGATCACGGCCATTTTTATATAGCTTCACATATACAAAATTTGATATTACGTGACGTGAATGAATGACGAAGGTATTGGACTGGTGCAAACATGATAAACAGGAGATGCATATCATGTAACAACATGATTACATGCTATGCTCATGAGGCCTTCACGGACGTTTCGCTAGCTCACATATGCCAAATTTTGTATTACATGACGCCAATAGAAGACGAAGGTATGTGACTGGTGCAAACATTATAATCATGAGATGCGTGTCGTGTGAGAACATGACTACATGCTAAAGTCGAGGTACCGATACATTTCGACGTCACGCGGTGCGCGTGCTCGCCGGCGTCCATTTCGTCGCGTCACGCCGGCGTTGCCCAGCAAAGTGCCGGTCCTGCCATATACTCGCAGGCGCGCGCCGTGCTGCATTGCTTTGACGCATGCTCGTTTCAGCGCGTCCGCAATCCCTCCCTCACGAAAAAAGGGAGATGCAGTGCTGTCTGTGTAATGCATCAGTGCGAAAGGCAGCAACTTGCCGTCGGGCCGCGCCGACGGATGCTGCTCACGCCTGGCGTCGGACTATAGAGTGCTCGCGTTTTGCTAACGAAGCATCGCTTACCCAGCATGCGCGCACATCAACGCTACATTGGAGTATAATGGACATTTCATGACGCGCTCGCGGCTGTTTTGCTAGCTCCACATGTACCAAATTTTGTGTTACATAATGTCAATAGATGACAAAATATATGACTGGTGCAAATATGATCATTCTGGTGCAAATATGATAAAATCATTACAACTTACCACGCTCATAGCGTGGTCGCGTTTATTTCGCTAGCTCCAGATATACTGAATTTGGTATCACGTGAGGAGAATAGAGGATGAAGATGAACGACACATTCAAACATGATAAGCTTGACACGAAAGTCATGTAGTGCATCATTTACTTCCATCTCATAACGTTGTGCTGATTATAAAGTGACATACATCAACATTTCTCATTCGTGCTTCGCATATAATGAATTCCCACTGCACGTGGGATATGTCATTTTTTTTGTTGAGAGAAAGTGCCGTGGCTTTCTGGTGACTCCGATCGCTGAACAACTCAGGAACAGCTTCATCATTTCACCAGTGGTGACTTAAAACACAGCCATGGGTTCTTGGAATGGTGTTCACTACACATGCAGTGGTTGCGCTAGTGTATCCTCCACGTCTAAGGAGCCGAATGCATCAGGCACTTCTCTCGTAATACATATTGAAAAGCCTTCATGATTACTCCAGGTCTATTGCAAAGTTGTGCTGTCCATGCAGATGGCTTTACTTGCAACTTGCATATTAAGATGCTCCAGGAAAAATAAAATTATTTCTCCCTTTGATCCTTTAGACAACTGACCATAACATAAATGAATTACCTTGAATGCTGTTGTTTGAATGCCCACTATTATTTTCCCGCAACATGAGGGGCAGGTTCTACACAAAAAGTGCACATAGCCATTGGGAATTGAAAAGACGAAAAGAGAGACAGACTGAATAATATAATAAATTGTTTATTATTTATTTATTTATTTTATAACAGAATGTCGGGTTTGTTGGAGTACCGTTGGCGAGGTTAGGTTTCTTGAATTTCTTATTGGTAGCAGGCACTGCCCCAAATTCCGCCAAATAACTTTTTAGGTGTGAAAAAGGGAAGGTTATCGTGCACCTAACTTGTACGTACACAAACGAAACATCGAAAACAAGTAAAGACAGTGTATACATCTTACACATGAGCACCAAAATCTAATTGATCACTGGATATCAAATTGTTACAAGTGAGACGAAAATTAAAAAGAATCAAGTTGATCACATTTTACAGGATAACGCTTATGCGTGCATACTATAGTGGGCGCACGGCTTGTACGGGACAACTGAAAACTTCAGCTGTCCCTCTCTTACTTTGAAGAAATGTGTGTGCCATCGTCGAAGGAAGGCCTCTTCGCCGTGCGTTTACAGCTGCTGATCTAGGTAATTCCACACAATGAGCCTAATTTTCTGAAGTGTGAGATAGGCGCCTCTGTGCGGCTTGTGCCGTACTTCCGGTAAACAGCGTTGTTGCCACAATACGTACAAGGTTGCTGTGAAGACCAGTCTTGCAAACAGCCCCCGCTCTGTTGCCATGCGCGCCGTGGCTCCTTATAGCGGCACCCGTTCGTCCCTCGTAGTCGTAGTAGTAGTCGTTGTGTGTAGCCAGTCTTACATTTTGACCTCCAAGGTGGTGCCGGTGAGAGATTTCTTCTGTGAGTTGTTGAACAATAAAAAATTCTCAGCGTGAGTGTTAACTAAAAGCCGAATTCTCCTGTCTCTCATTCCCCCTTAGCAGCCATTGGCATGTACATTGAGCACTATCTGACAAGAAAGGGTTGCTACGTTATACTCGCTGGGCATAACATCCTTGGTTTTAGAAAGGTTTAGCGAGCGTTGGGCCGCAGTGCCATAAATACAGTGAACAAGTATATACCATGAACTCGAGGTGGTTAAAAGTGGGAAGTAGACACGAAGCGCAAGCCGTAAGAAAGTGTGCGTGTGCCACCTCTTGTTTTTTCTTTAGAATGTCCACTGGATGGCGGTGCATATGCGGAATCTATGATACGATGCGAGATGGTGGTACTTGGAGTGTTGAATAGATGGACGAACGGACACACAGACAGATGCATGGACGGACTCACGGATGGCTGCACCAACGGATGGACGCATGGACGGACGCAGGAATGCATGCATGGATGAGGGCAGAGATTGACGCACAGATGGACGTGCGGACGCACGAACAGACGCACGCACGGATGGACACATAGAAGTACGCATGGACGGACGGAAGCAAGAACTAATAGACAGACGGGTTCTTCGCCCCACTCTCCATCATTCACTCCATGCATATGCTGCCATTTTTTTTAACAGGCTTCACAAGCCCAATACTCGTCATCAAGCTTGATCACCTTTTGTCCAGTAGCGCTGATTTATCCCTGAACTGGGTCTCTTATCACTCGCAAATGCGGGCAGATCGGCAGGCAGACGCACTGGCAAAAGAAACACATATCTTCACCATGGTAATGTACCGGGCTATGGTCACCTCTTGCCAATTGAGGACCATCCTGATGTGACTCTTGATAAGTAGCTGTCACGACGGAAACGTAACGGTGGCCTACCTGTTTTTGGCGTTCTGTCCCCTCTGTTGGGAACGGCAGCAACTGATCAAAATCGTGGCAGCGGTGATCAGCGTGGGAGACATTGTCAGCACGTCGTCTTTCGCAACAGTGGTGCCTCCGACACAAAGTATTTTTGGCACTGGCTACGCAAGGCAGATTCTACGTCCCTCTTCAGTGTCAAGTGCGCTTAGCGGGGCCTTCAACATTCACACAAACCACTTCAACTGGCTTTGAAAGTGAAGAAGCTGACAGGAGTTAAGGTCATCAGTTTGGACATTGCTACACAGCATCTACGTACCGTCCTTGCTCGAATGAGCCCGGGGCACATTGCGTCGGATTATCTTTAGTCTAAATCTCTGTTGACCGAAGGATGACTACGTGGACACCGTCCAACAATGCTTTGCCTCTGCGGAGGCAAAGCATTGTTGGACGGTGTCCACGCTACACGGGAGTTTATTAGATAGCAGAACTACCGCCGGGAGTCATCTAACATACGACCGACACATAGGCCAGGTGACGAATCTTCTTGTAGTGATGCGAAACGGGCTTCTCGTAGGTTTTCTTGCAAATCTGGTTCGCATAAATCAAGGCGAGAGAATGACGATTAGTCGATGTCGATATTATCTTCGGCGTACTGGACAAACATAATAGGACGCACGTTGGGACGAACGGTAGATATAACAGCGCAGGGCGCATCGCGCAAAGCGAACTTTCGACGCGAGAACGCGTCATTTTATGAAGATTCAGAGGCAACGAAAGAGTACAAAGCGCGAAGCTCATCGCAGCCGGCAGCAGTGCCGAGATTGTGCCGGGCACTTCGACATTCGATTTAGCAGTGAAGGGCCCAACTACTACAGCGTTAACACCTCACACAAGAAACAAACGCCTATAAAAAAAACAAAAAAAGCGCTCTTACCAGTAACGTTCCAGGTCACAAGATCGCTTACCGCCAGAAATGGCTCACAATACACCGCCACGGCATGACAGAGCCTCGACATATTCATTTTTGAGAGCGCACAGCCGGTTTTTCTGAGAAGAGGCCTAGTTAACTGACAACGTACGGGCGACATTGCTCTCCACACCACACCCAAAATCAATCGCACGTATATGTTAACGAATCGCTACGCGCGAATAAGAAGCAGAAAATGCTGCATGACGCCACATCAACGCCGCCGACGAGACTAGTGTAAATGGAGCTGCTCCCGGCTTCTCGGATGCTAACGCACCACGTGACAATATGACCACTATTGACGTAATTATTTTCGCTGTTGTGCAATAAACACATGAATGAAAACTCTGAGTACACGTTCACGGTTTTCCCCACCGTTTCACTAAAAAATCAGCAAAAGAGGGTTCTATATATGTATTTCCGACATTTTTCGAGAAACAGATTGCAGTCTGTATTTGTTACGGTCACTTCCGACGTAGAAGCGTGGAGAATTTTTACAGTGGTGTTTATGGGAAACCTGAGTCCTTCCGAATGTCAATTAAATTCATCCGCAAAATTACCAAGTAAGTCCAATATTAGCTTCTTTTTCTCAGACCTTTCAAGGAACCAATCACTCAATTGACAGCAAGTTTGAATGCCCTTTAGTTTTCTAGAGAGGCGATATTCAATTCCAGTTACCATGTGCTTTTGTAAACATGTGCAGTAGACCAATGAATGCATCGAAACAATGTTTTCTCAGACGTTGCCATTTTTTTACATTTTACGTTATTTAGAAGGTGTTAGCGCATTTGCGAAGCGATGAATGCGCGTAGACAGAAATCATGTGGCGTGATAGTGACATTACGGGTGAGTTAGTACCAGTTCTGCACGATATGAGTAGCAATCACCCACGAGGCAGATTTCAGCTATGTTGTAAAACGATCATACTTGTTGGAGAAACAATCTACATTGAAAGTGAAATATACCTATGGGAAGCTTTAAAGGAAGTTATATGAAGTCACACCTGTCCAAAAGAAAGACCTCTCACAGAACGATAGGTTTTGCCGTCAGCAACATGTGTGCTTCAGCAATACTAGGCTTCTGCTTAGGCTCAGGCAGAAAATATAGCGTCTGTTTATTGTCACTTCTAGGTAGTTAATTTTTGACACAGGGACATACTCAGAAAGTGAACTTAGAAGAATATGACATGAGATGGAAACAGTGTGAGCCTACAACACTTACAGCTTTCCATTCGTTTCTCGGGTAAATCCTGTCTTTTTCCACTTCATGTAGCAACACAAACTGGCCCAAGTATGCTACCTTACTATGCCGATTACTGCGTGCAAAGCCTTCGTGCCGCATTGCTGGGGTGCAGAGACATCCCTCTCTTTATATAAGCCACCCAGGCTGCTACTTAGCAGACGCACTAACAAGTAATGGAAAAAGAGCATGATGCTGTACTTCTCTGCTGCGCTATAACGTTTTCTTTCGTGCCTACAGGCAAGAAAGAAAACAAAGGTAGGGCAAAGAGGATTACAAAGTCCACTGATCCTGCAGAACTGAAATTTATAACACTGCTTTATTTTCTTCTTTCCAGCTAGAGGAGACCTCACGCTCTGAGGACGTGTGAAAATACCCAGACATGCATGATTGTTACTTTAGTCATTTTGTTATTCTCGTCGTAACGTCGAGATCCTGTTCGCTTAGGCGGAGGAAAGAAATGAGTGGAAGGACATGTAGTTTCGCTCGTAACGTGAATAGAAGTTCCTGTTGCTTCTCGTTGGTTAAAGTGCGCCCAAACTTCAGGTAAACTAGGTCATGGTACCACTCACAGGCCGAGAGACCTGTTAACTTCTATGTATTTTTTCAATACTCACTTCCCCTTTGAGTGCTTGCAGATTTTTTTTCTGTTTTAGTTTATTGTTTTGGTTCGGGAACATTCCTATTGAAGCCCTTCTAACCTTTGTGCGGCTAATTATCATCGGTAGCAGATTGTATACTCTTTGAAATTACTGTTAGGGAAACAAACACAGACTGTGCAATCTGTTCCTTTGCAATCAAATCAACAAAGTGATTCGCACCTGGGCTTTGCTCGGATGAACACCTTCATTAAGGGCATTTTAGCCACAACGGGCTTTTTGGGCAAAACATGGCGTCTCTTTTTTTGCGTCCATCTTCTTGGCCAATAGCCACATTCTCGTCCACATATTTTTAGGTTTAAAATACGTGTAAACTTCAGTAGGGTTGAAACTTGCGCCTTTTAGTGATTCAACTTTAGCAATTGTTTTTTGTGCGCAACAGTCCCAATTCGCATCCAAACACTACGTCGGTACAGATGGCCACGTTGTCGCTCTTGCTTTTGACACCTTTTAGCGTGGTCTGAATCGGCCGTAAGAAAACGATGCAATGTCTGTTAAGCTTTCCTTATTGCATCTTATTGCGAAAGATGCACTTAATTTGTTTATTGTTTGTGTATTGGTATTGATGTTCAGTCGTTTAACCATATTTTTATATATTTGACTGATTGATTATACCGAACATATTGTTACATTAAAAATCTTAGATCGGTTCACGAGTTATTCCAGCGTAGTTTAACCTAAGACATAACTACTTCCTTTCAAGGGGACACGAACAATTGAAAGTTGAAGGCCATGCCAGTGTTATGCATTGTTCACCAATACCTTGGATAATGTGATTAACATGGAGTTTCTTGAACAGGAATGACTTTCCACTTTATGGTAAAGGCCTCGTTTCGAATTTTGCATTGTGGCATGTTCGAGTTTTATTTAGGCAGCAACCCAATATTTCTAACTTTATGTGCCAGCGAAAATAGTCCCAAGACACTAAGCCACTGCGAGAACCATTCTTAAAGAAAGCCGTATTTAACTAAACAAGATACTTTTTGGCTGAGCAGTGCGCCACCTGTTCATGATGGTATGACATCTCGAACTTCTTACTTCCATTTTATGCGCTGCACGCCGCCGTGCTATCTTCTTGTCTCCTATGATATTTTATTCGAATGGAAAAAAATAGTGTGCGGTTTAGTAGCGCTTGATAATTGAAGAAACGTCTCAATCGTTGTCAAAAAATAATGGAGGTGTAACCTATTAGGATGAGCTGTACCTCTTTGACTGGGTAGAAATAATAAGTAATGTTTTTTTTGCCTGTCATAATTTGCGCTGCTCAAACACTGAAGTAGATTTATTGTCTTGCGTCTCTGTTTCTAAGGCAGCGTCTCATCCGACGGTTGAGCATTCTTTCTTGTCACTTGTCAGTGATATGCGTCATCGCAAATTTATCCGCTCATTCAAGACTAAATTTCTTACAGATGTAACCTTCATCGCAAGCAGTCTGGAAAATTGTAGTCACTACAACGGCAGCGGCAAAGAAGGCAATATTGCACCATATTCACATTTTTTTACTTCAAGGCTATTCTTTTTGAAAGCAATATTTGAAAGCAATATAGGCGCAATGATTGAGATATACATGTGTTTGCCTTCATATCAGAGAACTTTGCTATTCGGCAAATAACTGCCAAGACATATAAATCTAGTACTGGCCTTGCAAATTAGATCAGAAACGAGCTGGGATTTCCGCGCGCGCCTCCTTAATTGCATTCACGTGCTTTGCCTTCACCGGAGGAACCAGGTCCATAATCTCCAAGTTGCAATACGAGGTTGCACACCAAGTTCGTCCATATGCGGGGTTTGTACACGCATGGCGTAACAGACTCGACGCGTCAGCTTCAAGCTCGCTAATGGTGACAAATGACAATTCAATGTGGCGACAATGGTGACAATTCAATGTGGCGCAAATATTATCCAGGAACAACTCGGCACTGCCTAGACGGGCATGATTTGGTGAATATGCTAACGCACGCAAAAAGAAGGTGGAAAAGGGCGCATTAGTTCTATATTGCATTAATAAAAAGCATGCCAGAGACAACCTTTTCAGGGATTCACGTTGTTCTTTGCCTCGCATTGTGAAAATCTTGTAGTGGAGTTGGTACGTTAAATTTTAGGGTTTTGTTATTACCACGAATTCTTTATGTGCGAAGAGTAGGTAATCAAATAAATCGGCGTGATAAATTATATTATTGCCTGATTTTGAGTTGCTGGTAATTATATTTTGGTTTATAAAGGGACAATACATTGTCCTAGAAGTAAGCTAGATTGCGAAGGAGATATGTTGGATTGTGTTAGAATTTAGTAGTTGTCAGCAGATCACGTTCACATCTTGATTCTCTCAAAAATAAAGGTCTAACTGTTTTCTGTGTCACAGATACACACACACTCGTGCACTGAGGAGCAGAATAAAAATACTACAAAGGGAACGAAAACGCACGTTGAACTTTCTTCGGTTGAAATCTCCACTGTATGAAATATCAAAACTTGTTCATGATGTACTCATCAATTGGAACAGAATCAGGCTTTTTTTTGGTCGCAGCCAGGCTGCTGCACAGTTCATATGATGGCAGCCTCATCCGCAAGGCAGACTATGTAGTTAAGAGAGCCAGATTACTCCAGTGCCGCCCTCGTGCTGCCCCGCTACAGATAGTCTTGATGATAGATGACAAAATAGAGGCCGACGTAAATTGACGCTTGGGTGAAATAGTGGTTGTTTCTTAAGAAGTTTACGAGGATTGTTTACTTTAACGTGAGCCCCGTTATGAACGAAAACAACGGTGAGACAGAACAGGTGAAAGGCATGACGCAACCTGATACAAGTGTGTTGTGTGGTTCTTTCCGTCTGTGCTATTTTCACACTGTTTTCTTCGAGGTAGCAGGCACTGACTAGTCACGTAATATATACTTTTGCATTGTAACAATAATGCAACTTTGAAGTTTCTGTACAGAGTTCGTGGAGATGGCCATAAAATGTTGCCAGATGCTTCTTCTTGTCAGATAAAGTATCCGGGATAGGGCAGTTGGAAAATCGGCAACAAAAGGTGACCACATATGCTGGCGGCCTAGAAGTATGGTGCCGTCGTTTACAAGCAGGTCCAGCTTGCTCTGCAGTGAAACAAACGACGTTGCAATAGATCACGCTCACTTCCTCATACCAATAGTTTATAAATATCTTGAAGAAAAGAACACACCAGCATGCAAATTGGTGCATTTTTATTTGACTGTGATTCTCCAATGACCTTGAATATACTTAATTGTTTTGGTTTTAACTCTCTGAGGCGGTGACAGATAATAAGAAAAAGAACATCGCTATTTCCTATTAAATTGATTGCTTTGTGGGGTTTAACGTCCCAAAACCACCGTACGATTATGAGAGACGCCGTATAGTGAAGGGCTCCGACGATTTCAATCACCTTGGGTTCTTTAACGTGCACCCAAATCAGACCATCCGAGTCTACAGCATTTTCGCCTCCACCGAAAATGCAGCCGCCACAGTCAGGGTTTGATCCCGCAACCTGCGGGTCGGCAGCCGAGTACCTTCGCCACTAGACCACAACGGCGGGGATATCGCATGTTTAGAATAGAATGGATCAAATTGTCAGCTAAAAAGTTACTACATAAATTGATTGATTTGTGGGGTTTAACGTCCCGAAACTACCATATGATTATGAGAGACGCCGTAGTGGAGGACTCCGAAAATTTCGACCACCTGGGGTTCTTTAACGTGCACCCAAATCTGAGCACACGGGCCTACGACATTTCCGCCTCCAAAGTTACTACATAAAGTGCACTACCAGTGACCGGGGCTTATCGCAGGTATAGATTTACAATATCAAGAATGAAAAACTATGCACGTTCGAGCAACTGTGCAAAAGACGCTATGACGATGAGATTAGCTCGTTTCAGTAAACGGCATTTGCACCTAGTTTCTTTTACTTTCTGGGAGTGCACAAGTTTTCTTCACTTGATATATACATATTCTAATGCGGAAAGTCATGACGGCGCCAACAGCAGTAGTGAAAAACCCGACAAACTTGCCAATATATTTGCTATCGCAAATAAAGAAGTTTTTTCAATCTCGTCAGATGAAGACGAAAAAAAAAGCGGCGGCCGTTGCACCATTCTTCGAAACGCGGCGAACTTTGATAAGAAAATGTGACGTCATGTCCACTTAAAAAGGCTAGCAGTTTTCGCATGAAATGCTCGCGTAGTGAACGACTTCAATACAACACTGCGCACAACAAAAGTGCGTTTTTCAAGTAAAACTATGGATATAGTAGAGATCTTCCCCCATCCTTTCCTGTGGTCTGCAAACCTCACTTTGCTCTGACACTAGGGCTCACTTGCCAAACTAGGCCACGGTCATGTGCTTATGGCAATATTTTCGAGGCAAATGCAATCAATAGGTATTCAAATATGTAAATGAGCGCCGCGAAAGAGAGCACCCAGACTGCCAGTGAAGGACGTTCCGGAGAGCAACGTTGGGAGCGTGCTCTGTAGAGGTTCGTCTTTGTACGAAGACTTTTTTTTCTTGTTATTCTTAGAAAACATTCTTACGCGTATTGTAAACACTAAGCACGACGTCATACTAAATATAAAAGTGAAGCGTTATTTGACGCAACTGTATCGTTGATTCAATTTCAGTGATAGCATTGAAATTGACCTTTGGTGCTTATGGCTTTCAAGGAACGTGAAGGAGTGAAACCTACTTGAACCTCCCGGGTTGCGGAATGAAGCTGTGAGCCGAGGCGGTCGTGTGCGGGCACACAGTGTACCATGAAGCTTTGGAAATGCGACAGAAGCCCAAGAAACCGCAGCCTAGGAAGTCATCATCATCAGCAGCAGCAGCAGCAGCACCATCATCATCAGCCTCACTACGTCCACTGCAGGAGAAAGGCCCCTCTCATGTTCCGTCAGTCAACTCGGTCCTGTGCTTACTACTGCCAATTTATACCCGCAAAGTTCTTAATCTTATCTGCCCATCTAATCTTCTGTCTCCTCTAACCCACTTGCCTTCTCTGGGAATGCAGTTAGTTACCCTTAATGACCAGCGGTTATCCTGTCTATGCGCTACATGCCTGGCCCATGTCCATTTCCTCTTCTTGATTTCAACTATGATATCCTTAACCCCCGTCTGCTCCCTAATCCACTCTGCTGACTTCTTGTCTTTTAAGGTTACATCTACCATTTTTCTTTCCATTGCTCACTGCGTCGTCCTCAATTTAAGCTCAACCCTCTTTGTAACTCTCCAGGTTTCTGCTCCATAGCACAGTACGAGCAAGATGCAGCTGTTATATACCTTCCTCTTTAGGGATAGGGGCAATCTACCTGTCATGATTTGAGAGTGCTTGTCAAATGTGCTCCACCCCATTCTTATTCGTCTAGTTATTCCAATCTCGTGGTTTGGCTCCGCGGTTATTACCTGCCCTAAGTAGACATAGTCTTTCACAACTTGAAAGGCACTATTACCTATATCGAAGCGCTGCTCTCTTCCGAGGTTGTTGTACATTACTTTCGTTTTCTGCAGATTAGTTTTATGACCCACCTTTCTGCTATCCTTGTATACCTCCATAATCATGAGTTGAAATTCGTCCCCCGATTTACTCAGCAATTCAATGTCATCGGCGAAGCGCAGGTTACTAAGGTACTCTCCATTAGCTCTTATGCCAAACTGTTCACATTCTAGGCCTTTGAAAACCTCCTGTAGGCAAGCGGTGAATAGCATTGGGGAGATTGTATCCCCCTGCCTTACGCCCTTCTTTATTTGTATTTTGTTGCTTTCTTTATGAAGCACCACCACATGCTTACGTCAATGAAGCCTAGGAAGTAGAAGCAACCAAATGAGTCCCAGGCCCGACTAGGATTGTACATGACCTGTAGCGTTTCCACCTTTCCACCCCTCTCCTTCCCTCTAAGCCGTCCAGGCCATGCTTGCAATGGCAGGGCAATCCCAGCATGATGGGTATGCAGCATGTATGTCAACCTTCTACAGAGCCCTCGCGCACTGGCGCTCGTGCGAACAGCCCAAGTACGATGTGTACGAAGGAGATGAGAAGATTCTGCGCTTACAAACAATTTTTTTCTCCCAAATCTCACACCGTGAAGACAATGTGCACAGAGCAAGCATGAAGATAGCGGACAGAAGTACTTATGTATCTCCAGAACAACATCTCTTCTGCTATTATATGATATTGAACAAAAGGTATTTAAGGGTTCCGCCTTGGCATATATGGTGGAGAGTTTATGGTTCTCGAACACAGAGATATAAAAACGACACGATAGAAAAAAGTTATTAAAAAATAGTTTCTTGGTTGTAACGTTATATTTCCTGTCATGAAGGAGGATAACGCCACGAGCACTACGTTTTTCCCAATCGAGAAGAACTCCTCATGCGCTCAATCAACGTATATCACATCCGGAAGGAGCATAAAACGTAGGCTCAGGCAGCAACCTCACCTGTCTGTAGGGCCACCAGTGTGTGAAACCACTGCGAGGGGCAGCTACAATTTGTGAGGCTCTCGTTCATGTTTTTTCAAAAAGTTCTCATTGTTAAGAAAAACAACACTGAATGAAGGCCATACAAAATCACAATTCGTTAAGTGTTCGTAAATATTTCCACGCTGCCTGGGTGGCAGAAGAAAGGAGTGTACAAGTTAGTGGCGACTGTGGCCGAGTAAGAAAGAAGAATGGCGCCCATCCTGGTTCGAATGACTGGCGAACGCCTGCTTCAGACTCTTTCGAATAGTGGTTTGGCTGAGTCAACTAACTGGCGTTGCATCCTACTTGTTTAGGCGATCGAATCAGTGGTAATGTCTAATTTGTCTCCTGGCCAAGGCCACAGCCCTTGGTAAGCCTCTTGCCTTATGATGACTTGCTATTGGTATATTTTTTTCACAGTGGTATCGACAGCATCTCTGTTGCGGTGGTGCCCTCGAATGGTGAGTTTATTAGGCTCAACAACCCAAAGGTGATCCAGGTGGAGCTGCAGGCCATGACACCACACTTACAACTGATAAGTGATGTTCGTCAGTTTGGAAGAGGTGGTTTAGTATGCAGATCATCTTATCCCTCATGCGTGTCTGATATTCTAAAGTGCAAGACATTTGCTTCGGTCTCGGTGACTGCGTTTATCCCGCCTCTTTAGCATGCACTAAAGGAATTGTTCGAGGAGTCGACTCTAGACTAACGCCCGCTGAGACTTTGGAAAAGCTATGTGATGCTGTGGCCATAGCTGTGTACCGGCGCAACTGCGCAGTTAACGGTGAGAAAGTCCCCACTGAGTCGGTTATTGCTACCTTTGCTGGCACTTCTTGACCGTCAGAGTTGAAAACATGGCCACTCATTTTCAGGGTCGAATGCCTCGCTTTTCGTCCTCTTCAGTGTAAAAACTGTTGGCGTTTTATTCTCAGTGTAGGGGGCTGTAAATCGAAATCACGTTGCTGTATCTGTGGCGATGCCCATTCGTCGAATGAGTGCACTGACAAAACCGAAAAGTGCTGCCTCTGTGGAGGAACTCATGCGGCCAATTACTTGAACTGCACCACAAGATCCTATGAAACCGAACTGCTAGAAATTATGAACAGACGTTGGTGCTGGCAGCGAGAAAAGACAACAGTTGTGGAAGATAGGGCCTTTGGATATGCCGGAGTAACACCGAGAAACAAGCCACTAAGCGAGACGAAGCATTTGAATTTAATTTAAGCAGCAGTAGAAAAGGCAATGTCGAAAGCGTTGGAACACATAGTTACGAGCGTAAGTAAGTGCATTTCTCAAGTGTTTTGCTCACAATGTACACGTCTGGTTTCCACAGTAGCAGTACTGACAGCCAAGACAACAGCTTGTGCAGCGAAAGAGATGCCGAATTTAGCACCACATTAGCAACCCCGAGAAGAGAAAACCCTGATTTTGTCTGAACATTCTACCTCAACCCACGCGGAAAATCAGAATGAAATCTTCGTTTGCCAAATCTTCAGGCGTGGGAAGGGCACTGGGTCTTCGGTAAAATCTGCCTGGCCAAGCGCAAAAACTAAAAATGTCATCGCTAGTGCCAGTGCACTTATCAAAAAACGTATTTAGGAAGCCGCCGTTGCTGAAATGAGGCGTTCGTCTACATAGATACCTTGAAAGTAGTACAGTGGAATTGTAGGTGTTTTATTTCTGATTCTACTGACTTACTTTGCCTAATCAATCAATTATATTCCAATATAATATAAGTTCAAGAAACCTGGCTTAACTCTGCTAAGAATTATCATGTCAACAATTTTAGAGCATTTCGGCTAGACAGTCTATCACTAGGAGGTGGCTTAATTATACTAGTCTCGAATAAATTTTGCCACACGGCGAGCATAGCTTTTCAGCCTATGTCATTGGGCTGTGAAACTTGGGCAATAGACCTCAGTCTGTCAGGGCGTTACCCCTTTTCACTTAAACACGCATATTTTCGAACAAGTGTGCGTGATACTCAACTATTAGGTGCTGCCTTAGCTAATTGCAAGAATGAATTTCTTCTGACTCGTGACTTGTACTTACATCATGTTTCGTGGGGATTTCGAACAGACCTTTCTGGCATTCTTTTGTGGGATTGGAATATTCATGAAAACATTACCTGCCTAAATGAAAGACAGTCTGCATTTATTCGCGGACGGACACGATCGGTATTAGATTTCACGTTTTGCAGCTCGAGTGTTTCAATAAAGTCTGGAAAAACAATATATTTCTCTTCAAATAGTGACCATTCTCCTGTATACCTTAAATTCGCATGTCCTCTAAGATCTCTTGAAAGGATAGAAACAACAATGTTCATTTACGAAAAATCCAAAGTATGCTTGCGTTCATATATAAGGGCAGTGTCTAGTGGGAAAAATAAAGACCTCGACAGAATATCTGTTCTGTTTTAAGAATCTCCATAAAAATTTCAGAATTTGTAATTGCTTCGGCGCCAACCATAAGTGCCCAACCTAGCCGATGGCAGAATACTGAGTGCACACGAGACTATAGAAGAAGAAAAGCTGCATGTAAAAGACATATGTAATCAGAGTTCGAAAATTGGAAGCATTATCAGTTCAATGCGGCAACATTTACACGCACTGTATCGCGAGCAAAAGAGCAATGTGATCAGAAACGTTTCGAGTACCTGTCTAAATCGAATAACGACCATGCTTTATTCAAATTCCTTCGCGGTAAGAAGAAGAAAACGTTGACTCAGTAGTTCACACCTGACAAGAACTACAGGAATAATTAAATCCTTTGGTTGAAGGATTTGCAAATTGGTTCTTAACCTGTCTTCCTAATTAAGTTTACACACCAGCCATCTATGAATACACAGAAATATCGACTTCCGAAATGAATGAGGCTATGGAAAGATTGCCAAATGCAGCACGATGTCCCGATAGAATGACAAATACAATGCTAAAAATACTAAACAGAGAATATCTGGATGATCTTTTAGGTCTCGTCAATTATTCCCTTAGAAGAGCATGGATAACTTGTGAATGGAAGATTGCGAAAATTATACCATTGCTTAAGAAACAAAGGGCAGGCTGTATTCTACACAACATACGACCGACAGCCTTAACATCTAATGTAGTAAAACTTATTTAAAGGGTGCTTTATGGCCACATATTTAGTTCACAATGATAAAAAAGTTCGTCAGATCCCACATACTAGAGAATCAACCGTATGCGAAGCATGCGGAGGAAAGGTGACAGTGTTCCAAATTTTTATTTAGCGACACCTCACAAAATTACGCTAAATATAGGTACAAATGTTTCACGCGCGGACATATGCTGAAGAGTTACAAATGTTTATATAACCAGTTGTTGGCACTTGCGCAACAATGCCAACTAGCAACACCAGAAGCTTACATGAAGTGCTGATCGTCACGAAGATGCAGGCCCTAGACACTGCTACACAAATAACTTCAGCGCGTGGCAACTAACCACAATTGACGTTAAACCGACGCTACGGGTATATCAAAGACTGTATCGTTACATTTGTATTGTTTTTAAATTAGGCAGCACTGCAACCACTCTTGGTGTTTCACGTTGACTAGCGTCTATTCGAAAAAAAAATTCCGGGACCTGGCGAAGCTTTGTGGTAAAATGCTTCACTGCCACGCAGAATACTTGGGTTCGAATTTAGCTGGGGCCCTGACATTTATTCTTTGCATTCGTTGGGTCAACGAAATACCGAGGTTGGACATTTCTTACCGCTCGCACGTTATACTTTTCATGTGTGTTCTCGTCATTCCTGGGTCGATACTGAGTGACCATCACCTGTGGCACATACCCGCATACCAGTGGTACATACCCACCCGTGGGTATGTGCCACTGTCTGGCGGGAAATGTTTGACGACGTACGCGACGAGATTGTGACATTATTCACGTCTTCTCCAGCGCGTCATATTCGTCAAACCATCTTACCTTCTCGTGATAACTTTTGTTAACGCCAAGTTAAGAGGGTCACCATGAGAGCACCGAAATATGAGTGGCTAGATAGAGAGATAGATAGATAGATACGCTCAAAGTCACCGAAGTTCGCTAAGAAATGCTTCGCATTTAAAAAACTACTGAGTTCTTTCCGAATTGGTTTTAGATTTGGCTATTCCGTATGGCATGCACAAATAGATATGGAAAGTCGTATTCACATTGCCGTCACAAAAAGCAGTGCGCGGCTTTAGTAACGTTACACAAATGTAAAAAATATGATAGTGTTGAGTATTCTATCTTAATTATACAGTTATGAAGTTAAGGAATCCCAACTTCTATTTTAGCATGGGTGACGGAATTTTTATGTGGAAGAGAATTCTATTGTTTTCAAGCTAGTTTTTCTTCCTCTAAGCACAAGCAAACCATAGGTGTACCTCAGAGGTCAGTACTTTCCCCCGTTTTATTCACCATATTCCTTAGTACCATCGCCGTTCAGTCAGATGTGAAAACCTATGTTCATGCCGAAGACATTGCTTTTTTTGCAATGACAAATGACATCCAGTGTCTTCACAATACCTTGCAAGCATATATAAATGAACTAGAACATTGGCTGTATGGTTTGATGTTGAACCTGAATAACAATAAATGCGCTATTCTAGTTTTTCCTGTTGAAGATCCTGTGCGCATATCAATTAAATAAAAGCTCCAGGATATCCCACAAGTAAAATCATTAAGATACCTCTGAGTTATGTATAATGAACATCTCAATAAGCGCCCTCACATTGATTACATCACGACAAAAGCAGTACGCGCAATGAGCGTATTGCGGAGATTGAGCAGCTGCAGGCCAGAGATTAGAAGGAAGGCACTTTTGATGATATATAAAATGTATGCAAACCTGTGTTAGAGTTTGGCTGCGTTCTTTTTTCTGGTGTGCCAGCCTACAAGCTTCAGCCGCTCATTCTGTTGGAAAGAGAGGCTTTACGGCTCTGCTTAGGACTTCCAATATATACTGCAAATGCAGTTTTATACTTTGAAGTACGAATAGCAACCCTTTTATGTCGCTTTAATATTGTTACTGTACAGAGTTTTTACGATTAAATGAAGCAACCTTAAACCCTAGTCAAATTATTTTAATTTACTATCCTGATCTATTTTGATCGATGCATTGGCTCAGATTTCACAAACCACAAATAGTGTTTGTTTATTCGTTACTTGAGCCTCTAAATGTAGAATTCGTGATCTGCTTCCTTCAACTGTGCAGCGAATTTCTCCAGAAATTTTTTACGATGATATCTTCCCAAGTCACGCTAAGCAATTACCTACAGGTACTTCAAATGGTTTATTTCAGGAACATTCAGGTACTCTGCCAACGAATGTCATTATTGCAAAGGACACATCGCAATTAGATGAAAAGTCAGGCGTTGGATCATTCAAAAGAGCAATACCGCTATGAAGCATCTCTCAGAGCAAATATTAAATAGTAGGTGGCAACCACATTCATTACAGGGACGTGCAGGATTAGCGTATTCATTCGAAAGTAAAGAAGCGTTACGCTCTCACAGCCTATAATTAATACGTATTACTATTCCTTCTTCGATTAGGTAGTGAGCATAGCTCAAGTTGGCACGTAGCGAAAAGTACAATATTTATTAAACGTCATTTATGTAAGGAAGGGCTTCAAACAGCTTCTTCCGCAGTTCTGTGCCGTTCTTTTACGTAGCGGCTGCGACGAAGCCGGTTCAGGTGCCAGCTCACGTTGTTATTGACACCAGTTTATTAGTATCAGGAAGCATAGCGAGCATCAAATAACCTGACGAAGTCGAACACACAAAATTAAATTCTCTCAGGCCAGCTTGCCTTTGTCCGACTAATCCAAGTTGCACTTAATTAAACTCAGTTAAGTCAGGAGAGACGACGACGAAGTGTCTATTTCATAGAACGCTTGTACCCTTGTTTCAAACTTTCTATTTGTTTTACCGCAAATTCTGGGAGCTGCTGCTCCCTCCTTGCGAGAATGGATGAAGAAGCCTCTCAGGATTTTCGAGGTGGACAACCGCTACGTCTGGCAGCGGCTAGGAAACGTGGGACCACCTAGAGTGGCACAGACAGCGAGGCAACGGAGCTCTATTCCGACGGTTTCGAGTCATCGGATGACGACTACACAGTGTCGTGAGCCGCAATGCAAAAAGAAGAATGCTACAAACATCGTCGACGACGAGTATATCCACCGTGCAGGCTACCGCGCAGCGTTGGCCACACACTATACTCTTCATGGTTGTGGACCCTTCCGCCAACCAACGGCGGCTTAACAGGCAAGTCCTCTCTGCATACCTCGAAGGACTCGCTCCAAATGAAATTAAAGACGTTAGAATCAACTCATGGAAGAATATTCTGGCAGTTGATGTTCTACACCGTAGTGCGCTGCAAAGCCTACAGAACATCTTGGAAACCGACAGAGTCACAGTTAAATCAGTGATCCCCTCTGACTGTAAGGGCATTGTTGGCGTCATTTATGACGTGGACATTTCCATTCCCGCTGACGATTTCCCAATCTTGGTAAAGCCAACTACAGACGACATCCTCATCAAGCACATCACAAGGCTTGGTCAGTCACGATGCCTGAAGATTGTTTTTGAGGGAGACAGTCTTCCCACACACGTCAAAGTTGGCCACGTTCGCCATCAGGTCCGTCTATACATACCGAAGCCCCTACAATGCTTCATATGTTTCAAGATGAGACATGTCAAAGGAGTATGTACCAGCAATGTCGTGTGCCCGCAGTGTGCCGAACCTCATTCAGAAGACACCTGCCACGCAACTGCGTTCAAATGCTCCAATTGCCACGGCGCTCATAAAGCGTCGTCTAAAGCTTGCCCACGAGTGAGAAATGAACGCGCGGTGCTGAAACGCATGGTGCGCGACAATTGAACGCACAGGGAAGCCGCTGCTACTGTCAGGCGACGTCGGCGTCACCACAGAAGATCATCACGCAACGTGGCATCTGCCGATAGAGAGCCGTCATCTCAAGCAAGAAGAACTGGCCCCCCATCGTCAAGCTCTGCGAAGACGGATACACCGAAAACAGAATCAGGGTCAAGACTCCCACCTCGTGAAGAGTGGCCATCACTTCCACGAACACAGCCTGTTTGAGAGGTGCATCAATCCCCGCCAACCTCGATGCCATCACGAACCACTGATGAAAAGACAACTGAGGATCGCCAGGTCATCAACATGTTGCAGACCCTTATGAGCGCAATGCGCATGTTCCTAAGCAACATGAACACCCCATCAGCGCCGAGCGCACTCCAAGTGCTGGACACTTTGAGTCCGGTGCTTGCAGCTCTAAGGTAAGACGATGGCCCACAACATGTTATCCTTTCGCGAGGAGGTCAAGAACGCATCTCTCCTTCAGTGGAATGCCAGAGGACTTAGGGCGCGTATGTCCAAAATCCGGCAATATGTATTCACGAACCAGTTCTCCATAATTGTGAATTGTGAACTGAACCTTTTAGCCCAGATGAGACTGTCTGGATATGAGTGCTTTATGTCTTCTACCCACGGAGAGCGCAGCAAGGTCGTTGTGTTAACACGGCACGACTTAACTTATGTTCATCACCCTGTACCCCCTCACGAAGAAAACCAGTACGTTTGCCTAACAGTAAAAAACAAGAACACCACATTCACCATCATCGGAGCCTACTTACATCCATCAAGTAGTCAAACCGAGAGCGCTTGTGCGGAATTTTGAATTCAACTCTCCAGCCATGGGTGATAACTGGTGACTTCAATGCCCACCACTACTTATGGGGAAGCTCCAGGGTCAACACTAGAGGTAGGCAGTTAGTGTCTTTCGCTTTTGAATGTGAACTTATTCTCATGAACGACGGCAGCCCTACTTATCTGCGCGGATCGGCCTATAGCAGTTGCCTGGAGCTCACTTTCGTCTCACGCTCGCTCACACGCAGAGTGCACTGGTTTTCGGATTTGGAAACAAGGGGTAGTGACCACATCCCAACATACCTGAAGATTGACGGCTTTCCAAGTCTCAAGTCCTCCAGAGCCGTCCAGTGCACCGATTGGCAAAAATGCAAGTTAATCATGGAAGACTATGTTGGCGCCTCACCTTTCAACTTAGAGGACGCAATAAAGAGTGCCCTACAGTCAACGACGCGTTCGCTTCCGGTGAGCTCATCTCGAACTGATATGGACATTGATCTCGAGAAACTCCGAGCGATTCGTCGTCGTGCAGAACGACGTTATAGACGCACGAAGTCACTTGATGATCTGAGAGTGGCCAGACGCACACAAAAGAAAATACAGCGTCACATGGACAAGTTGAACAAGCAACGATGGGTATCTTTTTGCGAGTCTTTGGATCCCAGAAAGCCTCTGTCACTAATCTGGAGAACTGTCCGGGGTCTTCGTACAACCAATACTCAGCGCTACCCATTAAAATCTCTGGCACTTCACTTACGCTGCGAAGAGATTGATGTCGCAGATTTCTTCTGTCGAAGGATTGCCTGCGGCTCAAATTCAACTGGGACAAAGACGCCCGACTTTTTTGTATCCTCACGTGATCCCCGAATGGAGATTTCGTTTTCAATGGACGAACTGAAGGCTGCGCATGCTTTTTGTAGACGTTCTTCAGCGCCAGGACCTGACGGCATTACTTACCGCGCTCTGTGTCACCTAGGAGATCGAGCTCGGCAGGCACTCTTGCAGCTGTACAACGACTCCTGGAAAACTGGCATGGTTCCACAGGAATGGAAGTCAAGTCGCCTGATTCCACTTCTTAAAGCCGGCAAGTCACTCTTGGACATTTCCTCTTACCGCCCGATTGCCCTCGCGAGCTGTGTGAGAAAAGTTATGGAAAGGATAATTTTAACGCGTCTGGAATGGTACTTAGAGTTCTACTAAATATATCCAGATGCCATGTCTGGGTTCAGACGAGGCCGCTCGTCAATTGACAATGTAGTTGACTTGGTGACATATGTAGAAAACCAGAAGGCCTGCAAACGGTTATGTGCTGCTCTATTTCTTGACGTTAAAGGGGCCTACGACAATGTCACTCACGAAGCCATTCTCAGTGCACTAGAAGGAGTGGGACTCGGTGGCAGGATATATACGTGGGTTCAGAGCTACCTACAGAATAGATCACTTCAAGTGCAGACAGAGAATGGCCCGGCACCCGAGTATTACTGCAGCCGAGGAGTCCCTCAAGGCGGAGTGCTAAGCCCAACGCTGTTCAACCTAACACTCATTGAACTAGTTGGCATGCAACCAAGCAGTGTACGACTTTCCATTTATGCTGATGACATCTGTGTGTGGACATCAGGTGTGACTCGACTTCAACTTCGCGCTCGACTTCGGAAGGCAGCTTCAGTGACATCGTACCACTTACGCAAACAAGGGCTTGAAATCGCAAGTGAGAAGTGTGCAGTCGTGGCCTTCACCAGAAAACCAATGTCCGCTTACGGCATATCAATTAACGGGCAGTTGGTGTCATGAAGCCAGAGTCACAGGTACTTGGGAGTCGTAATCGACCGAAACCTGTCTTGGACACCCCACGTAAACTACGTGAAAAAGCGGCTGACTGCCATTTGTCACTTATTCAGGTTTCTTGCTGGGAAAAGTTGGGGAATGTCTGTCGAGTCTATGTTACAGCTGTACAAGGTATTATTTACTGAATTCCTGCGGTATAGCCTACCTGTTATATCTTACACGTGCAAAACAAACCTGCGCACAATCCAAAATATTCAAGCCCAAGCGCTTAGGATATGCCTTGGTTTACCCCGCTGCGCATCGACAGCTGAAACAATTGCCATTGCACAGGACTAGTCAATCATGACGCACATCATCATTGAAACGAGGCGTACGTACCTCAGGCAACATGCTAGAAATCCTTCCCACCACTTGGCAACCCTCGCTGCTGAGAGTCCCCGCACGAAATTTAGTGCAATTGTCTGCGCTCATCGTGCGTCGTTTACTTCAGATTTTACGCCTGCTGAAAAACTGGTGTATCTACCGTGGTGCCTGACACTTCCACAAGTACGTGTTTCAATTCCAGGAATACAGAAAAAATCAATTTTGCCTTCATCAGCCCTAAAACAATTGAGCTTGAGCCATCTGCACGAAATGTATAACAACCACGTGCACATATACACCGATGGTTCAACCACAGTGCCTGGTTCTGGAGGTGCGGTGCTGATTCCAGCTAGAGGAATGACTCTGCGAATCAAACTGTCACATGTCACTACGTCCACAGCAGCAGAACTTGCGGCTTTGCGTGGCGCCATATAGTACATCAAGTCCCAAAGTCCGAGTAAATGGGCTGTGTTTTCCGATTCAAAACCAGCCCTACAGAGCATGCAGTCAGTCCTTCGACGAGGTTGCCATCACCAATTAACTTACGAAGTTGTCAAGCTCGTTCACCACGACACAGAAAAAGACCACGAGGTCAAGTTTCAGTGGCTTTCTGGCCATTGTGGGTTCACTGGCAATGGTTCCGCAGACAACGCGGCTCGCACATCGCACCAAGAAGAACACACCCTTCCGATTCCTTTGTCAAGGACTGACGCTGCAAAGCATCTTCGTCACCTGGCACGTTGTCTGAGTCTGCAGGCGTGGAACACCCCGAGCAAAAGACCTACGAGACTATACCAAATAAACCCTCGACTGGAACTTCGACCTCCATCCGGACGTCGTCGACGTGAAGCTTCACTTTTTTGTCGCCTTTGTTTGGGGGTTGCCTTCACAAAAGCATATAGAACCCTCATCGGATTGACCGACAAGGCGGAATGCGACGTCTGCGGCACCAAAGAAGACATCGACCATCTGATATGCCATTGCTATCGATTTGCCTCTGAAAGACAGAAGCTTTCGGACGCATTGCGACAATTGGACGATCGGCCACTCTCTGTGCAGATGTTACTGGAACACCGTCCTCACCTTTCGTCGGCTCAAAAAGCAGTCAAAGCTGTCTTGTGCATTTTGAGGACTACAGGCCTATGTGACCACCTTCAACTTTTGTGTAGTGCCACCACTGCATATGCGCCAGCCGATTGACTGACAATCCTCCTTTTTTTGTCTCTCTCTCTTTCTCTTATCTTTCCTCTCTCTCATCTTTATGCCCCCTTCCTATTCGCCCAGCGTAGGGTAGCAAACCGGGCATGTGCCTGGTTAACCTCCCTGCCTTCCCTCTTGTTGTTTACCCCCCCAGTTAAGTCAAAATTAATGTAGCCGGAATTAATCATACGTGAATATATACACGAAATCAAATACATTTACTCTTAAAAGCATCCTATGCAGCAAGAAATGTTTATATTAGGCAGATCGAGGCGTGATTTGCATAATGCTGCGACATCCAAATCGAGCACTTCGGGCATGCTTCGACGTCACATACATTATTCAGTGATATTTATAAATGATGTTAAGGCTAATTGAATTGATATTTAGGTAAATGAGACTCAACTTGGTCAGGAGTAATAAGCATTTGCTGAGCTTGGATTCTCTCAGCTCATGCGATTTCGACTCCAATTATGTTAATTATTTGTGTTTTGATAGCATGTTACGGTTCCGGAAAGCACTTCAGCAGGAACAGCAACAGCGAGATGTAGAGCATCACTCCGCACCATCATTGTCGTCACAGGGCGACTTGTCAGCAGCAGGTTCAACTCCGCCAAGGAAATCCAGGTCACGATCTCGGTCCAGGCGAGAGTCATGGAGCAAGACCTCCTCTTGTTCCCACTCCAGGACGGGCTCACAACCACCACCTGTAAAGCGGGCAGCCACTTTGGAAGACGCTGTAGCCCTGCCGACGAACCATTCTTCTCTCCAGTTGACAGACGGCAACCAGCCAAACAAGTATCTAGAAGCCGGGGCCAAGGAACGCCCGGCAATACCTCGGGAGGTAAGCTGAGCGAAGAGGCCTCCCCTGCTCTCACAATCCTCCGCTGCCCCGTCCCCAACCTTAGCTCCACCTAAACACATGGCACATAATTCAGACCCGGATGCGTTTCATCAGCTTCGTGTAGAAATGGAGGTCAATTGCGTAATCTAGTGCTCGAATTCGACATGAGATAGAGACTGCGTTTGCTACTATTAGACAAGAGTTCCGCGATATGCTCAATCAGGTGGTGTCTGCACTGCAGGACACACTCAAAAGCACAATAGCTACGCTCCAAACCTTAATCAGTAGCAGTATCTCCAGTATGTCTACCGAAATACAGCAACAAACTGAGCAAAATAATAAACAAATGTGCCAGGAGTTCACCCCTGCTCTAACACTCGCACCGAACACAAAGCGCTCCCACACATATAGACGCCCTGCGTCTCTTAGGAGTGAAGATGATGACGCTTCGGATCATCTTGTGGTATGGCAATGGAACTGCAGGGGGTTCCGCCGCAAGCGGAGCCCCCTGCAGCAGTACATTGGCATGACCTTAATGGCTCCTGACGTCATATTCCTTCAGGAGCCTAACTGCACCCCCTTTGTGGCAGGTTTAGAAGCGTACGGTAGTATTTCGAGCCTCATAAGGGCACTTTTGTCTAACCGTCTCACAGTACGCCTACATTCGGTGGCCACTGACATTCCCCATCAAATCATAGAAGCAATCATATACACCCAATGCAGCGAAAGTGTTTTCATTCTGTACATTTACAATTCCACTCGTTCCCGGACGCACAAATTTCATTACCAATTTACAGAATTTAGTTAGTTTGGTAATACGTTGTTGATCTGCGGATATTGCAACGCAGCGCAATCAGTTTGGAGATATTTTAGAACACTGAAAAAGGAAGAAAATTGTGGGACACCAAGTGCAATATGCGCTTCACGTTTCTCACTGATCCCACACAACCAAGCCACGTCGTGAATAGCGTCTCACAAAATACGTGTCCCGATCTCGTGATGATTCGCAGTACTGGCGTAGTCGTCTCAAGTGGGCTCTTAGACAAAGCTCTTAGGAGTGACCACCATATCATCGCAACCACCCTTCCTCTTGATAGTTCGCGCTGGCCTGAACGTAAAGTTCGTTTAACGAACTGGGATAAATTTCAAGAGCTACGGTCCAGAAGTGGATGGCTACGACGACTGGCTCACGGCCTTTATGGCTGACCTCGATGACACCGCACAGTCGATGCCCACTACGTCCATCAATCCCGTCGTCCACCGGCACCTGCTCCACTTGTGGGACGATAAAAAGGGACTGACAAAGCGTGAAAAACGTGAGCACCTAATTCATAAACTGAAACTTCGGATTGCGCGTATCACGCGACAAGCCCACGAATACGTCCAGACTCTCACGAGAAAGACATGGAGGAGATTTTGTACTTGCCTTGCCGCACTCTGACTACTGCTAAGACATGCAACATTCTCCGAGCACTTATAGACCCACCGAGCATGAAGACGCAGACTCTAGAACAGTTCCATGTCCTCACTTATTCGTTTAAAGACTCTCCTGGCCACCTCCTGCATGAATTAAAAGCATGTTATATTTCTTCTCCAGCAAGTCCCCTGTATCACCCATACCCATACGACACAGATTTGCCCAGGGCCCTAGATGCCGAAATCACAATTCAAGAGGTCCACTCCATGTTAGAAGATATCCGCGTGAATTCAGCACCGGTACTGACCACATCCGGTACACGACCCTTCGAAATCTCAACGATGCAGATGTTACGCACCTGGTGGACACGTTTAACGAGCATTGGCGGAACGGCACGCTACCCAAGCATGTCAACATGCGGAAATTTCTCTCATCCCAAAACCAGGGAAACTCATCTCCGTCGAAAGTTTACGACCTATTTCCCTTACGTCATGTACAGGCAAGCTCAAGGAACATATTGTCCTGTGGTGTTTGCCACCATTTCTCGGGACCCAGTCTTTCTTCTCACATACGCATTCGGCTTTCGCTCGCACTTATCTACGCAACATGTGTTGCTTCAGTTGAAAGAGCAGGTCTTAGGTCAATCGCGGGGTGTCCAAACCCACGCTTTGCTTGCGCTGGACCTTAAGTCAATCTTTGCCGATGTGAAGCACAGCCTCCGTCTCAGAAACCGCACCAAATCACGCTGCAGCGTTCCCGCTTTTAACTATGCCAGAGCCTTAAGTTCGTGATCGTACTGCAACAATTAGTATAGGCCCGCATCGCTCGAGAATTATCCACCTCCGAGGAGGAGGCACACCTCAGGAAGCTGTGATTTCACCAGCAATTTTCAATATCTCTATGTCAGGTCTCCCTAAACCACTTGACCAAATCGAAGACCTGCACCATGTCATCTATGCCGACGATATGACGTTGTGGATGTTTCGGTGTTCCGTCGGCGATATTCAAGAACGGCTTCAATAAGTGGTAGAGGCCTTGTCAGACTATGCTCGAAGGGGTGGCCTCACTTGAGCTCCGAAGAAATCTGATCTGCTGGTGTTTCACGGCCACCGTAAAACTCCCCCACCCCACATCAATTTACTCGCCGAAGGAACACCTATCCCGCAGGTAGAGTGCGCACGCATCCTTAGACTTTTCGTTGAATCAGACGGCAGGGCACAACACACCATCTCCCTATACTTTCCCGCCAGATGGAGCAGATAATCGCCATGTTCCAACGCGCGAGTAATAGACGCTCGAACTTCGGGAGCGGCACAAGCTTCAACTAGTGGTGCGTGCAGTATAAGCTGCTTCAGTTATCCCTTTCCATTTCACCGCCTGACGCAGGGAACACATGAATGGGTTGACACACTCATCGGTAAGGCCATCAAGGTCGCTCTAGGCGTTCCGCACTATACTTTTACGCAACGGCTTTTTTCAGTAGGTGTGCTCAATACCCTCCGTGAAGTACTCGAGGCCCAGCGGATTAGTCAGCGCAAACGAATTCTTTACACACCAACGGGTAGACACGTACTACACCACCTGTGTCACCCAGTCCCCCCCGAACCTCCTATAAAGAGCATAAGTCACTAGTTGAACATGAAAATCTTGACATATGTCATGATTGTCATGATTCGCACATCATAATTTTGCTGCTCTCGCGATGGTTTTGTTCACATGACATGTTGCAAAACTGGTGTGGTAATCCATGACTTATGGTGAACACAAGTGACAGACCCTAACATGACAATCATGAGAAGCGTGTCATATATTGACATGACTACATGCCACACTCATGATGCTCTCGCGGCCGTTCCCCTAGCTTCGCATATACCATATTTGGTACTGCGGGAAGTGAATGGATGACGAAGGTGTGACAGGTACAAACATGACAATGATCAGGTGCATGTCACGTAACATGACTAAACGCCACGCTCATAATGCACTCGCTACCTTTTAGCGAGCTTCAAACATACCAAATTTGGTATTACAGGACATGACTGAATGACGAAGGTATGTGACTGATGCAAACACGATAACCATGCGATGCATGTCATCTATAACAACATGAGAACATGCTACGCTCATGATGTGCTAGCGTCCGTTTAGCTAGCTTCACATGTACCAAATTCCATATTACGGGGCGCGAATAGATGACATGGGTAAACGACACGTCCAAACATGATAATAATGGCATGCGTGTCATGTAACAATATGGCTACATGTCACGTTCATGATGCGCTAACGGCCGTTTGGCTTGCTTTGCATATACCAAATTTGCTATTACTAGACGTAAATGTATAACGAAGGTATGTGACTGGGGCAAATTATGTAATGCGTGTCATGTAACAGCGTGACTACATGCCACACTCATGAAGCGCTCATGGCCGTTTCGCTGCCTTCCCATATACCAAATGTGGCATTACTAGATGTGAATGAGGAAGGTATGTGACTGGTGCAAACATATTAATCATTAGATGCCTGTGATGTAGCAAAATGTCTACATGCCACGCTCACGATGCACTCGCAGTCGTTTAGCTAACTTCACATATACCAAATTTGGTATTACATGACAGGAGCGGACGACGAAGGTGAATGACACGCGCAAACTTGATAATCACGACATGCACGTTATGTAAAACAAGACTAAATGCTACGGTCATATCACGCTCACGGCTGTTTCACTTACCCACTTTGTTATTACGTGTCGTTAATAAACGATGAAGGTAAATGACACATCTGAACATGATAATCTTGACATGGAAGTCATGTATGGCATCAATTATTACGGCCTCGGAACGTTGTGCTGATCTTAATGTGACATATCAACCTTCTTCTTTCTAAGGCCCGTTGCTAGGCTAGTTGGTTGAGGTTCATCAATTATAAGGGTATAACGCACCACAACAAGCACTCAAAAAAAGAAACGATAGAGAGATATCATTGATTCCCACTGTACGTGAAATCTGTCAATTTTTCGTGTATAAAGCGCTTGTTTTTTTTTGTCGATCAATGGGAACCCATCATCGTCGGTGCACTCAGTCACCTTGTTCGGGCCAAGTTGAACCTGCCGCTAAAACATTGCGAGATCGCATGATATGTAATCTATCTGCACGTCATCGACCTATGTGCAGTAGAACATACTGCGTGTAATGCAGGAATGCAAGCTATTCATTTTTCTAATGAAAAGTGTGAAAGGACACCATTTTTCGGCACTCTAGACTCCTGAACAATTGTTCGAGATAAGACATTCTCCATTCGGAAACGGAAAGTGTGATTGCGCAATTGACTTTAGATTATTTTCTGCTTGATACCTCGGACGCCTGAGTGTAAGAGGTTCGGCAGAATGCCAAAGTACCATAATGGTATCGTACGCCTTTTTCTTATAGAGGAGCACGGAGAGGAAGAATTTTTTGTGGACGAAAGCGTCGTGGACCTGTGCCTCGACGTGTACCAGATGGTCGACGGTAGATTTACCTTCTCAGAACCCACACTGGTGCGAGTCAAGCAGGCTGTTAGCTTCAAGGAAGTGTATGAGTCGGTGATTTATCAAGTTTTTCAAGAAATTTACATAGACAGCTTGTCAGTGCTATGGTACCATAACTCGTAACGCAGGATGGATCCTTGCCTTGATTGAAACTTGGACAACACCATATGACATGGGTGCGAGAAAGGGATGTCTTTTGCGTCTCGTGAGGTAGGTTTTTGGTAACTCATAGACCACACGGTCAGATCCAGTTGGGGAATTGCTGCGGCAGTTTAGAGATGCCCGTAGTTCAGCTAAGAATGCAGGCTGGTTGCATGTCTCGTATTTTGTACATTCAATAACTAGTTTCTGCATCTCCTCTCTTGTGTTGTACCGTTGTGATTCTTACGACGAGCTAGAAAATTGCTTTAGGTGTGCTTCTAGGTGGTTCGCCAGGTATTCTAAGCTCTCACCTTATCTGTCCTCTGGAGTGAGTGAACATGCTTGTTTTCCTTCCACCTTTCTCACCCTGGTCCAGGCCCTCATGTACCCTCATGTGTATTTGAAGTAATACCTGATAGAAAATTTCACAACCTTTAGCTTCTGGTCTGCCTGCGCGTCTTCCTGCCCTGGGCCTTTGTGTTCTCAAAATTCACGAGATTCTCGGCCATTGGTGGTTCTTGGAGCAATGTCCCCGCTTTGTTTTGTTTTACGCGCTTTTAGACACTCAATATTCTACCAAAGGACACGTCCTTTGCTGGGTAGTCCACTTGTTTTGGAAAAACATTGGTGGCAACATCAAATAAAAAGGCAGCGAAGAAGTCCACTGCAGCCTCCATGCTCAACACACGCAAGTCAGTTCAGGTTGAAATGTATAGTTTCACATCTGCTTCCAATAGGCTTTTTGGGGAGCCATTTGTGCACCAGTGAAGGGCATTCTAATGATATTGGTGTAATCAGAACTACCGAGAAATGGTCACTTTCATAAGGAATGTTTCCATTGAAGTAGGGGAGGCAGCGACGAAGATACAGTGCCTAGGTTTATGGAGAAGTAGGTATTGTTAGCGAGGCTGTAGTATGAAGGCTCCGTCTGATTCAGTACACAGGCGTCAAAATAAAAAAGGAAGTGTTTAATCAGGTGATCTCCCGTGTCGCAACAAATATCGACAAATGAACTAATATGCTTATTAAAGTCACCCAGGACAACATTCGGTTCGGGAAGTTCATTTATCAAAAACCTGAATTCATGTTTATGCAACTCGGCGTGTGTAGCTATGCAAACATAGCAAATGGTGACGAGTTTATTGAAAAGAACAGCTGAAAAAGCCACTGCTTCAAGGTACGTTCAAAGCGGTAAACGTGTGCACGCAATCCCTTGGTTAACTCTGATGGCGACACCTCCAGTTGATGCCATGGCATCATCACCGTTCTCTCGAAAATTGTTGTAACTACAAAAAAGTGGGCGTGCTAAAATCTTGTGTGTTTTTGTACACACAACACTTTTGGCTAATGTTTGTGAAGTGGTTCTTGGATATTGTCAAGTTTCGTGAGAAGGCCCCTGACATTCCACAGTATGAATTGTGTGCTCATGATGAAAGTAGTGCTGTTTGTACGAAAGATAAGTAGCTGTTAGGATGGGATATCGCGATTCAAGTGAAAGAGCCACCATCAGGCCCTGTTATGAGCTTATTGGTTTTCTTGGCACGCTCCAAAGAGTACGCCAATCTTTCTGCACCAGCGACACCATAGTGTACACTGCCTTTTTGAAGGCACTGGATGCCCGCACATGCTAGCCGGTGGTTCGAGTTTCGGGCCTTGCCGAATGAGACGAAGCCTTGGTAACTGATGACGCTGGAGCCGCCGGTACCTTTCGCAAATTGGTAGAACAGACTGGACTGATACAGCCAAAGGGGCAGATGCCACAGCCGGCGACTCACTCTGTGCAAGCCGAAGGAATGGCGGGGGGTGGGGCGACCTTGCTCCTCGGCGCACCGCATCAGCATAAGCTGTTTTGTAGAATGATGCGAACTTGTTACGGGCTTCTTTAAATGTCATGCTTTTGTTTACCTTAAAAGTGATAACCTCTTTTTGTTTCTTTCAGTTTTGACATGAACGAGAGTATTTTCCAAGATCACCGTTATAGTTGATGCAGTGAGGTGTGTAAGTAGAATTATCAGAGGAGTACCCTTGGTCTCCACATATTGCGCAAGTTTTTTGACCATGTTAGCTCTGCCAGCCGTGGCGGAATCTCTGACATTTGTAGCACTATCTAGGGTCTTGAATGCATTGCATGAGGGAAAGTTTGATGTTACCTGTTTCAATTTCTGTAGGTAACACACTAGATGAAAATGTTAGTATCAGATGCTTGGTAGATATTTCCTTGCCGTTGTGTCTGATGATGATTTGTTTGACATAAATGGCATTATGTTCTTCCCTACCTTGCAGGATTTCCTGTTCGTACAGCCCGAGGAGGACTGCTTCTAAGACGACTCCACGTGAGGTATTTATTGAGCGGTGAAGCGAAACAGTTACTGCGATACCACCAAATGATGTTAGAGTACAAAGTTTTTCAAAGTGTTGTCGCACAGCTTTTTCGAGCAGGAGGTCACCACTTCGCATCTTAGCTACTTTTTAACTTGGTACAAAGACTTCAGTCATTGCCCTTGAGACAAGAAATAGAGAAATTGATTTCGCTTGTTTGTTTGGAGTTACACTGTGGATAATTTGGAACTTTGGGAAGAATAGGCCGGGCCGGCTGAAACATTTTAGTCCTTTGGTGTGCACCCTTTCGTGAGAGAGACAATCAAGCAGTAGGAAAAATCAAGGTGTTCCCGTGATAGTTTCGTTGTTTCGGCAGCAATGGCGGCTACCCACCATAGATTCTAACTAGGTGACCCTCAAGCAATTATATAGGACTGCAGACGTCAGCCGTACATTGCCACTATAACCAAACATACCTGTCGAAGGTTGAGTCCCTAAACAAGGCCTGCGCAGCAAGGAAATTTGGAAAGTACATACAAGAAAAACATGGCAAAACAGATATAAATTAAGAGATGAGGAAGAAGATGTAAGGAGAGAAAGCGATAGCAAAAGACCGCTGCCAATTTCCCCAACGTATACGTGAAGCTTGGGCAAAAGGTGTTTGTTGCCTCTGCAAGGTGGCCTTATAGGTGTGATCAATCAGCTTGAGCTCAACCTCCAGGATACTCTTTTCCACGGACACGGCAAAGTCATGCAAGGCGAGGCGTGGGAGGATGTCGAAACCCCCTCTTTGACTCGGGTCCTTGCTGTCGCCACAAACCAAACATCTGCTGACCCAGACACGCCTGTAGGGCATTTGCTCAGTGCATATCGGTAAATATGCAAAAAGTAGAGCAAAATTATATCTGCTTCAACATTCCACGTCACTTCATTTTCAGATTTACAAATAGAGCTCGACAAACTTGCAACATATTCGGTAATGAATCTCCTACAAGAAAGTAACGTAATACAATAATTCCTCACATGAGTTTACGCGCTCGTGGAAAAAAAAGAGCAGACTTGAAGAAAAATGTGTTGAGAAATATAACCAATTTCTGCAGCCCTGAAAAGAGCTTGAGATAATTGTATATTTATTTTGATCTGCTACACGGGTAGGGAAATAGGTTTGATGTCCAAGTGGGCTGTGTACACTCAAATAATATCCGTACTTCGGCATTACGTTTTTTGCTGAGAAGCCTTTTGCCGTTGCCAACTCTCAGAAAAGCCGCAAATAATAACGCACTCGAGCAGTTCTACTGAAGCTTGTTTCCGTCTGGTCGCCACAGATTTATGGCAGTCACTACATTTCAGTAGAAGCTTACCAAATACCTACCTATATTTCAGTGAGCTTGCCACTGTGCAAAACGTGTACTCTCGGTAGGATTTCCAGAGACTCTTGGTTCCGTTTATTTTATGTTGAATGAATCCTATTTTTTTGGTTACATATTAATTTGTTTTGGTTCTCCTTAATTACGTACAGCCACAAAAAACAAAGCTTTCCTTAATTTTCTTACTTGACCTGTAATACTAAGTTCCGTAGAATTATGCCATGCGATGCAAACTCGTTTCTAACGGTGCATCGTGATCCGTTTCCGAAGCGGATAGATGGACGTATTGTGCAGTTCCTACTACACAACGTTTTGCTTCTAATAAGCAAAGAAAAACAAAAAAATTTATTGCATTTGTTCAATGTAATTTTTAATTATAAAAATCACACGTTTTGTTAAACGCTTGTTGATTATTATTACAAAAACAGAAGTGGCTCATATTATGCAGTGTTATCATTAATTTCAAGTGAATGATGTTTTCAGTTGGCTTTCAACTGAACTAAGCAGGTAGGTATTCAGCGCATCAAACAATCTTACGCTAGAAACTGACTTTGCATACACTTCGTGATAAGTACTCGCTTCGGAACCGAAGGAGAAAGACCAATACAGATTTATTTTTTTGTTATCTTAAAAAAAGGACGCCCGGCTTGCACGGAACGCTCAGCACAGTTACAGCGAAAGCAGGACGAGCAGCCATTTCAAGCTTTTTCTGAACACTCTTTGGGTAACTTCTACAAGATACACTTGCTGGCTACCCACTACTTCCTAAATAATTATTATTTTTGTGTAGTAGGCCAGAATTCACTTTGCGATCCTTCGTCATTCTTCAGAAAATGTAGTACCAGATAGGCACTTGCTAGTAATATTGTGCAATTTTATAATGCAGTGGTGGCCAGTGATGAAGAATTATGCCTGACGTGCACAGTTACTAGGTGATAAAAAACAATCTTTTGAATTGAGTTGGATCATTGAACGACCTACTATTCACGCAATTCGCTTTGTGTGACGCCTGGTTTTTCGTTTGATGCACTAAAACGCTTTATTACTCATATAAGCGCGAGTCCTTTTCCTACATCAAGCCTGCCCAAGAACAGTTTTCAAATGAGCTTCAAGCGACGGCATGGCCTTGTGTAGAATACTGAGCTGGCACACAGTGGTCCTGGGTTTGAATCCCACTGTGTCCTTGGTGTTTTTTATTAACTGAATTATGTTTTATTTCTTGTGATAGTTACGGACGCTGGTGGCCTCAGCGGGGGACAACTACGGTGCAGCACGTGACCTGTTCTCTTATCTCATAACAGCTTTTGTTGTAAAAGCCTAAGTTTACGCGGAAGTTCAATGAAAGTTTTACTTAACAAATACAACGCGTGAAGATACCTTCAAAGAAAAGTAGGCTGAAAGTATTTACAGTTTTAGATTCTGTAATATCTATCTATCTACGAGTACATTTGTTTCGTATACCACGCGTATGTGCTTTGTCACCTTGTGATTTTCAACTGCCCTAAGCGACTTGTAACGCCGTAATACCCTGTACGTGCTGCATGACTTCTCAGCCGTCGTCATCTGTGTTAAATTACCGCCATTCTCATAGAAAACTGCGCTGAGCCCAGGCGATAACACTTAGATTTATAAAACGGTCACATATCCAAATCTGGCCTTCACTAATAAGGTTTACCAAGATACTTACACTACCAGCTCGTGCCCCCGTTGTGGGGAAGTAACTCACTTAAAGCATATGCTCTGGCGGTGCCCCTCATTGAGTGCTCTGTCAATCAGCCATCGAGCTATCTCGGCCAAGGGGTGCTCCGCCATCAAAATTCCAACAAGGGGCTTCTGATCAGCTGATCAGCTGCGGCCATCCAGAGAGCCCACGATGAAGCAGTCAGGCTTAGCCTGCCCGTCCCAGCGTGGAAGAAGCCTACTGTGCGCTAATCGTGTCTCTCAGGAGTACAGATAAACTTATTTCATCCATCTATGGTATATCAACTTCTTTTCAAATACTAAAAGCTGCTTCACAGCTGCCAAACGTTAAGGGGTGCGTAGCATGGTCATGCAACGACTCCCGTTCGCCGATTTGTATGTTCCGTTCGCCGCATGGAGGATGACGCCAATGCTTGAGGTAGACGTGTTCGGTTCCTCGGCACTAGTACCATCTTGTTGGCGAGATTGACATACTCGACGTTGTGTGACATGCGTGCTATTTTTGCAGCGTTTTATCAACTTCCTGCTTATTATGGCACTTGTGATGCGCGTCGTCTTCAGCGAGTGCCGTAGGGTCGCTTTCCCAAAAGTCGCTTTCCCTTAGCTTTTTTACTTTACCCTCCGGTTGGCTTCGCATGGCTTGAAGTTGCTTTGTCACGAAATGACTCTCAGCAAATGTTCAGCAGTTGCAGTTCATTACTATATTCTGTTAAGTTGACAATCACGAATTTTTTCATTCGAAACAAAATCGAAACAGAGCAAAACACAAAGCCACGAGTGCGTTCAAAGTCCGCAAGCACAAAATCTAGGTAAATCCGTGTACTACACATCGTTACAATGGTAGTTGAATGATTCCAGTGCCAGAAAAACCTCTAGCTAATTTTAGAGAACTGTGTGGCTGAAGGAAAAAAAAAGCTTTGAAATCAAAGCGAAATATTTTATATTTGTTGTCTGGCTTCAGTGTCTAGACAGCGTTGATTCTGCATGTCTTGGAGGGGAGGGGGGGGGTAAGCAATAAGAGGGAAGGCAAAGAGGTTAACCAGGCACATGCCCGGTTTGCTACCCTACGCTGGGGGAAAAGGAAGGGGGCATAAAGATGAGAGAGAGAGGAAAGAGAAGTGAAAGAGAGAGAGAAGAAAAAAGGAGGATTGTCAGTCAATCGGCTGGCGCGTATGCAGTGGTGGCACTACACAAAAGTTATAGGTGGTCACATAGGCCTGTAGTCCTCAAAAAGCACAAGACAGCTTTGACTGCTTTTTGAGCCGACGAAAGGCGATGACGGTGTTCCAGTAGCATCTGCACAAAGAGTGGCCGATCGTCCAATTGTCGCAATGCGTCCGAAAGCTTCTTTTTTTCAGAGACAAATCGAGGGCAATGGCATATCAGATGGTCGATGTCTTCTTTGGGGCAGCAGATGTCGCATTCGGCATTGTCGGTCAATGCGATGAGGGTTCTATATGCTTTTGTGAAGGCAACCCCCAACCAAAGGCGACAAAGAAGTGAAGCTTCACGTCGATGAAGTCCGGATGGAGGTCGAAGTTCCAGTCGAGGGTTTATTTGGTATAGTCTCGTATGTCATTTGTGTAGATTTCGCCAAAGCATTTGATAAAGTTCCTCATAGCAAATTAAATTTTAAGCTTCAGCAACTAGGACTTAGCTCAGATATACTAAATTGGATAGCCGCGTATTTGGAGAACCGTCAACAAAAAGTACGTGTAGATGATTGCACATCTAGTTCATTGAAAGTACTGTCTGGTGTTCCACAGTGGTCTGTGCTGGGTCCTTTGTTGTTTTTAATTTTTATAAATGATATTTCCGTAGTTGTCGAAAGCCCGGTTAAAATCAAACTTTTTGCAGACGATTGTTTAATTCACGCTCCTGTAACTAACGCAAACGACCAAATCAAAATTAATCGCTGTCTGCAAGCCTTGCATAATTGGTGCACCCAGTGGGGGATGGAAGTTAACTTTTCAAAGACTATGTTCATCCATATAACCAAGAAAAAATCCGTACTCGCATATGATTATAAATTCGGAAATAGCCTTCTGACCAGAACACACAGCTTTAAATACCGGGGGGTGACTATTACCAGCGATTTGGGGTGGCGCACTCATGTTGAGGAGGTGTGTTCAAAGGCCTACAGGAAGTTGTTTTACTTGAGGAAAAAACTCGAAGATGCCCCTAGAGATGTCAAATTACTTTCATATAAGACATTTGTTCGCCCTGTTTTGGAGTATGCGTCTTCTGTATGGAGTCCTCATCAGCAGTCACTGAGAGATAAAATAGAAAAAATTCAAAGGCTAGCAGTGCGCTTCATTTGCTCACGGTACCGGAAGACAGAATCCGTCACAAATTTGTTAAAATCATGTGCGCTAGAACCCCTGCAAGTGCGCCGCGAAAAGCAAAGGTTAAAACTCCTGTTTCAAATTATAAGAGGAGAAATCAAAATAAATAAAGACACATACATACAACCTGCACCCAAACGACAAGCTCGGTTGAACCATAGTCACCCAATAAGGCCTTTTTGGGCGCGTCTGGATGGCTTTAAAAATTCTTTTTTTCCGTATAGTATAGAAGTGTGGAATAGACTTCCAGAGTACGCTGTTACTAGCGCAAATGTCAAAGAGTTTGAGTGTTCGCTAGAATTGTACTACCGGCAACTTGAAACGTAATGTCTGTTTTGTCATTGTGTATTGTTTTTGTTTTGTGTTTATATTCCTCCCTGTAATGACCCTCAAGTGAGGGTTACAGTATTAATAAATAAATAAATAAATAAATAAATAAATAAATGTCTTATGCTTGGGGTGTTCCACTCCTGCAGACTCAGACTACGTGCCAGGTGAAGAAGTTGCTTTGCAGCGTCAGTCCTTGACAAAGGAATCGGAAGGGTGTATTCTTCTTGGTGCGATGTGCGAGCCGCGTTGTCTGCGGAATCATTGCCACTGATCCCACAATGGCCAGGAAGCCACTGAAACTTGACCTCGTGGCCTGTTTCCGTGACGTGGTGAACGAGCTTGACAACTTCGTAAGTTAATTGTTCATGGCGACCTCGTAGAAGGACTGACTGCATGCTCTGTAGGGCTGGTTATGAGTCGGAAAACACAGCCCATTTACTCGGTCTTTGTGATTTGATGTACTCTATGGCACCACGCAAAGCCGCAAGTTCTGCCGCTGTGGACGTAGTGACATGTGACAGTTTGATTCGCAGAGTGATTCCTCTAGCTGGAATCACCACCGCACCACCAGAACCAGACGCTGTGGTTGAATCATCGGTGTATATGTGCACGTGGTTGTTGTACATTTGGTGCAGATGGCTCAAGCTCAATTGTTTTAGGGCTGATGAAGGCAAATTTGATTTTTTCTGTATTCCTAGAATTAAAACACGTACTTGTGGTAGTGTCAGGCACCACGGAGGATACACCAGTTTCTCAGCAGGCGTAAAACCTGACGTAAACGACGCACGATGAGCGCAGACAATTGCACTAAATTTCGTGCGGGACCTCTCAGTAGCGAGGGTTGCCAAGTGGTGGGAAGGATTCCTAGCATGTTGCCTGAGGTACGTACGCGTCGTTTCAATGGTGATGTGCGTCATGATCGAGTAGTCTTGTGCAATGGCAATAGTTTCAGCTGTCGATGCACAGCGGGGTAAACCAAGGCATATCCTAAGCGCTTGGGCTTGAATATTTTGGTTTGTGCGCAGGTTTGTTTTGCACGTGTTAGATATACCAGGTAGGCTATACCGCAGGAATCCAGTAAATAATACCTTGTACAGCTGTAACATAGACTCGACAGACATTTCCCAATTTCACAACTTTTCCCAGCAAGAAACCTGAATAAGTAACAAATGGCAGTCAGCCGCTTTTTCACGTAGTTTACGTGGGGTGTCCAAGACAGGTTTTGATCGATTACGACTCCCAAGAACCTTTGGCTCTGGCTTCATGACACCAACTGCCCGTTAATCGATATGCCGTAAGCGGACATTGGTTTTCTGGTGAAGGCCACGACTGCACACTTCTCACTTGGATTTCAAGCCCTTGTTTGCGTAAGTGGTATGATGTCACTGATGCTGCCTTCTGAAGTCGAGCGCGAAGTTGAAGTCGAGTCACACTTGATGTCCACACACAGATGTCATCAGCATAAACGGAAAGTCGTACACTGCTTAGTTGCTTGCCAATTAGTTCAATGAGTGTTAGGCTTAGCACTCCGCCTTGCGGGACTCCTAGGCTGCAGTAATACTCGGTTGTCGGGCCATTCTCTGTCTGCACGTGAAATGAACTATTCTGTAGGTAGCTCTGAACCTACGTATATATCCTGCCACCGAGTCCCACTCCTTCTAGTGCGCTGAGAATGGCTTCGTGGGTGACATTGTCGTATGCCCCTTTAACGTCAATAAACAGAGCAGCAGATAACCGTTTGCAGGCCTTCTGGTGTTCTACATATGACACCAAGTCAACTACATTGTCCATTAACGAGCGGCTTCGTCTGAACCCGGACATGGCATCTGGATATATTTCGTAGAACTCTAAGTACCATTCCAGACGCGTTAAAATCATCCTTTCCATAACTTTTTCCACACAGCTCGCGAGGGCAATCGGGCGGTAAGAGGAAATGTCCAAGGGTGACTTGCCGGCTTTAAGAAGTGGAATCAGGCGACTTGACTTCCATTCCTGTGGAACCATGCCAGTTTTCCAGGAGTCGTTGTACAGCTGCAAGAGTGCCTGCCAAGCTTGATCTCCTAGGTGACACAGAGGGCGGTAAGTGGTGCCGTCAGGTCCTGGCGCTGAAGAACGTCTACACAAAGCAAGTGCAGCCTTTAGTTCGTCCATTGAAAACGAAATCTTCATTCGGGGATCACGTGAGAATACATAAAAGTCGGGCGTCTTTGTCCCAGTTGAATTTGAGCCGCAGGCAATCCTTCGACAGAAGAAATCTGCGACATCAATCTCTTCGCAGCGTAAGTGAAGTGCCAGAGATTTTACTGGGTAGCGCTGAGTAATGGTTATACGAAAACCCCGGACAGTTCTTCAGATTAGTGACAGAGGCTTTCTGGGATCCAAAGACTCGCAAAAAGATACCCATCGTTGCTTGTCCAACTTGTCCATGTGACGCTGTATTTTCTTTTGTGTGCGTCTGGCCACTCTCAGATCATCAAGTGACCTCGTGCGTCTATAACGTCGTTTTGCACGACGACGCATCGCTCGGAGTTTCTCGAGATCAATGTCCATATCAGTGCGAAATGAGCTCACCGGAAGCGAACGCGTCGTTGACTGTAGGGCACTCTTTATTGCGTCCTTTGGGTTGAAAGGTGAGGCGCCAACATAGTCTTCAATGATTAACTTGTATTTTTGCCAATCGGTGCACTGGACCACTCTTGAGGACTTGAGACTTGGAAAGCATGTCTTGGAAAGCAGCTCTGGAGGACTTGAGACGGAAAGCATGTCTTGGAGAGACATCAACAAAAGTACTTGAGCTGATGAGAAAGCAAATATAAACTTAAACAAAAACCTTTTGTGCCGAACGTCGAGTGCACAAGAGTTGCGTCTACAAAAGTAGCCTCTACAAGAGTAGCCTCTACAAGAGTTGGCCCATAGCGCTGAACGCATCAACGCGTTTAGCTCTGCCACATTTCTCTCATACTACTATTGGTTCTCGGGTTCATCGCCATCTGGAAGCGGCAGAGTGAAATAATGTGTGGCCTTCAAAAGTGTAATTTGGTTTAGGAGGGCTCATTCATGGTCAACATTTGTTGGTGCAACGCCAAGAGATACGGTGACACAGACATGTAGTAGACAGTACTCGTCATATATACAGTGCATCTTTGTATGTTCCTCAGCGCTGCACCACAAAGCATTTTTCCGTGAGAGCTCTGGCAACGCGCTGTTGCAGCATATGTCTGAAGCAGCGCTTGTTCAAATGAAGATGTGTAATGTTTTCGATGTCCTTAACACACCACGAAGTGGAGGCTTTAGCCGAAACCTCGCTCTTGGCATCTTACATCGAAAATCTCCCTACGACGTGCCTGGTCGGGACACCACATTCCGCGCTGAAATGATCAGTAATTTTAGATACGCTACGCAGAAGATACGACGCCCGTAGCGAAATGTTAACCGTTGCTATATTCCTTAAACACCAATAAACATTGCCCATGCTCTGCTATACCAACGTAACGTAAACCTTCAACTGCTTCTGTGAGGACAAGTTTCACTTTCATATTGTATTTATTGCTATAATGGAGTCATCAACTATGATGCTAAAATAATTAGTGCGTAGAACTCATCGTAAGACCCGTTCCTTTTCATGGTGTAGTTATCCACGTCCTTTTTCCTCTTCCTTAGTAGATATACATATGCCACTTCCGATTCCAGTGACTACAGCAAACTTTATTGTTGCATACTTTGCACAGAGCCAGTAACAATATTTATAAACTTTTTAGGCTGTTTGTGAAATATAGTGGGAGTCGCAGAGATTCTGCAAAAATAAATAATTTAGGTGGTCACACTATGTCACTGCCAAGACAGCGACCTTCTGAGCTATATATATATATATATATATATATATATATATATATATATATCATACAAGGAAAGGGGCACCAAGAAAAAAAATTTTGAAAAACTTCCTATAAGGTGCGCTTTCTGATCGCCGCTGCTGGCATGGCGTGATAACGGAGATTGATCTTATGCATCAATCACCGGTGAATCTTGGTGACGTAAATGGGCAGACGAGCTTTTCTTTGAAGGCAAGCGCGAACGCTTCACTCCGAAGACTCGCGAAAATTGTCCAGGTAGATCGAATCGTCCCTACTCTCTATCAACGGCCATCCTTTCCCATGTGTCATTGCGTGCCACACCGAAGAAAGGCTTTGCAAGACACGCTAAATCTTGACACCAGCGTTCGGCAAGTGCACGATATGCAAAAGCTAAGATGAGATAGCTCTAGCACTAACAACAGGAAGCCTGCAGTGCATAATCAAAGGCTGACGAAAAACATGAACCGTAGGAAACACATGTACTGGTAAAATACTGTAAACACAAGTAACGTAACACAGCGTATACCAGACAGTAAAAAATGCACAATGGGAGGTAAATAAGATGAACTAGTAAGACCAACACTATCATATGCACGCATTTTCATAGAAAGAGGGCTCTTATGAGATGAAGGTATTTCGGCGAAAATTCACCTTAAGAAAAATTGACCCATGTGGAGAAACGTGCCATGAAAATTCAAAGTACTTGTTCAAGGTATCAAACCTGAGCTGATGCACCAGAACAAAACAAAATGTTTCGGTCTCTTCAAAGAGCTTTCATTTCACGTGCAAGTATATATCTGGCAGTTTTAGTAAAATCTTGAAAAAAAATTTATGGGTCACCACCTGTGACTCAATCTTAAACGTGCATATAATTCTTATTTATTTCTTCAATACCCTTTCATTTCTTTGCTGTGGTCAGTAAGTCCTTTAACACCGGACGAGTGCTCTTGGCAATAGTTACTGTTTGACGTATTTGCTGCCATAGTTACGTTTCGCAAAATGTCCCATCTTGCCAAGAGACAATGGCTGGTAGTGCCTACTGCGTTCAGAAATGTAGGTGACAACGCTACGGGGCTGAAAAAAAGGCAAGAAGACTTATAGAACGCGTGAGCTTCAACTGCAAGTAGAAGCTCAGGCGTATGCCTCAGCGCATGCCTCAACAGTGCCAGATGAAAACAGTTCCAGATGGAAACAGTGCCACATGGAAACCAACAACTGCTTACGTAACACTGGCCATTTCGCACAATCAAGGAATATCTGCGGGAGTAAAATTGTTAAGCGCACACTATACCAAAATTATCATCCCGCCCCCTATGCGTTCGTAAGGCAGCACGTGAACATAAGGGCGAGCATGCGAACATACGAGCTCGTATGTTTGAGTGCTTTATATATTGGCTGGGCCTAACAGCTTGTACAACAGATGCGGGTTTCAAATGAAAAGAAACACTTCAAAAAGAGAGAGAACGAGATAGCACAGAAATAAGTACGAAACATGCAGCGCAAGAAATGAAGGAACGTCGAAAGAACAAAAGAGAGCGATTGAAAGAAAAAAAACGAAAAGGAATATAACTACTAAAATGATAATTTAAAAATATAGAGAGCGAAAAAACATAAGAAGTGGTAGAATTTTAGATATACTGATAGCTGAGATTTAGAAAGCGAAGCAAATATACAGAAACAAGCAAAGAAAGAAATAAAGGGAAGTAGTACAACTAAAAGTAGCAAGAGTGAGGCACAGATAAAGGAAGAAACAAAAAGAATATTAAATGCGCTTTGATGGTCGAAGTGTGGGAGATACTCTTCCATAATATGAAAGCTGTTGCTGTTATTGGCGTTTTATACACTCCTATTACTGCAATAGGAGGGAAGCAATAGTATGATTGGAATTATTTGCAGCGAAAAGGTCACAATGCAATTCTGCGCTGACGCGCTATGTGCAAGGAAGGTGAGGCAAATGCTGACTTCTTGGTATCTTGTAGTTATTGAGTTGAATTTTCTTTTACTCAAAAACAAACACTGTTTTAGGCTCTCTGTATTATATAACAATGATGCGAGCTACACAACGTTGTATTTTACTTGGAACTATACACTGTTGAATTGAAGCCGCTGTATTGATGAAATTGCTGTTTCCCTACATTGGTGACAATATTTTTGCTATATGTCCATTTCCGTCGCATTCGCTGTACATAAACAGCGTAATATAAAACGCATGAAGCCCATAAGAATATTGTATTACTCGTGAGAAAGTGCGTGTTCTTTTTTAAAGAACATCTCAAGCGTGGACCATATTCTTATTTTTCACCAGTACGAAAAATGTCAAAATTTGAAACGAAATTGGCAAAACTCATGTTTATGGAACATTAGCATCTTAAAAATAAGAAGAAACTGTTTGAACGTGCTTTCGGAAAGCAGTGTTTTTTTATATAAACAATTTACCGCGACACAGTAGCACTTCCATGCGGAAAATTCACAGTGCCGTCTGGGCAACGCAACATTTTCCCCCTGCATATAACATCCAAACCACTAGTTCCCATAATAACATGATGGTAGTGGTGAAATTGTGCTACTCTAAAAGCGGCCCTGGAAGACACTCGGCTACGCCCAGGTGTATATGGCATATCCCACACCGGTACAGAAAGCCCGAAGATCTGCGCAGCCTCGCAAACCTCCTGGGCAGCCCAAAGCTATTCTGCAAGTGAAACACTTAGCACTCTGGCCAACAGTTCCTTGTTATTCGCGTAAGCGTCCCTCTATATGGACAACCACCGAGCATATAGTTAAAATATAGACGAGCACGTCACAGTTCACACACAATTTCTCTCTGGCTCGTAATGCTTTATGCGCGAGGTTTGTACCTGCGCTATATTTGTTCAGCAGGATGAGCTGTGGTTGAATTTTTACTTTTGCACTTGATATGAACTGACCCATATCTATCTATCTATCTATCTATCTATCTATCTATCTATCTATCTATCTATCTATCTATCTATCTATCTATCTATCTATCTATCTATCTATCTATCTATCTATCTATCTATCTATCTATCTGTCTGTCTGTCTATCTATCTATCTATCTATCTATCTATCTATCTATCTATCTATCTATCTATCTATCTATCTATCTATCTATTGCAACTAAGATGCGTAAGTTTACGGGGCGCGAAAGAAGAAGAAGAGTAGTGGAGCGGTGCTTGGACTGTGCGGTTGGGTGAACCGGACTAGGCCTGCTCTTTCCCAATGGCATTTCACCTTATCTCTAAATAAACACAATCACTCGTAACAGTTTGGTGGAGGTGCTTGGTACATTGATCTGGACAACCCACCTCTAGCGATTTTGCGACGGAGCAGACGCTTGGCAGGCTTGCCACCACAGCTACCAGACATGGAGGACGCCGGAGCAGGCCATAACAACCTCGTTGCTGATGAGCAACACGCTCACCCGCCAGGACAAGCTCGTTGTCGCACGCCAAAACGTCAACCAAGGACATTTTCAGGGCAGCCGGATAACGATGGTGAGAATTGGCTGAAACACTACCAAAGATTGAGTCCCAGCAACCGCTGGAGCACGCTGGAGCAACCGCTGGAGCTAAGCAGCTCGATAACGTGGTGTTTTTCTCGTCGGCAACCACGTCTCTTTGGTTCGACAACCACGAGAGTGTGCTGACCACATGAAACATTTTTGTGGACGAGCTGAAAAAGTGTTTTGGTGACTCAACAGCTAAGGTAGAGCAGGCGGAGCAAATGCTTTCACGCAGAGCTCAGTTACCTGGCGAAACATGCGTCACCTACATCGAGGTCGTCTTGAAACTTTGCGGAGTCGTGAGTGCGACCATGTCTGACGAAGATAAGGTAGGTCATCTCCTCAAGGGAATCGCGGAACACGTGTGCGATTTTCTTATCACTAAGGAAGACCTACACACACCTTCCAACTTAAGGAGACACTGCCGAGTGTTTGAAGCGCTAAAGAGGAGAAGAGTCCTACAGAAATTTAGACGTCTTGACAATGTGCCAACGATTGCAAGTGTCAACCTTCCATCGCAGGACGACATATCTTCTTTTATAACACGAGTGGTTAAGAAAGAACTTGCTCAACTGCAAGCTGTGGACACCGCCGGTGTCTGCCATCAGAGTGCATTCGACCAACGGCCCCGTGCACCATTACCTCGGGTGCGTCAGAGCTTCTTTGAGCCTCGTCTGAATTACACCGATCGGTTCGAACGATGGAGTGAACGGCCACTCGAAAACCAGGAACGCAGGCAAGCTGCATCACGGCGATTTACTCCTTAGCCGCCATAGCCCGGTTTTTATCAACCAACGAGGTCTACTTCGCCGGGGACCACTAGACACGACACCCGTAGTTGCTACAACTGCGGGCTACCTATACTCATCGCTAGGTACTGCTATCATCGCTAGCAGCGAGCTCCACGATTCAACGTGTACACGCCCTATGTACCTGCTGGCGAGTATCGTCCATTTCAGGGCTCTTTCCAATGGCAACACGCAACACGGGCTGACTCGCCTTGCTCCGGCCGCAGTGTTACCCCACCACCTGCACGCCAACAGCGATCCCCGTCCACGTGCCGCCACTCGGGGACGTCACCACCACTGGGAAAATAACTGGTGCGACCGATGGGGGCAATGCCGCAAAATCATCTTCCGCAACACCTCCTTGTGTTGTAATGGATGAGAACAAAGTGAGTGTTTTTGTAGACAATGTGAGTACTGTTGCACTAGTTGATACCGGTGCTGCCGTTTCCATAATGAGCATGTTTTTAAAAATTACCTTGGGACGAAAGTAATATTTACTTGGAATCGGAGTGGTACGTGCCTCGGCGTTAAACACAATCACTCGTAACACAATCTATCTATCTATCTATCTATCTATCTATCTATCTATCTATCTATCTATCTATCTATCTATCCATCTATCTATCTATCTATGTCTGTGTCGGTGTGTGTGTGTGTTGCAGCGTTAACTACAATGCTGATCACATTGTCTTTGCATAGCCGAAGTATACATATACGGGGCCGCAGTCTGAACTACGTGCATTTCTCGCTGTTTTGCCGTGGCAGTAACGTCTTCGCAGCATATGAGAGCAATAAAAAATATAAGACCTAGCCCCCTTAGGGTTACCAAGTTGCCATTAATCTTCGACAAAAAAATGAAAGCTGTAGCATCGTAAACCCACACATCGAGAAAGTTACGAAGAAGTGAGCCAGCTTCCAGCGGGGCGACGACTTCCGCGATAGTGCCGAAATGCCTGAACTAGTATATGCGTCCCACGAACGTGTTTGTAGAAGACAAAAAGAAATCGTACAAAGGCTGCAGTGGTTGAAAGCAGCTCTGGTCAACCACAGGAGGTGACCCGAGAACGTAAGGACTATTTCATTAACCAATTCGTTTACCACATTGCCTGCAGGACCTTTCATTTGTCTTCGTGCTGCTTTCAGGCCAAGGAAGCGGGAAATTGCGCCAACATGAGTGACATTCTTTGTATGCTAGGACAGCGTAGCACTCTTACTTTCTTTACGCAGCGGAACAAAGCATTGCTAGATATTTGCAAGGAACGTCCAGCATAGGTAGTCCTAGGGTATGCGACTCATACACTATAAGTAACAAGGTGAAAGCGCAACATGGCACCTCCTTTGGCCACGTGTATAATGAAGCACGTTATTTGCGTAGGTTAGCTTGCCTATTGGCGTGTGCTCAGAAGTGGTTGCGAGAACACGAAGTTCCACGCTGCAAACACTGCAATCAAAAATCGAACCTGCAATATGTTTATGCACTGCTTATATGGTTGCATATTAGACGCTTTGTTGTAGGAGTCAAGTATAGGAGAAAAGTATTAGTCAAGAAATACTCAAGAACTCATAATGTTATTACTTAATTTCGAAATCCCAATAACAATTGTGAAAACGCACTATAATTGGCTGATATATAAGAGCAAGCTTTAGCACTTTTTGGCGCGTTTTGATTGGGTTAAGCTGTACGTACCTTTTGTTTACAAATCAAAATGTTCTTCCCAATGAACACACTATCAAAAGTAGAAGCACAGTAAGCAGGTTTACAGCAGAATTATTGTAGAGATACAGGCAACTTATTATACAGTGGGGTCATAGGAACCCGACATGCAAGAAAATGCTCCTGCACCTGACACATGCTGTGGTGTACAGCTTACAATAAATGGAGGAAAGTATTGGCGAAAGCTTCTGACCTTTGAGTAGCAGTGAAGGGGGGATAGAAAAGAAGCAAGGGTACATCTCTGAACTCTATACCGACAAAACAAGTGTAGCTTATGTGCACCGTTCGCAATTACTTTGCTTTCAGTCACTGGTTTTATAAGCACCGGAATGTCTGCATTAAGAATATGAGTGGTAATGTCATGAATTGCTGTTGGTGAAGTTCCTCAGCCTTGTAGTATGACTGACCGTACTTTGGTTTAGAAGCCAGCAAATGTGAGTGAATGTGATAAAGTTGATACGCATACATTGTGAAAAAGTAGCCCAAAGTAACCATGGAAAAGCTGCTCACAGGACTAGTGCTCTCAACTGCTTGGTATATTGGGAAAGCACGAAAACATACGCAGAAAATAAATGCCTGGGGCAGGGGAAGTCACCAAAGCTGTTGGTGTCTCGTAACTTATATTTTTGGCTAATAGTTATTGTGATTCTGAACGTTTTGCCACTAGGAGCTGCGATAATTCTGCCTGATGTGTGTTTTCAAGTTCAAGCTTATTCAATGACGTTGTTGACGAAATTGTGTACAAGACTAGTAGTGCACAACGTACCCGTAGTTTTCACCTCGTACGGGGGCTTCCATACATAATGTGAACATGTACATGATGTGAACATCATACATGATGAGAGAAAAAAACGAAATATACATCATATATTGGTGTTAAGATCTTTCATAAGTACAAAACGGTAATAGCGAAATAATAAAAGCAAGCACATGTACCTTTAGCACGGCAAAGAGGAGCAAATGAAACTCTGAATTTATAAGAAAAAGTCGCAAGTTACAATACAAAACATTACAGCAATACATCATGTACCAATGGCTGTCGCTGAAGTCAAAAAGCAGTCGCTTGAATGAAAGCAGATGTTGCAAAAAATATATTTACTTACCTTTCGAATGTATGTTTCGTTATTGAAAATAAATGATATCGGGAAGGCCATTCCACAGCTTGATATCCGTGAATGTGGCACTTAAATTAGCCTTGTCTTTGCGAATTGCAGGCAGAAGGTGCAAGACAATTCACGAGAATGCCGTCTGTTACACAACCATGAAAAATCCCATACAACCAAATGATCCTTGCCGAATGATGGTGTCTCCCGCGATCTCTAATGACAGCGGAACTATCGCTTATCGGCCTGCCGTCCGCGATCTGACGCGGTGAAGTTATCGCTGAGTAGTGCCCCATCTTCAGACAGCTTCGAACGTGTGCCGAACGTTTTCTTTCGTAATCTTTACTCCTCACTTCATCTCTTTTAATTCATCCTTATGCCTTTGCTCCGTATACGCTATTGGTGATGGGTAGCACTTAGCTGTACACAGTGTCGGGGCTCATTTTTATCTTCTTTCCTCTTATTTTAAGCATCACTATCTCCCCTTCCACTGAAAGAGGTACGTGATGAAGAAAATGACATCTAAACGGTGATAAATTCGGATTGCATTGGTTAAGAAATGTTACGAGTGAGACGAGTGCTTCTTTTTTCACACGTTGAAGTTGTGTCGAAGGTGTGTTGATACAGGCTAATGTTCAATAGGTAAGATGGCTCGGAATATGCGCATAATAAAGGGAACCAATCATTCTTGGCTTAAATATGAGAGAATGTTGAACATGGCGCGTGTTTCAAAAGTTACTTTGCGAATGATTGATTGTCGTGAAAATGAATTTATCGTGCCTGTTGCGAACAACAAGACCAACTTTTGTGCTATCAGATATTAGTATTTAGTTATTGTTCAGGCGTACACTTGTAGAACTTGAAAGTACTGTCAGAAAGGAATGAAAAATCATAAGATCAATTGTCGATGGACTAATTTTAGCATGTCATTTCGCCACTAATAACTTAGAATATGTAGGTATATGGAATGTTTTGTTCTAATTTAGATACAGACTGCAATCTCGTCATCAGAATATGAGATACAGTGTGCAGTGTCACAACATAAGGCAGATAGTTTATAAAAATCAAAAAGAGCGGCAGGACAAGTATGGTGTCTCACATGACACCTTCATTTTCTTCTCCAGTGAGATAAAACGTTACCGTCAATATGAGCAAGTTGAGTACATCTACACACATAGCTTGAAATGAATTGAGGTGGTGGTACAGTGATACCGTACGATTCAAATTTATTATATTCCAGCCTTGTGGTTGATTGTGTGAAACTCTTTTATTGAATCTGTAGGTGCGACACCTACCATAAAGCCTTCATGTATCCCCTATTCGATTTTATCAGTGTGCGTTAGTACAATATCCTAATTACACTGGTCCGATAATAATGATCTCAACTTTGTTATGTGGGACATGGATAATGAAAGTATAACATGCCTGATTATTTTTCTCAATCCCTGAAGATTGACAATAGCCCTATAGTAGCTTGTTAATTCACGCTGACCTTGGTGAGCAGCCCTTATTCTGCCATCTATTGCAATAACACGAAATATGCTTGATTTAAACATTTGTTAACAATACCGGCAATATTAGAAAAAAGCTCAGGGGAAACTAACCTAGTATGATAAAGTCAATACAAGGTTCCATAGACCTGGCCAAAGATTTATCATGAAATTCTTCGTTTGCCCTCACAGTAGAAAGAATAGGTCTGATGAGGAAACGTTTGTAATAGAGATTGGGCAGAGCATCACAAATTCACATCGCCGGTATGAGCCTGTGCTTTACTTTTTTTATTTCCATTAAGAGCTTACGGCATTTGTTCTTTAGGAATTGGTTTCAGACCCTTCAGCGGAGCATCGTACTATGCAATTAGAATTCATCACATGATACGGAGTACACCTGAGAGCGCACGTTTTCGCTGATTGTATTTGCTCGCTTCATGTCGGGAGCAAATCTTATTGTTGTACGCTCACTGCTGCAATATACGGGGTGGTTGACCTTGCATCTTTAGTGAAAACTACAATGTTAAGGGACGCGCAAGATGTGTTCCGCTGGGTAGCGACTTCATCATCGTCTGTGAAGAAAAACGCTTCTAAGACGTTACTGACATGCTGCTTGCGTTTGTCGCACACCGATCGCCATTCGAAATCGGTATGCAAATCTAGCTTCGGTTCTGAGCGTTATTAAAAAGTGCTCTTAAGACAACAGTGCTGCTTTTCGCTTACACTTTGGTCACTAACTATTCAAACTTGATGGGCAGGCAATGCAGAAGGAAAAAAAAGTCGCGGATAGTTCTAAAATTATGTAAAAGATAATTTTCTTTGTGCAACGTGGCGTGATCAGAACCACGGTATCAATATTGGAGGCACAAAGAGAATCTATTGCCGCGCACACTTGTTCATCGGTGATTAAGTTATTTCCGACATTTTCTACAGTCGTGGCTGTCCCTGGCGCTCCTGTTTTCACACAGCACAAATACTGCAATCCATTCGCTATGCACTACATCAATCACTGTTCTCTGTGCACAATGTTAATTAGAGCTAGCCGAGAATATAGGAAAACAAGGAAATTGTACATTTCGCATGCTCAGACACAACCTTCCACTGATACATTTCTTTCAGAGTATAGTTGCTTCACTTTAATTCAATTAGCACGCTTCTTTTCTTAAGTCAATTTTCTCTCTCTATGAGGCTCCTTCACCTTCGAGCTCATCGTTACCTTTGTGCGACTAATTTTAAGCTGTACCGGATGTGATTCTATCTCGGTAAGCCTTTTAACGAGCCCAAACACTAGCTGCATCCAGCTCTATCCGATAATAATCAATAAGGTAATTGGATCCCAGATCCCACACTGATGAGCTTAATTAAAGGGCGCCTGCACTTTTCTAGACTCGAAGACTCCGGGACAGCTGTTCCTTTCTTGCCTTTTGTTTCTTCTAATTTAGTCAGTGTTCCTTTTTGAAGAGCATGTGGCCTACACACAACGATTCCTGTAGTCGTACTTCCGCTGTTTGCTGTTCTTGCTGTGAAGACATGCCCTGCGCTTATATGAACTGCACCCTATTCGGCTACTATTTTAACCGCTGCACGCGCACTGCGAACATGATCCTGCATCGAGGAAGAATAGACAGAAACATGTGACAAGACATGTCATATGTCTTGTCGTATGTTTCGGCCTAGAGTCTCCACGTTGTGACCACTCACGGAGGATCTACTTGACTATATGCAACGCTACGGCCACTCAACCACCATGCCTGCCTTTATATATATATATATATATATATATATATATATTTATATATATTTATATATATATATTTATATATATATATATATATATATATATATATATATTTATATATATTTATATATATATATTTATATATATATATATATATATATATATATATGTGTGTGTGTGTGTGTGTGTGTGTTTGTGTGTGTGTGTGTGTGTGCGTGTGTGTGAAAACGCAAGAAAAAGAAAGAAAAATAATCCACAAAAAAACTCCGGAGCACGGAATCGCACTTGGGACCACTAAGACGGGAGTGCAAGCATTGACCGCTGAGTGAGCAGATCCTTCAACGTTCAAGTGGCAAGTTATTTATATCTACCACTTATCGCTGGTGACGGGAATCTCAAGGGGGTGGAGGACTATGGTGTTTTCAGCGTTACCAGTGAGATGGCGCATAGAGCGGGCGTAGCAAGAAGCCCCACATCATCATGACGCGGCGTCGCGCACTCTCATCTCCCACGCTCACTTTGCTCCACGGAGAGAAGAGGGTCGACGCTCACTAGGGCACCCTTATCTCGCGGTGGGGAGAGTCGTACGTCTTGGCTTGCCTTCGCCTTTCACCGGAACGTTTGTGTTGTCGTTACCGGGTGCGCAAAGGTTATTGCAATCGTTGCACAGTCTCGGTTTGCGAAAAAGAGCACGCGTTTCAAACACAGCGAAGTAACAACTGGGACATTTATTTGTGTTCATCTGTACCTGAGAGTACGTTTCATGTCCCATTTGTGCGTGAGGAGCATGGGGCACTTTTCAATCTGCTGGCAATTCTGCGTGTGACCGTGCTATTTTTCGTTATCGCATACACTGCTTCACCTTAGCGGAAAAGCGGTCACTTCTTTGGAGCCACTAGAAGGACCACATATTTTCTAAAACGTGCATGTTCCCACAGTGCTAATGGATTTTGATATTTTTCTAAATAATGCTGTGCTGTTGCCCATTACTTATGTAAAAGGTTTGTTGGAAGATAACCTCAAAAGCGAGCAGATAAATTCAGCAGTAGCCACACATTCTTCCGTAACTGACGTGAAGACCACAGTGTTAATCTAGTCAGCAGATCTTAGGGAGTTTTTTTCTCTTCGCTTACCCTACTTCTCACCAATATACTAGGCAGAATTTATGAGAATTATTCATGCGTTGTGTAAACTCCAAGCGCACACTTCTTCGTTAGTGGGGCTAACAGATTTCGTCTCCGTGTGCACTGCTCTATTCGTGTGCACTTGCACACTGGGAACTGTTTGCACCTGCAAACAAATATTCTAGCGTGTAAAAAGGAAAACTACTCGCCGGGGTACGTGCAGTTCATGACTAGATACAAACAACAAAAACTTAAAAAAATATACACATATTACTAATAAATCCAAGTACCAGCGATATTACAAAGACTGATTAAGGGAAAGCATGGTCACTTTGTTCTCTCTAAGAAGAATATAGCACGATGGCCACCGCAGAATGAAGGATTCCTCCCCCAAAATGCCAAGCTCGTCGTTCAGATGTGTTATTATCAAGGTTCTTGAGCGATGTACCAAAGAAAACATGGCTCTCTTCGGGTGTCCCCGCAGGTGCACCCGTCCCCTCAACTTTCACAATACAATAGCTGAATCTGATGCTAATGTCTGTTACCCAGGATCCGTTTCTTCGCATCCTCTGCTAAAAGATTTACCTCATGATTCCAACATGTCAAATGACGTCCTGCTATCACCGCCATCCAATGCCGAAATCAAGGGCGCATTACACGCAATGAAAAAGGGATCAGCCCCAGGGCCTGACGGACTCCCTGTAGAGTTTTATGTACAGTTCTGGCCCATCATTGGTCCAAGTATGTGACGCGTCATTCGCAAGTGTTTTCAAGATATTACACTTCCAACTTCTTTCCACAAAGGACGTGTAACAGTAGTTCCCAAAAAAGACCCAATGTCCACGCGACCAGAATATTGGCGCCCTATTACCCTGCTCAATGTAGATTACAAGCTCTTGGCTAACATTTTGGTGCGCCGAATCAGTCCATTTCTTGCAACATTATTCGCTGCCCACCAGGTCTGTTCTGTTCCGGGCCGAGAAATACACACGCATACGTGGTTAACGCGTGACATCATTCAATACACCATTAGCCGATGTGCGCAAGGACTGTTGGTTTCATTAGATCAAGAGAAAGCTCTTGATTTCATAGAACATGGCTACAAAAAAATGTTTTACATGCATACGGATTTCCTGATAAGTTCATTGACCTCATCCACGCGGTGTACACTAATTTAGAAAGTACCCTTTACTTAGATTCCCGTGAAAGTCACGCATTTAGAGTCACGCGTGGGGTCCGTCAAGGGTACCCCCTCTCCCCAGTGTTATTTATCCTTGCAATAGAGCCCTTCTTAAGGGCCGTTGAACATCACCCACACGTTCGTGGCTTACCTCTACCCGGTAACACTCAAGTAAAAGTCGCTGCATGTGCAGATGATATTACTCTATATGTACATAATGAACAGTCGCTGCAGCTTGCTCTTGATACATTCCATGATTTCGGTATTACGTCTGGTGCAAGGTTAAACTTTTCTAAAAGCCAGTAATTTGTCATTGGCAACCCCAGCGGTCGTATCAACATCACGTCGCCTTTACAGTGGTCTCCTGAGATTTCAATACTCGGAGTTACTTTCAATTTATTTGGTATACAGGATAGCATCTGGTCATCTGCTGTACAAACTCTTCTAAATGATATCAAAGCAGCCAGGTACTTTGAATTCCCCCTCTTGGAACGCCGATACTTAACTCAAACGGTGTACCTAGGAAAATTTTGGTACCTTTGCCATTCTGTTAAACCACTGCTCCACGTCTGCAGGAAAGTGCAAAGCTGCATCAGTTCATTTTTTTTGGTCTGGTGGCACAGAATTGTTACCGCGTCCAGCGTTAGCTCAACCGCGAGATCAAGGCGGTTTTGCATTCCCCGACGTTTCCGTCACGGCTTCTACATTGTGCCTCCGCACTCTATTGCGAATACTAAGCAATAATGACATACCCGCTCAGACAGTGGCTTGCTGACATCTGAAGCCATCACTACGTGTCTTCTGGCCGGATAGCCAAATAAACAAAGGTCCCCAATCAACTGAATTACCATCTTTGTATCGAGCCCTTCTGGCCTTTCACCGACGTTTGGAAGCTACGTGTCCAGAGATAGAGGTGGCCGATTCTAAAGTGGTAGACACAATGGCCGCCCTTCTACGGCCCCTGGTGCCCAGCATAGTCAATCTGTATTGAACCGCGCTTGGAAACCAATAACTGCCGCAGTGTTGCCAGGGCATCTCAGAGACTTTGTCTGGAGGTTGGGCTGGGGCTTGCTCCCCACGCGAGATCGGTTGCAGCGATGGCAGGTGGTTCGCGCTTCCACTTGCTCCAACTGCGTCATGGTAGAGACCAATCGACATGTGACGTTTGAATGTGTGGTTTCCCGCCTTTTTTGGCGTGCGGTTAATGCTGCTTTTCAGGGACAGGGTGTGCGAACTTTCATGTCCAACGGCCGATTTCTGCGTAGCCGCTTTTTTGCTCTCTTTATGGTAGCGGGGCTGTTCAGCCTTTGGAGAAACCGATGTGAGGCCGTAGCTGCCAATTGCCGCCGGCGTGCCTTGTGGCCGATACTAGAGAAAATGAGACGAGAGATCCTCGCGTTCCTCTCTGAGGAGCTTTTCTTCCTCGGGGAGCAAAAGTTTCTGCGGCGTTGGTCGTGCCCTTTCGTCAAGGTGGAACACGAAAGGATACAACTCATTTTTCGACCGAATTGGTGCTAAGCAGCGCCCGTTGAGTTGTTAGATATGATTTCATTTGTTACAAATTGTGTTTCATGTGGACCTATTGTATCGTTATACCCTTTTATTGTGATATCACATTGAATTCTTGTGTACATGTATGCCAACATAATCATGTATATTAGAGCAAATGTCTTCACTGTAACGTAGTGATGTTAGTCGTGAAATATAGATGTGGCGAAGTGTATGTGCCTTGTTACTGGAATGGTATGAAGCCTTCGTGTTCTGTACATGCTGTAAACAATTTTTTTTTCTAAACAAAAGCACCTATACACATTTTCACCTAAAAAAAATGTCTCTTTGACGTGAATACGTAGCTGTACATTCGAGTATCGGATTGCCAAGGGGTCGAACGCAATGCACAGCAAGCATAAGGCATCTTGAGAAGTCTCCGCGATTGATCCCGTTGCATTGCAAAATTGTCCGATTCATACCGATAGTTTTAATTGTAGCTTCCATATTGATATAGGGTACAGAAAATGAATTACTTCTTCATTTGTTCCTTTAAGCAAATGACGACAAGAAAAATCAATTGCCTGCAGTGGTCTCCTTTAAGTGTCCGCTATGATTTTTCTGTGAAGAAAGGGGTATGTTACATACAAAAAATACATTTACTAATGGCAATTCAAGAAAAGAAGAAATGACTGAATGGATGAGAAAAACAAACGAACGAATAAATGAGTGAATGAATGAACATAATGAAGGGTTTGGTGGAAAACCACAGGCGAAATGTGCACAATTCTTCTCGTGTTCCAGCCCATTCCGTCAAAAGAACCTTTCATTGTTTACAAACAGAGGTGCTGGATGGCTTCCGTTTTTGACCACAAGCGTATCCCAAGAGCAAGGGTGAAGAACGAATGCTGTAGTGAGTAGCCCGCTCATTTTGAACACTTTTCTGCCCTTCTTCTGGCCAAATAACTCAAATAGACTTTTTGTAAGCTACCCACAAAATAATACGGGTCGGTTGTTGACTTCAAGTGCCTTTATTTTACCAAAAAGCGGAAAAATAATTTTTACTCACTTAGGCAGAAATAAAAAAAACTAGTTTTCTGCTTCATCGTTAGAGAATGATACTTAGTGATAATAGAAATAATCAGAAGTTTCTTCGGAAGCAACACGTGCTGGTGCTATTGTTGTGTTGACACTCACCCAAAAGGTGAATATGAGTTGCATCATATTCCTAGGCAAGGTCTCGTACCACGCAGAAATCCAAGCAGAGCAGCCTGCAGACACATCGACAAAAGAAATACATCTCATCACCACTGATTTGTTGCTGTATCTGGCCAATCGAGCATCATCTTAAGCAACTGTGGTCAAATTGTAACAGCGAGACACGCAATGACGGCCGACGTGATTGTGCCGACAGTTTGCATGTTACGAATGGCAGAAACCAAAGCAGAGTTCGCTGCGGCATTTATCACGGGCGCAGTTATGAGCACGTATTCTTTCACAACAGGTTTGATTGTGGTGTTAAATGTCTCGGGAACTCGCTACGCAAGGCGAGTACCTCAACGACAGATGAGTCGCCTTCCCGGCCCTCTGGAGTATCCAGAAAGCTAGGCGTGGCATTCAACATCCTTACTCATCACTGCAAGGGGCGCTAAATTAAATGAGCTAATGAGAACCGCGGCTACGAGCTTGATCATCAGTAGAGCTTCAACGTACCGTTCTTCCCTGGACAAGCCCATCACATTTCCGCTGAGGGTTACACCGTAGTGAACAATGTGTGGCCGGAAGAGAATTGTGTTGAGATTAACCAGGTATACTCTGCGTTCATATAGTGGCGCGTTTTTTGACACCCACAACAAGGCAATCAGGTGCAGTCGGCCGCACTGATGCAACCACTGGTGCTTGCACCCCTTCTACAGTCACTGTGCACCGGAGCGCTTTGTAGGGGAACTACGGAGCACACTTTAAATGCGAAACACCTCTTGGCGAACATCAACACTTTTGACCTATCTATCTATCTATCTATCTATCTATCTATCTATCTATCTATCTATCTATCTATCTATCTATCTATCTATCTATCTATCTATCTATCTATCTATCTATCTATCTATCTATCTATCTATCTATCTATCTATTTGTCTATCTATCTATCTCGCCATCTACGACTTTTAGCTCGACTGGCCTGTGAGATAGGTATATCATAACATGACTGTATGACGAGCAAAAATGACTGGTCATATCAAGAAAATCTTTACATGTATGTCATGAATGTTATGATTTACATGTCATGGTCTTGCTGCTCTTGTGGTGGTTTCATTCATATATTGCGAAATCGGTATGATAAGGCATGACTGCATGGTGAGCAAAAGTGAGAGGCCGTAATTTGGAAATCATAGCATGCTTGTCATATGATTGGTATATGACTATATATATATGAGGGGTATGAAAGCTGCAAACAATCATGACATGCGTGTCATGTAAGAATGCGACTACATTCTACGCCCATAGTAGTAGTAGTAGTAGTAGTAGTAGTAGTATTTACAGTAAGCCGGATACAGAGCTCACTGCAGGGGCAAAGGGTTAAAGGCGAACAGCCTGACAAAGGCCCTTGTCCCTCCGCAGTCCGTGACAGTGCAAAGCTTACACATCAGCACTGACAAACAATATATATATTCAATACATTGGTTTCAAGGAACCTGAAATTGTAAACACAAAATTCAAACATAAATAGCATAAGAAGTTTACATAACACATTTTAAGAATTAGAGGTCACTCTCGTTAAAATTCACAACTAAGCAATATCAATGAAACAACTCAAAAACATACACAAAATGCATGCGGATACAATGAATTCCGCTGTATACACTCGTATAATTGACATAGAAGTTAATGAACAATTTAAGCATTTGCAGAGGCATGAGACGCCATTACGTAGTTTCGATAGTGTAGACCGGTGGTTATGAATAAGTTCTTTATTTGTTTCTTGAAAGTCGCACTACTAGCCCTAAAGTTCAATTGATCTGCAAGGGTATTTAAAACCTGAGGTACCTGGTAAGCAATACTTTGTTTTCCATATTGGGTTCTTGTTCTAGGAGCTCGTTTCTCTTGTTCTCGCAGACTGTAGTGTGGTCTTCCGGTGCAACTTTCTTCATATAGCTTAGTCTTTTGTATTAAGGGAAGTAATTTAAAATGATATAATTGATCAATTCTGAGTATGGAATGTTTAATGAATAGTGGAGCAGTGCGCAAGTCTTGTAGATTCCCCCTGTAATTTTCAAAGCAGCGCAATATTTTCTTTTGTATAGTTATTAACTTATGGTAATTCCCTTGTGATGTCGTTTTCCAGACTAACATCTCATAACTTACTTTACAATGGAAGAGTGTATAGTGCATACTTATTTTTAATCTCAATGGGATTAAGTGCATGTGTTCTAAAAAAACAACAAACTATTCGCGCTAATGCGGTGATCAGATGATTTACATGTGTGTTCCAGTTTAATTCCTCCTGAAACCATACACCAAGAAACTTTTGTTCCCTAACATGTGCGATGCACTTTCCTTCAAATTTTACAGCTATGTTACTAATAGGTTTGTTTAAAGTGCACTCGCAGCTGTTTCACTAGGTTCACATATATCAAACTTGCATTACGTGACGCGAATAGACGACGAAGGTACACCACACAGCTAAATATGATAATCATGATATGAGTGTCATGTAAAAACATCCCCAAATGCAACCATCATAGCACGCTCGTGGCTATTTTGCGAGCTTCACATACATCAAATTTGCTAATATTTGACGTGAATGAATTACGAGGAGCAAACATGATAATCTTGGCATGGAAGCCATGTACAGCATAAATTATATGCCATGCTCTTGGTGCGCTTGAACCGGGTCGCTAGCTTGATATAAACCTTAGTAGGCATCGAGTGGCATCACTGTATTGCAAGCATGATTACACGTCCTTACACGCGAATCACGACATTCATGTCATGTACGGCATGATTTACATGTGACGGTCACGGAGCGCTTGTGATCGGTTCGCTAGCTTGAAAGACAACATATAAGCCTACCACTTCTGGTGCTAGTAACGCTAACGTTAGTGGGGCCGTCATTAGGCGACTATAAACGACATACTTGAATCTTACCTAGATACGTGAGAGCTCATAACATTTGTATATGTGTTTACCGTGTACGATGTTCGCCTGCATCTTAACGTTGTGCTGATTTGAAGGTGACATATCAACCTTCCTCCGTCGTGATTCGCATAACATCAATTCACATTGTTCGTCGGATCAACCATTCTTATTTATATCAATAGTACATAGGAAGCGGGTCAAAACATTTTCATCGCGAACAGTAAATGCAAGCTTTCGTCAATATGCATTACCTGGTTTTAGGGGCGAAGCTCTTTTTAGTCTAACCTTGTCACAAGTCACGCGTAACCGAGAGAACAAGAGACCAGAAAGAAACAAAAAGCAAAAAATTGAAGACCATTTCTTGTCTTATTCTCTAGATGGCATTACTCTGCCGCCACTGTAGGAAGGGCCGCTACTTTCTCATTGGCTGCTGCGTGCGCTTTACCTGCGTGCGCGGAGAGCGAGTGCCTCCCTGTCTTCTGGATAGTCGCCCTACGTGGCGGATCGTTGGTGGCGCACGAACGAAGCAGAGTGGCGGGCGCATTGAAGACGCTTGCGCTCCGCTTCCTTGACTCGTGTTTCGTTGGTGTTACCCGCGGTCTATCTGCCTTGTTGAACGCGATCGCACGCATGGTCGCAGGCACGAACGGACGGACCGACAGACGGATGGACGGTGGAACGTTTCGCCCCACTCACCATCATCCACATCGTGGATATGCTGTGATTTTTTTACATTCAATCGTTTGAATGAAATAAAGCAGTGTTTTGTGAAAGATCAACTGTACTCTTTCCAAGCCTTATGTTGTATTTTGAGCATCAGAGATGCTCCATCCCCCGCTGAAGCTCATACAAAAAACTGCCTCTAGGAAACATGATGTTGGGAAATACAAATGCAACTGCTTCGGGGTCCACCGACAAAAAAGTGGTTCCTAAGTTACTCTAAATCATTTAAATATGTTCTGTATTTACTGCAATGCAGTTAGAGACAGCACTGATTGTGCGCGATGCTTGCCTCGGCCTCATTTTCTCTTGTATTATTGTGGTTATTTCAGAGTGTGAATAAATTATGAAATTGATTGAAGTGATTAAAATATCGTGGTTCTGCACGTGGTGGCGGCAAGTTTTGACATGAAAATGTCTTATACCGAGGTCCACCACGACTCTAGCGAGGTATTTTCGTAATAAATAAGACGTTGTAAAATATACACTAACAAATAGCAAACACCACAGCTTCAAGAAATAGTTCGGTCAATGAGACTTGAAATTTAAACCTCTCGCTCTAGAGCACACGCTGCAAATGGACTATACACCACTGAGCGGACGTCCTTAACTGAACTAACGGCGACTTACACGTATAAACCATTTACCTTTGGCCGAGCACTGAGCTTCGTGGCTTCAAAGTGCTTTACAGTGGAAGCTGTTGTGAGATCAGAACACGGGTCACGCGTGATGCCGTAGTTGTCCGCCGCTACTGCCGCTGTCCGTTCCAATTATCGAACTAGAAAAGCTTAGTTAATGAAAAAACACAAATGACAAGATGGAATTCAAACCAGGGTCTCTTGCATGACTGCCCAGTATTCTATCACTGGGCCACGCCAGCGCTATGAACTCAGTAAATAATACTTGGCAGATCCCACGTGCAGTGGAAATCAATGATACGCGAAGCACGAATGAGGAAGATTGATATGTCACTTTAAAATCAGCAAAACGTTACGAGGCGGTGGTAAATTAAGCCGTACATGGCTTTCATGTCATCATTATCATGTTTGGACGTGTCATTTACCTTCGTCATCTGTTCACGTCACCTGATACTAAATTTGGTGTATGTGAAGCTAGCGAAACAGCCACGAACGTGCTATGAGCGTAGCAGGTAGTCATGCTTTACATGACACGCATATTATGATTATCATGTCTCGACCAGTCATTTACCTTTGTTGTCTATTCACGTCACGTGACACCAAATTCGATATATGTGAAGTTAGCGAAGCGGTGGTGAGCGCATCATGAAGGGTCCATGTACTCCGACGTAACGCTGACGCACGCTCACGCTGGGCGCAGCGACGAAACGCGAGCAAACACGAGCACTCTTCAGTGTGACGCCAGGGGTGACGACAAAGGAGGTTTAAAAAAATGACTCGAGTGGAAATTATTGCCCACAACTGAAGCCGTGCCAACCGTAAGATGGCGGATATGGCAGCCTGATAGCTGGGCATGATGAGTTGTTGGCGTTCGAGGATTGAGAAAAGGAAGTTTATTACACTTAACTTGTACATTTACAAATGAAACACCGAAAACAAGTAAAGACAGTTTACACATATTAAAACTGAGCACCAAAATATAATTGCTCACTGAATACCTAAATGTTCCAAGTCAAAGAAAAATATAATGAATTAAGTTAGTCACATTTTACAGAATACCACATATTGCGTACTAGAGTACGCATACTAGAGTGGGCGCATGGCTAGTACGGAACAACTAGAAACCTCAGCTGTCCCTCCCCTATTGTGAAGAAACGTGTGTGCCATCGTCGAAAGAGAGCCTCTTCACCTTGCGTTTCCAGCTGCTGATCGAGGTAATTCCACACAATGAGCCGTATTTTCTGGAGTATGGGTTAGGCGCCTCCTTGAGGTTTGCGCCGTACTTCCACTAAATAGCGTCGCCGCCGCAGTACGCACAAGGCCACTTTAAAGTCCAGTCTTGCAAACAGCCTACGTTCTGCTTCCATGCGCACTGTGCGAAAGCCAGAGAGGTGTTGTAATATGTGCCAGACGCCTTTCGCCACCGAGCGCTGAAGCAGAGCTTGTTGGGCCGTCTTTCTTTTGCCGCATTTTGGCCAGCGGTCATTTGGAACGACTCCCCAATGTGCTAACCGGTCACGCTTAGGCAACGCCCTCCATTTCTCAACCAGTCGAACTCACGCACCTGGTTAAATACGTGATTGCAACGCCATCGTTTTCTTTTCTCCGGGCAGTATGTTTTTAATTTCTCTATGCTTAGTGTGATACTTGTCACCATTTCGCTCATTTCCTGTGATTAAACATCTTCCAGACGCCATGGACCTTTTGATTTCACTGTTTATTTTAAGTCACTGGCAGCTCTGTAAAACTTCAGCGGTATTTATGCTCGTGGTCGAATGTACAAATTTGCTGTGTAAGTTCCTTTTGGTGTACTGCTCCGGCACATCAAGAGCCTGTACCCGCGGTAGTTTTCGTCATCGAAGAACTGTGTTGTTTTTGCAGCCAGCACTCTTGTGAATGTTGGTATGTCTGGGATACCCAGGCCTTAACGGTTTGTGGGAAGCTGTAAAAAATGATTTTGTACTTTTGCTGGTTTTTCTCTCTAGAGGAATGTTCGCGCAATAGAAACGAGGCGTGCTGTTACACGGCGAGGTATAAGGCCAATGCTTGCTATGTAAAACGCAAAAGCACATGCCTGTGTCTCGATGACTGTTGCTTTAGCTGTTAGTGACAGGTTAAAATAAATGGCTGCTGATAGGACCCCAGTGGATCTTCTAAGTACGTCATTCAAGGACCTTTTAAAGACATTTCCTTCTTCGAGCTAATGCCAAATACCTTACACCTTGAACGTATTCTGCTTCTCCTGGCAATAGTTCTCTGAAGCCTCCAAAATGCAACGCCTTACATTAAGTGGTGTTTAAAAGAGCACCAGACAGATATGAATACAGAGCAAAAATGTCAAGGAATGTACTAAAGCTAGACAAGTTACGAATAAATACCAAAATATCATCGGCGTATGCGACAATTTGGAAGGTTTCCTTGCTTGGCATCGCGAAACTCACTATACGCTCGTAGTTTGCAACCTTTCTAATGAAAAGCCCTACAGACAAAATCAATAATACCTGGCACAACGGACAGCCTTGTCTCACTTCTTCTTGAATTACGATGCTTCTGGTAACTTCATTGTTGAAATGAAGACAGCTTGATAGATCCTGATAAAGTATTTCTACCAGTCGCACATACTGCTATGTTAGGCCAACAATGAGCAAAATAGCGAAAAAATACCCGTGTTCCAATCTATCAAACGTATTAACCTGATCAAGAGAAATAGATACTCCTCAGGTTTTTTTTTGCATAAGCGAAGAGGTCTCTGATGATTGTAAGAGATGCGGAGACGAAACGTCCTGGTCTGCACATAACTGCAAGGGTGACACAACCTCTTTCAAGAAACGCCGCAGATGCCGTGACAGCATCGTCGCAACTAACTTACAGTCCTTGTTTAACATGGAAATTGGCCTCCACCATTATGGATCTGATGGCTCCATGCCCTCTTTCAGCAATATAATCACCCTTCCTTCGTAGAAGGACTGCGGTTTTTGGCCATCATGCAACGAAATATTGCAACGAGATTGGTGATCGCATCTCCCAAAATATCGAAGAAACGCATATAAAATTTCGTGAGTATTCCGACTGGGCCTGGTGACGTGGATGTATTGATTGATTTTATGGCATACCATACTTCTTCTTTATCAGTTTCCACATATAATACTAAGCCCTCTTCCGAGCCTTGCGTTGGCGAACCTTCGCAAAATGCTGATAGTTTCGCACTGAGCTCGCTGTCCTGTGCGCCATGATCTGCAGTAAACAGTTTTGCAAAGTAGTCTCGAAAAATTCTTGAACGTCAACCGCGTCATTAACAATGGCAGATTGTGCGGATTTGGTAGAAACCTTGATGTCCGCCGGTTTTCTTTGCGTTGGTGGTCGGCTACTTAGCTGCTTCGTCGATTTCGAAGGCGTAGCGTTCATGTTCTTGAAAGTCGTCGACATTGCCAGGTTAGCGTTCGGTGTGCTGTCGCTGTGTCTGTCGCTGTCGCGGCATAAGAAATAGCAGCAGTGGTTTCTGTGATGCTTCTTGTTATGTGTGCCTGGTCGTCCGGCATTTGGCACTCCTCGGACGCCATTGATGCGCTGCAGTTATGTCGAGTTTGAATGCTGCCTACTAGTGAAGAAAAATTACAGGACGTTTCCGTGGAACTCCCTTTTGAGTGTTCATGTTGCGTCTCAGTGGGCTGTACATCGGTAGTTGCCCCGTCTGCTGCACTGGCCGGCTTGACGTGAGTAGCGCCTTCCGACCGTGCGTCAACGAATTCATCTGTCAGGCTCTCTTCATCTCGGTGGTCTGGTGTCTTGACTCGTGTCGTTTTTTCTGAAGACGCAGTACTTCATAGGTTTTAACTTGCTTAGCTACCCTTGAGGAGCTTGAGGCGGATTCTTTGATTGTTTGGGAAATCTTGAACACTCGGTGACGGCGTCTTCTGAGCTGCGTCTGCGTATGATATGCGCTTGAAACCCTCTATGGTCGGGTGATCACCTCCACACCTTCTGCAGGCTTCAGTGCACTCTTCCACAGCGTGTCCGTACGCGCTGCACCATTGACAAAAAAGTTTGCAGCATATCCACGGAGTGAATGATGGAGAGTGGGGCGAAGCATTCGTCTGTCCATGCGTCCGTCTGTGTGACCGTCCATGCGTCTGTTCGTGCGCCCGTCTCTGCGTTCGTTCATGCATCCGCCCCTGCGTCCGTTCATGCGTCCATCCATGCATCTGTCTGTGTGTCCGTTCGTCCATCTATTCAACACTCCAAGTCCCACCATCTCGCATCTTTTTATCATATATTCCCCATATAGAAGCACCGCAATTCAGTGGACATTCCAAGGACTAAACGAGAGGTGGCACACGCACACTTTCTTACGGCTTGCGCTTCGGGTCTACTTCCCACCTTCAACCACCTTTAGTTCATGGTATATACTAGTTCACTGTATTCATGGCACTGCGGCCCAACGCTCGCTAAACCTTTCTAAAACTAAGGAGGTAACACCCAGCGAAAAATAATGTAGCAACCCTTTCTTGTGCGATAGTGCTCAATGTACATGCCAATGGCTGCTAATGGGGATCGCAGCGTGCGCGATAACTAAAAGCCGAATGCTTCTGTCTCTCATTCCCCATTAGCAGCCATTGGCATGTACATTGAGCAATATTTTTATTGCTAAACAACGCACAGAATAAATCTCTCACCGGCACCACCTTGGAGGTCAAATGTTATACCTTGCAGGTCAAAGCGTAAGACTGGTTACATACCACGACGGGACGCGGGACGTACGGGTGCGGCTATAAGGAGCTTCGCCCCTAAAAGGTGTTGCACAGGCCACGGCCATGTGGCCTTCGTTGTGGCGACGCGCACAGACGCGACGCATGCCACGGCACTCCAACATAGCGCGGTGTCCATGAATTGAAGTGAAGTTCGGTGAGGGCTTTGCCATTTACAACATCACCACTCATGTACCGGTTAATGTACACTGACGTCATTGCAGAGTAACATATCTTATACTACGTACTTTGCCGAAAGGCTGCAAAGCAGAAATGACCGCATCATTGGATATTTACGGCGGCAACCTGTACACACTCACGAACACACTTGGTGAGTCGACAACTTCCACTTGAACTTTTTTCTTCTGAAGGACAAAACCTTTATTCACCATGAGCTTGGTGGCTTGTTCCACTGTCCTCGTTGCTACCAAGAACTTCAAAGCGCCGAGGTGTTGCAGGAACAATACCCCTTTGCTACCGGTCGTCTCTTCGAGACACTCGATGATCTCTTCGACGGAGGCCGTGCCTTTAGGAACGGTAAAGATGAAACAATGTTCTTTGGCGGGGTGCATACTGACTTCTCGACGCCATCCTCCCAGGGGCTCCAGAGGTCGGCGACTTCTCGGCAGAAGCCCCGGTGAACCTGAATGCGGGTGACGTGCCGAAGAGACGCCGCCGAAACACTGGACGCATCCGTCGGCGAGAGCCACACGCAAACAATTAAACGCGAACGGTGATTGAAAAGGAGTGCTTTCCTTGCACGCCTAACGAGTTCAACGAGGCAACCTTTTATAGGCGAAGCATTTCATAGCGAACTTCACTGCCTTTGAGCGTATCTATCTATCTATCTATCTATCTATCTATCTATCTATCTATCTATCTATCTATCTATCTATCTACCAAGCTAGCTAGCTAGCCGCCTATGACATGTAGCTCTCCTGGTCGTTTCTATAATGGTATCGATACAAAACTTGGTGTGGCATAGCATGACTGTATGAAGAAGATATCTGACTAGTCATAACATGAAAGTCATGACATGTATGTCATGCATGTCATGACCTACATTTCATGGTCCTGCAGCTCTTGTGGTTGTTTCGTTCCCATGGCATGTTGCAAAACTGGTACGGTATGACATGATTGCATGGTGAACACAAGCTGCAGACCCTAACATCAAAATCGTGATATGGGTGTCTTCTAACAACATGACTACATGTCATGCTCACGATGCGCTCGAGGCTGTTTCACTTGCTTCACAGATACCAAATTTGAGATTGCAATACGTGAATGCATGACGAATGTACGTGACTGGTGCAAACATGATAATCATGAGATGTGTGTCATGTAACAACATGACTACCTTCTACCCTAATGAGGCGCTCGCTGCCGTTTCTCTAACTTCACTTGTACCAAACTCGGTATTACACGAGACGAACGGGCGACATAGGTAAATGACACATCCAAACATGATAATCACGACATGTGTGTCATGTAACAACATGACTACATGCTTCGCTCATGATGCGCTCGCAGCTATTTCGCTAGCTTCACATATTCCAAATTCTGTATTACGTGACGCCAATGAATGGAGAAGGTACGTGACGGGTGCAAGCAAGATAATCATGAGATTCGTGTCATGTGAGAACACGGCTACATGCCACAGTCAAGGCGCCAGTACATTTCGACGTGACGCGGTGTGCGTGCTCGCCGGCGTTTATTTTGTCGCATCACGCCTGCATTGCCACGACAGATGCCGGTCCTGCTCTACAGTTACAAACGAGCGCAGCGCCATGTTCATTCGACGCATGCGAATTTCAGCGCGTCCGGCGTCCCTCCGTCACAACGAATCGGTACGAATTGCAGCACGGCGCCTTTCGCGCCAGTTGCCGTGAAGCCATGCTACCGTAATGCCGTGCCGATGGACGCTGGTCGCGCCTGGCGTCAGCAATGCTCACGTTTTGCTAACGTAGCGTCGCTGTGCCCAGTTTGCACGCGCGTCAACGTTTCGTTGGAGTATATGAGGCCCTTCATTATGCGCTCATGACCGCTTCGCTAGCTCCGCATATACCAAATTCGGTGTTACAAGAAGTCAATGGATGACGAAGTAGCTCCACATATACTAAATTTGGTATCACGTGGGGTGAATAGGTTACGAAAGTAAACGGCTTATCCAACCATAATAATCTTGACACGGAAGTCGTGTACGGCACAATTTTTCTTCGCCTCGTAAGGTTGTGCTGATTTTAAAGAGACATATCAACGTTCCTGATTCGTGCTTCGCATATCATCGATTCCCACTGTATGTGGAATTTTCCAATTTTCTTAAACCTGCTTGTTTCGCTCCTTGGCGATCAGAACTTAGGCGTTAGTGATAGGGACGCGGTGAAGGCTGGAGTTGCGGAGCGCTTCCTGGAGTGGGACAAGAGGCGAGCACGGCAGGAGCGTGCCGGAACAAAGCGGTCCCTGACGCTATTCTGCTGCCCTCAAAGCCGTTGTCCGGTGCCCTGGGGTAACCGCGGCTCTTACTTCACTGCGCAAAGAATATAGAGTCCTGCTCCTGCGACACCAGGACTGCTTGCGAGGCAACGCAAGCACAGGAGCAGTGATAAAAGGAAGCTTGGTGTAGCAGGAATGTTCTTCACAGACAATAGCTAGCCAAAGTTCAGCTATAACTTCTTTGGTGAATCCAACCACTGGCAGTTAGGTGGAGACGGAGGATGCAGAATTAGAGTTGGGAATGCAATTTTACAAGAACCTTGACGCCGAACCGCCTCCCACTCGATACTCGCTTTCCTTCGATAAGGCTGACGAGGAATTCGAGATTTGTGGCTCTTCTCTCGTCGAAGATGAAGTGTTCACAGCCTTTGAAGGCATGAACCATAACCGTAGCCCAGGTTCAGATGGTTTGACAGTCCAGTTTTACGTCAAGTTCTGGAAGATTTTAGGCGGCCTTTTTCAACTTTGGCAAACAGGCTTCCCCGTGAGGGTATTCTCTCAACATATCAGAGGGAGGGGTGGATCACTCTCCTGTGCAGGGATGAGACAAGGCGCACTCACCTTGAGGCTGGCGGCCCATCGTTCTTCTAAACTGTGACTACAAGCTCATAGCTAAGTACATGTCTGTTCGACTCACTCCAGTACTTAGTACTGTTTCGGGTCCGTACCAGGCGTGTTGTGTCCAAGGTAGATTGTGCCAGCTTCATTGTTTCGCTATAAGGGATCTTAAAGGATGGTAGAATTCGCGCAAACTTCGTGGAATTCTTTGCTCCTTTGATCAAGAGAAGGCTTTCAATATCATCAGCCCTAAGTAGCTCTTTGAAGTTCTGAAGCAGGCGGGCTTTAGTTCCAAATTCATTAGCATAGTCAGGGCTTTCTCTCTATTTCTCTCTATTTCTATTTCGTCCTATTTCTGCTGTGTCATACAAGATCGCGTCTCGGAGCCTTTAGGTGTGTGCCGTGGAGCAACATGGTGATCCACTTTCGCCTGCTCTCTACATACTCTCATTTGAGCCGCTCTTGCAGATGCCTATGCAGATGATTTCTCCTTGGTCGTCCCGGACGAGGCAACTGTTTGCACCGTCTTCGATGTTATGCAGGGGTACTGCTCGGGATGCTGCGCCAGGATAAATAAGTCAAAGAGCGCAGTCATGTATCTGAACTGCGCTCCCTCCAGCCACCGTCCCGTGCACGGCCTACTAATAAAGGAGCATATTGAGTTTCCATTTTGAACCTCTTGGCCTGACTATTGAAAACTGGTTGTTAGTTAGAGAAATGCTGACCGGCAAGATTCGGGAATGCGGTGCCTTGTCTTGCTCACTTACAGCTAGGGCCACAATAATTCGATCGCTGTTGTTTAGTTTTCCAACTTATGTAGCTTCAGTTATGCCGGTTAAGCCCCATGCCAGTAATTTCCTGAAAAATAAACTTTTCGGTTTTTTTGGAGCCGTGCATATCCTTTTGTGTCACGCCCCGTGGTCAAGTTACGCAAGGATGAAGGAGGACTCGGTATTCCTGACCTGAGCGTTGTGAACACGGCGTCACACGTTACGTGGACACGGGTAGATCTTGACCCGGTTAGGCTCCTTACTCGAATCTTTGCGTCATATTTCCGGAGCACGCGGCTGAGGCTGTTCTCGCCTGGGGCATTTTCAGATTCGGTGCCTCGTATGGGAACACGAGGCACCGCCTATGCAGAGTCGCTATGCATGGTTCTATGCAGGGGTCACTACTACATTGGCCCATCTAGCAGAGGTCGACCCCGAGACAGATTTAGCTTCGATCAAATTCCACGAGTTAGTTGATAAACATGCCCCAGAGTTACCTGCACACTGTAGGGCATTTGACCTGTCCCACAATAGTACGAACTGGCGGTTCATTACTGTCACTTTCCCTGACGCCAGGTGCGCTACATTCATGTACCACCTAGCCATAGGGCGTCTGCCTCTAACGCTCAGGCCATTCATGAAAATTTCTGAATGAGGAACGTGCCCCTTTTGTGACAGTATGGAGGACCTGGTTCACATGTTCTCTTAGTGTGCACTACCAGCCACTCTTCACCGAAGGGTAGCTAGGTTGTTGGTCACCCCGGTGTTCCTTTCAAAAGCGTTGGTTTTTGCATCTTCTGTCGGGACAAGCGGTAAAGCAGTACGTGCTTTTGCCCATCCAGTGCTCCTACGTAGTGTTGGTGGCATGCCACACTAGGTAGGAGCAGTTTTTGGGAAGCGACCCGGGATTCACGAAGTACTTGCAAAAGTGCGGAAGTGGGGCTGGTTCGTTCTCCACCGAGATTGGTAGCCCCTAGGTGCAAAGAAGTTTCATCAGATGTGGCACCGTCTGGCAGTAGTTTTCAGTGAGTCAAGAGGGCAGATAACCATCAATTTTTAATAATGGTGTTCCCTAAATTTTCATGACGCCCCGCACTACGGTGATAACCGTGCATGCGCTACGGTGATCCTGTCGCCTTGTCGGGCTTTACCCGCAAGGTCCGTGTTGGCCCCTCCTCTGTGCCCGGTGGCTCTACTCGGTGAAGCAGAGGGTGGTTTCCTTCTTCACGAAGGAATAAGTCGGCTTTCAGCCGCGCTGGATTACCAGGATACGTTAGGTTTGTGTGCAGCGGCATTGGCCTCTGCACCAAATAGTAGTCCTGTACGCGTTTTCCCCAAGGGACGGATTGTGTCTGACTGCGCCCTAGTGGTAAGGAGACGGGCCATGACCGCAAAGTGCATTGCGTCGAGCGATAGCCCATCCGCCCTTAGGAAACGTTGCAGGCTCCCAGCCGCAGGACAGGGTAAGGGCCTGTGCACCTTGAGTGCGTTGACTGAATTTACTGTGCCGAAGGGCAGCCCCGTTGTCATGTGTTTGGGTACGTCCGCTTCGCGTGCAGTTTTGAAAGTCCGTGTACCGAAGGGTAGCCTCTTAGTCGAGGGTCCGGGTACGTCCGCTTTGCGCGCGGTGACTGAAGTCACTGTGCCAAAGAGCAGCCCCTTCGTTGAGTCTCTCTTGGCCCTAGCGGTCAGGAAAAGGATCATGACCGCAGCGCGCCCCATGCGCTGCGACAACCCACCTTGCCAGGGTACGTTCGCTTTGTGTGTCATGACCGTAGCTGCTGCGCCGAAAGTTAGCGTGTACGCCTGGAGCCAGGCCGCGTTTGTTTGGCGCCTGGCGCCGAGGGATGGTCCCTTTGCCAGGGTGTGGCTGTCAGCCCACAACAAAGCCTCCCCCTCACCCGATGCTGGGGGAAGGAAGTGCTGGGACAGGCGTACGGATGATGATGAGTATGAGTTTCGTGAGGCACTGGGATAAAGTGCTTCGCGCCACGTCTCCTTCCTATTTCACAACGGCACCCAGTGATCAATTATATTTTGGTGCTCATTTGTGGGATGTATACCTTATGCTTACTTATTTTCGATGTTTTGTTTGTGCATGTACAAGTGTATAATAAGCTTCTTTTTTTTTACTCGCCGCCACGTGCGTTATTTCCTCTCTCCCTCATTGCCTCTTCTGAGCTCCTCCCATTCTCCGCCACTGTTTGTTCGAGATAATTCGTCTCCTTCGCAGTTGTCCGTGGAGACACGCAACTTATGCTCTGTTCAGATTTTTTTAGCTCGCACCATTTCACGCCGGGCATCGCGCTACAAAAAATTGCGCACGCTTTGCTTTCTGCGTTGCTTGCTGACACTATACCTTTGCGGTTGCGCCTATAACTGTTGCAACCATAATGCAATTGGCTGTACCTTTTTTACGATATTTCAAGGAAAATGGGATAGCTTTAGTGAGAAGCAGCCGCTGCACTAAATCGGCGTAAAGAATCTCATTCCGCCAAGAAATAAGTTCCTTGCGCTTATGGTGCTTTTTTATTGTTAGTACGGAAGCATCACCGTATGTTGTATGTATTTGACTATTCCTCTTGCATGCTAAAGGTAGTTTTCTTGCGGCTGACTGTGACTTGCTGAAAATAGAATTCTGCTGAATATGCTGAATATTCTACGTAAACGCCATGACATTGCGCGTCAGCAACTGTTTTTTCGGTCTGAAATGAACTACAGAAAATGCTTTCCGTGGCGAACAGTTACCTGCTATGATGCAGCTCGATTGCGCCTATAGAGATCGTGAATATCTGTTGAAAATAATGCTAAAAAATAACGGAATGAACGAGTATATACAGTTGACACTGGCGATGGTCACCAATTTGCCTTCTTTCTTATGGAGGGGGTAGGTATTCACACGCAAACTAATGACAAAGGTACTATTTCGCCCTAAAAAATTAAAACAAGTACTACCGGTAAAAATTGTCGAAAAAAAAAGCAATATCTTACTCATAGCGAAAATGAGAGTTTGTCACGTGGCGTAAGTTACGTCGCATTGTGGCACTGTGAGATCATTATGAAACCACGAATTTCACCACATGTAATGAATTTTCGTCATATGGTGCTCGTCATTTCGTGATGATGATTTTTTTGCATCACCTGTTCCCCACAGCACGAGACGCCGACAGTCATATTTTGCGTTTGATGAGGTATCTAAGGCTTTCGTCTAAAAGATAAGCGCGCCCGCGATATCGCTGATGAGCAGCGTCAGTCGGCGAAAATAGGGTCTTTATTTAGTAATATAATTTACTTTTGAATTTGGATGTCAGCATGCGCGTGACAGGGTGATTATTATTGTTTGGTTTTCTCGTACATTTAGGTTACGTGGAAGGACCAACGTCTATTTAAAGGGCTCACGAAGGCTCGGGCAAAACGTGGTTCGGAAGCCATTGCCAGCAACATCAGCATGGGCAGATTTGAGAGCTCCCATTGAAGCGCGACTATGTGTGAAGGGAACAAACACTAATAGTGAAAAAGCAAGTTTGATTCTAAGTCAAAGCAATCAATAGGTTTTACAAATTAGATTTCCTTTCACCAACATGGTTATGTCAATGTAATAAACAAAGAATTTATGACGGCTTTATTATTACAAAAATTCGTTTTTCTGGCATCCTCTGCCCACACTGTTATTACTACACTCTAAAAAAATGTCGAGTAAAAAGGGTGCCTTTTGTCCCACAACAATAATCGTCATTAGGCTTGCGTGCGCTTCCTTTCTTGAAAACTCGGCGCTGGCCACTTTCCTATCGAGAATGCAATGTAACCCTGATAATGGGCATGTCGATCGTGACCGGAATGTACCGGGCGCGGGGTGATAGCGCAAGGATGGAACGCAATATAGATGACGATTATTGTTGTGGGACAAAAAGACACCTTTTTTACTGGCTCTTTTTTTAGAGTGTAGGGGTAGCCCTTGCACTACATGGGTGTATAAGGCAAGGCCCACTCGTGAAACTTATCTGTGAAGACACACTTTCATGTGTTTTAGTGTTCTGCGCTTGATTGCGTACTGTGTTGTGCACGCAAATGTTAGATGCGTATTATCCTTGGTGAACGTCTTCAGTGCAGGGTCCAATCGGCCGCGGAACGACGCGAATTACATTGAACGCCGAGTGGTTTGCTCGGTAGCTGTGGAAACGATGTGCTGTGCAAGAAGTAGCAACAAACGCATGCCTGGTGAGCCATGTCTTCCAGATAAGAAACAAAGACATTGGCTAGAAATGCACGGCTCACTGGATGTTCATCCATCAGTATTCCTGAAGCCCAGTTTTCTTTTTCAGCATGCAGTGCCTAATATTCGCGTTATCGGTGAGCACATTGGCAAGTTATCTATCACAATACAATTAGCATTTCTTCATTCGCATTCGTAGCGGTAATTTATGAGAGCATAATGCAAAAAACAAAAAACCCAACGCATGGAGTGACCGCAGATTTTGTATTTCTACTACCATTTTGTGCACTGTGATAAATTTGATTTACTGAACCATTGAATAAAAGCAAAATTCTGTAATTTTGACACGACTACGCATCGTTTATTCCTGTTAAAACAGAAGACCACGAGCATTTTGGATGATAAAAGCCGGCGTAAGAGTAAAACATTAAGCCACGATGCAGATATTACGTGTTTACGCTGCTACGCTGTTTGTTACCTTAATAAATCAGTGGAAAATGCCATGAACAGTGAATAAAAGTTCGAAGAATAAGTTCCCATGTAAAACAGAGGCAAGGTGAACGGTACTACACCTAATTGTCACTATGTAGTCATGAGTCTGTATTAGATTAGCTGGCGTTCACTTGAAGTGCATGCGTGGATGACTCGCCAGCGATTGCCTTACAGCGAGTTCTTCACAATGAGGGGCTCATGAAAAGTAACTTGAGGTGAAATTTAGCACAAGTGCACAAAAAATGACGTCACTTGTTGGCCAGCTATTGCGTCACATTCACTTTGATTTTTGTTCTTCCGGAAGAGTTCACTCCTCACAGAGATGCCGCTAAGCCCCATGAGCAGCTCATCAGCCGCCATTTTCTGAACGTATCGGCTTCCATGGACCCTTCGCTACCAGCCTATATATACCTTAGAAGAGGTGTTCACAGGATCATACTCATTTGCTGGGGATATAAATTTCGAGGCAGATACCTAAAAGCCCCACTCGGGAAGTTAGCGCTTTAAAATCATCTTTATGCAATTTTTGGTAAACATTTTCTATTGATGAACGAATAATTTGCGGGCAGTGGCGATTCTGATTGTTAGGTAATAATTCAGAGAAGTTATCTACCCAAAACTTTCAACGCTGAAGCGTGTCAGTCACTTGTCATTTTGTAAACAAAATTATGCATTGTGGCTGAGTGATCAGCTGTTCTTTATACGTTGTTGCTATGTTACACTGATGATCAATTTTGAGCCGCATTAGTTCAGTGACTTGGAGGAAAAACCACATATCCGACGAAGTTCGAATATTGTTTTTCCACCCTCCTGCCGTGATGCACAGGAAGTCCTTTCGACAGGAACATGAACCTCGAGCTTATAGTTGGAGTGGTTGCTGCTACCTGCTCCTTTTCACGTCTATTGCATTTGCCACAAGCAAAACTATGTAACATTCGAACGTAAAGCAAGTTATCATCTAAAAAAAAAACCTGTATCATAGAACTCTTCATTACGCAGCTTTTAAAGTAGCACGTGCGCTAGCTTTACACGGCTTGTGGAAGGCACTAATCTTCCAATAAATGTTCATTGCAGTGTTCTCTATCTTCTGATAACCATGTTTCCCAATTCTATGCTCTACCACGATGCGCAAGCGGCACGAAATCACACGCCTCTTTTGGATTCCGTGGCGCGTCCGTGGGAGCACCTCGGCGAAACATGACGTCGGGTGTCACGCACACTGAAAGTGGGAGATGAGAAAAGAGGAGGAAACGCTAGTGCAGTGGAGAGTGTCGTTACTTTCCTTAAGGCCCCTAAAACTTCGTAAACTAGCGACACTTTCCTTCTCCGCTTTCGTTCCTCCTCGGTCTCCTCTCCTTCGCACTCTCTTTTCGAACGTGGCGCCACCTACGTTGCTCTTGCATGGGAGACGACATTTCGAAAAGTGAACGGCACGTGCTAGGCAGCATGCTGTAAGCATTCGCACAAGCCATCTCGTTTTTGGTATCTTTGTGTTTTTTTTAATTATATGTTGTTGCGACGTAGGTGCGCTGCCGACGAGAACGGACGCGTTTAGAAAGCTCCGTGATTATCGGCTGATAGCATCGGCTCGCGCGACCATCACCCCACTGGCGTTGCCGCACTGTTTGCGTCCTGGCTCAATGCAAGGACGCCCAGCTGTCTGGCCCCAATGGCTAAGGGAACACTTTCCGGACGCCCTCGACAACGCCATAGGGTCGCCCCCAGGCTGTCTCTTCCCGGACATCTTCGACGACCTGGACTAACCACCCTTGGCACCGTTCGCTTTAACGTTGTGCGGTTTCATCTAGCAGCGGCAATGTTTTCGTGTTCTTCACGTGAATGAGTATCGACGGTTGCAGCGGAGCTTATCATGCAGCCATCACTACCGGCCTCCGCTTCGAAACGCAGTGCGAAACGCGTCGCCGTCTTACAAATGAATGCAGATGATTTTTCTGCTTCAGCCACACCAGCAAGAAAGCGAGAATGCCTCTCTCCGGCAGCTGTTGCCTCGCTTGGCGCCGAGTCCAAGTACAAAGTCGTCCTAAATCACGTGAGTGCTTCGACGTATTAAAATTATCAAACCGCCTCCTTCAGTCAACCTTCGACGCCTGCCTCAAAACCACCACGTTTCAAGGTTTCTCCATTCACTATCCCACCAACAGCGTATCCGTGTTGGTGCCTTCGCTAGCGGATGTTGACACCTCATCATCATCATGATCAGCCTGACTACGTCCACTGCAGGACAAAGGCCTCTCCCAAGTTCCGCCAGTTAACCAGTCCTGTGCTTGCTGCTGCCAATTTCTACCCGCAAACCTCTTAATCTCACCTGCCCACCTTGCCTTCTGTCTCCCCCTAACCCACTTGCATTCTCCGGAATCCAGTTTAGTTACCCTTAATGACCAGAGGTAATCCTGTCTACGCGCTACATGCCCGGCCCATGTCCCTTTCTTCTTCTTGATTTCAGCTATGATATCATTAACCCCTGTTTGTTCCCTAATCCACTTTGCTCTCTTCTTGTCTCTTAACGTAACACCTACCATTTTTTTTCCAATGCTCGCTGCGTCGTCCTCAATTTAGGCTGAACCCTCTTTGTAAGTCTCCAGGTTTCTGCTCTGTAGCTAAGTACCGGCAAGATACAGCTGTTATAAACCTTCCTCTTGAAGAATACTGGCAATATACCTGTTATAATTTGAAAGTGCTTGCCAAATGTGCTCCACCCTATTCTTATTCTTCTATCTACTTCAATCTCGTAGTTCGGCTCCGCAGTTATTATCTGCCCTAAGTAGACAGTTTTTACCACTTGAAGTGCACTATTACCTATCTCGAAGCGCTGCTCTTTTCCGAGGTTGTTGTACACTACTTTTGTTTTCTGCAGATTAGTTTTAAGACCCACCTTTCTGCTCTCCTTGTCTAACTCCGTAATCATGAGTTGAAATTCGTCCCCCGAGTTACTCAGCAATGCAATGTCATCAGCAAAGCGCAGGTTACTAAGGTACTCTACATTAACTCTTATCCCTAACTGTTCCCATTCTAGGCTTCTGAAAACCTCCGGTAAGCACGCGGTAAATAGCAATGGGGAGATTGTGTCCCCCTGCCTTATCCCCTTCTTGATTGGTATTCTGTTACTTTCTTTATGAAGCACTATGGTAGCAGTTGATCCTCTGTAGATTTGTTGGTTGGCCCCTCAATCAACTGCAAACTCTGCCAGTCAAAGCTGATTGTACCATGCAAATGCAAGAGCACTTGAGTTCCGCCTCACATTGTGGTTATAAGAGGGAAAAGCAAAAAAAGGTGAGCCCCGTAACTGTCTGCATCAGCGTGCGACACCTCAACAGTAGCTCACAAGGGAAGGGGGTGAGGAGGGATTAAAAGGATAGGATGAAAGTCATAGAGAGATGAAGAGGTGCGCTAGAAGAGCGAGCGTAGTAGAGATAGCAAAGTAGTAGAGATAGTAGAGATAGCAAAGATGGAAACATGGTCACAGGGGTCCGAGAACGAAGCACCGCTTGCTAGAGCTCTTGTCGCCGACAGGAGATGGTGTAGGACTAATCCAGTCGGCCAGAGCTGCGCTGACGTCGTCGTAGGAGACCGGCAGCAAGAGGTGGCGTAGGACCAACCCAGTCGGCCAGAGCTGCGCTGTCGTCGGAGATCACGAGGGCACAACCGGTCAGCACGGAATCCAGCGAGCGAGTCCGAGTTCCGCCTCGGAATTGCGTCGGTATGTGGTCTCTGGGGTTGACCCAAGAGAATCGCGGGAGGGCCCTGTCACTGATGTGACCTGCTCCACTCACAAGAACGTAAGAGCTAGTTATATGGGTTGTGTACGCACTTTTCTGGTCACTCTCCATGGTCCTCGAATGCCACCAAGCCGTATTACGTACTATGAATGCATCCTGCGATTCCATGTGTACAAACCCGGCGTGGTACGCTGCTGTCAGTGTTTTCGTACCCGTCACATGCGAGATTGTTGTCCCCAACCCGCTGGCACTTTCATGGAGTCCACCAAGACGCGCACGAACAAATGCGGGTTCTTCGAAACGGACGATCATTATATAACGTCCAAAGATTATCCAGTTAAACAGAAGGCTCTCAAAGCCCGTCCCCACCGCAAGCGCCACCAGCATTCAGTCACACACAAAATAAGAGATGCCGACATTCCAACTAGCAATCGGTTTGACCTGTTGTCTCCCTCAGAAGAGTACACAACAGCATTGGTAGAACCTGAGAATGCTTGCTATGAGGCCCCCACGTACAGCGACGCCATCAAGCGGGGGAGGGGCATAAAACGGGTTCAGCAGGCTGCGAGCACGCCTAAATTGATTGTTACGACGACAGACGATCTGGCGAAGCTTCACCAACAGTAGCGCAGCTCGAAATGGAAGTCAAGCGCCTCGCTCAACGCAGAACCCATCTACATCGACCCGCTTGACCAACTGCAATGCGCGGTACAGACGTGCCGTACGCTGATTTTGTGTCTGAATCATCCTCCGCAAGTGCATCAGCACCAGTCAAGATGACTCCGGCAGAGCACCTCCACTTTGTTTCCCGGCAACTGCAAGAGCTGTCAAAGGTGTTGCTTGCCAACCTCCCACCGCGATGACCGCTCTTTTGAAAGCAAAGTGCCACCACTGTGTCCTGCAGCGGTACTGCCAGGGACTCGCGAATTAAGTTGCTGAGCTTCGCTATCACCTTGCGCTGGTGAAGCTCCTCATTTGGTGCCTGCTTATACAGGAAATGAATTCGCTTCCACGCATCCATCGATTCAGTGCGTATGCCTCCCCAACCATCCCTGATCGACGCTGCACCAATGCGTTGGCACATCCAGGCATGGCTGCAGTGTATGTTGTCACCACATATCCTCAAACGAAAGTTCCCCTGCTGCCATGGTGCAACCAGTGGCAAGAAGTGGTGGCAATGCTCATTAGAATTCCGCGTGCTGACGTGATTGTGGTTTCAGTTTAAGTGTGTTCATATAGTGGCAGCGCTCCTCGTTTGTGTTTTGGGGTTGGCTGGCTCACCTGCATGAAACCTACACTGGGTTCCCAGTGTTAGCTGGGGAAAACTTCAATGTACCTAATAAGTCGTAGGGCTACCCGTCTTCCAGTGCCAGAGTCAACATCGTGTTGACGCATTTACAGACGCTCACTTTGTCCTTCTGAATGCCCCGGCAAATTTTATGTGTCGGTGGGATCTTCCCTGTGCTCCACAGTATGCGCCCAATCTCTCGTGGTGGTTCGGCATGTGGGACGTTTTGTGGAACCTAAAACCAGGCTGCTGGAGGAGTGATCACAATACGTTGATAATCGGTTTGGTCGCGTATAACCAGCGCCGCCTTTGACGTCAATGCTACGCAACCAACTAAGACTTATTTCACAAGTAACTGAACGCCTTGACTGCTGATACAATGTCTGATCCGTTGCAGGTGTTAACCACGGCTCTACAAGCAACCACGCAGCGAAGCTAGGTAGAAGATAACAGTCAACCTTCATGTACACATCTTCTGCGGCTGTGGGCAGCACTCCGTCGTGCAGAGCTAGCCTTAAACCGAGATGCAGCCACCGCTCAGTTTCGTGATAACCTCAATAGACTCACCGCTGCAGTGCGTCGCTGCGAGAAGCGTCTCGCCCGGAAATGCTGGATGGACTGGTGTGCGTCACTCGGTCCATCGTCTTCATCCGCCTCAATATAGTGAACGTTTCGTAGCAGAGACCCAGTGGCCAGTGCGTGTCTGTCGTCTGGGTGCACACCAGGCCAGTTCACTCCAGAAATTCTTAAGGCTTTCTTACCGACCTACAACCTGGCCCCACCACAATAAGACTGTCCGTGTAACCTGCCTCCAGAGGTTGGCGTGACTCCCAGTCGATCAGGAATCGAAGGCATGCAAGCGCCGTACATGATGATGTAACTCAGGCAGCTATTGACCAGACGATGGTATGCAAGGCACTAGGACCAGATGAGATGTCCTATGAAGTGTTCGAAAACATCGATGGCCCTGCACTGCAGTGGCTGCTGGACACGCCTAACGCAGTTTGGACGACCGGAGAGCTACCTGAATCGTGGAAGCATGCCGAAGTTGTACCGATACCAAAGCCGAGAAAGCACCCTAGCAACCTCTTTCATCTTTGGCCGATCGTTCTAACGTGTACGGTGTGCAAGCTTCTTGAACGCATGTTGGCGTCGCGCATCTCCTGGTAGCTATAAAAGCATGCCTGGTACCATCCTGCTCAGATTGGTTTTTCAGCGCACATGGCACGGAAGATGGCCTAGATAATTTGATGTCCATGGTGCTTGTGGGAAGAAGATCAAGCAGCAATCAAACTCTTCTCGCCATGGACGTTCTTTAGGCCTACGACAACTTCAGCCACCCTGCGATCATTCGCATAATGCAATAAGTTCAACTTCCGCCTCGCGTCTGCGACTTTGTGGTCTCCTTTCTGGCACACCGCACCTTATGCATTCGAGTAGGCAAGGAAAGAATCGAACACTTTGTAATGCAGCGAGGTGTACCACAGGGCTCGGTGCTGGCCCTGATTCTTTTTAATCTTGATCTGTTGCCTCTCGCGTGGCAACTAGCATGCATCCCAGATGCCTTTGTCCTCCTGTATGCGGATGATTTGACTGTGAGGACACTACATCCAGACTTTGAATGCCAGCAGGAGGCACTCCAGAGTGCTCTGGACAAGGCGTCGGACTGATTTTCGTGCATAGGACTAACACTATCTGCCACAAAGACTGCATTCATGTCTATCACCAACAGACAATGTCGCCGTCGCCTCTTGCAGACGCGGATTCGGTTGAGCTTAAATGGCGAAACTCTCACCTCTTTATCCGCAATCCATGCGCTCGGGGTTGAACTGGACGCATATAGCTCTGCGAATGCTCCAGAAGAGTGCTGATACCCTCCATCTCATTCGACGCATCTCTGAGGTGCCTGTTCTCGAATGGCTCGTGTTTCAGTGTGATCAACGCTCTAACCTCGGCTTGTTTGTTAAGCTCAGTTTCAACTAATGACATTGAAAAATTGGGACTTGCTCGAAACCGCCTACCGAGATTCCATGCGTTCGACTACATGCCTTTCTCGTTTAACACCTATCGGGACCCTCCAGGCGGAAGTGCAGCAGCTCAACACCATTGACGAAATTGTACACCAGCGTCGAGTCGTTCGCTACCAAAAGAGTCAAGCTGTTCCTGTAGTTGCGGCTCTAGCTCTCTACTTTATTTCAACGCTGCCACAGTTTGACGCACTCTTGGCAGAAGTTTCTCTGTAGCTCAAGGCACAGCCAGCCATAAACGACCACTGACAAGCCTGCGACAATCCACCCGACAAGTGGCACAGGAGGGGTTCGTCACTACCATCGACAACTCACTAGCGGTATACGTAGACGCAGTAATCGATGACCGCGTTCTGCACACCAGTCTAGTATGCACCGCGCTGCCTGAAACTCAACATACATGTTCTTACGTAACAGAGGCACCGTTGGCATCAGTATTAGCGGAGCCCTTTGTAATATGGGATGGATTCACGGTAGCCATATCCAAAATGAATTCTTTGTTAAAATATAAATAGCTTTGATATACGGACTCTACGCAGGCAGATCGAGAGCTGCGAAAAATGATCTGCTCCCTCGAAATAGCCTCTGATATACACCGACTGAATCACTCATGCGCCTGGCCTGCCCGCGTATTGCGGACCTGCCGGTCTGCACCGACTCGATTGGTTGGAAGCGGATGCCGCTTCAATTCAGCGGCAACGCAGAATGGGCATGTCGTTGGGGAAGGCTGAAGAGTTCAATACTTGCTGCCTCTACTTCGTTCGTCCCCGAAGGACAGGTTGCTTGTGCACAAAGAAACCCTACAGCACTCCACGCGTGCACTCATTCCTCCGCGTGGATAAGACCTTCCGGTGGCTTGAGTCGCCGAAAGGAGGTTGTGCTCAGGAGGATTCGTGTGGGCGCGGCCTTGACGTCTGCAATCCGGGCTACATGGCCGGACACCCAGTGCACAGCCTTCCCCAACGACATGCCCATTCTGCGTTGCCTCAGTCACAGAGGCAATGCTCGATCGCCTATTTGGAACCGGTCCGGGACTTCACCAAGCTCGCATTCGCCACCTACGCGGCCCCCGGCCGACCACCTGACTTGACGCGCTGAACGCACGGTCCACTGCGTCGAACACTCCTAGCCTTCATACAGTAAACAGAACTTTTTCCTTTTTATTTAACTGATATGCCGTCATACTAGCGCCAATAAGAAAATATGTTGTTAAGGAAATGTTAGCGCTTTTATATAGCGCCACACAATCGTCTCCGCCAACAAAATTTGTTAAAATCGCACCTTATAAATAACTACATAAAAGAACACCAAGAGAGTGTTCGTGTATCTTTTTGTAGATCACACTATATCTCTCCAATACCTTATGCAAATTTATTAGGTGCACTTTTTGCTTTTCTGATAACTCATCGTAATATTATATACATGAGCGCAACGCCGGTTCATGACGCCGCTGAAGTGCCGCATATGGTATACATATAATTACGCAACCTTTGCCTATTTCTTAATGGTTGGTCTTGCAGCGACTGATTGCGAAAAAAAAGAAACACATATGATGTAGGAAGTTAATGTTTCACTCGGCAAGAGAATTTCTGAAACTCGTACATTGTCCGCGCCATTCTGGCGAGGTGGAGATGACGCACTGGAGTTACTAGTATGCATGAGAGGTACCCGCCCTGAAGGATTGGTTGGGTATAGTATAGCTAATGCCGCTCCACGACTTTTTTCATGTATCATACTGTACAACACAACAGGCGTATTTGGGACGTCTTTTCCCCACGAAACATTGATGAGCATCGGGATCACTCACGCGCTTCTTTTTTCACATCACTCGCTTTTTCGTGTGGGCTCTTTAACAATCATGCAAAACAAAAAAAAAACGTACTTTGAGGTGTGTTTTTATCTCGACAGAAAAGCGCCATCAATCTGACGTGTGCTTCCTTCCATTTTCGCCGGGCGCGCGGTACTAGCAAGTCGTAAATTGCATGCGTGCTATTAGCTTGAAAAATACATCTTGGGTGGGAAAGTGGTGAGTGCCGAGTTATCACGAAATGAAACGCTATCTAGCCAGATGACTGTCATACATGAGGAGCAAATAACACTACACGAAGGGTGTTAAATGCTTTTAGAGTGCAAGAAACACATGGCCAATAGCTGTTGGCGGTATTATGCTAGTTTAAGAGTGGCGACTTCGATTAACCTGCTAAATGCAGCCACGTTTCTTGGATTTCGTTCGATAAGCTAAAACTGCGACATCATTTCGCTCATGCTAGCTTACGTTAAACACACGCGAAAAACATTAATTTGAGTCTGCTACAAGGCACAATACGACCTGACACCCGTATAGCGTTTGCTTGCCGTGTTGGAGGTGAAAAGAATAAGACACGTCATGCCAGTCATGAATCACTCAGAAGCTGGAAGTATGCCAATTATTACCCAATATTTCCTAATATCCCGGTTCAGAGTATCCAAGCCTTTCTTCGCAACCTGTTGCGCTGGCCGGACGGAATCATAAACAACTTTTTGCCTTCGCATGAATTCTGGCGGCATCCGAGGGCGCAGCAGCTGCTTATGGCAACCAAAACCGAGGTTCGGTTTGTGCGCCAAGTATCTCCGAACACAACGCAAGTTTAATTTCAAGCACGCATCCATGAAGCACAGGTAAAAGCAAAGGCGCTGCGCGCCAGCACGTCCACGCTCCCGCACACCAGAGCAAATATGGCTGTCTCGGACGATGGTAAAATATAAGGAAATCTCCCCGCGGTCCCACGTGACAGAAGCTGGTCGTTGCCGACGCGGAGGCAGCCTCGGAGACGTCGGGGAAAAGAGAGAAGTGAAGAGGCGCGCAGTTAAGCACGTACGTCGCTACTTTGCGAAGTGCTAGGGGCACGGAGGAAGGAAAGGTCAGGAGAGGGCATGCCCAGCCGGCGCAGGGCGTAAAAAATGTGGCGCAAATGACATCATGGCGGCCATATTCACTAGGCACAATGGCGGCGTTGCTATGGTTACGTGTTGCGCCACGTGTGTTGCGCAGTGGAGCTGGTCTAGCAGTGAGCGGCCGCGGCTGGCGGCGGAATGCGTGCCTCCCCAGGTCTCGTGCTGAGCCGTGGCGGACAATATCTGTGCTCTGCGCCAAGTTATTGGTTAGGCAGTGTTCTCCTTGTTACGTTACTCTTAGGAACGTTTACAAATCCCTTTGTCCATCACGGGGTTTCAACAGTGCGTAGAACAAGTGCATATTCATGTGTCGTGCGGCGGATGACGCGGATGAAGGAGTTAGTGTTCAGCGAAATTGCGTTGGGCACCATGACGAAGCTGAATGACGACGAACGCCTTGCAGGTCAGTGACGGTTGAGCAGTGCTCCTGCTTGTGACAACGGACGACGCTGTTGAGCCCAGCAAGACGCCGTGAAGACCATGTGCACATACGTAGTTTCGTGTTGTGTGTGTACAGTAACAACTTGCATGTGCGTATTAAAACACCTTTTCTGTTCCGCTTGGTACACTCTCCACCAGCATTGTATGTAATCTCAACGTAACAGCAACCACGTTCAACTGTCACTAGCATCGTGCTCAAAGTCACCACGGTCGCAGAATGCTGATGCAGGTGAGTTTCACGCGGAACACGGACACAGTGGCAGGACGCCGTGTCGGCCGCGTAGCGGAATGCAACCGTAGAAGGCGTACGACCGATCTTAATGTCTGTACAGTTGTTGAATTAATGACGTGAAAGCACTCGCCGTTGTCAGTGCATCTAGCGCGCGTTCTCTCGTAGTTGCTTCGTTGTCGGCGAGCTGTTACTCCCTGTTATTACTTGGACGAAGCGATTTCGCTGAAGGTGTCCCGCTGGCTCAGAGTGATGAGCCCAGTTCCATTAGTTTCGGATCGTCACGACACACGCGCTGCGCAGCCCACGTGCTTTCCGAGCCGGAGAGGGAGTCTCGCCTTCTGCTTCGCATTCATATGTAAACAAGAGAGGAGAATTTGCCTACTCAATAAGGCCGACTTCCGGCTTCATCGCGGCTTCACAACGAGTGACTTCAGGGCCTCTCCTTACCTTTTTCCTTCCTCCGTGGCAAGGGGCTATAAATTTCCTAGATCAAGGGGTTTTAGTAAAAGCGAGCACGAGTACGCCATCTAGCGGTTGGTCAGACCCTTTTATGCAGGGTCGCGAAGAGGCGTCAGTGGCCACTATTTAGTACATTTATCTATGACCTGCTTGTGCTCGCTCCCCTATTGCAAATCGGCGTCCCCTCTCCTCATAGAGCCGTGCTTTTGTTTCAAGCCCTTTGCTGTGCTTCCATTGTTATGAAGTGAAAAAATTTCAGCAACAAGTCGTTAGTGATAATGTCCTTGAGCTGAATCTGATTATTTTGTTCACTAGACTTTCCAGACGAATAAAACGTAATGCAATATCAGTTTCAACGTATCGCTACAAAAGTTAGCATTAAGCCTACAAATAGAATAATTTTCATTATTACGAACCAGGAAGTCTTGTGAAAGTTTCTTGAGATGCAATTTAAAGTACTTGCGCGTACAAAAGTGAAACGATTCAAACAGTCCACAGAGTCTAATACTAATGACAATTTTTAAACCCCTATTCACACTGCTCAATACGATGGCTCAACTCACATAAACAATGTTTAGTTGAACAAGTACTATGAATTTGCAAGTCGCAATGCTGGAATGAGCGGTAGAAAAGCAAGCTCAGATTCATTCCCGCAATGCTAAATTCAAGAACTGCACGAATGGTTCTCACTGCTTAGTGCCAATTTACACATGCGGATTGTTAAAGAAAGTTCACCTTTTTATGGATTCGTTTATGCCCATTATTATCTCGATTTTGCATCACTATTCTGCAAGTGGTACTACTTCTTTAGGCTTCAGCCTGAAAAACACAATAGTCACTTAGCTTGTGATTGCGTCTGTCCATTTTGTAATCTTTGTTGTAACCGCGTCATTTACCTTTTTCTCTTAGCAGCTTACATGAACGCTGTCAGTTGCACATAAAAGGCTTTTATCAGAATGAGTCTTCCGCGCGAAAATACCATTTTCACCAGAACGCATCAAGGAACGAGTGCGCTGCATGTTTGATTGATAACATGAAGCAGAAAGGAAATCATTCACGAAGTTGCGGTGGCTGCATTCTCAGTGGAGCCAAAAATTCTTGAGGCCAGAGCACTTAGATTTATGTGGATGTTAAAGAAGCACAGGTGGTCAAAATTTTCGGGACCCTCCAATATGGCGTCTCTCGTAGTCATATGGTGGTCTTGGAATGCTAAAGTCCAAAAATTATAATTATTGTTAATGCAGTTTTTGTTTCATTGATGAAAACATGCCAAACCAGTAGTAGATATTCTTTATCAACTATCAACGCGTCGTGCACATCCTCTCGAAATATTTGAAAACCTGAGCGCGTGATATTGCTTTCTTTTTCTGAATAATCATTCAGTCACGTAAACGCATCAGAAAACACGTGACCAGCTGGCGAGATAGCGTGTGAATTAAAGCTGCTCAAGCTAAGCAGTGCAAGGCATTACACCAGATACGCTAGAGGAAGCAGACCCCGTCTGCCTGCGTGTGTATGCACTGCCACGCACCCTCAAGCGAGTTTCTTGTCGAGGTAGTTCTTAACCTTCGCTTCTGACACCGGACAAGCTGAAGGTGTGTCGGAGCTGCACTCTGATATTACTGTGGCTCCCGTTAACGTTGGAAAAGATTCATCGATACAACCAACGTTTTGGCCTCCATTGCAATAAGGTCTCGCCGAGTACATTTGTATAATTTGCGGACTCATCCTTTCACCATAAGGCCCTTTACCTCTCGAAACAGCAATGACGTACATGAGTGTGCTGTGCTCGCACCTTTTGGGCCTGCCAGAAGATCAACTGCAGCGCCTGGATGACGAACGCGGCCTCCCTCTTCCGAAGATTCGAGGCAAGTCGATTCAAAAGGCTGTCAAAAATATTCGTGTACACGTGACGAACATGCCCACCCTGAGAAGGCACCTGGAGACTGTAGCGCACATATACTGTTTTTTGGTGGAGCAGGGTGCGATACAACCTTGGACACTTTATCGTATACCGGAAAGAGGGGACCACGCCCGCCTTGTTGGTGGTGTCCTGGATTCCTTTGTGCGCCGTGGAACGGGATGTTGGACCAAGATGACGCCAACTTTCACGTGCACCTGTTTGGTGACCTCAGACGAGGTGGGACGGATGGTACACAAGGCTAGCTTCTTCTGCGTCTGGAGTGAGCCTTCATGCGTTGCTGTCCACGAACCGCCGCCGGGGCGCTCTCTGGCAGTCAGCCGTGTGCTCTTCCGTATTTTGGGGACTCAGCCGCACTCGTTTCGGTGTGGAACTTATCGAGACTTGAACGAGGCGCACGATGCAGCACGGAGGCTTATCCGGTGATGTTGCATCTGGTCCTGTGTAGGCGTTGCACGGACAACTTCATTTCTTTTCCACCTAACCAGCGGTCTCATTACGTAAGGCATAATTTCGAGCAACTACGTTTTAGTCCTTGTTCGTCATAAGTGTTGAAAAAGCACTAAAAGTATTCTTCGAAAGTGCAGGCGCGTGTCAATACATGTTGATCATGTAAGTGAAGCTACAGCTTGATTTGAGTTGCGGAAGACGGTAATTTAGTGTGGTTAATCGTTTTGAACACTACCTGCGTAGAATTTTTTAGGCACCACTGTTTGAGAACAAATTGCAGCTAATAATATTTTCGCGTACATAGTTTTAGTAAGAATAGGCCCGTTACATTCCTTTAACTATTTTTGTCCAAGTCACTGCTTACAAATAATCAATAGCAATTCCTTGTACAATATATGAAACTTATGTAAAAAGCATCATTACCAATTCACAAGCTTTGATCAGTTCTAGTTTGATAAAATTTGTGGTTGCTTGGTAAGTTGAACAGATTGGATTCAGTAATCATGTTGTTTCGGTAAATTGATTCTTCATTATTCAATAGGTATACTGCATTCAATAGCGTCTAGACTGTAACTGACTAACGGTATTTTTTTTATTTTTTTCAGCATCGTGACGACGTCAGTCGCCGGACATAATCAGGCTCGAGCAATCGGTTTTAATTAACCAGAATGACCCAACCATTTGACCTGGTGGAAAAGTTCGGTGTGTCTGTAGGTTGGCGAATACTGTCCAAGTAGAGACACTTGAGACAAAAAGGCAAATGTCTATACGTGCTTTCGCAAACCCCCTTTTCGATTATTGTTCATCTACACTTCCTTGCAATTCTGTTAACCTGTGCTGCGAAATTCGACTGCTCTTCAAATTGCGTGTGACCTCTGTGATTTGTACAGAGGTCGTGCATCGAATAAAGATTCCACATACCACGTTTTACTCAAGACATGAAACACTTCATGATTCATATCAATAAAGAAAAAATCTTGTGGAATCATTTGCTTTGATGTCTACGATGACTCGTTTGAGACAACCATGCAGACCAGCTGCTGCAGTGATACGTAGAACTAGGTGTTTAGGATCGTCGCGGACAAGGCACGTAAAATGCAGTCCTACGGCTCAGTGTGTGAAGTGCGGGATTACCTAAAGCGCATGAGCGAATGGCTGTTTTTTTTCATATCGCTGTCATAAAATGTCTCTAGAGAGCACCTGTATTTTTTTAAATACCATCCAGATGCTTCCGCTCCAGCCATTCACTACCCTCACTTGTAGCCGTTTCCTGCTCTCGACCACCACCCTGCTATCGCATGTGCTTTGCTTCATGAGGAATATAACCGATTATGTGGTGCTTAACAGATCCGTGGGGTGGCGTCTTTCATTCCTCGTGCTCACCATGGTGGCGGTTGCGCTGGCTCTGCAAAAGATACGGTGTTTTGAGATAGCGTGTCGCCATTCCAGGTGCTATGCGGGAAGCCATGCAATGAGGAAGCATATGCGCCACTGCTTCATGCGCTCACTTTTAGGGTGCTGTCAGGTGATGGCGGCATTGCTTTGAGCCACAAAAAAAGAGCACGAAGGAGCAAACATGACAGACGTGTGATGTGGGGTAAGAAAAAACGTCCATCACATCGCCGAAGGAGAAACCTCGGACGCAGGTGTGAGGCGAGCAGCCCTTCACTACATGTGCCGTCGAATCACGACCACTCCCTGACGTAAGGCTGGCCGACAGCCTCTGTAAAGAAGTGTGCATTTGCAATGACATTGAATTAAATAAAGGAGGCGCTGGTCCAGACAATTGCATCGCGTATAAACACAGCAGAATAAGGGCAATAACGAGGCAGCGAAGTTTTGCAAAAAAGGCACCTGTGAGCAAATAACACCGCGTGTATGCAAAAAAAAAAAGCGTTTTGATCTCAATGAAGGCCACGGTTGCAGAATTAAACATGAGCACATCTTTCTTGATGACCCAACATCTCCGATTTCTCAGTGCTGGTGCCAAAGTGCCATGGTTCATCTCATTAAAAGGGTTGGCGCAACTGCTCGATTTCTCGAAAAACCGTTGTTAAGCGTCTCACAGCCATCCTGCTTAACGTAGAAATATTCTACGGGTAACGTCTCAAAGGATAACATCGGGGCTCTTGATCGTCACCCACATTGATAAAATAAAACGTCCATGTCTCTTCATAAGCCACCATATAAATATGGAAGGGCAATGAAGTATACGGTATTTTTTTTCTGTAACGAAAGTGCATCTTTGCACCGGGGAGATGGAGTGACACTGTACCTTACCTGTACAATATTGATAAGAATGTTGTTTTCACATTCAGCCTCTTTGTTGCTTGCTGTCACACACACACACACACACACACACGCACACGCACACGCACACGCACACACACATACACGCACACACACACACACAAAAACAAACAAACAAACACACACACACACACAAAGAGAAAATTAACTTTGAAATACAGATTTCACAATCTGAATTATTTCCGGTATCCTTAGGGGTGTACAGTGCGGACATCCACATTGCCTAAATATTTGAAAGAGCAGATAGAAGCTTGTGATCGATTAGTAAGATTTTCTTTTCTATGTAGATGCTGAAATACTGCAATACGATATGACTATATAGGAAAAAAAAAAGACGCGTAAGCATACCGAACCTTCACAATCTTCAAGGTATGCGTAGATTGCGCGTTTAATGTGCGGGATTTGTTCTTCGCAAACTAGTCCGGCCTTCATGTTTAATTCAGCAAGTATGCGCAGCTATCTCGCCAAGATACCCACATGGAATGCCGTTGGAATACTTCCATAATTGACGGCTGAAATCTCGTTTCTCAAGTGCAGCAGTATCAAACTCTATTCGTTCGGGACATTGAGGTGTGAAATATTGAAGAACACGGCAAGGTATATGTAAAGTAGTAGCGTAACTTCCATAAAATGCTCATGAATCCAGTAGTCGGCGACTCCTTGCCAACTACGTCAGGAGGGTACAACTAACAGGAATGAATAAAAAAACAAAAATTAAATATGACGTCACAACCGGAAGCGGTAGCGACGTCACGCATTTGCCCTACATGGAACGAAATTAATTTTTTTTCTAATTGCTGACCTGCTCCGCGCCTTTATTAATACGCGATTTTATTGCGCCTTATTGTGTCAGACTAATTGTATGTGAGAGAGAAAAGAAACAAAAATAGTAAAGATTGAGGAAAAAAAGTTGCTTTATTAGCCAAGTGACGTACTTACAATATACATAAGAAACTTCGCAGAGGCAATTGTAGGACAACTGTTCACGAGAGCAATAAAATAATAGTTCGAAGACTTACGTTGCCCAATCGTTAAAAACCACTGCTGCTAGACAGCAGCTTTGAAAATACAGCATTGGCAGCCGTAGAGCACAGCGTTTTGTTGCTTAGCCTGCCGTGTTCACAGTCGCCGAAGGCGAGGGCACGCCGGAGCAAAATCAGCCACAAAAGGGCTATCTACACAATCGGTGAGCTAGTCGAGTTGTAAAATGCATATAAAATTTATTCGAACTGCTGAAGGTACGCACGGAACCACCACGGAAAATTGAGCAATGCCTCGTTGACCTGGTAAAGAGCCGAACCTCAGATGACGCTGAACTAAACACAAGCTCTGATAGCCTATTTCTTGGATACGCCCCCAATTTTATTGGCCAATGTTACCAGACTGGCTGCATGTGCCCGCTGTTTCTGAAAGCAAACGAAAAAAAGGCACTCAATCACATACTGAAGACCAAAGCTTTATTAAAGTAATATCCTAATCTTTTGTAACAAATAAAATTAAAACTATTGAAAATAAACGTATGAACATTTTTTTGTTTTCGCTCGTTTGTCCCCCCCCCCCATCGCACCTAGTCGCGCTTCAATCGTCACATCGTCACGCGGTTGTTATTGCCCGTCGCAATAGGTTTCCGGCCACTTTTCGTTCAGACTTTTGCGACCGATTTAATCAGCCTTGAACATGGTCTGGAAAACACTTCAATTTGAGCCTACGAAGCAGTTCCACCTTCTGGCCCCGCCGCGGTGGTCTTGTGGTTAAGGTACTCGGCTGCTGACCCGCAGGGCGCGGGTTGGAATCCCGGCTGCGGCAGCTGCATTTCCGATGGAGGCGGAAATGTTGTAGGCCCATGTGCTCAGATTTGGGTGCACGTTATAGAACCCCAGGTGGTCTAAATTTCTGGAGCCCTCCACTACGGCGTCTCTCATAATCATGTAGTGGTTTTGGGACGTTAAACCCCACATATCAATCAATCAGTTCCACCTTCTGGCAGTGAATGACTGTAGGAAGAGAAAGAGAAAGGGAAAGAAAAGGCATGAACGCCAAGCAGGTTATTCTCAGTTTGCTAGGCAACACGGAAGTGGTCAAAATAAAGAAGAAAAGTAACAAAGATGGGTAGGTGAAATACTATGATAGCACACACAACGCGTGTACCACGCGTGCCCAAAAGATGTTTCGGAATGTCAGTAAATTCTCTAAACACGCTTTGGTTTTGAAAATCTGCAGCATTTTTACGAAAGTTATAGCGCGAGAACAGAACGATGGCCGAGAGACAAGAAGGACACGAAAGAGACGAGCGCTATGATTATCGTCATGTCATATCAACCAGCCCAAGCTACCACACTTCAAAGCAGTTCTACCATCGTGCTAGGGCAAGTTTTCTTACTTTTCCATGAATGCTTCTTGCAGAAGGAGTTGCACAATGCGAGGGACGTGAAAGTACTCCTAAATGTCAGACGTTCCATGAATCTGTTTGTGTCATGATATTAACCATGCAAGGTAAGTAAATTAATGAGTAGTCTGAAAAACACATCCTATTCCCTAATTCTTATGGCTGTGCCAACGTGAGTGGCATGCAGTACAACTGGCAATTATTTACATGCAGTGAGACATTGACTCATGCGGTTTTCACAAGAACTATTATCTTGAAAGCACGCACAAGGAGCACACATGTTGTGAAGATTCTTCTGACTACTTAGTACTTAGTGAAAGATAGGAATACGATCACACCGTAAAGATTCCAAAATATGAAGAAATATAAAACACACGCGGTTCTACGCCACATAAAACGTAGGACAGCAATGTTGCAAGCTGCGTTTACGTGATTGTTTCCAAGGACAGCATAGTCCCATATAGGTCGTGACAGTCATCATCATATACACCTCAAATATCTTCCTCATCGTGATTTCTAGCAATCACCTTTTTGCTTTGGTAATATGTCTATTCATTCGCTCCTCTGGTTATACGACCCCATGACGCAAGCCAGAGACGCAGACGGCACACGCTCAACTTCTAACAGCTCCGCTGTTAAATGAAAGAAACAGAAAGGTATGCATGCCCTTAATGTCAGGAATGATGTCACCAATAGTATTCCCAATATGCCCTCATTATCACCTAACTGCCGCTTTCCCCGTGAGTATCCCGTCCTTATCTGAATGGTGCCAAGATAAGCAGTTTTTCACAAAAGTTTTTGAATGCCTATATGCCCGTTGAAGCTTCCCTATAATAGTCAAAATTTGCGGTGCAGTCTATTTGACAATTTTTTTTTACCGAAAGATGCGGAATGTACAGTATCAGTTTTTATGAAAGCAAACGCACACGCTCGTGGCGTGCTGTGGCTGCCTACAGCATCATCAGTTGACAGATAAGAAAAGCACGTCCGACTTTGGCGGTATCGCCCGTTGCGAGACCAAGACGGGAGCACAATTTAGCAGCGCTTGTCCAACGGCCATGACTTGTTTTTTCGTTTTCTGGCAGATGATGCGAAAAGCGTACGCAGTTTCTTTATCTGTCGCTTGATGTCGCTGTGGGTTACCGCAACGGAGCGCAGGCCACGCGCTTGCGTGTTCCCTTTCATGAAAATTTACACTGTACAAAAGATAGCTTTTAGTAGCACCTCATGCATATAATATCTAATGTCTTCAAAACTCGTCCGCGTGACATATCGTCCTTTATCTCAAACACACTTCTGCAAGCTGCACATATCATTGGACACGTGACCAACTTTACACCGCGAACGCAAACTCTAGTGATTCTGTGGCAAGTCAGAGCTTGTCACTTTATGCGTGCCGCTGAGGAAAGAAAGATCTGTCGCCACGTTGCTGCACCGCGAATCTTAGGACACGTTTCCAAACGGGGCGCCGCTCAACGCTATCCCGGGCACCTGCCAAGCCGAGGCTGAGCAGAAGCCGTACTTCAACAAGCTTTTGCTTCACATCACCACTCGAGTTCCGAACTGAATAGTTCAGCAAACATTTTGACCTGCCCAAAAAGCCCCTTTTCAGCCTTATCGAAAGGCTTAAGGGTTTTCGTACATCAAGCTTCCCAAAGTACCACTGCGGAACACAATGGCATACTTGGATGTGTTGTGCTCGGTTCTTTCAAGTCTGCGATATTTTAAACTTGAAAACTTGGACGACGAAGCCGATCTTTAACTCCCAAAGGTCAGAGGAAAAGGTGAGCCACAGGCCGTCAGCGATATCCGTAATTATTTAACATCTGAACACTCTCAGTTCGAAAGTCTGCAGACCGTGGCGCACTTATATTACCTTCTGATGGGCAAGAGAGCCCTGCAACCTTGGGTGCTTTATCGTCTCGACCAAGGCGAGAACCAAGTCGACCGTGTTGCCGGCATTCTGAACAATGTGCAACGTAGAAGTGAAGTAGGAATTCACGCAAAGACAACACCATCGTTCGCGTGTGCCTGCTTGCTGACTCCCGACGAAGTGTGATGCATGGTTTATATTCCTCACATCTTCTGCACCTGGCCTAATTTGCCCTGCGTAGGTGTTCACCAACCACCACCCGGGAATTCGACGTTAGGCACAGGTGTGCTCCGGAAGATGGTGGGTGGGCCACCCGACTCCTTTTACTCTGGAGTTTACCAAGACCTAAACGAGGCGTTTCGAGTGGCAGGTCGACTGACCTCGTGATGCCACTTTGAACGCCTCCGCACAGCGCCCGGTGTACAAGTTGCCAGTTTTCTTCCCTGTTCAGCCACCAAGTTTATTGTGTACGCCATTTTTAATGCTGCTAGCTTCATTTTTTAAATTTACACATTGTTGTTAAGCTATGCAAGACCATAAACGCTTATTTGTTTCTAATATACTTAAGGTGCTGGCCGGGCGTTGAACTCAATATTTGCTGAGATAAGGCTGCAGTGTCTCGTCGATGCCTCTTTACGCAATTTTAGCATGCCCGAAATTCCCAACAGTTCTGAAATCAGCGAAGGCGTGTGTGACCTCAATTGCGATCCCGTTTTTTTTGAACGCGTAATTAAGACTGTATAAGTGCACCAGAAAACATGATTTAGAAATAAAAATTCGTGGAAGATGCTGCGGTAATATCAGAAGGTAAATTGATCTTTTTAATAATGACACTCCACATACAGAAGCGCGTTGACAATTTTACCAGATTTATTTATCTGTGAATGAAGACAACGCCATGGGGATTGATTACATGTATTTGAATGCTATTGATGATTGCTTGTGGTCATGACTGATTGCCATGATTGTTTGCCTCGTAGCAAATTTACCATTAAGAAACTGCCTCATTTAATGCTTGTTTACTTCTCTTTTTTTTACAGAATAATGACAATGTCGCAAGATGGAATAGATAGGCCAAGAGAAGCCGCTCTTTCGAAACCGGAATGTCATGGCCCTTTGTTTCAGCAGCCATTCAATTCGGTATCCTGTGGTAATTTGAAGTAATAGTTGTATTCAGATTGGCTTACGTTTTGTAAGCAGTACGTTTCAGCGTCCCCTTCGGAGTATCTCAAATAAAACAAAAAAATGATTTATTGTGCGTTCACTGAAACTGTTTTTAAACATTGCGATCTCTAACGTCATCTATTGACATGTGTATTATGGCATTATATTTGGACACGACATCGACTGACCAGCCTAAATATGATAACAAATGATCTATTATTGCCATTTCTTTAGGATCCGTTAAGTGCCATTCGCACCTAATTTACGCTTTCAGTTATCAATTCAATATACCGCCTGTTTTTCATCAGAGCACTTGAACAATTCGAATAAAGGAAGTGACGAAAAGATTCGTAACAGCAGTTGTTTGCTCGAGCCAATGTTCCGACTACTGCATTTGTCTTCTTCAAAGATAGAATTTTTTCCTATAACATTTTTTTATCGGAACATTGCTTCATCGACTTCCTGCCGTGTTCTGAATAAAGAAAAAGGTTTTCATAGATCAGTGTGTTGTTTTAACTGTTCATCAGGCAGCAATTCTCGAGTAACCACGCAGTAACAAAAAAAAAACTGCAAGAGAGATGAAGAATTGGAGTAAAACCTCGTTGATACCATCTCCGGTCGCACAAGCTTTAGGGTCATAAGAATTTTTTATTTAGTTCTGGCCAGAGCCCATTTGCCTACATTTTAATGGTGTAATGTCGTGTCGTTGCGAATCAGTTTTCCCCCTGCACTGTTTAATACGAACGTGACGCCACCTCGCATGTCCAAACAGGTGCTTCGAGGCTGTCGCGAAAGAAGGCGACCCTCACGCTCAGGCGTGAGCGTGCGTGCCTCTGTGCCAGTTCACTAGAATCCTGGTGCGGCGAAAATAACATTTAGGTGACACGTCGCAGCCTCCGAGAGCGTGCACACGAATCTTAGTGCCGCAATGCGCCTTGGTGTGCCTTCACGTTGTGTTTCTAATGGCATTGGCTTTACGCAATTTTTCAACGTGTCGGCACGTGCCGCTGTCGTGTTTAAACGTGCCTGCCTAGTTGATGCAAAACAGCTCAGTGCTTTGCGTTGTGGCAGTAACACTCATTCCTATAAGCCAACGAATTGCGACATATCGTTGAAGTATTGAAAAAGTGTAAATGACAGGTCATGCTCTTATGTTCATTACGACAGCGGACAAGCATGGCATAGAAGAAGTATGTAGTACACAAGCTATTCTGAAGCGCACCCATCTGGTAGAGCACCACACCTGCGCGAGCGTCTGTCGGTGGTTGAAGAACCAGGCGTTGTAGCGTTAGCTGCACAGCCCGAGGTTGAGCGATTCGGCGCGCATTGCGGTGAGTATGCATAACCGCAAGAAACAGTGACGTCACACAACACACAGCTGAAGTTCCTGAGAAGGCCTAGAAGCTCCTGGAGCGACGTACTCGCGTGATATCACTCGCTCGCTGGTCCCTCCGTCCGTAGTTTTGCATTACGTGGTTTGACCATCCGCCCGTTTTCGTCCGTTCATGATTCATCCGTTTATAGCTGCATAGCCGAGCTAAGCCTCTGCTACTTTTTCGCCTATGAAAATGAAACGATTCTGGGGTAGAGCTACACAGCCTCGCTCTGAAGGCAACGTTCCCAGACCTTACTGAGCTGTCCGATGTAAGTTCGCTGATATTGGCTGCTAGAGGCACAGAACACGGACACGAGCCATTTCGTTTTTTGTTACGAGCGTGGTGAAACACACGTCACAGACCCGTTATAAAGGGGACGCTCATAGCATCCATCAATCCAACACGTGTCCTCCTTGTAGCTCAGCCGCAGTCTGATTGATTGATTTATTGATTGATTGATTGATAAGTGAGGTTTAACGTCCCAAAAGCACAGTATGACTATGAGAGACGCTGTAGTGGAAAGCTGCGGAAATTCCGACCATCTGGGGTTTTTTAACGTGCATCCAAATCAGAGCACACGGGCCTACAACATTTCCGCCTCCATCGGAAATGCAGCCGCCGCAGCCGGGATTCCATCCCGTCACCTGCAGCCGCAGTCTGCCCACTCGTGCAAAAGAGGGCGAAGGGGCGACGCGCACATCTAGTTCTATGACAAATGACAGGCATGTCTTTTCCCGCCACCTAAATGTTTTATTGGGCAGTTCTGCTAGGAGAGCTTAGAATGCTCCATTGAGAAAAAAATTTAAACAGTGTGCAAGTGGATGAAAACTTCCAACATGACATTAACATCCAATCCTCACGCGACACATGTTAGAGCAGTACGTCAAGCAGTTGAAACATTTCTATCAGTTCTAGTGAGGGTTATTCGACGAACGAATTAAGAGAGACGGTTATGGTATTCACGAACCTGTAGACTCACCCTTTCATATTTAGTGACGTATGGTGCTTTGTATTTAGTGACGTAAGGATAACCAGTTTGCTATCCTACACGTGAGGATGGAATGGGGGAGTATAGCACGTCTAGCATGTGGCCTCGACTAAAGTTTATGTGCATTTCTTATTCTGGCAAGACCTTAACATGAGGTGCCAAGTACCCTAGCTTTCCGCAATAAAACATCATGTTCTAAACGCATTACCTATGCTGCAAAATAAATTTGCTTGTCTCACTAGTGGCTATAATTTTTACGGCCACTTTCGTAACAAGTGTGTGGGGATCACAAGCTGGTTCCATCTGGGTCCAGAATTTTTTTTTATTATCTAAACATGAATGTGACAGCAGCGCATAATAAACTCGTCTATGGCAGATGGTGTTCTTGAGAACGAACAAAAAACATCCGTGCCATATGTTGCAAACTATCTCATACAATGGGGGCAATATTTGTGGTGATTTTTGTAAAGCGCGAGAGGTCTGAAGTTATCAGACAGGTCCACGCCTCAAATGCATGGACAAAAAAAAATGTGTTTGCTGGGCAACAGTATTTTATTTGTTTTTGTGATTTTTCCCGACTAATGAGCGCTTCCTATAAAGGTTGAGAAATATCGATTGAGAAATATGCGCAGAATGCTGCTTATTTTAAAGGTCTTGCAATACGGTGAAGATATCGTGGCAGAAAAAAAACGATGGAAGCTCGTCATTATAACCAATAGTGATACTGAAATTTATGATTTAATGTAGAAAGTGTGAGTTAAGTAATAGATAGGCACCTTAGAGGCTACTGAGGCACCAAAAGTTTCTTTTATAGCGTACTGTGGCACATCGATAATGACAAAATCTCAGTTTTCGGCCATCGCTTTGGAAAGCAGCTGTTATAAAAAGCAAGGTAATAGAGTGCTTATGTAGAACAGAAGTAAAAAGCTTACAGAAAGAAGACTGGGTATAGTTATAATGTAGGTAAGAAACACACTCGCTTATTTGGCAAAAATTGTCCCTAAAATAATCTAATACTAGTTGGCTATAGATCTCTTATGATTCGCTTAGTGTGATCCCATCGTGCATGATTTGATGAGTATGAAGAATCAATAACAGCATCTCTCGATAGCCCTTATTGCATCTCGTGCACGCATGCAGCTTTAATTTCGTGTTCGGCTTCACTGGTTGCTCGGCACTGTTGACCGAGTCCGAATGGAAAAACTCGTCTAGGCCACAAGAGAAAAGGATGCGAGAATTTGAAAGAATACAAAAGAGTGTCCGGGTAAACTTTGCAGCAGCCCGACAGATGGTGGCATTCAAACACATTAAACTGAAGGAAAGCATTTGTTCTGTGTGCAGAGCCTCAGGATAATTTAAAAAGGCCCTCAAAGAGTCATGAATGTTTTCGTCCTAACCCACACCGAGGAACGTGGTTACAACTCTGCCCCCTATAATGTACAAATATAGCGTTTCGAAAACTTTGACGACCTTCTTTGACGCGCCTCGTCACACTACAATATATAGGGCCGTCTAATTGGTGCTGTGAATTATTACTATGTGGTAACAATAGCTCGCTTCGCATGAACCCTATAGAAGGACCCCATCTAGAAATTATTTCAGAATGTGCCGAATAAGCCATGTGTGTAGCACAAAGTATAAGTAACTAATTACTTATGAACCTCAACTAATCGTTTTTGCGAATGGCATAAATTTCATCAAAGAGCTTCGTTTTGCGCCGACTAGCTCAAACAAGCTGGGCGTAAAATTTCCTGCCACCTCTATTATTTGAACACATGCGCCAGTTTTCAATATTGGCGCCAAAGAAAATGTCGCACTCTCAACTCGAGTTGTCATAACTTAGTAGCTTTGAAACAGTAGTAAGTGGTCTATCATGAGATATGACACACATAATTTTTTTGTTTGGTGATTCTAATAAGGAAAGCAATGAGTGCTGGCCTGCATGTTATTCTTCTTCACTTTTTGAAGTTATTTATATTTTGCACCTTGATGCATTTCATTACCTGCAGTTACAGTTTGCTTATCGTAAACGAAAACGTGAACGCTTTTTTGCGTTCTTTGCACTTTTACGTCTCCACATATCCATATTCATTTTCTTATTACAGAGGGTTATTCATTAAACAGTGTTCATAACAGCGTCTTAGGAAGCCCATAATTTCGTTTAACAAGGAGAGTGCCTATGTATTTCGGGCAGCTTTTTTGTGCTGAATATCTCAGTCTGTTAGCGATCGCTACACCACAAAAAAATTAAGCGACAAAATTGATGGCTGGTGGCTTTTAATTTCATCGGTTAATTTTTCCGCATAAACACCACCACCTTCAATCTGGCAGTGAATTTTCCGCATATTGATGTTTTTGGAGCAGAAATTTTGGCATGTCACACGTACTCTTTTTCGGATATCATTCCCAATCGGTTGTGCAGTTACACTTGAATAACGACGCTGCAGAGGCACTGCAACTTTTATTGTTGTGAATGAAGATAAGAGCGCCACAGGGGGGCGCCATTATTTTTTTTATCTCGCTTGTCATGTATGGCTGATCGTAAAGCTTCATGTTGGTTACCACTCTGGCAATTCGTATAGGTAATAAAGGGACCGGAATTGTGCAGTCAATTTTCTGTTTTTTTTACCATGGTACATTAGGCACGTAAAGTCCATGTTGCATCATGTTTAACTCTGAGTCCTCTGCTTCCCATGAGTGGAAAGTCTGTATGCATTATGGGATATTGTCGCTGGCCCGCCGTTCCGAGTTCACTTGATGGCGAGCTTCCTTCGTTTCGGTCTCCCGGCCTCTTACAACAACACCTTGGTGGTGAGCCAGCCGCGCTGAGGTTTCGGCTTCCGGGGTGTTCATGCTGCGGAGCGGTAACCTAGAGTGTTCACTGTATGAGCTCCCAGCGAAGATGAAGGAAGCATGCCGAACGCGAGCACTGTCTACAAGTGTGGCCCTCTAGCAGTCAGGTATCTGGAGTGCGCTGCGCCAAATGCATGAATCACCGGAGATAGCGCAGCTCCGAGAGAGCAAAGCGGTGCCCCTAACGGGAGCAATAATAACTGGTGTACTCGCCGCCGGCAACGGACAAGGCGCAAGCCTAAGAAGCTTGATAACCAAGCTCCTAATAACAAGCATGTTCTACTGTGGCCGCTCACTTACGCTTTGAGCAGAGATAAGAACACAGTAGATAAAACCAGCTTAGTAAGCCTTTCAACTAGAAATCTACCGACAAAGTGGTCCGCGTAACGTGGTGCAGTGCTGTGCGATGAAAATGTCATAAATTTCATTCGAACCGATCGATACTCTGCCTTCTGTACTTGTACATCACCGAGCGCCAAGCTGCCAAGCATTCACCTCTTCTTCATGGTTATTCGAAGCAAGCGCTATTCCTCTTTTCAAAAGCCCATCACCTTGCACATGCTCGAGTTAACAGGATATAGGCGTTGTCTGTAAAAACCGATTATTTCAGACGCCTATTGTTTGAGAAGCCTCTCTGGAGGAGCTGTTATCTTCAGTGATGGTTCCGGCTTAATCGTTGCAAAGGACACCATTCATCTCCGTAATGGTCCACGAGTCGTTCAACCTGCCGACAAATAATACGCTTTCAAAGTTATACGCTTATGGCTAGATCGACCGTGCATATCTAAAGGGGCACTTGTTCTAACAACGGGAGCGTGATGTCTTACCCGGAGGTGTGCTTAGCGAAGCATGGACGGCTAGGCTATTGCTACAACCAAAGTTTCGTGCCTTAGCGGAGGTGGCTCTTTGACGGTGATTATGACATGCCACATTCCTTTAGAGATAAGTTTCCATTATCATTTCATGTGAGCTTCACAGTGTTTGCTTCTCAGAAAAATAAAACAGAACGGTCGTAGGAGTACCACGTTATACAAAATGATTTTTATTTGGCAAGATATGAATCGAGCACGAAGGTTAACATATCCTTCTATAGTTCGCATTATATACAAAACTTGAATGTATCGAAAGCATTCTCTGTTGTCCCTGCGTGAACGGGTGTGTAACCGTCATTCTCTTGTGTTCTGCTTGACAAAAAGAACAAGAAATTTTTCAATTTGTGTGGTGTCACCTGAACTTGATGTAGCTTTTGTGATGGTTTGTACGCGCTCTATATGCACATACAGTAATTTCACTAAATTAGCTTTTAAATTTTGATTGCTGCATATCCTCAGTGATGTCTAAAAAGTGTTTTATCACTACGATTATAAGTTCTGCAAATTTGATTGGTCAATAATATCTTATTACGAAATGAAGAATATTTGCTCATACGTTTGCGCAGTAAAGAACGTTCATTTTATCGTAAATTAGTATATTAAGCTGATAAGCTACAAAGAACTGCTCTATTGAAAAGGTGGTGTCTTCAGTGACATACAAAAGGGTAACAGATCAGCAGTGCATTACTTGTGCCTTTACAACCTAAAGACAATTGTTTGTGGTTTATCAAGATTAGCTGCTGTGGATACTAAGAATGCTTGACGAAATGCCATTTCAATTCCAGTGTGTAAGCGGACGCCCTGAGAGAATTTCCACTGAATAAAATGTAGAAAAACCTAAATCCTTTATTCTCAGTTAAACAGGGCAAATAGTACTGGTATTATAAGATGTCCTTGAACAGGTTTAAAAATACCAGAACTACCTGCAGTGTCATTATTCTTTGATAAACTTTATTTAGGAACAAGTAGCACGCTTGCACACACACGCACACACACATACACACACACACATATATATATATATATATATATGTATATATATATATATATATAAATATATATATATATATATATTTATATATATATATTTATATATATATAGGCCGTGCCACGGCCGAAACGTTAGTAAATACGATCCTTTTCTTATGTGCTATCTGCAAGTTAATTCAATATATATATATATATATATATATATATATATATATATATATATATATATTTGGGATATGGCACAACGGGAGCGTCGTCAAGAAGGATAAATATATTTATTTCCCAACAGTTTCGGGAGGGGTCCTCCCTTCATCGGGGGATGAGTTATACTGACATGAACTTTAAACTTCCAAATTTCGTTGCTGCCGCGTCCCTCTCGCCTTGAAAGATGTTTGCGAGAGTGAGAGGGAACTAAAAAAGAAAAGAAAAAACAAGAAATGGGGAAGAAAAAAGACAAAAAAGAAAAAAGAAAGAAAGTAAAAAAAGAGGAAGAACCACTGTCCACACTGAGAACGAATGCAACTGTCCGTGTACGTCCACATATGGCTCTGATCACGTGCTGTTCAGTTCTCGACGTGTGTCGGGCCACCCAAGATTGTCGCCGCGGTGCCGGGAGGGTCCGTGACGGCGTGCGTAAAGAAAGGGTTTCCCCGTAATGGATCGGTCGGCGTGTGGCGTGCGTGAAGGAAGGGTTCTCCGTTAATGGGTCGGTCGGCTATTTACCTTTAATCTTCGTCCATTTCCCTTCAGTGGTCTTCAAGTGGTAGGCGAACGTAAACACTTTGTATGTGCATGTGGAAAAAAAAAGGAAGAAAAGAAGGAAAAAAGAAAACCAAAAAACAAGAAAGGACAGTGTACACGTACGAGTAAGTCAGAAAAAAGCATGGTCTCCAGCTATCAATCTTTGTCACCAATTTCCTCCTGGCTTACTTCTCGGAGGCAGTTGAGTTTTCCAGGGTCCTCATTGATGCCGGCTACTAATGTTCGAAATTTGAAAATAAAATATGCCTCACGCTGTTCGCGCTCGCGTCTCCCGTTGTGCCATATCCCATATTTTCACGAAGACTAACTGGCCCATTAAATTATTACTCCTACTATATATATATATATATATATATATATATATATATATATATATATATATTGACACGTGTTTATATGAAAAAGAACGATGATAGGAATGTTTTGTAGATCCTAGCTAGTGGGTCAGGTGGTTTTTTCGGGACGACAACGAAGCAGGCATCTTGCTGTACAGCTGATCGTGAATACGCTCTTTTCGCTGCCGTAAGCTGCTGTCATCTTTTGTTCGCGTTGCACTGCGACACTCGTGGAGGTGCTGGGCCGTGACGCTGCCCGATGCTTCACAGTTTTAGTGGGAGCCGTTCATCCAGCCCGAACGTGCCTACTGCAACCCCTGTCCATCGATTCAGTCGTCGGCTACGAGGTATTCCTCCAGACTGCAACCCCTCGCAGAAAATCTCTACCAGACATCTAGAAATGGCTAACACCAGCCCCCAGCCTGTACTTCTCGGCACCAGTGCTCCTGCTCCATCCTAGGTAACGTTTTTTCAATCGCTGGAGCCTAAACGCTTTGGTGGTGGCGCACACGAAGATGTAGAAGACTGGTTAGACCACTATGACCGTGTTGCGAAGATCAACCACTGGTCTGCTCAGGAAAAGCTCGGCCAGGCCTACTTCTATCTCGATGACAGCGCTCGTACTTGGTACGAGAACAGAGAAGGCAACCTGTCCACATGGACCGACTTTCACCAGAATATGGTTGAAACTTTTGCCAATGTCGACAGACGTGACCGCGCCCACCAACTACTAGAGCTAAGGGTCCAAAAACCCAATGAAACGGTCGCCATGTTCGCCGAAGACATGACACGTTTATTCCGGAGGGCTGACCCGCAGACGACTGAAGATAGGAAGTTGCGCTACCTCATGCGCGGCGTGAAAGAGCAGCTGTTCTCCGGACTTCTGCGCAACCCGCCAAGCAGAGAACTTCATCAAAGAAGCGTCGGCTATTGAGCGGGCCCTTCACCAACGCTGCCGACAATATGACCGCTTATGCAGCCGCCCCCAAACTCAGGCCGCCGCTGTGACGTTTGACAGTCATAGCTCCTTACGTGACATGATTAGAGAGATTGTTCGTGAAGAATTGCAAAGGCTGCGGACTCCGGTAGTGGATACACCCATGGCATCCGTCGCTCAAGTCGTCCGTGACGAAATCCGCCAAGCATTCTCGACAGCTGATCCTGCCCCCGAACAACGTCCCATGACGTACGCCGCCGCCCTTCGAAGCTACCCACCCGCTCCGCCTTCATACTACCCGCCACCTGCAACTGTTTCTTGGTCGCCACCACAAGGGGAGACATCGTGGCGCCCATCCATCCAGCCCCCATACGACCAGTCGCCTTCTGGCTTGCCATGGCCTTCGTCGCGTGAGGAGTCATCATGGCAACCACAGCTTCGCCGAACAGACACCTGGCGCACTGCCGACAGGCGTCCACTCTGTTTCAACTGCGGAGGTGTAGGCCACATAGCCCGCTATTGCTGGTACCGCGCCGATCCGTCTCGCTCTCTCAGGCCACGGTTTGACATTCGACATGCCAACGAGTACGTATCCCGCCGTGGAGATGTTGGTTCTCAAGGACCTCCGGTACCTCGACACCCATTCGACGGCCGCCGTAACAATGATGACGAGGCTACAACTGATTACGAGCCGGTCTTCCGACATCGACCACGCTCTCCTTCTCCTGCCCAGTCACCTTCGTTGCAGCGCCGCCCTTTTGCCGACACCAGAGGAGCGAGGCCACCCAGCCCACACCGGGGAAACTGAAGGCGGCGACCTCAGGGAGTAAGGTTGCAGGCTGTCAAGACGAATAAAAAAAGCCCCCATTACTCCCACCTCAGGACGCTGTAAAGCCGACAAGACGTAATACCGACGAAACCGTGACCCCGGGCCTTACCGTTCTTGTGGATGGACAGCAAGTCAAAGCTTTAGTCGACACCGCGGCTGACTTCTCTATTATCAGTGATGACCTTGCCGTACGCCTCAAGAAAGTAAAGACAGCGTGGACGGGACCTCACTTAAGGACGGCAGGCGGCCAATTACTGATGCCTGTCGGAATGTGCACAGCAAGGCTCGACATCGGTGGCTCTACTTTCGCGGCGACGTTCGTCGTTCTCGCTTCATGCTGTAAAGACCTGATTATCGGAATGGATTTCTTGAGAGAACATGGCGCCGTGATCAACATCCCTGACAGTGTCATTACATTTCGCAACAACAGCCCTACTTTAGTCGATTGTTCAGAGCTGAGACATACGTCTTGTTTAGAGCCTTTGTGTCTGACGGATGACGATGTGGTCGTCCCGCCACGATCGTGTACGCTTGTTTCGGTGGCAGGGGATGAGCCGTTTGACGGTGACGGCATTGCTGACCAAATAAGCTCACTGATATTTAGCCACGGTATTTCGGTTGCTCGAGGTCTTGTCAATGTCACTGCTGGACGCACAAACTTGCTGCTCACTAACTTCAGCACTGAGCGCCGACATCTCCCGAAGGGTACAGCCGTCGCTTACTTTGACACTACTGCAGAAATCCAAGGCAGTTTATCGGCCCTAGACGAAGCACCTCAAGAAGAATCACTACCTAATCTTGACGTTAGTACTACATTGTCAAGGGACGAACGAACTAGACTTCTTGAGCTACTAGCTGAATTCCAGGACTGCTTTTCATCGACATCACGGGTCGGTCGAACGCCGCTAACAAAGCATCGAATAATTACCCACGACGCAGCAAGGCCTATACACCAGAATCCTTATCGTGTGGCTCCAAAGGAACGGGAAGTGATACAGCAACAAGTCGCTAAAATGCTTGAAGATGATGTGATTCAGCCATCACAGAGCCCGTGGGCATCGCCTGTAGTATTAGTTAAGAAAAAGGACGGTACCCTGTGTTTTGCGTGGATTACAGGAAGCTGAATCAAGTGACTAAGAAAGATGTGTATCCGCTTCCACGTATTGATGACTCCCTCGATAGGCTTCGAAACGCTCGCTACTTTTCTTCAATGGACCTCAGAAGTGGATATTGGCAGATCGAGGTAGACCCAAGAGATCGGGAAAAAACCGCTTTTGTGACGCCGGATGGTTTATATGAATTTAAAGTTCGACCCTTCGGTCTGTGCTCAGCGCCCGCTACTTTTCAAAGGCTCATGGACACTGTACTTTCAGGGTTAAAATGGAAGACCCGTTTAGTTTATCTAGACGACGTCATAGTGTTTTCCCCAACTTTTGAAGAGCATCTCAAGAGGCTAGAAGTTGTTTTACGAGCCATATGCTCCGCAGGCCTCACATTGAAACCAGAGAAATGCCACTTTTGTTTTGAAGAACTGCTGTTTCATGGTCATGTCGTCAGCTGTACCGGCGTTCGGCCTGATCCCGAAAAACTTGCGGCTGTGGCACAGTTCCCAGTACCGTCTGATAAGAAAGCTGTCAGGCGCTTTCTGGGCCTATGCGCCTACTATCGCCGGTTCATCGCCGACTTTGCACGGATTGCGTCGCCGTTAACTCGCCTCCCTAGAGACGACGCCACCTTTGGTTGGAATCACGAACAGCAAGCAGCGTTTAATGACCTCCGCCAACGTCTTCAAACACCCCCAGTGCTTGCTCACTTCGACGAACAAGCGCAAACAATGCTTCACACTGACGCAAGCAATGTAGGCCTCGGAGCTGTGCTTGTGCAGTGGCAAGAAGACACGGAACGAGTGATCGCCTACGCAAGCAGGACGCTAACACGCGCTGAGGCCAATTATTCAACAACTGAGAAAGAATGCCTCGCCGTGGTCTGGGCAGTTATGAAATTTCGCCCGTACTTGTATGGCCGCCCTTTCAAAGTTATAAGTGACCATCATTCCCTCTGTTGGTTGACTAATTTAAGAGATCCAACCGGCCGATTAGCACGCTGGAGTCTGAAGTTACAAGAGTTTGATATGACGGTCATACACAAGTCTGGGAAGTGCCATACGGACGTCGACTGCCTGTCTCGATCACCAGTACAGTCAGCTTCTCTTTCTGACGACGACGATATGGCTTTCCTTGGTGTTCTCGACGCGTCCACGATTGCCTAACAACAACGAAGTGACCCTGAATTGCTTGATTTGATTAATTACGTGGACGGACGTTCTTCGAGGGCACCTAGAGTCTTTGCAAGGACATTATCGTCGTTTTGCTTACGCAATGGCGTCCTCTACAAGAGAAACTTTTCGTCCATCGGAGCTCCCTGTTTGCTCGTTATTCCTGAACCTCTTCGAACTGAAGTGCTCCAAGCATGTCGCAATGAGCCGACGTCTGGCCATTTAGGCTACACTCGCACATTGGCAAGAGTACAGCAGGGATACTACTGGCCACGACTCACAACAGCCGTCAAGCACCACGTTCACACTTGCATCGATTGCCAGCGACGCAAGTCACCTCCAAAGAGACCCGCCGGTCAGCTGCAACCAGTACAGGTTCCACGTACACCGTTTGAACAGATAGGAATGGATATTTTGGGACCCCTTCCTACTACTACTGCAGGGAATCGCTGGGTTATAGTCGCAACAGACTACCTAACCAGGTATGCTGAAACAAAAGCTATTCAAAAGAGCACCGCAGTGGAAGTGGCGAGATTTTTCATAGAAAATATTGTGCTACGCCACGGTGCTCCGACTATCGTGATCACGGACCGCGGAACAGCATTTACGGCAGCTATTTTAGACCACGTCCTGATGCTTAGTGGAACGACTCACCATAAGACCACTGCGTACCACCCGCAAACAAATGGACTAACGGAGCGCCTCAACAAGACGATTGAGGACATGCTGTCGATGTAGGTGGACGTTCAACATCAGAATTGGGACGAGATTTTACCCTATATCACGTTCGCAGACAATACGGCTCAACAAGAGACGACTCGCATGACTCCATTCAGCTTGGTTCACGGACGGGAGGTACAGACTATGCTGGATGCGATGTTGCCACATGAATGGGACGCTACCGACACAGGTGGTGACGTGTTCACTGAACGCGCGGAAGAAGCTAGACAGCTCGCCCGCTAACGGTTCCACCAGCGACAAGACTACGATGCAGGCCGCTACAATCCTCGCCATAGAACTGTAACGTACAAAATCGGTGACAGAGTGTGGGTTTGGACACCCGTACGAAAACGTGGACTGTCCGAGAAGCTGCTAAGGCGACATTTCGGGCCATACCGAGTATCGCGCCAGCTAAGTGACGTCACCTACGAGGTTGTCTTCGACAGTCCCCAATGCCCGAGGCATCGCCAGCACCAGCCTGAACTTGTTCATGTAGTGCGTATGAAGCCGTCCGTGAGTGACTGACTGCACGTTAAAAAAAATACTGTGCGTCTGCATTAGCATCGGGGCGATGCTCTTATAAGGAGGGGCAAGTGACACGTGTTTATATGAAAAAGAACGATGATAGGAATGTTTTGTAGATTCCAGCTAGTGGGTCAGGTGGTTTTTTCGGGACGACAACGAAGCAGGCATCTTCTGTACAGCTGATCCTGAATACGCTCTTTTTGCTGCCGTAAGCTGCTGTCATCTTCTGTTCGCGTTGCACTGCGACAATATATATATATATATATATATATATATATATATATATATATATATATATATATATATATATATATAAGATTTAACGATTCCAGGGAAAGTATATGAAAAGTTATTAGACCGAATTGTATTGCAATTGTGAAGAAAGAAAAGTGGGTGGAAAGATAATTTGCGGTGGGCAGGAACCAAACCTGACACCTTCGAATAACGCGTTCGATGCTCTACCACTGAGCTACTTTGGCAGATATCCGCCAGCCACTCTATTGGGTAAATACGTGATTTTAAACGTGGGAGTGCCAGTCAGCGCCACCAGCAGCTATGGCGGCAAGTGTGGTACACTCTTTATGAGCCTATTTGGCGTCACGTAGCACGTGAACTTATTACGAGCTGGCAGCTGACCAATAGTCCCTCGTACACAACCTAACGGCACCAAGTCTGCCACTACGTGACCCTCGTAAAGAATAAGCGAAAGAAGTGTATACTTCAGGGTTCGTTTTTTTTGTTTTTTTTTGTGCTTTGACACAATAATAATGAAGTATGAGAGAGAATAATGCCAAAGAAAGTATAGGGGAAGTTATTAAACCGAATTGTATTGCAAATGTGAAGAAAGAAAGGTGGGTTAAAAGATAATTGCCGTGGGCAGGAACGGCAAGTTATCTTTTCACCCACTTTTCTTTGTTCACATTTACCTTACGATTTGGTCTAATAACTTCGCCTATACTTTTCTTGGCTAGATTGTCTGCTAGATATCATTATTATTGTACCAAAACATCGAAAACACGAGCCCTTAAGTATACACTTGTTTCTCTCTACCTCACACACACACACACACACACAGACACACACACTCACACACACACAGACACACACACTCACTCACTCAAACACACACACACACACACACACACACACACACACACACACACACACACATATATATATATATATATATATATAGCGTCTGCAGAGGCTCCATGAACGGCGTACTCCGCGACCATCAGAAGCTGTATTTGTGGTAAAATTTTCCAAACACAGAATTTTAACGAATGCTCAAACTAGCAAAACTGTTGGTATTGTCTGGTATAACTGTGGTTTAAGCGCCAAATAGAGACTGAAAGTAACATGGGAGAAGCGCTTACTCGCAACTAAAGGATTTATTCAAAAAGAGAAGAATTTAAATGGATGAGATAAAAATCAACGCACGCGTGGGAAGGCAAAAAAAAAAAAAACAACTGGGACAACACACTAGAACAGTCAGCTAAAAACAACAGAATGATTATCGAAAGACATGATCTAGAGAGGCAAAATCCTTGTCATAAAGCAACACCAAAGTTTAGCTGACACATTGACCGGTTTTTTTAGTTATAATGCTTCCGTTTTATTACAAGTAATTGATTGTTACGAGTTAATTGACTACGGAAAACGACTTATGTTCTGACAATGAAGTTATTTAAGACATCGAAATTGTTTTAGTAGTAACAGTCAATTAACTCGCGAGGTGATTGAAGCATTTCATGTAAGAAAAAGAGTTGACGAGTGCGTCAGCCAACCTACGTTATTGTCACACGACAAGGATTTTGCCTTTATAGATCATGTTTCCGCATAATATTTCCGCTTTTGTTAACTGACTGTTCTCGTGCTGCCACAGTGGTCGTTCCTGCATTCGCACGCATGTGTTCCTTTTATTTCGTGCATTTATATTCTTCCCTTTTCAATCAATCGTTTGGGTGTAAGTAAGCGCTTGTGCTGGGTTACATATTGCGTCTCTTTGTGCGCTTAAGCGGCAATCATACCATGAATCTCAAACAACTAGCTCAAGTGTCCATTCCATTGCAGTTCATATTGTCCCAGTTCCAAAGTAAAAATATATTCTGAAAAATGAAGCCGCCCTGTTTGCGGTAATTCTACATTACCATTTTATCACCTGTCACTTTCGTTGCAAGTGCTTTAAAAGGAGTGTTACTTAAGCACGGCTTCATTTTGTTTTGCACAATAAAAGAACACACAGACAGAAGAAAGAAAACCAATGTAAAGAACCTCTCTCGCACATCAATTTTATAGTTTGTAGACAATGCCAGAGAGAGGCAGGTCTTGCTCGGCAAAAAAAAAAAAAAAACGAGCCAAATTATAAACAATGTCTTATTCCCGAAAAGTTCTCGTTGGAACTCGGCAGCCCCGGCAAGTTCTCACCGACGGCACTCGAATTTGTCGCCTTGTCGTCGGTCATGTAACGCAACAACGTATGCTATGCACTGAAAGTTTCCTCCCTCTGGGAAACTCGAATTGGTCGCGTCAGGCGCTGAAACCACGACCCCGACACACTCCCTCAATGTCTTCCCAAGGGAGATGACCCGCTGCATAATTCAAAGAACGATGCCCCCTTCCCACTGCACTCGAGGCTCTCGTCCTGAGCCTGGCTTGAAGAGGCAGCTGTAGACAGATGGGGTGCCACGCATCGTTTAGAAAGCCCATGCTCTTCGCTGGGAGCCGGGAAAGGTGTTGCCTAACTTGCTGATGCCAATGCCACTGCCATCGGCCGGGCGGGATCAAGCCCCAAAATACCCTTTTTTTACTTGCGGTTTTTCAGCTGCTCTTTTTTGATCCAATGCTATTGCTCTCATACCGAGCCGTATGTCCACCTGAAGTCGTTACATTTTTGCATTACAGCGTGGCTAACTCACGCAAAAGCACTTCATGTGTCAATAGCACAATCTTTCAACTCGAAGCTAATACATAGACTTACGTCATGGATTCCCTTAAATAAGTTCTAAAGTGCTTATTTGGGCCGGTTGGTACATGATCAAGGAAGCGAAAAAACCCAGCGTAAAACAGAACAGTGACAGAGACGGACGACGTGCTGAACTTTACAACCAAGGTATATTTCATACATCGCGGTATATAGAACATACAAAGCTTGAAAAGGAGGGAAAGGTGAAGAGTGACGTGAAAGATCAATTTTCGTTATGTTTGTATGCATCTGAAAAAAACTGATTACGTATGTGTGTCTGTGCATCTTCGATAACGCTCCTCACCAGGGAATTTGCGTATTTGACAACTTAATGAATTCGTAATCGCAGTTTTTTTTTCAGAACCGCAGAAACATAACAAAAGTTACTCTTTCACGTCACTCTACTTCTCTGCCTTCTTTTGAAGCATTGTGTGCTATATACAGGGTGTCCCAGGTAACTTTACCAAGAGTGTAAAAATATGCCGGCAAATTCAGTTAGGACGCGACCAAATGCATGTTTCTTAACGTTGCCTGGAGTTAGAGTATTCTGTTGTGTTCTAAATTATTGTTTAATTAGATCTGTTTAATTAAGTATCTTTTCAAAAGACGTAGATGGATAGAAAATTTAAATAAGAAAGTTGTAGATCGGTTTAAAAACCTCCGCTTAGATTATTTTGAGCTTTATATCTGTTAGCTAGTGTTTTTCTGCTAATTACGAATGCCCGCTAAATACAAATAAATGCCACGTGAAAAACCCGTCGTTTTTTCGCTGCCTTATATACGTTATTGCAGCATTTATAGCACACGCCGTTGTAGAGCAACCTCGGTCGTTAAGCTAGGGAAGGGCACTAGCGGAGGATCTAAGGTGCAGATAATTCGACCTTTGTATAGTTGACATGTGGACGCCCAGCACAACAGATTATGGAGCGAGGTGGCGCTGCATATATTGAAGGTGAGTGGAAGAGAGATACGTGAAGTATGTGAAAGGAAAGCGGGCTACTGGAACAAATGAAAGGATCACAAGAGTGATGTGTGTACAATATATATATATATATATTAGGTATACACTTGTGAATATATATATATATATATATATATATATATATATATATATATATATATTAATAAAGGAGGCAAGTGTATACATCAGAGCTCGTTTTTTTTCGTCATTAGACACAATAATGCCCAGGAATGTATAGGGGAAGTTCTTAAGCCAATTGTAATGTAACTGTGGAGAAAGAAAAGTGGGTGAAAAGATAAATTGCCCTGGGCAGGATCCGAACCTGCAACCTTCGAATAACGCGTTCGACGTGCTCCGACTGAGCTACCTTAGCCACTTTATTGGGTATCTATGTGAATTTAAACGCGGGAGTGTCGGTCAGCGCCATCTGTAGCCATGGTGGCGAGTGTGGTACACTCTTTATGAGCCTGTTTGGCGTCACGTAGCACGGGAACCTATTACGATCTGGCAGCGGACCAATAGTCCCTCGTATACAACCTAAAGGCACCAAGCCTCCCAGTACGAGACCCTCGTTAATGAATAAGGAAAACAAGTGTATACTTAAGGGCTCGTTTTCTTTTTGTCTTTAGACACAATATTGATGACATCAAACAGACAAAAATGCCAAAAGTATAGGGGAAGTTATTGAGCCAATTGTAATGTAAATGGAAAGAAAGAAAAGTGGGTGAAAAGATAACTTGCCGTGGGCAGAATACGGACCTGCAACCTTAGAATAACGCGTTCGATGCTCTACCACTGAGCTACCACGGCAGCTATCCCCCCAGCTACTTTATTGGCTATCTATCGGAATTTAAACGTGGGAGTGTCTGTCAGCGCCATCTATAGTCATGGCGGCGAGTGTGGCACACTCTTTATGTGCCTTTTAGGTGTCACGTAGCACGTAAACTTATTACGAGCTGGCAGCTGACGAATAATCCCCCGTATACCACCTAAAGTCACTAACCCTACCAGTACGAGAACACATAGAACCACGCGGAAGCGTGTTTCTGTCAAAAAATTCAAGATCATGTGCACGCTAAAAAGGCTGCCTAATATTACCTGCCTTCTTAGCTATGCCTGCATGTGCGCCGGCGAAAAATCACGTCTACAACAGAAGGCTCCCGCTAGCGGCGCATCTGAGCTAATTAGGCGACGGTCAAAGTTTGTGTGTTACCACAGGCCTATCAAGGGATGTGATATGCACTACAACGAACAGGTAAGCTGGTGTACACTCGATGCGGACAACAAATCCTTCTTCTCGGACACGTGACAGTAACTTAAGCTATTGTGACGGTTCGAAACTTGTATTAACTCGTGACTAGGCCGGACATATGAAATAAAACGGCCGTCGAAATAATTAAGATTTGGATCATTCAAACTTACCTAACACATGAAGCACGTTAAGAACTTCTAAGAATCAATAAACCTTACGTTATAGCTAAAAATGCACGAGTGGGACATAAATTAAGAAACAAGACAAAGAAACGCCCACTCCTTACAGTTGCTAGGAAGTGTACACCTTAATCCTATACTGTATTATAAAAACAAGTCTAACATATGTGAATTGTCTCTGTTTTTGATCTCCCTCTGCCTTGCCCCTCCCTCCCCCCCCCCCCCCCCCGCCATCACTCACTCCTTGTGCATTCATAGCAATCGTTCAGTGTCAGCTACTCCGGCTTGACAGTTGGCAGTTACAATGAGACCATCGTTACTGATTTATACCAACCCCCCCATTTTGCTTTCATTTCCTTGAAGGGACCCTACAACAAGCACATTGGGTCGGTAGACAAAGTCGTAAGGGTAATTCAGTGACCGATTTGAGCTCCCTGCGTAAACTGTGTAATTTATTACAATGTTTTAAAGCTGCGAATCGCTCCAGATTGCTGCGACTCGACCAAACGCGTTTTCAACCGCTCATACACCAAGCGACATGCTCTGCCCCACTGACGTTATCGTTTCCAGCCGATCTTATTGGCTGTGAAACACGCAGCACAGATTGCCAGTATTAGATCGGTGGCAGCATTTACGAGTATGCGGTCTCACGCCACATCGTGGCGCAGTGAAGGCGGAGCTTACCACAAAGCGCTGGCAGGAAGAGATGAGGGCAGCTGAGGGTAAAGCGCGAAGCACAGGAGGAGGGTACTTTTTTAGTACTCGTAGCTCCATTAATAGTGAGCTTTTTCAATTGAACTCTGGTTGCAATGATTTGCTCCAGTAGTGGTCTATTCAAAAACGGACTGTGAAAAAACCGTTTCGGGGACCCTATAAGAAAAAAAAATAACGTCCACTAGCTTTAGCCGCTACCAACGTGGAACTTTGCTCGGGAAGCTCTTAATGTGATGCTAACTTTGTTGAATTCACACCGAAGCGCATCCGCAGGAAAAAAAAAGCATGTATTTCTTTTTTTTTTCTGTCTGTATATACACTAGATGACGATAGCTATTAGTTATTTCATCAAGGAAACGTAAACCAATGTCAGCGCAATAGACTCCGTCAACGTAATATAGGACAAAATGTCCCTTCGATGCTCAAAAAGAGCATCAATTCGGGACCAGAAAGAGACATAAAAACAACCTAGGGTGCCTACTTAGCACAGCGAAGATGAAGCGGTGTTGGCAGAACGAACAAACAGCTTTGGCTTACTCGGTCTTAACAGGCCATTTCGGAAGGTCATAAGGAACAACGACCCCTTTTACCAAGCTGTAATTACCTACCAGCGTCGAGCCACCCTTTAATTATTGACTTGTGCTCCCATTTAGTTGTACGGCGGCTAACGAGCTAGCAACCACAATTTCTGCATGCTGGCTGAACACACCAGGGAACTAGATTCGTCTGCTACCTACAACATCCTAATTCTAATCCTAGCAGTGGGCCCTCAGCTGTGTGATGCATTCTATGCTGGCGCAGCACATAATAGAGTCCTTACGCAAGGTAATTGGAAAGTTGATTTTGCTAAAAAACAAAACGCGAAATAAAGAATGCAAAACTGCAGTGTATGCTTGCTGAGCTTGTTTCGTGGTGTTTTCTTTTTCAATAAAAATGGATGTTTTTGCATTTCGAGCGGTTCACTTCTTACGCGTTTCAGATTTGTTCTTTTAGCATTCGGCTTCATATAGCATTCGGGTGGTCGCTGCTGTAGGGACGATGTTTTCCCAACATACTACGTAATGATGACAGCAAATCCCCGCTCGCCTTCCCTGCTATCCGCACCACACATGCATTCCAGCTCGATCATTTTTTTATTATATTTTTTCGTATGTATGGCACCTTGCCCACCTAATATCATAGTAACCGCACTCCTATGCCGTCTTTTTTCTTCTTTTCTTGATTTTTCTCCCGTTCATCTCAAAATACTTTTAAGTTGCAGACACCCTTCGGGAGGTGTATGATCAGAGTTCTCCAGGACAAATTAATGTTTATTTCACCTTAGCACATTTCTGGGTTGTAGATTTTCTAGCAGAAAGCGCCTTTATGTAGCTTAACTGAGGAAATAAAATTCAATTATTGGTTAGGTTTTATGCGCGCAATGCTTTGTCTTGTTTGGCGACTTACGTGGGCGATATCAAATACTGCACAAACACAATAACCTATGTTAGAAAGGAAGACATTCCAGGACAAGATTTCGTTTGTCTATGTGCGAAATATTCGAAGGGTATCTGGAAAAGCTGCGTTTTTGATACCCCAGAGAAAGTGGCTGGACCAACACGGGCTGCTTTTCAAGGCGCATCAGAGAACTCAAATTCCTGGGGCATTTTTGTAAAATTATGTAACAGAATATTTGTTGCGTCGTCCCTGGAATGAGCCCGTACGTTTTCTGCATTTTTCAACGTAAGTACTTTTCAAAGAGAAAAAAACAAGGCGGAATATTGAACAAAATGTTATCTCAGAAAGAGTAGATATTCTAAAAAGAACATGCGATTGAGGATGTATGTTTTCAGGTGACAATTTTTGCTCAAATGGGGACAAACTACAAACAAGCGACAACCAAACAAATACTAATTGCTGTGATTTTTTTTTCATTCGACGACTCAAATACTATTTTATGCAACACAAACTGTGAACCCACCGAATGAGCCCCGAAAATAAAGTAAAGTAATGAATATCAGGGAGCCTTAATGTGCGGCCCACCGCAAACATTTTCTATCAATATTTTTCAATCCGGCTCATGCGTTGTCACGTGCAGTATTGTTCGAAAAAAAACTAAAGCGGAAATATTTTCAGGCCTTACTCATTGAATATTATTGCTCGACGGCATTAATTTGGGCATTTTAACAACTTAACCAACTAATATTTTATAAATAACGCTTCAACAGTTTAACGGGTAAGTTGTAAAAGAAATGTGATTTTAAAATTATTGCGCTGCATTCCAGAACAAGCAAATTTCTCGCGAAGGGAGGTCAGTGAAAGGTAATGTTGCATTTTGTCTGATCCCCCAAAGGAAATAACCATCTCCCAGTTCACTCAAGCATTGTGTGAAACCTGAATAGGCTCAGAACGGGAGCGTATATACATGGGTATTGTCATCAGAGACTGAGCCTATTTGAGTCACGAAATAAAACAATCAATGCCCTTGTGTACAAAGTCTAGCAAGCCAGCTTTGTGCGGCAGTGGCATTGCCATATGAGCAGAAGTTTACTATAAATCCGAATGAGCTACTTTCAGGGGGGGGGGGGGAGGGCAAGGGGTCTCATCTTACTCGCATGGCTGCCTATGAAGAGAAGGCTACATGACATCCTGTTGTATGAGTGCGCACTGGCCTAGGTTCGCTAGGAGGGTGTCAAGTAGCTTAAATTCTGAGTGTTATTTCACTTCTTTAATTTCACATTTCATTACTTAACGGTGCCAACAATAAGCAGCTATACTGCGTTAGAATGCAGAGTAGAAGATTGCAAGCTGGATATTTCAAAATAAAAAGCAACCAATAGTTGGCAGTGGAGCATAATTTCCTTGTTATATACTGTATATACCAAAAATCACCTTTCTTATAAGTTGATTCGACTGCATTTGAGCACAACGTAGAAATTTTATGGGCACCTATCACGCACGTTATCTTCATGTTTGCATTATTCAGGCCGACTTAGTGATTTGACTAATCATCACACATGTCCCCTTTGTTTACAAAGACTAGTACCATAAAAATTGAGTCATTGTACATATATATGCTTCGTTGCATGAATTAATTGGGAAAAATTAGGAATGCTAACGCTTTAGCCCAACTGGCATCCTTACAGCAACATCATTTTTCTCTAAAAATTATAAAAAATTGTAATAAATTATGTCATATTTTATAAAAAGCGCCCAAGTCTTCAACTTGCCACTCCATAATTTGACATCTATTACGTTTATATTAGAAACAATTGCTGATAATACACATGTCTCGTATTTTACTACGCTCACATTGCACAATACATTTCATGAGTACTTTGCATCTCGCTTGTAAGCGAAGCAGTGTGGGCAAGCACCAGGCAAGCCTGCGAGATTTTTTTTTTTTTTGGTGGGAGGCAAGGGATTTGATATATAGCGTGGAGTACATGATAACCTATAATATATCCCGCATTACGGCGAGGCGAACACGCCCTCGAAGTTTTTGTATTGTAAAAAAGTGATATTGAGTGAGACGGTGAACAGAAAGCCATTAAAACCACTAATATATGCAACTTCCTATTGTTACCTACAAGCGTCACGAGGCATCAGCTTTGATTTGCGATTATAATAAAAGGAGAATGCAAGCGATTATGCATATTTTTTTATCCTGTGTTCCTACGAAGTTTCCTTCCTTGCGTAACTTGATATGCTGTCATAGTAAAATGCATGTCGTAAATAACTCCGTCGACAGTAACCCGTGCCTGTGCGCTGTCAGTTCTCGTACGAACGACACGAAATTGTCACGGCGATGGTCGATATGTCAATGCAGCTGCCTGTCTATCTCTGAAAAAGAGAAGGTTGGTATCTTCGAGGTCTGCGCATTGTTACATCTATTCGTTACTTAAAATCCCCATTGCAGGCCTACAACTAAAAACGAACGTCTGCGTTTTTATTTGTATTTATACATGTTAAAGGGACACTTAAAGCAAGCAATGAGTCGATGTTGATTGCTGTAATAGCGAGCCAGAAACATCACAGCGCAGTTTCGTACAAATAAAGTGCTTCTTTTGAAATAAAATTACGTTTTAATGGTGCACATAGTGTTATCACACTTAAATTTATCTCGCCTCAAGTGAATGTTTCACGCCACCCTTGCCGTGCACAACGTTCCGGTGTTTGGAGAGAAAAACAAAGTGCTTCTCTTGTTGAACACATCTTGCCGTTTCTGCTGCATTTTCTGCGTTCCACGGCGCAACAACGGGGTCCCACGCCCCCTACACCGCAGTGATGGATGTATGATCCCTGAAGATCCCGCGTGTTACCGGTTTATCCATGGGCATTGCTTCAAGAAAGCATGGTAATGCGAGGACACCGAGCTGTACTCCACATAGGACGACGAGTCCTCGGAAGACCGCTTTGCACCTGTGCTCTACCGCAAGGCCAAACGAAGAATCATGGACACGTCGTCAGCATCAAGTACAGCCACTTTGAGAACTGGGCCTCAGCGATGACCTCTCTTCATTCTGTTAGTGCCGCAGACCACTACTGCCAATCAAAGTGCCCTCAACAGGCAAGCACTGTCCTTGTATCTTGAAAACATTGTGCCTAATAAGAATAAGGACATCAAGATAAACATGAAAAATAATATTTTGGCAATCGACGTGATGAACCCGAGTGCACTAAACATCCTACAGCATGTGTCGGAGCTGGGAAACATTGCAGTCTGAACCATCATACCAGCGAATGGTGCCACCGTAACAGGAGTTATCTATAATATCAACACTGATATTGAATGATTTTGAATTTTGATTGATTTATTGATATGTGGGGTTTAACGTTCCAAAACCACCATAAGATTATGAGAGACGCCGTGCTGGAGGGCTTCAAAAATTTCGACCACCTGGGGTCGTTTAACGTGCACCCAAATCTGAGCACACGGGCCTACAATATTTCCGCCACCATCGGAAATGCAGCCGCCGCAGCCGGGATTCGATCCCGCGACCTGCGGGTCAGCAGCCGAGTACTTTAGCCACTAGACCACCGCGGTGGGGCAATGAGGATTTTCCTGTACTGATAAAACGAGTGAGTGAAAACAATGTCATGTTGGATGCTGGTCGCCTAGGCAACTCTTGTTGTGGGCGAATAACATTCAAGAGTTACTGTCTTCTCTCTTACGTGAACGTTAGCAATTTTCGTCACCAGGTTCTCCCATGAATTCCGAAGCCTATGCAGTGTTTCAAGTGCTAAATGATTGGCAACGTGAAGGGCGTTTGCAAAAGTTCCGCAGTGTACCCAATTCGCTGGAAATCACTCGGAAGACAACTGTAGTGCAACTACGTAGAAATGTCCCGATCGCAATGGTGCTCACAGTGCTTCCTCCAAGGACAATCCTCAGATTAAGAAGCAGATTTCTATTCTAAGGCAAATGGTGCAAGACAACTCGACTCGCAGAGAAGCTACGCGAAAAGTACGGCGAAGGTGCCGTCATCGTCAAAGATACTCACGAAGGACAGTGCCAAATCTAACGAAAAAGTGAGAAACTCAAGTGAAATCGAGAGGCGCGGCTCCTAGCACGGCAAACATTTGCGCTGAAAGAAGAAGGTGGGAGTTCTCTCTCACCGAAGGAATGGCCAGCCTTTCAGCGTTCACAATCTGTTGAGCCTCAACAGAAGCCGCCTACACGACCTGTTGAGCCTCCACAGAAGCCGCCTCAAGAAGAAGCATAAGAGGTTGCAACGACCGGGAAGCCATGTCATCGCGTGATGGTGATGCTGCGATAATTAGTGGACCCCATTCGCGTGTTGTTCAGCAACATGAATACACCGCAGCCAAAAGTTCCCTTCAAGTGCTGGACATGCTGAGTTCAGTGTTAGCAGCCCCAGACTACACCATGGCTAACCCACCACTGTCTTTCAGAGATGAGGTTCGTAAAGCAGCAATACTGCAGTGGAATGCTAGGGGCCTAAGATCGCGCATTGCTGATTTTCTTCGATTTGTGTACGTCAATATGCTTCCCATAATCGTCATCTGTGGGCCTAACTTCTCGAGTGCAATAATAATCTGAGGATACGAACCTTTGATGGCGTCTGCTGTTACCGAAAGCAGCAAGGTTTTGGTGTTAATTTGCCGAGACCTCAATTACATCCTTCAAGCTTTACCACCCCATGACGGAAATCAATACGTATGCTTAAGAGTCAAAAAGAGCAGGCCTAACATCACTGTGGTTGGCGCATACCTTTAACCATCAAATTGGTTATATCACAAAAGACTATATATACGGGACGTCATAGCGGTAACAAACTTACCAAAATTCTGTAATTTCGGCAAAATTTGGCTGTTTGTTACCGCCATCATAGCTGTAACAAACAGCCAAAAATTGGTGTATTTTGCCTCCGACACCTAACTTTGGTTACTGAACGATGGCAGTCTTCCATTTTTATGTGTCTCCACATACAGCAGCTGTCTCAACTTGGCTTTTGTTTCGCAAAGCCTAGTGAAGCATACTGAATGGTTTACGGATATAGACACCCGTGGGTGTGATCACATTCCAACATACGTCAAGATCGGAAGATTGTCACCTCCTAAAGCTAGCGACATGGTCAAAAGTGTGGCCTGGAAAACATTTGAGTCTCGTATGAAAGACCAATGCCAAGAACACATATACGATTTACATGAGGCCATAAAGAGCACTGTACAAGAGACTCTGTGTACAATCTCATGCCCTGTAAAAGTCTTGAACATTGACATAGGCCTGGAGCGGCTTCGAGCCTTACGACAAAGAGCTGAAAGAAGGTACCGGCGCACGAAGGACATAAAAGATTTACGGACTGCTAGAAGTACGCAGAAGATCCAACGTCGGTTTGACAAGCTAGAATTCCAACGTTGGATTGCTTTCTGTGAGTCATTGGACCCTCGTAAGTCTTTATCGCAGTTATGAAGGACGGTACGAGGTTTGCAGTCATCCCCCATTCAGAGGTCACCATTCAAAGCCTTATCCCGTTACCAAAATTGACCAGATGTTGGCGTTGCGGAAGAGTTCTGTGCTGGATCATCAGGACGAACTACAGCACTTAACAGCTCACCATTCTCGAGCAGTTGTCCGCGACCACGTGATTCCTGTGTGGACCACTCGTTCACTATTCAGGAGCTTAAGGCAGCAGTCGCTTCGTGCAAACGTACCTTTGCACCAGGACCTGGCGGAATCTCCTACAGAGCCCTGAGTTATCTGGGTGAGCGTGCGAGAATAGCTCTGCTTCAACTATATAATGATTGTTGGCTACAGGGCACTGTCCCCTTAAGTTAGAAAACTTGTCGTCTAGCACCACTGCTAAAATCTAGGAAGTCGCCATTTGAACTCTCCTCCTATCACCCGATCGCGTTGGCTAGTCGGGTAGGCAAAGTGTTGGAAAGAATGATCCTCGGCCAGCCTAGAGTGGTACTTGGAGTACCATGAGATCTACTCCAATTTCATGACTGGTTTTCGACGTGGTTGATCATCAATCAACAGCGTCATCGACCTAATCACGTACATTTAACATGAGGAAGGCCATAGGCGTATTTGCGCCTCTCTGTTCCTTGACGTCAAATGAGCTTATGAAAACGCTACTCATGAGGCCGTCCCTGCCGCACAAGAAGAGATCGGAGTGGGTGGCCGAATGTTTCGGTGGATACAGACTATCTCCAAATCCGATCTTTTTTTTGTGAGTACGGAGGCCGGGATCACCTTTGCACGTTTAAGTTGTTTTGGCGTCCCTCAGGGGGTTTACTGAGCCCCATGCTACTTTTTCTAACACTGACTGCTCTTTTACGCACCCATCAAGCAATATTTATCTATCAACATTCGCAGATGACATCTGCATCTGGACATCTTCGGTAACTCACCTGCAGTTACGAGCAAGAATACAGAGAGCTGCCTCTGCAACTGCTTTGTACCTCCGCAATCTAGGCATGCGAACCTCCTCCGCGAAGGGCGAACTTCTGGCATTTATGCGCAAACCCATGACAAATTACAGAGTTTCATTTATTGGTCGCAATATACGATATTGTCAATCTCACTAGTTTCTGGGTGTCGTAATCGACAGAGACATATCATGGAGCTCTTATGTGTCGTATTTGAAAAAGTAGTTGACGGGGAATGCAGCCCAATGCTAAAATACGACTCCACAGCGTGCTTTTCCTTGGATTTCTGCGATACAGTCTGCCCGCATTATCAAACGCCAGCAAAACAGGTTGGTGCATGATACAAAGCGTTCAGGCACAGGTGCTTCGAATCTGTCTAGGTTTGCCTCATGCTGCCTCAACAGTGGCAACTATAGCTTCAGTCAAAGACCACCTCGTGCAGACCTATATTGAGCTAGAAGCTCTGATGGCACACATAAGGCATGTGGCCTGGACTCCCCGCCACCACCTAGCCTGTCTACCAGCGGATAGACCTTATACTTCCTTTTGTTGAACGGCACATGGTGACTCTCTGCCAACTGGGTGTACGCCCGCGGCGAGACCTTCAGTTCCTCAATGGTGCCACAAACAGCCAGTCATCAACCTGGCAATACCAGACATCTAGAAAAAACGAGATTTGTCAATACCAGCCCTCAAGCATCTCGCCTTACTTTTGGTGTACGAGAAGTACGAAGACTGCAGCCACGTCTACACCGACGGCTCCATCCTGCCAAACAGCTCCACAACGGTGGTCACTATTCCAACGCACGCCACAACCATCAAATTCAGGACAGCTCATGCAACCACATCAACGGCAGCAGAACACTCAGGGCTTCGCGCTGCACTGCGTTTCATAAACGACCAAATCCCGCAACGGTGGGCGATTTTCTGCGACTTCAAGGCGGCACTGCAGTCACTTCTGTCAAATATCCGCCGTGGACCGCACGAGCAGTTGGTATTTAAGACAGCAGAAATGCTACACCATATAACGAAGGAAGGCGGCCACGTTATACTTTAGGGTTTGCCAGGCCACTGTGGAATTATTGGTTCGGAAAGGGCTGGTCAAGCTGCTCGTTCAGCCCATACAGAAGTCAACGACCAGTCAATACCTCTCTCTAGGACGGACGCTGCTAGGAGGCTCCACATGCTTGCTCACCAACGCTCTATGTCACATTGGACTGGGTATTTTTTTACGCATGCAAGATTACAATCCCTTGATCCTACGGTAAGCTTACAGCTTCCAACAAAATTTCCACGAGGTGACGCTGCTCTGTGCAGACTATGATTGGGAGTCGTTTTTACCCTTGCGTACGCGTTCCGCATACGGCTGACACCACCGCCTCTGCATGCACACTGCGGAGATGAAGCGGCAATTCAACACGTCCTGTGTGACAGCCCGGAATATAACCGAGAAACAGAATACCTTTCTAATACACTAAACAAGTTAGGTGACCAGCCACTGTCAGAAGAAAGTGTAGTGCGCCATCGTCATGACTCATCATCGCAGAAGAAGGCCGTGCAAGCGCTATCGGGCTTCTTGCGAACTACTGGCCAGTCGGAACGCCTCTTAGTGGACTTATTTTGTGTTTCCGTGTGTGTCCATGTTTTTTCTGTCATTTATTTTTAACTCACTCTCTCTTTCAACCCCCTATTCTACAACCACAGTGTAGGGTAGCAAACCGAATACTAGCATCTGGTTAACCTCCCTGCCTTCCATTTTTTCTCCTTTTTCTTGCTCGGTTTTACTGCGTGGCTGCCGATACACAGCCGAGCGAAAGCATCGGGAGCCACAGGAGCAATGACGGCCATTGAACAATTTCCTTCCATGGCCTCTCAGATGGCAGACGTTCTTGCTTCAATGGGCCTCACTATATTGCACAACTTTTCCAGTTTAACCCGGCTAAGACTAAACTTTTGAATCACGTGCACCATTCCCCGTAGCAATGCCCGGTGCTTATTTTTTTCCCTAAATCAAACAGAAACAAACAAGCAGCCTTTTATGACGTCTAATGACGCACGGAAGACTCTTAATTTAATACAGCTAGTTCGAATTCTAGTGATTATTTGTAGGCGGTAACTATGGTATCATCGGGATGAGTTTGCGAATTTACTACTCGTGGTGCATATGTTCTCGGTCATTTACCTAATTTCTTGATAAGTAGGGCACTGCTATTGATAATATTGTCGTTTTAGACGTTTTCATACATTGAGCTTTCACTCTGACATAAATTGTTATTTGGCTGTAGCGTCATTTTAACATTGAATATCTGTCTCGTCCAGGACATCTAAGCACCAGTTTTTCTACGCAGCACTAATCAGCTCCAAAGCTGAAAGCCAAGAAAAAAGAGAGCATGCACGTCACATAGCAGAGACGACAAAATCGAAGCAACTTGAGAGCTTGCCATGAAGTTTAATTGGGCAATTTCATATCCACGACATCACATGTGACTAGCTTCTTCCTATATCGAAGCTATTTACGTGACTACCTTATTTCATTATATAGCCTTTTTTTCACTTGTACAAAATTAACAGAAACAATGCTTCAGAAAAAGCAACATTTCAGAAAATTTTGACCATGTATTTCACCAAAAGGAAGCACGTTATTCGTTAATAAAACTTATTGATGATCTGTTTCAACCAGAGTTGCCAGGATTGGCTACATTTCTCCTGTTTGGCCACTGTTTTTAGCCTATTGGAGGCAGTAAAAAAGGTGTTGGTTACTGAGCTGAATTATCACATCTATTTTTGGTCCTAGATATTAGTCATGCTATGATTATCTTGTGACGTCATGCAACATGTCATCTAAGCGTATTTTGAGCAAGACCTACTGCACTCCTGACCTTTCCAGACAAGCTGATTTCTGTGGGAGCGCATGTTTCATCTTGTTGAACCATTCGCAGTTGGTGGCGATACGTATAACCAATTTATCTGCCACTATGCGGATTGTTGGGACGGCTTTGGAGTCAAAGGGCCTGCTTTGTGTGACGAACTGCCGGGTGTGAAAGTTTCTGCAAACTTAAGCGTCTGGCGAAGCTAGCTATTCAGTGTGAATAATTGATTGATATGTCGGGTTTAACGTCCCAAAACCACCATTTGATTATGAGAGACGCCGTAGTGGAGGGCTGCGGAAATTTCGACCACCTGGGGTTCTTTACCGTACACCTAAATCTGAGCACAAGGGCCTACAACATTTCCGCCTCCATCGGAAATGCAGCCCCGCCACGGTGGTCTAGTGGCTAGGGTACTCGGCTGCTGACCCGCAGGTCGCGGGATCAAATCCCGGCTGTGGCGTCTGCATTTCCGATGGAGGCGGAAATGTTGTAGGCCCGTGTACTCAGATTGTGTACTCAGGCCCGTGTACTCAGAACACACAATATCATCTCTCTCTTGCCGAAATATGACAACAAACGCTGAAGCTTGCGTAAACGAGCAGGTTCTGAATGATTGCTAACTGTGGGAACGTAACTGCGCTGCCCATAGATTACGACCATTTAGAGTCAGAAAACATGAACTAGACATAGGTGCTGGAAAGGAGATATGTGAGCAGATAAGGAGTAGAGTAGGTCATGGTTTCGAGCTCTAAACGTATCATTTGGCTCTTGCAATGCACAAACGCAAATGATTTAAACATATGGGTGGGACACGGTAAAAGCTGTTGCGGAGGGTCTTGATTTGCGCACAACTATCTTTCATAAGCTGTGCAGCAAGCTATACCGTGAATTGAAGTGAACAGGACAATGAAAACTCCGCGTGAATGAAAAGCCCTGTGCAGTGAACGGTATTAGAAATATCATGTCCGATAAATTCCTCGAGCCATTTCTCCACATTAGCTACACACCGAAACTCATCAATTGCACAGTATAAGCTTGGATGTTGGCAACACGCAAGAAATTATTCCGAAAGTGAGTGCAATTTATGCCTAATTTCAGCTACAATGATTTTGGATACTGATAGCATATATACCATAATTGTTGCCAAAGCCTCTTATATCCAGTTCTTTCAAGGAAAATACCGCAATATCCGTAAAGAAGGTACCGTTTGTATAATACCGCACGAAACCTCGTCATCATGCACGAAATGAACGCTACAGCCAGCATTTGCTGAATGAATCTCCGCGATTTCAATTTCGAGGAGTTAAGGCGGGACTCTTCCAATTTTAGGCGAAATGATTTTTCATATTGTCGCTTCAATAAAACCATTGCCGACTTTTCTGTAAAAGCATTACCCTTTTTGAATACATTTACAGCACCTGGTTCAAGTTCAGTATGTATACTGGCTAGATTTTTTTTTCGTTTTTTGGCGCTTCTCGCTTTTAAAATGTGAAGCATTTCTTGGCGAACTTCAATGACTTTGACCGCATCTATCTATCTATTTATCTATCTATCTATCTATCTATCTATCTATCTATCTATCTATCTATCTATCTATCTATCTATCTATCTATCTTTGCGTCTTTCATAATCATATAATAGCTTTGGGACGTAAAACCCCACATATCGATCAATCAACTAATCTATCTATCTATCTATCTATCTATCTATCTATCTATCTATCTATCTATCTGTCTGTCTGTCTGTCTGTCTGTCTGTCTGTCTGTCTGTCTGTCTGTCTGTCTAGCCGCTTACGACCTTCAGCTTTCCTGGTCACTTGAATAATTAGATCTGTACCAAAATTTTATTGGCATAACATCACTGGATGACAAACATAAGTGACTGGTCAACACATAAAAATGGTGACATGTATGTAATGAATATCATGAATGACATGTCATGGTCTTGTTGCTTTTGCGGTGGTTTCGTTCACATGACATAGTGCAAAGCTGGTATGCGATTACATGAATGCATGACAAACATAAGTGACAGGCCCTATATACAGTGGAAATCACGATATGCGTGTCATGTAACTCATGACTACACGCCACGCTCATGATGGGCCCGCTGTCATTTAGCTAGCTTCACTTATATAAATCTTGTTTTACGTGGTGTGAATGGATGACGAAGGTGTATGACTGGTGCGAGCACGATAATGATCACATGCCTGTCATGTACCATGACAACATGTTACGCTTATAGCGCGCTCGTGGCGGCTCGCTAGCTTCACGTATGGCAAATTCGGTGTTGCGTTAGTGAATGGAAGACGAGGGTATATGACTGGTGCAAACATGATGATTATCTCATGCATTTCATGTAAGAACATCACTACATACCACACTCATAATTCCCCCGCGGCCGTTTCGTTATCTTCACATATACGAAATTTGGTATTATGTGACGTGGATGGATGTCGAAGATAAATGAAACGTCCAAGCATGATAACCATGACATGCATATAACGTAAAACATGACTACATGCTACGCTCACAGTAGCATGTAGTCATGCTACTGTGAGCATGACTACATGCAAGCGAGCCGCTTGCATGAGTCATGCAAGCGGCATGACTCATGCAAGCGAAAGAGAAGAGTACCTCTCTTCTCTTTCGCTAGCTTCACATATGCCAAATTTTGTGTTACGTGACGTAAATGGACAACGAACACAAATCACAAGGGCTACCATGATAATCATGAGATGGAAGTGTTGTACGTCATAGTTTAGGTCCGCCTCATAACACTGTGCTTATTTCAAAGTAAAATACAACCTTCCTCCCTTTCCTTTTTATTTTGTTTGCACTTAGAGTGTTAGGAAGAGACGCCGCTGGGTCGTATTTCTGCCTCTTCATCGTAAAATTGGTGATATGGTGAAAAGAAGTTTTATCAACTTTTCCGCTGAAGTTTACCATCATCGCCATTATCGTTCTTCTGCTCACTGTGTTCTTCATGTGTGCCAAAATATCAATAAAGCTGGATGATAACCGTAGTGCTTGCTAAGGTTCCAACCAAGAGCATGCTGTGATGAGCCAAGAAGAAGCATAGCGCCTTTCTTCCTGTCCACCCAATGCTGTGATGTAATCAACCGTACGCATTGCTTATGCAAGAAAGGCCAAGTGATGACCTTACTATATTTAAATGTTTTGTCTAAGAATATCACAGAAGTCAGCATACCATTAGGATCAACTCTAGAAGCGATCTTTAAATACGAAGACAATTTAGCGCTTTAGGGTCAATTATGCAAGCTTGAAAGAAAGCAAGAAAGCAGAGTGCACGGCATCCGGCCGGCGGACAGCATGGCTAAGCCGCTGCTGCTGCTTTTGCAGGTTGCGCCGTGTTTTTTTTTTGTCTGACTGCAATGACGACGAACTGCGACGATGGAAATGCATACTTCCTGCCGCCCCACGGAATCCTGGAACCTGGAAATGCCGATAATCTTTCAGAATAAACCACCGACTAAACTGTTTCCTGTACGATACGTCTTCCGCTGTCATTTTTTCCGCGTTGTAAAGAAAGCCTATAGCAGCACTACAGTAGTGCGCTCGCAGTCTGTTAGACAGCTTCTTTTCACGTTTCGCGGCCTTTCTTTACAACGTGAAAAAATAACAGCGCGAGACGTATCGTACAGGAAACAGTTTAGTCGGTGGTTTATTCTGAAAGTGCTCTACATCTCAGTGTTCATATTTTAGGTTCCCTGTCCGTAAATGAAAATAGGTAATTAAAAACTAATAATTAATTAGTATGGGCAGAATATAAGGAGCCTGAGTATCTACAGACTGGTGCGAGTAGTATGCATTTGGTTCAATGCGCCTCCTAAGTGCCTTTCACTTTCAAATTCTTGGCTTAAGGTATGTGGGACACCCTGTATAGGCTATCCTACACTACGGGAAGGGAAAATGAAGGGTTAAATGATAGGGAGAGAGCAAGAAGGGAGCATACAAAAAACACTGCTGTGTTATAAGGTAGTGAGCGCAGGATGTCGGCCACATCCCGTTCACTGCCATATAACACAGCAGTGTTATATGGTAGATAGTCGAGTAATGGTAGATAGTCGAGCATTTAGATAGTCGAGTAATGGTGCCTAGTGAAGACTGACAAGTACTGGACACAGACTATCGAGCACTCGTTGCCCGGTCTGAGCGTATGGTGTGTCGAGCTTGGCGACGAACGTAAGCCGTGTGGGTGGGGCCCACGGGACGGCTTTTTTCTCTCCCTTAGTAGAGTACCGGGTACTCTAAATTGTTAACAACTTGTTCTAACCGAACGTGCCAAGTGCGTATAGGAGTGACTGAAAAACTATGAAGACAGTTCTGTCTTCAGACAACTGGGCAGCCGTCGATTCAGTGTTCGCTGTTACCAATATGCTCTGTGACTCAGCACATAGCTGTGACTTCGGCGACGAAAGCCAAGCTGCATCAGATGTGTCGGTGTCTTACATGATGCTGTCGTTTACGCCGGCTTTCACCCATCCGTGTACCTGGGGCTTCGGCACTGAGGCCCAATTCGAATCCACACCAGCAGTGAAAACTCTAGTTGACAGGGAAGTCAATGAAGCAGGGCGTTCAAGGGGTGCTATAGATGCAGAGGCAATGCTTCTCTTGAATGAACTACAGCGGCGACGTCACCAAAGCCGCCGCTTTCTGATGGTTTCGGCAGCTTCGCGATGTTTTGTATGGTCCCATGCCATTTGCTTCAATATAGTAATTTCCCTCTTCATTTTTGGGGCCTCGTTTGAAGAGGCTTAGTGGTGACGATTACAATTGAAATGCTACAGGACATCGGCTTTACAATTGTTGGGGCAAAGGGTTTCAGTGCAGTGAGAACATACTAGCCTAATTTCGCATACGGTTCTGGCATGACCTAGTTTCATGCAGTTTTGGCACAACAGTGGTTTTGACACAAAAGGTCTTACCGAATGTCTGAAGTGGCCCGTCTTTACAAAGAAAAATAGAAAGCCATCTTTCCTATCTATTCTCATGTAGCCTGAGGTACCCAGATGAGCAACCATGGCGATGCTGGTAGCTTCGCTCGCTTATTTGATGAGGCTACACAGTCGGAGCTTAAAGCGGTGTCAACGTTGTAGATGACGCCGATGACGGCGTTGGAGCCCACTGGGCTGTAGGAGCAGACGGCGATTCATCCAACTCTGTAACGCTTCGGTATGTGTTCAGTGAAGTTGCGTGTAGAACATCAATCGCCATGAAGTTTTTGCGCGGATTCACTCGGATATCTATGATTGCACCTGACACCAGCAGATCGAGCAGCGTCGAAACAGATTGCCTGTTGAAGCGTTTCTTGTTGCTGTTGGCGTCCCCAGGACCGAAAATGATGGTGATGGTTTCTGGCTTGCATGGCGCTCGTTCATGCGGTGTAATCGCTGATGAAGAAGCCCTACTGTTACGCCTCTGCGCCTTTCGGCTCGTCGAAACTTCGAAATTGTTGCCAGATGACCCCTCACCTGGCGGTGAGTTGACTTCAGATTCCTCACTGTCGAAGTAAGGGCCCGTTGACTTCAGTGTCCTCTCTGTCGCAGTAAGGGCCCGTCCGCTTGGTGTCGTGAACGTCATGAAGCTATTTCTTCAAGTCGTGTGTGTCACACATCCGTATACCACTGGCTACAGTATACGCGGGTATGCGGTGATGTGCCTTAGAGTTTGTATTTACCTAAAACCGCAGACAATAGACGTCGGTATTTGAAACGATAGAACGTTTAGGAAATTCAGCGTGGGCAGCGTTGATCCGACGACTGCAAAGAATAAAAATCAGGATCTCAGCAGGATTCGAACCCAAGCTTTGTAGTCATGTATTCTACCACAGTACCACGCAAGCACTTGAATATGCTTTGCAAAGGGAAGACATGAAGTCGGAGCTAATTGAGTATGGTTTCAGTGCGAGCTATTGAATTTTATAACAAGGAGATAAGCATTGCGTATGCATGTACTCCTACGTTAAACAAGCACTCGTTGTTTGCTATCGAAGTGGTTCTAGATGTATATTATTGGCCTAAATATGCTGCGTCATGCACGCAGCACCACCTCGTTACGCAAGACAGCCAACGACGCAAAATTAATTCATCCAATAATGACCACGTTTGCAAGACAACGTAAAATCAAGAGTATGATCTTTTTCAATTCGGCAAATTGGTTTTTTGAAATTTGAAATTTTCTAGGTGTCATAAAATTGTCTACTTCTTACACGACATCACGTATCAAGAAAATGACGTGTTTTTTTTTACGGTGCATGTGCATTAGCAGCGAATTTCAGTGCTTAATAGTACCTGAAATTTTTTGAAGTAGCCGGAGCATCCTTCAAAATGCAATTCAAATAGGCCCCGCCGCGGTGGTCTGGTGGCGAAAGAACTCGGCTGCAGACCCGCAGGTCGTGGGTTTGAATCCCGGCTTCGGCGGCTGCATTTTCGATGGAGGCGAAAATGCAGTAGGCCCGTGTGCTCAGATTTGTCTGCACAGTAAAGAACCCCAGGTGGTCGAAATTTCCGGGGCCCTCCACTACAACGTCTCTCATAATCATATGGTGATTTCGGGCCGTTACACCCCACATATAAATCAATTAAAATAGTCTAGCTACCGATAACTTTAGCAGCGGCTACATAGAGCAGCTGGTGAGATGGATTCATATAAGTGTAATGAAATATTTTTACTTGCAGCATAGCGGTTTTTAGCAGTTTGTATGCATATACATCTCCGTGAGCTCATCTTTGCCGAGAAAGAGAACTGAGCAGCGCTGCGCGTGTGCGCTTCTTTGCTGTCCGAAATGTACTTTGAACAGTAAAATACAATTCCAGTTGAACTAAAACTAACTGTCCCGACTCCTAATTATTCCTTCATAGTACTAAAAACCGTGGTCTTTCACCTTCTCTCTCGGCTGGTGGGTCAAGCTGCGGGGTAAGCTTAAAAGCTGAGGTTCCCACTGCACTCGAATATACTGCTTTAGTTATCACCACTTCGCAAACTGCTGCCATCCCTTCCAGTTACCATAAGCAAGGCTTTTAAGGGTCATAAGAGACTAAAGTGGAAAATTTTTTTGCACTTCCAGTAAGGCAAAACTAAATCATTAAAAACATATTCCTAACACGTACTCATCAGCTCACAGCCGCTTTGAAAGATCAACGATGGTGCTACTACTTTTCGATGACAGAAGCGAGCAGAAAATGCTTTGATCAATCGAGAAAAAGTTTTCTCGTTCCCATCTGTATAGTTGTATTAGCCAGTCAGATAAAAACGATATAATTAACAACAGATGTAATGCTATAGGACCCCTGTTCAGCGCTAGCTTGCTCTGCATTGCTATTGCACAAGGCGCGAAAGCGCCGCATAAGCGGCTAGTACCGCAAAGAGCCTACAAAGAAAATCTTCACAGAAGAAATGGTAGAAAATTTTGACTCTATTGTAACTGCCCCTCGTAATATTTTCATTTTCTTGGAAGAGTGTAATTGAGCGATTACTGTGGGGAAGAAAAACTTCGCCTCAGTTGGCTTCCCCAGCGTGCAAGCAAAACTGACCACTATCGAAAATGGGGGGGGGGGGGTGATCAGCCCCTCCAATTCTTCTCAGTGGGCGAGGAGGCTCGCAGCCTCTTTACCCTCGCCCCCCAGGCTGATATGCCTAAGGCTGTGGGTGACTGTAACAGAAACACAAAGACACACAAGACGTTCCTAGCCAGTTATGCACAACAATATCTCTTTCTTCTCCAGCGTGATTCATTCCACTGCTGTGACGACCTCGCGAAACACTTGCAAAGACCTCGTATTTGAGAACCAGGCAATGGTGTGCAAACTGAACAGATCTCCTTCCACAAAGCTTCCTTCATTAGAATAAAATACAGGCAGACTTGTATTCCCTTGTGAGAGAGTTGTGAAAAAGGAATAGCGATATGCAACTGTACATGCATGTCTCTCACAAATGGTTTGTTTAAACTAATTGCAAAATCAAAACGCCTGATCAGCTGCACTCAGAATTTGCCTTAGGCAGTATTGTAACCACCAGACAAACACACACACACACACACACACACATATATATATATATATATATATATATATATGACGCTACGTGTGGGAGACGTGGCCTGGCTCATACCCCATGTTTATTCCTTTTTCACTTCTTCTTCCTCATCTACTTCTCCTAACCATCGCTTCATACGTCACACGATTCCCGCTCCCCCCGAAAGAAGGCATGGATTACTAACAAGAAAAAGTTAACAAGTAGAGGTTAAAAAGTTACAAATATCAATAATTCACAATTGGTTGTATGCTCCCGGGGAGTTCCGTAAACTTTCAAAGACTTCAGGGGAAAGTGCAGCAGTCCGGTTAACGCAAGTGTTCTGGTGGGCGAGGCTGGTGGTTGCGTCCTGGATAACACAAAAACGCTTTGGACATGGAAACAGATAGAAATACAGCCGGTATTCTTGCAAAGAACGAAGGAGGTTGAAACGCTTTGCAGGATTGAGTTTTTCGTAGGCGTCGCATTTTTTTTTCGTGGGTCATACAAACGTCGTGCATGCACTTTGCCCGCCCGTTTATCGTGGCTGATTAGGCGCTGCTTGTGTTCCCGCAGAGCACAAGCGGTTGTTTTGTGGCGTTTTGGGAATTTTCTGTGGTGATGACGCAGATGTTCAGACCGAAGGCGCAATATTGAACGCTGGTGCAGAAAAGTTCCTTGGCTTTTCTTTCTGCGAAGATAGCTCAGATGCGGAATCAGTCTTTTCTTTAGTGTATGTTGATCAAGACACTCTTCAGGCTGCAAGTATCCTTGCGATGTAGTTTTAGTTGTTCGTTGTCGATGTTGGTGTGAGCGTTTTAGCTGTTGGGGTTCCTCTTGTTGCTTTTGTTGGCATTGCTGATGTTGCTGTGCAACGCATTGCGGTGAGATCCCTTCTTGAACATCGCGCTCGTTTTCTTCACAACTTGATGTGGGGCCCAGTCGGCAGCTGGTAGTTTGTGGGCTGTTGTCATGCACTTCGGGCAATGAAGATAATGCTTCAGAATCGGTAGAAAGTTCTTCAGAAGCTTCTTCTATCTTGTTCACTATAAGAGGCTCTTGCGCATTGCAGCGTGCGACGTTCGATGCGTCGGAGCCTTCGGTGTTTCTTCCACTGTCGAGTGTGTATGGACTGGATGGCGATGCATGAACCCGTGTGGAAGGAGCATGGCTCGACAGGGTATTTTCTCGATGCGCCAGGTCATCTACCATAAATACGGCGTCCTTATAAGGCAAATGGTGAGCGTTAGGAGCGCTTGAAGAACCGCGTGGTAAAAACGGAGGTGGTGGACCACGTATTCCAGACGAAGAGTGAACGGCATCAGGTGATTGGGCAACGTCTCGGGTCATATGCTGAAGCGATGACTTCGCAAATGCTGACTTTCGTGCAGAAAGGAGGCGCGCTCGATGGCTATGTTTTTCCCAAAATACGCGTTGTCGTCTGCCACTGAACTCGTGTGCCACTTCGTCTTTTGTCAGAGGTCGAATCTTGTTGTGCGCTCGAATGGTTGAAGACTGCCTGTAAAATTGATGACTGAGTGCATTTGTCTGTGGATGGTGGGTTACAAGCAAGTCTTCGTCGTAGTCATCGCATTTTTTAATCCAAACGATCATTTCTTGTTTTATCTTTTGCCAAGACTCATCGTTGTCGAATATGTGGGTGAGGTAAAATTTAAATGCCTCACCGGTGACGTAGTCGCTGAAGTTCGTAACCATCTCCCGTTCCGACCAGGTTGCAGCGATAGCGTGGAACTCGAACAGGTCGAACCAGTCCTGTACAGGTTCATCGTCCGCAGCTCCGGTGTACTTGGGGATGGGAAGGTCGGTCGATGATTCTGTCATGATGCTGGTCGCTGTGTGTGGCTAGGAGATGATTCCGTAGTCGATGTATGGTCAGGGCGTCTTGTGTAGAACTGCGTCGATGATGAGACACTGATGAAGTGGCTGGGAGGTCTTCATCCCGCCGACTCGTGTGTCGCTACGTGTGGGAGACGTGGCCTGGCTCATACCCCATGTTTATTCCTTTTTCACTTCTTCTTCCTCATCTACTTCTCCTAACCATCGCTTCATACGTCACACACACACACACACATATATATATTTATATATATATATATATATATATATATATATATATATATATATATATATATATATATATATATATATATATATATACATGCCATGGCATCAGGGCCATATGTGAAATATTCTTACTGCAGTTTATTATCGTTACGGCATGACTTATGCTCAAGTGTTAGTGTAATTTTGTACACAGTGGTCGAACTGCCTGAGTTCAAAAAACGCCCCCTTCTGGTGCAGAAACCTATTTATTTACTTTCAATAGTGCCAGATTCATGTCGGGAGCTAGGCAGGTGGGGATACTGAGCACAACGTCAGCATGCAACAGAACAGAATACAAATAATGCAGTGTACATTGCAATTCATACAACGAAGTGCTGTTCTACCTTATAAAGCATTAGTGTATTTAACGGCACAATCAACCTTAATGCGGTTTAATTCAAAATGAAGAGGACATGCAAACAAGAAGACATCTTGCATAAAAAAGACTTTTTTTCTTTTTATAGTCGTGGCTTACTTTTTATATCACTTAATGACAGCAAGATGGGGATCCAAAGCTTGAAAGTGTTTAGTCAAGATGACTCCACCCCCTAAGTGCAGCATGAAAATTGAGTATTTAATTGTGTTCGAGCTGCTAAAGTGTTCAGCTAATTGAATACTTTGCTCGGGTTTCAAAAGTATGCACTGCGGTAATACGATCGGTAAACTTTGATGACCTTGGTGAAGGAACGTGGCAATACATGCACTTTACAAAGGAGCTAAATCATCACAATATTTCACTAGCCATGCACACTTGATATCGCGGCACTGGCACTGCTATCTTTTGTTTTTCGATCCTCCTAATTGAATTAAGAATATTTGAAAGTGTTTTTTTGGAAGGTACTGACAGCTGCTACTTTATGACTACATGTAGTAGGCCAAACTGTCACGATTGCAACAAAAGTTGTAAAACGCAATTTTCAGTGCTGTGAGATACGTTGGTAGTTTTCTCACGACTACGAGGCACAATCTGCTCCCATAGTTGCTCTGTACTTGCCGTTCACAAAGTACTTGCATGTGTAGTTGCCATGTACAGCAACCCTGTACAACAGTTGTTGCAAACAAACACATGTTTTGTGATGAATGAGCAATAAATAAGGATGGTCTGATTTTTTGTTATCCAAGCACGTTTCAAAAGTTGCGCGCATCACTGTAATTACCAGGATGTTACATCTATGCAAAATATACAAGACATCATAAAGAGACATGTGTATACTGCAAGACACCTATAAAATGTACAGTATGCTATATATGCACAAAATACATCAAGGAAGCTATGATCAATTCATGTTAAAATTATCCTAGGGAATAATGCTAGAGAACATTATACTACATTTTGTATATGACAACGCAATCGTGGTAACCTCCTCCCTACTAAGGCCTCACCAAAGCGTATTTTAGCATTCAGTGTTTTTAACATTTTCCTTAGCTTCCCTACACAGCTGTTAAGTGATCTTCATCGCACTACAACCACTTCATTTACACAGCTAGAGGCAAAGTAGGTCGGCTTGCAGCTGGATTATCAATGTATGGCGAGTGCTTTAAAGTGTGAAATAAATGTATAAGTGCCCCTATATTACTGATTGTTTTACTAGCTATTCTGGCATGTATCTTGTGCAAGTCTTTGCTAAAAAGATAGACAGCGCTCATGGGCATCTAAAACTTGTAGAAATAACATTCCTAGGTGAACATGTCTACGTGAAATACAGGCAGCCGGCAGAAATAACATATGTGCAGAAACAGGAGCAGCGTTTGAAAATATACGTGCGGTTGCATCCCAGTTTCAACTGCCATGTTCTCTCATATAGTACAGTAAATACCATGAGGCCATAAGTAGGCTGTTACGGGTACCATTACGCGAACATGACGCGAGAAAACGTGCGCAGGGAACTCTCTCGTTCCGCCGTCGCGATTCAAACACTCCGCGCACTCGTACTGTGAAATGTGAAAATGTTAAAAGCAATTAGAATGAAAGCAAGCATCCACACGGTGATGGAGGGACAAACGAGCTTGTTTAAAACAGGCCTGTGCCAGTTTCAAGAACACTGCAACATATGTAACCTAGATAAGCAGCGTGTGACAGTGCGTACTTGACCGTACAAACTGGAAGCTGTGGTTGCCGTCGTTTTCCAACGGTAGACATTGCGAAAAAAGAATCTCCACATGGGGGACTGGCTGGATATTTCGCAGCAATTAGAGTTCCTAAAATAAGAAGCTAAAACCGCTTTGCTCTCGAAATAATTTCCAAACTTTGGTGTGCACGAATGATCGACGAGAAACAAATCGCAAACACTTCTGACGAGAGACCCTAAAGGGAACGGGCTTTTGCCGACGTTTGTTTCTTTCGCAGAGAAAAGAATGGTCATAGCCGAGACTTTTTCTGAGAACTACTCTTCATCCCATCTCTTCAGCCGTGATCACAATTTTGGCCTCGGCCCGGCTTGTCTCAACAGCAAACTGCGGCAAAAAGAAAGAGACATCGTGGACGCTGTGACCTTTTGGTGACGTCACCGAAATGGTGTCGTGTGCGAAGCGGACTGACCTGCTAGAAAACCGTCCCGTCACGCCAAGCCCATGCCCCCTACTCTGTCGTTTTATTTCGCAGTGATACACAGAGCAAAAAATGGCCATTTGAAGGAGGTTGTGAAATCGAGGAGGGGCCCCTTGCCCCTTCTGGAAACAAAATCTACCTATGCCCCTGCACAGATAGACGAAAACCGGCGCATTCAGCAAGGTATGGTCGAAGATAGACCTGCTCTTATGAACATACACTTACAAAAGCACGCGCGCATGCTCTCTTGCAGGAAAGATACCTATTGCATCATGTTCTTTTATTATCGCGACGATGCTTGAACGCATATTTGGGTTGCGTAAAAAAAGACACAAATAAAGAAAAGTGAACAACGCGGGCGCCATCGCCCGTGTTGTTCACAGACTCTGCCGTGCTCGCTAGTGTTTTGTTGTTGTTTTTCTCTGAACGAGGCTTGTACTCAAAGGAGGGGATTGGCTGATTATGAGGTGAATTTGCTCAATACTTTCTGCATTGCTTCATTCCTAGAGAATGTTAGTTATTTAATTATAGTTTGAAGTGCCAATTCGGTTTTGAAGAAAAAAAGTAGTGAAACCACAATTTAGCAAAAAAATTGTTTCGCGGCAGTGATATATTCCTGAACGGCGAATAAAACATCCCCGTGGCTGTAACTTATGGTGTAGAGGCTCCAAATGAAAGTAGAGCAGGTTCTGATAATTGCAAGCCCAGGTTTTGAAGAGATGGTGCTAGCATACTTTTCTGCAATAATTAAAGCGGCAAAAATATAATGAAAAATGACTAATCGTTTCCTCTTGGTTACAGTAAATGCACACAGTGAAATTCAAGAAAGCGAATCTATGCAAGTAAAAATTGAGAGTTGTAATGCGCCAAGGAAACTTTGTAATGACAACTTCCATCATCCTTGAATAAGAGAGTTCACTGTGCTAAAGAAATAACAAGCATTTGTACTCTGGAGAAGCCGTCAGTGCAGGGTATGATATATTTTGCCTGATTTTAAGTGTGTGAAATCACGCTACCATAGTGTGTACTGTAGGTGGAAAAATAGGACTGATGGGTGTCGAAAGTGATGCCTTCGCAAAAAAATCAGCCATTTTGTTTAACAACAAGCCTTTGTGCCCTGGATGCCCCGAAAACGGAATACTTTGGAGATGACAGTGAACCAATGATTTAAAAAGTTTCAGTATGGTTGATCGACCGACTGTAGACGGGTAAGAGCACAGTGATAATGAATAAAATATAATAGCTACGACTGGAATCAAAGTACTTACCTTGCGCAGCGCTAGCAATATTGTCATAAATTCAGCCAGAAAGTAAGTAAGAAATTGCGTAAGTGAAGTGAAAATGACAAACAAAGTACAGGACAATATATTAGAACGCCTGATTTTTCATCTGATTGCGATGCGTCCGTTGCAAAAATGACATTCGTTGGCAAACTACTTAAATGTTCCTGCAATAAAGTATTTAAAATGCCTGTAGGTAATAGCTTAGCGTCAGTTGGGAAGATGTCAAGGAAAACAAGTTCCGGTGAAGTTTGTTGCACAGTTAAAAAATGAAGCAGATCACGAACTTGTATATTTAGAGGCTCAAGTAACGATTGAACAAATAATAATTGTGGTTTGAGAAATCTGGGCCCATGCACGGAGAAAAATATGTCAAGATTGTAAACAAAAATAATTTCATCAAAGTTAAACGTTGCTTCATATAAACATAAAAAAGTCTGCACAGCAAGAATCTTGAAGCGACATAAAATGGTTGGTATTCGTGCTTTAAGATATAACACTACATTTGCAGTGTACTTTGGAATTCTAAGCAGAGCCGTAAAGCCTCCCTTTTCAACAGCACGAGCGGCTAAATACTGTAGGCTGGCGCATCAGAAAAAGAGAACGCAGTGAAACTCTAACACAAGTCGGACATATAATTTATTGATCATCAAAAGTGCCTTCCATCTCACACCTGATTTACAGCTGCTCAATCGTCGCAATACGTCCATTGTGCGTACTGATTTTGTCGCGATGTATTCAGTGTGAGGGCACCAATTGAGATGTTCATTACACATAACTCCAAGGTATCTTATAGATTGTACTTGTGGGATATGCTGGAGCCTATAATTGATAGATATGTGCGCAGGACCATGAACAGGAAAAACGAGAATAATACATTTATTGCTATTCAGGTTCAACATCAAACAATCCAGCCAATGTGCTAGTTTATTTAGTTATGCTTGCAAAATATTGTAAAAACACTGGAACGTCATGTGCCATTGCAAAGAAATCAATGTCGTCGGCATACACATAGGTTTTTACATCTGCCAGAACAGTGATGGTACTAAGCAGTGTGTGGAATATTACGGGGGAAAGTACTTACCTTGAGGTGCACTCCCGATTTGAATGTGCTTACAGGAAGAAAAACCCACTTGAAAACAATAGAATTCTCTTCCACTTAAAATTTCGTCACCCATTGTAAAATATAAGGTGGGAACCCATGACTACATAACTTATTATTCAAGATAGGATACTCTACACTTTCATATGCTTAACTTATGTCTAACGCTACTAAAACCGCATACTGCTTTTTGTAATGAGAAGTATCGGCCCCTCGAAAAGCACCACGAAAGCGTGGTCAATTTAGAACTGGTCCTATTTGGCGCGCCAGCGAACGCCGGCGGTGGCCCAAAGAAGCACACTCAACAATAGTTGAATACAATATGTCACCAATCAAACAACGTGCTACACAGTACAATCAGCCCCACTCGAAACGACGAATACAGACATCAATACGCACTACACTGCAGTCGCATGCATCGAACAACCAAGACACCTAAAGAATAAAGAGTTAGAAAACTTATTCAGTCCAAAGTTCTTGGAACAAAAGTCTGGATGATACTCTTCCGAGAATCACTCACTCAAAGTCCAGCGTTGTTGTCGTTCCGCTGCCCCCGAAGTTTCTCTTCCAGGAAACCTCGCGTCTTCAATTGGCCACTCTCCAAGCTTCAACCTTCTTCGCCGGAAACACGTCGGCTTCCCACACGCCGCTGTTACCACGCGTCTTCGTTCGATAGTGGTAGACACACACTCTTGCCTGTAGCTCGAGTCTTCATCCCTCAGGTGGAAATCCTCTTCTTCTCCTTCTTTGTCACGGAAGACAAAGGGTGTAGGGTGTTTCGCCCACAAGGCGGAACACCCTACGCACTCTGGCGGATACTTTATTCTTCTCCTGCTTTGTCACTAAGGACAAAACCTTCGCCGACAGATATGGCGGAATACTCCACGCACTCTGGCATTAACTTCTTTCTTCTGCTGATCTCCCATCTCTGCTGCTCGGTTAAATATCTTCCGCGCGAGATTCCAGAAAGTTCTCATCATTTCGTCGGCGCGATACGCAGCGAAGACGGGGGGGAAGGGCGAGACGATACGGGGGCCGTCCTTGATGGATGACGCAACCCGGCATCACCACGCCCCTTTTCATCGAGAAATTTCCAGGGCTTGCTCGGCCGCCGACGCGAGGAGGTTCGTTGGCGAACCTGCGCTTCCGAGCGGAGAGAGACGCGCGCCCAGGGAGTCTTTACTTGCTTGTTTTCTTTTTTTATCGTTGACCTCTCGGCCCTTCGTCGCGAGGATTTGGCGGCGCACTCTTTTTTGAGCGCTCGTTTTATGACAGCACGTCATACCAAATATCTCGATCTAAAACCGATTTGGGAAGAACACAACAGTTTTTCTCATTATTAAACCTAACCATATGGCCATGAAGTACCCTTTAATTAGGTTTTACTAGATTAGATGCTAAGGCGATCGGCTGTATGTTGTCTAAATTATAGCCTGCCCCTTGTTTTTTAAGCAATAATATAATTTTCGCAATCTACCATTCATAAGGTATCTATGCTCCTCTAAGGGAATAATTTACGAGACCTAGAAGATCATTCTCATATGTCCTGTGTATTATCTTTAGCAATGTATTTGTTGTTTAATCGGGGCCTGGTGCTGTATTTGCCAATATTTTCTAGTATGATCGAATTCGGAAGCAGATATTTCTGTGTAGTCATAGGTGGCTGATGTGTAAACCGTACTAGGAAGACGCGTTGAAAACCTGCTTTCACACCCTTCAGCCAATTTATTTAATAAATTCTGTAGTTCTTGTGAGGTATGAACTACTGAGTCAACATTTACTGGTATAAGGATCTTCTTCCTACCGCGAAGGAAATTGAATAAAGCACGTTTGTTATTCAATTTAGACAGGTACTCGAAACGTTCTTGATAGTTTTGCTCTTTCACTCGCGATACAGTGCGTTTAAATGTTTCCGCAATAAACTGATAATCTTTCCAACTTCGTGAACTCTGATTACATATAAGTCTTTTCCATGCAGCTTTTCTTCTTCTATAGTCTCGTGTACACTCAACATTGCACGATCTACTAGGTTGGGCACTTTTGGTTGACGCCGAAGCAATTACAAATTCTGAAGTGTTCTTGGAGATTTCTAAAGTGGAACAAACATTTCTGCCAAAGCTATGCTCGCTGTGTGGCAAAATTTATTCGAGACTAGTATAATTCAGCCACCTTATAGGGATGAACGTTCTAGCCGAAATGCTCTAAAATTGTTGACATGACAATTACTAGCAGGGTTAAGCCAGGTTTCTTGTAATAGTAATATATCCGGATATAATTAATTAGTTAGGAAAGTAAGTCAGTAGAAGCAGAAATCATATACCTACGATTTCACTGTTCTGCTTTTAAGGTATCGATGGTGATGAACGAGTCTACTCATTCAACGGATGGGGATCGCCACAGATCCGGCAACGTGAATTTGATTTACAGCCCCCTACACTGTCACCGAAATGCCAAACGTTTTCACATTGGAGAAAACGAGAAGCGAGGCGTTCGACTCGAAAAATGAGTAGCCTTATTTTTTACTCTGATAAACGACATGAGCACTACCGGGTTGCAGAAATAAGGTGCCTTCTCTCTCTTCGAACCACTACCACCACCATCACCTTTCTTCATGTCTTTCTCGCACAGCCCAAATATGTGTTCAAGTATGCACCAACTTTCTCAGACTAGAGATTTACTGTATATACGGTACCTTTCATCGTTATCAGCATCACCATCATACTGGTAATAGGTACGGACAAGGCAGAAGCATGGAGAGTAGGTTGCTAACCTTGGGCTTCCCTTCACTGTTGAGAATATACTCTCGTTTGGTGCTTCGGTTCTGGGCTACAACCAAAGGAATGCCTTTGATGCCGTTTGCAGTTATCTTCATGAAACAAAACGAATACGCCTCTAAATTCAAGTTGTTATTATAACATTATTATGCAAATTCTGAACATCAATTTTAAACGTGTTCCAAATGAATGCGATTTCAATTCAAGGTAATATTAATCTGTCTGGTCAAAATGGCAAAAGAATATTGCACTCTTTCTGTATTTACGTGTGCTTTATCCACCTTCTGTTAGAATTAGGTATCATTTGAAAGGCCTTCGATTTCATATCTTCAATTCTTGGCCAATCCCCCTGAGTGGGCAAGAGCCATAATGGAGGCAACATCATCATCATCATCATCATTATCATCATCATCATCATCAAAGTTGCTTCTGCCGAAATAAAGTGATGCAGGTGGGCCTTCGAGCATACTGATAGTCCAAGAGTGTTAAAAAGGTCGTGAAAGCGTTTTTCTTTTTGTTTGTTGAAGCGCAAATAAAACTGGGTTTGGCCTGGAAAACTTGTTGAGATTTTAAGAGTTTACCGTTCGAAATTTGCCTGGTGGTGGGCAGAAAACAATCTTTCAACTCAATACAATGATATGAGCACTTTCTTTACTCTGATTTTCTAGTAATACTCAAAGGTTTATTTTCAACATGCGCGGTAATTGAAGGTATATTAGACACGTTGGTAACGTAATCAAACTTGCCATTCCTGCACTTTTGCATCTCTTGCTTTGGTTTCGTGGGTTTCACGTAGTCGAGAAGAGCCTCATTGCCTGTTGCTGCGTCAGGCAGCAAATTACAAAAGTCAATTTGGGAAATGATTCCAATTATTGTGATGTAAAATTGAATGCACCAGCAGTAATGTCGCGCTGGTTTGTTAATGCCGTTATCTGAAATTCATTGTAGACGAGAATGGGAAGCTGTGGGTACACTAACTATGGCAGAACACCATGACAACTACTCGTTTTCTTCAGAGGGTTGGTCTTCCTGGGTCATTGAACTTGAGCAAAATCTTGCAAGCACAACTAATTCGCTCATGTTGAATAAATTGCACTGATTATGCTCTTGAAGGTTTTAGTGTTAATTATAATTCACCGATGTAAATGTGAGCAAGTGAGCCGAAAATCCGAAGTGGCTGGTAAGAATAGATCATGCGTGGACGCCACTTGAGTTCCACCCGCTAGAACAAGTTAACTTGGCTCCTTTCTCAACTATGCATGCTTAAGAATCTAGACAAGCTCACTTGTTAGAAATTCGAGGATTCTGACAGAATAAATCCCAGCATAGACTATGCACCGAACGGAATGAACACAATGTCTGTGCACGATTCCTTTTTTTCTATTTCTCTTTTCTTTTTATCTCCTTGCTATTCTATCCCCTTTCCCTTTCTCAAGGGCAGAGCAGCAAACCGGAAATTTTCTTCTGGTTGACTACACTGCCTTTCGGCAAACCTATGTTTATCCATTTATCTGAGCAATTTCACAACATTAGACCAACGTTTCACATTTAAAGAGCTGTTGTGCACACATGTGGCGCACTGTTTTAGCGTATGTTCATTTTATAAAAGAGCTGCACCTAAAACTACACAAACATGCACCATTATAGTTTTACTTGCATGCAACCAAGACACATACTTCCAGGATGTCTTCTAAATCCCCACACCCCTTTCAAGTGTTTCACCTCAGAAACCGCGTTCAAGAACTCTCAATGATGCCCATGTAATAGCTGGGACTGTACTCAAATCACATCTTCATATTCTATTTCATAACATATCTCAGGTTAACCTCACCAAATGTTCCCTGCATCCGAAATTGGCACCAGCCTCTCAGAATTTCTCGTAGTAAAAATGAAGTTCACTAAGCTGAACATTATCATGTGTCGCCAAAGGGCACACCAAAGCACTAAAGACTAAATTATGTAGCTGCGCCCGACTTAAGATTTGGCATGGTGCAAATCTTAACAAAACGAAAAAAAACCAAAAAGTGATCGCACTATTAACCATTTCAGCTGCAAGGTTGCGACCACTAAAAAGGCTACACGTAGCAGGCCAACAAAGCATACTTAGGTCACAGTGATTCTGTTTCGTCGTCCAAAGTGTTTCCACGAGGATCAGATACAGTACACTCGAACCTAGTTTCACACTGGTGCAATAATGAACTCTGGTTGATTAACATTTTATAAATTTACCAACCTAGGCTAAATGATGTCGAACTGCGCACGGTGATATTAAAGCCACATACTTCACCACTGAGCTCGAAGACACCCGTCACTCCAGTCCAGTGGGTGTGGAACTAAACTGCTGATCCGAAGGTTGCGCGATTGAATCCCGGCAGCGATGGCCGCGTTTTCGATGGAGGAAAAAATACCAGAGGCCAGTGTTCTTTGATTAAATTGCACGTAATAAGCCTAGGTGGTCGAAATTTCCGGGACCGTCCACTACGGCGTCCTTTATATACTCCTTGGGTGGTTTTGGAGCATGGAACCCGAACATTTTTACTTTATTGAGATCGGAGACGGAACGATGAGGCCTCAAAAGATCGTGATTGGCTTACAGATGTTGTGGCGATTGGCCAGTCAGTAGCGAGACCTTCGCACGAAAAGCTCAGAAACTAGTGCTTGGGACATTAGAACAGCTGCGCTTCTACGCGGCAGTTTTGAGTTCCATGTAGAACCTTTTGTCTGATCTAGACCTATACAAATCATCCCATAGGGCTGCTTATTGCTACGCGCACTTTTTCTCTTTTATGTAACCAGCCCCTTACAGGTGTAACCACTGCCGAACGCAAACCGCACCTAAATGTTTGACAATCTGTAGAGTGTTTTAGAATCTTCTGATCAGCTTGAGCACCTAGAGCGAGCTGTAGTTGATTCTGGAACAAACCAGGCCAACAATAAGGAGGCTGGGTTCTTCTGTGCCACGTGTATTAATGCCGATGCTCATTACCACTGTTCAGATTACCGACGGTCCACGCTGTCGCTGATCGTCGCTATCAGTGTGCAGAATGCATTGCCGGTGCTCTTTTTAGAGGTGAATGACCTTAAGCAGTGGGTTGTGTGACCTCGATTTGTGTAGTTCTAGGTATCAACCTTTCGTTTACATCTTGGAACGCCCGCTATAGAAGGCGGTACTTGAATATGATTAACATATGATGAAAAGGTGTGAGATGGCAGTACATGGAGTGTTCCCCAGATGCACGAACGGACGGACAGATGGACGGACACACAGACGGGGAGACGAAACAGACAGGCAGTCATACACACACACAGGCAGGTGGACGGACAGATGCACAAACAGCAGGTAGACAGACAGACAGACAGACAGGTAGACAGACACGTAGACAGACAGACAGACAGACAGGTAGACAGACAGGTACACAGACGGACAGATGCACAAACAGCAGGTAGACAGACAGACAGACAGACAGACAGATGTACAGACGGGCGGACGAACAGACAGACATACAGACCGACTGACGGACTGACACACGAACGGACGATTCACGGTTTACAGATAAAACCCTCCGAAGCTTCACCACACTCATCATTCTTCACTCCGTTGATATGCATTGATTTTTTTGTTTCCTGACACAAGTTTAAAGACATAATCAGTTCCGTCTTTGATAGTAGGAGAGCCGTTTTTGTTTGCAGTAAAATGAAGCGTTATAGAGGGGCACTATTTTTTAACACAGGAGAGCGGTCACGACAAGTCAAGTGGTAATGGCGGAACCTGCCTGTGTATCCAGCCAACCAAACATCGTCCTCTTGACAGACTGAGTAATACCCCCTGCCTATCCGAGTAGCACTCATTTTCTTCACTACATTTTCTTCCCCTCCGGAAAAGAGCCATCATGGCGACCCATGGGCAGGAGACAATAGAGGGATAGTAATGTGGTTGTAGGCGGTCTATGGGGACGGTCTCACGTCCACGGCGTCGTTGATCATGGGGTTGCTCAAGCGGCTCCACGATGTAATTGACGGCTGAAGTTTGTTTAACCACACGGTAAGGGCCGTTATACTTGCACATCAGTTTCGTTGAGAGACCAGGGCTGGTTGAAGGAATACGAAGCCAGACAAGGTCATCCGATGCATAAGAAGCTGGAGGCGTCGGGCTATCGCGGTGGTGTTTCTGGCGTTGCTGTTCAGCACTTGTTAGGGAGCGGGCAAGCTGACGACACTCTTCCGTCTATTTAGCAGCTTGTGACGTAGTCGTCAACTCAGTACCATCCGGGCGGTAAAAAAGGATGGTGTCTAGCGTGCAAAAGGGCTCGCGACCATAAAGAAGGAAGTAAGAAGAGAAACCGGTGGTTGTCTGGACAGCTGTATTATGCGCATATGTTACAAAAGAGAGAATACTGTCCCAGTTGGAGTGATCGATTGCTACGTACATTGACAGCATATCTCCTAATGTACAGTTGAATCGTTCTGTAATGCTATTAGTTTGAGAATAATATGCGGTGGTGGTGCGATGAATGACTTGGCATTCCTTGAGAAGCGATTCGACGGCGTGCGACAAAAACACACGCCCTCGGTCACTCCGGAGTTCACGTGGTGCACCGGGACGTAAAATTATTTGATGCACTATGAAACTACCGGCGTCACTCGCTGATGCAGAAGAGAGTGGTGACGTTTCTGCGTAGTGCGTAAGGTGATTGATAGCGACGATTACCCAGCGATTTCAGCCGGTGTAATCAGAAGAGGGAGATACAGATCGATACCAACACGGTCAAACGGTCGGGCAGGACAAGGTACGGGTTGTAGTGGAGCTGGAGAACTTGGAGTGGGATTCTTCTGGCACTGGCAAGGGAGACATGAACGTGCGTAGCGACGAACGAAGCGATACATTCCACGCCAGGAGTAGCGGTGGGACAGGCGGGTGTAGGTTTTTAACACTCCAGCATGGGCGCGTTGTGGGTCAGCGTGAAAGGAGGCGCATATGCCTGAGCGAAGACGTCTGGGAATAACTAGGAGCCATTGGCGTCCTTCAAAGAGATAATTCCGTCTGTATAGCAAACCATCTCTGATATCGAAGTGCTGTATTTGACGGCGCGTACCTCTAAGGATATTTTGTGAGGAAGTTCAACTCAACAAGTTGATAAGTAAAGTGATCCAAGGATCTTTTCGTTGCTCCTGTAGCTTGTCGCTGACACTAAGTGCAGATATGTCGGGGGCAGGTGAAGACGGAGACTTGTCATAGTATCGTAGAGGTTATCGGGACAAAGCGTCTGCGTCGGAATATTTTCGTCCAGATCGGTAAACGACCTGAATGTCGTACTCTTGTAGCCGAAGCGCCCAACGGGCGAGCCGGCCGGTAGGATCTTTTAGCGAGGAGAGCCAACATAATGCATGATGATCTGTAACCACGCTGAATAGGCGCCCATAAAGATAGGGTCGAAACTTGCCTATGGTCCATATGATGGCTAGACACTCTTTTTCGCTGACTGAATAGTTGGCTTCTGCTTTTGTGAGTGCACGGCTGGCATAAGAGACGACGTACTCATCAAATCCGTGTTTACGCTGGGCGAGCACGGCACCGAGACCAACTCCGCTAGCATCGGTGTGTATTTCCGTCGGGGCAAGAGGATCAAAATGTCACAGTATAGGAGGTGACGTAAGAAGGTGGCGAAGTGTGGCGAATGCATCATCGCAAGCTGACGACCTAGGAAGGTCGCTGTTGCCGGCAACAAGGTCAGTCAAAGGCAATATAATGGAGGCGAAGTTGCGAATAAAATGACGAAAACACGAAGATAAACCGAGGAAGCTGCGGAGTTCTTTTAAGGTGTTCGAGTTAGGAAATTCGGTAACGGCAAGAAGTTTCGTCGGATCCGGAAGAATGTCATCGCTAATTACAACATGGCCAAAAATGAGGAGTTTTCGAGCGCCGAAGCAGCACTTCTTCAAGTTGAGCTGTAGACCGGCGGAGGTTAGGCAACTAAGCCCTGCCTCGAGGTACTGAAGATGCGTTGAAAAGTCACTTGAAAATATCACGACATCGTCTAAACAACACAGACATGTCTGCCATTTAAGGCCACAGAGGATGTTCTCGATCATGCGCTCGAAATTGGCAGGCGCATTGCAGAGCCCGAATAGCATGACGTTAAATTCGTATAAGCCATCAGGGGTAACAAAAGACGTCTTGGGGCGATCAGCCTCAGTTATGGTAACCTGCCAATAACCTAAATTCATATCTATGGACGAGAAGAACTCCGCGCTTTGTAAGCAGTCAAGGGCATCGTCTGTGCGTGGTAGCGGGTAAACATCTTTGCGCGTGATCTTATTCAACCGGTGGTAGTCGACGCAGAATCTTATTGAGCCATTCTTTTTCTTGACTACAACAACTGGGGAGGGCCACGGGCTGTTAGAGGGCTCAATAACGCCGCGCTTGAACATGTCGTCAACTTGCTCCGCGATTATACGACGCTGAGATGGCGATACCGAATACGGACGCTGGCGTAAAGGATCGTGAAGACCAGTTTCGGTTTAGTGAGATACTGGGGAAGCACGGCCCAAAGTCAGTTGCTGGTGATCGAAGCTCACGCGGAAGCGCTCAAGGAGGGCGATGATGTCGGCGCGCTGCTGGGCCGTAAGGTTGGTGTCGATTCAGCGCGAAATCGCTTCGGTGAAATATGGGGAAGTGGGTGACGCGCAGCAATCAGCAGCGTCAATAGGTAGCGTAGTCGAGTGGTCAGGAACTATACGTGCACTCGAGGGATCAATGTCATCGGCAAAATCCAGGCATTCTACACACAGTAACTTGGAAGGCGAGTTAAACGGATTGGAAACATGAATTGCACTTGACCTATCGTGAATGTTCAGAAGGGCGAAAGGAATCAGGAAGCACTGGCGACAAACAGCGGTTTCAGAAGGCGTAAAAATAACAGTTGAGCCACTAGAGACTTCACAGAAAAACGAAACTAGGGTGGATGAGAACGTTGGGTATCGAAGTGTCGACGGCAACGAAAACTTTTGCAGGTGAAAGGGGCGATTCGAGTGAAGCAGCGTCGCATAACGGCGCGAACTCCACTTCGGCGCGAGCACAGTCGATGAAGGCATGATGAGTGCAGAGTAAGTTCCAGCCTAATATAATGTAATGGGAGCACTGCGGGAGCACTACAAACTCGACGACATAAATATCGTCAGCAATAGCGACATGTGCTGTGCATGCAGCAAAAGGGCGAATTTGTTGCTCGCTCGCAGTGCTCAAAACGAAGTCGTGAAGAGTCATTGTGACTTTTTTTTAATTTTTCAGTCATTAGGGACACTGTGGTGCCAGTATCGACCAATGGAAAAACAAGTATACCTTCAACGGAGATAGCAACGACTTGGACGGCGAAAAACAAGGTCTTGTGGAGTTCGAAAGATCCGCAGTTCTTGCACCCGGAACTGCGGCTCCCAGTTGTCTCAGGGATAGGGCGAGGTCGACGTAGCATAGGGGAAAGGGAACGGCATTGAGGTGAAGGCGACCGGTGTCTGTTGAAGTTTCAGCAAGGTGAAAGTGTGTCCATGGTGGCAGGCTCGCTAGATACAGCAGGCTCCGGTCATGGTGAGAAATCTTGATTGATGGGCCAGACGTCGTCACGCAGGAAAAACTCAGGCCGTCGACAAAATCGCACCACGTGACCCGCAATTCCACAGACGAAGCATATGAGGCGGTAGTCTTGAGTGTGCCAAGGGTTCTGAAAGCGTGGTGGTAGTAGCCGGGAGAAAGGAGGGGCAGCCTGGTACATAAGCTCAGTCGGTACGACAAAGGGGTGCTGGACGTAGGCGTTCGCGACAAAGAAACGTGGGCGTTCGCGACCGGAGGACGTCGGGTTCCGTTCAGTGCTTTGGCATAAGTTATTGGAGCAGCCACAAGTGGTGCGTGAGCTGTTGGTAGCGCCCCGGACACTTGCTCCTGAACTACTCACTGTATTGATGGCGCTAAAGTAGATGGAGCACCTTCGGAGGTATAAGGCACGAGACATAACTGGCGTGCGACCTCTTCTTGTACAAATCGCTTGATCTCGAGAAGCAAACTGGTGTGGTCTCTAGCAGTGCCAGCCGACATTAACGCGAAAATTGTTGCACCAGGCGCGCTGGCACGACGAGTGGTGTGACGCTGTTTCCAGAGCTCGTCATAACTCTGACAAAGTTAGATCACTTCCGCTACCGTTTGCGGGCTCTTGGCGACAAGCATCTGAAATGTATCGTCAGTCACGCCTTTCGAAATGTGTTTGATCTTCTCGGCTTCTGTCATGGCCGAGTTGACACGCCAGCAAAGATCGACCACATCTTCGATATAACTGGTGTAATTCTCACAATTCTGCTAAGCCCTAGTACGCAAGCGCTGTTCGGCACGAAGTTTGCGAAGCGCTGGACGGCCAAATAAGTCCGCAAACGCCGTTCGGAAGGCTGACCAGGTGGGGAGGTCTCTCTCGTGGTTACTGTACCACAAGCAGGCGACGTCGGTCAAATAAAATTGGACGACAGTAAGCTTGTGCGCATCGTCCCACTTGTTGTGCTTGCTCACCCGGTCGTATTCGTCGAGCCAGTCTTCCACGTCCTTGTCATCGGTTCCACTGAAGGTAGGCGGATCGCGTTGCCGAAAAGAGCCGAGACAGACAGGCGCTGCAGTAGTTGGAGTAAAGGCGGCCGCCTGTTGATTGTCGTCCGTGGACATCGTAGAAACTGGAGGCAACGTACGGTTTCGCAATTCCAAGAATATGCGTTACCCAGCACTTCCACCAATTAAAATGCGGCGTTTTAGAGGGGCACTCTTTTATAAAACAGGAGAGCGGTCACGACAAGTCAAGTGGTAATGGCGGAACCAGCCTGTGTACCTAGCCAACTAAACGTCGTCCTCTTCACAGACTGAGTAATACCCCCTGCCTATCCGAGTAGCACTCATCTTCCTCACTACATAATCTCTTACCCAGTGGCGCACCAACTTTTTCGTGAGTGGGGGTGGGGTGTTGAGGGGAGGAGCAAAGCTACCTATATATATGAAGCGGTATGAGCAATGGGACAGGAGAAGGTGGAAAGAAGGGAAGGATGAAAATAGGAATAAAGCAGATTAAGATGGGCACCAGTTCCATTCCGAGGCTAAAATACTGTTCCGTTTTCTCAAGTAGGAACACTACAATATTTTGGCGCAGCCGGCCATTGAAGTCAACGAGACCTCCGTGGAGAAGATAATCTTTTCGAAGTACCAAGTTCAGGATGAAGCAGCGGTTGACCTACCTCGTGAGTGATGTTCGGAAGAACTCGTGAACCTGGTTGTGGGAAGGCAGCCGTGGACACTACTTAACTACGACGGAGAGGTGCTGTAGAAGTGAACTTGCGTGTAGCGACCTTGCACAACCTAGTTCGTGAACCAGCGCGTCGAAGAGGCTCAGGATCACGGTCTTCGACGGAAGAGGTGAGCCTCGTTTTGAAAGCTCTTCAGCTGCAACAAGAACAGATTGTGCAACAGAACCAAATTATGACAACTCTTATAAGGTTTCTGAATGGTGAGAAACTAGTGCCTAAATTCGTAGAGCCTGACTCCTTCGACTGTATGTCTTCAAGTTCAGAAGGTTGACTTGAGTTTTGTGAATATGCCACTGAAAAAAAAAACAGGTGGCTTTCTGATGGTGATAAAGTAACCAACATGCGCGTTTACTTGAGAGGCGTTGCGCTCAGGTGGTATGAAATATGCATTCAGGAGAACAGTGACGACGCTTGTAGTGAGTGGAAGAAGAAACTTTTGACTGCATTCGGAAGCAATTGAGTACATAGATGGAATAGAGCATTTATTTTCAAATCCAAGCAAAGCTCCTTTGTCGAGTGGTTCTTCGAGAAAAGCCATCTTTTAAAGCTAGCTGAGCCTTTGCTTCCATTTACGGTCTTAGTAGCCTTAGTAATGCATGGATTACACACTGAAGTCTTTAAGCAAGTGCAAATACGGTCACCATGAACTCTAGATGACCTCCTGTATTGTCTTCAAAACGTACCATCAACTACGGAAACAAGCATAACCACTAATTCAAGCAGCTCTTTCAGTCGGAGTAAAGCTGGCTGGTCAAGCCGTGATCAGCGAGAACCGAGTCACCTTGAAAGTAGCACGGATAACTTGACCCGGCGCATTCCAAGAGGTCGAGTGAATAATATTGACACTGAAGCTCAGGAGGATTCGACAGAAAAAAAACTAATAAATGGGGGTGATCAGTCCCACCCGATGACTCCAAGCGAGACTGTTTATTTAAGTTGATCTAGCCTATTTCGCATTCCCGTCAAAGTAAAAAACAAGCCAACGATGGCTCTCGTAGACAGCAATGTATCTGTGTCTATTATAAATGCCAAGATGGTGGATGCACGTCACGTGCATAGTGAAAAAGCCCTACGGGTACACGGCTATGATGAAGTAATGTTGCATGATCAGTTGGCCTTTGTAAACATCGATTTTCAGGGTCAGAAAATAGAGAGCGAAGTGTTGGTGGTACAAGGGGTGTCGTACGATTTTTCGCCATCAAGACCATATATAAAGAAATTAAAGATCAACGTACATTGGGACGATGTGGTTCCAATAGAGGCCGTAGCAAGGAACGAGACATATCAGGGTAGACAAGATAACCTACGATTTGTCAAGTGCGTGGAGGATATTGTAACGACCTACCCTGAACTTGTATGCAGAGAATGCTATCCTCATGCGATGAAAACATACAAGGTTCCTTTTGAACTCGCTGACAAGACCGTCATCCGAAAATCTCCTTACAATATGTCAACAGAGCGTTGGTTTAAGAAAAAGTTGTAGGAGATGCCAGATGCTGATATCACATGACCATTGGTATCACGCTTCGCTTTTCCCATAACGATCGCACCGAAAGAAGACAGAACTTTCAGATTATGCGCCGACTACAGGGTTCTCAACCGTCAGACAGAACTCGTACCATTTCCCATGCCGAAGACCGACACTATTATAGCTTAGACTAGTGGTTGCCGACATTTTTCCCACATCGATTTATGCAAGGGCTTCTGGCAGATCCCGCTAACGGAAGGAACAAAAATGTACACAGCTTTTCTCATGCCATGCGATCTCTATGAGTATAACCAGCTTTCTTTCGGTTGGGAAAACTCGGCAGCGTGGTTCCAGAAGATCATCAACGACGTGGTAAAACCAGTTCATGGTGTTTTCTGTAATGTGTACATAGATGACATAATAGTCTTTTTCAAAGCAGAGGCTGAGCATCAGGACCATCTGTCTCAGATGTTCAACGCCTTAAGCTTGGCACATCTCAAGGTTACCTTTAAGAAGACTGCATTCTTTCAACAAAGAGTTGTGTTTCTTGCACGAGTCTTCGATGGGAATACCAAAAGCACGAAACAAGAGTCCAACGAGAAGACCTCCCAGTTGAAGAAACCATATGACGTCCATTCACTGCGTGTGATTTTGGGATTGGCAGGACATTTCTAATCTTTCATATAGGACTTTGCTGTCTAAACTAGATGTCTCACACGTTTAACACAGAAAGACGCTCCTTTTGAATCGAGTGACGAATGTGAGAGAGTCTACCGTGACTTGGTGCACAGAATTTCTTATGACCCTGTCCTACGCCTAGCGGACTTCACTTTACCCTTTGAATTTAACACTGATGCCTCACATTAGGGGAATGGTGCAGTGTTGTATCAAAAATGTATTGAATCATCCAGCCGAGGAAAGCGACACGCCATAAATTGCTACAGTTACACGTTCAAGCCATCTAAAAACAACTACACTACTCCGAAAAAGGAAACCCTGGCCGTTCTGAAGGCCATTGAGTACTTCCGTACGTACCTGAAAGGTACGAAATTACTTTGTTCACCGATCACCAGGCCCTCACTCATCGCTTGAATATCACCCAAACTAAACGACGTGTTGCTAGATGGGTGAAGTACTTGCAGCGATTCGACTTTACCATCTCGCACCGACCAGGACCCCTTTCAACCGAAGCAGATGCTCTATCAAGGTTGATAGCACCGAGCAAAACCGAACAATCTGAAGAAATCAATGAAGTGAAGCTGCGGGAAGGCTTGGAACAACTGGTTTTAACTGAAGGTCGGTATCATATGCCACCAACATAGGGTCCTTTATTTGTACAATGATAGCCCAGAATCTGGAGTACGCAATAAATTTTGGTGCACCTACAACAAATTGGTCAAGAAATTTGCATGGCCTCACATGAACAAAGACGTCAGTCAGCACTTTCGTTCCTGCCATGTGTGTCAAGTACATAAATTCAAGCATAAACAGCCTACGGATGCTATGATACTACCTTGCCCGTTTAACGTGCTTTTCGAAGTAGTTTACCTAGATTTCAACGAACTAAATTAGAAACAGGAAGAAGTCGAGAAAACGCGAGCTTTTCTTCTGGCCATAGATGAATGCACTAGGATGTTCGCGGCACGAGCAGGAAAAGAAGATGCAAATAGCGTCATAACCCTCCTCTAAAGAGACATGATTAAGACTACGCCGTCAATCGTATGCGATAACGTCCCCGCGTTCAAGAGCGAAAAGCTAGGAAGATGGGCTCGGTATCACAATATATCGATCAGGTTCTGGTGCTCCGTACCATCCCGCAGTGAATGGGCTGGCAGAACGTGTCATACGGGACGTGACACAGTACATCAAGATGTACGATAGTTTTCCTGGTGGATGGAAATGTTCTTTGGAAGCCGCCGTGAAACATCATAATCTATCTTATACAAGTGGCTTGGGGTGGAGTCCACAGTACGCCTCTTCAGGAGAAACCCCTATTCTGCAGGCAGACCGTGAGTTCGGACTCTTGGAGAACATCAAGATTGTCGTGGAGAGGCAAGAAAAATCACAGGAGGAGAGATAACGAAAACGAATGAAAACAATTTGGACAAGAGGCATCGAGCAGACATACCAGACATTCAAGTCACCGACCTCGTACTCATGAGGAAAGTAATAAGAGATGACAGTGCCAAATTTTACGGTCGTTACTGTGCGACCAAGACAGCTACCAAAAACAGAATTTTGAAGACTGTCTGCTACACTTGTGAACGTGGATCAGTTGAATGTGCTTTAATTAGCAATGTCTTCAAATCTTACCCCAGGAGGTGTAATTAAGGGACACCGAAAAGGGTGAAGTGGTATGAGCCTTGGAATAGGAGAAGTAGAAACACGAGAGCCGGAGAGTAAAGAAGAGAAGGATGTAGTTAAAAATAAAGGAGATTAAGATGGAGGCCAGTTGCATACTTAAGCTATATAGCTGTTCCAATCTTTTGGATAGTAACACAACAATATATATATATATATATATATATATATATATATATATATATATATATATATATATATATATATATATATATATATATATATATATATACGTTGTAGTGTTCCTATTGCAGCAGACGCTGCAATAGGAACGGTGCAGCAGCAATTTATTCAACCAACAGCAAGATGGCGCCGATGATGAAGAGGAACGGGCCGAAGACTGATGATGGTTATTGATAGATGAGGAAGATGACGTACAATGAATTCTCACATTAATTTCCCCCGTCGACGGAAGCGGCCAGCCTGGCCGCGAATCATGCTGTGGAACGCATACAATAGGGCTTGAGACGCGAAACGTGCACAATCTCTGTCCCGCGGCAGAGTTGGTCAGTTGGGACATGAACAGGTGTGACACGGTAGTTCACCGGTGAGGTCTGTTCAATAACTTTGTAGGGGTCAAGATAGCGTGACTCAAACTTTTCGCATAAGCCAGGCGTTCGCGCAGGAGTCCACAAAAGTACATTGTCGCCCGGGCGGTAGAGAACGACGCGGTGAGTGGCATCGTAACGATGTTTGCGATCTTCTTGGCTAGCTTCGGTGTTTACACGGGCAAGACGACGGCATCGAGCAACACGGGACAGAAACTGGTCGCAAACGAATGGTGAAGAGTTGACGGGGCCAGAAAAGAATGAAACGTCGAGTGGTGATGTCGATTGGCGTCCGTATACTAGGAAAAATTGAGAATAGCCTGTGGTTCGTTGAACTGACGTATTATATGCATACGTGACAAAGGGAGTGTGGCATACCAATTGCGATGGTCCTGTCGGATATACATGGACAGCATGTCACACAGCGTGCGATGAAATCTTTCCGTTAAGCCATTGGTTTTGCGGGTGATAGCTAGATGTTGTTTTATGAACTGTTTTTGATGCTTGAAGAACTTCACTGAGCGTGCTTGAAAGAAATGCCTTTCCTCGGTCGCTCAAAAGAACACGAGAGGCTCCATGCCGTAGATAAATAGCATTCAAGACGAAAGTTGCTACTTCCGAAGCACTTCCTGAAGTGATTGAGGCCGCCTCAGCGTACCGGGTCAAGTGATCAACCGCGGTGACGATCCACCTCTTGCCGTCTGATGTAGTTGGGAGGGGCCCGAAAAGGTCAATTCCGATGACAGAGAACGGCTCTGATGGACAAGGAAGTGGTTGTAGGGTCCTGATTGGAGCAGTAGTGGGCCGCTTGCGGTGTTGGCAAAGTGCCGACGAGGCAATATATTTAGCAACTGTCGTGGAAAGACCTGTCGTGGCATCCGCAGCCAGAAGAATCGACTGCGGATGCGCTCGTATGTTTTGTAGTAACCCAAGTGTCCCGACGTCGGGTCATCGTGGAAAGGGCGCAGAACTTCAGTGCGTAGTGCGCGTGGTACGACGGGAACCCGTCGGCGGCCTTCCGGGTGGAAACTGTATCTATATAGCACATCGTCCTCCAACTTGAATAGTCGGAGTTGTTTCCAGAGCCTGGCATTAGGGGAAGACGAAGCACCGATAAGCCGACCGATGATGTCAGTGCAATAAGAATCGGCTCGCTGGTGAGTAGTAAGTACTGACGGACGGGTGGATGAAGGTAGGGAAGAAATGGATGATATCGACATGGCGTCCTCCATATAGCCAATTTGACAAGGGGATGTGACGTGCGCCGAAAACTGTGGCAAAGGGCATCGTGACAAAGCGTCGGCATCTTGATGTTGTCTTCCAGTCTTGTAGATGACGTCAAAGTCATAAGATTGTAATCAAAGAATCCAGTGGCCAAGTCGTCCCGACAAGTTTTTGATTGTGGACAACCAGCAAAGAGCATGGTGGTCTGTCACAACAGTAAAATGTCGACCATGTAGGTACGAACGAAATTTTTGGATGGACCAGACAACAGCCAATCACTCTTGTTCGGTTATCGAGTACCTCTTCTCTGCAGAGGTCAGAGTGCGGCTTGCATACGCGACCACTTTCTCGCGAAAGGCATGATCACGCTGGAGGAGTACAGCGCCGATTCCTTCTCCACTCGCGTCAATGTGTAATATCGTAGGTGCCTTGTCATCGAAATAACAAAGCACCGGTGGGGATGTCAGTTCCTGCTTGAGTTCTTGAAATGAGGCTTCGCATTGATCATTCCAATCGAAGAAATTGGTACTAGCAAGGAGCTTGTGAAGAGGAGCGGCAATAGTGGCAAAGTTGCGAATGAAGCGGCGAAAGTACGATGTGAGTCCAAGGAAACTGCGTAGTTCTTTGGAACGAAAGGGTCGCGGAAAGTTGAGGACTGCAAAAATTTTGTTCGGATCGGGCTGGATGCCATCTTTACTAACGAGATGTCCATGAACTTTTATAGCTGTGTTGCCAAAACGGCACTTCCTTATGTTAAGCTGAAGTCCAGCGTTGGAGAGACATGTGAGCACTTGATCTAGGCATTGCAGATGATCAGCAAAAGTGGAAGAAAACACGACGATATCATCGAGGTAACATAGACAAGTTTTCCACTTGAGGCCTCGAAGAACAGTGTCGATGATCTTTTCAAATGCCGAAGCATTGGCGTCGAAGGAAGCCTCGTGTTTCGTTAGCAAATTCAGCAACGGCTCACGTTGAGAAGCAGAAAGGTCAGGATTTATCCCGGGAGCAAAGTAGGAGGAAGTAACAGACTGGGCCTGTTGTGGCTGAGCTGTCAAGACGTCAAGAGAGACCAAAGATACCGGTTGGGTATCCACATAAGATGACACTGCAGAACCTAGGGGTAGGAGGACGGGCTCTGGGGTTCAGGCCAAAGATTATCGCAGCGCTGTCTTTGAACCGCACCAGGCTGGAGGGGACTACAACGCCGCGAGCTAGACAGCTGCTGGATGGGGTGATAAGGACGTCACTATTGGCAATATTCGGAGAAGTGATGGTGATGAGTTGCTCCTGACCCGGGAGCAGTATGGATTCGGAAGCTGTGAAAAAACGCAATGGTTTTTCGTCGACGAGTTCGCTGCAGTAATTGGTCTTGGTCATTTCCACTACACGTTGACGGCAAGAAATTAATGCAGATGCTGTTGAGAGAAACTCCCAACCTAAAATTCGTTCATGAGCATATGAAATTAAGACAGCGAAGGTGATGTGACCAAGAATACCATCAATGAAGACACGAGCTGTACATTGGGCCGATGGTCTAATTATTGCTCCGTTTGCCCCAATCAAAGATGATCCAAGGTAAGGTGTCTTCACTTTCCGCAATCGGGAACACAAGTCGGCACGCATAACTGAAATAGTTGCTCCCGTGTCCACCAAAGCCAACACCCGCACACCTTGCACAGTTACCAATAACATGTTTGACGGTCGTTCAGGGGGACTTGGGTCATTTCGCCGCGATGCAGTTTTCCCTCCAAAAACTGCACTGTTTAGTTTTCCGATCGCTGGGCAGCCAGTTGAGAGACAGGCCGAAGTGGTGAAACAGAGCGTCGGAGTGGCGAAGAGGAGCGTGGTCGGGATGCACGTGTATCTTTGGTCGTGTTGGAAATGCGCACAGGAGACGGTGATCGGTGGTTGGAAGGACTGTCGGCATAACGGTAGTAACTTCGAGCACATGTGTCATCTCGTTCAAAAGCAGCATAACCACGACGTTCTTCTTGCTGCCGACGTCAACAGACCCGGGAAATGTGTCCTCGAATTCCACAGTAGTAGCAAATAGGCCGTTGGGCCCGCCAGGAAGAATGGTAGGTTGGGTTCGGTGGATGGGCGACTAGAGGTGCGAGATGTTCGTGATCAGGACCAGGTAGTGGTACTTGAGACGGCGAGGGTTGCATTGAAGCGATCTGTGCATACGAAGCGGGTTGGGGGCATGGTGGAGCACGGTGGGTGCTTTGAAACGCTGACAATTCTTCCCTAATAATGCCACGCAGATCGCTAGAGGCGGGTAGAGCGGGAACGTTGTTAGAAAGAGGTAAAGTGTAGGCTTGCAATTCCTCACGAATTATGGCTCGAATGATGGATCGGAGCTCCATACTGTTTGCCAGGGGGTTCTCAGAGAAGTCGGGTCGCAGGCGGATTGATATCAAGCCGCTGGCATAGACGACGTCGGAAACCGTCGAAGGGTTGTGTGCGACGAAGGCGTTGAAAGCGGTAGGTCCGATACCCCTCAGAAGATGCCGGACACGATCACCTTCTGGCATGGTGTCGTCGATACGGCGGCAAAGTGGAAGAACATCCTCAATATAGGAAGTGTAGGACTCACCGCAATGTTGAACGCGTTCTGCTAGTTTCTTGCGAGCAACTTCTGAACGAATGGTCGGTGTGCCAAAAATGCGTCGGAGCTGGTCTTTGAAGAAAGACCAATCGCGAAAGTCGCTCTCATGATTAAGGAACCAGGTCTTGGCAACCTGAGAGACGTAAAACTGGACGCGGGCTAATTTAGATGCCTCGTTCGAGTTGTTGTAGACACCTACGCGGTCATAGTTGTCAAGCCAGTCTTCGACATCTTCGCCAGGCAGACCAGAGAAGATTGGAGGCTCCCGAGGGGGGTTGTTGACCGGGCTAGGGTTGGTGGCTGGTGGTTGCGCGGGCGGGTGGTTCGGTTGGGCTTGCTCTTGCGCCATGGTGCTCTGCTGGCGTAAACGACGTCCCGAACGGAGCTCCAGGAGCTGGCTTTGGATGGAGAGAGGTCGAAGAGATCGGGAAGCGCCTTCCACCACTTGAAATACAACGGTGCAGCAGACGCTTTATTCAACCAACAGCAAGATGGCGCCGATGATGAAGAGGAATGAGCCGAAGACTGATGATGGTTATTGATAGATGAGGAAGACGACGTACAATGAATTCTCACAATATATATATATATATATATACATATATATATAAACGAGGCTTCAAGTGGAAGACTTGCTTGTGCTCTTTAGACGATATCGTTATTTTCTCGTCAGCCTTCCCTCAGCATTAGCAACGACTGGACGAAGTTCTTACGTGCCTTGCGAACGCAGGCCTTCAGCTGAACACCAAGAAGTGCCGTTTTGCGAGCAAGACGATTAAAGTCTTACGCCACATCGTAAGCAAAGACGGTATTCGTCCCGATCCTGACAAGATTTTCGATGTCCAACACTTCCCGCGTCCTGAAAAAGCCAAAAATTTGCGCAGTTTTCTCGGCCTCGCTTCTTATTTTCGCCGATTCATTCGAGACTTCGTCTCAGTAGCTTCATCATTGCACAAGTTGCTCGGATCAGGCGTCACCTTTGTGTGGTCTCCTGAATGTGAAGCGGCGTTTGCCCAACTGAAGTGTGCACTCACATCCAAACCAGTCCTCTGCCATTTCGACGAAACCGCGCCTACGCTCCTGCATACAGACGCTAGTGGCTGAGGCATTGGTGGAATTCTCCTACAGCGAGACAAATCTTCACGTGAGAAAGTCGTCGCATACGCGAGCCGTGCGCTGACCCCTGCCGAAAAGAATTATACCATCACCAAACAGGAGTGCCTAGCGGTCGTACGGTCGATGCAAAAGTTTAGACCTTATCTCCACGGCCGCCACTTTACTGTAGTTACGGACCATCACGCCCTGTGCTGGCTCTCGACAATCAAGAACTTGTCCGGCCGCCTTGGTCGCTGGATTCTTCGTTTACAAGAATACAACTTCACGATCACATACAAGTCGGGAAACAAGCATCAAGACGCCGACGCACTTTCGCGTGGCCCGCTCTCTTCGGAGGCACCTAACAAACCCGCCACTGCCGCATTCGAGAAGCTTTCGGCCGTCTCTTCCCTACGTGTTTTGTCATTAGCTACTGTGGACCCAACTTCTCCAAGCGAGTGTGGTTTGTTCTTATCGCACCAACGTGCTGACCCTTACTGTCGCCGCATCATGGACCGTCTTGACGGGACTTACCGACCCCCTAACGCCCGTCTTCGCCGACATCTGACGAAATTCAAGCTCAGCAACTACGTCCTGTACCGTCATATCTGCCACCCTGATGGTCAAGGCTGGGTGCCCGTTCTACCTCGCAGTCTTCGGGCTCAAGTCCTCAAGACATATCACGACGACATGTCTGCTGGACACATGGGCTTCCAGAAAACGTATGACCGCATAAGATGCCACTTCTGGCCGGGCTTGTCCACCTGTATCGCGAAGTACGTTGCCTCATGCGCCCTTTGTCAGCGTCGCAAGCTACCTACATCAACTCGAAGTGGACAATTACAACCACTCCCATGTCCCCTACAACCATTCGAGGTAGTTGGCTTTGGCCTGTATGGTCCGCTTTCTATGACTGTCACGGGCAATCGATAGATAGTTACAGGTGTCGACCACCTGACCCGCTACGCCGAAACAGCTCCCATGCCTTCTGCATCAGCTTCGGAAGTGGCCGACTTCATCCTTCGAGCAATAATCCTTCGACACGGAGCTCCTCGTGTAATCCGGAGCGACCGTGGAAGAGTATTTCAGAACTCGTCGAAGAAGTGCTTAAGGCATCCGGCACTACACACAAAACAAGCTCCAGTTACCATCCTCAGATGAACGGCCTGACAGAGCGCTTTCATCGTACACTGTCAGATATGATAGCGATGTATATCGACCCCGACCAAAGAAACTGGGACGCCATTTTGCCATTTGTCACTTTTGCGTATAATACCTCTGTACAGCGCACGACTGGTTACTCGCTGTTCTACCTCGTCCACGGTCGCTTCCCCTCTTCTTTCCTCGATGTTTCGTTCTTCTCTTCACCTGTCAAACCATGTTCATCTTCAAGTGAAGAATACGTGTCTCGTCTACTTCATTGCCGCCAGCTGGCTCGCGTCAACACTGAAGTCAAGCAACAGGATCGCAAGCTTGAATATGATGCCTCTCACCGTGCCATGTCTTTCAGCCCTGGCGACGAAGTCTTCCTTCTTACACCCATTCGCACTTCCGGACTGTGCGACAAGTTTCAATTACATTTTATTGGCCCCTACACTGTCATGGAGCAAATATCTCCTGTGAATTATCGCAGGGCACCCGTTCTTCTTCCGACGGACCGCCGCTACAAAGCAGCAGAAATAGTCCACGTATCCCGCATGAAGCCTTTCATACGGCGTTCCTCTTCGCTTTAAACTGCGGCCAAGAACTGCGCTCAGGATGACCGCTTTTACGGAGGGGGGGGGAGTTAGTGTAGGCATTCATTAAGCACATCTACTATCTTTCCACATATTCATCATCATGAGTTGTCGTCATCTTCATCTGCTGTGGGGACTTGGCTTGTCTGAGTTCTTTGCCTTGGGCGTGGTCACTTCATCGTGTCTTCTGGGCCTAAAAAAGGTTGCCTTCACCATTACATTACAATATATATATTGTCACGTGCTACAAAAGGTCTTCAACTAGGAAGAACTGAGCCGGCGGGGAGACGCACCAAAAACTGGCAAGATGGCTGCTTCAATAATAAACAACTGGCCAGAGCACGCACTGCCCCAGAACATCGTCTTCCATTCTCGCGGGCTGCCATGGCTTGCGCTCGCTGTAACTAGCGGCCAAGTTGCATTATTCCCCCTCTGAGAGAAAAAAAGGCATCACTCTGATGCTCGGAAAGTAGAAAGGCAAAGTCGGGGCGAACCAACAGAAAATGCGCGCATACACAAAAACAGCGATATGGTTCATGCGCAGTCGCACTACCGCGTGAAGTACGGCTTCAGGCGCACCACGTGGAAAATCTCTGAGGAGTGCCTTCGCTGTCGTGGTGAGAAGGCGCCGTCAGGGACTACATTGTAGTTCACATCGCTCACGCGTCGCAAGACTTTGTATGGTCCGAAGTAGCGACTTAGCAGTTTTTCAGACAATCCTTTGCATCGAACTGGAGTCCACACCCAAACTTGATCGCCTGGATGGTATTCAACTTGTCGATGGCGAGCGTTGTAGCGGCATGCGTCTGTACTCTGCTGGTGCGTAATGTGTAGGCGTGCTAACTGGCGTGCTTCTTCGGCCTACTGGGTAAGCTGCACAGCATCAGGAGTGATCAAGGCGTCGCAATTGTGTGGAAGCATCGCATCCAGCATGGTCTGGACCTCACGTTCATAGACAAGACGGAAAGGCGTGAATCGAGTAGTTTCCTGGACGGCAGTATTGTACGCGAATGTGACGTACGCTAGCACCTGGTCCCAGGTCTTATGCTGGACATCTACGTACATAGATAACATGTCAGCGATGGTCTTGTTGAGTCGCTCTGTCAAGCCGTTGCTCTGTGGATGATATGCTGTGGTCTTGCGATGGCTCGTGTAGCTAAACTTGAATACGTCATGAATGAGCTGGGCCGTGAATGCTGTTCCTCTGTCTGTGATTACGCACCATGGGTTGCCATGGCGAAAAACGATCTGGTCCATAAAGAATTAGGCGACGTCGGAAGCAGTAGCGCGTTGTAGTGCCTTTGTTTCGGCGTACTTCGTCAAATAGTCGGTGGCTACTACGATACACTTGTTGCCGGCAGAAGATAGTGGAAAGGGCTCCAGTAAATCCATTCCTATTTGATCAAATGGCGCTCTGGGTGGTTCTATTGGTTGAAGAAGCCCCGCGTGCTTCAGTGGCGGGGAGTTGTGGCGTTGACATTCCCGGCAGCTTTTCACGTATTGCTTAACTGATGCAGAAAGCTTAGGCCAGTAGTATGCTTGTCGGACTCGAGCGAGAGTTCGAGAGGAACCTAAGTGACCAGATGTGGGCTCATCGTGGCAGGCAAGAAGAATGTCGTCACGCATGTCTGTTGGCACGACTAGAAGATAGGTTCTCTCATTGCCGTTGGAGTTTTTCTTATACAGGACCCCATCTCGCAGACAGAACGATGACAGACTCCGAGAAATACATCGAGGTATGGACGAGTTGCGTCCTTCAAGGTTTTCGATAACTGCGCGAATTTCATCGTCCACACGCTGTCGCGTAATCAGATCTGTTGTAGTAAGGGCCCCAAGGAAACCATCGTCATCCTCGGTGTCGTGGCCACAAACTTCGACAGGTGCACGGGATAATGAATCAGCAATTTCGTGCTTGCGGCCCGATTTGTAAGCGATCGTGAAATCGTATTCCTGCAGACGAAGACTCCATCGTGCCAGTCGCCCACACGGGTCCCGAAGGTTGGCTAACCAGCACAACGAATGATGGTCGGTCACTACCTTGAAGTGGCGTCCGTAAAGGTAAGGCCTAAATTTCATAGTGGCCCATACAACAGCGAAGCACTCTTTCTCTGACGTGGAGTAGTTGACCTTGGCGCGGGAAAGAGTGCGGCTAGCATACGCTATCACTCGCTCTGTGCCCCCTTGTTGTTGTACGAGGACAGCACCAAGACCCACGTTGCTGGCGTCAGTATGAATTTCAGTATCAGCGTCTTGGTCAAAGTGAGCGAGGACTGGTGGTGTCTGGAAACGCTCCTGTAGTTCAGAGAAAGCTGCGTCCTGTTCTTCCTCCCAGACGAATGGAACATCTTCACGAGTGAGTCTAGTGAGTGGTTCAGCAATCCTAGAAAATTTGGCTATAAAACGGCGGTAGTACGCACAGAGCCCCAGAAAGCGACGCACTGCCTTCTTATCACGTGGAACAAGAAACGAGGCCATGGCGGTAGTTTTGTCAGGGTCTGGTGGAATACCATCCGCACTGACAACTTGGCCGAGAAACGTAAGTTCCTTCTAACCGAAATGGCAATTTTCTAGCTTCAGTGTCACGTTAGCAGAGCGGAGCGCTTTCAGCACAGTCTGCAGACACTTCAGGTTTTCCTTAAAGGTAGAAGAAAACACGACAACATCATCGAAGTAAACTAAGCACGTGTGCCACTTTAGACCGGTAATAACAGTGTCCATCATTCTCGGGAATGTCGCAGGTGCAGAACAGAGGCCGAAGGGAAGCACTTTGAATTCGTATAGGCCATCCGGTGTAACGAAGGCGGTTTTTTCACGATCTCGTTCATCAACTTCGATCTGCCAGTAGCCACTTTTCAAGTCTACCGATGAAAAATACTTGGCTCGCCGCAGTCTGTCGAGGGAATCGTCGATGCGAGGCAGCGGATAGACGTCTTTTTTAGACACGCTGTTAAGTTTCCTGTAGTCCACGCAGAAGCGCCGTGATCCATTTGTTTTCTTCACGAGCACGACCGGAGATGACCAGGCACTTTTCGAAAGTTGGGTAATGTCATCTTGCAACATCTCTTTGACTTGAGTATTTATAACGTCACGTTCCTTTGCCGAAACGCGGTAAGGTTGTTGTTTTATGGGCGGGGCGTCGGTATACGTAATTATTCGATGTTTGGCGATCGGTGTCTGACGAACCTTCGTGGTGGACGCGAAGCACTCTTTGAATTGATATAACAGTTCACGTAGCTCGGTCTGTTGTTGTTCCGAGAGGGTCGAGTTGACATCGACTTTTCAAAGTAGTGAAGTCACGTCGCTTGGTGTCGGTCGAAGCCCGTCGTTGGCTGATGTAGATGCGAAGCATTCAGAAACGTCTGCGATAGGGTAGGCGAAAGCGATGGCGGTGTCACAAAACAGGTGCCGGTACTCGTTACTAAAATTAGTCACAAGTAGGGCAGAGTGTTCGTCATAAAGCGTGACGAGGCTGCGTGCAGCGCAGATACCTAGCGCGAACAAAAGCGTCAAGTTGCCTTCGGTGACAACCTCACCATCCCGTAACTTGTCAGACACCACATCATCTAGGACGCTTGAACGTGGAGGCAACGTGATGCTGTTGGCAGAAATGCGAAGCGTGCTGTCACGGATGTCGTCAGGTATGTCGGAGAATCTAGCTGTCGAAAACGTCGTGGTACGCTCTCCAAGATTGATAATAGCGCCGTGCTCTCGCAAAAAGTCGACTCCGAGGATTAGGTGTCGGGAACAGTCACGAAGTACGAGGCAGCTGGCGAGAAACGTACGTCCCCGAATGCTCACTCTGATAGTGCACATGCCGATTGGGCTGACTACATGCCCGCCGGCAGTACAAATTTGTGCTTCGTACCAAGGCGTTACAACCTTCTTTATGTGCGCTGCTAGTTTCCCGCTTATGATCGAGTAGTCCGCACCTGTGTCCAATAACGCACTAACGTCGTGGAGACCGTCGACTACCACATGTATATCCAGAGAAAATCTGCTTCTGGCTTTCGTCGCTGTCGTCGGGGAATCGCTCCGTGTCCGTGCTTGCGTCGGTGGGAGGCCTTGTTTGCGTCGAGTATCAGCGGCCTCGCTCCCGAAGGTCGCTGTCGTTAGTTTTCCCGCCTAAGGCTTGGCGAGCGCGCTGGCGCCGCTCCTGGGAGGCTCCGAAAATTCGGAGAAGATCACCTTGGGGATGGAGACCGTGACTGCCGCCGCATTGGCATGCGCTGCTGTGAGAGGTAATCTTGAATAGCTCTCGGTCTTTCGCCAAATCTCGGCCGTGGTGCGTCGACGGCAAAACCCTGTAGTCTGAGGCGACGGTAGGGATATTTACGGTACACATGTCCAGCTTCACCACAGTGGTAACACAGTGGCCGTCTGTCTGGTGTGCGCCATACGTCGGATTTTCTGGGAAGTGGCTGCCGATTTTCTAAGTGCTGAATTGGCTGCAGCGAAGGAAGTGCATCCTGATGCATAGGATTAACGAATCGCGGTGAAGCAGGAATATATATTACAGCTTCTGCGTATGATGCACGATGTGGCTCCGCCGGGACAGGTGGGACATAGCGGGAAGTCGGAACTTGGAGAGCCTGTCGTACTTCGTTTCTGACAAGGCTGCAAATAGACCCTGCAGTAGGTTGGGACTGGCACTGATTCTTTTGTAGTTCGTCATGCGCCACCAATCGAATGAGGTCGAAGAGAGACTCGATGTTGATGCTGCTTCCTGCACCTCCGATCTGACCTACTGCCCAAGCGACACTCACTTGCCGGTCGTATACAGTAGAGCGGTGCTGCAGCACTTGTTTCATGGTTGTGGCTTTGGTCTAAAATTCCGCCACGGTCTTTGGGGGACAGCGAACGAGGCCAGCGAAAAGCTGCTCCTTCACTCCTCGCATTAAATGACGTACCTTCTTTTCTTCTGCCATGTCGGGGTCAGCTCGACAAAAGAGGTTCGTCGTGTCCTCGACATACATCATGACGTTCTCATTCGGCATTTGGAGGCGCGACTGAATCTCTCGCTCGGCTCGTTCGCGGCGATCGGGATTGGCCCAATTTTCCAGCAGGTATCAACGAAAGACGCTCCACGAGGGAAAAGGCTCACGGTTTTCGTACCAAGTACGAGCGCCGTCCTCCAAGCTGAAATACACGTTCCTCATTTTGTCGAAGTCGGTCCAACCATTGTAATCCGAAACCCATTCGAACTGGGCCAGCCAGTCTTCGACATCCTCCAAGACGGAACCGTGGAACACCTTCGGCACACGTGGCTTCCACAGCGTATGATGCGTGGTCGCACCGCCTTCCTGTGCGTTGGAGGCTGCAGCGCCTTCCATAGCGTTCGGGGGTGTGACAGACGTCATCTCAGGAAGAGGTCCATGCTCAGGAGGTAGTCCTCGGAGTCTTCGGCTTGAACGGTGGACAGGTGTTGTCACGGCAGGTGCAAGGCTACCTGGAGGCGTTTGGAACATCGGCTGGGGGTTACCCACCACCTCCACCAGTTTTCACGTGCTACAAAAGGTCTTCAACTAGAAAGAACTGAGCCGGCGAGGAGACGCACCGAAAACTGGCAAAATGGCTGTTTCAATAATAAACAACTGGCCAGAGCACGCGCTGCCCCAGAACATCGTCTTCCATTCTCGCGGGCAGCCATGGCTTGCGCTCGCCGTAACTAGCGGCCAAGTGGCATTATATATATATATATATATATATATATATATATATATATATATATATATATATATATATATATATATATATATATATATATATATACATATATATATATATATATATATATATATATATATATATATATATATATATATATATATATATATATATGTGTGTGTGTGTGTGTGTGTGTGTGTGTGTGTGTGTGGAGAGAGAGAGACAGCGTCAACGATGCCCTGGCACTTTGATATGAATTCGCGTACACAGAGTTGGCACCATGCGCATTCCTAAATATCACAAAGTTCAATTACACTTTAAGAGGCCGAGGAATGGCGCCCTTAACCAGATTTCCGCGTTCAATATGCGACGCTCATCTTGGTATCATGCCTCTTTGTATGATTATGCTTAGGTGGTTAACATCTACAGATACCACAATAGTTTTTTATGAAACATATCATGGCTGTAAGTTGTCGTGATGAAGATGTACCACGCGTCAATGCGGATGTGGATCCATTGTGCAGAGTTCTCATTCCGGAATTGGAATGATTTCAGAATCATTCCGAATTTTCGTACTCCGGATTGAACTGGGAGACACCACTTGGTGGAATAGAATAGAAATAGAATGGAGCACATTTTAAGCGGAATGGAATGGAATTTGAATTGCGTCTTTTTCCGAAAATGGAGCCTGTTTTCACCCACACACAGTCTTTAGTTAAACGTATATAAGGAGAGGTCGGTGCCAATGCGTGGCGCCGGCTACTCCTGCTCTCTTGCACAATAGTCAACATCGCATTTTTTGTAGCAAACACAAGGCTATATACATATGTATATTGCACAACGCTTACACAATGAGTCCAGGTTTTTCAATACTAAATGTCAACACCACGTCGAAATGTGTCCATACTACATAGAATTGTGTCCACACCACACAGAGTTCGTAAAAACACAGGTAACCCCGTCAATTTAGGTATTCGCACAAAACATGAAAATTCAATAACATGTGTAAAGTGATCTTTTCGCGCAAATACTGAACTGTTTTCAGAAAGGTTTTCCCAAAAAAATTGTGGTGAAACACGAAAATACTGTTTTGACACATACAGGTTAACAGCGAAGTACATATTTTTGTTTTTTTCTTCTGAGCTCTTTCTGATTCCTCCAGAAAGAAAACGACTGCATGCGCTGCAGTGGCTTATAACTTTCCTTTCGGCCATGGATCCAAGATTTTTGCGATTGATGAAGGTCGCTTATCCAATAAATTGAGTTTTTGTAAAAGGTTCATTCGAGGTACGTAATGAATTTCACGGTACAGAAGAATGTGCTCCACGTCTTCTTGAGCTTCACCACGTGAGCATGTAGGACTGCAGCTTTCCTGATATATACAGGAAGGCCTTCGTGTAGGCTGTACCAAGTCGATACCTATGGATAACTTTTTCTACCGATCGGCTAACCTTCAAAAGAATAATGAATTTTACACCAGGATGAATGTTATACAACTGACAGTCTTGCTCACCATTTTCATATCAGGTTTCCATAGACAGTTGACAGCTCAGCTTATTTATTAGACATCGGGCATCGCTCATCGATAGAGGTAGCAGTGATATATGATTTTCTTGATGAGGTGCATGTGCAATGTGATTAGCTATGTCGTTTCCTTTGATTCCACAGTGGCTTGGCACCCACTGGAACATTTTGGTGTGGTTTAACTCTTTTGCTATAGCATACCTCTTCTGTATTTCATATGCGAGCTCACTAGCTTTGTTGCCCAAGCTGATTCCTTTAAAGAAACTAACGAGGACTGTGAGTCACTGATAACTACTCATTGAATGGCACCTGGCTGTAAACATATTGTCACAGGAGTGAGAGAATGAATGAGGTAAATATATTTACAAAAAATACACGGAAAGTCAGAGGCAGCTGCTGCAAATATAGAGGTACAACAGCAACAACACGAGCGCGATCGCATTCATCGTCTTCGTCATCTACCTGATGCTCTCTCGTTGCCGATATTGTGTAACATATAACCCCTTTTCGCTGGTAGCACCGTCTCGGTGCCTAAAGGAGAGCAGCGTCAAATGCGGAGATGTATGGTTTCAGACGAGACACGTGGACGACATCAGTGGTGGGTGCGGACGACGACGATTGACTGTCCAACAAAGAGATCTCATATGCGACCTCAGTAAGCCGGCGTAAAACCTCTTCAAGGCCCTGAGTAGCGAGATAGGAGCTTGAAAAAGAGGCCAACGTGGCAGAATGGTGTCCAGAGGAGGGCCAACGAACCTGGTTAGTAGGAAACTACTCTGTGATGGCTATCGTAGCGGGCCCTTGAGAGACCTGGGAGCCAAGAAAACGTTCCCGTGCGATTTGGCGGGCCACTTGAGCACGAGCAGTGGCATCCCGGGCGTACTCTGTAACCGTTTGCATAGTTGATGGGAGAAGATTCTCGAAGGGTAACGCTGGATGGCGGCCGAACAATAAATAGAGGGGGGAGAAGCCAGCGGTGTCGTGGCGTGACGAATTGTATGCGAATGTCACATAAGGAAAAGTACTATCCTAATCAAGGTGGTCTTTGGAAACGTACATAGACAGCATTGTTGTTAAGGTTCTATTTACACGCTCGGTAAGACCATTTTGTTTGCGGGTGGTACGCCGTAGTGAGCTTGTGACGCGTCGAACACAAGCGAAAGATGTTGCTTACTACTTTTGGAAGAAATGAGCGACCACAATTGGTCAGCAGCTGTCGAGGAGCGTCATGGTGAAGAATTACGTCATGAAGCAAAAAGTCCGCGACGTCAGTGGTACAGCTTGTTGGTACCGCTCGTATGATAATGTATCTTGTGGTGCAGTAAGTGCGACGACTATCCCCTCGTTTCTAGTGACCGAAGTAGGAAATGGTCCAACGAGATCAAGACCAATGCGGTAGAAGGGGACGGTGAGTATGTTTATTGGTTGGATCGGACCAGCTGGTGGCAAGGTAGAATGTTTGGAGTGCTGGCAGGACTCACAAGCAACAATGTATCGGCACACAAAACGGTAAAGGCCTGGCCAGAAGAATCTACGGCGCTCGCGATCGTACGTGCGCGTGACCCCAAGATGTCCAGTGGTTGGGGCATCATGAAACTGTTCAAGAACAGCGGAACGGAGTGTTGCAGGAACTACGAGTAGTAGCTCTGGTCTTTCGGCACTGGTGTTGCGTCGTTAAAGACTGCCATCGCGTAGAACGAATAAGTGTAGCGACGGGTCTACGTGTAGAAAACGTACGCTCTGCATGATAGACCGCAAGTGGACATCGCTAAACTGTTGCTTGCGTATGTCGGTGAAAGTAGACGTGGAAAAAACACAAGGGTCAGAATCGTGTGCTGAAAGGTCAGTGTGGTCCACGGAGTGACGGGAGAGACAGTCGGCATCCTGGTTCCTTAGGCGAGATTTGTATGCCACGTCAAAGCTTTATTGTTGGAGTTTAAGGCACGATGGCCAAGTCGTCCAGCTCAATCCTAAAGGTACGACAGCCAGCCCAAGACATGGTTATCCGTAATTACCGAAAAGGTGCGGCCAAACAAGTATGGCCAAAATTTTCTGACCGCCCAGACTAGTGCGAGGCACTCACGCTCTGTGATGAAAAAGCGATGACGCGAACCTGTCCTCGTTGCCGCTGGGAGAGAACAGCACCGATTTTATGTCCGTTGGCATCAGTACGAACTTCAGTATGGGCTGTAGGGTCGAAATGGGCAAAGATGGGTGAGGAAGTAAGTAATGTTGTAAGGGAGGTGAAGGCAGTTGCTTCGTCAGTACCCCAATAAAAAGGCATGTCCTTCTTCAATAGTTCCGTAAGTGGTCGGGCAATGTCAGCGAAATTCTTCAAAAAACGCCGAAATTGAGAACAGGGTCCCATAAAACTGCGTACATCTTTCGTGGAACGTGGTGCGGGAAACTCTTTGACAACTAGAATTTTGTCAGGATCAGGTAGCGCGCCTCGAGCATAGACATGGTGGCCCAGCCCAGTAATTTCCCGATGGCCAAAGTGACTTTTAGAAGAGTTGAGCTGTAGTCCTGCTGTCCGGAAAACCTCAAGAACAGCCGATAGGCGGCTAAGGTGGCTTTCAAATGTAGGTGAAAATACGATGACGTCATCGAGATAGCACACACATGTGGACTATTTGTGTTCACACAGAAGAGAGTCCATCATCCTTTCAAATGTAGCTGGGGCATTACTCAATATGAATGGCATAACCATGAACTGGAAAAGTCCATCCAAAGTATTGAATGCGGGTTTCTTACGGTCTCGATGATCGACAGAAATCGGTCAGTATCCTGATCGTAAGTCGATAGATGAAACGTAGGCAAAGCCATGTAGACAGTTGAGAGCATCGTCAATCCGCGGCAGTGGATACACGTCCTTACGTGTTACTTTGTTTAAGTGACGGTAGTCTATGAAAAAACGCCAGCCGCCATCCTTCTTCTTAACTAGCACGACCCGCGATGCCCATGGACTGCAGGAAGGTTCGATGACGTCTTTTGTGAGCATTTCTTCAACTTCGTGCTGAAAAACTTGTCGCTCAGCGTTAGACGCGTGATATGGACGTCGTTGGATGGGGCTGGCGTGGGCAGTGCTAATTCTCGGAGTTACTAAGGATGTCCGACCCAAAAGAAGGTCTTCAAAATCAAAGATGTCACGGTAGAATTTCAGCAGATGCCATATATCTGCTGTCTGTGCTGGAAGAAGGTCAGGGGCAATCATCTTGAAGATGGTGGCATCCACTGCGCTCTTCGAGGAGGAGAATGAAGCAGAGGACGAAGAAGATTCGGCAACGAATGCCAAAACGGCAGCATCTTTAGAAGAAACTTTTGCCAAAGTCATACCATCTGGGATAACTTGAGCGCACCAGCTGAAGTTCAGCATCGGAAGAAATGCTGTATTTCTCGTGACTGTCGAAAGTGTGTGAGGCACGGCAACATTTCTGGCCTGCAGAACGTCCGCAATAGGTGTCAACATTTAGGTACCGTCGGGAACAGGAGGGACAAATCTCAGGTTCACGTAGGTAACAGCTTGAGGTGCTGCGTGAACGTCTTCTACAGAACACACACGTCGTTGAGCTGGTGTTGAGTCGTCATGGCGACACGGTAAATCAAGTTGAAGCATGCCGGTTCCATAATCAATAAGGGCAGAGTGGGCGGATAAAAAGTTTACGCAGAGGATAAGCTCATGTGAACATTTCTCGAGCACAGCAAATAGCACTGTCACGAAGTGATCGGCAACACTTATACGCGCAGAGCACATTCCAAGCACGGGAAAGGTGTCACCATCGGCGATCTGGATGAGTGGTATGTGCATGGGTGGCGTTAAAGCTTTCCTAAGGCGGCAACGAAGTTTTGAATTCATCACTGATATGTGAGCCCCTGCGTTCACAAGTGCAACAACAGGTGTGTCGTCTACTTCGACGTCAATAAGGTTGCGTCAAGCGGCAGCAAGGTCCGAGGGTTCGGCGGGCAAGCGGTCGATGCAGCATCACCTCTGGGAGCTGCATCATCTAGCTTTCTCGCAGCAGGTGGTCAGTCGGCGACGCTGGTCGGCGACATTGGGGCGAGCGAGACGACGGGCGACAGGACAGCGGTGAATGGGAGTGGTGAGCATACGGAGATGGAGAACGACGACAATATGGCGGCGTAGAAGGAAAGTCGTCACGGGTGGCCTGAGGTGATTCCCGGTAAAATTGAAAGCGTCCATGATACCTCTCTGGGCGATGGGTGTACCCAAAGGATGCCTCATGCCAATGCCACCGATTGTTACAATGGCGGGCCACGTGTCCGATGCGGTGGCTGTTGAAACAAATCGGATGATCGCCAGCAGTCCTCCACTCGACTGGATTACGAGGACGCACCGGAAGGTTTTGGCTTTGGGCATACGAAGCAGGGGGTCGATGACGGTCTATTAGCTGAGAGGGAGCTGCAGTGCACTCGGTGGCAGGTCCAGCATGGGAAAGCTCTTAATTCTCGCACAATGGAATGTACCTGTGGCACCATGTGACGGTTAGAGTCACAGGCATGGGACCATGTGGACGCAGGAAGCAGAGCTTCAAGTTCACGTCTGATGATCTTGGCCACATGCTCTGCAGTTAACGGCTTCTGCAGTGCAGGCCCGTCTTCGCACAACCAGGTCGCTGTTGTGTTTGGTAGTAGAGTGAAAGGGTGGGCGATGCGTTGACATTTTGCGGCCTCAAAACGCTGGCCCTCCTTGATGATGGCATCGACCATGTTGCAGTCCTTGCCTATGAGAAGGTTGAACGCATCATCTGAAATGCCTTTCAATATGTGTGCTACTTTCTGGGTTTCTTCTAGGCCATTGTCTGCTTACCGGCAAAGGGCGAGCACGTCCTGTATGTAAGTCACGTATGACTCCGCTGACGTTTGCGCACGAGATGCCAGCTCCATCTTGGCCGCTGCCTTTCTACCCATAGGCTTGCTGAAAAGGGCACGCACCTTTTCTTTGCACGCATTCCAGCTTCCAATTTCATCTTCGTGGTTTTCGAACCACACGTTTGCTGTTCCTTTCAAGTAGAACAGGATGTTAGTCAACATAAGAGCTTGATCCCAGCGGTAAATCTTACTTGTACGTTCGTACAACGACAAGGATTCTTCAATGTTGACATCATCAGTGCCACAGAACGTGCTAGGACCTTTTAGCTGCGGAAGGACAGCAGTTGTGGTTACAGTCGCCTCGGCGGGAGTGGGTCCCTGGTTTGCCATAGTGGAAAAATGCAAACGTCAGCCACGGCGGAGCTCCGTTATATGGTGTTGTACCCAGCAGCACCACCAAATGTCACGGGGGTGAGAAAATGAATGAAATAACTATATTTACAAAATATACAGGGAGAGTCAGAGGCAGCTGCAGCTAAGATCGAGGTACAACAGCAACAACAACACGAGCGCGCACATTCATCGTCTTCGTCGTCTACCTGATGCTCTCTTGTTGCCGATGTCGTGTAACAATATGAAGCGTAAAGCACAGAGTATTGCATAGAGTTTTGCCGTTGTAGATGTTGTGAAATGATTGAGTTTAAAAGCTTTTCACGCTGGGTATGCAGATACAAAATTGCCGACGTAGAGCTTTGATTCAGACATGATCCATCCGTGTACACTTGAATATAGTCTTCATAATTGGTATATAGGTGTGTTAAAGTTAATTGCTTTTTAACAAATATAGGCATATTGTTTTTACAGTTTAATCCGGTATCGAAGTTGTAATATCCAAAATGGAGTGTCGCCATGGTGGGTGGGATGCGCTTAGAGGCCAGCATTCGTACTTAGGCAGTACACTCTTCAATTCACCTATAGCTTTATATATTCTTGCAACTGATGCCTCCTGAATAGCTTGACATAGGGAATGTTTAGTGGGTTGAGGTGCAAACCGAAGATAATTCCGGCAAGTTTTCGTAAGTCTCATAGCATGGAAAATCGGTTGACGAAACTCCGCATTTACCAAAGCACTGGCAGACGCTCGCGCTACAGCAAGACGTATCCAAAGGCTTCTGGCCAACAATCTTTGAATCCTCTCCTCTAAGTTACGTGATATCGTATGTAAAACCGGGCAGAGTAAGCCATTCGTTGTCGAATGACTGCAGAATATACACGCAATAAAGAAGAACATAAACTACTCCATTTCACTCCGGTCAGTTGACGTAATATATTGATTAGGGAGTTGACTTTGAGCTCTATTAATTTTATCTGCTCAGCCCAAGACAGACGTCTGTCTAAAATAACCCCTAGATGTGCTGTCGCACAAGTTGTAAGCGCTGAGAGTCTATCTGAAGTTAAAATTTCTTAAGGCATTTCCTGGTGAATGGAAGTACAGATGTTTTCTCATGAGAAAGAGTCATGCCTCAGCCCTTAAAAAAGTCATTGATTATTGTCAGCCCATTTTGGCGTTTTTACTGAACTGCTTGAAGGCTTGTGTCTGATGCCCAAATGCACAGATTAACTGCATATAGGGAATATTTCACACTAGTAGGTAAGATATGGGATAATTCAGCCATAACGTAATTAAATAAAAATGGGCTTAGTACGCTACCCTGTAGAACTCCTTCACTAACTTCACACACTGTTGTTCAAATTTTATACATTAGTAATCAGAGCCTCGAATTTAGCAATAAAGAAGTACTTTTAAAATGGCTTGGCTCATTACAAGCACGGTACATTTATAAACCGTCCCAAGCGGCCGGCTGCCTGCCCGCCCTTTAGTTGTTCTTTTTCGTTCGTCGCCGCCCGCGACTGGGGCGCAAAAGCGCTTCTCTTGGTTGTGATGCGTATTGACGCTGGCGCAGTGCTCCTGTTGACTGCAAGCTTTCGTATACCAGCTTGCGCGTTGTCTCTCCTCATAACCCCCTCCCCTCTTCCCACACACACACCCTTTCACAGTGCTGTCGTTCCTGTCTAGACACATAGGCGCCTTTGCCCGAAACTCAGTCGGCGAAGGTCTGCAGGTCAGCGCAGCGCAGTCGTACACGATAAACCGTGTTGTCTCTCCCTTTGTATGAGGAAGAGAGAATAAACATTTCAAACATAGGTTCGGAGCCGAAGCAGGGGAGCACACGTAACCACGGATGGACACGGTGGCGCCTCTCCCGAATACCGACACGACGATTCACACCGAAGAAAACCCACGTTCACTCGCTCTGTTTCTAGGGGGGGGGGGGGGGTGGGGGGGGGGGAGCCCGGCCGGCGCCGCCGCTGCCTCGCGTTGGCGGCTAGGGAGCTACTGTAACGCACACTAATGGCAGTATATAGGTGTTCTCTGGCACAACCACACTGGCTCCTGCGCTTAGCTGCTCGTCCACGCAGTTTTCGTCCACGAACATGGCACACTGGAAACAGTTTTTTTTTAAATTACACGCGTCAGAAACAAAGAAGCTGAACGCTGCTAACCTTGCTCCGAAACCATACATGCTGTAGTAGGAGTATCATCAAATTGAATTCGGCACCTCAGTAGGAAGAACGGGCATGAGTATACGCCACGAGAGAAAGGGCTGGCAAACCAGCCGAAAATAACGTCCGCCTCCACCGCTGGCTGCAGCTCTGTGCCTGCCCATGGATAGGTTGGTCTTGACGACACCATGCTGAACATGATTTGCACGGACATGAAGACTTTCCGTGTCGTCAAGAAAGAGGGATACTAAGAATCGTAAACGGAAGTTTAACTATTTTATAGGCCGCCGTTCATCAAAGTACCTGCTTCGTATTTTTTCAAATCCAAGTCGCCTTTCCGAGCTACAAGTTGCCGCGTGATGACCTCAGAGAGAAGTTGCTGCCCGAGAAAGTATCAGCACTGAAAACCAAAATATCCTCGTCCTTGGCAGGAGCGGAGTACGTCTGTATCGCACTCGACGTGTGGCCGTTGCGTTCTGTGGAGGGTTTCCTGCCTGTCGAAGCAACATTCGTGGACAGCAAATTCGCGGCTCACCCATACCTTATCAGTTTCGCTCGCCTGACGGGGAGTCACACGGGACAGGTGCTCGGAACTGCTGCGAGTACGAAGCAATGTTGCTGCAGTGTGAAATCGCTGACAAGGTCAAATATGTGTTTTTACACCATTTTCACCTGCGTTAACCGTTATTATTTCATTTTCTATGTAATTCGCGTGGTGACAGATAACACATCATCAATGATAAAGGCTTTTGAGTTTGCCGGGTGGGGAACTGAAAAAAGACAGTGAAGATGACAGTTTTGACGACTGCTCAGAACGCTTTACCAAGGAGCTTTTAAGCGAGTTCCATCAGTTGGAGCAACTTCGATTTGACTGCGCCACGCACAGCCTGCAGCTTGCCGTAAATGACGCCATTCGGCAGGTTTGTGCCAATAAATAACATTACGGTTTCATCTTATGTGCTATAATAGATACATCGTCCATTCACTACTATAATATGTTGCTAAGCTTTGCTGAATAGTTTGCCATCTATGCGTGGGCAAACAATATAGGAATACAATACTTGTACGTAGTTTGAAAAGGGCGGACAACTGTACTTATTACCGTTTTGATGCACGAAAGCTTTATTATGCAACTATCGCCACCGGATGTTTAGCCGAAATTTTGTGCGTGCTTCACTGTTTCATATCAGGGATTCGTGGATCACTTGCCACCGTGGCATAGGTCACGACCTCTGCTTCTCATCAATTAGCGACTGCGGATCATTCTTCTGCCATAGGCCTGGCAGCAAGATTACGCCATTTCGAGTTTCTACCTTAACACTTCAATAAACTGTTCTGACGTGTGTATAAAAACAAACAAAAATGAACAAAACCAGCACACTACGCAAAGAAAGCGCGTGGTGTTCCGAAGATACATATTAAGGATTTGGGTTAGCTTGATTTCTTGTTTAAGCTATTTTCGCCTCATTGCATTTTGGGTTGTTTGATATTTTTCTCCTTTCATATCCTTCGATTGCTTATGTCGTATTTATCATTCTGGAACTCTGTTGCAGTGATAGTTTGCGTTACCTGTACTTGCAATGTTAATGTTCACTAATTGTCATCCTAACTTTATTGTAGGACCCAAGTGCCGAGGAAGTCGTACAAAACTGTGGCGCAATCGTTGCATCTGTACGAAAGAGCACCGCCGACACGGAAGAAGTGTTTAATGTGGCCGGTTTGCATTTGGAATAACACAACGCGACGAGGCGGAACTCACAGCTTCGAATGAGGAGAAAGCTTGTTACCACTCTTTCCAGCCAGCCAGGCCTGACAGAAACCCTGAACGCGCGCAAAAAAGTTAAACTGTCTAAATATGAACTGAGGCTGGCGACAGACTTGATTTAGCTTCTCTCCCTTGTAGAGGAAGCCACGGAGTTGCTACAGATGAGGCAGGAGACAGCCGGTCTTTTACTTCCCGCGTTGTTGCGAAGTATCGAAGTTGAAACATTTAACAAAGGCACACTTCTTTGCAAGGAGGCAGCTAAAGTCCTACAACATAGCCTAGAAAAGCAGTTCGCATGCACGTGGGATGACTGCTTTTTTGATGGGAGCCCTCCTAGACCCACGGTTTAAGTGTTCTTGGTGTTCATCTGCAACAGCCAAGCAGATGCGTTATGCTGTGCTGAACTGGGGACCTCTTTTGTTAGGGAAGGACAGCGCCAGCACCTTCGCGAATGCTGACACTGAAGAAGAGCCAAGCAAATTCAATTCATGTTTAAAAATATCAGGCAAAGTGATAGTGTCCACAAAGAGAATATGCCTGGATCCATTTCAGGGGAAACTTCGCTTCACAATTCAAAGGGAACTTGTGCAGACATGGTAAAGCCCCCGAGTTATTAGACAGCGAAAGAAAGCCGCTTTCCCTGGCTTTCCCGCCTCGCTATGGAAGTTTTAACCGTAAATTCGACATTACCTGACGTAAACACGTTTTTTCTACGGCATCTTTGATCATGACAGCGAAGCGAAACCGGCTGTCAAGCACCTCTTTCGAGCAGCTTATGTTTGTGAAGAGCAACTCACAGCTATAGGTATACGCAATCGCTATTCGCATTTTTTTTCTTTTTATTTAGGACTGACCTTTGTAGCCTTCATTCTCAATTATGGTTTTAGAAAACTAAACTGTGAAACGCCAGGTGAGCTGATATAATTTGCTTGAAATATTTTGATGAATAAAATCAAAATAAAGATTGTTTTTGCATCTTGCACTGCTTGCTACTTTTATTGCAGCCCTTAAAATCACGGCGACATCTAAGAACTTTTTCCAACGTAGGGGTTACCAAAGAACTAGTGACCAATTGCCAGACGTGTTGCTCTTGTATTGGGTAAACTGCACAGCGTCAGGAGTGATCAAAGTGTCGCAATTCTGTAGAATCATCGCATCCAGCACGGCCATAGACAAGACGGAAAGACATGAATCGCGTCGTGTCCTGGACACTTCGTATTGTATGCGATAGTGACGTACGGTAGCACCTGTTCTCAGGTCTTATGCTGGACATCTACGTACATGAATAACAAGTCAGCGATGGTCTTGTTGAGTCGCTCTGTCAAGCCGTTGCTCTGCGGAGGATATACCGTGGTCTTGTGATGGCTCATGTAGCTGAGATTGAATACGTCGTGAATGAGCTCGGTCATGAATGCTGTTCCTTTGTGCTTACGTACGACGGGGCGCCATGTCGAAGTACGATCTGGTGCATAAAGAATTGGGCGACGTGGGAAGCCGTAGCGCGTTGTAGTGCCTTTGTTTCGACGTACTTCGTCAAATAGTCGGTGACTACTACGACTCACTTGTTGTCGGCAGATGATAGCAGAAAGGGCCCCAGTAAATCTATTCCTATTTGATCGAATGGTGCTCTATAGGTGGTTCTATTGGTTGAAGAAGCCCCGCGGGCTTCATTGGCAGAGATTTGCGGCGTTGACATTCTCGGCAGCTTTTCACGTATCGCTTTATGCGGAAAGCTTAAGCCAGTAGTACGCTTGTCCAGCTCGAGCGAGAGTTCGAGAGGAACCTAAGTGACTAGATGTGGGCTGATCGTGGCAGGCTAGAATTTCGTCACGCATGTCAGTTGGCACAACTAGAACATAGGTTCTCTCATTGCCGTTGGAGTTTTTCTTGTACAGGACTCCACTTCGCAGACAGAATGACGACAGACCTCGAGAAATACATCGAGGTATGGAAGAGTTGCGTCCTTCAAGGTTTTCGATAACTGCGCGAATTTCTTCGTCCGCGCGCTGTCGTGTAATCAGATGTATTGTAGTAAGGGCTCTAAATAAACTACCGTCATCTTTGGTGTCGTGGCCAAGAACTTCGACACGTGCACGGAACAATGAATCAGCATCTTCGTGCTTGCTAGCCGATTTGTAAGCGATGGTAACATCGTAATTCTGCAGACGAAGACTACATCGTGCCAGCCAACCACACGGGTCCCGTAGGTTGGCTAACCAGCACAACGAATGATGGTTGGTCATTACCTTGAAGTGGCGTCCATAATGGTAAGGCCTAAATTTCGTCGTGGCCCATACACCAGCGAGGCACTCTTTCACTGACGTGGAGTGTAGTTGACCTCGGTGCGGAAAACAGTGCGGCTAGCAAACGCTATCACTCGCTCATTCCCTCTTGTTGTTGGACGAAGACAGCACCAAGACCCCCATTGATGGCGTCAGTAAGAATTTCAGTATCAGTGTCTTGGTCAAAGTGAGCGAGGACTGAAGGTGTCTGCAAACGCTCCCGTAGTTCAGAGAAAGCTGCGTCCTGTTCTTCCTCCCAGACGAGTGGAACATCTTCACGAGTGAGTCGAGTCAGCGTTTCAGCAATCCTAGAAACATTGGCTATAAAGCGGCGGTAGTACGCGCAGAGCCCCAGGAAGCGACGCACTGCCTTCTTATCACGTGGAACAGGAAACGAGTCCATGGCGGCAGTTTTGTCAGGGTCTGGTGGAATACCATCGGCACTGACAACATGGCCGAGAAACTTAAGTTCCTTCTAACCGAAATGGCATTTTTCTAGCTTCAGTGTCATGTTAGCAGAGCGGAGCGCTTCCAGCACAGTCTGCAGACGCTTCAGGTGCTCCTCAAAGGTAGAAGAAAACACGACAACATCATCGAGGTAAACTAAGCACGTGTGCCACTTTAGACCGGTAAGAACAGTGTCCATCTTTCTCTGGAATGTCGCAGGTGCAGAACAGAGGCCGAAGGGAAGCACTTTGAATTCATATAGGCCATCCGGTGTAACGAAGGTGGTTTTTTCACGATCTCGTTCATCAACTTCGATCTGCCAGTAGCCACTTTTCAAGTCTATCGATGAAAAATACTTGGCTCGCCGCAGTATGTCGAGGGAATCGTCCATGCGGGGCATCGGATAGACGCCTCTTTTAGTCACGCTGTTAAGTTTCCTGTAGTCCACGTAGAAGCGCAGTGATCCATTTTTTTCTTCACGAGCACGATCGGAGATGACCAGGCACTCTTCGAAGGTTGAATAACGCCATCTTGTAACATTTCTTCAACTTGAGCATTTATCAAATCACGTTTCTTTGGCGAAACGCGATAAGGATGTTGTTTTAAGGCCGAGGCGTCGGTGTATACGTAAATATTCGGTGTTTGGTAATCGGTGTCTGACGAACCTACGAGGTGGACGTGAAGCACTCTTTAAATTGATAAAGCACTTTACGTAGCTCGGTCTGTTGTTGTTCCGAGAGGGTCGAGTTGACATCAACTTTTGCAAGTAGTGAAGTCACGTCGCTTGGCGTCGGTCAAAGCCCATCGTCGGCTGGTATAGATGAAAATCATTCACAAACGTCTTCAATAGGGTAGATGAAAGTGATGGCGGTGTCACAAAACAGGTGCCGGTACTCGTTTCTGAAATTAGTCACAAGTAGGGCACAGTGTCCATCATAAAGCGTGACGAGGCTGCGTGCAGCGCCGACACCTAGCGCAAACAAAAGGGCCAAGTTGTCTTCGGCGACAACCTCACCGTTCCGCAACTTATCGGAAACCATATCAACTAGGAAGCTTGAACGCGGAGGCAACGTGATGCTGTCGGGAGACACGCGAAACTTGCTGTTACGAATCTCGTCAGATTTGTCGGAGGCTCTAGCTGTCGAAAACGTCACGGTACGCTCTCGAAAATCGATAATAGCGCCGTGCTCCCGCAAAAAGTCGACTCCCAGGATTAGGTCTCGGGGACAGTCACGAAGTACAAAACCGCTGGCGCCAAACGTACCTCTACGAATGCTCACTCTGATAGTGCACATGCCGATTGGGGTGACTACGTGCTCGCCGGCAGTGCGAATTTGAGCTTCGTACCAAGACGTAACAACTTTCTTCATGTGTGCTGCTAGTTTTCCGCTCATGATCGAACAGTCCGCACCTGTGTCCAATAATGCACTAACGTTGTGGTGACCATCGACTATTACATGTATATCCAAAGAAAATCTGCTTTTGGCTTTCGTCGCTCTCGTCGGGGGATCGCTCCGGGTCCGTGCTTGCGTCGGTTGGAGGCCTTGCTTGCGTCAAGTGTCAGAACCCTCGCTCCCGGAGATCGCTGTCGTTTGTTTTCCCGCCTAGGGCTTGGCGAGCGCGCCGGCGCCACCCCTGGGAGGCTCCAAAAATTGCAGAAGATCGCTGTGGAGATGGGGACCGCAACTGCCGCCGCAGTGGCATGCGCTGTTGGATGGATATGTGGGGTTTAACGTCCCAAAACCACTATATGATTATGAGAGACGCCGTAGTGGAGGGCTCCGGAAATTTAGACCACCTGGGGTTCTTTAACGTGCACTCAAATCTGAGCACACGGGCCTACAACATTTCCGCCTCCATCGGAAATGCAGCCGCCGCAGCCGGGATTTGAACCCGCGCCCTGCGGGTCAGCAGCCGAGTACCTTAGCCACTAGACCACCACGGTGGGGCTAAGAGAGAGAACAGCCTCAGCCACGTGCTCAGAAATTATAACGCAAAGCATCGAGTAAGGAGCCTATCTGGGTCAAGAGCTACCCGTGTCCACGTGACGTGTAACGCCGTGGTCACAACGCTCAAGTCAGAAATACCGAGTGCTCCTTCATCAATGCGCAACTTGACCTCGGGGTGCGACACGAACGGACATGCACGGCTCCAAAGAAAACCGAAAAGTTTTTTTTTCCAGGAGAATACCAGTATGAGCTTAGCCAGCATAACTGAAGTTACATACGTGGAAAAAAAAAGGTATTTTGAAAGGTATTTTTCATTAGCTTGTGGTATTTCACCGAATCTCGGCCCTGCAAGTCGATGGCAAAACCCCGTAGTCCTAGGCGACGATAGGAACATTCGCGGTACACATATCCAGCTTCAGAACAGTGATAACACAGTGGTCGTCTGTCCAGTGTGCGCCATACGTCAGATTTTCTGGGAAGCGGCTGTAGATTTTCCAAGGGCTGAATTGGCTGCAGCAAAGGAAGCGCATCCTGAGGCATAGAATTAACAAAGCTTTGGGAAGCAGGAATATATCGACTAACAGCTTCTGCGTATGATGCACGATGTGGCTCTGTCGGAACAGGTTGGACATAACTGGAAGGCGGCATTTGGAGAGCCTGTCATACTTCGTTTCTGAAGAGGCTGCAAATAGACCCTGCCGCAGGTTGGGACTGGCATGAATCTTTTGCAGTTCGTCACGCGCCACCGATCGAATGAGGTCGAAGAGAGACTCGATGTTTACGCTGCTTCCTGCACCTCCGATCTGACCTACTGCCCAAGCGACACTCACTTGCCGGTCGTATACAGTAGAGCGGGGCTGCAGCACTTGTTCCATGGTTGTGGCTTTGGTCTAAAATTCCGCCACGGTCTTTGGGGGACAGCGAACGAGGCCAGCGAAAAGCTGCTCTTTCATCCTCGCACTGAATGATGGACCTCCTTTTCTTCCGCCAAGTCGGAGTCGGCTCGACCAAAGAGGCTCGTCTTGTCCTCGACGTACATCATGACACTTTCATTCGGCATTTAGAGGCGCAACTGAATCGCTCACTCGGCCCGTTCACGGCGATCGGGATGGGCCAAGTTGCCAGCAAGTATCGACGAAAGACGCTCCACGGAACAAAAGGCTCACGGTTTTCGTACCACGTACGAGCACCGTCCTCCGTGCTTAAATACACGTTCCTCATTCTGTCGAAGTTGGTCCAACCATTGTAATCGGAGACCAGTTCGAACTGAGCCAGTCAGTCTTCGACATCCAACGAGTCGGAACCGTGAAACACCATCGGCACACGTGGCTTCCACAGCGTATGAAGCGTGGCTGCAGCGCTTTCCAGTGCGTTGGAGGCTGCAGCACCTTCCTTAGCGTTCGGGTGTGTGACAGACGTCATCTCAGGAAGAGGCCCACGCTCAGGAGGTAGTCACCGGAGTCTTCTGCTTGAGCAGTGAACTGGTGTTGTCATTGCAGATACAGAGCTACCTGGAAGCGTTATCAACATCGGCTGGGGGTTACCCAGCAGTTCCACCAGTTGTCACGTGCTACAAAAGGTCTTCAACTCAGAAGAACTGAGCCGGCGGGGAGACGCACCGAGAACTGGCAAGATAGCTGCTTCAATAATTAACAACTAACCAGAGCGCGCTTCTTCAGAACATCGTCGTCCATTCTAGCGGGCAGCCATGGCTCGCGCTCGTCGTACTTAGCAGCCAAGTGACAATATAGCAGCTGGTGAGACGGATTATGAGTTGAATAAACTATTTCGACTTGCAGCATAACAGTGTTTAGTAGTTCGTGCGTTTGTGCGCGTATACATATCTGTGAGCTCATACTTGCTGAGAAAATGAGGAATAAAGAGGAATAAGGAACGCTGCACATGTGTGCTTCTTTGCTCTCCTAGATGTATTTTGAGCTGTAAAGTACAATTCAATTTGAGTGAAAATCAACTAGCCCGATTCCTAAGTAAGCCTCCATAATGCTAAAAACCACGGTCTTTCACCTTCTCCCTGCTCCCCTGGGTCAAGTCGTGGGGCAAGCTTAAAAGCTGAGCTTCCTACCAAGCTCGAGTCCATAAACACGTCACCATAAGCAAGGCTAATCAGGTTTATCAGAGACTAAACAGAAACATTTTTCGGCGTTAATTTACGGAAAAACTTACACATCCAAAAATTTGCAGATACCACGTACAGTGGGAATCGATGATATGAGAAGCGGGAATGAGAAAGGTTGATATGTCACTTTAAAATCAGCACAGCGTTACGAGGTAGAAGTAATGGTGCCGTACATGACTTCCGTGTCATGATTATCATGTCGGGATGTGTCGTTTATCTTCGTCATCCATTCACGTGACGTGATACAAAAAATAGTACATTTGAAGCTAGCGAAACGACCGCGAACACGCTATGAGCGTGGTATGCTGTCATGTTCATACATGACACGCGTGTTAGGATTATCATGTTTGCGCCAGTCATATACTTTCGTCAACTATTGACGTCACCTATTACGAAACTGGGTATATGAGGAGCTATAAAAACGGCCACGAGCGCATCAGAGCCCATATACTCCAACGTAACGTTGACGCGCCCGCACGCTGGGCACAGCGACGCTACGTTAGCAAAACGCGAGCACGCTACGGTCAGACGCCAGGCGTGACTGGCACGACCAGCGTCCGTCTGCGTGGTCCGACGGCATCCGGCGCGAAATGCGGCACTGCATTACGCACCGATGCGTTGCCCAGACAACACAGCGTCTCCCTTTTTTCGTGACGGAAGGACGCCGGACGTACTGAATCACGAATGCATCGAACCAACGCAGCGCCGCGCGTGCCTGCGAGTGCATGGCAGGACCGGTGCCTGGCATGGCGTCGGTACCCGACGAAAGGAATGACGGTCATCACTCGCAGCGCGTCACGTCGGAATGTATTGGCACCTTGACTGTGGCATATAGTCATGTTCTCACATGACACGCATCTCGTGATTATCATGTTTGCACCAGTGACATACCTTCGTCATCTATTACGTCACGTAACATCAGATTTGGCATATGTGAATCTGGTGAAACGGCCGTTTCAGCATCACGAGTGTGGCATGTAGTCATGTTGTTACAGGACACGCATGTCGCGATTATCCTGTTTGTATGCGTAATTTACCTACGTCGTCCGTTCGCACCGTGTCATACCGAGTTTGGCACATGTGAAGCTATCGAAACGACTGCGAGTGCATCATGATCGTAGCATGTAGTAATGTTGTTACATGACACGCATGTCATGTTTATCATGTTCGCACCAGTATCATACTTTCTTAATCCATTCACGTTCTGCATCACCAAATTTGGTATAAGTGATACTCGCAAAACGGCCGCCAGCGCATCATGAGAGTGATATGTAGTCATGTTGTTACATGACACGTGTCTCATGGTAATCACATTGCACCAGTCACATACCATCGTCATCCATTGAGGTACCGTAATACCATATTTGGCATATATGACGCTAGCGAAATGCCCGCAAGCGCATCATCAGCTTGGCATGTAGTCATGTTGTTACATGACACGCGTCAAGATTTTTATGTTAGGGTCTGTCGCTTGTGTTCGCCATTAAATCATGTCAAACCAGACTAGTTTTGCAACATGCCATGTGAACGAAACTTCCGCAAGATCTGCATGACCACGAAATGTAAATCATGACATTCATGACATCCATGTGTGATTTTCATATAATGACTAGTCACTTATGCTCGCCATACAGTCATATTATGCCGTACCAAGCTTGGTATCGATACCATTATCGAAGTGGCCAGGAGAGTTAAAAGTAGTAGGCGGATAGATAGATAGATAGATAGATAGATAGATAGATAGATAGATAGATAGATAGATAGATGGATAGATAGATAGATAGATAGATAGATAGATAGATAGATAGATACGCGCAATGTCGCCGAAGTTCGCTAACAAATGCTTCGCGATTAAAAGGATTCTTCACACTTATCGGCTTGCAACAGCTTCGACAGATCAGCGGGAATGATATATCCTTTTCGAAGAAAATTATCTTCCGGATGCCGCAATTGGTTTGACTGATTTAGGAAAACTTTGCTCGAAAATATCCGTAACTGCATCGAGAAGTCAAAAATAAAAGCATGAATGAGTGATGTAATAGTTAAAGCCCCTGTTCAGTGGTTGCAACACTGCAGCACAAGACAAAAAAGCATTGCATAGGCGACCTGAACTGCGAAGAGCCTATAAGGAAAACAAGCACAGTGGAAATGTTAACGAAATTTTGTTATGTTGTAACAGGGCCTCGTAACATTTTCATCGTTCCGTAAGAATATAATTGAGTGATTGCTGTTGTGAGAGGAAACTTCACCTTACTGTGTGGTTTCCCCAGCGTGCAGCCAAGAGTGAGCACTGTCAAGAGTGGGGGAGGGGGTGGGCTCAGCTTTCCCAACTTTTCTCACTGGTGGAGCTCGAGCCCCCTTTGCCCCCCCCCCCCCACTGACTGTTATGCCTATTCTCTTGCCGTTATGATTAAACGGGTGCAAAACCAATTCTGGAAATCGTGACATTCACCTACCTCGATGTCACGTGAGTCCCAGTTACTTATGGTAATCAATAAACACAGTTCATTTAGAAACAACTCATCAAGCAGTGCAGTTGGTCCTGACAGTGCCTGAGATTCTGTATATGTACCCATAATACACGAGAAATATTGAAGTCTGAAGCAGCGAAAAAAAAAAGATGCCCAGATACACGGAGGAAGGAAAGGTAAGAAGAGGGCATGCCCAGCCAGCGCAGGGCGTAAAAAATGCGGCGGAAATTACGACACGCGCTGCCATATTCACTAGACAAAATGGCGGCGTTTTATTATTGTTGATGTAGTGCGGTGCGGCACCGTTCAGGTGGTCCAGCGGTGGTGTGCGCGTTTTCATGGGCCTCGCACCTAGCCGTGGCGTACTGCAGGTGTTCGACAGCATCCATTCTTTGTGCCGCATTGTTAGCTACGTGAGTTTCCCCCGGTGGTGGTTGTAACCAGGTGTCTGAACTAGAAACCACGGAACGAGCGCGCGTATACGTACTCCGAATTTGCAGCGTCTGTCAAAATTATGCTGAAAAGCCATCGTAGAAGATAACGATTGTGCTCAAGAATTCGTTCAGTGAATGCCTTACAGGTTAGTGACAGTGATGCGGTGTTGCTTCTTATGACAACGGACGATGCATTCGCGGTCCACAGGCGCCTATTAAGACTGTAATCTAATCTTGCTTTTCATGTTCCTGTACAGTCACCGGTTGGCGGTTGGCGCTGAGCTCTGTTCCAGTTAAGGAAGACAGAAACAAGCGCCTTCTCTTTATTTTTCTCTAATGACTAGCCACTTATCCCAGAGACATCTTCCCTCTCATTTGGCTGGCTTTCCCTGCTGTCCTTGGCTGCTGTGTTGACGCGTGGAGCTTCCCGCAGACCTTTTCTCACGCATTCCTTCGGCTAACTTTCCTACCTTTCGCTCTAAGGCGACCCTGGTCTCCGTTCTCCGTAGCTACTAGTGCGCGTGAATCACACTGGAGACGTGTTCCCACGCACTTTCGGGTGGTCTTCGCTGCTTTCGTCCTGATGAAATCATGGCCTTTGGGATATTCGTAGGAACCAGTGCGCGTCGGACAAAAGAGGGGCGAAAAGAAAGAGGCCGGCGCAAACTCAACGGACTGCCACGCACACAAGCTCCACCGACGCCGACTTTATTGGCATAATTACTGACCTCCAGGTTTATTGCAGGGAAGACATTTTTTTTGTCGTTGTGTCTAGCCCACAGCCTGACGGAAAATATCATAATACCTAAAGAGAAGCGCAAAATGGAAAAAAGTGATCTGAAAGAAGCTGTGCAAATTTCGGTGCCTGGTTCGTCGCGCGGCAATGTCCGAAATATAATCTTTATTTTCACAAAGAACACGTCAAATAAAAAAAAAAAGCTTAACCTGCAACTTGCCGTGTTTATCGTTAACGCCGGCAGTGCAAGAGTACAACAGCCATACGCAAAGATTTCGTCAACCGTATCACGGCAAGACAGCGTGTTGAAATCCGTTCCGTAGGTTTCGTATAGCACCGATGCACGCGGCGCGCAGACCACGTGCTTTTTGAGACAGACTGGGAGTCGTGTCTTCTGCTTCGCATTCACATGTAAACAAGAGAGGAGAATTTGCCTAGTCAATATGGCCGACTTGCGGCTTCATCGCGGCTTCACAACAAGTGACGTCAGGGCCTCTCCTTACCTTTCCTTCCTCCGTGCCCAGATATCTCAACTTAGTGGCTTGCGCCGCCATCTGGTGCGCCCTGTACGCACTTTGTATGTTTAGACATAGGCTCCGAAGTTAGCGACATGCACTCACGTCTCTAAGGCTGCTGTTTACAGTGCTGCCAGCTTGCAGAGGAAGACGGAAACAGTAGGTCACATCGAATATTGTACCGAACCAAGCCTTTCATGTTCAACGGCGCCGACGATTTAAACTTAAGGCATTCCATGAAAACAGCGAATCAGAGAGACATGAGATTGTGTATGATCTGGTAGCGACCAAAACTCACGTAGTTGTTGTCAAATACGCATATTGACTCCCTCTACCCTCACCGCAGACGTGGCCTAACGGGTAGGACGTCCGGCTCGCCTGCGGGAGGTGCGTGGTTCGAACCCCACCGCCGGACACCCACCGGTCTATAAGACACCCACCGGCCAGGCGTCCGGCTTTTCTGGGTGCGGTGCTTGGAAAAGATTCGCACAGACCGCTCTCCTTGCTGTGCAAGAACAAATACCAATCAAGAAAACAATACCACTCCACCCACTCAACATCCCCAACCCCCTGTCCGTATCAATTGCGGTGGTTACGGGCTCTGCATGCGAATCTTTTTTTTTTTTTTCGTTCCCCCATATGCTTGCATTTCTGAACTGAGCTACCAGCCAGCTTGTTTGTTTGTTTATTTACTTGCTTGCTTGCTTTTGTATCGTACAGCGAGATCACGCAACGCAGGGTTTAACAGAGCTCACACAATTCTGTAAAGTGGAGCCATCAACAGCTCTAACCCGAAACCGATGGGCGGAAAGTGAAATGCGTCAAAGAGCTTTCAGTCTGTGTCTGTCGTCAGCTTACGACCTGAACGTATCTTCGCTGCATTGGAATAGTCATGCAATTCGATGTGAACTTCGTTATTTGTGCACGGATGAACGGTGAGCGTCAGCACTGAGAACTAGATTTTTAATCGCACTTGACAAGAGCGGCTGAATGACGAAGGAAAGAAACAAAACCTTGACTTGACGAACTTGTTCCTTTCTGAATGCGCTACAATTGCCAGTGTAGAAGTCGATGTAGCTACGCATTCCATTATTCTGACTTAAACAGCACCCCATCTCTCATGATTCTGCGAGCGCAATCTGATTCGTATTGCCTAAGCATGATGTTACGAGATAGCTAAGATTTTGCTTCACTGATGCGTTGCCTTGCAAGAAACGTGTTTTTAAGACGCTAGTCCGTTTTGGGCACTTTGACGCAAAAACTTTGGTCTGTCTTTTTATCTGCTTGTCTGTGGAAAACATAACTGATAAGGCAAATCCAAGCACATGCGCACGACCCACTATTAATGCTCTGGTTTCTGCGTTCATACTTGTGCAACTGTTGGATCAAAGAAATATATTACACTTATCTTAAGCACAATATCAACATGTTAATATTAGGCGGTGTGTTTCTTCATACTAGAGGAGGCAGACATAAGTATTTTAAAAAACCGTAGTGTTTATCGTGCTGCACTCACAATGCAACGCTATGAACGAAAAGGAAAGTGTTTCGTACGCTTCGTTAAGACGACATGGTAGTGGCACCTACCCGTCGCCTTGCATGTTAGCTAAATTGGCCTCAGAGATATGTGCACACGCCGCAGGTATGCCTTTTTGGAGGCGATCTTTTTGTTTTGCCACGTAACTCTCAGATGGCGCTCACGTTTCACATCGTTGAATGTCTCAAGTTGTTCGTTCGCCTCTGTTGCGCGTATCGAGGTCCTGCCTCCAGAATCATTTCAGCGATTATCTCGCGCAGAACACAAATTAAACGTTTTATTCATTCTCTCCAGATGCAAGACTATCGTCTTTCGACGACATTTGAAGTGAGACATGAAGATACGGGGTCAATTTTAAAGTTTTACAAATATGTCAAAAGACAGGGTAATTCCGGACTTTTCGAAGACTTGTAGTGCTACAATTGAGTTTACATATTCTTGACGACCTTCAGAGATGCTGCTTCTGAGTCAATTCGAAATAAAGCTGCGTTCCATGTAATTTGCGATAAGCCTTCTCGTAGAAAAATACCTGCCACTCCTTTTGTAGACAGGTAGGTTAAATCAAGCAGCTTCTAGCAGCTATTCCGGTCCAAAAATATGTCATCAAATATGCGTTGCAAGGGTATTTTCTGATGTCGTCCCATTAAAGTGGATCTGATGCCTCTCCTAGACGTTTCTGGTGCCGGAGAAGTACGCGGGGTGGATTGTTGCAGTATTGTGATGCTTAAATATATAATGTAGAATAATACCTGTATCATCGATTGCTAAAAATTGCTTTGCGATGGCTTAATTACCAGCAATATTCCTAAGATAAATAACACTGCAAGTGCCGGGGTCTTCATTAAGCGAACCACATATCTTACGGCTCATATGAGTCGCGACGCGCTCCCGTATTCACGTAGCTTTATCGCACCTCGCAACTGCATTGTTAGTAGAAAGATGCGCAGGATGGGCCACTATAGTGAACAAATAGCCTTTCAAAGACAGGAAGAATAGAAACACCTCAGGTTTTTATTGTTTGTTGAGAGCCGGCACGTAAATTAAGGGGTAGTAAGGAAGGTCCTGCGCCCCCCCTCCCTTCTTGTGCTCAGGCTTGGAGGGACACCCCTTGCAAGTGCCCCCCTCCCCTTGAAGTTTCCCTTTCGCAAATCATATATCTGAAAGGCTTGACTGTTACGTATAACGGGTTGAAACCGTTAAGGCTCGTTTTGTTTTTGTTGTTCTTTGTAAAGAGTGCCGCTCATCTATACCACTAAACTATGTGAGACTTATAAAATCGCAACTGCCGCCCTATCGGTTTCAGAAAAGGTTCAACAGAACAATGGAATTACGTAAGCCGGGAACAAGTTTGATTTCTTTTCGATGCATTATCATAAGTTTTATAGGTAAAAATAGGATCTACAAACATTTATGAAAAGAAAACTGCCACCATGGCAAGATGTGTGGTCCCCCATCTGATTTTCCTAGATTTATGCCCCTGGTATCAATCAACCTGTGTAAGCGGGTATCAATTACCCTGTGTTAGCCAACAATTCGCACTCAAGTTCAAGCAAAACACATTATATGCGGCAAGAATAGATTACAAAGAGTTTAGGACCTCCCCTAAGGCTGGAAAATTGCAGGTGGCGCTGCCTTCGATCGTGTCGTTACGGTCTCCAGCCGAGCGTAGCAGTGCTGAATCGAGCCGATCTTCGGGCGAGCGCACGGATCGAAGTTGGGAGCGTCCTAATTCCTTCCGGATGAAAGGCGTGGTAGAAATTAAGCAGTTGAGCTAATTTGTTGCCCATATCTTAGCGGTCCTCTGAAGTACTGCCCATTTATTTCGAATTTCCATCGTCGCTTTATTACAAAAATTTGAGGATCGCGTGAGAACTGGAAAGATACGCGTTTCAATTATCGGTGGTGTGCCTGCGTCATAAATGAAAAAGTATTGAAGTCTTACTTTATAAGTCATTAGAGATCACTCGCGCAATTTCTACACTTAAATTTGCTTGTAGCTGGTAGTGATCGTGCTGATGAGAATAGTTATACTGTGCAGATGAAACAACTGGTAACAAACATTCTACAAGATATAAAACAAACACAAATTTTAATTATCAAAACAAACGGGAGTAGTGCTGCAGAGAGCGTTGGCGGGCGAGATTTCTTCAAATTACGTTTATTCATGTATCAGACATTTTATTCGACGTACGTACGAAAGAATAACCTAATCTTATTGAGTTACTAAAAAAGCATTCAGCCACGTAAACAGTTATGTGCTTCATGGCTACAACGACCTACATTATGTGTTGTCTTAGAAATACATGTCTGTAAACTCAACCTTTGTGTGACGATATAAATCTGTACCAATGCTTTCGAAATAAAGGACCTGTGTGTTTTCATTTCTTCCTGTGCCACGTTTACAGCAAAAGCGGTCATGAGATCACATCAAGGATTGTTTTGGCACCGTAGTTTTTCGCCGCCACCTGCGTCCATAACAACTTTCGGGCGAAATAAAAAATGTTAACTGAATGAAAAAAAGTGCCGTGGAGAAAATAGGATTGCAAACCGGGTGCCCTCCATGCCAATTCAATATTCAACCACTGAGCTACGCTGGTGCTTAAAACTTCGTTGCAAAGTAAACCTTAGCCAGGGTGCATGGTGGGTAATATATTGCGTTAATAGGTTTACTCAAGCGTTGGAAAACAGAGAAGGAACAGCCAGACGTGCATAATGATAATTGCGTAACGAGTGCGTCGTCAAATGCCCCAATTCATGACGAACTCCTCAGGCACACCATCAATAAAATGCACAAAATTTCTTGCAACTGTGTAGCGGGTACCACGCTTCTCCTAAGAGTGACGAACAATGACATAGCGAATGCTTTCCACTGGAATATCAATTGTATGATGCAGCGGGTGTCCTGCAAGTGTGCTTGCAGAAGTTATCCAAAATGTTTCTAAAAGAAGACGCCCTGCCCCGGTGGTCTAGCAGTTCAGGTACTTGGCTGCTGACCCGCAGCTCGTGGGGTCAAATCCCGCTCGCGATGGCTGCACTTTCGGTGGAGGCCAAAATGCAGTAGGCCCATGTGCTCAGATCTAAGAACCTCTGTTGGTCGAAATTTCTGGAGTCCTCCACTAGGGCGTTTCTCATAATCATATGGTGGTCTTGAGAAGTTGAACCCCACATATCAATAAATGTTTGAAAAAGGCTGTCGCTCTTCCATCTTTCGCTGTGACTAAGCTGCGCGTTCCACGCAGGCATGACAATTTTTGTTTTTAGTTTGTGATTTACTTCAATGAATTTGTTGTAGGCCCGTGTGCTCAGATTTTGGTGCACGTTAAAGAACCCCAGGTAATCGAAATTTCCGGAGCCCTCCACTACGGCGTCTCTCATAATCATATGGTGGTTTTGGGACGTTAAACCCCACATATCATACTTCAATGAATTAGTAGGAAAGGCAAAGCGTGAAAGTTTATTCTTCCCTTAATATTGTAACCTGCGTCTTGCAATATCCATATTCTTGAAGCGCGGCGGCGCATAACCCGTTTTCTTGTGTGTTTTCACTCGGCCTTCCATTTCCTAGCTGTTCTTTCATGATAGTTTTTTTACATGCCGTCGCTCTTCGTACGTTTTTAGTTTTCTTTCAACGAACTAAAGAAAAGGGATGTGTTATGGTAATTTCAAAAAGGAGACTCTCAAACACAGATGACGGATTTTCCAGTGCTCCACACACACACACACACACACACACACACACACACACACACACACACACACACACACACACACACACACACACACGCACGCACACACACACGCACGCACACACACACACACACACACAGAGAGAGAGAGAAAGAGAAACTTCTTAATCATAGGTCGGCAAAGCTCTAGAGCTCACTCATACTCACTCGTAAAAACTTCACCCTTAGGGCTCACTGAGCCACACACTCACCAATTTGTTCTTCAAACGGACTCACAAGGACTGTACTCACCACAATATCTTTCGCTTGGACCCAGTCGGGCTCACGCTCAACGACTCTGTACGAGTGTGAGTGAGCCGCGTCACATGTCGCTTAATGTACTATCTGCTGTCTTTTGAGCAATTCAATGTTTTTTAACGCCACATTCATGTATAATCGGTGATCTACTGGGCACTTTTGATAACCCATCTTTAGATACGAGTTACTAGTGGTTTCCATCCACTAAGGACTTTTTTTTATTGAAAGCGATGATTCCTAAAATGTTTCAGGAGAACCTTCGTATGAAAAAGAATGCGGGTAAACCTACCCACATTCTTCCACCCCTCCGAAACTCGCGCATCTGTTCAAATGATATTGAGCTGGCGTACAGACGCTACTCCACTCATGTGCGTGTAGACATATTAATTATAAATGTGAGCTGAAGTAAGACTGATAGTACTGATGAAGCAGTGTAAATCAGACGACTGGTCGGCAAAATTGTTTTAGGCTCACGCTCACTTGGAATCCCTCATGAAACTTACCTCGACCTTGGGGCTCACCCAAGGTCGAGATAGATTTTCACAGCTGCGATCCGTTTGAAGGACTCCTTTGAACACGTGTTATTTTTTTTGCCTTCTGATAGAGTCTTTTTCAGTAATTTAGACAATACCCCAGTGCAGGGCGGCAAACATAACGCTTGTCCCTCCTGACCTGCCTGTTTTTCTTTTATTTCAGATATCGTCTTTTATAACTTCAACATTGGTTACTCGTAGAACAAAACCTACGGCAAGATGTCCCGACGAGTTGAGCTTCCACAATATTGTTGTAGCAGCAGATACACGGACATATCAGCTGCATTTCTTCACCGCCCTGCAGGCATCACATGGGCATGGGAATGTTCTCGGCCAGGTTGTACATCCGTTTCTTCGTCAACACCGCCAATGCCCAGGTACGTGTTCTCACACCTACAGTCACGTGACAGTCGTTCGACGTAAATCAACCTCAGACAACATCCGCTGAGGTTGATTTGTGTAGCAGTGTGGAAGGCTAGCACCCAGCGGTTCATACCGCTTCTAGTGCTGTCCATGTTGCTGTTGGCATTGTTACACAACTGCAAACGACTGCTAATATAAAAGATATACGGCGGCCAAGCGTTTGCGTGTGCGTGGAGTCGTACACATATTGAGCGCTACCTGACAACGTCTCGCCCAATAAAAAAGAAAACAAACACATTCACCTTGCATTCACATGCTTCGCCGAGATGTTTCACGCAGGGAATTTCTGGGGCGAAGATCCTTAGGGTGTGGGTCTGTCATTCCTCCGTTGTTGTCGTACGTAGCCACCAGTGGCACATACCCGCTAGCCACCAGTGGCACATACCCGCTATAGAGTGAGTATGTGCCACAAGGGATGCGAGATGGGAGATGGTGGTACTTTGAGTGTTCACTAGATGAACGCACGGATGGACACAAGGACGGATAGATGGATAGACAAACCAGCAGGCGGGCGGATGGTTGCGAGGGCGCGCGAAGCGGGTATGTGCCACAGGAGATGAGAGATGCGAGATGGTGGTATTTGGAGTGTTCATTAGATGGATGTGCAAACGAACACACAGATGTATGGACGGATGGACTCATGGACGGACGTACGGACAGACAGACGCACTCCTGAATGGACGCACGGATGTTCGCGTGGACGGACGGAAGCACGGCGGGCTGACGGACACTTCGCCCCGCTGATCATCAGTGGATATGCTGTGATTGTTTTTTTTCTTTTTAGGGGAATTTTCGCCTGCTATTTTGAACAAAAAGGAGAAAGAGAATCTTTGTGATATTGCAGGGAATTTCAGGAATGGTTAAGTTCTCCTCTGAAGACCTATAATTAGCGGTCACACTGCGCCTTTTCCGCTGTAATCAAGGCGCATGCACCACGCAAGCATGACCTTTGAGGATTGTTTCTGATATTTACGCGGAGCGATTTCTAGTTCACTATTGGTGTTTGAATGGAGCCCCAGAATGTGCAGTGTACTAACAGTATATGAATACAGTCATGCTTTTGTAGAGCGGCAGTGGAGGGGCTTGTCAAGATTTCAAAAGTCGCCAGTACGTGAGACACGCCTGTTTATGGTGTGTGTGTGTGTGCGTGGACGGAAGTGGAAATCATTACTGTTGTGTCGGGAGTTTGGCTGGAAGTTCTTCAACGTTAGCAAAAAGGGATCCCCGAAATAGGGACGTTTTATGTCTCTGAATGGGAATTCTTAGGTGTAGTACGGAACATCACTGATGCTTCGCTTAACATTGACTCCCAAGATAAGTGGAATGTGGCGATTTTTTTTCGTTGGTGATACCCGATCAGATAATATTAACTGTTCGTGTTCAATTTCAAAAACCCTGGCTGTATGTGTGTGAGTCGTGTATTACGCGATAGAGCCAGGCTGGGGTCAGATGCTCTTTGCCAAAAATAGCATACAGCACCGGCGTGATTTCGGGCATATGTCCGAGAATAAATCACGTTAATCCATGTGTCATAACTATACATGTCACATAATGGGAACTACACGATCAGTGTGCTTTGAAGATTTACACTCGCTACAAGTTCTTAGCCACAATTCTGCGTCCTCAGCCCCATCACCGATAAAGTGCACGTAACCTCTTTTAGATGTATAGCGGGCACCTAAATTATGAGCAGAACGAAGAATGATGGCATAGTGTGTGCTTGTGTGTTTCACAAAACTTGTGATGATTTATGGCGCAGTGGTAACCTCGCATGTGTACTTGTATTAGTTGCTCCAAGAGAGCCTACAGCGGGCTCAGAAATGTCGCTCTGCCATCTTGCGCAGCGTCTGTGCCGCGTGCTTCGTTGATTTGATTGATATGTGGAGTTTAACGTCCCAAAACCACCATATGTATATGAGAGACATCGTAGTGGAGGGCTCCAGAAATTTTGACCACTTGGGGTCCTCTACCGTGCACCTAAACCTGACCACAGGGGCCTACAACATTTCCGCCTCCATTGGAAATGCAGCCGCCGCAGCCGGGATTTGAACCCGCGACCTGCGTGTCAGCAGCCGAGTACCTTAGCCACTTGAACACCGCGGTGGGGCCGCGTGCTCTGTGCAGATCTCGTCTCTCTTTTTTTACTCGAAAATAGAGTAGTTTGTTACCTATATCAAATGCCTAATTAAGTATTTGTATACGTAATGATAAAATTAGCGAAGATTCTTTACGGTATTCCACAAAACTGCCTTCCTAAATATGTCTCTACATGCAACTGCGGCTCGAGTTTAGAAACAGAGAAGAAAAACTGCAGTGATAAAGAACTAGTAAATAGATCCAAGATGAATAAGAGAACAAAAACGCGTTACTGAGACCAACAATAAGAAAATTGAATGCCGTAGCAGACAGAAATATAGAAAACACAAATAGGACAGAGGAAATGGGACCAGCCCGCAGAACATGCCACGATACAGCTACTTTACTTTATTCCGCATCTGGCGCTTTATCAATTTCCAGAGAAACATCTCGAGCCATCCTTCAGAATGCAGAACAACACAACTCTGCCCTGTCAGCCCTTCTACATCAAATGCCAGGAAGAATATTCTTCATTTCGTATTCCCTTTTCCGCTAGGGGACACAAACGATGCTCGTCTCGACACGCAGTGTTGAATTCGCATCCACATTACTTCCGCTTGTCTTCCGAAAGAATTGGGATCTTCAGTTGCTAAAGAAGCCAGTGGGAATGCGAGAAAAAAAAAGAGAGTGTACTGCACAAAGTCGTATTTGGTGAATGCGAAAACGTGCTGCTTCGCCTCAGAAAGAAGCCGTAGTCTCATCAGAGGTGCGAAAAGGCAACAACGTGAAGACATGTATCCTACCCACATTTACAGGCTGGCTGTAATGCTTTGTTCCAGCGTCCTGGAGTGTGAGTTCTTCAAAGCGTACTGGCATAAACAGTACACAGTCCGGGACACGGCCTTCAGAGAGACATGAAATATTGCTCCTTGCCATTTTCAAGGTCACGGGTTCAATCTCAGCCACGTCAGTGACATTTCAACGTAGGCCTAGTGGAAGAGGCTGGTCAAAATTTCACGACAGTCGAAATTTCTGGAGCCTTCCACTGAGGTTTTTCTAATGCTCATATTGTTTTGGGGTGCCAAATCACAAATTTTTTCATTGTTGTATGCCACTGTCGCCACTCGTCTGAGGATTAAATCTAATATGAAGATAATATTAAAATATAATATTGTATTGAGAAGTTGCGCTGCAGTTATGAAAGTTAAGAGCAGTAGATATCCTATACAGTGATGTTGGCAACTAATGTGACATTGATATAAATATTTTATGACGTACGAAATAATAAGGCACCTATTTAAAAGTGCTCAAAACACGAGAGAAAATACACATGAAGTGCCAGTTATAAGGCTTTTTTGTGGAGAATAAGCTAAGTAGTTATGCTGTGGAAGCCTAGATGTGCCACCAAGACACGCAAAGCCAAGGAAGCAGCAGAGTACAATATAGCAAGCGGGTGTCAAAGGTAATCGAGGGTGTGAAAGAATGGTTCGCGGGGAACGATGAAAGAATTGAAGACTAAATATTAGCAAACCTTTGTATGTAGAAATATAGCGACGGTGTTGAAGTGAGAAGTGAGGGCGAAAGGGCAGAAATTAGAGTGCAAGGCATAACTCATACTTCATGTAGCGTAGCAGCGTCGTGAGAAAGGAAAGTGACGGTGAATAAAAAAAGAAGACGGGTACAGCCACCAGCACCACTGTTTTTGCAGTATTTGCCGGAACGGTGCGTAGCAGCCCAATTTCTGACATGAAAGTGTTTTATGCAGGCTTCCATCAGAATTTCAGCGACGTATTTACGCCTCAAAATCAATAACCAAAAAAAAGACTGACAATTGGTTGGCTAAAAAGGTAAGGTAAATAAGCAGCAGTCGAACCCCTGACCCCTCGGTTTATGACAACATATGCCGGGCGTGCTAGCCACTGCACTGCAGTCGCACATTGTGAAGCCTTTACCAACGCGTCTTTTTTGTCTCACAATTTCTTCTCGCGGTTTCCTGCCTCATGACCATAGTCTGCGCCATTGGCTCCTGCAACGCCTCCTTGCGATAACTTTGTGCATCAGCTTCGTTGCATAAGAAACGTGTCATAAGCTTCGTGTATCGATTCAGTAGAGAGGAGCGTAGATATCACCACTAAAGTGCACTTAAGGCATTTTAGTCGCTTACAATCGGCTCCGACAACACGCAACGAAGCGTCGGTGCGTGTATTAGTATAATAGCCGCCAACTGCCTATTCACACTTCCGCGGAGACGGTACTGCCATCTTTAGCCCGATCTCGCCGCGAATATGATCCCCCCCCCCCCCCCCCCAATTAAGCGAGCGTCAGCTCTCACAGCTATTATAAAGACACAGATCTGAGGAAGAAGTGGGGAGTCAAACTGAGAGAAAGGGCCCCACTGCTTCATCGCCCATGTGCTGCAAGAATTTAGCTGGCAGTACCTTCGCCATACCTGACCTACGCTGCACTTTTTGGTAAGATTTCAACCGTGTTTCAGTGCCTTGCCAGTACTTCAGCCATTTATTGCACGCAAGATACAGGTATAGGCGACTTACACCAAGTGAGGTGCCATCCCTAAACCTATACCGCGAAGTCTCCTGTAGACCAGGAGCCGATGACGCGGCCTCCGAATCGCCTCGGGTAAGCGCCCCTCAAGTAAGCACGCCTTGTGAGCGCAGCTTAGACGCGCTGGACATCGGAGGCTACAGTTTTATATGGTTGGTGTATGTACATAGATACGTAGTTTACTGATCAAGACAAGCGCGCGCCTAGCGCAATGCTTACCATAAATTCATAAGCGAAAGCTGCTGTTGCTGTTTTGTGCACATTCACTCGAGGTTTTCAGACCATATTTGTGGCCCTGAGCGCGGTATACACAATCAGTGGTGACTATTTGTTATATTCCGTTACCCAAGCGACGGCCCTGTGCGGTAATAATATGAGGTAACATCATGATGCCCCTTTCGTAGAACAAACATTACTGGCACAAACTGCAGTCATATGCATCGGCAAGTGGGTGCATAAGGGCGAACTTGCCCTTTTCAAGATTCATAGCACATGCCGATCAAGACTCGTCTTACTGTGATACAACACGGTCTTGCACCCTGCCGACGCCCATAGCTGCAAACCAAGCTGCCTTGAATTGTTTGTATTTGCCATGAATGGTAGATTGAATAATGAAAGAGCAATTTAAATAGCTGCTCTGCAGTAATTATCTCATGTTTTGTTTGCAAATGCCAGAGTGAAAGAAGTAAGCTCTTCTCACACATATTGTCGTGTTCACTGTCACTATCGTTGCACTACAGAAAAAAAAATATCTTAAGAAAAAGGACAAGCAGGCGTGCCCTTCTCATTAGGATTGTTGTGAAAACTAACTTCCTTTTCACGGTTGGATGAAGCACACCGAGCCTCAAAGGAGTACTTCACCATTGCGAAACACTCGTTCGCCCCGAGGACGTTGTGTGGCACGTTTGCAATTTCACGTGTTTGCAGAGCCAGAGCCGCGACAAGGATGCGATCTCCAGTGACGGCATCGGCTGCGCACATTCAACATCGTGGCATGCGTCGTAGACCACCGCACCGTCGATAAGACACAGCGACGTTTCATCACGTGTATATACATGCCTGCAGATGCTGGAGAAAGGCACGCTTATTGAAACTTCGAAACACCCGAACTAATAAGTATCGCACGGTGGAAACTGCAGATAAGACGAGCGAGAACACTCAAGCTGATTGATTGATTGATATGTGGGGTTTAACGTCCCAAAACCACTATATGATTATGAGAGACGCCGTAGTGGAGGGCTCCGGAAATTTAGACCACCTGGGGTTCTTTAACGTGCACCCCAATCTGAGCACACGGGCCTACAACATTTCCGCCTCCATCGGAAATGAGAACACTCACGCGTAGTTTCAATGTGGTTGGCGGCATCAGCATGCTCATCGCCCATTTGGGAGATTTCATGGCCCTCTAGATTGGGCTGGCACTAAAACAAACTCACCATTGCCCTCGAAAACATTCGTTGCGGGCGAGAGTTGACCCTCGCAAGGGTATCGTTCGACAAAGTTCCCGCCAGAGTAGACGATCCGCGCTCTCGAGCAGCGTAAGGTTCCTAGATTAAACAAGTGTAATGTAGGTACTTCTAAGCAGCGCCTGCTGCAGTGTGGTTGAGAGCTGAGTCCACAAACTGACGTCGCATGCGAGGGGGCATCAATCCAAAATCCCACGGGGTTTTTCAGTGAGGCTTACAGATTTCACTCCTGTTTCTGAAGGTTAACCCATTACTATTACTTTGGTGCTTCGAAAACTACCTTCGAACGAATTAAGTGCAACCATCATAACAAATTCTATTTCGGTGTTTAGAGCTCTTACAGCTTCGCAATATTTAAGAGCCCTATTGACTTAGCACACGTTGGTAACACGGCTGTTGAAACTCCTGAAATGTGTGTAGGTACCAGGTCACTGCGGCTTGCAATTGAATGAATTTGCCGATTCATTATAACGAGCATCACTTGATGGAACAATAACTTCGGTATTTTAAGAGCGAGAATTTATAGCAGGGATTATATACAGAAAATTTGCTAGTTGTATAGATATGATAGCAAATATTACAAAATTCACGGATTACCAACGCCTCAAATTTTCATGGAAACGTCAGTGGAGACAGTAAAAAAATTGAAGTTAATATCTCCAGATTTTGATGCGGTCTGTCTCCATTAGACTTCTATTTCCACAGAGCTGATCTGACAATATCTTCCCTTTTATCGTTCTGCGAGCAATTGGAAACAATTGAATGTTATTTTTTATTGTATCGTAATTATTCAGTAATTAAAAAAACACAAGCTACTCCCTGTGCAAAGCTAGGTTTAAGCTTAACTACAAAAACTGTTGTAAATTTCAGTACCTCCGCATCAGGACATTGTCACAGAGGTGTGTTTGATGAGGCGTGTAAATTCATTCAAGCCACTAAACGTGTTCCAACTAAATGTCTGCAGTGTAAATACTCGAGAAATACTCGGCAAGTAATCTTAAAATATGATGAAGTATAAGGCATTTATTGCAGATTATCCGGGTTAGGTAAACACAGCTGTCCAGTCGGCTTTCAATGTCAGATTATCGTGATTGGGATAGTGGCTATTTCACTTCCTTTTTTTTTGTTTCTCACTTGATCGTGCTCTAATTTGTAATGTTTTCTTAGTTCAAAATATTTTTTATTGGAGAACAATATTTGAGTTACCATTCATAGGCAACTATGTGTTTTCTTGTCCAATCAAGATTGTGTATGGGCCATTGTATTCACACTACTGCCAAACAAACAGATGCCTCCTTACTAAACGAAACTTATAATGATGTGGGGCTTAGTGGGTACCCTGAAAGTCGGCTTGTAGTTGCTGCCCAAAAAGCGTTTGAAAGGCTCTAGAAAGGTCACTCTTGCAGCTTTCGCTGGGACTGTCCTGTGCGTTCCGCAAAAGCCTGGCTATTTTTTGATGTCATATAGAAATTAACCAAGCTTTAATTGCTTAAAGGTACGTTTTTTTGGTGATTTTTTTGCTGCTTTAACCACTAGGTTATGCAAATATTGTTAACGGTGTTTTGTCAATTCCCTTGGTGAATATCAGTTTGTCATCAAGACAGCAAGAAGGATATCTGAAACAGATGCGAGTAAAACCATTTGATCAGTAGACAAAAAGAGAAGTAAAATAGGATTGCAGCGTGCTAAACTAACAGCGAACTAAAAAGGTGAGAAGCACGCCACTATTATAATTAATACTTGACCTCCACACAGATGTACATGAGGACACAGAAGCAGAGAAGGAGATAAGGGAGAAGAAGCGAAGAAAAGGGGCACGACACTTTCCTACTTTAACAGGAGAAGGGGGCACGTGGAGGAGAAAAAAGTTAAAGGAAAGAAAGAGGGAAGAAGGTAGGATAGCAAAGACATAAAGTAAGGAAAGCATGCAAACGAAAACCGACAAAATGCAGCGCGTTGTTGACGCTGCGCGTCGTCGCTCAAGTGAAGCCCCGAGTTCTTCAGAAAGGCCATGGGCTGTCTTGACATAGAAGGAAAAAACGGTCGATAGCTACTCGACTGGTACGACACGTTACGCGTCTTCGTAATGTATAATTCCGGCGGTAGTGTGTCTTATTGCTTTGCGGTGCTGTTTGTCTCGCAAATTAATTGCTGTTCTCTCTGCCATGGTTGCATTCTTGTGTTTCTTCTACTTTTCGCACACGTCATGCCTAGTTCCACATAAGGGTTCGTTGAATGAGTGAAATAGGAATCAATTTGAAGAAGATGGAAGTATATACAGAAAGCGGAAGTCTATGATTATTGAATGTAAGGGATGGTCCGAACAAAGGGCTATAGCATCATTAATGTGTCATTTCGGAAGTGACCAGGAACCGCTTCATTTCCGTCTCCGTTTCGAGAAGCAACGAAGCATTCGTAACTCCGCCGCCATAATAAGAAAATTGTTTGAAGGTGCTGTTTTGTTTATAAAGGCATACTTCGAACAAAAGCTTGATAAAGGGCGTGGGTTGTCGTTTACCATTCGCATATACCACGCTCAATCTATCAGGATTCATTCTTCTTTCAAGCACACTTATATTCGACTACAAGAGCCACTGCATGTCTGCAATTTCGTATTGATTTAGTATCCCGCTTATGTAATCTAAAAATGCTTACTATCATTTGTTGGCCTGGCAGTTTATTAACCTGAAAATGCTATGAGTCACATCAACAAATATTGCCTACGCATACTCCATACCATCACGGCTTCCGTGGTCATTTTTCCTGTACGATCTAGTTAGTTTATCGGACACACAATTCTTCATGTGCTATGGATAACGGGTTCAGGGTTGATTGATGTCAATCGATTGTACGAAAGACTTGGACGTCATATAAAATTCGTAACTGATAGAAAAAATAAACTGTATACGCTTTGGTGTGTTGCAAGTCAAATTATTTGCTGATGGTTGTGTTTTTTACACAATTATACATATCTCTCATTATTCCAATGCTCTATAAAACAATATAGACAGATACTCTGAATGGCACTCAAAGTCTTGTATGTGTATTAAAGGGGAACTCCGGTGAATTTTCGTCCATACTGAGATAATGCTGCTTTCTGATAATATTGACAGTACCGAAAAAGCTAGGGTGGTTCATTTTGCCCACGCACTCGTCAATAATTATAATTCAGCAAAAAAGGACAAGCCAAATCAGAAACCGAAACAGGGAGTGGCTCTTTTGTCCACAATGGGTGTCCATTGACGTCAGAAGATACCTTCACCGATGACGTCACGAGATCCGCAACACCCCGCCACGGCTGGCCAGGGTGTAAAGATATCTCAGGTGATTCAATATTCGGATGCGCGAGAAGCAAGTTGGCGATGAAGCTGACAAAATCGAACTGTGTTCGCGCTGTCGTCACCTCGTAGAAGAAAGCATGCCCTGCATCCGTCTCCTGGAAAAGGCAGGGTTAAAAAAGAAAGAGTAGGCCCTGACGCCATACACAGGGGGGGGGGGGGGGGGCTTGCGTTTACAAGTGTGATTCCAAAATAAGCTAAAAAATGTTAAACTTTTCTCTAAAATGGTTGTATAATTTGGCCCATACAACCACGGTAGCAATGCGAACACATGATCACAGTATTATTGAAATCGGCGAATATCAAAAGAAAAAAACGCCTGAGTTCCGAATTAAGTAAAAAAGAAACAGTGCTCGTGTGTTTTGTTCGAAAAAAAAAGGCCTCGTGAGTCACTTATTAAATAAATAACTTATACATGTGAATGAATTACCTTACCAGACAACCTTCTTCGCCTTTATTGTTTCAGTTGCTTTTTTATTTATTTCTGTATTTTTACATGTATTACCCGCCTTGCTTGAACCTGGAGTCTGCAGTATTGAATAAATTAATACCAGAATGTGTTTTACGTCTGAAAACCACAATTTGAATATAAGAAATGATGACGTAGTGGAGGGCTCCAGATACTTGGAACATCTTGGGTTCTTTGACGTGCACTGATATTGCAGAGTACACAGGCATCTACCATTTGGGCTCTATTCAAATGCGCCCGCCACGGCCGGATTGAACACGCGATTTTCAGGTCAGCAGCCGAGCATCTTAACTACTGTTTCACCACGGTGGACTAGAATCATAGTACGGTATATTCAAGCAGTCTATACTTAGTATAGAGATACAAACATATCCTACATTTCACACCTGTTATTTCCTGGAGCCGTTACAAGAGCCAAGTTAAAAATAAACTACGACTTGTGGGTTTCCTGCGCAAAAAGGCAGAAAAGTGGCCAGTGCTGGATGCTGAGGCTCGAGTATGCCCGTCCGACGTCCAATATGTTTCAGGTTATCTTTGTGATCTGTGTGGAATCAAAAGATGGCATGAGAGGAGTTCAAGAAAAAAAAGAGTTCAAAACATGGCTATTTGATTTCTTTGCTTGTATTTTTTTAGGTATTCTAGCGTGCCAAAAACAACAGAAAGCATCGGTCAACTTCTGAACCAGCGAATGCAATATGTCAGGCTGAAACTTTTTCTCAACACATGTCATAACAGAACAACTGTGGACTCCCCGTGATGCCTTCACAAACCGGATTGCGTTTTACTACGACATAACCATACAAATAATAAAAACAAAATAAACCACGCAACTTAAACATTACAGTTGTCATTTTTTGCCCAGAAGGCTGGCATCAGATGTAGTCTGCCATCAGGATAGGCTGCCATCAGATGTAGCAGAAATACCCTCACTTGAGGCATTTTTATGTTCGCTGCATGCTGTGCAGTTATGTATTCGCAAAGTTGTGTGCATACAATATTTTAATTCGAGCTTAATTTATATATGTCTGATCCGTCAACTCATCTGTGCATAGTGTACTGCTTTATTGCGTGCTATCAATTGTGTTATTTACTGAAAGGCAAAATTCTCTGACTTCACCTCTGTGTAAGGCAAAGTGACAACAATAACGTGCACTACTTGCAAGTGCATCTTCACAGTTATGATCTGTTAACCTACAGCCCATAATACAAGCGAACAAAATATTGCAAAAAAAAACTAATTCTTGCTTAACGCTTCTCACTATATAATAAACATCTGAAAGGACTGTTTCGTACTTTTGCGCAACAGAGAAAAATTCATTGAAATTCGTTATTCCACCTGATAATTTGTTCCTATTCTATAATTATAGTATTTGTTGTTTGATGTGGAAAGGTAAATTTTCTTTCGAATTTCATGGTATGTTAACCAGAATGCGTCAAGAAAAAAAGCTGATAGAAGGTATTTACGAACTGATAATATCAAGGGTCTTACGTCCCAAGTCTATGATATCACTATGATTGACGCTTTCTTACGAATTGATTACCTGAATACCAAAAGCTGATGTTGTGAGAAATATTGTTATATTTAAACGTCTGTCAGTTGCGTAACGCTGATAAACTTACGCTTACTTAGAAAAAGCATTGCGTCGACAACAACGTTCCACAGCAAATCTTTTCGTAGTGTTGCTTCCATGTTCAATGACGGAGTGCTGATTACTTGGCATCGTATTGTGGCGACGGAGAGGCTCAATAGGAAGAGAGGGCTGCGCCGTGCAAAGTGTGCTAAGGGTGGATAAAGACAGGTGAATCAACTACAGGCTCACTAGGATGGTAATAGCGAGCTTTTGCGAGAAGAGTGTACGAATGATAGGCGTGCGAAAAGGGGGAGAGCGAAACTTCGCGGGGGAAGTAGATCAGTGAGAGTATGGGTGGAACTTAAAGGTACGCCTTGCTCGTTTGGGGCAGGCGTTCTTTCATAAAGGCCAAGAATGCTGTCGTGAAAGAGGCCGCCTACCACGAGCGTAAACGATAGCTGATTAGGGCATGGGCATGTCACTGAGGCAACAACGATGTTTGCGTGAGAAAGGCCGAATTTTAGGAAACACTTCAGAACATGGAAGTGTGTTAGCGTGATGAAGGAGAGGCTGTGAAATCCGAAGACTTCTTTCGTGGAAAACCGGGTTCAAAGGACTAATGCGTTTGGAGATGAAGAGCAGAGAATCTCGATGCCCGTTTTTTGCGGCGTAGATCGAAGAACTCGGTTTTTCACGAAAGGTGTCTTCGGATTTTACATTGGTGCTGAAACCCGGGAATGAAACAGGGACCTTTCGCACTCTACGTACCGTCACTACGTCGACCAGTGCTATAGTGCCCTGAGAAGCCTTTATGACTTTGTTCAAATCAACATAACAGGGCTCAAAGGCCTCTGCGTCTCGGAATACTGCTACTTTGCCATGCTGTGCGATGTACTAATGGAAGCGATTCCATAAGACATAATGATGGAATATCACCGACAATGGCGACTCAAAGCGCCAATTGCGGACGACCCGCCGAGCTCGGAAGAAGAACATCGACAATTGCTCAAGTACCTCCGCATTGAGATCGAGTGCAGGGAACAGACCACCTACCAACGACAGATGTCGCACAGCAAAAAACTACAGACCTTCAGCAGCTGCAAGAATCAGCCTATGGCATCAGTGGCAGTTCTCAACGGTGCCGTCACAAAAAAGGCGTGCCTTTTTCGCCAGAAATCACACTCAACGTTCGACTGCGATGCTTCGCTTCCTGACTCAGAGAAAAGCGTCTTCTGTCGACGACTGGCTGCTGCTTCAGATGTACCACAAAAGGACATCGAGCAAGAAACTGTCGGCGGAAGGTGAGTTGCTTACATTGCCAAGAGAGATACACTTTTTCGATGTGCTCTAGACAGGCTAGTACAGCTGTTGAAATAATGACGCCACCACAACACGCTATGAGCCGTACCTACATGTACGCTGTGTCAGATAGCCAAAGAAGCCTTCATGCAATACCATTGCAAACCTTCAGAGGATGGATAAAAGGCGCAAAGGGCAGCTGCCATGTAAGAGGCATCATGGATAATGGTAGCCAGCGCATTTTCATTGAAGAACACGTTTCAAGAAAATTGAACCTGAAGGTGTTAGAAGAAATTGACATTAACGTCAACCTATTTGGAAACAAACACAGTCACAGTGCACGACGGATAGTCAAAGCAAGTTTACAAAGCCAATGCGATAATATTCAACATGTAATGGAAGCAATAGAAATCGAGCACATCTGTGAAGTGGTTGCTGAAGTATTTTAAGATCACGAATTGATGAAATACTTGCGGAATCGTCGTCAACAATTAGCTAATGAACTTTGCTTTCCGCATATCACACAGGAAGAAAGTATTAGCTTAATTATTGGCTCAGGCCAGTTAGGAAATATTCTTGGGAGCGAAGTCACTTGACATAAAGATCGCAAAAGCCATTCAGACTTCCATTCGGACTTCACTGGGTTGGATAGTACAAGGACCCTTAAATGACGCAATCATTCTTCCACTCACAAACGCAAACGTTTGTGTACTACGGACAAGTTGTTGCATGAGTGGCGCTCTGATGCAGGAACGCGTAGTCTCACAACTACAAAAGTTCTGGCAGCTCGAAAGCTACGGTATCACAGATGCAGATGAGCCATCCTGCCACGATAAGCAGGTGCTAAAAGCTTTCAATGAAACAACTGAGCTTCGAGACAAAAGGTACAAAGTCTGTCTGTCTTGTAAAGACAGAGAATTAGACCTGCACGATATTCGTGCGGTAGCAATCAAGTGACTTCGCTGCTCCCGTCACCGGTTGTCTCAGAACAAAGAAATAAGGCTTCACTGCGATGCAGCAGTCAGGCAGCACCTTACTGATGGTCATGCTGAGCCAGCTCGCGTCATCGGTGATGCGACCATCACTAAATATTACATGCCCCATCACGAAGTAATTAGAGAATCATCCACCACAGCGAAACTCCGAATTGTTTCCGATGCCTCGTCCCATTCCTCAGAAGTGACTTCATTGAATGACCACTTGCAAAAAGGCCCGAACCTGAGCAACGATATTTTGAAGATGTTCTGCGTTTTCGTCAGCATTAGTTCGGCGTCGCGTCCGACGTCCAGAAAGCATTTCTACAGATTGAAATCAAGCGGAGTGACAGGGACGCTCTGAGATACCTGTGGTTTGAAAGAACGCCAACAGAAGTGCGGGACATGAATCGCATTTGCCAATATCGCATGACTCGCGTGCCCTTTGGCACTATGTCAAGCGTTTTCTTACTGAGTGCGAATTGCAGTATCATTTGCAGTGCGTATCCGGAAAGTGTCGCCGGACAGCTGAGAAGTTGGTGCGTTGCTTTTACGCGGATGACATAGTCACCAGTTTTCCTACCACATGAGACGCCTGTGAGCTAGGCGACCAAGCTACAGAAATCTTCGCGAAAGCTGGAATTAAATTACAGAAGTAGGTAACTGACTACACTGGCCTAGAAAACTGCGTACACGCGAACAACCATACCACGCGAAGATACTGGGACTACTGTAGAACACCAGGTCAGACAGGCGAAGATTGAACGTCAATACTGTTCTTGAATCTCTACAAAAAAATTAGCCAACGAAACGGTGCATTTTACAGACTTCTGCTTGCTTGTTCGACCCTCTCAGCCTTGCAGCACCATTTCTAATACGCGCCAAAAATACTTTTTCAGCGCATTTGGCAAATACAAATTGATTGGGATTGTGAAACTCGAATTCGAATTGCCCTAGAATGGGATATGTGGTGAAGAGAAGTTCGTGACATCAAGACTTTTTCAGTTCCCAGGTTTTGTTTGTCAATCAGTGATTTGGATTATGAGCTGCGTGTATTCACTGACACAAGCAAAGGCGCTTACGGGGCTGTTGCTTATCTGCGGCACAAATTCGATGTTGCACCAAGTCAGATACTCAAGCAAAGGGCCGAGTTGCTCCCATAGAGCAGCGTTCACTTCCACGGCTCGAGCTTTTTTGAGTTTTATTGGGTGCCCGACTAGCAAAGTTCATAACTGACGCAATAGAAATAACTTCTTCTAAATGCTATTTTTGGACCGATTCAACAGTGGCTTTGGGTTGGATCCGAGGCATCCCTTCAAGGTGGCAGCAGTTTGTAAAAAAACACAGTCACATAAGACCTCTCCGACTCTTCGTAATGGAACAATTGTTCTGGAAAAGAGAACCCAGTGGATCTAGCTTTTCGGGGCACATCATTGAAAAATCTGATTGACAAGGTGATTCGGTGAAGAGGACCAGTTTGGTTGGTCAGAAGCGAAGAATGGCCTAAACATACGAATACTTACGTGAATGCTCTTCGAGATGATCTAAAGGAGAAGTCCGAAGTATACACCGTTACATATTATTCGTCCTCGACATCGGTGAACGCTGTTTTGAATTTATCGAAGTATATTACCTGGTGTGGGTGCTACGCGACATGGCTTGGATACTGAGGTTTTTCACAGCCTACTTTGACCAGTCAACCCCTCAAGGACACCTAACGACGGAGGAGCTTGTCGCCTCTGAAAGGTATATTGGCTGTCAATTATTCAAAAGTGAGGATTCGGCCCTGAATTAGCAGCCCTCCAGAGTGGGCGAGATCTACCCAAGGCGCTGAAAATTCGGTATTCGCACCCCTTTATTTCGGAAGAGGATGGATTGCTGAGAATTCAAACAAGCCTTCGGAATGTCGTGTACCACGAGGGCATCAAACACCCGATTCTGCTTCCCGGTGACCACATCGCCACTGAACTTATTGCCACCAGCTTACACCTGAGGCTTCTACACGCAGGAGTCGCAACAACCACCGAGGAACACCGAGAGTGCTTCTGGGTGACGAAGGCGAAGCAGTGTGTGAAAAGAGGGATCGGGCGATGTACCTGGCCCGCGCGATTACTGGTGTAGATTTGATTGGACCAGTGTACTTGAAAAGTGAGCCAACACAGAAATCATACATCGTGCTATTAACTTGCGCGGTAATAAGCGCTGTTCATGTAGAGCTTGTGTCACGCTCCACAGCAGACAGTTTCTTGGAAGCTTTTTGGCGTTTCACTGCACATCATGGATTTCCTTCAGTGATTCACTCTTACAATGCTTTGTACTTTAACATGCTTCTCGCGAACTTCGTGCTGTGTATTACACTATTAGGGGAAGTGAAGTCGGCGAATATTTGTCTGCTCATAGCATCACGTGGAAATTCTCTGCTGACCGTGCTCCTTGGTGGAGCGGATTTTGCCGAGGCATCACATTCTTCGACGTGTGAAGTGCAGCTGAATGAAAAAAAACGAATAAACTTTAATAAATGTTCGTCCTGCAGTATTATTCGGGCTGGGCGGGGATGAGGTTACCTGTGTCCCGTCCCACCCCCAGTGAATGATGGTGAGGGCGCTTGAGTTGCCAGCTCGAAGTCTTTCGACCCGGTTGTCCCTCATCGGTTTGCAGGAAGGCCCATGGCTGGTCGACTAGATTGTCGCTGGTGAGTGCCGCTTGCCAGCGGCGGCGACGCCCACACTGTAAGCACTAATTAGCCAAGTTGGGCGTTTTAAGGGCGTCATTATAGCTTTACTCACACTTCTGCACCCATAAAGTTTCACGAAATAAGAGCAATATAATTCTGCGACCTCAATTATACCTCCTTAGGAAATAACGTGGAAAATTGAGGGGAGAAAGGTGGTAAATTCATCATCTGACGTCATTCATCACGAACCAGACCGCCAGAAAACTGCCAAATTACCTGCTATTGTATGTTTTCTTTTTATTTGTTTCCTGAGCTCTCTGAAATTTGCCTTCAGTGCTGGCCAGCATGCATTCTGCTGCGCAGGGGGAAGAAGTGCGTTGTCATACGAAAGCACAAATTCATCAAAATGCTTGAAGTTAGTATGAGGCAAAAATTACCGGCGCGTTGTGTGTAACGCAATTAATACGGCTGATGCAGAGTGCGGAGCCAGTTTTCAACTCGTGAACTAACGAAGCTGATCGGTTCCGCGAAGGCGAACGCGGGAGACCTGCGCACGGGAAATGAAGGAGACTCCTTCGTTCACACGGTTCACGAGCGGAGCCGTGAAGGTTGCCCCCGTTAGGGACTAACTAGAAGGGTATGGCTTACTCGGAAGAGCGTCTGGCAAGAAGCAGGCCAGGCGCCGCCGTAAGTCATTGCTGGCATGCACGCACGCCATTGAGAATGACGCAGGTACGCGACCACTGGGCTGACCAAGACATAGTGGTGGCATGGACACGAGCTTATCCTCCCCCGCTATACGTCACTACCGAGTGTTGTTAGGATGGCGGGGGCCTCGCTGTCGTATGCACACCTGGTCAGCACACAGGGCCAGACGGTATAATCTCCGCGCTTACGAAGGCTTCTACGAAGTGACGTTAATGAGAAAGTTGATGGAGCCCGAGCATGAGAACGGCTACCGACAGAGGTCGGCCGATACACGGCCAGGCATGGGAGAGAGTGTGACACGCGGAGAACGTATCCCCTCTCGTGTTGTGTTTCGTAACGGCATTTTTACCAATGCAGTGCTTGTTGTAAAGGTGTTTTTTGCGATTGGGTGTGATGATGTGAGCCCCAAAGTGCGATTGGCTTGTGTGAAGACCCTTTGTTCAGCCGAGGGTTGAAAAGAGGGTGCTTGAATCTGAAATGAAAGAGCGGAGGTGAAAGAGCGGAGGTCTCAGAGGGACAGTTTGGCAAGTTGATCAGTAATAACAGGCAATTAGCGAAAAAGAGGCCCATATCATAGTGAAATGAGAACGAAATGCACAGGACACTGGGTTACTAGAAAGGGAAGTGTGATGCCAATCACAAAAAGGATACACACATATAGTACGAAAAAATTACAAGATGAAAGTATCATGCAGTCGCAGAATGAGTACAAACGTGACTAAAATAACCATACTTGCGGTGAACTCCAGTTTATAGCACTGCGTTGTCTTGTTCTCTTCACTTCTATTTCTATGTTGGTTTGTTATTGCACTTTTTTCAACTATGGACCGAAGTGATAACTGCTTTACACTCTTTTGTGATCAAATTAGTTTCAACCTTATAGGATACCAAGCTCTAGGACACAATATGCTAACCACCATCTGCTATATATAGAAAGATTTAAATATTAGGCCAGTGATTGCTTAATTTCATGTTATATGCAGCCCAGGTACTTGGAATAATTTTAATGCTGTTAGTAAGCATTAGTCATGAAGTGAGAAATGAAAGATGAACTTCTTGGGTTGCAGATGACATTGGTTAGCATAGACATATTGTAAACAATTCTGTAATAATAATGCACAAATAAAGCATCGGTGTATTACAGCTGTGCGATAATGCCAACAATATCCCAAGCCTAGGTAATTCTAGAAAATTTAGTTATTCTTCAGATATGTGTGAGTAAGCACGTGAGGCCACATATATAAATGCAATGTTGTTATTTTGTTGGCATGAAAAAACATGGTTGACACTCACGACACGCTAGAATTGAACACTAAAAGACACACCAAAGCACAGGTAGGACACACACGAACACGAACTAACAACTGTTTATTCGATGGAAACATAGCAAACATGTATAAGGTGAAAGAAAAAGAAAAAAAGAAACAGCATAAATCTGCCCACTGCACACCGCAACAAAGCGACCATCTGCGCTACATCAAATCTGGCCTCGTCAACTATCTAAAATATTCAAATAAAGAGCATATTCATCGTTGGACAAATGAATAGATGGCACACTAACACAACTGTCTTCACCGAGCCTATACATCATGAAAGCTTCAATAATTTTTGTTTCGTTTGTGTCTTTGAATCTTGATAAAATAAGGGCGTTTTCTGAATTTGCCCAACGATGACACTTCCTGCAATGGGTAAATATATTTCTGGGGTGACTAATGTGCTTGCAGTTGCAATCATGCTGATGTTACCATGAATTAAGACACCTGCCAGTTTGCCAAATGTACCTATTTCCACGTAGCAAAGGAGTACCATATACAACATTTTTTTCACGTGATACAAACTTGTTGACATGCTTAACAGAATATTTATGGTTGTTCTTCTGGTTGTTGCCGTTTACTTGGTGACAAAGTGAAATTATATTGTGAGGTGCCGTTAAGGTGATAAGTATGCCATGCCTACTTGCAATTTTTTCAGTCCATACGAAATGCCGTGAACATAGGCACTAACAATAGGCCCCTCTCTTGACTTCTCTTTTAATCCTGTATTTATTTTATACCTGTTGACGACGGTTTTTAAGACCCTCTCAGCCAAGGCAGTGATCAAGGCATCAGGTTAATTGCTGTCCCTGAGTCTATCAACTTGCTTCATCAAGCTTCGTGCTACCATGGGGTCATACTTCACTTCACTTCACTTCACTTTATTTTCCTTAAAGACCCCGCATTGGAGGTATTACATAAGGGGTGGGGTTAACACACATTTTTTTACAAAATAGTGGCTACATACATTTATTGAAAAACAGCAGATTTTAGTTTTACCGAAAATGATGATGAGCAGGTGGTTTCGACGATATGGCGGGGCAGGCCGTTCCAGTCAACTGATGATCGACAAAAGAAAGATGCAGAAAATGTTGCAGTGCGGCTGCGTGGACGAGAAACTTGCAAGTGGTGCCCTGTGCGCAGCGATGTGCGCGGTGGCGGGGCCAAAATATATGGGGCATGATGAAGCGAGCTGTAGAAAAACTTGTGAAAAAGGATTAATGAATCAATGCGGCGCCGGTATGATAGCGTGTTTAAACCAGACTGTGTTTTTAGTAATGATATGCTGATGTTATAGGAATATGACGATTGAATAAACCTTACTGCGCGATTCTGAATGGCTTCTAGGGTATTGATAAGACATGCTTGATGAGGTGACCATATGGGAGAAGCGTATTCTAGTTTCGGGAGTACGAGTGACTTATATGCTAGAAGTTTTACGTGGCGTGGTGCATGACGCAGGTGGCGTTTTAGAAATCCCAGGGTTTGGTTGGCCGAGGCGGTAATGCATGCTATATGAGGCGACCAGTTTAAGTCATGTGAGAGTGTGACACCAAGGTACTTGAATGTATCCACTGTTTCTAATGAAGTGTTAGCAATAGTGTAAGGTGTGTATAATGGCTGAAGACGGCGAGTGAAACATACTACCTTGCATTTGTTGGGGTTGAGGGTCATCAGCCATTCGTTACACCAATCCTGAATATTGTTGAGATCTTCTTGCAGAATAGCGTGGTCAGCATTGTTAGTGATTGTACGGTAGATGACACAATCATCTGCGAACATTCGGATTTGAGAGGAAACATGTAGAGGGAGGTCATTTATATAAATAAGAAACAGCAGAGGGCCTAAGACGCTGCCTTGTGGAACGCCAGATGTTACAGGGAGGGGGGCGGAAATGGAATTATTGATATGTACTGACTGTGATCGGCTAGCAAGAAATTCCTTAATCCAATGGAAAATATCGGGATGTAGATTCAACTGAGAGAGCTTAAGTAACAGCCGTTGGTGGGGTAACTTATCAAAAGCTTTTGCGTAATCAAGAAAAATGGCATCTACCTGTTTGTTAGTATCGAGGTTGATGTGCAAGTCGTGGATGAACATGGCAAGTTGCGTTTCGCATGAGAGGCCCTTCCGGAATCCATGTTGAGATGCGTGAAAAAAGTTGTGCCTGTCAAGAAACTGCATGATTTGCGTGTAGATGACGTGCTCCATTATCTTGCAAGGTACACTAGTCAGGGAAATCGGTCGATAGTTGAGAGGAGAGCTTTTGTTGCCCGATTTGAAGATTGGAACGACCTGCCCTTCCTTCCAGGAGAGGGGGATGCTACCGGATGATAAGGACTGCTCGAAAATAATTCTGAAATAGGCTGCGCAGATGTTCTTTGTGTTTTTTAACAGTTTGGTATTGATATCATCTGCCCCTGAAGTTGATGAAAGTTTAAGATTTTCAATTATGGCAATTATTCCTTGTTCGCTGAATTGGATTGCTGGCATGACACCTTGGACAGGGGGTGGGGGCACTGGTAGAGGAGCATCAGGTTCAGTGGTAAATACAGATGAAAAAGCAAGGTTAAATACATCAGCACATTCTTGCTCAGGAATCGCAATGTCGTTATGGTCGGTAATGACAACAGCAGTAGGTGGCTTGGGGTTTAAAATTTGCCAGAATTTTTGGGGGTTGCTCTTGAGTACACAGGGTAAGGTGTCATAAAAGAAAGAGTGCTTGTCATGACGTATAGCTGATAAGTAAACTTTCTCAGCTACGTAATATTTTTCCCAGGCCGTGGTACAATTTTGTTGCCTTGCGAATCGGTAAAGTCGTTTTTTCTTATTTTCTAGAGATTTTAATTTCCTATTGAACCAAGGTTTATTGCGGTTAGCTTGTACTGAAGTAACTGGAATGTGGTTGGTGGCGAGCTCAGTAAACTTTTGTTGGAAGATCGACCAGTTTGCATGAAGTGTGCGGCTGTGAAAATCGGTGCAAAAAGTCGAGTAAAAAGCGATAAGTTCGTTGTTTATGGCATCGTAGTTGCCTTTGCCGTATAAGCGTATTGTTTTTCTCCACGATTCTCGTTTCAGCAAGGTAAAGCTAAAGACTGCGTGGATTATTTTATGGTCGCTAATTTCGCGGAGGTAAGACATCGAAGATAGGCTATTTGGACTATTGGTTAGTATAAGATCTAAAACGCTGGCTGAGCCATGCGCAACGCGTGTTGGTTGTAACACAAGCTGACTTAAATTGAAGTTAAAACAGAGATCGAGGAAATCATTATCGGCTTTACTCAGTGATGAAGGCGGATTACTATTCCAATTTATGTGAGGGAAGTTAAAATCCCCAAAGAACAATATCTGAGCGTTAATGTATTTTGTCGTGAGTGTGTTCAAGACGCAGCTAAGCTTTTCAATGAAGTCCGTATCTGTTCGCGGCGGGCGGTAGCATACACCAAGTAAAATAGTATGAGGAGAGGAACGGAAAAGTAGCCATAGTATTTCAAGATCACTGGGTGTATGAACAATGGTGCAAGGCAAGGTATCACTAACGGCAATGAGCACACCACCACCTCTGGAGTTCTGACGATCTTTGCGGAAAACATGAAAGCCCGGTAGGTCATCCATAACCTCTGCGTCGGATACGTCGGCAGTAAGCCATGTTTCGGTAAGTATTAACAAATTACACCCAGACGATAGGGCAATATTACATACGACGTCGCGTTTAGGAAGAAAACTCCGTATGTTAGTAAAAATTGCTGAAATAGCAGTGCTTGGGCGTATTGTTATCGAGCGCTGTGATGGCTGTCGATGATGTGGCAATTGCTATCTGATTTCTTTAACACGCTTCGCTGCGTCATCGTACATGTACTTCGCGGATCCTATGTACAGGGTTTTATAACGTAGAGAAAAGGCGACAGCTTTCGCCTTTGCAAAAGCAAGAAGGTGTTTCCGGGCATTTTGTACTGCGCGGGAGTAGTCCTGACCAATTCTGCAGTTACTGCCTTTGAGCTTGGGTCCATTAGACAGGATTTGTTCTTTGGTTTTAAAGCGAGCAAATTTCGCAATTATGGGGCGGTTACGGCTAGTATTGTGGCGGCCGAGACGATGCGCACGCTCAATCTCGTCGGGATTCACAGTTAAGCCCAACTGATCTGAGCAAAGGCGAATGATTTTTTCTTCTATCTGAGAGGCAGATTCCGATGCGCCAGGGTCGGGAATACCGAAAAAGATTAGATTGTTACGGCGGGCTCGATTTTCGGCGTCATCAATTCGTGCTTCTATGTCTGAGATTGCCTGGGTTGTCTCGGCAGTAGTAGACGTGATGGTTTTGACCTGCTGTTGCAGGGATTCGATGCGTTGACAGTGGCTCTCAACGATATTGATTCTTCTGCTAAGTTCACCTATTATGCTGCTATTTTCGGCGAGTTCGGTTTTTAAACCCTTCAGTTCGATTATTAGCTGTGATTGCCCTGCTGACAGTTTTTGCAATTCGGGTAGTATAGCGTTAGATTCAGGGCCGGGGTTAGTTTCAATGTCGCCTGACAGCAATAGCAAGGCACACAAGACATCAATACACTCTACAATAATGGATAACAAACACTGGGGGCTTGGCAGCAGTACCAGTAACAAGTCGCTCGATTTCTTAGCGTAAAGACTCAAAGGTCGACTAACCTGCATATTGAAAAGTAGCAGCTTAGGCAACTGTCCCGTGGCACAGCCGCCGAGCCCGCAGTTGGGCGCGCGAGGGTGTCGCTCCTTTATAGCCGAAGAGGCGATTGATGTTGCTGACATAGGCGTATCCCAGGTGGCAATGGTGACGAAATCCGTGTCAGGGGCGGTTAGCTTATCATATGAGAAAGCAACCGATATACGGCCAATGCATGGTTCCACACAGGTTGAGGGTGCGTGCGGGATGGCCAGTATGGTAGCGGGCAGAGCTGCGCAGATCACTGCGATGGCGACGACCTGCATATTGAAAAGTAGCAGCTTAGGCAACTGTCCCGTGGCACAGCCGCCGAGCCCACAGTTGGGCGCGCGAGGGTGTCGCTCCTTTATAGCCGAAGAGGCGATTGATGTTGCTGACATAGGCGTATCCCAGGTGGCAATGGTGACGAAATCCGTGTCAGGGGCGGTTAGCTTATCATATGAGAAAGCAACCGATATACGGCCAATGCATGGTTCCACACAGGTTGAGGGTGCGTGCGGGATGGCCAGTATGGTAGCGGGCAGAGCTGCGCAGATCACTGCGATGGCGACGACCTGCATATTGAAAAGTAGCAGCTTAGGCAACTGTCCCGTGGCACAGCCGCCGAGCCCACCTCCTAATGCGAGCCCACCTCCTAATACGAATTTTGGCAGCTGTTTAACATGCTCGGTCACGTGACCCTTCAGTGTGCCTTTAAGTTTTCAATTGTAGTGCGTCGTGAGTGTCAACCAAGTACAACCAACTATACCCTACTCTGGCCATTATGACTGAACACATTTACAAATTTTGGGAAGTGGATGTACAATGAACTCAACAGGTCTAATTTAGACTTTTATGCGAAAAACAGAACCTATAATCATAACACAGAAGTTTTTATGCCATAGGTCTATCTAATGCGATAAAGAACAACATGCCTACCTGGGTGGTTGAATATTTCATAAAAGGGATGCTAGCCTTATTGTACTAATTTGCTAACCTTCATGTGTAGACTAACATCAAGATTCTTGTACATCCCATTTTTTTGGTGTGTGCTCATATTGTTTGGATTGTGCTCTGTGAAGTGCACATTTTAGTGTTTGTCATGATGAGAATATTTTCTCTAGTTTCATCTTACTGTACTGTGGTGAAATATATATGGTGTTTGGGCCATGCTGTGTATGTTCCTAGTATTTGCATTAGGTTTAGGTACTGTATGCAAATATGTAAATATACACATTCTTACACTGACACGACAACTGATGCTGTTATGAACACTCTATCTTCAATCATTTGAGGTATGCAATAGGAATTGCTGAAATGCTGCTGGCTTAATGTTATGGCATGTGCTTTAATTACCTAGCAAGTAGAGCAGGTGTTTTACTACTCAGAATTATTGTGAAAAATAAATAGGTGACAGGCAAAGAGGCAAAAAGTTTTCACTGTGTTTATGCATACATTACTGGGTGCTTCATCAATCATAGCATAGTTGAAGTGTTGTGTCGCATAAATGAAGTTTAACATAATATGAAGGTGACAACACACTGCTACAATGAGTAAGATTTTCTAGTCTTATGTCTACTTGGTACACTCCTCGGGGTTTCTGTGTTATGTCTACGAAATTCTGAATGACAAAGAAGCCAACCTGCCATCTTCTGTGCATATGGTATACTCGCAATTAAAAAGAATTTTTAATGAAGAACAGCTGCTTTGTAGAGGAAGACTGTAACTCTGCATTTGCTTTTAATTCGTCCTACATCATCTGGGCAACAGGAGTGCCAAGTACACATGGTCACTCATAAGGATGAAGTGCTAGTGAATTAACTTCAATATTTAGTGGGATACCTGTCCACTGCTAATTTGTGGTGGTTGTGTTTGATGCTGGGACATGCCTTAGGCGATTTTTTAAATTCATTTGTGTAATATATGCAATAAATATTGATTAGTAAGATTGTGGGGATTCAACGAGTGCTAAATCATTAAATATTGCGTTTGGGTTAGAGAAACACTAATCCCCCCTAAAATGCGGGTTGCGAATAAGTTCTAATTGCGGATACAGATTATGGTTCAGCTGCTCAGAAGGCAGGCGCTGCTGCCTCTGCGTTTGGCTCACGACAGTATGCGTGCATTAAAGGCATTTAGTGTAGGCGCGTTAGTGTCCTTGTATCGCATAGGGGGAAAGGGTGCGAAGTCCGCTCCATACATTGACTTAATAGGGAGGGTGGGCGCTGTGAAAAACCTTCACTCCTCCCCTATCCCACTGAATAGGAACCATGTGCACGCTTATGGGCATCTCCGTGTGTAACGCTTATTTTTATTTTTATATGCTATGGGAAACCGCGGCGGCGGTGAACGCGCCGGTGGCAGACGAGAACAATATAGAATAGCACGCTCGCGCTGGTCGATCATTGTCTGTCACGGCAGAGTCTTGAAATGGTGAAGATGTGTTGCTCAGTGTTTCGTTCTCGTCTCTGAGGATTTGTTGTGGTGGCAGTCTCAGATAACTATCTACAATGGAAACACAGGCGGGCTAGAACTGCTCAGTGCACGCCACTGCCATGGGACGCGTGCAGGTCGAGGCAGTTATAGCGAAAATAACTCCACAGCATACGCCCGTGGAATGCGCCATCTGAAGATACCTTTTGTCATGCTAGTATTCATGAATTTCGGACGGGTGATGCACTGTCGATGTATGGAGAAGTGCTCCAGTTAGCACACGTTTACCATTTGTGTAGCGGCACGAAACAACGAGCCGAATAGTTCGAAGCCGAAGGTATTCACCATGACCTGCATGACACCCTTCAGTTTATGCAGTGGCCTTGTACAAGCGCTGACACATGCCGCTGCTACGAGAACGAAAGTTTGAAGTGTCGCCGACGTGGTAGTAGCCACTTTGTGCATGTAAAAACCCTGTGATAAACCAGGCAATCTAGTGGTGGCACTGTGGTGTAATGGTTATCGTGTGTGCTTGCAATGCGTGTGGTTCCGAGTTCGATTCCTCAGTCGTGCGTACTTGTATGCAAATGTCATTTCTGTGCATTTATACGTTGATGTACATTTTTTTAATACGTCCCTGTGATGAACACTAGCAATAAAAACTTTCGAAAGATTAATTTCGTGCCTGAAATCCTTTTTTTCCCTCGGCCGCGTATAAAAGGGTGTTTTAAGGCTTTCAAGAAAAGCAGAAAAACTCCCACTGTGCTACATTCAAGCCCCCGAATTGAGTTATATAAAAACACCAATGTTACGTCCTAAGTTCCCTATTTTGACCCCATTTACTTAAACAAATCTTGGTAAACCTTCTGCCAAAAATCGGTCGTGTATCTAAAAAACGGAGCTAATTTGTCGGTGATGCACAAGTAGCCAAGCTTTATTACTGAATTATGAATAAACAACGAGCAATATCTCTCAATGAATGAGTTTAATAAAGCATTGATTGATGATTGATATGTGGGGTTTAACGTCCCAAAACCACCATATGATTATGAGAGACGCCGTAGTGGAGGGCTCCGGAAATTCGGACTACCTGGGGTTCTTTAACGTGCACCCAAATCAGTTTAATAAAGCAGGCTGACCACTAAAAAGATTCGAAGTGGACGGCTCTCACTTAAGCATGGCGTTCAAATGAAGAAAACGAAACTCCTTAGAAACTCTACAGAAACACCAAAAGGTACCTCGCAGGGCTGGTGTCCAAACGAGGAAAAGAAAACTCCCCAGAGACCCTACAAAAATACCGCAGCCAAGAGTGTTAGTTAAAACCTTTTTAAAGGCCGTTTCACCTATTACCTTTAGGATGCACGCTGCAACACCATCCAAAAACTCCCTAAAAGGCTAAAACGTGTTTACAGTGCATGGGTACGATATGCTGCCCCAGTGGTGGGTGCGGCTGAATTTTGTCTTAATTGAGAAAAATAAAACAAAATGACGCCATTTCCGCCATTTCAGAATGAATCACGGCTGTAAAGTGCGTTCGATGAAACGGCCGTCATAAGCTGCGAAGAGGTCGGGAGAAGAAGGCAGCGGGAAGCAGGGTTTTTGTTCTTGAATTATGCCAGAGGCAGCTGACAGGCAGGCTTTCAGTACCTCATAGTTGCGCAAGCCCAGTGTCAAAGTTATTTCGTAAAAGAAATACTCTGTACAACTTGCACAACCGCCCAAGTTGTTGATTGTTTACGCCAAGCTATCTATGTCCAATAGAGTTCAAATTATGGCGTTCACATGGGAGACAAAAAGAGTCCCCAGAAAAAGGCGTGAGAAGGACGTTTTATCGAGCCGAGACTAACAATATGAAGTTCGCAGCATTTGGCTGCGAACTTCAAAAAAAAAAAAAAAACGGCCATATTTCTAAACGCAGAGAACAGGCCGAAAATCATCATAACATGAAGCATGTTTTAAATGCGAGGATTTTCTTAGGGAACATCGGCGACTTTGACCGTATCTATCTATCTATCTATCTATCTATCTATCTATCTATCTATCTATCTATCTATCTATCTATCTATCTATCTATCTATCTATCTATCTATCTATCTATCTATCTATCTATCTATCTATCTATCTATCTCTCTATCTCTCTATCTATCTATCTATCTATCTCTCTATCTCTCTATCTATCTATCTATCTATCTATCTATCTATCTATCTATCTATCTATCTATCTATCTATCTATCTATCTGATTGATTTGTGGGGTTTAACGTCCCAAAACCATCATATGATTATGAGAAACGCCGTAGTGGAGGACTCCAGAAATTTTGACCACCTGGGGTTTTTTAACGTGCACCCAAATCTGAGTACGCTGGCCTACGACATTTCCGCCTCCATCGGAAATGCAGCTGCCGCAGCCGGGATTTGAACCCGCGACCTGCGGGTCAGCAGCCGAGTACCTTAGCCACTAGACCACCGCGGCGGGGCTATATCTTATCTATCTATCTATCTATCTATCTATCTATCTATCTATCTATCTATCTATCTATCTATCTATCTATCTATCTATCTATCCGCTTACGACTTTTAGCTCTCCTCGTCGTTTCGATAATGACATCGCTACCACAATTGGTATACCAGAACATGTCTGTATGACGAGCATAAGTGACCTTCGTCACCGATTCATGTCACACCATTCTAAATTTAGTATACGTGAAGGTAGCGAAACGGCTGCGAGTGCATCATGAGCGTGGCATGTAGCCAGGATCTGGCATGCATCTGAATACATGCATCTGAATACATGCACACACGCAATCATGACAAGCATCTCAATACTATCATGGTTGCTCCAGTCACATACCTTCATCATTCATTCACGCCCTGTATTACCCATTGTGGTATACGTGTAAGACAGCGCAATGACCGCGAGAAAGAGAGAGAGAGAAACGTCTCTATTCACGAAGGCATGGAGAAGGAGGAGTAGGAGGAACCCTTAGTCCGGGGTCCCTAGGAAGACTCTAGCGACGAGTCGGGCCCGCTGTATTAGAGCTCAGAGGACCTCGTGTGGTCCATCGCGGAGAGCACCGTCCCATGGCTCCTCGTTACGTAAAGAGTCAGGAAAAGCTGGTAAGGGAGGAAAGATGTTTGCAGTGCACTCGATCGAGACATGGAAGATTGTGGGCGAGTTTCCACAGCCGGGGCAACGGTCTGCATAGCACTGTTGGTAGAATTTATGAAGTGATACCAGATCGAGAAATGGTTTAGTCTGTAGCTGGCGTAACCGTACTGCCTCCTCTCGCGAGAAAGATGGCGGTGGGGCGTTCTGAGTGTGACGTACGTTCCTGTTGTGACGAAGAAGGTCGTTATAAATGAGAAATAAAGAAGACGTGTGGAAGTGTAGTTCGGAACGCTGTGGGCCAGCTTTGTCGCTTTGCGGTTCATAGCGTCTATGCGTTGTTGTTCCGATTTGGTCAACCGCTGAAAGGGCAAGTGATATCTCAGCCGGCTGATCATGCAGGCCTCCACCAAGTGCAGAAAGTCTTCTTCTTGAAGCCCTGAGCGCCGATTTGAAAGCAGCCGGATCATGGGCAGTATTTGGTCAACTTGTCGAGATAAAAGGCAACTGGTGTAGTTAGCTTTGCCATCCGCTTGAACATGTAGTCCAAGGATGCGGGCACAAGGTTCATGTGATATGGGTATGCCATCCTCGTGCACATTGATTGGATGAGGAGGGCTACTGCTTCGGGACCGAATAATTATGAGCTCTGATTTTTGAGGAGCACATTACAAGCCTCCTTTTTTAGCGTACTCAACGACAGCATCCACTGCTCTACTGTTTTCTGCAGTTGGTCCTGGGTGGCTGTATCAAAGCCCCATGTCGACCAGATGGTGATGTCCTCCACATAAATAGCATGGGCGACATCGGGGATCTAGACGAGCAAGCGGGGAAGCCCTGACAGTGTGATATTAAATAATGTAGGGTAAAGAACAGAACCCTGTGGTGTCCCACGTCCTGTAGGGTGGATTGTACCAGACCGATGCAGTCTCACTGCCACAGTAAGACTGCTGCTAATAAATGAGCGGATGTAGTTATACATTCGAGTTCCACAATGCGACTCCACAAGATTGCCAATTATGAGGCCGTGTTCAACATCACCGAAGGCCCCCTTCAAATCTAAAGCAATGAGTGTTCTCGTTTTGGCATGAAAAGGATGCCATGGAAATTCCTCCCGTAGCTGTAACAGTGCATCTTTAGTCGATAGATGAGCTCAGTATCTGAATTGAGAGTGCGCGGAGAAGGATTGCAGTTCTAAGAACGGCTGCAGATGTCGCAAGAGTACATGCTCTAACAGCTTCCCAATGCAGGAGGTTAGGGATATGGGACGTAGGTTTTGAACCTCAACTGGTTTGCCCGGCATCGGTATCAGTGAAATATCGGCGTGTCGCCACGCTTGGAGATGTGTGCCTTGGCGCCTGTATTCATTAAATATACTGGTGAGGTGGGTGATATCCGCATCACTTAAGTTGCGGGGTGCGGTGAACCGAATGTGGTCTGCTCTCGGTGCCGTGTTACGGTGTAGATCTTGTAACACTACCTTCACTTCCTCAACTATTATATTTGCATCCAACAATTCATTTGTCTCGCCTACGTGTGGATAGTCAGGGTAAAGCGATGTCGGGCCTGTCGGAATGAAATGTTTTTGGAGCTCCCTGAGAAATCTTGAGGAACCGTCCTGATACTCGAGCATTAGAATATGTAACTGTTGAAATGCTTTTGTTTTCGTGGTGGAGGGTTCTGTTCGGGATTAAAGAATCTACCATGTTTTTGCGGTGCCTAATGTTCCTGCAAGCTGGTTGCAGAATCCTCGCCAGTTATTTCTGGTGAGGGTCGCTGCGTATTCTTAGTTTCCCGCGTAATTTGATCTATTATTTTCCTAGGTATACGATTGAGACGTTGGCGATTCCATCGCTTTGTCAGTCTTATTTGCGCGTCCCAAAGATGAAGCAAATATGAGTCAATGTCTGGTGTTTCGGTGATAGTACATAATGTGCGCGTGGGGGCCATTATATCTTAAGTAAGAGAGTAAAGCCATCACTCGTAACCTTGCCCCTCAGGTGGGCCCCGGCGACGTTCCCTAAATTTGACCAAGTCTGTAATGCGTAGACTGCCTTGGTCCTCCGGGCACCATGAAGTGGTAGAACGGTCACCATAATATAGTGGTCGCTGCGAAGGTGCTCCTCTAGAGAACCATGCGCTACCACAAGGCCCGTATTGCGCATAAAGGAGGGGTTACGGCAGGTGTCACGTGATATACTGTTGCTAATACGAGTAGGGCGCTCTGGGTCAGTGAGTAGAGTGTATTTCATGTTACAAATATTGTTCCACAAGCGTGTCCTTTTGGCCTGCGATTTGACGTAACCCCAAACTGTATGTGAAGCGTTGAAATCTTCGCACACCACACGAACCCGTCCAAAACTCCCAAATTCCGCGAGAAGGTGGTGAAAACAGTGCGTACACGAACGGGATAAGTGTACACATCTAGTAAAAACAACCTTTCGCTGTTTGAGCCTTGCGTAAATATTTTGATTATTTGGTGAGGGATGTCACTACCAGTGATATGCAGGCGACATGTGACTCGTTTCGAAACTAGGGCTCCCACAAGAGGAGACGCACCCAAGAGCGTGTTGTAGCCTGATAAAGAAGGCAGGCGATTTATTCTTGTAAAAGGATAACTTCGGAAGTGTTACTGAATGCGCCTACGTACTGTTGCAGGGAATTCCGCTTTTGACGGAATCCCCTGCAGTTCCACTGCCTAGTCGCCACTAGTCGTCACTAGTCGTGGCGTGTCACGAGACGCTATCTTCATCGCAGGAGGAAACGGAAGCGCGTGTGTAATGGTGTGAGCGCCGTGCACTTGCATTAGATGTGGACGGCCGATAGATTCGATCAAGTTTAGTTTCGGTAGTGTGCACGGCAGTCGTACGTGCGAGCGTGTGTTCTATACTTGACTGGACGCGCTTCATCATCTCAATTTGAAGGATTTCCCTGCGGCGTTCTTTCCTGTCGAGTGCAGGCTGCATACTGGTGCCCATTTCTGCTACCAGCGCATTCATTTGCTTTCGCAGGTGTTCGCAACTCGCCTCCATGTCTCGACGTAGGCGTTCAATTTCTGCGAAAGGATCATGATTTAGTGATCTGAGGGGATGCGTTGGGGAGTGATTGACAAGGCGAAGGTGGCTGTGGGAGACCCTCTGCCTGACCTACCTCCCGAGGTGCCACCTTAGTTGCGTTTCGATCCGGGAACAGTTGCTGCTCGGAGAAAGCGTGTGCCTTCTCGCCAACAGGTTTGTTCTGCAAAGCCTTCTTGTATGGTTGTTGTGTAGATGAGGAAAGAGTGCACTTCTCCTATGGACGCCGTGATTCATCGTAAGAGCAGGAGTGGGACTTGAGGAGAGTCCGGGATTGGGAGCAGGTCCGGGATTAAGCGGGCCCGGTACTTAGAGTAGTGTTTGACTTGCGATGCGATTTGAATCGGCTCTTGGAGCGCGACTCTTTTGCCTTCGTCGGGGTGCGTAAATGGCGGGTCTCGGCCGTCTTTCTTGACGCGGTATGGTGAGTGGAGGGTTGGAGTGGACGCAGTTTATTTTCGAGGGCTTCTGGCACGCACCCCTTGTCGAGTGCCTGCCTCGCACGCCGAAGGCAGTTTGGATCCATTGTAGGATGAGGTTCGTCACAGGAATTTTAGTGCGAAGTGCACGGATGCAACTGGGTGGGGTTGTCGGTGCCGCACGGCGGGCATATGACAGCGTCTGGTGTAGGGCAATGGTCATCGTGATGGCCCAGCTTGTGGCAAATCTTGCAGACAACTTGTCGGGGGCGATAAGGGTAACAACACAGTTCGGCCCCGTAGAAGCGCACGTAGTGAGGGACCTTCAATCCTTCGAAAGTGACCAAGGCAATGTTAGTCCAAACCATCATGCGTGCTTGAAGTATTTGGGTCATAGGAGCCACAAGTTCATCTAGTAGCGTGGAAAACGACGTACCGGGCACGATGCAAGGAACAATACTCATGCAAGAGTTGTCTGGAGCTTCAAAGTATGTTGTGATGGGATAAACACGCTCGCTAAGTTTCCGCTCCCACGCCTTGTATAACGCTTCGGCCACATAAGACTGGGGCGTGCTGATGATCACTATGTTTTGCAGTAGTCGCTTTCGAAATATGATGTCCTCGCGGTCTCTGGTAGTCAAACCAGCAGCGCTCCAGAGAGTGCTGGAAAGTTCAGGGCGCGTCCACCTATCCAGGCAAAGTCCTCCACGAGGGTGTAGAATGATCTTTTCATCGTCTATAGGAAGTCGACGCAGACACCGGTTCCCACGTTGCTTGCGTACATTGCGCTGAGAGACGCCCGGGATGCTCTCTTTGGCTTTCCTTGTAGGCATTCATTGTGTGGGCGCATCACTTCTTTATTACGGTCTTCCAACAGCCACCTGCATCGTCGTCATAGTTGTGGTCAGCAGGAAAAATTGAGGCAGCATCGTCCTCCATTATTTTTTCAGTCAAAATGTCATTTTGTTGTCCGGAAAGAGAACTAGTGAAAGCTGGATCAGAATTCAGCTCCAACGTGTGCGCCTCGTGTGTCGTTACTGCCACGCAACGCCCGGCATCATTCTCCGGCACCGACGACGACCCTTGCTCATTGGAAGACGGCGTTACGGTGGTTGAACGCTCCATCGACGCAGAGTCATGAGTTGGCTGAGAGCCCTTCACACTGATGCCTGCTTGGCGCCCATAGTGTGGCACGCGAAAACCACGCCGCAGTAGCAGCAGCCTCAGAGCGTCGGAGTCCTATGGATGGATGGATGAAAGATCAACTCACTGCGACAAGATTGGCTTCGGTGAGGTCACTGCCACTTGCTGAGTTGAATGGTTCCACCAGTTAGTCGAAAAGTCTCACAGTCTAAATATGACGCATCCCACGTACAGGGGGTATCGATGATATATAAAGCACGAATGAGAATTGTTGATATGTCACTTCGAAATCAGCAAAACGTTGCGAAGTGAAGGTTAATGATGCCGTACATGACTTCCGTGTATTATAATCATGTTTGGATATGATGTTTACCTTCGTCATCTATTCACGTCACCTGATACCAAATTTGGTATATGTGGAGCTAGCGAAACGGCCGCGGGCACGCTATTCGCGTGGTATGTTGTCATGTTCCTACATGACACGCGTGTGATGATTATCATGTTTGCACCAGTGATATATTTCGTCATCCACTGACGTCACGTAACACCAAACTTGGTAGATGTGGAACTAGCAAAACGGCCACGAAAGCATCATGAATGGCCCAATATACTCTAATGTAGCGTTGACGCGTGCGCACGCTGGGCACCGCGTCGCTACGTTAGCAAAACGCCAGCATTTATAGTCTGATGCCAGGTGCGACCAGCGTCCGACGGCAACCGCTGTGAAATACGTCATGCTACATTTCGCCCCGATGCGTTACCCAGAAAACACTCCGTCTCCCTCTTTTTGTGACGGAGGAACGCCGGACACACTGGAATGAGCATGCGTGAAGGCAACGTAGCGCGGCGGTGCCTGCGAGTAAATGGCAGGACCAGCGCCTGGCGTGACAAGGCCGGCGTGAGGCGAAGAAATGAACGCCAGCGAGCACGCGCACTGCGTCACGCCGAAATGTATTGGCGTAGTCATGTTCTCACATCACATGTAGCCATGTTTTCACATCACACGCATCTCATGATTATCATGTTTTACTAGTCACATACCTTCGTAATCATTTGGCGTCGCGTAATATCAAATTTGGTATATGTGAAGCTATAGCGAAACGGCCGCCAGTGCATCATGAGCATGGCATGTAGTGATGTTGTAAATTGACACACGTCTCATGATAATTATGTTTGCACCAGCTAAATACCTTCGTCATTTATTCACGTACCGTAATATGAAATTAGGTATATGTGACGCTAGATAAACGGCCGCGAGCGCATCATGAGCGTGGGACGTAGTCATGTTGTTACATGACACTCATATCATGATTTTCATGTTAGGGTCTGTCGGTAGTGCTCGCGATGCAATCATCTCACACCATACCAGTTTTGCAACGTGCTGTGCGAACGAAACCACCACAATAGCTGCAGAACCAAGAATTGTAAATAATGACAATCATAAGATATATATCATGATTTTCATGTTATGACTAGTGAAACATGTTTTTCATACAGTCATGTTATGCCATACCAAGTTCGGTATAGAACCGTTATTGAAATGCCAGGAGAGCTAAAAGTCGTAGGCTGCTAGATAGATAGACAGATAGATAGATAGATAGATAGATAGATAGATAGATAGATAGATAGATAGATAGATGCGCTCAAATTCACTAAAGTTCGCTAATAAGTGCTTCGCATTTAAAATTTCATTCCTTGAGTTTTGCGGTAGAAGCACCTGCCATTCACTGCGTGAGCGCCCACGCAGTCTTTTTGAGACCACTCCTTGCAGTCCACACAATGTATCCAGACAGAATCTGGTGCTGTTTTGTTCCAAACCTCTTAGCAGATGAAGCGCCCCCAGTCTTTCATTGTGCTAATTGTGTCTTGTGCTGAATGGTTGCACCTTATTACATTATGCAAGAATGAACGCAAGATAAGTTCTGGCGCACCTCATTCACCTCTTTTTGCTGATTGATGCAGATCTGCTCGGGCATTGCGCGGCTTTCAACTTAGTCAGCCGGCCTTTGTGAGGCGATGAATTTCGTATTTTCTATTGCTTGTTACTTTCCAAATTTCGGTATGAAAAAATCCAATGAACCTCAAGATCGCCAGCAGGCTGGACTCCCCAGTTTCTATACGTGGGACTTACTCCCGCATTCACAAACGCTCCTTGACACGACTTGCACCCTTCGCTTGACAGAGTTGAGCACTGCGCTGATACTCGGCTGAAAGTAACACCGCGCTATTCAAGAATCACCGCAGATTATCGCTGATATACATCGACGGCCATTCCATCGAATTTCTCAAGTGAAAGTGAAGCGTTCAGTGGAGAGACGTTCTAGAATACGGGGGTTGGCCTGGTGCGTGACGCAGAGCCATTTCGCAAGGCCGAAATGAAGTTATTTTCCTTTCCTCTTTATTAAAATTTCATACCAAGACGTGTTTGGGAGCGGCATGACTTGGAGATTCTTTCAATTTTTTTTTTTCATGCGCCTCTTGAGAGCATTTTTGGCAACTCGGAACCGCCTCGGCGTAGCAGTCACGAGGTCAGCCCTGTGCTCAGTTGTAGAAAATGTTTGTTTAGATAGTTTTCTACCCAGGAAGCTCTACATGATACTTTCTAGTACGTTCGAACTCTTCTAAACTTAAAAATATAGTATATAACCAGTATAAAAATGGTTCACTAACTACTTCACTTGAGAAACAGACATTTCGATGCCTGTTTCTGAAGTATTGCCCCTTCCACATGCCCTAATTCAAACACTTATTCTGCTTTGGCACCATGCACCAAATGAACGAAACTTTTGGTAGTATGTATAGCTATAGTAGTATACAGTAACACAGTAAATATGTAAGTTTCTGTACTGACGCCAGAGTAGTTTCATGCACAGATCTATACAAATTTGGCCGAGCGCAATATCGTTAATTTTGAACGGGTCGCGAATACACCAACGCCAGCCGCGTAGTTTTTCCTACGCGTACGCTGTAAGAAATGATAAATTGATACGCATAAATAGGTAGACAACTACCAGCACCCATCACTGATATAGAGAAAGAAAGGAAAGAACTTTTTTGTATTATAGCCACAGAAGTTGGCAAAGTAGAAATGCCGCGTATTGCCCCGTGTGTCATTTTACCCCTCTGTACCTTATATACACTCCCGCCCTGTTAATTCGGGCCTCGCGAGGAACTCCGTTCTGGCGGGCTCGCGTGGCATGCAGATTATGATTTCTTTCTACAATGTTCTGGGTCATATTCGTCCTTCATAATTCGTAGATGCTGTGCATGTCTCTATATATCAGTATATATCTGACTCTTTATCTCGCCTTCAAAACCTTTTGTCAGGGCTCTTTTAAATAGCAGTCAACAGATTACATGATTTAATCACTTTATGGGTGTTATGCGGGTGTTTTGTCTTTTTTTCGGTGCTGTGAGAATGCATTTATTGTACCAAGTAGCTGTGCCCAATTTATTATTTTTCAGCCCCGAAAAAGTTGCACTGCCAACCTGGCTGTGGTACGTACTGCAGGCGTTGATTCCGTCAGTTCATACCCCGCTCTTTTAAGGAGTTTCTGCACAATCGCATTCATCGCCACAAGACCTTAAAAAATATGTTTCAACGGTAGTGCTTGTTTTCAAGCATGCCATTCTTCTGCTTTCACCTAAATGATACGGTCTTTTACTGCTAAACGGTTGATTTGGCTATAATACGCTTATCCGAATATTATAGCCTTTGCCCTGATGTTCATGCAGTATCAGAAGGCAAGGAAACAGTTGTGCACCGTTCGCCGTTTCCACCATTCGATAAAACAGGGTTATCTAAAGTATATTAATAGTATTGGGGTTCTCTAAGGTCAGGAATAAACAAAAAAGACGATTATATTGCATTATCTGCGAGGAAAAGTTTTACCTGGGCAACCATTGGTATATATAACGCATCAGTAGTTACATAGAGCCTTTCTCCAAGTTTCAGACTTTTTTCGCTAGAAATGGAAACCAAGAAAGAGGCAAATGCAGAATTAGCATGATGCTGTTATCGTGAAACAAAAATTCGTGTCAAAGGGTGTGGCAAATCCTGACAGCACGGGTTGTTGAAAACGGCGCGGCAGCCTTTCTGTTAGGCCTAATGACCACGACGCTGCGACAGCTGTTCTTCAACTGGAAACCCAGGCGTAAAAGCGCTGCCTTGAAAACAACAAATAGAGGGGTTAACAACCTCGTCGTCTTCCTCCGAAAGCTCCTTTTAGAACAAGAGCAAACATACAGAGAAAATGCAGCAATGTGACACGAGGTCTTTCACGCCAAGTGACGAGACAAAGCAACCTCAATTCGCGCCGCAGTATATGGAGAGTGGTTGGAAGGCGACTAAAGCAGAGGAGCACAAGTAAACAAATACCGCAAATAGTTTCAGAAGCCACGAGGGAAGCCTCCCGCTCTTTTTCACGCTATGCTGCGAGAAAATACAGTGCAACGTGGTGCAAGGTGCAGGCATGCTCCATCGACCGGAGCTGTCGGGCCGCATTTCGGGTGACACTTCTGACAGGATGGCCGCGTGTGATGCCGCTCTTGGCGGCGTAATTGCGCCCTTTTCCTAGTTTGTCTGTTGGTTCCGGGAGAAGAAAATACAGCCATGATCCAGCAAGTACTGCGCGAAAGGGCGTGGCCTCGAAAGCCTCGAAAGCCAACGCAATCTAATTAGACGCACACTGTTGACTTTTGGTGCCTGTTCTTCCGTGATAATTGTGGGTTATAATAAACACTCGCACACCCACCTACGCGGCTTTTGCTGCCGCAAGATTCAAACTTCCTCTTTGTTACTGGAGATCGCAGAGTGTGGGAAATGAGCCCCTCCCTGTCTGAGTGCTTCACGGGACTCTGCAGTGTTTCATTAACTTTAGAAGAAAGCACACTTGTCTAAGGCACCTAATTATTGCCTGTAAATCACTTTAATCAGTATATCCCAACAATTGTTGTTTAGTTCATTACGAAATTCGAAATTCAGAGAAAAGTTGAGCAAAGTGCACACTTGAAAAAAAAATTCCTATTTTAGAGACACGTTTAAGGTACATTTACTAGTAAAGTAAAAGAAAACACAGGGTGCGCCAAATGCTTTACCGACAGTTTTCTTGAACCGGAAGATGAGATGTTTTTCGAACTGCTCACCTGAAAGGTTGCTTCTGTGTACTTATAGAAGTAATTTCGAGATTTACTCAAGTGAAAATGAGGTAAGGTCACAATGAACACGCCGCTACCTTCAGCTGAAGTCGCTATGTGATTGTCATCTGACAAAATGACAACCAGTACAAATCCATGGACATTTCTTTTTCATTTCTGATTTCTTTGTGATGGAATTGCACTCCATATGATTGATAAGAATTGAGTGTGAATGGAATTGGTAAATATGGCTGGCGTGCCCGGACACTCCGCGCTTTAGTTTCGTTTTCAAGAGAATATCTCGCTCATTGCGGTTGTCGGGCATCCTAAAATCCAGTTGAATGGAGTGAGGTAGATGTGAAGGCTCGTATTTATTGACTTTTAAAAGTTTCTAACATAAAAAAAAAGTTTAGCCCATAAAAAGTTCTTTTGTTTATATGTCTTTTCTGATTTCTTTTCGGTAATTTAAAATCAGTCGAAGCGCGGGAAGTGATTTGCGTTCGTAGCGCTTGCCCCCCGCTCTTTCTCGCCCCTCGCTGAGTGATAATAGAAGTTGCATCACGCTCAGTTATCTCGCTTGGTTGGCGTGTCAACTACCCACCGTTATCCTATCACCTTGTGGGATATTTAGTATTTTTAAGGTAGGATGCCAAGTGACAAAAAATTAAAAGCAATATTTACTAAAAATTGTCATTCTGCTATATAAACCACTAATGTTTGGCACATGTGAAGGTCATAAGGCAAGCCATATTTTCTAAAATTTTTAAATATAGAAATCTCATTGAACGTATGCCCTGCGCAAATACTCCTAACACGTGTCGCGCTCAACGAAAAACTTTCGTCTTTTGCAGACTTATATAAAAAGCTTTACCCTGGCGATGAATTAAGTCGAATGAAATCTAGTGATTTGAAGAAACATAGTATATAAATAAAAAAAACGAAGGAAGGAAGGAAATTAGGAGGAAAAGAACGGCAGGGAGGTTAACCAACCTACAGGCAGCCGGTTTGCTACCATGCGCATGGGAGTGGAATGGGGGAGATGAAAGATAGAGAGCAGAAAGGGAAGAGAGATAAACACAGTACATTCGGCAGCACACGCGCGGGGACTCAGTCATTGTCCATTCTTGTCTTTCGCGGTGTGTGACAATGCTGTTACAGCCACTTGTTCAAGTATGCACTAGCACAAGGAGCATCTTTATGTAATATATTCGGGCAAAATTTTGCTGATTGAAGTCTATTGCGGCCTACTAGTGTGATGAACAAGTGTGCCCAGTTTTTAAAAAAAGAGTTCTGTTAGGAAAAGAGCTGCGATGATCCGCGTAAAGGAAAAGATTAAGAAAGCAAATTTCGAGAAAGGCATCAAAAAATATTTGAAACAGGTGCCGTTTTTAAACAAGATACTCATGAGGATACCAAGATACTTAATATTTTCCGCCAGTTCCAGCTTGAATACTATGTGCATTTAACTCGCAATTTCTTTTTGCTAGCCTGTTTTGCAGTATTAGTGACATCGCGGGGCGCTTTCATGCTACTGTGCTGATCAATTGTGATGCACAGTTTTCCTCCTGTGTTGGGGCCAGGCTCGATCCCCATTTGACTAAAAATATTACAAGGGCTTTTGTTGCCAATATTTTAATGGCAGAAATGGTATAACTACGCAAATTTGACGGTTTGCAGGCTCACACATGTGTCCTTCAGAGTGAAAAACACAAACTACTTAAGCTATGGGGAGATTTTTATGACTTTTTGTATAAAATGATGCGTTCACAATGCTCTAAAGCATTACGGCTTGTTCTTACTTGATGATTCTTGAATAGCCAACTAAACACTACTTATCAAGCTGGTCCTGAGAGGAACACCAAATTCGTACTTATCAGTTTTGATTTCGTATAGTATGATGAGTGGTGTAACATTCTCGATCGTATTTTTTGAAGGAGACTGCGTAGATGGAAGCCTTATGTAAATTACGCATTTGACATAACCAATACCGCAAAAGCGGCTTTTTGAGAACAAATTCGCTTTTTCTAATGGTGTCAAGACAGAGAGAAGAAAATGAGAAAAAGGCACTAGAGGTTAGCCATAAATCGGAGCATCCGGTTTGCTGCCCGGCACTAAGGGAAATGAGAATGGGGAACAAAGATAGAAAAAAAAGCGAAAAGCGAAATAGACGAGCAAAAATGGAAAGAAAAAAAGTGGGCTGGGAGCGAGCTGGGAAATAAATTTGGGGGGAGGCGACAGGCCCCATGAACCATCCCCTGTTTACGCCACTGCTTGGGCCACTTCCGTGAGCGCGTCATACAAGGAGTTCATTTCGACTTTCTAACGTTTGTGTAGAAATCGTTGCTATTTGCGGTGCTCCCACGTAAAACGCCCATTGTCGTCGGTGACGCCGCGGTAGAACACTCTAGCATTTCAAGCAAATCATATGATTGCAGTGAACCTCTACATATGATCCCAGTGAACGGAATTATGTCATTACTGTGGCGGAAATCATTGTGTGTGTGGCAGTACTACTTCGTTTGTTTGACGAATATGTTACGTGAGTGCTTATGACAGTCATTATCATGTAATGTCTACTGCTGGAGGAAGCGCAGTTCTGTCCATCATTTAGATCGCTCGCAGATGCAGGCGTAACTTGCACGGTAAAGCGCAATGTATTCAGTGAATTTAAAACGTCTCCATTTCATTTCTCATACTTTGGCACATACAGGCTCTAATCGTGGAGTCTATGCTGGTTGTTCTAACGGTTGTACCACTTAGCATATTTTATGAGAACGCATTCTGTAGTGTACGCGGTAAAAACAACTAACGTCTTCTCCTGCATCACCATGTTAACAATAAATCATCCGTTCGGACGGGAGTCTGTCTATCCTAAGCTAAATTATGGAAACTTCTTACAGCTTTAAAACCTTTCATTAGTTGTGCAACCTTGCACCTTGTATATTGAGAAACTTCCGTCACAATGTTGCGGAATAATCACCAACCTATCACTAAAGAGCGTGTACATGGTGGGCGCAGAAAAGGGCTACAAGCGCCGGCGAAGCAGGGGAGTCCGTGCCGTGACCACAGCGACGCCAGTGTTCGTTCTCGGGGCTAATAGGTGCTCAAGTGGACGAGTGAACAAAAAACGATGTTTCATTGTGTACGTGGCGGCCGGGGACCGGCCTTTGTCAGGCCATACTCGCATGTGACTGTAATGCATGCGTTTTACATAAGTACACTTGAATAAGGACATGCTTCGCTCATCCTATCGCCTTGAAAACACACACACACACACACACAAACACACACATGTATATATATATATATATATATATATATATATGTATATATATATATATATATTGTGAAGAAGAAAACGCATCGTTGGCAAGCAACATCGCCACCGCTTGGGTACTGGGTGCTGGGCTTCTCTCGCTCGGCTCGTGCTGATCATCGCCGGCATCTGCTTGACTGTTACTCTTTCCCGATCGTGTTTCATCGTAGGACCACCGTCGCAACAGTCGCCAATAAACCCTTTTTTAAATAGGTGGAGGGTGCTGACATTCCCCGTCGCCTAAACCTGGGTTCTGCCATTCGTCGTCGCCTAAACCTGGAGCTGCGCAACCGAATGCTACCTCCCATCATGGCTACCAATAACGCGCAACCTGGCTCTTCCACTCCATCCCCCAGCAACTCCGGCGTTCTTCGTTTGCGAGAGCCCAAAGTCTTTAGCGGAGCTGATGAGATCGTCGTGGAAGACTGGTTCGCTAACTACGAACTGGTGAGCGCAAACAACAAGTGGGATGACGCGGACAAACTGACTAACATCATCTTTTACCTCACTGACGTGGCCGAAATGTGGTATAAAAACCACAAAAACGACATTACGACGTGGTCCATCTTCAAAACGGCGTTTACTGACGTTTTAGGCCTACCCGCTGTCCGCAAGTCCAGAGCCAAACATCGCTCACCAGTTACGTCGAAGACATTATTGGTCTTTGTAACCGTGTGAACACCGCCGTGCCCGAGTCGGAGAAGATTCAACACATCCTCGAAGGGATAAATGACGGCGCATTTCAGATGCTCCTGGCACGCAATCCTGCCACCGTTGCGGAACTTGTGACTTTATGTCAAAGTTTGGACGAGTTGAGGAAGCAGCGCACCCTGACTCGGCCATTTTCCTCACACGCTGACTCACCATCTAGTCTTACTTCTGTTCCTGATTACTCAACAACCCTGCAAGAGATCAAAGTGTTTGTGCGTGAAGAAGTAGCTCGGCAGCTGTCGTTGATTCCCTTCACGCAGCAGCCGCCGTCCTCTCGTCTGCCCTCACCACTCCGCGACGTTATTGCCGTAGAGGTAGCTCAGGCTGTTCCCGTCGCTGCCCACCAGCAGCCTGTGGCTATGCCTGTTCCCCATGCGCTGGCTATGCAGCCCGTGGCCGCGCCTCTTACTTATGCCCAGGTGGTACGCAGCAGACCCCACCTGCAGTTTTTGCCACCCATGCCTGCAGTTGCTCCCAACTCTACCCCTCTTTCGACACCTTGGCCCACACCGCGAGTCAGCAATTTCTGGCGCACTGCTGACAACCGACCGATCTACTACGCCTGCGGTACTCCAGGACACGTGGCACGATATTGTCGTCGTCGCTTCCAATCGCAACACAACGCTACTTGGTCGTTACCGTATGACCCGCAGCCCACGCACCTACCTGCTCCCTATCCTTCACCGCAGTATGGCTACACTAATCTTCCCGAGTCTCAGTCACCCCTGCCCCCAGCTCCGACTCACTCTCCCCGCTCACCGTCTCCTCGCAGGCGATTTCTGTCCCCAATGCGTCCCGGACCTGCTTCCTCCAACCGGGAAAACTGAACGCCGCAGTTCCAGAGGCAAGAACTGCGCCGTCATCGAAACGCCCAAGCCCTCGCACTTCACCTGCTGACGTCGTCGCCATATCTGTCGATGGTGTTTCTACCTTTGCGTTCATCGACACAGGTGCTGCCGTTTCTGTTATAGCCGCCCAGCTCTGCCACTGCCTACGCAAAGTGACCACGCCACTCTCTGGACTATCGCTTCGTACGGCTAGAGCACAACCAGTTCGACCTCTCGGCACCTGTACAGCCCGCATTTTCATCCAAGGCTCTATGTACGTTGTCGAATTCATCGTCCTTTCGGTGTGCTCGCATGACGTTATCCTCGGGTGGGACTTTCTGTCACATCATCATGCCGTCGTCGACTGCGCACGCGCTGAAGTTCAATTTTCACACCTGTCTGACGAACCTTTGCACGAAATCCTTGAGCGGTCCACAAAACTCGTCGTACGCGAAGACACTGAAATTCCGCCAGCTTCTCTTGCCGTTGTCCCTGTTTGCTGCGATGACCATAACGATGCTACAGTAATGTTTACACCTTCCGACATTTTCATGAGCCGCAGAGCCGTTTCCTTGCCTTTAGCTACACTCGACGTCACTGCTGGCCGAAGCAATATTTTCGTCCACAACCCCCTTTCTGCACCGCTTACGCTACTTGCCGGCGAATGTCTCGGTCGAGTGCAGTACCTTGATTCCTCTTTATTCCTTAACATGCCAGACGAATCGTGCAATAGCGCCTCGACCAAACTTCATGCCCTTTCCCAACTGGAATGCTCATCGAGTGACACCTTCTCGAGTTCCATCGCCGACACCTTAAGTGCCCATGAACGCGCCGAGCTTCCTAATCTCCTCCAGCACTTCGCGAATTCATTCGACGTTTCTCAGCCGCAATTGAGTCGGACTTCCGCAGTGCACCACTACATTGACACCGGTTCGCACCAGCCATTGCGTCAAAGACCGTACTGTGTCTCTGCTGCAGAACGTCACGTCATCAACGACCAGGTCGAAGAGATGCTACGCCGTCGCATTATTCAACCATCGCACAATCCTTGGGCATCTCCTGTCGTTCTAGTTCGAAAGAAGGATGGATCGATTCGATTTTGCGTCGACTACCGGCGATTAAACAAGGTGACGCGGAAAGACGTCTATCCAATACCGCGCATCGACGACGCCCTTGACAACCTCCAAGGAGCCAAATTCTTCTCCTCCTTAGACTTACGATCTGGATACTGGCAGGTTCCTATGGCAGAAGGTGATCGCCAGAAAACTTCGTTCATTACACCAGATGGCCTGTACGAATTTAACGTAATGCCATTAGGGCTTTGTAATGCTCCTGCCACGTTTGAACGACTCATGGACAACACACTGCGTGGACTGAAGTGGTCTGTGTGTATATGCTACCTCGACGACATTGTCGTTTTCTCTCCTAATTTTCCTACACATCTGCTTCGGCTCCAACTGGTTCTGACGTGTTTAACCAACGCTCGGCTCCAACTGAATCTTAAAAAGTGCCGCTTTGCCGCGCGAGAGCTGTCCATCTTAGGGCACATCGTGTCCACGCATGGTGTTCGACCAGACCCTGCAAAACTGCGAGCAGTCACCGAATTCCCGAAACCTACTACACTGAAAGAATTACGCAGTTTCATCGGACTATGCTCGTACTTCCGGCGCTTCGTTCGAAATTTTGCGTCGATCATGTCACCACTGACCAACCTCCTACGCGGTGACGCAGACCTTTCATGCTGGTCTCCTGACTGCGACGTCGCGTTCGCCACGCTCCGTAATCTGCTAACATCTCCTACCATTCTACGGCATTTCGACCCAGCAGCTGCAACGGAAGCTCACCAGACGCTAGCGGGGTTGGTCTTGGCGCTGTCCTCGCCCAGCACAAGCCGGGCTACTCCGAATATGTCGTCGCTTATGCGAGTCGCACGCTCACTAAAGCTGAGGCCAATTACAGCGTAACTGAAAAAGAGTGCTTGGCGCTAGTGTGGGCGCTTTGCAAGTTCCGCCCTTATTTGTACGGTCGCCCATTCGACCTGGTAATGGACCATCATGCACTTTGTTGGCTCGCCACATTGAAAGATCCTTCTGGCCACCTAGCTCGGTGGGCACTGCAAATCCAGGAGTACGACATTCGTGTCATCTATCGCAGCGGACGCAAGCATTCTGACGCCGACGCCCTGTCGCGTTCGCCTTTACCTCCCGACTCGGCCTACGGAACCGCTGGTACCAACTCCGTCGCCTCTCTCGACCTCGACTCCTTTGCCAGTGAACAACACAAGGACCTGTGGATCGCTTCCCTTTTTAACTGTCTCTCTGGATCGTCAACCACTGCGGTACCACGATCTCTCCGACGTCAAGCTGCTCATTTCGCCATTCGTGATCGGCTGCTACACCGACGCAACTACGCCGCCGAAGGTCGTAAGTGGCTCTTGGTTTTCCCACGCAGCTTGCGATCAAAAATCTGCGCCTCCTTTGACGACGATCTCCAATGTGGTCATGCCGGAGTTTTCAAAACTTACGAACGCATTCGCCATCGCTTCTACTGGCGCGGAATGTATAATTTCGTTCGAAAATTTGTTATGGGCTGCCCTGACTGTCAACGCCGCAAATCACCGCCTTTCACTGGTCCGGTGCGCTTCAACCGCTTCCGTGCCTTGCCAAACCATTCGATCGGATCAGAATTGATCTCTATGGCCCTCTACCGACAACATCAGATTAAAATCGGCGGATCATAGTCGTTGTGGACCATTTAACACCCTACGCTTAGACCACCGCCCTTCCAAGTTCCACTGCGCGGGACGTAGCATCCTTCATTCTTCCTTGCTTCATACTACGACATGGTGCACCTCGAGAACTACTAAGCAACCAAGGTCGAGCCTTCCTATCAGAAGTCGTCACGTCTCTGCTTTCTGAATGCCATGTTTTTCATCGTAAGACCACGACATACCACCCGCAGACTAACGGGCTCACGGAAAGATTTAACCGCACCCTTGGCGATATGCTCGCCATGTATGTGACATCCGATCATACTAACTGGGATCGCATTCTTCCATTCATCACGTTCGCATATAACACCGGTGCACAGTCTACTACTGGATTTTCACGTTTCTTTCTTCTTTATGGACGCGAACCATCCCACACCATCGACACTCTCCTTCCATACCGTTCTGACACATCCGAATGCCCATCTGTGTCCGAAGCTGCCCGAAATGCGGAAGAGTGCCGTGAACTCGCACGCACCTTTACGTCACAAGAACAACAGCGCCAGAAAAAAAAATACCAACTCTTCACAAAGCCCCAGCTATTCCCCGGGATCACTTGTATGGCTGACTGTTCCTTACCAAACCCCCGGCATTTCCTCAAAACTCGTTCCAAAGTACGAGGGCCCATACCGCGTTTTGGAGCAAACCTCGCCGGTGAATTTTCTCATTGAGCCACTTTCCCATCTGATCACATGCGCCGGCGTGGACGTGACATCGTCCACGTCGCCCGCCTTAAGCCATATCATAGCCCTCTGCCTCAAGACTCTTAGGTCGCCAGGATGGCTCTTTTTCGGCGGGAGCAAACTGTGAAGAAGAAAACGCATCGTTGGCAAGCAACATCGCCACCGCTTTGGTACTGGGTGCTGGACTTCTGTATCTCAGCTCATGCTGATCATCGCCGGCATCTGCTTGACCGTTGCTCTTTCCCGATCGTGTTTCATCGTAGGACCACCGTCGCAACAAACAGTTGCCAATAAACCCTTTTTCATTATATATATATATATATATATATATATATATATATATATATATATATACATATATATATAATATTACCCCCTTAACACACAAAGAACGCTCGATTATGCGTCAGTTTAAAGATTGTTAGAAGAAGCCAGAGCTATTTACATCGAAGACTTGGCGCACATTCTGAGGCTGTTGCTGTTGCTGTTGCTGCGAGTCTGTTGCTCTCATACATTTGCTCTTTTTGTTGGTATTCCTAATCAGCATTGCTAGTGTCTTAGTCTATAACTATGTATCTGATACCCATTCTACAGCTTAGCGAGCGAATCATAGTTATACGTGCTTATGCCCATTTTAGGCAGCCTCATTGTGTTGGCCTTTTTGCTATCACTAACCATTGTCACAAATCACACAATTGTACTTCAAAACGCATTTTTTTGGCATGATTAGGCCGTCAACGGCCATTTCACCAGTAAGCACCACCTGTCTCTATGATAAGGAACACTTTTGAATAGACGTAGAGCATCAATACTTGTAGCATAAGAGTTGGGTGTTGCTATATTGTTTCTCACATCAATATTATCGTCGACCTCTTCAATGCATGACTTCGTAATATCCTCTCTCGAACGCGTTGCATCAGAGATTCGATGGTGTGATGGAAACCTCGTCATCACCTACTTCAGCTGCTTACCTTCGATCCCGGCACGTTAATTACCCATGCATTAGCGACGAAAGCACCAATTCGGTAGAAGGTCCTTGCGGATACGCTTATTATTGGAGCAGTCGCTTCCACGAATATGCATACTTGTGCACAGGCGCTGCAGAGGATCGATCGCTTCACTTTAGAATGCATCACGTGAGGAAAGGATGGCCTTTCATAAGCTTTTGTCTCGAAGGAAGCCAAATGAGGCGCCATATGAGAATGTTGCACTAGAAAGCTGACAGCGCTGCACGACTAGCACACATACTTTAAGTTTAATTACTGTGAATATCACGCTAAAGAAAGCAGCGAGAAATCTAGTAACTACAGAGTTTACTAATCGCTTGACGCGTTCGCTTACTTTCACTGGCACTTTTTGTATTGTTACAATTTAAGGTGTCACGGTTAGTAAAAGGTAATGCTATTGTACGTGACGACTTGTTAAAGATCAGTACTAAAGTCGACCGGGATACCTTATGCTACACTTGTGAGAGTGTTGTAAGAAATTTTATTTAAACTAATATTTTCTCAATTAGGTTGATTAAGTTAGAATGAACATTATGTGCAGACAGGAATGAAGGCGCCGTTTAGAAAGTCTCATAACTAGAAAAATAATTATCGAAATACTCCTGTTTCTTCTCTTTTATTTATTATATCATTGATCACGGTATCATAAGAGGCCTACACAAAAATGCCGCGCCTGAAGTTGATCAAGTGAAGATCCTCATAATAAATTCAGGTAAAACGTTAGGACCATCATCGGTAGCTTTGAAGGTTCATATAGTAGTTTTTGCTTTAAAGAAGTGTACGGTGTGTACTGAAACTTCGTAATCAAATCAGGGCAGTTCCAGAAACGTCCGACAAAGATAACTATAGAACACTGCCCTTGGCAATTAAGTGCCTTGGCACTTCGCAATAAGTTCATACTAGCAAGTTAACACAACACTTGGTACATCATTCATTTATTTTAATATTAAAAAATTTATTGAAATAATTAAATGCTTTTCATTATGTGCTATTATTCCTCAGCAAATACGATTTCACTGTCTTTCGACTTTAATGAGAGAGCTCCAGCATAAGACATTTTTTAATAAAAGTTGAGGTGCGATTTATACATTATAAATTATTTGACCTCTATACAGACCTACTTGCACTCTTCTATTGTCATTGACTACACAATTTCTTGCTATCAAATACCACTTATTTGCGTTTTTGCGAAAACCAGGCCCATGTGGTGCTGGCATAAACATAAACATGCTGGCATAAACAACACAACCATACGCAAAAAGACGGATTTTCACAAGTGGCTGAACTAATGAATAAAGATCATTTATGTACACCAAAAATAATAATGGTACAAGCACTGTCCCTTGTGGCACCCCTGAGTGTACGTCTAATTTGTCAGAAACGCATTCATCAACCATCACGTATTGGTTCCTTGTAGACAAATATCATGTAATCCAGCGGACAATATTGTGGTCAATACCAATTGTGTACGGATTCGTAACTAAATCATCATGCAGCACTACATCGAATGCTTTAGAAAAACCAAGAACACTGCATCAATCTGGCCCTTAGCATTCAGTGAAGTTACAAAATCACGAGTTATTTCGGCTAGCTCAGTTGAAGTGGTTAAGCCAAACCTAAATACATGTTGGTTGTCGTGAAGCAGTTTATTATCTTCCAGATGAGTCATAATCGTGCCCTAAATATTATGTGTTCTGATGGCGCTTGGTTGCTCATTGGCCGATACTATTGCTTACTGCCTCCAATTGTCTTAAGCATTTCTTCTTCCTGTGCACTTTTATATATTATTCATCATCCCTTGCATTATTCGACATAAGGTCCGTAGTTTGATCACCTTCGAAAGCGTTCGAGGACTTTGATATGTGGGGTTCAACATCCCCAAAATATCATATGACTATTATAAACGACGTAATGGAGGGCTCCAGAAATTTTGACCCCATAACGTGCACCCAAATTTGAGCACACAGGCCTACAGCATTTTCGCCTTCATCGAAAATACAGTATTCACAGCCAGGATTCGATCCTGCAACATGCAGGTCAGCAGCCGAGTACCTCAGCCACAAGACCACCGCGCCGAGGCGCAAGCGTTAGAAGACGATAAAGTATCTACAGCTATGATCTGTTCGCGCAGGGCTCCCTTTTGTTTCCCCAAACAAAAGTGATATTGTGCAGATAAGCTTTGTGATGTTTATTGAGTACAGCCCTTTCACCTGGGTCAATGTAAAGAATTAAGATGGCAATAAAGAGTGGTGGACTTGGGAATGGGAAATAACTACACACCAGAGCGCTAAATTTTTAATCATTGTCATATTTCTTGGAAACGCAATATATATCCAGAAGCCTTTGGCGTTGCGCAGAAAGACATAATATATACACTATATTTGCGCAGTGTTAATCAAAATGTCTGCCCACCGCATGCTTCGTGCAACGCCTCCTCTATTTTATCAATGACAGCCAAACGCGTCCGATCCAGCTGCTGCCACCTTCTCCACACGCCCTTTTCTGCTCTCGCCGATCGCCTAGCCTTCACGCGTGCTCAGTGGTGATAAGGGAGGGAACCCCTCATGCAGTGCCTTAAGATGGAAATCATATGAACGAATTTTTTGCTCAATTGTGTACAGATCGGTGGGGCAATGTATTGCATTCTTTGTGTCAACAATGTTATCGTTAACGCTGCCTCTGTAAAATTTACGCGTGTTAGATAGCGTGTTTCCGTACATGGCGCTATACGGGCAATCAACGGAGAAGCGGCACTGCAACGCTACTGCATGCGCCAACTTTTAGAGTGCCATGATGCGGGGGCGACATTGCTTCGAGCCACAAAAAAGGAGCATGAAGAAACAAATTTGACAGATGTATGTTATTGGAGTGGCAAACACGTATATCGCCTCTGCGTGGGAAATTACTCTCAGAAGCACGTGTTACGCAAGTAGCGCGTAAAAATAATCGGGAGTTTTAGAATAGTGCACCGCGAGCCTCTGCGGTGCGGTCGCTGCCACTGCGCATGTGTCATAACACGAGTCGGCGTTCGCGTCGCGGACCCCACGCAAAATATTCCAAATTGCGTGCGGCGATGGCGGCCCGCATGTGGCCCGCAAGCGCTGGTTTCGAGGCTACAGTGTCACTGCGATCGTGCGTTGCGGATTGCAGTAGGGCAAACGCTATTCTAAATCTGATAAGGCGCCCCCTACGCCCGCAACGCCCGCAGCGCTTGCAAACGGTATTCTAAAACTCCCTGATGTAGCGTGCGTCACGTCCCGACCAATCCCTTAACTAAGGCGGACAGTCAGCTCCCGTTGATTATCGCGCGTTTGCACTGACATTGAAAGAAATGAAAGAGGTGGTGCTTCGGAAAACCGACGATATCAAGTTTTAAAACAAGCAACTTATTTTACAGTTGGGGAGTGAAATTGATGTTGCACTAACGTAAGCATTTCTATATATGTGACTGTGCTACAGTTCGATAATCAACCGGCCTTCTTGCTGTGTGGGCGTTTTCAACACCCCTAGAATTGGCTGAAAACTGCATGCTTTGCAGTGCTGGGTGACTGCGTACGCCAATATGCGTGCTGTCATGGCCAGTCGCTCAGGCTGCCACTGGCTTGGCCGATCTAGCAACGTAAAGACGTGAAAGCAATCTGGTATACTACGAAAAGAAGTTACGTTGTCGATACTGGTTTGATGTGTTTCTTTGTTTGTTTTGTGCAAGCACAAGGAGGTGGATCGGACGTTAAGCATAGTAATTGTGTGCACTTCGTGGCTAGGCTGGACTAGCACGAGCTCTTGCTTCTCAGCTTTTGCTTTATGAGCACGTCAGTAAGTGCGTCATCGGGTATTTCTCAAGCAAGGCATTGCACCGTTTTCTGAATGTCTATCGGGACGTTGTCCACGCACTTGACCTTTGATTCCATACTGCATGCCCGTTGCTATGCGTTAAATGTCTGATGCTCATGAACGGAAGCTGCGAGCCGTATAATCGCTGCTTCTCCATATCTAAACCTCGGGGTAGCTTGCTGTATGCGTAGACGTTAACAATTCATGCCGCGATTTCGCCTGTATACGGAGGAGGAGCTTGTTGTAGACATGGCCGCTTCGCCGCTGCTTTCCTCTTGCTTCTTTGGTAGCTTGGTTTCTGCGTCTGCGTTGCCTGTCATGGGTGCGAGTGCGTTCACCCCCTTTTCATCCATGGCATAACGAGAATATTGGTTGGATGATTGCCCATATTAACTTCCCAGACCCTTATTAACCTGCCACAGGGAATCGGCCTTGAATTGGCCGGTGCCTTGTTATAGAAAATAATTTGTTTATAATCGCGAACATGATTTTATGTAAACAAATATGGTTTCATGTGCCCTCCTTGCTATAATCTCTGATTAGATTGGCTGCATTGTTATATTAATAAATAAATAAATGACAAAAGGTTTAGCATTACTTATTAAATAAGTCATGAGTTTGATTCCTGCGACAAAAAGAGAAAAAAAACTAACGTTGGTCGAGACTATGCTTGATTTGATAACATTTACATTCAAATCGTTTCGTATAATGTAGGAAATGGCTGCCGGTCTCGCAAGTGGTTCTGTGGCGAAAACCCAGCACGGTATATAGCATTAAAGAAAAAGAAACACCAGAAGGGGTGGATTTAATCCCTTCCTTTAGAGAGGGTCATCAACAGGTCTTTGAGGGATGAAGCTCCTTACGCCGTGGGTCGTACGTCATGTGTCGTCGTAGTAGCCAGTTGCATTGCAATGCATGTCAATAAAAACAATGTCACAGTATATCCACGGAGTGAATGATGATAAGTGAGGAATGCGTTCGTTCATCCCTACGTTCATCCGTCCATGCGTGCGTCCATCCGCACATCTATTCATCCATCCGTCCGCGCGGGCGCCGGTGCGCCCGTCCGTCCATCCACTTCGCCTCACTCCTCATCATTCACCTCTTGAATATGCTGTGACTTTTTTCAGTATAGAATGATTTTTTGGGTGCATTGTTTCATTATGAAATAGTTTTGAGCGCTAATAAGCTTCTCGGCAGGTGTACCAGAAAACAAGACGCAGCTTAACTCTAATATTGCGCGAATATACATGCCACCAAAAGTAGAATATATTTCTAAAAGACCTCGTATATTGGCCTCCACCGCACTTTGCTACCGTCTGGTTTCACACCCTCAGCGCGTTCATCGTCCGCCTTGTGGTGCTTACGACAACCCGATGTGCGAGTTTTCATTCCAGGAATAAAATTTACGAAATTTCTTTCTACCTTGACCTCGAAGCAAGCAGCTCTGAATTGTTTGCCCAATTTCTATGCTGACAAATTTTAGGTATACACGAATGACCCTACCACCCACAGTAGCTCCACTAGCGCCATTGTCAACCCATCGCGACACATCAACATCACCTACAAGCTTTGTCAAGTGAGCAAGTCGACTGGTTCGAAGATTGTTACCATGCGAGGTGCCGTCGAATACATAAAGCAACGATCGGCCAATCGATGAGAAGTATGTTACGACTCCAAGGTGGCTCTATACAGTGTCTTTCGTCGGCACTTCGTCGTGGGTCGTACGAACACCTCTTGGGGGAGATTAAAGAAATGCTGCATTAAATGACCGAAGTAGGATGAAATGGTGTGTTTCAGTGCATACCAAGTTATTGTGGTAACTCCCGCCACGACCTTGACAATGAAGCAGCCGAAAATGCACTCGTGTGAAGAAACCTTGTTTCTATACATTTCTCTGTAAGACCGACATTGCTAGATACTTAACTAAGCCGGCGCAAAACTCACATTCCAGAAGTGGCAATCGTCAGAGTTCGTACATCATCGACTTTATTCTCTCGACGCATCTGTACGACTGCAGATATCCCCTGGCGTTTCCTGGGAGGAAGGTACAGTGTTGTGCCGTGGGCGTAGCCTTCACCAATGCCTATTAGAGCATATTGGAGGATAGGGCCATCCCGCCGATGATATTCGTAAAAAGTCTTGTTCAACCACTATTTCACGGCGGTTTAGGCAGCGTACAAGAGTGACAATTCCTTCAAGGTACGAAGTATAGCCGCTGCCTCGACCTGACACTGATGCCATGATGCAAGTTCGAAAGTGCCGTGGTTCACTGATATCGAAACCCATCGCAGCGATCATTTTCCTACTTATGTCATAATCGATGGCCAAGAGATTTGGTTCTCGCTAGTCTCTCGGTATATTGACTGGACACTTTATGAAGATGAAATGGAGGGCACGTTCAGGTATGATTGCTCGTGTAGGCTAGAAGTTACTGCCGATGCACTGCAAGATTGTACGTGCCGTTTCACACACTAACTGAAGAATGCGGAGGTTGACATGGAATCAGAAAGGCTTCGGGCGTTACGTAGAGGCACTGAAAGAAGGTACTGGTGTACCAAGTTGCATCTTCATCACAGAGTAGCAAGGCGTATGCAGGAAAAGATGCAGAGCAAAGTAGAAACGCTGCAGTATCGAAAATAAAAAATTCCGCCATATCCACGAAGTGAATGATGATGAGTGGGCGAAGCTCCGGAGGTAAACCTGGTAAACCATGAATCCTCTGTACATTTTGCCCACTCGATTTTATTACATCACTCCCCCTAGCGTACGTCGCCGCACTAAATCGAACGATTGCCTTCAACCAATTACACGCGCCATATGTGACATCATTCCTATTTTATAAGATCTCGCGTCTTTCATCAACTACAAGTACCGCTTTCTAGTTATAACATCTTGCATCTTTTCATCATCAGCTACAAGTACCACCATCTAGTAAACACTACAAAAACTAAACGAGAGGTGGCTACATACAGGAGACGGTACCGCCATCTAGTGAACACTGCAAGAACTAAACTAGAAGTGGCTACATACAGGGGACGGTACCGCCATCTAGTGAACACTGCAAGAACTAAACTAGAGGTGGCTACATACAGGCTACAGGGGACGCACAGCCCACGCCCTAAGGAGCTTCGCCCCTAAAAATATTCTGCTGGTCACTTGACAAACGCAAGCCACTCTCTGTTTTATTGAGAATTCTGAAGGGTCATAATTCATGTGCCCAGCGATGTCCACTACGGACTGTGCTAACAAAATAACCCAAGCAAGCAATCATGTACTGAAATTATGTAAATGCTTACGACGATTATGCTGTATTCATATATCACTAAAGTTACTCTGGAGTCTACTCAGCTTCACTTAGACCACGTCGTTAGTATGAAAACGAGTGAGGTAGGTTGAGAAAAAATTCAATTACCTGGAGTCCCAGCGAGCCCACTTCAATGAGCATGAGTCTAAGTAAACCTAAAGAGCAAAATACATTTCAAGTACAGAGAAAGAGAGAAAGAGAGAGAGAAAACATGTATGATTCCTCCGTCTTAGCAATCGGTAAACCACGATGTAATATGTGTCCTTACAGAGGCTGCTTAGTGTTTACTATACAGTGATACAGGAGAGCTTGCAAATTACCTATTCATGTTTGACAACTATGTCACCGCTTAACGTGGATGAATTCATGTTGACGCTTCATACATCTCCATCGCGAGGACTAACGTACATCATAAATGCTTCAATAAAACCTTGTAGTCATAGATACTTGTGGTAGCTGAAGTAAATGGCGAGAAAGAAAACAGAGAAAACTATGTGACAGCCAGAATAGTGTGACTGATTGGATTTGATTGGAATTTGAGCTAAGATTGCCTATTGGCGCCATGTTAGAGCTGTTGGACTTCACTGCCCAACCAAAGAGAAACGCGATGCACGTCTTGATCTCCCTCTGACGGACCGCGACTGTTCGCGGGGCGTGCCAAAGTGGGAACGCGAACTTAAAGCCATGTGAAGCCAGGGGGTGGCGTCACAATGATTTTTTTTTGTGTGTGTGAATACATGCTATGAGCGACGCTGACGCTTGGAGGAAGGTGGCCTCCAGTCGCTGTATTAAGGCGTTGACAAAACTGCATTTAAGCTATTGGGAATGCACCGAATGGGACAGGAAGTTAGGAAGATTGCGTTTTAAGAACTAATCGTGAATGTCACTGCCATGATGCATTACTGCACTTTGCCTAGAATGGCGTCGAAGGGCAGCGGTAGGTATAAAAGGCGTATTTTCAACGCTTGCGAAGCGTGTAAATCTGGTGCAATGGGTAGTGCACCCGGCTTCTGTTATGCAGACCTAAAGATCGTTGGTTCGAATCCCGTTGACGGAAGTGTGCTCTTCTGACCGTTCGTATTTTTTTGGCGTCATTTCCGTGACGGAAATATGTCACTAAAGCCTTAGTGGACACCGCCATATAACACTTTTGAGGTAGAAGAAAGAGAACAAATGAAAATGTATATTTTTCTGAGATAAAAAGTTTTTAATGGAGGTGGCATTCAAATATGCATACTGTCGACCCAAAGGCACCCATCCCATCCACTCGGTCATACCGGCCTGGTAGTACGGCACAGCATAGCCTTATATTGTACCAGCAGTGTTTATTTACAAAATGATGCTTCGTTCTAGTTTCCTAGAGCCGTTGAAGGTCATTGTACAGCTGTTGAATATCGCTGATTTTTGTCTGTCGGAAAAAAAGAATCATCATGAGCAATCAGCTCTCGCCCTCTACATCCTCTCCTTCATCTTCGTCCAGTTCTGCTTCACTCATGGACTACGGGAGCCAATTTCTACGGTGAGGCCTGGAGTAACCGTGATAAGCACAAGTACGGAGAGAGAGAGAAACAAAGAAAAATCTTGTTCTTTAAGCCGAATAGGGAGCACGGTGAAGGGTCGACGGAAGTGAGAAAGCAGGAGGGATGAGGTGATCAGACGGTGAGAAAAGTGAAGACGAGATAGTAAAGCGTACCATATAAAGATTGAGAAATAGATAAATGTAGTGGAGGATGTGCAGAGAGAAACTAAAACAAGTAGACACGAAGCATTGAATCATGGGAGAGGAATTACTAAGGCACACCGAGTACATGCCAGAAAAATCTAAAATAAAAACTTCTAAAAAAGAAAATAGGATGCGAGATGCGAATGGGCCTCATTTAAGGTAGAAGTACGTGGACGAGGAGCTCTGTACTTCTTTTCTGAGGCCTAACAACTCGCTACCTTAAATGAGTCCCATTACCATCTCGCATCGTATTTTCTGAGCTCTTTGAAATAACTTACTTTCATTCCTGGCACGTTCTTCTCCCGCCGAAACACACATGCGCGCAGGCTGAAGTCGTTTTACGCTAATATATCTTCTTTTTAAATGTTCTCTCTTCTTTCTTCTCGACTTTTTTGCGCTGCAACTACAGGAATGATAGAGCGAACGCATTCTCCTTCACCTTTTTTTTAAATCTCTGCACTCCTCAGACAATTCTTTCAGGCTTTTGGGCTCCTCAGCGTACTGCTGGAGCCATTTCACCATGGAGTAGGCCTTTTTCTTTATATCATTAAAAAGTCTCCGGATACAGAGAAAACAATTGAGAAGTAGGAAGGAAAGCTGGAGAGGTGAAATAAATGAGTTGATACGGAGTTTGCGTGCGTCCACAAAATGACGTGACTTCCTTATCAGTTCTTCGTTGACCTCAGAATCTCTTGGCTGATTTGATCGAGTGTCACCCGCGGAGTGGAGGACCTAAATTACACGCCTCAGCAGAACTGCCCTCATGAAGGAAGTACTCCGGGCTGAAGTGCGGTTTGTCGACAAACAATCTTCACTACACATACGACAACCTTTGCACAGTTTGCCACTGAAAATGGTCCCCCAGGACCATCTTCCTGTCTCTTTTTTCTTCTAATGCTATCTTTTTTCTATTGCTATCTTTTTTCTATTTCAATTTTTTTCTATTGCACCCTCTTTCTCTCTCTTCAGCGCAACTCGACAGACGTCTCTTCCTTTAAGTTTCGAAAGGCAACTAAATAAATCGTAATAAATTTCGCCAAAAACTCGCACAGAAACGATGTAAAAGCATGCTGTTTTTCATGGCGAAGTGTTGGTTCTCTATTACGCTAAGACAAGCTATGTGTTTAGAGTGATTCGCTTTATTATTGCATCTTTAAATCTGTCAGCTAGCTTCGGTATTGGTCTTCTAAGCTTCGGTAAGGCTAAAATATTGTGCGAAAAATTTCAGCGTGACACAGGGACTACAAGCCAATAACATTGAAACTAGCGTAGAATAGGCAAATATTTTAACATGTTAACTAAAAAGTACTGTTCGGTACTACGCATGCACAATCTGTGTTGACAACTTGCAGGTGGTAATGGTGCACCTCATTAGGTTGAGTGCGTTAATTAATGCGCAAATGCGCAGTGCTGATTGCCTTTTGCGTGACTGGTAAATAAGATTTTCACGGAACAACAAACACCGAGTTCAAATGTCAATAAAGTATCTCGCGCATTGAAATGGGGCAGTACAATAGAGATTAGCTGATTTCTGACGATTGGAAGGACGACAAAGAGTACCACGCATTCTATCTGCCATCGATAGAATGCGTGGCACTCTTCTTTCTATCGATGGAAGCAAGAGAGGCAGCTGGTTCTTGCGATGATAAAGTACATGAAATATTGGTTTGCAGTAGCCCAATAAAGTGGTGGAGTGGACAACAATATGCACCAATATATACAATTCTTTTTGCTGGAACAGATTAAAAACAAGAACAACTTTTCTCTCGTAAGTGAAGCTTCTATGCGAATGAGTTGAAGATTGATGGTTGGCAATGCAGGAAGTTCAGCGGAATATTCTGCAACACATTCTTTGAAAGCTGAATCACCTTCGCTTGCATGGCAATGAGGTATAAGACGCCAGTACTTCGCCGAATTTGATCACATTATTAAAGCGCGGTTGGTGAGTAAATATAAATAACTACGAACGTTTAGGATTGTCACACTTCTGTAAATCGAAGTACGGGTAACTGGAAAGAAATTGAGGCAGAGTGAAGCGAAAAAAAAGCGATGAACTAAGGCCAAATTTCAACGTTTTAGTGAAGCCACTACAAAATTTAAGCTTTCACAGTTTCACTTAAGTGCAGCTTTACAATCAGTTAACACTTGTATGTCACTTTCCATAAAATGAAATAGCGACATGAACCTGATTGACCGGTATTGTGGAAAAGTGGTCGAGTTGGTCAGATTGAATACCTATGGTTCAACTGGCGTTCACACACACACACACACACACACACACACACACACACACACACGCACGCACGCACACACACACACACACACGCACGCACGCACGCACGCACACCCCCCCACACACCCACACCCACACCCCCCCCACACACACGCGGGCACACACACACGCACACACGCGCGCGCGCACACACACACACACGCACACAAACAAACAACAAATCTTTTCGGTTTGTTTTTTTTACTGTCCATATTAGATGGGGCTACACCGCCCGCAATGTATGCAGTGAACTGTTGTCTGGATATGATTATAAGTCTCGAAGCCAATGCGCTGTCACCGCAGTACCGATCGCATCATATCAGTGTTCTTGCATAGCCTAGAGGGGCCTGCAACACGCCCGACATTTCAACGCTGGGCTGTATAGGAAAGAAAGGTTCCTTTGTTTTAAAGCCCGTAGCTGTCTCGCCCACATGCTTGTTCGGATGAGAACCGGGTGCTCACTGCGCCGTCCATAATACCATGGAACTTAAGAAAATGAACTGATGCCTCCAGTACGCGACACGCTTTCGCATTACCACTAACCTAATCCGTACAAAATTGTTTGCTTTTTTCTCGTTCAATCATCCAAAGTGTACCCGAAGCCTCTGCACGGACGTTTCATTCTTTCTGCTGATCCTTTACCTCTACTTTTTACCTCAGATGCCAAATAGCAGCCCCTTTCGGCATGCACCGGTTCTTGTGGGAGCGGCACTTTTGATTTCGTAGCGGCGAGGTTTGGCCGGAACTTAGGCGTGCGTGCTTCGAGATGACTCTTTCTTTTCTTGGAGGGCACCAGGTGAAGACGTGTATACCTCCCTATTCTATGTCGCCTTTGTGAGCCGTCGAAGTAGAGCCTACCAACGATGCCATGGCTCTATCTGTAGGCGTTTATGCATTTTGCTAGATCTAATTCCGCCTACTAAGCCATAGAGCAGTGCCTGCTGCTCGTGCGTAATTATACTGGATGGATGGATGGATAAGGCTGTACCCTTTAGAACGGTCGGTGGCTAGCGCCACCAAGCCGTAATACTTAATGAACCAAAAACTAGATTTACTTTTTTTTTCTTTAAAAAGTGAGTTTGAGGATTCGTACTTTGCAGTGAAGGGTTTAATTTTCACTCGTGCCTTGACTTTAGCCACCAATCAGATAACCTCCTTCTAGTTAAGTCTACCCGCTTAAAGTCTATTTTGCCCTCCCGGTCCCTAAACCTCATTGCTTTGAAAAACTCCGCGCCATCATCCTGAACTATAGGGTGAAGCCCTTTACAGAACATTATCAAGTGTACGGCAGTTTCTTCTTTCTCTCCACACGCACTGCATACTGTGTCTACCCCTTCGTATTTGGCCCGATATGTCTTGGTTCGCAGTACTCCCGTCCTGGCCTCAAACAGTAGAGAACTACCCCGAGTATTATCATAGATCCTTTCCTTGGCAATTTCCTGCATAAAAGATCGATAGATCTCTAGTGCGGACTTCTTAATCATGCCCATTCTCCACATGTCAGTCTCCGTTTTCTTCACTTTCTTCTTAACCGATAGTTCTTTTTGGTTTGGCCACCTGCTGTTTTCTAAGTATTTACCAGTCAATTTCCTGGTTCGCTTCCTCCATTTTGTATCGACATTCTTCATGTACAAGTAGCTGAAAACCTTCCTAGCCCAACGCTCCTCCCCCATTTCTCTCAATCGCTTCTCAAATTTTATCTTGCTGCTAGCTTCCCTGCCCTCAAATGATGTCCATCTCATATCACCTTGTACTCCCTTATTTGGTGTATTCCCGTGAGCTCCTAAAGCAAGCCTACCTATTCCACGGTGCTTAATTTCTAATCTTGCTTGAACTTCTGATCTCATGCACAAGACCGCATCGCTAAACGTCAGACCAGGTACCATGACCCATTTCCATCTTCTTCTCACAACATCATACCTATTGTAATTCAAAAGTGCCATATTTTTCATCACTGCTGCATTCCTGTTACCTTTAGTCGTCACGTATATTTCGTGTTCCCTCAGGTACTCGGTCCCATTGCTTATCCATACGCCCAGATATTTGTATTTATCTGTTATCTCCAGCGTGACCTCCTGTATTCTAAGCTCACTACCTTCGATGTCATTGAAAATCATGACTGCTGATTTTTCCTTACTGAATGTAAAATCTAACCTATCTCCCTCATTACCACAGATGTCCATCAATCTCTGCAAACCTTCCTTGATGTTGGCCATTAGCACTATATCATCTGCGTACAATAATGCTGGTAGTGCCTGATCAATGAGTTTTCCTTGTTTGACTAAAGAGAGGTTGAAGCCCAGTCCGCTTCCCTCTAATTTGGCCTCTAATCCTTGTAGGTACATCATGAATAATAAGGGTGACAGGGGACACCCCTGCCTAAGCCCCCGTTTTACCTCTGCAGGCTTGGATACCTGTTTTTCTCACTTTATAACTACCTTGGTACCTTTATAGATATCCTTTAAAAGATTAGTGACTACATGTTCGATGCCTAGTGTGTCCAGTATTTCCCACAATTCCTCTTGAACCATGCTATCGTACGCTCTCTTGATATCAAAAAATGCTAGCCACAGGGGCCTGTGTTCCTTTTCTGCTATTTCGTTGCACTGTGTCAGTGAGAACAGATTGTCTTCCAACCTCCTGTGTTTTCGAAACCAATTCTGCCGTTCCCCCAGCAACCCCTCGTCCTCTATCCATGCCTGCAGTCTTTCATTTATAATCTGCATCGCCAGCCTGTAGAACACTGATGTCACTGTTATAGGACGGTAGTTGTTTATGTCAGCTTTGTCCCCCTTTCCTTTATAGATCATGCTTATCCTGCTAAGTTTCCATCCATCGGGCACTTTACCATCGATTATTATTTTGCTCACTGCCTCTCTCAGAGCCTGCTCAAACTTCGGACCTAATGTCTTTATCAGCATAACTGGAATGCCATCTGGGCCTGTTGATGTACTACTAGGAACACTTTTCTTAGCCCTTTCCCACACTGGTTGTCAAAATGGAGCCATTGCACCACTTGATTCGTCCTTGTCTATTGTAGTGCATAAAGGAGTTCTTTTTCGAAATTTTTCTGTCACCCTTGTTCTTATAAATTCATTAGCTTCGTCCCCTTCTAGCCTAGCACCTTGGGCTGTAGTTTTAAAACTCTGCTCTAGGCTCGTCTCATTTCTTAGGGAGTTTAGATGGTTCCAAAATTTCGCAGCTGCCTTTCTATCTTTTTTATGTACTTTTGCCAGCCACTGAGCTCCCTTTCTTCTAATTGTTTCATTGATCAGAAGGGATGCATCCCTTCTACAGCTTAGAAAGGTTTCCCATTTCCTTTCTACATCATCTGTCGGTTCACCCCGCTGCTTAGCATGTCTGTGTTCCCTAGAGGCTTCCTGACGTTTTGCTATGGCTCTCTCACCTTCCTCATCCCACCAACTTTTGGGTTTGTGTCTTCTTTTTCGGGGTGACTTGTCACGCGTCTTAGCAAGCTCTAGCTCAAAGAGTCTAATTCAATTTGTGTATGTCCACACTGCCTTATTATCCTCCGTGATTACTTTCTCAATTTGTTTAGTGGCTATTTCGATTTGCCTTTCGGGATAAAAATTTTCCTGTAGTTGCTCATCTTGTCTCCTTCCCACTTTCACTGCTCTTCCAAAACTTAGCTTGATACGTTTGTGATCACTACCCAGACTTCTGGAGCCACCTTCATCTATGTGCATTCCCCTGAGCTTATTATACATCCTATGCGACATCAGTGCATAATCTATCGTCGACTGTAGCCTACCTACCTCCCATGTTAATTGCCCTTCACACTTCTCGGTACTGTTGCAAATGATCAAATCAAGCCTTTCACACATATCCATAATTATTTTGCCTGTCGGGTCGGTATACCCATCTATATCTTCTATGTGCGCATTCATGTCTCCTAGTAGAATTATCTCACACTCTCTTCCTAACTCCTGAATGTCCTTTGATATACACTCTACCATTGCCTGGTTTTCCTCTCTGGCATTTGCTCCCGTCCACAAGTACACGAAACCAAGGAGTGTCATTTGACTTGCCACTTTCCCTTTTAGCCATAAATGTTCCTTGCACTCCTGCTTGACCCTTTGCCAGTCTGTACTTTTATGAAGGAATGCCTCAATACCACCCCCCTTTCTGCTGCCTTCTGTTCTGTTACAATATTCCCACGCGTAGTCCGGATTGTTCGGAGGTTGTTCCATGTCCCTGAGATGTGTTTCTACAAAACCATATTCCATCGGCCTCTCTTCCCTTAGCTGTTCTTCTATCTCTTCCCACTTCAGCCTGTTCCTACCACCCTGCATGTTAATATACCCTATGTCTGAATTGGCTTGGCGCTAGTGGCTACTTCTATTTATGCCCCGGACTCTACCTATCTTAGATATTGGTGCCACTTTGGAATCGTATCTGTCCATACCACCTGTCGAAGAGTCTCCCTGGTTGTTTTCCTCGTTACTAGCTATCCTGCACCCTGAAGGGCTCGCTTGCCCCCCAAAAAAGCTACTGCGCGTCCAGCAAGTCGCCAACCCACCTCATGACCTAGCCGCCCATCGAAGTGAATTCTGTCTCGTTGCAAAACACCCCACCTATGCACCTCTCTGTTTATTTCCACCACCTCAAAGCCTTTCTCTCGACTCATCCGCCATATCTCTTGGTTTGAGTTGAGAACCGCTCTTTGCAGGTTGCTATCACGCACCGGTACGTCCGGTATCGTGCATATCAGTATCTGTACCTTAGAAGAAGTAGCGCGCATGTCATCGACACCTTTCGCCAGTGTGGTTGCTAGTCCTGCTGTATCTTTATTTAAGACATCGTTTAAATCGCCTGAAATTATCACGAGGTTTCGTCTATCAGCTGTAGTTTTGAGTTTTGCGCTCGCTTGCCTTATGACTGCTTCAAGCTTGCCCTCAGATCAAACTGCCCTCAGATCAAAGCGACCTCTGCCAGCTACGACGTGCTTCCGCCTCTCTTTCATGTATCATACGCGCGCAGCAGCAATTTGGTTCTGAGCGTCCAGGAACCGGACGTTGTACGGTGTGTTGGGGTGCCGCCAAAGTCAATTGTTGATGCAAAACAGGAAGCGTTCTTTTTATTAGACGCTAGGTTAAAAACGAAAAACAAAGCGGTATGCGGCCGTGCACTCATGACACGCCTTGGTCCTTTTCTTTGTCTTCGCCGCTCTTCCGAAATTATATTTAACAGCAATAAAGCGTTTGTGTGATATATTCGCACACAGTGAAATCGGCAGCATGGCGGTCCCTATCAGTACTTGTTGAAAGCACAGGGACCGTGTACCGCTCTTTCGCAGGCGACGGTGTACGCAGCCCGTGGCTCGCTAAGCCTAAACCCGTGGTTGTCTTGACTCCGTTGAGTTAGGATTGTAAAAGACCGTATATAAACGATAAGTAAAGAGTGTACTAAAAAATTTACGCAACATCGCACTAGTATAGTACTAAGCTTGAAGGAAATTTGGAGTTGGGCAGCCTTCTTTGTTCTTCAATGGTTTTTTTCTTTCTATTTTTCTTACCATGTTTATTCGGTCTTTTTTGTCTCTTCATTCTTATTCAGTTTATCTCCCCGTCCATTTTAATCTCTACATGTTGCTTGCTTCCACTTTTTTTCTAATTATATATACGTAGTTTAGCTTTCACTGCGCAAAGCAGTGCCCGCATATGGCAGCCGGGGCTCTAAAGTGCTCCCTACTCAATATTGACACCAGAGCTGTGATGAACAAAAGGAAAAAGACTTCTCTATAGCACCAGACTCTACTCCGTATGCGACAGATTAATTTGGTAGGCATCGCTTTGCCTACGTCTACTTGCTTTGTGTCCTGCAGCCTGCGAGCCCGGGCTCCTATGGCGTTTCCCATTTAAAAGCTCGACCAGATGATATCGCCAGGTGCATTATCTTCATTTATATTATTTATTTTTAAATACTGCAACCTCGAGTGAGAAATTATAGCTGAGTAAAAAATACAATTATAAGTATAGCAAGACACGTATCAATCTAAACATGAATATAATTACAAAAATATGGTACAGTTCACAGAATACTTGAGTAGAAGAAAAAGCAAGGAAGAAAGCTCTTATGCAATATAAGTGAAAAGAACTGTAACAATAATAAAGACAACATGCAATTCATATATATATATATATATATATATATATATATATATATATATATATATATATATATATATATATATATATATATATATATATATATATATATATATATAAGTAGAATAAGTATACGCCTCTAAAAAGTGTTTATTGGTGACATTTCGGAGACCGATGGCCAGGTCTGATGAAGATAAGTGTCCGATCGAAACGTCACCAATAAACAGTTTTTTTGGGGCGTATATATATATATATATATATATATATATATATATATATATATATATATATATATATATATCCAATTAGACGTGACGCAACCATTTCAAGGGTTGGCTGTAGAATAACGTCATTGGTGAGGTTTTTCCACTCAGTGACTGTACTCGTAAGAAAATAAATGCATGAAACAGTTATTTCGAGACTGAAATGGTGTGATAGAAAGGCTATGGCGCTGCCTTGTCGAATACCCGGAAAAGAAAGGTAGTAGTTGGCCAATGTCAATAGCGCTTCTTTAATAACTGATAATATATTTTAGACCAAAGATTCGGTTTCTTTTAGATATTGGTAGGAAATTAGCTCTCTTCAGTAGTGCACTTACACATGTAAAACCGTTATAGTTATATATAAAATGGGCTGCCTTTTTTGTATGTTTTGAATCTTGCTTATGTTCGTCATTTTAAAAGGATACCACATTATAACTGCATAATCCAGTACTAGAAGATCCGTGGATTTGTAGGCCAGCAAACGAACAGAAGGAATGGATTTCTTGAGAGCTCTCCGTAGGAACGAGAGTCGTCTGTTATCACACGCTACAACATAATTGATATGCTTATTCCAAGACAGATTTTTGGTAAAGTGAACCCCCAAATACTTATAGCATTCTACTCAAACAAGGGCGATGCTTTCGCATTAATAAATGAAAAAAGGGGCTTTTTTATGTGAAATGCGCATAAACAGGATTTTTTTTTCATAGTTTATAGGTATCTTCCAAGAGTCGCACTAGGCTATAATTTTTTAAAGGCTGCGTTTAACGCTGTTTGGTCGCTAGGGTTTTCTACTTCAGAATAAATAACACAGTCATCAGCATAGAGTTTTATGTTAATGGGTATGTCTCTTACAATGTCATTCACAAACAAAAGAAACAGGAGCGGTCCAAGCACCGATCCCTGGTGTACGCCATATTCAACAGAAACTCTCCCAGAACATGAAACGAATTGTTGCCGGTTATGGAGATAGGATGCAATTCATTTAGTCATTTGCTTGTTTTTAAGCATACTGTCTGTTTTGAAAACTTATCTTTAGTGAGAAACTTTATCAAATGCTTCAGAAAAATCTATAAAAATGGCGTCAGTCTAGCCACTTTTGTTAATTGTCTCTGAAAAGTCGTGAATGGTCAGAACTGATTGGGTGCAAGTCGAAAAGCCTTCTCTGAGTTAGTTTTGAGACTTTTACAGGGAATTATGGTCAGATAAAAATTCCGAGATATGATTATGAATAATATATGTTCGAGCAACTTACAAACTGTTGTCGTTACTGATATAGGCCTATAATTACACACTACATCCTTCTTTCCTTTTCTTGTGAAACGGTTTCACCTTGGCTGTTCTCCAGTCTATTGGCACCTGTCTTTCATTTAACGATTTCGTGAAAAGAACGTACAAATATTTGGCAACCCGTTCGGCGTAGCTTTTGAGAAAAGCATTCGGTGTTTTGTTGGCGCAACCAGATTTCTTTGCATCAAGTTTCAAGAGCACGTTGAAAATGCTCTGTTCACTTACGACAATGTCCGGCATCGGTGGTAATGCTAACACAAAGTTAGGCAATTTTCCATCATCAGTAGGGATAAAGGACTGAAACTGCTCACTGAATGCATTGGCAATTTTTGTGGCATCAGTAGTTTGAATACCATATATGGTAAAGACATCCACATCTGTTGAGGATTCGGAAATTGTTGCTAACACTTCTGTGGCAAACTGTTATTAAAACTGGGTAAAGGAACAACAAGTTATTTCTCCTTGTCAGCTAACACTTGATTTTTGAGTTAATGCGACATATGTGCAATTTTTTTTTGTTCCTAGCGTATGTAGTCACGTAGAGAACGTCGATTTTTTTAAGCACTTTTATTTTCTTCTAAGTTGCAAAGTTGAATGAATTATCTAAGCATATAAATGTTTGTTTTTCTTACGTATCAAAGGTACAAATCAATCAATGCACTTATGAACAAGTTTTGTAAAAGAAGCCCAAAGATCATGAACATTAGCATCAGTGCAAGAGAAACTATCTAGATGAATTGAAAGCACATCCAATAAAGCTTCGTCATTAGCTCTAGAAAGGTTTGGAAAAAGAGAAAAACTATTTACCTCTGGTTACAATAACATTTCCAAGACTAAGAAAGACTACTTCATGGTCAGAAATTCCTGGAATAATTCGAGATGAGGCATTATCCAAAATGCTACCACTTACGAAGAAAAGATCGAGTAGGGACCAACTGTTGCCCTGAATTCTTTGGAACCCTTCAATAATTTGATGGTGAAATGTGAAAGAAATATCTAGTAGTGCCTCTCCCACCATGTCATTGTGACTTTGGGTAGACTTTTACAGCCAGTGGAAATTGGGAAAATTAAAATCTCCTCAAAGAATTACCCAATCATCGGGTTTGGCATGGTCACATAGATACTTCTTCAACACATTCATAGTAAAAATGTCATAGTTTGAAGCTCTGTGCATGGCACCCAAAAGGTACCTAAGGCCACCACTGTAGGCTTTACAGAATATGCACTCAATGTTGGAAACATGAAGCATCAGGAATACTTTAAGCGCACTGTTGTATATTATACAAACTCCACCCCCCCCCCCCCCCCATGCTACCACGGTATTTCCTGTAGACGCTATATACTAATAGAACAAATTCACTATCGTATAAATCATCACTCAGCCAAGTATCAGTATATTGCAATGTCAGGATTCCTTACAATAATTATTTTACAATTATTAGAAAATAAATTGCAAAAATGACTTTCTCTTTACCAACGTAAGCAGATACAGGCCATCTACTTATGCACATGTATATTTCGGGTGCTCAAAGGACGTCTTCGGGAACGTTTATGCCTATGACTGCCATATGAGACTTTGCTATTACCCAAAACCACGACTACAGACTATTTATTTAGTGAAGCCGTTAAGGCAGCAGTAACTTTTGTAGGTTGTTTCGCGTTGCATATTGCGAGCTGGTTAACAAGTACACACCCAATAAACCGAAGAAATCACACAGCACATCAATCATTTACCAAAACAGAAAGAAAACGGCTGCAGTTACCGATATTACACAATCGACGGAAAGGCAACGGCGAAAGCGAGCAGGCCTCAAAGCAATGAAAGGCCTACGCCAGTGACGACCTGCCTCTAGATATATCAAATGTGGAAAGCCTTATGGTTTTAAGGCCAGTTTATGTCTCTTGAAAATAGACATTCATGCGGTCTGGCTGACTGTTTGTGGTTAAACCAGAACCTTTCTCCTCAGAGAATCCATATAGACACAATCTAGAATCACCTGCGCAATATGCTTAGTAATCACCTACAAGCAACATAGAAACAACGCCACATCGCATAGCTAAGGCCTCGAAACAGCGTGAAAACCAACCACATCAATCTCCAGAATTTTCCATATGGGCTGTTTGAAGGCGTGTGCGGCGGAGTGCAAGTCTTGTCGTTTTTTTTTTAAGCCTGTCCAGCTTCAAACGAAATAGAGGTTATGATTGAAGCACCCTTTTTAACAAATTATATGTCCACCTTGATTTGTTTTGATCACAATCGCTACAATGAGCAACTGTTATCATTATTTCTCTTAGCCTGTCACATTTCAAACGGAATACAGGTTATGATTGAAGCACTCTTAACAAAATCTAAGTCCACTTTTCTTTATTCATATCATAATTGTTACGATAATTAGGTGGCATCATTTTCTTCTATTATTAAATGTTTGCGGTTGCCTCGAGTCAGTAGTATCTGGTTACGTAGGAGTTGCGTCTGCCACTGATTAGTGGGTATATAACTTGAGAAAGTCCGCACAAAAAATAAGCAAATAACTAAGCATTAATTACTGACTGTTGACGTAAAACGCTGCTTGTTCTCGTGGAGCATTACTTGCCATTTCCCAATTGGTACATTCGCTTAACCCGTTATTTGTAATTCAATCATTCAAACAAGCAGACCGTGATTCCGAGTGACGTGACATGTTTATCATTAGATATAGCTTAAACATTCTTTTCTTGATGTTGAGGTACATAACAACACAAAAAAAGAGTACGGACAGAGGGAACGCAATATTTGTTGCCGTCGTTTTTGCTCCTTCCGTCCGTAGTGTTTTTGGGCTTTAGTGCCCAAGAATTTCGGTACCAACTCGCCTCTTTAATCTCCTGGTGTTGTTGTGACATGCACTTCTTTAGCATGCAGTGAGTTCCTTTTTTTGTGAAATCTCGCGGGAGGCTGCGCTTTTTATCACTCCTTACTTATTGCTTCTTACAGCATTGAAGTATAAAAACAGAATGGGTAACTAATTTCTCCTCTCTGAACTTTACGATGCCAACTTGACTAAAATCACAAATAAAAGTTCAGTTAAATAAAATAGGTAAGGTAAATAAATAGGTAAAAAAACTATGAACCATTTCACGAGGGCAACCCTGATGACAAAACGTTTGATTGGGGCTGGTTGGTGGTGCATGGTAGGCGAAGAAAAGGCTTAACAGTGCAAACAATAGGACGAGAAAGAAGAGACGAGAACAGCGCTCTGTTCTCGCCTCTTCTATCTCCTCTTATCGTTGGCGGGAACCCTGATAGGATTCAAAGCAGCAGCGTTGTGCATGGCGTTGGTCTGGTTTACACTGGCGTCGACACGGGCGCTGAAAAATTGGTTTGAAGCGAAACTCGGCGTAGCGTTTACTCTAGTAAAGGTTTGTTCAAAATGCTAAGACACGGGAGATGAGACGCGTTGAAGACGCTTGCTCTCGGCTTCCTTGGCTCGCTTCTCGCCGGTGTTACCCGCGCGCCATCTGTATTCTCGAACGCGATCGGTGTTCTTGGCTCGCACCTCGTATAGGTATGTCTGGTCTTCTACTACCGACGCTTGCGGTCGGCTTCCCTGGCTCACACCTCGTCGGTGTTCATGTCACCATGCGCGAACACGATCAGCTTCGCCAACCCTAGCAACGCCGGTGACAGCCGAGAAAGATTCGCGCACCCTAGCGGGAAGCATGCCGCGATGGCGTCATGCCCGTTGGCGCGATCGCTGGCACGCAGCAGCGAGCTGCCCACATTGTCGGCGCCGCGAGATGCTAGACGCGCGCGCACCCGCCGGCTCGCGGCTTCTCGCCGACAGATGCAGAGAAGTGGCGTTGGTTAGATGATGCCCACGTGAAGAGAGGGCTCGAGCGTTGCGAGTGGTGGAGAGGGTGAAGAGAGGGAGAGTTGACAAGTGGTGAGAGCGCAGCAGGTGAGGGAGAGACGCGTCACCGCGCACTACTAGGAGGGCGTGAGCTACTTGGCACCAGTCGAACACCTGTGGTGAGGGGAGTGGTGCGGACAGAGGAACAGCGTCACAGAGGCTAGTAAAGGAGCTGCTTCACATCCAATAGGCGTAAATGCACTAGAAAGACGATGTCTTTTTCTTTTACCACATTTTTTACGTACCATACACCACGTCTTCGTTTTAAGAATTGGCATCGCGTACTTACGTAGTCGCTCTACCATTTTAGTGAACGTACTGTCAACTGTCAACTGAAAAATACGCAGTGCTTGCATTTACACGAAAACAAATGACAAGATACCCACTAACTGTGAATGGAACAGAAATTCGTGTTGTTGTGCAACACAAATTCCTGGGTGTTATCCTCGACCGGAATCTATCGTGGTCATAACACGTGACAGCCTTGAAGTCAAAGCTCAAGAGATTTGTCCACGTTCTTCGGGTCATGGCCGGAGCAAGATGGGGCCCTTCGGAGGCAGCTCTCCTGCAACTGTACCAATCTTTATTCGTAGGGTACTTACGATACAGCATGCCCGTGCTTTCAAGCATGAAACCCAGTTGTGTGAGCACGCTTGAAAGCATCCAAGCTCAAGGGTTGCGCACATGTTTGGGCTTACCTCAATTCACATCAACCAAGGGAACTCTCGCCGAAGCTCGGGCTTGTCGAATCAAAGTATATGTGCTCTGCGAGCCTCTTCGAGTCCACCTTCGCCTGTTGACTCGACACAGGCAACATCAGCGCTCCCTGCCAGCCACTGAGACTGCAGTTATTCAAGAGCTATATCGCGGCTCGAGAACATCATACCGCCAAGAGTTTCTCCCCCACGTGTTCCGAGACACTTCCGTGGCTCCTGCCTAGACCACGTGTCATACTTCAGATTCCTGAGATTATGAAGAAGTCCCTTGTATCATCGATCGGCCTAAAGCAACTTACACTGCAGCACATTTATACTACGTACGACGGTGTCGCACACGTATATACTGATGGATCTACCACATCGCGTACCTCCGCCGCAGCTTTTGTCATCCCGCAGATGAAGATAGCTCGACGTTTCAAGATAGATCACAAGACTACATCAACAGCCGCGGAACTTGTTGCTATTCGGGAGGCAATACGTTTCATGTCGACAGAACCCGCTCGTAAATGGACAATACTGTGCGATGCCAAAGCTGCTCTTCAAACTATCGATGGCTTCATAAGACGAGGTCCATATTATACTTTATCGATTGAAATAGCAGAGCTTCTTGGCATTGCTACAAAAAATGGACATGATGTAACATTTAAATGGATACCTGCTCATTGTGGCATAATGGACAATGAAGTGGCGGACGCTGAAGCTAAGAGAGCTTTAAATAGTGCCCCGGAAGTGTGTATCGCATTTTCTCGACAAGACACTAACATCCTACTTCGACGCGTAATGCGCTACTCCATCTTAGAGCACTGGCAGAAACCAGGGCCCGGATTCACAAAACTCACTTACGAAAACATTTTTGCGCAAGAGAAATTTTCTTGCGTAAGTCGATTCACGAAACGAAAAAACGTCGTAAGAGGCCATAGTTCTCACATCGGCCGCTGCAAATAAAGCGCGCTGTGACTGCCCGGGAACATGTCAGCGATGGTGATGCAGTTGCTATATTTGCTTACGTCACCGAAAAGTGCTCGTAAGTGGATTCACGAAGCGAAATTGTGCGTAAAAACAGCATGGCTGAGAAAAAATCCCAAGAGTGGTCCGGACCACTCTTAGGAACAATGGGGCTACTTAGAACCTGCTGCCACAGCGGTATACTTTGGTGCCCTGGCTGGTTTTGAGTTAATTCACGCCCATCAAAGGCTGCCTGATGACTGCTGGTGCGTTTTTATTTCTTTCGGCGCTTTGAGCTTCGCGTGTTGTTTCCCTTGTACGCAGTGGATGGTGTTGACAACCACCATCGTCCAATAAGTTCGAAGTCGCAGTAATTGAAGAATTCTATTGGGCGTCAATGGCATAAAACTACGCATGTAAAGATTTGTGGTTGGATGAAAACCAATGTGATACGTGAATGGTTGGTGCATTCGAACGCGACATGAAATAGGATCAACCTTATTTGTTATGTTGTTGTGTTGCACCCCATCTCATCCAATTAAAAGTGCGACTCGAGATCCTTGCCTCATTGGTGGAAATTACCACCAAAGAGGTTAATGGGAGCACATTCTTTGCACGCTATTGGAAATAAAAATGAGAGGAAGTTTTCAGTGAGTGGTTCCTAAAGTTTGTGCTCTAGTGTACTTTCATTGGCTCTAACTGTCCAATGGTTGCGATCTCTGAAATACAGCTGTCGATACACTTTGGGACGATCTGGAACAAAGCGTACTTTGTAAACCAAAGCATATTAGGGGTGCGCATGATTACGCATGGAACTACAAACAAATCATGCATCTTCACCTTCACTGTTCAGACACCGATATGGACCGTGATACCATGGCAAGCAATCGGAATGAAATGACCCTAGTAACTTTGTATGACACCAAAAATATGCCAACTCTCACGATTCTAGAGCAAACCTTGGCTGAATTCATCCCTGCGTCAATTACCAGCCGTTTAACTTGGCGCACGAACATCATTCAAAAGTAGAGCGAGCCACTGACATGTATTTTGTGCGACGCAGCGACCACTTGACCTGAGAATAATAGCGTTGCGAAGGCGAATCCCCTGTCGCATGCTCTGATCGAAGCAGACGACAAACGCGAGCAGACGACGGCTTGGCCGACAGGCACAGCTTGTGATTGGTTGTGAAGCAATACCCTCTACATCAGCTCACTCCGTGACGTTGCCAAAACACTTCTTTCATCTGGCACGGCTGTCCTGTTCGTCATATCACCCCCCTCGCACATAAGAGAAATTTTTTTCACGCCGTGAAAATAGTGCAAGTACTTTCTAAGAGCTCTCTTATCATCTTGTGTGCTGCGCAGTTGTCGAAAACAACATGGCGTCGTAAACAGCATATCGGTCGGTGCGACTTTCAGCAAACGCTTCTCGCACGAGTTACTTCAGCGTTTGACCGGATGTGTTGTGATTACAGCAGCTCTTTCGGTGCGTGTAAGCAGTGCGGAAAGCTGTGGCAGTGCAATGGTGTACGGTGAAGCGCAGCGAAGCCTGTGCGTCGGTGTGGTTATCAAGCGGGGATCGGCGTCGATGTATCGACGACAACTGGCACTCGAGAAGCCTGCAATGTGTGTTTGTGTGCCGGTAACAGTTCGTTCGCTTGACTTTCTAGTCTCTCAGTTTGGTGCTGTGCGACATTTCGGATTGACAGCGTTTTGACACGTTACTTGAGTGACCCCAAGTACGTTCGGAAACGTATGAACTACGCGCTCGGTTCTTGCTTCGCCACTAGTTAGCCCGCACGCTTCTATTTACTTGAGAGCAATGTACTGTTCGGAAGTGAAACGATGTTCGTTGTGAACAGTGGTGCTGTGTTGACGTTCCAAGACTTGTGAACAAGCTGTGCTCGTGTGACCGAAAATTGAAAGACAGCGTTGATAACTGTTTTGCCCTGCGAAGTTGTGGTGGGGCAGCTTGGCGCTTTTGTTTGTTAAGTCGTCACTTCTCCTTTTTGTGATAACCATAGTCCTAGCGCTGTGATGTGATCAACCAAAACTGCGAGATGCTACATTCTGTTGTGGATCGTGTTACTTTGGAAGCGCGCCTAGACTGTTCTTCGGTAACAAACTGAGAGTTCTATGTGGCAGCGAGAGCCCGTGAACGTCAAGCTTCCCTCCAGCCCCCAAAAAAAGCAAAGATTTCACCGGTGCCTTGCTTTGGATGAAGTTGTAGGCCAATATCGCCTAACTACAGGTTTCCGAGTTCGTCTGGCCATCGTTTTGCACGGCACTAGAGCCTTGACAACAGCCGGTCATGGCCAGTTCTTACACTTTATCAATGGACGTGCACGCCTGGCCAGCCCTTCATTGCTGTCATTGGCAGCTTCTAGTCTGCAGATGCCCTTTGCCTGTTCGCCGTACTTGGTTCCTTATGACACCGACGGCCACTAAATGCTGCCATCGGTGAGTTCACCTTGCAGAACTAAATTTCGCTGGTACTATAATTCACGCAGTTCTATAACGTGTGCAAGTTTTTAAGCCCATCAGATGTAATGTTTCTCTATGGTAAGTTGAAGCATGAAATATTTACTAATACTGTTATATACATACATATATTATGAAGCAAATACATAAAAAGTTTTTTGTGATTTCATACAAGTGAGCTCTTGTTTGATTATGAGGTTGGGCCTGTCGATTGACCACGTTTGATAATAGTTGGAAAGTTAATGTGAATTTATTTTTCAGGAGCCAGGTTGCACTTAAAAATTTATGTTATTTTGGCAAATTAGTTCTATAGATGATTACCACTGTGGTAGTCCTATACTTCAGTAGGACGTATATATTGCGGTACGTAAATTTTACATGAGGCTTCAGTTTATTTCAAAGTGATTATAGCAGACTTTGGTCACTTTAACGAAGTGATAGCTTTCTCAAATAAGTATTAGAAGTGAGTGCTTTTAATGATTGTTTTTAAATATCTCATTTTTGGCTCTTCACAGATCGCAGAGATTGGTTTGTTAAGGTCCTGTGATGCATCGGTTGCACATTCTGGCACACCAATCCTCATCATTACTTGGAGCACCTGTACAAAAATAGGAAGGACAAGTTCTCCCTAACTGTGCAAGCCTATGTCACTGCTCGGACTGTTATCATTCAGCGGATGTGGCGTGGAAGCATGCATGGCAGCCTCATCTAGAAGGACTGCAATCTGCTTGGGAGCTTCGAGGGCACAAAACTGCCTAACGGCTGGCTGCAAGGATAGTTTTTCTTTAACACAAACGATTACGTGAACACCACTTACTGTGCACAAATTGAAAACCCAAGCATGGTTTCTTTCAGTGGATACCTGTTATATTCTTACACATAATTCTTATTCAACATTTATAGGACTAAATTGCAAGATAATTAAGAATGTTGAAAGCTGAAAGCCTGCAGCTTATGAATGAAACTCCAATAATCTGAGACTCAAAAGCTTGTGCTTTGAAACGAGCACAAATACTTTGATTCCTTATTGAGCTCTCCAGCTTGTGACTCCATCTGTGGATCAAGTGCTCTGGAAGGAAATGGCAAGTGGGTGAAAATTGCCTGGCTGTTCACAACTTGCAAGGAGAAAGACCTATTGAAGAAGTCTCAGATGACATAAGGCCAGTAACTGCATCTTTTACCTAATGTAGCTTTTTCTCTCTCAGTGCTGTTGCTTGTGTTTCAGCCGAACATGTTCACCACGATTGCATAGTGATATATATTTTTTTACAAATTGTACCTGACCTAAGTATGCATTGTTGACCTCTAAAGGTGACGTTCAGTGTGTTTCAAAGCCATGGCTTCTCATTTCTCTGACTGTGGCTAGCCTATTTCAGCAGCAGAGCGATGCAGCTAGCACACATGCTCCAAGTCATGGAGCGCTCCTTTGGTGTTCTGTGCAGGACGCAGCATATTCATCCGGCAAGACACTGGTATCAACAATAATGGTGAGTGTTGTTGGCACCTGTAGGAGCCCGTTGTATTTGTTGCGTATGAATATTTCCCCTGATGAAGTGCATTTTTGGAAGGTTTTCTTCTTTTAGAATAATAGATGTCAGCAACCAGCACACTCATAATCCACAAGTTCTTTGTGTCTTCTAGACTGCCCATTTGCTGCTATATGCGGTATGGTGAGCTAGCTATGTTAGACAGCCTTAAAGTTATCAACATTAGCTGTTGTGTTGTAATGCAGTCTAACTTGTGTTTCTTAGTGAACTTATTTGTGGTCTACTTCTCGCACCTAGTGTAAAGTCGAAATAAAAGAAACTATATTGGCTTTTTATGCCTGTCAGAAGTTTCATGCCTTCATCTATAACATTGTGGTTTTGCTCTTGTATCATATTAAATATATTTTCAGCCTTCACTGTTTGTGTGTGTGTGTGTGTGTTGAGGCTTGTCATTGGCTTCTAAAAGTACAATATCTGTAAATATGAGCACATAATTGACAACTATACACTCTTGCATGTAGCATGGGTGTAACAATGATCTGTATTTTTCTAAGTTCCAGCAGTAACAAGGGGTTCGGGGCTCCACGGTCATGTACAGTGTATCAAGAACAGAGCACAGAAGACCAACAAGTATAAAGGGACTGCCAGTGACTGTTCTCCTGCTCAAAGTTTACAACAGCAGAAAGAGCACATTGTGATGTCAGGAGCAGCTGCTGCTTAACTTCTTAGCAGTGCATTATTCAGCAGTTCCTTAGCTTACATTCGAAATTATTTAAATTTTGCATGGAAGATACCAAACTATGACACTAATTTAAAGGCTGCTGTAGTGTTAGAGGGCAAATATTTTTGAGCTGAAGTTTTTAACATGTGTGTTAAGTGCCTGCGTGCCTCTACATTTGCATGCCAGAAATCACAGCATCCATGGTCGCCAATGGTAACTGTGTTTGCATTCTTTGTAGTACAAGAAGTAAAGCCATGGATGCAGTAATCATGTACTTAGTCGATGTAATCCTTCAGTGTACACTCATTTGTATAGCACCAATGATGCCATGAGTGTATAAGCTCTGGGAAGTGAATCTATGTAGATCATTTTATTTGGAAGGAAGAGGATCATCACTACTCCTAGTATAACTCAACAGTAAATTTTAGTGCTTGGGTATTATCCCACTGCCTGTCCGTCCTTCAACAGTCTACTTATCTACTATGTAAGTGTAACTTTTTAAATGTATGCTTTGCTCGGAAAGGTTTGTTCATAATGTAATGCAAGTGACTTATCATCTATGCAGCTCTACTCAGACTAGAAATAAAAGTCTTTATTTTTATATGTAGCTATAGCATGCATTCACTTGTGTTTTTCTAGGTGCCTGTACAATTGTTTAGCCCTACAAAAGTGCTGGTATACTCTAATATTGAATCTGGCATCTTAGAATAGTTTGTTAGTAGAAGTAAGATTGTGTTTACAACCAATATTACTATCCTCAGATGAACTGTGAAAACTCTGTGGAAATTTATTTACAGTTTTTGAACGTTGAGAAGGCAAATGTTATGTTCTTTTATCGTGGTCCCTGTTTCATGCAAATGACCCATAATTACTTGGCAGTGGCACAGTATTAGTTGTTATTTTACACATATGTACTGAGCAACATCGCAGTTGGGGCCAGCAGCAAGACATACATGCAGTGCACTGGAGCATCACCTCACATAGTGTACAGTCTTTGCTCACCAGTAAACTCAATATTTTTCAAGCAGACTAATAGGCAGCTGTATGGGAACTGTGTTGGTGTGCAAACTTTGAAGTCTTCTTGAGGAGTGTTTTTCATCATTTTTGTCCAAGTGAAGAAGCTACCCAAGGCCACAACTGGTGGGAATGTGGTGGTTTCCTCTCTCCAAAAGCACTCCTACCAGCTGCCTCAATGTTAGCATGGGGTGAATTCACGAACTGGAAAAATAATTGGTCTTTGTTTTCTTGGCCGAAAGAGTCACTTCCACCGTTGAGCCACCACGACGCGCCAGAATAGAAACTTTTAGCTAAATAAAGCTGATTCTACTTTTGAGAAGTGTTTTGGGGAAACGAAATGGCACCTATAGCTGTCAGTATAAACACTGTTTGCACCAAGAAGCTTAGTAGCTTATATTTGTATTATTCATGTATTGTCTAGAATTTACTCGCGTTGTGCCAACTTTCAGCCCAAGTGTCCTAACATGCTTTGTTAGTGGCTTGTGAATGAGCCAAGCTATGTAAATAGAGTGATATTGCAGACATGTACAAAATATTGATGCACAGCCCTTTTCTTTAGCATGACATTGTCAAGGGCTTTATTCTTGTGTTTTTTATAAAGAGTGCTTGTCACTGGGCATCAGTGGAAAACTATGCATCAAGCTTTTGCGAGATGGTTCGAGAAACACCGTGTTCAGACATAACAGTGCCGGTGGATTTCTCTTGTAAGTTACTTTCTGTAGTATATTCAAAATGAGTTTATTAGAATTGTTGTTTTATAGCCATTCATTTTAATATATACACCTGAGTGTGTGTATTGTATGTATGTATGTATGGGTGTACATATATGTGTGTGTGCGTATATGTATGTATGTACGTATGTATCTTTTAAATGAGAATCCGTTTATCATTGGTGAGTAAGTTTGGTAATGTAATGGCTGAATTTGTTTAGTTATTTCTCTTTTGAGCCATTACATATTTCAATTTATTTTGTACTGCATAAAAATAAATGTAACCTTACACAGAATATGTGTGTTCGAAGAAGTTGTTTTATTTACCAACCTACAGTCATGGGCAAGAAATTGGGTAAAATGTAACGGACCTGCGAAGATTAGTTTAGAGCATAGCTACTCTACATGGCATATCGCGTACACATTGCGTTGGTTGAATATGTTGATTTCAACCTTTCAATTTTAATCTGAATAAGCAAGCTATCACCCGTGGTTGTATATGTGTGTGATATTTATGCATACTGTGATACCGGTTGGCAATTACAATTAAGGTCACAAACCTAGTCAAGCTGAATACACGAATTTTGTCCATGCACCTTTCATCTGCACTGGAACTGTTGTTAATAAAAATAAACTTCAGTTTAGAAATTTATTCTAGTAACCAAAAGCAGGGTATCTCTTTATCACACAAATCAAATTGTCATTGTTCTGTTCCATTCTGGACAATAGGGGACCCTCTCAGCAGAAATCGATTAACTGCTATAGTTCATTTTAAGCATTGACAGCGACATTACACTGAAGCGTGCAGCATGACAAATAGCGGGAGAGAAGACACAAACTAACCACTCTGTTCGCGTCAGCGCTAACTGTCCGTGCTCTTTGGTCTTGCTGCATGTGATGATGCCCACCAAATTAGCACGAAAGCGTGTCCCTACAAAGGCAGTTAGCTTGGCTGCAAGCAGTTAGCTCACTGCATGTGTAGATTTTCTTCAAAACACCATGAAGACTGATTGCTGGTCGAATATCCAAACACGTGAAAAGTAATATACCAGGTATAATTTGGTATTTCAGCACTCGACACTTTTGCGATAAGAGAGAATGGAGGAAAAAATTATGAACCCTGAATTGTTTAATTTTTGAAGGAGCACAATACAGCGCTTTTGGGTCAAAAGGGGAGTGAAAGAAGCAAGTGCGAAAGCCTACTTCTCAAAAAATTAGTACCCGCCACCACGCATAATATCAGGCCGGGCAACCTCTTGAAAAAAAAAAGTTCTCAGTGATTCTGCGAATCGAACCAAGTACCTCGTAGATTGTAGTTGAGCGCTGTAACCGCTCGTCCACTGCAGCAGTGCTTGCATTCACCCTATTGCTGATATATCGTCATTCCTTCGAATGAAGCCAAATGCAAAAACGTTCGGTGAAACTTTGTCAAAAATAGAAAAAATTGTTAGAATGCGTTTGCCCAAGGTTACTAGAAGATAGAAACCGCCACGTGTGACTGTATAATCGTGCGCTATTTATTCTTGTCCATTACTGTCATGACGTTGGGATAGCCGGCTATAACGTAGGCTACCTTCTCATAGTTTTCCAAATATAAATAAGAAAATAAAAATATATAACAGCCTGTGACAACGCTAATCAACTATTATGAGTTCACTGTCACTAGTGTCACTTTCACTAGATGAATGCTCAGTTTGCTTTCATTATCGTTATATAGGAAAGTTTTGGCTCATTAACTCAACTCTCCTAATTAGCAATGATTCTCACATTTAAGGACAGTCACACTTCATCTCGCTTTCTGAGTGGCTGTCATTCCCATATAACGCGTACTCCTCTTTTTTATGCTCTCCGAGCATCTGACGCTGCTTTGCGGAGACTTTCCCTGACGTCTGCTGGGCCAGAAAATTGCCTTTATTATCTATCAATTTCAAGCTTTCGCGAAGCCGAAACGAGAGTCTCTCTCTCTCTCTCTTCATCCTTTTCGCACGTGTGATAACGTCTCTTGACCTCAAGACTCGTATACACGTCCCTTGCTTTGTTTGCGCACTCAAACAACGCTGGATGAAATATTTGCACCGTGTTTTGTGAAAAGCATTAGCACTGAGACACCTCCCGACGAGTCTCCCTCATTTTACGTAGACATATACCTAAGCGTAAGCGTATGCTCGTTCTCGCATTCCGGCTTTATAAAAATACCGCGGTGCATGAAACCAGCGAAATTGCGCTCACAATTACATTTGATTACTGCTGTTATCTATTTTAGCACAATTCGTCTGCAGGCACCAAAGTCGCTCATGTGTCTTGTAATAAAAATATTGTAACAAAGGCTACCTTTGACTATAGGTACAAAACACCCTTACGTTCACCACTATACCGTGCTAGATTGCACGGAATTAGTTAAGTAGCAGCGCAGCTTCAATGAAATGTAAGGTAAGTGGTCGCTTTAAATAAGGGAAGACATTCAAGGCACATTTTCAAACATTGCATGCATCGATTTATGTGTGGTTTCATTTATGTGGTGCACCTGGAGTGTTGTTTACTTGTACTTGGCGAGATAGTGCATGGATTGCTCGGTGGCTTAAGGCCATCAAGCAATTATTTTTTTAGCTACAGTCGTTGATTAAAGGCGAGTGCTTGGCTTTGCACCGCCCACGAAAACGTCTTTTACAACGTACGCGGCATCCCGTAAGCGCTGTAGCAGCCGCTCGTGGAACTGAAAGTTAGATGCAGCAAATCATTGGCTATCATCGTATACTCTCGATGCTAGACGCTTTGCGTGCTACCTTGATATTATCGGCACACACTTCTTTCTTTCCTTGTCGTTTCATCGGCTATCGTCGGTCCTCCTTGCCCTCTTAAGTGCCGAATAAGTTAAATTCATACCCGCGCTATAGTAATCCCTCCAGATAAGAGAATATTTGGCTAAGAAAATGCGTAGCCAAAGTGAAAGCTTTGTGAATTCGGGCCCAGAACACCAGCACAAGCGGCTGCACAAATGGGACCCGGAAATGAAGTTCCGTATGCCTCACAAGTTAAAGCGAAGCATCTCATGCATTATCCACCGCATTCGCCTCTATGTGGCTTACACGAGACGTTACACCCACTTGATTGGCTGTAATGACACAGGTCCCAATTGTGGTCGCTGTCGGTTGCCAGAAACGCTCGAACATATATTTTTCGACTGTCCAGCATATGCAAGCGAACGTCAGCAACTGATATCTTCGATTAGCCGATATATTAGTCGACCATTAACCGATGAGGTTGTGTTAGGTCCTTGGCCTGACGCCAGCAGCACACATGTGGTTATACGAGCCGTCATCGCTTTCTTAGAAGCCACTGGGCTGGATGCACGTCTGTAGAGTTACCCAGCCTAATAAAAACATATCATCTCTCTACCTTACCATCGTCATTCATCACTCTTTCACTCCCCAGTCACCCTTCCCCAGCGTAGAGTAGCAGGCAAGAGCAAACTATAGCTCAGACCAACCTCTCTACCTTTCTTTAAATAAATTCTCTCTCTCTCTCTCTCTAGTGAACGTAGTGAATCTCTAGTGAATCGCAGTGCCCAAACCCGATGGTTAATATTAAGAAAGTCTATAGCATTTCAGCCAGTGAAAAATGGAATCATTTTGGCACTAAAGCTTAAATAGGCAACTTTTAGTTCGTAACTTATTAGAGAAGACTTTGAAAGAAGCGTTAAAAAAGTCAAAAGCATGCCTTTTATAGAGACACGGCCTACCTAAAACTGCGTGTGACTGTAAAAGGAAAGTGGTTGCTCAACACTTGTCCACTCGAACGACAAAGTGAGGTATTCCACACAAGCCAGTGGAGTGGCCAAAATTTTTAAAGAGATTCATGCTTTTGCGTCGTTGTCTAAAATATTAACGCGGCGTTATTTCTGGACAAATGGCTGCAAGAGTACAAATGTGGCAATCTATCTTCATTGCCTTAACGCTTATGCACTTGAAATTCTAGAAACTGCGCGGCTCGTATTATTCCACAAATTCTATCACGCATCCCCATTCAGCATTTAAGTCACCCGACGCCCCTATTTCTCTGTTCGTTGTTGCCAAACCATGCAAGTACATTACCCTCGTCCCAAAACTACCACATTTGTCTAGAAAAAAATTATTGCCACAAACGTCAATAACACTCAACAGAACATTTCCTTCTTAGACATACGCTAACGATGATGACAAAACAGACGTCATTTACATGAACATGGTTATGAGATGACGTTGAAAGAATATGTACATTCGATGGTTCACACAAACACAACCACAAAAATACTTCAAGGTAAACAAGAGACATAAATAAAACATAAATATGTACTTTTTGCATATTTACATGTTGGCATGCCATTTCTGCCGGCGCATTGAGAGATCAGCCTACCAATACCAGGCCAGCTGAAAGACAAGTTTCACTCGTCCGTCATAGACCGAAACAAAACGGCAAGACCAGTGCCGAAGAAATTCCTCTTCACCGAAGAAGAAGAGCTCCTCCGACAAAACAGACAGCAGCTCCGAGTACAATCGTTCTAGGATCGGGTAAAGCGCGCGGCAGCGGCGGCCCGCTCCAACCGCCTCGCAGCGGTTGCGCCAGAGGCAGAAAGAGTCGGCAACAATGAGAAGACAAGCGAAGCGACCTCACGAACAACGCCCAGAAGAAACAAAGTGATTTACTCTGAGGCAGTGAAATCCGGAATGTACGGCTCTCCAAAAAACGCGAGCAATGACACAATGCCTCAGAAAATGCTGATTTGTTTCCCGAAGGGAGCAGTTCGGACATGTTGCTGACTGGACAATTCTCCACCTTTCGAGGCGGTCGAGAGTGGGAAGCACGCCCCATCCCAGGCGCCACATGAAGTCTCAGAGGTGTCCAGGCAGAAAAGAAGCCGTTAAGGTGCTCCAAGACACCCGTCTAGAGCGAGCACGGCTGGCTGGCGGGACCAACGCAATCAACAAAGCAGCAGTTGTCTCAACTATGTGGTTGTTCAAAACATCTATGCCAGGACAGCTTGACTTGACATGGCGAAAATGCAACAGTTGTTGCATAAAACGCAGGAAGTGTTATTGACTGCGGACCCTTGTTAAGTTGCACATTAGGCATCAAATGCGGAAGGTGAGTACCCAGAAAGTAATATGCAAGCGTTCGTGCGGGAGATTCCTTCCTGTGCACTAGGCGCAAAAGGAAGCGCAGTGCCAGCAGCCGACAGCGTATGGACACTGAAGAGAAAGCAAATCCTCCCTGAGAACGCTGCTGTCCCAGTGCCGCGCGAGCGACCAACTCAGTGCCGTCTGATCAAAAAAAGGAACACAAAGCAGACTGCAGTGATCACACGATACGCAAAGATGGTTGCACGACGTGAGAAAGATACCAAATGCGACCGCAAAATACATTCTGCGCTAGGTACTTCCGCTCAAGAAGCGGGAAGTCAAAATCCCATGCATCCTGAATTTGCAGTCTTACTTCTTCGAGAGCGTTTAACCAAACAGATTCGCAAATGCCGTAGTGGTTGTATAAAATACCTAAAATACGAAAAGACGTGGGCGGCTGAATGGGAAAACCGGCGCTAAGCCTGGAAATTGGAGAGCCAATGAAGAAATACCGGGATTTCGATGTTCAATGCTGCACCTGAGATGTCACCATACTGCGAAAATACACGCAGGCTGCGTGAAAGGCTATCTTCATCTGAAAGGTACAAGCTGATATCATCAGTGACAGTTGTGCTTTCACTACACCGCTACCAGGAAGCGCAAGACACCGGATACGTGAATCCGCGTCAAGAGCACGCAAGTATGGCTCAAGGCTGAGGACAAATAGCACAGGAGGCAATGGACATCCCTGACGGACCCCACGTGTTATGGAAAAGGTTGCACTTTCCCAGCCATCCAGAACTAGTGTGCTTTTCAGACCAGTGTACGTATTTTTAACCATTTCCACAAACGAATGAGAAAAGCCGAAGGCTGTGAGCACAATAAAGATATACGCGTGCTCTAGTCGGTCAAACGCTTTTTCCTGGTCCAAAGACACAAGGATACCACGTGCAGATCGCGACAGAGTATAGGCTATGATATCCCGTGTGGTAAATGACAAGCTGTGTATTTCTCGTCCAAGCTCTGATGAAGTCTGGTGATGACCTACACGGGTGTTCAACAGACCCCTCAGACGTTGAATGGCTACCGCCGCGAATATCTTATAGTCAACATTGAGGAGCGTGATAGGTCTCCAATCTTCAGGATTAACAGAGGAAGCATCACCCTTTGGAATAAGCACAATGCGTCCATCTCGAAAACTTGATAGAAAGACACCGTCCTCGTAGCATCACCGGATTACCGCGGTAAAGGTAGCACCAATCTCATCCCAAAATGTCAAGTAAAACTCAACAGGAAAAGTATCTGGCCCTGGGGCCGTTCCACGTTTCATAGAATTGAGTGCCGCCTTTACCTCTTCAGCCGACGGAGGGATCTGCAGGCAATCCGCAGCTTCTTGAAGAATACGGGGCAAACTTCTAAGCATTGGCGGTGTTTCATCACAGTTAGTCCGCATGGCCGAACACGACATTGCTTCAAAATGCGCCAAGAAAACAGATCGATCACGCGTAGGAAGCTGCTGCGCAGGTGGTATTTGTGCTGTCATAGAGACAGATGCTCTGATTGCCCAAAAAACGAATGTCTCGCGTAGCGCAGCACCTCGGAATGTGCACATGGGTTGTGTCTACAGCGTCATGCTAATGCCGCCAGGGACGAAGCAGCAGTCAAGCGTTGAAAGTGTTCATGCAGTTCACGCTGCCACGCTCGCATCAGACGAGAAGGCGTCTCGGCGCGTAAAGCAATGCGTAACTTGATCGCAGTATCAACAAGCTCTTCAGAAACGCGTTCGCGAAGCGAACGCCCCTTCTCTGCGCAGCGCAGGTGCCACTGTGTTTTAAGCGCATCCCAATCTTCAGGACCAGACGCCGTGAGCGACACACGTATTGCGCGAGACAAATATGATCTTGAGCGCGCGACCTGCAGGATTGAACATCAAGACGCCATCGCTTTTCCGAAAAAGAAAATGAAACTTCGAGCTTCAAGACAATAGGCCGATGATCAGATACGTACACAGGAGAAGGTGGGAAGGACGGAACGCATAAATCGGAGACAAACGCCTCTAACGCTCGTGGGATATAAGCCCGGTCGAGCCTGCTGGAGGATCGTCCACGTCGTCATGTCCAAACAAAGGTATTTCCGTGCGCTACATTGTGCGCATCTAGTAATGAAAAGTGGTGGACAAGGCGATGCAGCTCGCATGAATTCCAAGGAGACCGGCCCCAGCCAGGACCTTGTACATCGGTTCGCGTATTTAGAACGCAGTTGAAGTCGCCAATTCGAATGACATCACGACCGTCAAGAAAAAACACATCCAGGTCTCTAAAAAAGTCATTAGACTGTCCAGCTTGTGCTGGCCCCTAAACACACAGTATCCTTAATCTGAAAGAAAAGTAGCTACAGTCTAAAGCCAAAACCCTGCCCACGCCATCGTAAAAAGTATAAAGATCCCGTAATAGAGCTCGATTAAAAATAATAATACCTACTCCCTTTAAACGAGATGTAGCGAAAGAGAAATAACAATCTAGGTTAAACTTTAGTTTTAAAGCAAGTACGTCAGATATCGAGAAGAAATTTGTTTCCTGGAGGCACAAAACATCACAATTTGCAGCACGGGCGACACTAATCACTTCAGCCTGCTTTTCCGGACTGCGAAAACCCTGAACGGTAAATGAAATTATGCAGTGTAGTAGCCATAATAAAAAGTAAATACTAACCTGGACGCATAGTTCTAGACGGTGTCCTGGAAAGTGTCCAGGGGACACTTGCTCAACCAAATTACAACGCACTGTTCGACCCTTCAGAAGAGGGTCGAGGTTTTTTGGACCGTTGGGATTTACCACGGCCATCACTGCATTCATCGGAGCAAGAGCTGGAAGTGTGCCCTCGCTACCACATTTGCCGAATCTTTCTTCCTTCGGACAGCTAAGGAATGGAACGTTCTTCCGGATACCATTGTTAGCATTCAGGACGCAGAAGCCTTTAAAAATTCACTGTCAAACATCACTTAACCGTAATAAATTTTTTCCGGGTGACTCGCCATGCTAATTCTTGTATAATGGTTTCTAGTGTCATCTTGCTAGTATGCCGTGTATGTATATTTTGTGTACTTGACAATGTTTTGTACCTTATAAGTGGTATCTTTTGTCACTGTAAAATGTTTTTATCTAGAGTCCACAAACAACTGTACCTGTTACCCCCACCCCTGTTCTCTTTTTTTGTTTGTTTCTGCGGCTTCAGCCATATCCTAAAGTTTCTGTTTTTTTTTGGTTTTGTTGCACATCCAACTTTGCCTTTACTCATGTCTTGTATTCCCACCCCTCATGTAATGTCTCTTCTATTAGGAACCCCTGATTGAGAAAAATAAATAAATAAATAAATAAATAAAATAAAGAAAGAAATAGATTTGCCTGTGTGTGTCACAAAGCTGCAAGTTCACAAACGAGCTGTTTGACAATTGCTTATACAAAGATGAATGTTCCCTGTCACCCTTTGTAAACGAAGCTAGTTTCCGATTCACGTTTCCAAATCGAAAAGCGTACGTTGGAGAATCACTCGGTGGTATTCATTTTTTACGTGGAGACAAATTTCTGTGTGGAGATGCTCCTGGCCACGTTATCTAAATAATTGCTTGCTATTTGTCAATGCCCAACTGGCCAAAACAACAGCGGGGATACTTTTCCAGGATGATGATAATGATTTATATACCAATTTTACCATCTGAGCATTTGAGCACAGCAGAAGCAACGAAATAAAGTAATCACAAAATAAAATATCTTCCCACCATGCTGAGAACTACGTGCATACGAGTGCACCAAATGTTCTAATTGCTTTCAAAAGATGTGGTGGTTGGTATTTTTGTCCTGGGAAACATGTGAAGACCATTGCAGTATAATTTACAGCTGAATAGTGTTATTATTGTACAAAATCCGTGCGTAATGGCTAGTCTTGTGCAAATAGCACACAATTTATCTTACCTGTACGTGTACCAGAATAAAGTATAGAGAATCCGTGTGCTACTCGTCAATGTGTACTCTGAATTTTTATGAAAGGGAACACCCTAGAGCGTAGTCTGCAGGTCCATGGCGGCTGCTTGCCGTGCGTTCAGGCGGGAGTGATAGCAGCCACAACCACAAGACTTCTTCTTACGAATGGTGCGTAAGCGGGTCACAGTTCTCTATTCAGAGGTCGTAGAGCGCTGCACATGCTACGCGATGATAGTTTCTTCTGGCGCCTGTCGTTTTTGGAGTTATCTCAAACCAAACAGAAACTGTCCTGCCATGAGGATCCTGTATTTATTTATATGTTGCACGCTACAGCAAACGATATGCCTTGTTATTACTTACAGGACCCAGAAACATACTGCACCAAAAATCTAAAAAAACAAAAAGAACAAGAGGCCGAAATTTAGTGTCAGTACAACTTTAGGTAGAGTCTATAGAATTTCCAGAGCGAACAGGGCTAACGAGTGCTCAACGCAACGTTCAGTGCTCTGGAAAATCAACAGTATAATGACGCGTTCATCAGTATTCCAGCCCATGCCCCAGGCAGTGAGTGACGATGGCTATAAATGATAACGCCAGCAATCTCACTGCTGGCATCGAGTTTCTCATTGGCAGCCGGGCATGGCAGTGGCTTTATTTTGATTGTCTGCGTCAGTTGTGTGAAGTCTTGTGTCTTCCCCGCGCCTTTTGGAATGATTTATCATGCGCTAGTAAGCATGTGATAATTGAGACTGACAGTTTCATCAGCATCACGCACGACGATGTCGGAAATAAGTGTCGCCCTACTTGCACAAAATAGGCAATATGTACCGTAAGACGCAGTGTATTTGTCGTGGACAGTTGCAAAGGTTGTTCATAAAAGCTTGCCTTTCAGATTACGTATGCAATTTGTGTCAATTGATGCGTGTTTGTGACCCAGGGACTGTGTTGCTTTTTGAAGCTCGACAGTGTAATTACCGAAACGCGCCAGCCGACAGACAGACAGAGAGAAAAGCTTTATTAGCAAGTGCGTTTCGACCCCGAGTCCCTGGACCACCACGCGGTCTCGCGCTACGTGTACGCATCCATGCCTCTTGCCCTGAGGACATCAGCAGCTCAAGTCCACACAGCAAGATGCAGTGCCGGGAGCTCGAACAAGAGAAAGTACTTTCAGTCCTCCTTGCTGCCCTTGAGGGGGAGGATTAGCAGGACACCTAAATATAATATGCGAAAGAGTGGCGTGTGGTTCGACGCATTCAGGGAAAGTGCCACAGTAGTGGGTCAGCTGCTGAGGGGAAGAGAGCACGTCTTGAGACTTCTCCATAGGATATGTTGGCAGTGCGTCAGAAAGGGATTTGAAGGATGGTATTTATGGCAGTAAAAATGGTGAACTTGAATGAGCTTTGCAAAAATGTGCACCCACTCTTTTGAGAAATTCGACGTGAGGCTGTTCAGAGCTCGGCAAATCAACCCTCGGGCCAGTTTATTGGCAGCCTCGTTTCCGGGGTTCCCTGAAAGAGCCGACACCAACCCATGCCCGGTAAATGTTGGGTGGGGATGTTTAACGCACTGGCAGGAGAGTGTATCCTTTCTCTGGCATAGTTGTACAGAGCAGTTTTTGATTCAGTCGTAATGTCCCTCGAGTTGTGAAAGGCTTGGGATGGCACTCTCCTCTGATTCCTCAGCTGTAGAGCCTCAACGGAGGCGGCTAAGGGGAAAATCGTAGGTAATTGATACATATTCTTTTGCTGTACGACACACTATATTAGCGTAAAACCAAGACGTCTAAAAAGGGACGAGGCGTGCTGGGCGTTGGCAGCTTTCGTTTGTCTGTCTTTGTGTTTGGCATGTGTATGTGCGCGTGTGTGTGCATGTGTGTGAGCCGAAAATAAAAGACGCTCCCCACCTAATGGAAGAATCTGCATACACTAATTGTGTTCTGAACAGTGTTGTCGTATTTATTCCTTATTAAATTGTTCAAAAAGCGTTAGTTGTTAACCACCCGAGTGTTTATATATTGGACAAGATATGAGCGCCTGTACTGTCAACGACACTTACCCTTTTCAGGATTCTTGCCGGCTAGCATGGACCAAGCGCGCCTTTCCTGGTCTCTTCTAGCAGCTGCTAGAGCTGGCGTCGATTTTAGAATTGCTGCTTTGCAGAGGATCGAATTCAGAATGATACGTGGCGTGAGAAATTGCCGTAACTCTCATTATATATGTTTATTTTATTGCTTGTGGACATTGTTTACGGCGGAAAGTGTTGAGGTCGCAATAAATACAAGTTCGCGCATGGCAGACGAAATGTCAGCCAAAACTCGCGTCACTGTCCGGTGGTGATGTGATCATGCGGAACGTCTTGGTACGTGACCTGGAAGATGACAGGATGACACCAATGCAGATGGGCAGGATTGGCATTACCAAGCCAGCTTGTAATCGTGTTAGGTACGTGTTCTAGAACTCAATACATGCCGCCATACGTTAGCCGACAGCAGTGAAATGAATATTTGTTCATTTTTGTCCTGTCTATCAAGCTGTTCAAGCTCACTTAAAGCAGCTATATTTACGAAGACTACCTCTGCCAAGTGATTTACGTTCATTTGGTTGAAGGATCTTCGTGACGTAGCAATAACAGCCAGCAAATGTACCTAATGAAAAATTATTGGAAATGCACTCATCCCTACAAAGTGAATCATGGTGAGTGGGTGAAGCTACGTCGTAAGGCCCATAACGTTGAAGTCATTAGCTAGTATAAAGGGTTTCTGCTAGTAGGTTTGATATATTGTTTCGACGCAATTATAATTGCTAGCAGTCCTTTTTTAAACTTTTTTCTTTGTCGCACATTATTGTACGTCACCTGAGTGTATCCGCATATAACGTAGGCCTGGCATAGGAACTCCGAAAAAGCCTCACCCCCCTCTTTCAAAAAAAAAACATATATGAACAACCTACTTTGGCTAGTTTAATTATCTCGAAACCTCAAGCACACATGCAAACACGTACGAGAGACTCTTACTTCACGAGGCTTACGTCAAACAAGTCGGCCCAAAACTCATTTCGGAGTGCGTCTCATTATAGTTCAGGCTGGGGCCATCAGATTTGTGCACCCCTAATATATCCTGGCAGCACAGTGCATTTCCGAAGGCTGCACATCCGACTGTAACAAATCAGGCCTTCAGAATATCCCTGCCGCTATTTTCTTGTGAGACAAATTACCCACCGCAATGGGGATCACCACTCTCCGGATTTACGTCCTTATAAGACTTATGGCTGGAAAGTCATGTGAAAAGAAGGTTTCATGGCGCTGCAGTATTGATACAAAGGCGCTATTATAAATGCGAAGCATTTCTCTGTGAACTTCGCCAAGTCTTACCGTATCTATCTATCTATCTATCTATCTATCTATCTATCTATCTATCTATCTATCTATCTATCTATCTATCTATCTATCTATCTATCTATCTATCTATCTATCTATCTATCTATCTATCTATCTATCTATCTATCTATCTATCTATCTATCCGCCTAAGACTTTTAGCTCACGTGGCTGTTTCGATGATGGTATCTGAATTCGTATGCTATTACATGAATGCATGAAGAGCATAATGGGCTAGTCATAAGATGAAAAAAAAAAGGCAGATCCCACGTACAGTAGGAATCGATGATATGCGAGGCACGCATGATAATTGTTGATATGTCAGTTTCAAATCAGCACAACGTTACGAAGTGGAGGTAAATGATGCCATACACGACCTTCGTATCATGATTATTATGTTTGGATGTGTCGTTTACCTTCGTAATCTATTCGCGCCACGCGATATCAAATTTACTATATGAAATTATATATGAAATTATACATAAATAAATCAGACATATAGCGGCCACGAGCACGGTATGAGCGTGGTATGTTGTCATGTTCTTACATTACACGCGTGTTAGGATTATCATGCTCGTATCAGTCATATATTTCGTCTTCTAATGACGTCACGAAACACCAAATTTGGTATATGTGTAGCTAGCAAAATGGCAGCGATACATCATGAAGGGCCCAATATACTCTAATAAAGCGTTGACGCACGAGCACGCTCGGCACAGCGATGCAACGTTAGCAAAACGCGAACACACTCTAGTCTGGCGCCAGGCACTACCAGCGTCCATCGGCGCGGCCCGACGGCAACCGTCGCGAAATGAGACATGCTGAAATTCGCGCCGATGCATTATTCAGATAACACTTCGTCTCCCTATTTTCATGACGGAGGGACGCCGGACGCCCTAAATGCGAATGCGTGAATGCAACGCAGCGCGGCGTGCACCTGCGAGTGTATGGCAGGACCGTCGCCAGTGAACGCCGGCGAGCACGCGCACCGCGTAACGTCGAAATGTATTGGCGCCTTTACTGTGAATGTAGTTATGTTCTCACATGACATGCATCTCATGATTATCATGTTTGCACCAGTCACATACTTTCTTCATCCATTGGCGTCATGTATTACCAAATATGGCATATGTGAAGCGCATCATCAGTGTGGCATGTATTCTTGTTGTTAAATGACGCGCATGTCGTGATTATCATGTTTGGATGCGTCATTTACTTATGTCGTTCGTTCGCGTCGCGTAATTCCGAGTTTGGTATATATCACGCTAGCAAAACGGCCGCGATCACATCATGAGCGTGACATGTAGTCATGTTGTTACATGACACGCATGCTATTATCTTCATGTTAGGTTTTGTAGCTTGTGTTCGCCATGCAATAATGCCATACCATACCAGTTTTGCAACATGCCATGTGAACAAAACCACCGCAAGAGCTCCAAGACCATGAAATGTAGATCATGACATTTATGCCGTGATTGCCATGATTCTATTCATTGTCATTATTGTCATGATTGCCATTCATGCCATGATTTTCTTGCTATGACTTGTAAAATATGTCCTTCGTACAGTCATGTTATGCCATACCAAGTTTGGTGTCGATACCTTTATCGAAACGGCCAGGAGAGCTAAAGTCGTAGGCGGATAGATAGATAGATAGATAGATAGATAGATAGATAGATAGACAGATAGATAGATAGATAGATAGAAAAATAGATAGATAGACTGATACGCTCAAAGTCTTCGAAGTTCGCTAAACAGCTTCGCATTTAATACTGCCATGTATTTGATGACTGTCATGATTTATAGTCAGGGTCTTGCTGCTCCTGCTAGCTTAACATATACCAGATTTCGTATTACGTGACATGAATGAATGATGAAGGTATAGGACTGGTGCAAGCATAATAATGATGACATGCATGTAAAACATGAATACATGCCACGCTCACGATGCCAACATGGTCATGTTGCTAGTTTTATATATAGCAAGTTACGTGGCGTGAGTGGATGACGAAGGTATATATGAGTGGTGCAAACATAATAATCACGACATGCGTGTCATTTAAGAACATGACTACATGCCATGCTCATGATGCGCTCGGGCTCGTTTTGCTGCACGTTCACTAATATCAAACCATGTATTACGTGATGTGAATGAATGACAAAGGTATATCAGTAGTACAAGCGTGAGAATCATGAAAAGCGTGTCACGTAGAACATTACAACATGTTACGTTCATAGCGCGCTCGCGGCTGTTTCGTTAGCTTCACATATACCAAATTTGGTATTACGCGACATGAATATATGACGAAGGTAAATGACATGTTCAAACATCATAATCCTGATGTGGAAGTCGTGTACGGCATAATTTACGTCCGCCTCTTAACGTTGTGCTGATTTTAATGTGACAATTCAAACATTCTGATTCGTGTCTCGCATATCATCGATTCGCACTGTACATTTGTTTCCCTTCTTTTCTGCCCTGTACCCTCTTTACCGTATATTATGGCCCGGTCAAACAGTTGGTTTTATATGAAGTCACGAACCAGAGGGGAAATTGCAGCCTATTTCTGCCTTTATTGGGGCAATAATTGGTAGTCTTCATGTATTAAGCACTAGATACCAGACAAGATTTTAAGAGTATTCTTTTGCATTAATGCTTGGTTGACAGCACGTGTTCCATTATCTGACACTTTCGTCTTAAGCAAGACAAAAGTTCGCCATGGTAAAGCAGCAGTTAAGATGCTCGGCTGCTGACCGGAAGGTCGTGCGTTTGACCCCTATAGCGGTGGCTGCATTTGGAAGGAGCTGAAATTGTAAAGGCCCGTGTGTGGTGGGATGTCAGTGCACAATAAGCAACTCCAGATGTTAATTATTTTCTGAGCTCCCCCCCCCCTCTCCTATGACGTCTCTCATAATCATATCGTGGTTTGGGTGCGTAATACCCTATCTTGGCTTCCAACACCGCAATTTTTAAATTTTGTGTTTAGATGATTGCTTTATGTTCTTACCGAAACAAGAGGTACTTGCAAAGATGCATCATTACCACGTACACAATTAAGGTTTTGTTTATGTTTTGATGAAGCTAGGCCACAAGGCCAGAATATTTCTTCCAGCCCAAACTTTCTGAGACCATTGCACTTATGATGTAAGTGGCTTTTCTAGATATATCGGATAGGGCAACTTCGAGAACGCATCTATGCAGTCGCAAATTCCGAGAGAAAATGTGGTCACCCAGGTGAGTGTTAGTGTACCGTATTGCCAGCACAAGGTGCTGACACACTGTTTTTTTTTAAGTTCAAAATGTTGGACGAGATTTATCACATTTTCACCCACGGTTCCACAGTCTAATTTGTAATTTTATTTGTCCACTGATCACTTGATTGTTTGCTCTGCTTTGCATACTATTCCTCATTTGCCCTAGTAAGGTTTTTATGGCATCACGTGCCCTGGTAAGGCTTCTATGCTTCAGTAACTACGCTAATGTGACTTTGCTGGAGGGTATATGGCTTTTTTTGTTTTATGTGAGGCCATAGCTATACCTTGGATTGAAATGCTGTTTTTTTCGTCGCCGTTTGAACGTGTCAAATTTTTATGCATCACATTTCTGCCTCTTTCCGAAAATTTCGCAATCCACCAAGCAAAGTTACCAGCAAATAACCTGCTCGTTCTTTCGACGGAGTGCTTACAACTATCACGGTTTTGTATCGCTTGCGTAAAGGCATTTGAAGCGCTTAGTGAAGCCGACGAAATGATGGCCTACGTTCCGTACCATTTGTAACAGTTTAAGCAATTGCTTATGTCCAGATAGAGTGGCGATGAGCTTGCTCGTGTACCGGTATCAGTTCTCAGGAAAACTTTCGGAAAGTTAAGTGTTTACCGCCGAAACTTTTTGATCGAGGCGAACACTTGATTGTCCATAGCAGAGTGCACTCTATGTATTGCGTCACTAACGTGAAACAGCGTCAAGAAAGAAAGACACAGGGACCAATACATACACTTTCAAAGCATTGCATCACATATACGCCGTCAAGTTCTTTGACTCTTTATAACATAACAGCTGTCTTCATTTTAAGGATCATGGATTCTTTTTCAGACTATGCTATAAGGGCGGCATTGGATAATACACAGGATAACATTATGAACACAAAAGCGATGCCCATGTGGCAATACGAGGTACATAACAAATTTTCATTCATTGTTACCTTCAGTGGAACTGATAAATTTTAACTGATATATCACTTCTCAATAACTTCACTGCCGTAAGGTTACTTGTCTTGAGAAATCGCATCAAGGTATAGTAAAAACTGACCACAGAGATCACCTAACACCTGAAAGTTGCAAATGAGTTCAAAGAATGCTTTGTTCTCCTAAAGAGACAAGCATAAATAAAGCAGAGCTGCTGAGTACCGACAAGGCTTGTTCATTAGAACAGTTCTCGATAATATCGCGCAACGTCACTTCAGCCACCACCACCCTTGCCTGTTCATAATCCTGTGAGCCGAATGGCATATCGTTATCTAGTCTATGTCTGCTGTTTTTTTTTGCTTCTATTCTTCCCAAGTGATGATGCACATTGGTATGGTCAATTGCCCGCGTTGTAGGGTTGTTTACGTGGAAACGTTTAAGCTTTAAAGCACCATTTTTACAAACAACTGCATGGCTTTCATGCCGGCTACCATGATTCACAAGTACAGTATACTTCGTCTTCTTCACTGCCTGTAGACTGAAAAGTTCGGTCATTTACAATAATTTATTTCATGTCATGAGGTGCATGGACAGAGAAACCTCAAAGGCACGAAATGCTTCGTCCATTTAGGTGTTGAAAAGCGCAGCCGCTTCAGCAGCTGTAGTGCGTGTATTTTTATTTAAGAAGGAAAAACATAACGTACGTGCGGACCACATAATTAATGTAGGGCATTGAGGAGTGCAAGCCCTTGATATTTTAACACTTGATTGCCCTTTATTTGAGTACGTTAGGAGATGCTCAACGCACGCTTCGAAGAAACGGACTGTGTGTACCACGTACAGAAGGTGAGGACAAAGTTATTGTTCAATGCAATGTGAAACGGTTAAAATTTCTTGTTAGTGTATATTACAGCCCTTTTTGTGTGCTTTGTGTTTGGGGGCTCGGGTGCTTCTCAACTGAATTGATTTTCCCTTTTTGCCCGAGCATTCTTGCATCATGTTGATGCAAATAAATTTCAACTTCAACTTCAACACTCCCAAGGTACGTACATCGATTTGTCCTGCACCGGGTGGCATAATTTTTCTGGGCAAGACAACGAGTACTGAGAGAAATAATGGAAGAAAGAGGTTGCTTCTTGAGGAGAGATTTCAACCTGCGTACTCACGGCCCGAAGGCTAGGGCCTTAGTGACTCGCTATTCAAGCCCGCTAGGTCGCTCTTCCTTATCTTAATGCTGTGGATTTCTTCGCGTAAAGAACTTGCATTTTGCTAATTGACATAACCATATAAGTGCACCAACTGAAAGTTAACCTAAATTTCATAATTATTGTCCAAAATGACATCTTTAGGTCTCTTGAGAGGTATGTTGCTTCGGGAGAAGTCATCAGAAATTAATCAACGTGAGTTCACGTTTCCATCATATTTTGAGGATTTTGGACACGATTCTTAGCCGAATTGAAGCGAGCCACCGACAGATAAGATTATCTACAACATCAAGCTGCGCTAACCCCTACAGTTCAATTGTTAGTGTTCATTTGGCTTTTCACCTTAGGTTCTCCGAATAAAAATTTTTTGATTGAACTGAAGCGTTCTTCCTTGTCCACTACTGAATTATTCGATGATAATTTGCATAGGGTTCTGCTTCTGAACGACTAACGGATCTCAGAGAATCGCAAAATTATGTACTTCAGAAATGAGGATATATTCGATGAAAATACCGGTACCCAAACCATCAAACGATTTAACGAAAAATAAAAACGGTTTTTAAACCGCAGGCGGCACTACGATGTACGTGTAGTGTACTAAAGCTTAACATATTGGTGCATTCAGACATTCATACAACACAGGGCGCGTCTACAGAAACAAAACTTTTTTTCAAAAATTTAACAGACAAAAAGATCACATAGAAATAAAACAGACAAGAAAAATGAGTGGAACGCTCACGAGCCATTGAACATTTTCTCTTCAACATGTGGGCAGGAAATGCTCTTTCTGCATCAGGATGTGAAATAGCTGTGTCTGAAAGAAGACACAGGATGTCTTGATGGTGTGGACTAGTATGAGAAAGCAATGAAGAGGATCGTGTATTGCCGAGTCGAACAATACCAGACTGTACAGCAACAAAGACTTCATTCCTTTTCGGCTGGTTCAGTAATTTCCTGGTTGCGTGTCGCCTGCGGGCATCGCGAAAAGGAAATGTACATCCATGTGCGCTTGATGATTGAGATTGTGTAACTGGTGGCATTTTGTGGTATATTTTCACTTCCTGTCATCTTCCTGGAGTTTTCGCAGGATGATCCCAGCAGTAACAACTTTTTTTTCCTGAGCAAGGTAAGGTTTCCTCGTTCTTACTCTTTGCATTTTGTGGCCACGATATGCTGAGCGCTTTGGTACTTTTTGCTCGCAGCGCTGGTAATGAACCGTGCAAGTTGGAGAAAAATGAGGCGTGGTAGCAGAAAGTGGTCTCTGTGACGTGTTGTTATTCCATATAATTTATGCCTTTATGCCACAAGAAGGAAGGGTATACAAAGGCAACCATAGAGTATGTACAATGGTCCTTCATGAACAGCTGTATAGTACTCAAAGCCGAGCTTCTTGGTATTGCGTTGTAGTAAATATTGTCCATATTGTGTTCCCGTTGCGTCAACGTGTTTTTTGTGCTATTTTTTTACGAAGAGAAGTTAGTTGAAACTGCCCAAAGTAGATTTAATGCTTTCAATAAGTAGCCTGCACGTACTAGAAAATAATTCTTTTGCGCCTAATGATTCACGTGCAGCATGGAATACATCACAGAATGAAAAATGCCGATCGTGCCAAACGTGAAATGATAAACTAAAAATAACTGCCTTCTTTTCGTTGTATTCTTTTGTTTTCTTGTACTGGGCAGACACTCGTCCAGTGAGGTTTCCTACTAAATAGAGAGATAGCCAGGGATAGAAAAGGAGAAAGTTCATGACAGTACAAACTCGCAATCGAGTGCACCGGGACGTCCAAGTATCCTGTACGGTATGAAGTATATTTGATGATGATGATGATGATGATGATGATGATGATGATGATGAATCCACAGACATGGCTCGTACCCACTCAGGGGGATTGGCCAAGATTCGATGACTTAATTAAGTAAGTTTTTTTTTAAATATCGAAACCACCCACCAGAAAAAAGAATGAAAAAAGTAAAGACACCCTAGTCAGAATGAATGGAGTGCAATAGTTGCTTGTCACTCGTGCAGATAAGACAACTATTCATTACCTTGAATAGGAATCAGGATAGATAAACAATGCTCTTGTGTTCGTTGGAATTTTTTTTGCATGAATAATAATCACGCAATTAAAAGCTTAATTCTTTTACTTTCATTCAGGTACTTGCAAACTGCGTAGAAAACGTTCTCGTGACTGAAGCCCAGATCGTAAGCACCGAAGGAAAGTATGTTTTTTATAGTGAAATTCAACCTCAGGCTAGCAAATGGGAGGGCTAAGAATGTTTTCCTAAGCAATTTGTATCGGCGACATGATAAAAAATAGTGCTCTATTGTTTCCAATTCTGAACAAAAGTTTCATAGTGGTGATATCGCCAGACCAGCCCTATGTGAATAGAAATTTAATGGGGGGACACGACATCGAAATCTGGTTATTATGGTTTCCAACTGTTTTGTAGGACACCAATGACTTTTCCATGGAAATCTTAAGTGAGTAAATTCTGGTGTTGACAATATTGCTTCCATAGCGTCTGCACTGAGCGCAAGCTTTCTGTATCTTGTCGCCGTTATAGTGACCACTTCGGGAAGGACTGATAGTACTGGCCCTTCCAATGCTGCTCGTGCTAGAGAGTCGGCGATTTCATTTACTTCTAAGCCGCAATGACCGGGTACCCATACTAATTTCAGTAGCTGCAGCTGAGGAGGAACTAGCATAAGAAGCGTCTTTAAGGCCATCGATTTTGTTGACGCCGTAATCGACGTACATACTGACGGGGAATCCGTTATTATGATCGCATTAGCGGCATTCAAAGGTAGCTTTCGCAGCGCTAGAACTATTGCCAACAGTTCAGCTTCAAAAACTGGGGTTAAATCCGGTAATCTTAATGAAAAAGACCAGTCAAGCAAATGGGAGTATATACCTACACCTGTCTTTTCATCCATTACCGAAGCATCTGTGGCTATAATATTATTCGTTTCCGCGTGTGCAAGATAATCCTGCAGTCGGCTATTTAGGACCCTATAGGATTGTAATTTGGGCTTAGAGGGAAAAATGTCATCGAATTCAATCTTAAGAATTTGATTTGTATCCTGCGCTGCAATCACATCTCGAATTTTTACATTTGACCTATGTAGTTGTTTCTGGACAAAAGCAATTTGAGGTGTTCGAAAGCGTGGCCAATAGGCAAGAAAAAAGCTGTCTGGGTCATTTATAAAATAATACTCAGATCGTCTTGGCGCATAGCTATAAAATTTCAGAAACGTCTGAACCGTTAGGATACGAAAACGGCAAGACAATGTAGGTAATCGTGCTTCCTGATACAAAACATTGTTTCTTACAAACCTCGGAAGTCCTAGACACAATCTCAAGGCTTCTCGTTCCAGCATAACCAGAGGCTTTATTTTATAGGCAGGGCCACCTGAGAACAATACGCACCCAAATTCTAGGATAGGTCGCATATACATTTTATAGATCATCACCATTGTGCTTCTGCGTAGACCATATCGGCGGCTGCTCAGTCTACGAAGAATTCCTAAGGCGTGTTGTGCTTTAGATGCCATGTTTTCTATGTGAGGAGTCCATTTTACGTTGGCATTATAAGTTACTCCCAAATATTTAAGAGATTCCACCTGTGGAATGGGCTCTTGTTTATAACGTATTGAAATTGAGATGGGATCGGATATCGGGAATATCAATACTGCACTCTTATTCACATTTAAGTTCATGCAGACTGCATCTAGCCATCCCTCCAGCATATTGACATATCTCTGTAGCGTTTGATATAAAAAATATATGTCACTATTTGCCGTGAAAAATGCAATATCGTCTGCATATACAAACACCTTCACGTCCTGGCAATGCGGTATAGTGCTCACTAAGATGTTAAATAGAACTGGCGATAATACAGCGCCTTGGGGGACACCACGTGTTTGTTTGCACTTTGACGATGCGCAACCATCCTTAAAGCAATAGAACTCCCTTCCTCTCAAAAATTCTCTCACCCACGCCAATATATATTTTGGGAGATTGTGGCTCTCTAATATGTCTAATAATACTGAATGTTCTACACTATCGTATGCCTTAGCAATATCCAATGTCACTAGTGCCGCATGTTGTCTTTTTTTGCGAGCAAGCTGAATGCGGCTTTCTAAATCTGTGTGTGCACACCAGATTGAACAATCTGTTCTGAAGCCAATTTGATTTGGATTTAATATCGAATTTTCCTCCATCCATATTATAACTCTTTTATTGAGCACCCTTTCGATGAGCTTCACCATATTAGATGTAAGAGAAATTGGTCGAATGTTTTCTATGACATATCCGAATCCTTGTCTTTTTTGTATCGGCACTATTTTAGCTAATTTCCACTCATACGGAACCCAGGCATATTTTAACGAATAATTTACAGTGTTTAATAGGTCACATGGTGATAATTTGAATAATATTTTTATCATAGCAGTTGTGATTCCGTCCGGACCAGGACCTGACGAGGGCATACCTTGTATCACTTGTGCTAACTCTTCCTCTGTAACTTCAGTAACTTTAATCGTTGACGCTGGTTTTTGTGAATCGTAAGGCTTAGTTGATGTAAATCTACACTCCAGGCCTTTAGCCATGGTTTCTATGGATTTCTTTGTTTCTTCCAAGGACATAATCTCAAACCCTATATTATTTTGAGATGGCATCATTTTACGTGATCTCATGAACCTGAACAGCGCCTTTTTGTTACAAACTTTTGAAAGGTGATCATAATGTTTTCTATCATATTGTTCCTTAGCTAAAGAGACCATGCGTTTGAAAATTGCAGCGTGATACTTGTAATCAGACCAGTTTTGAGGGCACTGGTTATACACAAGTTTTTTCCAAGCTGCCTTTCTTCGTCGGAAATCCCGGGCACAGTCCGAGTTCCACCACGGACTGTGGGTTGTGCTCTTTGCGGATTCCACAACGAATTCTGCATTTTTATATGTTCTTTTGATCAGTGCACTTAGTCTCATGGCTTTTGTATCTTCTTGCTCTTCAGAATGAGTTGCCAAAGCAGATTCTAAATCTTTCCTAAATTTGGTGTAATTAATAAACACTCGAGTCTGAGAGCCTGACATTACAACGTGGCAAGCAATCTCGAATAATTTTGGCAAATGATCACTGTTAGTTGCACAATCACACGCACTCCACGACAAACTAGTGAGTGATGAACTCACAAAGCCTAAATATAAGGCTGAACGAGACCTATCACTAATGTAAGTGGGTGTTCTTGAATTCAGGCAACACAAGTTATTATCCGCTGTCCACTCCCACGATTTCTTACCGCATTGATCAGTTCGGAAACCCCAGCACGTATGATGAGAATTGAAATCGCCGATTAGAATTTTATTTTGATAACTAGAAGTCACTGCAGCGTCTAAACATCGAGTATCGATTACACCTTTAGGAAAGTATGCATTCACCACCAAAAAAGGCATGCAGCCTGGTAAGGTTATTTCTAAGGCGAGAATTTCACTGTCAGGTGACATGAGTTTATACGCAATTTTTGCTTTGAGACTTATTCTATTATTAATAAAAAATGCCAAAACTCCACCTTTCGACGGACAGTCTAGACGGAAAGATCTGAATCTATTTAATTGAAAAGACTGATGCATTGAAAGCCAAGTTTCTTGCAGTGCAATAATATCTGGAGAAAATTTTGATGCCAAATATATTAGATCAGTTGCTGCAGAGTGAATTGATCGGCAATTCCAATGAGGAATTTTAAGTGACCCTATTTTTGCTCTAAAATAGCCTCAGCGATGGCCTTGTTTAGAATATTTTCTTTAAGAAAATCAGCTTTAGACAGGGTGTTCTTCTGGTACTTTTTGGTTTTTGAATCGACAGGTGCGATGCCTTTTTTGTATAAAGGGGATGTTGAGCGCTTTAGCGATCGGGGATCCATCTCCATTCGTCTGAGTCCTCCACTTTCTTGGTAAGCTCGCATTGAGATACGCTACCTTCCTCTACTGAATCTGCAGCTACCATAGGTTGTTGTGGCGTATCGGAGCCATACTTCTTTGAAATTTTAGGGGAGTCACGAATGTGAAGGGCTTCCGTAGCCTGATGTGGCGTAGCAGAGTCATACTCCTTTGCAAACTCCGAGGAGTCAATAATGTTACGTGGTGCACTGTGGTTGTTTTCCGCTGTACCCAACATTTGAACCATCTGGTTCTATAGAATCTGGGCCAAGGACTCACAAATATTCCCAGCGATGCGCTCAATTGCTTTCTCCACTGCCTTCTCAATCGCTTCCGCAATAGGGACAGAGAGAGCTTCCATCGTTGGCATATTACGAGCTGTTACACCAGCGTAGCCTTGTGTTCGTGCTTGTATTTCAAGTGCTGCTTCCTTCCGTGAACACCGTCTTCGTTCTACTATCTCTAGAATTTGCAGTTCACGTACCTTTGCCGAACAACTAGAGCTATCGGCCGCATGAGCTTCGCTACATTGGCAACACTTTTCTTTATCGCTCAGACAGTCGCTAGAATTGTGACCTTCCCCGCATACCTTACACCTGACCGCTGACCTACAACCTTTCATTGTGTGACCATAACGCTAGCACTTTATGCATTGGAGCGGACGAGGAGAGAGCGGCTCTACTCTGTAAATTAAAGGCCAAGCCTTAATTTCTGATGGTCGGACTGATCCCGCAAGGGTCACAATTACAGACTCAGTTGGTATTTTGTTGTTATCAACCACCCGTCCACACCGATAGACTGAAATAGCACCTGCTGGCGAAACCAGCTCTAGTACTTCGGAGGGTGGCATGTTGGCATCGACGCCACGCACTAGACCTCGGGTACATGCTAAATGAGAAGGTATGAACGCGCTCACCGGCTGGGATGCAAACGTTGAGCACTTTAGCAGATCTAGGACACAGGACTGGTCTGGCGAAAAGCACAGTATGCCTCCTCTGCCGAACTGGCGGACCTCCGTTATGGACTGGTATTGGGCCGTCACTGACCGTAATTCCGCCTGAATGATCTTCGGGTTTTTCATCCGAATGATGCCGTCATTGTTCGGGACTAGAGCCACTGGAACCGATGATATTCCGTTGTTCAAAAAAAAAAAAGATCCACTGACACCTTCTTTGGATCCGTAGAAGCAGACCAAAGAAAAGTCCCTGGCCCTGGCGAAGATAAGGACATCTTGTCTTGTCTGAACTGCACAAAAAACACTGATCAAACAACTATTGCAGTATGAGAAACGATGGTAGATCAATTAACCAACAACAGCTACTTAATTCTTGGCCACACCCCGAGAGCAAGCTTCAACGGCTAGAGCCGACCACCACCGATCTGGAATTCCGAGCCGGGAGGCATGTGACGTTCCAGAACATGAAAAACGCGTCCGTTCAGAACGTCGTCTTTTATATTTATATTTAGTATATTTTATATAGTATATGTCATGAACCTATAGGCTTTCTTCTTTGCAAGAAGTTGTACTGTCACAAAGCCATACCATTCTTGAAACTGCTTCAAAAAAAAAACCGCCAGGCCTGCGCAGTAGGCACAGCACAGTTACAGCGAAAGCTAGAAAAGTGGTCTTTCAGAGCCTTTTCAAACCACTCATTGGGTATCTACTGCAAACACAGTTGCTTGGTACCCTCTTGGACAGTAATAATAAGCTTTGGGTACCAGGCTATCATTCGCTATATTATTTGTTTTTTCATTCTTCTGAGAAGAGTGGTATCTTCCAATCACTTGCAAAGAATTTAGGGCCAATCGTCCATGCAGTGGCTGACGACGATGAGGAACTATGGCTGAAGTGGGTATGCGCCACGGTTATAGGGGAACGAAAACAAGCTTTTGTGATAGTTTGGAGTATTCAACGGCCCACTCGCTACGCCATTCGCGTTGCGCGACGACTTGTTGTTCTTTCGCTCTTGTAAAACGCTTTATAAATTGTAATAACGTCATTGCTTTCCCGATATCAGGTCTGCCTAAGGCAAGTTTGACAACAAGTCGCAAGCACTGGTGTAGCTTCGTGGTAGAATACTGGGCTGGCACCCAGAGGACCCGGGTTGAAGCCCCGCTGTGTCATTGGTGCAAGGTTTTTTATATTTTCACGCGCTGTGGTTACGGACATTGGTGGTGGCGGCGGCGGACAACAACAACTGCGCGTGACCCAAAAAGTGATCTCATGGCAGCTTTCGCTCTAAAAAAAAGAAACACAAAGAATGCCATGTAGTGGAAGGAGCGTCCTCAAGGCACGTAATGTGCCGTGGCAGATGCGTAGAATAGTGCCGAGCAGAAAAACAAAAACATGTGCGTTACATAGCGAGCGGTCGTTTTGATCGCCCAAACAATAAAAAGTTTTCAGAAGAACTATAGTCATCATCACAAGCTAAAGTATTAGAACAATGAGTCAATGCGTAGATTCGCGTGTTTCCTTACAGACGCGTAGTCGGCCATTAGTTGATTCGATAAAGAAAGAATTGAAAGAAAGTTTCGAAGAAGAACTCTCCCACTTCCGCACTATTCATGGCCGATCCCCCATGGTGGGTTGGGCCCCTCCTCTGGACGCAACCAACCAACCAATACAAGTATACTTGCAGTCGGAATTCTGCGATAGTTTGAAGTGGCCAATTTTATGGGCATACGTTTGTTTCTTTGGTGGCACACTTGAGTCGTCCAAAATTACCGAAGTAAGGCTGACAATTGAGACAGCGAGGCTCAAGCGTATGCAAAGTTTGTATTAAAGAAAGGACAGCCTTTTTCTGTCGAATGTACTTATCTTACGTCATGGGAAGGAGTGATGCCTGAAAGTTCTGCGTATTACACCATACGTTGCAATACTTGATGATTGTTCATTCAACCTATTTATATCTATGATCTACTGTTTGGATAAAATGAATAACTAAATAAACATTTTTTGAAGTTGAAATTGAAATTTTTATTTCGCAACAAGAACAGTGATGTTCCGTGCTACGTCGAAGAATTACCATTTAGAGACATGAAAAGTTCCTATTTCGGGAATTTTTCTCTGCAAACGTTGACGCGATTCCCAGCTAATTTCCCTGCCCAACAGTGCTACTTTGCGCCACCATCCACGCACACACATACTAAAATTACACAAGTATGACGAACTTGTGACTTTTGAAATCATGACTAGCCCCTCCACTGCCTCATAACAAAATCTTGACTTCATTCATATACTGTTAGTACACTACCCACTGTGGGCATCAATTCAAGCATCAATAGTGAACTAGAAATCACTCCGTGTCAATATGAGACACAAATATCATGGGCTATGCTTGCGAGGTGCATGTGCCAGAACCGATTACATTAGATGAAGGCGCACTATGACTGCTAACTTTCGGTCGTCATAGGAGAATTTAACCATTCTTAAAATTCCCTGCCATATCGCGAAGATTCCCTGTGTCCCTTTGGCTCAAATTGACAGGAGGAAATTCCCCGAAAAAAGACCGATTCTCTGCATGGATCACTGAACAAGAACACGTTTCAAGGAGGGCATGCAAAAGCGGTGAGAACAGCTTCAGTAGCAGTGAACCCCTAGTACATAGGTTAGCACAGTAGACGTGTGGCTAAGGTGAACCAAAATAAAAGAGAATTTCACAATATGCATTAAAACAAACAAAATGAAATATTACAATGCAGACATAAAAAACGTAGTCGGCAGATCACATCATTATATAACACTCGCCATTGCTTTGGTGATATTGCTACATGCATGTATATTAATATTCTAGGGGGCGACGCGCGTGTGTGCCTGACGAGGAAGACGAACAGTTGTCCCCGCTCAATCGCTGGTGAACCGGGCACGCCATTACCGCTGGTTTTGAATATATCTAATCATCAGCCTCGTCATTATGGCGTCTCTTCTTTTCCGTAACATATTTGGTGGAGGTGGAACGTTCCCCGTCTTCACCACGAAGCTTCGCAGTGGCCGCACCATTCAGTGTCCGGCCATGGCTACCAACGACAACAGTTGTCAGCGTCCCGATCTGTAGCTCCAGCCACTACATACCTGACGATGCTCACCCCCCGTGATCCCGGTACATTCTCCGCACAACCTGGGCTCGACGTCGACCACCGGCTCCGTATGTACGAGCGTGTTAGCCACACACACCGATGGGACCCTACCATGATGCTCACCAACGTAATATTTTACTTGGACGGCACCCCACGGGTCTGGTTCGACGCCCATGAGACCGAGCTCACTAGCTGAGATACCTTCAAGGAGCGGCTACGCGACATTTTTGGGGACCCGTCCGGTCGCCAAATGGAAGCGCGAAAAGAACTCGCCACTCATGTGCAGTCGTCAACAGAGTCGTATGTCTCGTACATACAAGATGTGCTCGCGTTGTGCCAAAAAGTCGACGAGCAAATGACAGAGAGTGACAAGGTCGGCCACATACTTAAGGGCATCGCGGACGACGCCTTCAATTTGCTCGTCTACACTAACGTCACGACCGTAGATATGACCATCAAGGAATGCCGCCGCTTCGAAATGGCCAAAAGCCGCCGTGTTCTGCCTCAATTTACGCGGCTACCAAACACGGCTGTTACATCCACTTGCACCGATCTCGGTGCCACACCACCCATGCAGGACAGCGTGACCCGAATAGTTCGACGGGAGCTTGAGGCGTCAAGTCCGTCACCAATTCCTCCACATCCGCTCGACCATGGCGCCACACAAACGCCTCCGCCGGTCTCCGTTATTCAAGCCGTCGTGAGGCAGGAAATTGCAAAGCTTGGTTTTCCTGTGGCCTGCTCTGTCTCCCGACCCGTCTCCAGACCAATCACAACAAATGCACCACGCCATGACTTACACTTTATTCCGCGATCCCGCAATCCGGAGGAATGGAGAACTGCAGACGACAAGCCGATCTGCTTCCGCTGCCACCGAGTAGGCCATATCTCCCGCTACTGCCGCAGCACTTGGACGCCCTCAAGCAGGAGACAATTTTCCTCTAACGGACCATACGAGGACTACCGTCGGTATTCGCCCAGTCGTGTGTACCCTTCTTCCGACATCACCAACAGCCGCTCCACTGCTCGTTCGCCGTCACCTCAACGCCCCCATTCCCCATCGCCCCGACCACGTCGCTATCCGTCGCCGGTCAACTATGGATCTTCTCGGACGAAAAACTAGATCATGCAGCTCCGGGAGGTAGTGCTGCATTGCTTGCGAATGATCCAAATCTTCCATTGATGCTCCCCACTGATACGAACTTGATTGAGGGGTATGTGGACGGTATTTCTTTCACGGCGTTAGTCGATACCGGAGCTCAAGTGTCCATAATGAGTACTCATCTGTGTCACCTGCTCAAAAAAGTCCTCACGCCTGCAGCAACTAAAGCCCTCCATGTCGCTGATGGTGGAACTGTGGCCATCACTGGAATGTGTACCACTCGTGTTAGTATTGCCGGCCGCCATGTTCCCGTTTTATTTACGGTGCTTGAAAATTGCCCCCACGACCGGCATGGACTTCCTATCGACGCATTCTGCCCTCATCGATTGTGTCGCCGGTACTCGCTGCCTAGAACTTCCTCTTCTCCCGGATTCTCACCCTAACTCCCGAACAGCTTGTGCACCACTGACTTCTTCCGGATACCGCCTAAAGCTCTCACATTCATCGAATTGGCAACACCCTCTCCCGTGCTCGACGGTGATTATATCATGACGCCGATTACTGATGTTATCCTGGCGCGTGACATTACTGTCCCACACTTTGTCGTAAGCATGGCCTCTAACCGAACATATTTACCTGTTATCAATTTCGGTTTCATAAAACAAGTGCTACCCCAAGGAATTTCGGTCACCAGACTAAGGCCCTTAATTGACGACCACGTCACCTGTTTTACGGCAGACGTATGTCCCGAGCACCCACATCACTCGCAGGATGCCACTGGCCTCGATGCGACCTTACGCTCCATGATCGCCCCGGACCTCAAACCTGAGAAATCAACCGCGCTGTACCACCTTTTGGCTTTATACCGCGACATATTCGACATCGACCACCGTCCACTCGGCCAGAATTCACTCGTCAAGCACCGCATTAGCACAGGTGATTCTCATCTTATTCATCGGCGACCATACCGGGTGTCTGCCACCGAGCGTAAAATAATTCTTCAAGAAGTCACCAAGATGTTAGCCAAAGGAATTATTGAACCCTCTTCGAGCCCTTGGGCGTCTCCCGTTGTGCTCGTTAAAAATAAAAATGGCACATGGCGCTTCTGCGTGGATTACTGTCATCTGAACAGAATCACGAAAAAGGATGTTACCCTTTACCCCGCATCAATGACGCTCTCGATTGTCTCCACGGCGCCCTATAGTTTTCCACAATAGACCTGCCTTCCAGCTACTGGCAGATTGCTGTCGACGAAAAAGACCAAGAGAAGACTGCATTTGTAACTCCAGACGGCCTATATCAGTTCAAGGTTATGCCATTTGGGCTATGCAACGCCCCAGCCACGTTCGAGCGCATGATGGACTCTCTGCTACAAGGGTTCAAATGGTCAACATGACTTTGTTATCTTGACAATTTTGTTGTATATTTCCCAACATTTGAGACCCCCCTTCAGCGTTTGTCAGCTATTCTCGACATATTCCGCACTGCAGGCCTCCAATTTACCTCGTCGAAGTGCCGCATCGGACGCCGGCAAATTACAGTGTTGGGCCACCTTGTCGACGCCTCTAGTATGCAGCCGTACCCCGAGAAAATTCATGCAGTCACCAGTTTTCCTGTACCCCAGTCAGCCAAAGACGCCCGGAGGTTTGTGGGACTTTGCTCCTATTTTAGAAGGTTTGTTAAAGATTTCGCAACCATCGCTCGACCCCTCACAGAGCTTCTAAAGAAAGACGTCACATTTACGTGGGGCACCGACCAAGCTGTTGCTTTTTCTTACCTAATCACGCTATTGACGACTCCACCCATATTGGCTCACTTTGACCCATTCGCTCCGACGGAATTTCGAACCGATGCTAGTGGTCACGGAATCGGAGCCGTGTTAGCCCAGCGCCGACGGGGACACGACCGAGTAGTCGCCTACGCTAGCCGCCTCCTCACAGCTGCTGAGCGCAACTATTCTATTACGGAGCGTGAATGTCTTGCTCTTGTTTGGGCAGTCTCAAAGTTCCGCCCATATTTATATGGCACTAATTTCTCTGTGATAACTGACCTTCATGCGCTATGTTGGCTTACGTCACTGAAGGATCCTACTGGCCGGCTCGGGCGCTGGGCTCTGCGACTCCAAGAGACTCTACGGTGACGTACAAGTCCGGACGCCTACATCAGGACGCAGACTGCTTGTCGCGCTACCCGGTCGCTGAGTCGAGCACTATGCATGACACCGACACCGAGCCTTGCGTCTTTTCTCTTTCGCAAATGACATGCATCGGTGACGAGCTATGATGCGTCCTTGCGTGCGATCATTGAGCGCCTTGAATCACCATCTTCCAGTCAGTCCGATCGCTCATTCGAGCTCCACGATGGTGTATTTTACCGCCAAAGTTTTGAGCCGGATGGACCGGCTCTGCTGCTTGTCATTCCAAAACACCTTCGCTCGGAAGTTCTACATGAACTTCATGACCTTCCGACTGCTGGTCACCTTGGTGTGTCACGCATTTACGACCGAATACGCCGACGCTTCTACTGGCCAGGGCTTGCACGCTCAGTCAGAGAAGCAACGGCGTTTGTCTGACCAACTACACTGTGACGTACACTTTCCGCCCGGTGCTTTGGTACTGCTCTGGTCTCCGACCCGTCAAGTTGGCTTGTCAGAAAAACTGCTTACTCGCTACAAAGGCCCATACCGAGTCCTTCGTGTGGTTACTCCTGAAAGATATGAAATTGGTCCTGCCACCCCGTTGCCTTCATGTGCCCAACAGGCTACCGATATTGTACATGTTGCACGCTTGAAGCCCTACAACTCTCCTAGTGACGTTGACATCTAAATGCGCCGAGACGGCGCTTGCGCCGCCGGGGGTTATGCTAGATGCATGTATATTGATATTCTATGGGGCGACGCGCGTGTGTGCCTGACGAAAAAGACGAAAGAGTTGTCCCCGCTCGATCGCTGGTGAACCGGACACGCCATTACCGCTGGTTTTGAATATATCTAATCCCCAGCCTCGTCGTTACGGCGTCTCTTCTTTTCCGTAACAATATGTTGGCTTTGTCAACATTGAATTCCCCAGTTGTGCGGTTAAGAAGTGTAGGTAGCTTCCCGGGATAGATCGCACCCACGACGTCCTTAGGAATGCCAGTGGGGCCTGCAAAGGACCACTTTGGCTGGAAATCAATCCTAATTCCTTCTGGTTCTTTGCAAACGTCCTCACACCAAGTCTTGCCGGGGCCATCTTGCACCAGAAAGGTTGTGGAAATGTATTTTTTCAACATTTCATTTCCAGATTTCATTCAACGATTCAATATATGCCACACTTCAGGTTGACGTACATTATAGGCAGGAAATTGCTTTGCAAGCCAGCTATTCTGACATCATATCCTTACCTTTGAGTAAACCGAACCTAATTAAACGACTTACTTTGTATTGATATATTGATGAAACCCGGATAAAGTCGTTTTTTAAAGAATTCTGCTTTGTGGCTGTGACATGGTAATCTACAGGCAAGACACAAAGCATACTTTTGCATGGTGTTAAGTTTGCTAAGAGTAACAGTTGTCGTTGTGGACCATACAAGAAAGGCACCATTGAATAAAGAAGAAAACAATGAGAGTTTTATGAGCCTTTTTACAGAAACAGAGCAGTAGCAATGATGGCGCATATCGCCGATTATACGAGATAGTTTAGTGATAATTTGGTCCACGTGATCAACCCTTGTCATGTTTTGTAAAATAATTACTCACCTAAGTATTAAAACTTTTGGCAACTTCAATTTATGTGTTATTTATTGAAATGATAGGAAAGTGACTTGTGTGGCGGGAGTGAAATAAAATAGATTTTGTTCGTTTTAGGTTCAGTTCTAGGCAGGGCAGGTAAAAACTGTCCGACCAGCTTTATTAGCCCTGAGCCTGATAACACTGATATGAGTGAACCTCATCTTTTCAACTTATATATATCTCTATAGCTTCTGCAACTAGATCGGGAGTCTTGCTTCAAATGCATGAGCCTAAATTCATAGTAAACATAAAAACCTCAAGGCCATTTAGCTGACGTCCCCGTTGTTTCCCAGTGTCACGGGGTCGTGACGTGGCCGAAGACAGGAGACTTCGTGTTAGGATTTAACTGTTTATTTGGGCGAACCTGTGCCCGGTAAACTGAAAGTCCAATTACAGCAGCAGTCTCGCACAGATAGCAGTCTCGGACTGATAGCGGCGAACGGAGCGTCGGCCTTCGATCAACTACTGACAAGCGGCGAAGCGCGTCGGCATTTATACTCTTGCCGTCGAATGTTCTAGCGTTATCGCTGGCGGTGGCGTAGCTTCCAGAACAATCTGTACCGTTCGCACAGTGGGCGTGATCTTATCGAAATGATCTACTACAGTCCGGAACCTTCTAGAAAACTGCAGGCGCGGTTTGCGCTGAGAATCGTGCGGTGTTTTCGGACGATAATAAAAACTTAGGAAATGGAACGTGGCATTGCCCCCCTCTGGAAAAAGGCATCGTCCCGATGCTTTAACTAAAGATGAAAGTACAATAATAATGCAAGAAAGTACAATGAATAAATTACGATACAACAATAATACAAAAAAATACACTACTTAAGTTTGTTAACGCGCATGAAACGGCTTGAGGCGCGCGACATGGACGACTTCAGGTCGCGATCGGCGTCGTTGAGAGTTCGTGATGCCGTCTGGGACAACCTCGTAATCAAGTGGGCCGAGCCGTCGAACCACCCTGTACGGTCCGAAGTACCGTTTGCAGAAGCTTTTCACTTAGTCCACATTGGCCTATCGGCGTCCACACCCAAACACGTTCACCGGGCTGGTATTCCACGAAGCGTCGTCGAAGGTTGTAACGGTGGCTGTCGGTCGTCTGTTGATTCTTGATACGGAGACGCGCAAGTTGTCGGGCTTCTTCGGCGCGTTGAAGGTACTCGCTCACATCGAGGTTTTCTTCGTCGGTGACGTTGGGTAACATGGCATCGAGCGTCGTTGCCGGGCTCCTTCCGTAGACCAATTTGTATGGCGATATCTGCGTCGTCTCCTGCACTGCCGTGTTGTATGCGAAGGGCACATACGGAAGAATGGCGTCCCATGTCTTGTGTTCGACATCGACGTACATTGACAGCATGTCGGCGATCGTCTTGTTAAGCCGCTCGGTGAGGCCGTTGGTCTGTGGGTGGTACGCTGTCGTCCGGCGGTGGTTTGTTTGGCTGTATGCCAAGATTGCTTGAGTTAAGTCGGCAGTGAATGCCGTTCCTCTGTCGGTGATAAGGACCTCTGGGGCGCCGTGACGTAGGACGATATTTTCGACGAAGAATTTAGCTACTTCGGATGCACTGCCTTTTGGCAGGGCTTTTGTCTCGGCGTAGCGGGTGAGGTAGTCGGTAGCTACCACGATCCACTTGTTTCCGAAAGCCGACGTCGGGAACGGCCCCAGTAGGTCCATACCAATCTGCTGGAAAGGTCGGCAAGGTGGATCAATTGGCTGCAGAAGTCCCGCTGGCCTTGTCGGTGGTGACTTGCGTCGCTGACAGTCCCGGCATGTTCTCACATAACGAGTGACGTCGGTGGTAAGACGTGGCCAGTAGTACCTTTCTTGTATCCTCGCGAGCGTGCGAGAAACACCGAGGTGCCCTGCCGTCGGATCGTCGTGAAGTGCCTGCAGGAGTTCTGGTCGCAGAGCTGAAGGCACCACAAGAAGGTACTTAGCTCGAAGCGGTGAAAAGTTTTTCTTTTGTAGAAGACCGTTTCGTAGAAAGAACGACGCAAGTGCGCGCTTGAATATCTTCGGGACTTCGGCGGTCCTGCCTTCGAGGTATTCTATTAGGGCCTTAAGTTCCGGGTCGGCCCTCTGTCGTTCAGCGAAGTCGTCGGTAGTTATCGTTCCTAAGAAGTAGTCGTTATCCGGGTCGTCGGGTAGCGGTTGGTCGACAGGCGCACGAGAGAGACAGTCGGCGTCGGAGTGTTTTTTGCCGGACTTGTAAATGACAGTAATGTCATATTCTTGAAGTCTCAGGCTCCATCGTGCGAGGCGACCTGAGGGGTCCTTCAAGGTGGCTAGCCAACACAATGCGTGGTGGTCGCTCACAACTTTGAAGGGCCTGCCGTAGAGGTAGGGGCGAAATTTCGACGTAGCCCAGATGATGGCGAGGCACTCCTTTTTTGTTGTGGAATAATTTGCTTCTGCTTTGGATAGCGATCGGCTGGCGTAACTAATAACCCTTTCAAGTCCGTCAGCCCTCTGCACAAGAACGGCGCCAAGACCTACGCTGCTTGCGTCAGTATGTATTTCTGTCTCGGCGAATTCGTCGAAATGGGCAAGTAACGGAGGCGTCTGTAGGCGATGTTTAAGCTCCTGGAAAGCGTGTTCCTGCGGCGTTCCCCACTTAAACTCCACGTCGGCCGTGGTAAGGTTAGTGAGAGGATCGGCGATGCGGGCGAAGTTTTTCACGAACCGGCTATAATAGGCACACAGCCCCAGAAATCGGCGCACGGCTTTCTTGTCAGTGGGCGGCGGGAAGTCGGCGATGGCGGCTGTTTTCCGTGGATCGGGACGAACTCCAGACTTGCTGATAACGTGCCCCAGAAACAAGAGCTCCTCATACGCAAATCTGCACTTTTGTGGCTTCAGTGTGAGTCCGGAAGTCTTGATGGCTTGAAGTACAGCTTCAAGGCGCCGAAGATGCTCGTCGAAACTCGAGGAAAACACGACGACGTCGTCCAAGTACACAAGGCAAGTCTGCCACTTCAATCCTGCCAGTACTGTATCCATAACGCGTTGAAACGTTGCAGGCGCTGAGCAAAGGCCGAAGGGCATCACCTTAAACTCGAAGAGGCCGTCCGGTGTTATGAACGCCGTCTTCTCTCGGTCTCTTTCGTCGACTCCGATTTGCCAATAGCCAGTCTTAAGGTCCATTGACGAAAAGTACTTGGCGTTATGGAGCCGATCAAGTGCGTCGTCTATTCGTGGGAGGGGATACACGTCCTTTTTCGTGATTTTGTTCAGGCGGCGATAATCGACGCAGAAACGTAGGGTCCCATCCTTTTTCTTCACTAACACCACGGGGGATGCCCATGGACTTTTGGACGGCTGGATAATGTCATCCCGCAGCATTTCATCAACTTGTCTCTTCATGGCCTCACGTTCTCGCGTCGAAACCCTGTACGGACTCTGACGGAGTGGTCTGGCATTTTCTTCGGTTATGATGCGATGTTTCGTGATTGGGGTCTGCCGAATTTTCGATGACGACGAAAAGCAATCTTCGTATTGCAGGAGGAGGGCCTTGAGCTGTTCTTGCTTATCGTTCGGAAGTCTGGGATTGACGTCGAAAGATATGGGAGGGGCTTGGTGCCTCTGAGCAGGTTCCGCAGAATCGGCGAGGACGAAAGCACTGGTGGCTTCGACAATTTCTTCAATGTATGCGACCGTTGTTCCTTTGTTCACATGTTTGTACTCATTGCTGAAATTCGTGAGCAAAACCGTTGCTTTGCCTCCCCGCAGCTCTGCGATTCCTCTTGCGACGCAAATATTTCGGGTGACCAACAGATGCTGACTGCCTTCAACGACGCCTTCCAAGTCAGGTGATTTAGGAGCGCCGACTGAAATAATGACGCTTGAGCGAGGCGGAATAGTGACTTGTTCTTCCAGCACATTCAAGGCATGGTGTCCTGACGGCGTGCGCGGCGGTAGTGCTTCTTCTGTGGATAACGTTATCGACCTTGTTTTTAGGTTGATGACAGCACCATGGAGGCATAAGAAGTCCATGCCAAGGATGACATCTCTTGAGCAACGCTGTAGGACCACGAAGTCTGTAGGATAAATACGGCCGTTAATGGTGACTCTCGCTGTGCAGATTCCTGCAGGCGTTACGAGATGACCTCCGGCTGTGCGGATTTCAGGGCCTTTCCAAGCTGTCCTAACTTTCTTTAACCTCGCGGCGAACGACCCACTGATGACAGAATAGTCGGCTCCAGTATCGACGAGAGCAGTCACACTGTGGCCGTCGATGAGAACGTCGAGGTCGCTAGTTCGCCGTCTCGCATTACAGTTAGGGCGTGGCGTCGGGTCACGGCTGCGTCGGCTTGTTCCGCTGCTTCCATGTTGCGTCGTCAGGCCACCTTCAGTAAGTGAGCTTTCGCCGTCAGGGCTGCGCCTGGTTGGCGTTGTGTTCGGAAAGCTTCGTCGCAGCGTCGTCGTCGTCGGAGGATCTTCGGTAGTTCGTCGCACAGCAACCGCACCTCCACCGGTTGCTGCCCTTAGTTTCCCGGATACGGGCTAGGAGACCGGCCCCGCGTTGGGCCATAGTATTGTCGGTGGTGCGGTGACGTGCGGCGGCTGGGCGACGGCGAACGCGAAGGGCTTCGTGGTGTCCACCGAGTTCCTGTCAGGTAGTCGGCGATGTCACGTGGTCGTTCTCCTGGCTGCGGACGTGGTGCATCGACGGTGAAGCCACGCAGTCCCATCTGTCGGTACTGGCAACGGCGGTAAGTGTGCCCGGCCTCGCCGCAGTGGTAGCACAGTGGGCGGTGGTCAGGGGTGCGCCAAACGTCGGTTTTCCTCGGCGCACTGCGCTGGCCCGCTGGTGAACGGTAGGTCGTCGGTGGGGGTGGTGGCGGCGGTGGTGTCTGGCGACGGAAGTGCGACGGGGCGGCGTTTTGGCGTGGACGGGGAGGAGCGTTGTGGCGCACTGCAGCGGCGTAGCTCATAGTTTCTGGCTCGGGCAGCGGTGTATGGGGAATTCGAAGTGATTGCCGAACTTCTCGCACAATGTCGGCAATCGAATCCACTTGAGGTTGCGCCGAAGGCAACATTTTGCGCAGCTCTTCCCGCACGATCGCTCGGATCGTTTCACGCAGGTTTTCGGAGTCACTGGTTTGAGCAGCAGCGCATTCTGGAGTCAGGCGACGATTATACTGTCTGGTGCGCATGTCAAGGGTTTTTTCGATGGTGGTCGCCTCGGATACAAATTCTTGGACGGTGTTTGGTGGATTCCTCATTAGTCCCGCGAAGAGCTCCTGTTTGACCCCTCGCATGAGGAAACGAACTTTCTTCTCCTCAGGCATGTCTGGGTCAGCGTGACGAAATAGGCGGGTCATCTCCTCTGTGAAAATTCCAACCTTCTCATTCGGTAGCTGAACCCGGGTCTCTAGTTGAGCAGCGGCCCTTTCTTTGCGAGCGACGCTCGCGAACGTTTGCAGAAATGCGCCGCAGAAGACATCCCACGTTCGGAGCGTGGACTCACGATTCTCTAGCCAGGTCCTTGCGGTGTCTTCCAGGTAGAAGTACACACGCCGGAGCTTTTCTTCGTTGTCCCAGTGGTTGAGGGCGGCCACACGGTCGTATGTTTCTAACCAGGACTCCGGGTCTTCGAACGATGACCCATGGAAAATTGGTGGTTCCCTGGGTTGATGCATGACCATCGTGGGCAGAGATGCGGCGGTTGTCATTGTCACTTCAGTCGCGGTCATGGCCTTGGTCTTCCGCGCCTTGTCTTCTAGAATCCCGTACTCCGGTGGTAGCCCTTGCTGTCGGCGGCTTGTTCGCTGCTCCTGGTTGGCGTCGGCGTCTTCTCCGCGACGTGGGCTGGGTTCACGGCTTGACGGGGGCGTGCGGTACATGAACGAAGCAGCACCTCCACCAGATGTCACGGGGTCGTGACGTGGCCGAAGACAGGAGACTTCGTGTTAGGATTTAACTGTTTATTTGGGCGAACCTGTGCCCGGTAAACTGAAAGTCCAATTACAGCAGCAGTCTCGCACAGATAGCAGTCTCGGACTGATAGCGGCGAACGGAGCGTCGGCCTTCGATCAACTACTGACAAGCGGCGAAGCGCGTCGGCATTTATACTCTTGCCGTCGAATGTTCTAGCGTTATCGCTGGCGGTGGCGTAGCTTCCAGAACAATCTGTACCGTTCGCACAGTGGGCGTGATCTTATCGAAATGATCTACTACAGTCCGGAACCTTCTAGAAAACTGCAGGCGCGGTTTGCGCTGAGAATCGTGCGGTGTTTTCGGACGATAATAAAAACTTGGGAAATGGAACGTGGCACCAGTAGTGGAAGCTTGTGGCATCGCGCCAAGATTAATGACACAGCTGTTGGTAAATACAAAGCTCAGTTCTTTGTTTTTTTATCAAATGCAAATTCACACTCTTACATTATTGCTTTCGCTTACGATTCCTGTGTTGCAGCTGTTCGCGTCCGTAGTTATTTACTTTCATAAATCGAGGGTATCAGCAACGAATATTTTACACTCGATGCCCAGAACACGCACAACACAATTGTTCCACGTGAGTGGCTCGTCTACGTATGCTCCGCATTGCGTCTTGTTGCTTCAAATGCAAACTATGCAAGCTCCTATTTCCTACAGAGGTACACACTAACAATACACGCTACACCCCGCCGTGGCTCACAGCAGTTGCTTTTCCTAGTATTTCGACTTAAGTGTTCGTCTACGCGGCATTCTCACAATTTTCTTTTTATAAACAGCTACCACTGCCAAACACGTCTCCACGTTTGCTAGCCTGGAAATGGACCGTGTATTTTCATGCTTTGCTGGTAAATGACATTGAGAGACAATAGCCTTCTGCCTAGAGAGAGAGAATAAAAAGTTTATTGGACGTTTCGCGAGAGAAAATCGGAAAAGGCCACGTGAAATATGTACGCATAGTGATTTCAGGAAAGGAAAGTATTTTAGAACAGAGTCATTGGTAAGTCGCAGCACCGTGTTGTCTCAGTAAAGCCTAGGAAACGCCCGCCTTTTATTTCATAGCATCGCACTGTCAGCACAGAGTAGTATACACTTGGGCCTTTGAAATACTATCTATGTAGTATAAGAAGTAAATAATTACTACGTATTACTTTACATAGTGATCTTTACATAAAATATGCATAATATTTCTTTTTGATTGATAATGTCCGCAAGTACGAGCGTAGCAAGCACATCAAGATGGGTGGTCTTTGAGCATGACCTTAAGCTTTCGCTGTATGGCTGAATCGTTCAATAGACATCAACACACAGACCACAACTATTGCGTTGAAGAATTCCAACTAATACTAAAGGCTCTAACAATCACTCAGACTTTACGTGGCAATACCAGCGTCTGCAGATAGTTACAATAACTGTGCTTCTTTTACGTGCATGGTGATTGCGAAGTACATGGCCCTCTGGTATTTTGGCTCAATCGAACAGTGACAGTGGGCGATAGAGGCGAAACAGTGGCCTTAGTGTGAGCTGCCGAGCACCACAATGTTTGTGGCGTCACAGTGACTAGATATTGAGGTGAAAGCCCTCGTGTCATGCTCACGTTCATCCGCGCCTCCATACCTGCTCCGAAACGGTGCAAGCTGTACCATCTCCTCTTCACACAAGCACGCAATGGCATAGTGCGGCATAACAGCAGTCGCAGTGTCAACACTGTGACCTCTCCCCTTTACACTCTCTCGTCAATCACGTGATTGCCAAAAGAATAAAAAAACAAGAAACATAAAGGTATAAATTACAAACGAAAAGGAAACAAAAAAAGAAACCAAAAAGAGATGGCATAGCCACTCGAATGGCCACAGGGTTATGTAGAATACATTTCGGAATATACGAAGTGTCCAATGCTGTTCTAGGGTGTTCTAGGCTAATTCGGTCGAATGTTTAAAAACTTGTCGATGACTGGAGAGACACTTGAACACTTCAAGAGCACAGTGGGAATTTTATGGAAGTGGTACTGTCAAATTAATCGCTCTTAGAGTACTGATAGTGTAGTCGTAGTATGAGCTTACTTGATAACCCTTTCCACAATTATATCTGAGTCCTTTACACGCATAGCGTTTGACAGCGATAACAACGCTACAAAGCGCAATAGAAGAAGCATCTTCAAAGGAGATATTTGTCTACGAACACAAATTTCGAAAGTTCTTTCTCTTTTTGGCGTGCAAAAGAATTAAACATCTTGCCGAAAAGGTATTTAGAAGTGTGTGTGCTCTGATTCACCAATACTCGCAGATTTTCGCCGTTAAGTTGGGATCAGCAAAAACAGAAGCTTCATTCAGAACGTCATGCCACTCAATGAAAACGTAGTTGTGCTCTTGTGAGTTATAAACTGGCACCAGCTGCAAGGTAATTTGGCCATGGTCCAGTTTTCTGCCACTTCTTAATGACGATAAAAAATGGTTCATCGAATCATTCGGCGAAATTCGACAGTAGGGACTGTCATCAAATATTGAAAAAGTAAGAAAACTATTATTATACCATTAGTAGATACGAGCAGTACTGTGAAGAAAATAAGTTAACAATGCACATCATAAGGCTCACGTTCTTTTACCACTGAAGCACAAAAACACCACCACTGCGGTCATGCGGTGATATAAGTGAGCGGGTTGCATTCAGAAAGTAAAGGAGTAAATATTTTTTTTGTTTGTCAAGGAAGAGGCATTACCCGTGATACTAGATTTTGGTATTCAATCTATTGCGTGAGCGCACTTTTTTTTTATTTCGCAAAATTAAATATTCCGAGCAATCTAGAGCACGTTGTACAGATGTGGTTCAGTGGCCCTCCTTTGGTATATGTGGCCATCACGTTAACTTGAGTTTGAAGAAAAACAGGTGAAAATTTCACAAAATATTGAAGTATGACAGCTGCGGATTTCACAGCGCTGTGCTTTTTTAATTTCTCTCAGTGTTCTTTAGTTTCTGTTGTGTTTGAGCTTACTCGTACAAAGAACATTAACCCTGCGGTGACATCTCTTGCAGAACATTTAAAGAAATATATGTAATTATCAAACATTTCACCACCCCGCATTTTAAATTTAGTCTTTGTAAGAAGAAATTGTTTTATTGCGATGTGAACCAAGACTCCAGAGACGTAATTTCGTCACTAAATTGACGTCAAAAACTACACACGTTCAGAAATTAGAAGTTCCGCCAATGGGAGTCGAACTCATAACCGCTCGGTCTGCGACAACTGATGCCGGGCACAGTAAACACTGCGCAAGAGTCTTTTTTTTTTTCTTCATTACCGGTCCCGTAACATCACATGTGCATCAACAGTAGCCAATATTCACAAAATACGCAAAAGCAAAAATGTTAACATATCAAACGAATAATAAAAAAAGCATGCCTGGCTTTTTCTAAAACTTCGAACGTATGTAAGAGCTTTAGCGTTGGACAGTCAGTCAGGAACAAATTTCCGTTGTTTCAGCACATCCATGTACTGTAGAACGCTGTGCAGATGTTAAAAACGTGCCTTTTATAATAATTATTGTCCTATCATGATGATCTTAGCGAGGTGCAGTAATGCATTATCACCATGACATCCACGATTAGTTCTTTCAATACATCGTTTCTACGCGTTTGTCCTATTCGGCGCGTTTTCAATCAGAGCAGCACAATTTAGTCAACGCCTTAACACACCTCCAGGTGGCGGCGTTACCCAAAGCATATGCGTGGCTCATAGCATCCATTCATACGAAAATAGCTATTCAATTCACTTCGTTCGCGTGTATGTAACTCCACGTTCCCCACTTATACGCTGTTCACCAGGGACGACAGAACGCGCGCTTTGTTGTAGCAACTACACCATCTAACTACATATTGCTGTTCATACCTCCAAGATACAATGAATAGGCGACCTTAGCCCTAATTTGTCATACAATGTGTCACGCTCTTCTGTCTTTCACACCGCTTTTCTTGGTTCCGTTATCACGTTCAGCTGCTACAGCTATCACAGGCATCAGCGACCACAGACATGTTTAATGATGAATCAATAATTTATCATGGACGCTGGGTGTTGGGATGAAGGTGTGTCATCAAGTGTCACCATGCGCGCATTTGCGTTAAACGGTGCTTCAGCTGTCAAACATCAGCAGACCTTGCATAAGCTCTCTCGTACCAGTGTTCAGTAAACATTAAGCAACTTCTGTAAGGACACATTTCACTTTTGTGTTACACTGGTTTCTATGAGGGAGAAAACAAACACGTTTTTTTCTTACTTACTAGTGTGTGCGTTCCCGATTTGATAACATGGGGACATACGCATAGGAGAAACTGCGTAACATTTCTGAAACGACTCTTCATGTTTAGGTTATTTGTTTCTCAGAAACGTAATAATGTGGATGTATTGAAATAGCAGTACGGTACTTGAAAACTATACGCTATTCATGGATTTTGACATCATTGTTCTTAACAGCTCGGTGAATTTATGCGTCGAAATACTCATGAACGCTATATTTTCTCTGCATTTCGCACGGACTAGACATAATTGATGACCATTCGTGCATAGACAACTCATGCGGATATGTTTTTTTCTTCACTTTTATGGACTTGAAAAGTTTAGAGCAATTTTCTAACGTATCTACAACTACCACTTTTTCTCTGCGTGGAGAATAAGATAGCCAAGCCCGAACATATTCATTTTAGCTTAGGTCATTTGATGTGTTTGGCAAGATGTTATTCATCCTTGCTGTCGCCGCACATGCTTAGTAAAAGCAGGCATCCTAACGAAAACTCTTCCAAGTGGCAGTTGAGAACTCGGACAGGCAACGCTATTGATTTGGAGAAGAGCGTCTCATTGGAGCACATAACGTCTCGCCAATCTGCGACTTGATGGATTCCAGAGGCCCGCTATGGACGGCTGGTTTTTCATTAAGAAGTTTCAAACGGGAACTGGGTGCAATGACAGTCTAGGAACTGTACGTCGCACACGCTGATGAAAGTGGACATTGGAATCCAGTGCGCTTGAAAGGCTGCGTTTGGGGCTCACGCATCTACTCGAAAGAATGGCTAGCGATTGCCCCTGACAAAAAAAATAAGTACAAGGAAGGTAGGAAGTTTAACCAGACCGCATCCAGTTTGCTAGCTTGACGCATGATGAGTTCAACAAAGGGGTAAAAGTTTCGGTAAGGTCTTTGATGTCACAGGTAACAAACTTCTATTAAATAAGCCATTAGACGACGTCCGAAATTCTTTATTCCCCAAAGGTAAAGCCAGAATGATGAGGCTCCTGACCAGGACACTGTGCAATTAATCAGAATCACGATGTTTCTGAGGGCACGTCAGCGTACCGGTGGTTGGCTTTCCTCCTGGCAGTTTATTGAGGAAAGTATGGCGATCATAAGCGTGCGCAGGTTTCCCCTTCAGGGGGGCCGAAGGTTCAGCGCAGTGTCCCCCTCCTCAGTAAGGTAACGTATGGAGCAGATTTTGCACCCCCCCCCCCCGTATTAGATGACATGAGGTGGCGGTCGACCCGCCCCTCCCCATGGGCGCACTCCTATGATGGAAATAGCCTTGTCCTGCATACTGCCTAAAGGCGGTGCTACATAGCCACGCAATTACAGAGGATGAGCAGTGGTAGACCGTGCTGTTTAGCACAGATCCAGAGGAACAACTCTGGGCAATTCAACCGACTGAGGATGCCCCAGGGCTCAATGGCTCGTGACTGACTCCAAAGCGTTGGATCTACAATAGAGAGGCTGCTGAATTCTTACAATAACGTTTATCATCCTCCACTTCGTATATGCATGCCCTAGCTGTCATAGTTACATTTATGTTCTTTTTCTCGCATTCTAATTGCGTTGAAGCATTACATTGCAAGAGCAATATGTATTTGTAAAGTCTCTAATAATTGAAATCACTGCGAGGTTAAGAAAAATTCACATTTAATGCATCACTTGTATAACCGCATTTGCCCCGGAGTTCAATACACATTCTCTTGACTCAGAAGCATGACTCATTTGGATTAGGGGTGTTTAAAACTCTTGTTCTAATTGCGAATGTCATAGAAGCCAGTCAACGTAGCAATATCACCTTCTGGAAAAGAAGTAGAACTTTATTCACTCCTTTTCAAAACACGGGCGCATCTGAGAATTATACAGTTCAGTAAAAATTTTATACTTCACTTTAATTTCTAGTTTCACCTATGGGGGCAAGAATTATCTCATAACTTGTTTGACGAGCACTTCAACTCCTTACGCTGAATACAACACATCGTACTATGTCCCACAATCGAAGTGGAAAATGCGATGTGAAATATTCCTATTCAAAACAAAGCGCTAATAAAAAAATAAACCTTACATCTGAAAAGTAATATATGCAAGACACACGAAGCTAAAAATTGTGATAAAGTCGCGGGGTAGCGATGCATCCCCGTAAGCGTGTACTTTCTATGAAACCAGAATAAGGAAGACGTCAAGCGTTTTTTTTCCATAAATGGAGATGCTTTGATTTTTGCCAAAAAGCCTCTATTGCCAAAAAGCCTCTAGTGGAAAGTAGGAGTACAGGCCCACAGAACTACCAAAATCATGGACAGAGCACGAGACAGTGAAGTTCGTTACAGCGCGTACTTCAGCCGGGTCTGGTCATACACCGGTAGCATAAAAAAGGTGGCTCAACACAGTAATTCGACGAACACCGTAACAGCACTTCGAGCAAAGGAGCTGCAGGCCAGCCCGTCGAAATAGAGATTGAATGTTCGAAAGGCGTTCAAAGTGTGTTGCGAAAGTAGGTGAGAATATGGTCACGTCGTCCAAGTAACATAAACATGCCTGCCGGCTATCTAAATCCTTCAAACAACGTGTCCATCATTTTCTCGAAGGTAGGGGGAGCATTAGAGGCATTAAAGGGCATGACCTTGAATTGGTAAAAGCTGTCAGGGGTAATCTAGGTGGTCTTCTGTCGATCCATGTCATCTACAGCAATTAGCCAGCAGTCAGATCAGAGGTCATGAGTTGAAAAGAAGGTGGGGCCATGGAGACGGTCGAGTGCCTCGTCAATGCGTGCCACAGGGTACACGTCTTTTTTGGTAATTTTGTTGAGGTGGCGACAATCAATGCAGAAACGCCACGAGCCGTCCTTCTTTTTTACTAGTACCGCAAAGGATGCCCAGGGCCTAGAGGATGGTTCGAGTATGTTATTCGAAAACGTTTCGGCCACCACTTTTTTTACCACTTTTCGCTCGGATGCAGACAAGCGGGAAGGATGACGGTGAATGGGCACAGAGTCACCAGTGTCGATTTGGTGAGTGATAATCTTCCAAAAGACGATCGTGTATGCTCAAAAGGCCACTGCATGAGGCCAATACTTGGCATAGAGCGTAGGCCAGGTGAAGTGAAACGTCCTATCCAATTATGCTTTAAAAATAGCGTCGTCATAAGTGGGTAACACAGACCATATCTTTATCAGGAGCATAGACCACGGCAATGCTGATGTCCTCATTTGTGATGACAGTTAGTAGGACAAGAGACATATGGTTGGGCAGCACTTAGGGGTTAAAGCGAAAATTAAGGAGTGGAATGAACACAGAGTTATCAGTTATGGATACGATGGTATGTGGCACATTCACATCGCGCGATAGTCGAACGTCAGTAATCGGCACATTGATGTAATCACCGTTATGAACGGGAGGGGCTGGTGAGAAACATCTGTACGTGGCGGCTCGAGGGGACAGGCAAACAAAAGTGTGTTGTTTCTTTGGCGAGTTGGAAATTCCTAGCTTAATATAACAAAAGTGGTTGAGCTCAGTTGGCTGGTGGGCTTTTCAGAGTACTCGGTGAGGAGTGGAAGAGCGAGGCTGACATTACTGAAGAAACAGTCGATTAAAGCGGAGTGTGCCGATCGTAAATCAAGGCCAAGTATTAAGCCATGAGAACAAGTACCTTGAACAGCAAAATTGACCACCGTTTGACGACCGGCAATGCTCACACGAGCAGTGCACATTTGGATGACTTCTACGGTACTGCCACCGGCAACACGCATTGAATGAGTTGTAGACGGCGTAATTACCTTCTGCAAGCGGCGGCGTGTAGGACAGGTGGCCGCCTGTGCAAATGAGGGCGGTAACAGGAACATGATCGACTTTTGCTTCAAGCAGGCTGCGGTATGTGGGAAGCGTTAGTAGTGAATTTCCGGGCGTCAGTGGTATCGCAGCTTCATCTCCATAAACTGCAAAATCAAGTTTTTCTGCTGCGATCGTCCCGTGAAGCTCGGCAAGTATAACCGGCAAAGCTGCTGGGGGCGGGATTGGCGGAATTGCGGTGAACGGGCGAAGAGGTATCAGTAGGGAGAGGCTGGTGAGATGACGACGAGAAGAAATTGGATGGTGTAGTGGCTGAACGTCTAGGGGTCGCAGGGTGCATGTAAGCCTGGGTTTAAAAGGTATGGCGTGGTGGGTCTGACCAGCGGTGGTGGCAATACCGATGAACGTGCTCCGGATGGTGCCAGAAAAGAAAAAAAAAGTTTGCTGGTCGTCGGGTGTTTGGCATTCCGAAGGACCGGGGGAGGGCGTTTTAGGAGGAAATCGGTGAGCGTGTCAGAGGAAGTAAGGCCGGGCTTCAGGACAAGTCAAAGGACACGCTGATGGAAGGACAAGGTTCGCAAACTCCTGCACTCTAAGGCAAAATTACATGAAAAAGGAGTAACGGAGCCCAATAGGCGCGCGCGATGAATGGATAGACCTTTGAGGAGCAACCACAGAGGGAAGCGTGCAGCGCGAAACCACTTATTCTCCAAACACGATCCAAATGGATGAACCACCCGGGTATTGCAGGCAGCGCGAATAGCGTTGCTAAAGTGACCAGCCCTCTTTCTCCTTCTTTGCTAGCTCAGTTTTTCCCCGTATTTTGGCGGCGACGGCACGCGTTGCGTCGCGCTCGGAGTTCTCGACCACGGCCGCCTGGATTCGACGATCTAAAAACTACGACGTGGTGCTTGTGTTTACGTTCGGATGAGTGTGGGCTGGTGCTTTTGCGTTTCGCTTCACCCATGAAGTCTGGAGCAAGTCTCGACACGTCTTCATGCCGTGCTGTATATTTCTGGCTTCATGATTGTCACGACAATTACACGACAGCAACAGTTGGGAAGGCCAATAGGGCGAACGAGAAGACAACAGGCCTATCGGATATATACTTCAGTTAGACTCAGGGCAGAAAGTAGTGCGGGAGTCTAAGGCAAGTAGGTTATCATTCTTTATTTTATTCTACTTGTCGCGTGCGCGATACGGATCGCGCTTGCGGGCAACGGGCTCCGTCGTGTTGTATATCGCACGCACAAAATGCATCGCGAAGGTCAGCTTCGCCGTCTGCAGTACGCCTGTGCTTTGCGACCGCCTGGAAATTCGCCGCCATTGCCATCGGCCTCCCGTTCACTCACTCATCGAGTGCTCGCCTGTCTTCGCCGCCGCGATGAGCTCCCGGCTTACGCTATTGGGCTGAGACCTCGTCGCTGTGTTGGGAGTCGTCGAAAACACGTTGCGGGTTCTCGTAAAGAGCTTGGTTGTAATATGTAGCGTGCTGTAAGCGCACCAGCACGGGCTGGTGGGGCTTTCGCTAGCGTTGGAATTCACTTTCGCTAGCGTCGAAAATCGGTCGTCTTTACAGTTGGCTTTCCCGTCAGTCGGTAGCAAGCAGCTCGGCGCGGTCCGTTGGTCACGGCGGCGGACTCGCGTTTGCGTGCCGCACTCGCTCGAGTTTGTGGAAAAGGGCTGCATTACCGTCGATTTTGTCAGCACTAGCTCCAAACCAGCTCGGCGCTGTTCGTGGTGGCGGCTAAGCGTACGCTCGCTCTCCTGTTCGAAGTTCGCTGGCGGCAGACATTCCGCGTGCAGCGCCGTGTTTGGTCTCGCGTTCGCTTGCTCGAGCTGAACGACGTCGCCCACTTAGGACTCGCCGGATTGTTAGCGGCACGGTGGTTCGCGGAGTCGTGGCTTCGGCCGTCGAGCTGTTGCGCAATGGGAATCGAAAAGAGTCTTTGACAATCTGTGACATCACGGTGAAGTTATTAGCATGTCATATCTCATGTATGTTTTCATTTCACATTGAATGTATTTCTCATATGCATTTGTATTCATCTTCTGTCACGTGTGACTTACTATTTTACATACTTATTGTGCAGCCGTGGCCACACACCGTGCTGAAGACTGTGTGCGCTGGCGTCTGCGATGCCTGTCATCCATCTCTTTCGTCAGAGCAGCTTCAGAACGACTGTGCGAGATGTGAAGGTAAAGTTATTTGTGTGTCATATTTAACGCTTGTTTTTATATTAACGTGCACGTACTTGTCATATGCGTGCATCTTCATCTTCTGTCACGTGTATCTAACAATTTTTACTATATTATTGTACGTGCAGCCGTGGGAACACAACAGGCCGAAGGCTGCATGCGCGGCGTCTGCAACTCCTGTCATCTAACGCTTCCGTCGGAGGAGCTCCCCAAGGAGTGAACAAGATTTGACAACGAGAATAGACTTGTGCCCTTCACCATGAATTTGCTCATGAGAATAGAGAAACTTCATGTGTATGTAGAAAAATAAAAGATTTCGATGTCTCACTTTTCTCTATTGTTGTTGCCGTGACTGCGAAAGCAGAGACACTTGGATGGCTAACTACTTTTTTACGTGTTCTTTTCTGTGCAATTTGTTGCTCACTGCGCAGAAAAACAGGCGAGAAAAGTATTGGGCCTGTCGGAAAATAAACAAAAAACAATGTTTAACTCGGGACAAAAAGTTCCTCCGATTTGAGTATTTGAGTGGATCAACCATTCGTCGGGGAGGGTGGAAGTGTGTGGACTAACGGTTGCCCGGTAAGGTGTAAATGTGAAAATTAACAGTTGCTCTATAAGGTGCAATAGTGAGGACTAAATGTTAGTCCTATAAGGTGAATTGTAGGACTAACGGTTACACACTAAGGCGTAAATGTGAGGACTAAATGTTAGTCCCTTGAGCTCATCTGTGATACGAACTGTTAGACCCGGTGCCTTTAGTCCTAAAAAGGAATAATGGTTGTGGTAGTCCCATTAGTCTCCAAAAGGACGACCCACCCACCCTTTTAACACCCTTTTGCCTTAGAGTGTGCGTCACCAAAGCTTGAATGAACGCCACCGATGACTGTTCTTGGTCAAATGCGTGTAGGTCAACAGTTCTAGGTCAACTAGCGCGGCCAAAATGGGTGGATGAATAGGACCACGACAGGCGGCTTCGATTGCCCCACGAACAGTACCCATGACGTTGTTACACTGGGTCGGTTGACGGATGGCTTTACACGATAAGGCTGCGGCCGCTTTGGGCGTCTGGGTGAATCACCGAGTAATACAGCGGCTCTTGGCTTTTTTAAACGGCCGGCAATTCTTCATGATGACGTCGACGGTAGCAACCTTGCTATAGACGGGAAGATTAAAGGCATCTTCTGCTACGCCCTTCAGCACCTGCGCTACTTTATCAGAGTCACGCATGTGCTCGTCCATCTGGCGGAATATGGCTACGACGTCGTGAATTTACGCAATGTATGATTCGGTAGGCGTCTGTGCACGAGTCACCAGTTAATTCTACGTACCTATTTCCTGTCCAACGGTGTTGCCACAAAGATCGCGAACATTCTCTTTAGAAAAGCATGAGCTTGTAATTTCAACTTCGCGCGTCTTGAACCACACGTGCGGTGGGCCATCGAGGTAGAAAAGCACGTTGACAAACATGAGTGTCGGGTCTCACTTATTACTGGCACTCATTCATTTGTTACGGGTGATCCATTCGTCGATGTCAACGACATCCTAACAGGAAAATATGCCAGTATCGCGGGCAGGAGGTAGAAGCAGCTGAAGGTACAGGCGGTCAAGACGTTAGTACTTGAACCTGTGACATGGCTGGACGGGCGAGGATACAGCCGTTGCAGAGCTTCGCGACGAATACAGGGAAGTACCAAGCAGCTCACCCCAAAGATGTTATGTAAAATTGACACAAAGAGTAGCTATTTACAAGCTGTATTTTCACTGAAGAGTGTAGAATTGAACAAGATGCAGGACAGCACGAACAGTGAACCGACCAGCGCCGTCTTCTGTGTGCAGAATCTGATCGCTAATATGTCAGCTACGTAGCAATATCACACTCTGTACAACGGTTGGAAACAAGATAGACAAACGGCATTTCTGATGGTGCGCTGCAGAAATGTTTTGCTTTAAAAAGAGAATGAAAAATACAAAAATACACCTATACGTTCGAAATGAATAGGGCTTTCTTCAGTTTTTCCCGATTGTGAAAACAAGAAACAGCTAGTTTATGTCAGAAGAAGTCTGACGTTGATTGTGAGTTCGCTGGTGCAGGAAGAAATTTTATTTATGGTTTGTATGGGTTTTGATAATATCGTTACCATAACGATGATGATCGTGGGAGAGGAAGAATATTATTCGATAGCTGCTGTTGCCAGGCCTAACTTACACTTGCGCTTACCTTCTTCTGTTAACTTTGTTCATCAGCATCATCATCATCAGCAGCATCATCATCATCATCAGCCTGTCTACGCCCACTGCAGGGTAAAGGCCTCTCCCATAGGCCGCCATTCAACTTTGTCTTGTGCTTTTCATTGCCGCGTTACCCCTGCAAACTTCTTAATCTCATCGTCACACGTACCTAGCTTTCTGTTAGTCCTTCGTACGTTGGCCTTCTCTAGGAATCCATTCAGTTACCCTTAAGGCCCAGCGGTAATTCTGCCTACCTGCGACGTGCCCAGCCCATGTCCTTTTCTCCTTCATGATTTCTACTAAGATATCCTTGGCCCCGGTTTGTTCTCTCACCCACTCTGCCGTGTTGTTGTCTCTTAAGGTTACACCTATCATTTTACTTTCCATTGCTCGCTGCTTGGTCCTCAACTAAATCTGAACGCTCTTTGTAAGCCTCCAGGTTTATGCTCTGTGCATAAGTACCGGAGATGCAGCTGTTATATAACTTCCTTTTGAGGGATAGTGGCAGGTTACCATTCATAATTTGAGAATGCTTGCTGGAATCGATCCACCCAATTCTTATTCTTCTGATTTTTTCACTCTCATGGTCCGGCTCCACGGTTACTGCATGCCCTAATTAAACATAGTCTTTTTAAACTTCTAGCGTGTCTCTACCTATCGCAAAGTTCTGTGTTATGCCGCGACAGTCGCACATTGCTTTACTGTTGTGCATATTCATTTTCAGACCTACTTTTCTGTTTTTCCTGTCGAGTTCAGTAGTTGTGAACTGTAATTCGTCCCCTGAGATACTTATCAAGGCAATGCCATCAGTGAATTGCAGGTTGCTAAGGTACTCTCTATTAGCTCTTATCCCTAACTCCTCCTAGGCCTCTGAAAACCTTCTGAAAGAACGCAGTAAATAAGATTTAGCAGATAATATCCCCTTGTTTTACACCCTTCTTTATTGGGATTCTGTCGCTTTTTTCATAGAGAACTATGGTGGCTGTGGATTCACTGTAGTCTTCCTTCAGTATGTTTATGTAAGGTTGTTCGATGCCCTGATTTCGCAGTGCCTGCATTACTGCTGATGTCTCGGCTGAGTCAAACACCTTCTCGTAATCTATAAAAGCTATGCTTAGAGAATGGTTGTATTCCGCCCATGCCTCTATTACTTGATGGATAGTATGAATATGATCTATTGTGGAGTAGCCTGCGCAAAATCCTGTTTGGTACTTTGGTTGATTGAACTCTAATGTCGCCCTAACTCTATTAGCTATTATTTTTGTAAAGAATTTGTAGAGAACGTACAGTAGGCTGTTTGGCCTGCATTTTTTTCAGTAAAGATATTGTATTTCAAGGTATTTAATAACGGTATGACAACTTCGTTACCAAACCTTTATTAAAAGGCAGGTTGCTATCGCTTCACCTATCAGATGCGCTTCCTCTTCCTGTGTTGCGGATTACTCTTCTGTCTTACTCCTGTCAGTTTTAATACATATTCATTTTGTCCTATAGAGTGATGCAAAAAGTAGTCTGAACTTTTCTACGAAGATGACAGTGCCATTCGTCTTTGTCGGGATGAAAGGCGGTTGGTTCCTTAGTGATGAATGCTCAATCCATCAGCTGTGCCTAATTCTATCAGAGGAGGGCTTTGGGGCAGTAATTTGGGCCAGAGAGCAGATTCGTGAAAGCTGAGAGGATGTGTGACAAAAAAGTTGGGTGGACCGTAATTAATACCCCACAATGAAAGAAGAACCGACGTGGGCAATAAAGTTTGTACTTTTACTCGAACAAAGCAATAAGAACATAGCGAAATGTTTGGTCCAAACTTGCTAACATTAAGAATCGCCAAACACTACACAGTCAGAAGTTATACATGATTGCATCAACCCCCTAACACTGCGTCGATATGCTTTTAGCTGTGTCGCGCGCCTATACTTCTTCAAAGGCGCAAAATTTGCGCATTGAGAACCTCACTGGGACCACGACTCAAATAATCATTCAGTAAAATTCATTCCAAAAACATAACTGTGGATAGTATTGCGTCAATTACAGAGATAAAGCTCCAAAATATATGGCAGAAATAAACAACAATAAAGCATACTTACAGAAAAAGTGTTGTAAATTAGCTAAACATAAAAATGACTGTTCATGTGAAGAAAAACTGACATCAGAATATCTTAATTGAAATAAAACAACGAAACAGCAAGGTGAAGGCACACATGTTGGTAGTAAACAGTTGTCTGATATTCCTCTGACAAGACTTCCTCATTTTACAAGGATGGATGCACCACAAGCACTTGAACATTGCAGGAGAGGTCTGTGAACTTTATGACGCAGTACATGGTTATAAGCATCTTGATTTACTTGCCTGTAAAAATGTAAACTGGGAATGCGATGTGAACTTATTTCTAAGCCAGAAAACCAGAAAACACAATAAGAATGAATATCTGTTAACGAGGAACATCATTCAGCTCTTAAGGTGACTGGCTTTACGCAGGTTTTGTGCACATAAAATTTGTCCTTAAAATTTTGAAATGACGTAGCAGATCATAAAATTACAAGAATAAAAACACTTCAGTGATAATTTTTTACAGAAGTTGACACCGACACTTTGGTTATTGATATTGTGGGGCATCCAAAATGATTGCAATGACAGTGAAATATGTGAAATGTTTTAAATAGGAGACCGCGAAACGCAACGTAATATTAGGTAGGGCGCACAAAGTAAGGGCAAAAAGGCGGCACATATTTCCCTACTTAGTACATGCCTTCACACATTATGCATCGTTCGCGTATCAGTAAAAATTGTTTTCCGTAATTATAAAACTGCTGCTCGCTTTGATCATCCCGCCAAAACACCGAAGACTCCTGCTTGAGCCGGCCTGGCTTGGAGTAATGTGAAAAGAAAATCAATATTTTCTATAAGTCATGAGGGTGATGTGGCAAATTTTATTAATTCTGCATGAAACAAAAATTTAGGATTTTGCCCTACAACTCCTTTACCGTTTCCCGAATTTCTCGCAAGGTTTTTCGCAGACAGCGAGATCGTAACACTTTGCAGCAATTTTAGTCAAACATGTTAATTTGTCGAGCAATCTTTATAATGTCTACTGATCAGAGAGGGTTGTATCACAGATTTTGCGTACATCTCTCGCGGCCACTACGCAGGGTAAAAACATGACCCGGCGTGCTCAGTCTAGAAGAGTTGCAATAAATAGCGTGTGCTTATGCAGTAGCTGCCATCAGGACGCATTTGTCGGTTCGAGAACGAATTGCCCGGTTTGAGATCGCAGTGCGAGCATGGCCGGGCACCATTATCGTTGTGACTTAGTGTCCTGCTACTTCACTCCCTTTCTCATCCCCCTTCCGCTTCCCATCTAGAGGCGCTTGGGAAGAGTACCTGCTCGACTGCTCTACCTTGGATGTGCAACGCTCCTTGTTGGCGCGCGCCGGGCTGGATGGACTAAGGACTGCCACTCAGGCGCACAATAACCCTAGTTCATTTAAAAATAAAAACGTTTACCGAAAATGGCAGGGTCGTATCAGTACTTGGCATGGAAGCTTGGATCCATGGCGGCGCATTTCAACGTCAGCCACGCATTCCGTTTTCTTGCGAATTGCTACAACGATTTCAACTTGATAAAGTGAGCGTAAACAAGTGGGCAAAGCGATGGAACACGTTCCCGCTTAACAATGCAGGCTTCTTCGTATATTAGCATATCCGGCATAAAGCTTCCCTGTCTCAGACTGAGACTATAGATCGATTCGACGCCTCTAGTACAGTGTATACCCATTCCTTCAAGTAGGATCAGTAACACGTTAACTAATAATATTTAAATTGTGTGATAATGCTGCAACAAGAAAATTGAAATTTTTATCCTTTCAAAGCCTGATCGGTTTTGTATCTCAGCGGTAAGAGGACATGAGATGAACAGCTTTTGTACGCATTGTCTTGGCGTGCGCGAGAGGTTTCCAGAAGCTTTCCGTAAAGCTTGGCAGTAGATCGAGGTCATTGCTGGTGGATTCCGTTAGACGTTTCCTGGCGTGTACTGTATAATTGGCCGTGGTTCCATGGGGAGCCACCATCGCAGAGCCAAATTTCAGTGATACGTTCTAGCACAATTTTCATTCACGCACAACGCTGATGCTTCGCTCCCAACCAACGACGCTGATAACAATATTTCTGCAAAAGAAGCTCGTCAACGCTTTCACGTGATCACGTTAATACTACGTATTTCACTGGTGGTGGAGACCTGAAACTTGATACGCAAGATACGCACAGTCTTCAACTCAATGACAACATCGTCAGCATGAAGGTCACTGTCACTTCTCGATATCCTGAAGTCGCCCCTTGCAAGCATTAAATTATATCACTCATTCTTACCAACTTTATGAAGTGCGCAGTGGAGGTATCAAGCGGGAAAACAGTTCTCAGTTTGATAATTTTGTACGCGCAGTGAAATATTTTCATTTTTCTTTCATTTGCCTACTCTGTTCCAACAGTTTCCACCTCTCCTGCACCTCCACGTGCAAGAACAAGGAACCAAGTGCCATCTGGTGAACCTCCGTCCTTTTCCTTGCATATCTTTTGTTTTTATAAATAGTAATCAAAACTAATATAACAAAGAGTAAAGATAAAACCATAGAAAAGTGGTAATTTATAAGGTAGATTTAGCGATGACACTTGAAATAATAATGGTGCAATGGCGACTAATGAACATGTTCGTATAGCTACGAGTTGAGAACAGATGTATTTCTATCGGCCTTCATTTATTAGGTTGTAGTCCTCTGGTGAATTAAACACATGTTTCAGTCTTTCCTACCGCAGTTAAACTTTTATGTCGCTAAGCACAAAATCAGTGTGGACTTGCTGAACAGGTTGGTTTTGCATCTGAATCAATATGTACCGTTCTTTATTTCAGCACTGTAATGCACACTGCCGCCTTTATACTCATAAATGGGCTCGTTGACGGCCGAGGGGTTATCGCTGTCATCACCCTTCGTCTGCAATCACTTCTGTAATCTCTTCAAGATAACATAGTCGGGGTGGTGTACTTCGATATACATGAGTCAGTATATAGCCTTCAATACGTATGGCACATGTTTGCAAGTTGTGTAAAGTGTGGAAAAACATTCTGTGATACAAAAAAAAAACTTGGCATGAACCTATTGTTTGTACCGGACGAGGTGATCGAGACCGTACAGTGTTGTGAAGTGTGCTGCATGTGCTGAAAAAGAAACACTGCTGTCGCGACCACCGCCTCATATCAAACACGTTGATGAAGACGGATTATGCTGAGCGGCAACGTTCCATAGCCACCAAATTTCAGACCGCTGTCGAAATGTGCCTGCCCACGCGTTTTTCGTCGCAATTATCGGGCGGCGCGTGAAATGACTAATGTGGTTACATCAAGCGCGAGGCGAACAACCATTAGCGGATTCCCCTTCTTGCGACAGAGCGAACTGCGCGCTAGTCGGCGCCTGCAATGACGGCCTTCACTGCCGCCTGATGATGGCAATACGTCTGTGGTCTATTTTGCAGCTTCAGCTTTGTTTTGTAGCTCCTTTAAACAATGTCCGGAGTCATAGCCTGAGGGTTGCTCGCATTCGCCACTACGTGCTGGCGGAACCACTGTGAGAGCAGGCTCCCTCTTTAGCCCGGATACGAGAAGTTCATGCCTCAGGGCTTGTCAGTGTTTATTCTTTCGATTATGTTTTAGTGTTTCTACATCAATAGTTCTTTCCTTCACGCACGAGCCGATTCGACGTTTTTCACACTTTCGACAAGATAACACAAGCTCCCAGAAGGTAGAGTCCAATAATTCATGTGTAATGAAACATTTCACCGACCGGAATGGATGGTATGTTACAATCATAAGTACATATATTAAGAGTACATCTTAAAGAATGGGGCTTGAAATCATAAGCGATCATGCCACCCTACCGTCTTGTTTACCTTTCATTTCTATAGCTCCCGGTTAATTACTATCCATTTCAGCTCATTCAAACAAATGAAATACGTTTACACCACCCCGCCGTTGTCACAACTTTTCTTACTCATCGAATCTGAACAGCCTATGACTCCTGCAGAACACCTCGTAGCTATTTCCGCATATATGCTTCGATAGGGTTGATGCTTAGGGTAATTCTTTTGTGAGAGTGCTTTAGAGTTTTCTGAGCATATAACAGATGTCCATCCATGAAGCCTTACGCACATACCTGGCTTTACCTATAAAAGAGATGCTTTGTGGGGACTTCTACCTGCTCTACCTGCCGTACTATATGTGTCTAACGACAGCAGTGCTATCGCATTCTCACACAAACATTTCACTGATACCGGAAGTTCTTGCATCCATTAGCTTCACAAAAATATACGTTGCTCGTTTTTAACGAGAGCTGGCTGTACTGAACAAAAAATAGCGTAGAGCATGTTTATTTGTGTGGGCGTGTGTTTGTGTGTGTGTGAGCGTGCGTGCGTGTTTGTAAGGGCACACTGCTGTTGTGATTGCCCTTGTTTTTTTAATTTATTGCTCTTATTTACTGCTCCTAGTTCGAGGTCATCACAACGAGGTAAATGCAATACCGACACACCTTTTGTGTGTAGGATAGCTGGTCTTCTCTCAGCTCTCTACTTCTCGTTTATGTTCTCTACTTGTTAACATAACTTCGTTACAGGTTCTGGTTACTACCCGTTGTAGTTACCTATCCATCACCACTACTTGTGCCCTGTCTTCTCGTAGCGTAGTACCTCTGTTTGTATAACAATACAAACATAAGCGATCAAAGTAGGTAAGAATAGATTCTTGAGCACTTGTTTGCTCAAATAGACTTTCTTCGAACACTTGTTGAAACTTGGGAACACCAAAGAAACGTACTGTTTCTACGCTAAGTCACCAGAAAACTGGACAAGTGTTCGCATCTTGTTCACAAACTACATCATGTGAGATTCGCAATCTTTTTTCATCACTGCACTCGATGCGAAGACATACGCAAACTGCATAAACACTCTCATTTCAGGCAAACAGCGTTAGACGATATTGTTATTGAGATATTTACCGATGGAAGCTTATCAGAAAACATAAAGTTCAGGATTCTTGAGCGCCGCTTTCAAGAGTACGGGGTGACAGCATGGTCGACTCCTGTCCATAAAGTCTTCTTAATTTTTTACCAGGTTTACCTTCTCTGTGATTGTCTCAAACCTGCTGCGAAAAATGAAATCTATCTGCACTATTCACCATTTGAACAAATCCTGTAACTCAAGGCCACCACAAGTGCAGTCGTGAAATGTGCACTATGCCATAATTCATGATATTAATTATAACGCACTACGTGTTTGTAAAGCGATGGGTGCAGCAACTAGCTTTCAAGACGCTGCTACTGATCATGATTACCAATTATGCATGAACGTCTGGTAATCGGTCAGTTATTAAGGTACTAACTTCATGCCCAATACATATAGCAGAGTTTATGGTAGGAATCTTTCCTTCAGCCACACAATGCTAAGCGTGTTGACGAATTTGACCAGAGTTCCAGGCAAATGTTTCGAAATAGCCGAAATAAAACCATATACATGCATTACTTATTGTTAGAAGCGCACTCTAATTACCACGCAAAACACCTGGTTTGAACGCCTTTTGAAACACGAAGTTTTTGTTATTTATTTCCATCTAACTAGAATATTCACCCGCAATGTGAGGCGTCAGCATTTAAAGACTGCTGAGCGGATGAAATACCATTTCGTTTACTGCGTGATTACAATCAATTCTGACTAGTTAATATCTCAATTATTCAGACTTCAGAGCAAAGAAGTTCCGCGTGAGGAGACGTATTCTTCTTGCACACTACTTATTCTTCACGAGGCGGCGATGGCGTAGTGCTTAGAGCATCCGCCTCGCATGCAAGAGGTCCGTGGTTCAAATCCCGGTGCCGCGCAGTTCCCATCTGGTTTAAAAAAAAAACCACGTGTTGATGAAACTGCATTAAGAGGCCTGGGGTGCGGCCTCACCGGTAACCACCGCCGGGAACACACTCACTCACCAGAGAAGAATTGGCCACCCTGGTGCAGTATCCGGCCACTACCTCCCACATGCATACGTCAAATAACTCACGGCCCTCAGTCCCCAGCAGCTGCGAAGCAACTGACCACGGCGGCGGTCAGATGTGCAACGCAGCAGAGGGTGCTAAGAATCTCTGGATCCGGACAGGTCGCCATTGGAACCTGAACTTAGCAATATTTAACGCTAGAACCTTATCTAGTGGGGGACAACTAGCTGTACTATTCGAGGAGCTAGAGGGTGTTAAATGGGATATAATAGGGCTCAGGGAGGTTAGCAGGACAGATGAGGCCTATACGGTGCTACAGAATGGGCACGTCTTTTGTTACCGGGTCTTGTCAGACAGAACCCAACTGGAAGTGGGGTTTGTAATTTACAGAAACATAGCTGGCAACATAGAGGAATACTATAGCAATAATGAAAGGGTGGTGGGTATTGTAATTGAACAGAATGAAAGATACAAGATGAAGGTAGTACAGGCTTACGCGCCTACATCCAGCCATGATGACGCTTCAGTTGAAAGCTTCTATGAAGACGTGGAATCGGCAATGAGCAAGGTAAAAACACAGTATACTATAGTGATGGGCGACTTGAATGCAAAGGTAGGGAAGGAGCAGGCTTAAGACCAGGCAGTAGGAGATTATGGCATCGGTTCTAGAAACGCCAGAGGAGAGCTACTAGTAGAATTCGCAGAACGCAATAATTTGCGGATTTTGAATACTTTCTACCGAAAACGAGAAAACCACAAGTGGACGTTGAGGATCCCTAATGGCGAAAATAAGAACGAAATAGATTTTATAATGATTGCACACCCAGGAATCGTGCGGGATGTGGAAGTGGTTGGCAAGGTACGATGCAGTGACCATAGAATGATACGGTTTCGAATTCGCCTAGACTTGAAGAAGGAACGACAGAAACTGATACGCAAGAAGCCAATCAATGAGCTAGCACTGAGAGGGAAAGTACAGGAATTTAGAGTGTCACTAGAGAACAGGTACTCGGCGGTTAGTGAGGAAACCAACCTTAGCGTAGAAACAACGAATGATAATCTGACGAGTATCATTACGGAGTGTGCAGTGGAAGTTGGAGGCAGGGTAGTTAGACAGGACACTGGCAAGCTTTCCTAGGAAACGAAGAACCTAATTAAGAAGCGTCAAATCATGAAAGTGTCAAGTACAACAGACAAAATAAAACTGGCAGAGCTTTCGAAGTTGATTAATAGACGTAAGGTATGTGATGTAAGAAGGTATAACATGGAGAGAATGGAACACGCTCTGACAACGAAGGAAGTGTCAAAGCAGTGAAGAGGAAACTTGGGAAAGGCAAAAATCGGATGTATGCACTAAGGGACAAAGAAGGCAACATAACTACCAATATGGATAGGATAGTTAAAATAGCGGAGGAGTTTTACAGTACCCGTACAGTACTCGAGACAAACACGACCTTAATACTATAAGAACTAGCAGTAACCCAGATGACACCCCACCAGAATGATAAAAGAAGTCAGAAAAGCTTTGGAGAGCATGCAAAGAGGCAAAGCTGCTGGTGAGGATCAGGTAACATCCGATCTGCTGAAAGATGGAGGACAGATTGTGTTAGCAAAACTAGCCACCCTGTTTACGAGGTGTCTCCTGACGGGAAGAGTATCAGAGTCTTGGAAGAACGCTAACCTCATCTTAATACATAAGAAAGGAGATGACAAGGGCTTCAACAATTACAGGCCGATCACCTTGCTCTCTGTAGTATACAAGCTATTTACAAAGGTAATTGCTAACAGAGTAAAGAAAACCTTAGAATTCAATCAACCAAAGGAACAAGCAGGATTTAGAACAGGCTACTCAACAATTGACCACATTCATACTATCAATCAGGTAATAGATAAATGCTCAGAGTATAACCAACCACTATACATAGCCTTCATAGATTACGAGAAGGCGTTTGATTCAGTAGAAATATCAGCCGTCATGCAGACACTGCGGAATCAAAGCGTAGATGAAGTATATATAAACATTCTGGAAGAATTCTACAGGGGATCAACTGCTGCCATAGTGCTTCATAAAGAAAGCAACAGAATACTAATCAAGAAGGGTGTAAGGCAGGGGGACACAATCTCCCCAATGATATTTACCGCGTGCTTACAGGAGGTTTTCAAAAGCCCAGAATGGGAACAGTTAGGGATAAGTGTTAAGGGAGAATACCTTAGTAACCTGCGCTTCGCCGATGACATTGCATTGCTGAGTAACTCAGGGGACGAATTGCAACTCATGATTACGTAGTTAGACAAGGAGGGCAGATAAGTGGGTCTTGAAATTATTCTGCAGAAAGCGAAAGTAGTGTACAACAACCTCGGAAGAGAGCAGCGCTTCGAGATAGGTAATAGTTCCCTTGAAGTTGTAAAATACGATGTCTACTTAAGGCAGGTAATAACGGCAGAGCCGAAACACGATATTGAAGTAACTAGAAGAATAAGAATGGGGTGGAGCACATTTGGCACGCACTGTCAAACTATGACAGGTAGATTGCCACTATCCCTCAAGAGGAAGGTATATAACAGCTGTATCCTGCCGGTACTTAGCTACGAAGCAGAAACATGAAGACTTACAAAGAGGGTTCAGCTTAAATTGAGGACGACGCAGCGAGCAATGGAAAGAAAAATGGTAGGTGTAACCTTGAGAGACAAGAAGAGAGCAGAGTGGATTAGGGGACAAACGGGGGTTAAGGATATCATAGTTGAAATAAAGAAAAGGAAATGGACATGGGCCGGGCATGTAGCGCGTAGAGAGGATAACCGCTGGTCATTAAGGGTAACTAACTGGATTCCCAGAGAAGGGAAGCGGGTTAGGGGGAGACAGAAGGTTAGGTGGGCAGATGAGATTAAGAAGTTTGCGGGTATAAATTGGCAGCAGCAAGCACAGGACCGGGTTAACTGGCGAACATGGGAGAGGCCTTTGTCCTGCAGTGGACGTTGTCAGGCTGATGATGATGATGATGATGTTGATCATTCTTCACGAGAAAAAGCTTTTTCCGTAGAATCGTCAGCTGTGCTAATCTTTTAAAATGTAGAAAGCTTCTTTATGACAACTGGCTCTCAAGAAACACAGTTATATTTAAAGAATATTGTGCACGCTGCTACTGCAAAGGAGCTAAACTTTCTCTTGAGCATCTGAACCACACGTTTTACACTCAAAACATATAACGAAGCATGCGCTGTAAGCTTAAGTCCTCTTGAAGATACGTGACACTCCTGAATTTATGTAGCTTATACAAGCATTAGCAAACTAGAGAACTGCGAATGTTGTGCTACGCGCGCAGTTGAACAGAGATTACGGCGCACAAAACTATTCTGCACTGACGTGCACATGCGCTTGGACCTCGTTTATGACCCATTTTAAGGTCCTACTTTTCAGACCTCTGCATTCTTGTATGGCTTGCTTTTACCATCGAGCTTCCGAAGGCAGTAAACTTCGCAACATTTACAGCCACTCACACTGGAGATCCAACGCCGATCTGTGTATAAATATATAAAACACTGGCTCCAGAACGAAACCTAGTTTTAACATTAGCTCGGCGCTTTACATGTTGCTTATGCAAACGTGTTATGGCGTAGAAATAAGATAAACCCGTTTTTTTATAATTACAGTCTTTAAATTTATAAACACACAACATAAATAAAAACGAAGTTAAGCCCGGATGGACACCACTAATTTAATGTTCTACCTCCTAACTTGCATTCGAGGAGCTTAAAAAAGAAAGCAGTGTACAAAAACTAGTAAGCGAAGAAAACATTGACTAGGTCAAAGGCAGGCGCAAGAAGCACGCCTACAGATGCAGCAAAGCAACGAATGAACGTTTCTTTGATGTAAGCCCGTGCAAGAACATTAAAATTTTGTGTGCTCAAAATGATGTTGCACTCAGCGTGCTTATTTTGTATTGCCCCTGATTGTCTACACTGTACTTATAGTATTAAGCTTTGAGCAGATGCGGTGTGCTGATTTGTTTGATGAACACGTATACTGCCAGTTTATTGCCGTTATAGAGGTATGAATACACGTACACTGTGATTAAAGTAAAAAGCGAGACGCTGCGTCTTGTTGACTTTTATAATATATCATCATCACACACCTATGCTCTCCAGATGGGTTGACTTTGTGCCATAGACAGAAACATGATCACTTTCATCGTGGAAATATGTTCAAAACTTGACGGCCTTCCATAAAATAGCGCTTGTCTTCTTGTCCCTTTGTCGTCATTCCAGCTCGCGCTATAGCAATCGTAATGTTTAAAAATTTTTTAATTCTTGAGCTTCACCTTGAAGAGTAGAACGTGATTGCCTGATAGTGCCCTGTTCCTATCACCTTCTCAAGCGCCAACCTACCTTGACTTCAAGGTGGGAACCGTAGCCGTGACGCAAAGAAGGAAACGACTGTGAGCGTAACACAACCTCCTCCCTGAAATGCTCTTCCCTTCTCTCAAACTGCCCTCGAATGCCTGCTGCAAGTACAGCTGTTAAATGCTCCCTGCGCAAAGATTACTTCATTTATGCTTTCGCAAAGTAGCCACTGCGCATCCGTAAGGCAACGTGCGCACCTGCGAATCTTGCCACTTAGTTGATGCTATAACTGATTGATTATTGGATTGATGCAAATTTTGTGGGTTGCCAGTGAAAATGATTGTGGTAAATATATTGACTTGGAGCGTGTGCGATGGCGTTCATGTGTGTTTGGTGTGAGGAGCTGATTTGAAGTGCGCAGACATACAGACGAAGCGCGACTATGCATGCCTGTTCGTGCCCGAGTCTTCAGAGAACGTCTCGGGTGATTGGGAGAGCTCAGCGAGTGGCAGCGACGCATCGGAAATCTAACATCAGAGCTCGAACATCAGGCCCCACCCCGACGTCCTGATTCGACCCTGCTGGTGCGGTTCTCGTCGACGCTTTTATGATCCCCGGCTTCCGCTGGGCTGAAAATCAACCCACCTGTCCCCGCACTATGTCTAGAGCGAACTACCTGGCGGCTATCCCTGTCGCTATACCTTTTGCTGTTCCAAGCGCCCTCCGAGGAGCTGTCTTGGCACTGTTCATGACGGCCTTCTAAATGCTGTTCTCGTCATCACTCGCAGCGTGGCTCCAGGCGTCGACTGCCGTGCCGGGATGCTGTTTTCTTTGCCGGGTCATTGGGCGAGTGACTCAGTTAAGTCATTGTGCCATGATTACGTGATGAAATGAGGGAATAGGGACGCCCGTCAATCTGAGCCGAAGCTGTCTGCACTGTTCCTGTGGCAAAAGCGGCAAGCCTCGTCGTCAGACCATCCTGTGGAGGTCACTCGGCTTGCTACTGAGTGAAAGTGCAAGTATAAGTACCAGCACGTGAAATGACAGACTTTCTGAAAAGAATGATGAACTACAAATTCAGTGGGATAAATGTCAGAAGATGAATGTAGAATAATAACGGCGATGAGCAATCAAAGAGGCATTGAACGCTTCGCGTTCTACTTCGGTGACGGCTTCAAAAACGGACGAAACTCATTTTTTAATTATACACAAATAAATTTGCCTCAGCTCAAAGGACTGTAGGCAGATCACCTACGTCTGATCAAGGCCCCTCTATCCACCCGTACATTTGCTCCACCACAGTAGAATAATAAATAAGTATATATATATATAATACAAACAAACTTAACAAGTAGAAAGCGGTAACTGAAATATGTTAAAATCTCATGTGAAAATCAGCACCCGTCACACCCAACGAAACATAAAAAGTATAGGAACTACATTTTAATTTATTTTATTTAGACTGCTTTTCTCACCGCTCTGTTTTAAAAGTTTATAGCACAGCTATTGTCGTTGAGTAGACAAGGTATTTGTTATGATAAGGTTTGCTCTCCATATATTGTCCTGAATAAACGTGAGCAGAATCGGTAAAAGTGTAGATCGTAGCATGCATCGCCTTGTAGCACTGCTTTATGTAATTGATTAGATTGTTTGTTTTTTTCCAATATACGGGGCGCACAGTGCTTTCTCAACGCAGGCTAACAAGCATAACGATGTGTAATAAGTTTTCGTGTGCATAACCGTTCCTATAGATGAATTAGGTCGCAGCCTATTTTAGCCTTCCCTACAGTGATATTTAGCCTTCTCCTCAGTCAGCCTAATATGCTTCAACATTGATATGGTGTGCTCTCTAATCAGTTGTTGTAAGTTGTTGTCATAGTTACTAAATATCACATTGTCATCTGAAAACCCGCACTTGCGGTTTTTGGATGACAATGTGATTTGTAGTACCAACCAGGTACACGCCGATTTTTCCGAATAAGTACAGGAGTACGCCAACCTAGCGCTCGGTTGTTGCTGCTTACTCATCTCGAAAGGTAGCCCGACAATGTTCTGCGGGGGCTTTTGTGTTTATAGCCTAATCCACCACAGCCTTGGTGAAATAGTTGAGCGTCCACCGCTGCTGTGGAAGGCATTCTGCCAGAGGCACCTAATGCCTAAATAGGTACAAGCGCACTTCCGGCCTGATGCTCGGTAGAACGAAGTTCACAGTCACTTAGGAGGGCACCCACCCTGCTAGAAAATGCCGGCATGGTACCCTCAGACCTAAAACAGGTCATACTATTCTATTACGTTCATTTTGCCATCTAACCAATACCTTCATCTATCCGTAGTTTCTACACTTCCAACCTACTGACTCGAATACTACAAATCATGTAGGTTGCAACATTAGAGACATTTTGTCTCTTCGGCTGCGCACTGCTTTGATTGATAATGCTTCGTTTTTTTCTTGTACTAAGATTTATAGCTGCAAAATTTTTAAATATATTGGGTTATGTGTATGCAAACGTTAGCAGTATCGCTCGGCGGAAAAAATTCTACTCAACTGCCGATATCTCTAACAAGTCTAATGCCTTTAATTGTCTATAAAGCCACATAACAGAGTAGGTGGTTCGAAAACAGTTTTTCAGCTACTACACTGAACAACGTATTCAATAATCATGGGTATACCCCTTGCTGAAGTGAGCTTGCTGCGTGGCCTTTTACAGAAATCGTGGATTGATTGTGTTGGCCTTGCTTACATTTCAAGCGTGACATTTTCATTGTGCTCTCAATACTTGTTCACAGCAGTTGCATTACTCTATGCCGACAGTGTTCGGGCTTGTCATCACCGTAGTGCAGCCTCCCTTTAGGCTGGCGGTGTTAGGTGAGCCTCTGTTTACGGTGGCGATACGCCGCTGCGCCGTAAGACGAGACGCTATCAACCGTGAAATCTTGGCGTGCTGCAGCCTACCGGCGTGTAACGCGTGTTCTCCCCATTGGGCAGAAGTTCAACTCCTCCGCGTTGTCTATTAAAAGGTGGCTGGTGGCAGGTAGCACCGAGGTGCAAACAGCCAGAGAGAATTTTCAATTCAAGAAATCGAAAACAGCATGTGAATTCTTCCCGAAAGCTAGAAACCATGACTCGTAAAACGCGTTCTAAAAATATTAAAAAGATCCGTGCTTCATCTGCTGCGGCGGTATAGTGGTTACAGTGGTCGGCTACTGACCCGAAGGCCACGTGTTCGATGCCGGCCTTGGTAGTCGCGTTGTGATAAACGAGTACTGGTAGAGGCCCGTGTACTGTGCAATGTCAGTGCACTATGGAGTTGACCACATGGTAAACATTTCCGGGTTCCTCCACCACGGCGTCCTTCATAATGATAGCGTGACTTTGAGAAGCAAAACCCCAGGAAATATTTTTAAAATTTGTTAATCTCGCATTTGGTTAGTACAAAAGTTTCTCTCTAAAACAATCGTAGAATTTTCACGACATGAAGAATAAGGTCCATATTGAGGATTTTTTTTATAGAGGGGTAATATTTAGTGAAATATGATGGCTTGTATTAGCGAACCATCAGAGTTTTCTTTCTGTAGGCAAAAAATAATTTGATATTTCTACAACGTAAATAACTTTTATAGCTGGGGATAAAGTTAGCAATTTAAGTGGTTTTGAACTTGTTTGGTTGTAAATTTAGCATTAAGGTGGTCCTAGTAACAAACTGTAATAAATAACACATTTAGTATTAAACTTTATTGGGTACTGTCAAAGAAAGTCATCAAATCACTTTTTAATATATATATAAAAACTTTTTTGATACGGTTGCTTGACTCTGTGCATGCCCGTGTTTATACTGTGAAGCAATGCGTCCTATGGGTGAGTACTAGCTGCACAGGCATAGGAACATTTTGACAACATATCAATTTCATCCGTGCTTACTTTAACACTTTGCTCTCTAGTACTAGCCTGAATGAGTAATTGAGAAAACCAAACCGTACTATAATGCATTTAACCACGTCGAGCTATCTTCTCACAGTTCGAATTGTGTGCTTATGCAACACTGGTAAGTGACACCGATACATGCAAGAACTTATTACCTGTGCGATAAGAATTGGAAGTGGCAAGAACACCAAAATTAGGAAAACAATCTATTGAGATCAGAAAAAAAGGATATGTTTTTGTCATGGACCAATACAGCTGTAATAGAGTGACAATGCCTGGTATTAAAGTGACAATGTGGTGCTACCTGCCATTGAGTGTTTGCAGCAAAGTTTAGATGCACGGATGAAAAAAAGGAATACGAAGACAATGCAAAAACTGGCATTTATTAAACCCTCTGCAGAATATATGGCTGGTGTTATCTCCAGTTAAAGGCTGCTGGTCAAAGATTGGAAAACTGAAAAAAACATTTAAATCGTAGTGGGGCACGTATCATTAGGTAGGTAATTTATTCAAGGTGAACCTTCATTGAAAAGTTGTGTGCCTTCTCTGCAGTTCTGTTTGAAGTTCGCAGGGTGAGAGCTACTTATATCTTTGATGTCACTTCCATCTTAAAATAAACAGAGTTGATAACTAATATTTATCAAATAGAATCAATTCAATTTTTCACTTGGAAACAGAGTGACACCTTAATACTGTGACTTAAATAGAATCGAATATTTTTTTCAATTGGAAAGAAACCTTACAGTTTATTTCAGCAAAAGATTTTACATTCACAAAAGGTATGCCTTTTGTGCACACAAGTCTATGTGCTTTGGTCATAACTAGCTTGTAAATAGTAAAATTGTGTACATAATAGGTTGCAGTAATGCCAACATTTGTATACTAAATTAAAAAGCTCTTCTTTTCAGAGACAACTGAAATATTACAGGGCAAGTAATTGCCTCAGGTGATTAGTGTCAAGATGTTTTTGAAGTCCATATACACTTACTTTTATATTTTGTAGCGTGAATTTAATTTACCAGACTCGTTATAAACATATTGTTTTTTAAGTTCAGTTAGTTTTATACCGGAATATAATTATTATTCACAGTGCAGGAGAGGGCACAAAATAACTTTAAAAAGTGTTGTTTTTAGGTATTCTCAAGGACTAAATTCAAACACAATACAGTGAATCTCAAGGTTTGTCGAGATCAATTGCATGTGAAATATTTATTGGCAAGCTGTCTTGGCTGCATTTTTCTTACCCCTTGAGTCAATTGTTACTACGTTGATATATATATTTGTGTAAACTTATGAGCTGTCAGCATATCAAGTATCAAGGGCTTACCAGATATGTGAACTGCACTGATGCCTCAGGAGTAGCTAATGGTACAATATTATGCCTGTACTCACATCTGTGCTTTTAGGAGCACTGACTTCAGGTTTATCAATATCAGGTGCATGCCACGGTGCCTTGATGTGCATATCATAATTTTGCCAGGTAGAACAGCACTTCATTGTAGCTTGTTGAGTCATATATGAGTTAATATTGCTTGTTTATTACATTGTTTTAAAGAAAGGATAGCCTACATTGCAAACACACTTGCATTGCTTCAATACGACGCCTAAGTCTTGTGTGGAGCATTTACAACCACTAGTGTGGCTATGTACACACCCTGGAATTCTAAGGTTCAAATGCAGCCACAACTGATATATACTGTATCTTGTAATTGAAATTTTATGCTCGTTGTGAAGCTGCTATTATTGTAAACAGATGTACTGTTGTACAGTCTCCTTACTGCTTACTCGGAGATTTCCAATGTGCAATCGTGCTGTTCCAGAGTCAAATAGGCAGTGAGTCACATGTTGGTGATAACCACATCTCACAGACAGTAGTGTGCAGGTATGCACACGTGTGGCTTATGAAAAAGGTTTGACATCGTGTTAGACAAGCATGTCACAGCATTCCTGTCACGGGGTCATGACGCAGCAGTTACATTGTCACACTCACTATTTATACTCTTCCAGGTGCTGCTTATATTGTTCTTGGGCCAGCTGTCACCTCTCATGCCAGCGCCACTATGACTGTTCATGCCACAAGCATCTTGGTGACCTGGTGTTGCAGGAATTTGTGCCACCGCATCACCAGCAAATTATCAAGCGCCGTCATTTTCGCTGCATCTTCCACTGCCAATTATGGACGGTTCAGCGTTCAGTCCAGCAGCATAGAACAGGGACAGGTAATCAAGCATCTCATAAGCACACTTAAGAGATGCTTAAGAGATGATCTTTGTTGCCTGAGGCTATAGCACTGCAGTCGAAATTTCATACTTATTGTTAATGTTCTTAAACGTTAGTGAGTGCGAAACAAGCCAGTAACATGTAATGTTCATTTTGTTGTCATTATCCAGGTTGAAATTTGCTTTCGACATTGCACATTCAAAACATAGCCTTCGAAAGGTGACCTTCAAGACCCGCAGTGGTAATTTCTGCGTTGATTTTCCCACTAGCAGCTTCGAGCCATTGTGAGTGCAAAAATTTATTGCTTGTAACCCAGAAAGAAACATCGCCAGCAAGTAAACATCACTGGCACATTGTTACTGTGTTTGACAGCATACCAAGTTAATTAGCTAGAGCACAAAAATTCTAAACAGCACCCACTAGGGCACCGAAATTTTCGTTAGTAATTTTACATTACTTCAGTGGGATGAGTGGCAGTGCCATGAAGGAGTTTGTATAACAAGTCAGCAACTATACCTTGATTTTAAGAGTGCACACTAAGGCCACTTTTCAATTTCAATTAGTAAGACCAGACCCCTTATTGCCAACTTGTATAACAATTAAGAAGTTTATTCTGTGATAAGTAGCAGCTTTCCTGTTGCAAGGAGGGCCTCTAGCTGGAAGTTCGTAACAACACTTTCAAATATGAGTGCGGCTTCCTTAAGTATTTTTATGTGACAGCAGACTTGCTGGCCTTTTTGTCTGTATACATTTGTTACTTGTCATGGGCTCTCAGGTTGACGCATTGTTTTCATATTTTTCTACAGCCTTGAGAGGACTTCTCGCTACATATTTTACTACCACAGCAAAATATGCGTCTGAGTGTGCTCTTTTTGGTAAAGACTTTTTTTGTGCAGACCTCCATTTACATCTGTTAATAATGACAACTTCTCTTCTGCTTATGTGAACATCTGCTTTACAGCAAGGAAGTCTGCTCAGTGGAAGCCTGCCGCCAGAGGGGTGCACCAGGAGTTTGTCCCCCACCCCCGAATTCGCATGTTGCGGGTTGTCCTACTGGGCATAAGTAATGAAGAAAGTCATTTTTCATTGTCATCAATATCCGCCCCCCCCCCCTCTTTGAGGAGGAGGAGGAGTAGAAGGAGGAAAGGAAGAAATGAAAGGCAGGGAGGTCAACCAGACGCACGTCCGATTCGCTACCATGCACTGGGGGAAGGGGTGAGGGGATTAAAGGACAAGAGAGAGAGAAGTGAAGGGCAACGTGTGTGTAGATGTGACCCTGTCCATTGCACGCTTGTAAGCGGTGCCGTAGTCCGGTCGCCTTTAGAAAACTTAGCGATTCCCGCGTCACTTTGCTGGCCAGCAACGCGTAGAGCCATGAACCAAGGATCTCTTTGGAAAAACGTCTACCGTCTAGTGTCTCTAACGTTTCGCGGAACCAGTTGCGTTAGCTCGCAAAACGTTCACATGAACACAGTAGATGTTCTATTGTCTCGTCCATGTCGCACGATTCACATCGGGAGCTATCTGCCTTTCCTATGCGAAAGGAGTACGCCTTCGTAAAAGCTACTCCTAATCACAGGCGGCACAGTAAAGTTGCATCCTGGCGGGAGAGGTCCGATAGAACTTGAAGCTTTCTCGATGGCTCCAATTGGAGTAGGTGGCGGTTCCCGACACTGGGGTCACTCAGCCAAGTTTCCGACATAGTGTTAGCGAACGAGTGAAGGCCCCTTTCAGCGTCGCTTCCCGACAATGGAATTGGGGTTGTCTGGGCGTCCGCGTGGGCGGATCGGGCAGCATTATCAGCAAGGTCGTTACCGACAATACCACAATTTCCCGTTAACCACTGGAACACCACGACATGTCCTTTCGATAAAACCTCGTGAAGCACATTTTTTATTCGATTCACTAGTTGGTGATGCACCCTTTGTCGTAAAGCTGATTGCAAGCTCTGAAGGGAGGCCTTAGAGTCACAGAACACAGCTTATTTTTGAGGTCGTGCTTCTGCGATATAAAGTATAGCAGCACGTAAGGCGGCAAGCTCCACTGCTGTGTACGTTGTCCTATGTGACAGCTTGAACTTTACAGTGACCTGGTACGCCGGGATGACAACAGCAGCTGCGGAGCTGTCAGCCGAGACTGACCCATAGGTGGAAACGTGGGTCCTCTGGCCCCATTTATGTTGAGTAGTGACAATGTCACCTGTCGTAGGACCACTGCTGAATGACGGCTCTTGTTCGTTATTCACGGAATAGTGAGGCACACCTGTGGTTACTGTAGGTTGCTCGAGTGAAGCCAAAAGGAAGGCATTCTTTATGAACAGAAATATTCTTTGAAAACATCGCTTGTGGCCTTTGAAGTGGCAACACTGCAACATGGTGACCAGGAACTCGGCAGAGGTGTCTTATGTGTGTTCTCAAATTGTCAGTGGTGATGTATGTTTGAATTGGATGCTCCCTTGCGATTACAATTGCCCCGTAGGTTGAGGTACATCACGGTGATCCTAAGCACACGCGTAGTGGTTGTCCTTGCAGACTTTTGAGGGTGCGGATGTTCGTCCTGCACGTACTTGCTAGTAACGGCAAGCTGTAGCGCGAAAATCCCAGAAATAGTGCCCTGTATAGCTGCATCATTGACCTTATCAATGTGCCCCAAGATTTTCCGCAGAGGAACTGCATTATATGGACGATGGAAGTTAGCCTTCTCTTCAGGTAATTGCAGTGGGCACTCCGCGAAAGGTCCTTGTCAATAATCACACCTATTAAGCGATGGTTCTTCTGGTATAGAATATTTTGTCCATTGATGGTAACGGGGTATTGTGTCATGGCCCTGCGAGTAAACGCAACCAATGCACATTTCTCCGTTGAGACGGAAAAACCTTGCTTGCGGAGATATGAGCATGTCAGGGTGGCAGCCTGCTGGACTTTTGCACGCACTTGAAGACGAGTTACAGCCGAAGGCCATAGACAATTATCGTTAGCATATATGAATATGAGGAGAGAACTGGGCAAAATTTCACGAAACCTACCAACACGAGGTTAAATAAAGTGGGGCCTAATAAGGCGCCCTAAGGGACGCCACGTGAGGTATTGTAATTGGTGGTTGGTCCATCTGTAGTTTGTACAAAAAAAGAAGTTCTCGTCAAATAATCTTGGATTCATTGGAAGATCCGACCATCGATTCTAACAGCTTCCAATGAGTCTAGGATGACTTTATGTGTTACGTTATCATAAGCCCCTTTGACGCCGAAGAAGAGTGCCAGTGGTATGCGCTTGAGGCTCTTCTGTTTTTAGATAAATGTTGTGAGATCAATCACGTTGTCAAGAGATGACTTACCTCACCGAAAACTCGTCATGCAGCTTGGGTATACGTTGTAGCACTCGAGGTACCATTCTAGGTGTGCAAGTATCATCCTTTCCATGACTTTACCTACGCAACTTGCGAGGGCAACAGGGCGAAATGATGTCAAATCAAATGGTGACTTTCCTGGTTTGAGTAGTGGCCCAAGTCAGCTTATCTTCCAATCCTGGGGAATAATGCCAGCTTTCCATGAATGGTTGTAATAGCATAACAATTGTCGCCTGGCCTCCTGTTGAAGGTTGGCTAGAGCGGCGTAAGTGATGCCATCGGGTCCTGGTGAAGATGATCGTTGGGAAGCCGCCAAAGATGAATGAAGCTCTTCTATAGTGAAAAGATTGTCCATATCGGAGGTGCGGGGTTCAGAGATAACACTCCTAACGGTGCCAGCGGACAAGGCGGACACACCAGCGATTCGCGTACAAAACATGTTTGCCGCTTCAACTTGGGTGCGGCCTAAATGTTGGGCTAAAGCCATGAAAGAATGTATTTGTTGGGGAGTCGAGCGCAGGCCGCGAATAGGGCTCCAGATGCGTGACAACGGCTTTCGGGGATCCAATGATTCGCAGAATTATTTCCAGCGTTCCTGTTCAAGTTTGTCTAAACGCCATTGGACTTTTTTCTGTATGCGTCATGCCAGCCTCAAGTGGCATATTGCTTTCATCCACCTGTATTTCTTTTCCGCCCTTCGGCGAAGCGAACACTTTTTCCATTTCGACGTCAAATTCCGCACGCTTGCTGGTTAGCGGGAGGAGACAGGAAGCTTCCCTCATTGCTTCTTCAATGACATCCTCCAAGTTCTGGTCAGGGTCTTCACGGCATGTATTTTCCATGAGTCACTGAAATTTTGACCAATCAATTCTTCGTATTGTGGTCCTAGGAGAGGAATTAGTAAGACCCCTTAATCGCATAATAATTGGAATGTGGTCACTGCAATGCGTTTCGATGTCTGAAAACCAGTGCACTTGCGACCGGAAGTTTCTGGATACCATAGTCAAATTGAGGCAACTGCTGTACGTAAGGCCCCGCAGGTATGTAGGACTGCCATCATTTAAGAAACATAGGTCGAGCTTGGAGGTGAAGAAGACGTGGTTTCTTCCTTTAGCGTTGATTGTAGAACTACCCCAGATTAGGTGATGTGCGTTGAAGTCCCCAGTTATAAACCACGAGCCCATAGTTGATGTCAGTATGTATCGTAGCCGGTCTTGTTCAAACCGTCCGGATGGTGATATGTAAACACCAATGAGTGTGAATGACACTTTTTTCTTTTTAACACGTAAGCAGACATTTTCATTGTCTACCGCATGATTGTCATCATGCGGTTGAACTGCGTGATGCACATATGTTAAATCTGTGCGAAAGTAAACAGCCAACTCGCTGCATTCCTCGCACGTTGAAGAAACGAAAGATTCTTACTCTGATAGTTGAGGAGTTTGTTGCACGTTTGGTTCACATATAACTATTGCAAAAATACGATTCATGACTATATACTGACGGAATGAAGAGATGCGGGATCTCGGGCCTCTCGCGTTCCACTGTAGTATCAACGCTTGTCGGACCTCGTTGCAGAAGGAGAAATTTGGTCGAGCCATGGTTGCTACTGGAGACTTGCAAATACTGAACTTAGGGCATCCAGTACTTGTAGTGCACTCTGAATGAGTGGAGACTTCAGACTGCTGCACAACTTTCGCATGGCATCCCGCAGTGTTCGAACATTCTGATGACTTCTGTGTCCTCCTCAGGCAGCTTGTCAGCGGCTGGCAGGAGGGATGTGATTGTCGATGTGCGCTTGGAATTCAGGTGGCTGTGATTTCGGCTATGAAGGCCAAACTGATTCATCTGCAAAATTGCTGTTTGTTGGCTTGTTGACCACGCTGGCCGCCTTCAATCTGGGAGACAAGGGCGGTTGAAGAAAAGGGTGGTGGAGTGGCGCTGTCGATGCATCATCGGCGGCATTCTTTGATAAACGACGGCGACGATGACGCCTCTTTCGGACGTTCCTGGCAGCCTCTCGGTGCGACAAATTGTCTCTGACCATTTGTTTCAATACCGCTATTTCCCTCTGGATTTTGGGGCCTTCTTTTGAAGAAGCTGCATGTGACCCAAGGCAATTCGAGCATTTGAGGGTAGTTGCTTCACACTCATCCGCAGAAGGGGCTTCCGCGCAACGAGGACACACCATCTTATTTTTGCATACGCTTCTCACGTGGCCCAGCTTCATGCACTTATGACACTGTAAGGGTTCGGTACGAAAGGTCGCACAGAATGCCAAAAATGGCTCACGTTTACGTGTGAAGGAAGAGAGCCGCCCTTAAACATGATCTTCAAGCAGCGTGAGTTTTCCAAATGCACAACTTTTGCGATGACGCTGGCTTCATTTTCGGTTTGGCCAGAACATCAAAGTCGGAGCTGGGAATGCCAGTATCCACATTGTAGATGACTCCAGTGACGACGTTAGAGCTCACAGGAATGTAGGAGCGAAATTTCAATTTTCCCAGCTCGTTGACGTTGCGCAGTATGTAAAACGTCGATGGCGAATAAGTTTTTACGCGTTTTCGCTCTGATGTCTGTGATCTTGTTTGGCCCGAGTCCTTCCAGTATCACCAAAACAGATTGCCTGTTGAGGCGCTTCATGTTACTGTCAGGTACTTCAGGGACAAGAAGGATAGTGTTTGCCGCAGGCCTCCTTGGCACTCTGTCGTTCAACGTACTTCGCTTTACGTTCCGCCCCATCACTTTACGGCTCAGCACAAGCTCATCAATCGTCGGCAAAAAGCCTTCCTGGCTACGGGGCTGTCTCTTTATGAGCTCGTTATTTTTTCTTGCTCATTCTTCATTGTTTCTTTTTACCTCGCAATGTCTGAATGTGTATGAAATAGAGGGTGTATCAAGAAATGTGTCCAATATTCATTTAATGATAGAGAAAGGAGGTACTTGCATGCTAGTTACGACATTGCCTTTTCTGTGACAAAAGAAACCTTCAGATAGCCACAAACATTGATTGGGGCTGTACTTATAGAAATTAGGACAGCTACCCTTTTACTACTGTTAGAAGCTGGTCGAGTCAAATGGGCAAATTCAAGTGGCTATGAAAAGTCTATAGCCACTTTGAATGTGGAAGAGTAGCCACTAATAATCACCGTGGAGTGATGCAATCTGCCTAATTTAGCTGTCGAAACAAAAACCGATGCACCAGACAGCACATATACCATTCATTTTGAGGAAGCCCTCAATGAGGATACTGTTTCTCTAGCCATTATCAACCGTCAATTTAGACACTTTGCCCGCTTATCGACACTCATCTAATCTTCGCCCCCAATGCAAGATAAACAGTGTCGCCACGAAAAGATTTGTCGAAGTGAATGGTAGATGCACTGTTTGGTGCGTCGGTTTTGGTTTCGTCAGCTAAATTGAGCAAGATGCAGCGCTCTGAGGCAATTACCGGTGGCCACTTTTCCTAAATTCTAAACTGGCTATGGACTATATGTAGGAAGGGGTTGAATTCGCACATTCGACCCGACCGGCTATTACCACGGAATAAATTGATAATTGTGTATATTTGTATACCTACTGCCATAAATACTGTATGTCCCCATCAGAAGATACCTTCTACCACAGGAAGGCAATGCCGCATGTAGCACGCAAATGCCTCTTTTCTCTAATTTTTAAAAGTCTTTGACACATTTCTTGAATGATCGGCTGGTGTTGTCTCTAATGAGTCATTCCTTGCCAAATAATCCAACGCTTTTGCGATTATCACGAATATGGCTGATAAAACTTCCACATCATTCGCAAAGGGCGAAACCCATCCTGGTCATTTATTTTTGTTGCCTAAAATTTTGCTCCCTATTTATGAGAGCCCAGTGTTTGTCGCCAAGTAAGGAAAATGGTGTCAAACAATGTTTTCGAAAGACGGTTTTGGAATGCAACCGCTAAAGATATTCCTGGCAAGATAATGAAGGTATCTAACTTTAAAAAATGACCTATTTACCCATATCGATTCCTTTAGGGCTTTTCACACAAGCAATATTGAATAAATTGCCACATATTTGGAATTTTTTTAGGAACATTGTTGGTTCCAAGGACACAAATACTTAATGAAAATATTTAGTCGTATTCAGTACATATGTCTTATAGCATGCTAGTAGCATTGATGCAGTACTCTGATAAACGCCATCGTAAAACAACCGTTTCTTATTTTTTTAGCTTTCAGGAGAGCACCCTGCTCCCTGAGACCGACAGCCTGTCAGTTGAATACAGAACTGAAAAAAAACTTTAAGTTAAGAACTAGTAGCCAAAGGAATAGTCTCGTTTATGTTGTGTGTAAGGGATGATGGTGTACTGTATAGTTTTCAACGGCTTGATGGCTCATATATGAGTCATCACCAGTGGCGTAGCCAGAAAGGAAGGAGGAGCTGCTTAACTCTCCCCACCAGCACAGTCCAGGTATTTTTATCCTAAAGCCGTGGATTGTCCTTCTACTGTGACCGGTTCGTGACCACCTAGTTTATCGATGACTCAGCAGCAGACGCTAGTGTGAGTGACAGAAAGACAGCTTCACGGTTACCGATAAAACCCTCTGTAGCTTTGCCCCACACATCATCAATCACTTGGTAGAGATGCTGTGATTTTCTTAGTTTTGCATGTGCATACCTGCGTGGACCCATACAAACAGACAAGAATGTACATAAAGTATGACTGAAGTCGCCTTCCCCTCACACAGCAACCCCACGCGAAAAATATCTTTTTGCTACGCTACTGCTTTTCACACTCTAGCGAGATTCATTGTAGCGCACCTCTGTTGGCAATGGAATGCAGATGATAGCCCCAATTCAATTTCAATTGCTCCGCATCAAGCTTGCTCTGTGTACCTCACATCTGTGGAAGTCTGTTGAAGATTGGCCTTGCGAGTGCTTCATGCCGCTTGAGTTAGGTAGGAGTAAAGCTGGTGGAAATACAAAATTTTCAAAAAATACTTCTCGAGTTGAAGACTATTACCATTTAGTAACATCACCTATATTTAGGTAGTACATTGAGTTCCAAAGTGAAATTTTGTGTATATTTCTTGTCCGACCGCTCAGGCAAGCTTTTTGATGCTGAATGCAGAGCTTTTCCCAAAAAAGTGAAATTCACAATTTTTTAGACACTGCTAAACTTTAGAGCGTAAATACTTTTATTTGTTCCTGGTCAAAAGGGCCACCAGCAACAATTTTATTAGTGTCTTTGGAATTTGCCATGTTACCAGAAAAAAAATCCCAAACCTGGGTGGGCACATCATTCAATATTGCTCGTGGTAAAAGCTCTCGAAGAATTTATGTACATAAGTAAGTCATTATTTTTAGTCGGATGACTTCATGACCTTGCTAGAAATGTCATTTATTGAGTGCACTTCAAACCGACTTTTGAAAAAAATTGTTGTTTGACGATCTTTAGCTCAGTCGGTGCCATACTACAGACTATCATAACTAGGGAGCAAAAGTTTTGGCAGTGAAATTAAATGACCAGGACGGGTTTCAAACTTCGAGAAACGGGAAAAATTTTTCTGTCATACTCGTGATAGTCGAAAAAATTTTGGGTGATTTTGCATGGCATAACTCTAATTGCACTGTTTAATACATTGAATTACTCCTTTGCTTCTTTTGCGTCAACTAATATTGTTAGCCAATATTTTGGTGTGTATATGAAGTTGTTTGTGCTTTCAGCCATTTCATTTTGTATGATAAGTGTTATTATTTAATATGTGTGATTTTTTTTTCTGCAAGCCAGTGCCTCTAACAAGGACTATTAGGAGTCTTGAAATAAATAAATTAATTGTGCTCGCACTGTTTTTCGCTCTGTACTCACCTGGTGTGTTTGTGCTGATAAAATGTTTTTCCTCTTTTTCACAAAAGAAATGTGCACAATACTGCTACGGCGTCTCTCATAATCATATAGTGGTTTTGGGACGTTAAACCCCACATATCAATCAATCAATCTTACCTCTGTGTGCTATCATGACCATCTTCTGACAAGATGTATACCAGAATTGGAATGAAAGAATAAAAATTAGCATCTTCCCAAAGGGAACCCGGATGGTACGCGAAGCAGCAGCGTTGCACACAGGTGGTGACACGTGTTGATCGGCGCTAACGTAAGTGCTGCGGTGAGCGTTAGAAGATTCGTTTAAAGGGATAGCTAGCGTAAGTCCTGTGGTTTCTTCCTAGTGAACACGGGCGCTGGACCGGAGCTCGCGCACGTTTCACCTCGGTTACCACGGTTCTGTGATCGGTGAAGTGCACGCTGCGAGTTTCCTGGAGACATCTACGTCGAAGTTGGCAAAGAAACGATCGATGCACGTTCCCCTTATTGTTGTGGGTAGATTCCGTTCCGCCCTTATCATAGCTTCGTACACTTTGTTTCATATTTAGAACCTTTGTGCTCTATGTTGAGTGCTGACGTTACGTCACTCCATCGCTTCTGCCTTGAACACGAGTGTGAATGCACGGTCCTCGCAAGCCCACGAGATGCACACAGCTACTACACTTGCAGATATGCATTGATCCACGTCGTAATGCTAGGCGCAAAGCGAAAAAAAAGTGCAGCATATAAGATCACTCGCCGACTGCTTCATATGCAGCGGACACCCACAAGGTGTGGTATCCGCCGAATTCCACGTGCCTGCGTATTCACACTCTGCCTGTTTTTTTCTGTTTTTTATATCTTTCTCTCATTCTTCCCCTTACGACGTATTTTGCGTCATTTTATTTATATGTTTGTTTTTCCCTCTGCAGGCCATTCTCTCCACTGCCACCTTTTATTCCTTCTTTTTATTGTTCTGTTTCACTTTAGTTCTGCCTCTTCCGTTTTCTCTGTGAAGCTATTTTCTCTTCCTCCTCCTCACCTCACCATTTCTTCCTCTTTAGATACTCTCGCTTTGCTATTTTATACTAGGCTTTGACGTGCATTACCCTTCCTCAACGCCTATCCCTCTTCTTCAGCCTCATTCTCCTTTCCTTTCCCAACTTTTCGCTATACTATACTCTACATGGGAATGTAATTCACTGCTGGCATGCCTGGATAGCAGAGGCGTTGCAACGCACACTTTCGAATTGTGGGCTCGCAAGTTCGAACCTCCTGGCCAATGAACTTTTTTTGCCAAGATATTCTCTCTTAATATTTCTGTCTCTTGCTTGCCTTTTGTTCCTTTTTTTCTTTTTTGCTTTTTCTTCCTATACCTCCGCACTCGTTCTTTTGCCCGTCGGTGTTATGACATCCCACACCGGACCGCATGCGTTATAAAAGCGAAGCAGAAAAAGGAAACGAAAATGACGTGGACGAAGGAAAGTTTGAGAGCAAGCATGCTGCTTACGATGATGATTTTCACGATACATCGCAAGCTTACACTATAACAGCACTGCTGTAAAAAAGTTATTCTAGATTCAATAAGAATCGAAGAACGTCTGATTCACCAGGGCAGCAGCTGAAGTGCATTACACGGGTGCTGTGTCTTTCGATTATCTACGAATGTTTTGGATGCTTTGCGAGGTGACTCTACGGAAAAAAATGTGTTTCACTTGGAGACTTCAACTGCGTCTGCCAAAGGGGCGAACTTGCTTTTGGAAAATTTACCACTAATGTGCACGTATTCATGGGTGCTTCATACGTACAAAGTGCTGTATTTAGGTGTCAGATCGGTGAATGGCATTTGTGTCATCATGCACTTGAGAATTTCTAGGAAGCATTTATGACCTGCAATTGCTGAACGTGCAAATATATTGTAAGGCTGGGTCACCTGTGAACAAAAGCATACAGACCCTAAGAGCGCGTGTCAAAGTTGCCACCTGTGCCTCCTAGTGGCGAGCCGTTTGATTGACAGTTCATTTCTCTGCCTCGGCGTTCATGGGAAAACGCTCTCTACAGCAGATGGCTTGGTATACTAGACGATGCAAATCGTGATAACGGCATGAGCTCTTACCTTTCGTACACATTTGCTGACGGGGGTACATCTTGGGCTATTTTTCTTCCTCTGCAAGGCAGCTGTCAGCAGGCGCCGTGGTGTAAATCTCCTCAAAAAGAGCGGAATAAATACAGTTATTTATAGTTTAGTCAATAAACATTTGTAAAGGTGAAAACACTGGCTAAAAACACTTTTGAATAGTGAACTTGTCGGCAAGTTGAATGAAGGCATTGAAACAAAGCAACGCGAAAGACTGGAACACGTGTGCTTGTGTGTGTGAAATTCTTCCTCTGTCATTAGCATTTCTGCATTACGATAAAAATTAAGAAAGGAACAATACAAAGTTTAATGAAGAAGTAGTTGGTCATGCAAAGCTCGGCAATCACATCGGCAGTGCTAAGCACGAGACGCTCGGCTGGTACGTTGTGGCTCCTTTCGCTGGCTAGGCCTGCGATCCTACCTGGTCTCAAATAACAGTTCTGGTTGTCCTAGTTCTTTATTATATTTCGTGGAGGTGCTGGGTCTGCTCACGATTCTGGAGTTGCGAAGCCGGACTCGACCTGCCGCCATGACCACTAGATCTGCCACAAGCCCTCCACCTATGGCTCCCGAGGGCATCGTGTGCTCCGGCGGGGTCAGTCAGCGGGATCCTCCCATACTCAGCGGCACTGACTATCACGACCTCGACGACTGGCTGGCTACCTACGAACTCGTGAGCGTCTTGAACAAATGAGGCGAAGCCACAAGACTAGCCACCGTTGGCATTTACCTCAGTGGCATTGCCCACTTGTGGCTTCGGAACCATGAAACCGACAATCCTAGCTGAACAGCATTCAAGACAAAGTTCAGTGAAGTCTTCGGTCATCCTGCTGTCGGAAAACTTCGTTCGGAGCAACGCCTTCAAGTGAAGATCACAACTACCTGGTGAAAATTTTACCAGTTACATAGAGGATGCAATTGACTTGTGCAAACGCGTTGATGCGAACATGGCTGAGGTGGACCGCATCAAGCATATTTTTAAGGGTATCGACGTGGACGCATTTCATATGCTGATTTCAGAAACGCCCTGATTTCGTCGCCCAAGTAACCAAGCTGCGACAAAGCAATGATGAGCTTCGCCGGCAACGCCTCCTCACCCACCGTGCTGTCTTACATCAAGAATCGATGTTCGCCTCAACTCCCTCGCAAGATCCCGTTCTCCTTTCGCAGATCAAAGATTTTGTGCGTGAAGAAGTTGCCCACATACTCTCGTCCATGTCCGGCCTACCGGAGCGCAGTTTGCCGCTTAACCCTACACTACGCACTATTATACAAGACAAAGTGTCTGAGGTCTTTCCTCCGCAGCTGGTGCCACCAGTCAATGCACCATTGACGTACGCCGAAGCAGCAGCACGCCCTTGAACACAGACGTTCCGAGCGCCGTCTCCACTGCCTGCTCCTGTTTATACCGCCTAGCCTCCAGTCCACCGAGTCTTGAATCCATGGCGCACTGCTGACAACCGACCAATCTGCTTTTCGTGTGGTATACCCAGACACATCGCTTGTCTGTGCCGCCGCCACCCACTCCACTCACGTGAAAACTCACGTCCATATCAGTACGAGCACACGTACGCTCCCTATTCTACAGACCCGGAATTCCATCCTCCTCGACCAAGCCACCGACCAGCTTCTGATCGCCGATCTCCTTCACCACGTCGTCACTCGCCCTCCCCGACGCACCGACGCCCCCAACAATTGACGCGGAAAAGTAAAATGACACAGTTCCCGAGGCAAGAACTACGTTCTTGTCGCAAAGCCCAAACCCTCTTCGTTCGCCGCCGATTGTAATTAATGCCGTTCTTGAAGGTGTGCCCGTATTTGCCCTTATTGATATTGGTGCCGCCATTTCTGTCATCGCCGAAAACGTTTGTCGTTGAATTCGAAAAGTGGCAACGCCTTACTTGGGTTCGTGTTTTCATACTGCCATTGCACAGCCTGTGCAGCCTGTGGCCGCGTGTACCGCCAGACTTGTAATTCAAGGAGTGCCCCACAGTGCAGATTGTAGTACTCCCGCACCGTTCTCACGATATCATTTTAGGTTGGGATTTTCTCTTCCATCCCCAAGCCGTCATTGATTGTGCCCGCGCCGAAGTCGTCTTTTGTCCCCTTTGTGATGCCTTACCTGCGGACGACCACCCTTCCTACGCGAAGTTGATCATTAGTGACGACACCCAGATCCCTCCGCGTGCTACTGTCTTCACACTTGTGTCGTGTTCCGCCGTCGTCGACGCTACCGCATTCTTCACACCTTCCGCTGCTTTCGTTAATCACCATCTATCGCCACTCCCAACCGCTCTTCTTACTCTTCAAGGCGGTGCAACCGACGTGCCTGTGGGAATCCGTTCGCATTCACGCTTACGCTGCGTCGGGGTGAATGTACCGGCTCAATATAATCATTCGAAGCCATCACTACACTTGACGTTCCTGATGGATCATTGGAAGTCAGCGTCCTTTCCGGTAGTTCCGTGAATTGCCCTTACACTGCCGACATTTTCATCCGTGTCATCGACGAAGGCCTAAACCTACTACAGAGGTGTGAGCTTTCCAGCCTCCTTGACAAGTTTCGGCCATCTTTTGACAGTCACACCTCTACTTTACGTCTAACATCTACTGTAAACACCAACCACTACGGCAGTGACCGTACCTTGTTTCACCGACTGAACGGCGTGCCCTCGATGAACAAGTAGGTGACATGCTAAGGCGCAGCATCGTTCAACTACCAAACAGTCCTTGGGCGTCACCGGTTGTTTTAGTTAAAAAGAAGGAGGACACGATACGCTTTTGCGTACTTTATCGTTGTGTAAGCAAAATAACACCAAAGGATGTTTATCATTTGCCTCGGATCGATGACGCCCTCGACTCTTTACAAAGCACAGAGTTCTTTCTTTTTCTTGATCTACGCTCTGGGTATTGTTAAGTGCCCGTGAATCCGGATGATAGGCCAAAAACTGCCTTTGTTACAACAGACGGCTTATACGAATTTAACGTGTTGCTATTCGGCTATGATATGCGCCGGCCACATTTGAGCGCATGATGGACACTATCCTTCGAGGCCTCAAATAAGACACGTGTTTGGGCTACTTAGATGATGTGGTGGTATTCTCGCTCGATTTTCCCACGCAACTTCGTCGCTTGGAACAGGTTCTACGCTGCCTCACTGCTGCGGGCATCTAACTAAAATTCAAGAAGGGTCACTTTGCAACACGCAAGCTGACCATTCTCTCACACGTCGTGTCGAAGGATGGCGCTCTTCCTGACCCCGCTAAGTTACGTGCTGTTCGCAAGTTCCCGAGGCCCACGTTTCTCAAGGACCTGCGTAGTTTCATTGGGCTTTGCTCATACATCCACCGCTTCGTACGGAATTTCGCCTGATCATGGCACCTCTGACAGACCTACTTCAGGGAGACCGCAATCTATCTGCGTGGTCTACAGCCTGCAACAGTGCCTTTGCGAAGCTCTGTGAACTGCTTGCAACACCACCCATACTGCGTCAATTCGATTCAAGCACCCCCACAGAAATTCACACGGATGCTAGTGGTGTCGGTCTTGGCGCTGTACTCGCCCAACGAAAGCATGGTCACCAAGAATATGTTGCTGAGTACGCAGGCCACACTCTTACAAAAACAGAAGCAAATTATTCGGTAACTGGGAAAGAATGCCTAGCGATCTGGGCCATCACAAAATTTCGGCATTATCTGTACGGCCGCCCTTTCGACGTTGTTACCGACCACCACGCGCTCTGCTGCTTATCCTCCCTCAAGGATCCCTCTGGACGCTTGGCACAATGGGCTTTTTTCCTCCAACAGTACGACATCCGTGTCATTTATTGCTCAGGCCAGAAGCACGCTGATGCTGACGCTCTTTCGCTTTCATCTATTTTTACTGATTTTGCGAGCGTCTCTATCCAAGCCAACTTCCTTTCACTATCAGGACCCATCCACATGGCTGCGGAGCAACGCAAATATACGTGGATTGGGTCGCTGATGGATTACCTATCTGAAACACTTGCCCGCCCGCCATCTCGAGCGCTACACCGACAAGCCTCCCACTTCGCCATCCGTGATGGAATACTTAATCGCCACAACTGCCACCCTGACGGCCGCAAATGACTACTCGTCATACCCAGGCATCTCCGTGCCAGCATATGTGCTGCTTTCCATGCCGATCCGCAGTGTGCACACGCCGGTTCGTTTGAAACCGACGCCAGGCCACGTTTTTGATTTTATTGGCGCGGCATGTACACATTCGTTCAAAAGTACATTCAATTTTGCACAGAGTGCCAACGCCGCAAGCACAATCCGAGCCGTCCTACTGCACCAATGCAGCCGTTAACGTGCCCAGTGCGACCATTCCACCGGGTTAGAATGGACTTCTAAGGTCCTCTGCCATATACATCAGCTTGGAATTGCTGGATTGTTGTAGCGATCGACCATCTCACGAGATATGCAGAAACGGCCGCTCTACCAGCCACGACAGCACGTGACATTGCGTCTTTCCTGCCGCAACGTTTTGTTCTGCGTCACGGCGCTTCACGAGAACTTTTGAGCGACTGAGGTCGCGTCTTTCTCGTGGATGTCACTCAAGAACTTCTTGCTGAATGCCACGTGATTCACCACTGTACTACCGCATATCGTCCACAAAGAAACGGCTTGACCAAACCTTTCAACCACACTCTTGGCGACATGCTTTCTATGTATGTCGCCTCCGCCCACACAAACTGATATCTTACCCTTCCCTACTTAACGTACGCTTACAACACGGCACCTCAAGCGACCACAGGCTTTTCTCCCTTCTTCTTACTCTATGGTCGAGAGCCATCATCTCCACTCGACACCATTCTCCCCTACCGACCCGACTCATTCGAAGGCACACCATTTTCCGAAGCCGCTCGGTATGCAGAAAAATGTTGGCAATTAGCTCGCACCCTTACAACACAAGAACAAAGGCTACAGAAATTTCGTCATGGCGATGGACGCTCCCACTACCAGTTTACGCTCAACTCTCTTGTTTTGCTCTGGGTGCCTCTCACTGCTGCTCTTGGTACCTCTACAAAGTTCGTCAGGCGGTACCATGGACCTTATCGCTTTATAGAGCAAACTTCCGCTGTCAACTACCTCATCAAACCACTCACGGCCACTGCGGACCTGTGTCGCCGAGGCCGCGAAACCGTTTAGTGGATAGTCTGAAACTGTATCACAAAAGACTTGTCCTCACGACACTTTAGAAGACCTACTTGGCTCCATCTTCAGGGAGGCGTAAGTATGTAATAAAGAAGTAGTGGGTCACGCAAAGCTCGGCAACAACATCGGCAGGGCTAAGCACGAGACGGTCGGCTCGGATGTTGTGCCTGCTTTCTATGGCTAGGTCTACGATCCTTCCTGGTCTGAAATAACAGTTCTGGTTGCCCCAGTTCTTTATTATAAAAGAGAGTTTTTATCACTGGCATTCACTACGCATATGGCAAGAAAAGGAAGCTTTGTTTACAGAACAGAAAACGGTACGATGAAACAATTACTACTTAACCAAGCAAAGTCGAAGGCTTGAGTTATTTCTGGCATATCTTCATAGACACTGCTTAACTAATCACCTTCGACACGAGACCAAAAAAACTGCTTTCACAATAAAGTGATTGCTGTCCCTAACGTCACACGTCTGAAGTAAATCGTTCAGTGCCAATAGTTGTCTTTGTCGAAAGGTATAGCCTAGTTTGTTTGAAGAAGGCACACTGACTGTGCGAAAATTCAGGGAAGGAACGCTTTGGGCCCCCAATCTATCAGGTTTTCCATACCTTATGGCCTAAACACTTTGTGTAGCACGTGTGCAGTTTCAGTCCTTTGCGCTGTGGATTATAAGTTATGGTATCCAATCACCAGCAATACACGTAATTTGCTGCCAAGTCTCTGGAAGCTCAATTTAAACCAATTGAGAGTGTTAGAGGGATATACACTGTATATGACACCATTCACTTAGACTTGCAACATAATATTTACTTTTTGATTGCATAGTCAGCTATGATACCCTAAAAAGCGCAACAATACAAGGAAAGAAAGCGTCACGCATGCAGTTTTCTGTCAGCCCTCGTCACGACCCACTCACACTGCATGGGATAGTTACCTGCAGGCATCAAGTAATCCTCAAAAAAGATAGTATTTCGAAACTGATGCCGAAAGAGCCTACTCACAGCGTCTAGTCAAACACGGTGCTTTAACCCAATTGGTAGTGGCAGCGATTTAATTTACTTAAAATGGACATAAAGATACTTGACACAACAACAATCCTTGATTTGCCAACACAGCACAGAAATCGAAAGACAACGTCATGCCTCTTATAAGCTCAATTGCGGAATTGGTAAGGTTTAACCTTTATTACGTGATCGCTCGTAGAATTAGTCGCATGGTAAAGCGAGATAAAGTTGTTTAATAGAGAGTGTTATTAGAGCAAACGTTTGGACAAGTGGGCGCATCTTCATCAAGAAGCGATACAGGTCTGGAAAGCTGACCAGTGAGTTTTTGCCCTTGCTTGCTGGTTGTGCTCTGACAAATGCTTGGTTCATTCCTAATCCTTTCCAAACTCGGTTTTCCCCCGAACTCTGCTCTTGTTTTTATCCCTATGCTGAAATAATGAACACAGTTTAAGTCATACACAAAAATTATATTCTACTATTGAGCCGCGCCTACGCCATTGTTTTGCAATCAGGACGAGGAAGTTACATAATCGAATTCGGCCGCGGGTACAAGGCGTTCATATATTAGATCACAACTCTCAGGCATTCAATCTTTCATAGAGCTGCGTCTCCACTCGCAGTGGAAGTGACCTTACACCTCACTATCAGTGACGCAAGCGATAGACATAAAGTAACTGACTGATATAAAAAAAATATGAAAAAAATTATACTAGACTTAACATTAGTTTTGAAAGTGGGTGCTGAGCGGAGTACTTAACCACAGAGGCACGCCGGTGCTTGGAACAAATTTGGAAAAATTATACAGGCTTCATGTTAGTGAAGAAATCGCGCGAGGCTATGTAATATATTATGGCAGAGGAGTAAAATTCCTTATCATCCCATGGTGCTATTTACGCGAATACTGCTTCGTTTATTGTTGCCCACCCACCTCTCAGCCACCGTTCTCCTTTGTCATCCGTCACCTGCAACATTATGAAGGTGGACCTGAGGGACGAGTAGTATCGACATCACTTATACCGCAGAAAGGGGAACATAAGCGCAGTAAGTGGTGCCTTACTTTATTAAATTTTGATTTATAGGGTAGTCCATACCTTGAGGAAAGGCAAAGCATCAAACACAGTCATCATTTATCTAACACAAAGCTGGGTGCACATTTCGCTTTAGTCAGTATCTTAAATGTTGCTGGAATGTGTAAAATAGCTTTAAACAACAGCTACAGACTCAACTTGGCAATGTTAACAGTTCTTCATTCAGCTGCAGTTTCCTAATTATGACAAACGGCTATAAAAACATGGCGCTGCGCGCGTATGATAGCATTCTTTAACAAAGGCAGTGACTAGAAGGCCAGTTATAAGGATGACAGTAGTAGAAACTTTCGAAGATGTGTGCGGTGGCCACTCCATCATTGATACTGAGCAGGCTCATTCTTAGCACTTCACGTTCGAGCCATCTTACAGCCGCTCCGAACTGTTTTAGTTTTATATATGCACGATTTCGCCTTGTGGTGTTCCGTCTTCGTCGACAGTATTAAAATTGCAGGGAAGTATTGCGAAGACTTAGGAGAAGCGTCTGCCAGATTAGCATGTCAGTATAGCCGGTGCATATATTTATTTCGTTTGTATGTTATAAGCCTAGAAAGCCATGTGTTCTCCCAGAATATATGTCATCAGAGCTAAAATCAGTCACTCTGCCAGATATTTTTTTGCGCTCTAAATATGTGAAGTCTTTTTCGATTGCTGCTAGGTAGTGTTTTGAAGTCTTTTGAAGTGTTTGTGAAGTCTTTTTCGATTGCTAGGTAGTGTTCAATATTGACGAGAACGCAAACAAAATGCAGAAAAGTCAACGAGATGCGCTTCTGGTTTCTACACCGGGGTATTCTAGACTAGGGTAGAAATATCAAAAACAATTAGGACAGAAAAACGACAGTCAAGGCTCGTGTGCGTCTATTCGTTACACTCCTACAAGCGATCACTTATAGCCTGGTCAATTTTGAAACAATACCAATGCTTGCATGTCTTTGCTGATTCGTGACACGTAGAAGCTCAAGCCGAAATGGTGTGTCACGTAGTTCCTTCAACGTAGAGTGTAGAAACATTGCTTTTGCTCACGAAACGACCACAAGCGCACAATAGATGTTCCATAATTTCGCCACAGTTCCAGCAGCCACAACTGAAGGCATATTTCTGTAATGGCTATGAGAAAAGAGTGATGCCTTTCTGACAGCAGCTGCTAACTATAAGTGGTACTGCGTAGTTGCGTCATGATGGGAGAGCCGCGATGAAATCAGCAGCTTTCTTGATGTTTCTAGTTTACATCAGTGATCGTTCCATACGCTATCAATGACTCAAGTTTTCGACATTGCTTCAGGAAATGAGCGAAGGCCCCTATAGCTTAGAATTGTGGCAGCTTGGGCTAGTTTGTATGACATGGCAATACTTATAGCGCGAGAACAAAACGACGATACAGAGACGAGAAGACAGAGACAGAGACAGAAGAGACACGTGTCCTTCGTGTCCTTCTTGTGTCTGTGTCGTTGTTTTGTTCTCGCGCTATAGCTATCATCGCCCCTATAGCAGCGTGTTTTCTGCACAAATGTAATCGGGGTGTATGGGGGTCTTCGTGAGTGGACTGCTTGGCATCATCGGCAATGTACACCGACTAGGCATGACTGTCCCGCTAGCCACTACAAAGCAACTACATGTATCCATCCACAAAACTTGCTGGAGAACGTTACTCGTTTATTTACTAGGACAATCGTCTCGCCTGAAGGCTCAAACATGTAGGTGTTGACCTGGGGGTCTTTGGCAAGCCTCTAAAAGAGGGTGGTCTTGAAAACTAGAGTACTATAAGTAAGTCTAGTGTGGTCAACACAGTTTGTATATTTCAATCTTTAATGCACCAAATTATTAACGCGTCGTATATGTGTAGTGCTAAACTTTAGGTCTCATCAGGTACGTGTCAGATTGTGGTTCTTGTCCATATGTTGGCTGTTCTTCATTATCTCAATTCATTCAGATCGTCTTAACATACTGACTTCTTTTGTTGCCATTGGCTACAGGGAAGAAACTGAGCGGTCAAAACAAAAACAACAAGAAAAGACATCAATTACATTCCAATTGAATATTCCTCAATATTACCGATATTGCTATACATCCTATGGTCACTATATGTTATTCTTCTAGAACAGACACCGAGTAACTTCGAGGAATGCCGAGCAAAATAAGGAAATGAGCAGCAGAACGATGAATTGAAAGAGCGCAATGTTCCTTGGCTAAAATGAAAAGCAATGAACTTGTTTTCATTGGTAAAGTGCCCGCTGAGAACTCCATTGTCACTAGTCCTACCATCCCAAGTTCATTGTTATCAGATAAAAAGAATGTCAAAGCACTGTTTCTTTGAAATTTCTGCCGAAATGGGCATCACGAATTTCAGAGCGGACTTGTACTTAGTCTACATTGGCTAGACAAAACTTTTCAAAACTTGTTATGCTAATCAATTGGCCATAAACAGACAGAGAGATGATTTTGTATATTTTAAGAGCTACTAGGCCTTAGTAAACACCATGCAAATTTATGACATCACGGTGTTTGGTGTGACACTTTCAAGGCGGCATTGTTATCCACATTGTCTCTCTGTGCTTCTTTACTAACCGTAATCCGTCAAACATGGTGATATGGGAAATGTGAAATGGTAAACTACTATAACGAAAAAACATTTACCTCAATAGTGTTTTTTTAAGGAATGGAAGACATGAAAGCTTCTAGCATAGATTCACCAGCAACCTGAATTATTTATTCACTTTGGTCATAGATGACGGCTCATCAGCCGTAAAAACAAAACTTCATCGAGAACATAAAAATCACAGTGACTGAAAAACTGGAAAGACGTGGTCATAACAAGAGTTGCCCCAAAAAGATAGTTTTATAGCTGTAAGGATCTATGATAAACCAGGAGATATGCCTGCTAGAAAATCTGAATTCAAGAAACATTTGGTAAGGGCAAACGAATCAACACGTAAAAAAAGCGAACTCACAATAAGGGGGCATTAGAAAAACGGCCAGAAGGAAAATGTGGGGATGAGGCATTAACTAAGAAGTAGTAGAAAAATAAGAAGCCAGGAGGAATTGTTAAGTGTCCACAGAACATGCCACCGTACAGCGTTTTCCACTTCCGCGTGGTTGGTCATGTCTCGCATCATCTATCTCTCGGGGAACGACTGAAACTACGCCTAGGAATGCATTGCAACAGCTCCATGGCCACTCGGAGATAGTAAATTCCGCCTTCAAGAAGAAGATATGTTCTGGCTTATTCTTCGTGCATTTCAGACCTTTTCTTTTTTTTACATACTATATTCGTTTCTGCTCGGCTTGTTCCAATACCGTCCACATTACCCTCGGTCATCTTCCGCTCGCATCCGAACCTCACATGTGGGTCAGGGGTTGGGAACCTAATCAGGTTGCTGGGTTTCAGGCCACATGAGGCCGACATAGCGGGATCCTATGTGGCAAATCATGGGCTCTTGGGGGGATTAGGCGGCAAAAGAAAACTACTCGAAGAATGAACAATAAGTTCAATTATTCACAAACCTGCATTTGAAGTCACAGCTAGTTTCAACACACGTGTCAAAAAGTTTCAATCTGACGTAGGTAAGAAGCGAAAATGTCGTTTTAGGTCAAAACCGCCGGTTCCATTTCAGAAAGCAAGTGATAACGAAAAGAGGGGTAATTTGCTGTCGAGCCGAGGGCAATCTAGTTTTGCAGGAGCACACAAAGACTTCAATGACGTATTTCCGTCGCTTCATTTACGTCTCAAATTAGGTGTGCTCAGTATTAAAAACAAAATTGGCAGATCCTGCGTACAGTGGGAATCGATGATATGCGAAGCACGAATGAGAAAGGTTGATAAGTCACTTTAATATTAGCACAATGTCACGATGTGGAAGTTAACGATGCCTTACATGACTTGCGTGTCAGGATTATCATGTTTGGATGTGTCAGTTACCTTCGTCATCTATCCCCGTGAAAAATCGTGGCCAGCCAACAGACAAGATACAACGCGCATTATGTTTCCCTCTGGTCGGGTCTCTCGCTCGCTGGATTCCGTGCCGACCAGTTGTGCCCTCGCAAGCTCTGGTCGACAGGGTTGGTCCTACGCCACCTCCTGCCGCCGGCCCCCTACGACGACGACAGCGTAGCTCTAGCCAACTGGTTTAGCCCTACGCCACCCCCTGTTGCCGAAAAGAGCTCTCGCCAGTGGTGCCCCACCGTGTTTCATCTTTCCTATCTTTCTTCTGTCGTCGCTCGCTGTCCTTGTGCATCTCTCTCTCTATATATATATACCTTCAATACTATCCTTTTAATCCCTCCCCACCCCCATCCCTTCTGAGCTACTGTTGAGAAGTCGCAACTGGTGCAGACAGTTACGGGGCTCACTTTTCTCTTCTTTTCGTTTTTATAGTTACAATCTCTGGTCGGGCTGTGGCGTTCAATAACTCCAACATGCTGCCACTAGGGGACCTCAGCCCTATCTAGGAGTCCAATCAGTCGCGTTCTGCCGGCTGTCACATCACTTCCTCTGGCTTCACACTTACGTATGACTCCAAGCGCTTGCTTAATTATTAACGATCGACGTTAGCTGTCAGGATGGAGATGTATGACTAAGCGTAGACGTGGATTCACCCACATTAGGTGGTGGTATAGCAGTCAAACACAAATAGACATTGCGCAAGCTCTCCTATATTAATGTACGGAAAACATTAAACCACTTCAGTAGGGACACGTTTTACGTTCGTGTTTTACCAATTTATATGACGGATGGATCAAATATGATTTTTGATATCACTTTTTGTAACCACGTTTAAGAGCGACACGCATACCTATGCATATTTCTAATTTTGTATGCGCTTGGTTATTGTGCATGGTTCTTCATTGTTCTGAATGCATTTTTGTTCCGGAGATATTTCGGACCACTTCTGGTAAAGGCCTCATATCACAGGGTTGTGGCACCTTTGAAATAAATAAGTATAAACGACTAGATCAATTCTTTGAAAGTTTTATAATTTTCCAAGTATAGAAATTTACGTCGCTATCAACAAACAGATTAACCAAAAGTTGTGAAACTTTCTACGAAGTTGTTCATCAGGATTCGCAGATTTTTTACACACAGTTGTTTCAAAACAGCAAAGATGAAGTTTATATGATAACCACCATGATAACAACGAAAGACTTGTTATACCTGCAGCTCATTTAGACCATGTAGCACCACTTCTTCAAGATGATAAGTTGTGGTGACCTTTAAACCACAATTCACTATATAATTGTATTCTATTTTTTAAAGTATCTGATGCACTAAATAATAACACCTTTTCTTAGTTGTTTACTTGATATCATGTAAGAGCAGAACTGACAATACAGATGCGTACGAAGAGAAATAAGGCGGCATGAGATTATTTTTCAATTGCTTTTACTAAAAAATGCCAATTTGTTCAATGACTTACTCGAATTCTCTTATTACTCCCCTCCGCGGTGGTCTAGTGGCTAAGGTACTCGGCTGCTGACCCACAGGTGGCGGGTTTGAATCCCGGCTGCGGCGCCTTCGTTTCTGATGGAGGTGGAAATGCTATAGGACCGTGGGCTCAGATTTGGGTGCAGGTTAAAGAACCCCAGCTGATCGAAATTTCCGGAGCCCTCCACAACGGCGTCTCTCATAATGTTATCGTGGTTTTGGGACGTTAAACCCCACATATCAATCTATGAATGGAATTGTCTTATGACACTGCATTATTATTTGTATTTTCACACTAAACATATTGATGCAAATGCTGGCATTTTAATTTCTATTGAAGATTTACAAATGTTCCATCGGCTTGAAATCTCACTCAAATATTTACTGCTGACATGTAATATGACGCTCATACAGTTTCAAAACCGCAGCCATAATTGCGAAGTCTAGTTTACTGCTTTGCTAATGAAGAAAAAGAGAGCAGATAGCGTTTATAAAAGTAATGAAGGTGACATACTTCCCACACATTCATAATTTTTAATAAAGACAGTTGGGATAGCAGTTGCGGTATACGACCTATCATCAGACAGATTCCATTAGCCAATTGCATGTTCCTGCCCTGCATTATATCCTGAGTCGTGGCCGTTATTTCTGATCCACTGAAGCAAAGCTTCAATGCACATGTACTGATTTCATGAACATAATCGCACAATGAAAAAACAAATCAAATAGTGTAGGCAGTCGTTTTATTGGTTGATAGAGAGGTTTTTAAGCCTATGTAGGAAACATAAACGCTCACGACACACGCAGCTTGGCCATTGCATATTTTGTGTAGCGGGCTAAGTTGGTGCTCTATCAAAATCCCGTTTTCAGTCGAGGTTGGGTTCACCGTGAAAAACTGTTCGGGAAGAAAATTCTTAGAGAAAATAAATAGCGACCGCATTGGCATTTCAGATTCCCGGAATACTCTCTTCTTTCTCTGTTTACCTCTTTCGATTTGGCTTCCGCATTGAGAGGCTTTAAGGCTTTTAGTTTTCTATTCACTTTTGCTGAGTCGAAAAACCATTCTTTTGTTACGGTTGATGCAACCGATATCCACATATAAGCCATCAATGACCATAAAAAAATATATTTGCGCTGCAACATGAGGTGGCAACATGCGTGACTCCATCACCTCGGCAGCATCGCCAGTTCCCCTTTTCCACTTATTTCTACGTTATATATTCCATTGGTTTCGCATTAAGGTCGGGAAGCACATAGCCCTGTACAGATTGCCTAGACATTTCGGTGCAGCGTTCTTGTGCATCAATATTGAACAGAGATTCCAGTCGCGTCGCCTTCCGCACCACTAGCCGCACTTCGCATACCTGTAGACCCCTGGCTGCAAAGAGAAGAATGTCTGTGGCACAGCATGAGATGTTAGAGCTATCATAGAACATTCCTACCACGCCTGCAATGGCGAAGGGCAACCCAAGTGTTAGTTCTTCGTTTTGAGGTCTGGGTAAAAGTCCATTACACGTTCGTTATACGTTTTTGTAAGGTAACACGCGCACTCGTGCAGCTGCACACGCCGTGTGCACTGTGGCTGATAATGAATAGTTATGCCCGTATTATTTGTAAATAATAACTCTCTAAACCAACTAGCCCTGACTAGGTTTGCATGTTTTAACGCTAGGCGCCCTTTGTTGCTTCTACTATACGCAATACTACCTTCGTTACGGAAACTCCTAAAATTGCACAGCATATGTATGGGGTTTCTTTCCCAGACAATTTCGCGACTGCTTTAGTTCCCAGGTAGAATACCCGCTTCAGACAGCGAAATCCTGAGTTTCATTTCGACTTAACTGAATACGTTTATTCTTTCTTACTTTGCATCTTTTTCAAAACTTTTCTCACAAACAACGCCAATTTTTTGAGGACCATCAACGACGCTGATGCCAAAACTGCATGTGCTGTGATACAAGCCCTGAAAGGCTCCTGTAATTGTTTTACAATGTCGTGGTAATAATGGTTCTAGGCTTCTGAGCTACTGTTGTCACGCATCCGTTATCTTGAATGCTCAGATAATTTGAAAATATTTGTTATTAAGCAAAAACACGCAATAAAGAAATCGATACCCAATTGATCGCAGTGTCTACGCACGGCATATTACTTGGAAAGAACCAAAGTTGTACAAACCATGCTAGTCCCGCCAGCGTGGAGAATGAAAAACTATAGAACCAAGGACGAGGAGGCACACACAGCAGAGGTAAACACGCCGAGCGTCAGTTGACATGTTTGAGACTGAGAGTATCTCGGAGATGTCAGACAGCGGTGACCATGACGTGTACGACTCAGACGAGAAATGATTGGAACATGCACGCGTGCTGTTTCGCTCGGTAACCAGTTGTTCCACCTGATCGCACTAATTTGCTTCTCACGGAGAGCACTCACACTTAAGAAACGCAAATACCGAACTTTCTGCGTCTTTAGTTAGTGGTTGGTGTAGCCCAAAACGCATCACCAACTACCACCCTTCGCACTCTCCATGCACAGGAACAGAAAAACACTCGCCAAACCAGCGGAGCGCCGGCCAAGCCTCACGGAGAAAGGAAGGAAGCTTCTCCATGCCAAACATTACCGCCTTCACATTACTATTAACCAAGTAAACGCTACAAAGGCTAAAATAAGTGATGCCATTGACTGCGTCTATTTCGTTGACTTGTCAAGCAAGACATCAACTAGACAGCGTTGCCAATAATTCTGGTAGACTAGATGAGCGTTTCTAGGCAATCTTCGAAATTCATTGGCAAATAGTCAGAGCATCTCTCAAGTCTGTAATTGTGCATAAGTAACGGAGATGTGCAAAGGAACATACACAGCGAATGACACGGAGATCTGTTGAACTCTAAAAATGGCCGGAGTTGGCCTTGAAAGCTATGGTTTAAGAAGACCCGTTTTGTTTCGACAAAAAATCTGCTTACGTCGTAAATGCAATCAGTTATGCGGCATCATCTGCTAATATGATCCTTCTGGTTGGACTAAATACTTGACTGTCCAACAAAAGCTACTCTTAAACGTGTATTGCTGTGATTGCTTTGTTTCGCACGCTTGAAAAAAATATTACGAAAAAAAAGGCGTCCCGCCTTCAATAAAACAAAAACAAAACTACTAATACTTTCGCTGGCGATTCAACCTTGTGATGTTTCAAAGCACTTTAAATAATTGTAGTTACTTTGATACTGTATTGAAAATTTTACATAATAGTATGCTATACGCCAGCGGCACAATCGCCAAACCAGCGGCACAATTGCCAAACGTAGGGCACAGTGGCCTCGACTTTTGCAAGTGATCTCATGATTACGTAAATGTGGATTCGCTACAGCTGCTTCCCTCGAGGAACGTACGAAATAAAAGACAAACAAGAAGGTTTCGTAGACATGAATAAAACACAAATCGCTAAGAACCTTTTTACTTAAGTATTAGGAGATCACTAAAATTCCCATTGGGCCTTTCGCCTTAAACTGGGTTCGATACCATTTATTAGCTTTGAAGCTGGGTTCACGACGTGTCACAATTTTCTGCCTCATACATTCTCACTGCACGACTTTCTGAGTGAGGCGGAGTCCTCGGGGAAGAGGTCAGCGACGCATGGATACACGCAGACTACCCATATTATAGCCTTCCATTGGACTTTTATGCTTCCTCAACATGAAGGTACGATAATTTCGCTACCGTGGCAGTTATTATATGGTGCTTAAACGTCGAGCTGCACTCTAGAGAAATGTCTCGGTTATTTTTCTCCTGCTCGTCTTCGCCCTGTTATTAAGCGGCAGTTTGATTCATGTCTGTGCGCACTTACAAACGTTTTATTCATTTATCGCTATACCAGCAGGCGCATTTTTTAAACATTTATGCGCAATAACTTCAAGATTCGTGGGCTGACTTTTTTTCAGTATCTATGCGGCATAGAGAACCACACACGCGAATACAACCACGTTTCCACCAGCAGCGTCCTTGCTGGTGTCATTCCTTTCTTTTTGTTTTGCCCGAAATCTCACTACGTTGAAGAGTAACTTTAACGTGAGCACTATAGAGACAGCGTAACAGCCGTCCTATACATGCCGCAGCCAAACCCTAGCAGCTGAACCTCTCCGGCAGCTATATTGCCGTGACATAGTGACTGCATTCAAACAACGCACCCATCACCGCGCGCACAGGGACATACATGCACGCCGTATAGTGTTGCGCAGAGACTATGATGATAGAACGAGAACCCAGCTGGACCCGGCTGATGTGCGCCACGCGCTTGGGACTCTTCTTGAAGAAGTAGAAGAAGGAGACATCTTTGGTGTTCTGCAGTAACGTGCTACGACCACAGTCCCTTCAAGCTGTGAGCACAGGTTCGCCCTTTAATAAATACGTTTGATTACACCCCGAGTCCTTCAACATCGTTACAATAATTGGGCTGTAATTGCATATAAACCACGTGATTTCAAGCCCAAACGTCAGACCAGAGGCCAAGAAATTGAATCTTTATTTGTACAAACAGAAGTGGCAGTTTGTTAATCATGTTTTCTGTATAACTTCACCAATACGTAGAGGATAATCTTGTTTTAATCATATTAAATGTGCAACGCGGTTAGTGGTGCAGGCTTTAGTAACTACACAATTTTGAGCTCATATGCTACAGAGATTGATCAACGATGTACCTGACAGTGGTCATGAATAGTGAGCTTACGCGTTTCAGTCTACATTCGATTTCGGCACCTGGGCTCAGCGCTCGTGCTTCACGTGGCATTCGCGTTGCCTTGAACATGTTTATCAAAAAAAAAATTGTTTATCTACCACACTACCTAACGGAACGGCCTGCTGGTTATCTTGCTCGACTGTGGTCGAACAAGATAACCATATGCTAGAGGGATGGAATCTCGGTGTTGGCTTCCGCACTTTCATTAGGGCTAAAAAAGTTTCGGGGCCCTCCACTACGACGTTTCACAAAATCATGTCGTTTTCGGCCGTAAAAGACCTAAATTATTTTTCGTTTAGGCTGCTGTTTTTTTAGGCGGCGCAAGGGGCATGAAACGAATATTCACTAGGCAGGCAGCAAAAGGTGTTGCACGCGTTCAGAAACTTTTTCATAAAAACACAAACAATATTCATTGAACCTCTTTTACGTCAGGTGTAATGTAATGCAGACTTGGTGATAACTGGTCCTATAGACCACGTCACACCACGGAAGGACACTTTCCAAAGGTAACAGACAAGTGAGACGCAGTTTTAATTAACGTATTTTTTCAACTATTGGGTGGTGGTTGCTTTTAGAAGTGCCTGAACATTGATATTGCAAAGTTCTTGAACTCTACTGGTTTGTAGAGTACCACAGGATTGTTAAGAGGATTGCAATGATCGAATGGGAAAGTGTGATACCTAATAAAACTGCAAATATTATTGGCGATATTTGAATATAATATTTTTCAAATAATTTTCTTCGCTTTCATATGGGCCACAGTTTGTTTGGCTTTTTATGCCACATCGATGAACCTGGCAACACTGCTACGCATGGTAAAGTAAGTAGGGTCTATGCATGGTGCTTGCAGTGTCATTTTATACCATGCAATCTTTTTAAAGTGATAACTTACAAAACCTGAATAGGAATGCATGAGCGGTTTTCTAGGTTAGTACAGCGCGAGCGACTGTGCGAAGAAAGGCTGCGAAGCTGGCCGACACAAACAAATGCAAACGTTTATATATAGACGTGCTGTTTTATTGAGCGAAAGCGGATGTTGCGATCGCGCAGGTTGATCGCATTCATAAATCACGTGAAAACGTCAGCGAACTTCTAACGATATGGCGTGAGCGTGCTTGTAGGCGATAAGCGTGACCCGTTCTTGCAAAGGGAACACCAAAAATTGAGTTGCTTCACAGTGTCATCACACGGGCCCGCTCTCGGCGATCATCCATATTCCTGTCTCCTGTCGCTCTAAAGAGAGGATGCTTCGTGAGAGAAGTTAAATCTCGCAAACAGCAGGACAAATAGGAAACACCCCGCACACTGGCGTACCTAGCACCGAAAACTTGGAAAATTGGAAAGCAACTGCGAATACTTGAAATACGGACGCAGCATTTTACTTCCTCAAATGTGCCTTATGGTGGAACTATTGATGAGCGCCTGTATATTCATATTGAAGCATCTGAAATTACAAGTATGGCGACTCCAGAAATATTATTGCTTTGTAATGTGAAATTACATTGGCTAGATTGTTATATGATGCACCGATCACCGTTCTTCTTTTAGTTGACATCCTCAGCATTCAGTGAGAGCTCCGCGAAGACGGGCAGGAAGATCCTCTGCACCTACAATCAAGAAAGTTCAGCTCCAGCTTTAACTCGACAAGCGTTACTACATCCCGTTCCGCACCTCATTCATCACTCAATATGACATGATATTCAAATCCTTCGGTGTATCCAATGGAATCACCCGGTCAACCCCCTCGAATTTTCTTTCAAAATATAGATCTGACTCTTGCTGTACCGATTGTGCTTTTGCATAGGCGACCTGTCACGTTGCCTTTCTACTGCCCAATGTCTCAGCCATTCTTTTCTGGCCTTTCTTCTTTCCTTTCGGTCACCATTTGACTCGACTACGTCGGCGCCGAATGGCAACAGCGTTGACTGGTGAAGTTGGTGGTCAAAATGATTGGCCTTATATTGTGGTATATACTACTACTACTATTTCTCCTACTACTACTACTACTACTACTTCCACTACTTACTAATATTTCTAATACTGCTGCTATGGCTAGGGCTACTACTACTACTACTACCGAAAAGTGCATAGGCCTGTTTTAAAGTAAAGAGTTAGACTAATACAACTTGTTAGTCATGACATGAATAATGTCACATCCGCGTCGTGTGCATCGTCCAACACTCTTAAGAAAAGTGCGGGAGCCTTAAACTTCGCCTTTAAGAGTTCAATATGTTAAAGAAATCCGGCCTCTAGTGCGCCCTTCAACCGCTAAGTGCATACTTATTAATATGTTTTGTTACATACACATACACGCACGCACACACACATGTATGCAGTAGATTGTACCAGCACGCGCGCGCAAATGGTACATACAGGTTTTTGATCTAAAGCAAGAGTCGTATGGTATCCAAGGCACACACCGGACGCTCGCCCTCTCGGAGGCCATAAAAATATTACAATGACTTACAGATAGCAGAACTATATCAAGCATTTGCTGCTTGCTTGAACAACGCCTCTGGAAAGGCATATTTGCTTCTACTAGATGGACATGATTGTCCATTCTTAGGGATGTTTGAAAGTTCTTTCGATATTTAGCGGTGATAGCTGCACTATCCCAACCTTTTTCGACGTGGTTTGAGACGTCCTAAATACCCCTAGAAATCGCCGAATAGGCTCGTTTTCGTAGTGACACCTGTCGAAAAAATGCGTTAAAGGGCCCTCAAACATTTCTTCAAGTAACCATGAAATGAATTACCTAGAAGAGCGTATTGCCTAACAAATTCAACGCCGCAATAATTTTAAGAATCTGTACAGTGCGGGTGGAGTTACGAAGGTTTGTCGCATGCTGCAATTGCATTATCTCTTCTCTCGTCCCGGCGAAAGCACTGGAAGCTAAAGAGGGAGGGGTGGAAGGGGCAAAGAAACTACGTTAACCACGCCTCGTGACCTTGGGCACCTAGTTTTTTTTTTAGACTACGCGGTTTCTTTAGTGTGATCGCGCGCGCACGCGTGGACAAGTAGCGGCCTGCCGCGGCGATTTCTGTAACTTGCTTTTTCGCTAGCGCACGATTTTTCGCTCACAACCAACGGGAACCACGCCGTCGGTGAGATTTCTGTGAGGCAAGCTCTCTAACGCTGTCGCGTTAAAACAGTGACACACACCCGGAGGAGGGCATGTGTCACCAAATCCCGGCTGTGGTAGCCGCGTTTTTCGTGGAAGCAAAACTATTCGAGGCGCGTGCATTTAAATTGAAATGCATAATAAAAAATTGCGGGAAACAAAAATGTCCTTATTCCTGCACTGCGGTGTCTCTTAACGTGCATCAAACGTTTTCTAGCGTTAAGCCTTAACCCCCCCCCCGCCTGTAACCAATATTACCATTATGCAAAGTGATCAGCTGCTCAAATAATGAACCTGAATGCTTGATCTCACTCGTTGTCATTAATAAACCTTAAAAACATTTGCGGAACTAGAAAAAACTGAGTTTAGACACTATCCTGCTCCGAAAAACATGTGATGCCCTGATTAAGCAACCTTCGCCGAGTACATGCTTCACCTGCTTGACGTGGACTACTCCAGCTTCTACTCGCAGCAAGTTCAATGGGGTGTCTCATTATTTTTTTTAATTAAATATATGTAAGCAGAGGTTGGTGCCAATGGGTGGTGCCGGCTACTCCTATTCTCTTGCACAAAAGTCAACATCGCACATTTTGTAGTAAACACAAGGCTATGCATATGTATAGAACACAAACCTTACACAATTAGTTCACGTTTCTCAACACTGAGTGTCTCCACCACACAGAAATGTGTCTACATGGCATACAAACGTGTCTGCACCACACTGAGTTTGTAAAAACACAAGTAATCCCGCCAATTTCAGTGCTGACACAAAAAACGTGAAAGTTCAATAAAATGTCTAAGGTGATATTGTCGCTTAAATACTGAACTGTTTTCAGAAAGGTTTTCCCACAAATATCGTAGTGAAACACACAAATACTGTTTTGAAACATACCGCAGTTAACAGTGACGTACATTTGTTTTTTTGTTTAGTAATTTTGAGCTATTTTTTTATTCATCCAGAAAGTGAACGATTGCACGCGCTGCAGTGGCTTGTAGCTTTCCTTTTGGCCATGGACCCAATATTATTGCAATTGATGGAGGTCGTTTATTCAAAGAATTGAGTTTTTGAAGAAGGTTCTTTCGAGGTACATCACGATTTTTTACAATGCAGAAGAATGTGCTCCACGTATTCTTGAGCTTCTCCACATATTTGTTCTTGGCACGTCAAACGAGCAAGATCACAGAGCGCAATAAAGTTTTTGCTATCGCTGAGCCAGGGGTAAGGGTGAGTGCAGGCAAGGATTAAAAGCTAAAGTCAACCAGTTGCCGCGCTTCGCTGAATACGAAATTCGTAATACGTGATTTATAAAGATGAATAAACAAAAGGGTCGTTTACAGTTAATTTAATTCTTTTATTGCGAACATCCGCATCAACCTCACATTCACAGAATGGCTACAATCGCGGATGTTTCTTGATGCTCAGGCTGGCACTCAGTTTCCGGGTCCTGGTATTTGTCCTCGTAGAAAAGCCATTTGCTCAGAACTTAACGCGCATGGTTCAAATCGATGATGAAAAAAAAATGTTTTGGCTCAACTGGTATGAACCTCTATGAAACCAATATGAAATTGTGGATTGAAGTTTAAGTTACAGTTTTTCTTTCGGAAAACAGTAACTATTGTGGGAGCTGCTGTGGTTTATATTGTATTACATTGGGGCGTATGAGCTAACCATATGTTCTTAGCTGACAGGTCTTGTTCATGACTAAGCTTAGCGTGAAAAACTCTCTCAGTGGACCTGGACTGAAGTTCGTTTATTTTTAACTAAGTTGCTCTCTCTCTCTCTCTCTTCAGCTGCAAATGACCATGGTTATGACTTTCACGTGCAAGCAATCGCACCACACAGCAAGGAAATTGCATTCCAGTGCCATTTCAAACGCATGCAGGTCTAAGGCCAAGCAAAACGAGCGAACAAACAACGGTGCTTACCGTAGCCGCCGCGATTAAGAGACACAGCCACATTTTTGTGTGCTTCATATATCAGTCTACCTTCATCGTTTATCACGTTACGCTTATAGGCGGATCCTAGGTTGAACGCTGAGTACCTAATTGCGCAAATAACTTCCATTACTGCCATTGGAGCATAAGGAGCAATACATTTTTGAATAAAATAAAGTATGAAAATTCAGCCTGCAAAGCGATTTTCTGGTCTGCTACTTCTTGTAGGAAAAAGAGGTAAATAAAAAGAACTGTAAAGAGGGAGGTGTTATGACAAGACAGTAGAGTATGACGCAATCAGGCACCGTGCACCCAAGGTACTGTACGGTGCCGTTGCTTGTGCTAGGTGCCAAAGTTTTTACAGGATAACACACGCCCTTAAGACTACCTTATACTCCTATCTCACTCAAAATTCTCAACAGAAAAATAAAACTAGATCATACCAGGTCTACATGATTGCAAGTACCGAAAAAGCATGTCAACCGATAAGGGTCAAGAGATCAATAAATCTACGAGCCATTCAACTGTTGCTCTTTCGAGATGCGTATTCCGAAGACATGATGTAGTGAAGAGTTTGAAATGTGTGTCACACATTTAAAAGCCAGGGCGCGCAAACGCGGGCACAAGTATAAAGTCACTATACCAGAGACAATGACTTACCAGTGAGAAAAAGCGCTAAATAGTAGCCAAGAAGGTGGAAGCAAGAGGTTATCAGCGCATACAAGGCATGATAGAAACCTCCTCCTGCCCAAGACGAGCAGGTTGGCAGAACCATGCATGCCTCCCCTTCGTTTCTTCAACCGTGTTTATCTCTTCGCCACAGCCATAGGGTTTCTCACAAAACATTTTTAGGGGGAAATCTGCCGTCACCATGTATGCGAATTTCTTAATTTAAGCGATGCCGTCAGAGTGCTGCGACGAACGGTATATGTGTCTGCGAGGCTTGTGTTGGCGGGTGCCAAGTGAGGCTTCAGCTAAAAAGCAGAGACGACTGCAGAAATAATGTTTTTCTAAATGTAAACATTCACACGGTTGTCTAGTTCAAGCGTAATATATTCTAAAATAGAAGTCTCCTCAACTTGACGCCATAACCAAACGGTTGAAAAAAGAAACACGCGACACTGTCGTGCGAAATTCACCACCACAAAATCGAACAAAACACGTACACAGGACCGGAGCCCACTTGCAACTGTGTATTCCTTGAGCAAATAGGCTACCATACACCCACTTCTCACCAGGGCAAGTGCAACGTGCTCGGGTTGTCCCTTACCTAATCACACTATAGGGCACATGCTCCCTAGATACCATGCTTCGGACTCATACAGGATCCGTGAAGTTTCGCTGTCGATATTAGTACCCTCTTTCTTTTTGAGGAATGCCTCCAAAATTTCCCGTGATACCTTGCTCTTTCTTTTTCCCAGCATCCTAATCAGCGTGAAACGTGATGTGCATCCACATGAAGCGACATGCATGCTTCAATGCGCACCATCTTCATTCCTTATCGTGAGAACGTGCTCCCTTGCTCTATCATTGATGGAGTGCACCATCTGGCCAACATAGCTTTTTCCACACGATGAGAGCATGTAGTATTTCGGAGTATTTTATTACGTTAACAAATAAATGGACACTCTCGGCTGGATTTTCCGCTGGCGTCGGCGTTGACGTCGGTGTCATTCATCGTATATGTACACGTACTTATATACATGAAAAAACAAGAAATAGACATAACTCAGAAAAAAAAAACTCTGGTGCGCGGTATGGAACATCGGTCCTCTTGCTTGTGAATGAGAGGCGTTAACCTCTGAGCCACGAATAAGCACCTCCTTCGACGTTGAGACGGCCGGCTATTTATATCTACCACTTAACGCTGGCGATGGCCATGTTGGAGGACCTATCGTATTTTCAGCATTAGCAGCGAGATGGCACACAGAGCGCACGCCGCCAGATCTTCACGACACGGCGGCATGCGCTCTCATTTCCCACGTGTACATTGCCCCGAGGAGAGGAGGGGAGGTGGGTGTTAACGTGTGTGCGCGCTTATATTGCTGTGGGGAAAATCGCATACCTTCTGCTTTCACCGGTAGAGAGAGACCGAGAATAAAATGAGAGAAAGGCAGGGAGGTTAACCAGAAAATGGAGCTTCCGTTTTGCTACCCTGCACTAGGGGAAGGGGAAATTGGAAAGAAAGATGGGAAAGAAAGCGAAGAAGGAAATAGACGCGCGAAAAAATAAAGGGCTGGGGTGCTAGAGTCTATACAATAGGCCACTGGCACGCGAAAAGTTCAGTAAGGCCTTCAATGATTTCCTGTGAGCACACAGATCATGTCGCCTTTGAAGCGCTGATTGTTCAGACAAAGGTCTGTCGTCAAGGAGAGCTAACGCAGCAGTTAGTTGCGGTCTTTGCCACAATGGCCGCAAGCAGCACTGTCTTCCATGCCGATTGGGAAGGCGAAAGCTTTGGTGAAGGTGACACCAAGCCATAGCCGGCAAAGCACCATTGTCTCGAGTCGAGAGAGTCAAGACGGAGGCCGGAGTCGGCGAGACGTGTCAAGTCTATGCAGTCGTGTGTGCCGTAAGCACACGGGGTTCCACGGGGATTTTAATTCTGCATTAGCGATTTTACGAATTCTCATTGCAGCAACAGTCCTTGAAAATGGTATATATTCTTCTTCAACATCTTCATGTGCTGATCGAGCAGCTGCATCGACATGTTCGTCGCCCAATATGCCGCAGTGACTTGGAAGCCACTGAAACGTGATTCTGTGCCCTTCGTCGAAAAGGTGGTGAAGCAGCTCTCTAATTTCCAGCACTAGTTGTTCATGAGGTCTCCGGCGTAAGGCGAATATCAAACACTGAGTGCTGCCTTAGAGTCCGTGAACACGCTCCATTTTTGGCTTCTTGGTGTTTAACGACTTTAACTGCGCTACGTAGAGCAGCAAGTTCTGCAGCTGTCGATGATGTCTAGTTAGGATGACCGAAACTTCACCGTTGTCGCTGTTGCAGGAAAGATCACCGACTCTGTGGACCCATCCCCTTTAGTTGAAGTGTCAGTACATAGATGAGTATGCTCACCGTACTTCCCATATAACGAGAGAAGAGAAAGCTGCTTTAGCGCTGGACACGAGAGCCGGGCTTTTGACCCTATGCCTGGAACCGTGAGTTTAACATGTGCATAAGTCATACTCCATGGGGGAGTTGAAATTCTAGTAGAGTTGTTTATCCCGTAGGAATGCGTGTGCGATATGACAAGACTGTCTCGCAAATTGAGGCACGAGGTTGGTCTTCTGGCAGTGATTGCACCCGGTGACTACAACAAAATCCTTCACCGGAAGGATTGTGTTGTAGTCACCGGGTGCACAAAGGTCACTGCAGTCACTGCACATTTTCCATTTGCAAAAAAGGCGCTTTTTTAACACATCTAAACAATAACTGGGGAATTTTCTCGCGTCGACAACGTAGAGAACGTTTCGGTCTGCTTGTCATTCTTGGCGTGACATTCCAATTTGTTGCTATCGCATTCATCGCTTCAACTTTGCGGTAAAGCTGTGACTTTTTATAAAACAGTGCTGATTTGTATTGTTGAGCACAGAGTTGTTGATATTTAAGGCTCAGAGGCACGCTTGCAGATAGGTTTTCCTCATACTGGAAGCATATCTTGCCTGCCCCTTTGTGCCATATGAGGGTAAAATTTATCTGCTGCGCCAAGGCACTTGTATCGGATCAATAACGTCTAGCAAGGCGGCGTCGCTTTGCTGGGCAATCCTCCTTTTGCTCTAAAGAAACAGCTGTTAAGACCTGAAACCACACTTGAAAAATTGAAGTATCAAACAAAACGATCGACGACCAAAGAACACCGGATGGTCTTCATGCCTCAGTCTGCACCATAAGCAAATAAGCGTTCCCTCAACGTAAAGAAGGTGGCAGGAAGCGGGGTTCCTTTGCGTGTTTCTGCCCTCTATCAGCTGGGAAAGCTGTGCTGACATATTTGCAACGCTATTAAACGTGGAGGTCCGAAGAAGCATAAAGCAACGTTCAACAAGTGTTTCATTGCAGTGGTAAATTCATTTTCCATATCATGTGGGAAGTTCTATGTTAAAGAAACCCGGTGTGTGTCAATTACCTTGTTTCCCATGCTTCTCTCTTTTTTCGTTCTTCCTTCTGGTATATATAACGTGGTCATTGTGCCACTAAAGATTAGTTGTATGTCAGCGCCTTTAGGTCCTTGTCTTATTCTCTCTTGTCGGTGTTTTGCGCTGTTCTTCCCTTGCTGTACGATGAACTACCTCACCAAGTTTTGAGAGAAAAAAAAAACAGAGGAAGACGATTTTGCGATGTAGCCATCATATGACAATGTGTTAGTGACCCAGGGAGTTTTTTTCATGTGTTGGTTTGTAAAGACAGAGTAAATATTAACCGTAATTAGTTAGGGTGATTAACGTAATCTTATCGTATTTTCGTAATCACACTGATGTAGCAGCTCTGCATCTGCGGAACGTGTTTCTTAAGAATATATTAGTGTTTCCCGCTTAGCGTAAGTGCTCTAGTTACGTGATGCCTGCAACAAATATTTCGAAAGTGAGGAGCAGGAGGAGGAAGATCGAGGCAAGGAAGCACAGGGAAGTTAGCCAGTTATGAGACCGGCTGGATACCCTGGGCTGGGGAAACGGGTGTGGCGAATAAAAGTTGACAGAAAAGAGGCAATAAAAGCATGAGTTTTATTAAAGAGGTACGAGGTTAGTTACGATTTTACGTTATAATTTAAATCAGTTAAAGAAAGCAATGAAAGCTTGCTTCGTCTTTCAGCAAGCCATGGCTATGTTGCCATAGCTGCTCTCTTCTCGACCGGTAGTGATTTGGATGTCCAGTCAGCGACCGAATTTTGCAGTCAGTGCTTCTTGTAAAATCTTGTATGAGCCAACAAACGAACGGTAACATCTACAGAGAGAGGTCACATAATAATAAAAAGTCTGCGCAACATTTTAAAAATAAATGTATGAGAGCAAGATAAGCAAAACGCGCCAACGCATTTAAATGAAAGAAACACGTCATAACATGGCGTTTGCCACAGATAAAGTACCCCACTACGTTTTTTCGCTCTGTGTTGTCCGCGGCAGGGCAGTCTCTTTAACAGTCACCTTACAACTGCACAGTATACTCAGTTAGCCGGTCCTAAGCCTTATTACTTCATGACATTCGCTCATTTGTGTTCGTCGAAATGGTATCCATTGCACTATCAATGCTCTGTGGATCCTGAGGTCATCAGATCTCGATGATATGTGAAGTAAAATCAGCCTCAAGATGGATTTCCTCGGCTTTATTCACGCCATCAAACTGTCTCAAGCTCTATCTGCTGGCCCACGCTGGGATATGATAGTTGAGAGGTTCTTTGTGCGCAGGTATTTTCATATCTTTTAACTATATTGTTAGAAGCAATAAATATTTAAAATAAAATTTTACAGCATCATTATACCACTAACCATTTTACTGTGCGCTTCTCTGCCATCGTTGCCGTTATAGTTACCGTACACACTCAGAAGTCACTGTCATAACATTGGCCACTTTTGACTTTCACAGTTCGCAGTGCCTTGGTTTCTTACGTTCATGTTGCAGCATGTATAGGGCTAAACTCCACAATACATATGTGGTACGAGATGTAATAAGAAAGAGAATTGTTTCCTCAAAGCGTTTTTTACCTAAGCGAAGGTAACTCGTCTGACATTCGTACTTCCCCAGCTTTATTAGTCTTCACTCCAGCTGATTGTCTGTCAGTGGTGGCGCTTCCATAATTTATTGGCCGAATCTACCACAAATTTCATCGTATTTTTATACTACCTTATGGGTTTATGGCCGTTCATGGTGCACAGATACAATGTTGCAGTTCAATCAGCGTTTCTCCGTGAACATGTGGCGTGGTGCCAGAAAACGGGAAAGCAAGCGAGAAACAACTACGAGATAGAAAAGCGGAAGGATGCAGGTTCTTGCCAGTTTCTTAGGATAATGAAGCGCTTGCATGTATGTTGCGTGAAAGGTGCTTCAAAATAGGAGTCACAGTTGGAAAAAGTCAATTGAGTAACTATCACAGTTGGATAAAGCCAATTGAGTAACTATCTTTGACTCTCAAGAAGCGTAAGTGGCCAGGAACACCCCGAAAACTACACGTCCGTGTCACCTTTCTTGCTTCATGCACAATATCTGCAACCCCGGGGGCATTTTTGAAAAAAACGATAAGTTCTTTTGTGACTGTATTCTCACTGTTCTCACACTACCGTCTTTATTTGCTACTCCTGAACAGGTCCCTCTTTTGTTGGCCTGTCAAGGACGACGGAGACAGTGGGTGCCCCTCGGAGATTACACGTAAACACTGGAGGGGCCATGCACTAGAAGCTGATCCCGATGAACCGGGTAACATTATTCTATAAGCTACAGGCGGGGCGACTGCTTCTAGAGCACTGCTTCTGTTAGTTTTTTTCGACCCCTCACGGCACTTGAAATGATTCAGATGCCACCTATTTTTTTTTGGTGGCTCTTTTTGAACCCCGTAGAACTCACTTGCTGTATCAGTGCGCACTTCAACGATTAAAAACATAACCATGCACACCATCTGTTGAGATTCTGATGCCCAGAATTCTCGGACATTGTGTGCAATGTCTAGCGGCGCGCCTTCGACATACTTTTTTTATTTCTTTAAATTCATGTTCTCTCTAAGCTTCCAAAAGATGGCTGTAATGTTACTTTTAGGTAGGCAGTTCTTTGAAGGCTTTCTCGTTTTTCGGGGCAAATGCGATCTTAGTCATATATTCTCCTGCATGGGCATGGAGTTAAATAACTAAATATCGTAATCCTTTTAGCGGTATTTCTGAAAAAATAACTTTAATGCTGAGAGAAACATGCCGGCGCTTGTTGTTCTCTGACCAGGTCTACAAAAAGTATGTAACACATTCATGGAGTTCCCGAAGTAGCAGGTACCAGCGTACGCACATTTGAAATCATACTGACATACTAATAGGAACATCAAAGGCGTTAGTTTACACTTACACAACTTCGTATTCTATTATTCACGAAATCCTTATGGCAAGTTCACTAACAAACTAGGATTGTCGGTGAACAAACCTTCACGTTGTGCCACAGAACCTTTATTTTCATGAATATAGTATATCAATTCTTTTCGCAAATAGGACTTATGCCACTGGAACAAAGAACCATAAAGGAAGGGGGCCGAGAGCTCCTCAGGCTGCCAAGAGAAGCTTTTTTTTGCCCCATTGTCTGAGAAATTTTACAGTGAAAATAAATGAATGAACGAACGAATGAACGATTGAATGAATGATTGACTGAGTGAATGAATGAATATAGAACAAGATTACTATGCACAGAACGCTAAAGTGGAGCATTAACAAGGCCTTGAAGACTTGCTCAGAAACTTGAAACAAAGGTATAAATTCTTCTCTAGAATACAACAAAATATTGCAGAGAAGTGCAAGCTCCCGCAGCGCGAAGGGGTAGTCCCTGTCGCTTCACTTTGTTCTCAGCAGTAGAAATGTATGATTTCAAGCGCCGGCTAGTATTATCTACGGGCCACCTAATACGTACTCAGCCGGTATATCTCGCGAAGCAATTGTCAAAAAAAATTACATGAGTTACGGAAATTACAAGAGTTGAGTCGAGAATACAACAGGAGGTAAGAGACAACATACAGCGGGAAGGGCACGTCGTATTCTAAGGAGCATTGTCAAGAGCTGCTTGCCTGGCCCTCCCTCCCCGAAATTGCTGGGGCGTAAACTAACAACAATACTAGACAGATAGCGCATGTAAATTAGAAACAATTATTTCAAAAAATAATGTACTGCATGAATCTCTTGAGCACAAGAATCCAGTCTGCGTCGAGTGCTTGAGACCTATGCAGAAAACGTTCCACAGACAGAGAAGAGGAGAGAGGGGCGCCATTCCTAGTCCTCTGCGGGTGTGTGTGTTACGCCTAATGCGTTGATCAGCCAAACTCTCCTGTCATTGTTTTCCTTACGTGGGTATGGGCATGCTGGTTTTGGAGGATAATGGCACCCGAGGACGACTGATGTTGCATACAAATTTAGAACTGTACACTCGACACTATTAGCGCCAAATATGTGCAGACCGTAAGAAGGTCCTCGTAAAAAGACACGTATAGTGGATTCATTTCTATTATTATATACATGGAAAGGTCCGTTTTTCTGTGAAGTGAAACAACCGAGTGAGAGAAGGCACGTTGGGGACGCTTCGTCTTCCTTTTGACGGTAAAGTCTGCGCACGCCTGTGTGCTCAGGCGTATACTTAGAAGATCTTGGCGTTTCATGTTCTCGGCATTCACTGGATGCCTCAGCTTATGTAGTTAACGTACCCACTTTTTTACGCACAGGTCAATATGAGCGTAAATCAACCGTGGTTTGGAGAGAACCCAGTATTCAAGAACGAACCTTCTATTCGGGAACATTGAGAGAATGATGATGTTCAAGGTAGCTGTGATTAAGGCTCCCAAAAATACAAATTGGTGACTCGAAATAAACTACGAAACTACGCAGCAGTGTGGATGGTGAGGTAAGAGACGCCGTCAGGGGCCGTGCAAGCGAATTATGTTGGAGTTGGACGTGCTTGCTTGACGGGCGTTTATATTTATGGTGGCAGTGTACTCGCCGAGAAGTACTTCACTGACCTTTGGCGCCACTTACTGTAGTGAGAAGTTTAGGGGGCGCTTGGGTTCTTGAGAGCGGTAGTTTGCAGTTGACATTGCCCTACAGTAACACGGAAAGAACGGCTGGTTGGTTTTGTTGCATACTGAAGCTTTAGCGCGCACACGCGAGGACAAATACTATAGAGACATGCTCCGCTGGTCTCTGTGTCTCTATTGTATTTGTCCTCGTGTGTATGTGCTAAAGGTTCAGTAATTGACATTGCCCTACATTAGCATACTCCTGTTTACCGCACTAGATAGGAAAAAAATGTAAAGTCAGATAAAGAGTTGGGTGCTGATCCAGACACTTTAGAGTAATTATACGTGCACGCAAGTAATCGACTTTTGCCCACTGTCATTTTAGGCTTTGGCCTAACTTCGCAAAAATACATGCTTTGAAAAATGACCAAGAGCACGTCAATCAGGTTCTTCTGACAATGCCGAAGGGACTTTTTGTTCTACAAGCATACCTTTACTGCACGTTGCCGTAAGAACTCTAATGATAATATAAATAAGGTATCCATCACGGGACTTGTCAACATTACTAGAATCAACAGGACTGTCAGTTATACTAAAATTAACTATCTATATCACTTCCGGTATAAGTATATGCTTCTTTTCATACCTCACAATAAAATATGTATAAGTTTATACTGGTTATGCTGAAAGCAACTGCGTTTCTTAAATCCCGTTCAGCGAATTTCAGGTTCTAAGCACTCAACAAATCACGTTTGCAGTGCAAGCTGTCCGTATAAATGATCTTGTGAATTTGCTAGAGGCTGTGACTAAGTGTTACAACAAAAGCTCTACTAAAGGAAATCTAATTTCGGGTGTGTATATATGATCGAATCATAGCGCATACGGCACAGAATTAGATTACCGAGGTAATCTAATTCATTAACGGCGATGTTTACAGAATCATGCCCATGTGGCCTTCTGCGAATTATCCGCTGTATCGTGGAGCATTTGTTTCGTTGGAAACAACAAAGCCAACTTTCTGTCGTTCGTACTTCTAGTGAAACAATGAAGCCGTTCACTGTTCACTCAATTCTGCTATCAATTTCTTCATATTTCGTCCTATGGTGCCTAATCAGCAATAAATTATATAGGTATCTTGGTGCAACGTGTGATGCAATATGGCGCTCTTTTATATATGAATATGTTTTCATTCCACACTCATGCATGGAGCTCGTGTCCCAAGAGTTTTTTTGTTGACACACTAACGTACTCACAAATAAGGATCGGAGCACACACGCAGATAGACACACATTCACATATGCGCACATGTGAAGACACTATTATTTTCCAACGTGAACTCGCAGTTGGTCCTGCACCATACCTGCCACATTTATTGGTTAGAAAAGCTTGTGGACGGAAGACTAAATCTCTTAACACCCCTTCACACGTTTGTAGTTTACAGATATTATTGTATCTATGCGTTGAAACGGGTGTTCTACAAGCAGGAGTACACTTGATGAAAGAGAGATTTATTTAGCGCAGGGGCTAACTCGAAGCAAGCAGGCGATGACAGTGTGTGTTCTACTCAGCTCCGTGTCTACCGCCGTCGCTACAATCACACCCGGGCAACGAGGCGCCATCTTGGCGACCTAAGGACAAATATACAGGGAAGAGTTGTGCTACTTATTGAGCCGAGACACCTGTATAATTTGCTGTCTACGACGACACTTGTCTGGAGATGCATCCCAGCCGCTCTGTGACGTGATTTATGTATGTATGTATGTATTACGCATGTATGTATGTATGTATGTATGTATGTATGTATGCATGTATGTATGTATGTATGTATGTATGTATGTATGTATGTATGTATGTATGTATGTATGTATGTATGTATGTATGTATGTATGTATGTATGTATGTATGTATGTATGTATGTATGTATGTATGTATGTATGTATGTACACTATAAACATAGTAAGGGATAAGCCCGATTTTGTGCACCTATGAAGTGAGGGTTACACCAGTTTAGAGAGCATAAACTCTACACTTGGTAACGCTTACTGTCTGTGCACTAAATGACATCTATCGGTTACCACGTTTGGAGTGAATGTCTGTGCGTTCACTGAGAGCTTAATAACGCCGGCACTGCTCTTGAACTCGCGGGTGCAATTATTATTGCTTTGCTGCGAGGAGAATTAGAATAAAAAAGAAAACGCCTCTTCTATTCATAGCCAAATTAGTCTCTTTTGCCGCGCTTTTATCAAACGTGCCACAATTTTTGCCGCGTTAGAGGTTAAGTTGATAGCATATCTACGATGAGCAATTGGGCAAGTGATTGCAAGGTCCAGATTGGCCCCTAAGGGTGAATAAATGAACAAAAATATTTGCGTGAAAGACGCAGACAAATGATAGAAGGTGTGAAACTGCATGATACAAAATCGGTGCATATATTTCGAGTGACAAAAGAAGACAGCTTGGCATGTGCTTTTTGTGGCAGTTACAATTGTGCATCCGCTTTGGTTAATTACAGCGTAATTTTAGAGTAGAGTAGCTAATGTGTGTGGTCGTATAAAAGCTTATTTGGCGTATGTGAAGTTTTTCAACGTTGCAGGCAGTAAGTGCACTGTACCCGGAAGTAGGCAGCTAGTATCGCGGAAAATCTGGGAATAAAAGTTGCCTCAAAGGATACAAGGGGAGGTTATCAAAGCATGAGACATTTAATTAAGAACACACTTTTGGGCCTCTTGGTCTGGAATAATTGGTGTGACTAATTAACACGACAAGAGACAAACAGAGCACAGGCTCTTGTCTCCCATTTCGCTTGAATGTGACTCTTATTGTGCCAAGTGCGAACCTAATGCTTTTAACAGCGCGAAAAGACACCGGCGTTGCGCACGTCTAAGTAATTCTCAAGCAAATTTTTGTTGTACGGCTGTAGCACTTGTGTATGTTCTTCCCTTTTTCTCGGGAACAAACATGATTTGGTATCGTGTTTATACACCCGTTGCTGCCATGCTACAGTTCATTTGGCTTTGACTGCGTTGTTCGTTTAATTTCCTGTTCTCTTTTCGGCTTTCTTCTGTTGTCTCTACGTTCTTATTTCAGAAAGATTAAGCAGGCATGGATACCTACTAGGTGGCTGCTGTCAGCCTGCTGCCTCTTTTCCTCCGGCTAAAGCTCGCTCACACATCTACAGCGCACAGCCGTGACACATCATCATCATGAATCGCTATATCTCCTTTTTGTCGTTGTGTGCTTGTGCATGAAATAATAATAATAATAATAATAATAATAATAATAATAATAATAGAGCAGCGTAATGCGTCCTACGTGAAGAATATTGCCGTACTGCAGGAGATCATAGCGTTCCTGTCTGTGGACATGTTAAAACAGCAACATTACACTGAAATGTTTAATAAACTCTAACAACCAGCACTATACATTATAAAAATTTCAATATACTTGACGTAACTATCCATACAAAATGAGGCAGTACTCTTTTGTCTGACAAGGAGTCCAGCCTGCATTTCTAAGTTTACTTACTTGGCACATTGTTCTGGACAGAGATATAACGCATTTGGACAAGCCTGTTGCCCAGTATGCGCATATATAGGAGTACCTAAAATTACACCCTTTATAAATGGTAAGCATTATTGCGCTAGTACAGCACTGCCCACAAAATTATTGGTAGGAGCGACAAACTTTACCTGTCTTTTTACCATTTTTATGGGAAGGTATTCAAATGATTTCATAGTTAAACGAGTAGTATATGTAGATGACTGACAAAGAAAACATTAGCTATGAAGACTGAGCCCAGCTAGTAGCAATGCCTAACGAAAAGGCATAGCGAATAAATGGGATGAGATCAAAAGCCAGAGAATTCAAAAGGTTCGGGTGTAGGCTCTTTGTTGCTCTGCGCATGAGCGCAGAAATAGTGACACGTAAAAATACCGCAGAACCTGAGGTAATGTGGTAAGAAAGGTGTTCAACACTGCCTGCATGACTGCCACTAAGCCTTCATATCACAAGCAAGATTACCAAAAAAGAAGAATGATGCAACGAAACGTGCATACCCATAGCCGAAGTACTATTCAAGCGTACAACATTACTAGGGTTTCCACATTCCAGAAACTCAATATGATAATGAGGGATGCCGCAATGTTGGGATCAATAAAGTTTACCAACTGGTGTTGTTAACTTGTCGCACTTCAGCACTTCGCCTTCATCGAATTGCGATCACCGCTGCCGAGTCTAATGCCCGAACTACGTGTTCAAAGCAAAACACAATAGTGACTATATATACCACCAAGGCGGACGGTTAAGCATATAAAGGTAGTTATGGTGCATGGACGGGTTCGACGGACAGACCTGGCCGACAGATACTTAACCTGAGCGACTCTGTTCATGCAGTATGCCTAATGCATACGTCGCTTATATCTGTTCCTCGCATAAAATGTAAAATAAAACAGCCCCTGCTTTGCGGATCAGTAGTGAAATGGGATGCTCGTGCATTCATTCTCCGCAGTCGTGCAATCGTTTATTAGCGTAATCATAACTTCATCGTAACTACTTCTCAAAATAAATCACCGACAGTTGCAGACAACGGTATTTATGCTTTTACTGGCATAAACACATGTGAATCGCCTGAATATCTTTTTTGTAGCGTTTTATTGCTTCTTACTGTAGCTTTTCTATTGCAAAACTCTGATATTTATGTTTAATTCTTGTATCGGCTAATTCATTTCAAAGGCAATAATTGTTTTTGCAATATGATTCTTTTTTCAAGGTCTTAGATCTAGGTACATGAGTATAGTGTGAAACAAGGCTAAAATCGTGATTCATCTTTCTTTATGCGCTAACAACTTCCCTAAGAATAGTTAAATCGCTCTCCGGTTCATATTTACTTAAGCATTGTCCTTACCGTTTAGCGCTTCGTTGGACATTGCGTAGCAAAACGAAAGTGGTTTCAACGTTTTTGTGTAAAGCAGGCGGAGCGTTTTATACTATAATACAATCATTATAGCAGTGTTACTGGTGGAAGACACCAACTACTAGCAGGATGAACGAAGTACAGCGTAATCCTGTGGTGGATCCAGATTTTTTTTTACGCTCATGTTAATTTCCTGTGCAGGGGGCCGGGGGGGGGAGTGGAATGTCGCCAGGCAATGATCTCTTAGGAATACATTGTCTAGTGCCCCCTTGTACGTCGAATACTCGCCGTGGTGATTAGGCTTTGAGGGCGTCATGATACTTGTAAAAAATCCTTGCATGATATCAAATCCTCTTGCTTTGTGACGTAGTTTCTATGCACGTGCTATCTCAGCTTGTGATCGCTAGCATGAAATAAAAGAGAGGTATGCCTTTGCAATCAGGAAGAAACTGAGAGACCAGTCATAAGTTCATAAGTGAAGAAACTACATAAATGGCGTGTTTGTGGTGCAATAAATAACAGAAGTAGCACTCTCTGTGTCTTCTTCTTGTTCCCGTCTTCGTGCACTTACAGTTTTCTTAAGGTCATGCTTAATTTGAGGAGCGCTGCACAATATCACTTTTGTAAGCAGAAGACACAGTTCTTGTTTCCACGCTAATTTCTATCATCGTTAAGCAACTTCGAATGGCGGAAATAAGAGGAGCACCTGGCTCTATCAGCCCCAAGAGATAATCAGCGGGTGATCTCTCAATAAGTTTATTCATGTGTGTAATAAATATTTCTTGGCATATTGGCCACACATGGCATAAACGTGCTACGGTTTAGAGTTCGCGATGCTTGGAGCAACATAGAATGTGCTAGCGGCTTTATGTAGGGTTAACACATAATAAACGTCCTTAAGATAACCGTATACTGGATCGTTCGTATAAAACCCCTGCCTGTAAAGATTTGATTCGATTGGAAAAATTTAACAAAAATTGTCAACACCCAGCAGAGTTGTAATATTTAAACGGTGTCTCGAACTTTAGAAATTTTGATGGCTGCAATTTTAAACGCGATTTCCAGCTGAATATGCGCCGTATGCATCAAAATTTTTTCAATTCGAATTCCCTAAATTCTGTCGTGAGTGAGGTTCACGTGATATTGTTTTTCCGGCCAAGAACGTAACTTAAGCTCTCCTAAGCAATGCTGTCTATGTTCAGAATTCACATGTTTTAATCTTAAATTCTTGAACTGAGAACTTCGAATAGTATTTATCCGTGTACAAAAAGACAGCCGTTCAGCTTTAAAATTGGGCTCACCCGTAACGATGTGAAATTCCCTCGCATGCATTCCGATTTAATAAGGCATCAGAAATCTCTGATTTTGACGTTTTATTCGTTTTTGTTTGATGATATAGCCATATTTGTTAAGCGAAATAAAAAAAACAGCTGTATACTATTTAGGAGCGACCACACAAGGAAAAACAAGAGTTATGATTGCGTAGTACTGAAAAAGGAATTAATCATGCGTTTGTTTTTTTAAGATAACAGGCTGTCTTGGCAGGGGTGCAATGACTTCCCTTGTTATGATCAAGAAAGCCCCAAAGTTCTAGCGAGATAGCGTCGGTAGGGAAGAAGACTGCTCGGACCTTTAGCTCTATCGATTTCATGGCACAAGAAAGCGCCAATCTTCTTCTTAGCGGTGGCGAGGAATGGTTGGCTCATCATATAATCGAACGACAAAACGCTTCGCTGAGCTGTATGTGTAGTGTATACGTAGCTTGTGTTTGTCAGGACCGTCTGGCGTCATCTTTTCACCAGCGCCGGGCTTTTCCGATAACCAGACTAAAAATATACTTCCCTAAAATTAAGATGCCGCAGACCTATAGCTCGTTATAGCTTCTCTGACCAAGCCTCTTTTCTTCATAAAGTTTATACTGCTTTATCACTGCGAAGTAGGAAATATATCCGGCGGGGAGTCTATTTCTCGCCCAAGTGAAAAATCGGGATCATAAAAATATATACTAGACTTTTCTGTGAACTGCACGCAGAGATGCTTAGTTTCAATTACGTTGTGTATAACTAAACATGTTTAACTTGTTAGTGAGATCATCTTGTTTTTTTATGTCTAGGTTCGCTGCTTGCAAAGTTCAAATTTACGATCTTAAGTATAGTTAAAGTAATGTACTAGCGCTAAACTTCGAATACTTGAGGTACAAGGGAAAATAAATGAGTAAAGTAGTACAGACTACATCGAAGCGTTGTTCTCGTTTGTGAGTTCAGTGTTGCGGTTGGCGCAAGCTTAAGGTCGCGTTGGTGCGTTTCGCTTCATGGCTCCCGCAAATATATTGAATTATTTCTATCATACTTGTACTGACGAAACATGTGCCAGCCAGAGTTGACATATTTTTGTCCATTGTTTTCATTGCATAGCACGTATGGGAGCATCTCAATTTTTCCGATTGCGGCAAAATGTTTTCATAATAATGACGGTGAGCATTTTTACGGCACACCTTTTGTAAAATGTTTCGTGGTACAACAGAACTCTAAAACCCTAAAAAGTTTCGCAAGCCCCGCGGTGACAAGTACTTTTGTTCACTTCCTATATTTTCTCGCTTTACTCACTGCATTACAACGAACTGTGCAAAACCAGAACAGATGAACAGCTCTTTACATCTCCAAGAGTGGTTAACCTTAACGTAACAGTTATTTCTCTTTTTTCAGTTATTGAGAGGATATTAGTTATAAAATGCTACTTGATTTTGTCTAGCATGCCTATCTCAAGTGACAGAGCGTGATAAGAGATCCTAAACCCATTAACGCTTGTTTTTATGTGCGCTTCTTTGTGATATCACGTCGCTCACCTCATGCTTGTCAATCAGTATGCTTCTTAACTCTTTATAGAGCTCGAGGCACCTTCCAGTATAACATGAAACGTTAAGTCACCCACTTCAAACTATTGCAACACATGTTTCCAACAACGGAGGAACTGTTAGGAAATTCATATAGCTTGTAAATAAAGGGCATGAAAGAAAGAGACACATAGCTATAGTGGCCGCTTCTTGTCGACGTTGTAATGAACATATTTTTTCTGCTAATTCTGAATGGCCTTGTTATTTTACACGACCCGGTAATCACAGTGTGCACCTGCACTGCTCTCCACCATGAGCTTTCAGTTTTTTTTTTGCGAAATATGATTTGCGTGCGTCCTACTTTTTTTAGAACACGTATATTTATTTTATTTTTCGCATACATTTATTTTTCATAGCATTGAGTCATAGCAACTTCTGGTCACGGCACTACTCTTAAATTGTTATTTTCAGTTCTTACTTTTTGTTTTTGCGGTCAAATTTAGGATTGCTCGTTCTGATAATATTCTTTATCTGATCTGCCCCTTTATTGTTCAGGACTCTCCCATATCCTCGCGTTGCTATCTCTCATAACTGATTCCCCTGCTGATGCAGCGCCTTCCGTTCTCAATAAAGTGTATTTTCTCTTGCCCAATCAGGCGAAAACAGTAATCTCGCAAAAAATTACCGACATCTCTGTTGCCAGTGTACATTGGTGCCGGTGCTATAAAAAAGGAAATCTGTCTCAGAAAGAATCCAGACATAATATGCAAGTCAATACATCGTCATGAGTTTCTCTTGGGTAGCATACATACACATATGAGCCAGCGTCCAAGTGATTTCCAAATGAGTTGTGCATTACCAGGCTTTCCTCTCGGTTAACAAAACATTTGCGAGATATCCTGAGGCTCACATGTACCACGCACTTCAGTGCTTGCCGTTAAACCTCAAGGAAGATAGGACCACCGGCCCGGTGCTTGTCTCCACCCTTGACGTTTTTGTTCTTAATGTAGACCAATATCACACGCGCAAAGTGCATCGCAATTTCGCTCCGACGGTGACCTCCGCAGTCTCGAAGTGATCAATAATGTGCCACGACCGCTCCTATGTGCTCAATAGAGGCACACGAGTCGTAAACTCTAGAAAGATTGATGCTTTTTGTATGTCAAGGAGGTTGGCAGCAAAGGCTCTTTAGAAAAGCACGTGAAGTGGTCGTCCGGAGCTTCGTGTCGGTAAATATGTGCACAATCCAACGACTTCGTTAAAACTTGAGGCTTCACCGATGCGGTATCCTGCGATGCATTTTTATAAACATGCAATAAAATGTAGTTAGTCATTTGTCCAAATTAGAGAATGTAGCCGAGAAAATTGGGAGCCCAAGCTCTGTATAGTGAACTAGAATATATTCTATGGTTCACTTTGGCGAGCCCTATTGGGAAGATGACGGTACTCCATGCTTGGCATCTGCACGCTTGACCTAGTTCCTAATTTCAAATTTTTCTTAATTCCTATTTTCTAAATTTTTTCTTTCTGAGTTTTCTTGTTATTTCTTTATTTCATTCTTACTTTCCTTTCTCTTTAGGTCTTTTGTTACTTTTTTGCTTTCGTCATGATACGTTCCTTCATCTTAGAACCATTGGCACTGGCAATATGATTTCTCTCTGCACCTAACAAATTTCAATCAAAATGGCGAAGCTTCGCACAGAACAAATGGAACAGGCTAACGTAGACAAGCTAAGAAGTTTCGCAAGCCCCGCTGTGGCGAGGACGTTTGTTCGTACTGCATTTATTTTCTTCCTTTACCCACTGCATTACAATGAATTGTGTCAAACAAAACTGATTAACAGTGGTTTTAAATCTTCAAGAGCTGCTGTAGGCCCATGTGCTCTGATTTGGATGCACGTTGAAAAACCCCTGGTAATCGAAATTTTCGGAGCCCTCCACTGCGTCGTCTTTCATAGTCATATGCTGGCTTTGGAACGTTAAGCGATACAGATCAATAATTTATATCATCTTCAAGAGTGGTTAGTCTTACCGTGACAGAGTGTTTCCCTCTCATTTACAAAGAGGATATTTGCGTATAGAAATGGTTTTATCGAGCATGCACATCTCGAGTCACGGAGCGTGATAACAAGCCCTAAACTCGTTATTTCTAGTTTTTATGCGTTCTTGATTCTGACATCACATAACTCACCTCATACATGTCAATCAGTCTAATCGTTAACTCTTTTAAATATGATAGTAGTTCTTGGGGAACCTCCTGGCTAGAACTAGGAAACTCTCCCACCTTAGAATGATATCGGGCCTCACCCGGAACACTGTTTCTAAATAAACGTCTATTTATCTCTCTGTTTCTTGGGGTGCGTCAACGCAAACATTTTGGTCGGTCTGTCTGTTTGTCCGCCCTAACGATATTCCAAATGGCACCAAACGATACCACAGAACACCTATCAGTTTAGAGAACGGAAACGGTACCTTTTGGCTGTTGTACCATAACAACATGCAAATAGGTAGCGGCGTCGTACTGAACTGCAATACCGCAAGGCAAGATGGCACTGGCAGTACTGTCATCATCATTAAACTGGCGCTTTTTTTGCTGTAGGCGGGGGGGGGGGGGTGTGCTGCTGGTTCGCGCTGCTCCCTTTCTCTGGTATTTTGTTTTTATTTTCTTGTTGCTAAATCGCGGTTCCAGTGTGTAATTATCGCCAGGTGACCTAGCTCACCTCGACAGGCAAAACAACGTTAATCAAGTAAGGTTTCAATCCTTTAATGCGAGTGTACAAACCGGTATAAGCAATGTATATGGTCGGATTCGAACAAAACAAGTCACTAATACATATCAAAAGCTTTCAACCCATGTGCAAAGACTCTTGAAAGCTAACAAGCAGATGCATATACCTGAACATCGAGATCGCTGAATGAACTTCACTCTCATTGTGTTGCAGCCTTCGAGTTTAATAGTGTGGCTTGAGAACAAGGGTCTGATTCTGCCGTTAGATGCGGCGCTTGCCAAGCAACATTGATCATGAAGAGAAGTGAATGCACGATGTGGAATCAGGAAGTAAACTTGCACATTGCCGATAGATAGCTCACGCAGTGTGAGCAATGTAGTGTTGCTGAATTTGTTAAATAAACAATCGCGGCTGCGTGCAGTTCTGAATCTTTCTCGCTCTGCGATGCTACATTGAGTACTTCACAATCGTGCAATGTCGCGTGGTGTCGACAGGGTAGGCACTAGTTTTAGTTCTCAGCCATGACCCCATATCATAGGTAACATGTATCTAGCTGATGGGCCTAAAATTATTTCAGGCCTGTTACATTTATTGTTAGAGTTAAGTTACATAGTAACTTCAACTAGGATTTCTCGTCGCAAGTAATGACCAGTTTGCTCAGTGTGCAGCGAACACGTATGCTAAAGGAACAGAGTTACGAGGTGTGTTCTTGCAGATCGAAAAAGCCCAATTCAAAGAAAATAAGCTTTAGGCATGCATTGTACATTTTTGTTGTTTGTACATCTTTGTTGGTGTTCTTACAGTACACTAAAAAAGCTCAGCTCTGAGCACAATCTCTTTTTTGCATAGACATATCGATAGAACTTGAGCAATATTTTGCAAGCAAGCATTCTTGAAATCAAGCGGTGGTACATGATGTGAATCTGTCTAAACACTGGATCAATAAAGGTCACATTTATTACACACTTGTTATTGCGTTTACTGTGCAGTATACTTGCGCTTGAAAGCTGCAGCTGTTTTCTCCCTGCTACATTTAGAGGGTTTCACTTGAAATACGTACTGCCTTGTAGTGTGGCTGTGGATAAGCCAAGATTACTGATGTTTCAACTACCTGTACGATTTCTTAGAATTTTTGTGACGGTAGGGCACGAAATTTCACTTCATAGTGGTAGATACTATAGCTATGACAAATTGATTCAAACAGAAGCAGATGTGCTCAAAAAAATCTGGGACGTTTCTCTGAAAACAAAAAAAGCAGTACCACATCCAATAAGCGCAATCTTCCTCATCACGACAGCATTACGTGTTTGAGGAAGCTGTGCTGCAAGTGATCATCACCTTTATGATTTACTATTTTAGGATCCCATCGAGCATATGTGCAAAGCTAATGCAATAGAGTGCAGCCTCATGAGCTTTGGCGCACCTTTTTGTAAACTTGTATGAGCTAAGCATAGTCAAGACAAAACAAATTTGGTTGTAGTTTGTAAACTGTGTCACAAGGTACAACTAAATGTTGGAAAGCCTGTTAATATCCCTCACTGCGAGGGTGTTCATTTTGTGAGGCAAATGATTATTTCTGACAAATCACATGTCAACCATGAAGTGATCATAAGTCGTACAGTAGTGGGCAACTTTAGACTGATTCTGGGTTGTAGGGATTAAAAGAAATGACATTGTAGCCTTTCAGGACACAAGACTGCTTGTCGAAACATTTGGTCTGACACCTCGTGTTCAAAGTTTTTTTTATATTTTTAAAGCTTCCATTTTTAAGGGTCAGTTTGGTTCCCATGCACCAAAGGGAACTGGTTCACAGCTGTGCACGAGAAGTTCAGAACATGTGCAGCACTAGTGCAGCAGTGCGGCATCGGAAATGAGTGACAAGGTGGAATCCTTATTTCTGTTCGCTTAATTTATGAGGTGCAAACGTCTTGGCAAAGCCTGCCGCGTTTGTAGAGGCGGGTACGGCACCTACGTCTAATGCTACATCGTTTGTTAAGCTGTGCGTGCGGCTGCACGAAACGAGCACCGCCAGAGTAGGAGGTACAGAAAAATCTTAAACTAGTTTCAGTGCTGTACCTCTCCTGCGCTTACTGAAACAAATGTCATGGTTTAAAGGACCCCATTGCTGCACCACTGAATCGAATAGCGAGGTGAAGCACCTCGTAAAATGGATCATGTGGTGCAGGTGAATGGAACAAACCCTTAAGCACCGAGCGTCTTAGCATTTCACTTCCATCGAAATATGGCCACTGTGTCTGGAATCAAAGCTGTGTTGTTGAGCTCAACAGTGCCACACAATCTAACTAATCATGTTTCAGTTTCAACGTTATTGAAGTGTAGATTACGTGCCACAGTAGACAGCTAATGCTTGTCACCAATCTAAAACACCTCTCACGATATGCGTGGTAAAACATTCGCAAATACAGCAATGCATACGTGAGGTTCGAGATTACCTGCTGTAGTGGACGTTGAGATGTCTCAACGTGCTTGCAGAGTAGACATTACGGGGTAGTCATCCTGTCGTTGCATGGAAGTCTGGAAAAACAAGTAGCATCAGAAGATATTGATAAGCATAATCAATACGTAGAATTTTCCAAAGTAAGCCAAGTCTACTGAACTGTGAGAGAAAAAGTCGAGCAGAGAATCGATTCAGGGATCCTTGCGCTGCTCGGTCGGCATGTCGGTGATGCTCAGCGATGACGAGTGCAGATGGCAGTTGGCAAGCAGGCAAGATCAGGAGGCAGCGGAGAACGGGATAGGGCGTCGGCGTTGAATGTCTGCGTCCTGAGCGATAAACAACACAGATGTCGTATTCCTGAAGGCGTAAAGCCCAACGAGCGAGATGGCCAGTAGGGTCTTTCATGGACGCTAGCCACCATAAGGCATGGTGATCTGTGACACCATCAAACTGGCGTCCGTAAAGGTAAGTGCGAAATTTTTCTATAGCCCAAATGATAGCCAAGCACTCCTTTTCCGTGACAGAATAGTTGAACTCTGCCTTTGTTAGGGCACGGCTGGCATAGGCGACAACGTGCTCTTCGCAGCCACCCTTGCATTGAGCGAGAATGCCACCGAGGCCGACACCGCTAGCATCCGTGTGAACTTCAGTAGGTGCATTGGAATCGAAGTGGCGGAAAACTGGTGGAGACGTGAGAACCCGGCGCAGCGTCGTAAATGCGACATCACAATGGGAATTCCAGCCCGAGAGCTTCGCGCTACTGGAAAGAAGCTCAGTTACGGGGGCGAATAAAGAAGCAAAATTGCGGATGAAACGCCGACAACACGAGCACAAGCATACGAAGCTACGGAGCTCCTTTAGGGTGGTAGGCTTGGGGTACTCGGCAACGGCACGCAGTTTGGCATGGTCCGGCGATATTACTTCTTTCGAGACGAAGTGGCCGAGAATTGTGAGTTTTCGGGCGCCAAAATGACATTTTTTGAAGTTCAGTTTCAACCCAGCTGTTGTAAGGCACTGGAGAACTTGTTCCAGACGGGAAAATTAAGTTTCGAAATTTGCAGAGAAGACAACTATGTCATCTAAATAGCAAAGACACATGTGCCGTTTAAGGCCCCTGAAGACACTTTCCATCATCTTTCAAAGGTCCCCGGCGCATTAAATTCATAAAAGCCGTCAGGGGTCACAAACGCCATTTTTGGACAATCTGGTTCGGCCATTGGCACTTGCCAATATCCAGACCGTAGATCCAGTGAAGAGAAAAACTCCGCACCTTGAAGGTAATCCAGGGCGTCATCAACGCATGGCAGGGAATAAACATCCTTGCGTGTGATCTCTTTTAGTCGCCGATAATCCACGCAAAACCTAATGGAGCCATTTTTTTCGCACGAGGACCACTGGCGAAGCCCAAGGACTGTGTGAGTGTTGAATGACATCAGGTTAAAGCAACTCATAGACATGTTAAACAATGACGTCACGCTCAGCCTGCAAGACGCGGTAGGGGCGCAGACGAAGTGGATTATGATGACCGGTGTCTATATGGTGAGCGACAACTGACGTGCGTCCCAAGGGAGGTTGTCCGTGGTCAAAGGAGGCACGGAAACGGTCAAGTAGTTGAATGAGCTGATCGCGCTGGTCTTGCGTAAGTCCGGTGTCCACGCTATGCGACAGAACGTCTTCGTCAGGTAGTGAGGGTGCGGGGGCAGCTATGACAGCATCCACGAACATCGGCGTCGTATCGGAAGGGGCATCGAAAGGAAAGATTGGATCATATGCGTCAAGATGCCCAATACAATCGCCATTTATTAAGGCACCCGGACAAGGGAACAGATTGCACACGTACACGGCACTGGAACTATCGGCAAGCGTTATCACGACAAACGGGAGGACAAGGTTCCGGCGACGAGCGCATTCTAGCGACGGTATAAAGAAGGCAGTTTAATCAGGGACGGAGTTGCACAAAATAGACACCACGGCGACCGAAAAAGCAGAGATGACGACGTCAGTGGCGACGGTAACCTTTTTAGGTGAGCAAGGTATATCTATGAATGTCGTGCTGAATGGAAACAGAACGAGTTGTTCACGGGCGCAGTCGACAACCGCATGATTAGCGGAAAGAAAGTTCCATCCCAGGGTGATTTCATGAGACGCATGCGGAAGTACGACAAATTCAACGATGTACAGCACCCCCTGAATCACAACACGAGCAGTGCATGTGGCAGAAGGCTGGACGTGCTGCGAGCTCGCTGTGCGTAAGGAGTGGAGTCGTCACTCTCTTCAGTTTGCGGCATAACACTTCACTGAGAACACAAATAGCGGCCCCTGTGTTGACAAGAGCAGTTGTGGTGAAACCGTCCACAGACACGGCAATCTCGTTAGGGGGAGAAAGATGAGACCTTAGAAATTTCGTCAGCGGCGCAGTTCTTGCCTCGGGAACTGTGACAGTTAGTTTTCCTCCTGGTCGTGGTTGGAACGGCGAAGCATGGGAGAAGGAGATTCAAGACGGGGTGAAGGAGATCGACATGGGCTGAAGTTTGGTCGACGTGAGTGGGGGTCAAGTGCATTAGGTGTAACATGTGACTCTGGTTTCTGAGGAACGTTGCCGCAATACTGAGCCTCATTAAAATATAATCTACGGTGACGACAGTAGCGCGTGGCATGCCCTGGAATACCGCAGTTGTAGCAGACAGGCCGGTTATACGGAGTACGCCAAGAGCTAACAGATGCTCGAGGTGGTGAGAAGGGTTGATTTACCGGATAAACTGAAAGAGACGACCTGTGGTAGTTGGTGGCCAGGCTGTATGAAGGGAGCGGCAGTTGGGCAGGAGGTTGGTGGACGGGTTCTGCATAAGTCAGTGGTGCAGTACCTGATATTGGGGACGTGGGCGAAGAAAGAGCCTCGGCAACTTGCGTCTGAATAGCACGGCGAAATGAGAGGTCCAGTGCTGTGGGGGTCCCGTTGATCGTGGCCACAAGAGAGAGCTGTCGAGCAACTTCTTCGCGGATGTACTGTTGAATTTATGGCATCAATACGGTGTAGTCAGGGCCACTTCTTTTGCACTCCAAAGCCGAAATATCTGCTGTTTGCGTACTAGCGCGACGTGTAGAAATTCGCTGCTTGCGCAGCTCATCAAACCTTCGACAGAGCTGAATCACGGCCTTGATGGTCTGTACGTCTTTGGCCACAAGCATATGAAAAGCATCGTCATCAATGCCTTTCATTACATGCTTTATTCTATCAGCCTCCGTCATCCTCGCATCCACTCGCCTACAGAGGCCGATCACATCCTCACTGTTTCGCTGAAATCGTCCCCGCAGGCCAAGTTCAGCGCGAAGCTTGCGCATAACTGGACGACCGAAAAACGAGGTCATGGCATCTTTTCCAGGTGGGGATGTCGGCTTGGTGGTTGGTGAACCATAGGTTGGCCAAATCTGTAAGGTAGAGGATGACGTGAGTCAGCTTTGCAGGGTAAGCCCACTTGTTAATCGCGCTGGCACGCTCGTTCTCTGCCAGCCTGTCCTCGACATCGTGATATTCGGTGCCGTTGTAGACTGGTGAGTCACGCAGACGAAGTACGCCAGGGCACATGACAGGCGGCGACGTGGAAGAGGCTTGTGGGGGATCGACGCGTTCGGTCATTGCGGAATCAAATGGTAGCTTACGGCTGCGAAGCTCCAGGATGTTACGCAGCACGTTTCCACCAAATGCAACGGGTGAGTTCACGTAAAAACACTTGTTAATAATCAAAATGCGTTAGCCGCAACAAGCTGGTACAGGCAGGAACCCGGCAAGCACGAGCCACACGTACGTGAAAGACGAGTCACAACACGGCGAGACGAGTCGTAGCGAGATTTTTGAGTGTGTTGAGAGAGACCGGTGTTAACGCGGGCCAGGTGACGGCAGTGTGCGAGACGAGATGAAAGTTCTTCAGAGAAAGGAGTCGTCGAGGGTGCAGGGGCCGAAAGGAAAGAGACGCCCAGAGTGAAATCCGGCAAGCGACCATGGACGAGAAAAAATGGTGAAACGCCGGTAGTATGTTGAGCAACCGAATTATAAGCGAATGGCACGAAGGGTAGAATTGCATCCCAGTTCGTGTGGATGGGGTGAATGTACATGGCGAGCATGTCCGATAGGGTCTAATGAAAGCGTTCAGTCAATCCGTTGGTCGGCGGGTGGTAGCTAGAAGTGGTCTTGTGAACAGTGTTCGAGGCGCGCAAAACTTGCTCCACAACGGAAGAGAGAAAGACTTCGGCACGATCGCTCAGGAGAATGTGTAGAGCTCCATGGCGCAAAAAGATGTGGAGAAGAAAGAAATCGGCGACCTCAGTGGAAGTCCTAGATAGTATAGAAGCTGTTTCTGGGTAGTGGGTAAGGTGGTTGACGACCATGACAATCCAGCGATTCTCATTGGATGTTATAGAAAGAGGGCCATACAAGTCGATTCCAACGACTTGAATAGGCAAGGCGGGACAAGGAAAAGGTTGCATTAAGCCAGGCGGAGAACTTGTTGGTCGTTTTAGCCGTTGGGAATGGACACAGGAGGCGACGTACTTAGCGACGGCTGAAGATAGGCCAGGCCAAAAAGAACGACTTCGTATTTTGTCTTACGTCTTGTGATAGCCTAGATGAGCGGCGGTAGCGTCATCATGAAATGCTTCCAGAACTTCACGTTGCACAGAATGTGGGATGACGGCTACCCACTTGTTGTCATTGAAGTGGTAAATGTAGTGGTATAAAGCTCCACCGACAAGCTTAAATTGTTTAAGTTGTCGACGGAGTCTTGCGTTTGGAGGAGTAGTAGAGCCGGTCAAGCGGTCAACAATGATGCGGCAGTATGGGTCGACACGTTGTTGTGAAAAAAGGACAGATAGGGTGCCAGGTGATGAACTTAGCACTGTGATTGGAGAGGGGCTGTCGCTTTGGAGTATAGTTAGTGAGTGGCCTCCGCTGGGCAAAGGACAGCGTGATAGAGCATCAGCATCTTGATGCTTCTTCCCAAATCTGTAGGCGACATTGAAATCATACTCCTGCAAGCGAAGAACCAAGCGACCGAGACGATCCGATAAGGTTTTCAGCGATGAAAGCCAGCATAGGACATTACAGTCAGTAACGATGGTAAAATGATGGCCGTGAAGATATGGTCGGAATCTTTGCACTGCTTCAACAACATCAAGACAATCTCTTTCGGTAATAGTAGAGTTATTTTCTGCAGCGATAAGAACACGACTTGCGTAAGCAATGATGCAGTCACGTGAGTTTTTGTCACGCTGCAAGAATACTGCACCCAGACCATGACTGCTTGCGTCGGTGTGAAGGATGGTGGGTGTGATGGAATCGAAGTGGCACAGTACCAGATCCGACGGGAGGGCTTGCTTGAATGCCTAGAAAGCACTTTCGTAGTCTTCGGACCAAATGAAGGGGACGTTCCTTGCGAGAAGTTGATAGAGTGGAGACGTAATTTCCGCGAAGCCACGTATGAAGCGCCGGAAGTAAGAAGATAACCCAAGAAAGCTGCGCAGGTCCTTTTGACGAAGTGGACGAGGAAAATCGAGAACGGCGGCAAGCTTCTCAGGGTCGGGCTGAATTCCTTCTTCGCTGACAAGGTGGCCGAGAACCTTGATTTTCTTGCTAGCAAAGGTACATTTCTTGGTGTTAAGCTGTAGACCGGCTTTTGCAAGGCATGTGAGGACTTCGTCAAGACGTTGTAGACGCTGCGAGAACGTAGATAAAAACACTACTATGTCATCGAGATAGCACAGACACGTTTTTCATTTCAAACCACGCAATACACTGTCTATTATGCGTTCGACGGTGGCGGGCGCATTACAAAGTCCAAAAGGCATCACATTAAACTCGTACAACCCATCTTGGATTGAAAAGGCGGTCTTCTCTTTATCAGACTCCGACATTGGTATCTGCCAGTAGCCTGACCTAAGGTCGAAGCTAGAAAAACACTCTGTGCCCTTTAATGAATCCAGTGCATCGTCGATCCGAGGGAGGGGATAAACATCCTGCGAGTTATTTTTTTTAGCGCACGGTAATCGACGCAGAAACGTGCTATCCCATCTTTCTTTTGAACGAGAACAACTGGGGATGACCAGGGCCTCTAGAAAGGACGTATGATGTTGCGTCGTAGCATGTCTAAGACGTTTTCCTCGATGATCTTGCGTTCTGCCTAAGACACGCGATATGGACGCCGATGTACAATACGAGAGCCGTCAGTCTGGATGCTGTGAGTAGCAGTGGTAGTCATGCTGAGGGCGGGCGAGTTCACGTCAGAGAACGGTGTCTATTTAACAGGGCGAGCAAATCTTCAGTTTGATCAAGTGTTAAGTCAGTGCTTATGGTTGCCGACACAGGTGTGGAAGAGGCATTGAATGGCAGTGATTGTGACTTGGGACATCGTTGTGGTTGTTGTTCGGAAAAGTAACAATCGCAACCGGCTCACTGTCGACAGCGCAAGATACTGTTGAGCCATAGGGGAGCAGTACACACTCGAGCCTTTGATTTAAGGCGGTTGGGTAGGTAGACCCATTGAAGAAGCGAATAATCCCTGGTTTGATCACAATGCCCCTACCTAGGGTATGGCCGTAAGGGATAATTAGTGTATACGTCACCATTCACAATGTCGGTGCAATCAACACTTATGATTTCTTCGATGTATGGCCGAAGTACATTAATCTGACGTGGTGACAAGGCGGATGCGTCCATCGTGCTCACGCGGAGAGACAATGACATTTAGATGCAGGAGGCGCTGATGAAAAGATATGACAGCGGACGCAGAGGATAAGAAATTCCACCCCAGAATGAGAGCGTGGGTGCACTCACAAAATACCACGAAAACCATGTGATGATGAATTCCTTCTATGCAGACACGAATGGTACAGTGTGCAAGTGGACGAATGAGAGTGTTGGTCACTGCACGAAGGGGTGGGCCACCATAAGGCGTGGGGACTTTTCGAAGGCAGGAACACAAATAAGCATGAATAATCTTAACGGCGGCACCAGTGTCTACAAGAGCCTCAACACGTACAGCTTCTACAAACACTATTTTTAATTTGATGGCTGCTCTGGAGGAATCGTTAGCTGTTCGGTGGATGCAGTAGGACGGAGAATTAATATACGGAGGGTTTTTTTGAGCCGCCATGGCAGAGGGTTGTATGCGACGACCCGAGCGGAGCTCCAGCGAGAACGGGCAAGGGGTCTTGGAGGAACGTAAAGCACCGTCCGCCACTTGTGAGGAACCGGTGCGTTCAGCCAGGCTCGAGCTAAATCACACTGGTGATAATATTTACAGATGATGCAAACGTGCAGGTGATGATTATATCTAAAGAGAATGAAGAGACATTCGCTTGTCGCGCTCACAATATATGTAATGGTTCCCATAACACATGTATCACTCGGGGCTGCTCCTTCACAAGGAATGTGATATAGCAGGTTACTTGAGCATTGTAAAGAGCTGCTTCCATTCCAGGTAGGCCAAGAGGCTGTGGGAAAAAAAACTATACATGGTTTAGGTGACGCTTTCTTTCTCACGCTACAGAAAAACCACCAGAATAAATATGTGACGCTTCTCAAGTGCGACTGTGGTAAACCATTAACTCGTAAGATTTTTCCACTAATATCGGCTAGCTCCGAAGACACATGTGAAGTGATAGTGATGTATTCGCATTCTTTCATCGCAAAGACCTGGTTTGTGTTACCTGGCGATACAAGTTGAGAGTTATCTATTGAGTCAGCGACTCGTTCCAACGTGAAGCCAAGTCAGCGACTCGTTCCAACGTGAAGCCAGGACGCAAGTAACGCACGCTTTTCTGGTGACAGAATGATGCATTAAACATTTAAAAAATTTCAGATTGCAATGCACTGCCGCCGTGTGATGCCAACGCAGTTATTGCAAAAAAAAAGAAAACTACACGTGTCAAAATGAAATAACTAACCCAGCAAGCAACCGTCCTAACACTCACACGCACACACACACACACACACTCACACGCACACACACACACACACACACACACACACAAACACACACACACATGAGGCTTCTACCCAGCGGCCCGTAATTCTCCGGCCTGCAACGGGTGTTCATCTGATGAAAGCTTCAACGGTCGCTTTGTTCCCGGAAGTCACGTGAATTCCCTTTTCGAAAGCATTTATAGAGTTCAAATAAACAGAACGAAAGAGAGTATGTCGGCTGGCAAACGCTTGAATTATTTACAGCAAAACGAAACCGTGCGAGACACATCCGAACAGACCGCGAGCCGTTACCTACCATCGCTACCGTTGGCTGCCGTATATTTTGAAATGAGGATAATGATGTTGATAGGCTCTTGCGTGAACAAGTCAGCTGGAGCGAAAACTATTAGAAAAAGATTGTAACGCAGCACATGTTTAAAAAAGTACTGGCTATAAGAACAAGTTGCTTGTGTGTGTGTGTGTGTGTGTGTGTGTGTGTGTGTGTGTGTGTGTGTGTGTGTGTAGTGATACGCAAATATTTAGTATTCGAAGATTTTATATTTCAAACGTGGCCCCGACGAGGACGCACCTACAACAAAGTGCAATAGCACGAATGGCGGCGCCCAGGCGCTGCATAACGGAAGGTTCAGTACATCCTCTTCGCGTGTTTGAAGCCGAAACGTGCCGCGGTGCATTTTTTCGCCCCCTACGAGTGCTGTCAACCTGCGAAGTCACTTCTTCTCTCTCTGGAGTGAGAAAATTCTCTAGATTTCTCTAAATTTCTATGGAGAGAGATTTTTGAAGACTAAAGTATTTGTGCTGTGGAAAAGGTTTTCAATATTCACTTTTATGATATAATGGTGCATTAATTTGAAAATATTCACCAATATCACTCTGCTAAAGGTGAAAAAACGTAGCAGTATGCATTGATAAATTTTAAACAACATTTTATTCAATGAAATCACAAAGTAAAGCGGAAATCACATTGGGGTGGGGGGGGGGTACACTTAGTATCGCAGTATTTAATATGAATCCCCAAGAAAGAAGCATTCCATATTGACCGAAGAATGGATAATATATCAAAATAATGTTTACGAGCACTGTGAACCGAGCTGTTCAATGCGAAACTTGGGAATATTACACTACAATACTGTGCCCTTGAAATAGCGTGCAGGTTTAATAATAATAATAATAATAATAATAATAAGAAGAAGAAGAAGAAGAAGAAGAAGAAGAAGAAGAACAATAAAAATTAATAATAACCAAGGCGAGCTTGTTGTTTTGCAACTCTCCTTCAGAAAATGCTTGGTGGTGTTTATATAAAAGATGAAAACATGCTCTCAAGCTTTGCCAGGATATCTGATGCAGGATATTGTAACGAAAAATAGTTTAACCACGAAAGATCATTATGTCGTGCGGCAGTTCATCTTTCACCAGCTGCTGAATGGTTACGAAAAGATATGTTTATTAGAAATATTGACTGCCATGTTTTCGTTTGAAACACATACTTGCAGTTTTTCACCAGCTACTTTTTCTTCCACCTTTTTTTTTTCATTTTGCAGATAACCGCATATATGCAGCGTACTGCTCTTGCCGCGCTTTTCACAGAAGCCTTGGTGACCTTAGCGGAGCCATATGGCTCGATAAGGCAGGTCACTAGCACCGTGACAGCGTTCGCAAAAAAGGGAAACCGATGAATAAAGACCAACAAACTACAGAAATAACGCCGTCGGTGAAAAGCGACAAAACGGGAGGTTAGTGTGAAGGAAAACATATACTTGGTGGACTCGAGAGAGAGAGCACTTTTTCTTTGGTTCTAACCGGGATTAAGGCATTCGACGTCGAACACAGACGGCAGGTAATGAAATGCAATGAAGTGGGGGAGAGAAGAGTGCTGACACCGCGTTAAAGATGGAGATCAGCCCCTTCGCCCCCTTGCTCTCTGCGAAACCGCTACTAGGCATGGCACAGCGCTTTTGGGTGAGTTTATAGTGGGTGTAAAAGGAGAAAAAATGTGTCAGAAGGAACTAAAATCAGGTTATGTGCGGGAGGTCCCTCCGTTGATATGCTTGCTTCATATGGACGCCAAAATTTTCCTTGATAATGACAAATTTTCCTTTTCCCCGGAACACAGCCAAAATCCCCTAGATCTAGAGAAAATTCCCTAGAGTTGGCAGCACAGCCCCGACAGGTGATCACTTGAACTTGCGGGTTTCCAGGGCCTGACGATAATTTAAACGGCCAAGCCCGTCCGCAGCGCCAATCAGTATTGCTCAAGTTTCAGCGTTCATACTTGTGCGAGTGTCAATTAAAAATAATAATTTCACATATCTGAGGAACCAAAACAACATGTCAGTATTTTGTATGTAAGTCTTTGTATTAGGGAAGGCATACATAACTAATCTAACGATCATAGCGTTTATCAAACTGTGCTGACAATTCAATGCGATGCTCAAAAAGGCAAGAGTTTCCAATGCTTTGCTAAGACGATATAGGGGTGGCACCTGCCCGTCGCTTTGCGTTTTACATCTTATCGTCTCCAAGACGGGCGTGCATGCCTTCCTTCGTGTTCGAAGATAACTGCCAGATAGCGCTCGTGTCTAACGTGGCTTAACGTGCCTTGATGCGCTCCTTTGCCTTCGCTGCACGGATCGAGACTCATTAACGCAGTGGCTCCAGAATACAATTCACAAATTTTCTCGCGTAGAACATCAAATAAACATGTTGTTCACTCTCGCCAGACGTAAGACTGTCGTGTTTTGACGATATTTGCAGTGAAACATGGAGATACGGGGGCAGTTTTTTTATACCTCGAATCACCTAGTAGTATATCATGAAATCTTAAGCCACTCGCTTCCAACAACTCCAACACCTGCTTCCAACAATAGAAGAATGGGATGAGAATTCACGAAGCATGTAATAAAATTACATGAAAGATGGAAACACATTGGTATAGTGGGTACTTCTAGTTGTCGTTATACTGAACATATTTTCTCTGCGAAGTCTGAATGCCACTGTAGTTTAACACAATCCGATAATCAAAATTAGCACCTTCGTTGCTCTCCGCCGTGAGCTCCCACCCCCCTTTTTTATTGCGAAATCTGATTTGCGTGCGTCATATTTTCGGGTTACGTATAATTTTATTTTAATAAACATTTTTTTAGCATATATTCCTTTTCTATAGTATTCAGTCGTTGCAATATCTCGCCACTTCACTACCGTTCTACTGTTACTTTGCAGCTCTTATTTTTCAATTTCGGTGTGAAGTTCAGGAGTGCTAGTTCTATTATTCGTTACCTCATGATTTTAAACTTCTTAGCAACCAATATATTTGCGTATTCATAATGCGTCAGGCAAGAAAAAGTAGTGAAAACGCGATACACATGTGCAACTCTCAGTGCAGCTGGTGACCCTTGCCAGGCAAAACCTTGTTGCATGAACTTCTGCCTAACTTTGAAGTGGTATTTACAAAAAACCATTTCCCTCACTTAGCCGGGACGGAAGTTTGCTACGTCAACGACCCTGATATCAAGACTACCCTCTATACACTAAACGACCTGTACTCTGCAAGACGTTCACCGCATCTGAATAGACATAAGTACACTTGCACCATTATGACCCCACACTGAATAATAAAAACGTTTGAGGAAGTAAGCTCATAGCTTCTCTTAAAGGGGTAGTCCCGATTGCTTATTGCACTTTATTAATGTACAGGTACTCTGGTGGCCGGGATGACTAAATCTGGTCATTGCCTGAACTGAACTTTACGTTAGGAATAATGATAGATAAATTTCTCGATTGCTTATTGCACTTTATTATTGCACAGGTACTCTGGTGGCCGGGACGACTATCGTTAACTGAATCTGGTGATTGCTTGAACTTTACGTTAGGAATATTGATCGAGAAATTTTGGCACACCAATAACTGTAATTGTTTTCGTGAATGGTAGGTTCTGCTAAAGATTGAGTGGAGCGTTAACGTTGTAGATGATGCGTGCGAAGATGCCTCGCTTGCCAGACTTATAAGTTGCGTCACCGACTCTTCATCCCAATCTTTTAGTTAATCGTGTTTAGGTGCTTTACATGGTTCTAGAAGGATATGTAACCCTGAGATTAGTACACATTTCAGTATTTCAATTTTTTAAGCGCAAGTTCGCCTCTTGGAATGATGGCCCTCTGCAGAGCTTACTTTGTTTTGGGCATTCACATTCTTTGAAAGCACAGGTTTAGGACCTCAAAATAAGCAGAGCGTAAATGAAGGGTCAATGTGTCCTCTGGTGCTAGAAACGCCATCAATATTCGAAAAGGCAATTTTCGAACTTAATTCTGTCTGCACTGCGCAGCCCGATTTCGGGAAGATAGAAGCGGGCAGGAGTGGGCTACTATCATAAAAAATTCATACACGTGATTACTTGAGCCAAGTAACATTTTCCGAACAAGCCACAAAAAAGTACAGCTGAGATGAAGAAAACTACGAACCTTAATGTTCTTGAAAAATTGTGCTCGGAAAGTTGAAGTGAAAAGCCTCTCATAGTTCACCGGACCATATCTATTAGAAAGGTAATGAGAAATTGTCATTAGTTACATATAAAGAAGAATATGCCCCTCCAGAATTCAGCGATGTCTTTTGGTTACTTCTCGTGTCTAGTTTACTATAATTAGGAGATTCGTTTGAGTTAAATAAGTGTGCTTTGCATGCTACTATACCTTTCATGTTCTCGAAAAAATTATGCAAGTTAGGACATGATACTGTCGACATATAGCCACTACAAACTTGCGTGTTCGGCATTCAGGCATGCGACATCTTTAGAAAAATGAAAAATATCAGTATTGCTCCTGGTAATCGTTTCAGTCCCCTCGTATTTTTTTGTGGACATAAAAAGTTTTTCTGAGATACAAAAAAATCCCAGCATATCCACGGAGTGCATGCTGATGAGTGGGGCGAAGCGTCCGCTCGTCCGCGCATCAATCTGAACGACCGTCGGTGCATCTATCTGTTGATCAGTGAATACGTCCTTGCGTCCATCCGTGCGTACGTCCATGCATCCGTCCATCCACGCGTCCGTCCATCCATCTACCCATCCAGGCGTCCATCAATGCATCGTCTGTCTGTCTGTCTGTCTGTCTGTCTGTCTGTCTGTCTGTCTGTCTGTCTGTCTGTCTGTCTGTCTGTCTGTCTCTCTGTCTGTCTGTTTGTCTGCCTGTCCGTTCATCCATCCATCCGTCCATCCATCCTTCCGTCCATTCATCCGTCCATCCGTCCGTCCGTCAATCTGTCTGTCTGTCTGTCTGCTACTACTACTACTACTACTACTACTACTACTACTACTACTACTACTGCAGATACATATATACATACATACGCGCATACATATATACATACATACGTGCATACATACATACATACATACATACATACATACATACTTACATACATACATACATACATACATACATACATACATACATACATACATACATACATACATACATACATACATACATACGTACATACATACATACATACATACATACATACATACATCGTGGACGCATGACCCATGGCATAGGGCACTTCGACCCGCAAAACGAACCTTTGAAAATTGCAGGAACTGTACACAAGGACGGTCCATATAAAGTACGCCATACAAAGTCCGTCTTTTTTCGAAAATCGTTATGCCTCCATTAAATTGCACGGTTCACTGTTATCTTCATGATGAGTGCCAATTAGGCTATTATAATTATATCTATAGATGTTAAAAGCTTATAATATCTTTATTCAGAGTCATAACCTAGGATCTCTGATATCTTCAATAAAGTCGAGCACAGAGTACGGGCAGTATTTTGGTTGGGACGGCTGCGAAATTATTGCTCAGACCTACCGACCTGGAACTTGAATGTATATGTGCGAGACAATATACATGGCAACCAAGGGATTGCACAAAAGGACATATAAAATAAAAACGACATATTCAGCAGTAGCCTGTTCGCAATAGTGATGGATTCTTTCATGTTGCTTATGTACACAACATACCAGCCAATGATGTTTAAAAGCAAATAGCAAAAGATATGACAGTTCAGGGTGAGTGGCGGCCAGCTGACGAATGCAAACACCAACTGAAAAAAGGTGGCACACTTTTTGTTTTCTGATACTTGGTTGTGGGGATTGGGACAAAACAATTGTCAAAATAACATAATTGCGAGCAATATTGAAATTTAGCACCGATACTTGTGTCGTAGCAGACATCTGCGCTCATTTAACGCTTCTGTGCTGTCACGTCAGCAGAGTCGAGTCTATTGAATTCAGGTCGGTCTGGCCAACTACAATGACTTGAACTTTTCCGCCATGCCTAAATCATGATATTTATTTGATGCGCTTCATAATGATCCAAATTTATGAAAATAATGGACTTACGCAGTGTCTTGTACGACATCAGGATGAGTTTTCAAATAGTATTTGTGAAAAGTGTATGCCTGCCACTCTATCATTACAATCGCAACTGGACTTTTATAGTTCTATATTCATTCAAATACCTAGTATTATACAAGTGCACGTTGTACAATACACTAAACTTATCGACTCTCACTGCTTCTTCTCACATTACAATGAGCGCCTACGAAGACTAAATGACGATACAAGCTGAACACCACTGCAATCAAATAGCTTTTTGAAGCCTCTAGTGTGAAGTAGCGAAGTCAATTATTCTGGCTACGAGAAAGATCTCCACAAGTTGCAGACGAGTGTTTTTTCAAAGTTATCGTGGCTTAGGAAGACATATCCTACGTTGTACGGTGATGCTTGTCCGTGGTGCGGCATTTTGCTAACATTATAACGCATCTCTTTGGAGTGTGACCGAAGGCCAGATAATTGCAATATTATTAGACAACACTATAACAGCAAGTTTGAAACGGTGGGAGACACAGCTTGGCAGCTCGGACCCACAAGAACAAATATGCATCTGAGTCAAGTTAGAAGAGCGGTGCAAGCCAGTGGAGCCATGAACTTCAGGCCCCAACCAACATGCTCCTAAACACCCCCTTTTTTACCTCTACCCTCAAAATAAAGTGTTCTTCTTCATGTTCTTCCACACTGGAAATAGAGCAGTCTTCCCAGTTCTTGCGATGCATCATTAGATCATAAAAGAATTGTCAGAAGATTGATCTACCTTAGGATATCAGGCAAGCGTAACACATTACTTGGCCTATGGGCAAACTTATCTAATATACTCACATTCGTTGCTCAGTTCGTTATGAGTATAGCACATATAGCGGAGAAACAACAAAAAAAAACTCCCAAGCAGTTCCCCGAGGGTGAACATGGTTAAGTGCGAATACACGGGGTGATGCTATGAGGGGTATTTATTAATTCGCACTATTATATTTATTAATCACACTATGGTGCCTTTATGGTGTAATGATTCCTGGGAATCGCAATTTGCTCACACGGGGGAGTTTACGTTAACTCACTGGCGAATTCCAACGGATTTTAACTTTACTCCCCCTCATGACCCGCTCTCGACGGGAGACTGAGAGAGAAGGCGGGCGCGCGAGAGAGAGGGGTGCGCGCGCAGCTGCAGCGAGCGAGGAGAGCGGAGGAGCGAGTGAAGGGGGAGGGGGTATAAGGCGCGTTACTGACACCAATATCAGCGTCGCGTCCGTGGCTTATTCGGTAGAGCGTCGCGCTGCGGCCCGCCAAGTCCTCTTTCTTTTAAAGATAGAGAGAAGACTGCGGACGCCGCCGACGGCGGTGGATGGTTTGGGGTCGCTTATAAAGTGTATTCACACTTAAAATTAACAGATCCCACGTACTGCGGCAATCAATACTATGTGAAGCACAAATGAGGAAGGTTGATATGTTACTTTGAAATAAGCACAACGTTACTATGCAGACGTAAATTATGCCATACATGCCTTCCATGCGATAATTATCATGTTTGGAAAGGGTCATTTACCTTCGTCGTGTATTCACGTCAGGTGATACCAAATTTAGTATCACGTGACGTGAAATGTGGAGCTAGCGAAACGGTCGTGAGCATGCTGTCAGCATAGCATGTAGTCACGTTTTACTTCACACGCATGCCATGATTATTATGTTTGTACGTGTCACTTACTTTCGTCGTCCATTCACGTCATATGATACCAAATTTGGTATACTTGAGCTAGCGAAACGGCCGCGAGCACGCTATGAGCGTAGGATGTATTCCTGTTTTACATGACACGTATTAGGATTATCATGCTCGGCCGCGTCATTTACCTTTGTCATCTATTCACGTAATATGATACCAAGTTTCGTATATGTGGAGCGAGTGAAACGACTGCGAGCGCGTTATGAGCGTAGCATGTATTCATTTTTTGCATGACACGCATGTCATGATTATCATGTTTGGACTAGTCATTTACTGTCGTTGTCCATTCACGTCACGCAATACCAAATTCGGCACATGTTAAGCAAGCGGAAGGGCCGCGAGAGCATCACGAGCGTGATATGTTGTCATGTTTTTATTTGTCACTCATCTCATGATTATCGTGTTTGCACCAGCCATATATACCTTCGTCGTTCACTGACGTCAGTTAACACCAAATTTGGTATATGTGAAGCTAGAGAGACGGCCGCGATCGCATCATCAGCGTGGCGAGGAGTCATGGCTAGTCATGACATATAAATCATGACATGCATGTCATGATTTCCACTTTATAGGGTTGGTCACTTATGTTCGCCATGCAGTCATGTCGCAGCATACCAGCTTTCCAAAATGTCATGTGAACAAAACCAAAGCAAAAGCAGCAAGGCCAAGAAATGTGAATAATGACATTCAAGAAATACATATCATAATTTTTATGTTATCACTAGTCAGTTATGATTGTCATATAGTCTTGTTATCCCATACCAACTTTGGCATTAATAAAATTATTCAGACGGCCAGGAGAGCTAAAACTTGTAGGTGGCTTATAGATAGATAGATAGATAGATAGATAGATAGATAGATAGATAAATAGATAAATAGATAGATAGATAGATAGATAGATAGATAGATAGATAGATAGATACGCTCAAAGTCACAGTAGTTCGCTAGGAAATGCTTGGCATTTAAAACCATTTCAATACAGAATTACCCTCCATCATTGCTATCTCGGCTAAAACTCTTTGACCATAACTCATTCGACGACTGATGATGCTTCTACTCTCGTCAACATATATTTTTATCGCCTAAAAAGAGAGAAACACTCATCGCTTAAAAACTCACTGACATCACTGTTGTCAGCGTACATTGGTGTCGTTGCAATGAAGAAGGAAATATGTCTCAAGGAGATTCCACGCATAATATAGCAGTTCATACATCGTCATGAGTTCTTCTCGGGCAGTATACATACACATAAGAGCCTGCGTACAAGTCATTTCCAAATGAATTGTGCATTACCGGGCTATGCTTCCGGTAAACCAAACATATGCGAGAGAGCCTGAGCCTTACCTACAAGACGCGCTTCAGTGCTCGCCTTCGTACCTCAAGGAGGATTCCACCAGCCCCGTGTTTGTCTCCACCCTTGACGTTTTCGTTCCTATAGTAGACCAATATCACATGCTGAACGCGCATCGCAATTTCGCTCTGATGGTGACCTCCGCAGTCTCGAGACGATCAATAATGTGCGACGGTCGCTTCAATGCGCTCAATGTGCGCCATAAACGCTCTGAAGATTCTCGCTTTTCTTAGCTCAACGAAGTTGGCAAAAGAGGCTCTTTAGAAAAGCACACAAAGTAGTTTCGCGTCAGTAAATATGTGCACAATCCTGCGACTTGATGAGAACAAGAGACTTCGCCGACGCAGTATCCTGCAATGCATACTTATAAAGATGCCGTCAACTGCAGGGAGTCATTCAGCCCGAGGAAAGAATGTAGCGAAAAAAAAATATGATTCCAAATAAACTTGATGGTATACTAGTTCACTATACGCAGCCCCGTTGGGAAAATGGCGGAGCGCGATGCTTGGCGTCTGCACGCTTACTCACTACTGCACTTTCTTTTTCTTTCTTTCTTTCTTTCTTTTCTTTATTTTTCCATCCTTTCTTCTTTTCATTCTTTCTTTACCTCTTTCTTCAGTTCTTTCTTTATTTTCTTTCTTTCTTTTGTTGCGATACTTTCCTTCGTATTGAAGACATTACTGTACTTCCTTGCAGGCCAGTTAGATACATTGTCTCCGAAAATACCACATATCTCGGCCCCTATCAAATCGCTATGAAATTAGCAAAGCGCTGCGCAGAACAAATGAAGTGAGCGAATTTCAACTTTAATGAAGCAACGACGGTATGATGCAGGAGCGCGCAACAAAATCACAAGTCAAGCACGAGTGGAGGGCAAACAGCACAGAACAATTAATGAGAGCCGCTGACGTATACCTCCAACGTAATTGACTTGATTCGAACGTTGAGCCTCAAATGAGGTTAGGGGATGGACGTGGCCATTATGAATTTGAAATCTTGAGTAGCTTCGCTGATTATGTCGTGAAGACCCGTTAAAGAGTGCGTATGGTAGCAAAGAAAAGCAATGAAAAAGCAATATGACGCCACCACTTTTGCTGTTTAATCAGCCTTAGCAATGTCAAGTTACCAAACCTACCTCGGGTTTCCTAATTAGTGGCATTCTCTAATTATCAGCACTTAAATTCCAACGTTTTTTAGGCATGTGAGAAATGTGCATATACTGTGCCGTTTTGTTACATTAAAGTGTTTTTCGCGGTCTTATGAGCCCAAAATGAGCTTTCTAGTAAAATCCGAATTTAAGCTAGATTTAGCAGCTTGGTTGAAGTTACTAACGGCCTTATTGTAAACATTCTAAGGTCATCACCATATCTAAAGCCTAACAGCTATATTTAAAATTCCTGGAAATTTTTCCACTATTTGACCCTGTTAACAGTTCTGTTAATCAGTGATTCCATTGGGTAATAATATCGCGTTAAAAACTTTCAAGCAGTTTAGAAGTTTTATTGCCTGTAAGTGCTTTAGCGCTTGCCTTTATGTCGCTAACTGCTCTAAAACTTTAAAAAAATGAATAACAAGCTTAAAGATTGCGCAACCCCAGCAGGCTTCCCTGTGTAAGCATTTCTAAATATGCCCTCAAAGTATCCGTATCAGACCCCTCGAAATGTTGTTTTATTTTGATCCTAATAACCAAAAAGTGAGAAGATATAACGATGATTATCTTCTTCACGTCGCATACAATACCTACACATTGCTGCAAATTCGTGAAAAGCAGTTAAGCCCCATGGGTTCTGAATGACGTTACTGCTATTTGTTGTATCTGGTAAGCTAAGAATAAAAAGTAAAGTGTACTGCAGTTCATTTGTGTTATGCGCTTCCAGCTGCGGACGCTCTTTTCTATGACGTAACAATCATGATGAACCAATGGCGAATTCAGCATGGCACCGTTCGCGACGAGAGGCGATGTGCCGCTGCACCAAGACCAGGTGGCGTCCAGTCGGTGTTCCTGTGGCGTTTTGTTCATTAAAAAGTTATTACATCGACTGAGACTCGGCATCATTCTCGCTAGCCGTCATTCGATGGGGACGTTCCTGATTTTGCTGTGTCTGAAGTGCACCGAAGCGGCAGAGCTTAATCGCTATCCATCGTTTCGGCAGCGTGAAACAGTAACTCCGCGTCTACTGCATCAGTCGCTCGGATGCACCGAGCATATCGCCTGAAGGTGAAAACTCTCGACGATTGTCGTCGTGGTCTTTCGTGTGCAGTAAAGTGAAAGTGAAGTCTGAATTGGCGCTTCCGTATTTTGTAGAATATTAGCGTGTTGAATTCATCGCCCACAAAAGCCGTGGAATCGGCGTTGCCACATGTGCGTGTGTGAGTGTGCTACTTGGTTGTCGCAACTTGGGAACCTTGGTGATATCTGCGATATGCGCTTTGCTGTGCGCCTATATGAGTGATGTGAGTGCGGACAAGGCGTGACAAAAAGCGTCCAAAGGAACCTGCTACGAGACACAATACGAATTAAGAAAACAAACCTAATGGGGAGAATATGCAATGTTCTGTGCATTATAAAGTGAATTGTCGTCATCAGGTGGGTGTATAATTAATTATGTGCCACGTTGAACAGCACGCTGCATAAGCGCTTGTTTCATACGCGATGCACGAGTGCATTGCATGAAAAACGCCGTGCGAGGTTCTTCAAATCGCGAAATGACGCACGCTATTTATTAACCTAGCATCTATTGGGATCGGTGCAGCGATAACGATCAAATACGATCAGTTGCATTCGTCGTGATTGTTACTAAAGCGACACCGCTAAAACTAATATTATGCGAAAAAAAAGAAAGATCTTCATCCAGTTTTTAAAGGCGTTATACGATACTTAGTGATATCTTATTAGAACATTTTATGTTTGTATAACGTGTTTTTTGCATTTTGCCTGTATTGTGTGAATGTATTGCGTATTGATAACGTGTGATAACTTGTTCATATTAAAATTGAGTCCCGTGAAAAAAAACATGAAGGATGAATCGCACTTCCAGGTGAAAGCAAAGTCTGGCACGAAACTCACTCCCTTTCACTCGAGAAAGAAAACCCTCTTGCCAGCACAGACGCACCTTCACCAAAACACAATCATAGAAGGTAGTGGCCCCCGTCCTAGCAAAGCTGAGTCGCGTTTAGAAAACGTTGAATATTCAAGGATTGATGGTGCCATGGCAAACCTTCGAGTACAAGTTGTCAAACAAAGAATATAAAAATTCACCTACTGCGTTTAGTCACTGCCATTTCGGCGCGTACATCGCCTTGGCAGTACCTTAACGAGAATGGATGCAATGACTCCCACTGTTAAACACAATGTGCGCAACGCACTTTTATTTCGTTGAAAGAAGACGTCAAATGAAACAATGGCGTTCACCTCAAACATGATGACAAGCACTGAAACGCCAGGTGAACATTCTGTATTCACTTCAGCACAAGAACCAAAATTCATGAAGTCAATCTCAGATCTCTTCTCTATTCTACACTGTGAGTCATAGTTGCAATAGTTACACCAGATAGCGAAGAAACCTACGGGTGAAAGTTTCGTGAAACAACATGAAGGTTGCAAACAACCTTGTCAAACTTTATTCATGCCCCTGTGCTGTTTTGGAAATCGCACAACAAAATTATTTTCTTTTGAACTTTACTATATCTGTTGCATCGTTTGTTTTAGTACTACTACAGATTGCACGCAGAAACGCCGCCTTCGAGAGATGTACATTGCTTCTTTATGGACTCCGAGATGTGCGCGGTAGAGAGCGTCATTTAAACAACAGATATATTGCTAAGCGAACACTGAACCCCGTGCCCTCACAAGTTTTTTTATTGAGCTTTGGTTTTTTATCTCCATATCAATGAAGTATTGCAAATAATTGTTGTATGCGGGAACATTCCTTATGAAAAAAATTAATGTGTATAAATAGAGAGACTAATGTCATTAGGCATCAAAAACAATAAACTGTCTGATGATAGTCTAATACGCTTTCTAATGCGTACCTAATGTGAGTCTAGTAGTAATTGGCCACCGTTAGTCTATAGAGCTCTCACGCAGGAGTTTCTAATGCGCACCTGATGCATGAGTTTCTAATGCGCACCTAATGCACGAGTTTCTAATGCGCACCTGATGCATGAGTTTCTATTGCACATTGGCCACTGTTAGTCTATAGAGCTCTCACACAGTACTTTCTAATTAGCACCTGATGCATGAGTTTCTGTAGCATAATGGCCACAATTAGTCATAAGAGCTCTCACACAGGAGTTTCTAAAGCGCACCTGATGCATAACTTTTTATACCATATTGGCCACTGTTAGTCTATAAAGCTTTGATGCAGAGGTTTCAAATGGGCATCTGGTGCACGAGTTAAAACATATTGACCATCGTCAGTCTCTAGAAATTTGACACAGAAATTTCTGATGGATGCTCTCAAGTGACTTTAATAATGTGTTTTCATAGATTGAAGACATTAGTGCATTCCTTGTCCCAAAAGGACATTATTGCACATCTGAAGCTAACAATTCGATTTTCTTGCTCATTCGAATGTGAATGCCTGTAAACATCACATCTTATGCACTATAAATAACCAATATCAAACTGCACACAGCAATTATTGTTGATATGTAAAATGCAGCAGACAATTTCCAGTCATCACTAGCCATAATTAGTCAATGTTCTGCACACACAACCATGTACCCATGACATGAATCACGTCAAGTTATCTGAGTCACTGCAAAACACTTATTGTTGTGTTGCAATGGATCACCTATAAGTTCATCGCAGGGGATAATAGATAGTCTAATCATTTTTATATCCTCAAAAAATGTACAGAGTTACGATCACAAATGAAATGACACAAGACCGCAGGCTTACATGAAAAAATACAACTAATTTCTTTACTGAACATAGACGGCAAACTGTTCTTCAGCTGAACAGTGCTTGTCGTGCATTTGCTGGACGTGTACCATGAAAAAAAGAGCAAAATTTCAGCACAACCCTGAAGCATAAGTTTTGTCAATACTACATTTTTATAGTTTTTAGTGGATCATGTGAACATATGTTCAAGTTTGACAAATCTGAGTGTAGTTTATGATCAGTATATTTTTATAAAACAGCAGAACAGTTTGCTCAATTCTGCTTTGATTAAGTACCCTAAACGAATGCAAGTGATTAAAGAGATGAGACACCCTATGCCAACTGTCCAGAATAGTATGCTAGATGACCTCCAATTTTATTTTTAAGATAATATAAATTGTGCCTCCATAAAAACTTTGACTCGCAAAGTTTGTATTTACTTCCCTAATTCAATTATATCTGCGATTTTATGTGCAAAAGCATGATAATATTGTAAGGCACACTATAGTTGGGCTTTGCGAATTTCAGCCACATACAGCTCTTTTATGTACATCTTAATCTAATTGGGTAGGCCTCTAGCATTTCTTTTACACTTGAGGACACACTGCATTGTCACAATGAATCTGCACCGGATAATGTGGGAGGAAACAATATAAAACTTTTCATTTCCTTCAGACGTTACAATATTTACACCTTTACAGTTGGCTTTATGAATTTAATGATGTAAGCAAGGGTACTGTATTTTTTTTCTTTCACTATGCCTTCCTGCATGCATGCCTATGAAGGGAGTAGGACGGCCATGGTTTATGAGACTATTCATTCTTCACGGGGGAAAAACATGGCTCATAGCAGAACTGTGAAAAATCTGAGTAAGGTATAATGTATGTGTGTGACTATTTCTGGCACTGCCACTTCATTTTCACATCTGGTATTTCCTCTTATGAACCATAGAAGTGCAGCCTTTTTCTAGAAGCTTTGCATTTTTCTGAAAGGACACTGTAGATTACAGCAACCCAATTCAGATGTTGCATAAATGCTAAAGGTTTTGAAATGTTTCGCTCTGCTTGTCTATATTCGGCTGCCGTGGTTGAGGTCAAATTCCAATCTTCATGGTTTACAAGTGTTTACAAGACTACAGTAGCAATGCATCATAGCAGCTAGCTTATTGCAGTCACAACGGTAAAAGACAAGTGAATGTTTGAGAAATTTTAGAAGGTTATTTGATAATGAGAACAAAACGTTTTAATTTGAGAACTAGCATAAACAGCTGTGTTAAATTTCGTCATACACTTTTACGGTAGAGGCACAAACTAGGTTGATGTGCACTTCCCTGAAATACAAGAGGTAGGTTACTGAGAACTAAAAAAAAGTACAAGCCCTTAAAATTTCCACTTCTTTCCTCTAGGAGGTAGGTCAATTTTCACACATTTTTTTCAAGAACAGTGAACCTATTCTATGGAATTTATGAAAGTGTGAAACACTGCCAAAAAATAAGACTTCTGTACACAGTAATATTCTTTCTGCAATATAGGAAAATATACATACCAATAACTGCACCTAACCGCATCGGATCAAGGGCCTCCTTCATCGGGACCTCTTTGCGTTTGTTGGAGCCCCTTCCATACACTCTTCCCTTTGAGGTCCTCTTCGGTGAAGAGGTGTCGCACCAGGTTTCGGGCAAATTTTGTTGGCAGCCCATGGCAGTGATTGTGCAGCCGGTTCAAAAGTGGTTTTTTCTACCAGAATGCTTTCGCCAATGTTGACCTGCATAAAACAGAACAAGTTGTAGGATGTTATATCGCCAGTTATAGTTTGAGTAACACACAAAGATATTGCTACCATCAGTAAATAGAATGAAAGAGATTTCGAATAGAATACTTAATTCAGAAATAAGTAATGGCATTGAAGTGGTCACACTTCTTTTAAAGGACTGCCCAAAATATGGGACAGCCAGGGAATAAAGAAAATATAGGATACTGTATTAAATATACACTACTCTCAATAAACAAAACCTGAAGGGTCAGGGAAAATATGTTCCATCTAACAGGAGTTTTGTTTACTGAGGGGCGAACTGGGTTGCAGCATTCAAGTATGAAACCAATAATGTCTGAGAGAGTTGTTTGATTAGTTTCACTTAACAGATATCCATTTACTGAGTCCACTGTATTGGACTCAATAAATTTTCAATAGGCGGGTAGTTTCTAGAAAAAGTACCCTACACGAAAAAACTTTTGATGTTTCGGGGGGCAAATACACTATTGGTGCGCTCCACTGAAAGCTCAACTTGCATATTGATGCCACAAAGTTGTAATCATGCACATTTTTCTACAATATCCCCATGACACTTCAGCATCATGTAGAAAAGTAGTAACAAAAAAGCTTATATGTAATGCTTTTTGTCCTGAATATTCCACATAAATTAAGCTGGGATTCCTTAAAGTCACGTCAAAAGAAAACTGGTTCTTTATGCTTGCTTGGTCACTCCTAATGTATTTACCTACCACATTGCCTATGATGCCATAGTTTACATGCCGTTTAAGGCTTGAGACTTAAAAACAACACTACTATTAAGCTGGCTGCTGTTAAGCGGGGAAATATATAGCGTAGTAAATGATGTTCTGCTTGTTCATTTTTATCTGTATCCTGAAAATACATGATTGCTACTATAACTGCATTTCTGAGGTGCTGAAATCTTCGCACTACTTAACGTAGATTGAGAAGGAAATGTCTGATAAACAGTTTGCGACTGATTCTTTTCTTCTTGACTCGTGCCATCTTGCGTGAATGCATCCAAGCGGTCTTACTTGCATATCGGCCAATCTGAGGACATCGAAATTCAGAAGATTTGGAAAGCGTGTAGAACGGAGACACAATAAGAGAAAAGTGGTACATTTTTACAGTTTCTCGCAACCACAGAAACCAGGCCGTATCTGGGGTTCAAATTCCCGATACCTTGACATTGTTATGAGGGACACCGTAGTGTAGGGCTCCAGGAAGTTTACCTTCATCCAAATGCTGCTACCGCAGCCAAGATGGAACGTGTGACCTTTCAGTAAGCGGCCAAGCACCATAACTGCTACACTGTGAATGTCACAGACTGCTCTGAATGAAGTTTTCAGATATTTGCAATCATGCTGGTACACGGTACACGTACAAGTGTGTAACTATCCGGCAAAACATTGTGTCATCTTTCAGCTGGTAGCCCCTTCTTAATATTGGTACACCTTCCACATGTCAATAATGTGCAGGTGTAAACATTTGTCAAGTTATATTTTTTCAATCACATTTTGTGACAAAAAAGAACACTGGTATGAGACACATCCTAGCAGAACACTCTCGAAGCTGGAGCATGGAGTAATTCACTTTGCTGTACGGCGTCCGATTATTTCATGCACATCATAACTATTTCTCAGAATAAAGCATCTGTATTATACATCCCTGCTCAGTTTTGTACTATTTATGAGGCCAAAGAATTTGCACACAAAGAAGCGGTGCTGCCTTCACATGCATGCATCACAACTTTACATGTTTCACTAGTGGAAGTGAAGTGCACACATCCACAGTAAATTGCCACACATACACACCAACTGCTCTGACGCTCTCCTCCTGCAGTTTGCAGCATGTTTTGTGCGGGTAGCTTCATATCGCCGTAGGTGGAAAAATCTGAGTAAATTTGATGTAAGTGCTCCTTTAAGAATTCGACCGAAGTCTATCAGCGCAGCTTCTGAAGCACTTAAAGCCCAAAAATTTCAAGCAAAAATTTTATTATAGGAGCTGGAGTGGTTGCCTTACGTTTACAGAAATCAAGATGACGTTATTTATGTTTATTTTTAATGTTCGACAATATCGAACTGAATTATTGGTCTGTTTTTTTGCAGATATCACTAAGTTTATTTATTCCCATGACTGCAGTGGATGAAAAATGTACCAGCCACTCCTTTATGATGTGCCAAATCTATTTGATAGCAACGTGAGGAGAGCCTTCCACATCATCCAGATAGAAAAACTAAAACATTGGTATTCAAATGCAATGGGAGGGTCGACCTTAGGTTAAAAGTTTGAAAACAAAAGTCTCATTATAAATAACTTGGTTTAATCAGGCTTTGTTTGATGCTTTCATTACAGTATTGCAAGCGCAAGCTATGTAAATTCTGCATGCGCTCTGTTCGCAATTGAAAAGCAACTGCTTTTATAGCTTTAGTGCTTTAAGCACAATGCACGTCTTGGCTGTGCGACGTCGTGCCTGCCATAAGTCGACAAAAGAAAGTAAAACTCACCCAAACTCACTCAAGAAATATGTCTCAGACTATGAATAATTAATATTTTCATTAACCTGGCTCACTCAACCTCAGCCTGCCAAAATGTTCCTAAGCCAAACTCACTCGTGCTCATGCTAAGATTTTCTTCAACCGTACTCACTCGGACTAAGCCCCGTATTCATAAACGCTCCTTAGCTTGTACTGGACTTGCCACCACCTTCAATGCCGCACGTTTTAAATACGTCTCTGTGTTTCTGCCGCCTTGGCAGAGCCTACAGCAGCGCATTCCAAACACGTTCGTGCTGCATTGAATGCGACGGCAAGTTAGGTTGAAGTCAAGTAGCGTATATGAATACAGGGGTAAGAGTCACCAAAATATTAATCCCTCGGACTACCTCAGACTTGCGGCTTGATATAAGTGAGTTGACTCATGAGTTCAATAACTGTAGTGCCAGCTCTGATAGCTTTGTGGATAAACTGACAATGTCCCGACTCTCTGGCATGCGAATAAATAGAGGTTTCTATAATAAATTGAACATATTTGCCCAAAATGTACCCAAAACATTAAGCCGATTAAAGGCTTAGTGATCAATTTTGACCCGTTCTCGAAGATGAAAATGTGCCACACTTCAGAAGCAGAACCCAGACGGCAGTGTACTGTGAAACCATGTTATTTGACGAATCCCCCAGGCCACCGGAACTGTGTAACTGGTGACACATTTTGACTGCACGTTGTATAATATTAAAACTAGTGTGCCCTGCATGAACCCTTCTGGATGTCAATGACAATGAATAGTACTTATCATTTTGTAAAGCTATCAAACTAATTAAAGATGGCCTATTCAAGAATGTGCTCATACTCTGTGTATCAATACATTAGACTTCTTTTAAACTAAACCTGAAAGGACGAGGCAAATGTGTTTTCTTTAAGAGCAGTTTCGTTTACTGAGAGATATATAGGGGTATAATATTTAAGTAAGAAACCATACATATTAGGGGCAGTTGTTTCATTTAGGCAGCAATTTCATTTAAGAGAGTGTCCTTTAATAGGCGTTTACTGTGCAACCACAATTGAGTGATAGCTATCATCTTACAAGAGCCTGTAAATATAAACAAACGTCCAACTCGTAAAACGTTACTATTTATTTTTACTCAATCTAAAATATATCTTTACTCGACATAGTCTTGTAATATCACAGTGTATGCAAGTATCAGGAGAAAACATTATATAAGCAGTAGAGTTAGTAGCAATTCTTTTTGTTTGCACGAGTACGCACTGCACCAGCCACATTGTCACACCGGCCACCCTGAACTTTCAAGCACAGACATTAAATCAAGTATTTACCAGCTAAACTCTCTATAAATAGTCGACTGCTGGAATGAACTCTGCTTAAACTTAATGTTTCCACTAAAACGATTTGTACGCTGTGATGCCTCAATATATAACTGCAATTTCGGCTTTTAATTTCCCTCTCAAACCTCACCACCTAATACGAAAGCCTCGTCATTTTATTCAGTGAGTAGAAACAGCCTTCAGCATTGATAAAATTGCGCTACATGCAAGCTCCCATGTATGTCTTGTGCTATGAGCTCTTTCTACGAAGCAAGCATTCCACAAGCAGTTCACTGCAAAATCATGGTGCTACAGTTCACAGCAGAATACACACTTGAATTCTCAAGTGGCCGTTTACAAGACTGCATGCATGTCTATGCAGTTGGGGAGGGTGGTCGCTGCAAACAGCATTGCAGTGCGACCATTAGGTTTGTGGAGTTGACAACTTGCTCATTTTACCAGTGAATCAAGGGAACTATCATGACATGAGAACGCAATTATTGATACTTTCGAGTTCTGTTTTGCTGCACTCACCCATCTGGTTCAATGTCCACTGAAAAAGGCAGTCTTAATTTAAACGAGAATTTCAAGCACCTGCTGCCTTGTTTTTTTTTTTTGAAACACAACAGAAACGGCATCTTCGCACACATTCAGTGAAAATTATGCAATTCTGGCTGCAATGTAGCAGGATATAGCAGGTTTCACATTTAAGTGCAGTTTGGAACAAGTGGCACAGCAATTGTATCGCTGCGATAATTACTCGTACCAGAGTTGATGAGTGCAAGCTCAATGTTTCAAAACCAATGTTAAACATAAATTCATAATACCAACAAACTATGAAGTCAACGGAAGCATATAGGACAATATTTGTAGTCTTTTAAATTCGGGCCTTGGCCGAATTCCCCAAACCTGCATCCCTCAAAGAACTGCGTAGCTTCGTGGCCTGTGCTCACACTTCCGACGCTTCATACAAAACTTTGCCACGATCATATCACCGCTGACGAAGCTCCTTGGAAAGAACGGGCCCCTCAATTCGTGCTCATTCAAGTGCGACTACGCGTTCGCGAAGCTCCGTCATTTGTTGACGTCGCCTCTCATTCTACGCCCCAACGGAGGTGCACACGGACACCAGCGGTGGAGGCCTCGGCGCTGTCCTGGGGCAGCGCAAACCCGGCTTCCCCGAATAAGTGGTAGCATATGCAAGCTGTACGCTCACGAGAGCCGAGAGAAACTACACCATCACGGAGAAAGTGTGCTTCCCAATCGTCTGGGCCTTTACTAAGTTTCAACGTTATTTGTATGGTCAACCATTCGATGTCGTCACTGACCATCATGCACTATGCCTGCTTTCATCATTGAAGGATCCCTCAGGCCGTCTCGCTCGTTGGGCTCTTCACTTACAAGACGACGACATCTGCGTGCTGTACCGCAACGGACTCTAACATGGTGACGCCGATGCCCTCTCGCGCTCCCCTCTACCTCAAGGCGACGTGCCCTGCACAGTAACCTCAATTGCTGTATCTGCCAATGATGTTGACATCCTCGCTACCGAAAAGCGAAAGTGTTAGGGCATTTATTAGCCAGCACACAGCGAGCATACACAATGGCGACAGTAACGGCCAAGCATGGACTCTCAGCGCGAGGGGCGTCCTTTTTGGGTAGACCCACTAGAAAGCACTTCAGGGTTCGACCCAGTTCAGTGTTCGCAGATTTATCTACATTTACCCCGAGGTCGAAGAGGGAGCCGCCTGGTGACCTAACAGCTTGTCACTATGAGCGGATCATAATGAGCCTTCAGGCGCTCCACGTTAACTATGTCGTGTCCGCGACGGCGCATGACCGATTCTTCAATTGGTTCGATCAGATAGTTGACCGGAGATGTGCGCTCGATCACGTGGTACGGACTTTCGTAATTCGGGAGTAGTTTGGAAGAAAGGCCAGCTACAGAGGTCAGGATTGAGAGCCATACAAGGGAACCAGGAAAAAACGTGGGCTCAAAAGTGGCGGAGCCATCACGAATACTCTTCTGCCGCTCTTGCTCATGCGTCGTAAAAGTCTTGGCAAGCTCGCAACACTCTTCAGCAAGCCTGGCTGTCTCAGAAATAGGTGCACACTCAGATGGATCCGGCGTGTGCGGTAGTATCGTGTCGATGGTGTGGCACGAGTGCCTTCCGTACAGCAAGAAGAAAGGTGAAAAACCCGTCGTGCTCTGAGCGGCGGTGTTGTAGGCGTAGGAGACGAAGGGCAGTATAGTATCCCAATTCGTGTGGTTGGCGGCGACGTACATCGAAAGCATGTCGCCGAGGGTGTGGTTAAAGCGATCGGTGAGTCCATTCGTCTGTGGATGGTAAGCAGTAATTTTGCGGTGGACAGAATGGCGCTCAGTGAGAATGGCTTCGACGACTTCTGACAAGAAGACACGGCCTCGATCGCTGAGAAGCTCATGGGGTGGATCGTGGCGCAGTATGAATCTATGCAGTAGGAAGAACGCAACATCACGCGCAGATGTCGCAGCGAGAGCGGTGGTTTCTGCGTATCGCGGTAAATGATCTACGGCGACGATGGCCCTGTGGTTACCAGCCAACGTCAGAGGAAGTGGTCCATACAAATCGATACCTATGCGCCCAAACGGACGGTCAGGGCAAGGTAACGGTTGCAGACCGGCTGGCGACATGTGTGCTAACGGTTTGCGGCGTTGGCAAGCGAGGCAGGAGCGAACGAACTGCTGCGTATAGCGGTACATTGCCAGAAGTAGCGTTGTCGAATGCGATGGTATGTTTTGAATATACCAACGTGCGCGCATTGCAGATCAGAATAGAAGGATTCACATATCTCCGACCATAAGCTGCGGGGTATCACGAGTAACCGCTGCCGGCCATCGGAGTCGTAATTGCGTCGGTGTAGGAGGCCATCACGAATGGCGAAATGGTGAACTCGATGACGCAAGGCACGCGTGGATGGCGTTGCGGACGAATCAGAGAGCAAGTCGTTCAGCGGGGCGATCCAATTATCCTTTCGCTCTTCGGTAGCGATGATGTGAACATCAATGGCAGAAACAGCAACCGAGGACACTAAGCAGAGCATGTCATCTTCAGGCGGAGGGGAGCGTGAGAGGGCGTCGGCGTCAGCATGCTGGCGTCCGTTGCGGTACAGCACGCGGATGTCGTAGTCTAGCAAGCGATGAGCCGAACGGTCGAGACGGCCTGACGGATCCTTCAATGATGACAGCCAGCATAGTGCATGATGGTCGGTGACGACATCGAATGGACGACCATACAAATAAGGTCGCAAATTCGTGAGGTCCCAGACGATTGCCAGGCACTCTTTCTCTGTGACGGTGTAGTTTGTCTCGGCTCTCGTGAGCGTGCGGCTTGCATATGCCACGACATATTCAGGGAATCCGGGTTTGCACTGCGCCAGGACTGCACCGAGGCCTACACCGCTGGCGTCCGTGTGCAAGTTCGTTGGGGCCGTAGGGTCGTAGTGGCGTAGAATGGGAGGAGACGTCTATAAATAGCAGAGCTTCGAGAAGGCGTTGTCGCACTCGAATGACCATGAATTGATTGATTTGTGGGGTTTAACGTCCCAAAACCACCATATGATTATGAGCGATGCCGTAGTGGAGGGCTCCGGAAATTTTGACCCCCTGGGGTTCTTTAACGTGCACCCAAATCTGAGAACACGGGCCTACAACATTTCCGCCTCCAACGGAAATGCAGCCGCCGCAGCCGGGATTTGAACCCGCGACCTGCGGGTCAGCAGCCGAGTACCTTAGCCACTAGACCACCGCGGTGGGAGAATGACCACGAATTGAGGGGCCCGTTACCTCCAAGGAGCTTCGTCAGCATAGATATGATCGTGGCAAAGTTTCGTATGAAGCGTCGGAAGTATGATCACACACCTACGAAAGTACGCAGTTCTTTGATGTACGCAGGTTTTGGGAATTTGGACACGGCCCGAAGTTTAACTGGGTCAGGAAGAATGCCATACTTGGACACGACATCCCTAGGTTATTGAGTTGTCGTGCTGCAAAGCGTTACTTCTTAAGATTTAGTTGCAAGCCGGCATTGCTCACACGTGCGAAAACTTCTTTCAGACTTTGGAGATGCGTGGACAAATCTGGAGCGAAGAGAACAACGTCATCGAGGTAACACAAGCATGTGTGCCGTTTTAAGTTAGCAGAACGGCGTTCATCATGCGCTCAAAGGTCGCAGGTGCATTACACAGACCGAACGGCATGACATTGAATTTGTACAAGCCGTCTGGTGTGATGAATGCAGTCTTCGGTCGAGCGTCATCAGCCAAGGTACTTGCCAGTACCCCCGATCGCAGATCGAGAGAAGAAAAGAATTCAGCTCCGAGAAGGCTGTAAATGGCGTCATCCATGCGCACGGAATCATCTTTCTTCACAACAAGAGCAGGAGACGCCCATGGACTGTCCGAGGGCCGAATAACTTCGCGTCGGAGCAAATCGTCAACCTGCTCGTTAATTTCCCGACGTTCAGCAGGCGACATGCGGTATGCACGTCTGGGATGATGGATGGGCACCAGTGCGATACGATGCGTAACAGAGGACGCGTGACTGATAGAACTTCGCGCGACATCGAAAGAAGAACGGTATTCTTGCAACAGGTCCAGAACCTAAGAACGCTGTACCGATGTAAGCTTGTCATCAATGTAGGAGCGAAATACATCAGATGATAAATCAGAAGTGGAAACAGCACAGTTGGTGCGCGAAATGGGACAACGCGAGTCATCGGGTACGTCGAGGACTTGTGCGTCGTCGACTGGTTCTACTCTGCCGTGACATTCCACTCGAACCAGGGTAACAGTCTACGGGGATGGGTTGGTCACAAAAGTAGTGGCGTTGCATTGGGTGACTTGCACAGTCGCGAAAGGTACTAGCAACTCTTTCCTTCTGCAAGCACGGTCGGATGGTGAAACGAGTGCAATTGTATCGGGGAGACCGGTGCAGTTGACCGATACACCCGTCGTCGAGCTTGGACACACTATGGTATCGTCTTTCACGAGAATCTTGCTCAGTGTCGAGGGACTGTCTTCTGACGTCAAATGCGAGAAGGGTGATAGTTCAATTTAGGTGGCGGCACAATGGATGACAGCGTCCTTGTGGGAGAGAAAATCCCATCCCAGGATGACGTCATGAGAGCATGCAGGAATGATGATGAATTTGGCGACATACAGAACGTCCTGAACGAAAACGCGAGCTGTACACCCCGCTGTAGGATGAATACGATGCGAACTAGAGTACGAAGGGACAACCAAGAAATTGGCGTCGTCACTTTTTGAAGCAAGCGGCAAAGGTTTTCGTCCATAACTGATGCTGCAGCTCCTGTGTCAATAACAGTAGATGCATGAACACCGTCCACAAGCACGTCACTGACATTAGATTGGCGGCTTTGAGGGCTTTCACAATGCAATATCGTCGCAGCGCTTGCTTCGGGGACGGCGACGACTAGTTTTCCCGCTCGTGAGCAGCTAAACTTGGCCGCATTGGGGCAGGGAACGACGTCGTGGAGACGGTGACCTTCGAGGAGATGAGCCTGGGCGAGACGGCGGTGGCATAGACGGCGTTTCTTTGTGATAGGGACGGCTGAGCTAGTCAGACGGGCGAAGAAATTGGAGCCGGCTGTACGCGATGGCAATAAAGGGCTGCGTGACCGGTGTAAACGCAGGCAAAGCAGATGGGCCGGTTGTCGGGTGTGCGCCCTGTTTTCACCGGAGTAGGTCTCGCCCATGTCGCAAGAGCCGATGAACGGAACGCTGGCTGCATGGCGGGCTGAAGCTTAGGCTTATGGGTTACGTCAACATACGTAGCGGGCATACTTGCTGCAAGGGATGGATGTCAAGCGGCAGCTTCGGCGTAGGTCAGAGGGGCGGGTGCTCGAACGACTTTAGGCGACCTTGCGACCACTTGGGGGTAACTCAGGGGCGCCGGAGCTGGAGGCTGTTGGGGGTGGTACGCAGGCATTACCTTCGCTATTTCCTGCTCAATCGCTCGAAGGATGGGTGGAAGAATAGTAGTGGCTGATTTTTCGACAGCCGGTGGGTCTGCGAAGGGCAGGAGAGAGAACTGGCGCGCAATTTCCTCTCGTATTAAGGACTTGAGGTCTGCCAGCAGCGTCACCTGATCACATCTCGCCTCCAAGCCAGCAAGCCTTGCATCTCGAGGTGTGGAATGACGGGTCATCGAACGCTGCCAGTGGAGCTCCTCGTAGCTCTGGCACAGCGTGATGACCTCAGCCAGTGTGCCTGGGGTTTTGGGAAGCAGCATGTTGAAGGTATCATCGTCAATGCCTTTCATGACGTTCCGGATCCTGTCTGATTCGGACATGCTGTTGTCGGATTTCTTTTAAGAGTCCAGGACATCTTCAATGTAACTGGTGAATGATTCACTAGCCTTCTGGGCCCGTTCGCTTAAGCACTGCTCAGCTTGCAGCTTGATAACGGCCGTGCGGCCAAAAACGTTGGTGGTAGTGGTCTTAAAATCGGACCATGTTGCGAAATGGGACGCGTGGTTGTTGTACCACAAACTCGCAACGCCCGCAAGGTAGTACACCAAATATGTCAACTTGCCGTCCTCGTCTCGTTTGTTGGGGACGCTCACGCGCTCGTTAATGCCGAGCCAGTCCTCCACGTCAGTGTCATCGGCGCTCGTGAAGATGGGTGGATCGCGGATCCTGGGCATACCGGGACAAGGGGGTGGCAAGGGAGGAGGCGTTTGCTGAGAGGCGTCGTGGGAGATGGTAGATGGAAGAGTAGGGGATCGTAGTTCCACGGGAATTGAAAGAGATCTTATCACTCTCCACCAATTTTTAGGGCGTTTATTAGCCGGCACACAGCGAGCATACACAATGGCAACAGTAACGACTCTCAGCGAGAGCGGCGTCCTTTTGGGTAGACCCCCTAGAAAGCACTTGAGGGTTCTACCCGGTTCAGTGTTCGGAGGCTTCTCTACAAAAGGATGATTGGATCACCCAGCTGATCGACTTGCTCTTTGATTCATCCGCAACACCATCCACGCGTGCCTTGCGTTGTCGAGCTCAACATTTCGCCATCCGTGACGGCCTCCTACACCGATGCAGTTACGACTCCGATGGCCGGCAGCGGTTACTCGTCATACCCCGCAGTCTACGGTAGGAAATATGTGAATCTTTGCATTCTGATCCGCAATGTGCGCACGCTGGGGTATCGAAAACTTACCACCGCATTCGACAACGCTACTTTTGGCGCGGCATGTACCACTACATGCAGAAGCTTGTTCACTCTTGCTTCGCTTGCCAACGCAGCAAACCGTCAGCACACATGTCGCACGCTGGTCTGCAACCGTTACCTTGCCCTGACCGTTCTTTGGGCGTAAGTATCAATTTGTATGGACCACTTCCTCTGACGTTGGCTGGCAACCACTGGGTCATTGTCGCCGTAGATCATTTAACGCGATACGCCGAAACCGCCACTCTCCCGGCGGCTACTTCGCGTTATGTTGCGTCCTTCCTGCTGCATCAATTCATACTGCGCCACGGACCACCCCAAGAGCTTCTCAGAGATCAAGGTCGTGTCTTCTTGTCGAAAGTCGTCGAAACCATTCTGACGGATTGCCATGCTGTCCATCGCAAAACTAGTGCTTACCACCCGCAGACGAATGACCTCACCGAACGCTTGAACCGCACCCTCGGCAACATGCGCTCGATGTACGTCGCCGCCAACCACACGAATTGTGATAATATACTGCCCTTCGTCACCTACGCCTACAACACCACCCCTTAGAGCACTACCGGTTTTTCACCTTTCTACTTGCTGTACGGAAGGCACCCGTCGCACACCATGGACACAATACACCCGTACACCCCGGATCCATCTGAGTGTGCAGCTGTTTCTGAGACAGCCAGACTTGCTGAAGAGTGTCGCGAGCTTGCCAAGACATTTACTACACATGAGTAAGAGTGGCAGAGTAGTATTCGTGATGGCTCCACCACTTCCGAGCCCACGTTTCTTCCTGGTACGCTTGTATGGCTCTCGATCCCGACCTTTGTAGCTGGCCTGTCTTCCAAACTACTTCCCAAATACGAAGGCCTCATCTGTTTCATTGAGCGCACATCTGCGGTCAACTATCTGATCGAACCTTTCGAACAATCTTCGGATATGCACCGCCGTGTGTGCGACATCGTACATGTGGAGCGCTGAAGGCTTATGATGACCCGCTCATAGTACCAAGCTGTTAGGTCGCCAGGCGGCTCCCTCTTCGACCCCGGGGTAATTCTAGCGAACCCACCAAACTCTGAAGTGGGTCGAATACTTGAGTACCTTCCAGTGGAGCTACCCAACAAGGACGCCGCTCGCGCTTACAGTCCGTGCTTGGCCGTGACTGTCGCCATTGTGTATGCTCGCTGCTTGCCGGCTAATAAACGCCTCAACAACGTGGATGAAGCCGTCCACCATTGTATCATCTGTCAAAACGCAGATAAGTGGGCAAATACGACACCTGCACAACAGCAACCCGTCGAGCTAACGTCAAGATCATGGCGAAAATTTGTCATGGATATCGTTGGTCCTCTGCAGAAGGTGCCTCCATAGAATAGATTTTTCCTGAAACTCGTAGACAACTTCTCAAAGTGGCCAGAAGTACAGTTTTGCGGAGAAATTTCTACAAGAACCGTGACCTATTACTTGCTCAAGGTATTTGCACGAAAAGGCTATATTCTGGCGAGATAGTCTGCAATAATGGGCCCCAGATCACCTCTAAAGAATTAGTTACCTTCCTACAAGAACGAGCCAACAATCTTTGGCATTAATCAGTTTATTACGCACAGAAAAATGGACAAATCCAGTGTTTCAATCGCACGTTTAAGACTTACCTCCAACTGGCTTGATCAGAACTGCGTCCGCTCGGATCTTCTGCACGAGATTACCTCGCTGTATACAGCTGTACCTCACACACCAAAAGAGGAGTGGCCCCTGCTGTACGTGTGAATGAAAGGCTGCGAAGATCAAAGGTTGACATCTTCAGCCTTGCTAGAGTCGTTCGCAAAAACACCCCACAAGGAACTGGTAAGGATTAGGCAACGTGTGAAGCGTACAGAAAGCCTACATCGACAGGAGGCGAGCGGCCAAAAATCGACAATGGTGACAGTAGAAGACATGGTGTGGGAGAATTCGTTTAATTGTTTGGTTTGCATTCACGGATGCACAACGACACAGATGAAAGAGGAAAAGAGCAGGCTAGTGACTGCCACCTGGAGGGGCACAACACCTGCTCACTCAGTTAGGAAGAAAGGACAAACAGAGGAAAAAATAAAGGAGGAAAGAAGGATAAAAAGAAAACGAAGAAAAAATTACAAGACTAGGACAAGTAGGTATAAGTAAAACAAATCCCACTATAAAGGCGTGGCCAGGTCTGTTTGGTCCTTAAAGGTAACTAGAGCTTTATGGACCTAATCACGTCGGAAAGTACAAGCTTTTGGAAAGAGGTAATCATCTAGGGTCGTGAACTTGAGCCCCAGTAGTGTATATTCCTTAATCAGCAGTCCCGCTGCATAGAAAATGCGAGACAGTGCACTATGAGATGCTCAAATGTTTCGCAGGAGCCACAAGTAGCACACAATGGACTGTCAACACGCCCTTGACAGTGTAATCGTTCACGCACCCGCACAGAGCGCACCGTTAGTGTATATTGCAGCGCCTTTGAATGACTAGGCAGTCCACGGCCACAATCACGGCGAGGGAACGATGCTTTTGCCATACGTTGGTCTGTGTGCTGCTTCAGGAGGTGTCGGCGTGTAAGCAGATGAGCGTTGTTCATTGTACATGTAATTCCTGGACAGTCACTGTCGTCACGGTTGCATGACGAAGCACGGCGATCCGCTACTTCATTGCCTGCAATGCCCACGTGAGAAGGTACCCACTGTGCAGCTAGGCATACCTCACGTGAGAGAAGATTGGGTGCGGGAGAACAATCTATTTCATTTAAGGGTGGCTTTTCCTTCTTGAAGGTTGCGGTAGTCATCGAGCAACATGGTCCAGCATCCTTCGTTTTCGACCACGGCAAAATGTACAACGCTGCGTATATTTACAAGGTGCCTGCTTGTCGTCTGTGTAACAGTGACCTTCAGTCGCATTGTGCTAGTTATGCATGTTCGTTTCATCACAATCCCGGGGACGCGCCACTTCTCGCTGCAACATGGCAGCCAGTGTCTGCAGAGCCAGTGCGTCCGCAGCGCAACCAGGACTGAGTGCAAACCACAATCCCGTTTTGCCGACGACGTCAGCCAGTGAACAGTTCCCTGCTTCAGAAACTGGCTCACGTGCACCCGTGAACACCACAGAACCTGTGGCATTGTGCCCACATGGCCGTCGCATTCAGCCGCACTGAAAGAGATGACAACGAGAGAGATATGCCTAATGGGTGCGAGTGTATAACTATTCAATAGTTATGGGTCCTACCATAGGTATTAAGTTTTTTGTTTGTACCTAAATAACTTGGTGCGTGTATCTTGGTGTATATTTCTTGCCGTGTATTTCAATTTCCATGAGTTAACAATGCCTCATGAACATCTAACGTACTGAAGATTAACGCTATGAAAAAATATGGAAAGAAAACGTTGTATCCATCACATTGTTCTTGTACTTCCGGGTTAAGTGGTTAGAATGGAAACGCTGTGCGCTTGTGCTTGCATATTTTTGTGGAATGTCGATTAAAGAGGGCAGTGTATAATATCTACCCATGCGTGCACGTCACATCCCCAGTGTAGCAGTTGTCAGAGCCATGAAAACACAAAAAACCACCTCATAAAAACTTACCGTTATGAAAAATTTCACCTTTACGCTTACTCCACAAAAACACTTGGTTTACTACTGCGGCTCCTATCTCGTATCACCAGTTAGCAAAGTATGCTGGAGCTGTACACAGCACACTTTAAGAACCTTAACTCCAATATGTAATTGTTCTGCCGTCATTGCCTTCCCCCTAACTAAACCCATGATAGCGCAAACTTTTTGCCCATATCTTTTTTAGCAGCCCCTAAGGACTCTTTTAGACATTTTTCAGCCAAAAGCTTGTTTAAACTGGTTCGAAGCTCCCACAGCAACCTAGGTTTCTTCAGCTGCTGTACGGAGCTGGGCATTCCTCACTCACATTTTTGTGTCCGCCACGTTATAGAAGCAATTGCTTGTCAGTAATTACTAGGACTTCCACAAGTGAGTGCTTCTAACGTTCTTTAAAAAAGTGTAATGAGACTATTTTTTCTCTTTTACGTTCTGATTATCTAGCAGACCAAATGACGGGAATGGAGACACTCCAGCTCATCGCGACAGGAACAGCCTGTAAGCTACTAGATATTAAGGAAAAGCACTGCACCTGGTCAGGCCTCATGGCATGTTGGACAGAGAACATGTGGTCGTTTAGAGCATCGTAGTGGCTACCATTGATGAAAAACGCAGCAGATGAAGGCAGCATATTATTTTGAGTCACAAACTTACAAATGTGGTAATCATAAGATAGAATTGGGTGGCACAGTACAGGCTACGTTGAAAATGAAGTATTGAGGCCTTGGGTATTCGCAATGGCGATGGCAAACACTGCGTAGCAAATGCGTGCAGTGCAACTCAAGAAAACTGCGAAGGGATGATCAACCGGTGAACTCGCATAAGGAAAGATAGGACGCCCGTACGTACTCCCCATGCCGCTGTCACTGGATGAACTTTTGATTGTTAAATGTATGTATATCATACCAAAGTACTTTCCCAAACTATAGGAACGGTTGAATGTTCGCTATCTCATTTCTGGCCGCATACGAAGGGTGGTGGTGTCAGCTGATCGTCCGTCTATCAATGATGTTTTGCGTACTCCCGTGCGTGCTACAGAAAACTGCGCGAACTAGAATTTACGCATGAACTGAACGGCACCCCGCGATAGTTTGCGCCGAGACGCCCTGGCGAATTTGCGGCAGTAGCAGGCCATTAGAGAGTAGCGCGCCAGCGTGGCTGTACATGTCCGAACGTTTACCGTAGTGATGGTTTGCAAACATACTGCTACGTAGCTGACACATCACCGGTCAGAAAACGACAACGAGGAAGTGGTCTGTTGGTTGTGCGTGCTGTCCTCCATCTTTGTCGATGCTATATGCATCAGTGTCAATATAGATTCCAAATAGACACGCCTCGTGTAATTTTTGCGTAACAATATTACGGCATCGTCATTACTTGCACTGTAAACATCATGCAGCTGGTTCTTCAACGAAACACAAGCATTTACCTTCCCAATAAGTAGCGCTGGTGCCATAGCCATGATCAGACACAAACAGTGTGCAAGTGGCTGCACTCGGATGTTACAGGTTTCATCAGGGCGATCGGAACAAGGATATCGAAACGAATGCGCGCGTGCACTTTACTCCTCCGTACACTGCGGACAACGCTACTTCTGTGGTGGTTTAGTTTACATGGCACACTGAAAAACTGGCAGTTTACATGGCACGGCAAACCCAAGTGACAGGCCCCAACGTGGAAATCTTGACATGCATTTCACGTAAGTCATGACTACAAACCACGCTCATGGTGCGCTCGCGGTCGTTTCTCTTGCTTCACATATGCCACATTTTGTAATACGTGATGTGAATGGGGCACGAAGATATATAACTGGTGCCAACATGATAATCATTCCATGCGTGTCATGTAAAGCATGACTACTTGCTACGCTCATAGTGTGCTCGCAGCGGTTTAGCTAGCTTGTGATGTACCAGATTTGACAATACTTGACGCGAATACACTGAGGTAATGGCATGTCCAAACGTTATAATCATGGCATGCGAGTTATGTAAAGCATGAGTACATGCTGCGCTAATAGCGGGCTCATGGCCGTTTCGCCAGCATCAACACATACCAAATTTGGAATTAAGTGACTTGATTAAACCACGAACACTGATGCCTGGTGCAAACATGATGAACAAGACATGGAATTTATGTACAGCATAACTTATCAATCTTTCTCATTAGTGCTTCGCATATTATCAATTTCCACTATATGTATTTCTTGCCAATTTTTATACAACATAATAATGGAAATGAGCCGTCAATGCAGCCACTTAAGGCAATAGCGATGTCAATTGTACTCTTTTAACTCTACTGTGTAAATGATATATAACTGCTTTTAAACAAAAGCGTATGAAACGTCATTGTGCTGTAGGCAGAAACCGAACCTGGAACATCCTTAAAAGTGGCGGATATAATGTACAAAGTAATTCTTATGATGAATTATTTTGTATTCTCGAAGTTCATTGTTGCGCATATAGGACTCACCCCGCTGGGTAGGCACGTCTGAATAATCTAGAACAATATATCGCACACTTACCCATAAAATCGCTGTTGATAAATTCTGTGCATATTCTCTACGTAATGGCGACCAGACTAGATTTTGATACACCAGCAACATTTAACTTTTCCGAACAAAGACTAATTATGGGAAATTCACAGCTTTTTTCACGGCCATTAGGTACTGAAATATAGTGCCATTAGACTATAATGCACGCCGCACAACAATAATATTCTAGAATTTTGAGATTTCATTACGTTAAAGCCAGTTGCAAGCATGTTTCGTTCATTTATATATCAATTGTATGTCGTATACTTTGATAAATTTTTATCCTTATATATTGACTGCAATTTTATCGTTTAAAATGGGTTCTGTACCGTGTGCCCGTAAATTTCGCTTCTTGTAAACACTTATCTTTCCGGGCTCTTTCTAGTATTGTTCTTTTTCTCTATGTGTACGGCTTTATCAATTTCTCAGATCTTTTTTTTTCTACTCAATAACTGTTTTCTGCCATTTTGTGAAATATATTGGTATTGACAAACGACAAATAGGAGGTCCCCCAGACATTTTTGTAACTCCGGGACCTCGTTCTGTACAAATGATGATTAAAGAATTGAATTGAATTGAATTGAATGAAAATGCATTTGTGCACTACTCCCGTATACTAGTGAATACCCTTATATGACTAAATAAAGAACAATGAGAATGGTCACTGATCAAGTGCTTTCAAACTGTCAGCAGTTGCGGAAGCCGTGGCTGCAACGCGTCTTTGACCTAATTATATTTTAGTTACTATCCAAATAGCTCCTAGTTTCGGCGAAAAGCGTACTGGGTCAGTTGGCCGAAACTCGAGGAGTATGTCGCATAACACGCAGTAAATAACATACAGCGCATGTTTCGTATGTCTCTTTTGTGTTCTGTTCCTGCGCTGTTGGAGTGCAACTCTGTATCTGTGCCGTGCAAAACTTGGGTGGTCTATCAGTTCCCCTTGGTCTGTCTTGTATATTTAGGGCAGACAAGCAGGTTCACTGAAACCGTTTAAAAGAGCACCCTATTGCACTAGCATGTAAGACAGAGGGAAGCACATGCCATTTCAGTCCAGGACATTCAGAAGTGTGCGTCCACTTTTTTTTTGTAGGACGAATGTGTTAGGGTGAGTGAAAAGCCAAAGTACACGTGCAATTCCGAAAGCTTCATACATATCTATACATGGTCCATATAGGGGCGTCAGCGGAGCATTCGAGTATATCATCCAGAGTTGTAAAGAGCTACATAATATTGGGCACATATTCGATGAAAGACCACACAATATTCACGTGTTTATGACCCAAAGGCCACAGGTTTGATACCGGCCATGGTGGCAGCATTTCGCATTAGGTGAAGTGGTAGATGCCCGTGTACCATGCCACGTCCGTGCACGTTAAAGAAAACCAGATTGTTGAAACTTTAGCTGCCCTGCTCTATGGCGTCGTTCAAAATTATATCGAGTTTGGGGACACGAAATCCCAAAGAATAATAATATAGCTTTTATTAATAATAATAATAATAATAATAATAATAATAATAATAATAATAATAATAATAATAATAATAATAATAATAATAATAATAATAATAATAATAATAATAATAATAATAATAACATAAAATCGCGTTTTGGAGGAGGCAAGTTTGTGCGACTTCAATGATAGATTTGTTAGTCCGCGTTCATCCTGTTTACTCCTAAACAGTGTCAAGTGCAGTATAATATCTCAAAATAAGGGTACAAGCGTCTTTGTCTAAGAGTGCATTCTTCAACTTGCGTTATGTACCAACAAAGCTGATATGCTTTTTCTGACAGGTTTTTCTGTAAAGCATTTTTTTTTGCTTTTCTTTTTGTACAGCGAAACGACCGTGGACTACACGAGACGCGGTTTCTTCAAACCGACTCAACTTATCAGAATGCTCGCCCACGCAAAGACGTCCTAACGCACAGACGAATGCCACCAGCTCACTTACCTAATGGCAACAACAACCCAGACGTGACGATGAGCGCCAGGACTCCCTCTTCTTCCCAGGACAGCCTAAACGACTTCGGGTTTCGGCCACTCCGACCAGTCCGTATTCTAGGCTTGCGTGCAAACATAAATGTCCCTGCAGTGACATTACGCAGATGTCGCCTGTGAACTACTATCACCGAGCTAGTCGAACGCATGCGACCGACACTGCCGCAGTGACGAAACTTATACGTAAAGCTCCCAAAGTTCCATTAAGACACGTCCAACCTGCCTTCTCCATGAGACGCCAGAATGGTTCGCTTTCACGAAGGAGGGAGGTTGCAGGGAAGCTAAAAGCTGAGCGCTGCATGTTGCAACGTGCCTCCATTGAAAATATCGCTCTTGCATGCTCCTGAAGTGTCTATGCTAAAAACACCACTTACAGCTTCAGCGCACGTTCATTGTAATGTGTTACGAAATACGCACAAGATGGAGTCGTCTTACACCTAAGGTAACTCCCAAATTAAAAGGGTCGATTTGTCGAGCACTGCAAAATATTGAAAGTGCGAATTTCAAGCGATAGGAAATGCTTCGAAAGCAATTACATTGAATTTGATCCTGTAAACATTTTTTTCGATTTCCACAATTCAGGGTAGGTAGCCAGACGCCTATACATAACCTCTCCGCCTTCTGGCTTTCTATTTTTTAGTTTGTTAAGAATATTTGCACTTTATCATTTAGGTATATTTAAATGAATGAAGGCTTACCGAGGTAAATATTGACAGTGCTACAGCGTGCGTGTTTTACGCACACTGTACATGTGTACATGTGTACGCATGTGTACGCGAATAGTAGCCGTCCTGGCACTCGTATTATGAAGAACGAAACTAAGTAGATGAGCACGATATATGCGTATAATATCAGTACAGTGCACCTCCATAAAAACCAAGAGATAAATCTCAGGTCCACTTGATGTGCATGGGGCTGTGCACGTGATTAGGACCACGAGGACTGGTAGCACAGCGTAATTAGTCACAACGGAAAAATCCTAATTGAATATATCCTAAATACACTTTCACGAATCACGAAATATTTTTGTTAGTGAACAAAAGTCACAAATGAGGAAGCTGTCAATAAAAGCCTGTGAACGATGTTTTATATACGTTGGTATGAACGGACATGCTAGTATGAAATTTACCAAGGTATCCACCTTCTTCAATATTCACCAACTAACGTGGTCCCAAAGAAACAATCATCCAAGGAAATTGTGGAAAAAGGTGTGCTAGCAACTACGCCTAATAGGATCGGACAGCGAAAGAGGTAGTATAGTGATCCATCATGTGGTTGCCCCGCTCTCGACGAAAGAGACGGTGCGTGTCCAGAATTTTTGTAAAAGGCCGGCAACATACGATAAGTATGTCCTCGTTAGTCTAAATATGTGCGTATTTCGTTAAGGCAAAAAGAATAAATATGATACAGGCTGCACTAAAACACGCCAACTTCACATGACTTATCGGAAAAATTGTGGGATGTCTGCGTTGCTCGTATTTCAACCAGGCAGGTGTGCCTAATGGTAGACCACACCAAAAAAAAGGCGACTGAGATATTATGCATGCATGCACGTTGGTGATTCTTTTATTTTCTACAATTAACGAATGAATACAAAAATTACGATCCCACCCCAGTAGCTATGTTTCAGCTATTTATGCAATTTTACAACCGCGTCTACGTCCGGGGTCATTGCACTGCCAATACCCTAACAGGCATGCTTAAGAGGTAGATATAACTAATGAAATATAATGTCAACAAAAAAAGTAGGAGTTGAGTATGCCAGTTCACCATGACTGGCCCTCACCGACAAATAGTAAGTTTTTCTGGCAATGGCATATCGAGGCCAAGGAGGTTTCAAATTAAAACCTTCTTGATTGCAACTTTGAAATATTTGAATTATTCAAGGTTAAGACATGTGCTGTCCTTATTGCGTCCATGTGCGTGGATGCATTATGCGTACTGTGTCATTGTAGGAGCTGATCTAGTAGCACAATTATTATAACTGAAAGTTCGCGCTTGTGAATCTTCCTTGCAGTCCGCATTCACAGTAAAACGGCACCAGCGAAAACGACGGACTGGACAACGAAAGAGAAAGAAAGGTTTAATGTGAGAGAAAAGCTGACAGATGCACGAGATTTGATTTTCTGATTTTCTGACCTGCTACTCAGCGTTAGGTAAGGATAGAGGTTGGTAAAAAAAGTGGAGAGAAGGCATTGATGATAATAATGATCATATCGATGATGGACCAGATAAGGAGGAAGCGCCGTACACAAGGAGCTTTCACAAGGAGCTCCGAAGGCTTCTTCTTAGGCTCGCCATTGAAATTCTACCCACTGCTCACCAAACGCTTCACATGTAGACTCCGGGACCGTTGTATTGCTGGTCACGTGAAGGGGACTTCCGCTTACAACATTTTTTGTGGCAGGTCACCTGACGTAAAAACAGCAATTGCTGCCATGGCACTTTAGTGGCTGTGCTCAACCCGCACATTCATTTCGTTCACAGGCGCGCTCATGATTCTTCGTTGAAGTCAACCGAAGGTAGTCGTTCGAGAGGCGAGCTTGCCGCATTCATTCAAATCTCAGAATCTTGGAGACTCTGCTTCCGTGTGCGGCCGAAAGTAGGAGTGGCCAAAGGATCTGTGCCTTCAGGAGGAAGAACCTTGTGTCTCACGAAAATGGTCATTTGTCGTCCACGGCAGTAGGCAAGCATGATAAGCCAGGTTGAAGGAAGTACATGTAGAGAAGGGATGTAACTTGTCCAACTGTACGTTTGGGTCAGTTGCTTCATTTTCACGGTTAAACAGTGCCAGTGAAAACGACAGACCAGACGTAGAGGAAGACACGTACACAAGACGCTGTCTGTAATTTGTCCAAAATGCTGCTCTCATTGACCTGAATGAATGCTCAATGCAAACAAGCTGTCTCTTCAGATATTAATACACATGCAGACACCAGGGAACCAACGGGTATAATTTTATCAGCTACTGATAGGCCTTCCATTTCACTGAATAAAAAGCATAGATTTGCGTGTAAATCCCACAGCTGCGCATTTTTCAGTAGCGATGGTCAAACCTTGCTGGCGAGCCCCGCCGCGGTGGTCTAGTGGCTAAGGTACTCGGCTGCTCACCCGCAGGGCGCGGGTTCGATTCCCGGCTGCAGCGGCTGCATTTCCGATGGAGGCGGAAATGTTGTAGGTCCGTGTGCTCAGATTTGGGTGCACGTTAAAGAACCACAGGTGGTCAAAATTTCCGGAGCCCTCCACTACGGCGTCTCTCATAATCATATCGTGGTTTTGGGACGTTAAACCCCACAAATCAATCAATCAACCTTGCTGGCGAAGATATGTAGATGAAAAGGTTACCGCCTTCCGTAAGTTTTCACGAACTTCAGGCCTAGACACGTTAAACTCCTAGATGGACATAAAAATTAGCGCACAGGACGAAGCACTTCATACCGTGTGCCTCCTCTTCTTTTTTTTTGTCCCGTTGACTGTCAGTTGACCAACGGCCGACACTCTACTCGCTGCTATCAGTGCCAGTGTCTTGCTGAAGTCTGACTTTCCGTTTACGTGGCCATAAATGCTGCTCAAGTAAACATATTAGTATTCGACTTGCAGTCCGCGCTCTTCGTCCACGTCACAATCTCGTGACAATATTGACAGAGGATACCTCCAATAATCGCGGTTCACATACTGTGCCACACCTTTCAACATTTATAGTGATGAAATACGAAAGGTATATCACAGGGAAAAGCTGACAAAGCGTGAAATGATGTTTAAAGAAGGCTGGCAATGATACATTTATATAAAAACTAATGAATGGCGGAATGATGGCGTGGTTGGTATACATGCTTCAGTGAAATTTGAAGCCCCACCTGAGAGAACAAATGCTTGAGTCGTGCTTAAGTCGTCCTTGACCCAGGTCTTGCTTGAAATTAGAATGATAAAAGGACGAACCGGTATTCAGTAACCGCAGAAGCACGCGTTAGAAGTACATGAATAACCCTGAACTTACTTTTCTGGAAAACCAATTTTGTTTAGTTACAAAAAATTTGAGTTTCGCCGCAAAGGTAAGCAATGAATGCGGTAGCAAGTTGTATATTGTACAAAGTGAGGCTGGCTACACGCTTTTTCGAATGCGGTCTCATGCAACTTTACAAAACATTGGTGCAAGAGACCACAGCCGCTCAAGGCACACTTTTCGCACCATCACTTCTCGTTGAGAGTGCTGCAAGTGAAAGGGTATACGATACGCTCGCTCACTGCTGTCGGGATAGCCAAGCAACGCACGCGCCAGCGACGACCATGCTCGTAGAGCGAAAGTTTGCAGCTCCGGTAAAGGTGTTGGCACAAATCCATTCATATTCACCATATATTCACAATCACAATAAACGTAACGAACTAAGACAGCTACGCAGTAGCGGTGCAAAGACTGACAAAATGGCTTACATGATCGCTTTCACGTAATCGTCATCGGCTATTCCCTTTCCCATCTCTTGCCAGGCTTTACTAAACTATACATGACTGTTATATGGCTCATCCTCTCCCCTTCTTTCCATCCGCTTCAGCATGGCTGAACTCTTCCGCCCCACTGCTTTAGTATACACCACAAACCTATGCCCTGCTTTACAATATTCTTTCCTGTTTTGTAACTCCCTCACCTTCACGTCACTCCTCCTCAATCTGGTTCCCCTTTGCCATCCCTTGTTATGCTATGCTAATGAAGCCGCTTCGAGCATGCTCGCCATATTTCGTGCGGAGATAAACGACCATACTTGCAGTTAAAACGGCTGCACTATTATTGTTTAAATTTCCACACTGGAAAGCAGGTTTGCGCCAATGTCACATTGTGTCAGGTATGAGTGCGCTTAGTGGAAAAATGATACACTTCTTGGGCGCAATGTTTTTTTTTTTTACAACAAAGAACAAGTGAAATATGCAATCATGTGGTATCTTTTTTGATATAGTACATAACAAAATTGAAACTTTGTGATTGTCTTGAAATACTTGTAAATAAAGAATATCCTGGTGTAGTATATGTAAGTTAAGGATGGAAACTGTAGCTCATTGATGCGTTGGCATTCATTGTTTCTTCTGATACGGATTTCATCAATTCTTCCCCTCTTCTTATAGATTAAAATCATATGAGCCTAATGACGTGATTTGGCGGCAAATAACACAAACACAAAGTAAAAGAACACCCAACGACAAGCAGAAGTGGTGCTTGTCGTTGAGTGTTCCTTTACTTTGTGTCTCTGTTATTTGCGGCCAAAGCATGTCATTAGGGAAGCACCAACTGGGTCAACAATCAGTATTGCTGAAGTTGTACCATGATGTACGTAATTTACCCATATGCCATAATTTGAGAGAAGTTAAAAAACTGCGTTCCTAACTTTTGTAATTCTCTGGTTAAAGTCAAGAACGTGGCCTACCAATTTTGTGCTTAGAATTAGGTTCCCGCTAAACAAGAACAGGAGATACTAAATTTCGTAGTCCTCAATTGCATCAATTTCGATAGTTGTATCGTTTTCTACACACAAACAAAGAGCCCCTTTTATACATCTTCCATTCTTTGAACTTCATTTATGCTGGAGCCGAAGTAACAGATGCGATTAAGTGACCAAGAAACATTCAGGAAACCGTATTTAGTGGACGTTAAGTTTTCAGCTGGTGGGCCAGCCTACTTCGGAGTAATGCGACAACCAAGGTTCTTCAATTCTCTTAAGATGCCTGGCGTCCAATTTAACGTTACATTGAACCAATTCCCATTGAACCACTTCAATTTAGCATTTCGCTTACATGCAAGTGTAACCGCCACGGCTTAAATTTAAACCATGACTATTGGGGCCCGCAGCCGAATGCTTGTAACCGCTGTACTACACACGCCGCGATTCTTCGGCACAGAGCCTAAGTCGGCAAAAAGCAAACTCATGCATTGGAGGCAACACGGGGATGAAATGTTACCTCCGCTACCCAGTGCAGGCAGGGCTGCTGCAAGGTTATGACCCGAAGGTGATCGTGCGTATAGGCAAATTCGCCGTAGACCTATTGCACGTACACAATTGAGGGAGAGGGAGTGATTTTACATGAAAAGAAGAGAAAAGTAAGCCCCGTAACTGTCTCTCAGGGGAGGACACCTCAACAGTAGCTCACGAGGGGTGAGGGTAAAGGAGGGATTAAAAGGATAAGATTAAAAGGTAAAGAGATAAAGAGAGGGGAAGTAGAGAGGGAGACAGGAATTGTCAATATACTGAAGAGCTTGGAGCAATGTCGTGGCCAATGATGGTCACGTGACAACTCGCACAGCAGCAACGATGCTGCGTCTGAGGACAGTGCGTCGGGGTAGCGGCCCGCGCGTTTCCCTGAACAGTTGGTGAGCTCTGAGCTGGGCGGGGAGGGGCGTAGGCGCCCTGACATCGCTACAAAGGACTCAGTATGTCGACATCCCCTACTCATGTGTAAAAACATAGAATACGTGTAGAGGCGATCAAAGAAGGGATTGGCGGTACCTTTTCCTCTAATTGTGCATTTTTAACAGAACCACCTTTTACGCAGAATTTTTGGAAGCTCAAAATTCTTTTTAATGCTTCTAAGGAAGATGATCCCACGCAGTTCATTCGTTAAAATGTTTCCAAATTGATACTGGTATTTTATAGAACTAATTTAATGAAACTGCCATCGTGTGTTATCAGTACATAAATTGCACTTCCTAATGTAAGGGCCCAACGAACTTGGCGATCACGCTGGAAGATTCAATAATTTTGAACTCAAATGGCACGTGTGAACGGACTGGAATGCTTATCAGCGTCGACAAATTATACATCAAGTACCGCACAATTTGAACAGCGAATATGCGAACTGTCAAAGATGCCCCGAATAATTTCGAATCACAGCCTTTTTATGGTACTTTTCTTATTTTTCAATGATCAGAGAGGGGGGGAGGCGGCGAGGTTTCACTGAATAATACTCTTGAGAGCAATAAATTTCACCGTGTGGAAGGACAAATTGTTGCAAGGATGTCAGCTCAGCTACGTTATCTGCCTCGAACACTGCCTCAGTAATTTTGTTGTCCAGCAGAACTAAACAGAAAGTGATATTATTTATGCAGAGGTACATGTTGAAATTTGAGCATGTGTTTTAGTATTTGCAATCATAAACATTAATGTGCTAACACACAGTACACTTGAAAGCTTGTCTCTATGTCACCATTTGTTGCAAAATAAAGAAAAACACAGATACCTCGTTAATTTTCTACATTACTTAGTACCGTAGAAACGATCTTTCCTGCCTCTTTTTGTGTCACCTTCTCTCTTCCTAAACACGTGATACATGCTACGACATAAACAGACTTTCCTGAAGATTCTCAGGGCTGATGCAACGAAAGTCAGTTGTGCAACGTTCGCTTTGGCGATGCGCTGACGGTAGCAAACGATTACACACAGTAGGGACGTTCCGGTAACACTGTGCCTGATGTTCGTTTAATCTGTCCAAACCGTCAAAGTCATCACGTAAGCCAACTTCGAATTCATGCCGATGATTACTACTCTACATAACAGGCAACGCTTTATGGTCAATATAAAGACACTAATATTTTGTTCCTTTTTTAAAAGCTCAGCAGGTAACGTCTTTCAATGTGCATCTTTTTGCAAATATTTCACTCAAAAATTGCCAATCTCCTAGTTGTCACAGTAGAAAATCTTCGCATCGTGATGGTCTGTGTAAATACTGTATGCTTTGTACCTTTGTATATATATATATATATATATATATATATATATATATATATATATATATATATATATATATATATATATATATATATATATATATATATATATATATATATATATCTTGCACGCGTGGTTGTTTCTGAGACATCACTGTACTTTGGTCATGAAAGCGAGTGGTGCGCTCTATACCTGCGGATGACCAGAATATCATGTTCTGGTTATAACACGTTTATACATCACTTAGAGCTGTTGAGTACACCAACTCTGTATTTTGAATACGGTGTGGCACAGAAGTGCCACGCGCATTGCTTGATTGATTGATTGATATGTGGGGTTTAACGTCCCAAAACCACCATATGATTATGAGAGACGCCGTAGTGGAGGGCTCCGGAAATTTCGACCACCTGGGGTTCTTTAACGTGCACCCAAGTCTGAGCACATGGCCCTACAACATTTCCCCCTCCATCGGAAATGCAGCCGCCGCAGCCGGGATTCGAGCCCACGACCTGCGGGTCAGCAGCCGAGTACATTAGCCACTAGACCACCACGGCGGGGCCTACGCGCATTGCTATCATGTACAGCTGCTTGTGTGTTTCATATGCGTATGCGTCACACTGTCACCTCTTCTCTTTGGTCCCAAACCTGATGCGCAAGAAAAGCATTTCTGTAATGGTCCCAGCATTTTTCGGGCTTACGTAGTACAAATATAGAAGATATCTGGAATTTAAGATCCCGAAACCACGATAAGAATGCCTCCGAAAATTTCAACTATCTCGTATTCTTTAACGTGCACTCGATTTGCGCAGTATACGTGCCTCAACCATCTCGCCTCCATCGAAATATGATTGCCGCACCCGGGATCGAACCCAGGACGTTCGGGTACGCAGCGGAGCACCGTAATCACTACAACGCCATTGCGGATCCCACGAGGAAAAAAAAAGGTGAGCTGTTTCCTTTCTCTTATTGTTGTTTACGAAGAATCAATATAAATATACCGTATTTACTCGCATAATTTGCGCACTTTTTCTCTAGATTTTGGGGCCCCGAGAAAGGGGTGCGCAAATTACGTGGGTGTTTCATCTGCGCATACAAAATCTTGTGCCATACTTCTAACGCGCGCAGTATATACATTTATAAAAAAAAAGACGAAATAAATTGGAGCGCAAACGAAGTGTATTTGCTATGTTGAAAGAATTAGCACGTACTTTACCCAGTCAGATCCTGTCACGCGTGGTCTAGCCGGATTCAATGACATGATTGCGAAGTCCGAGTGGGAACCATTGTATTTTCTTGAAGCACTTTCAACAATGCTGTGAAAAAACTAGGCCTCACGACACAGAATTGCCGGAAGGACTAAGCATCCGCACATAATTAAAAGGGCAGCATTCAATTGCAGGAAACTTGCCTTAGAAGCGTGCACTCTTCACTCTTCGGCTTTCTAGAGTACCGATTGTTCCGGTCGTCAAGCTGAAGTACCTCCCCTTGAATTACTTTGCGGTGGCACGCTTGCCGTTTTCTTCGGCAAAATTCACAACAGCGAGTTTCAATTTCGACGTTTATATAATTACTGCAACACATCGCAAGGGAACCATCAAAACGCGTGTTCCAGATGGCGAAACCTAAACTTCCGAAACCGACCAAGCATGCGTTGCAGCGCGGACGCAGAGACAGAGGGGAACAGCTGGTGCGACAAGTGCTTGCACGACTACGCGGTAAGTCGCCAGTGCCGTATCGTGATCGTGCATTCCGCCATTATCGCGGTGGTAGAGATTGGGAGAGAAGCAGAGGCAAAGGCTCGAACAGTCGCGGCGACCCGTCAACGGGTTCGTGTTCGGGTGCGGTATCCTAGGGACCCTGTTTCGGGGAAGTCCTCGGAAGCAGGGACTTCGCCCTGGCAGCCTGTTAGACTGCACTCGTCTGCTCGGCGAGGCGTGCACCCGGCCGAAGCATCGAAAGGTTCAAAGGTGTGCGCAGCGGCAAGCTGGCTCGGGCGGGTAGGGGAGCGCGAAATATGCGAGTAAATATTTTTTTTATCCGAAAAGCTGCAGAATATTAGTGGTGCGCGATTTATGCGAAGGCGAAAATAATGCGCGTAAATATGGTATAGATTTCACATCTTGTGCCATGACAACAAGAATTCTTAGTACAAATTGTAGAACGCATATCATATAACACTTCATAGGTTCATAAGTGATCGTACGTCGCATTGTAGAATGACGTCACAGCATAATGACACCTTGAGTTTACGTAATTCCTCGCTCCAAGAAAGTTTTGAGGCATTTAGATGGGGCTCGGTCAACTTTGACCAAATAATGCGATACCTTCAGATCTAAAAAAAACAAAAAAACACGCATCCCTGAGAAGTGAATGGTTGCCTGAGTGAAGCTCTGGTCAACGTGTGGGTTAGTAACCATATAGTAACCGGACGTTGCCCCATATAATGTAAATTGAGTGACATGAAGTGACGTAAAGTTCCATGAAGTGCCCATATAGTGTACGTTCAAGTCGCCGAGCTGCATAAAGGTTTGTGATTGTAGGTGATTTATAGTCTTCTATCACAATTGTGAGTAAGCATTTTACAGTGAATTGTGAGCATTTTACAGTGAGCATTTTACAGTAAGCATTTTACAGTGAATTTTAAGTAAGCATTTTACAGTGAAAGCTCTATATGGCTTGGAGAAACGAAAATCCGTCCGGCAGTGGTGTCACGAGCAGTGTCCGTTGGTTGTATCGAAATAGTACATATAAGAGCTTTATAAAATCAGACAGCCAGCACTGCAACCAGGACGGACGTTTGACGAACATTAGGGTCAATTTGAGAAGCAGTCCCAAGGTGCGGCATGGTTCTGTGGTAGAGGGCTTGATTTGCACGCAGAATGTTTAGGTTCGATTCCTGCAAGAACCCTGACATTAATTATTTGCATGTTTGTTCCCGTCGTTCCTGGGTAGCTACCAAGTTTCTAACACCTGTGGCACATACCCGTACACCAACGGCACGTACTCACCCGCGGGTATGTGCCACGGTCCGGCGGGAAGTGTTTGACGATGCACGTGTTAGGTTTGTGACATTGTTCATGTGTTGACCAGCACTTCATATTCATCATACTTTCTTACCCTCCCATACTAATTTTGGTTGATGCATAGCTAAGGAGTGACTTTGAGTGCACCCAGGCGTAAGTGGCCAGATAGCTATATACATAGATATGCAAATAGAGGTCGAGATTGCTTATAGTACGCAAAAAAATGCTTTGCATTTAAAACAGAGAGGCCATTCGCATCTGTCTCGTTACTACGTCTTTTAAATGTGAAGAATTTCTTAGCGAACTTGGGCGATTTTGAGCGTATCTATCTATCTAGTCGATTACGTTTGGGTGCTCTCGTGGTCACCCCCTTAACATGGCGTGAACCAAAATTATCATGGGAGGGTAAGATGGTTTGGCGAATATGACCCGCTGCTCAAGACTTTAATAATGTCACAAAGCTGTCACGTACGTCGTCAAACACGTCACGCCAGACAGTAGCACATACCCACGGGCGGGTATGTGCCGCTGGTATGCGGATATGTGCCACAGGTGATTCACACTTAGTATCTACCCAGGAACGATGAGAACACACATGGGCAATTTTAACGTGCGAGTGTTAAGAAATAACCGAAATCAGTAGCGTCAACCAAACGTATGCAAAGAATAAATGGCAGGGTCCCAGCTGGAATCGAACCCAAACATTCTGCGTGGCAATGACGCATTTTACCACAGAGCTACGCCAGATCTCGAAACTACTTTTCAAATAGACGTTAATCTTCGTGAAACGTCAATAGTGGTGAAACGTCAATATCACCCAATTTTATAAATAAAACATAGCTACTCCTTTGATACAGCCATCCCGTCGGGTTACTGGCAATTGTGGTTAGGTGTCATGTGCAGAAGTTGATTTATGTAGCAGTGTCTAGGGCCAACACCTTACGGAGCATCAGCGCTTCATATCAGTTTCGGTTGTTGCTACAATGTTCCAGTTGACATCGTTGCGCAAGTGCAAAGAACTAGTTATATGAACATCTGCAACTCTTGAACATAGGTCTGTGCGCACAAAATTTTTACATATATTTAGCGTCATTTTATGACGTGTCGCACAACAAAAAAATTGCAACATGGTCACCTTCCCTTCGCATGCTTCCCATTACGTCAATTTCCAGGTACGTGGGATCTGCCGAATTTTTTTTCTGTCGAACTCGTGTGTTGAAACTTTACTGATTTTTGCAGTTTATATAAAAGTTCTTAATACAGGAGTTTCTACTCTTAGATTTCACACGCCGGGCGCCACAGATGGCAGTTGCATCTCAATGGGGCATGGAGTGAAACAACGGTTGTGTGTTTATCGTTAGCTGGAGCTTGTTAGGAAACACAGATGAATAAAGTTATTCTGCAGACTTGCTGCAGCGTTTCTCACAATTACATTGTGGTTGTGAAATCGCAGAATACAATAGAATTTGCGTGCACATTCTGCTATGTGCGAGGTACACGGATTGAGCTGGAAGAATGCAGCTAGAGGAACAATCTCGTTAATGGGTTCTTTTTCTCTTTTTTTGTATCTATGTGAAGAAAGAAAGGTTGTAAAGACGCGGAACAAAGCCTCGTCAGGCCCATGTTTTTGAGGTGTTTGCACGTGATAAAAAGAATGACACTAACAGACAGGATATTGAGACGACAAACATGAATAATTACTTCAATTTTTCTAGTTTGATGCTCAAGCGCCTTCAGGCGTCAGCGTTTAAATACAGAATATTTAAAAGAAACAAGACACACGAGTGAAGGTGCGTCTGTTTCGTTGTTTTTTTCTTTTCACCAATGTGCATCAAAAAAGTCTTTTGTTTTTTACTTCCCTCACTATATAGTTTTGAAATGCATGTCAAAAACAATTATGTTGACAGCAGGCGTCGTCGACACGCTGTCAATTCCCAAGTAAATTGTAAAAAACGTTCACTCGTGAGAGCTCACATCTGCGTTGAATTGGCTGTCTGTCTTCAAGATAATAAAATACGCGATCTGAAGCGACCCGTTTGGTAATTTCGGCGGTGGCCTTAATAATATTTTTTTGACATCACAGTTATGACTAAGATTTACAAGGTGAACGAAGCTCTTTGTTGCGAGCTATATATGTACATTGCAAGTGTGCATCCCTTTTTACGCACCAACATCCTGTTCCCGATCAAGAAAATATTGCACGGGCCGCAAGGAAGAAAAATGGTAGAATGAGCACCCCAGAGGCGGTGTAAGCGGTGTGAAAGAATGAAGTGATAGGTGAAAACATATGGCATTGTCCTGAGAATACAACTAATTCCACTCATTTGTCATCCTCCTTTTCCTTCAGACGAAGTGGCATTGAGCGTCTCCCAAAAATACGAGGTTATTTCTAGCAGCAGTTCCAAAAGCAGTGAGTACAGTTACCGTAATTAAAAATGTGTTGTACTTAAGGAATGCAGATAGCTCTGCTGTTTCGTATATGATTATGACGGGAAGAAAGAGCGCTTGCCACAGGACATAGAAAAAACATCAGACAAGGGTGCAGAGCTAACAACCACTGGTTTATTGCTAGGAATTTTAATATTTGTAGGATCTTTGCGAAGATGAGCAACAAAAACATAGTGTCTGAGCAGAGATATTTAGAACTTGGTTACATCAGACTTCGTACCGAAAACAAGCTCTCGCGTTTTCACCGCGTATATGGTTTTATATTTATGCCGGAAACTGACGGCATGCTAACAGGCAGGGTATTCCAAAGCGATATCGCATGTGAAAAAAAAAACAGCGTATAAAAGCATTTTTACTTCGCAAAAAAAGTTGTTAGGTTTAAAGCATAAAATTAAAGTTTAACAAGAGTAATAAAAATTAGGGACATGGATGGGCTATTCGGAGCAACACCGTTCGAGGGTGATCGCGGCTGCATGCGTGCTATTTTTTTTTGCTTGTGCACCACAAGTTGGACATAGGCAATACCATGAAGTCTATACCATCACGATGTGTACGATCTTGTGAAATCTAATGTGCGTAAATCAAACAGTATCTGTCTAAATATTATTATTTTGACAAAGAAGCTTCAAAAGCGTGCTGGCGTGTTTTTCAAGGGCTACTATCAATGGTTTGTTTAAAACATGTTGTTTAGTTTTCACTTAGTTTAACTTTTTTCATAAATATAGCTACTTCATACAGACAGCTCTTACGTTTCGTAGAATTCGTGATTCTAGGAAAGAAATTTATATTACAAATTTGTAGAATTTATAATTCTATGAAGCCCCGCCGCGGTGGTCTAGTGACTAAGGTACTCGGCTGCTGACCCGCAGGTCGCGGGTTCGAGTCCTGGCTGCGGGGGCTGCATTTCTAATGGATGCGGAAATGTTCTAGGCCCGTGTGCTCAGATTTGGGTGCACGTTAAAGATCCCCAGGTGGTCGAAATTTCCGGAGCCCTCCACTACGGCGTCTCTCATAACCATATGGTGGTTTTGGAACGTTAAACCACACATATCAATCAATCAATCAATCAATGTAATTCTATGAATTTGACTCAATGAGCAGCTTTGGTTTCCTTTGTACCCCGAGTATTTTTATTTAGAACGTTTTTTAATATTAAATCGACCAGGAGGAACATATATTATGACTTTATTGTCAGCGTGAACAGGGCAGCGTTATTTTGATGAATGAAATAGCATATACTGTAGGTATAAAAGAGGGACAGAGAAATTCACGAAACAAAAGTATCGCATTCAAAGATATTGGGGAATCTAAACATTATTGAAAATACAGGTCGGGTACGCAGGCACACAGATGTAACATAAACCTACCACAAACATGAATGAACGGGTAAAATGCTAACGGACACGAAAAGCAATACATGGAGGAACAGTCCATCGCAAGGCCAGCTGTTCGGCTGAATATTGCGCCCAATGCCGAGAACATCATTCGCTTCCGCATTGCTACGGTATTGATGGGACATCAATATCCCGAGAACAAGTCACGTGGCTCACTCTATATTGGAGAAAAACAGCGGGGCCCACAAAAAGGTAGGAACCCTCTTATAACGACACTTTAGGCTTCAATATCTTCAGACTGTGGTGCCTCAGTTTGTCGCGTTCTGTTCATCATTTTTGCTCTACATTGCTCGCTTTTGTCCTCCGAGCACAAAACAAGCACAAACACACACAGACACGCGGGCACACACGTACACAAATGTATCTCCGCTAATTTTTAAAGTGCAGGAAGAAGCAGAAGGAAGCTAGCAATAAAAAAATTGTATACAGTGGTTGTGCGCGTGACACTACGGTTTGACAAGTGGACTTCTCTTGCTTGTTCAGTTCTAACCGAGAAGAAGACTAAGACCACTTGCTGGAATGACGGCTCAAGCGCACAATCGCTTTTCACGGATTCTATCATTTCTAGAACTCAGGAAGACTTGTATAAGTGTCTAAACTGCAAGCTGACACCGGAATATGTTACGTGGAGAGATATGGTGCCATCATTTCAGTGACGAAAGACGTTCTATCGGACTAAGCGTTTGATGAGTACACTCGGCGAAGAAAGCACGCTTTATAGTCGCATTTGTTTTATTAAATGTATATAAGGAGAGGTTGATGCCATTGCGTGGCACCGGCTACTCCTCTTTTCTTGCACTAAAGTCGGCATCCCATACGTAGTATCAAACAAAAGGCTATACATAGGTACATAAACAACGATTACGCAGCGAGTACACGTTTTTCATACTGAACTGCGTCCATACCACAAAGAAATGTGTCCACAACACATATAAATCTGTCCACACCACGCAGAGTTTGTAAAAACAAAAGTAACCAAGCCAATTCAAAGGTCTACACAAAACATGAAAGTTCATGAAAACATCAAAGGTGATCATGTCTTTTAAGTACTGAACTGTTTTCAGAAAAGTATTGTAGTGAAACACAAAAGTATTGTTATAAAACATACCATACGTTTAGTGTTTTTGAGATATTTCTCATTCCTCCAGAAAGTGATTAAGTGCACGTGCTGCAGTGGCTTGTAGCTTTCCTTTCGAGCCATGGATCTCAGATTTTCGCAATTGATGGAGGTCACTTATTCGGAGAATTTAGTTCTTTGAACAATGACTAGGTGCTGTCACACCTAATGCTTTACGTTCCGGCTGCAGTGCCCGACTTGCGGTCAGGAGGTGGGATACAGCGTTTCAATAAATAAATAAAAAAGATATGTGCAAGGTAAGCGCCAGCCTGATACGAAAAACAAAAAAAACAAGAACGAAACCAACGTGGTGTCACCCGGCGATTAAAACTAAAGCTGATTTCGACTGCTTTTCATTTGTTTTCGAGTACTTGTGATTACGTTGTTGGTTACGTATGCATAAAATCACCATTATATTGTCACGTGGAAGCGACAGGGGCGTAGGGAGTAGTCGACGTCTTCAAGGTGAAACTTTATTTTGCCGAACTTGAAGCCGACCACCTGGAGAACTATATAACAGTCAGGCACGGATAATCTAAATAACTTAATCTAAGTGCAGAGTGCTTCTAACTGTATTGAGAAAGTGAGGTTACAGCAAAACACAATAGCACTGATAGCGGTGCACCGAGCGTCAGCCGTTGATAACCTCACAAGCGGCGAAGTGCGGCGGTAATAATACGTGTATCATCGAATGTTTCAGTCTTATCACTGGTTGCCGCGCAAGCTCTATGGAATAAATTCGAGTGTTCATGTCCTGCGCGTAATCATGACAAAAGTATCTACAGTAATCGTGACGCGTTTCGAAAAATAATGCGTGGTTCGCGCTAGACATTGCTGACAGTCTTTGTGGCGAAAAATTTGAATAGAAGAGAAGTCAAAACTAAGAAACACGCGTCACAATGCCCCCTTTGATTGATATGTGGGGTTTAACGTCCCAAAACCACCATTTGATTATGGGAGACACCTAGTGGAGGGCTCCGGAAATTTCGACCACCTGGGGTTCTTTAACGTGCACCCAAATCTGAGCACACGGGCCTACAACGTTTCCGCCTCCATCGGAAATGCAGCCGCCGCAGCCGGGATAAGAACCCGCGACCTGCGGGTCAGCAGCCGAGTACCTTAGCCACTAGACCACCGCGGCGGGGCAACAATGCCCCCCTTTAACAAGAATCCTCCCGAGTCTTAGAACAGAACACAGGGAGAAAGTGCATGCAAGAATAAAAATAACAACAGCGAACCAAGAAAGTAAAATAATAAAGTACACAACACACAAGACTACACAACTACACGAGAGGGTGGATCTCCAGTGAAGCGGCCAGAATTTTTAATAGCAAGGCACAGGACTTGGTGAACGGAAGCTATACACCTAGGTACTTGAAATGGATTCTTGAGCACATAAGCGAAGACGAAGAGGATCTCAAGACGCCGTAAACACGAATGAGAAGGCCCACTTTGCCACACGCGAACTCAGGCTGGGAACACCCATCTCAGAACCCCAGGGGGACAAATCTTGAATTTGATGATAAGGATCAGCTTCTCACCTTCCACAACATATTGGCTCACTATACAAAAAACAGAGGAAGATACATCCTTAGCTCCAACCTTAACTAGATAGGTCACAAGAAGTAAACTCGAGACGCCTACAAACGAGAACATTTCAAAATCCAGTTCACCTCAACCGCATATGCCCCAGGCGACTCCCCGACGCTGGCTGTATCATATGTACACGCGAAAGCGCAGACATAGAACAGATTCTTTGGAAATGCCCACACACTACACGAATTTTCAATCGCTAAAACGCGGACCTGCTTCAGACGCGTTGGCTCGAGGGTCTGGCTAGCTCAGAATTTGAATACCAAATTCGGACCATCCAGCAGGCCCGGGAAGCGCCTGAAAAGCTAAACCTTACCGCGACCATACGGGTGGCCTAGGCCCAGCAGCTAATCTGCAGGTTTTAAATAAAACTTTTTACATGTCAGTCCAATGAGCGCAGTCCAGAGGTTCGCTAACGTGTGTAGCATGGTTTGAAGCGGGCGACATGGATCACTTCAGGTCGCGCACGGTGCCATTCTGAGTTCGTACGCCTTCCGGGACAACCTCATTATCTAGAGCACCTAGATGTCGAAAAACCTTGTATTGCTGGAGGTATCGCTGAAGAAGTTTTTTTAATAGAGTCCCCGTTGGCCTGTCGGCGTCTACACTCAAACACGGTTGCCACACTGATATTGCACGAAGCATCGTCGAAGAGTGTAGCGGTGGATAATTGTCATCTCTTAAGTCTTGATCCGTAGGCCGGCGAGGTCCGGGCTTCTGCAGCGCAATGTAGGTAGGAGGTGACGTCAATGTTTTCCTCGTCCCTGATGTTTGGTAACAAGACGTCGCGCGTCGTTTCCGGGCTGCTGCCGTTCATTAACTTGTAATGCGGGACCTGCGTAGTTCCTTGTACGGGCGTGTTGTAAGTGAAGGCCACGTACGGTAAGATGGCATCCCACGTCTCTCGCTTGAGGTCGATGTACTTGCCCAGCATGTCAACAATAGTTCATGCTTAGACACTCCGTGAGACAATTTTAGGTCGGCGGTATAGACGGTGGTCCGGCGGTGGCTTGTCTGGCAGTATCTCAAGATCGCCTGAGTTAGCTTCACAGAAAAGGCCATACCCCAGTAAGTGATGAAGACCACTGGGGCACCAGGACGCAGGACACTGTCTTCAATGAAGAACTTCGCTACCTAGGTGGCACTGGGGATGGGTAGGCGCCCTGTTCTAGTGCATCGCGAGAAGTATAGTCGGTACTTGGTAGCTACGACGATTCATTTATTTCTTCAAGTCGACATAAGAAATGACCTCAGCAGGTCATTGGCGTCAAGCGTCATTGCCATAGGTCCATGCTGATTCGCTGGAACATTTAGTGAAGTGGTTCGATCGGCTGAAGAAAGCCTGCTGGTCTTGTCGGCGGTGTCTTTCTTCGTTGAAATTCTCGGCATGTCTTTAAATAAGGAGCGGCATCAGTGGTAAGCCACGGCCAGCAGTACTTTTTGTCTATTTTTGCGAGCGTACGGAGAACACCGAGTTGTACAGCCGTCGGGTCGTCGTGTAGGGCCTGGAGGACTTCTGGTCTCACTGAGGACTTCTGGTCTTTGAATTTGCGACTACATTTAGCCCAATCTAATCATAACCTTGAGAACAGGTTCTCGGTTAAGCTGTAGGCTAGAGTGCACATATTGGGGTGCACGATAGAGAACCCCAGGTGGTCGAAATTTCCGGAGCCCTCCACTGCGGCGTCTCTCATAATCATTTAATAATTTTGAGTCGTTATTCCCCACGTACCAATCAATAACTCAATCAATCAGGTTCCCGGTGAAAAACAAAACAATTACTTTTATGTTGTTCATTTGGACATGAATGTCAAACGAACGCAACAAATTTACGTACAACCGACAAACGACTCGCGAAGTTGATATGATTGATTCAGTACAAGTCGCACTGTCCTGTTTTCTATGCTCAGAGCAGGCTCTCTTGAAGTATCTGGCTACGGGCCATACCATAGGTTAATTGCGCAATCGGTATCACCTTGTTAGGCTTGAAAAAATTGTACAAAAGCTGAACACATTTTGATTTACCACGATCATTGCTACGAGCAGACCACATCGAATCATGTCGAATGTAAAAAAAAAGAAATGCGACCTTCAACTTCGAGATGACATGATGAAAGCGAACGCGTTTAAAAAACTTACAAAAACTTATATCATCTGAACACCTGAGCAGTAGTGTGGGCTGTCGCAGCGGGAACCGGTATTGTTTTTTTTTTTGAACACTGAAGGAATGAAGAAGTATACGAGAGAAAAATGTGCGAGAGAAAAAGATTAACAAACCCCCAGAGTTCCTCTCGTTTCGGTTTTTTTTTTGAAGGCTGCAATTTTAGGCCAATGAAAGCAGGATCAAGCGCCCATCATACATTTTTCATAAATTCAGGCTAACAAGGTATATGTCGAATCTATTGTAGAGAACGAAAATACGTCTTCGGGCAGCAAAAAAGACGAGAAAAGACCGGAAGTCTACGCTGCTTTAATTATCTTCCATAAAGTTCACTGTATCTGATCCTGTCCTAGTCTTCTGAGTAACGACTTTCTTAAATAAAAAACATTCTTCTGGCAAAAAGACATACCTCTGAACGGCGCAGGCACAGGCATCATTACTGAAGTGCCCGAACGCTGAAAAGTCTTGAAAGCCAGTATACCTTTGAGATCATAGATAAGGGGTTCGTTGGCAATACAAGATTTACAATGAAAAGTGCATGAAGACACATGAGAAGCAGGTACAATGTAGGGTGCGGCCTCTCCCTCATCATAATGAATTATTGCGAGCCATACAATCTTTAGTAGCAATACTTCCCCCACAGGTGAGTGGCATTCTGCAAACAATTTACCGATGAGCGCCCTTCATTGATTGATTGATTTGTGGGGTTTAAAGTCTCAAAACCACCATATCATTAAGAAAAACGCCGCAGTAAAGGGCTGCGGAAATTTCGACCACCTGGGGTTCTTTAACGTGCACCCAAACCTGACCACACAGGCCTACAACATTTCCGCCTCCATTAAAAATGCAGCCGTTGCAGACGAGATTCGATCCCGCGATCTGCGGGTCAGCATCCGAGTGCCTTGGCCACTAGACCACCACGACAGGGCGATCAGCGCTCTTCATACAAATTCAAAATTTGTTTTAGCTTGATGTTCAAAAACTCCGATGTCATTGACTTCGCGCACTTCTTAGTGCGTTGAGAGCGGTTATTCAGAACGGGTGTCAAAGTTTCTAATAAGAGCCAGAAAAAGCTGCAAGCACAAGCACGAAGTGAATCATTAAGAGGAAGAAGAAGCACTGCAGATCGTTTTTACCATAATTCAACCGTGACATTGGTTACTCGCTCATGTAGAGGAGTGACACCGCGTGTGTATGTCACTAATATTAATAAGTTTGTTTGCTTGTTATTGTCTAAGTTACAACCCAAGAACACTCGGAACTTCGGTCAATTTGCCACGACAATTCACCATGCAGCATCACTGGGATTTGCAAGCGCATCACATATCCACGCTGCAATTTACGGGCACAGAGTAAATGACAGCATATCCATTGGTTGAATGATGGAGAGTGGAGCGAATCTGGGTCCGCACGCCGCTGCTGCACCGCTTCGGCCTCCCGTTCTCGTACGCCGAGATCTTGTCAGCGCCGTTGCGCAGCTTTACGACACGCTTCTGTCTCGCGCACTCACACATTGGGGCTCTGTCTTCGAGCGTAAGCCGCCGCCGCCTTGCGCGCACGCCGCTCTGCAGCCCTGTTCACCCGCCAACCTTCTGAATGTGTGTGCGCGCGAAGACGGCTTTTATTTTACTACACAAAGTCCTCTGGCGTACGGTGCCGACGACGAACACGCGATCGCCAACGTCTTTGTGTGATGTTCACCCTATTTTCTTGCGCACTCGCACATTGTGGTTCTGTCTTCGAGCGCGAGCTGCCGCCACCTTCCACGTAACGCACTTTTTTTCGGCAAACCGCGAAAAACCCGCTGGCCATAACCGTCCGTCGTTTGGCTGTCTGTTTGACGCATGGAAGGACGGACCTGCGGACGGACCTGCGGATGGACAGGCGCACGGATGAACGCAGGGACGGACACATGGACGGACGGACGAACGAATGGACGCTTGTGTTTCGTACACGTGGCACGTAGCGCAAGATGTGCGCATGAACTGTTAAGAGATGTAAATGATTCGTACGCATTCAGCGCATATAAAACCGGCTCACGCTCAATAAAAGGAGCTTCTCCACCACCGGCTACCAGGCGTAATGCCTCATTGACACATGGTGTCAGAAGTAACGCGCACCCATCGCCGCGTACGTCGGCGCCGACGGCAAGCCGTGCAGTAGGGATGAAATTTGTTCGACCACCAAATGCAGTACGCTTCACAGAAGTCATAGCCAAGAGCTGGCCATGGTTCAAGCAGAAATTTGAGCTCTGCTTGACAGCTACCGAACCATCCAAGCAACCACGATTCGAGCAGACGAAGACTGCGTTGCTGCTTACAACTGCAGATGAAGAAGCCATAGAGGTATTCAATCCCTTTCATTTTCAGAAGCGAACTCAGCACCAATTACGCTATGGTAGTCAAGAAGTTTGACGAGTGTTGTCAGAGCCAGAGCAATGAGACATACGAACGCTACTTGTTTAGGAAACGAATTCAAGAGCCAGGCGAACCTTTTGAGTACTTCGTGTGAGACTTGAAGACGCAAGCTCGTCTGCATAACATTGAAAACCTGCGAAACTCCATGATTCGGGATCAGATTGTTTTATACAAAAAGAAGTACGAGAGAAGCTGCTGAGAAGCACGAATCTCGCGCTACAGAAAGCGGAACAGAATTGCAAGGCTGCAGAAGCAACAGCAGCGCAGCAAGAACTATGGTGACGAGACCATCAAGTACATCATATTCGGATGTTTTCCGCACCAGGAAGCCACCATCACGGAGAGAGTCAAAGAAACAACGACGAAATGAAGCCACCAGACTACATAGGTCCCAGATGCGCACGAACACACGCGCCAAGAAAGTGTCCTGCGTCCGCCGGCGTACAGCCGCGGCCACTCCTGTGTAGAGCGCGCGAGGAGCCAGTTTTCGCTCCATGGGACAAAAACTCGACGCTGTTTTGGGCTCTAATGTAGTCAGCCTGATAGCTAGGCTGCACATGCTTCTGAAACAGCACTTCAGAGCCCGAAAATGCCTCGAGGTTTTGCACCGCGGAGCGAAAACTGGCTCCTCGCGCGCTCTACACAACCGTGGTCACGGCTGTACTTGCCGCTACTGCCAGCGGATGAACCACTTCGCAATTTTCTGCAATTTAGAAAGTCAAGTTAACGAGCTCCCTGGCAATACAGAATGCTTTGACGTGTTGAATGTGTCCATGAGAAGCAAGGTCAGCGGCCAGGACTCGCTTGTTCGCGCGAACGTTGGCAATATGTCAGTAAGATTGATTGATTTGTGGGGTTTAACGTCCCAAAACCACCATTTCATTATGAGAGACGCCGTAGTGGAGAACTCCGGAAATTTTGACCACCTGGGGTTCTTTAACGTGCACCCAAATTGGAGTACGCGGGCCCACAACATTTCCGCCTCCATCGGAAATGCAGCCGCCGCAGCCGGGAATCGAACCCGCGACCTGCGGGTCAGCAGCCGAGTACCTTAGCCCTTAGACCACCACGGCGGGGCTGTCAGTAAGATTTAAAGTTGAAACTGGCTCCCAAGCAAACAATATTCCTGTGGGTTTTGTTATTAAGATGCAGCCAAAACCATCACTAATGTCCAATGGGTTAATACCACGTTTCTACGGCGGCAACGAAATCAAATACTGGGGCACCATAATCATGGATGTTACACTCAACGGGCACACCGCTGTTCTCCAATTCTTCGTCGTATACGTAAAAGTCAAGCAATTTTGGGACTGAAAGCTTGTGAATTCCGTCAACTGCTTTCACGCCCAGTGCACAGTGTGTAAAAGTGGCATGCGAAAGAAGAGTAGAGGAATTTCCCTACCTTTTCAGTGGCACGGGATGAGGCAAGCGCCGCTCCCTCATGGTACTCCGTTGCTGTTTCGGTGGTCCAACCAGCACCGCGGATTCTGCTAGGCTTTCGAGAACCGCTGCGTGAAGAGCTGGAACGTAAGGAACGACGCGGCATCATTGCAAGGGGGGCCGAGCCGACAGATTGGGTGAGTCCTCGCGTGATAGTACGCAAGAAGGATGGAAAGCTTCCGGTATGCGTGGATTCGAGGCGGATTAACGAGTGCATAAAAGGAGAGCACTATGAAATGCCGGCGAGGCCTGGAGGACATAGAAGCGGAACTAGCTGGCGCAAAAGTATCCACTCGTCTCTATGCTAACGCTGGTTTTCACCAGATACCACTGCATGAAAAAATTTCAAAAATTTCCACGTTTGCAACGCCATTTAGGCGACATCGCTTCTTGAGGCTACCATTCGGCATTTATTCAGCATGGGAGGTTTTCCAAAAAGCTTCGAATGAATTGTTTGAGAATGTGCCAGGTGTAAAGGCGTACGCTGATAACGTGACAAACTGGAGCTCGTCAATACAGGAGCACAATCAACAATTTAAGTCTGCCTTGCAAGCAGCAGAACGAGCCAGACTGACTTTCAACGCAACCAAATGTGCACCCCAACCCCACCCCAAAAAAAGTAAACCAAAGTGCAAACGGAACAGGTGCTGCCTTGCTACAGTGTGAAAACAACACGTGGAAGCCTGTTGCATGTGCATCAATGTCACTCGCCGAATGCGAAGAAAGGTATTCGCAAATTGAAAAGGAAGCCCTGGTAATACTGTATTGGTGCACAAGATTTCACCATTTCACATACGGTAAGAATATTATCGTGGAAACAAACCACCGCCTACTGATAACAATTTCTCTCAAAAAGCAATCAGAGACATGCCACCAAGGCTTCAACGTTTTTTTTTGTGCCTACTTCAATACGACCTGAAAATTATGATTCATGCAGGAAAACAACTCCTGTTGGCCGACATGCTACCCCGGGCGACTGTCAACTGCAACAACGATGCCACCCATGCAGAGGTACACGCCGGGAGCATGCTTTCATCCCGTGTCAGCAAGAGTACCCAACAGCGACTGGCCAAAGAGACAAGTGAGAATAAATACCTGGTAAAAGTTATAGAAAGTCTGCGAAGAAACACAGCAATCGATGGCCAGCTAACACCATTTAAGGGAAAGCTCTGACAGGTGCAAGGTGTTTTATTAAAAGGATGCAAAATTGTGGTTCCCTCTAGCATTAAGCATGAAATAATTTTAAAAATTCACCAAGGGCTTCTTGGCATCAGGAACGTCAAGTCTGGAGCTCGTGATAGCGTTTTCTGGTCTGGAATGAAGTAGAGACATTCAAGACTTTGTACAAAAGGGAACAGTGCGTAGAAAATTTGACTACAGCCAGCCTCGTGAACCATTGCGGATGCGGCCGATATCTGAGCAAGCATGGTGCTGAGTAGGTATAGATATTTTCCACTACTGCAGCAAGACCTACCTATGTTTCTACGATGCATTTCCAAACTTTCATGAGGCAGAAATGCTCAAAGATGCATCTGCTCTAACGGTTATCCGAGCAACAAGTGTAATTTTTTTCGAGATATGGTATACCAAAGAAGGTTTGCTCCGACAATAGGCCACCTTTCTCGAGCAAGTCTTTTGCCGCCTTCGCACGAGAGTATGACTTTCAGCATATCACTTCTAGTAGGGTTGACAGGCGGGCTAGTTGGTACAAATTCATAATGAAATAATTGGAAGCGCAAACCAACGGGAAACAAGAGAAGAGACAAACAAGCGCAGACTTCAACTGGTTTATCAGAAACTTCTTTACAGTTTTTTCTAATGGTTGCAGACGCCTTTAAAACGTATTGTTCTTGAGAGAGAACAACAAAACATCCTTCCTTATCAGCAGTAGCAAGCCTCAGGCTATTAGACACAAAGAACGAAATAATCGGGCCCAGTCTGCAGTGTACACCCACCCTCGCATTCTTTGCTTTCTAGCATTCCAGGCAGCGAATTTGCCCGATGGAACTTCAGGCCTTGTGTGAATGGCTGCTTCTTTCTCCCTCTCACGCTCGTCGTCTCTCCAGGATTATTCGCTCCGAGTGGTATCACAAGGCCAATGTGTTTAAAGACTGCCTGCGAGTGCAATGCTATGCCCGTGGCGAAAGACTCTCTTCGTGGAATAACCTGGTCGAAACCTACACTGGGGTACTGTGGAATGCGACTAGGCCAACGCTAGTAACAAGGAGGAAGTTGCCTAGGAAAATCGGGACATACTGGTACTGGGCGACTGCCAGGTACCCGAAGAGCACCTTCGTGTTCTTCAAATGGGACCCACGTTTTGCGCGGTATCTACCCCTCATGGATTTGAGAAGCTTGCCTTGACACGGTCAGTAGCACAGAGAGTTCAGGAAGCGGACAGTTTGCATTGTGTTAAGGAATGTGTTTCAACGTTGTCCATAAAGAATGCGAGGGCGTGTGTACACTGCAGACTGGGCCTGATTATTTCGTTTTTTGTGTATAATAGCCTGAGGCTTGTTACTGCTCATAAGGAAGGATGTTTGTTGTTCTCTCTCAAGAACAACACGTTTCAAAGGCGTCTGCAACCATTAGGAAAAACTTTAAAGAAGTTTCTGATAAACCAGTTGAAGTCTGCGCTTGTTTGTCTCTTCTCTTGTGTCCCGTTGGTTTGCGCTTCCACTTATTCCATTATGAGTATCACTTCTAGCCCTCGCTATCCGCAATTTAATGGTCAAGCAGAAAAGGGGGTAAAATTATTAAGCAGATTTTAAAGAAAACTGATGAAGCAAAGCGCGACTTTTGGCTGGGTTTGCTTGCTTACAGCACAGCACACGTGGAAGGCAGAGCGGCACCGGCGGAGCTTCCCCAGGGAAGAAAACTGACGACAAGCGTACCTGACTTTGGAGGCGATTCATGTCTGCACATTGCCAAGCGTTGCCAGACGGACATATAGAGGCGTCGTCTGTCAGTTCTGAAGCGCAGAGATGTGGTCCGTGTGATGAGACACTCGTGGGACACAAAAGCGCGGGTAGTTGAACACTTCCCACAAACTAGAAAAGTGCTTGATAGGGCTGGTTGGTGCTGCATGGTAAACGAAGAAAGTGCTTCGTCGTTTGCGCTGTTCAGCACTTTCTTCGTCTACAATAGGGTTCCAGAAGAGGGGAAAATCCTCTGGCGTAACAGGAAAGATTTGTTGCCGACCAGAGAACGTTTTGTGTGTAATTGTTTAGAAGACAGCAGAGTCGACAATGGGGATGAGCCACCCAGCAGCTGAGAAAATGCATCAGCACAACAACGGTTGGCCTCAACTAGGGTGATGGCGACGAACGTCTCAACACTATAAAGATCACATAGTCGACACAGAGCACCCAATCGTATAAAATACAACAGTAACCTTGAATAAGTTCTTTAAGCGAGTTTTGGGGTACATATCACTAGCATTGTACTAACACTTTACTAACAGTGTACTAAAATAGTTCAGGTGGTGCGAAGTTTTGTTGTTAATTATTTTTTGTTTGTTTGTTTGCTGGTTTATTTGGAAAGCAGAAAATTGGCAGATCCCACGTGAAGTGGGCATCGATGATATGCGAAGCGTGAATGAGAAAGATTGATATGTCCCTTTAAAATCAGCACAACGTTACGAGGCGGAGGTGAATTGTGCCGTACATGACTTCCATGTCATGGTTATTATATTTGGACATGTCATTTACCTTCTTCATCTATTAACGTGACGTAATACCGACTTTGGTATATGTCGAGGTAGCAAATGGCCGGGAGCACATGCGCTATGAACGTAGCATGTAGCCATGCTTTACATGACACGCATATCATAAGCATTGTGTTTGGTCGTGTCATTTACCTGTGTTGTCTATTAACGTCACGTGATACCAAACTTGGTACATGTTGAGCTAGCGAAATGGCCGCAAGCGCATCATGACCTTGGTATATTGTCATACCGTTACATGACACGCGTATCATATTTATTATGCTTGCACAAGTCGTATACCTTCGCCATCCATTAACGCCACGTAACACCAAATTCGGTATATGTGGAGCTAGCGAAATGGCCAGGAGTTCATCATGAAAGGCCCGATATACTACGACGTAAAGTTGACGAGCACACAGGCTTCGAGCAGTCAGGCTACGCTAGTAAAATGCGAGCACACTATAGTCTGACGGCAGGCGCGACCGGCGCGCCCAGCGTCTGTCGGAGCGTCCCGGCGGCAACCGGTGCGAAATGCAACAGGCTGCATTTCGCGCCAATGACTTTACCCAGCTCTACCCAGACAGCACTGCGTCTGCCTTTCTTCGTGATGGAGAGACGCCGTGTGCACTCAAACACGTATGCGTCAAAGCAACGCAGTGCGGAGTGCGATCGGCGCCTGGCGTGGCATCGCCGGCGTGACGCGATGAAACGAACGCCGGCACGCACGCACGCCGGGTCACGTCAAAATGTATTGGCGCCTCGGGTGTGGCATGTAGTCATGTTCTTACATGACACGCATATCATGAGTGAGTATCTTGTCTACACAAGTCGCGCACCTTCGTCATCCGTTCACGTGACGTATTACCAAATTTGGCATATCTAAAGCTAGTGAAACGGCGGTGAGCGCATCATGAGTGTCGCATGTAGTCATGTTGTTACATGACACGTATGTCGTAATTATGTTTGGACGTGTCATTTACCTATGTTGTCCGTTCGCGTCACGTAATACCATATTTGGAACATGTGAAGTTAGCGAAACGGCTGTGAGCACATCATGAGCGTAGCCTGTAGTCATGTTGTTACATGACACGTATGTCGTAATTATGTTTGGACGTGTCATTTACCTATTTTGTCCGTTCGCGTCACGTAATACCAAATTTGGAACATGTGAAGTTAGCGAAGCGGCTGTGAGCACATCATGAGCGTAGCCTGTAGTCATGTCGTGACATGAAACACATCTCATGATTATCATGTTTGCACTGCAGTCACATACCTTCTTAATCTATTCACGTCCCGTAATCCTATATTTGGTATATGTGAAGCTAGGAAAACGGCCGTGAGCACATCATGAGCACGGCATGTAGTCATGGTGATACATGACACGCATATCATGATTCTCATGTTAGGGTCTGTCGCTTGTGTTCGCCATGCAGTCAAGTCACGCCATACCAACTTTGAAACTTCTTATGGCAACAAAACTACCGCAAGAGCAGCAAGACCATGAAATGCATATCCTGACATTCAAAGCATAAATGTCATATTTTTCATGTTATGACCAATCACTTATGTTCGACATACATTCATGTTAAGGTATAAGTTTGGTATCGATACCATTGTCGAAACTGCCAGAAGAGCTAAAAGTCGTAAGCGGTTAGATAGATAGATAGATAGATAGATAGATAGATAGATAGATAGATAGATAGATAGATAGTACGCTCAAAGTCACCGAAGTTTGCTTACAAATGCTTCGCATTCAAAAAATGTATCGTACACGTGGCACGTGGCGCACGATATGCGCATGAACTGTTAAGAGATGTAGATGATACGTACGCATTCAGCGCATATATAACCAGCTCACGTTCAATAAATTGAACTTTTCCACCACCAGCCACTCGGCGTAATGCGTCATGACACAGCATGGACAAACGCAGGGACAGACACACGGATGAACCCACGAGAGGACGGACGGATGAATGGACAAACAGACGCATGGACGGATGCACGAATGAACGGACGGGCTGATGTACGAGCAAATTGGTGGACGCATGGGTTCACGGACGGACGAACGGATGAACCGGTGGACACTCAGATGGACGCACGAGAGGATGGACGGATGAATGCACGGACGGGTAATGGACGGAAGCACGCATGGACGGATGCACTAATGAACGAACGCATGAATGGATGGAAGCAAGAACGCATACTGCTGGAATGACGGACGCTGCGCCCAACTCATCAAATTCACTCCATGAATATGGTGTAATTTTTATATTTATCATACTACAAGTAACTTCTTGTAGTATCAAATAATTTGCATTCTTTAGCGTATATACATTTCGTTATATGTTCAAGTAGCACCGTCTAAGACCGGTTCAAGAACAAACGAGGGGTGGCTACATACTATTACGACGAGACGCTAAGGCCATGCCTTTTAAAGGGGCTCTGCAACACCCTTTGAGCATGGCCAGAAAACGCTGCCGATCGGTAGTAAAGGCTCCTGACAACTAAATATTGCAGCGTAACATCAGGCCTGGATAAGTTAAATATTGCAGCGCAACATATGAGGCCTGTAATTCGCAATAAATTATCGAAGTGAGCTAAAGTTTGCGTTCCCTTCTCCCGGCAAATGACGAAAGATGCTCAAACATTACACGTAGCAAAGCCATCTATCAGCTATTGGCTGATTTTAACAAGGCGCGCTCGGTCGTTACAGAGATCGCCGCGGAAGGCCGTGACATGTCCGCCTGTGCGCGCGCGATCACACTAAAAAAAAAAGCCGTGCTTTCAAGGGAAAAAAAAGGAAAAGTGCTGATGGTCACGAGGAATGCGTGACGTATTTCTTTGCCCCTTTCATCCCTCTCTGCTTAGCTTCCAGCGCTTTCGTCGGAACGAGAGAAGAGAGAATGCATTGGCAGCGAGTGACAAATATCTGTAACTCCGCTCGTACAAGGCGGATTCTTAAAATTTTTATGGTGTTGAATTCGTGAGGAAATGAGCTCTTCCAGTGAATGCACTTCATGATTACTTGAAAAAGTGTTTTAAGGCCCCTTCAAGGAGCTTCATTTCTAAAACACGGTCTTTTCGAGCCAACAAGCGCACCAGCACGTCAGACAGACAATCGCTAGACTTGGCAATCTATGTTTGCCGAGCGACGGCAGCAAGCACAGGCACGTCTGTACAGCGAAACAAGACTGTCTAAGCGGAGTGACGTCGAAGCCCCCGACAGAAAGAGTTAGCGGGCCTGAAATCACCCAAGTGGCATTGGTGTACCCACCGCTGGGCAAAATACACGTGGGAGTTGAACGTATGAGCGCGCGTCGCGACGAGCGCGGCGCCGAGCTAGGGAGGCGGTCATGTAGGCTCCCTATGCTAATCGCGTCTTTGCGCCATCTCGCCCGTAATACTAAGAAAACGTTGATATTTACCCTGATATCGGTTCCACTATCGGTGAGTGGTTTACATATTCACCTCGCCATTTTAACGTTGAAGGGCGTGCGCTTGGTGGCTCAGTAGGTAACTCTACGCGCTGCGGAGTGAGAGGTCACCCGCAGAGTAAACTGAAGGCAAAAAAATGTAAACTGATTGACTTATCAGAATATCTTTTACCATCTAATATGTTTTCTTTCTGCTGGAGCATATCATCTCTAGTGGGTACTGCTTATGTAACTCTAGAGCAGAAATCTTAACTCACTTGAACCAGCGGACTGCAATGACAAAGTTTGGTCCCGTACGGACCGTTCTAGTGAAAAACCTAAGAAAAAACGAGGGAAAGGCGAGAGTTCGTATAAATTGTGCGCAAACGTTGCCATTTGAATGACCACCATTGAATGAAACCTCACCATTGTTTTCTGTGTATATTATTCCTCAAGGACATATGGGGCCATAATTGCAACAGCACGTCGATACCAATCTCCGAAATGACTGTGTGGATGCTGATTAGGAAATGATCAAAGTGATTCTTCATGAAAAAATGGCCCCACGGAACGGTATGGAAGTTCCCAGCCAGAGCAAGTTTCGCTTCATAGAGGTGCAGTGCACCACGCCGAAGCCTTTTTGCAACCATTTGAAGACCACGGGGTGCACGGCCGGCATCATGAAAATCCAACCAGGTACCTCTCTTAGAGGACGCTGACGCACTAGGTCTCTCGCCATTTTTCACGAAAAAAAATGCTTATCTTAACATGCCTGCTTAGGGCGTGAAGATGCTTATTAATAAAATAAAAATGGGTTAAGGCAGACATGTGTGGGCCGAGGGCCACAAGTGAAGCGCTCCTACGCTTTTGAGATTTACACTCTACAGAGTTCACACGATAGTTTGAAATACATTCTATTGTTATTTATCTCAAGTAAAAATGCATCTCAACTTTAGTCAGTGTTTCGTTTTTTAATTAGTGTGGTTCTTTTAGATCTCTTTTGTTCGGTTTATGCTTTCTCATTTCTTTGTTGTCCATTGACACAGTAGTAACGGTGCTCGGCTGCTCACGTGAAAGTCGCGGGTGCGATCCCTGCTATGGCAATCGCAATCGATTGAGGCGAAATGATAGAGACCCTTGTAAATGTAACGTGAGTGCACTTTAAGGAACACCAGATGGTCAAAATTTCTGAAGCTCACCTTTTTGGCGTCACTGAATATCGTATTGTGATTTTGGAACGTAAAAGCTTAGGAATAATAGTAATAATAATTATAATAATAATAATGCATGGAGCACATACATACGGACAGACAGACTAGAGAGTGAGCTCACGCGAGTAGAGCGCAGGCCCACCAGTCACACGCCACTCCAAGAGCTTCCAGTCCTTTTCCCGTGCGCCAGCTATGCCCCTTGTGATGGCACTGCTCCTCGCGCATCCGCAGTGCGTCTCCAGTACGAGCACGTGAAAGGGTTTTGGATCGACCACTGTAGCTAACGCTACAAAAGTGGATATGTTGGCAAAGTCATAGCTACATAAAGTATAGTCACTTTCAAAAACGCATGACGGCATCTTCGAAAACTAATCTGATATATTTTCTATGCCTAAAAGGTACAATGATAATGAGATGAATATATTGCGATAAGAATGTCTGAAATTTGCGATGAGGAAAAATAAATGGTGGTGATTGACACGGTTCAGATGAGCCCCAGTGAGAGATTGCGCACATACGCACAACACGAACGAAATATTCGCTCCTTCATTGCAACGAAATATGAGCACACAAAGTTTGGAGCCCGTGATTTCCATGAAGAGATGATCAAAAAGTTTATCAGCCTGTGGCGAAGAAGAACAAAAGAATGATAAAAACGTTTATGAGCCTGTGACGAGGAAGAACAAAAGAATGATGAAATTGGCTCATAAAAGATAGCGGGCTTAAGCGAATGGCCTAGTATAGTGAAATGCTCTACTGACTCCCTCCCCCAGGGACGTTAATGATTTCCTCTGAAATTTCTGGCAATACATCAAGACAGCCGTATCAAGCAGATCAAGTGCTTTACACACAGAGAGGAGTGCAAGTACGCAAAAGTGAGAAAAGACGTCAGGCATTCATAACAATTAGGTTTTTCGATGAGCTGTTCGTTCATATCGATGAACGTCTTTTCTTTCATCACTCATGGGTCGCTTTTTCAGTGCGTATAAAGACATCGCCATTCTTTATTTAAAGAAAAATATTTTTTTATTTTTTAACAATGTGAATAATCAAACATGTAAGGGGGTTTCAGATTGACCAATATTATTAAATTCATTGACAAAATAAATATTCAGTCAGTAATTTATGGTTCGCTGTGCATGTGGTATTTCTGTGTTTCACGTTTCGTAAATTCTATGCATGTGTTCTACTGTTAAGTATATCAACATGTTAACAAAAAATATGCAAGTATTGCCTGATGTAAAGTAGATGTGACGGAAGGGAGAAGTATAGAGCAGCCCACTTGATCACGGCGCATAATAGTCAGCCCTCTACTCGGGCCATTTTTAGACCAGTGGTCTTCAGCTGTGGGCGTTAATAATTTCTAGCAGCGAGAATCTCGCAATGAATGTGGGTACTCATGCCGATCAGCAAAAGTTATCTTTGCCACTGCTGAGTGTAAGTTTTAGAGCACTTTGCAAAACCTTGTTCTTGCCTCGAATGATCGACAAATAAATTATTGCGTATTTCTCAGCTGCATTGCATTCGACGAATGGGCTGCCTGATAGTCTACTGAATACTATAAGGAGTAAACTTAGAAGGCAACTTCAGTATACATGAGGAACGTAATTTAGGCCCCACGAGGTTATTTAACTTGCATCTGTGTTTAGGTACTCAGTCGTGCTTACTGTCGGCCCTCAATAAAACTACCGTAACTGCCATCGGGAATCGAGTCTATGACTTTTGAATATATTTAATTGAGTCACCGTGGTAGACAATAAGTGCTGCACATTTATTTTGTACGCGTTTCCTGTATGCATTCTTTGGCTTGTATAAGCTGTATACAAAACAGCTGTCCTTACACGCGTAATGAAGAACGCAATGGCAGTGACTGGAATAACTTACTTTGATGGCAACTCTGTGTGCACCTCACAGATTATCTTAGAATTGAGGACCCTTTATTTAAACTTATCTACAATGTGAACGCCCACAGTCACCTAGGATCCACTTTTTCAGGATCGTTCACCTCCGTTGTTTTAGAACAGAGCGAGCTTAAGCCAACGCAAGTGCTCACATGCCTTACTCCAATTTCGTAAGGCCGGCTGGGTGCTGATGTGTCCGTTCACGCAGGTGAAAGCGAGTGCTAAACAAGAAGAGTATACATGAAAAAGAAGGAGAAGGCTCTATGTTAGAGCCATCACGAAAGTTCACCGAATAGTTCACCTTTCACACTGGCGCAGCGATCTAGAGACGTTACCACTTCGTTTATCGTGAACTGAGACGAAGTGAAGCACAGCAGTCGACTACAGTGTGCTACCCTAATCTGCGTTTGTACATTCACCTACACACCACGCATCGACTTTCTAGCTCTGTTTTTAGCAAAGCCATTGATATTTCACGCTGTAGGGAGACCCTCAATGGTCATTTTGCATTACTTCTTCCAAGCATAGTCCTGGTCAATGGGTAGCCCAACACTTGAGTACGGCTAGGTGACGAGCAAACGCCATTTTACTGTGCTCGTTTACAGGTAGCGGGTAGCATTTACGGGACAGCGTGGTAGCAGCTATTTTGCTCCAATTTTAATGAAATGTCTGCAAGGCTAAATCTGTGGTTTTTTTCACCCAAATCAATTCTCGTTCCCGTGTCTTGTTTGAAACCTTTTTGTCGTGACGCCTAGTCAAACACTTTGTGTAGCATTGTGTTGGTAGCTGCTAGCATAGTAATATGATAGCTTTTTTGTTTCCTCACTTGTGCATCACTTTGGTTTGATGTAAAAAATGTTTTTTTAAATAAATGTTCATTTTCTAGCAAGAAAGTCAGTTTTGGAAATCATAAAGAAAAATAGTAATTATAGTATGAATGTCCGACACAGAGAAACACATTTTGCTTTACGAAAAATTTAAAAACCAGTAATCAAGCGCATCTTCAAACAAAGTTTTCACGAAACAGGCAAAGCTGCGGAATGACAGATGAACGCTTATACTATAGGGCTTAATATTATCGCGTGTTATAAAAACAAAATGCTGGCTGTATATAGCTTATATTTAGTCATTTGCTTTATATTTCGAGTTTTTTATTGTGATTATCGCAGAACACCACCTGTTGAGTGTGCAAATACCTTTGGCGTATTTGTTTCTGTTCTCCTATACTTTCTCGCTCATAAATCAGCTCGGGGGCCCCCATTTTTAAACTCAATTAGGCATCTTAGACATATCGTCAAGCTAGAGCTTCCAACCACCTCCCGCATATTATGAAAGCCCTTCATTATAGCAATAGGTATCATCGTTAGCAATATTGCTTTTGAAGTACAAAATTTTGCCTTTCTTTCAGATCTATCAATTTGATCGCGTTTTATCGCGTAATCGCCTTTTGACAGCAAGGCATAAAAGAGTGATGAATGAGGCCTCTGGTGTTCTTACCGCTGTATATAATTAGAGATAATGAGCGAAGTCGAGGCTATATGTGTCCAATGTTCAGACTTCCTCACTAATGTAAATTTTTGCTTGGAATCCAAGTAAGTCTTTTTAAGACACATTTATTCTACGCGTTGTTTCAGCGGCAACTTTGGCTTATATTTGCAGGAAGCCCAGGTGTGCCTAATATATTACCAAAATGATAGCGTTTTACTGTTCACACCAAAAAGAGCAAACACCAATTAACAGCCCCCTGCTTGCTGCTTTCATTCATTTCTGTAAAAAAAGTGCAGCCATTAAAATTGGATGGCTGCTCGCCTCGCGGTACAACACGACTATTTGGCTATGCTAGCCTGATGTGGGCGTATGAAAGTATGTTTTACATGGGGGGGGGGGGGGGAGGGGTGCGTCGCGCATTGCAGGCACAACGAAAGAAAAGGCCCACAGTGTTTGAGTATGGCATACCGGGCATGCGGTAAGCAGACGCAACATTTGACGCTAATGCGTTCCAGTACGTCTTTATTTACATTACATGAAACATCAAGAAACTGCTGTGGTATACGTTGCCATTCACTTCAGGCTCATGCACTGGTTGGTCAATTGTAAATGTCGAACCACACAACTGAGCTAATAAAATAGCTAATGAATTCTCAATTGTATTACGAATCCTTGTTGACATTATGACCTCATTCAAAACGTATGCTCAAACTGATGACCAATGAACATTCACACCTCCACCCTAACTTCGCAAATTCCAATGATTGCATGTTGTCACGTAGCATTTCGTCGAAATGTTTCTTAATGGACCTGCGTTCTCGCATCGAAACCCTGTACAGCGGCTCTGAATGAGTGGCCTGGCATTTTCTTCTGTTACGACTCCGTGCTCCACGACGGGGGTCTTTCAAATTCTCGATGATGACGAAAAGCGGTTTTTGTATTTCAGTAGCAGGATTCGGAGCTGTTCTTGTTCATGTATCGGAAGGCACGGAATAATGTCGAAAGCCGGTCGAAGGGCTTGAGTCGTGGGAGAGCATTCGACAGAATCAGTTACGGCGAAAGCGTTGCTGGCTTCCAGTAATTTTTTGATGTAGGCAACCATCGTACCTTACTTCTTGGCTTGTACTCGTAGCTGAAGTTCAGGAGCATCGTTCTTGCATTACCTTCCCGCAACTGGGCTATTTCTCTGGCGATGCAAACTTTGTGGTTGACCAGCAGTGGCTGGTTGCCTTCAACGACTTCTTGCATGCCGGTTCATTCTTTAGTGCAGACAGAAATATTCACGCTAGAGCAAGAAGGAACGGTGACTAGGTCTTTTTACACACTCAAGACGTGCCTTCCTGATAACGTGTGTGGTGGCAGTGATTTTTATGTAGATATCGCTATTGCCTCCAATATTAGGTCGATGACGGCACCGTGTTCACTTAAGAAGTGCATCCACAGTATCACATCCCCAGAGCAGTGCTGTAGAATGAGAAAGCTGGCGTGGTAAGTACGGTTAAGGATGGTAACTCTTGCTGTGAAAACACCAGCTGTTGTGATTACATGGCCACCAGCGGTCCGGATTTGAGGGCCTTTCCAAACAGTCTTCACTTCCTTCAACTTGATCATGAAAGGCCCACTGACGACGGAATAGTGGGCCCCAGCCTCGACGAGAGCGGTGACGTTGTGGCAGTCGAGGTCGCTAGTTCATCTTTGCGCGTTGCGGTTTGATCGTGGCGTCGGGTCAGGTCAACGTCAGTTTGCTCGAATGCTTCGACGTGGCGTCGTCAGGTCACCTTCTGGCCGAGAAGTTTCTACTTCAGAGCTCTGTCTCCCTACCGGCGTATTACCTTGCTGTCGTTGATTGATATGTGGGGTTTAACGTCTCGAAACCACCATATGATTATGAGAGACGCCGTAGTGGAGGGCTCCGGAAATTTCAACCACCTGGGGTTCTTTAACGTGCACCCAAATCTGAGCACACGGGCCAACAACATTTCCGCCTCCATCGGAAATGCAGCCGCCTCAGCCGGGATTCGAACCCGCGACATGCGGGTCAGCTCCCTTGCTGACGTGTCGTCGTCGGCAGCGGAGGGTCTTCTTCGGTTGTTCGTTGTACAGCAAGCGCACGTCCATCGGCTGCTGCCCTTAATTTTCCGAATAGAGGCTCCTGGAACGGCCCCTGTTAGGCCTGCTGTACTGCTGTTGCCGATGACTGGACCTGTAAGGTCCAGGTCATGGTAAACAGAAGGAACTTCGAGGTGTCATTTCTGAAGTGGTCAGCTGGTCAGTGATGTCGAATGGTCAGTCATCGTGCTGTGGGGGCGGTGCGTTCACGGTGAACCCACTAGGCCCATTTGGTGGTACTGGCAGCAGTGGTATGTGTGGCCAGCTTCTCCGCAGTGGTACCAAAGTGGAAGGTTGTCAGGAGAACGCCAAACATTGCTATTCCTCAGTACGTAGCGCCAGGAGGCACGTGGGTGGTTTGTCGTCGGTGGTTGCGGCGGCGGTGTCTGGCGACCAAAATGCAACGACGTGGCCGTTTGACGTAGACGTCGGGGTGGAGCGTAGCGTCAGCCAGCAGCAGCGTACGTTCATCATAGCTTGGCGTTGCTGCTGCGTTGACTCAAAGATGCCCAGCATTTGGTGAATTTCTTCTCTGACGATGTCTGGATTGCCAAAACTTGAGGCTCAACGGGAGCATTCAGCGAAGTGCTTCTCGCACTACGGCTCTCATGGTTTCACGTAGATTGTTGGAGCAAAGAGGCTGGATCTCTACACAGCCTAGCGTCGACTGGTGGTTGAATTGTTGTGTTCGCAGTTCTAGGGCCCTTTTTATAGTCGTCGCTTAGGAGACCAATTCTTGAACGTTCTTCGGTGGAATCTGCTTCAGTACCGCCGAAAGCTTTTGATAAACTCTTCGCATGAAAAGGTGGACTTCCTTGTTCTCAAGTATTTTGCTGTGAAAGAAGAGTTTGATCATATCTTCCGTGAAGAGCGCCACGTTTTCCTTTAGCTGCTGCATGCGAGTTTCAAGGAGAACTTCTGCCTTCTTGCGGACCACACTTGCAAAAGTGGCAAGTAACCTGGCTTGACAAACGTCCCATGTTGTGAGGTTTCGCTCTTGGTTCTCAAACCGAGTCCGAGCAGCGTCTAATAAAGTGAAATAGACATCCCGAAGCTTGTCATCTTCGGTCCAGTCGTCGAAGACGGCATCTCGGTCGAACCTTTCAAGCCAGTTTCCTGGGACCAGCGTACAAAGTTGGCGGCTCTTTGGAATGCCGGAATAGGAATGGTGCAGGTGGCCCAGGCGATGTCATTGTCACTGTGGTCAAGGTTAACGTTTCGGTTTTCGAAGTATTCTGCGGTAAAAGCCCGTAATACGGTGCCAGGCCTTGTCACCTACATCTAACTTGCTGCTCCCAGCTGGCGTCCGGGTATTCTCCACAACGTGGGCTGTTTTCACGGCTTGACGGGGGTGTCCGATACATAAAAGAGGCAGCGCCTACACCAGATGTCACGGGCTGGTGACGCAGACGAAGGGAGCAGACCATAGATCGAAGATGAAAATATTTATTTGGGCTGAATTCATGGCCGACAAACAGAAAGGAAGCTTGAAACGATATGGACTGGCATCGATAGCGGTGAACAAAGCGTTGGCCGGCGATCAACTGACAAGTTGTGAAGCACGTCCGCATTTATAGACGTGACGTGGAATATTCCAGCGGTATCGCTAGTAGCCACGTAGGTTCCAAAATGATCTGTTATGTTAGCGATGTGAGCGTAATCTTAACAAAGTTATCTCCTATAGTCCCGAAGCTTCTCAGACACTGCAGGCGTGGTTTGCGCTGAGAAACACGTACAGTGTAACGCGATGATAAAAAAACTTGAGGAAGTATTGTGGCAATATTATATCACAGCAGCCCACACTCAGGATGACATGATCGATTCTGGAGGCCATACCACCAACTTTTTCAGAAATGTACAAGGCAAAACCTCAAATCAGGTGTTGGTCTTTATGTGAAGACGCGTTATGAGTGTCTAATAATGAAGTCGAAGTGCAGACCTCCGATAAATAGAATGGCTTTTCAAGAATATTCAACCATATAATTCGATCTAGTTCATCTTGACTTCGCTGATGCTAAGAAGAAAAGTGAGGGCGTCAAAATAATGCAAGCTTTCATGCTATTGGTTGATGAGGGCACGCGCTTTGCAGCCCGGAAAAGCTGGAAGAGAAAACAAGAATTACGTAATAACACTGTTAGAGAAATATTGTCAAGCCCACCAAGGTCATCGTTGAAGACAATGGGCCCGCGTTTAGCAATCTCTACCTACGCAACAGGGCCAGTGAAAGAAACATTGTGCTTCGATATCTAGCGCCTTATAATCCTGAGGCCAATTCTCGCACTGAACGCATGATTGAAGACCTCAAAATCTATATGAAATTGTACCAGGATTTCAAGAGAGGCTGGAAGAGTGCTTTGACGAGTGCTTTTAGCTAAACCAGCGCAAGTAAGGCTGTGATGGCAAATACATACTCCTAACTTTACTCTAAACAGTATTAATAAACAATAATAACTTGTAATTTATTATTGCTCATTCATATGAGCCATTATTGATTGATATGTGAGGTTTGACGTCCCAAAACCATCTTATGAATAGGAGAGACGCCGTTGTGGAGGGATCCGAAAATTTCGACGACCTGAGTTTTTTAACGTGCATCCAAGCCAGTGAACACGGGCCACAGCATTTTCGCCTGCATCAAAAATGCAGACGCCACATCCGGGATTCAATGACACGACCTGCAGGTCAGCGGCCGAGCCTCTTGGCCACTGTACCACCGTGGCGGGGTAGAATTACGAAGCAGCAAGGACTTCTAAAGACGCGTTTTACCAAACAAAGAGGGAAAAAATCAGAGGAGGCGTCTATTTGAAATGTGATGTCATATTACCAACGTGAGGGGATCGGCAAGTGGTCCGGAGAGTGTAGCGGCCCACATCACAAGCGTCAGCAGCAGACGCAAGGAGAAGAACACGACGAAATAGAGAAGAAAATACAACAAAATGATGCAGTCACATTCATTGCTTGAAAAATTTCTGTTATAACAATTGAACCGCGTTTTCTCTTTTTGGTTTTTTTAATGGGCCCAATCCAGAACTGAAACTACTTCATATAGTGCTACATTGTCTCACCCCGCCATGCTGGCCTAGTCACTCAGCTGCTCCCCCACAGGCGCGAGATTAAATCCCGGCTAAGGCGGCTGCATTTTCGATGCACGCGAAAATGCTATAAGCCCTTGTGCTCAGATTTGGGTGCACGTAAAGAACCCCAAGTGGTCGAAATTTTTGGAGACCTCCACTACGGCGTCGCTCATATTCGTATGATAGTTTTGGGACGTCAAACCCTCCATATCAATCCATATTATCTCATACATACTCTGAACGTTCACCCGAAGCAGCAATAGTAACTTGCAAATTATTATTCTTTATTTTTTACTCTTTTAGAAGAAAGTTAGGAGTATGTATGTACCAACAGAGCCTTACTTGAGCTAGTTTAGTTTCTGAATTTGCCTCATTTTGAAGAAAGCTTCTGAATAAAGGTGCACTGTCTCCGGAAAAAGAGAGTTCTGGATCGACGACACTTCTTCAACGTTTACAAGAGAATGAAAAATGCACCATAGCGTTTCAATGCGACTTTCCGAAATCGCAGACGGAAGACTGACTCATTAAAGTGCGCACTGCTCCCAAAGTTATTCCAAACTACAGCATCGCTCCTTGTTGGAGGCCTGAAAAGAGCCGGTCAGAAGGAATATCTTCATTGTAAATAAGAGAGATGCTTAAGATGGACTGTGATCATTAACGGTATCAAAAGACGCCTAACCAGAACAAAATGACTCACCATAAGATTGACAAACGCACAATCAAGTGAAGACATCAAGTGCACTGTGTTGCACCCACTGAAAGTTGACAATTTAAGGATTAAGAAGAGTAATAAAGTGGCTCATGGACACAGCTAATAAATGAGTACAACATTTGAAGAGCGTATATAAGAACTCATGAAACTCAGGTTGACGCTTGTGCAGAGTGACGTTGAATTCCTCAATCATGCATTCAATGAATGATTGAAAGCCCGTGCTATTGATGCGTCAATTAAGGTCAAAGGAGAGCAATATAGATTATGGCGACAACCGTAGTCACCGTTCTATTTCTTTTACACGCTGAGCAGAAACGCTGACTTAGCATCTGGAATTGCGCCCCATTCTAAGTGACGTATTTGAAAGTTTTATTTATTTTATGGGTTGACTGCCCGGGTTGTATCGCAGACCTGGGCATTAGGAGTATTCCCGAATTTACTAACCAATTTTCCAAGACGTCTTTTACTGACGGATCTGCTCGCCACATCAATGACTCTTATCTTGCATAAGTAATGGCGCTAAACCCTGCATATAAAAGCACTCAGTCACGTGGTTCTTCTTTATGCAAACCTCGGCTTCGGTTGTTGATGCCCGCGGTAAATAGTAACTTACAGTAGTAATCATTCTGCAGAAGATGTCAAAAAGTTATTTCTAACATGTTTTTGAGCACGGTTAAATTGTTGTAGATTGAGGATAATTTGATTTAAAACGTTACTTCAAAAGGTACCAGCTTATTTGCAACCATTTTCCTGAACAAACGCTAAAATATCATAAAGTCGTGAAAAATTAAAAAAAAACTTTGCCGAGGAAAGAACAACTAAATCAGCTACACGAAAGTTTTCACGATCCGAGACAGTTTCATTTTTTTCAGGTTAGTTCACATCGAGACGGTATGCAGGAGCGCCCATTCCACTGGCTGTGCAGTTGTGCGTGAGCACACGCGAAAGCACTCAGAGATGGCGCTACGGGAATCTTTACAACGACCGCGCCGTCGCCTTTGCGCGTCGTACAGGCGCGTGTGCTCCCCTTCTCCCACCCACCCTCATCTCTCTCTCACCTTCAGCGAGCGCCTTCTCTAGAAGCCATGCCTACGAATCAGCTCTGTGGGTGGTTTGACTCGGTTCCTTCTCCTTCCCCCACGCAACCGCGCTAGTGGGGAACAAGGGATGCGCGGCGCTGTATTGCCGCTGCGGCCCAGGGCTCAGTAGCCGGCGGTCTGCGCTCCCGCTTGGTGGCTTCTGCTGTACACTGCTCGCGTCGGAGGAAAGATTTTGTTGAGCCAAGTGACAATCGCCCGTTTTTGTCCTCTGTAATTACGAAACGTCCCTGCATCGACTCAACTCGTCCAGCCACTGTCTACAGAGTAGTGATTTCGCATCGCAAGTGTCAAACCAGCAGTGTCCGTGGCTCACCGTAATCTCTTCGGACAAACACCAGATGGTGATGTGTACAATATCCCTGATGTGATGTCCCGTGAGACAGGGCTTTCCACCACGTCAAATGCATTCTCGACGTGCCATTTGACCTTTACTTTCTCGAGGCCATCTATTTGTGAGAGTTTCAATTAGTGCACGCTCGTGAACACTTTAGGCTACATGGTTACTGCGACCGATGTCTAGGTATTGAACTTGGGAATGTGTGTATTGGCGTGTTTTTTACAAGTTGGATATAAGTGCTTCCCTGCTGCATCAACCGAGACGTGGTAAGAACACGGCGCTTGAGAAAGTTATTTTGCAGTTTCTGGCACCTTACTAATACAATATTTAAGTCGCTGCCAAAAATGTTATGGGTTTACTCAATGCTAATACGGATTCAATCTAGTAGAATTTGAGGAGCTAATAGCTTTATTTTTTTTTCATGAAGCACTTTGCTTTGTGTTGGGTTAAAAGACTTGTAAATTTTAAAAATATCTAACATTTCAAAAACATTTTTTGGGCTGGTAGCTATGAGCTTGCTTTAAAAAAATGCGCCGTTTAGTAGAAACAGTTTCGAAATTATCAATCAATTACTTTAGATATCTCTTTTTATTTTTCTAACAAAGCAGCAGTGATGTTTTGTGTATGGTTCTCATTTTTAAAAGACAGGCTCAATAAATTTCCCCGACCATATTGTGCTGACTTTGAATGGCGCGAGAAAGGTAGAAAAAAATTTAGGCGTCCCAGATATTCAGATGACCCTTCGAGCTGACACAATTGACTTGGAAGGTAAAGAAAATAACCTTTTCAATCTGATGTGTAGCATTTGAAACCGTGATATTTAACAGGAAACTGTTTTTGCCGAAGCGGATGTTCAAAATGCTGAAATTTGAAGAGGTGTGTTTCTATCCACATATTGATGAGTGATTGCGTGCAGAGTAAAAAAGAGCAGTGTAGTACAAGCAGCTTGAAAGTTTTCTCATAAGTATACTTTAAATAGACTCTAGCTCACTTGGAAAGAAAATTGATAATGCCTGCGCTCCCTGTGAACTCAATGAAGAAAAGCAGTCGCTCTAAGCGTTGAAGTGCAGAGTAATCTTCTGGTGGAATCTTCATCCGAGAACATGGCCTGGGAACTGTGGTGCACCGTGTGTAGAGCAAGCTGGACATTCGCTCGAGGGCCCCTTTTGGTGCTGTGCATATCAATGGCTACAGCGCCACTACTTTGGCAGTGTGACACAGTAGCGGCATTACCGGACGTCATACGCATAGGTAAGTTCTCACATAAAACAACTTCTCCCTGGTTCTATTGTCGCTTCACTTCTAAGACACATCTCAGCGATTAAGCCTCGTGAAGCCATCGTTGTCAAATATTTTAAAGAAAAAAATATTGTGAATACTGATTTTAAACGATTACTTCGCTCATGTGCGCTAAGCTCTTCTCCGTGGGAAACTGCTCAGGTATGGAATGTAGGCTGCAATATACTAGGACCCTGATCGTAGACTCTGCATGCATTTCTCATTCACTAATACTTTCCCTCCCTCTTCCCTCTACACAGTGCACGGAAGCCTTCCAGGCTCAGCCCTGGTTGATCTCCCCGCCCTTCTCCTTATTCTTTCTCTCCAGCTGAGAACCAAGCTGGCCATCTGCTTGGAATTGTATATTACTTGAACTTATATTTTCAACTTTCGTCGTCTCTTGCGGCTCATTCGACATCCTGTATTATAAAAACGAGTCTCGGGCGTGAAGGATTTTTTCGTCTGTCACAGCCTCAATCAATGCTCGAGAGTAAATTATGTGAATTAGCATTTTGGAATTGTCCGACGTTCTCATCTACATGCTTGTATAGGAATGCAAGTTTCCGATCACATTACTATTGTGCTGCACATGAAGAGAATTTGAGTTCTGCTTTTGTTACTATGTGCGTCAGTAATTAATCTCTAACATGTGTTTAATTTTACTGAGTTCAGTGGCTGAAAAATAGAGGAAGACAATTCACATTCCAGGTGAATGTCTCTGTTCATTCCACGCAGTTCTTTTCAGTTGTAATATTTTCCCACGTACTTGCTGCCGGGAGGGCACGTTTGCTCGAGTGCTATGATTGAATAAGTTTTTCGCTGATATTGACTAGTACATGTTAAAGTATAGTTATGGGTAAAGAAACTTAAGTGCAACGAAAAATGACCGAAGCGTAATCTGTGTTTTTTGTTCATGCAATAAGGTGAAAAGTCGCAAAAACACGTCAGGAACATACAAAGGTGGGTCAACTTATTCCTATGATTACTGCATAAAGCAGAATATCATCAGTATCTAAAGTTTCATGAGTAACTCTAACTGAAGCAATAGCAGACAAAAGCAACGCCCTAAAACGAGCTGATAATGAGAGAAATGCTGACAGGTTCATTCTAATTGCCAGTTGGACTGCATCGCCACAAATGGAGTCATTATGTGATGGATTAACTGTACTTCAGAGGCTATAAAATCAAAGGCTAAAAAAGTGCATATTCTGCGGCGTATCAGAGGTGAATACGCTGACGCAGTGGTTGTGCCAAAGCAAAAAAAAAACATCTTGATAATACCAAAAAAAATCACATAAAGAATCGCTTGATATTGCTACATTACTGAAAAAATCTTTTAGTCGTCAAACCGTTTCAATACTCCCGCTCACACTTGCAACTTGGCTATATTACACATAAAGCACACTAATTAAATCTTTTCACCTCGCTTTTATTTGGCTAACAGTGCCTCCTTGAAGAGTCGAGGGTATGCACACGTAATTAGGCTACGTCGAGGTGCCGTGGACTCTTGCGTATAATGAGCGTGTATAGTTATGAACGGCAACGAGACCTATAAAACAGAAGCTTTTAAGCTACTCTAGGTGTGGCACTGGGAAGTTTAGATTACCACTTACGGAACCATTTTGTACATGGCCATCTTCGTTTTCTCGTAACTTCTCCGTAGTTAACGTTAATTCTCAGTCCACTCAATGGACTATATCAAATTATATGGTCAAAATGAGCAAAGTAAGGTACTAGCCTAGTTGATTTCGCATGATTGAAATATGGCGCCTAAAAGAACACGTGTATTCAACCTAGCCTCTTTTTTATCAGTAAATGTAGCACCGTATTTTAATCAGTCAAAATGAGCAGGCCAAATGGGCTCAATTTGTATTTACTGGCCTTTGAACAACAAAATAAATTAAAGAAACTGGTGTACGAGTGATGACAAGTAATCAAGACGCACAGTCACCCGCGAGCCTCATCGTTCGAAGCGAGTGATATCTGCGTTAATACACGCGTTCCATCTTCTTCTTGGAAGCGCTGCTTTGCAAGGTTCACACAGGAAAAAGCGCCACAATTTGACTAGGGTGACCTCGGCAGCTATTAACATAAGTACTTTTCTTTCTTTCTCTACTTCAGCGGTAGGCACTGGTATTTGTCTGCATTTCTATGTGTAAATGTTTATCATCGCTCACAGTGTTCCCGTGGGAAAAATTACGCGGCTGGTGTCGGTGTCTTCGCTATCCTTCAAAAAGGGGCGAAATTCTGCTTGTCTTAATTATTGGATCCGTTCATTAGGCTATATATTCCGACGTCAGTACAAGAGCTTACGCATTTACTTCGTGACATTATACTACTAGCTGCATACCACCAAAGGTTTGCTTGATTTGGTGCTTGCTTGAAAAGCGGAAATATTTTTGAATTCGGGCATGTTGGAGGGCAAAACGCTACAAAAATCATCAAAATGCCATTGGAAGTATCTTATTTAGTTAACCAATAACACATAATGAAGAAATATTATAATTTTTTAGGAGGAATAGGGCATACAAGAGAGAACGTAATATAGAGCTTCATGGGTGGAAAACGACACCAAATGTGCTGACTGCTGTGGAGGACAGGACTCACTTTATTCGCGCTACTTCGAGGCTGTTCCTTTCCAAGCATACTTTCAAGAGACGCGTGCGACATTTAATTGATCTTCAGTTGAAGCCGTTAACAAACACCTTTCATAATCGAGTTTTAATGAGTCATTTTTTTCATACCGGAAAAATAACAAGCTAGGGAAAAATGAAAATTCATCACCTCGCAATGCCTGGCAGACAATTTTGAAAGTTATAAAACGTCCATGCAGTTCTGCATCCAAAACGGCAAAAAGACTCGAATAGACTGCATCAGAACATATCTAGGTTCACATTATTGAATAATCCAATGGAGTGCAAGCGTCCAACAAAAAAAATGGCAGCATATCCACGGAGTGAATGATGGAGAGTGGGGCGAAGCATTCATCCGTCCATGCGTCCGTCTATGTGACCGTCCATGCGTCTGTTCGGGCGCCCGTCCCTGCGTTCGTTCATGCATCCGCCCCTGCGTCCGTTCATGCGTCCATCCATGCATGTGTCGGTGTGTCCGTTCGTCCATCTATTCAACACTCCAAGTCCCACCATCTCGCATCTTTTTATCATATATTCCCCATATAGAAGCACCGCCATTCAGTGGACATTCCAAGGACTAAACGAGAGGTGGCACACGCACACTTTCTTACGGCTTGCGCTTCGGGTATACTTCCCACCTTCAACCACCTTGAGTTCATGGTGTATACTAGTTCACTGTATTCATGGCACTGTGGCCCAATGCTCGCTAAACCTTTCTAAAACCAAGGAGGTTACGCCCAGCGAGTATAACGTAGCAACCTTTTCTGTCAGAGAGAGCTCAATGTACATGGCAGTGGCTGCTAATGTGAAATGAGAGACAGGATGATTCAGCTTTTAATTTCTTACGGCTTGCGCTTCGTATCTGCTTCCCCCCTTTAACTACCTCGAATTCATTCATGGTATACACTAGTTCATTGATTCATGGCCCTGCGGCTCAACGCTCGCTAAACCTTTCTAAAACTAAGGAGGTTACACCCAGCGAGTATAATGTAGCAACCCTTTCTTGTCCGGTAGCGCTCAATGTACATGCCAATGGCTGCTAATAGGGATCGCAGCGTGCGCGTTGACTAAAGGCTGATTGCTCCTGTCTCTCATTCCTCATTAGCAGCCATTGGCATGTACGTTGAGCACTATTTGGTATTGTTAAACAACGCACAGAAGAAATCTCTCACCGGCACCACCTTGTAGGTCAAATGTTATACCTATTTCGGGTATGTGCCACTGGTGGTTATGTTTGTAGGCATATGCCACAGGAGCGAAAGAGAGACACGCCTGAACGATAACCGATGCCAGCCCGGAACGTGAGCCGTGGCTTCACGTGCCACGGCCTAGCGCCTTCTTTATTTTCTTCTGTCGCCATCGCGCGCTCTCTGGTTTGCGCGCCGCCCGAACGAGGGCGCTACAGGGCCCCCCCCCCCCCCCTCCCCGTGTAGACTGGAAGTCGGAATGTGACATGCCGTTTGTGGTATTCCAACGGAAGATCATTCGTAGATGAGAGGCTTTCTAGGGCGGTCTCCAGGTACGCCGGCTTGAGTCGGTCCAAGCTGAATGTCTCTTCACGGCCGTTCCGAAGTAGAGTGGCAGTTTTGGGTGCGGTGAAGGACGCGGAATGGTCCGTCGTAGGCTGGTGTCAAATGTGGTCTGACCGCGTCGTGGCGCACGAAAACATGTGTTGCAGTGGCCAGATCAGGGTGGGCGATTATGGTCTTGTGTTCGGAAGGTCTGGGTGGAGTGGGCCGGAGGTCTTGAACGCAGTCGAGGAGGCGTTGTAGGAATTGCTGTGGCTGGTCTGGTAGCTTCTTTGACGTGACGAAGTCTCCCGGAAGCCGTAGAGAAGTGCCATACACCAGCTCTGCTGTTGAGCACTGCAGGTCTGCCCGGATGACAGCTCGTAAACCTAAGAGCACCAGTGGCAAGGCATCAACTCAGGTGGCTCTATTGGGGCGGGTAGACAAGGCGGTCTTCAGTTGTCGGTGAAGGCGTTCCACCATGCCGTTGGCGCAGGGATGATAAGCCGTGGTGCGGCAATGTCTGGCTCCGAGGATGCGATTAAGGCAAGTAAACAGCGAGGACTCAACCTGACGTCCACCGTCTGTTGTCACGGTGCCAGGACAGCCAAAACGGGATACCCACGTAGAAATGAAAACGTGGGCAACTGTCTCGGCTGTGATATCTTGAATTGGAACAGCCTCTGGCCAGCGTGTGAAGCGATCGACCATGGTGAATATATAACGGTACCCCTGAGACACTGGTAGAGGGCCCACAATGTCTAGATAAACATGGTCTAAACGACGGCCGGGTGGAAGGAAAGGTTGGGGTGGCGTCTTAGTATGACGGGAGACCTTTGTCATCTGGCAGGGCAGGCACATGCGCGTCCAAGCACGCACATCACCGTTGATTCCGGGCCAGACATAGCGCTGGGTGAGATGACGCTGAGTAGCCCGAATGCCAGGGTGACAGATGTCGTGTAAAGAGTGGAAAACGGTGCGTCGTAATGAAGCGGGAACGAAAGGGCGGGGAAGGTCAGCTGAGACATCGCCCCACAAGCGCTCAGATGATAATGGATGAGGCACCAGGCGTAGTCGGACAGAACGGGGGTTCTCCCGAAAAGCGCCAAGCTGTCTATCATCCTGCTGTGCCGAGGAGAATGAGGCCCAGTCGATGGTTGGCGGTGAAGAGTCAACCGCGGCTGTACGAGAAAGGGCATCTGCGGCGGTGTTGTCAGCTCCTTTCACGTGGCGGATGTCAGTCGTGAACTCCGATATATAAGCCAGATGGCGGAGTTCACGGGGCACGTACTTGGATGAGGTGGTGCGGAAAACGTACGCCAGTGGCTTATGGTCAGTCAGCACGTAAAACGAGCATCCTTCCAGGAAATGCCGAAAGTGCTGTATTGCAGCGTAGATGGCTAGTAATTCCCGGCCAAAGACGCTGTAGCGGGTCTCAGCCGGAAGTAGCTTCCGACAGTAAAACGACAAGGGTCTCCACTCGGAGTTAATGCACTGCTGTAAGACGGCTCCGACGGCCACGCTGGATGCGTCCACCATCAACCGATTAGGGGCGTTGCTGCGTGGATGAATGAGAACCACGGCGTTAGCAACCGGTTGCTTAGCAGCAGCAAAGGCGGCCTGGGCCTCTGACGACCAAGGATTAGTGGAGGACGGGCCGGCAGTCGAGCGAAGGAGGTCGGTGAGCGGTCGTAACAGTTCGGCACAGTGTGGTATGAAGCGCCTGGAAAAATTCACAAGCCCCAAGAATTGGCGTAATTGGCGCAGTGTTGTAGGCTGAGGATAATCCTGAATTGCTTTAACGTGGGACCGGAGAGGGCGTATTTCTTTGGATGATATGTGATGGCCCAAGAACTCGAGCTCAGATGCGCCGAAAGTACACTTAGATGCGTTCACAACGAGGCCGTACTGCTGAAGACGTTGGAACAGAGCGCGTAGATGGTGCTCATGATCTTCAGGTGTGCAGCTGGCGATGAGGACATCGTCAAGGTACGCGAACACAGCGGGAAGACCCCGTGTGACCTCAGAAATGAACCGCTGGAAAGTTGGAGCCGAATTGCGGAAACCAAAAGGCATCCGCACGTATTCAAACAACCCAAAGGGCGTCGTGATGGCGGTCTTAGGTATGTCGGCGGGCTCGACAGGAATCTGGTGGTACGCCTTAACAAGGTCCACTTTGCTGAAAATTGTGCAGCCGTCGAGGCGCGATGTAAAATCCTGGGTGTGAGGTAGAGGATAGCTGTCGTGGACAGTCTTGGCGTTCAACGCTCGATAGTCCCCACGAGGACGCCAGTCACCAGGATCACGCTTTGGCGCCAAATGCAGCGGGGAAGCCCAAACGCTTGACGATGGGCGGATAATGCCGAGCTGCAGCATGTGGTCAAACTCCCGTTTAGCAATAACTAGGCGGTCTCCGAAAAGGCGGCGTGGTCGAGCGGCTGCCGGTGGACCCCGGGTGACGATGTGGTGTGTCACCGTATGTTTAGGCGGCTGAGTGAGGTTGCATGGTTTAGTTAACTCCGGGAAACTCGCCAAGATTTTTTCGGACGGTGAGGAAGGTATCAGCATGCGGATGGCCATTGGAGCGATGTCGGACAGGACTCCCGAGATGGAGAGACGAGTCTTACCATCTATGAGGCGGCGCCGCCGCACGCTGACGTCCAAATCGAAGTATGAGAGGAAGTCCGAGCCGATGATCAGTTGAACCACGTCTGCGATGACGAAAACCCACCGGAAAATGCAGCGAAGGCCGAAGTCGAGGGTAAAAGATCGGAGCCCATACGTTGCTATAGACGAGGCGTTGGCAGCACGAAGCACTTGCCCCTGTGACTTTGAACGATCAGCCTTAGTCGGGGGCACAACGCTAATTTCCGCGCCCGTATCTATAAGGAACCTGGCGCCCGATAGCTGGTCCGTGACCATGAAAAGGCGGCTGGGACGAGAAGGGAGATCACACGCCGCCGTCAGTGATCCCGGCAGGCGTTTCCCTGCCACGAACATGGGGGTGTGCACTTCGTGGCTCGGTGTCGGAAACGCCGGTGGTACCAGCAGAGGGGTGGAGGGCTGGGACTCCGAGCATCTCGTGTGCGTGGAAGAGCTCGAGGACCGGAACGAGGCGAATGAGTCTCCTGCAGGGGGCTCCGGAGTGCGGCAATGGAGGCGGCGAGTTCGTCGATGCGTGCCTCAAGGCGCGAAATCGCTGTGTCTGCTGGAGCTAAGACAGCGTTGACAGATGGGGAGGTCGCTTCATGAACCTGATCGGCGAGCTCCGCCAGGCGGTCGAGATTGACGTCGCCGGCCGCCGCGAGGACGAGGCGGATTGGCTGAGAAAGGCGTTGGAGGAAGAGCTCGTGAAGCAACGCTGAGTGGGCAGAGACGTCGTGTTTCCCAAGAAGCTGTCGCATTCGGCGCAGTAGTTGGGAGGGGCGCCTGTCGCCAAGGTCCCCCTCTGCAAAGAGATGCTGTAGGCGGACGCGTTACAAAGGCATGAATCGTTCTAGCACCTTGGTTTTAAGGTGCTGATATGGCGTAGTGTCCGAGGGGTTGGAGAGGACGTCGGAGAGCTCGCTGGCAGCGTCAGGAGGAACGACGGAGGCTACGTGGTAGTAGCGTGTCGTTTCCGAGGCGATGCGGTACAGGGAGAATCGCGCCTCGACCTGATGAAACCAAACTTGCGGGTCCTGTGGCCAGAAAGATGGGAGACGCAGTTGCACGGCAGTTCGGTTGAGGGTGCATTCGAGTCAGTCATTGTATTCGTCCGAGTCACCACTTGTAGGCGTATGCCACAGGAGCGAAAGAGGGACACGCCTGAACGATAACCGATTCCAGCCCGGAACGTGAGCCGTGGCTTCACGTGCCACGGCCTAGCGCCTTCTTTATTTTCTTTTGTCGCCATCGCGTGCTCTCCGGTTTGCGCGCGGCCCGAACGAGGGTGCTACATGTTCTACGAGGGAGGCCAAAGCCACGCCATAAGGCGCTTCGACCCTAAAAAGCATTAGCACAAAGAAGGACTGGAAATGCTTGATCTGCTAGAAAATTTGGAGCAACATATCACTGGTTTCTGGCCGAATTAATTGCGTAGATGGCAAGTCGTGGGCCCATAAAAACTGCTTGGGCGCCCTTGGTGTCAATTTAAGCTGCTTCTACTGCAATATACTGCAAAATCTGAAGGGATGACGTTTTTTTCACGTTCTCTCGTTCTTCACCCCCCACTGCCTCTCGTTTTGCCCTGCAGGTTAGAGAAAAATGACAATATGATGCATGTTTTATGCGATAGCGTTAGAGAGCTCATTTCGCAGAAATTCTGGCATCGGCGTTGGTGTTGGCGTCACTATTTGTGAGCGAAACATTATTCTCTCATGCGTGGCCGGAAAGTTGACGACGATTCAAATAAAAAATGATTAAAAAATCCTGGAGCAGAGTTGGGCCCTAACCAGGATTGTTTGGGTCCAAATGGGAGTCAAACCCAGATCCTTTGCGTGGCATGCGAACGTTCTACCTCGTGGCTACGCCTCTGCTTGCGAAAACAATGAAAAGGACTTTCTCTGCTTGGAAATGCAGTGAAAGTAGCTTTCACTCTTCATAAACACATGCGTCCTGTATAAATGCTTCAGAATGCAACACGAAGTATTGTGGTAGCAATGCGTGGCACAAGTGCGCATTGCCTAAAGGCGCTATAATATGCGACGGTGAAAATGGCTCCGTGGTTGAAAGCTAATACCTCACTACGGAGGTGCACACGCTACTGCACCTATTTCCTTAAGGCGACGTAGTGGGTGCATAAAAAAACCGAATGGTTTTCATGCACTAAGTGTTTGAAATACACACTAGGAACAGGCAGTCGGTATTTCATTCCACTCCTAAAAGGGAAGCTTTAGGGACCCCTATTTTTTTTTGTTTACAGTGAAAGCTGTTATGAGATCACAACTTGGGTCCCGCGCGGCGCCGTAGTTTACCGCTGCCTCTACCAGTGTCCATAACCACTATCGCATGAAATAGGAAAAAAAAATCACAGCATATCCATGAAGTCAATGATGATTGGGGCGAAGCGTTCGTCAGCCCGTCCGTGCTTCCCTCCGTCCGTTCGTTATTGCTTCTGTCCATCCGCGCGACCATCCGTGCGTCCATACATGCGTCTGTCCATCCATTTGTCTGTCTGTCTGTTCGTGCGTCCACCTGTCCGTACATCCGTGCGATTATCTACCCGTCTGTCCGTCCGTCCGTGCGGCCATCTAGTGAACAATCCAAGTACCGCCATCTCCCATCTTGCATCCCCTGTGGCACATACCCACTCTACAGCAAGTATGTGCAACCGGTGGCTACGGACTACTACGTACGTACAAGGGATGGACAGACCCACGCTTCATAAACTTCGCCCCTAAAAAACCTTGTACCAAGGGCACAGCGGGGCTCGAACCCAGGTACGCTGTATTACAACCCTGCATTCTACCACAGAGCCACGACGGTGCTTGGTACTTGTTCGTAAACTCGCCTTAGGCAGGCTTGATGTAGGGAAAGGAATCACGTTACTATCAATATTGTAAACCGTTTTAGAACACCAAAAGAACATCACAATGCGATTAGCGTAACAAGTGGGCCGTTCAATGCTCTAACCCATCACAAAAGCTTGTTCTTGTTCCCCTATTAACTGTGGCGTGTACCCACTTCAGCCATAATTCCTCATCGTCGTCAGCCGCTGCATCAACAATTGGCACAATATTCCTAGCAAGTGTTTAGTGGGTACTACTCTCCTCAGGAGAATGACGAAGGATATCATAGCGAATGCCAGCCTTCTACCCAGGCATAATTATCATAATACCGCAGTGGTTACGTAGAAATTGTACTTGCAGCAGTTACCCAATGACTTTTGAGAAAAGGCTGTGTACGAACGCTCTTCTAGCCTTTGCTGTGATTGTGGTGCGCCATTCGTGCAGGCCTGGTGTTTTTTTTAAACATGCCTTTGAACAGTAGCGATATGATCATAGCTATGCAGTGCATAACTTCTAGCCAAAGAAACATTTCTGCATTGACATTTATAGGTAAAGAAGGAAAGAAAAATGTAATCACTATTCTGAAGTTTTTGTAGCATTTCAATTGTTTCGCGTGCTCGCGTAAAGTTGAATTTGCTGCGGAATTGTCTCATTGGTTAGGTTTCTTTAGTCATATTGGCTCAAGGCAATAACGCCTTCATACAACCTTCATACAATTTAAGAGTAAAGAGCTAATGACCATCTCCTCAAAAGGAACCCTGATTGAATGCGAATCAGAAGCGGGGCGCACGGCGTTGACCCGGTTGTAACGGGCGTCGACGCTGGTGCGGGAAGAATGGTTTGAAGCGAAACTCGGTTTAGCGTATACTTCAGTAAATACTTATTTGAAACAAAAATACATGGAAGACAGGACACGTTGAACATGCTTGGGTTCGGCTTTTTTGGCTCGCCTCTTACCGGTGTTACCCGTGCGCCGTCAGTGTTTTCGAATGCGATCGGCGTTCTTGACTCACACCTCGTTGGTGTCGCTGGTCTTCCACTGCTGACGCTATTGTTCAGCCTCCCTGGCTCGCGCCTCGTCAGGATTGGCGTCGCCATTGGCGAACGCGAACCCTCGCAACGCCGGCGACAGCCGGGAAAGATACGCGGCCACTAGCGGGGAGCATATCACGAACGCGTCCCGCCCGTCGGCGGCTCGTGCGGCCAGCAGCTGCATGCCTTCCACATAGTCGGCGCAGTGAGATTCACGAGGCGCGCACAGCGCGCACGCACTGCCGGCTCGCGGTCTCTTCTCACCGACAGATGCAGAGCGGTGGCGTGGGTTAGAAGATGCCCACGGGAGGAGTGGGTCCGAGCATTGTGGGCGCTGCAGAGGGTGAAACGAGGGAAATGGCACGCAGCGAGCGGCACAGGATAGGGAGGGAATGACGTCAAAGTGCACGCACTGCGAGTAAAAGCCCCAACACCTGTGTACAGGGGAGCGTGGTGCGTACGGAGGGACAGCGCTACACAGGCTAGTCAAAGAACTGCTTCGCATCTAATAATAAGGTAAGTACATAAGCAGTAAACTTGTTATGGACACTTGATTGCAATATTTTGTATGGGCGGACTAAAGGCGATCGGCTGGACAACATGTGAGGTCAATATCAGGAATCGCACAACACTAGAAAGTTTTGATTCCGAAAATATATACTGCCTGGTCCTGTGCAGCAGCCACCCCGGAATAATCTAAACACGAGACCAAGGAGCAAAGGGGCGCGACTTTAGCCGTTTAGACCTCGACCGCGACAACCTGTCGCCGGCCGCTAAGCGCGAACTACGACTGTGTCGTCGTTCATCATTATCTTCTTCTATAGTCGGTGCGCCCATAGCCGCCGCTCCCACAAGATGTATTGCGAGCCTTCTAAGACACCCATCGCAGGGTGGTCATTATTGAAGAAAGAAAGAGGCCGCAGTATTTTACACGTACTGGAAAAGAGAAGAACAACACAAGCCTTTTCTCCCCTCCAGTCTGTGCTAAGTACTGCCCCCTATATTTATCTTCAATAATGAACCACTACCAACTAGCCCAAATGGCTATTTTGCTACAGGGTGGTCACCCTAGGGGACCACCAACTTCAGCAACATGGCACTCTGTACTGACAGACTGCAGCACATTATATATACACTTCTCTGTCTTGAATACTCATGCAACATGAGGACCTGCACTATCAACATAGTAAAGACTGGACATAATTCAACACCTACAAGTCTCCCTTAGGTGCACCGTCTGCCGCGCCTTGACGACATGGGCAGTCGGAAGAATGCAAACGCCACATGTTGAATTCAAACTGAAACAAAATAGTGTCATAACTCAAAGATTTTCAAGTGTTTTTTATAATTTGTTATGAAAAAAATTGCCAGATCTCGCGTACAGTGGGAATCGATTATATGTGAAGCATGAATGAGAAATGTTGATGTGTCACTTTAAAATCAGTACAACGTTACGAAGTGGATGTATATGATGCCGTACGTGACTTCCGTGTCATGATCATTATGTTTAGATGGGTCGTTTACCTTCGTCATCTATTCACGTCACGTGATACCAAATGTAGTATATGTGGAGCTAGCGAAACAGACATTAGCATGCTATGAGCGTGGTATGTTGCCATGTTCTTATATGACACGCGTGTCAGAATCATCATGTTTGCACCAGTCATATATTTCGTCATTCATTGACGTTACGTAACACCAAATTTGGTAAATGTGGAGCTAGCAAAACGGCCGCAAGCGCATAATAAAGGTCCCAATATACTCCAATTTAGCGTTGACGCGTGCGCACGCTTGGCACTGCGACGCTACGTTAGCAAAACGCGAGCACTTTATATTCTGACGCCAGGCGCGACCAGTGTCCGTCGGCGCGGCCCGACGGCAACCGGCGCGAAATGCGACATGCTGCATATCGCGCCGATGTCACAGAGTAACATTACTCTATGCCGATGCGTTACCCAGACAACACTGCGTCTCCTTCTTTTCGTGGCCCCGCCGCGGTGGTCTAGTGGCTAAGGTACTCGGCTACTGACTCGGAGGTCGCGGGATCGAATCCCAGTTGCAGCGGCTGCATTTCTGATGGAGGCTAAAATGTTGTAGGCCTGTGTGGTCAGATTTGGATGCACGTTAAAAAAAGCCCAGGTGGTCGAAATTTCCGGAACCTTCCATTATGGCGCGTCTCATAATCATATGGTGGTTTCGGGACGTTAAACCCCACATATCAATCAATATTTTCGTTACGGAGGGACGCCAGACGTGCTGAAATGCGCATGCGTCAAAGCAACGCGGCCCGGCGCGCGCCAGTGAGTATATGGCAGGACTGGCGCCTGGCGTGGCAACGCCGGCGTGACGCGACGAAATGAACGCCGGCGAGCACGTGCACCGCGTCATGTCGAAATGTATAGGCGCTTTGATTGTGCATGTAGTCATGTTCTCACATAACACGCATCTCATGATTATTAGCTTTGCACCAGTCACATACCTTGCTCATCCATTGGCGTCACGTAATATCAAACTTGGCATATATCATGCTAGCGAGATGGCCGCGAGCGCATCATGTGTGACAGGTAGTCATGTTGTTACATGACATGTATGTCGTCATTATCACGTTTCGGTGTGTCGTTTACCTGTGTTGTCCGTTCGCGTTGCGTAATACCGAGTTTGGTACATGCGAAGCTAGCGAAACGGCCACGAGCGCATCATCAGAGTTGTATGTAGTCATGTTGTTACATGACACACATCTAAAGTTTATCACATTCGCACCAGCATCATAACTTGATCATCCATTCACGTCCCATATTACCGAATTTCATACAAGTGAACCTGGCGAAACGGCCACCAGCGCATCATGAGCGTGGCTTCTTGTCATGTTGTTACATGACACGCATCTCTTGATTATCATGTTTGTACTAGTCACATACCTTCGTCATCTAGTCACGTACCATAATATCGAATTTGGTATATGTGATACTAGCGATATGCCTCAAATACACCGTGAGCGTGGCATGTAGTCATGTTGTTACAGGACACGTACGTCATAATTTTAATGTTAGGTTTTCTCGATTGCGTTCGCCATGCAATCATGTCATACCATAATAGTTTTGTAACATGACATGTGAACGAAACCACCGCGAGAGCTGCAGGACAATGATAAGTAATTTATGACATTCATGGCATACATGTCTACATTGTCATGTTATGACTAACCAAATATGTTCTTAATAAAGTCATGTTATGCCGTATGAAGCTTGGTATCGATACCAGTAACGCAACGGCCAGGAGAACTAAAAGTCGTAGGTGGCTAGATAGATAGATACGCTCAAAGTCACTGAAGTTCGCTAAAAATTGCTTCTCATTTGAAATTGGTGGTTACCTAGGGTGACCACCAACGAACACCAGAAGATCATTCGATGAAGCGTGGATTAGTCTCCGCACACCTTTCACAGCAAACTCTTTGATACCGCGCAAGAAAACATACGAGAGAATTCGCTGTCAATGTCTAGGAATATAAACTTGGTGGCGTAAAAAGCAACAAAGGATAGTTCGTTTGATAATACAAAAAAAATAGTGAGCAAGCTGTCTAACTTTTTATGTGACAGCGTAGAAAGTTAGACAGTTTAGACAGTGTAGAAACAGCAAGCATTTTTTTCCAGTTCGCGACGTCAAAAAGCTTGAATAAGTTGGTTGCACCAGATGGAAAGTGCACAAAAAAAAAACGCGTCCGCGTGTGCTTTCGTCTTCAAAGTGGTTGACTTATTCACAACTTTTCTATTCACCGAACGAAAGAAAATTGCCCCCATACAAGGAATGGTGACAGGAAGACAAAGAATTTTATCGATGTTCTGAAGGAACGGAGTGTCACAGAACGAGCGCTAAAAATGGGCGTGCCACCAAATTCTTGCGATAACTCGCGGGAGAGACGCCGCGAGGTCAAAAGAAAAAAAAAGAAAACAAACAACCAAGGCTCCCCGGGCGCGCGCTCTCCCCTGGAAAGCGTGGCTTCGCCGACGAACCACCTCACCCCACATCGGCGGCCGAGCAAGCACTCGAAATTTCTAGAAGGAAATAGGCGTGGTCATGCCGAGTTGAGTCATCCGACGCGGAAGGCATTCGAACCGTCTCGCCCTCTCCCCAGCCTTCGCTGCGTATCACGCCGACGAAATGACGAGAACCTTCTGGAATCTCGCGCGGAAGGTATTTATTCGAGCAGCCGAGACGAGAGAGCAGGAGAAGACGGAAGTTAGCGCCAGAGCGCGTAGGGTATACCGCCGTGTAGTCGGCGAAGGTTTTGTCCGTAGAGACAAAGCGGGAGAAGAAGATGATTTCCACCTGAGGGGTGACGACTCGAGCTACAGGCAAGAGTGTGTGTTTACCGCTATCGAGCGAAGACGCGTGGCAACAGCTGCGTGTGTGAAGCCGGCGTCTTTCCGGCGAAAAATTTTGAAGCTTGGAGAGTGGCCAATTGAAGACGCGAGGTTTCCTGGCAGAGAAACTTCGGCGAGGTTTCCTGGAAGAGAAACTTCGAGGGCAGCGGAACGACAACAACGCTGGACTTTGAGTGAGTGATTCTCGGAAGAGTATCCTCCAGACTTTTGTTTCAAGAACTTTGGACTGAATAGGTTTTTTATCTCTTTAGTCTTTAAGCGTCTTGGTTGTTCAATGCATGCGACTGCATTGTAGTGTGTATTGTTGTCTGTGTCCGTTGTTTCGAGTGTGGCCGATTGTACTGTGTAGTACGTTGTTTGATTGGTGATATATTGTATGCAACTATTGTGGAGTGTGCATACTTGTGTGTTGTTTTTTTGATCTGCCATTATTGAGAATTTAATTTTGTTTGTTTATCAACTCTCGGCTCTGAATTGTTCTTTTGGCCACAGCCAGCGTCCGCTGGCGCGCCGAAAAGGACCACTTCTAAATTGTCCACGCTTTCATGGTGCGGTTCGGGGGGCCGATACTTCGGCCCTTGGAATTAGCCCGGCGATTGCTCCCTAATTAACGGGACCTGTGTGACACGGAGATATCAAATTTTTTCGCTGCAAAAATAATTGTAGTAACGCAAGTTTAAGGAAAGAAAGCATGCATTATAATTCACTAAACGACAAAGTCAAACTGCATGCCTTCGATGATCCCAATAAGGAAATACGGAAAGAAGCCAGCAGTTGTAAAAAAAAACAACTAAGAGAATAAAGTAAAAATATTGCCTCATCTTCCTCGAAAAGGCGAATTAAAAAGTGCTTTTCGCATTTACTCCAACTACCCCTACCGGTAAACACAAAGGCCTTCCCATTCTGCCGCAAAGTATTATGGGCACCAGAGCCAGCAATAAAACCAAATTTAAGCCGTGGTTTTATCTCTTAGCACTGACAAGCTGAATTCCATTTTGCATTTAGTGTTTTTTTAGCCGCTTCCACGGCACTGTCACGCGCTTTAACGCCCTTCTGATGCCATTTCCTCACTTTGGAAATGCGTCCCAAGAGATTTGAGCAGGCTTATGCAAACATTAGAAAGAATTATCGCTTGTTTGAGACTTCAACGTAGATGTAAGTGGAACTTTTCGTCGCTGCACGACTTTGTTTGCTGTTCCTTGCATAATGCAATGTTCCTTGCATAATGCAATGTGTAAACACTAAAAAAATGCCGCCATATCCACGAAGTGAATGATGATGAGTGGGCGAAGCTCCGGAGGTAAACCTGGTAAACCATGAATCCTCCGTACATTTTGCCCACTCGATTTTATTGCAACGCTCCCCCTAGCGTACGTCGCCGCACTATATCGAACGATGACACGCGCCATATGTGGCATCATTCCTATTTTATAACACCTCGCATCTTTCATAATCAACTACACGTACTGCCGTCTAGTTTATAACATCTTGCATCTTTTGGACGGACGGACGGACGGACGGACGGATGGACGGACGGACGGATGGACGGATGGATGGACGGACGGATGGATGGACGGACGGACGGATGGACGGACGGACGGACGGACGGACGGATGGATGGATGGATGGATGGATGGATGGTTGGATGATTGGACGGACGGATGGACGGATGGATATGGCTGTACACTTTAGATCGGGCGGTGGCTAGCGTAATACTTAGAACTGAACGAGAGGTGGCTACATACAGGGGACGCACAGCCCACGCCTTAAGGAGCTTCGCTCCTAAAAACAAGGTGTCATATTTTGCGCTTCTTTATATTGCAGGCCTCGTTTTCGTTCATAGCAGTGCCTCGAAAGGGCGCTGCAGTATCTTACTTGTGTTGTCTGTTTGCGTCCTTCGTTTGTTTTCGGCAATGACTTGTGTTGCGTTTATTTACTTCAGTACGTTTTACAAAAATTAATCAAACATGAAAATGTCAAGCGAACGTATTCAGAACGTGGGGTAGAAATTTTCAGGCATCGTAGCGTAACGCGGCCGACATTGCTCGCTATAAAAGTGCCAAGAAATCATTTAGTATTATTTGAAAGTATTATGAAAGGATGGAAAACGTTAACTGATTAACCTAAATGTGATGATATCTCATTCAATCTACGATAGTTTGTAATCAATATTACCTGGCGCATGGCCACGAAGAGCGTGTGTTTGGGAGGTTCCTACCTCCTCAAAATTTAATTTTGCTTGCGCACGTATACACCCACGCCTACAAATTCATGCGTGAACACACGTAAAGTACCGATAAACAGCCGTGCCCTCAACCAAGAAAATAATGATAGTAACTCTGCCTGCGGCTATGACTGATAGCGACACTCAAATCAACTTTTAAGTTCTAAATGGTGGCCGGTGAGCTAAACAACAAAATAAGAAAACAGTTGTTGCTTTTTCACGAAGCACCTCAAAAAATTCCTAATCGGATTGAGCTACATATGCGTAAATAGTGTTCACGCCAACCGAAAGCATTCTTTGGAAATCAAGCATATGCTCTTGATCCAAGATCTGAAATCTGACTATCTGACTCTTCGTACTCAAAAGCGCCTGCGCTGGCAAGCTCTTCCACGACAGCCTGCGAACAGTGCGCTCGATGGAAAACTGTAAAAGTTTACGACGCGTTTTGCGAGCAGCGAGCATTGCGGCGTAACGTAACTGCCAATATCTGACTCCCCTATTCTTCTTAGTCAACTTGTGTTTCGAAACAGGAAGGGCTTTATTGCCCTGAAAAGAATTGGAAAATAGTTACAACAAAGCAGAGTTTTTCTTTCAATCAACCGTATATAACCTGACATGGGAATAGAAAGGTTAATTAAAGTTGGCTTGCGTGAATGTGATTGTCAAAGCCAGTATACAATAACCTTGCTTTATATGACGTCTCAGTTTGTACCCACCATGTCGAAGGCTTAGTAACTCCAAGTAATACTACGTGAGCAGATAGAGTGGACCTCGCGTGTTTTACGAAAAGTGCAATAAACATGGGAAGTGAATGAGCACGGATTTCGTCAGCAAGCGTACCATCAAATGTAAGGCCATTTCTCAACCAAAAACATCCGCCTTAAGAGAAATTATACCGCCGGCACAATGTACCTTGACGTTCCTAAGCTGTATTCCAATGTTGCCTTAATAATGACCAGTAACACTGCATAGCAGATATTAACAAGGAAGCCACATACACTGCTCATAATATTTTATTGTCAAACAGCTTGGTCTAAGACAAACTACTTCCTGCGCCAATTTTTTTAGACAACAAATAAACCAGACAAGAGTGGGCGCTCTTTTATCTCTTATCTAACAAATTTTACGCAAGAAGTATTTCATCATAGAATACCTACTAGCTTGAGCCCACACCTTGTTGATCTAAGGTGAATTAGACGATTAAGACAGGAATGCAGGACTACATGAACTACATGACAATCACTAATACTACCAAACTTACGGCATTGCTCCGAAATTTCAAATCAACGAGGGTAATGTACTCAGAACAGGCGAATGCCCATTTATCAGGCTTTTTCCGTGTATTGCGTTTTATTTACTGTTTACCGCACGCCTAGCAAACTAACAAAAGGATTGTCTGGCTGCCGCTTCTTGCACGTGTCCTGGCTGATATTTCTCGAACTTCTCCTGCTCATTGACTACCCTCAGAATAACACAGGGAAGCATGGTAGAACATTCGTTCTGTGTTACACAGCCAGAGACAGCTAGGAGAAAGAAGGAACCTATGAGGAGAGGTTTCTCATTAGGAGTAGCCGTCCAGCGCGAATCACGAGCGGACGACAGGAAGTAGACATAGACTGCGCATTGCCACCAGTTGCACAATTGCATTCACCCAGCGCGCCACCATTCCAATCCCTCCTCGAGAGGCCCGAGGACGAAATGAGACCACCAACTTGTGGAGCCCGTGGGAAAAAAGAAAAAAACAACAAACTTTTCAGGAAAGGAATAAGACATAATACGCTACATACAGTTACGCATTGTTTTGGCCTCTCAGAAGCCACAGTATTGTTTTCATTTTTTTCTCTGTTTTAGACATCACCACTGCGTAAAGAATGTGTGCAGAATAGGGCGAACCTATTTTTCGGGAGATAAGTGGACACAGCACTTCCTCCAGGCACTCAAAAAAGAAAACGTTCATGGGCTTGCGAACATATCAACCATTAATTTGGTGTTATTTATCCCCAGGCAGTTCTTCTGACGTCGCAATCTAAGCAGAAATTATACTTTGCTGCAATAAGAGCACTCTTTTTTATTGAGCTACGATCCGCACTCGGCAAAATTTACTGTGTAATTTTGTCAATTTTTATTTTCTGTACACGACTGTCATCGCGTTCATTGCAATAGGAGGCTGGATTCCTTTATTAAAATTTTGTGTCACTTTCTGAATACACAGCGCTGTGGCCGTTCTCGTCACGCTTCGGATGTTCAATCCACTACAGTTTCTGTCGACACAATTTGTCATAGCAAGTTGGGAATTCCTTTTTGATTAGTATTCAAAAACGCGGTATATCTGCGAGTAATAACGAAAAGAAAGAAAAAAAGTTTGCTTATTTAGTTTGAGCTACTACCTCAAAAATTACTTACAAGGGCTTCTTTTACTTTTTTGAAATGTGTAAGTTATATGAGGCGAATCCTTTGAGGCACTAAATTTACTTTCCTTGAAGCAGAAAGTGTTGGAATGACATAAAAAAAAGGTACATGGGTGTTCTTAATTGAAAGATTTATTTCTGTTTTGCAGCTGACTTATCGACAAAAACCACGCGAAAGCCATAGATAAGGTATCCATATGACGTCTTCCTACTGCATTACGTCAATCACAATTTTTCTTTTAATAATCAAATTATGTGAAAAGAAAATAAATTATCGAGATTAACAGGGCACTAATTGACTCAATTCGCCCTTTTGAAGAAAGATATTACGGAGAACAATATGGCAATTAACAAATACATTCTTACAAATGTCCTCATTATTTGCAGTCTTCGAAGTCAGTAAGTACTGCTGATATGACGTAAATACAAAGGAAGAAAAGTAAGCTGGCCACTTGTATTCTTCCTACTGTAAATCAAGCTACAACTGTCGTGGTGCTGCAACCTTCAACTATCTAGACTACTCAACTATTTTTTTTATGTTTACGATAGCGTTTGCACAAGCAACAGTACGTATGCGCACTATCTTGCGCAACAACAAGCATGAAGTATGATAGACACGTTTTCTCGAAGCAGAAAGAGTCTCAAAACAACTGTAGTGTCTCGCGAAAAAAACTGTTGGTTAAAAAACCGTGAAAGCAGTTAAGATAGTATATTCTGGTAATTTTATTTCTTCTGTTTTCAAAACTTACTCCACCACGTTAAAATATGCTTTTAGGAGACGCTCTAAGGAGGGAAAATCTCCTGCCTCCCAAAGTAAGCTAATGAATGCCTATGATATGAAATGCAAGTATACTTTAAGATATTACCTTGAAAGAAACCATTGTGTCTAATACTTTGCAGCCACAATGCTATCGGGCATTTCTCCTTCGCTTTTGACTACCCAGGCAGCAATGCTAGTTTTATCATCTTCTGGATTCGTACTCGCAGACGGAACAAAAGCAGTGTTGCCTAAATGGAAAGACGATGAAATATTGCGAGACGTACGCTCTTCCAGTCAGAACTCATTAGGCAAATTTTTCGAGACGCAGAAACCGTAGGGGGCGTTTCAAACAAAACAAAATAGTATAGAAGCATTTCTGAGGCCTAGAAAGTTGAAGCAGCTAGGCAGTTTTGAATATAAATCTGCATTGTTTTTTCAGTGGATAGGTGATGCCATCACCGCTTTTGATACGCGGAATTTTAAAATGCTAGAACTCGCCTTGAAAGATGAGCACTTTGTGTTCCACCACCATGACTGTCTAGAAATTGGCGTGACCAATTTCTTTGTATGTCTGCCATTTTGTCTCATTCAATTGATGTCGAGGTTAACAAGAGAAACAGACGCGACAACATAATTAAAATAGATCAAAAATATTTCAGTTGGCTTTACTTGAACTCGATGATGAAATTTGCATTTGACTAGGTAGGCGGTAAGCAATGATTGCTTCATAACGCACAAGAGAAAGAGTATTACTACCGTGGAGAGTTCCTCTATCCTCCGGATGAAGCATCGAGGTCCCCGATTTCATTATTGCATTCACGTCAAAGGATCAACGAGAAAAGAACACCAGGGGTCAAGAATATTGGATAGAATGCAAAAGGTACTGCCGTACTAAATAAAGCAGCCTATAAGGTAGCAGCCGCGAACATACGAACAGATGGGGTGTGAGCTCTCCCCGGGACTCGATGAGAGTTGGCACGCGAGCCAACTACTAATCAACACAAAGAATATCTCTCCAGATAGTCCTTCTAAACATATACATACAGACGGGTACGAAAAGGGGCTCCGTCCTGTCGGCAGTGCTATATGGACGGCCTACCAATTTATCTAGCACGCTGCCACTGCTAAGCCCGCCGAGTGGGAGGCTGACTGAGCGTTCATCGATGCCGAAGCAGGCGTACTGCTTCCTTCGAAAACAGAGTTCGACTGTACTGCACGCTTTAGAATAACAGCCTTCGATGATAAATATGCCGGCGTTACGAGCATATAGTCGGCAAAAGATGGGCTGCGCCGGTCTTGCGTAAGGGCGTGAGAACCACCAAAGCAGGAGTCGCTACCGAATGTGCACGATCAAGCCCTGAATATCTCTTTCCTGTGACGCATAAGCGATTCCTCCTTCGTCATTGGCGATTTCGGTCATTTTACATTTATATGACTAATCTTTTCTGACGCGAATACATGATCCATACGTTTTGATCACTCTGGGTGCAGTGTAGGTAACTATCATCTCTCTATGGATGCGCTCAAAGAAGAGTGCATAAGTTTCCAGTTTTTCTTCTTTTCAGACGGGACAATTTATCGTTCATAGGTTCTGTTCTGATGTTCTCATTATGTTTTTCTTGATTATGATGTATTCGTTAGGATACTTCGCAGAAATTTCTGTCTGTCTGTCTGTCTGTCTGTCTGTCTGTCTGTCTGCCTGTCTGTCCTTGCGTCTGTCCGTCCGTCCGTCCATCAAAACAATGCAGAAACCCGGCTAATGTTTAAGCACTTTTTCATGCCCTGCCATTTTGATCTGATGGCTGCGTTCATACTTGCGAACATTGTGGATCAAGCAGCAAATATTACGCATATCTCTGGAGAAACGCTAGTACTTATGTATTTGATGGTTTGTTTCAGTATAGAAAGTCCATAAATACGTATTTCCAAAGGCGTTAGCGTTTCTTGCGTGGCGCTGAGAATGCGAAGCTGTGCACAAAAAAGTGGGTGTTTCGTACGCTTCGCTAAAACGTAACGCTGCTGCCACCAACCACTGGCTCTGTGTTCTTTACAATTGTTTTTATTTCCCGACATCACTGCCAAATGGCGACTATATCTTACACAGGGCCTACACAAGTAGACTAGCATCTTTCGATGACATTTGCAGCGAAGCAGGCACACACCTTACCAATTATGTTACTGAGTCTTTCTGTTGAATACAAACCGCTGTCAACATGACACAACATGTACCTTTTTGTATGGTGTGCACAGAATTAGGACTTTTTGTGGCTAACAGACAGGTGCAATGAAGGAATGAAATAAAAGCAAGAAGCAATGCTGAATTGATCTCATTGAAGTGGAAGAAATATTGTGATTTCTCATACAAACTTCTCCCTGTGTTGCCACTGCCCTCCACTGACGTCCTTTAAACTGAACGCTATATGCATGCTTATGTTTTCTTCTTACTTTCAATGTTCCCCCTTTCAAGACGTATGTATTGCAAATTCCGCGCAGGGAACCCCGTTGCGATCTAGACAGCATATGAAGCTAGGTTTGTGAAAGCCTATTAATAATACCTGATGTAAAGGTCTTAAAGCCGCAATATAATTATGAGAAACGCAGTATAAGACAGCTCTGGAAGTTTCAACCACCTGCGGTTCTTTAACGTGGACCTAAATAAGTACACGGGGCCAAGTTATGTTCGCCTCGATCGAAAATGCAGCTGCCGAAGATTGATTCCACGACATGGTAATTAGTAGTCGAACGCAATAACTAGACCTCTGTGACTGGTTGTTTGTGAAAGTGTCTGAGATATAATAATTCTGGTTTTCGGAGCCCAGCAAGTAACTCTCCCGAGGATTAGGAATAACAGGGCAAGTTGGCTAGAGCTCATAGCAACAGAAAGAAAACAGTGCGAAATCAATAGCAACGAAGAAAGTTTCGCTCCCTGTGTTTTGAGAGCTCTTTTTTTTTCGTGCTGTTTCGCTTGTATTCACCATGGCTCTCGAGAAACAAACTGTGTTTCATGACTTTTGGTCATCTTTTGTCTAGGAGCTCTGTCGTTTGTATAGAGTTACTTTGAATAATTATACGTTATCTCCACTGATGTCAAACTATATCATTAGTTTTTCAGACCAGATTTGCATACTCATAATCACCGTTCAAGGGCCAGCACGTGGCGAGTTTCTATGCTATGAATTATAGTGTAAATTGCACTCTCGTTAGTATTTGTTTATTTGTTTTTTGCTAGAAGCGGTCATATGTAAATACCTTCAGAGATAACACGCTTTTTCAGACGGTGCTGCCAAAGAAGCCAAAATCTTATAGCCTCGAAGGTTTCTTCTCGTAGCTCGTTACTTATTTATTGGGTATCGAATATAATCACTCGCTAATGCAAGGCAAGTACAAGACAGATGTGCGCTATGAATGAAGTGGTCTTACGCGCGAGAGCGAAGTGACTTTGCCTATGGACTGCTTATTTGAAGCTGAAATGCAATAAGCTTAACAGCACTGCAAGTTGCGCAAGCCGAATGTGACAGCGTTCTAATTGAGCAGTTAAGAAGGAAGGAACAGGAAGGAAACGAAAAACAGGGGTGTTAACCAATCTAGGAGGACTGCTTAAGGACTGGACTCTGCACAAAGAAGATTGGTAAGCATTCGTGGTGTATTATCACAGGAATTAGGAGGGGTAAAAGCGCGATGAGCAAAAAGGGAGTGCGACCGTAATACCATACTCTGTTACCGTACCGTATTTCCGTAAGTTACTGAATGACTATTACTGGAACTTTCACAAAGCTTGAAAACAGCAAGTATAGCCGTGCCACAGAGTGATTGGCACAAGAGAATATTGATCGGAGGATTCGCTAACACATATACGTTTTACACTGACTGCGCGTATCACGTTCGGAACAGTCGATTTATTTTCATGCCAGTATAATTTTGCAGATATTTTATGGGCAATATTTATGAATAATATATTTTGTGAATGAAAAGCCTAAGTATTTATAGGTGTTATGAGGAATTTAATCAATCGAATAGCCGTTAACATATCACTGCTTGCATCTTGCTATTGTATGTGACCACGCGCGTTCAACAGTAAAAGGCAAAGAAGCGGGCTCAATTGTCTAGTAATATATAATGCTTTATTGAGCAAAATTTTAACAGAAGAAGAAGTTACTGTCTACGTTTATGCTGATGACATCGCATTCTTTGCTGCTGACGGGGATATTTACTCACTACAACTTAAATTACAAAGATATAATAATATGTTAGAAATTTGGTTACAGTCGATTTTATTATCGTTAAATGTCAACAAAAGTGCGCTCTTGGTGTTTCTGGTGGCAGGCTCAATTTCAATTTCATTTCTTTATAAACAGGAACCCATCCAGAAAGTAGACTTTATATATATTTGGGAACCATGTACAATGAAACACTTAACTGGAGTTCACACATAGAGTATATAACTATCAAGGCACAACGGTCCTTAGGCTTACTGTACAAGCTACATAACCGTTAATACGGGTTCCGAAGGTACACCTTGATAATGTTGTACAAGATGTAAATGCACCCCGTCATGGAATTCACATGCATAGTATTCTCGAGTGGCCCTTCTTATAGAACAAAACCTCTAGTTGTCTTGGAGCAAGAAGAACTGCGAATGTGTCTGGCACTCCCTAGGTTTGTGGCTATCAATGTACTGTACCAGGTAGTGCACCTTCCTACACTAATATGTCGATTTTGCATTTGATTATGGATCCCAGTGTGCACGCTCTCAACGCGGTATTCAAGTGAGCGAAAAATAATCATGTTGTCCATTACCGAAAATTGAGTAAGATGCGATTGAATTAATAAAGTTCTGGGTCCAATTCAAGATACAATGCGGGTCGCTTGCGTGGCAAGTGGGTGTTCTATCCCAGATCCACGGATCTGCTTGTGAATGCAGTGAAAGTAACTTTTGCGCCTTAAAAACGCGCGCATCCTCACACACACAGGTCTCACAATATAGCACAAAATTTTCCTTATCAATGGGTGGTACAAGCGTACATTGCCATCGGGTGTCAGCAGATGTGATTATCATGAAGAGTTCATAATTCAAACCGGTCACTCATTGCAGAAGGTGCAAACGTTAATGTTCTTGTGCTGTTAACGACACGTAGCAAGTTTGGAAAGACTTTCATGCACTGTTTGAAATATGCACTGAAGACAAGATATGGCTATCACGTTCGACTTTTCAAAGCGAAGCTTAATGGTCCACCCATTATATGTTTGTACGTACTCACAGTCTATTTCAGCATCCACTTGCAACATTTTGAAGCAGGGTCTCTCTAGTGAGCCACAGTGATGAAATTTAGTTCCACTATAGAGACGGCACACTGCGTAAAGTTTGAATAGGGGATAGGAGAAGGCGACAGAATTGAACAGAATGTCCCTAAACACTGCCACGGGCAATAATTGGACACTGGCGATATATAGACACGTGAACCACGATTTGACAACGAGGAAAAAGTTTGGCAGATCCTACGTACCTTGGTATCGACGTTATGCGAAGTATGCGGAGGGAAGGTGACCCTGTTGCAATTTGTTTTATATTGAGCAACATGTCATGAAATGACGCTAATTATATGTACAAATTTCGCACGCACACTGATATGTTGAAGAGTTGCGCATGTTTATATAACCAATAGTTTGCACTTGCGCAACAATTTTATCTGGAACATGCGTATTAGCATCACCCGAAGCCTCTATGAAGCGCTGATGCTCGCGAAGATGCTGGCCCTGGACACTGCTTCATAAATCAATTTCAGTGCATGACACCTAACCACAATTCACGTTACCCGACGTGAAGGCTGTATCAAAGGAGTACATTTGTAATGTTTATACAATTGGGTAGGCAACACTGCAACCACTGATGACGTTTCCCGAAGATTAGCGTCTATTTGAAAAGTACTTCCGAGACCTGGCGTAGCTCTATGGTATAATGCTTGACTGCAACGCAGAGTGCCTGAGTTAGATTCCTGCTGGGACCATGAAATTTATTATTTGCATTCATCGGAGGCACAACGCTGCTTATGTCAGGTTTTTCTTAACACTGACGTTCCTTCTATGTCTTCGTTGGGTTGAGCTACCGATGTCGGGTATTGCTTATTGCTCGCGCGTTAAAATTGCCAATGTATGTTATCGTCATTCCTGGGTAGATACTAAGTGTCAGTCACCTGTGGCACGTACCCGCACACCAGTGGCACATCATCATCATCATCATCAGTCTGATTACGTCCGCTGCAGGACAAAGGCCTCTCCCGTGTTCCGCCAGTTAACCCAGTCCTGTGCTTGCTGCTGCCAATTTATACCCGCCAACTTCTTAATCTCATCTGCCCACCTAACCTTCTGTCTCCCCCTAACCCGCTTCCCTTCTCTGGGAATCCAGTTAGTTACCCTTAATGACCAGCGGTTATCCTGTCTATGCGCTACATGCCCGGCCCATGTCCATTTCCTCTTCTTTATTTCAACTATGATATCCCTAACCCCCGTTTGTCCCCTAATCCACTCTGCTCTCTTCTTGTCTCTTAAGGTTACACCTACCATTTATTTCCATTGCTCGCTGCGTCGTCCTCAATTTAAGCTGAACCCTCTTTGTAAGTCTCCAGGTTTCTGCTCCGTAGTTAAGTACCGGCAAGATACAGCTGTTATATACCTTCCTCTTGAGGGATACTGGCAATCTACCTGTCATAATTTGAGAGTGCTTGCCGAATGTGCTCCACCCCATTCTTATTCTTCTAGTTACTTCAATCTCGTGGTCACTTCAATCAGTGGCACATACTGGCCCGTAGTTACGTGCCACTGTCTGGCGGAAAGTGTTTGACGACGTACGTGACAGAATTGTGACATTATTAAAGTCTTGAGCAGCGCGTCATATTCGCCAAACCATCTTACCCTCCCATGCTAATTTTGATTCACGCCAAGTAAAGGAGGTGACCACAAGAGCACCGAAACGTAAGCGGCTAGATAGATAGATAGATTGATAGAGAAATAGATAGATAGATAGATAGATAGATAGATAGATAATGACTGATATCTGGACCCAAATTTTGAAACAGAGCTTAACTTCCATGGTTTTGTTATAACACCTGGTAGAGAAGCTCATGAAATAAATGGTAGAGCAATTCAGTGTCTGCAGCTTAGCAGGAGAGCGCATTATTCTTCGCAATATGGGAGGCAATGATGTGAGCGAAAATATTATTGGAAAGTAACAGATATTTTATTTGATATGAAGGTACTGCCCGCATGTGATCTGTCATCCTCCTGTTTAAGAAGACTGTCGCAAGACCAGACGCGGTTTAACAAAATGTGCAGGTATGGAAGTAAATAGTATCCAATGTCCACGTAAAAAAAAAAGAAAATGTTCGTGAAGCGTTGTTCTATTAGGAAAAAGTGAAGTTGTTTTACCGATATCACTGCCCCTACGAGGTTTGTGCCACAGAGAAATAATACTTTCTTACTGCTCCAATCATGAGCAGGAGAGTCCCAAGATAAGCTGCACATAAGTCTCGACTCTTAAAAAACAAACTAATAGTTGGACGATTCCAAGAGTTAAATTTTGCAGCGCACTGCTGAAATCCGCTTATCCCAATGAAACAGAAGGCCCGTCACGCTGAAGAAAGACGACTATGCTGATGCAGCGAAGTGACGGCAGTGGACGTCTGCTACGAAGAATCAGGAAATCTTTGCACAAGGATAGCTTAGGTTGATGGTTCCCGGAAATCGTCAGCCCCTTTTGTCATAGACATGAAGACCACCGTCGAGCAAGCGTAATTTCGTCAATTGTGTTGGCATTTATATTATGTTCAGTGATGGAATCAAAGCTAGCCAAAAATATTTTCTCTACGAAAGGGTAGGAAATGTTCAGTATACTTCATGTATGATCGTGCGTGTGTTTGTATGTGTGCGCGAATACATATGCATGCAAAATTCACAAATTGAAGAGGGAGCCTACCCCTAGCCCCTTCCCCCCAATTACGCCAAGGGTGGCAAATTGACATCATAATTTGTTTTTGTCTTCTGCATACTTTAGACTGTTTCACCCACAGGATATGTGAACGTAGCAATTCTAACACAATAGTGCTGCAATATTTTCCAGTACGATTCTGCTTTGCGTGTACGGTGAAACGGAGAGATTATGCTGGACAGCTACGCTTTCAGAACACAAGGAAGTAAAAATGACCATTTCACTTTGACCACACAAACTACCAGACACATAACTTAGCAGAAACCTCAAGTCTGACATCAAGCCAAGCGATAAGGAAAAAAAAACAGCAGATTTATTGTTCCCATGGGTCCTCAATTAGGAAGTGGAATTCACAGTGCAAATACACGCCCGTAATATACCTGCACGTGCTGCTAAAAAAAGCACAAGACACTGCAGCGTATTGAATAGAGAAAAAAAGTGCAGTCTTGATAGAAACCAGAAATGAAATAACGTGTTCCTGAAAAATGGAAACACAATTATTTAAAGATTTTTTTTCAATGTTAGCTCAAGAGGTATAATGAAACGAATATAGCTTCACAGTTTATAGCCTGCAAAAGCTGGAAGTCAGATAGAACAGCTTTTGTGTGTTTTCTTAAAACCTCCTCCATATCCGCACTGGTGCATGCACGGTGAAAAAAGCAAATTGAATTATTAAATAACAAAAAAAACAGCAGAGAACAAAGCGGGCCTTTCATGGCAACACTAGAAGGTCTGAATCAAAATAAAAAAAAAGTTTGTTGTCTTAGTTCTATATGGTATGCATCAAGTCAGAAGTTTTGAGTAGGCATAACGTAAAAAAAACGAACCTTGCAACTTTTTATTCCCTTTTATTTTTATATTCGTTTGTAGGGCACACGAGGTACTCCTCTAAAGTTTCGGGCAGGATGTGTGAGAGGACAGTCAAGCACGTCAAAGTGGTGCTGGTCTGATAAATATTATAGTCCAGCGGAATCCAATGGCGGGCCATCGGCCATACCATGCTGAATGCGCCGGTTCTCGTCCAATCCAATCCAATGGCGGAGCATAAATTGCTTTAGTGACCGCCACGGTGACCACAGTAATCACGAACTACGGAAAAGTAAAAAAAATCGGTCAATAACCAATATTTCTTGAAATGGGAGGCACGCAAAAGCCCAAAAATAATCGGTGGCTCACCTGAAGGACACGGGTTGAATAGCGAGCATGGCAGTCGCATTTAGTTAAAGGCGGAATGCTAAGGCCCACGTGCAGTGTGGTGTCAGTGCACATTAAAGAAGACCAGACGGTAGAAATTTCCGGAGCCTTCCACTCTGCATGGTGTCGCATACATTGACAGCGTGTTTTTGAGATATAAGCCAGATGAATTCTTTGCACGTAAACAACAATTGCAACAAATTGTGCTTTCGCTACAGAGCTTAAGATTTCCAGGTTAATTGGGCGCCCCCGATGTATTTCCTGATGTACCCATGTGGCTATGTAAGACAGCAAACCCCACCCCCCTTCTTTTTTTTGCGTTTTCGTCAGCATCGTCTCCTAAGACATTGTGTATTGACTGATCACAATGTCTTAAAATAAAAGGTACTGCCCATTGGATGAGAAAAGACGAATACAGGCGCTATGAATTCATCGCTTGTTTCTCTCTCTAGTCTTGTATTGTGCATTAGATGCGAAATTGGGATACCAACATCTCCAAGTCAGATGCCCGCAAATGAAACCACCACGGCTTGTTACATCGTGCTGTAAATCTATTGCTGCTTATTATAAACTGCTATTTCCACATCCATCTCCTTCATTAACAGCGGAAGATGTGGAACGTCTTGATAGATCTTAAATTTCAGCAGCTGGTCATCTCCAAAAGGTGCAAATGAAACTTCGCCCCCAGCGCTTGTTTTTTTAAAGTTCATTATTTAGACAACGACGTCAACGTGAGAGCGTGGTCGTGATCACAAGAACGCACAATATCTCGGCTGGCATCAGCAAAGGGCTCGTATCCCTGCCTACGTGCTTCGCTTTCTGGGGAAGACACTTCGCTAAAACAGCTTTTTTTTCCTAGAGTTGCCCTATTCTCATGCATCAGCATTTTGTAAAGACGCGAGAGATCATCTTTGGAAGCGTTAGCTGCTAACCTTACATCGTATAAAAAGTTGAATTTTTCGTTAATTGTTCAGTTGATTCGTCCATTCATGGAAACTGTACTCTTACTTCATTTTAACTTGACTGAAAGAGTGATCTTAACGAAAATAAAATGAGGATATAAGTGTAGTAAAAGAGAAAACTCCTGCTATTTATGTTTTGTTGAGTGCTACTCCATTGATATTTTGACAAATTATGCATATAAAATAAAAAAATTGAGAGTGTTTGATATAAAATAGTTTATGTTTATCACCTCATGCGTTGCTTCGTTGTGACAATCAAATGAGGTTCTTTTTACTAATCGTGCTTCATAACAAAAAACTAATTGAGCGCTTCATAGGTGTGGTTAATTGCGGCAGGAAAGATCTCACATTTAGTATGTCTTGATATCATGAGACACATAGGAAGTGAGCTAGAAAATTATGAAGTCCCCTTCGCACTACTGGTGACAAGCCTGAAGAAATGCTGAGCCAGTCTACATTTATTTATATATCTTTCATGTATGCGCGTATATTTCTTTCCCTTTCTCGCCCAGTGCAGCTGTTTTTTTGTCTTAGTTTTTTCGTTTTACCCTTCAACTTTAATTCTTCCCGTTTCTTTTTCTTTCTGTCAGTATTATTATCTCTCTGTGAATTTCTACCTGCCATTGTTTTTATTTTATTTCTCGTTTTCTTTCCCTTTTTCATCTCATATTCTTACATTCGATATCATGCAGTATTGTCGTCACTCCTCCTTTTCTTATCCGCAAGCTCAATTTACTTTCCAACCTATGCCTGTCTAATATACAATACAAGGCTACGGTATGTGCTGCTACAGCGTACCTGGATCGTCGGGTGGCTAGGATGCCCCTCTTCGAACTGTGGGTACACAAGCTTGAGTCCCACCTCGCCAAGAAATTGTATATGTATAGAATATCTATTTTTTTCCTCCCTTTCTTTCTTTGCTTGTTTCTTTTTTTCTCTCTTTTTTCTTTCCATCTATCTTTCCTTACTAGTCTCTTTTCTCGCCAGGTTTATTCTACCCCACGCCAGACATATTGGCGCACTAGTTATTGAAGCGAAGCAAGAGACAAAGAAGATGATAGTGGCGTGTGTCTGCTCATGATGATGATGGTTGCGCGCTCGTGGAGTACGATGGGCGGATGAGATAAATAGCTTCACTGCTAAATACTGTCGGATCTCGCAAGCCAAAAACATACAAACTAAAAATGTAAGTGGCGCCGCAGCTGTGAGTGAATGCGGACCAATTTAGATATTAACAGTGGGCCTGTATAGAAATAGAAGAAAAGTGATATTTTGTTTGACATAGCACCACGCCAATGCCGCAATATCTTCACGGCCAATGGCAAAAAAAAAACAAAAACCAACACCGCGCCATCACTACTGGACTTATGCAAGGGTCGCAACAGTTTTGCGCATCATGTTACGAGGAACCAACATTAGCATTACGAAATCAAATTACTAGAAATGCAGCCACAGAGTGGAAGAGTGCATACATGCTACTGTCTTGATACGCTATTCACTTAAGGGGTAGTGATAAGTGACTTGCGTGTCGCAATTATCAGAACCGCCCATGTGAATTGCCTGTCGCAAAGTCTATTAACGACAGCAAGTCACGAGTGTCATCTAAGATAGCACTTTGCATGAAGTTACGCAAGTCAGCGACATAACATACCATCGCGAACATTCCGAGACTGATTGATAGCGAACTAACCCGCGTTGCCAACCAATCCGTCTGTAGAGCCTAAGCCGCACCGTTGTAATGCTCATCGTGTTTATTATTTTACACTCCTGTCTTCATTTTTTGTTGGCTGCCTGGAAAGCTTAGGCTAGTTTAGCAACAGTGAGATGCTCCTCTTTAGCGACACGTTTGCATAAAAAATATTAAGATAAGATGTATGGTGGCTAATAGCACCCAACATGGAGTATAAGAATATTTGTAGGATATTTTCACTTTGCATTTCCACTTTTTTTTCTAGTGACACTGAGCGAAATTTCGACATTTCCTGTAGCCACTGCTGCTCTGTGTGGGAGATTGTGAAGAGCAGTTACGAGCACTAGTACCAAACGTGTAAGCAGAAATGCAGCTCTGAACGTGGTCAAGTTAAAAGGAAAACGTATGTGTTATATAATTTCCAGCCAGAGACGTTGAGGATGTTACGGAGAGCATGTGAGGAATACAATAAGGACAAAACATACACTAACATACTACCATTGTGTTAAAACAACCGAGCTTTTATCCGAATGCTTGTGCGTATAAATTGTAGTTGGCATTCTCTGCGTAACTACACAAGTGAGGGTGAAAGGCTCGCATGAAGGCTAATGCGAGCCAACCCCGACAAATTTCGTTAGTGAGTCTAACGCACGCAACATTCATGTTTCCGCAAGCACACCAATTCAGCAATGCAGCGTTAGATCACGCGAGCAGGCTTCACTGAGAGGCACGCACGTAAGCAAACGCTTGAAATTGTAGTCAACCAGCAGATAACTATCGCTAGCGCTAACCAAGTTGAGAATTATGTTTACAGAACGGATGAACGAGAACGCTCCTGTGATAACGAAGGAATTGAGCAACAAACTGACTTCGCAAAGCTGTACCCGGACTGCTCCTAATCACGCGGTGTTAATCTTAAGTGCACAGTTGCAGCGGTGTTTCAAGATTTCTCACGCTCCTTATTGAGCTCTATTACAAACTAAAGCAACAATAAAACTTGCGGCTCGTTCATCATGGAACTCTACTTGCCTTGAGTTTTCGGGGTGCACAGTAGAAGGCGACAAGGGGCGCTAGTGCCTTGTGCACATGATTTCGTCTGGTACACCATCGTAGCTGCGTCGTCTACCTCGTTTTTATTAGGAAATTGATTGCGCAGACCTTTTCGAGAGGTGGTTCTCACGTCTTATGCATCAATTAGTGAGAAACCATTGATTGCATCAGCCTGCTCAAAAAACTTTCGTTCTTTTTCTGATGAGATTTCAAAAAACAGCCATACGCCTGCCCTGCACGAAAGTTGGAGCAAGTAAAATAGGTCTACTAAATAATCACTTGCCTCACACACCTATATTAGGATAATTTTATTTTTCACACTTTAAAGCTATGAAACAATTAAAAAACATCTATAGTAATCATGCATTCGGAGCTCCTAATTTGTATAAACCGAGTTAAAGACATTCTCAAATGGTGATAAGCCTGGCAACAAAGACTCAGATGCTCACTATGCACCAAAACGCACTGATAATTTTTCTTGTAAAGTACAACTGAGCCGGGAAACAGCTGAAAAACAGTGCGCACAAAAGTTTAATGCAAGTACCAATAAGACTGCGAAGAAGAGGGTCCAAGTGTCGCTACGGTCTTTGGTGATCTATAAAGGCCGATCGTTTGGCAAAGCCATAATCCGTAAGAGAGCGGCGAATTGACCAGAAAGAGTAAGGGTGAAATGGCGGTTTCAATTCCAGACTATCATGCCATAAAGCGGTCTCTTCTTCTTCGTCCTTCTTTGCAAAGAATCCCGGAAAGACTTAAGATCAAAGAATGACTGTGCCCATTGTAATAGCGAAGATTTTGACCCCCGAACCTTCCGGCAGAAACCCCGTAATTGGCGCCATTAGAGCTCTAATTCCCCAAGTGTCAACGCTGCTGCAGCCGAAGCGTTGCTAATCTATATTTGTTGCATTCCACGCCGATAAGCCCAGCCAGTAATGAGAGGTGCGCCGAGAAATGAGCTTAGAGCGGAAATGGTGGGAAATATGTGTTTCATTGCCTATTAGCGTGTCTGGTGTGAGTATGCTCGCTGTGATTTAGTGTTTCGAAGTAATCCAACGTACCAGTGAGCTGTTAAGTTCTTTCTACTTTATCACACTTATTGTATATTTTTTTTGTCTGGGATTGACACACGAAAGTTTCTTTGAGCTGAATTATTATTTCAGTGGTCGCATTGCAACTGGGTAATAATTCCGCTTCAAGGACCAGGGAGCGTTGATAAAATGAAGAAAAGAAAGCATAAGATCTTTTTTGTGTGCCTCTTTTTTTACACGTATGCTGCATATCAAAATTTTTGTGCAGAACATTCTTGCGGGCATCGCTTTCCTTTTCTTCTAAAAACATATCTCATGGTTGCGATTATTATATGAAAAAATTGGTGTTCCAATGATCGGTCTCCTTTGAATACGTTTCTTTTTTTTCTGAAAACACAGTAAGGTGTCACAAAATGTAGATAACATTACGTTCATCGCCAACCCGCTAAGAAAAAAAAAGGTATTTAACTCTTATTTCTTTCACATCGGCCTCACCCAGGTATGTCTCTTTAATGGAGCCCATTCAATCTCTTTAGGAGACTAAGTAATCCCTTTAGGACAGAATACCCGCGAGTCCTAAATGGCAGTGTGATGTGCTCCACAATTTTCCTGGGGAGATTTTGCAGAGTGGTTACTGCGCAAGGTTAGACCCGAGACAAGAAGACGAACGGTGGAGGGCTCATCCTCGTTCATCTCGTTGTTGCCTTTCTTAACACAGTAGTCGGAGTCCTCAGCTTGATACTTTTGAAGATTTATAGACGGGAACGCCGCATTCGTAGGAATCAAGAGTGAAATGACACTTCTTTTTCTTATAATTTAGGGTGACGGACAAAAGGAGACATAACTTGATTACAGAGCCACGGTGCAAGTATACAGGTGATCAACTAGAAAGCCAGACATTACACACACACACTGCGTCTGTCTTCAGTAACCCCATCTGCAACAATTAAGATTGATATTAGGTAAATGTTACCAATCTTTTCTTATAAAATATGGTCGAAGTCATCAGTTTGTAAGCGGATTTTAGATCTCAGAGTTTGCTAGTATTGAGGGAGAACTTAAGGAGGAGGCCATGAGCTTAGCCCGATATTTGAATCTTTGCTGCCCTGCACTGGGGTGAAGAAACACGGATCGGAAAGAGGGTGTGTAGGGAGAGAGAGAGAGAGAGAGCAAGAGAAAAAAACACACACAAGACGGGTGCTTCTATTGCAGTCATTAAAAAGGCTGGTAGACCTCTAGATACGCCGTAGCGCTTACAGTGTCTTCTGACGACATTGTGTCATGTCTATTGAGCAGAATTAGTGACGACAACAACAACAACAACGAATACTACTACTACTACTACTACTACTACTACTACTACTACTACTAGTGATAATAACATCAGTAATAATCCAATGTCTTCATTACTGCAAAGGCACGTTTTTTTTCGGTCACTTCAGTAACTATCATGAAATCTACAATGCAGAAACCATTCGCATGAATACTGCATTGTACTACGTGTCTTTCGTATAAGGTTTGAGGTAGCTTGATACCTGTTTTCTCGATGTTATTCAAGTTTTTGTTTACGCAGACACCTGAACTTACATACTGTGGTTTTCTTGTAATTATTGACAGGCACGCAGTCGTGTTTTTAGATGTTCCAAAATGGGTATTTTTGGAATTTTTCTCGCAGTTTGCAAAAAAATGAAAATTTTCACCTCATAGAGCCCTATTAGTCCGCAAAAACACTAAGGCGAACAATTATTTTAAAAAGCCGATTCCCCCACGACTTCACCTTAGTCATTGTCTAAATTGAAGTCTTGACACGGGATATAAAGTCTGTGTCAACTAAACCACCGCTGACACGGTTTGTTGAGCCATGCAGTGACTGCTTTTAATTTCTTCTAGTTCCTAATCTGTTGGCTATACGCGTCGCTACCAGCTGCATTACGATACTCGTGAAGCTGTGCAGTGTCCGCATTTGTTTTCTTTCACATTCAAGGTTATATGCTTTCTGTCGCGTCGGCATCCTCCAACACTTACATTGCTGAGGATGCGTATCGTGAAGATGTTTCGTTTTACCATGGCAGAATGTGTTGCGATCATGCTAGTACGATCTCACAACGAAGTTTCACAGAAACACTACACAGGGTGAGGTGTTCGCAGGGTTCTGTGTTGAAAGGAGCCAAGCATCGACCCAGCACCTTCCCTGACCATGCCACCCATTGCTGGAGTCGGAAATAAAAGCAAGAATACAAGGTTCAAAAAGAGCACAAACTAGTATCATCATCATCGTCATCATCATCAATAATAATAATAATAATAATAATAATAATAATAATAATAATAATAATAATAATAATAATAATAATAATAATAATAATAATAATAATAATAATAATAATAATAATAATAATAATATTATTATTATTATTAATAATAATATAATAATGAAAAGAAGAAGTGATCACAGGTTCCTTTTACGCATTCAGTTGAGACATCACTTTTGCTCAGTCTCTATTTATCCTGCCTTGCCACTCATCGAAAGCCTTCTGCACATGGTGTGATTTTGCACTACAGGAAAAGCCCTCAGTGCACCTCGAGTCTTCAACAGCTGTTTTGAGTTCATCCTGGCTTGGACATGAAGACGTCTCTCGAAGGGCAATCCCGTGTTTCGGCACCAACAACGTAGCGAGTGACTGGTTCTCCAGTCGTAACACTGAAACGTTCATTTATTGCTGATGCTGAATGGGAACTGCCCCGAGAACGTGTGCGTGCAACCCTCAGCCTTCTCGTCTTCACGATTCTTTCGTCCGCTCCTCGGTGCTCTGTTGAACGGCTTCTCTTTCTTATCGATGCCAGCGAGGGCCGCCCGATGCAGCCGTTCACCATCCTCTCCTCAATTCCTTTCCTGCTCTCGCCCATCGCCTCGCCTTCACGTGTGCTTTGCACTCATGGAGGAGAAAACCGCTCAGGTAACACCTCACAAAGGGAATCATATGGAGTAAGTTTTGTTCAGTTTTGTGCAGATCCGTGGGGTGGCGTGTTGTATTCCTTGTGTGCACAATATCGGCAGTCGCACTGGCTCTGTAAAAGGTACCGTGTTTTGAGATAGCGTGTCGCGGTTCGTGGCGCTGTGCAAGCAACCAATGATGAAGGGTCACTGCAACGCCACCAAAGGCCCTGCGCTGTGATGAGAGAATGACGTCGATTCGAGCCACAAACAAGGAGAAACTAGGAACAAATCTGAAGGACATTGATAATGGAGGGGGAAATATGTCTGCCACAACTCCGGGAGAAACCTGCGTGCTCTGCCCATGATGTAGCGTCGCATCACGACCACTCTCCGAACTTGGGCGGACCGATGGCGGATAGAGGCGCTGCTCTAATCCTGGGCATTTTGCAATATGCGCTGCCTCCAAGACAGGAAGCACCTCGCCTAGCTTAGCGTTACCTCTGTGATTGGACTACCAGTGACGAAGCCAGGGTGCCAGGGAATGACGCTATCACGTGATGTGAGGTCACAGTAACGTCAAAGTGACGTTGCTATGAGGTCACCGCTCTGGGTTCTGGAGACCTCATTGTCACCACGTTAATGACGCCATCGCATGATTGATTTCTTTCTGTATCACTCGTTCGTAATGCCACTGGATCCGCCGACGGTCAACTATCGCTTTTGTTGAAGCATGTAAGGCTTTTGATTTACAAATAAAATGAAGCCAAGAAGCGGTTCCCACCACGGTCTGCCCTGTCGTCGGCTTAATGTACTAACGGCGAGAATAAAGAATTCTAAGACCACATCGCAGTTCTTTTCTCTTGATAATCATAAAATCTAATCTCATCAAAGAACGCCGGAAAGCCCACTTTCATCACAAAAATAGTTCTATTTCTTGTGGTAGTGTGTAAAAAGGCAATAAAAAAATGTCAGCATATCCACGGAGTGAATGATGGAGAGTGGGGCGAAGCATTCATCCGTCCATGCGTCCGTCTGTGTGACCGTCCATGCGTCTGTTCGTGCGCCCGTCCCTGCGTTCGTTCATGCATCCGCCCCTGCGTCCATTCATGCGTCCATCCATGCATCTGTCTGTGTGTCCGTTCGTCCATCTATTCAACACTCCAAGTCCTACCATCTCGCATCTTTTCATCATATATTACCCATATAGAAGCACCGCCATTCAGTGGACATTCCAAGGACTAAACGAGAGGTGGCACACGCACACTTTCTTACGGCTTGCGCTTCGGGTCTACTTCCCACCTTCAACCACCTTGAGTTCATGGTATATACTAGTTCACTGTATTCATGGCACTGCGGCCCAATGCTCGCTAAACCTTTCTAAAACCAAGGAGGTTACGCCCAGCGAGTATAACATAGCAACCTTTTGTTGTTGCTTCTTCTTCCTCTTTTCTACACCTCTACTTCTACCCTTTTTATCCCTCCTCACCCCCATCCCTTGTGAGCTCTGTGGTGGTGTCGCTCACTGAAGCCGACAATAACGGGGCTCACTTTTCTCTTCCTTTCTCTATCTTAAGAACCACTCACACATAGCAACCTTTTCCTGTCAGATAGTGCTCAATGTACAAGCCAGTGGCTGCTAATGTGAAATGAGAGACAGGAGGATTCAGCTTTTAATTTCTAACGGCTTGCGCTTCGTATCTGCTTCCCCCCTTTAACCACCTCGAATTCATTCATGGTATATACTAGTTCATTGCATTCATGGCCCTGCGGCTCAACGCTCGCTAAACATTTTAAAACTAAGGAGGTTACACCCAGCGAGTATAATGTAGCAACCCTTTCTTGTCCGATAGTGCTCAATGTACATGCCAATGGCTGCTAATGGGGATCGCAGCGTGCGCGTTGACTAAAAGCCGAATGCTCCTGTCTCTCATTCCCCATTAGCAGCCATTGGCATGTACGTTGAGCACTATTTTTTATTGTTAAACAACGCACAGAAGAAATTTCTCAACGGCACCACCTTGGAGGTCAAATGTTATACCTATTTCGGGTATGTGCCACTGGTGGTTACGTTCTACGAGGGACGCCCAAGCCACGCCATAAGGAGCACCCTACTCCTCTACTCTGAACTCATATCGTTTCTGTCGGAGGAATTGTTCTTTCTTGGGGAGGAAGAATTTCTGCGACAATGGTCGTGCCGCTTTCTGTCCGTAGTTGACAGACGCGTTCAATTAGTTTTCCACCTGGCCTGGTTCCTATAGCCAGGTCACCTGTCAATGTCTGATTGGTGCATGTAATCACTATGTGCTTACTATTTTTATGTGTTTGTGTGTGTTCAATATGGGTGCTAGCTCTCCTATATATGCATTTCATTCGAATGCTGTAAGTTATGTAACCTTTATGAATACTGATACCTGTTGTACATATTTTCTAACATCTTCACCAAGTCTTGTAATTTCTGTACATATATCATCATGTACATTGTCCATATTGTGATTAGTGCATTTACGTAGTATATGTACAGTTATTAGTACAACGGACTATGGACATGCTACGGACTTGGACACTTTAGTTTAAATGTGTAGTGTATGTTGTGCTTTGTCTTTTGTTTGTTATTGTACCTGTTATACAGACGCTTGTCTCTTAGGTTTGTTTCGTCCTATGAAAGAATAAACTTTTTCTAAACAGGAGCACCCTGTGCGCACCCTGAGGTGCTAAGGTATGCACGCCGAGCTCTGCTTTGTCCACCAGGCTCGCCTGCCCACTCGCTGAACTCTTATCACCCCAGCTGCTGCGGGTACGCGCGACTTTCAGGAATTCACTCAACACTTTGAGTCAATGGCTAAATCTGGTGCTAATGCCTGTTACCCAGGATCCGTTTCTTCGCATCCTCTGCTAACAGATTTACCTCATGATTCCAACATGTCAAATGACGTCCTCCTATCACCGCAATCCGATGACGAAATCAAAGGCGCATTAGACGCAATGAAAAAGGGATCGGCCCCAGGGCCTGACGGACTCCCTGCAGAGTTTTATGTACAGTTCTGGCCTATCATTGGTCGAACTATGTCACGCGCCATCCGCAAGTGTTTCCAAGATATTACACTTCCAACTTCTTTCCACAAAGGCCGTATAACACTAGTTCCCAAGAAAGACCCAATGTTCACGCGACCAGAAGATTGGCGCCCTATTACCCTGTTCAATGTAGATTACAAGCTCTTGGCTAACAGTTTGGTGCGCCGAATCAGTCCATTTCTGGCAACATTAATCGCTCCCCACCAGGTCTGTTCTGTTCCGGGCCGAGAAATACACACCCAAACGTGGTTAACGCGGGACATCATTCAATACACCATTAGCCGATGCGCGCAAGGACTGTTGGTTTCATTAGATCAAGAGAAAGCTTTTGATTTCATAGAACATGGATACATACTAAATGTTTTACATGCATACGGATTCCCGGATAAGTTCATTGACCTTATCAACGCGAAGTACACTAATTTAGAAAGTATCCTTTACTTAGATTCCCGTGAGAGTCACGCATTTAGAGTCACGCATGGGGTCCGTCAAGGGTGTCCCCTCTCCCCAGTGTTATTTATCCTTGCATTAGAGCCCTTCTTAAGGGCCATTGAACATCACTCGCAGATTCGTGGCTTACCTCTACCCGGTAACACTCAAGTAAAGGTCGCTGCATATGCAGATGATATCACTCTATATGTACATAATGAACAGTCGCTGCAGCATGCTCTTGATACATTCCATGATTTCGGTATTATCTCCGGTGCAAAGTTAAACTTTTCTAAAAGCCAGTATTTTTTTATTGGCAACCCCAGCGGTCGTATCAACATCACGTCGCCTTTACAGTGGTCTGCTGAGATTTCAATACTCGGAGTTACTTTCACTGTATTTGGTATACAGGATAGCATCTGGTCATCCGTTGTACAAACTCTTCTAAATGATATCAAAGCAGCCAGGCACTTCGAATTCCCCCTCTTGGAACGCCGATACTTAACTCAAACGGTGTACCTAGGTAAATTTTGGTACCTTTGCCATTCTGTTAAACCACCGCTCTACGTCTGCAGGAAAGTGCAAAGCTACATCAGTTCATTTTTTTGGTCTGGTGGCACAGAATTGTTATCGCGTCCAGCGTTAGCTCAACCGCGAGATCAAGGCGGTTTTGCATTCCCTGACGTTTCCGTCGCGGCTTCTACATTGTGCCTCCGCACTCTATTGCGAATACTAAGCAATGATGACATGCCCGCTCAGACACTGGCTCGCTACCATCTGGGGCCATCACTACGTGTCTTCTTGCCGGATAGCCAAATAAACAAAGGTCCCCAATCAACTGAATTACCATCTTTGTATCGAGCCCTTCTGGCATTTCACCGACGGTTGGAAGCTACGTACCCAGAGATAGAGGTGGCCGATTCTAAAGTGGTGGACACAATGGCCGCCCTTCTACGGCCCTTAGTGCTCCAGCATCGTCAATCTGTATTGAACCGCGCTTGGAAACCGATAACTGCCGCAGTGTTGCAAGGGCATCTCAGAGACTTTGTCTGGAGGTTGGGCTGGGGCTTGCTTCCCACGCGAGATTGGTTGCAGCGATGGCAGGTAGTTCGCACTTCCACTTGCCCCAACTGCGTCATGGTAGAGACCAATCGACATGCGATGTTTGAATGTGTGGTTTCCCGCCTTTTTTGGCGTGCGGTTAATGCTGGTTTTCGGGGACAGGGTGTGCGAACTTTCGTGTCCAACGGCCGATTTCCGCGTAACCGCTTCTCCGCCCTCTTAATAGTTGCGGGGCTGTTCAGCCTTTGGAGAAACCGATGTGAGGCCGTAGCTGCCAATTGCCGCCGGCGTGCCTTGTGGCCAATACTGGGGAGAATGAGACGAGAGATCCTCGCGTTCCTCTCCGAAGAGCTTTTCTTCCTCGGGGAGCAAGAGTTTCTGCGGCATTGGTCGTGCCCTTTCGTCAAGGTGGAACACGAAAGGATACAACTCATTTTTCGACCGACTTGGTGCTATGCAACACCCGTTGAGTTGTTATATATGATTTCATTTGTTACAAATTGTGTTTCATTTGGATCTATTGTATCGTTATACCCTTGTATCGTGATATCACATTGAATGTTTGTGTACATGTATGCCAACATAATCATGAATATTAGAGCAAATGTCTTCAATGTTACGTAGTGATGTTAGTCGTGAAATATAGATGTGCCGAAGTGTATGTGCCCTGTTACTGGAATGGTATGAAGCCTTTGTGTTTTGTACATGCTGTAATTAAACTTTTTCTAAACAAGGATCTTCGCACCTAAAACGTTGTTATATGCATATGGCACCATAGTTCCCCTCCAATCAATGTTTCGCGCGCACAAACAGTCGCAAGTAAGCTTGGAAGCGCACAGCAATTTACATGGTTTCTCACTTTTTTAAATTATGCTTTTTGACCATGCAATTGAAAAAAAAAACAGAAATAAGTGTACGTGAGGCAAGAAAGAAATATCTTTTTTCGCAATTTGTACGTATTTTCATCACTATAATTCATTGCGAAAGCGGTGCTGCGGGGTGATGCCATACATCTGCTGTCCTTTTTTCGCGGCAGTGGCCAGTTGCTTTTTATGGCGCGCGAAGGACCATCGGCTCGTTACTCCGATGACCGGAAGTATTGTATGTGTGACACAGCAACGTCTGAAAAAAATAACAACTATCACGGCACTCGCGACGGGAAAAATTGCGCGAAAAAAAGAAGTCACACATCCCGAAGACATATGACGGTGCCACTGCCACCGTAAGGGTGCTGCCACTTTTCAATGGCTGTGGCTTTCTCCGCCTAAGATGTAGGAACCATGGTGGATTGTTGCAGCGAAATCGATGTCGCATTGGCTGGGCAATAGCGCTTGAAAGAGAAAGCGTGTACTCACACTGCTCTGGGCGGCACACTTGGCTGCCTGCGTTCTGACTTCGGTTTGCGTACCTTGTTACGCTCAGTTTTCTTTTCTTTATGCATGCATCGTATGTATTTTTGCATTGTTACTTCATTTGCTTTTATTTGCGTATCTGCCACTATCAGACTCTCTTTGTCGTTTGTCACGTCTATTTTTGTTCGTATTTGCAGCCGTTATTGCATAACGCTACGCTTCAACGTTCCTTCCCTTGAGGCAAGCTTAAACAAAATCATTTCCAGAGTCTTTATTTTGTTTTTCGCTTGCTTCCTCTGTTCTTATCTGAACATTTATTATTTTTTTCGATGTAACTTTCTTTTAGTTATCAGCGTTATCGCTTATAGTATGTAAGTGTGGGTGCACGTGTGCGATCGTTTTACTGGGCTTTTCTTTGCGGCACATTTCTGTATAAATAATGGGCACGTTGTAAGAATAATAACGATGTATATAGAATGCGTTTTCTGCCCTCTTTCGGGGAAATAGACTGAGGCTGGGCAGGAAACCTGTGTAAGTGGGCGAATTCGTGGTGGGCTCTGTCCACTTTATCGTAAACTCTACTGATAACGGGATTTAAACGAACCTGCCATGAGCGCTTACTGTTCCCGTTGGCACTTATATCGGAATTACCATGGGTGGACTTGTACTATAACCTATAGCAACACGCAGTGGGGCTCACAGTGTTCTTTGAGATGCGCAGGATGTTTGAATACAAAAGTGATAGAGCCAAGCAGGTGCACCGTAAATGTGCGTTCAACCGCACTGTGAGCCAAGAAAGTGGTTGAGCTTTTTCTTCTGGCATGATTAGGGTGCGCAGATACATTAGCGTTACTACTGAATTGCGATTAGCGAGCAACACTTTGATTAGTTCACTGGTCTAAGAAGAATAAGCAATTATTTGAAGATAACTTCTTTATTGTTGTTTCCGCAAAGACCAATGCTATTCGCTCATTTTATTCATACCACAGTTGTACGCAAAGCACACATTTTATTTCAGGGGCTTGAAACTCACCTCATCTAGTGGGCCATCACGAAACTTATTCCCACAACCCCACAGGGGCCTGAAGTGTTAAGATGGCAGGCGTGCTAGTGGAGAGGGAGGGTGAGGTGGAGAGCTTGAACGAAATCGCCCAAGACCCTGCCATACATACCATATAAGGGTGAATTTTCAAAGGGATATGACGGCAGACTTCTGAAATCATGTGGGTATTGCTTTTCACAATAATCAAAGTGTAGACAGCAGCTCCGAAATATAGTTTTTCTTCTGCGATGATGTAACAACACAAAGTAACTTTCGAAGTAAAACAGTGCCTCCACAAAAAATGTTTCAGACCAGTCCCGTCTGTGAAGCTTACCCGAAGAAAGCGCAACAAATTTGCAATAGACCAGGAAACTAGTCAATTACTACTTAAAAAAATTCTCAAATATGTGTTGCATGTGAAGCGTCAGGCAACTAACGAGTGGTTTTTTTAACCCCTCTTCTCTAGACCTATTCCATATTTGTAAACAGCGGTAGGTGCCATCGACAAACTAGGGTTTCTGTAGTGACATCTAGGCCAAAGCTCGCCAATGCCATCTACGATCCAGTGACAACTAGCACTGCACCTGTTAAGCTGACTCCCGTGTGCACGCGGCCTCCCCGATGTCACCAAATGTGGCGTAGTATGTCAATGGCGCGTAGTACGGTTTACAAAAGAGGAATAGCTATATAGCCGCCACACCAGCAACGCTCATGGGGAGTCTTCACTGGTTACCTAATGCTCTTTTGTAGTAGAACGAATTGTAAGGTTGTCGCCATTCCCATTTCGGCAGCATTCTGCCACCACACCCCGGAGCGGTGTGAGATGAGGCTGCGGAAGGCCTCACACAAACTCGTCACCTACTCGTTGTTTCACCATCGTCTGTAACGCCGTAGAAGGAGCTCTGGCTCTTATGCACAACCATTTGCCTTATTTCATCTTCTTTTTTCATTATCCCCGCCCGGCGAGATCTTCGCAACATCATTGTCTGTTCGCTTCCTTAACCAAATTTTCTGATACATGTTTAACGCCAAACTGAATGTTGTTTGTCCTTCTTAGTGCTTTCACTTTAAGTAAAACTGTAACTTTTGAATAATTAGCTTCTTTGATGTCTAGCAGCACTTTTCAATGAAACTCAGACAATTTTTTATGCGCCAGTGGTGTTGGTGGTAGTAGTTTTGTATAAACCTAGTGTATCTGTATAAACCTGTAAAAAACAGAATAACTTTGAACAGGAAACCTTGGTACTGTATACTGCTGACACTGTAAGAAACCATGCAACGACACTTCACACGGTGATATGAAGATTTTTCTCTTAAGAAGTGAATAGTAACAGCCCAAAAATACATATTCCTTGGCTTCTATGCTAGAATGTACTTGAAGTGTTTCAGTGATACTGTTGCACCGGAACTAAACGAAAGAACAATACGCATGTGGGTGTTTAATTTTTCAGTTTGGTTCTGGTATAACATTATCGCACCAAAGTATTGACGTCATATACGATAGGGCTTGCCGAAACCTTATTATTCAGTATTTCAGTCTAAAGGCCCACCTATTACCAGCCTTGTCGTGACAAAGAGAATATATAATCGTAAAAATCCGGGTTCAATTTCCTCCGAAACCACGTCATCATTGTGTGGGACGCCGTAGATGAAGGCCCCGGAAAGTTCGTTCATCTGAGGTTCTCAATGTCCGCCTAAATCTAAGTACACGGGCCTCAAGCATGCCCTCATATTTGGAATGTAGGTCAGCGCACGGGGGTGTTGACGTAATCGTATGTTTCAAAATACCAGATTAGGAATGCCGTTATGATTTTATTTGAGCGAATTTAAAAGCTTGCTTGTAAGAAATGAGTGTCCAGATGGCGAAGTGCTTATCAGCTCAAATTCGCTTATTTTATATATAGGTATGCTGCCGAATAATTAACTGCATTTCACATCAAATATTTTAACAATGTAAGCAGATTGTCTGACATTACGATTGTTGAAAGTTCGAATTATATCAAAAACACCCTGTAATTGTCTTCAACGGAAACACAGTTATATGAACGCAACGGCGCTTGTCTAACAATAAAACAAGCAATGAGTTATTAATGTTGTCTTAGATCTTAAACATTAGGGTAGAACTTCGATTTATATAATTCGGTCCATCACTTTTATTAGCCTTTCTACAATACACGGTATGTGGGCAGTTGTTATAACCTAAAATGCACTGAGGTTATAAGCTAAGGGAAAGAGGATCTGAACAACTTGACTCGAGCACCAATCTGCAATAATGAGTCAACACTACCCGAGGCTAATCGTGCAATCATCACTTCCATCTATAGTATTTGTTCCACCTAGTCGCCTTCAAGCGATGACCCTGCAGATAAGCAAATTGTGAAAGGCTTATGCTGGTTTGCTTTCCGAGTGCAACAAACATCACTTCGAAAGGTCAACAAACTGTGTCGACAACCACATCCATTTACAATGAAAGACCATGGTTCGAGCTTTATTGATATGGCAACAAACCTTGCTTTGCTGAAGAATTTAAAATTATGAAATGCAAAGGCTTCAAAATGTGGTGGCTGGTGGTTTTTACATCTAAAGCGCATATGTATATTTTTCATTTGTCTGGTGATGTAGTATTGTTTTTTCTACTTACAAGATGTGTGCATTCTCTCAGGCTTTACAAAAACTATGGGTGTACATAGTAGAGAAAGTTTAAGGGCAAGAAATTGACATCAGCATAACCCTGTCGTTCTTGCCTAAATTGCTCTGTAAATGTCGAAGAAAAGTGTTATCTTTCACTTCTAAATTTATTACCTAGCCTTTTTGTGAAGAAATAAAAGAAAAGCGCTGTTCTCTTGTTAATATATCCGCAATCACTTCCCATCCTTATCGCTTTGCTTGTGACGCACGTGGCTATTGTGTATCTGCGCTCTATCATGAAGGCGTGATTCGTGAACTTATCTTCGTGCCGCGTTTCATCGGAAAACGCCCCTCGCGAATAAGCCGAGGGCAGCCGTGGGCACCGGTGTAGTAGTTCGCCAGCTGTACGGCAGTTCACTTGTTTCTTTCGAGAACAGGTCAGCCCAGTGAAATAAAAGATTGTTTCGGCTTGCTCCCGATCCTGTCGTGCACGTTCCTTCATCGTCGCGGCTACGTGACAACTGTTTGGAGGTGCCGGGTATGCACCAGGTCCCTGAGCCGACAGCTGCACGGAAGGACGAGGCCCCCAAAAGCAGCGACGCGACTCGCAGTAGCCGCCTCCTACAAGGTTTGCCACCGGAACCCGGAACACTACCGGAGTACACCTGACAGAAAAAAGAAGACTCGACGTCAACCATGAGCCTACCAGCTGCGCCCACCCCTGTCATTTTGCAACAGCCTCGAGTGCCTCCAACTTTCCACGGCTCGCCTGCAGAAGATGCAGAAGATTGGCTCGACTAATTCACTCGAGTGGCTTCACTAAAACAAGGGGATGACGAGAGGAAGGTAAGTCACGTTTTCTTCGCACTCGACGGCCCCGTTAAAACGTGGTTTGAAAAGCACGAGGCCTCTTTGACTACGTGGGAGGTGTTCAAGACTGATTTCTTGAGGACGTTTGCCAACATGCTGCGCAAAGAAAGGACTGAAATTCTGCTACAATCGAGGATCCAAAAGCCTAATGAAACTGTGGCAATATACGTAGAGGAAATGAAGCTCCTCATTCGCCGTTTGGATCCGAACATGGCAGAGGAAAACCAGGTTGGGCTTCTAATGCGAGGAGTAAAAGAGTTCACGCAAGAGGCATCGCTTACTTCAAGAATGGACAAGCTGACGTGCTCGTAACCAACTTCGGCAGAGAACACCGACACCTCAACAAAGGCAGCACGATTGGCTTCTTAGATGAAGTAGGGGACATTCCAGGCACGTTCGCCATCGACCAATCCCACGAAGACTCGTCAATGCAAAACCAGCCGCCTGTGTTCGACATCGACCCTGAGCTTCCCAGCGACAGGCGAAATCAGATCCGCATTCTCCTAGAAAGCTACGCTCACTGTTTCGCAACCTCGTCCAAGGTGCCGAAAACACCAATTGCCAAGCATCGGATCATAACCAGCAAGCACGCCCGACCTTTCTGCCAAAGCCCGTACCGTGTGTCGCCGCCAGAGCGTGAAGCAATTCGGAAAGAAGTGGACGAAATGCTTGACGATGACGTCATTCAACCTTCGAAAAGCCCTTGGGCAACACCAGTCGTTCTCGTAAAGAAAAAAGACGGAAGCCTCCGGTTCGGCATCGGCTATCGCAGGCTAAACAACATAACGAAGAAAGATGTCTACCCGCTCCCAAGGATAGACGACACCCTAGACCGAATCTGTCATGCCAAGTACTTCTCGTCCATGGACATCAAAAGCGGATATTGGCAGATTGAAATCGACGAAAGGGACAGAGAAAAGACGGCTTTCATCACTCCGGACGAGTTATTTGAGTTTAAGGTCATGCCATTTGGTCTTTGTTCCGCACCGGCAAAGTTTCAACGAGTAATGGACACGGTGTTGGCAGGCCTGAAATGGAAAACCTGCCTCGTGTATCTCGACGACGTCGTAGTCTTTGCGGCGACCTTTGACGAACACATGCGAAGACTGAGGGCCGTACTCAATGCAATCAAGTCTTTAGGACTTACCCTAAAGCCTGAGGAGTGCCGCTTTGCATATCATGAGCTGTTATTTCTTGGCCATATCAGCCCGGACGGTGTACGACCCGACCCCCAGAAGACGTCCGCTATCGAGCATTTTTCGCAGCCGACAGACAAGAAAGCCGTACGAAGGTTCCTTGGCTTGTGTGCTTACTACAGAAGGTTTGTGAGGAATTTTTAATGCATAGCGGAACCTTTGACGAAGCTAACAAAGGCTGATGTACCCTTTCAATGGGAAGCGCCGCAAGAAAAAAAACCTTTAAGGACCTCCAGCGTCGTTTACAGTCCTCTCCCATCCTTTCATACTTCGACGAAGATGCCCAAACTGAAATTCATACCGACGCAAGCAGCGTGGGCATAGGCACGGTCCTTGTCCAGAAAAGCAACGGGTTCGAGAAATTGATCGCATACGCTAGCCATTCGCTGTCGAAGGCGGAGAGTAGAGCGAGAAAATTTATTGCGGAAAGGCAGGGAGGTTAACCAGAAAACATATCCGGTTTGCTACCCTGCACTGGGGAAAGGGTAAGGGGAAAGGGAGGAAGAGAAGCACAAACACACATACACACACTCGCACACAGTAGTGTCACAATCGATCAACGAGGCGGGTCGCTCGCAGAAACTTCATCAGCGCCTTCGTTGCTTTCTGGCGTGAAGCTCGATCTTTCCGACATTCCAAGATTGACTGCTCAGAAAATGGCTGGTCGTCGAGGCGAGCAAACACTGCTGAGAGGGACTGTCGCTGAGAGCTGTACTGGGGGCACTGACATAAAATATGTTCAATTGTTTCGTCATTGTCGCAATGGTCGCATGTAGCGCTGTCTCTCATTCCGATGCGGCAGGCAAAAGCGTTCGTGAAAGACACCCCAAGCCACATACGGCAGAGAAGGGTCGTCTCGGATCGGGGTAGGCCAGATGGAATAGTAAGTCGTAGGCATGGGTCCAGGCGGTGAAGACGGGTGTGGAGAAAACCGGGCGTATTCCGCATAGACCTTGCGACATCCTGCGCAAGCGTATTAATCTTTGCTGCTGCGTCGCTTCTTGATAGTGGAATAGGTTCCATCACTCCATTTTCGTGAGCATTCTTAGCTGCATTGTCGGCATGCTCGTTACCGATGATGCCGCAATGGCCTGGTAACCACTGAAAAGATATGTCATGTCCTTCGTCTATTAGGTGATGGTACAGTTGTCGTATTTCGAGCGCCAATTGATCTTGAGGTCCACGACGTAGAGTATTGTGTAGACATTGGAGAGCTGGTTTCGAATCAGTAAAAATGCTCCATTTTTGTGGTGTCTCTTGGTCAATCCTGCGGAGTGCGCTGCGGAGTGCCGCGAGCTCCACGGCTGTCGATGTCGTCTTGTGTGACGTTCTGAACTGGATGGTTTCGGCTCTTGCTGGGAAGATCACAGCTCCTGCAGATCCTCCAACAGTTGTCGAGCCATCCGTGTAAAGTTTGACATGATCTTTGTATTCTTCGTGTAGCATGAGTAGAATCATCTGCTTTAAGGCTGGCGCCGAGAGCTCCGCCTTCTTGCGAATCCCCGGCACTGTCAAGCGCAGTTTTGGTCGGTCCAAGCACCAAGGAGGTGTTAGTATCCGTTCCGGAGGTGTGTAGACTGTTGGAAGGCACTCACGGAAAGTCAATACTCTCTTACAGAAGGAGGCACTCGGTCGATCTTCTGGAAGCGAAGCTAGGTGGTGGGCAGGGGCGCGAGCAAGGTGTCTAATATGAGCTCTAAGCACCTCCAAAGTAATGTGCACAGTGGCCGGATGATCTTTGGCGATTGCGATGGTTTCCGCTGTTGATGTACAGCGTGGTAATCCAAGACAAACTCTGAGTGCCTGGCCCTGGGCGTTTTCTATTGTGCGTATACTGCTTTTGCAAGCGTTCGTCAGAACCGGCAAGCTATACCGCAGGTACCCCAGAAACAGCGTTTTGTACAAATGCAACATCGCGTGCACTGATGTGCCCCACGTTTTGCCTCCGAGGAACTTGAAAAGTTGTGCGATGGCCGTTAGGCGCTTCTTTAGAGTGGCCACATGGGGACTCCAGCAGAGATTTCGATCGATCGTGACCCCCAAAAACCTGTGGGTCCTGGCGTAGCAGACACTGTGTCCATTGATGGCGATGGGATATGACGTCATTGCCTTCCGCGTGAACGCGACCAGCGCCGATTTCTCAGGAGAAATCTCGAGGCCTTGTTCTCTAAGGTACGCCGATATTGAATTCGCTGCTTTCTGGAGTCTCGCACGTACCTGAGGACGTGTTACACCTGATGTCCAGGCACAAATATCATCTGCATAGAGAGATATCCGCACGGAATCTGGTATGCGTTCAACGAGACCGATCAGAACCAGGTTGAACAGTGTGGGGCTCAATACACCACCTTGAGGAACACCACGGTGTGTATAATGTTCAGAAGTCGGCCCATCATCAGTTTGCATAAACAATGATCTCATATGTAGGTAGCATTGGATCCAGCGGTACACTCGCCCACCCAAACCAACTGACTCGAGGGCGTCAAGTATGGCTTCGTGAGAAACATTGTCATATGCTCCTTTGACATCTAAAAATAGTGCGACAGATAACCGTCTGCTCATTTTCTGGTGTTGTACGTAGGTCACCAGGTCAATGACATTGTCAATGGAGCTCCGAAAACGACGAAAACCGGCCATGGCGTCTGGATATATTCTATGGCGTTCTAGGAACCACTCGAGTCTGGCAAGGATCATTCGCTCCATCAGCTTCCCTACGCAACTAGCCAGCGCTATTGGGCGGTATGATGTCAGCTCTAGAGGCGATTTTCCAGGTTTGAGAAGTGCAACCAACCGGCTTGTTTTCCACTCTCTGGGGACCGTTCCATCTCTCCAAGACTCATTGAATACTTCCAGCAAAGCACTTCGTGCTCGATCACCGAGATTGCATAGTAGGCGGTATGATATGCCATCCGGCCCAGGCGATGACGATCGATTGCATGAAGCAAGAGCCACATTCAGTTCTTCCATTGAAAAAGGCAGGTCCAGGTGCGGGTCAAGTGAATGTGGCGTGTAATCAGCAGTAAGGGCTTCTGTGCAATTTGGTGGGCCCGCAATCTTCCTACAAAAATCTTCCGCTACCTCGATATCCCTTCTATTTTGGAAAAGGGCCAAGGCTTTAAACGGAAAACGTTGTTGGGGAAATGTGCGTAGGCCTCGCACGGTTCGCCATATTTGAGAAAGCGGTTTGCGAGAGTCTAGACTCGCGCAAAATTTCGCCCACCGTTGAAACTCCAGTTTGTCTATACGACGCTGGATCTTCTTTTGCATGCGCCTGGCCATCCGTAGATCTTGAATGGATTTTGTGCGTCGATATCTACGCTCCGCACGCCGACGAGTCGCACGGAGTCGCTCTAACTCCATGTCCGTTTCTGAGGGCCTTGAAGAATATGCCAGCGTGCGCATCGCACTCTGCGCTGCTTGTTTGATCGCTTGCTCAATGCCAGAGGTTAAGCCTTTTTCACAAGCGTGTTCAATGTTGGTTGTGAATGCTGAAAGATCGATCCTCCGTACGGTTTTCGGCGGGTGGTCGCTAGCAAAGCCTTCGATGGTGAGATAACTGGGGATGTGATCGCTACCATGTGTCTCGATGTCTAAAAACCACTTAACGCTTGTGGCGAAGCGACGTGACACGAACGTCAAGTCCAAACAGCTGCTGTACGTTGATCCTCGCAGAAATATAGGGCTCCCATCATTAAGTAGAGACAGTTCATGAGTCGATACAAATGAAGCCAGCCTCCGGCCCGTGGTATTGACTTTTGAACTTCCCCAGATTGGGTGGTGGGCGTTGAAGTCCCCTATAATTATCCACGGATCCGGGACGCTCGAAAGAATGTCATCCAGTCTTTGGCAATCAAAACGGGCTGAGGGAGATAAGTAGACACCTATTAATGTGAAGGTGAGGGTTTTCTGCTTCACAGTCAGGCAAACATATTGGTTCTCATCATGAGGCGACACAGGTTGAATGATGTAGGTAAGCTCCCGACGAATATACATAATGACCTTGCTGCTTTCGTTTCGGGTTTTGGACGGGATTGATTCGTAGCCAGATAGCCTGATCGGGTTTGATAATTTCGGTTCACATATTACGAGGATTGGGAAAAGGTTAGAAGACACGTACTGACGAAAATCGGAAATCCGTGATCTAAGTCCTCTTGCGTTCCACTGGATGACTGATGCTTCTCTGACGTCTTTGCGGAACGATTGTTGATCTCCTGCCATGACTCTACGCGAGGGAGGCGAGGACTGGGCTCAGCGCGTCCAACACCTGTAACCCGCTTCGAGCGGTTGGAGTTCCCAGGCTTCTTAGTATGTCTGCCATGACAGCGACGAGGGATCGTAACATCGGGATGATCTGTCGATCGACCCTTGACACATCCTCAACGGAAGTAGACTCGGTGGAAGGTGTAGGGCGGCGAGGCCTCGCAGGAGGCTCCTTTGCAGGCTGTGTACGCGGAAGCGTAGGCCACTCATCCGCAGCTGTGAGCTTCTCCACTTCTTTTCGCTTCGTGCTTACTACTTCACTCGTGCTCGGAGGAAATGGGTTATGCGCAACACTCTGTCCTACACGCCTCCGTCGGCGACTACGTCGCCGCCGTACCCTTTCAGCAGCCTCTCTGTGGGTTGAATTGTCCCTAACCATTTGTTTGATAATGGCGATTTCCTTCTTAATCCGAGGGCATTCCTTGGATGCAGCATCATGCGGACCATCACAGTTTCTGCACTTCAGACTTGTTGCCCGACATGCGTCTGCAGTGTGCGGCTCAGCGCATCGGGGGCATACTGTGGTGTTTGTACATACACTCTTGATGTGACCAATTTTCATGCAGTTATGGCACTGGAGTGGTTTAGGGACAAATGGTCGAACAGGATGTCGGAAGTGTCCCACTTTGACATGCGACGGAATGGAATCTCCTTTGAACATTATCTTTACACATCGGGTGTTTCCGAGGCGAAGTACATTCGCGATGAGAACTCCTTCGTTCGCTGGTTTTATGAGAGTTGGGAGGTCCGAGTTTGCTATGGCCAAATCAATGTCGTAGATTACTCCCGCCGTGCAGGCACCGTCCATTGGAATAACCGGTCGTACTTTGATGCCTCCCAAATCTGATACTCTGCGAAGCTTGTCTATGGCGCTGGCAGTCATTGTGTCCACAGCTAGAATATTCTTCCGCGTGTTCACCCGGATATCCTTAATGTCGTTTGGTGCTACCCCCTCAAAGTACATAGAGAGAGCTTGCCTGTTTACTGCTCGAAGGCTGATGGTGGAGTCCTCGGGCATGAAGAGGATGGTGTGCGGCCAGCATTCTCCTTTTGACTGAGACGTTAATGTCCCTGCTGGTGAAGACGACTTGATACTTCTTCTTTTGGCCTTCCTGCTTCTCACGGTCTCGAAGTCGTCATCCGACGAGTCGTCGCCAGTGGCCGAGTACAGTTCCGTGTCCTCGCTGGTGCTCGAACAGGTGCTTCGTTTCCGCGACGAGCTTGCCAAAGGTGGTCTATGGTCGGACATAGCCGCAGAAGGCTCCACGTCCACAGCCATGATGCAGTGACTATCACCGTTGGCCTCACTGGTTCTGGGCCAGGCGCGCTGATTTACCGAGGAGCTCGCCATAGCAGACCTCTGGCTGGGCGGACCAGTGGATGACTCCGCGTCCGTCGCCTTGGGGCAGGGAGCAGCGTCTCCCGTAGAAAGCGAAAAACTTGATAACAATGCTCGGAGCCGAAAGCAGAAGCGTTCTATCGAAGGCGGAGAGTAACTATTCAACTACTGAGGAGTGTCTCGCAATCATTTGGGCGACATCGAAATTCCGCCCTTACATTTACGGACGACCATTCAAGGTTGTGAGTGACCATCACGCCCTCTGCTGGCTTGCAAATTTGAAAGATCCATCCGGCCGCCTCGCTCGATGGAGTCTTCGTTTCCAGGAATTTGATGTCACCGTAACATACAAGTCTGAGAGGAAGCATTCGGACACAGACTGCTTGTCAAGGGCCCCTGTCGATGAAGCCCCAAAGAACGACGACGACGATGACAGCTTCCTTCGATCTATCAGTAGCAGCACTTTTGCGCAACAGCAACGCGCGGACTCTGACCTCAAGTGTCTCCATGAATACCTGGAAGGCAAAACTTCATCACCTCCTGCATCATTCAAGCGCGGACTCTCATCCTTCTGTTTTCAAAACGGCATCATCGTAAAGAAGATATTTGCGCCCAATAAGACTACGTATCTTATTGTCGTTCCCAGCAACCTTCGAGAAGAAATTCTACAGGCTTCCCACGACGAACCGACTGCTGCACACCTTGGATATGCGCGCACTCTTCGCCGAATCCAAGAGAAATTCTACTGGCCACGACTGCCCACCGACGTCACGCGGTACGTAAAGACTTGCCGTGAATGCCAACAAAGAAAGAGGCCACCGACCAGGCCAGCCGGGCTGCTGAACCCCATACCACCCCCAGCAAAGCCTTTCCAAGAGATTGGAATGGACCTTCTCAGTCCCTTTTCGACATCAACTTCTGTCAATAGAATGATAATCGTAGCAACTGACTACCTCACCCGTTATGCCGAAGCAAAAGAAAGTTTTTTGTCAAGTGCATCCTGTTGCGACATGGTGCCCACAAGGTCCTCATCACGGACAGGGGAACAGCGTTCACGGCAGAGCTAATGCAAGCTATCCTGCACCACAGTCAAACCAGTCACCGGAAGACTACTGCGTATCATCCGCAGACAAACGGCCTCGTGGAACGGCTGAACAAAACTATCGCTGACATGCTTGCCATGTATGTCGATGCAGAACACAAAACCTGGGACAGCATCCTTCCATTCGTCGTATTTGCCTATAATACTGCAATACAAGAGACCACACGCATGACGCCTTTTAGCCTCGTCTACGGCAGAGAGGCAGCTACAACGTTGGACGCCATGATCCCAGATGTCACAGAAGAGAACCACAACGTCGCCACCTACCTTCAACGTGCCGAACAAGCCCGACAACTTGCACGCCTGCGGATTAAGGAACAGCAATCCATCGACGCTCGACGCTACAACTTACGCCGCTGCCATACGGAATACAAACCCGGAGACCGCGTGTGGGTTTGCACCCCCATTCGCTGCCGAGGACTCGGCGAAAAGTTGTTGTGCCGTTATTTTGGACCTTACAAGGTCATACGTCGTGTTAGTCAACTGGACTATGAAGTTGTCCCCGATGGCGCGACGACACCGCAACGTCGCCGCGCTAACCCAGAACTTGTGCATGTCGTGCGCCTTAAACCTTATTACACGCGGTAATAGACCTTACAGTTTGCAATGCCAACTGCAAATTTTGATCTTCCTTTTTGTTCTCGTGTGTTCTTATGACACTGTTCTCGGTTTCAATGTTTGCTCTTTTAAGCATTGGGCCGATGCTTATTTAAAAGGGGAGTAATGCCACAATCACTTCCCATCCTTATCGCTTTGCTTGGGACGCACATGGCTAGTGTGTATCTGCGCATCATCATGAAGTCGTGATCCGTGAATTTATCTTCGTGCCGCGTTTTATCGGAAAACGCCCCTCGCGAATAAGCCGAGGGCATCCGTGGGCACCGGTGTAGTAGTTCGCCAGCTGTACGGCGGTTCACATTCTTTCGGGCGCAGGTCAGCCCAGTGAAATAAAAGAATGTTGCGGCTTGCTCCCGATCCTGTCGTGCACGTTCCTCCTTCGTCGCGGCTACGTGACAATATATTAATGTGTCATTGTAGTTAGCAACTGTGGCGTTAGCACAGGAATATATGTTGTTATGATAACCCATTTGAAAGAAACAAGTTTGTTAATTTAGAAGGACGGAAGCCACCCTAACCACTTCTTTGGTCCATGTCGCTCTGGTCACGATGGCGTTTAGTTATAGATTACGAAATAGAAGACAACAAAAATCTGGCCACAGTGTTCATGTTTTGTTCTTTGTTAAAGTGCTATGACTGAAATCGTGATAGTGTTATTTTTTTGCTTTCCAATGATTACCGTAAGCGAAATCGACTCTGAAGGATCATTGACAAGTGTTTCAACGGACTTATATTGAGAATGGTTAGCAAGTGACTATTTGTTTATGTTTGTTGTTTAAACTTATTTTTTGTTAAAATTTGTTCCTTAGAACGTATTTCTGGATTGTCTCATGTGGTGCGATGTGAAGGCTTCATAAGAAAATTTTACCTATCAAGTCTAAGTTAGAGGCACCCGCCTGTGCGTGGGAAACAGACTACTTTAGCCTCGTACAAAGACTAAAAGTTTTGATAATGAACCATGCATAGGAGAACATTGAAGATATATCATTTCTCTCTTTCATGCATACACACCAAAACATGCCCTATAAGAGTGCATACTTGAATTAAAACATTGTCGTGCCTCTAGCACTGCAATCCTAAACGGCCAGAAAATATTACACTTGCATGGGAGCTTACTCATGCTTCTTTGCAAAGAGATGGCCGTAAAGTTTTTGTTGTAGTTTTTACCGACATGTGCATGCGATCATACTTTACAGAGGCGTGAATATTTGGAGAAGCAAATATAGTTCGAAATGCGTTGTATTTTCAGACCGCATATCTTATTGGCAAGCTGTTGTGATCGATTGGGCGTGGGGTGTTTTCTTCACCTTGCTTTTGCAGGGAGAAGTTAAAGGCACTTATATCACGCTGCATGCTGAAGACGTTTATGACACCCCTCCTCACTTTCACCGAAGTACTCCATCAGTAGCACTAGTATAAAATGGGTCACTGAAACAATAATGGCTGAGAAAAACTGTCTTTGTGGGTAAGTTGTTACACTCACTAATCATTTGTTCAGTTTGAAGATGTTCTTGACGACATTTATAAATATAGTTGTTCCAAAAATTGTTAAGCTACAGGCCAAAGACAAAAGAACATGCCCTGCGTTTGCCAGCGAAGCTGCAGGAGGTCTCGAAGTGAAGCGCTGTAGCCACTTAATGAATCACCCGGGTGAGTATACGTTGAACTGCAACACTTTTAGTTGTGATCGACCTAACGCTGGAGCCATAGTAAATAGCGAGCTTCCGTTTCACCTGAATGATTAGCGGATACTACGACAGAGTTCTAAGCTGCAAAGTTCACAAGAAACTTGTGTGACTTTGTTTCCAGCATCATTCCAGACAAGATGTCCTGTAACAAAACAACAGCTACATGGTCATTCCGTTTGCGTAGAATGGTATTTTTTCAGCCTTCCGCTCATAAACCCATGAACGTCTTTATACGTTCCCGTCTTCAGCTAAGGGAAAGTTCAAAATGTTTATGGGTAGCCTGGAAATACATGTATGCAAAATAAATGATAACGTGGCACTGCGGCTTGAATTGCGTCATCTTAGGAAAGAAATACCAATACTACCAGAAGCCACTTTTTTAAGACCACTCACTTTCTCTCAATTGAAGAAGGAATACTACCTGAAACATTTAGCACGATAGAATCTGTTTGCAAAAAATACACTGATTCATAGCTGAGGTAATGATCAATATTTCCCTCCTTTTTCAAAGCAACCGTGTTTAATAAAACTACTCTTTAGGCGCGGCGATAGGTTGAATGCTTTTTTTAAGCTTATGAAGTTTGTAATAGTAACACTCAACATTACTTCTTTTTTAAAAAGTTATTTTGCGAAATTCCTTTCAGCAAGATGCCGTCGTGTCTGAACTATTTTGACACGAGATATGTATATATACATACACATATCATCTTACTCATTGTAGTTGATCGTTGCAATATTTCGCACGGAAGTGAAAAGTTCTCACCGTTCAGAAATATTGTCAATGCTTCAGATGGCTCTCAATCATTTAATGATTACTGTTACATGAATTATTCATGGCATTTGCGATGACCTCATTTTGGCAATAGGCATTTCGGGAGTTCCTGTGCAGATAAACAATATAAATTATTGCTATTATGCGTGAAAAGACAGAAATTGAGCCAGCAGCTAGGCTACGTTAGATGCCAATAGTGGATAATGATTAAGACGGTGAGCTAGCAAATAAAAAACAGCCTTTTAAAGACAACGTTAGGTCATCCTGCGTCGCGAACAGAGTTCAAAAATAGGTATGATAGATGATTTGCAGGAAAATATTCTCTTGAAAGTACGAGTATACATGCCATCTAATGCTCGCATGCCTACGTTATAGCAATGCCTCGAATCCAATGAACTTGTTTATTTGTGCTTCGTATTACCTTCCTTCCTACTAGGCTGCACCTTGTAGCGGTGAAGCCGTGAGCATTCAGCGTACAACGTGTTTGTGTATATGTGCACGTGAGATTGTAGGAAAAATTAGCTGCTGTGTACAATAAACTCTAAAACAAAAATTTAGAGGTAACTTATTCGCCTTTTTATGCGGCGATTACGACATGATTATTTGACACACAGGCGCAACGGAACATTCACACAACCTGAATTTTGGTAAAAAAAGGGGGAATTTTTCTATTTTTTTTTCATTTATTCGTGTGTGCGCATGTGCATGGCCACGGACAAACTGCGACTTCATGGTGTACGAGGGGGGCGGGGGGTTAAACACGTCGCATCATTTCTCTAGAATTGCCAACAGCTGGTGAAGAAAGTGCATCATCATATTTGTGACTTCAATACAAAGCTCATGCCTTGAATTCCTATAGACGTGCCTACCCTGCTGCTGTTGCTATGTTAGTTTAGAAGCTTGCGTCACAAAAGATGTGTCTAGAATGTCGAATCTGTAACACAAAAGAAATTTTTTGTGGTAGTTGGGGAGGGGAGTAAGCCATACTTCTACGTTCGCGCATACATAGAAATGTGAATTAAAAAAATGAACAAAAAAGTTTAAACCCCCCAGCTCGTTATTGGACCACCCAGTTCGTTATGCTAAAACTCTAAAACAACTGTTGTGTTGCCTGTTATCAAGTAATTATGCGGGTGAATTGCTCAATGGTCCATATATGTTCCAGATTTGTATTTCTCTTTGTAAATCAAACATGTGAAAGTGAACACCCCACAGGGAGTGCATGATAAAGCATTTACGATTGGTGAAGTGCATTTCCGAAAAGTTCCAATCCTCAAGGAGAAAAACGAACATTTGTCATGGCCATAGCCAATTCCGAAACAACAGTTGGCACCGGAATTTGCGACACATGTGTAAAAAGCAGGGAATGACAAATAATCACATGAGCGGGAAGGAAATGAAGATAGACAACCAGCTTTCAACTGGGCCTGTCCCTACCATTTGTCCATTACTGAAACACTCGGCATTCTTTCACAGTGCAACGCTGAATGAAAATATTTTCGGGTGTCTGGAACTATGTTACGCTTTGGGAAAAATAGCTATGTATCTTATTCAAGTGAACTGGGCTTATTCAAGGGTTAGGTTTCGCCGATTCAATAGCAAAGCTGTTCAAGCATGCTTTAGTATGTTTGCCGTACTACGATTCATTGGCTCACCTAAGTTCACTGGTATGTTCACCTTAGTCCACTGGTATGTTCCCCATAAATTCAGAAAGCCCCCTACTATAACTTCCCCATAACGTCAGAAAGCCCTCTACTAAAGGGCTCCTCTCAGTCCTAGTTACGACAGCAGCGATTTATACCTTTATATGAGCAACTGTTGTCTCGGCTGTGACGCTGTGAGTTGATGATTGATTTGCGAAAGCTAAAGTTACTTGGCAATGGAATAAAAACGCTTCGATAGAGAAGCAGCCACAAGAAATGCCAGTGACTGAAGGTGAAAGACCAGTCGAAGTTTTTCAGGGCGTGTAGGAGACTGATAATTTCCCAAGAGCCAGGAATATGAGAGATTTCTTAGATGATCAGTGTTATAACTCTTGGTTATGATTAGGTAAGAATGCCAATAGGTGAATGTGTAGTGAACAGCAATCTGAACCCTTAGTTAACAGAAATATTCAGATATCATCGTCATCATCAACATCAATCTGCAGGGAAAGGCTTTTCCCATGATCCGCCTATCAACCTGGTCTTGTGCTTTTTGCTGCCACGTTATACCTGCGAATTTTTAAATCTCGTCGGCACACCTAACATTATGCCTCCCCTTCGTGCGTTTTCTTTTTCTGGCAATCAAGTCAGTTAGCCTTAATCACCAGCGGTTATCCTGCTTTGTGCTACTTGCCGGGCCCACGTCCATTTCTTCTTTTTGATTTTGACTATAATATCATTCATAATATCATTCACCCCATGTGGGGTGTTCACATTCACATGTTTGATATACAAACAGAAATACAAATCTGGAGCTTATATGGTCCATGAAGCAATTCACCCACATAATCACTTGACCACAGGCAACACAATATTTGTTTTATAGCCTTAGCATAACGAAGAGAGTATCTGGGGGGTCTAAACGTTTTTGTTCATTTTTTTTATTCGCATCTCTATGTATGCGCGAGCGTAGAAGTATGGCTAACTTCCCACCTACCACAAAAAATTTTCTTTTGTGCTACAGATTCGACATTCTAGACAGATGTTTTGTGACGCAAGCTTCTAAACTAATATAGCAACAACAGTAGGGTAGGAATTAAAGGCATGAGCTTTGTATTGCAGTCACAAATATGATGACGCAATCTTTTCACCAGCTGTTGGCAATTCTAGAGAAATGATGCGATGTGTTTAACCCGACGCCCCCCTCGTACACCATGAAGTCGCAGTTTGTCCGTGACCATGCACATGCGCAAAAACGAATAAACGAAAAAAAAATTAGAAAAATTCCTCCTTTTTTCAACAAAATTCAGGTTGTGTGAATGTCCCTTGTGCCAGTGTGTCAAAGAATCATGACGTATTCACCGTATAAAAAGGCGAATAAGTTACCTCTAAATTTTTGTTTTAGAGGTTATTGGACACAGCAGCTAATTTTTCCTACGATCTCGCGTGCACATATATAAAGACACGTTGTACGCTGAATTCTCACGGCTTCACCGCTACAAGGTGCAGCTTAGTAGGAAAGAAGGTAATACGAAGCGCAATTAAACAAGTTCATTGGATTTGAGGCATTGCTATAATGTAGGCATGCGAGCATTAGATGGCATGTATACTCGTACTTTCAAGAGAATATTTTTCTGGAAATCATCTATCATACCTATTTTTGAACTCTGTTCGCGGCGCAGGATGACCTAACGTTGTCTTTAAAAGGCTGTTTTTTATTTGCTAACTCACCGTCTTAATCACTATCCACTATTAGCATTTAACGTAGCCTAGCTGCTGGCTCAATTTCTGTCTTTTCACGCATATTAGCAATAATTTATATTGTTTATCTGCACAGGAACTCCCGAAATGCCTATTGCCAAAATGAGGTCATCGCAAATGCCATGAATAACACAAGTAACATTAATCCTTAAATTATTGAGAGCCATCTGAAGCATTGACAATATTTCTGAGTGGTGAGAACTTTTCACTTTCGTGCGAAATATTGCAACGATCAACTACAATGAGTAAGAGGATATGTGTATGTATATATACATATCTCGTGTCATAATAGTTCAGACACGGCGGCATCTTGCTGAAAGGGATTTTCAAAATAACTTTTTGTTACCCTTACAAACTTCATAAGCATAGAAAAAAGCATTCAACATAACGCCGCGCCTAAAGAGTAGTTTTATTAAACACGGTTGCTTTGAAAAAGGAGGGCAATATTGATCATTACCTCAGCTATGAATCAGTGTATTTTTTGCAAACTGATTCTATCGTGCTAAATGTTTCAGGTAGTATTCCTTCTTCAATTGAGAGAAAGTGAGTGGTCTTAAAAAAGTGACTTCTGGTAGTATTGGTATTTCGTTCCTATATTGACGCAACTCAAGCCACAGTGCCACGTTATCATTTATTTTGCATACGAATAGATCAGGCTACTCATAAACATTTTGAACTTTCCCTTAGCTGAAGACGGGAATGTATAATGACGTTCATGGGTATATGAGCGGAAGGCTGAAAAAACACCATTCTACGCAAAACGCAATGACCATTTAGCAGTTGTTTTGTTACAGGTCATCTTGTCTGGAATGATGCTGGAAACAAAGTCACGGAAGTTTCTTGTGAACTTTGTAGCTTAGAACTCTGTCGTAGTATCCGCTAATCATTCAGGTGAAACGAAAGCTCACTATTTACTATGGCTCCAGCGTTAGGTCGATCACAACTAAAAGTGTTGCAGTTCAACGTATACTCACCCGGGGGATTCAATAAATGGCTACAGCGCTTCACTTCGAGAGCTACTGCAGCTTCGCTGGCAAACGCAGGGCATGTTCTTTTGTCTTTGGCCTGTGGCTTAACAATTTTTTGAACAGCTTTATTTATAAATGTCGTCAAGAACATCTTCAAACTGAACAAATGAACAGTGAGTGTAACAACTTACCCACAAAGACAGTTGTTCTAAGTCAATATTGTTTCAGGGACTCATTCTATACTAGTGCTACCGATGGAGTACTTGGGTGAAAGTGAGGAGGGGTGTCATAAACGTATTCAGCATTCAGCGTGATATCGGTGCCTTTAACTTCTCCCTACAAAAGCATGGTGAAGAAAACACCCCACGCCCAATCGATCACAACAGCTTGCCAATAAGATATGCGGTCTGAAAATACAACGCATTTCGAGCTATATTTGCTGCTACAAATATTCACGCCTCTATAAAGTATGATCGCATGCACATGTCGGTAAAAACTGCAAAAAAATTTTTACGGCCATCTCTTTGCAAAGAAGCATGAGTAAGCTCCCATGCAAGTGTAATATTTTCTGGCCGTTTAGGATTGCAGTGCTAGAGGCACGACAATGTTTTAATTCAAGTATGCACTCTTATAGGGCATGTTTTGGTGTGTATGCATGAAAGAGAGAAATGATATATCTTCAATGTTTTCTTATGCATGGTTATTTATCAAAACTCTTAATCTTTGTACTAGGCTAAAGTAGTCTCTTTGCCACGCACAGGCAGGTGCCTCTAACGTAATGTTTAGACTTGATAGGTAAAATTTTCTTATAAAGCCTTCACATCGCACCGCATGAGACAATCCAGAAATACGTTCTAAGGAACAAATTTTAAGAAAAAATTAGTATAAACAACAAACATAAACAAAGAGTCACTTGCTAACCACTCTCAATAAAAGTCCGTTGAAACACTTGTCAATCAGCCTTCAGAGTCGATTTCGCTTACGGTAATCTCTGGAAAGCAAAAAATAACACTATCATGATTTCAGTCATAGCACTTTAACGAAGAACAAAACATGAAAGCTGTGGCCAGATTTTTCTTGTCTTCTATTTCGTAATCTATAACTAAACGCCATCGTGTCCACAGCGACATGAACCAAAGAATTGGTTAGAGTGGCTTCCGTTTTTCCGAATTAACAAACTTGTTTCTTTCAAATGGATTATCATAACAACATATAATCCTGTGCTAACGCCACAGTTGCTAACTACAATCACACATTAATCAATATTAACAAGAGAACAGCACTTTTCTTTTATTTCTTCACAAAAAGGCTAGGTAATAAATTTCGAAGTGCAAGATAACACTTTTCTTTGACATTTTTAGAGCAATTTAGGCGCAAAACGGCAGGGTTATGCTGATGTCAATTTCTTGCCCTTATATTTTCTCTGCTATGTACACCCATAGTCTTTGTAAAGCCTGAGAAAATGCACACATCTTGTAGGTAGAAAAAAAATACTACATCACCAGACAAATGACAAATATACATATACGCTTTAGATGTAAAAACCGCCAGCCACCACATTTTGAAGCCTTTGCATTTCATAATTTTAAATTCTTCAGCAAATCAAGGTTTCTTGCCAGATCAATAAAGCTCGAACCATGGTCTTTCATTCTAAATGAATGTGGTTGTCGACAAAGTTTGTTGACCTTTCGAAGTGATAATTGCTGCACTCCGAAATCAAGCCAGCATAAGCCTTTCAGAATTTGCTTATCTGCAGGGCCATCGCTTGAAGGCGACTAGGTGCAACAAATACTTTAGATAAAAGCCAGTGATCGATTGTGCAGCGCGAGCTGTCAATTTTTTCAGTCAAAAAGTGCGCTAGCACAAGCTGCCTGCGTCGGCGTTGCCTGCGAGAGAAGGAGAACAAAGGAAAGGAGACGCGCATGCGCATTGGTGGTGTGGACGCCACGGAGAGAGATTCCTATTAGCCCGAGAACAAACACTGGCGGCGTGGCCATCGGGATGAAGTGACGTCACGACAAGGGCTCATTTCCTCGGTGACCGAGTATCGCCTTTTTCTGCGCCCACCACGCGCGAATATATACGCGATATATACAGCAGTCATCATTGCTCATTGTTGAGGTGCAAGTCTACCAAAATAAAAGGCAGCTGTTTTGGCCACTAGCAAAATTTAAGTGAGCTGTTGCGATAATCTGATGGGCAAACTTACCTCCCAACGGAAGATTCACTGTGAAAATGGTGGTGCATGACAGGAATGCATTTTTTGTTTTCACCGCTTACGCCTAGAAATCGGTTCCTAATGGCTTTACGTTAGTTACCCGAACTTTCTTTATATCTTGGAGTACGGTCCCGAGTTATAAGATGTTTCCCAAAGAATTACAGATGGAATTACGGTCTTTTAAATTCACTAAATACATCGCAGTTTTATGCAGATTATGTGGGCGATTTCACAAAGTATCGCTTTCTGCTACAAGATACGTTACATTATTTACAAAAAAAATCTTTCAATATATCAAAATTGTTGAACAATATTTTAAGGTCCCATACAAAACGCCCAAAAAATGCTGATATGTTATCGGTATATAATTTACACGTAAATATTTCTTCTGAGTAGCTAGCCACCTGCAAATATGTAGGCGTATTTTCGATTTGCAGAAACTGTTGCTCCGATCAAACGCCGCATCACAAGCGGTAGTGTTTAATTTGCGTGGGAGAACTGTTCATAGTGATTCCCCTTGTAGCCCGCGTATTAATTTAACGTTATTCGCCTAAATGTGTCAGTGTCTGGTCTACCACTTCATATTGACGTACAGTTTCATGAAACTTGGAGATACTCAACTGCAAGTAAAATCAGTTTACGAGTGGGCTATTTAAACAAGTATACTTACCTGTGCAACAACTGCAGCGCCGTTGCTATGATGCTGCATGAAACTGGCGCAATTAACCTCAACTAGTTTTCGTGAGATGAAGCCCGGAAATTACTTCAAAGAAAACGTGGAATCGAAATACGCGAGGAGTTAGAGAGTATTCTACGGTCGTGCAGAGAACATCTTAAGCTAAAGCGCTTCAGAATACGTTTCCACCACGATAGATTTAAGGTTGTATGCAATCCCTGCTGTTGTATGGAATTCCTGCTGTTTTTTTCCCTGACCAACTCTACTAACTTCTTGACTCTTAAAGTAGCACCTATCATTGCGCTATCCATCGCTCGTTGCATCATCCTGAATTTAAGCTGAATCGTTGTTGTAAGACTCCAGGCTTCTGTTTGTAGGTAAATACCGGCAAGATGCATCTGTTATATGCATTCCTCTTGAGGTTTAGTGGCACATTACCGTTCACGATTTAAGAATGCTTACGGAATGAATTCACCCCATCCTTATTCTTCTTGTTATTTCACCTTGATTCTTTGGCTCCATGGTTACTACCTGTCATAAGTAGACATATTCTTTTACAGCTTCCAGCATCTTTCCACTTATCGCAAAGCGGTTTTTTTCTGGCCAAAGTTGCTGCACATTATTTTATTTTTTTGCATGCTACTTTTCAGACCTACCTTTCTCTATTCTGTGTCCACTTAAGTGATCATACGCTGTAATTCGTCCCCCGAGTTACTCATCAAGACAATGTCATCAGCGAATCGCAAGTCACTAAAATATCCCCAATTAACATTTATCACTAACTCTTCCCAATCTAGGGCCCTGAAAAACTATCAGTACGCGGTAGATAGCAATGTAGAGATCATGTCTCCCTGCTTTACACCTTTCTTTATTGTGATTCAGTCATTCTCCTTATGAAAAACTATGATGGCTGTTGAGCCACCGTAAATTTCTTCCAATATGGTTACGTATGGTTTGTCGATGGCATGATTCCGTAGTGTCTGATGAACTGATGATGTCTGGACTGATTCAAACGCCTTCTCGTTAACTATGAAGGCTATATGTATAGGAATCGGTTGCATTACGTGCTTTTCTCTACTACCTTATTGATAGTATAAATATGGCCTATTTTAGAGTAGCCTGTAGGAAATCGTGCTTGGCCCTTGGGTTAACTAAAGTCTAATGTAGCGTTGATTCTATTAGCTAATATTTTTGTAAATAATTCGTAGAAAATGAACAGTAACCTAATCGGCCTGTATTTTTTCAAGTCCCTGGCGTCTGCTTTCTTATAGAATAACGTGGTGTCGGGCTTCTTTCAAGATTCTGGTACCCTTCCCGTGCAGAGACATTTCGTATATAAGGTGGACAGTTTTTCTAACACAATTGCTCTGCCATCTTTCAGCAGGCCCGTTGTTACCTTTTAATCACCAGCGCTTTGCCTCTTCGAATTCTCCCTTGGGATTTCCTTGCTTCCCCTGTCGTTATTGGTAGGATGTCGAATTCTTCTGCGCTATTGTTGCTTCTTGCGATATCATCGTGGTTCTTTTGGCTTCTGTACAGCTCACTGTAAAATTTCTAGTCCACCTCACCTGTCATATCTATGTTGGTGATGATGTTGCCTTCCTTGTCCCTTATGTCCATGCACAAGCTTGCGGTCGCAACAATCAGGTGTCTGCTGCTTCTTACAGCCTGCTCAATTCCCTCCAAGTTATGCCTTCCCTTGTCTGCTACCTGAAGCCAATTGATTAATTTCGAAAGCTCAATAAATCTATTTTGTAGGTTGCATTTGTTTGCATGGTCAAATACTGAGTAAAATCATTTTAACATTGAGTAAAAAAATCTTAACTGGCTGCATAAAAAGTATTACTTTTTTTCAGTATTCCTTCTTGGCACTCTATCTGAGTGTGGTCCAACATGTAATATCGCTGAGCGTGTGGCTAGGGGGCGCTGAGCCAAACGCTGAACTCGCGTCTTCCCCCGGCTTCGCCCGATTCAGAGTTCACAAAATCACGTCATAAAAGACAAATATACAAAAGAACAGCCGGTACCACCAGGTTTTTATTAACAGCAGGGATTTCATACAACCTTAAGTCTATCGTGGTGGAACGTATTCCGAAGTGCCTAAGCTTAAGACGTTCTCTGCACGACCGTAGAATACTCTCTAACTCCTCGCGTATTTCGATTCCATGTTTTCTTTGAAGTAATTTCGGGGCTTCATCTCACAAAAACTAGTTGAGTTTAATTGCGCCAGCTTCATGCAGCATCGTAGCAACGGCGCAGCAGATGTTGCACAGGTAAGTATACTTGTTTAAATAGCCCACTCGTAAATTGATTTTACTTGCAGTTGAGTATCTCCAAGTTTCATGAAAATGTACGTCAATATGAAGTGGTAGACCAGACACTGACACATTTAGGCGAATAACGTTTAATTATTACGCGGGCTACGTCGGTGAATCACTATGAACAGTTCTCCCACGCAAATTAAACACTACCGCTTGTGACGCGGCGTTTGATCGGAGCAACAGTTACTGCAAATCAGAAATACGCCTACATATTTGCAGGTGGCTAGCTACTTATAAGAAATATTTACGTGTAAATTAAATACCGATAACATATCAGCATTTTTAGGCGTTTTGTATGGAACCTTATTAGATTATTCAACAATTTGTACATATTGAAAGATTTTTTTTGTAAATAATGTAACGTCCCTTTTAGCAGAAAGCACTACTTTGTGAAATCGCCCACATAAACTGCATAAAACTTCGATGTATTTAGTGAATTTAAAAGGCAATAATTCCACCTGTAATTCGTTGGGACACATCTTATAACTCCGGACTGTGCTCCAAGATGTAAAGAAAGTTGGGGTAACTAGCCTAAAGCCGTTAAGAATCGATTTCTAGGCGTAAGCAGTGAAAACAAAAAATGCATCACTGTCATTCACCACCACTTTCACAGTGAATCTTCCGTTGGGAGGTAAGTTTGCCCATCAGATTATCGCAACAGCTCACTTAAATTTTGCAAGTGGCCTAAACAGCTGCCTTTTACTTTGATAGACTTGCACCTCAACAATGAGCAATGATGACTGCTGTATATATCGCGTATACATTCGCGCGTGGTGGGCGCAGAAAAAGGCGATACTCGGTCGCCGAGGAAATGAGCCCTTGTCGTAACGTCACTTCATCCCGACTGCCACGCCACCAGTGTTTGTTCTCGGGCTAATAAGAATCTCCCTTCGTGGCGTCCACACCCCCAATGCGCATGCGCGTCGCCTCTCTTATGCTCTCCTTCTCTCGCAGGCGACGCCGACGTAGGCAGCTTGTGCTAGCGCGCTTTTTGATTGAAAAAATTGACAGCTTGCGCTGCACAATCGTTCACTGGCTACTCCATATGTATATAGGCACTGGACCTTGACCCCGAAGGGCAAGATTTCTGATGTGCGTTGTTTTTAAATAAAAATGCGTACTGTGCACGTTAACTAAAAGCGGGTTGTGGGTTTCTGTGTCCGATTGGATTCTTTTGTGTCTCATTGTTCATTAGCAGCGATTAGCACGCACTTGTAGAAAACACTAGTCCATAACATTGTTCTTTGCGTTTTCTCAGGTTTTTCTTCTGCACAACACCGCATGAGCTCCAGCGTGAACACCATCGCCAGTGTAACCATTAGCACCCACTGTTTCGCATCTGCACATGGTTCTTTTTAGCGGGAGATGGTGTATATTTCTTTACTCTTGTTCTATTCTTGTACATTCACTCTAGTCTGCCATAGTAGACTACTGGTGTGGTGATTGAGTTCTGAGCCGAATCTTCTGGGTTTGATCCCTGCTTTGGCGGCTGCATTTAGGTGGAGGTGAAGTGCTACAGTTTCGGGTGCTGTTCGCTGTCAATGCACTCTAAACAACAACACCAGGTGAATAAAATTGACGGTGGCCTTCACTATGGCGTGTCTAATATTTTTGTCAGATGTTTGGCAACGTAAGTTATGGTAATATTGTTAATACGTACTTCCTCAGTAGGGAAGGAGTCAAGTGTGACACTAACCTCTCTGTTCTTCTTTTATATTTGGCTATTCCTCTGTGCTCTTTAGATGCGTTTGTTAAGTTTTTAAATACTATATATATGCGGCATAGGTACGCCACCATGGAGAGGTATGAGCTTGTGGCCATAGTTTTATATTAGACACTGCGCTCGCTGTTTTTCAGGTGTCGTGTACGACCAGTCGTGGTCATCAGAAGAAGCGAAGCAGCTTTCACAAGCACTGGACCGGGCTAATATAAATGCAAGTGACGTCGGAGAAAATGTGCCCCCACATGGAGAAAGCGGTAGAACTCAAGCTCGGCCAAGGACCCCGCACTTGAGTCTGGCGGGCGTGAGACTAGAGCAAGAGGACATCTTCCGCTCTTCCAAGAAAGGTGAGAAGTCTTATAAGCTTAGGCGTGCACCTACTTAACGGCCGGATATGTATAAGAAGTCCGAATTGCGAATTTAAAGATGAAGTGGATTAGGATTGCTAATATTGAGAATCAAAATTAATTGAGACTTACAAAGTTTTCAGCAAGAGGTTGAGGACGCGACAACATAAGTGAGCGAAAAGCGTTGAAGTTATATCTACGAGGGCACCAAGGTGATCTGAGTTTGGCGGGGAGTTTGGTTGATTGTTTCTATAACAGATTCATTGTGGAGATGTCTAGCATTCATCTGCACGGTCATGTTTGTTAAATGCAGACAATGTGTCGTCGCTGCTGACAGTATTCTACACCCAACAATATTTCACGGTCACATAAGAATATTACCTCAAGTTGATCTCACATGACAAACAAGACCTAAGTGTACCTAAATACATTCACTTAACACGACTGCAACGTGAAACCTATCTTTCTTTTGCTCTCCGCTTGCGCATTTATGCTGCCCAGCCACCCTTAAAAACTCTTCTGCACCTAACGTGACTTTACAATGCCTTCGAGATTAAAGGCACCCCTCCTAGTTTGGCATTGCCTCCGTGATTGGACCACCTAGAGCAAGCTATCAAGCGATATGATGACGTCTTAATTTCACGTTGCGTGGTCTGACGTCTTTGTGAGACCACGATGACGTCATAATGACACCACAAAATTCTGCAACCTGGGTCGCCTACTCTTGATGGTGATTCTTTTTGTCACTCGTACTCGATAAAGCGGGTTGCGAGATGCCGCCATCGCGGGACGGTGATGGTCAAAATTCGCACTCTATAAGGCAGGGTTTGAAACCCCGCAGCGTATATTGTTGTGACCCGTGGCTTCACAAGAAACAAATTGTGTTATTGTTCAAGGCATGTCGCGATATTTACTGGCTTATTTCGGATAATAGCCCTTTGCTTGGGTAAGCTGCAGAGATGAGACTTGTCCGAAGCATTTTTTTCTTTTTTTCGTGAATTAACTCATGCATAGCCTTGTATTGAAAGATGAGCATGAAAAAAAATGTAATATAAAAATTGGCGTCCGTATTCGGGTAACTCTACAGATCATCGTCGATATGCCGCTCTAATGTTGAGGCCAAATAGCCACCAGAAACGCATCACATTTAGCTAATGAAATGCGCCTTTCAGAATTGCCGTGTTAGGTGTTCACTGCCCCCTTCCTTCTGTAGCTTCAACCTTGTTCACAAAGCGGAGCATTGTATAAAAATGCTTAATTTTTTTAACTACGGCACGTTAGCTTAGGTGAGTTTAAGACCACTGCCATAAGCCATCAAGTGCTTTCGCCTTTTAAAAGATTAGACGGCTTCGCAACAGCGTTGCTAAGCAGGGGTGAAGTCTACAGCTTGATGGCCTTGTGTGTTTCTTCTTACTCTTATTCTTTTAGATAACACTCTACTTTTTCTGTTTCTCTATTTTCTAGTGCTTTCAGCCTCTTGCAATATATATTTCTTTTGTTGTCTCTAAATATATTTTCTTTCTCTCTATTCTTCTTTTTGCTTCCTCTTTATTTATCTTCCCATCTATCTTTCGCCCTTCATTCTGGTTCCTCCCTTTCGTTTTATTTATCTCTTTCCTTCAACGCTATGCTTTACTCTCCCTCGCCCTTTTTTATTTCTCCCAGTCACTCTCAGTTCCCTTTCTCGACGGCTTGCGATACTACTTATACAAGGCCATGCTGTGCTCTGCTAGAGTGCCTAAATTACAGATGGCTAACGATACTCTCCTTGGGGTCATGGGTACGCATGTTCGGATCGCACTGCTTCACGAAAACGTTTTTGCCAAGGGTTCCTCTCTGTTCCTTTTATTTTCTTTTTTTGTGATTCGCCTTTTCCATTGGTTCTCTTAGCCATCTGAATTATTGTGTCTCATGCAAAAAAAAAAAAACAAATGCACGTGTTCCGGAAGCAATGTGGAACATTAGAAAAATAAGATAACTTGTGTGGGTTCGTTTTGTGTCCTTGCGAAACGACAAAACGAAAAGCTTACCAACTACTCTGTAAAACACAATATCACAATGATAAGAGCAATCTTGGCTATATACACTTATACGTGGGCCTGTTCTGTTGTGGCAGCCCCGAAACATTGTTTAGAGTGTGTTTATGAAAAGTCCCCAAAAAAGAACAGGCGAAAGGTTGTTTTATTAAAAAATATTGTTCAATATCTCCTGCACCAAAAACAAACTGCTGTGGGTTAAATTAGGTAACAAAAAGTCTCTAAAGAGGCACTAAATAGATAACCGATTTTTCGCGTACTAGTAAAGTACACAGTGGCTGAAACACCACTTATAATGCAAAGCGACTTTCATAAGCAAGAAAAAGCGCGAAAAGGAATGCCGATGGAGGCGATGCCTTGGGAATCCCCCACTATACACCGTGAGGAGATATATTTTCAAAACATGTACTGGGTTCTTGCGTAGCTTCTAATCGATAAAAAACAAATCATTGTTCAAACCTAGCATACGAAGTTTCAGAAGATCTCATCGAGCTTTTGTTGCGACAATACGAAAAATACATTTCCAAATTCGGGGCTTCACGCACGGAGATTTCGGCACGAGATTTATAAACGAAACTTGAACGTTAATTTTTTCCGTTACTAAAGAATTCAGGATAGTTGAATTTGTAACATTAGAGTTCTCATGTTACTGTTTATTGTTCTAAGCGAAGTCACTGTTCACTCTATTGTGCTTTTATAAAACATTTATTGCACTGCAAGTGGTACTGCCACATCGCTTTCAAAGAAATAGACTACGTAAATGCCTTAGTTCTGACGCCTCCTGTAAAAGTTATAAAGCAACATATTTCAATGCTCTTAGCACCTCAATGTTACGTACAATATTTTTTCCTTCATCTCAATAGATGCTTTCGGTATATATTTACAACATATTTCAGTTTATATTTTAGAAACATTAAGGTATACTCTCGTGTATATTGCAGTAGCGCTACATATTCTACTCATCACTATGTGCACTACTTGCTTTGCTTTGTTTGATTTCATGCAAGCAAAGCTTGTGAATAAAATTTGCTAGTAAATGAGCACAGTTGCATAGACTGCACTTATGTATATATTAGAAAATTTGAGTTTGATCTAGTGTCTGAGGGCGTACTGGCTACTATAATAGATGTAGTCCGGAGTGCTCACTGTTTCCATGCGATAAACGAAAGTCTACGTTGAAATCAGCTTCACTGCCGTAACAGCAGTTCTTCCTTCCTTCCTGACGTACTCACAAGTTGTAAACAAATTTTTCAGCGCTTTCACCTCAGTGCAACAGAAAATATATTTGTAGGCGGACAGGGAGAAATAAATCAGAAGCCCGGTACGGCCCCATTGTTGTCTGTGGCGACTTTTTGTGAGGCTGGCTGTCGGTATGTGTAGCCAAATGTTTTTTGTCGACAGGCCGCACTTCAGCTCGAAGTTTTGTTTGTCTTGCTAGCCCTGTTTTTTTTTTTGGGGGGGGGGGGGTGTCTGTAATTTAGGTTCTCCACTGCGCCTCTCCATCGAGCGAGGTGAAAGACACTCGGATCAACGAGGAGCCGGAAAAGAAGTCGGGTCTTTCGCGCGGTTAGCGTGAAAACGGTGCTTTAGATCATTTACTCTGTTCTCGAGCATCTTGTTGTTTAGGTAACTCATTTTTTTCTATCTTTCACCGCGGCCAACTTGCTAAGGATGTAAGGAAAAGCTGCACGTTGGAATGGCGCCGAAGGTACTTCGAGCAACGCAAAGCTTCAAAGCTTCGGCTTAGCTCGGCGAAGATTGAAAAATAGACAAAAAAGTGGAACAATATTACTACCGGAAACGCTGCGTGGCGCTATTACAAAGAAAGAGCGTTAACATTGAATCATAATGTAGTGCTGTAAAAGGATTGTAATGCGTGCACCAGTGAGCCCATGTTTTCCAACGCGTTAGGTGCACGTGACGAATTGAAAGAATGCTTTTTTATTCGAACGAACTGAAGAGAGTGTGTAAAGGTGGGGCTGAAGTGGAGATGACTTATGGCGTAAAAAACAGTACAAAAAGCGGAAACGCAAAGAAAACCACACATGTCACTCTTTGCGTAGATGCCTTTCTAAGAAAAAAAGTTGTCACCCTAAATTTTTCGAGCTAGTGTGACTTAGGTACCCAGAAAAAGCTTGGGTGACTCACTTTATCTATCTATCTATCTATCTATCTATCTATCTATCTATCTATCTATCTATCTATCTATCTATCTATCTATCTATCTATCTATCTATCTATCTATCTATCTATCTATCTATCTATCTATCTGTATGTTTGCATGTGCTTATCTTTAAATATTGAGGTAATACTTACTGCTCCTACTACAAGCGGTACGAGCACTATTATTATTATTATTATTATTATTATTAACATTATTATTATTATAAGCGCCATTTCTATTGAGACTGGCTACGAAAACGCAGCAAGCGAGCACTGAAAAGTTATGATCAAAAAGTGAATATAAAATTCCGAGGAATAAAGTGTCACTCTTTTAAGATCAACGAAAAACCGGTATTTTTCGGAACGATTCTACCAAGAGTACGAAAGTCCGCCAAAAGCGTGGGCTTTGATAATTATTCATCGAGGAAAAAAGATCATGCCTGCTGATTTACTGAAACCGTTTCCGGTTTAATCACTTTTTCGCAGGTTTTGCTAAAATGCATATGTCCATAAACGCCCGTGCACGCTTGAACAAACTGTTCCTGCATCTGTTTATTTTCCCATGATCTCGAGGGAAGACCTTTTAATTTTCAACTTTTGTTCAAATAAGCAACGAGGAATCGACGGGGTAGCTGTGGTCACGCTTTGGCGGGATTTTTAAGCATTGGCAGAAATGCTTCTCTTCATGTTGATTGGATTTTTAACCAGTAAATCAATTTTCAAGAAACTGAAAACGGCAATGACTAACCAATTGTTTAGAGCAGGAAAAAAGAAGATATAGAAATTTACAGGCACATTTGTTTTTGTTTCCTATCCTCTCCCAGGTATACTAACATTTTTCTTTATTATGTGACGTTCTTCTTACCTAAACGTACGCTACTAACACGCCGGAATTTCGGTTTTGTTGGTAATCGCAGTGCTATAACATTATTAGAAGTGTTTAGCGAAGAAATATATTCGGCTGTTGACAAGAGCCTGTTCAGTTGTGCTCTGTGTTTAGACTTGGCAAGAGCGTTAGAAACTGTGAACCATGGTGTTTTGTTAGAAAAACTATTTTGTTTCAGCTTCAGGTCTTTTTTATGATTTTTTTATATTTCCTACTAGACAGAATACAGGTAAATAAGAGTTATAGGGAAGTAATTAACAATAAAAATAATTTAGATATGGTGTGTTACAAGTATGGGTGTTGTCACCAGCGTTATTCAATTTATTTATGAATTACTTACCCTCAGAAATTCGCAAAGCCACTGTGTACTAGTATGCCGATGATACGGTGCTAATAACACGTCCCATATGTTATGAAGAAGCGAGTAATGCTCATCAGAGTGCAATTCATAATGTAATGCTATGTTTTCATGAAAACAGCCCAATTGTAAACGGAAAGAACACACCAAACTGATCTGCTTTAAAAGGCCTCTAAAAACACAAAAAATGTAGATACGAACTTTTCCTTACACCAAGCATTGCAAACTATGCAAATGTTCTGCAGTAGAAATTGTTGAATCATTCAAATACCAAAGCGTAGTTTACGTCGCATATTCCCAAGAGACTTCCTTTTATGTCGCACATGCTCTGGATCCATCCTTTTTTCTTTTTTATTTACTCCCTGTAATAAAGCAATGGTGTCCATCATTACTAAGTTCGTTGGCCAAAACAAGCAAAAATAGCTTTTGTCTCCCTGAACCCACATCGCTGTAACCGGCCTAGTCGGAAAAGTCCTCGAGACATAGACAGGCCCATTTCTATCTATTTATTATAAATCTGTACAATGGCGTAATATATTATAGTAGATTTAGCCTCTAGGAGCGACTACAAAAACGTCATTTTGGTATGCGCAAGTTCTGCTCTTCGTTCACAGAATGTTACCTCTTTATGAAAATCTGAAGCATTGCAATTTCAAATTGATTATTTAATGAATGCGTTAGCTATTTTGATCCCAATACACTGATATGTTTTGTTCACAAATGACGGCGTTGGGATACAAAGGGCTAAAGAAGAAATACTTGATTAGAAAAAGTCGTTTACAGTTTAGAGTACTAGGTATTCTCCTATGGGAGAGCCGAAAAACGTCCCTTGGGCCTTGCACTTGGCCAGAGGCAAGAGCGAGAGTAGGATACATGGTATCAACTTCAAAGTAATGCAGCAAGTAAATCACACAATTCTTCACATTATTGCCGACCATACTTGCATGACCCGCCACAGCAGAGTACTTTGCGAAGATCTAAAGGCGTGTGCCTGTCCATACCTTGTATGTATGTATGTATGTATGTATGTATGTATGTATGTATGTATGTATGTATGTATGTATGTATGTATGTATGTATGTATGTATGTATGTATGTATGTATGTATGTATGTATGTATGTATGTATGTATGTATGTATGTACGTACGTGACCGCATGTCTAAAGTTCAACCTTTGCCAACTACCCACTGCTTCGTCCTTGCAAACGTCTCACTACGCCCCACCACTTCATCCACCACTTCATCTACCATAAAGAAAATGCTTTTGCGAAGTAGTCAATATGGAATGCAAGATAATCGTGTACTTGTATCCAGGTGCTCGTCGAACAACCAGAAATTGTTCCACTGTGTTCATTCCTTGTTTGTACGTGACCGCATATGGTTTCATTTTTGCAAACTGCCCACAACTTTGTCCTTGCAAACAATCCACTACGCCCCATTATCAATCCACCACTTCACCGGCCAAAAAACCGCTATAATGAAGAGGGAACGGAGCGAGGTATAGCTACCACTTGCGAATAATAAAATTTCTTGTATAAGTATATACAGTGTTTGTCACGTCTTTGATGATGTAGTGGGCGATTTTTGTGGATGGTTCAGAGTTTAGTGATGGAACGCTCCAGCGCTTTGCGCCACTCATCATCATCCACTTCGTGGCTATGCTGCGATTTTTTTTTCAATAATGTTCTGAGGCTGTGTACCTTGTGAGCGGGATGTTGCTTTTCACAGGAATGTAGTGCGTTTTTCTTCCGCATTCAGGGAAACTCCTTATTTGAAAATCCTAAAAACACTTTATTGCACGCAAGTGAACTTTCATCATTTTCTCGCTTTAATAAAAAGACGACCATTCCTTCTTGCGTTAAAGGAACCTTGAAAATAAGTTGACCAATTTTGTAAACGTTCAATGTGCCTGTACAGAACATCATAAGAATAATTTGCCGACAAATACGACGACGAAGTGTCCTTTTCATAGAACGCTTGTACCATTGTCTGAAATTTTCTATTTGTTTTTCTGCAAATTCTGGGAGCTACCACTCCCTCCTTGCGAAGAAGCCTCTGAGAATATTCGAGGTGGACAACCGCTACTTCTGGCAGCGGCTAGAAAACGTGGGACCACCTCAAGTGGCACAGACAGTGAGGCAATGAAGCTCTACTCCAACAGCTTCGTGTCATCGGATGATGGCCACACAGTCGTCATGAGCCGCTATGCAAAAAGGACACTGCTACGAACATCATAGGCGGTGAGTTTATCCACCGTGCAGGCTACCGCGCAGCGTTGGCCACACGCTATACTCTTCATGGCTGTGGACTCTTCAGCCAACCTACGGCGGCTTAACAGGCAAGTCCTCTCTGCATACCTCGAATGACTCACTCCAAATGAGATTAAAGACGTCAGGATCAGCTCACGGAAGAATGTTCTGGCAATTGATGTTCTACACCATAGTGCGCTGTAAAGCCTGCAGAACATCTCGGAAATCGACCAAGTCACAGTTAAATCATTGATCCGCACTTACTGTAAGGGCAGGGCTGGCGTCATTTATGAAGTGGACATTTCCTTTCCCGCTGACGATTTTCCAATCTTGATACAGCCAACTACAGACGACATCTTCATCAAGAACTTCGCAAAGCTTGGTCAGTCACGTCGCCCGAAGATTGTTTTTGCGGGAGACTGTCTTCCCCCGCACGTCAAAGTTGGCCACGTTCGCCACCAGGTTCGTCCATACATACCGAACGAAGCCCCTACATTGGAACAGATGTTTCAAGATGGGACATGTAAAAGAAATATGTACCAGCAATGTCGTGTGCCCGTGGTGTGCCGAACCTCATTCAGAAGACACCAGCCACGCAACCGCGTTCAAATGCTCCAACTGCCATGGCGCTCATATAGCGTCGTCTAAAGATTGCCCGCGAGTGCGAAGTGAACGCGCGGTGCTGAAACGCATGGTGTGCGACAATTCAACGCACAGAGAAGTCGCTGCTACTGTCAGGCGACGTCGGCATCACCACTGAAGATCATCACGAAACGTGACATCTGCCAATAGACACATGTCATCTCAAGCAAGAACAACTGGCCCCCCGTCATCAAGCTCTGCGAAGACGGGTACACCGAAAACAGAATCAGGGTCAACACTCCCACTAAGTGAAGAGTGGCCATCCCTTCCACGAACACAGCCTGTTTCAGAGGTGCATCGAATCCCGCCAACCTCGATGCCGTCACGAATCACTGATGAAAAGACAACTGAGGATCGCCAGGTCATTAAAATGTTGCAGACCCCGTATGAGCACAATGCGCATGCTCCTAAGCAACATGAACACCCCGTCAGCGCAGAGCGCACTCCAGGTGCTGGACACTTTAAGTCCGGTGCTTGCAGCTCAAAGGAAAAACTATGGCCCGCGACATGTTATCCTTTCGAGAGGAGGTCTAGAACACATCTGTCCTTCAGTGGAATGCCAGAGGACTTGTCCCGAGTTCCGCTAATATGTATTCACGAACCAGTTCTCCATAATTGTGATTTGTGAATCGAACCCGTAAGCTCACATGAGACTGTCTGGATATGAGTGCTTTATGTCTTCTACCCACGGAGAGCGCAGCAAGGTCGTTGTGTTCATACGGCGTGACTTAACTTATGTTCATCACCCTGTACCCCCTGACGAAAAAAACCAGTACGTTTGCCTAACAGTAACAAACATGACGACCTCATTCATAATAATCGGAGCCTACTTACCTCCATCAAGTTGTCTAGAACGTGAGTGCTTGCGGGGAATTTCGAATTCAACTCTCCAGCCATGGGTGATAACTGGCGACTTCAATGCCCACCACTACTTATGGGGAAGCTCCAGGGTCAACACTAGAGGTAGGCCGTTAGTGTCTTTCGCTTCTGAATGTGAACTTATCAGCGTGAATGATGGCAGCCCTACTTATCTGCGCGGATTGGCCTATAGCAGTTGCCTGGACCTCACTTTCGTTTCACGCTCGATCGCCAGCAGAGTACACTGGTTTTCGGATTTGGAAACAAGGGGTATTCACCACATCCCAACATATCTGAAGATTGACGGCTTTCCAAGTCTCAAATCCTTCAGAGCCACCAAGTGCACCGATTGGCAAAAATACAAGTTAATAATAGAAGACTAAGTTGGCGACCCATCCTTCAACCTAGAGGACGCAACAAAGAGTTGCCTCGAGTCCACCACGCGTTCACTTCCGGTGAGCTCATCTTGCAGTGATATGGTCATTAATCTCGAGAAACTCCGAGCGATTCGTCGTCGTGCAGAACGACGTTATAGACGCACGAAGTCACTTGATGATCTGACAGTGGCCAGATGCACACAAAAGAAAATAAAGTGTCAGATGGACAAGTTGGATAAGCAACGACGGGTGTTTTTTGCGAGTCTTGGGATCCCAGAAAGCCTCTGTCACTAATCAGGAGAACTCTCCGGGTTCTTCGTACAACCAGTACTCAGCGCTACCCATGAAAATCTCTGGCACTTCACTTACGCTGCGAAGCGAATGATGTCGCATATTCTTTTTTTTTTGGTGCAAGGGCCATTTGATGGCCAAAGACATATGTTGTCAGATTCTTTCTGTCGAAGGATTACCTGCGGGGCAAATTCAACTGGGACGAAGACGCCCGACGTTTCTGTATCCTCACGTGATCCCCGAATGGAGTGTTTGTTTTAAATGGACGAACTAAAGGCAGCGCTTGCTTTGTGTAGACTATCTTCAGCGCCAGGACATGACGGCATTACTTACCGTGCTCTGTGTCACCTAGGATATCAAGCTCAAAAGGCACTCTTGCTGCTGTTCAACGAATACTGGCAGACTGGCATGGTTCCACAGGAATGGAAGTGAAGTGACCTTATTCCACTTCTCAAAGCCAGCAAGTCCCCTTTGGACATTTTCTCTTACCGCCCAAGTGTCTTCGCGAGCTGTGTGGGAAAAATTATAAAAAGGATGATTTGAACGCGTCTCGAATGATACTTAGAGTTTTACGAAATATATCCAGATGCCATGTCCGGGTTCAGACAAGGCCGCTCATAAATTGACAATGTAGTTGACTTCGTGACATATGTAGAGCACCAGAAGGCCTGCGAACGTTTATCTGCTGCTCTGTTTCTTGACGTTAAAGGGGCATACGACAATGTCACCCTCGAAGCCATTCTCAGCGCATTAGGAATGGGACTCGGTGGCAAGATATATATGTGGGTTCAGAGCTACCTACAGAATAGATCATTTCCCGTGCAGACACAGAATGGCCCGACACTCTAGTACTACTGTAGCCAAGGAGTCCCGCAAGGCGGATGCTAAGCCCGACGCTGTTCAGCCTAACACTCATTGGACTAGTTGGCAAGCAACCAAACAGTGTACGACTTTCCATTTATGCTGATGACATCTGTGTGTAGACATCTGGTGTGACTCGACTTCAACTTTACGCTCGACTTCAGAAGGCAGCATCAGTGACATCGCACCACCTACGCAAACAAAGGCTTAAAATTGCAAATGAAAAGTCACCAGAAAGTCAATGTCCGTTTACGGCATATCAATTAACGGGCAGTCGGTGTCATGCAGCCGGAGTCACATGTTCTTGGGAGTCGTAATCGATCGAAACCTGTTTTGGACCCCACACGTAAAATACGTGAAAAAGCAGCTGACCGCCATTTGTCACCTGTTCAGGTTTCTTGCCGGGAAAAGTTGGGGAATGTCTGTCGAGTTTATGTTACAGCTGTACAAGGTATAATTTACTTGGTTCCTGTGGTACAGCCTACCTGTTATGTCTAACACGTGAAAACGAACCTGCGCAGAATCAAAAATATTCAAGCCCAGGTGCTCAGGGTATGCCTTGGTTTACCCCGCTGCGCATGGACAGCTTGAACAATTGCCATTGCACAGGACTACTCAATCACGACGCACGTCACCATCGAGACGATGCGTGCGTACCTCAGGCAACATGCTAGGAATCTTTCCCACCACTTGGCAACCCTCGCTACTGAGAAACCCCACACGAAATTTAGTGCAGTTGTCTGTGCACATCTTGCGTCATTTACGTCAGGTTTTATGCCTGCTGAGAAACTGGTGTATCCTCCTTGGTCCCTGACACTTCCGCAAGTACGTCTTTCAATTCCAGGAATACAAAAAATGCCTTCGTCAGCCCTTAAACAACTGAGCTTGCCCCTACTGTACGAGGTGTACAATAACCACACGCACATAAACACCGATGGTTCAACCACAGCGTCTGGTCGTGGCGGTGCGGTGGTGATTTCAGCTAGAGGCATCACTCTGCAAATTAAGCTGTCACACGTCAATACATCAACGGCGGCAGAACTTGCGGCTTTGCGCGGTGCCCTAGAGTACATCAAATCCCAGATACCGAGTAAATGGACTGGCTTTTCCGACTCTAAACCAGCCCTACAGAGCATGCAGTCAGTCCTTTGACGAGGTTGCCATGAACGGTTAACTTACAAGGTTCTCAACCTCCTTCAACAAGTTACAGAAACAGGCCACGAGGTCAAGTTTCAGTGGCTACCTGGCCATTGTGGGATTAGTGGCAATAACTCTGCTGACAACTGTCTCACACATCGCACCAAGAAGAGCACGCCCTTCCGAATCCTTTGTCAAGGACTGACGCTGCGAAGCAACTACGTCATCTGGCACGTAGTCTGTGTCTGCTAGAGTGGAACACCCCAAACATAGGATATACGAGACTCTACCAAATAAACCCTCGACTGGAACTTCGACCTCCATCCGGACTTCGTCGATGTGAAGCTTCACTTCTTTGTCGCCTTTGGTTGGGTGTTGCCATCACAAAAGCATATACAACCCTCATAGAATTGACCGACAATGCGGAATGCGATGTCTGCTGCACCAAAGAAGACATCGACCATCTTATATGCCATTGCCCTCGATTTGCCTTTGAAAGACAGAAGCTTTCGGACGTATTGCGACAATCTAACTATCAGCAACTGTCTATGCAGATGCTACTAAAATACCGTCCTCGCCTTTCGGTCGGCTCAAAAAGCAGTCAAAGTTGTCTTGTGCTTTTTGAGGACTACAGGCCTACGAGAATACCTTCAACTTTTGTGTAGTGCCACCGCTGCATACGCGTCAGCCCATTGACTGACAGTCCTTTTTTTCTCTTTCTCTTCTCTTGCCTCTCCCCCTCATCTGTATGCCCCCTTCCCATTCCCCCAGCGTAGGGTAGCAAACCGGGCATGTGCCTGGTCAACCTCCCTGCCTTCTTCTATATATATATATATATATATATATATATATATATATATATATATATATATATATATATATATACGCTATGATGTCATACACGCCAGGTTTATTCCAAAAAGCTTTTCGGATTCTCCTACTATGCCTTAATACGTCAAATGATTCCCCTCCCCCCGAAAGATGGCACTAATTACAAACTACAACAAATTCAAAAAAAATTATAAAAAATAATGCGCAAATTTACAGTTTCACGAACCGACAGACTTTCACAATCTCACTAAATCTTTAAGGCCGAAAAAGCAGTCCGGTGAAATTCTACAACACTGGTGGGCGCGGTTGACTGTTGCGTTGCGGGCAGAGTGGGTCACGGAGTGGGCTACACATGGATACTGACAATACTGCTCAGAACTCTTGTGGGGACTGAGCAACGTGGGAACGCCTTGTTGCATCGGCAGCTCAGATGTCATCATTTTTTTGTCGTGGGTAGTACAATCCGGGTGCTTCTTGCGCTCGAGTGAGTGAAACTCCTTCTCGTGATCAGTGAAAGCTATGTAAAAGGGTTGGTTGTATTCAGCGTGTTTCTCTATTACCTGGTTGATAGTACTAATATGGTAGATCGTTGAGTAGCCTCTAATAAATGCTGCTTAGTCTTTTCGTTGATTGAGCTGTAATGCCGCTTGATTTATATTAGCTAATGTTTCGTGAATGGTTTGTAGAGAATGGGCAGTCAGCTTATCGGCCTGTAGAGTTTCAAGCCTTTGACGTCTCCTTTTTGATGAATCGAAATGGTGTTGGGGTTGTTCCCAGATTCTGGTACCCTTCCCGTCTAGAGACACTTCGTATACAAGGTGGCCTGTTTTTCTAACATGTTTTTTCCGCCATCTTTCAGTTGGCCCGTTGTTACCTTACCCTCATCAGCGGTTTTGCATTTTTGCATTCTTTCCAGGGCTTTCCTTACTTCCGCTGTCATTACTGGTAGCATGTCGATAACACTGGACCAATGTTGCTCCTTACAATATCATCCTTGTTGTTTTGGCTTCTTTACTGATGAACTCGTCCGCCACCTCAATTATCCTCTTCATATTGGTTATGGCATTGCCTCCCTTGTCCCTTAATGCATACATCCGATTTTGCCGATGCATGAGATTGTTTTCGCTGTTTTAATGCTCCTGCTAATTGTTTTACTGGGGCCTACGTAGCCTCTAACCTATAAAATGAAAGCTGTTTGTTACCTGTGCGTGCCATGGATTTTGCATAGAAAGTTTTCAAAAAAAATTCATGCAACCAACGTAGAAAAAAACACGAAAAATTCATTTTTATATAATGCGCTGCAATTTCGGCCCGAGATTCAAATATGAAACTTCAGCATTGATTACCTCCTCTACTAATTAGCTTACGACAGTGAAACTAATCCCAATGAAGTTTAACAGCACAGATTATCTATATAAAATAATTTATTGTTAGTTTTTAGGGTCCCTCTAAAGACTTTGGCCATCAATAGGCTGGTGTATAAAAAAGAAAAAAAAGAAATATTCCGCCTCTGTGTTGTAATTCATAATGCATAGGATGCCAATTATATGTAATTGTCACTTACCATTTGTTGTAATCCTTAGAGGTTCTGGAAAGAACTGCGATAACTGCGGAAACGTCTTTTGTAAAATACCATCGATTTTCTGTATGACGAGATTGTGGGTGCTAAGAAAGCATTATGGCAGTGTGGCGAATATTTTGTGGCGGATTAAGGACAACTAATTAAAAATAACGAAGATATACACTCTGTGGCGAAAAATTTGTCATTATCAAGACACACGTAGATTGCTTAATATTGTTACAGGTAAAAGTGAATGCTAGTGGGCCATTAAGTGGAGGAAGAGGTAAGTAGAAGGTATTCAAAATATAGACTACAATGGTCTCATTAGCAAAATTATTTATTGGACTCATTTTATGTTCAAGTATGTTCTTTTTTGTGTATGGTAGGAATATTTATTACTTAAAAGGCCTAACAATTCACACAGCCAAAACTTGACCAATCCCCCTGATTGGGTATGACCAATGATTGAGGCATCATTATCATCATCAAAGCTGGTGTTTTTGGCGGCCACATTAAAAAAGTGTCTCAACTGTAAATTTATTGTGTGTGTTGAGCAGCCGTTAAATTGGTGGCAGTGGTGGGATTCGCCAGTATGGAACGCCCAAAAGGTGACCTGAGACACAATGCTCTAGAAGATATTTTGGCAAGTTACATTCAGAAGTAGAAATTGGTGGTAGAAAAAATATATCGCCACTGGAGAACCTCATATCTACGTCCCATTGTAACGTCTAGTTTTCGTGCCAGAGTGACACGTGTGCAAGGTGGCTTTTAGAGAGACGCTGTGCCATCTGAAGATGCTGGGCTTTCTTTAATGGAAAAGCCTGAGATGATAAAGAGTGCGAGTCTTCTGTCGAGAGCTTTGACTTGGGGAGATGTGCTAAAGAAATTAGAGCCTAACGTCAGAGGAAACAAAAAAAACAACAATAACAAAGAAACGTAAAAACGAGAGTCAAGAAAGTATAAAGCAATAAAATCGGATATATTGAGCGTTTTTGATGCAGCTGAAGACGACCTCATATAAAGAAAAATTCAAAAAAACCGCCTCGTCCACTCAAGTTTCCAGAATGGCATGAACTGGAACCGAAACCTTGAAGGAAACTGCAGAAGTGGGTCATTTTTTAGACGGGCTCGGTAAGTTCTTTCTCTTTGGAAGGCTTTAAAAAAAATCAGCCAACCCAATCAATCTTCGAAGCCAAGATAAGCGCGCATGTACGATGATGGTTCTGTCTACGCAATATTTTCAGTTGAATTGAACATCGCTACAGTGACCAACGACAGCAATCATCGACGGCTTCAGAAGACCCCTCAGTGTAGTTGCAGGTTCCAATCGGCACTACGCAAACGGCGCGTCACTCCTGAAGTCTCCATTATTTGTTTCAGAATGCTTCCTCATTGAACGTAACTGATTATGCTCACTGATGAGACATCAGTTTTTGCAGCTGTTGGAACGTTCATGCATGTGACGAAGCACGAAGGAAACCAGAGTTTCCTAATATCTGAATATATTATTTATCTGAGTGTTGCCTCGGTACGTCGACTGCCAATGGGTGCCTAATTGTTTTAGCTGGGCGTCCTGAGCACCCGTACGGTCGGAGCCTGCGAGCTATTTGTAATGACAGGCTGCGTCCGTACGGCTAGTGAACCTGTCTAAATCTGCTGAATCTGTCTAGTAAGCTCGTGCTATGTTTCGACAAGAAAGCGAAAGTGATTGTGGTGGCTGGTGGAGTACTAGCGTTCTCGCATATATTATTGAATGAAAACGAACACTCACACAATTACACTTGGTTTTGTGAGCTTACAGATAATAATGCCAAAAAAAGTATAGGGAAAGTCATGAGTCCGAATTGTAATGTGAACGTGAAGACAGAAAAGTGGGTGAAAACATAACTTGCAATGGGCAGAAACCGAACCTGGGACCTTTGAATAACGCGTTCGATGCCCTACCACTGAGCTACCACTGTGGCTATCGTCCCAACCACTTCATTGGGTATATATTTGAATTTAAACGTGAGAGTGTAAGTCAGCGCCATCAGTAGCCATGACGGCGAGTGCGGCACACTCTTCATGAGCCTATGTGGCATCACGTAGCACGTGAACTAATTATGAGCTGGCACCTGACCAATAGTCCCTCGTATACAACCTAAGGCACCAAGTCTGCCACTATGAGACCCGCGTTAATGAATAAGGGAAAGAAGTCTATGCGTAAGGCCTCGTTTTTCCGTGTTTTGACACAATAATAATGAGATCTAAGAGAAAATAGGTATTTTCAAGTAGTATTCTAAGCAATTTCAAAATGAATCTGAAGTGCATGTCACTTGAACGTAGCGGTCTGCCGTACCATGCCATTGCTTAGCGGCACGCTCAATGTACCGAAAAAGAAATCATGTGGCGTCCACCAAATACCCATAGGTGAATTTCTCTCGAGGACTGAGATTTCAGCACGCGTCATCTTGTGACAGAAGCAATAATACTGAACAATATTTGACGCAGCCATTTTTGCCCATTGAAGTCAAGCATGTGACTGCGCTTTACCGACCATCACCTAACCAACGACCCCATAAATCAATTGAGAAGGGAGCTCTGCAGGTCAAGTCAAAATAGCAAAATCGCCCGAGAAAGAGCGCCACAGCATCATAACTATTAAGACGATCGAGACCAGGGACTGCTTCGAACGAATACGGTTTATTGGAAGAAGTGAAGTAGCACGCGCTCGCTCCAGGCAGCAGCCTTCTTTCTTCTTCTTCCGGCGTTTGATGATGATATTTTATAGGTTCCCGCCCGCCCAAGTTGAAATGTGATAAGCTCTCGCGGGCTATTTGAAACAACCTTCCATTGGGTATATGTGGTTCACCGATCTTCTTAGAAGCTCTTTTTTGCCTGTGCGAAGGAGACAAGCTCTTGATATTCCGTCTCGCCCAGGGTAGAGCTTTTCAATCCGGCACATTTTCCAAAATGTTCTTGGAGCCTTGTCCTCAACCAACACTATGTCACCCTGTGAGAGTGGTTTTGCTTGCCGTGTCTTGGCTTTGACCGTAGCTCCTATTTCCTTGATATATTCTTGATGCCATCTTTTCCATCAAGTGCGCACGAGTTTGCATCTGCGTTGCCATGCGTCTTCAATGTCACCGTTGTATAGTCCTTTTTGTCCGCCTTGAAGCTGTCGCCGTCCACCTATGATGTCTGCCGGCGTTAGTGGCATTGGCTCGTCAGGCTCTCCATATACGTAAGTCAATGGTCGATTGTTGAGTGTTCCTTCAACTTCTGCTACAATAGTGCGTAGCTCCTCTACCGAAGCTGTGCTTTTCGATATTATTTTTCGCATCGACGTCTTCAAGCTTCTTATGAGGCTCTCGTAAATTCCTCCCCACCATGGCGCGCACTCGGCTATTGTTTTCCATTTAATTTGTTGGCCACTGCAGTAATTCTTTAAGACCTCGTTGTTAATTGTTTCCAGCATTCTGTTGATTTCCTTTCCAGCTTTTATAAATGTTTTGGCGTTGTCCGAGTATATTACGGCTGGTATTCCCCGTCGAGCTGTAATTCGTCGGAATGCTTGTAGAAAACTCGACGATGACAAATCGTTGGTAACTTCCAAGTTTACTCCTCTTGTTACCACGCAGGTGAATATCAGTACATATTGCTTCACAATCTGGTACTTGTCCTTTGCGTAAAGAGGTCCTGTGAAGTCAACTCCCGTAACTTTGAATGGCTCTGCTTCAATGACTCTGTCTGCTGGAAGTGGAGGTATGTCTTGTGTCGCCGGTCTGGAGTTATGCCTCTTGCAGACGACACATTTGTGTAGAACTCTTTTCACTGCTTGTCTACCCTGCAATATCCAGAACTTAGTTCGAAGTTGCGCTAGCGTCACTTGAACTCCTCCGTGTGATACCATTTTATGCACGTGACGTATCAGCAGTTCCGTGAAATGCTCATCCTTTGAAATTACTAATACGGGTTTGTTAAATTCTTGGCTGCACTGCAATCGTCCTTTCTGTATCAAGCCCAGAAGCATTGTAAATCCTCTAGATCGAATATCCACGTGAGAATCGTCTCCTTCATCTTCATCAATTATCCTGTTCAATCGCTTTTCATTGGATGTCCATTTTCTCGAATTCATCGCTCCTTCTCTGAACACTTGCTTTGCCTCTTTGTACAACTTAACTGCTTCATCAAGCGTTGCTGCTCCCAAAATGACATCATCCACGTAGATCGCTTTCTGCAGTGTCCTTGTCGTATCAGGAAACTGATCTTCCGCTTGTTTCAAATGGTGTTTAATTGTAGCTGCCAGTATAAATGTGCTTGGTGTTGTTCCGAACGTTACTCTTGTCATGCGCCATGTTTGCACTTCATTCGTTAACCTTCCTTCAGCGTCATGCTTCCACCACAGAAATCTCATTGCATCTCTATCCTCTTCTTGTATAGAGATTTGTAGAAATGCCTTTTCAACATCTCCAACTAACGCCACCTTTTCTTTTCGGAAATTAATGAGCAGCGATAGCATGTCCTCATTCAAATTGGGTCCTGCCTCTAGGTTCTCGTTTAGAGACATGCCTTTTCTAGAATGTGATGAGGCGTCAAACACTACTCGAACCTTTGTTGTGGCTCAGTCTTCTCTAATGATCGCATGATGTGGCATGTAGTAGCAAAGTGCATTTGGCTGTTCTGATGGCTCTTGGACCTCCTCTGCGACTCCTAATGCCATGTACTCTGATATAGCTTTGTCGTAGCGATACAGCATATCTTCATATTTTTGCAGCCTTTTAGTCAGTTGCTGTAGTCTTTTTATCTCAATTTCCTTGTTGCTTTTCAAGTTTACGTCCTGTTTCCATGGCAAGCTGACTTGATAGCGACCGTTTTGTTGTACGATCTTGCGCTCGAATTCTTCGACCACTTCTTTTCCGGTGTTATGCAAACTATTTATTGTGATCCCCGTTGACTCCAGGCTCCAGAAGTTCTGTTGCTCTTGCTGGAGTTCTGTCTTCGCAGCTTCGACCTTCAGAACCATGACTGCTTGATTATGTGTTAGTTTTGTCTTGCTTTGTTCTGACGGCCCTTGCAGTACCCATCCCAGTATAGTTTCTACAGCCATCAGTCTGTCCTCGATTCTTTGAGTTCTACCAGTAAAGAATTCCCAATAATAGTCTGAGCCGATCAGTAGTTGTACAGAATTTGTTGCAGTCGTCTTGGTTCAGTGATCAGCCACTTGCATATTTAGCAGTTTCATTTTCTCGCTGAGTTTCTTAGTTGGAGTGGGTATACAACTGTGCGAGATGACGTCGACTTGTAACGCTTCAATCACTGTTAACGTGCTTGTTTCTCGTGATCCTACAGTCACTTGCACCACGTTCATTAGTTTGACCTTTTCGTCTCCTCCAAATGAACCAATCGTCAGCCTTTCCTGTCGCAACACCTTCGCACCTATTTCTTTCGCTAATCTCGCTTCAGTAAATGAACGTTGACTTCCGCTGTCTAATAACAAACGGCAATGTCGGCCACATGTTTCTCCTTCTACGCACGCTACAGCCGTCTGCAAAAGCACAAACTTATGCTTGATATTTTCGGTTGCTTGTAGCGTAGACGTCGTCGCTTCGGCTTGCGCTGTTGAGACCAGCTCTGCCCTTGTTTTCTGCATCACCGTTCTACATACTGACGTGGCATGTCGTCCCTTGCATTGCTTGCATTTTACTTGGGCCTTGCAAATGCGTGCAGTGTGGTTTGGTCGCGTGCATCTGAAGCATGCTCTATTTTCGGTAAGCATAGCTTTCTTTTCATTCATTGGAATGCTCCTACGACAGTTTTCGGTTGCGTGGGATTTCTGCTTGCAGAATAAGCATATTCTGTCCGCTGAGATATAGAAGCTTGAAGTTGTGCGCATCTGTCCACGGTTCTCTCTTGGTTTTGCAGTTATCCTCTCTTGTTCACGTTGTGTTTCTTCACGAAAAGCCGCTTGCTCTCTTAAGAATAACATAAGCCTGTCCCGCTTTTCCTCGCACGCCTTTCCCGTTGCGTTGTTTTGCTCGCCGTTTTCTGAAGCTGAGCTGTTTCTCATAGCCTCTTTTGACTTGAACTGCACTGATAATTCTGGTGGAATAGCTCTTTTCAATACCGGTAATAACATCGGCGCATAGCTCCCAGTTTCTACTTTTAGTGACTTGAGTGCTAATATGTTAACTTGCACTCTCTGTACTAGCCTATTTAAGTCATCGGTATCTTGAACAGACCTCAGTTTCTCCAAACTCAATAGCTCATTCATGTGCATTTCAATGGAATGTTTTCGATTGCCTAACGTTTTTTGCAGTATTTTGATTGCGTTATCATAATTTTCCTCTGCCGATTACTGAAGTCCTTCAATAGCAGCCGCAGCTTTTCCGGTTAGTAATGCTAACAAGTAATTGAACTTCTGTCCCTTGCTCATGTTCGGTCTCAGGTGAACTGCCGACTCGTACTGAGACCAAAAACGGTTCCACTCCAAAGTTTTTCCTCCAAACTTTATCATTTCGAGCTTTCGTAGCTTAACTAGTTCCGTTGCTTCTTGTCCCGTACTTGAGGGCGTCACCTGCCTTGTCCTATCGGTTGAATCCGATTGTTCAGGCGGTCGAAGTCTCACTTCTATTGCAGATAAGATCGTCGTTAATTTCATGTCGTAGTCTATGACGCTTTCGAATTCAGCTTCGGCGTTGTCTTCTATTAGAAACTTTTCCATTTGCTCGTTCGCACTCTTGAGATTGTCGCTTATTGCTTTAATCTGCGCTTGCGTTGTAAGCAGCTGCTCCCGGTTAGCTCCATCATTAATTTGCTGCTCGGCTGCGTTCATCAGTCGCGTGATCTGGGCGCGAAGCGCTTTCCTTTTCTTCGTTATAACTTCTTTGCTCATATTGATGCGGTTAACAATGACTCCTTACTTGTCAATCGTTCGTTCTGATGCTCGTACTGTCCACCGTGGTCTCGTCGCTCGATCCAGGTCGATCCTCTGCTCCTCCGCCGTTTTCTTCTCTGCTGCTCCGTGGCAGCTTGACCTTTCTTGCCGGCGAAGAGGTAGTATCCTGGTTCACGGCACCATTATTAAGACGATCGAGACCAGGGACTGCTTCGAACGAATATGGTTTATTGGAAGAAGTGAAGTAGCGCGCGCTCGCTCCAGGCAGCAGCCTTCTTTCTTCTTCTTCCGGCGTTTGATGATGATATTTTATAATAACTGAAGATATTATTTGCCACCGTAGATTCGGAGGAAGGTGCCAGTGTGCTGCCCGTGAACATCCACTTCGTCGAAGGGCTTATATACATGATGCAGCACAAGACGGCGAAACGGGCATACAGTACCACACAAAATTTGAATGTATGTTTTTTATTTCCGTACTACATCATGATTTTTAGCAAGCACCAACTAGTCGCCTCAGAACAAAGCCATGTAAAGACAAATTCGTTTGTGCTGCCAGCAAAGGGATAGCGAAACGACAACACCGGCCTTTAGACACGTATCTATAAGTGATGAAGGGGGCTGCTAAAATAAAGCGAATACGAAGTAAGGTTCTAGTTTTTGGAAAGAGACGCAAATGGAGCGCCAACAAAGGCAGGTGACTTCACTACTTTGTCTCCGACAAGCACAATTTGAACAATAACAGAGACCCGCCAATGAACAGTTCTGATTAGCAGTCTGTAGATTTCAATGTGTCGAAGTTGCTCGATTTTACGGACTACCGTAGATATTAAGGGCAGTGATGAGTGACGAATGCATGCTAAGTGTGTGCACACAATCCAACGGGTACATGCAGTGCTCTCAGAATACATGTTGCTCGACAAGCTTTCTCTGTGTCATGCTGGATCGTTAGCGAGACGACAGGAAATTTTCGGAATTTGTTTTTTGTAGACCTCGAGTTTGCTTCGTGCCATACTGTTGAATCTATAATTAATACCTCTAATAGTTACCTGTCACACAGCTTGACGCCAGAGTGGACACAAATCATAAGTGGTGCAAAAGTAAGTTCGCAGAAAGAACTGAAGGAATTTCCGAATTCATCCATTTGTCACTTAGTGTCCCGGATAATTTTTTTAAAAGGCCAAGATCGTTCTTCCTTAGAGATAGTTCATTCAAACTTTTTCCCTAATTTTGTTTTCTTATATTTATAGGACGGCCGCATTTGAGCGCTTTCTAAGCTACAATAGTCGTTTATAGTATAACGTGGATTATGTAAACGTTTAATTTTTCGGAACAGTGTGCGGCCTCCTGGAGGAGGGCGTCTTGGCAGTGCTTGGTTCCCAGGAAGCGGAGACTTCGCTACTAGTGCGGCATGCGTGCGCCAGGCATCGGGTGCCACACGTGTACTTGCACAGACAAGAAGAACACGAGCGTGCCTTGCCAATAGATACGCTGTCGTTGACCATGACACCGCCTGCTGAGGAGCTTGGTCGTGCTCTGTGTGATCTCGTTAAGGCTCAAGGCTGGAAACATTTTACTGTCATCTACGAGAAACCAGATGGTAAGCATAACGTTGCTGTTACCTCACGTGTCATTGCGTGAAGTGCGGCTACTTCAAGTGTTACTTCAACTATTGGCAAACATGCTCTTCTTCTTCCAGCAGTGCATTTCATTGAGAGCAGTGCGAAAACTCAGATATTTTTGATCTTACAGCGCTCTATCCGATAGAAAGTGGTATGTATCTGCCACGCTCGTGAAGTGGTTAGTGTGCTCAGTTGTTGACCGTGGGATGAATCATGGCTTTCAGTCAAAGTGAAATGCTAAATACCTGTGTGCTGTCCGATGTGAGTGCATGCTAAAGGACACCATTTGTACGAAACCTCCGGCGCCTCTCAATATATCGTGGCGCTCGCACATTACACCGTAGGTAATAATATTAAAAAATTGCGTGGTAATGCACTTTTGTACACGAATTTATTTATTTTTATTTTGTTACCCTCAATCGCCGAAGCTTTACAGAGGGGAGTGGGTTACAACATGAAAAATATACGTGCTATTTTATACATGAACAAAAAAAAAAAAAAAAAAAAAAAAAACCTCTACTCAATGAGGCGCAACAAAAGTGAAACGTAAAACTAAGGAAATCACAATGAGCAAATAGTGAATGTAGTAAAATTATACAGTACTAGCAAAAAAGTGTAAAAGTAAGGGAAATGACACGCACGCACAAAAAATCAAGAATCCACTGGAAAACGCTGGCATCTTGACACGTGGAGACAGAACTTCGTAAGGAGGGGAATAGATCGGATGACTAAGGAGAGCTATCGCGAAATAGGTGAGCTGATAAAGAATGACGAAAGAGGGAGTGATCAGAGATGGAAACGATGTCACCTGGTAGCCGATTCCAATCGTTTGATGTGACCGGTATGAAGGAGCAAGAAAATGTGTTTGTGTAGCAAAAAGTACCTTTAACCTTGTGTTCATGGTCGATCCGAGAGGAGTGATATGTGGGAGGCGTAATGAGCTCATTACGCAGTGATGGATGATGGTAGGTCTTATGGAAAAGGCAAAGGCGGAAGTACTTGCGACGCAGTGATAGAGGTGGCAGTGACAAGTGGTGCTTCATTGCTGTTACGCTTGATGTACGGTGATAATCCGATAGAATAAAACGTGCAGCGTTATTTTGAATTAGCTCAAGGTGCCTAATCAAGTTTTCGTGGTGAGGGTTCCAGATTGCAGCAGCGTACTCCAATTTCGAGCGCACGAGGGTTTTATAAAGAAGCATCTTCAAGGAAAGTGGGGCGTTGCTGAAATTTCGACGTATGTATCCCAATGTACGGTTAGCATTGTTCGTGATGACGTTAATATGGGCATTCCATGTTAGATTGAAAGAAATGGTGACGCCTAAGTACCGGTATGACGACACTTGGTCAAGATAAACATCACCCAGTTTGTATGTTGAGGAGTTATTAGGCTGGCGGGAGACTGTCATTAGCTTGCATTTTTTGGGATTTAATTTCATAAGCCATTTATCGCACCAATTCCTAATGTTATTTAAGTCTGTCTGCAAGATGTTCCTATCATCATCGGTACGTATTTCCCTGTAAAGCACACAGTCATCGGCATATAAATGAACGGATGAAGAAACGCAGTCAGGGAGATCATTAATATATATTAAAAACAGCAGAGGTCCCAGAACTGAGCCTTGCGGGACACCCGATGTTACACTTATTTCCGGCGAGTCATGACCGTTAACAGTGACGTACTGAAGACGGTTTGTTAGAAAGTAGTTGAGCCATGCCAGTACATTCGAGTCAAGGTTGAGAGAGGAGAGCTTATGCATTAGTAAAGCGTGATTGACTTTTTCAAATGCTTTTGCAAAATCCAGGAAAATGCAGTCAATTAGAGATTGTTTATCAAGAATGGTATGCAGGTGATGAGTGAAAAGAAGCAACTGGGTTTCACAGGAAAACGTACGCCTAAAACCGTGTTGGGCCGATGTAAAAAATGAATTCGATTCTAAAAGTTTCGCAATATGTGAATGCAGTACATGTTCCATTAGTTTACACGGAATGCTTGTTAGTGAAATGGGCCGATAGTTAAGAGCGGAGTGTTTATCACCAGACTTGTGTATCGGCACAACCTTACCGACCTTCCAGTCCAGCGGCAAAGTTGCTTGGTCAAGTGACTGCTGGAAAATCTTACACAAGAAGAGAGACGAATATGCGCTTGTTTGTTTGAGAAATTTTGAGTTGATACCGTCAGTCCCACATGATGAGGATGTTTTTAAGGTGTCAATTAACTTCAAAATTCCTGCAGAATCAAAAATGATAGGAAACATTGAGCGGTAGTCACGGCACACAACTGCGTCAACAGGCGCAGCAGTATTTCCCGAGAAATTGGCTGAAAAAATATTGTTAAATAACGCGGCACATTCAGATGGTGGTAGCGGCTCACCAGAGTCATCGTTAATTGATAAATCCGCATTTTGGCTAGAATTGATAACGTTCCAAAATTGCCGGGGGTTCCTTGATAACAATTCAGGCAACGTATGCGTTTGGAAACGATTCTTAGCAGCACGCACAGCTTCCACGTATTCTGCCTCAGCATTTTGATACGCTACCCAGCAGTCACTAGTATTTTGCAACTTGGCTGTGCGGAAATAGCGCTTTTTTCTATTAGACAAACGTTTTAGATGCGTGTTATACCACGGTCTTTTTGTGTTGTTCCGTATGCGTCGAAGGGGAATGTGCGCATTGGTGACATTAGTAACTAAGTTTTTGAAAAGGTCCCAGTTCTCTTGTACACTTCTCTCTTCAAAATTGCAACAAAATGTGTCTAAGTACGCGCACATATCTTGGTTAATGGCGTCAAAATCTGCATTGCGGTAGTCCCGGATGTACTTGTCTTTTTCAGTTCCACGTGAAAAAGACATGGTGATGTCGAAATGTAACACCAAATGGTCGCTCAGACCAGGAAGATAGATAATTGGGGATATGAAGTCTGGATGAGTTGACAAAACTAGGTCTAATGTATTAGACGATTCATTAGTTACCCTTGTTGGTTTCGTTACAACCTGGGTAAAGTTGAAACAATTACAAAAATCTAGGAACTGTTGGGATTGTGTTGAAAAGGGGTCGAGTAGAGGAACACCAGCGTGCCAGGTAATGTTAGGAAAATTCATGTCACCAAAAAGAAAAATTGGTGACGAAGGATACCGAGTGACGACATAGCTGAGAACGTCATGCAATTGATCGACGAATGACGATGTATAGTTTGGGGGACGATAGCATACGCCTAATATAATCTTTGTGTGCTTACTTGAAATACCAACCCAGACTGTTTCCAGAGAGGACACAACTTCTACTTGAAAAGAGGAAATTGTATGCGATACGGCTATCAATACACCACCACCCTGTCTATCTTCTCTATCGCACCGATACACATCATATGTGACGTCAGTCTGGAAAATTTCTGTATTTTCCACCGTTGAGTTGAGCCATGTCTCGGTTAATATTACTAATTTTGCCTCCATTGAGGAAATAATAGAATTAAGCTGAATCCTGTGTTTCATAATGCTCCTTATGTTGGAAAAAAGAACAGGGACATTGAAAAGAGCAGTCACGTCATCATTCCTACCTCCGGCTAATTGTTACTTGTGAGGACGACTGAAGTGAGTAGAATTCGCATTCATTTTGCGGTTACGAGTACTAAAGGCGGGTCCATTGCGACTACCCGAAGGCTTATCTTGGGTGACACTGTCGTTTGGAACGGGAGTTGTAATCTTACTAGTTGCCTTCTTTAGTATACTATCAGTAGCACGGTCATAAATGTAGCAAGTGTTACCTACATACAACTTGTCATGGCGAACTGAGAAAGCTGGTGACTGTGGCAATGAGTTTGCAAACTCAAATAGTTTTTTCCGTGCAACTCGTGTGGCTATTGAAAAGTCTTCTGTGACGGAAACATTAATACCTTTAAACGTTGCTCGCTTAAAAAGAACTTGTTGCCGAAGCTTAAAACGACTAAACTTGACAATGACAGGTCTACACCTGTTTTCTTGGTAGCTGCCACCTAACCTATGCGCACGCTCAATTACATCATCAGTTATGTTCGGGTCGACGTGTTGCATCAGAAGGCTTACAATTTTTTCCTCAGTTTGTATCCACGATTCCTTAGCGTCCGGGATACCATGAAAGATTAGGTTATCACGACGCGCCCTGTCTTCAATGACGTCAAGGCGTGAACTCATGACAGTGCTTGTTTGTTCGAAGGTTTTCACGGCCTCTTCTGCTAGAATGAGCCGCTCTTTTACGTCATCAATTTTGTCACATTGGGCCTCGATTTTCAATATCCGCGTATTCATTGCGACAAACCCTTCTTCGAAAGACTTCTGCGCCGTCGCGACATTAGCCGAGATATCCACTTGGCCCTGGGCTAGCCTACCCGTCTCAGCCTTTAGTTCTTTTAACATCGTTAGCACTTCTTTTTGCCATTCATCGGGACCGGGGTTGCTTTCAATATCTCCGCAACACAACAGCTTAGAAAGTACATGAACATATTCATCATATGCGGTACACAGTGCGTGGGGGCACGGGAAAAGCAAAGTACATCTGTTGCTAGTGCGCTTAGCAAACAGGGAACATTTGTTACTAACCTGCACGAAGTAAAAAAGTCGCACGAAGCGGAATTGAGCCATGGTGTCGCAGGTGACTTTCCCGTGCCCACTGAAGCGATGCGAAGCACCGAGCCTGGTTATAGCTTGCGCTGAAACTGGTTGCTTTGTCGATGCGGCTGTCCGGGTCAAGTGGAGTGATGCGTCTTGCGGATAATCGTTGAAAGTCATCAGATGGTATGGCGTTTCACCGCTGTCGCTGTGCACCGGCTGATTTGACTGTTGATCCGTAGGCATCAGATAGACGGTGCGTAACACGTGGCAGCTCGGACAAGTGGCGAAACGGACCAGAGCCTGCACGAAGTAAAAAAGTCGCACGAAGCGGAATTGAGCCATGGTGTCGCAGGTGACTTTCCCGTGCCCACTCTTGGTTATGCCTACATATCAGAACACTAACCCGGTATTTACAAGACTTCTCTCCATACTGCTTTACGCAGAGGCATTGCAGTTCTTACTGTCTTTACTCTTTAATCAATGAAAGAGGAGACGTATGTATATTCAATATCTGCGCTTTCTTGTCAGTATGCACTAAGCACATGACATGAAGAGCCAGAGTGGCAGCACTTGGTTCGGAAGGTCCACTTGGTGTTGGGTTGCTATTGTGACAAAAAATAAAAGCAGCAATAGTATTATCATCTCCTTGACGACCATCCTGCTCAGCAATACACCATAAAAGATAAAGAAGCTAAATCTGGGATACTTAAATGAGTCTTTCTTGAAAGTTTCGAATGAACACCAATGGAATAGCTGACTTCCAATGAACATCGACTGAAAAGTCTTTCGTAAAACGACTACCTGGCTGTAGTAATCTTGCTCAAGTGAATACACTGATCTAAGAAGTTCTGTAGTATTGTTAAGCTGTGTAAATTTACGTTAAATTGTCTATCTTGAGGATAATATTTTTCAAAATGTGCTGCTTGAACATCCCAATTGCAATGCCTAAACAACAGGTAGAAGTGTTGTTATCGCGGTGAAGTACCTTGTCGTAAAAGAAAGTTCCATTTGAAATCAGAAGCTACGTCATGCTGATCAAGTTTTTGAAGGGGCCGTTTTCGCATCATTTCCAGTGCATTGAAACGTACGGACTAAGAATTTTCTGAAAATATCGCAAGTGAATTGTGTGCGAAATTTCTGCGGTCTAGTTTTGACTGTAGAATTTGATCTTATTATACCTCCCTTATTATAGCTGGGGATATTCACTTCAATCGCACGCAAGCACAATCGATCCTCCATTTTTGTTGCATAAGAAGGCGGAACACGATAGTAGACCGAAGGTACAACTTCTCCTTTTCAATGCCAAATTATGTATTGAGAATCATGTCTGCGCGCATCATATTGCAATGCCCCGCCGCGGTGGTCTAGTGGCTAAGGTACTCGGCTGCTGACCCGCAGGGCGCGGGTTCAAATCCCGGCTGCGGCGGCTGCATTTCCGATGGAGGCGGAAATGTTGTAGGCCCGTGTGCTCAGATTTGGGTGCACGTTAAAGAACCCCAGGTGGTCTAAATTTCCGGAGCCCTCCACTACGGCGTCTCTCATAATCATATAGTGGTTTTGGGACGTTAAACCCCACATATCAATCAATCAATCATCATATTGCAATGCATCCACCTTCCTTTACTTGCAGCGCTGGTTCGGCTTCGTGGGCTACTGCAGCTGCACAGGCCTGGTGTCCAGCCTTCAATAGTTTCACTGCGGCCACTTGAAGAAACGGCGGACCCTCGGCGTGTTCTGCGAGAGGTGGCCAAGGCAGGAGAAAATAATATCGTTTTCGATCTTACCACCCACAGACTTGCGGATGTGCTCAGGCATGTGCGTATTGCAGTAATCTTCTGACAAATACAGCCTTTTCGCATTTCTTTGTTGAGTAGCGTAAATGATATACAGATCATCACACCTATGCGAAGGCCAACGCTGGCTCAAGTTTCACGCAGTCTGCCAGCCAATTCCGCAACGTCGGTCAACACACATTTCGCTTCTTTTCCGAAACCAAAAGTCTAACATTACCGCTTTACTGTAAGGTACCTCTAGAAATGTACATACACCGCCTATATAATTCTGTTTCATATGCAGTCAACAGTGCACTGAATGTTCGTGCACTCTGGCATTATGATAAGGATGTAGATGCGGTGACGAACTCAGTCAAGCTGAAGAAACGCAGGGAGGGTTCGGGACTCATACGGTTTCTTTGTGTGAACTAGGAAGTAGTTGTAATGAGTTTTTTTAATTAAATAGAACGTTGAGAGCACGCATCGTGGGCGATAGCAACGCTCTTAGTAAAAATGACGAGGCTGTTTTCTGTTCGCCTGGCTGTATGAAAATAACGCACAAAAATAAACACACAACAAGGATGGTATACAGGGACACAGTGAAATGCAACACGGCGAAAACCTCGAAAAACAACGCACAAGCTGAGTCCTGCCACAAGAGCGTGTCGCCGGTGAATGCATGAAGTTTGTGTGGGGCTTGTCTACATAGAGAAAGTTTAATGTGAGAATGTCGGGACTACAGAGATTTGGCGAAGAGCAGGGCTACGCTCAAATGTAGGCATGGCGGATAAGGTATGTGCCAAAGACAGGGCCGACGAAGCCATGCAGCCTTCTACTCGGACGCGTGGACCAGCGTCCACCTGCAGCTAAGCCCTTAGGCTTACGTTCAATGGTGGACCTGGTGGCTGTGGTAGTTTCCCGTTGGCTCCGCGAACCATCGAAGCTTGAGGTCAAGCGAAAAATGCCACTCCAACTCTTTACCTCGACCAGGCTCTCGGGGCAGACCACTACGACCGTGATGCTGGCAAACCGCCTTCCTTTTGCTTCCTCCTGCATGACCACTACCTTGCCAACTGCATGGCACTCCACCCTCTTCACCTGGCTTCGTATCTGCATGCCACTCTTCTTGTTCTTCCACGCATGCCAAGGTAACCACGATGACAAATTATTTTTCATGCGCCAGTGTCCACATTGTTTGTTCATCCCCACAGCACACACAGTGGAGGACTGAGGAGCTTTCGCACGCACATCCCAACACACCTGTATGGGTCCAGAGTCATCTCTTTGTTTTAGGGACCCCGTATGAATCCCAAAACGTCCCTGTGTTTTTTCACCTCGACAAAGTCAGTGACCGTATCTCAGTTTTCATTTTATGGCTCCACAAGCGTTTAGGATAGAAGGTGGGCTAGGGATACTAAACAGTTTCGGTATGATGACTGTGCGCCTATTACCTACTCTCTATATTGAAAAAATCCGACACCTAAAAGAAAGCATTCGGAAATTACTAGCCTCATTTTCCTCTCTGCGGCAAAGTTGTGTTTTTAAAAACGCTGCTACGAAAATCGACCTCAACAGTCAATGAGAAAGTTAGTGTCGTCTGGGACTCCAACACTCCGATTTTTTTTTGTTTGTGGACACAAAAAGGTTGACGACCCATAAGTGACAGCATCTCTAGAGAAGACATTCTAACTAGGGTGACTTCTTTCGCATCTCACACGCTAATCCAAAAACACGAAATGCGATAGCCATTAGCCAAATACTATAGGCATCTGGCAAAGATACGAAATGCAATGAAATTGGCAAGATGCGAAGGCATCCCTATCGCAAAAGCTAGTGGCACTGGCCCAGGGCCATACCTGATAACTGGACCAGAGTAGCGCTGACACTGGGACACTGTCACGCTACTCGAGGCACGATGGCGCTGCACACTGGGACACCCAGTATCGGCCGAAATCTGGCGTTTAAAGTGTTTTTTTTTCAATTTTGGTCATGCGCACATCGTAAGTAAGGCTAAAACACGCGCGCAGCGAAAGAAATCAAAAACAAAAAAATGAAAAAAGTGGGGAGCCAGAATAAAACTCACTACCTCAGCACATCACACGTACATCCTGAGCCTGACCGCTACCGACTACACCACACTTGAAAGACGAGAATAAAGAAATTTTCCTTCATCCTAAAATTGTTTCAGGTCACCAATATTTTGATTTTGTCGCTTACATACGCGTTGTGTCCTCTCTTCATGTCAGCGCCAAACTAACAGGTGATTGTTAGCTTATTTTTTGCTGGTTGCCTTGGATCACAATAATCGGGCATGTTTTGCCGCAAAGTTTGTGAGCGTATAGCTGCGAATGTGTTACGGCAATCTGGTGTTTGATTGATTGTTATGTGGGGTTTAACGTCCCAAAACCACCATACAATTATCAGAGATGCCGTAGTGGAGGGCTCAGAGAATTTCGACTACCTGGGGTTCTTTACCGTGCACCCAACACTGAGCCCGCGGGCCTACAACATTTCCGCCTCCATCAGAAATGCAGCCGCCACAGCCGGGATTCTAGCCCGCGACCTGAGGGTCTGCAGCCGAGTACCGTAGCCACTAGACCACCGCGGCGGGGCGAAATCTAGTGTCTCGCTATGTGGTTGTTCACACATATGTAGAAAACAGCGTCCATCTGAACTGCTCACTGATCACTGTAGATTTTTGTCCTTTGATAGTTTGGGAGTATTTTATCTCATCCTCGTTTACTTTCCGCGTGCGACAACCACAACAGTTCACTATAGCCGAAACGACCATTAGGCTTAGGGCCGTACTTCGTGTGCCATGGTCGCTGTGAAGATCATAGGTATTCAGTTGTCGTTTAATAACCATTAAAATGTAGTTTACATAATAAATGGCCCATAAGTGGTTATATTTTAACCTTCGACTACGCGCATCAGAGGCTAAAAAACTGAGATCGGGCGTTGCAGCGGATAAATGCTTCCAGGGACGTGCGGCTTTCTGCGGTACGAGCCGGAACGACTGATTGCTAGAGTAGGTTAGTCTTGATTGTCAGACTGATACTATTGTCATGCTGTGTTGCGAATTATCAGTTCTATCGCTGCCGTTTATGAAATGCATTGAAGAAACTCAATCAAACTGCAAGCAAAGTGCATCCATGCCAGGAGGGCATCTGTAGGTTGGCTGGAGCCTTTTTTCCCTAAATTATAGCAAGCCCCTCCCCCCTCCCTCCCCCATCTTTCCTTCCCAAGAGCACGCATAGTCAAAACACGACGCATATATTCTGTGCCTTCCTGCCGCCCTGCAGAAACATCATTGTCGTTGGTGCCCCTCCCCCCAGCTAAATTCTGGCGGCGCCCCTGACGCGTGCCCTTGACATTTGATTGCTTCAGCGTAGTCGCCCATACATTGATCGTCTAACTAAAACTAAATCTATATAAGTGTAGCACGTAGATGAGAATACCATCTTGGTCGGTAAATTTTACGCTTGACATCTCGTGATTACATATGATGTCTTACAGAAAGTGCATTGTACGCGCCTAGCTTCTTCCATTGTGCCTCTAATGTTCTCAGTGTGCGGTAGAGACTGTACAGCGTGACCAGTGCCTCCCAATGTGCTTTAAGACTCTGCCTAGGTTCAGTGCACTTCTGCGCGCTGGGCAGCACTGGCCATGCTGTACAGTGTGTTCCACTGTAGTACACTGGGCCACACCGTACAGCGTTTCCAGTGACACCCAGTGCGCTGAAACGCACTGGCAGACACTGCAAACGCTTTTTTATATAGGGATAGGCAATGAACAACGGTACAATACGAAGTAGGCATTAGACAATGCATGCAATGGCTCTGTTGGGGAGCATTGTCACCTTCATAAATATTTATTCAGCGAGATCGCGATGGAGGTGGCTTTTATAGCACCCACTTCCATTAGTCGCCGCTAGTATATATATTTTTATAGGGGAGATAAACTTTTGTCACTCCGGACTGCAGATGTCAGAGATGCTGCAAAAGGACGACGAACCATTTGGAAATACGTCTGTGGCTAATTTATTAGTTTAACACGTGGCATACAGATTATCCAACTTAAGCTCCGAGTGTTATTTTCAGCAAACGTGGAACACTTGAACACTTTGTCTTAATTTGCGCAGGGTCAACTCAATATAGCTTTCTCATAACGCAAACCGCGGTTTTAAGCCTGAAGCCCACCAAATCAATACATAGCGTCTTTTCAAAGATGAGTCTGAATATTAAAATATATTATTCACTGCCTTCATAATTACTTTTATATTGTGGCAGACATCTGAGCTTGACTAGATACGAATATAACGGAAATAATTGGGCGGTAGTTTAAGAAAACAGCAAAGGAAGGTTAGGTAGTAGTTAAGCTTTATAATTAGTCCTCACAAGTAGTTGAGTTGAATGGGAGTATCAAAATCCTCCTTGCAAATAGTCCATTGTCGCCGTGGCATTTCCGAAAACCTGATGCTGGTGCTAACTTCGCCAGGGAAACCCAATCATCAAAATGAAACAGTGCCATCGCCACACTCTTCATGACGTCAGTAATGGGAAAGAGCCTTTATCTAATTGTGCATTCGCTTTATGGGCTCATGGGCTTTGCTTGCAACGCATGGTTAGCAAATGCAGAACTAACACTACTACCCTCATTGTCGTGAGAAGTGTCATCATTCTTTAGGTCTGGTAGTGGCGCTCTTTTGCGTTGTGGTTTAAGTCTGGTCGCTGAATTAAACTAAATTTTGTTACTTCGCGAAAATACCTCTTTGAAGGGGGGTGGGGGGACTTATAGGGGTTCCCTAGGACTAAATAACATCTGTTTCACCCCTCTAGAAGCCCCTTTTGTGAAAGCTCAAAGCAGCCAGTTGCTGTTTGGAGGAAGCATTGACACAGCCTCACATGACTTCACGAGATGTCGGAAATGTGTGATAAATTTAATGATTGTCATATATCACGCCTCCAATTTTATCAAACTGAGTGCCGCAACAGAAAAAGCAATTATGAAGACGCTATATAAACATTCTATTCTGCTTATTTTTCATAATTTTTATGTACAATTCTTGAAACACGCTCCATCTATATGTATAATTACAAAAATGCTCACTGCAGACAGAGCATTTTATGAAAGAGAAAATAACAAAATATTGCTGGCTGACTTAGCGCAATTGTCAATATAACGAACATGGGCCGCCACAGCAAGGTTACTAACTTATAAAGGCGAACGCACTTAATATCTCTCACTTGTGTCCTCCTACGAATATTCCAACTTTTCGTGCCCTGGAATGGGGTCAGCTGTGGCCTCCCCTTTCACAATCTCTCATCAATCACGTGGTTGCACAGCGGTGGCGGGTGATCGATTGTCCATCTATTTGTCCATAATCACAAGGCAGCTGTAGTAACGTCGACGCAGCCAAGCAGAAAGAATTCGTGGTACGTTAGAGCAATTACAAAAAAAAAACATTAACAAACAGTCCATCGTTTACTTGAAACTAATATTTGTAAATATTTACTAAAAGAAATTGAAGGACGCCTTGTAAATTCCGAAGTGCCTTTGGCGAAAGCATGTGCCCAGTACATGGGGGGTGTCATGCACAAAAAAACAACAAAAACTACGAGATAGTCAGTCGAATAGCCGCACGCTTTTTCTGAACACACTCGAGAATTATTAGTTGCCCATGAAAATTTTTATTTATTCGCGACATGCAGGTCTGCCTTCCTTGGATACATGTATATGAGCGCATTTTGAAATATTTTCATTAAATATCGACTCTGTGGTAGCCTATATAAAGAATCAATACGCCGAAAATTAATGCACATGAAAATTGAGAAGCCGTCAAATGACTTGAGAATGACAAATCTTGAAAATTGTTAGAAAACTGGGATACAGCTATAGGTTCTTATTAAGAATATTTCGTTTTTCAAAGACCCCAGAAAAATTCTGAAGACACATCAACAAGCCTCGCGAGTCCTCTCTCTCTCTCTCAAGCGCGGTTCTCTTTTTTCACTTTTCAGGCCCAGAAAGTTGGAATAATGAATGAGTACCACAACTTCATCACCACTACACTGGTAAGCGTGATCTTTTCTACTTAATAGTGATGCTGCTTAACGAAGCTGTACAAAAATTAGGCGCATATGAAACGCTTAGTGCCACAATCGCGAACATGACTACGCAATTCCAAGGTTTCTCAAAGTTTTCGTAGTACTAAAACTGTAGCAGCTGGCCGACATCCCTTAGGTAAAATATTTGTGCAAATAAGTATAAGAGATTTTAAGCCGCCTTAAGATTCTTAAGGAAAGATTTGTAATTTTTAATACCGGTGTCTGTCTCTTCTTTAGCTGCACATGTATTAGAGGCGTAAAACATAATTTAGGAGTGATTCAGAAAGGGAAGCTTATCGTACACTTAACTTGTACGTAAACAAACGAAACTTCTAAAACAAGTAAAGACAGCGTATACATCTTACAAATGAGCACCAAAATCTAATTGATCACTGGTATCGAAGCTCCTTAAAAAGGCACCCGTTCGTCCCTCGAAGTGGTCGTAGTCGTAGTGTGTAACTAGCCTTACGTTTTGGCCTGCAAGGTGAAGCCGGTGGGAGATTTCTACTGTGCGTTGTTGAACAATGAAAAATTCGCAGCGTGCGCGTTAACTAAAAGCTGAATTCTCCTGTTTCTCGTTCCCCATTAGTAGTCATTGGCATGTACAGTGAGCCGTAACTGACAAGAAAATGTTGCTACGTTATACTCACTGGGCGTAGCCTCCTTGGTTTTAGAAAGGTTTAACGAGCGTTGAGCCGCAGTGCCATAAATACATATACCATGAATACATATACCATGAAAAAGGTGGTCAAAGGTGGGAAGTAGACACGAAGCGCAAGCCGTAAGAAAGTGTACGTGTGGCACCTCTCGTTTAGACCTTGGGATGTCCACTGGATGGTGGTGCTTCTATATGGGGAATATATGATGAAAAGAAGCGAGATGGTGATACTTGGAATGTTGAATAGATGGACGAACGGACACACAGACTGATGCATGGATGGACGCATGGATGGCTGCACGGACGGATGAACGCATGGATGGACGCATGGGCAGATGCATGAAAGAACGCAGGGACGTATGCACGGATGAACGTGCAGACGCACAAACAGACGTACGCAGGGACGGGCGGATGGACGCACGGACGGTCACCCAGACGGACGCATGGACGGATGGAAGCAAGAACGAATGAACGGATGGATGCTTCGCCCCACTCTCTATCATTCTTTCCGTGGATATACTGCCATTTTTTTTTTCACGTGGCACTCAATGCGGCCACCATTTGTTGATATATTAGACAGTTTTAGTTTACCGCGAGCAATGCCTAAGGAACACAAGCGCGCGGCGCGTTGGGTACCTAATGGCTAAGACTGTCGCACACAGCGTTACTTTACCGTATGGAACCAACGAAACATGAAGTACGCTTCGGCGTAAACAGCCTTGAATTTGAGTGGTGCTCTTCGTCATCTATAGGCGAATAAATGAACTGCAGTAGCCGATAAAAGCGGCCCTTTTTTCACAGAAGTCATGCCGTCGACGCTCGCCGCCGCAAAGATCTCGCGACACAGCTTCCATTAAGGTAGGCCGCGGCCGTAGCTGGCGCAATGTCAGCGCCGACATTTGGCGTGCGCATCTCTTGTACGCTCAAACGCACGCATCTCTCCTAGGTTTAGCGCATGCGCAGTGTTGCTCTGTCTCGCCCATTGCGTGCGCAAGGCTGTCTCGCACACTAAAATAAAGCTCTCTAATATCATGAAACAATGAAATGAAATGTAAAAACGTTATTCTGTCGCAAAACAATAGTCTTTCAGATTCGGCCTCGCGGTTTCACTCATAAAGGAGATTGGTTTCGATACGTTGTAGACTTTTGGCACGTAATTATGTTCCAAAATGACTCTCATACGAGGTATTTGACATGAATTCTTTCAAATGGTAGTGTGCCGTATACTTGCAGCCAGAGGAGGCCAAGCCTACAGCTTTAGAATAGAAGAAATGGCTAGCTTTCAACCATTCAATAGTTTAGAAACTCGCATGGCGTGATGCCGGCTTCGATACCACGCATCTGCCACGCACTATTACAGTTATTGCCACCACTCTTATCTCCAAATGAGGACGCTATAGTCTCTTTGATGGCACTAGACGCTGAGGAATAGTATGGGTTTCAGGGACAGCGATTCGCCTCCGGGCAAGCTGAGGTTTAGCGTCGGCTTGAATGTGATGAGCGCGATGACACGCAGTTTTTTCCACATGACCTGTGCGATCCGCTTCAGGAGCACGCAATCGCACTGCCGTTAATAATTTAAAACAACATGGCTCAGCTCGTCACGTGTGCCTGAATAATTGAATTATTTCGGTGAAAGAGCATAATGTTTTCTTCCAGGCATGTGGCTTCAACATGGTATATAGACACTGCATAACATTCTTACTTTAATACAAAGTTTAGCCGTATGAACTGCAACATCACAAAATTGCTAGGAGTTTCTCATTACACATACTTAACTTGACTAGTGCATTCACCTATCAGTTTTAAAACTACTTGAAGCACTGGTCTGACATTCTGGCACACGAGTAGTACGTCGCCGCCAAACAAAACAGCTTTGATTTCGGCTATCACCCTAATACTCATCACTCACGAGAGTGCCTCGAGGCTCGAAAACCGGTGCCATGTGGGCTCTAACGCTACGGCGCACAATATTTGTGATTGGCACATTATACGAAGTTGCATGATTCAAAACGAACATGATTCTGACTTCGGATGATTAAAAAACGTGACAGTAGGGAATTTTCTTGCTTTAACAGGAAAGTGTTTATGCCGTTGTCTACCACTGCTCCTCTGACATACTTCCCTGGCGGAAGTGACGTTGAAAATTGTATATTAGGAGATTTCAATGTAAAAAAAAACTAGATGGAAAGCATTGGTCACATGGAATCTAGCCACCAACCCTTCAATTCTCAGCGCGTGGTGCCAACCAGTTCGACACAGAGCACATGCTGTGTGAAATGTTAGCGCAAAGTCATTTAAACATACCAAACACCGCTTGACATTGCTTAGAGCTTCGAAGCTTTAGCGAGTTTCTGGTATAAGTAGCGAGATGGCGCGACGGGTTCGCGTTAGGTGTGCGTTGTCTTCACAAAGTGCCTCCTTCATAGAGCGTTGTCTCTCCTGCGCACGTGCTTATTAGGCTGGTAATTTGGGAGAAGGCAAAAGTCACTTCGAATGCTGCTATGGCCGCGTTTACAAAAGGAGCATGCTGCTGAAACCCAACGCAAGAATAATAGGAACAATTATTCACGCCTGCCGTTTATACACTTGAGGGCTTGTTTCGTGCATCTTTCTTTCTGTTTAAACAGCGCGCATTAAATGTCGAACTGTGGCACTTGCTAGCCAGCACTCGTACTGTGTATGTTAACTTCGTGCGTGCTTTCTGCTCGAGATGTGTGCTGCAAGTTTCAAACTGCTTGGCGTTCTTAACGTGAGTAGGAAATTTGTTGCTGTTGCTAAAATAAAGCGCAATAAACACTCAACAATCTCTGTAAACGCACGTTTTACTTTTCTGTTATACCGATTCATATATACGGGCATCACGCACGTTGTTTTTATATTTCGAATATCTTACAGTCATTCATAAAACGCGTGGCCAATGGTAAATTTAATCTTCGGGAAGTATTCTGTTTCAGCTGTCTTCAGAAAATAAATGTCAGCTTGTTAATTGTTCTATAATAGGCCAGAACTACAAGAAATATAAACATATGACATGACGCAGCTATTACGCATGACCCACTAGCTCAAACGGCGAGCAAAACTAAGGCCCGCACGCATATTTCTCACTGCCAGAAAACAAAGAGGAGTGTATTATTTCCTTTCACAATATGAAGAAAGCCGCCGCTAAAGGTTAGAGTGTCTGATCAAGGCCTCGGCTTTGTTGTACAGCCTTACGTAACTAAATGAAAACGTATATTTGTAGAGTTAACTGCATTTGTCAGTACAACACAATGGTGCTATTAGGCATGTAATGTAGAGAATATATAAAGCATTGAAAACCCAAAATGATACAAAATGCGAACCTATACAAAGTACAAGTCAAACTCGAGTAAATATTTATTTGTTTGCGTTTTAATTATTTAAACGCGCTATTAAAATCAACAGTAATCAACATTTTATTGATATCCACAGTTACATCATAATTTATATTTGTTTTACCGTAGGTTTTGCGTATTTGATGCGACCAGTGGATTTCTTTTTGAAACTGGTATGCATTGTTAGACAAAGTGAAGTTTTGTGTGTGCAGTTTATCGCTCGTAATATACTGCTACAGTTGAAAGAGGTAGACTTGGTTGGCTTTACGCATATCACCAGTACGGAACCAATGCCAACGTAGAAAAATCTTAAGGTCTGCCATGGTACCCATGAATTCACAGCAAAAACATACGTGTTTTTTTCTTTGAATGTCGTTTGTTTTCAGTGCTTTAAAAAAACAGAAACAACTTCTGGCCCGATTTTACAATGTCTGTCAATATGAATGGGGATAGCTTGCAGGCCATATCAGAACCTACTTTGGGAATACGCCCTGCTGCCCGACATTGCACTAAATAGGCTGGTCACAGAAAACCATCAGTGAAGAAAGCAGTACAACAGCAGTTCCTGTGACATGTGTGTAGAAGCTTGACAACTACTTTTGGGAGTACTCCGAACAGAAAAAAACTGCAAAGCTTCCGCTAAGTCATGCTAGGCCTAAATACAGAAAACCTGATTGATTCTAATGCTTCATGAATGTATTTGTTGGTTTTGTGAGGCCTCAATAGTTTTCGCACGGGTGCGAGATGCATGCTCAGAAACTCTCGTTAAATCCTGTTATCCACTGAACCGGATTCACTCTGCCCTTTATGTTCTAGACCACACACGGACAGGGCACGTATTTGGGGTTATTCTGATTGTAGTGCTCCCTACGTCGAGAGGCACAATGCGGCTTTTTACTGACCGGTGACACTTTTGCGGAAGCCTAACAAGCCTGGCATGTCGCAACATATTCCAGCTTAGCTGCAAGGTGTACTTATTGTGGGGCTTTTATTACGAACTTTGTATAGATCTATTCATGAAGGCCGTACATGCTCGTGATATCACAACGGCCGGTGCGGCTTGGGGGTGACTGCTCCGCGTCCGCGAACGTTCTCGAACAGTGTCAAAGCAGGTGGGCGGAGCTGCGCAGTTGGTCTGGTTGCAGTGGCGATTCCAGTTGACGTCATAGCTAGGCGAGATTTTTGATCCAGAAGCGTGATTTTACAGATAGCGTAAACAGCATCGTTGTGCAAGAGAGACGTTTAAACATTTGCTTAGAATGTTCACATTGAATTAGGCTCTCTTTGTTTGACGAACCAACGCATTGGACTTCCACTCGAAATCGGTATAGCGTATCATAGTGCCGAGCAATAACACCGGAACAAAAATGATTGTGACCGTAAGAGCTACCTTGGTAAATGGCGGCTCCGAATATCATATTTTAAATAGATGGCATACACATTAAAGCTGAAACGGCACCTCTAGCCGCTGCACACATGGACTTTCTTCATTTCTTTATTAAGTTGTATGGAAAACACAGGGGAAAGTTGAAGATCCATACTGGTGAATTCTGCCCTGAAAGGTGTCCGTCTAAGCGTGACTTATAACAGAACTTAGAGACAAAAAATGTAAATTATCACGTAAACCACCCTCTACAATTGAATACACTCTCTTTCAAACAGTTAAATGTACCTGCAATGGTTGCGCAAGATGGCATTGGATAATATTGTCACGGGGTCGTGACGTGGCCGAAGACAGGAGACTTCGTGTTAGAATTTAACTGTTTATTTGGGCGAACCTGTGCCCCAGTAAATGGAAAGTCTGATTACAGCAGCAGTCTTGCACAGATAGCAGTCTCGGACCGATAGCGGCGAACGGAGCGTCGGCCTTCGTTCAACAACTGACAAGCGGCGAAGCGTGTCGGCATTTATACTCTTGCCATCGAATGTTCTAGCGTTATCGCTGGCGGTGGCGTAGGTTCCAGAACAATCTATACCGTTCGCACAGTGGGCGTGATCTTATCGAAATGGTCTACTACAGTCCGGAACCTTCTCGAAAACTGCAGGCGCGGTTTGCGCTGAGAATCGTGTGGTGTTTTGGGACGATAACGAAAACTTGGGAAATGGAACGCGGCAATATGTACACCTATCAAACATGTTCTTACTATAATTAGGATGCATAGCTACCTTTCATAAAGAGCAAAATAACCCAGTTCATTGTACACACTGTGGAATAAACTCCAGCGCATGGCCACAACGCGACTGTTCACTGGATAACTAGTTCCAATAGATAACTAATTACTTAACTGAACCTTCCAATAGATAACTAATTACTTAACTGACCGTCACAAATACGTACAGCATGGCATCCACACTTCGGACCTAGCTCCGGTGTTCTCAGGCGTTCCGCAGGGGTGTGTACAAGCTCCAGTGTTGTTCCTAATATATATAAATGACATAACTAACTACGCTGACGTTAAACTAAGACTCTTTGCAGACGACTGTATGCTCTACAATAAAATACGTCATCAAGATGATCAGGTGAAGTTGAGTAATTCAATAAACAAAATAGCTCAGTGGTTCGCTGATTGGCAAATGACTCTGAACATTGACAAAACTGTATTTAAGTCCATTAAAAACAAGGTGTCTAAGTTTGATTTTCAATACCATTTTAATAATGTGCCACTACGAAGGGTTAACTACTACAAATACCTTGGTATCACAATTTCATCTGATCTTAGTTGGACAGAGCACGTGCGTCAAGTGTCCAAAAAAGCGATGAGGAAAATATTTTTTATTAAAAGGGCCCTGTCATTCGCCACACATGAAACGAAGCTTCTTGCTTACGTCACATTTGTCCACCCGGTCTTAGAATATGCTAATATTGTGAGGTTCTCTCACACTGTGAGTAGTATAGCTATACTGGAAAGGACTCAGCGGAAAGCAGAACGCTTTATCTTCAACACATACGGGCGCAACAACTCACTTACTGCTCTACTACATCGTGCTGGTCTAGCCACCCTTGACAGTCGTGCAAAGGTTTTCCGGCTCAAATTTCTTTATCTACTTTTACACAAATCATTCCGCATAAACCCAGATCTTTACTTGAGCTTTCGAGATACCAGACCGACGAGTCGAAGCCATGCATGGGAACTCAAAGAATACTAATTTAGTAATAATACTTTTTCCTATTCGTTCTTGCCGCGCGTAATTCGAGAATAGAACACACTAAATCCAGTCAATACACAGCAGCCAACGTTAGAGAACTTTATGAAATTAATTGAAGGCACTGATCTATTCTAACCTAGTTAGCATGTATAGTGATCACCTGGTTTTCTTCACGCAGTCCTTCCTGTTTCCAATTGTCATACCAAAACACTTGTCTGCATATATTTATTGTTTAATATGGTTCCTTGATAACAATACTCCATCTGTGTTTCCTTCTTTTTGTGCTTCGTTTCTTCTCGACTCCTTTTTTTGTTGGTGTACCATTGGTGTACTTCGTACTTGGTTATCGTTCAAATAACTATTTATGATTGTTCTATGCCGTAATTCTATGTTCAGTGATTATGTGTTCTTTATTATTCTGCTTTTTCTTGATTCAAACGTCGAAAGTTCTGACAGTGATGCTCAAACCTGTAATAATCCCCACGGAGAGATTGACAGTATTCTGTAAATAAAAAATTAAAGAAAAAACGTCCACAATATAATAAAGGGCAATGAGTAGGCTGACAGACTCCCCCAAGAAGTCTTGGTCGAACGATCTAATTACGCACCCCGTTTGCATTGGCTGGATGTTCGGAATATTATATCACAAAGAAGTGAAAAACGATCTATAGAGAGGTGGTTTGATATACTACATCCAAACAATGGTTACTACATGAAGTAGATTGACAAAGAAAGTTCCTAAAAGTGATACTTCCTACATGGCACATATAGACGTTACCTCGCAGGGTTAAAATGGAAGTAGCGTACAAAAACAATATCCTAAACGGGACGCACCCCTGCAGGACCTTGACCTAAAAGGCTTCTTCAGCAAAAGGCGAACACCTTCCCGAAAGACTTCGAGTGTACTGTAGACTACATATGGTGGTCTAATCAGCAGCTATCTATCTATCTATCTATCATCATCATCATCATCATCATCATCAGACTGACTACGCCCACTGCAGAACAAAGGCCTCTCTCATGTTCCGCCAGTTAACTCGGTCATGTGCTTGCTGCTGCCACTTTACACCCGCAAACTTCTTAATCTCATCTGCCAACCGAACTATATCTGTCCCCCCTCACCTGTTTGCCTTCGCTGAGAATCCATTCCGTTACCCTTAATGACCAGCGCTTATCTTTTCTTCTTGATTTTCTTCTTGATTTCTTCTTGATTTTAACTATGATATTCTTTACCCCGGTTCGTTCATTGGCCCACACTTCTCTCTTTTTATCTTTTATGGTTACACCTATCATTTTTCTCTCCATCGCTCGCTGCATCGTCCTGAATTTCAGCTGAATCCTCTTTGTAAGTCTCGACGTTTGTCCTCTGTACGTATAACGGCAAGATGCAGCCATTATATGCCTTCCTATTAACGAGATGTGGCAGTCTACCCGTCACAATTAGAGAATGCTTACCGAATATGCTACACCCCACCCACTGTTATTCTTCTAGTTACTTCAATCTCGTGGTTCGGTCCTAGGTAATAACCAGTCTTACGTAGTAAATGGTCACTGGTAGCTAGGTAGCTGTAAAGTCGTATACCAAATGATGGTTTAGTCCATAGACTCGCGGAAAAAATTGAACAGAAATGTGTGCGTGCAAACGTCCTGTTGCCAAGTGAGCTCCTGCAAATTAACTCTTCGTTTCACTGCCAATTTTTAATACATTTTGCTGTTCACTTCTTTTTGTATTAGCATCTTTATTTTTTGGCTACAACTTTTTTTTCGGCACAACTTAAAAGTATAAAATATCAAATTTTCTGTAGAACTCTACCTCTCCACGGAATAAAACAATGCTCAGGGTTAGGTCTTCAAGACCACAGCGTGAGGAGCAACAGGAGATCGAGAAGATAAGTACCGCCCTTTGTGGGATGATAACCAATGCAACTATATCGAAAAATCGAAGCAGGTAATGGAAAAGTAGAACTCGCGTCTAAATTCGAATCAATAAATGTAGATAACACAGTGAAACTCGCATGCGTGTTTGAGCAAGGTAACTCGTCAATAACACATTCCTCAAAATAATCGTTTAGGGGCCCTGTTTTAACCACTCGGGAGGTAACAGATCATTCTCTCTATATATATTGTTACGGGGAGAAAAGGCGTCATAGAGTATATTTACAAGGTGTGCCTAAACACGTAACGCCAGCCATATAAGGTAGAGACAAGTCCACGCGGATATCAGCGAGCGTTGTCCTTTTTTTGTCTTCCTCTTCAACTCCGACAGCGCTTTGTAGCATCACCCCTGGTGAAGAAGGTGCCGATCCGGTGCTCGACTGGTAGGAGTGGAACGGCTCATGTAACGTGAACGATGTCACATAATTGCGCTGCGGTGGTCTTCAGAGGTTCGAATTTGTACGTGACGTCGGTGACTTGGCGCAAGACTCAGTATGAACCATAGTATGGAAAAGTCAACTTCTCGCAAAGACCAACGCACCGTGATGGTGTCCAAAGAAAGACCATGTAACCAGTATTGAAGTGGACATCCCGGTCGCGAACGTCGCAGTTTAGTCGTTGCTTTTCTTGGAAAGTGTTAAGCCGAAAGCGGACAACTTCGCGTGCCGCCTCAGCTCTAGCGATTGCATCACCAGCGTATTTTGATGTCGTATCAAGAACGGGTGAGAGGTGCGTGTAGAAAGGCAGCGTGGGTTCTCGGCCGTACGAGAGAAAAAATGGAGAGAAACCTGTAGAGTCATGCCGAGACGTATTGTACGCAAATGTTACGAACGCCAAAGCTTCGTCCCAGTCACGATAATCCGGCAAAACATACATGGCGAGCATGTTCGTAAACGTTCTGTTGAGCCTCTCCGTTAGGCCATTGGTCTGTGAGTGATACGCAGTGGTAAACTTGTGTTTTGTAGCTCACGCGTGCAGAATGTTTTGTACTACCTTTAATAGAAAGTATCAACCCCGATCCATAATGAGCTGTCGAAGAGCGCCATGGTGAAGTATGATGTCCTCGAGGAGAAAGTCGGCGACGTCACTTGCACAACTGGTAAAGATAGCCCGCGTGATCGCATACCGAGTTGTGTAGTCGTTGGCAAGAGCTATCCACTTGTTTCCTCTGATGAATAGAGGAAAAGGGCCGCGGAGGTCAAGAACAACTCTGTAAATGGTTGGAATGGTATCTCTGTGGGTTAAAAGGCATCCTGCTGGAAGGGTGGCCGGTGTTTTGCGTTGCTGACACAATTTGCACGAAGCTACGTACTGACGAACAGAGCGGTAAATAACGGGACAAAAGAAGCGGCGTCGAACATGGTCGTAAGTCCTTGAGACGCCAAGGTGACCAGTAGTAGGAATGTTATGGAACTGCACGAGAACAATCCGACGCATATGTGTAGGTATGACCAGCGTCAACTTGGGACCGGATGCATGTTTTAACGGTATAGAACACCAATATGAAGCACAAACATACAAAGCGGTGGAGGCGTGGTGGGGTCCCTCAGTCGGTTGATGATCTCTCTTAAGTGTTGGTCTAGTCGTTGCTCCTCTTAGTGTTTGCAAATGCAGAAAACGCCAGGAGGCACGTGGACTCGTCAGTCCCAGAAAGTTCTAGTGGATCTACTGGGTGACGAAACACACAATCAGTGTCCTTGGGTTATCGGCCTATTTTATAGATGACGATAAAAGAGTACTCTTGCAGCCGCAACGCCCACCATCGAACCCAGCCATCCGGTAGGGTATTTCAACGATGAAAGACAGCATAATACGTGGTAGTTCATGACAACGGTGAATTGCTGTCCATACAAATACGGTTGAAAGTTGCCTACGGCCCAATCAAGTGCTAGACGTTCCCGTTCGGCGATGGAATAATTCTGCTCCACTGGTGATAAAAGACGGCTAGCGCATGCATCAACGCAGTAATTACCATGCTGTTGCTTTGCGAAAACGGCGCCTATGTCAAAGCCGCTGGCATCAGTTCGCACTTCTGTTTGAGCGTATATATTAAGTGACCAAGAATCGGTGGCGACGTGAGGCGCATGGTCAGTTAAGCAAGTGCAGTGGCTTGTTCAGGACCCCAGAGAAAAACCACAGCCTTCTTCAGTACGTCTGTTAGAAGGCGTGCAATGTCGGCGAAATCTTCGAAAGTAAGAGGAGAAGCCTACAAAGCTTCGAACGTCATTCGCACAGCTCGGCACACAAAAATCCGTGACCGCGCGCACTTTGTCGGGATCAGGACGAACACCTGAAGATTCGACAAGATGTCCAAGGAAAGTAAGCTTTTCCCACTTTTCGGGGAGCAGCCACGAATTCACCACTCATAACGGAGTAATTGGTGCCAGTATCCACGAGTGTGATGGCAAAGTGATTGGCGGTGGTTATAAAAATATCGGCGGGAATTGCTGCGTCATGTTCAGAAAATTTCGTGACAGAAATATCGGCGTGGTCAACGTGTCGTGGCTGATGATGTTTGTCAGTTTGGTGAACAGCGGCTTTACCCCCAGAGGCTGCTGGCCTCAGTTTTCCTTGCGTGGGTGAAGACTTGGGAACCTGTTTCTTACACCAGAGAGCGTGGCGTAACGACTAGGCGAGCCGAGGCACCGAGGAGAAGGTGAGCGGGACCGGTGGCTTTTTGCAGGAAGAAATGGCTGCTGCGCTGTTAAGTATTGCTGAATCTCGCGAGGACGCTCCCCCTTGCTGGGTCGACGCGCGTTAGAGTGAAACCCCTGAAGACCCATCCTGCGATACGCATACTGGCGGTACAGATGGCCCGCTTTGCCGCAGTGGTAGCAAAGAGGCCTGTTCTCAGAGGTGTGCCATACGTTAGATTTACGGGTGACTTCACGCGGAACGTCATACTGGAAAGTGCTCTCGTAGTTATTTGCAGGTGCGAATTGACTGCGTGATGGTGAAAAAGTAGAAGGTGGCCGCCGTCCGGTAGAAAGTTGAGCACTCCTAAATGCATCGGCGTAAGACAGAGCAGAAGCTTCCGCACGTATTGGGAGCAACGTTTGTGTCCCATTCCTGAGTTCACCGTGAATAATGTCTCCCAGAATCTTCACACTTGGGTGAGCAGAAGTGGGACGGACTTTTTCAACTCCTGGCGGACCACGCTGCGCACAAGCTCGTGGGGTGCTGATAAGTCCTGTCCACAGGTGAAAGGTGACACCATGACAACAGAACTTTGGCGGTCGTACTGCAAAAGTGTTGCTGAAGTGCCCGTTCCATGGTAGTAGCTTACACGATGAACTCATTGACAGTATTTGGAGGCTTGCGTATGAGTCCAGCAAAAAGTTGCTCCTTGATATCCCGCAGGAGGAGTCGATCTTTTTTTTTGTTTGATTCATCCCTGGGTCAGCGCGCTTAAACAAGTGTGAGATGTCTTCGACAAACAGCCACGTTTTCATTTGGCTTCTGAACCCGGCACTGCAGAGCCTGCTCGGCCTTTTCTTTCCTTTCGGGATTTATGATTGACTGGCATAGCTATCGCTGAAATTCTTGCCAGTTGGTGATAGACGGATCATGGTTCTCATACCAGATGCAAGCATAGTCTTCAAGTGCGAAATGGACGTAGTGAAGCTTCTTAGTGTCGTTCCATTCGTTGGCGGATGCTACCCAATCGAAGTGGTCTAGCCAGTGATCTACGTACTGAAATACATCACCAAGAAACGGCTTCGGGCAGCGTGCTGTGTAGACGATGCGGGGGGTAGATGCGAGTTGGTCTACGTTGCTCTCTGGCGTCTCGATTGATTGATTTTTGGAGTTTATTGTCCCAAAACCACGATATGATTATGAGAGACGTCTTAGTGCAGGGCTTCAGAAATTTCGACCACCTGGGGTTTTTTAACGTGCACCCAAATCTGAGCACGCGGGCGTACATTTCCGCCGCCATCTTTTGCGTTTGACTTATCGTTGTGGTGGTCATTCTTGCCGAGCTCAAGAGACCAAATTCAGGAGGTAGTCCTAGCAAGCAGCGGCTGAGGCGAAGTGCCAGGTTTTCCTCCGGAATTGTTGAAATGGTGGCAGAAGCTTGAAGCGGCTTGAGTTGAACCTAGCGAATTGGGATTGTACCTAGCCGCTCCACCTGTTTGTCACCGTAATAAAATCAGTGCAAGTAACAGTGTAACAAACAGCAGAACAGCTTCGATCGAGCAGCGCGAGTTCGTCGTAGTCTTTCTGCTTACCAAATCCTTCGACACGCCTAAGTAATGATGAAACTAGCTACACAAAAGCCAGAAACCCACTACATGCTCGTGTCAATGTATATATATATACGAGAGACTATTGGTCAGCTGCCAGCTCGTGATAAGTTCACGTGCTACGTGACGCCACTAAGGCCCATAAAAGAGTGTGCCACACTCGCAGCCATGGCTACACATGGTGCTGACTGACATTCATACGTTTGAACATATATATTTCCCATTAATGTTGCTGGGAGGATAGCCACCGTAGTAGCTCAGTGATAGACCATCGAACGCGTTATTCGAAGGTCGCAGGCTCGGCTACTGCCCACAGAAAGTTATCTTTTCACCCACTTCTTTTTTTTCAGATTTACCTTACAATTTGGTCTAATAACCTCCCCTGTAATTTCCTTGGCATTATTCACTGTTAGATTTCAATATATGGGGTCAAAACACAAAAAGAGCCCTTTAGTATGCGCTTCTTTTTCTTATATATATTACCAAGGGTTGTCAGTATGTACCACTCAATTACATGCGCTCTATAACACAGCTGAATAGTTAATAAAAACAGACCTCAGACCTCTAATCTATCTGCTTGATATTGCCACATCTTTCTAGTAGTGGGTCGTATGCCAAGGTGAAGGCCCACACCACAGAGAAGAAAGAAGCGCACGTGGGCCCTCGCTCTGGCAAACAAGCCCAACCGACGCGCTTGGTTAGAGCCCTGTTGCTCAGACGTCAGTAAATCTTGTCGACACCCCCTGGAGTGACGTGACAACTGGTGGAGGTGCTGGGTAGGCCCCTCACGGATGTTGCAGACCCCTCCTGGAAGCGGCACCACAAGCCCAGTTCGAGTCAACACTTCCGTTCATCGGACAAGCCGCAGGATCAGGGGATTGCCTCCCGAAGCTGACCCTATAGTTCACACCAGTATGATGAGCACGTCCGTTCAAACCACTCTAACAGGTACGGAAAACCCCCCGGTGACTCGGTACACCCTCGAAAGTCCGCAGGTTCCGACACCGTTTCATGGCACCGAGCTCGAAGACGTCGAGGACTGGTTGGTCGACTTCGAGCGCGTGGCTGCTTTGAACGACTGGAACGACGCGGCCAAACTACGACGTGTGTACTTCTATTTAGAGGATGGAGCACGTACCTGGTACATGAATCACGAGGAACAGATGACATCGTGGCCCGAATTCCGCCGCCGGCTCTTGCACACTTACAGAAGTGCTGATCGCCACGAACGAGCGGAACGAGCGATCCAGGCCCGCATCCAGATGCCCAATGAAACTGTCATGACCTATGTGGAAGATATGACGCGCCTGTTCCGACGAGCCGATCAGAGTATGACAGAAGAAAAGAAGGTGCGTCACCTGATGCGGGGAGTTAAAGAGCAGCTTTTCGCTGGTCTTGTACGGAGCCCTCCGAACACGGTCGCCGAGTTTTTGTCTGAAGCTGTCACGATGAAAAAGATGCTTCAGCATCGATCCACCCTATATGAGCGGCAAGTGAACACGTCCATTGCTCAAGTTCTAACGAATATTGGGAGCAACACCGAGTGTCTGCGCGACCTTGTCCGCTCCATAGTACGCGAGGAGCTGCAAAAGGCTGCCACACCACCAATACCTACGGTGAGTTCCATTGCAAGCATGGTCAAGGACGAGCTGCATCATGCCCTTCGTGACCCTGTGAGTCTGAATAACGCCACACCCGCCCCGGCTGACTACCACCGTCCGACCTATGCAGAAGCCTTGAAACGCCCAGCTTCCTCTTCCCCACTGTTTGTTCAGGCACCACCTACGGTTTCACTTCAGTCGGCGCAGCCTCTACGGTACTACGAGAACACACGCACACCGCCACCCCTCGTTTACGCCAGCCCTGTGCATCTTGCGGAACAACCAGCACACTACCTTGACGACAGACGTGCTTCGCCTCGGAAATCTGATGTTTGGCGCACCCCTGATCGCCGACCTTTGTGCTTCCACTGCGGTGAAGCGGACCATTTGTACCGCCAGTGTCCATACCGGCGCCTCGGGCTGCGCGGATTTTCAGTATATTCAGCGCCTCCTCGGTATGGCCAGTGACCCCGGGACATTGAGGACTACCTGGCTCAACAGCGCATGCCGCCGCCTTCTGGACGGCAGTCGCGCTCACCGTCGCCGAGGCGCTTTTCATCTTCGCCACAGCGCCATGCTGGCGCACGGTTCTCCAGTCCCCGCCGGAAAAACTAACGCAAGCGACCCTTGGAGGCGAGGTCGCTGGCAGTCGACGTGCTGAAGACCTCCGATTGACGCTAACAGTAAAGGGTGTAGATTCGACTGAGCGATATGTGCGGCTTTCTCTGGATATACCGGTGCTGATAGATGGCTATGCAGTAGGTGCTTTAGTTGATACCGGGGCTGACTATTCGATACTAAGCGGGAAAATGACCAGACAACTAAAGAAGGTAATCACGCCTTGGCATGGCTCCGTGATTCGAACGGCTGGTGGCCACACCGTCTCTCCGCTTGGAACCTGCACGAGTAGAGTTCGGGTCTGCGGTTATACTTTTGTAGGAAGTTTCCTTGTGCTCCGTGAATGTTCACGCGACGTTATTCTTGGTGTTGACTTCCTGCACGAATATGGAGCTGTCATTGATCTTCAAGAGAATCGCATCACCTTCTCAGCCGACCGAGCAATCGACAAGCAGGACGACCAACAACGTACCGACGTTCTTCGTGTTTCTGCTGAAAGTATAACGCTTCCTCCAAGAGCCAGTGTTATTGTCGACGTCACATGCTGTGGATTGCGAAACGGTGAAGCGATTGCAGAAAGTAATTTTGAACGCCTGCTGACTCAAGGTGTTTGTGTGGCTAGGAGTATCATACAGCTACGTGATGGCCGATCTCAACTGCTCGTTGCAAATTTCAGCAACGAACACCGACACCTTTTCCGTGGCACTTCGTTAGCGTTTGCAGATGAATTAGGAACCATTCCCATCTGCTTCTCGTCGGAAGCAGTGGAGGCCGCCGATACGTCTCTAAACAATATCGATATTATTTCTAACCTCACACCAGAAAACCAGACAGCACTGCGGAAACTCTTGCTTGAATTCAAGTCATGCTTCGCTGCTTCCTCTAAGGTGCGCCAGACTTCGATCACTAGGCACAGAATCATCACTTACGACGACGCCCGCCCAGTACACCAACAGCCTTACCGTGTGTCAGCGAAGGAACGAGAAGCCATTCGTACGCAAGTTCGAGAAATGCTTGACGACGGCATCATCGAGCCTTCCAACAGTGCGTGGTCCTCTCCGGTCGTCCTAGTCAAGAAGAAAGACGGAACGCTACGTTTTTGCGTCGATTACCGGAAGCTGAACAGCGTGACTAAAAAGGACGTGTACCCGCTGCCACGCATCGACGACTCGTTAGACAGATTACGCCACGCCTACTATTTTTCCTCTTTGGATTTAAAAAGCGGGTACTGGCAGATTGAGGTTGACGAGCGAGACCGCGAGAAAACGGCATTTGTGACCCCTGATGCCCTGTATGAATTTCGAGTCCTTCCTTTTGGTTTGTGCTCAGCGCCCGCAACCTTCCAGCGAATGATGGACACTGTGCTTACTGGTCTGAAGTGGCAAACTTGTCTCGTATACCTTGATGATGTTGTCATTTTTTCTGAAACCTTCCAGCAACACCTTCACCGCCTCAGGAGTGTGCTACAGGCTATTCAATCAGCAGATCTTACACTCAAACCGCAGAAGTGTCACTTTGGTTATGAAGAGCTCAAATTCCTTGGCCATGTAGTCAATGCGAATGGAGTACGACCCGACCCCGACAAACTTGCCGCTGTAGCCGCGTTTCCGCATCCTACAGACAAAAAGACTGTTCGGCGCTTTCTGGGTTTGTGCGCCTACTATCGACGATTTATTAGAGGGTTTTCGAAGATAGCGGAACCCTTGACTCGCCTTACACGCGACGACACACCGTTTGTATGGGCTACCGAACAACAGGCTGCTTTTGCCGAGCTACGACAGCGGATGCAATCAGCCCCTGTTCTTGCGCATTTTGACGAAGATGCTGACACAGAGGTGCACACTGACGCCAGTAACATCGGCCTCGGCGCAGTGCTCGTCCAGCATCAACACGGCAAAGAAAGAGTCATAGCCTATGCTAGCCGCTCACTGTCCCGTACCGAGGTGAATTACGCGACCACAGAGAAAGAGTGTCTCGCAGTAGTGTGGGCGATCACCAAGTTTCGCCCGTACCTTTATGGTCGTCCATTTAAAGTGGTGACGGACCACCATGCCCTCTGCTGGTTGGTAAACATTCGTGATCCCTCTGGACGACTGGCCCGATGGAGCTTGCGTCTACAGGAATTTGATGTTACCATCGTATATAAGTCTGGACGGAAGCATGAAGACGCTGATACGCTGTCACGTGCACCCATACCTTTAGTCAATCAAGAAGAAGAGGACGATGACGGTTTCCTGGGCGCCCTTAGCTCATCTAACTTGAGCAGACGCCAGCGAGAGGATGAAGGGATTCGACCGCTCATCGACTATCTGGAGGGTAATAGCGCCGTTATACCTCGCCATCTATCTCGCGTCGTGACATCTTTCTGCCTCCGAGATAATGTCCTGTACAAAAAAACGCCCGTCCTACGAGCCGCGCTTACCTCCTCGTCGTTCCGAAGGACATGCGGGATGAAGTCCTCTCTGCGTGTCATGACGAGCCCACATCTGGTCATCTAGGTTACTCGCGAACGCTCGCCAGAGTAAGTGAGGCGTACTACTGGCCCGGACTTTCTGCAAGCGTGAAGCAGTACGTTAAAAGCTGTCGCGAATGCCAGCGTCGAAAGTCGCCACCAAGCAAGCCGGCTAAATTACTTCAGCCAATTGATCCACCCCACAAGCCATTTGACCAAGTTGGCATGGACATTCTCGGCCCATTTCCTTTATCGTCTGACGGCAACAACTGGGTCATTGTTGCAACTGACTATTTGACCCGCTATGCTGAGACACAGGCGATACCACGAGCCACGGCTTCTGAGGTAGCACAGTTCTTCATGTGCCACATTGTTCTGCGCCACGGTGCTCCATCTACAGTGATAACCGACAGAGGAACAGCGTTCACTGCACAACTTATTGATGAAGTTTTTCGACTAAGTAACACTAGGCATCGAATGACGACTGCTTACCATCCGCAGAGCAATGGCTTAACCGAGCGACTAAATAAGACAGTCACAAACATGATCTCCATGTACATCGACGTCCAACACAAAACATGGGATCGCATTTTGCCTTATGTGACGTTCGCTTATAACACCGCCGTTCAAGAAACAACCCGATTTACACCGTTTCGCCTTCTCTACGGCCGCGAAGTTCAGACGATGCTGGATGCGATGCTTCCTTGTGAAGGCGCCGATCAATTAACAACTGACGCAGAAGAATTTGCAGAGCGTGCCGAGGAAACTCGCCAGCTCGCCCGGCTACACATTGGTCAGCAGCAACAGGTTGATGCACGACGTTACAATGTGCGTCACAATGACGTATCTTACAGACAGGGAGACCAAGTTTGGATTTGGACCCCTGTTCGACGCCGTGGCCTCTCCGAAAAGTTGCTCAGCAGATACTTCGGTCCGTATAAAGTATTGCGCCGCGTGAGCGACGTAAACTACGAAGTGGTTCCGGACGCTATGTCGTCACGATGGGTACAACGAAAACAACCGACCTCTGACATAGTTCACGTGGTGCGCATGAAGCCCTATTTTGCGCGTTCCTAAAAGACCACTTTTCCTGTGTTTTTTTTTTTATTTGTGCTCCGACAATTGCCTCATCATTGGTGAACTTATCGCGTCTAACATTTCATTATTGGTGACCTTTTTCATTGTTTAAACTACTTTGTTTTGGTTTTTTTTTCAATAACTTTGCAGCATCGGGACGATGCTCTTTTTTTGTTGTTGAGGGGGAATATTGCCACCTCTTTCTAGTAGTGGGTCGTATGCCAAGGTGAAGGCCCACACCACAGAGAAGAAAGAAGTTCACGTGGGCCCTCGCTCTGGCAAACAAGCCCAACCGACGCGCTTGGTTAGAGCCCTGTTGCTCAGACGTCAGTAAATCTTGTCGACACCCCCTGGAGTGACGTGACAATATAGTGGGTGAATATTGCCTTATGGGGATGGTAGTGGTAAGCACTTCGACAGAGCTCGAATATGCACACATGTTCATTCAGTACACGAAATGTTTAAAGACTACGTTCAGTCAGTGCCTATGACCTCGACAACACATCCACCACCAAACGAGGACGGAAGAGCGCGTACGCATCCCAGAAATCTGGACATACGCCCTGCACATGCACTCTCTTCCGACCAACTTGGCACGTGACGACCAAAGTTGCAAGCACCAAGCGCGGGCAGAGATATTGGCCCACCATTATGGGTTCAAACACAGCATCTTTTACGTGTACGCCTCGTGCCCTCACGATGGTTGACAGCTGCAATCGGCCACCGAAATGTCGCGGCGAATTCCACCACATTCAGAGCCCAGATTAGAACATAACACATGCTGGGGAAATCGCCATCATGCTAGATGCCGCAAACCAGGCCTCACGTGTCATCATTATTACCGATTCGAGAAGAGCCGATAGAACTAACTGAACTTCAAGTAAATGGCGTATTGCATGTTATACGAAACTGCAAAATTTCGGAGCTTCCATGGATGTTCTTTGAGCTCGAGTTCTAAATGAGATCTTTAAGGCCCATATAAGTTCGAGCCCATCTGATATCGTAGGAACAGATGGGCTCGAGCTTATGCATATGAACCGCGAAGGCAATGAAAGGGCAATCGCCGTTAACTACGCTCTGAAAAACGAGTTGAGACCCTTCTAAAATGGATCCCAAACTTTTTCGTCCTTAACATTTTGAAGAATACTCTAATTATGATTCGGCTGCGTAAATTATTCTTAACCTTGTATTGGCCTTACAGAGGCAGAGGAACACTTACTGCTCTACCATTACACCAAAGCACTGCTGTGCTTGGTAGTGGTGAAATACTATGGCCCTGCATATAGACGAAATTTCCCGCACTCTGCGAAGAAGTCTTCGAAGATCCCCTATATAATGCGGGCGTGCCAGTCAACCCTTCGCCTCACCCCAAAACTGAAACCCACCCGGGTAGATCAGGAAACAGCCCTGATCAAGTGGCCCGACCTGATGAGCCAAGACGCCTAGGTCAACCAAGCTTGATTCGCGTTGATCTTAAGTGGACATCTGTAATGAGAAGCCCACCTAGTGGTTGTGAGAGTTTGCCTGGACCGGACAGTTTAACACATACTAGCTGTATGCGTATTCAAAGTGGAGTTGTCATGTCGTAAGCCAACAGTACATGTAATAATTTCTTCCTATGTGAAATAGGATGTGTCGGCAAAATAAGAATCGTCAAACATACAGGCTCATGCGTCGTTTTATAAAGCAAACGGTTGCGGAAAAAAAGATAGTTTTTACTTAAGTTCGTGTTTGGATTGAGTGAATTTCTGACGCGATGCATTTATGCGGTCTCACACAATGACACGACGTACGCATGAAAACCTTCTTTCAAAGATATGCCTAGTTGGAAATGAAAAGTTGGCTTTTACCGCCCGAGTTCCATGAGACTCTCAACAAATCGCACAATGTGTTGTGCATTACGGACTACTTTGAGCAAGCTGAATTCACGCGCCTCTGTCTTGACATGGCGAGTGGTAGAAGTCTAGACAGCTAACTCATTTGCACAGAATACAACACAAAGATAAACTAATTTGCACAAAATAAAACACAAAAAACACAAAGGAGATGCAGATATTACTTCTTTATGTGGCACTCCCTGTATTCGAAGTGGAGTTGTCGTAAGCCAACAACAGCCGTCCCCTTAACCCTCAAAACAGCATAGTAAGGACAACTTTTACCGGTGCATTAGGATCATTGCAATTAGCAGGGCATGGAACTGGGTGTTGCATATATGCAACAAGGGGCAATAATGGGCTATCCCATCATTCATTATGTCATCAGATGTAGAGAAAAAAATAAAGGAATGGCGGGAATTCTAAGGCCATTCCCCCCTCCCCTTTTTTTTTTCAAGGCACTACACATCTCGCGTATACAAAGCTCTGGCTGGTAGTCGGGAGGTGTCTCGTCATAGTATGTCGCCGATACTCCAAATACCACTATGGTGTCACTGGCTCATATTTATTCTACCACGCACTTGCACCTGCAGTTCGTCACCAAATAAACACATTCTGGTCGCACTTCACAGCTTTTCAAGCACGAAGCTCTTTCAGCTCAAGGTGTGTCTCTGACGCACGAACAAAAATATTTTCGTAAACCTCTCTTTGTCCTTTCATTTATCGTCATCTTCTTCTGTTTCACTCCCTGAACACGTGCACTAATTTGCCCAGCGCCGGATACAAAAACCTGATAAGAATGAAAGAAAGAAAAAGAACAATAAAAATCACCCAATTCTTAAGATTCGGTTTTGAAAGTTGAATGCGATAGCGGTGTCGTATCCTTAGTTCGAACTTTTTTGGTGCATAATTTTTATTGTAGGATGTTACTCGAGAAGTTGAAATTCTGGGTTATTACAATGCAAGCGATAAAGCTGAAATTTGCCTTATTCAGTGGAGCTTTCGCATATGGCTGCATTTTATATATTTTGTAGGTTGCTTTAAACCACGAACGTTTATTAGCTTGCAATATTATCGAGCCTGCTCTGCACCCATTATACATGGTATCAAAGAAGTACGCGCAGAAACGCGTGTGCCTTTTATAATGTACAGCCGCCTTCAACCAACAAAAACCTTTATTACATGCTCTGACACCCAATGGCAATGCACCCCTGTATTACGCAACATTACGGCAATATTACATATTCTACTGTGAAGCCTCTATACAGGACGCGTGGTTCGTAAAGCAGTCATTTTCACTGTTTATACGAGCAAGCACGTGACTGTTTGCTAGAACTTCTGCTTCCGAAACGAATTGCCTGGGTTCGATCCCCTCTCAAACCCAACTGTCATCGTTTAATTGATTTGCATCTTTCTCAATTTTGCTGTCGTTGACAAGGTGATGGTTTTTTTCACTCACAGGCGATGACGTCGACGCCAACACCAATGCTGACATGAACACCAAAACTTCTGCAGAACGAGTTCTTTAACGCTATCGTGTTTAAATTCTTTGAGGTGGGACATGAACTGATGTTTCCGTGACACGAAGGCGATCATTGTAAGAGCTTTGCAATCAAAACGCGCTTGCAAAGCCTTGAATAGTATTATATAGTAAAAGAATGTGAAAGAGAAAACAGGGTGAGGAGAAGATGCGAGGATAAAAGTGATCGAGTAGAGGAAGGAAGAGAATAAAGCAGGATGTATAAGGGAAAAAAAAGAGGGAACAACGACAAAGAAAGGCAGAAAGACACTAAAAAGACAGACTCAAGTAACGGCAATGAAGAAATAAAAACAGTAAAAATTGATGTAAAGAAAAAAATCCATGACCATAGCACGTAGAAGAAGAAAGAAACAGAGAGAAATAAACAGGAATTAACATGTAAAAATCACAGCGAAGAGAACAAGAAACAAAAAAAAACTGCAAGGAAGAACGGGAAAACTAAAGAGTAACAGTGCAGGCGCTCACCTGCTTCGCACTTCCTTCTCCCTTGGCACTCCAAGTGCAAGCTGCGTTGGTGTTTTGCTTCTACGGGAGGCATGGGTAGAGGTGGCATCTAAAAATGTTACAGTTACTCAAAAACAGAGGACTGGGAAGAGTTCGAACCTTTTTTCACCGGTACACCGGCTGCACCGCTCGCAACACGTGGCGGTTGCTTGCTTGCGGAAGCGGTGAAATTATTGCGAGTGTCAATATTCCCCGGCAGATACGGTGAAACTTCGGCCAAATATCTGGATATTGACATATTGTCACGTGTGTCCCGCAAAAAAGACGAAGGTGACCGCGCATACTCGCATCTGCACGCTTTTATGCAGAACGCAAACACGAGAAAGACGAGGAACTCTCTGGCGCGCACGTGGTTAATAAAAAGACCGACCCGCTGCTGTTTTCTCAGTGTCTGCAAATACGACCTCTATCTTCACGTCGCGACACTGGTGGAGGTGCTGGGGCCTGCAACCTGATGCAAGAAAGCGTTGTTCGGGACCGTACACCCTGTCCGGAGCCTCAACATCTTGTTACGACTCCACTACACCAATTCAGCCGGCGCCTACTAGGCCTAAGTCCAGAACTCTTGACGGCATCTTCTGTTACCAACATGGCAGCCCCTTCAACGTCTGCGAATCTCCCTCCGGCCCAGACGGCTCATCCTTACCAGGTAACTTTTGAGACTCCTCGTGTTCCTGAAGTCTTCCGTGGAGAACCTTATGAAGATGTCGAGGACTGGCTCGACCAGTTCGAGCGAACCGCTGTGGTGAATCGTTGGAGCGTGCAAGAAAAACTTGGCCGTGCCTACTTCGCAATTGAAAATAGCGCTCGCACATGGCACGAGAACAGGGAGCCTACTTTCAAACCTCGGACAATTTCCGCCAAAAGCTTCTCGAGACGTTCCTGAGTGCGGACCAACGGGATCTCGCACAACAGATGATTGAAGCCCGCATGCAAAAGCCGAACAAAAGCGTCGCCATGTTCGCTGAGGATATCACCCGTCTATTTCGCCGCGCTGACCCTGACATGCCGGAGGCAAGGAAAGTTCGTCACCTGATGGGGGAGTTCGCCGGTTTTGTACGAAATCCGCCAACAACAGTGTATTAATTCATCAAAGAGGCGACTGTCATCAAGCGGGCGCTCCGGCAACGATGCCGCCACTTTGATCACCTGCCCGACCAAACGCCTGTTGGTACCGTCGCTCAAAACGCTGCTGTTTCCGAAAACTCTTTATGCCAAATGATTAGGCAAATCCTGCGGGAAGAGCTGCGGGCCCTCGGCAATCCGTCTACCGAGCACCCAGTTGCTTCTGTTGCAGAAATCGTGCGCCAGGAACTACGGCAAGCCTTTTCATCACCGGCGCCAACACCCGAACCACGTCCACTGACCTATGCTGATGCCATCCGCCGTCATCCGCCTGCCCCAGAAGAAGCACCCCTTCAGCCACGGCCCGTTACTTTGCCGTGGTGGCAGCGGGAACCTGTGCGGCGACCACCAGTAAGTCGGACCGACTTGTGGCGCACTGCCGACCGTCGACCCTTTTGTTTCAACTGCGGCGAATCAGGCCACATCTCGCGCTACGGCCGTCATCGAGAAGCCCTGTTTGGAAACTTTTCTCGGCCAGCTTCATTTTATTTTGAAGACCCTCGTGACCATGGGGCTGATCACCTGCCGGCGAACCAAGCGTATTCACCAAGTCGTCGCTGGCGGTCTCCCTCACCTGCACGAGGTCACACTTCCCCGAATCGCCAAAGCTACGCTGACGCCGTCAGAAACCGCTCCGCAAGCTCGTCCCAGGGAAACTAACGGCCGCGACCTCCGGGGGCAAGGTTGCCAATTGCCGAGACGCCAAAAAGACCTCCTTGCCTCTACACAAAGACGACGTGACGACGGTGATGACGAAGACGACGACAACCACGAGTACTAATGCCAATTAATTTGCACGTGCCGACATCAGCGTTATTATAGACGGACACCACGTAACAGCATTGATTGACACTGGTGCTGACTTCTCTAATATGATACAAGAGCTCGCCGACCGCCTTAAGAAGGTCAAGACGCCGTAGAGTGGGCCGAGCATATGGAGTGCTGGTGGACAGCTAATGACGCCAACCAGTAAATGCACCGCTCGGCTCGTAATCGGTGATTCGAGCTTCGTCGCCACTTTTGTCATTATTCCGGACTGTTGTAAAGAGTTGATTTTGGGTATGGATTTTCTGCGAGAGTACGGTGCCTTAATCAACATTCCAGAACGTATTGTCACCTTTTCCACCCATCCTTATGTCGACGCCACCACTAAAGAACAACTGCAACGTTTACGTGTAGCCGATGATGTGATGCTCCTGCCGAGATCTTGCTGCCTTGTGTCGGTGTTATGGAAACGGCCATGCCGTAATGAGGTGATAGCGAAGCGAATAGACACGCTATTGCTTACGCAAGGTGTTTCAATAGCGAGAGGCGTTCTGGCACAAATTGATGGGCGGGCAGAAGTGCTCATCACCAATTTCAGCAACGAGCGTCGTCACATCCAGAAGGGCACCGCGATTGCCTACTACGACGACGTGGACCAAGCCAGTGATTGCTTCGCTTTGCAACCGGACGACGTGACCATCCCAGCCTTAACACCTTTGTCTGTCAACATTTGCTCAACCCTGTCACGAGGGATAAACAGCGCCTACTAGAGCTGATACACCAGTTCAAAAATTGTTTTTCGTGCACATCAAAAGTCAAGCAAACACCACTGACCCGGAGCCGAATCATCGTTAAGGAAAATACGAGACCGATCCGTCAAAATCCATACCGTGTGGCTCCGAAAGAACGTGAGGACATCCAAAAGCAAGTTCAGAAGATGCTCCAAGATGACGTAATACAGCCTTCCAAAAGTCCCTGGGCACCTCCAGTAGTATTGGTTAAGAAGAAAGATGGCAGCTTGCGTTTCTGTATAGATTACCGCAAGTTAAACCAAGTAACGAAGAAAGACGTCTACCCACTGCCACGCATAGATGACTCTCTTGATCGGCTGCGGCATGCACGCTATTTCTCATCGATGGACCTGTGAAGTGGCTATTGGCAAATAGAGATCGACGAGAGAGACCGTGAGAAAACTGCTTTCGTGACGCCGGACGGTCTTTATGAATTGAAAGTGCTTCCATTCGGGTTATGCTCTGCGCCAGCCACTTTTCAGCGTTTAATGGACACTGTGCTATCAGGACTGAAGTGGCAGACATGCTTGGTCTATATAGACGACGTTATCGTCTTCTCGGCTACATTCGAGGAACACCTAAGTCGATTATTCGGAGTTCTACAAGCTATACGTTCGGCTGGCCTGACTTTAAAACCAGAGAAGTGCCATTTCGGTTTCAGCGAACTTTGCTTCTTAGGCCACGTGGTCAGCCACGAAGGTGTTCGACCTGCCCGGGCAAAATCGATGCTGTCGCAGTTTCCCGCAACGCATGACAAAAGAGCAGTGAGACGCTTCTTAGGCCTCTGCGCTTATTACCGACGATTCGTCGCCAAATTTTCGTCTATTGCGGCGCCTTTGACGCGGCTCATACGAGAGGATGTCCCCTTCCTTTGGAGCGAAAAGGAACAAACAGCCTTCAACAAATTGCGCCAACGCCTCCAAACACCTCTGGTTCTTGCGCACTTCGACCAGGAAGCGTCAACAGCACTTCACACCGACGCAAGCAATGTAGGCCTGGGCGCCGTACTGATACAATGGCAAGATAACTGCGACAAAGTGGTAGCCTATGCCCGCAGAGCTCTCTCTCGCACGGAAGAAAACTACTCGACTACCGAGAAAGAGTGCCTCGCCGTGGTTTGGGCGGTTCTCAAATTTCGACCATATCTGTACGGCCGCTCATTCAAGGTTGTCAGTGATCACCATTCGCTTTGCTGGCTCACTAACTTGAAAGACCCATCCGGCCGTTAAGGACGCTGGGGTCTTCGGCCTCAGGAGTGTGATATGACCATTATTTATGAATCAGGGAAGAAGCACACCGACGCAGACTGTCTCTCGCGGTCACCCGTCGAGCCTGCCGCTATTAATGACGAGTCTATGGACGCCACATTCTTGGGAGTCATCAACGCGGCCACTATTTCACAAGAGCAGCACAGTGACCCTGACTTGCTTCTGCTTATCGACTTCTTAGAAGGACGACGTGAAGACGTGCCGCGAGTTTTTTCGAGAGGAGTGCCATCTTTTTGTTTAGGGAACGACGTCCTATACAAGAAAAACTTTTTTCCCACCGGCAGCTCATACTTGCTCGTCGTCCCTGCATCGCTGCGAAAAAAAATTCTAGAAGCCTGCCATGACGAAGTCACCTCCGGACATCTCGGTTACACTAGAACATTGCCCCGTAAGCAAAACAGTTACTACTGGCCGAACCTATCTGCTGCTGTGAAATATCACGTCCAAACATGTGCCGACTGTCAAAGACGCAAAGCACCACCCGGTAGGCCAGCAGGCTTATTACATTCCGTCCAAACACCAGCAAAGCCATTTGCCCAAATTGGAATGAATTTCCTGGTCCCATTCCCGACTTCTACCACAGGGAACAGATGGATAATTGTCGCCACCGATTACTTGTCTGGCTACGCAGAAACTAAAGCCATGCCAAGGGCCACAGCAGCAGAAGCGGCTCATCTCTTCATAGAAAACGTCGTCCTTCGGCACTGTGCTCCAACAGTTCTCATCACGGATAGAGGAACTGCGTTCGTGGCAGAACTTTTGGAGTCAGTTCTCAGGCTCAGCGGTACAGCTCACCGGAGAACAACGGCGTACCACCCACAAACGAATGGACTAAATGAGCGGCCTAATAAGACCCTCGCAGACATGCTCTACAAGTATGTCGACACAGACCACAAGAACTGGGACGAAATCTTGCCTTACGTAACCTTCGCCTATATTACCGCTCGGCAGGAAAGTACCGGAATGACGCCGTTCAGTTTAATACACGGGCGCGAAGTCACTACAACGTTGGACGCTATGTTGCCACACGAGTGTGACGACACTCACGCTGACGCCGAAGAATTTAGTCAGCGCGCCGAAGAAGCCCGACAGCTAGCCCGCGTGCGTATTTGTCACCAGCAACAGAAAGATGCGAAACGATACGACCTACGACATAAACTGGTAACCTACAAACCAGGCGACAAGGTATGGGTCTGGATCCCAATACGTCGACGCGGACTTTCAGAGAAGCTATTACGACAATACTTCGGCCCATATTGAGTCACCCGACGATTGAATGACATAAACTACGAAGTTATTCCCGACGGCGATTGCAGTTCCAGTCGCCGACACCACTCACCCGAAATCGTGCATGTCATCCGGATGAAACCCTACTTGTCCAGCTAACTCTCATTTGTCCTGTGGGTGCCGGTGCATATGTGCGTTTTTATAAGTGGAGCGCCTTGGCTGCGCATCGGGACGATGCCATTTTCGGAGGGAGGCAAACGTCACGTGTTCCGCGAAAAAGACGAAGGCGACAGCGCATACGCGCATCTGCACGCTTTTATGGAGAACGCAAACACAAGAAAGACGAGGAACTCTCTGGCGCGCGTGGTTAATAAAAAGACCGACCCACTGCTGTTTTCTCAGCGTCTTAAAATACGACTTCTGTCTTCACGTCGCGACAATATATAAGTTCACCAGTACTAGAGAGAGTGTTTTGCGTGGATTGTACACCTAGTTTGTCTGCTCCGAAGATTGTGAAATTTCTGACAAAATGCCACCGATTTCTCATAGCAGCTCCGCATTTCAACATCGCATATATACCGCTTTTTAACGTTGCATATATACATAAAAGTGTGCATTCTGAAAATGTTTTTTACAGCAACGTCATACCCCATAAGAATGAGTAGGTATAGTGCGCATCATGGCATTCATGTTTATGCACGTTGGGTAGTTCTTTGTTTTTATTTTTATATAGTTGCACCCCATGAGGGCTATCGTACGAGTGAGCTACAAAATAGCTTCAAAGTAAGTGTATATGAGTACAAGTGTTGAGCACAAGTTCCGGACATAACTTCAAAATTTGTCTATATATGTTCCGCAGGGCTAAATTACCATGCAGCAATAAACTTACCACACGTTGCTCGAAACCGTGCAAGAATTAATGACTGCAGAGCCAGTGGTACGCTTCCTCATGTTTATTTAAGCGTCGGAAATGAATGCCTGAGTGGTGCTTGAGTATGTGCTGATTGAAGAGAATTTCCTACCTACGACGCATGGTAAACCACCTTGGTTATAGCTATCCTACAAAAGCAGAACTTCTCCAGACTCTTTCATTCAAAATCTTATAGCACGCAGTATGTATGAGAGACGCTGGGCAAATCCCGCATCCTTTTAACCTTTCTCATTTACCAGCTGTACATTATGCTATGGTGGGCATTTAGCACATGATGGCTCATGATAATCATGATTTAAAATTGACAACGCACAATAAACCTAGCCCGCAATGCCTCTGATGGAAAATATGTAAAACTGGTCGACAAGCTCTCATTGCCAAAGAATCTAATTTTTTATGTTTACTGCCCTCACAGGGCCTCTGAAGGTTGATTAGCCACCGACCTGTTGACCTGGTTACCCTCTCTGGTTTCCTCTCTGACTGCTTGTCTTTTCCTCTCACTGAACTTTAGTATTTCTCTATGCAGGATTTGCACACAGTTGACCTGTCGGACTTCCAAAACTCTAGGACAAATCTGAGTGGTTTTGTGCTGGTAAAGAAAGAACTGTGGGAGCACGACATTGCGGCAGTGCGAGATGCTTACTCTCGCACTGGCTTCCATTCGATGTTCAACGGACAAAGGGCCTCTAGAAAGCCTATAAGGGTAAGATGGGCAATGCGTATCTTTTAGATTCCTCAAATATTAAGAGGAATTATCTACTTTGTTGGTCAAACTTACGTGCAACAACCTGGTTCGTATGACGATGGATACCATATAGCACGTACACGTACGGTCTTACACCGCACGACCACTTTAGCGAACGTCATCGGTACGCAGGCGCACTTTCAGTCTCCAGCACGTTCGTGTAAAAAATGCATTTTACATAATAAATATAAAAGTTTCAGAGGCAGATGAGAATAACTTGTTTTGGGGGATGTGAAGACCATGGAAAACACATAATCGGGTTCAATAAAGGAATGTAGAAGAGTCTGTTGGACTGCAATGAACGCAGTAAGGCTATTCACTATTATTATATTACAAAAATAACTACGCACTACTTTTTGTTTGCTCTTGCGTTGTGACAAGCCTTGAAAAAAACAAAAACCTAGAAGGGGGCGTCGTCTGAAGGTCTTGAAGTCCAGAGGAAAAAATGAAACAATGGCTTGCTGGGAACTCATTAAGATATCTTTAAGGCACGAGGTGCGAGTGGCTTCGGATAAGATTTCCTTCTTCATGCTATGCACGCCCTTTCTTAAGCCATCTTGTTCTTTGAAATGGAAAACATTTTGCAGAAGTTAAGGCAGTAAATATACCGTAAATACCGTATTCTTCCGAATTGAAGCAGCATCAACATCCATCACGATTTTTTGCTCAAGAATAGAGTTTCTAATTTGCAAGATTTGAATAAATCCTACCCGCCGCACCTCTCTTGATTCTATATTCTTGGCGCTCATTTTATTTGCGTTCATTGTTTTACTCGTTTGCTTACTTTATAGTATACAACTGGCCCTTTAACTGCTGATGTATTTGTTTGATGAAAAAATGCATGTCATCACTGTTGATCCTGCGGATACGAATAAAAGTCTTACACGTAATGCACTTCGCCGGTCGTCGAACTTGGTTGTAGCTCGTTTTTAACGGCTGCGCGATACGCCTGTTTTGCACCCAAAAAATATGGCATTGTTTTTGGTAAGCGCAAAAAAGAGAATCGTTATTAGAAATATAAGCTACTGCTACGGTATGAGCCGGGCTGTAGTATGTGCCGGGTAGGAAGAAGAGGAAGACCACGTTGTCTGGTGTGGCCCAAGGACTCCATCTTTACCGCGACTGCCGAACGTCATCTTCACCCTGTAAATAAATCCACATAACCTTTTATTCAACCGTAACAGTTTTGTGGTGGAGGTGCTTATTATCGATTCCAGTATCTCAGTTGCGGTGTTCGCCCTAGAATATGCCACATCTTTTGACGCCATTGTTGAACCTGCCATCGTTAAATGTGCTAAAAAAGGCATACTCGTCGCTCGTGGTTTGGTATCTGTTGAAGAAGGAGCAACCTTTCTGTGGGCACTGAACTGTTCACCAATGCCAGTTGTACTCCCTCGAGGAATGAAGCTTGGCGTCTTTGATGATTTCACTGAAGGTTCTGTAGCGGCCGTTAACAACGATGGAAGCGAGAAAGGTACAGTCTCTGGCAAGCGCAGTAGCTCTTACGAGTCGCAGATCCTAGGTATGATTAGCGCCACTTTGCGGTCACACGAGCAGCAGACGTTACGCCATCTGTTGAGGCGACATGCTTCTGTGTTTGACTTTTACCAAGAGAAGAAGCCACTACCTTTACCATGTTCTCGCGCTCACCATAGGATTAACACCAGCACTGCCCATCCGATCCGACAAAAGCCTTACCGAGTGTCGTCATCAGAACGAAAAGTAATTGCCGACCAGGTTCAGGAAATGCTGAAGAAGGGTGTCATTGAAGAGCCGTGTAGCCCGTGGGCAGCACCGGTCATCTTGGTTAAGAAGAAAGATGGTGCCTGGCGGTTCTGCGTTAATTACAGAAGACTCAACGCCGTTACCAATAAAGATGTATTTCCGCTGTCTAGGAATGACGATGTTATTGACTGCTTACACTCGGCTTCGTACTTTTCTTCAATAAACCTACAATCAGGATATTGGCAGATACCTACGCACCTTTTAGACAAGGAGAAGACCGTATTCGTGACGCCTGATAGACTGTACCAAGTCAATGTGATGCCGCTTGGGCTTTGCAACGTCCCCACCACTTTTAAATGGTTTATGGACTCTGTCCTTTGTGGTCTTGAATGGAAGGTGTGCTTTTGCTACCTGGATGACGTCGTAATTTTAGGCGTACTTTTGAAGAGCACAACGTCCGTTTAAGCCATATTTTTGACTGTGTCGGAAGGCTGGCTTGATTTTGAACTCTAAGAAGTGCCGGTTTGGTGAACGACAAGCTTTAGTCCTCGGTCACCTAGTTGAAAAAGATGGTGTCAGGGCGGATTCTCGCAAAATCGAAGCAGTCAGCACATTCAAACCACCCCAGATACTGAAGGAACTTCGCAGCTTCTTGTGCCTATGTTCCTACTTTCGCCACTTTGTGTCCCGATTCGCGGACGTAGTATACCCACTGACGAGCTTGTTGCGAAAAGACAGCCCATTCGAATGGACACCTGATTGTGATGCCGCATTTTCTGAACTGTAACTTCTACTGATATTCGAGCCTAATCTTCGTCATTTCGATTCTTCTGCTTCTACAGAAGTGCACAGTGACGCAAGTGGAATTGGCATCGGAGGTGTGTGTGCTTGTTCGGTGCCATAATAATGCAGAGCATGTTGCTGCTTATACGAGTCTATCTCTAAGCAAGGCTGAAATGAATTATACGGTGAAAGAGCAAGAATTTTTAGCGGCTGTATTCGCCATTCAGAAGTTTCGATGTTACCTCTACGGTCGTCGATTCACGATTGTGACAGACCATCATTCATTATGTTGGCTTGTTACCCTCCGAGACCCTTCTGGCCACCTTGCTTGATGGGCTTTGTGCCTTCAAGAATTTGACTTCAGCAGTTCGTACAGAAGTGGACGACGTCATTCGGACGATGATTGCCTTTTTTGCCTGTTTATGACCACGACGGAGGACAGTGCAGATACCTTCGACATCTGTTTTGCTGCGGTCTCTCACACGTTTCCTGACGCCAATATCTTCAAACAAGAACAATTGAATGATTTATCTTTAGAGCCTTTGTTCGGTGACGCTCGGAATCTCAAAGGCAGTGGTCGCTTTCGCATTTGTGATGGACTGTTGTGCAAAATGAATTACTCAGCCACCGGCGCACGTTATTTACTGGTTGTACCTCAAAGTCTTCGATGCGACGTTCTTCGTACTATGCACGATGATCCAACGTCAGGACACCTTGGGTTCATTCGCACCCTGCATCAAGTGCAGCAGCGTTTTTACTGGCCTCGAATGCGAGATTTTACGAAACAATATGTCTCGAGCTGCGAGAACTGCCAGCGTCACAAACGACCTACCAATGCACCGCACGGCTTTCTTCCCCCCGTAGAACCGCCTACTACGTCTTTCGAGCAAGTGGACATCGACCTATTTCGCCCGTTTCCGTGATCTTCAAACAACAACCGCTGGATAATAGTGTGCATCGACCACCTTACCAGATACGCCGAAACCGCGGCGATACCATCTTCTACAGCTGATGGCGTCGCTGCCTTTTTGTTACGCTCCATTCTTCTTCGCCATGGTCCACCTCAAGTAATCATCAGTGACCGGGGTCGCCAATTCATCGCGGACACTGTGGAAGAGTTGCTTCACCTCTGCACTTCACAGTTCAGACATTCGACACCATACAATCACCAGACGAATGGTTTTGTAGAACGCGCCAATCGAACTCTTACTAACATGCTCGCTATGTACGTCGCATCAAATCACAAAAACTGGGATGAGATATTACTATTTATTACTTACGCATACAATAGAGCGAAGCACGAGACCACGGACTTCACGCCCTTTTACCTGCTCTACACTCGATCACCACGCAGCTCCCTTGATACAATCCTCCCATTTAAGCTCCATACCGATGAGTCCGTGGCCGAAACATTGTGCCGGGCTGAAGAAGCCCGCCAAATTGTTCGCTTGCGCACACTGGCATCACCAGATCGCTCCAAGCAACGGTACGATCAATGCCATGATGCCATTTCATTCCGAAAAGGTGCATTCGTGAGGTTGTGGACCCCCCAACGAAAACCTGGTTTATGTCAGAAGTTTTTACCGCAGTACACAGGCCCCTACGTCATTGTAGATTGCGTGACTGGCTTGACGTACATTGTGGCACGCTAACGACACCTTCTCGTCGGTCAAATCAAATGCAGTTGGTGCACGTGGCTCGCCTCAAGAAATTTCATCCCTCCAGTGACTTAAACTCGCACAGCGGGCTTCGTCTGTGAACCGGTGATTGCTACGGTATGGGCCAGGCTGTAGTATGTGCCAGGTAGGTAGAAGGAGAAGACGAGGTTGTCTGGTGCGGCCTGAGGGCTCCATTTTTACCGCGACTGCCGAACTTCATCCTCACCCTGTAAATAAATCCACATATCCTTTAATTCAACCGTAACAATATGTTTACCCATCGTAGTCCATGACAAAATACATAGCCATTAATTGCATACTAATGGGGTGATAAAGCCAGTGTAACGACAATGAAAAAAAAGCATGAAGCTTTTCAGTTCTACGTTCGGTGGGCCATAGAATTGTGGTGGCACGTCAAGTAGGGTTACGTGAGAAACAGGCCAGGTTCCATAGTTCTAAATTACGAGAATAGAAATGCTACAACAAACTTGATACTACCGGCTGATTATGCTTCCATCCAGACAGATGCAGCTTTGACACAAGATGCACTGGACCTTCTGGTACGTGCTGTTCAAAGGCTAGCGTCGGAACGGACACTTGCTCGACCACCTAGCGTGCAATGCCATGAGCCGCAAGCGTCACGACATAGACCACAGTCGCAGGCCTTTGTCGACGCAGTTAAACAGGTGTGGGCTCGTACTTCAAACGTCCAAAAATATGCATGCGATGTCCCTGTGTACACTATGTATACAAGACATTTTGCTACACGTGTTTCAATCTCTTTCTAATATAGTTTTAGGGGCCAAGCTCCTCTTAGCTTAACCCTGTCACTTGTCAAGCGTAACCGAGAGAAGAAGAGAAGAGCAAAAAAAGCGAAAGAAATGAATGAGAATTTCTCGTCTCATTTCCTAGATGGCGTTACTCTGCCGCTACTCTCCGAAGTGCCGGTACTGTTCGATTGGCTGCTGCCCGTGTTTCGTCTGAGTGCGCGGAGAACGAGTGCCTCTCTTATATCCTATATAGTCACCGTAGGTGCCGGATCATTGGTGGGGCATGAATGGAGCAGAGCGGCGGGCTCTTTGAAGACGATTGCGCACGGCTGCCTTGGTTTGCGTTTCGTTAGTGTTACCCGCGTGCCATCTGCATTCTTGAACGCGATTGGACGCACGGATGCATGAATGGGCGGACGGACACATGGACGGATGGATGTATGGATGGGCGCTTCGCCCCACTATTCATCATTCACTCCGTGGATACGCTGTGATATTTTTATATTGCTTGGCGCAGTGGAATGGTACACTACGTAACTTTAGATGAATTAGAACAGCAAAGTGGGAGTTGGTGTGTTAATATGTTCGGGAACACGTACAGAACAACACACATGAAGGACAAACAAGCAGGAGACAAGAGCGCGACGTGTCATGTGCTTTATGGTGTTTCATCTGTGCCCCACCGCACGTTTACACGAAGATTTGGTATTAAGTCCTATATAAAACGAGACATGTTCTGATGTTAAGAATAGTACCTTCTGTTTTATGCATTAAAGAAAGAATGAAACATAATACCGGAATCTCAGAGCGTGCTAATTTAATTAGTAGGAGAATTCAAGGTGTATGGCATTGAGGTATTTAGTACTGGCTCTGGCACTCATTATGGTCTTCCCCTGGCACTTCATATTGGCGAAAATGGCTATCCGTTTATGAGTAAAAATTGCTGATTGTGTCTACGATGAAATAAAAAAGCTTTCAGCTGCCACTTAAAATAATTTTTACAGAATTTATTAACTGCTGGCCGTTACCATAACACACTCAAATATTTTGGACGTAGTACAAATTATGAATACATACACATGGTTTTATTCAGCGGTAGTATACATATACTATGTAATTCGAAGAAGGCACTCGCTATTACCACGCATCTATGCGCTAATCAGGCACGGACTTGAAATACGTTTGAGAAGACTTGTGTTTACTACCAGTAAATTTTATTCGAAAACGAACAAAAGCGTATACATGATTTCGTATGCATGCATGACGAACTAGCGCCTACACAAGCTTCGCAGTTAACAGGTGTCTATCTGCCATCAACTTTCAACACAATCGGGCTGGTTCCTGATGTCATTCACCAATTATCCTTAATATATTAACCTTAATGTGTGCCATGACACTTCCCGCACATCTGCAAATGCCGAAAACACTAGGTGTCAATGTGCAGCACACTGCAAAGACACATATTATTCTGTATTGTTCTTTACCTCGTAGAACAAGGTCATCAAGACCTGAGCCCGTAGTTGTAAAACAGTATTCTGCTGCAGACGATTTCCAGATTGTTCACTACCTAGAAGAAGCTTTGCTATCATTTTGCGACGGCAGTGTTAACTCGCTATGGACACGATTCAAATTTTATTGCCACTTCTGCATTCGCAATTTCGTTCCAGATAAACTTAAAAAAGTTGGCCGTACAAACCCCTGGATAACGCGCGATCTAATTCACCTAAAACGCAAAGTTAAAAGGCGAAGAAAGCAAAAAATAGCTAATGATGTAGTTCTTCACGATCTAAGAGATACTTTAGCATCCAAGTTGAAGGAGGCTAGGGAACATTATTACACCGAGACACTAGGCCGCTTTGCGGCAGAGAGTCCACGAAAATTTTACCAGTTCTTACAAAACAAAGACAACCGTATCCCTGATGAAATAATGAACGGAGAAACCGCTGTCACAAATAAAAACGAAATAGCAAACGCATTTAATTCCTACTTTCAGAGCGTTTTCTCAAGACCACAAAACTTGAGTATTACGACGGTGCCAGGTCCTTCAAGCCTAATAAATATATCCTTGGAAGGGGTGACAGAACTATTATTGCGGCTAGACGTAAAAACATCGACCGGCCCTGACGGTATCCCAGCTGTTTTTCTAAAGAGGTATGCTGAAATTATAGCTAGATTCCTAGTAATAATATTTGATGTTTCGATTAAAACTAGTTCAGTTCCCGACGATTGGCTGCTAGCACGTGTGATTCCGGTATTTAAGAAAGGTAACAGATTATTAGTCAGCAATTATCGACCAATCTCTCTTACCTGTATTTGTTGCAAATTACTTGAACATATTATAGCGAAATATTTAAATACTTTTCTTGAACAAAATAAAGTAATTCACAGCGTGCAACATGGCTTCCGACGGGGATTATCTACCACCACACAATTATTAGCAACTGTTAACGAGTTCTCCAAAGTTCTGGACAAGTCTGGACAGGTTGATGTCATCTTTATGGACTTTTCCAAGGCCTTTTACAAGGTCCCGCATATCAAGCTAATAGATAAAATGAAGGTTATTGGCATTCCTCCGGAAATAATTAACTGGGTCATAGCATACTTAACGAACAGGAAACAGTACGTAGATATAAACGGTTTCACCTCTGGTTATTTGGGAGTGTTATCTGGAGTCCCGCAAGGGTCAGTTCTCGGGCCTATACTATTTAATATTTATATTAACGATTTAGTTCAAGCCATCCGACCTGGCGTGTCTGTTAAGTTATTTGCAGACGATTGCATAATTTTTAATACCACAAATTCTATCTCTGACCAGCATGACTTGTGTGAGAACTTAATCTACATAAAAGAATGGTGTAAAAAGTGGGAAATGGTAATTAATTTTGAGAAAACTGCATATTTATGTCTGAGTAACAAAATCCGAAAACTGGAGTTTACTTATAATGTAGGTGGATACGCTATCAGGCAAGTAGAAGAATTCAAGTACTTGGGCGTAACGATTACATCGAAGCTTAGCTGGACAGCACATATTGATGATATATGTTCTGCTGCAAGGAGAAAATTAGGCTTTCTAAAATATAAATTGGGTCGTTCTTCTAGTTCACTAAAACTTAGAGCCTATAAAGTCATATTTCGTCCTTCTCTTGAATATGCCAGCATTGTGTGGGACCCCCACACAGCTGGTAATATACAGAAAATAGAAAAAATACAGCGATTAGCTGCTCGATTTATATACAACCGGTATAGATGTCGCGATTCGCCGTCAGCCCTGTTGCAGGATGCGAACCTCCAACTTTTGGCCGATCGAAGGAAAACTGCACGGCTTAACTTTTTCCGCCTTTTATACTTTTCCAGATCAGGATTGCATGCACCAGATTACATAACACAGGACACAACCAGGTCTTCACGTAATAAACATAGTCGTAGCATTACACCTATATTTGCACGCACTAACATTTACAAGTATTCATTTTTCCCGAGAACTGTCTCTGATTGGAATGCTCTGCCCCATGATTCCCCTATGCTCAACACGCCGAGATGAAACTATACCCTTTTCTTGTTGCTTAAGTGTGCTTCTTTGCCTGTATTTGTCCCTTGTTTTTCACGAATTTTTAATGTACATGAATTTTGTTCTGCAGTGAATGTATACTGCAGCGGAAGTGTATGTAAGAATTTTGAACTGTATTGCCCTCTCCTGCATGGACCATACTTGGTCCACAGTATGTGATAAATAAATAAAAAAAAATATGTCCCGTCCAAATGCACCAGTTCCGACAAGCGCCACTACTGAAATCAAAATTTAGTAGAAGGAATGACGCCTATTACGTTCAAAAAGTCACACTGATACCCCGCTTTTGATCTGAGCTTCTACTTAAGTATTTCCTAGTCCAATATATTCTCTGTGTGTAGAATATATCTGAACCTTTTTTTTCTGTCATTTAACAGCAGGACTTCACTCTGTACAATCAGCGCTTATGAGTTTGGTAATGCTGAAAATAAGCTCTGAATGGAACAGATAGATTCTTTCTTAACTGACAGGCGTTCTTGCTGCTATCTTGTTTAC